>NC_138341.1:13315000-15715000 GCF_046562875.1 Panthera onca | reverse complement strand
AGGATTACAGTTGTCTTACTTTTTTCCTTGTGCCTGTAACTCTTTTTGCCATTCAGTGCCTCTGTATAACTTCACAACTTTGCACTGACAGTGTGTCCTTGGCATCATCTCTGCCCTGTGGTCTGGATTGTATATATAGCACTCCTCTACTTAGAGATGGTATATAATAGCTTAAAGCTGATGGTAGATTCTGTTTATCTGAGCAACTATATTTGCACGTTACGGTTTTCTATACATTTTTCTTTTTTAAAAGGACACTGTCAAGTACTTTTAAATGACTTTTGTAATAACAATTTCCTGCTTGTATTTTTTGTTTGTTTCTATTGACTGCCCTTTAATTTTCTTGTTTGGAATGGGATATAATAAGTTAAAGAGGCTTTTTATGCGTCTCAAATGATCAACATTAAAGCTCTAGGAAAAATACATTTTGTTTATTTCTAGTTCTTGTCAATAAAATAATAGTATTTTATGGAGAGTATTCCTTTAAAATTTTTAAAATACTTTAAGATGTAATGGATTTATTTTCTTTAAGAAATGGTTTTTTGTGGCTTCTGGCTGGCTCAGTCAGTAGAGCATGCAACTCTTGATCTCAGGGTCATGAGTTTGAGCCCCATGTTGTGTGTAGAGTTTACTTTTTTAAAAATCCGTTTTTCTTTACATAGAGGTATATGTATTACCTAATGCATTTTTAAAAATACAGTCCAAAAAAGTACAAATTTAGCCCTCAGTGTTCCATAAACACTGCAAGTAAATTTCAGCCCAACTGTATTTCAGTGGCTTCAAATCTGAGTTTGCTTAGCTATCTGTAACCTTGTTAATAAACTGGAAATTTTGTTGGTAGTTTTAGTATTCTGGTATTGGTATTAGTATGTATGACATTACTTGCTATAATTATGTTTTAAACTAAGCTTCCAAGAACAAATACAACTTTTATATATGATATTAGGTGTTATGATTATGATTGAAACTAAACTGCCAAGAACAAATACAGGTTTATTTTTCTCATCTTTTCTAGTCTTTTTTATCCCCCAGATCCTGTAGTCACACACAATAAGTAAATGTGTGAGATTTTCCCTCCAGTTTCAATTTCCTGTTAAAACATATAGGAATTAGTGGTCAGTGGAGTGGTTATTTCTTTATTGATTGAATTTTAGTGTAAGTAACTCTTATTTGAGGAATGGCCTTGTCAAAAATATTTGCTGACCACAGCTGCTTTGTTGTAGGAGGCCTGACAAATGGTAGTGGTCGATATATCTCTGCAGCGCCTGGAGCAGAAGCAAAATACCGGAGTGCTTCAAGCACTTCCAGTCTGTTCAGCTCCAGCAGCCAGCTCTTTCCTCCTTCCCGGCTTCGGTATAATAGGTCTGATATTATGCCTTCCGGCCGAAGTAGATTATTGGAAGATTTCAGAAACAACCGCTTCCCAAACCTTCAACTTAGAGACTTGATTGGGCACATAGTTGAGTTTTCTCAAGACCAGCACGGTTCTAGGTAAGTGATTGTGGTTTAGGATACTGAGCACTGTATTTTTGCTTTGAAAATTACTGCCTTGTAGGAGTCTAAAATTTTCTTGACTGGGATCATTTAAGGAACTTTTTACAGAATAAAGGCCCAATAATGGATTTCTTCTTCGCTATTAGGACATATGATAAAAATAAAGGTTTTTAAATTATTTATGGTTTCCCAGTTTTCTATAATGAGAATACTTTTATAATGAAAATATAGGAGTGCCCTTTTTTGGGTTATTTTTATTACATTGATTCTGAATACACTCAACTTTAATTTTCCTTTGAAAAGAATGCTCTGAATTATATTTGTGGATGTAAATGTCCCTGATGTAGACCTTGTCTAAAAAAAAATTTTTAAAAGAAGGTTAAATGCTTTTGTGTTTGTATTTGTATAGATTTGTATTTGATGTGATATGTCTTAAGTTGAAACATTTCACTTTTCTTTTAGAAGAATTTGGTGACTTTGAACATTAAACATAATGTTCTCTTATAGTACTTAAGGTACATGTAAATTAGTGTTCTTCTCAAGATAGAACACAAAAAGGAAAATAGAATTGTAACACATTTATTAAATTTAATTATTTTTTCCTTTTATAGTTTTATTTTATCTCCCTAAAGTTGAAAATTCCTTAAGAGTAGCACATGAACCTTGTGTCATTCACAATGGCTAGGAATTCATTTGTGTTTGATAAATTTACTTCTAAGGGTTTCTTTCATTAGGCTCTAAACTTAAATATTTAATACTATTATGAAAAATGTATGAATAACCAGTAAAATCTAGTTTTCTTCATTGATTATAATGCAGATTACAATATATCCAAATGTCTGCCTAATAGTTACTTTAAATTAAGGCATTATAAAGAAATGCTTTATAGCTTTTGCCTTTTTTGCTTTAAATTTGCTGTTCACAGTATTAAATGTGTTAGTACTATTCCTGGAAGTAATTTTATGTGTATATATGTGGGGGTGTGTGATACTCAAGTCAGATACAGATTTTGCAGGAGCTTATTTTCAATGTGCTGTGATGACATATAAAATGTTTCCTATATAGATTCATACAACAAAAACTAGAGAGAGCTACTCCAGCTGAGCGACAGATGGTATTTAATGAAATTCTACAAGCAGCCTATCAATTAATGACAGATGTTTTTGGAAACTATGTTATACAGAAATTTTTTGAGGTAAGCACATATACATATTTGTACATCCAACTATATTGCTGAATGCGTAGAAAAGTTCAGAAAGTTGGGTAAGAGTCATTTTCATATAAAAATATATGCACTTGGGAAAAAATATTTTGCAAAGTATGTATCTGATAAAGATTTCATATCCAGACTATATAAAGAACTAAAACTCAACAAGAGAACGACAACCCTATTAAAAAATGGACAGGAGAGGGGTACCTGGGTTGCCCAGTTGGTTGAGCATCTGACTTGGGCTCAGGTCATGATCTCGCGGTTTGTGAGTGTGAGCCCCACATTGGGCTCCATGCTGTTAACTTCGTTCCCGCTTTGGATCCTCTGTCCCCCTTCCTCTGCCCGTACAGAGAGAGCTTGTACTCTCTCAAAGATAAACATTAAAATAATGTAACAGACAGGAGGAGCACCTGGCTGGCTCAGTTGGTGGAGCATGTGACTCTTGATCTCAAGGTTGTGGGTTTGAGCCCCATGTATAGAGATTACTTTAAAAAAAAAAAAAAACAAAAAATAAAAATGGACAGATGACCTGAATAGACCTTTCTCCTCAGAAAATATACATGTAGCCAAGAAGCACATGAAAAGAAGCTCAACATCCTTAGTCATTAGGGAAATGCAGATCAAAACCACAGTGAGATTCTACGCTACATCTACTAGGATGGCTTTAGAGGGCCGGGGGGAATAACAAATGTTGGTGGAGATTTGGAGAAATTGGAACCTCATACGTTGTCAGTAGTAATGTAAAATGGTGCAGCTATTGTGAAAAAGTTTGGCAGTTCCTTCAAACTTTTCTTTTTTTGAGAGAGAGCACGTGTGAGCAGGGAAAGGGACAGAGGGAGAGAGAGAATCCCATGCAGGCTCCATGCCCAGTGGAGGTGGCATGAGGCTCAGTCTCATGACCTTGAGATCATGACTTGAGCCCAAATGAAGAGCTGGACACTTAACCACCTGAGCCACCCAGGCACCTCGGCAGTTCCTTAAAAAAAAAAACCTAAACATAAAAATTATCTTACAACCCAGCAATTCCACTCCTGTATACCCAAAAGAATTGAAAACAAGGACTCAAACACCGTTTGTTTCCGCATTATTCACAGTAGCCAAAAGGTGGAAACAACCTATATGTCCAACAGATGAATGGATAAATGTGGTATATGCATACAATAAGAATGTTATTCAGCCACGAGGAATAAAGTTCTGTTACATACTACATCATGGATGAAGCTAAGTAAAATAAGCCAGATGTAAAAGGACAAACATCATAGTGTTTTTCTTATATGAGATAGCTAGAACAGCCAAATTGATAGGGGCATAAAGTAGATTAGGGTTTACCAGGTGCTGAGGGGGGGGTGGGGGGGTGGGGGTGGGGTTACTGCTTAATGTATGCAGTGTTTCTGTTTGAGGCAACGGGAATGATTTGGAAACAGTTTGTAGTGATAATTGCACAACATTGTGAATTAATGCCATTGAATTATGCACTTTAAAATGGTTAAAATGACATTTTATGCTATATATTTTATCACAAAAATATTTTTAAAATATGGGCCTACTTTAAATGAGAAGTTTAGTAGTAATCTGATTAATATTTGAAAATATAAAGCATTGAGAGTAAATCTTAGATGAAGAAATTAGTGATAATAGTATAGTCTTTATTTACATTTGTTAGATGTGTCATGTATTTTGTATTTTAGCTAATTTTCAGTTTACAACTAAGTATCTCTGTTTTAGTTTTACTTAAGTTTCCTCCACAGTTACATCAGAATATAGTTTGTCTGAATGTAATTTGGTCTGAATGCATGGTCAGAAGTTCATTACGTTAAAGATGAGGGGATTTTATTTGTTTAAAATGAAATGTAATACTGTGTACTTTAAAAGAATTACAGGTGATTAATATATTAGTAAAAAGGAAATTTTAGATAATGAGACTTAACCCCCCCATAAAAGTAATGCAGTTATTTCAGGCAGTTCTGGATTTATCTTAATTAGCTTTTACCTAAGTCCTCTTCCCTACATGATTACAAATTGTGATATTTTAAAAATAGAATGAATAGGCCGCAAACAGTGGGTTATTCAGGTTTAACAAAATTAATATAATGGTTATTTTTATTAATACTGATTTCTTTTCTATCAGTTTGGGAGTTTGGATCAAAAATTAGCTCTCGCCACTCGTATTCGTGGGCATGTTCTGCCTTTAGCCTTGCAGATGTATGGCTGTCGTGTTATCCAGAAAGCTCTGGAGTCTATTTCATCTGACCAGCAGGTAATTGTAAGTTAAGACAAACTTTTTGTATTTTATTCAGTTTTTAAATTATTACTTTATATTTCCCCAATTAGAATAAAATACTTTAAATAATCTGTCTCAAACAGTACGTTTTAATTACATATTATACTATAGATCTTTGATCTGTCCTCTTCATTCTCTTCAACATCTCTTCATCTTTAAATGAAGATAATTTGAGGGCCTGCTGTGTGGGAAGCAAAATGCTACACTTGCTTATTTGATTTCCTGTAGTATCAGGAATACCTTTATTGTTTCCAAAATGTATTTGGATTGTACCACTTTTTTTTTTTTTTTTTAACTTTTTTTAAATGTTTATTTTTGAGAGAGAGACAGAGACAGACACAGAATCCAAAGCAGGCTCCAGTCTCTGAGCTGTCAGAGCCCGTCGCAGGGGTCAAACCTATGAACTGGGAGATCATGACCTGAGCTGAAGTCGGACACTTAACCAACTGTGCCACCCAGGCGCCCCAGATTGTACTACATTTATAACCACAAGAATAAAATTTTTCAATACAGTGCTTTTTTTTTTTTTTTTTTAATTCCAGTTCACATAAAAACATAACACTTCACAATTTGTGTGTCATCCTTGCACAGGGGCTATACTAGTCGTTGTACCATTCCACTTTTTTTTTTTTTTTAATGTTTATGTTTGAGAGAGAGCGTGAGTGGGGCAGGAGCAGAGAGAAAGGGAGACACAGAATCTGAAGCCAGCTCCAAACTCTGAGCTGGCAGCATAGAGCCTGATGTGGGGTTCGAACTCATGAATCATGAGATCATGACCTGAGCTGAAGTTGGATGCTTAACCAACCGAGCCACTCAGGTGCCCCTGTACCATTCCACTTTTTTCTTTTTTTTTTTTAATTTTAATGTTTATTCATATTTGAGAGAGAGTGTGTGAAAGTGAGCACAGGGTAGAGGCAGACACAGAATCTAAACTGGGCTCCAGGCTCTGAGCATATAGCCCGACACGGGGCTCAAATTCAGAAGCTGTGAGATCATGACCTGAGCCGAAGTTGAATGCTTAACTAACTGAGCCACCCAGGTGCCCCACCATTCCACTTTTACTGTATATGCTGCTGAAGCAAGCACAAGTAAAAAAATTTTGTTTTATTTTTTCCATAAATCATGAATAAGACATTTTAATGAGAAAAAAAATCTTAATCTTATGTTTCTATTCTAAGACACTCAAAACTAGTTTTCCCTTCCTTCCTATCCTTTTTTTTACGTTTTTTTTTTTTTTTAACGTTTATTTTTTGAGAGACAGGGACAGAGCATGAGCGGGGGAGGGGCAGGGAGAGAGGGAGTCACAGAATCCAAAGCAGGCTTCAGTCTCTGAGCTGTCAGCACAGAGCCCAACCTGGGGCTTGAACTCACGAACAGTGAGATCATGACCTGAGCCGAAGTTGAACGTTTAACCAACTGAGCCACCCAGGCACCCCTCTGCCCGTCCCTTTTAGCTGCAACTTTATTTATAACATGCAAGAAAGACCAGTTTAAAGATTTTTTTTTTTTAAAGCTTAAACCTTTTTTTTTTTTTTTTAAAGGTTGAACAACCAGGCTAGCAAAAAGGTACTCAATACATACTTTCCTTATATCAAACAAGCTAATATTTTAGTACAGTGTAACTATACAAAATGTATAAAATAGAGATATGTTCACAAAGGAAACACTATAGGCTCAGAACAGATTTGAAAAACCATGCTATTCTCATTGGTTATAGTAACTGTAAAATGATTGTAATGTTGAATCGGACTTAGTTTACAAAAAAGTCACACACACACACAAAATATATATGTATATGTACGTATGTATCTATATAAAGTCCCCAAGAACTATGGTTCCTGTAAAATACTAATAGCCAGGTACTAGTGTATAAAATGTGAAGTTCTGGGGTGCCTGGGTGGCTCAGTCGGTTAAGCATCCAACTTCGGCTCAGGTCATGATCTCATGGTCCGTGAGTTCAAGCCCCGCGTCGGGCTCTGTGCTGACAGCTTGGAGCCTGAAGCCCGCTTCAGATTCTGTGTCTCCGTCTCTCTCTGCCCCTCCCCCATCCATGCTCTGTCTGTCTCTGTCTCAAAAATAAATAAACATTAAAAAAAATTAAAAAAAAAAATAAAATGTGAAGTTCTGACATTGTATTCATTTTTAGGAAACAAAAGAAAATCCAAAACCATTTTCATTACTGTTGAAAGTCACATATGCTAATAAGTAACTTAGCTATGGCCACTGTCAACTATGTACAGCTATATTTAAATTGAGCGGACAAGTGGATACAAAGCTTGTCAACTGGGACTGGCACAGTTAAGAGAACTGTACTGATTCTAGGAGAGGTCTGAAGACGTGAAACCACCCATCTACATAATTCACATTTCTGCCCCAGCATTACCCTCCCCCATAAGGTTTCACAAAATGCCAGTGCCCAGCAGGAATCATAATGCTGCAAGGTAAGAGTTTCCCCAGACTTCTTTGATGTTGGCCTATAGGAGAATATTAAGCATACGTCGGCTAAACAAAGCAGTCAACCCACCCATCTGGAAAACTGTGGTGCACGGTTTCCTTCCATTCTGGTTGTACTAGAAAGTACTCCAGTTTTTAAATGGAGCCAGATTTATATGTTAGCTCTGTAAAATATTGAGCTACTGTAGCAGCAAATATGAAAATACAGAAACAAAACCAGTTTTATTTAAAAATTTATTTCTGTGACCTCAAAACAATCTTTTCCTTCTTATCTGTTTCCTGTAACCAGACATCAATTTCTTCAAAGGATAAAAAATTTAAAGCCAGTTGCATTCTATATGCCAATTAGAAATTATACACATAAAGTTCTTAAAACTTTCATTCAATAGGAAATTAACCTATAAATTCTGTTAGTTAACAAGATTCACGATTCTTTTTTTTTTTTTTTTTTTTAACGTTTATTTATTTTTGAGACAGAGACAGAGCATGAACGGGGGAGGGTCAGAGAGAGGGAGACACAGAATCTGAAACAGGCTCCGGGCTCTGAGCTGTCAGCACAGTGCCTGACGCAGGGCTGGAACTCACGGACCGCGAGATCATGACCCGAGCTGAAGTCGGCCGCTTAACCAACTGAGCCACCCAGGCGCCCCAATTCACGATTTTTTAAAGAGAAAAGAGAACACCTGTAAATGGGAATATATCAAATTTTTGGATGGAAGAAGGCTTATTTTAAATCAAAAAAGGACTGATGTAATTCCAATCATACTCTGGGAATTTTTTGGTAATTCATCAAAATAATTTTTAAAATTATTTGAAATAGGCAAGAATATTAAGAGTTTGAGAGTAAATGCTGATCTGCTAGATTTTTGAAAATAAATTGTGAAGCATCACTAATTAGTGTGGGTTTCACGTGAAATTAAGCAGACCTTAGGAATGAAATTTATAACCCTAAATAGATAACTATTTTCTATATAACTAGCTTATGTATTACCATGAAACATAGAGTAAAGGAAATAATTATTTCTTTAAAGGTATCAGTAATTAGTAAATTTGGAAAGAGATTAGCTTTGATTCTCCACCCATATATATTATTGTATAATAAATCCCAGAATTAAAAACAGTCATAACATGTATGGATGAATATGTTTGTATGTGTGCATTAATCACACCATTGAAAATTTGTGAGAAAATAGCATTACTCTGGAGGAAATCCTGAGTTTTAGAATAATTGAAGATATGTCACAATGGAACAAGATGAACAGATTTTGATTATTGTAGATGCTTACACAAATGCTTGATCCTAAGTCTCAAACCGGTATAGATAAAGATATTTTGGGCATGCCAGGGTGGCTCAGTTGGTTGAGCTTTCAATTTCTGCTCAGGTCATGATCTCACTGTGCCCTGTGATGGGCTCTATTATGACAGGTGAGAGCCTGGAGCCTGCTTCGGATTCTGTGCCTCTCTCTCCCTTTCTCTCCCCCTCCCTTGCTCATGCTCTGTCTCTCTTTCTTTCTCTGTCTCAAAAATGAATAAACGTTAAAAAAAAATTTTTTTTTTAATGAAGATATTTTAAAGAATGAGATCTTGTCAGTTGCAGTAACATGGATCAACCTAGAGGGTATTATACTAAGTGAAATCAGAGAAAGGACAAATACTGTACCTGTGATTCCAGTTATATGTGGAATCTGATAAACAGAACAACAGACTCTCAACTACAGAGAACAAGTTCTTGTGTGGATAGCAGGATGGGGAGGCAATAGGTGAAAGGGATTAAGAAGTATAAACTTCTGGTTATAAAATTTAAGTCACAGAGATGAAAAGTGCACCATAGAGATTATAGTCAATAATGTAATAACGTTGTATGGTGACTATACCTTATTGTGGTGCACATTGTGTAATGTGTATGATTGTTTAATCACTGTTGTACATCTGAAACTAATATAACATTGTTGGTTACACTTAATAAGTAAATAATAAAGACTTTAAATGTCTTTAATACTTGAAAATATAAAGCACAGGGAATAAGCCTTAGAGAAACCTGTTAATAATGGTATTGTTTGGATTGTAAACTAAGTAACATTTTATTTTGTTATTTAGTTTATAGTTAAACATCTGTGTTGTATTTTGGCTTAACAGAATTTCTCTACAGTTATTCAGTAGGTAGTAGGTAACTGGGAGTAGTGGGTAGCTGGGAGTTCTTTGGTTGAGAGAGATTGTAAATGTGAAAACCTTACTAGTAAGCAAAGAAATACACATGAAAGGGTCATTTTTCCTGGTTAAATGAACAAAAATCTAAAATTTCCCAAAGATTTGTCCCTGAAGAAAGTATCACATAATAAAGAAAAGTTATATTAAATGAGTTCTTTAATATAAGCTCATTAAAAAAAGAATTAAAATGTCTGTTTTCTTCCTATCATTGAGATAATATGTGAAAGTCACATAGCCCTTAAGTGCTCAATTCCTTACCCTTTCCCATGCACTTAATAGACTCATGTAGGTATTAAAAATAATTTGAAGGAAAGGGAGTGCTAAGCAGAGAAAAAGTATAGAATTTGGAATTATTTGTATATGTATATTATAGTCTGCTGAGAAAGTTGTGTGGAAGGTATACAAAGTGAAGAAAGTCATTTAAATATGGCAGGTTCAGGATCCATCCCTAGGCTTTTTTTTTTTTTTTTTAATTTTTTTTTTAAACGTTTTTATTTATTTTTGAGACAGACAGAGCATGAACGGGGCAGGGGCAGAGAGAGAGGGAGACACAGAATGGGAAGCAGGCTCCAGGCTCTGAGCCATCAGCCCAGAGCCCGACGCGGGGCTCGAACTCACGGACTGCGAGATCGTGACCTGAGCTGAAGTCAGACGCTTAACCGACTGAGCCACCCAGGCGCCCCCCCTAGGTTATTTTTTAACAAGTGTCATTTACATTGCAATCCTACGAAATGTTTTGGTAACCATCTCAATTTCTGTTTGGAGGGGCAGGGAGTATGGATTTTAAACTTTGATATCTACAATATTGCCAACACATTTTTGAGTATACTTTTGTACTCTTTCTAATCCTGTTAACGTTTCTTGATGAGGTAATTTTTTAAATGTCATCTTCTCTTTGCAGAGTGAAATGGTAAAGGAGCTAGATGGTCATGTACTCAAATGTGTGAAAGATCAGAATGGAAACCATGTTGTACAAAAATGTATTGAATGTGTTCAGCCACAGTCACTACAGTTCATCATTGATGCTTTCAAAGGACAAGTAAGGTTTATTTTTGTCTTCTAATTAGCAGGGCATTCTTTTAGCATTGGAGTGTTAACACATTTTTCCTAAGTCACAAGATTATAATACCCAGTAATGACAGACAAAAATAGGAGACAAAACTGAATGTACAGTGATTTCTGCCTCTTTAATAGAGTGCGTCAATAGATAGCTTCATTTTTTTGAAGCTGAAAAATGTGGAAATAAAAGTTCAGTTGTATTACTTTGTTTTGTTTTTAATTTTTTTTTAATCTTTATTTGTGAGCAAGAGAGAGAGTGTTAGCAAGGGAGGGGCAGAGAGAGGGAGACACAGAATTCAAAGCAGGCTTCAGGCTTGGAGCTGTCATCACAGAGGCCAATGCAGGGCTTGAACTCATTATCCGTGAAATCATGACCTGAACTGAAGTCAGACCCTTAACCGACTGAGCCCCCCAGGCACCCCATCAATTGTATTACTTTGGGATCACAGCTATTAGAAACCCAACAGTGTTCTCCAGATTTTCGGGGAGAAGTAAAGGAGGGAAGAAGACTTAAGACTGTACAGTAAAACACAGAAAATAAATATCAATTAGTAACTAATACATATCTGGTTAGGTTCCTTTTGATCAAAATACCTGTTAGCTCCTGAATTGAGCACCTCACTTTCCAGTCTTTACCAATAGGATGGTAGTCATATTAGAGGTGACTCCCCACCCTTCTATTTTAGATTAATTCAGCATGTCATCAAAAACCTGTCTGCCTCATAGAACTTTCCAGAAATGCCAGATAAAGTAAATGTATTTCTTGCACTTGTCTTAAGGTGTTTGTACTTTCAACTCATCCTTACGGCTGCAGAGTGATCCAGCGCATCCTCGAGCATTGCACTGCAGAGCAGACTTTACCTATCTTAGAGGAACTCCACCAACATACAGAGCAGTTGGTACAGGTATGAACTCCGTAATAGTTGTCAATGTTTATGTGTTTCTGACAGTGGTTCAGAATATAGGGAAATGTAATTTTTCCTAAATTAACATACTGTAAAAACACACAGTAAGACAAAAAAGCTTCGTGTATTCTCCTGACTGTATACTACTGGATCTTCAGAAAAATAGTATCTTTCTAAAGAATAGTCATTATTTTTAAGGGGTGACTTAAGGAAAGTAATTTTTAAACATCTGTACTTAGGATCAGTATGGCAATTACGTTATTCAGCATGTCTTGGAACACGGTCGACCTGAAGACAAAAGCAAAATTGTTTCTGAAATCCGAGGAAAAGTCTTAGCCCTGAGTCAACACAAATTTGCCAGGTATTGCACTATTTTCTAATTCCAAGGGTCAGTTCTTTCAACTCTTTTATTAGTAAACAAATGCGTGTAGAATATGACATTCAAATATATGTTTCTTTTAGTAGAGGGAAAAAGCACATACAGACTATTCCTTTTATTCTTGAAGACTCCTCATGACAAATCCATCTGCCTATGTATATTCCATTTTTGAAGTCTGTATTCAGAAAATGATTGGTCTCCCCAAACCTATAAATGCAAATTAGTTTAGTGCTTATTAATGAAAGTCTCAGACCTTACTAATGACTTAGTCTCTAGTTTCCTCTTTGTAATTTTAATTTTAAGAGGCATGTAATTACACTTGTGAATATCCAGTATGGGTTACTCTATAATACTAATTCTTTTTTTTTGTTTGTTTTTGAAAGTAAAGGGTAAGAGAATACCATCTTCACTCTTTTGTCTTCCAATGTGTTAATAAGCAAGTTCTTTTAAAACCAAGGGAAATTTACTATAAAGGAAAAAGTAACAAAATAATTTTTTGTGTATATACTTGAATTTTTAGCAATGTAGTAGAAAAGTGTGTTACCCATGCCTCCCGTGCCGAGAGAGCTTTACTGATTGATGAAGTTTGCTGCCAGAATGATGGTGCTCACAGTGCCTTATACACCATGATGAAGGACCAGTATGCCAATTACGTGGTTCAGAAGATGATTGATATGGCTGAACCTGCCCAGAGAAAGATAATCATGCATAAGGTAATACAGCTTATAGCACTTAAAATAGATGATTCAATTTGTGTGACTTTCAGGATACAATTTTAACTTCCTAGGTTTTAATTTCCTCATGTGATGTAACTGGAGAAAAAAAATCTAAAATCAATGGATAACCTTTGACAAATGTAGGTATGGTGTACCCTTTTATTAAAATTCTTAAAGTAATCTCAATAAAATCAAATTTATTTTTCATCTATTTAACCTGCCTTTAGCATTGCCCATCCCCATCTTATTGAGATATATTTGATTTGCCATGATACATGGGTTGAACATTGATTTTAAAATCTAATTAGGTTTTCTCACTAATGTAATGCATTTTTCTAAAGAGAATTTGGGTGTTTTTTTTTTTTTAAGCATTTTTCTAAAGAGAATTTGGGTTTTTGTTTTTTTTTTGTTTTTTTTTATCTCTGTCTTCTCTCTAGAATCTAGCTCATAAATTTCCATAGGAAAACTTACTGTTAAAATGAACACTAGATGTGGGGGTTCTGTGTGGCTCATTCAGAAACTTGATTCTGGCTGTGGTCATGATGTCACAGTTCCTGGGATCCAGCCCTGCATTGGGCTCTGTGCTAACAGCACAGAGCCTGCTTGGGATTATCCCTCTCCCTCTGCCCCTTCCCTGGTCGTCCATGTGCTCGCTCGCTCGCTCACTCCAAAGAAAAACTTAAAAAACAAAAAAGAAAAAGAAAAAGAAAACCCACTGGAAGAAATACTATATACTCCATGTTTTTGTAAATTTATTCATTAAGAAACCAGGGACAGATACATAACTTCTTTGGACCTCTTGTCGTATAGAGAGAAGTAGATCATAATTTTTTTTTACCTTTTTAAAATTTAATATTTCTGCTTAAAAGTATATACATAGAAAAATTGTCAGTCTTCTTTTTAACAATTACATTAACCATTATCATCTTTATGACATTTGGATTGTTTCCAGGTTTTTAACTGTCATAAGCAGTGCTGTATGTGAATGTCTTTGCGTGATTAACTGTTTTGTAGGATAAATTCCTAGATGTGGAATTGTGGGGCAAGTATGTAAACATTTTACATGTTGATAGACACAGCCAGGTTTTGCTTTAAAAAAATCTGTACATGTTTGCACATCTATCCAAGATATAATAAGAATGCCTGTTTTGCCATCATCTCATCAATGCCAGTTATTTATAAACTTTTTGCCAGTCTGTGTGGAAGATAATGATATGATTCTAATGAGTAGTTCCATTTACATTTTAAAAACTATTAGTGAGATTTTGAACAATTTAAAATCACACATCACACATCTGATTGCTCATTTATGTCTTTTGCTCTATTTTCCCTATTGTCTCCAACTTAAGCTAGAAAATTCTGCCTTCATCAACTTTTAAAGAACTTAATAATTCACTCGTGATGCTTCCCTGCTATGTTTGGAGCCCCGTCTACTATTTGCATATGTAACAGTTTAGAAGTAGTGGTTTGTTTATTCATTGGACAGTTTTGAGAGTATAATTGGAGAGATTGAGTAGGATGAACTACTTTCGAAAACAACTTTTCTTTAAAGGATTTGTATATTAAAATTCCAGTTATTCATTCTAAGTCACCCAGATTTAGGAGTGCTTTTTTAAGAAACCAGAAACCAAAGTCACTTAGATTTACTAAGCAGATTATTTATCTTTCAGATTCGACCTCACATTACTACTTTGCGCAAATACACATATGGGAAGCATATACTGGCCAAGTTGGAAAAATATTATTTGAAAAATAGCCCAGATCTAGGGCCTATTGGAGGACCACCAAATGGAATGCTGTAAAGGAAAGAGAAAGAAGATGATGTAACCATGTGAAAAGAATGTTTCTTTTGTGAATTATCAAAACACAACTCAACTATGAATCTTCAAATTTTTTTTTAAAGCAAAACTATTTATTGACTTTATTCATCCATTTGTAAATTTTTTAAGGTTCTTGTGTATATTTGGGGGGGTGGGGGTGGTGAATTATAAATTATATTCAGCCCTGAGTGGAGACCTATCAGATTGGATTGCTGGCAAAGCACAGAATGCCTGTATATGATGTAACTATCAAAAAAAAAGCTGTCACATATTTTGTAAATTTTTACCTTGTAAAGTCGCAAAAAATAGTTTTTAAAGGAAAAAGTACAGTATTCTTTTAATAAACTGGCTTGCAGTCTGGTAGGTCTACGGACCCCATAGCACAACAGGTTTATAGAGATGTATATAGAAATATAGTCCTTATTTTTTTTTTTTGTCCTTTGTGTGAAGCCTTTTATAACCAATTAACAATCAACTGCATAAATATTATTAATATTTTAAAAAGAAGGTTAAGTTGTATTTTGGTAATTCACAAACTATCATGCAAATAAAATCTCCGCAAGTAAGATAAGAATTAAATGATCTGAGATGAAAGAACTTACATTATTTACAATGGATATGGTTTTAATACAAATACTGCCCTAAAATGTCTCTGGCAATGTACAGAAGTATTGTATATACTTACATATGTAATTGTTGTAAGAGGTAAGAAAAAAAATCATGGTGACACTTCCATTCAGTTAAGTGCACTAAATGAAAAGTTAAGTCCCATTTTAACTTTTCAGTTTGGTTTGCAATCTGAGAAAGAGTAGAAATTTGTATATTGTTTTGCTTATAGGATTACAAGGACATGTTGAGGAAGTGTTGAGCTTTATTTTGCTTTTTCATAGTAGACTTTGCAAAAGTAGGAACCAGATAGAGGTGAAAAGGGGCCACTGAAAAGTGAATTTGATAGCTCAACATTTAAGCATGACTACATATTCAGATAGCTTTTTTTGCTTCCTATAAATATATGCATTGTGTGTGTAGTAATAGATGTAAGTTTACACTTTAAAAGCAAATCTTGTTTCAATGTTTATTATAAAAGCCTTGCTAATTTAGTAGTGATGCTTTCCTTGGTTGTACAGGTGTACATTTGTAAACCTTCATGCTGTAAATGGAATTTGTTTTATCTCTTTGGGAAACATTTGCATTTTAGTGTACATTTATGTCCCTGCCCTATTTGACCTGGCATATAGTGTTGTATAATGTAAATTTATTTCTCCAAATCGAGAGTGATTTTTTAAAAATTTTTTATCTTTATATGGTTTCAGAAGTATGAACCAGCTTTCTTTTTATTATTGTGGGAAACATTTTCTTTTATAACATAGTTGTTGACTCTGTTAATATGGACATACTAGGATTTGGATCACTTTCAAGAAGTCAGGGTATTGTGCATAATAGAAAGTATTGGACTGAGATTTTTGGTTACCATGGAGGCCAATGCTTTTTCCATCTTATTAAATGTGATGTGACTTTTTTCTTTGTACAGAAGAGTACTGTATTTTTGAATAGCCTATTCCCAAGTAAGAGCAAATCTGTATGATAACATTTTTTTCTCTGGACATAGGACATAACAGTAACATGATGTACATTTACAAGCGGCCTTATGTACATTTCCCAACAATCTTTTTAAGGCAAAATTGTGACCATATGTGTATAATTAAAATCGTTTTTAATCCTTTGCCTATGAAAATATTTTGGAAAAAAAAACTTGCTTTGTATATTCAGTTTCTGAAAGATAAAGAAAGTGCTTTGTATTTTGTTGAAGTCAGTATTTTGTATAAAACCATTTATGTTGACCCACTTCTGTTTAGTGCTGACAACTAATGAACCATGCTATCTCTTTCGATTGAACATGTAAAGGATTTTTTTATTAGAAGTCTGCAGAAGAAAAGCATTCTTCTGAGCACAATATTGAATATAAAGGTTTTATCACTTAGCTGTTCTTATCATGAACCTAAAAATAATGGCATAAAGTTTGGGGTGCCAGGCATACTTTTTCATGTTTGACTTTGAGTTATTCTAGTTTTCTAACCCAACATTCCATGTTGAGTCCATTACATCCAACCACTTGTCACTGTCCCCTCTCATAGTCCTACTGGTTCATCAGCATGTCCCAGTCAACAGTGGCAGTGCTCCCCCCACCCATACAAAGCTGCTCTTTTCCCGTCCTACTTTGTTTTGCCAGCCTCAGAGTGTCTTGGCCCTGTGTCGAACTTTTGTTCCCAGTATCCACTCACAGTCGTGAGCTGATCATGATCCAAATCGTCCTTGTTGGAGATTGATAGTGACTTTCCTGGATTTGCACAGTTGAATTCCTGGCTTTCCTTTGTCCTGCAAACTTAGAAAGTCTTGGGGATAGCTGGGAAACTGAACCTTCTTCTTGGGGTTTTGATGTTCCCATGTATCCCAGTGTTGACACCCCAATCTTCCCAATACTTTGGGGCCTATTCTAGAAAAATATCTGTTCTAGAAATTTTACAGTCTGCCATTTTGGTGCCCACCTCTCTGATTCCACCATTTAATAAGTTGGCATGGAGTTTTGCTAAACTCTGACATTTCAGAATAAAGAAACTTTAATTGGGCAGAACCACTTAGACTTCACTCTTGAGTGTCTCCTTTTGATAATGGATTGTTTCTGGACCAGTTTGTCTAAGTCCTGGCTCTTCTTGGTTCATATGAAATAATGTTATCTTCACTTTGTATATTATGTATAAATTAGAAAATGAAAAATGTGTGAATAACATTGTATGAAATAAACCTGGTCTTGTGTTTTTCTCTAGATAAAATACCCTTCTGTACCTCAATTATAATTCAGATTGCCCATTCAAGTTTACTCTGATTTAAGGAAAAGAAAATATTTTTATCCCATGGATGCTAATCTGGGGCTACTGATTACTCTGATGATATTCGTGTCTTTGATTAGTATTCAGGATCTCTAATTACATAGAGCGATTACACACTTCATAGGATGAAACTTTTAGGCTGTTTACTTGATAAAATGATACTTCTTCAAGGTTGTTTTCAGGATTAAATTAAATCACTTATCTTTACCTATAGGTGTTTGTTTCCTTTCCACATGAACTTTTAGAAACAGTGTTGTTTAAAGGAGAAGTGCAGTTTGCGTTCAGGCATGGATTTGGAATTTACCTGGTGATTCATAAACTTTGTGAACTTGTGTGTGTTAACTGATCTAAGGCTCAAGGCCACATCTGTACCATGGGTAGTACTACTTAGGTCACTGATTTTAAGAATTGAGAATATCTTAAATAGATACATAGATCCCAATTCTCAACTAATGCTAATACTATTTCCATTCACCTCTCCCTTCTATAGCTGTTTATTTTAAGCCATACAGATAATTTGATAGAATCCAGAGCGGAGGTCTACATAAAAATACATGGGAAAAGGAATTTTCATCATACACATTGTGCCAGTTTTAATTGTATCTTCGTCTGGTTCTGTTCTGAGCTGAAAGCAATCCTTCTGGAATTGTTGACCTATCCCACATCGTAGTGTTGAAATTAAAAGACCCTTGAAGAAATAAATATTACATCCTCCCACACTAGCTTACTGACCAAAGAGAAGTCCTAAAGTGACCTTGGCAGTAGTCGTTCCATTTGCCCTCCTGACAGTGATTTTTTCAGGAAGGTTGGGGTTCGGGGGAGAAGGGCAGAGGAACCCCAGAGGAGCAGTGTTCACAGTCTGTCTTATCTAGCTAACTTTAAAGGGCCTAGCTGATGTGATTTGGATGCTCCAGACGGTAAATTCCTCTGTGAACACAAGTGAGAAGGCCGGGAGCATGGTGTCACCAAGGCTCACTTCTAGGAGGCTGCAGGGCACGAGGGGGTCTCCATTTTCCGGTCCCTAGGGTGAGTGTAGGTTGTGTAATCTTGGGCAAACTTAACCCTTTAGGCTTCTGTGGTACCATCTGTAAAGTAGGAATACTGTCCTGATTGCCCACAGAACCTTGAATCTGAGGAGTACTTGATGGTAAGAACCTACGAGAACTGTAGGACAGATCCTACAGGAAGCTCAGAACTGGGTGGAAGTTTTATTGAATGTCATTTCCTCCATATCCTGTAGACAATTTCTCATTTCTTCTAGGTTTCAATCACAGAACTTGTTTTTCTCTAAATATTTACCAGGAACTTAAACCCTGTATTCCATTTGGTAGTTGAAGGAAGAAATTGGCTAGGTTGAGATTAATTCAAGTTTTCTTGGGCATCCAAGTGTAATGGTTCAGGGTCTGGACTCTGGAATTAGGTTTCCCAGATTCCAAATCTTTAGCTTTACGTAGTTAGGCAAATGACTTCATCTTTTAAACCTCAGTTTCCTGATGTGTAGGTAACGGAAGTGAGACCTCCCTCCTAAAATTGTGAGAATTGGATGAGCTAGGTTCTGTGCAGAGGCAGTGAGTGACTCCTAGTGAGTTAACAAAACTGTTGGGGGCTGGGGGAATATTTAAAAAAAATTTTTTAAGTTTATTTTCAGAGTGCAAGCAGGTACGAGGTAGAGGGATAGAATCCCAAACAGGGTCTGCACTGTCAGTGCTGAGCCCGTCGCGGGGCTTGGTCCCAGGAACTGTGAAATCACGACCTCAACAGAGATCAAGAGTTGATCGCTTAACCAACTGAGCCACCCATGTGCCCTAATTGATTTAAAAGTAGCTTTGCCCTGATATGTCCAGCTTCCAGGGTGATAATAAGGAGTTGTCACATCCTTGAGCAGTGGGAGTGACAGGTGCAGTGCTATAGAGGACTTGCCCACAAGTTGGGCAAAGCTGTGGAAGTAGTGGGAAACTGGAGAGAGGCCAAAGTCGGCAGTGGGAATTCCAGTTAAGAGTTCCATCACACGGCCAGCTCCCACCGCACCTAAGTCTCACCCGAGGCCTTTTATGGGAAGAAGCCCTGAAAAGATGGGTCTCAACACCTGGTGGGTCCCTTGTACAGCAGGGGCTAGGAGGAAAGCGTGTGGACCGCCCTGGAGGAGAAGGGATGTTTGGGAGCCTTCCCTGCCCCGACTTTGAAAGTCCCATTGTGACCTACAAGACACGTTCAGTTGAATAGAATGTACGAGGTTTCACTGAAGAGAATTCGAAAAGGCCAAAAATGTATCTTAGAAATACATCTATTTAGACATATATCTTAGACACGTTTAAAATACACTTCTTAACTCCTAGGTTAAAGAACTAAACTAATTTGGAATAAACCATTTGGGCCAACTTCAAAATGAGTAATAGTGCTATATATCAAAACTTGGGAGATTTGGGCCAAAGACCAGAGAAAAAATATTTAGTTAAGAAAGTCTGAAGATAATTTAAGAAGCTAGTAAAATAACAAAATTACCAAAAATGGTAGAAGGGATTAATAATAAACTTCACAAAAAAGGAATAGATTTGATTGGTTAAAAATGAGACATGCTTGGGACGTCTGGGTGGCACAGTCGGTTAAGCGTCAGATTCTTGATCTCAGCTCAGGTTGTGATCTCAAGGTTTGAGTTCAAGCCCTGCCAAGGGGCTCTGCACTGATGACACGGAGCCTGCTTGGGATTCTCTCTCTCTGACCCTCCCCTGCTTGTGTGTTCACTCGCTCGCTCTCTCAAAATAGATAAACATTAAAAAGAAAAACTCTTTAAAAAAAAAAAAAAAACCCACAAAGTTGAAGGAAGGTCTCACATGGCCTGATATCAAAACCTACTGTAATCAAAACAGTGTTTGGATGTTAACCACACATTGTGATTGATCATTTTGCGGTATATACAAATAACTGCATGTTATACACCTGAAACTAATATACTGTTATATGTCAATTATACCTCAATTTTTCACAGAAATTTGTGGTACTAGATAAAGACAAACATACAGATCTGTAGGAAAGAATAAAGAGCCCAGAAGTAAACCCTTGCATATATGGTCAAATGATCTTCAACATTGAATGCCAAGAACATGCAATAGGGAAAGGAAATGGTGTTGGGAAAATAGGATATCCTCTTGCAAAAGAATGAAGTTGGACCCTTACTTACACCAAACACAAAAATTGGATTAAAGCTCAAAATGGATTAAAGCCCCAAATGAAAGACCTAAAACTATAAAACTCCTAGAAGAAAACATGAGAAAAGCTTCATGGCTTTGGGGTTGGCAATCATTTTTTGCATATGACACTAAAAGTTCAAACAACAAAGCAAAAATAGATAAGTGAGGCTGCATCAAACTTAAAATCATCTGTGCAGCAAAGGGAATAATCCAAGTGGAAAGGCACTGAATGGGGGAAAACGTTTGCAAATCATGTATCTGATAAGGGGTCAATATCCAGAACATACAAAGAACTACAAGCCAAGAAGAAAAAAAAAACCCAACCGGATTAAAAACTCAGCAAAGGAAGTGAATTTCTCCAAAGATGATGTACAAATGTCCAACAAGCTTATGAAAAAAGATGCTGAATATCACTAATCATTAGGTAACCACAAATCAAAGCCACAATGGGATATCACTGATCATGGCTACTGTCAAACAGAAAATAGCAAGTCTTAGGATGTGCATAAACTGGAAGCCTTGTGCCCTGTTGGGAATGTCAAAGGGTGCAGCTGCTATTGTAAACAGTTTGGCGATTACTCAAAATATTAAAAATTACCATATGACTCAGCAATCCTTCTTCTGGGTCTATATGTTTAAAAGAATTGAAAGTAGGGGGTGCCTGGGTGGCTCAAAGCGTCCAACTTTGGCTCAGGTCATGATCTCACAGTTCATGAGTTCAAGCCCCACATTGGGGTTGCTGCTGTCAGCACAGAACCCGCTTCAGATCCTCTCGCCCCCTCTCTGCCTCTCCCCTCTCAAAAATAAACATTAAAAGAAAATTGAAGTAGGATTTTGAAGAGATATTTGTATGCCTGTGTTCATAGTAGCATTATTCACAACGACCAAAAGGTAGAAACAATCTATCAATGGACGGATGAATAAACAAAATGTGGTATACATACAATGGAATATTGTTCAGCCTTAAGAAGGAAGGAGAGAGAGGGAGTGCACGCAAGGGAGAGGAGCAGAGGGAAAGAGAATCTCAAGCAGGCTCCATGCCCATGTAAGGCATGGATCCCACAACCCTGGGATCATGACCTGAGCCAAAATCAAGAGCCCACGCTCAACTGACTAAGCCACCCAGGCGCCCCAGGAAGGAGGTTTTGACACAGGCTGCAACATGATTGAACTTGACATTATAGTATGTGACACCACAAAAAGACATACTGTCTGATTCCCCTCATATGAAGTTATTTAAAGTAGTTTATAAAAACAGAACAGTGGTTTCCAGGGACTGGGGGAGAAGTAAACAAAGAGTTACTGTTTAATGGGTGTAGAATTTCAGCTTTGCATGATGAAAAAGTTCTGGAGATCTGCTGCATAACAATGAGTGAGTATACTTACTACTGAAATGTACACCTAAAGATGATCAAGATGGCAAAAAAGAAAAAAAAAAAAAGGTTGGGGAGATCAAAGGAAAAAGAGGAGAGTCAAAGATATAACCTTAGGGGCACCTGGGTGGCTCAGTCAGTTGGGTGTCCAACTTCAGCTCAGGTCATGATCTCACAGTTCCTGAGTTCGAGCCCCACATCGGGGGCCTGCTTCGGATTCTGTGGCTCCCTCTTTCTGCCCCTTCCCTGCTCACACTCCGTCTCTCTCAAAAATAAAAATAAAGATTAAAAAGAAAAAAAAAAAAGATACACTCTTAAAATAAAGGCATGAGCCCAGACTGTTTAAAGGGCAAGTTCTGTAAATCTTCAAGGAACATATAATTCCTAGTTTATATAAAATTTTACAGAGTGTGGACAACAGTGAAAATTTCCCAGGTTATTCTACAAAACTAAAACAACCTTGGAGACAAAACAGAACTATAGTGCACACAAGCTATAACCATGAGCTATATTCATTTATGCAGAATTCCTAAGTCATGTGTAAGGAAGTCTTACCATATGACCTATGCTCCTAGCTATTTACCCAAAAATGAGTTGAAAACTTAGGCCCACACGAAAGATGGGACACAGATGTTTACAGCAGCTTTATTCATAACTGCCCAAATTTTGAAGCAAACAAGATGTCCCTCAGTAGGTGAGTGGATAAACAAATGGATACATTCAGACAATGGAATATTAGTCAGCAATAGAAAGAAATGAGCTATCAAACCGTGAAAGGACATGGAGGAAACTGAAATGCATATCGCTCAGTGAAAAGAAGCCCATCGGAAAAGGCTGCATACCAGATTCCAACCATATGATGTTCTGGAAAAGGCAAAAGTATGGAGACCGTAAGAAGGTAAAAGGTTGCCAAGAGTTGTGGGGATGGGGCGGGTGGGGAGGAAGGGATCAGTAGATGGAACAGAGGGGATTTTTAAAAATTTCCCCCCAGTGTAGTCATTTCCAGCTGGCAGCGGTTTCACCTGGGGAGAAAACAAGCTGTCCAAGTTAAGGAAGGTCCTTTCCAGTCTCCACGGAGGTCAGTTTTGATCCTGAAATCATGAGCTGGTACCAGAGGCAACAGCAGCAATAGCTGGAAAGTATAAAATACTTGCTATGTGCCAGGCGCCAGGTGCTCTACATATATTATCCCATCCCCCCTCACGACGGTGTGAGGAAGGGACTAGTCTTAGATGCCTTTTACAGATGACAAAGCTAAGACTTAGAGGGCTTGTGTGACTTGCCCAGGGAGGCAGGGCCAGAGGTCAACTGCAGTCTCATGCCAGAGCCTCTTGGAAGTTGACTCCCGCAGGGCCCAGGAGGTGGTGAATGTCTTAGAAATGCATACATGTCATGAGTCGCGGCTTTAGCTGGTCCTTGCCACAACGGGAGGGGGGTCCAGTGTTACTAGCTCTTCTGATTCTTGTAGAAAATCCGAAATCTGGATTCGTACGTGTGATTTCCTTATGGAAATGTCTCTTTTAGAAAAACACTGTAAGGGCAAAACATTTCTACAGGCCAAATGCAGCCCTGGGGGCTGTTTGGTGTGCAACCTGTGATGAGTACAGGGTTTACCTTCTATCTGAGGAGAGAACTTGCCACACTCAGGCACTACACGCACATCCCTGCACCCACATCACACCCTGCCTTCTACGGCCCGGCTGCTGTGAGCTCCTTCCCCTTCAGAGCCCACCCCAGCGTCTCCCCTGGGGCCTTGGAATGCCTAACTTCTCCAACAGTGCTATTTACCAGGCCTGGTGCCAGGGGGAGTGCTAAGTGCTGTCACAACGAGCTGAGTTCAGAAGGCTTAGGTGCGCCCCGGGCCCAGGTCGCAGGGGAGGGGGCTGTGAAGATGAGTTTCTACACACCTTTCCCAGGTGCACCATCACAGCCCCAGTGCCGCTAACGTGTGCCGGGCACCGTGCTGAACCTTTCACGGTGCTTCTCTCCTTTTACCCTCCCGACACCTCTCTGAGTAGGTACTAGTATGTCCCCAATTCATAGGGGAGCAAATCAAAGCACAGAGAGGCTAAGTTACTTGCTCGAGGCCACACAGCTAAGGTGGTCTAAGAATGTGGAGGAGGAATTGCAACTGGTGGCCGCCTGAGATGGTGGGGGTGAGCGAGACAGACGTGGCCCTCAGCTTCCCCGCCCCTAACAACCTCGGCACAAGCGCCCCTTGCCGACACGGGGCTGAGTCAGGGAAAGCCCTTTGGCTTCTCTGAAGCCAGGTCGTTGGGAGGCGGGGACAGGCTGCTGTGGGCCGAGCAGCCCCGCCCCAGGAAGTGGCTCAGGATGAATCAGTCTGGCGGCACCTGGGAGGGTGAGACTGGTTGGCATACCTGCCTGCCTGAGAGCTTCCTGTCCAAGCCTCCAATGAAGGCTGCTGCAGAGGTGGAGCCGGGCAGCACTGCAGCTCTGGACACGTTTATCAAATGAATGAACTACCGTCCACCTTCCTCAAAAAAAAAGCTATCTTTATAGACAAAGAGTCCTCAGGTCTCCCTAGGGTGGTGGCGTGGGTAGCATCAGATGATAAACACGGTCCCCCAAGGGGACGGCTTTGGGGAAGGAACTCTGGTTTGGACGTGGAAATTCCAGTGCTATTTACAGAGGATGTGTTTATTCTCTTTTTTTCTCCTGCTGACATCCTAGCAAATATCAGACTCAACTTCAACGGCAAGCAAAACTATACATCAGAAATGGGCAGGTAGCATAATGGTGAGGCAGGGCGTGGGGATGGTGACAGAGAAGCAGGACGTAGAGTCCAAGATGGTCACAATCCCCCAGGCACCCAGTGTTTTAGAGCCGCCTGAGCACAAAGGTGCCAACGGTACATGTAGTTACACAGTGCCAACGGTACATGTAGTTACACAGTTCCCAATATCCGTGAAAACAACATGTAAGTTTCATGGAAGAAACAAAAATTTCCCATGGGCCTCTCATTCTTCGTGTGTCACTTTGGACTCCAGCACAGCCCCACTGAGGACTGGGGTGAGGGCTTCCTGTGGAGCCCCCTCTGCATGCCTGCCACCTGCTGAGCATGGTCCCCAGCAGTGTGAGCAGAACAGACTGTATGGGCTTCAGATTCTGAAAACACCCCATCGCGTGAACAGCCTATTTCTCATCAAGACTTCTTTTGGGGACCGAGGTTGTTAGGTGACTTGAGTCAAATCCAAAATTTAAGACAGTCCAGCACTGGGGAGCTGGTGGGGTCGTATCATGGGCAGCATCTTTGGAACTATCCCCCTCTCCCTCCTCCCCCCACACAACTGTCCTCCCCACACTCTCTTGGGTTACATGCAGGAGGCCAAATTGACCAGAGTATTGTCAGAGTTAGATTCTCTGGCAAGGGGTGGAAAATCCAGGATAACAGTTTTTGAAGCAACGCAGAGGTCCATCATCCACATGTGTGCATGGGCAGGGCAAGGCTGGTGTGCCGCCTCACTGGCTGGGCACCCGACGCTCCTAACCTGGTCCTCTGCCAGGCATGGTCTCTGTTCTCAAGTTCACTTCCTGTCCAAGATGACTGCTCCAGCTGTAGCCATATCTGCATCCCAACCAGGAGGAAAGAAAAAAGGAAAGAAGGAACTGTTCTTCCCTTTGACGCTCCCTGAACGTATGTACAACCGTCTCTGCTCGTTCCCTGAATGTACATACGACCATCTCTGCTCATGTCCCATCATCAGGCAGCTACATAGAGCTGTGGTGATGCTGGGAAAGAGAATCTTCATTTTGGATGGCCAAAGGGCCAGTTGAAATTTAGGTGTTCTTTTACTGAAAAAGGAGAAGAAAACAAATATAGGAAGCAACGAGTGGTATCTGCTCAGGCAGTCAGCAATAAAAGGCTCCATGTTTCATAATGGTAGGGCCATTCAAAATCAAATGACAACGAGATATTTTACTTGCAATCAGAGTGGCAAAATATAAAAGGCCCAATAAATGCCAGGTCATACAGAGTATGTAGAAAAATGGGCACTCTCATAACTTCTGCTGAGAGTATAAATTGCTATGGACCCTTTTGGAGAGCAATTTGCTTAGAGAAATTAGAGCAATTCCTAACAAAGCTCAATATATTTGTACCTTAAACCCAGCTCTATCTACTCTTAGAGAAAGTCTCTGCACGCACTCAAGGAGAAAAGCACAAGAATTGATTGCAACATTGTGTATAATATTGAAAAACTGGAAACAACCAAATGTCCATGGATAAATAAACCGTGGTATATGCATACAATAAATGATAATGCAGCAGTTAAGATAAGTGACCCAGAGCCGCCACATGTATCAACATGGCTAAAGGAGAAGACTCCATTGTAATGTTTCATTTCATACAAAAATAATAAAAAGAGAAGAAAGAAGATCCTGTTCAGATTAAACTGAGTGGTAGTCACATAGGTCTTCATTATATTATTATTTTGGGGGGATTGCAACTGAGGTGGGGTTCTTTTGCATTCTTTTTTATCGTAAAATATACACAATGCAAAATTTACGATTTCAACAATTTTAAGTGTACAACTCAGTAGCATTAAGTGCATTCATGTTGTGCAACCATCACCACCTTCCCTCTCTAGACCTTTTTTCATCTTCCCAAACTAAGACTCCATACCTGGTAAGCAATAATGTCCCATTCCCTCCTCCCTTCAAACCCAAGCAAAGACCACTGTTCTATTTTCTGTCTCTATAAATTTGACTACTTCAGAAACCTCACATAAATGGAATCAGACAGTATTTGTCCTTTTGTGACTGACTGGTTTATTTCACTTAGCATAAAGTCTTCAAGGTTCATCAGTGTTATAGCATGAATCGGAATTTCCTTCCTTTTTACGGCGGAATGATATTCCCACTTTATGTTTACACCACATTTTGTTTATCCACTCATCTGTCAGTGGCTACAAGGGTGGCTTCCACCTTTTAGCTGTTGTGAATAAGGCTGCTGTGAATACAGGTGTACAAATATTTGTCTGAGTCCCTGGTTTTAATTCTTTTAGTATAGACCCAGAAGTGAAATTGCTAGATCATATGGTAAATGTTTTTAATTTTTTGAGGAACATTATTCTTTATTATATGTTTGAAATGGTCCACAATAAAACAATTAACTGTCTTTAAAATGTTTCACGACAAGGGGCGCCTGGGTGGCTCAGTTAGTTAAGTGTCCGACTTCAGCTTAGGTCATGATCTCGCGGCTTATGGGTTTGAGCCCCGCATTCGGCTCTGTGCTGACATCTCAGAGCCTGGAGCCTGCTTCGGATTCTGTGTCTCCTCTCTCTGCCCCTTGCCTGCTCACACTCTTTCTCTCTCTCTTTCTTAAAAATAAATAAACATTTAAAAAAAATGTTTCATGACAAGAAGTTACTCTGTCTTAGTAAAAAGTTGTGTTTTTACCATGTTGAAGTAAGAATGCCCTTACACGCGTCTGATATTCTTTGGGAAGTCCTTGACATTGGCTCCCCTGAATTCAAGCCCCTTGAAGGTTAATCTGCACCCATTCTGATACTCAAGCTCTGCTTGCCAGTCATGGCTTCAGGTGGGTGTGGAACCAATTCCGGCCAGTGAGATGGGAAAATAAGCCACCTGGGTGGCTCGGTCGGTTGAGCATCCCACTCTTGATTTCCGACTGAGGTCATGATCTCACAGTTCGTGGGTTGGAGCCCCGCATCGGGCTCCGCACTGACAGTGTAGAGCCTGCTTGGAATTCTCTTTGTCTCCCTCTCTCTCTGCCCCTCCCCTGCTTGCACCTTCTTTCTCAAAATAAATAAACTTAAAAAAAAAAAAAAAAAAGAAGTGTAGGGGAGATGACCTCATTTCTGGACTTGGCTGTATTAGCTGAGATGGCTGGAAACACTTCAGCCATCTTGCCACCAGGCTGAGGGTGGAGCCACACCAGGACGGTGGCTGTTTTGGTTGTACCATTAGTAATGCAGGTAAGGTACATGCAATAAACGTCCTATTATTCCAGCTGCTTGAGGGGAAGCTATTAGGTAAGGTTAAAAACATCTCCACTGATTTAATAAATAACTTCTAAAGTAAAGAATTAAGTAATATGTATATATTGTCATTTAATAAATTAATATTATAGAGTAAACTTAAAAATTCTCCTATAACTGTCCCCACCCCATTTTCCTCCCCTATAGGAGAAATGTATTATGTATAATAGTCTGTACATTACACACATATTTTTCTTATAAGAAAATTGTGGCCAGACTATATATAGATCACTCTTTAACTTGCCTTTTTCACCTAAAAACAAGCTTTGAAAAATGTCCCATTTCAAGACTGCTTTATTTAAAAAAAATTTTTTTTAACGTTTATTTATTTTTGAGACAGAGACAGAGCATGAACAGGGGAGGAGCAGAGAGAGAGGGAGACACAGAATCTGAAACAGGCTCCAGGCTCTGAGCTGTCAGCACAGAGCCCGACGCGGGGCTCGAACTCACAGACCGTGAGATCATGACCTGAGCCGAAGTCGGACACTTAACCGACCAAGCCACCCAGGCGCCCCAAGACTGCTTTATTTTAAAAAGTGTTGTATAGTTTTCCACCGTGTGGGAATATCCACATTTATTTCATTTCTTCTTTACTGATGAACATGTAAACATGCCTCTTGGGACACTGGTGAAAATACTTCTGAAAAATAAATTCACTGGGGCAGAGTCCCTGAGTTGAAGGCTAAGTCCATTTTATTTTATTAAAAAAAAATTTTTTTTAAAAAGAGAAAGAGAGTTCGTGTGTGCATGCTACGTGCACACAAACAGGGGAGGGGCAGAGAGAGAAGGAGAGACAGAATCCCAAGCAGCCTCCATGCCATCAGTGCAGAGCCCGATGTGGGGCTTGAACTCATGAACCGTGAGATCATGACCTGAGCCAAGATCAAGAGTCGGACGCTTAACCGACTGTGCCACCCAGGCGCCCCAAGTGCATTTTAAGCTTTGACAGATGCCAACTTGCTCAGAGGATGCCTGTGCCAGTTCAGGTGTCTCACGCAGTGAAGGGCAGCCGGTGCCCAAGGTACCACACGCACCACGCAGGGCCGGCCTCTTCTTGCCTGCTCTCCACAGGCTGCCCCGCCTCCAAGTGGCAACAGGTGCCCATGGGAAGAATGAGAGAAATGGGGTGGGGGAGATGCTGGCCCTGCCTTCCCAGAACTTTCTTTCTCTTAGTGGGAAAAGGAAGCAACATTCAAGGCAGTTATGATTCACCAGGGATGATACTGAACATACTTAATAAGCCATGTTAGGAACACAAGTCAGGATGGAGACCCTGCCTTAGTCCCTCCACAGGGGAGGCTAGAAGCCCCCTGCTCAGCCAGACATTAACCCTTAAGACGTTAGGTGTATGAAGGCTTGGTGGGGCTCCCAAGGAAGGGGCCGATGAGTACAGCAGGGATGGACGGCCATACCTGTGCATATGTACCGATGTTGCTGTCACATTCCAAAGGGCTGTATCTCTGAGGCAGCTTCTCAAGGAAGAGGCTTTCCTAAAGAATTTGGGCTGGGGGAGAAGCAAGAAGGGGTCAGCTAGGTCAAAGGCAAGCCCTGACCTTCTAATTCCCTTCTTTCTGTACATGTTTCTTTGGGATCCCTCTGTTGGGTCCTTCCTCCTCCTAGTCTGCCCAAAGAAATACACATTGATCTGGGGCAAATGCACTGTTGGAAAGAAACACTAAATTGGTGATTTTTGAAAAGACTCCATCAAACCCCTCAGACCCCAACTTTCTCGATTTTGTGCAGTAGACCAAAGCAGGATCCTGAACTGACCTATTTTCCCTCCACATTGGGTTGAGAGGGCCAGAGAACTAACCTCAGACCCGTGGAGCCAGCCCCTGGGAGACACATGGATTTTCTACTAAAAGGGCCTTTTAACCCAGCAGGACTCTCTGAGCTCCTGGAGAGACCCTGCCTGGTGCCATGCTGTTGGACGATCCGTGATGCCAGGCACTCAGAGACCCTGCAGTAGGCCCCAAGAACCCTGATAAGGATCTCTTATCCCCCAAAGACAAAGCTGAGGAAACAGAGACCTCAAAACAGGAGTTGCCCAAGGTCAAACAGGGATTCAGGGAAGGGGCAAAAACAGGGCTATGTTGCTGTTCAGGGGCCTCACCTTTTAGAGCTCTGACAGGGGAGTGTGGCTGAGATGGGGACACAGGAGGCTGCATAGTGCCTGGAAAACCTGCTGGGTGGGTGGAGAACCCAGGGCCCACAGTGGCTGGTCCTGCCTGTATAGCCAGGACCCAGGAACGTTTAAACCATTTTTTTTTTAAATATTTTTTAACGTTTTATTTATTTTTGAGACAGAGAGAGACAGAGCATGAACGGGGGAGGGGCAGAGAGAGAGGGAGACACAGAATCGGAAGCAGGCTCCAACTCACGGACGCGGGGCTCGAACTCACGGACCGCGAGATCGTGACCTGAGCTGAAGTCGGACGCTTAACCGACTGAGCCACCCAGGCGCCCCATGTTTAAACCATTTAAAGAGAAACACTGGAAACTGCTGAGAGGCCAAGACACCTCAGGAGAACTTTTTGGTTCCCAATTCAGGCCAATTGAGGCCTGCCCTGCCCACTGCCTGCAGAAGGTGGGTGAGGAGGATGCCATCTTTGGTCTCCAGGTCCAGGTACGAAGGTCATTTGGCGCCATCTCTCATGCCTACCAGACTGCAGGCAGGGCCTGGCAGCTTCTTCCCCTTTTCCCTCAAGGCCATTTGTGCGACACCCAGAGGCCTTCCACAGCCTTCTTGCACAGAGGTGGCTGACTGGTGTTGGAAACCCTGAGGCCTAGGACGTCTTAGGGACTCACGAAGGAGCAGGAACTCAAGCGGCCCTCATCAGATCTGCTGGCCAGAGGCTGTCTGCCCTGGGAAGAAAGCCGTTTATTTTTCCTTTTAGCTAAGAGGACGAAGGGAGAGGGCAGTCTTCCATCGAAAGACACAGAAAACAAACTAACTTACTTTCTTTCTTTCTTTCTTTCTTTCTTTCTTTCTTTCTCTTCTTTCTTTCTCTTTCTTTCTTTCTTTCTTTCTTTTCTTTTCTTTCTCTTCTTTCTTTCTTTCTTTCCTTTTCTCTTTCTTTCTCTCTCTTTATTTTTACAGCCCGTCCTGAGCATGTACCTCTGTTCAAAGTAAGGCCCCAAGTTTCCACCACTTTCTAGCGTGATGGCAGAACGCGAGGGCCTGTGGGAACCTGTACTTGGGGAAGTGAGGACGCAGGGACCCCTTTGGCAGTCGAAGGAGAGGCAGGGGAGGGCTCCATCGGTTTAAGGCCCCATCACCCCGGGGCCCCGCACAGCCCGTAAAGCTGTCCCGCCGCCGCCGGGATCTCGGAGTCGAACACACCTGGAGGACGCTGGGTGCCCACGCCCAGAGGGCGCTGTAAGATTGGCGCCCACGGTCGAAGACCGACGCCCGCTCCTCCCGCCCCTCTCACGGTCAGCGCCCCCAATATACTGAGCCAGGGCGGAAGGGGGTGCCCCGATCCCGCCACCCGGGAGCAGCGGAGCTGAAACGCCACTCAAAACAGCCTGTGGGAACCACAGCTCCGGAGGAAGGCGAGGTCCCCCCGGCGGTGCGGGAGGGGGCGGGGATGGGGGCGGGGCCGGGACGCCGGGGGTGGGGCGTTCCAAGGGGGCCGGGCTGGGTGGCTCAGAGGGCGGGGTCCTAGGGGGTGGGGACTGGGGCTGGCCCCGAGACTAGGCGAGCTGGGGGTGGGGGGCTAGTTTTTGCAACGGCTAAGGGCCTGCGGGTTTATTATAAGGCGGAGCTCGGCGGGAGAGGTGAGGGCTGGAGCCGAGCCGGGCGGAGAGGAATCCAGAGGTAGAGAGCGGACTGCAGCCGGCGGATTCCGCAGCCCTTGCCAGGGACAGCCGCGCGCGGGGCATTGCCCGAAGGGTGCCGTGCGCAACGACCCGGCGGAGCCGGCGCGGAGCCCCGCGCAGTCCGTACCGCGCGGCGTCGCCGCGATCCCCGCAGCCCGCAGCGCTCCCGCCGCCGGTCCGGGCAGCATGAGGCGCGCTGCGCTCTGGCTCTGGCTCTGCGCGCTGGCGCTGCGCCTGCAGCCAGCTCTCCCGGTGAGTGCGGCCCGGGGCCGGGCGGGGAGCGGCGGGAAGCCGGTGTTTGCAGACTCGCCGATGCCTCCAGCGGCACGTGGAGGGGGAGGGGAAGCGGGGACTTGCCTTCCCGCGCTAGCCCGGCGTGCCCGGGGACCGTGCCCGCGAAACCGGGGTCCCGCTCCAATTGCCTCCGCCGTCGGTGGGCGCCGCGCGGGTTCCGCCGCTACGGGAGGGGGGCTCGGGCGCCCCGCGGAGAGGAGCCTGTGCGGGGGCCCCGCGCTCAATTATGTGAATCGGATCCCCGTGCGCTGGTGCCCACTAGCCTGCGGCGGCTCCCGGGGTCGCGAGTTCCCATCCAGTTACCCCTGGCACCGCAGCAGCCGGGGTCCCCGCCGGCGACCCGGGAAGATGCGGTGACCGCGGCCACCCGCAGACCCGCGGAGCCCGGGCTCCCGGCCCCTTCGGCTCAGGCAAGTTTGGGAGCAGCGGGGCCGGCGCGTTGGCAGAGGAGCCCGGGCCAGGGCTGCGCGGGGGTCGTGGTGGCCGCGGAGGTGGGATCCTCGGCTTCCCATCGGCTGCCCTAAGGGAGCTGGGCAGAGCTGGCAGCGGGAGGTTCCGCGAAGTTGGTCCCGGAACACCGGAGCCCCGCAGGAACCCAACTTTGGGGCTGCTGAAGTTGTGTTGCCCGCTGAGGGGTGCGGGCGGTGCTGGGCACGGCCAGGGAGGGCTGCGGCTTCCCCGCGAGTGGACCCCGGAATGGCTCTTCCCCTCCCCCGGCCTGGCTTTGTGCTGTAGCCGCGCGGAGGGAAGGCGGGTCCCTTGGCCCGCCCAGTGGAGCTGGGGGGAAAGAGGGACAAATGTGGAGCCCTTGGCTGGGGGAGGAGGCCTTTGGGTAGGACTCCAGCATCCACCTTTGGCGAGGGGTGGGTCCCCTCTGAAGAGGGACCTGGCCGACAAAGAGCATCCCAAGGGCCCCCAGAAAGTGATCTCCCGCCCCCGCCGCCGTCCGCTAGCCCGCCTTCCCCAATGGGGGCGCTTTGTTCTCGGCCCCTGTAACCCTTTCCTGGGAACCGCCCCGCAGCGCCGGCCCCGCCGTGGGCCGGGACCTGGGCCGCCGCCAGGTGTCAGCGCTGGCCGCCGGGTGTCCACGTCCACTCCCAGCCCCCACACCCGGTGCTGGAGTCCCGGGGCCCTCCCCGCGGGCTGGGGCGGCCATCCCCTGGGATGGAGAGGGGAGGTGTGGACGGAGCGGGGGGCTCTTCCCCTTCCGGAAGTGGCGGTCTCTCGCTACCACATCTGGACTGCTCTACTTCCCCAGCTCTTGGTGAGGGAGGCACGTGGGCAGGGAAGGATCGCAGGAAGGGGGAGGGGTGCCGGGTCCTCCACGGGTAATGTGGCATCTGCACAACTCTCAGCAGTGCCGACCCTCTGTAAACGGGTCCCTCTACAATAATAGAAGCTACCAGCTGTTGAGAGCTTTGGGGTATTTTACAGGGTCTGGCTCAGGTGAGGTGTTTCCCAGGCTTATCTGTGAAGTGCCCCCCCTCCCCCCCCCACACTTTTCCAGGCGACTGTTGTGTTTGGAACTATATTTTGAAGTACAAGGACAGGGTCCCTGATACTTCTTGCATTGCCGATGAGTTGGATGGAGGTGGGGGGCGAAGGGTGCCAAATCTGGGGGAGCCATGGGGACAGATAGGATTTCTGAGCTGAGTCTCCAGTGCACTCCTGGCTTTCAGATCCAAGAAGTTGGTATCTGGCTTCTTCTCTCTTTAGAGTTGCAGCTTGGTAGGACTCAGATTGTGCCTTGACTCATAGTTCATACTCTGGAGAGGAGAGTGGAGATGTGTGGCTTAATTCGGTGGTCCACCTAGCGTTACCTGGATACTCCACTCTCTACAGGTCCAAGACTGGGCCTCAGCAGAGACTGCGGAGGTGGGGTTCCCCCACCTATTTCCAGCTAAAATCAGGAGTGCGGGGTTTGGTTCTTTTGCCTGCCTTGGTTGAGGCTGGCATTCTTATAAGCTGGGATCCCAGAGTGCCTGTTATATGGGGGAGGCAGATGGGTTGTGAGATTCTCTGTGGACTGTGTTTCCCAGAGTCTCCTGTGTACTGGGTAAGGGCAGATGCTGCATTAAGAGGCATTATTTCTTGCCTAGAAACTTTGACACATTACAGAGGGCTGGGAGGCAGTTGAGTCTCAAAGGGGAGAGGAGGGAAGGAGGACGGCTTATTAGAGTGTGGTGGTAGGAGGACTTCCTGGAAGAGGTGGCTGAGCAGAGCCTGAAAGCACTAAGCTTTGGGGTCAGGCGTTGGCTTGGAGCTTAGGTTTTCTTTTTTCCTTTTATAAAGTTTAGTTTGTTTTCTCTTTCCCAGACCTGCCTTTTCCCTCTTACAGTGGGTGTCCATGTTGGGTTAAAAGTGGGGGCATAAGGTGGCATAAAGTCCCCGCCCCCTCCCCCCTTACTAAAAGAAACTAGGCAATGGGGTTTGCCTAAAATAGGAGGAGTTGTCTACAGGTTGCAGAGATCTGGTCCTCTCCCAGGGTTCACTTTGGTCCCAGTGGGAAGCAGGTCAGAACCCCCCTGGGGACCAGCGAGGTAGGGTGTGATCGTCGGCACCTGATTTTGAATGGGCAAGAGAAGGCTATTAGGGCAGAAGTTTGCTTAAAACCACTCCCAAGAGACAAGAACAGGTTTGTCTGAAAAGGTTTCTGTGTGTGTGTGTGTGTGTGTGTGTGTGTGTGTGTGTGTGTGCGTGTGTGTGTGTTTCCTGTGGTCTTTTGTTTCTTCCATGCCAGAAAAATTGCTTGTTCTGGAACAGTTATTTGCTGTTTTCCTCTCCTTCCCTTTTCTCTTTCTTGAAAGGCATAAAATCCCTTTTTGCCCTAATTATGGGGGCCAGTAGAGACATTTTCCTAAGGCCTGGTAGGGTGGGTGGGGGTTGAGGGAGGCGCTAAGTGCCTCCTCTCCTCCTGGGCTCAGAGCCTTCTAGAGGTGATGTCACTCCTGGCTTCAGGAGGGTGGGAGGGTGGAGCTGCTTTAAGTCTCTACCTGTGGCTCATGGTGGGTTCCAATAAAACCTCATTAACCAAGATTGGTGGGGAGAGAGATGAGAAAGGAGGGAGGCCTGGAAAGAATTAGTGAAAAGCTTGAATTTTGTAGTATTTTATAGAGGAATGTTTCCTATTGCAGTTTCGGATTCTGAAATCCCTTGGGAATGAGGTATCCTTGGCATCCAGGTTTTTTTTTAGTGAGCTAAGAATCCATATTGACCTCAACTTTGGGCAGGACTCTCTACAATATTTATTTTCCTTCCTTTATTAACAAAAGAATACTGGGGCGCCTGGGTGGCCAGGCAGTTAAGTGTCCGGCTTCTACTCATGAGTTCAAGCCCCACATTGGCTCTCTGCTGTCAGCACTTTTTCTCTCTCTCTCTTTCAAAACAAAACAAAACAAAAAAAAAAAAAAAAAAAAAAAGAGAGAGAGAGAGAGAGAGAGAGAGAATACTAAGCATAATTTAATCTCAAGATGCCAGGGTCTTCTTCATGGTTGTCACTGTGTTAGGTTAGGCATTTCTGTCCTGGGTTTCTTGAGCTCTGAAGAGCATTTTGCCCCTTGCTGGGTGCCCCCAGGGTTGGTACCTTTTGAATTCTGGTTTGCTCTATTTCTCCCCTCATCCCTGACAACAGCCAAAAGTGACAACTGTGGGCCTAAGTGTAGCAGGCAGCTTTTCTATTCAATTCTAATTTGCACTGTTCTCCAGCAGTACTAAGAAACTAATCAGATATGTCAGAATGATTCCTAAGACATGAGTTTTCAGTGCTGAGTGAGAGTTTCACTTGTGAGTAATGTTCATGATCTGTGATATGTGGAGTGGTGCCTCCATGGACCCAGCTGGGACCTCAGCAGTATCCCTGATAGTACCTGGAATAACGAAGGCTGTCAAAGGGCATGCTTACAGGCTCTCTCGGTGAACAGGTGTGGATGATCTCTGGGAGGAGGCACCTGTGACCCTGTGTTCCGAGTTTCTCTTCCTGGCTTGAGTTGTAAGTGACTCGCGGGTCACAGGTAGCCTGGACCTGGTGAGGCTAACTTACAAGTCTCCATTGGAAGGGCCCTTACTCTTAGCTTGGGTCCTGTCTCCATCGTGTCACCATGTTTTTTCTGGGTTGAAGTGCATCTTTCTTAGTGCATGCGTACTGTTTGGCAGGCCAGAAACGGCTTTGGATTAAGTAGAGCTCCAGGACCAAGTCTCAACCCTGCCACTAATTTACCATGTAACCTTGGGTGAGTCACTTCACTTCCAAGTCTTGATGTCCTCTGTAAAGTGGACATCATACCTGTTCTCCCTGTCCTTTGTCATTTGCATATTCATTTCATAATGAGTGCTTGAAAGTGTTTGGAAATGAAAGCGCCAGAGGAAAAGTTAGCTATCGATATAATTAGAGGCGCCTGTAATTGGGTGCTGATTATTGAGTGTTCAGTGCTTTTCTTACCTTCTTATCTCATCTTTAAGCCAAACCTTTACGATGTATGTCATTGCCATCATCTTGTGGATGAAGCCTATAGACGTAAGCCCCTCTAAGGGGCTGATGTGCGAGAAACAGGATCTGTCCATATGCGTGGGCGTATGTGTATGGCATTAGTGAACTGATGGACTGTCAAGTCTCCCCAGTGAAGCCCAGCATAGGAGGCTCGCTGAAACTTGTGAGGCCCTTTGGGTATTTGCTGTTCCATCCTGGAGAGCCATGGGTGTGCATACTTTGGATGGAGAGGGCATTGGGCTGGGCTGAGCTGGCCTGAACGGTGCCTTTAGGTGAACCCTGAGCATTGGCAACATCCTTGGCTTGGGTTGGGTTCACCCAGTGGTTTAGGGACGGGCAAGAGTTGCTCCCTGGAACCTAGGTCAGGAGACAGTGAGCCCATGGGGGTAAGGTGGGGTGTGCTCCCAGGTCTGATACCCGTGCAGGGACCATATATATGTTCTTGGCTTGTGCAAAGAGGCCTGATGGGACATCCCATGTTTGCATGGTGCCTGCGTGCTTGTCCCCAGAGCAACAGCCAGTCTGCACTGGCTTTCATCTTAGGCACTGAGGAAACACTTTCAGAATTAGTAGATCCTTTTTAAAGCTGGGGAGGTGGGCACCATGGTATTAGCCAGATGCCCAGATACCCAGTACTCCTGGTTCCTGTGCTGGGTTTCCCACCTGGTCCCCTCCAACACTAGGTCCCACTGCAGAAGCAGCCCCGTAAAGAATCAGTCATTAAATGATTTCTAGTCCTGGAACCTTGGTAGTTTTACAGAACGCACTGTTTCCTGATTTCTTCCTTCTTTTCAACAACCAATTTTGGAGTCTTGGGTTGAAAGCCCATCCCCCCTTGAGGGACTGCCTAAGTGTGTCTAGGGAAAGGGAATGGGATTAAGGGAGTCTGTGGAAAGAGGGCTTTTGGCGCCAGGATCCTGTGCCCTGGAACAGATTCAGCACGGTGTCATTTCCCTGTCAGCTGTCCCAGGGCTTTCCATGCGAGGATGCATTCTGGAACCTCCCTCGGAGCGGGCTGTGGGTGCCCTGATGATGCCGAGGGAGGGCAGGCATGGATGCATCGCTCAACACAAGGAGGCACATTTGAGGCCACTGAGGCAAGACCCTGCACCTGGGTCGCTTCAACTCGGCACCTTCGAATCCAGGAGACCTGGGAAGTCTCCCGCATGGCCCCGGGATGGCCGGCTCTATCTGCGTGATGGAGATGCTTCTGCCTGACCTCAGGAAGCTTACGCTGGGTGGGCAGTAGGCACTAGAAGTCCCCAAAAGAATAACCTTTCTAGGCCCTAGACGGGGCGCTTAATTAGCTCCCCTGTTCTCAGTGCTGTGGGGCCCAGAATGAGCCGGTGGTGGGCAGGTGAGGGGTGGCCTGAGGGGAGGTGGGCTAAGCTCCCTCCTGCTGCCTGTCAACACTGTGCAGGTCTGGCAGGCCAGGACGTCTGGAAGGCCGTGAGTGTGTGGAGGCAAACTCATGGTGGGGGGTGCAGTGGGCAGTTTTGGGGCTCGGGACCATTGGGTGCGGAAAGGGGAAGGCTACTGGCTGGACCTGCTCCTGGACTCAGTTGTCTGCCCCGGGATGTTTCCTGTTGACTCATGAACTTGAAGGCTTTCAGATGCATCCCCTTCTGCCTCTGGAGCTTATTGAGGGTCTCTGTCCTCCTGGCATTCATTTACGGTTCCAAGGGCTGCCTGATTCTATGGAGAGGCTGCTCCAGTGCTGGGAATGCTCTTGTGACCCACCTAGGGCTGCGGCCCCACAAGAGGCTGTGTGCCGGCTGGTGGGCCTGCAGGCCGGGTTGCAGCTACAGCTGAGCTTGGCCTGGGTGGTCTCGACTCTGTTTCCTCATTGGGCTTTCCTGCTGGGTAGGCTGCAGCCTGAGTGTCTTGGGAAACCTGGTCACCACCTGTCTGCAACTTCCTCTTCAGAAGCTGGGAAGCAGTCTTCCTCTCTTCTTTTCTGGTGGATTCTCCCCTTTTTAGCTTTAACCCTGATGCTCCTCCATCCCTGGTGTTAGGAGTCTATGGAGGTTATTCCTACGGAGAAGGATGGCTAGGACACTTGTCCTTCCTGGTCCCAGGTTGGCCCCTGACTGGGTTGGGCAGGTCTTTGTCCCTCTGTGCATCAGTTCCCCCATCTGTCCCCTCTGGGGCCTACTTCCTCTTCTTCAGCTCTGAGACCTTGTCCTGGGGAGGATGAAGGTGGTAATGGGGGACTTGGCCGGGGCTTAGGGTCCTCTACCATTATTCTTCTGGGGACTCGAGGAGACACTCACTGCCTGAGGAGTCATCTGTGGGGGTGGGGGTCAGGGCAGGCTGCTTGGAGGAGGTGGCCTTAGAGTTCAGTGTGGGAACCAGAGGTGGACAGAGGACACTGGGCAAGGTCAGGCCTGGTGATGCTCTCTGCACACACCCAGGGATCCTGGCCCCCTGCCCAGGTCCGCTCATCAGCAGGAGCGGAAGCCGTGTTGGGCAGGTTGGGGCAGTGGGGCAGGCAGGCATATTTATCACTTCACTTGTTGGCTGAGTCATGGTGCCAGGCCCACAGATCCACCCAAGCAGCCTTGACCATGAGCCCACTGTGTGCTAGACAGGGTAGGGGAACCCAGCAGGACTAACTAAGGCTCTGATGCCTGCCTTCCAGCCTTGGCCCTCCTCTTTTCTGCTGAGTGACTTTGTGCAAGGGCCTGTCTTGGCCTCAGTGAACCCACCTATGAAATGGGAGGAGGAAGCAGAGAAGCATAGGTAACAATCATGCACTTGGTGTGTTTGTGGTATCCTGTGGTTGTGTCACAGGACTGGTGGGAATCAGGGCCGGGCCTGTCTCTGTTCCCGGAAGCATTCTGCTTCAACCCTTGGGGGTCATGAGCCCTCTTTGGCTTGACCAGATTTAAAGCCCAGAGCCTGGTGCCTGCCATGTGCATTGCCTTGTGCAGGTGGGGAGCGGACCACACCTGGTCCAGGAGCACATGCAAGAGAAGGTGGCCATTACTGGGACCAGACAGGAGGGTTGGTCCATGCAGATAGGCCAGAGGGGCAGTGACAGTAACGGTCGTTCACTGAGAAAGGGTTCATTCGAGTCCCACAGTACAGCAGTTTCTAATCAGGAGCTCAGGCCATAAGGCAGGTCATGCTCTGGCCAGGGTAAGTGTTAGGGGAGGTAGTCCCCAGATGGGGGCAGTGGGAGTGGCAGAGACTGCCAGTTTTGCTCTGGGACCATTCTTGGGCCGCACTGATCTCCCCGGGTGTTAAGAGAACTGTCCCACCACAGTGATGTTGAATTCCTAGTCTTTCCCACTCAGGTTGCCTTTCTGTGGCCACACCGGCCCTCTGCCCCCTACAGCAGACCGAGGAGATGGAGTGGTGGGGCCTGGGTGCATAAGGAGGGAACTTCTGGAGGGCCAGGTGCACTCATCGACTCCAGACCTAGCACATGCTGGGCACTGGGAGGCCTTGGGGGACTTGAGGACTGCTGCTTCCATGCCACCTGCGCCACGGTGGCCGCTGATGCCCAGGGCCTTGCCTGCCCATTTGGGGACTTGATTGTGCCAGTCCTATGGCAGGGGTGCAGAGGCAGCACTGGCTCTTCTCTCTGCAGCTTGTCAGCATCCCTGGTGCCCAGGAAACTATCTGGGGCCTTGGAGTCCCATCTCTGGGGAGTGTCCCCGACGGGTATGTGATCAGGTTTGGGCTCGCAGGGCCCCAGGCTGCGGGTGTTTCAGGAGCCTCTGAGACTGTTGTAGAGGCTGACGTCAGTCCCCCTTCTCCCAGAGAGACATGCTGGGGTGTGGCACCGCCATCTATGGTGACCGCATCTCCTCCAGGGCGCGGTGCAGGCATGGTCTGGGCAGCAAGACCTCCTGGCTGGCCAGGGCCAACGGGTTGTGGGCCAGACTAGGAGAATGGGCACACCTGCACTTGGGCGGAAGGAGCCGCCCCAGGCTCTGCCCCTGCCTCTCCGCCCACCCCCCACAGGGTCTCCAGAAGTAAAGGGTGGGTGGGCCTGGGGGAGGGGCATCCTTGCAAAGTTTCCCTGGGGTCTCCTGGTTGTTGTAGTAAGGTCCTGGGACAGCCCTGAGTCTGTGTCCTGCGCCCTTGGAACTGTGGGAGGAGCAGAGAGGCTGTGGCCTCACCCCTCTCCCCTCTACCTGTTTGGGAACAGGGTCATTCTTCAAGACCACTCTCTAGGGGCTGGGGGGCAGCAGGGGGGATGTCTTGGTCCACCTTTCCTCCCACTGTGAGGGCAGCAGCCTGAGCTGATTGCTTGGGTCTGCCTGCCTTTGGGGTAGTTACTGGGGCCCAGTCTGAGGTCCTGAAGCTGTGGGGCTGGGCAGGCCAGCTGGGATCCAGAACCGGCTGGCTGGTCAGCCTAGGTAAGTGTCACGGGGACTGGAGAGGTGTCATGTGGAGGCTGGGAGGAGCACAGGACATGGAGATTGGGCAGTCCAAGTCATTACCAGACTCCATCATATCCCCCCCGAGTACCTTGGGCATGTTTCTTCACTTGCCCCTAAGCCTCAGTTTCCTCGGAGGGCTTTTGAAAAGACCCCAGGAACTAATGTACGTGGCATGATTGAGAGTCCCTTCCTTACCTGGACTCAGAGGAGCAAGTCTGAGGGAGCTTTGGGCCTGACTCTGTTTAGAGAGTCCCCTGGGGAGCATCCCCCCCACCCCGCCCCCGTGGTTGTGACTGGAGGAAGGGGTACAGTCTGACCTGGCCTGGGTGTATAGTTACTTCATGTGAATGGCTGGCTGGTCTTACCCCAGTGTGCTGATGTAATAGGGCCTGAAAACATGGCTTTTGCCCCTTCTCAGAAATGTGAGCCTTCGCTGGCAGGCCAGACTTTGCTCGCCTCTGCCTGAGCCTCTGCCAGGGGCTGGCTCCTGACCCCGGGGAGGTGTGAGCTGGGCTGGCGGGCGGTGGGGGGGAGGCCAGACACCAGGGCACCTGGGCCGGGGCTCAGGCCAGCCGAGCGGGGCCCTGGGACTGTAGGGGACAGCGGCTTGTCCCCAGAACGGCCGACTGAAGGCTGTCCCGGCGAGGGAGCTGGGTGAGGCCAGGCTGCAGGATGTGGGGGGAAGGCCTCACTTCTGTGGTCCTTCTTCCTTCTGCACTTGCCCCTGTGCCACCTCCCGTGGAGACGATGGCTCTTTTCTTCCTGAGGGTAAGAGAGCCACGTGGCCCCCACTGAAGGGTTGTTAACCGCATGCCTGCTGGATTGCCTGGCCTCAGGCCCTCTCCCTAGCACTTCACTGGCTGTATGCCCTGGGACAAACTGTCCCCTTTGCCTCAGTGTCGTTATCTGGAGGATGGATACGGCACTGGAATCTAAGGTTATTGTGAAGATTAATTAATTCGGCTAAAGTGCTTAGATTAGTGCCTGGCACATAGCACACAATACATATTAGCTGTTTTTTCCCTAAGGCCTAATTCAGGTATTTCTGTTTTTCCAGTAACCCCCAGCCCAGGTTATATCCTTGGGTGCCTACTCCCACCCCATGACTGTCCCGGAGCCCTGGGCAAGGTGTTGTGGCTACTCCACCTGCTGGGTGACTCCGGGCTCCCGAGAGCCCCCCGAGCTGCATGCACAGACACACCGTCTGCTGTGTGCACATGCCGCTGGTGCCCGGGAGCTCCGCGTGGGGCGTTTGAGGCTCTCTGGGCCTTTCAGCCATCAAGAGGCCCCTGGCGAATGTTAGGCTGACAGTGAAGGGGCCTAGTCTACTTTGCTGCCTTTGAGGTGGGATCCCACTGGGAACCTGGGGAGCGAGCCCAGCCGATTCAGACCTGGTCTTCACAGAAAATTTTGCCTTCTCTTGCAAAGGCCAAAACTCCATTCCGCCGTGGTACCCCCACGGGACTCCTTCAAGGATACTCTGCCCTTCCCGTGTCATTGTCTGGGCTTCTACCTCAGTGCCTCATCAGTCTGACTTGAACTTTATCCCAGAGGCAAGTTCCCAGGCTGGCCCATTATTCTTCTGTATGTGGGAGGAGAAGCCATGTATGTCTGTGGCTCAAAGTGGGAACAAAGGGAATTTAGTCTGTCTTTCTTAGGTATGGGGTTGGCTGGCGACCACATTCTGACACAAGTTAAAAAATGTGCCCTTGGCATCTCCCGGCCTCTCTTGCAGTCCTTTCCCATCCTCCAGGGCTCCTACCCACCCCCGGTGCCCCCGTTCTGGAATTAGCTGCTCCCCTGTATACAGCTGATTTATACTCTAGGGTGAGCGTCTAGCACCCGATAGTTTTACCAGAGGCATTTTAAAGGGGACACTGTGCAACTGCAGGGACACTGATTGGATAAATTTGGGTGAGGAAGTGCCCCCATCCCTGTCTTTGTGCACAGCTGGAGCCCCGGCTGGCTGCAGGTGTGTGCAAAGCTACTAGTTTCTGGCCCTGTGAAACTTGAGGAGACTTTATTTAGACAGAGCTGGGGGAGGGTATCTCTAGAAGCCCACACGCCAGAGGTGTCAGGCCCCCAAGCCCGGTGGCATCTGGAGGTTAATCAGCTAGAGAGCAGTTCAAGGGGCCCCTGTGAGGGCGGCTGGGGCATCCAACACTGAGCTTCTGGTCTTTGCCGCCTCATTAGGACAGCCAAGGCTTGGGAGGTACAAAGCTCTGGAGGCCTCAGCCACTCCCTCTGTCCTCGTGGGGTGCCATTTGCCATCCCAGAGTCCCCTTTCTTTGGAACACCTCTAACATCCTGCCTAGGCCATAACCCCCCTTGGGAAGCTGAGGGCAGTGACACCGAGTCACTGTGATCAAGTACCCTTCTCCCTATTTGTCATGGTGGGTCCTCCCCCTGCTGAGCACTGTGTTTGTGGGCCACAACCCCTCAGGTGGGCAGTCCCCTTGATTTCCCAACCATAGACTTGGAACCAGGAGCCCCCTTACTATCACCTATTGTACCGATGGGGAACTGGACAGAGATTCTTATCCAATGTCATCCAGTAAGTTGGGAACAGAGAGCCCAGGCTATAACCAGGTTTTCCTGGTATTGGGTTTGGTCACTTTCCCCTGGCCACCCCTTGTCTGACTCCCAGGGCAACCCTGGCCACAAAGGCTGGCAGGACCGGGCTGGGCAACCTTGCTCCATGCCCGGTACAAGGCTCTTGGAGGTGGGGAAAAGCAGAGGAACGGGTCTTCCGGCTCTGCGGCCCCACACCCAGCCCTCAGCTGGGCCCGGCTAAGTCGAGTCCCAGCACGCGAGCCGTGAGGCGGTGCCAGCTCTGTGGAGGGGTGAGTATGGGGGTGCTGGTGGCAGTTCTGACCTGGCTTGGGCACTGGGGCTGGCACTGGCTGCCAGGACCCTCACCACCTCAACACAAGTCTGGCCTCTCCAGGTACTCCAAATGGGCAGAATGGGGCAGGGCAAAGGGCTCTGCAAACTTGACCTCCGGTTTCCCATCTGTAAAGCCCAGTATGGATGCTGCCCTGTACCCCAGCCCTGCCCAGGAATCCCCCAACTGGTGAGGTCTGTGTCTGAGTGGCAGGATGGGGACAGCTCCAGTGGGTTGTGTGTGTGTATGGGGTGAAGGGCACATCCCTGGGAGGTCCCCTGAAAGGTGCTCCCCACAGTGGAAGTGCCGATGGGGGCTGGGGGCCTACATGCCCTCATGGGTGCTCAGGGTGAAGGCAGAATAAGCCCCCGTCTCCCACCTGCCATTCCCTGGGCCCCTGCCGCCCTGGGCCATGCCCATCACACCCTCTGCAAGTCTAGGCTTGACTTGGTTTTGGTAGAGAGACACGGAGCTGATAAATCACTGTGCCTGTCAGGCCGGAAATGCTGATCCTGTCTGAAGCACTGGTGGGGCCCCTTCCTCCTGGGAGTGCCTAAAGCAGGGTGGATTTCAGGGTCTTGAGGCCAAAACTGGGGGAGATCTGTGCCTCTCAGTGGCCTAAGCATGTCTCCCTGGCAGCTCCCAAGTCAGGAGAGAAGCCTTCAGAGAGAAAGTGATTTATCTGCTACTATCCTGATATCCTGGGCAGGAGGGGAGCCCGGTGTCTTCCTGGGCCCGGGCCCACGGTCCTGCCCCTTCCACCCAGCCTGACATGGCCACCCCTATACCACTCTGGCCCTGCTGACAAGGAGTTGGGGCCTCTGCTCCCAGGTCCCAGCCTAGCCTGTCAGAGCACTAAGGGAGTTTAGGGTTCTCCCGCCAAGCCCCTTCTGTTGTCTAGAGGGAGGCCGAGAGCTGCCCGGGTCAGCAGTACTGGGCAAGGGAGCAGTAGAGCTAGACCTGCCCTGGGGCAGCCACCCTGGTCAGGCTCTTTCCCCCTACCACCCCTGGCTCTGCTCCTCCCCTTGAGAACCCTTGGTCCAAGATGCTTTGGGTTTGACCTGCCTGGGCTCTCGGGACTGTGCTTAGGCCATGTTAGCCAGGGCTATAGGAGGGGGTACAAATGATCCCCCAGATGAGGAAAGCAGAGTTATGTTTATAACTGCCATAGGGCACCAGGGTGTTGGGTGAGCTGCAGGAGTGGGGTGGTGTGTTCTACAACATTCTCTAGCCCCTGTGACCCCTACCCCTGCCTCCCATTCAGGCAGGTTCCCCTGGAAAACTGCACAGTGGCTCTGCAGCCCCTGCTCCCCTCCCTGGTGGGCCCACCCTGGGAGATCCTGCTTGCTCCTGCCAGGTCAGTGCCTCGGGCCTGGGATACCAAGGAGGTCCTGCAACTCTGGGCAGGCAGGACAGAGGCTCAGCTTTGTCTCCCGTTTCTCGTACCCCTAGGAACCAAAGGGGTCATGCCTCTAGAAGTTCAGGGTTTCCTTAGCTCCATGGTGAGACTCTTTTACAGACGAGGCAGGTACTGGGATGTACTGTTTGTGGGGAGTGAATGCATCAGAAGTACAGAGAAATGTTCCAGAGCCTTCTTGGATCAGTTTGCCCCTAGCGCTTGTTTACAGGGCTCTGTTGCTATTTGGTGCCTCTTCTTTGAACACTGCACCTGAGTGAGAGTCTTGGGACCTTTGTAGGGATTTGCCTTCCCCAGCACCCAGGCCCTGGGCAACTCTGGGTCAGACATTTTCCTGTCCAGACTATTGTTCTCCAAGTGTAGTCTGCATACCACCTACAGGACCCGGGATCTTGTTCAACATCAGAGTCCTGGGCCTTTGCCCCAGATCCACTGTATCAGCCTCAGGGATGGAGCTCAGAAGACTTCTGATAGTCTCCTGCTGATTCCTAGGGACCCTGAAGAAAAGAGCCCATGGTCTGGACAAAGGTGATGCTTTGGATTTCACCTTCGGTCAGTTTGGCATCCTGATGTACAGGCAGGGGGGTAAAGGCTAGGGTCCTGCAGCTGAGACCTCAGACCCCAAGAGTTATGAACTCTAGGTATATGAGGGGTGGGGGAGGGCTCTGCCCATTTATTTACCTTAGATCCACAGTTCTGACCAAGAAACTGAAAAGGTAAAAATTACTTTAAAAAATGTGACTCTCTTAATCCTCCTTACACGATACTATACTTTGACTTATTTTTTATTTTATTTTTGTTTTGTTATTTATTTTTGAGACAGAGAGACAGAGTGCAAGTGAGGGAGGGGCAGAGAGAGAGGAAGACACAGAATTCAAAGCAGGCTCCAGGCTGTCCACAGAGAGCCCGACACGGGGCTCGAACCCACAAACCGTGAGATCATGACCTGAGCCCAAGTCAGACGCTTAGCCGACTGAGCCACCCAGGCGCCCCTCGATACTGTACTTTTAGCAGTGTGTTGGTTGAGAGAGCAATGCGATCCTGTGAACTCAGTAACGCTTTCTAAAGGATTTGTGCTTTAGCCATCACTTAAGTCAGGCAGCAGGTGACACATGTCAGTGATTCAGGGTGTGGGTTGGAAACCACAGGTCCAAAGGGACCCATGGGCTGCAGTCGACGGGGTGGCGCGAGTCCAGGGAGCAGGTGGACAGACAACGTCTTCCATCAATCCAGAGTTAGAAGTGGCTGGGTCCACCGTCCTCACTTGAACCTCACTGAGAGGTCCACTTGGCATCCTGACTTGTGACACTGCTATGGAGTTCTTGTCCCCAAGGTGTCTTCGAGGGATGCTGCCTGGGTCCCTTGGGTCCTTCGGCTGGCCAGGGCAAGCAGGCTACTCAGATGCAGGCTGCCAAGGAGAGTGGCCCTCTTTATGGCCAGTGCAGGGTGAGGCTTGAGGCTGTCTTCTTGACAGCTTCTTGAAGCTCTTCTCCCAGCCCTCTGTCCTTGGGAATGGCGGGTGCCAGCCTGATGCAGATTCCCAGCCCCTGGCAGCTCTGACCCGATGCTTGTCCATGCCCTCCCCTGTCAACCTGTGAAGTCTGGGCTGGCATTGAGGTCCCCTCGGCTGCTGGGGGTAGTGGTCAGGAATTTTTACTCCGTGATGCGCTCATCTCGTGGCTCCTGGAGCTTGTGGCTGTGTTGGAAAGACAGGCATCTTAAAATAGATGGGCCAGAGGGAGAGGGACGTAGGTGAGCAGAGCACGTGGCACACTGCTCCGTGGCCTTGGGCAAGTCCATCACCTTGTCTGTTTCAGTTCCTTATCTGTGGGAGATGCTAATCTCAAGCCTGTCTGCCTCAAATAGAAGGGTAAAGGTGGAAAGGGGTGGAAAGTGTTTTCAGTGTCAGAGAATGCCTCAGTTTTTCATACCTTCTTTCCTGATCTGCTGGAGCCCTGACCCCAGGTCAAAGCCCCTCAGGGTTTTGATTTGTTATATGAAAAGTGGATTTTCCTAGGATTTGCAGAGGTTAAAGGGCCCCATTAAAGGTATGAGCTGGGCGCCTGGGTGGCTGAAGTGTCTGACTCTGGGTTTCGGCTCAGGTCATGATCTCACGGTTTGTGAGTTCAAGCCCAGCATCAGGCTCCACACGGATACTGCAGAGCCTGCTTGGGATTCTCTCTCCTTCTCTCTCTGCCCCTCCCCTGTGCAAGCATGTTCGCTCTCTCTCAAAACAAATAAATAAACTTTAAAAAAAAAAAAAAAAAGAAAGAAAAAAGGTACGAGATGGTTGGCCTTCACCTTCTCAGGCAGCTTGAAGCAGGTTCCAAGGTGGGCCCACCTGTCCCCGAGCAGCTCCGAGCTGTGGCCACATGGTCTGGGAAGGACCCAGGTCAGGCAGTGCTGAGGAGAGCCCTGAATGAGGCCTTGGGGGCAGCTGGCCACAGGCTCTTAGCACAGTGGCCTAAGTGAAACTGGAAGTCTCACCCAGAATGCTGGAGTCAGCTGGTACCTAGTGATCCAAGTTCAAACTCAGCAGTTTCTGCTGATTTCCTCCCCAGGGAGCTGAGGCCAGCACAGGTTCAAGCTGGAGGGGATTGGGAGGTCACTGCAGCCCTTCCCCTGATGGAGACCCAGCCCTCAGAGGGAGGGGCTGCCCCCGAGGCCAAGGAGCTGGTTTCAGTAGAGAAAGCGTTTGCTTAAGAGCTTGTTGTGTAAACAAGATCGCCGAGGGATAAGCTGAGTAGAGTTGAGGGAACAAATTGTTTTTAGGGACCGGGCAGATCCAAAGTCTTATCAAGTGGTGAAAGAGGCCCAGCTCTTGGGAAACTGCTAACCTGTTGAGGCTTCTCCCTGTAGGTGAGAGGCCGGGCCTCCCTGGCTTTTGCCTCCAAGGGTGACATGGTCCCAGTGCATGGAGTCCTCTGTAGGCCTGCATCCCCTCATCTGTGAAACAGGAGACTCTGGTTTCTGCTGGCAGATATGGCTCTCATGACAGTGTGCAGCTGAGGCTGGTCTGGCCGGGCCCTGACTCCGTGCCATGTTGAGCAGCATCTCTAAGGGATGGAATCAGTGCATTGGGAAAGGTCGCTGTTGGTCTCCTAGGGCCTCCTCAGGAAAGCTGAGGGAAGGCAGAGGCAGTGGGCAAGAGGGAAGTGGGGTGTTAGTAAGTATGGGTGGGTGGGGGTCCCCTGAATGCTTGGGCCTCCCCTTGCCCCGCCAGGCTGTTGGAAGCAGTCCACTGTGAGCCTGGGATGGGAGCATGTGGGGGTGAGGGGACCCACTCTGCCTGCCTGGTGGGCAGTATTCTTTGCTACGGAAGGTTTAGGGGAGGCTTCGAAGCTCGGTGGAGACAGGACAGGTGTAGGAAGCACCACCTGGGGACAGTGTAGACAGGATGTGGCCTGCGGTGCAGGCAGAGGGCAGGGACCGTGCCAGTTCATTTAGATGGGCCGTGACAGCTCAGACAGGCCCTTCTCGGGCCAAAACCTTTTTCTTTGGGGGGTGAGGAAGAGGTAGGGTTTGGGTTTTGTACTTTCAGAGGAAGCTCAGTGGTATTTCTAGCCTGGTGGTTTCTACACATGTCTGAAGCTTCCCTCCTGACCTGAGCTCCTGGAAGCAGAGGCTCCACCTGGGCCAGCTCTGCCCCAGGCAGCCTCAGGAGGCCAAAGGTCCTGTCCAGCTATCCTTGCTCTGCTTCCTTCAAGGGTGAAACTCCGTGGCCTGTGGCCAGGATGTGGCGATGCCTCTCCCACTGCGGAGGCCCACTCCCCGGAGCCCAGCCTTGGGCGGAACCTGCCTCTGACAAGTCTGCACAGAGCCTCCTGTGAGCTGGCTCCCTCCTGCCTCTCTTCCACCCATCTCTGCCTCTCTGCCGCCTCCATCCCTAGGCAGGCGCCAGAATCCTCTTTCCCGCGCTGAGCCGCGCTGGCTCCCCGGGTTAGAGCAGTGGCCCTTGTTGGTGGGGAGTTTACTGCACGCCAGGCTCCCTTAGGTTCTTTATGTGTATAACCTCCTTGAATTTTTGCAGCCATCCTGAATCGTAGATATTACTACTGTCTCCATTTTACAGATGGAGAGACTGAGGCCATAAGAGGTTTTGTGATGTCCTCAGGGCCACGCTGGGTACTCTGAACTGTGCTGCTTTGCCTCTTTGTTCATTCTTTGTTCTGGCCCCTGACACTGGGGCCCTCGAGATGGGTGTATCACGAACTCATTTGGGTCAAGGTTGTGTTGCTGAACGGACACTCATCGCTACCCTTCCTGCCACCTGGCTTGTTGGGTCTTCTCTTCTCCAACCGCTGTTCTGGAACTAGTATTTGGGAGCTCTCCGTACCCCCACGCCGCCCTCCTCCAGCTTTCCGCGCAGGCCTGCTCGGCCGTGTGTGGTGCGCCCTGCCTCCTCCCAGCCCCGCTCTCTGGGTCTGCTGGTGCAGCTCCTGTCTCAGGAATTGGGGAGGTGTTTGCACTCTGGCACCTGCAGCCTCTCAGCCGGACCAGGCAGACAGCATTCCTGGGACAGCTGTTTGTACACGGGGTCCATTCCAGGCTCGTGGCTCGTTTGTCGCCACCTCCTGAGTGCAGGGCCTCCTTTAGATCAGTCTCATCTGTCGCCAGCCTAATGGGCACCCTGTCCTTCCTTCCCCAAGTGGGTCTGCGTCCTGTCCTTCCTGTGGATGAGAAAACAGACCAGGTGTGGGAAGAAGCATGTGTCCTGCGTGGCCAGCCCTGCCTCAGCACAGACGACTTACCCGTGCCCGTCCCTGCCCTCACCCCCCCCGTGAGGCCCTCAGTGTCCATACCCTGGTGCTCAGCATGCTTTGGAATGTCTCTCTGGAGTCAGGGTGTTGGGGGATTGTTCCTGAGGCTCTTAAACCTGTCTTGGCCCCTGAGGCTCCCTGGCCAATGGCCCCAAGACCTGGTTTTCAGTGTAGGGTGAGCTGACAGGGTCCCATTGTGGCCACAGCCTGTGTTCCGAGTAATGGCATCTTCTGTCTGCTTTTCTGAGAGGTCTGGGGCTCCCTTACCAGACTGAGCCTCTTGGGACAAGAGCCCTGCCCCCCTCAGGTGTTTCTGCACCCCTAGTACCTAGCACAGGGCTGTGTCATCATAGTGTTCAGGGGTGTGGGGGGGACCAGAGGGTGGCCCTGAGCTGTGGGTTCCAGAGCCACACACAAGGGTTTCCTTCCTGTTCTATATGTGTGTGGTGGGGGAGCTCACTCAGCTGTCTAGGACAGGGACCCCAGAGTAGTAGGGCCTTGGCCAGGCCTCCACTCATACCCTTTTCTGATCCTTTTCCAGCAAATAGTGGCCACAAATGTGCCCCCTGAAGATCAGGATGGCTCTGGGGATGACTCTGACAACTTCTCTGGCTCAGGTGCAGGTGAGCTGACATGGGGGCCCCATCCCAAGATGGCAGCGGGCCATGAGCTGGGGGTGGCGGTCAGGCAGCCCCCCGGCAGGGTCTGAAGGGTGATGTTAGGGAAGAGAATGGGGTCCACGCTGCAAGGAAAAGGCATGTATGGGTTGCGGGAGTGAATGTTGGGGTTCCAGGAAGCCCTGGGGACTGCCTGCTGCAGACAGACTTGGGCTCATCTTCTCTCTACTCCCTGGGCAACCTTTGGAAAGGTGGACTTCTCCGAGCCTCTATATCCTCATCTGTAAAATGGGAATATGTCTTGACTTCGTACGATTGTTGGGAGCTGTAAGGTAACATAAAGCCTGGTGGCATGTAGATCTTCCATAAATGTCCCTTATCTCCCCCTATTTCCCCTTTCCCTGGGGGAGTGAAGTCCTTGAGCTAGAGGTGGCCATGGAGGCCTCCCAGAGGAGGTGTTCTTGACCGAGATTTTGGAAGAGGGCTGAGGCCATCCGTGGGGAAAGTGGCCGAGGTAGGGGCCTGGGAGCTGGAAGGTAGGATGCAGGCCTCTGTTCTTGGGTGGCGGGGGGAGGCTGAGCCTTTCTGGGGAGAGGGCAGGTGGAACAGGGAGGGGGCCAGAGAGGAGTGTGCACTGGGGACAAGGCATTCAGGCCCTGAGAGTGCCCCCACCCAGGGAGCGAGCTTCATTAGCCACAGGAAAAGTTCCTTCCCAGACGGCCTTGATGTCTCATGGTTCCAGGGACCAGGCTGTCCGCAGGCACGTGCAGCAGAAAAGAACAGCTGTCCTTGTCCATTTTCCAAAGCTGAGTTTAGCCTCAGCTCGTTCTGCCCTGGGGAAACCACTTCTCACAACAGGGTTCGCTAGGCTGGCCTGGGAGTCAGAGCCGTGGGCCCTTGTCCAGGCCTTCCTCACTGCGTGAGCCTGGCTGGGCCTGAGGTCTGGGCGTCCCCCACTCCAACAAGCTCTGCCTCTGGGCCTGCAGGTGCTCTGCAAGATCTCACCTTGTCACAGCAGCCCTCATCCACTTGGAAGGGCACGGAGCTCCTGACGGCCGTGCCCACGGCCCCAGAGCCCAGTGGCACAGATAACACCGCCACCTCCACGTCCATCCTGCCGGCTGGAGAGAGGCCTGAGGACAGAGAGGCAGTGCTCCCGGCAGAGGTGGAGCCTGGCTTCACGGCCAGGGAGAAGGAGACAACCCACCCACCCGGCGAGACCACGCCACCGCCGACCACTCACCAGGCATCAACAGCAAGAGCCACCACGGCCCAGGGGCCTGTCACCTCCCATCCCCACAGGGACATGCAGCCTGACCACCATGAGACCTCAGCTCCTGCAGGACCCAGCCAGCTCGACTCTCACGCGCCCAGCGTGGAGGACCGTGGTCCTTCTGCCACTGAGAAGGCTGCTGAGGATGGGGTCTCCACTCAGCTCCCAGCAGGAGAAGGCTCTGGGGAGCAGGTGAGTGCTCACTGGTGTCCTCTGTGTTTCCTGGGACGTTAGTACCGCTGGCTTGGTCATCTGGCACACTCAACACCCTGTGCCCCTTAAGCGTGTCCTGTTCCCCGCCAGGAAGACAGGCTCACGTGGTCCCACCTTCCCCCTGCCTCCAGGGCCGAGCCCAGAGCAGGACAGACTAAATATGAGACCTGAGCAAAGGAGTCCTTCAAGATCCCCTAAAACAGGGCTTCCCAAACTTAAGCAGGGCCCCTGCTGCGGGGCAGGGGAGAAGCCCTACCAGGTCTTTCTTTAGATCTTAGAGTCATGGTCATTTTACACTTTACATTACAATGAGCCTATTTATTTTCATATAAATACAAGTGCTTTGTCTCACTTGCTGTGATATCTGCCACAGCCCAGCCAGGGTCTGGTGTGATGTGGTGAGAGGTGTCCCACTTTGGGGTCCCCGAGGGCTGGGTTGGGTGTGTCTGAGCTGGTGGCAGCGGTGACCAGGGACTCCTGAGCTGCTTCTGGGTTTACAAATAAAACTGGATGCTGCTGCTGGTGGTGGCCCTCCGCAGCCTGCAACTGTCCCTGCCTTCCCGTAGGACTTCACCTTTGACATATCTGGGGAGAACACAGCCGTGGCCGCTGTGGAGCCCGACCAGCGGAATCAGCCCCCAGTGGACCGTGGGGCCACGGGGGCCTCCCAGGGCCTCCTGGACCGGAAGGAAGTGCTGGGAGGTGAGTTCCTTTCAGGTGGGTGGTAGGGGGGTGCATACCGCTGCTTGGGGGTCGGGGCGCTGGAGTGGGGCTGAGCGCGGCCACCTCGGGGACTGCCCGGTGTGAGGGAACTACTGCCTAACTGAGCTGAGCCGGCCTCCCTGCCCACCCCCCAACAGGGGTCATCGCTGGAGGCCTCGTGGGGCTCATCTTTGCCGTGTGCCTGGTGGGTTTCATGCTGTACCGGATGAAGAAGAAGGACGAGGGCAGCTACTCCTTGGAGGAGCCGAAACAAGCCAATGGCGGGGCCTACCAGAAGCCCAGCAAACAGGAGGAGTTCTATGCCTGACAGGGACGGGGCTCTTCCTGCCCCTGCCACTCGCTAGGCCCCCACTTGCCTCTTCCACGAAGAACTGCAGGCCCTGCCACCATGCCACCTCCCCGGCTCCCTGCCCACGGACTTCCGGGGCACGCTGGGGGCTCTCCTCTGCTTCTCTGACTTCTGCCTGGAGACTTGGGCGCAAGGGCTTTCTCGCACGTGACTTTTCTGCCACCGCCAGCACCTGGCATCTCATCATTCTGACTCAGTTTCTCCAACCTGGAGCAGCCCCTCCCCGGACCCGATTCTGGAGACAAAGGGGACCCTGCTGCTTTGGACCTGGATGGCCCGCTTGGCCGAGGGCTGGCCCATCTGTCGCACTTGCTGGTGGAGACCAGTGGTCTGGGGGCACATTTCCACCCTTGAGTGGCAGGGAGAGGAGTTCGGAGCTCCATCAGAGCGACGTTTTGCGGGGAGGTCTCATTTAGATACCAACTTGTTTTTGCACATGTTTCCTCTAGTTTCTTTGTTCATAGCCCAGTAGACTTGGTTACTCCCGAGGTAAGTTAAGTAAGTTGATTTGGTTACCCCCATCTTGCTTCCCTAATCTACGGCGAGGAGACAGCATCAGGGTTAAGAAGACTGTTTTTGTTGTTGTTGTTTTGTTTTTTAACTAGGAGAACCAAATCTGGAAGCCAACGTGTAGGCCTAGTCTGTGTGTTGTCTCTGAGTTTGTCACTCACGTGTGCAACAGGGTATGGAATGTCTGTCGGGTGGCCCCATTGGGGGGCTGGCTGATCCTGGCAGCCGTGGGCAGTCACGTCTGGAGCGGTCACGCTTGTGTCCACGGACTCGGGGCCGCTGCCGTGGCCCAGGCTGCCGCGATGTTGAGCTGTGTGAGGACGGAATCCCGGCACCTCAAGCTGGGGACCGAGAAGAGAGGACTGTGGGGTGAGCGAGGTGGTAGTGGCCCCAGAGAATCTCCTGAAGACCGAGCCCTTCCTTTGGTGCTGTCTCTGGGGCACATTTTCTTCCAGAAGGTGATGAGAGGGGCCTGGGCACACCTGGCATGGAGCTGCTCCACGTACGACCAGGTTCACCTCTGATTAGCTCCTGTGGCCCTGCCCCCTGGGCTGGAATCAGGAATATTCCAAAGAGAGATAGTCTTTTGCTTTTGGCAAAACTCTACTTAATCCAATGGGTTTTTCCCTGTACAGTAGATTTTCCAAATGTAATAAACTTTAATATAAAGTAGTCATGTGAACTCTACTTGCCTTTGCCTCTTCTCTCTGTGCTGGCTGTGTGGACCAGCCTTTTCTCTAAACACAAATGATATTGGGAGACTTGGCTAAAAACTCTATGCCTTTATCTTTCTCGTGGGGAGGGATGCTGCGGCCAGAGTCCCTCTGATTTGTTTCCTTTTTGTTTTTCGTCTTTGCTGAAATTCTGCTGGAGGTCGGTAGGTTCAGCCAAGGTTACATAAGGCCTGATATGAATTTCTGTGTTGCCAACCTCGATGCACTGTCTCCTGAATGGCTTACGAAGCTTTGATGGCTTTGGCACAGCTTTACCTGAGGCCATTGGCCCCGCAGAAGCCTGGGGCCAAGGCCTGCTCTCGGACACCTTGGACAGACCTCCTCTCACACCTTTGCTAGGACCAGAGCCTCCAGCCCAGTCCTCCTGGGAACTCCCACGCTCGCCTGTTTGACAACGTCCCGCTGCTCTGTTGGACGCTCCAAGAGGGGGGCCATCTGTGACTCTGAGATGCTCCGCCAAGCAAAGGGAACCCGTGCTCTGTGTTCCATACTGAGACTTTCTGCCCGGAGTGTGTGATTGGACAAGACTCGGGGGATGGGGAAGGGGTCTGTGACTGCTCATCTCTGCTCCTCCCTGGGATGGGCTGAGCCTGTGGCTGGGCCCATTCATGGAACTGTAATAAACAGCACTTGTCATTTTGGGCTGTGGCGGTGGTTGAGTCTCTTCTTGGCCTGGCGATGTCCTTCCCTGTCACTTTCGTGGAGAGAGACTGGTTCTGGGCTGTGATGTGCCTCGGTGGGGAACAGTAGGATCAGTGCCAGTCCCTCTGCAGTGAGGGAGTGCTGTGTCCCCCCTGTCTGGCCTTGGTTGTCCTACTTCCTCCCAGGGGTCTCTGTCTCCTGCCCAGATCGTCCTTCTTGCTCTCCTAGATCCTTCCCTACCTTGTGGACATGAGAGCTTCCTATTGACTGAAAGTTTGCTAGCTACTCTGTGCACTCATTGTCATGCAACACCTGAACGCTCCCCAGCAAAGTGCCAAAAGCCTAAAAATGTCTACATGGAAAAACTACAGTGAAAATTTTGGAAGTCGAAAAAGCACAATGCACGGCAGGAGCCCAGTGTCCTGAGGGCACCTGGCTGCCCTCCCCTTAGAGTCCCATCCAGGCTGCCACCCAGCCCCTCAGCTGCCCCTCTGTGGCCGGTCTCCCTGCCTGGGGCTCCTGGCATCGGAACCCCTGGCTTCAGGTGCTATCCTGAACCCCAGGTGTGTCCTGGGAATGTAGGGCAAGAGGGACCATTCCTTCCAGGGCCCTGCACCTGTGGGTGGAGTGGGGACAGCAGGCTCTGGGCGGCATTGCAGAGTGAATTATACTTTCCCCGACATATTGTGCTCAGTGTTCGGAGGCTGAGACAAAGACCTTAGCTCATCCATTTGTTCTACGTTGAAAACACTGAATGCGTATTTTCTGCCAGCCCCTATTTACAGTTGTAAATAGGCAACTTGAATATTAACACTTCTACTGAGCTCACTATGGGCCAGGGGCTGCTCCACACCACACCTGGGTTATTTCATCCACCACCGACAGCTAACCCATCTCTGAGACCTCACTACCGTGTGCCCCCTTCACAGACACAAACTGGCACACAGAGGAAGCAACACGTCAGTGAGCAGCGGAGCTGGGTTTGGACGCAGGCAGCCTGGCCCCCGAGTCCACAGTGGGCCGTGCACACACTGAAGGCAGCACTAGGACTGAGAGGGCTCGACGTCCCTTCCACATGGGACCTGCAAGGTTCCAAGACCCAGCGTCCACCTGCTCCCATCATCTCTAAATGGCAGAGCTGTGCCGCTGCCCACGGCTTCTCTTGCTCTGCTAATTCCCTTTCTGGGTCTGTGCTCCAGCGTGTGGTGCTCCGTGCTTTGGCCGTGGGGTGCTCCGGCCGTGGGGTGCTCTGTGCTCCCGCCGGGAGCACCCCCACCAGAAGGCATTACCCAAACAGGATGGTGCCATAAAACCAGGTTCACTCAGTGAACCTAACAGAGAAGCGAAAATGTGAAGGGGGTTAACATCATATTCAAGTTTCTCAGGCACCCCAGCCTCAGGGGATTTCTCCCTGCCCTTCTCAGTCCTTAGCTTGCTGCCCTGCTTCCCACCACCTTGACCCCCTTCTCCCCTCTTTTCTGCGTTTCCAAGACCCCCTGCCCCCCTCTGCTGGGAATGGAGCAAGGAGTGATGTGTCCTTTTTTCTCACCTTTACATCTCACCGTGGTGCGCCTGGCCATGTGTTCCTACGTTGTGTGGGGATGAGGGCTCCTTGAATTTTCCACCAAGAGTTCTTACAAGTTCTTTCCTCAACTGACGAGCGAGCCATCTCCCAAATCGATTGTCACCTTCTTAATTTAAGCCAGTTTCTGTTTTAAATTGCACTTTCTGCCTCGCTTGCCTCTCAGGTTTGCTCCAGACCACAAGGTTACCCTGTGCCTTCACATCCAGAACAAAGATGCTCCGTGCTCCTCTCAGGGACGTCATGGTAGGGGGCTCAGTGTGGGTAGGTTGGGAGAGGTACCCAGAGGTGGCACTTGAAGGACAGAGGCATCTCAAATGGGGGTGGGGGTGGGAGGCATTTCAGGCAGAAGGTCCAGCTTTGGCAAAAATAGGGATTCAAAGGGCGCCTGGGTGGCTCAGTTGGTTAAGCGTCCGACTTCGGCTCAGGGGTCATGATCTCGAGGTCTGTGAGTTCGAGCCCCTCGTCAAGCTCTGTGCTGACAGCTCTGAGCCTGGAGTCTGCTTTGTATTCTGTGTGTCCCCCTCTCTCTGCCCCTCCCCTGCTCTCGCTCTGTCTCTCTCTCAAAAATAAATAAACATTAAAAAATTGTTTATGGACTCAAGAGGCTTCATGCTGATGAGGCATGAAAACAGGTGTGGGAAGAGACGATGCTGGAATATGGTGAGAAGTCACCTGCAACTTCTCTGTGGGTCTTTGAGGAGCGAGCAGATCCGGGAACCAGAGGGATGTGAGGCTGAATCCCGGGACAGCAAAGAGATGGGGAGGAGGAGCTGGGTTTGAAAACTTGTTCAGAGGTGAAACCGGCAGAACCTGTGAGGCCTGTCCCCACTTCACTGGGCCTCACCTTGCCCTCCCCAGGTGCACTTCTCACGTGGAGTGAAGGTTGTCCTCTGAGCGGGTGGTCATGGGGGGCAGAGGTGATGCAAGCCCACTGCTGGGCCTCAGGGGGGTCGTCTGATGCCACCTCCCAGGTTGGCATTTCTGGTAGGTGGACCCCAAGAAGCATCTGGGGAAAAAGTCTTCTTTTAAATGGGTCTGCAGGGGACTACCACACAGAGAGGAGTGTGGGGCTGTGCCCCCTGCTCCGAGGCTCGCTCTCCACCTCTGTCTCCGTCAGCAACCCCCCCCCCCCCATCCCCCTTCTCTCCAGCCTGGCACAAGAGGGAGGCAGCCTGGCTGCCTTGGAAGACCTGAGCTCTGGTTCCCAGAGCTGCAGAAGCGGAAGGGGAGGGCCCTGAGCTAGGGGACCCTCGAGGGGCTTGGGATCCTGCCAGCTCTGCCTGGCCTGATCACAGCTCTCACCTGGCTTTCTCCCTCCACGCCCCCACTTCCCAGCATCATAGCACCCTGTCACCTAGTGCCTTCTTTGAGCATCACCAGCTCTACACCTGCTGGCGGAGTGCGGGGGTGCGTGTGAACGCACTCCCAAATCAGGCCCTTGGCCGTGTTACCGTATACCTGCTTTGCTTCAAGCCTGGGCTCACAGCTCTAAGGAGAGGCACGGAGGCCTCTGTGCCCCTGAACTTCTGGGTTACTCCTCTTTGCACCTCTCACCACATCACCTAGGTGTGTGCTTCCACATTGGCTTCCTGATACCCTGGGTGCCTCCTGCGGGCAGACGCCTTATTATGACCCAGCATGAGGCATGCGCTCACTGCAGAAAGGGAGTCTTTGCCTTTAGGGTGCTCTCTGTAGCCACCTGGAGCTGCTTGCTGTCTTGCTCTGAAAGTCAAGCTCGAAGCTGATTCATGGTGCAAGGCACCCCCGCACCCCACAACAGAGGCTCACATTAGAGATGGACGGTAGCTGGGGAGCACGTGGAGCGCCCGGAACTCTTCCAGGCGGCTGGAGAGCGTGCCAATGGACGCGTGCGTTGCGGAGCAGAATCTGACGAAGAGAAACCTGTGGCTTCCTTCTAATCCAAGCGGAACGAGGGCTCGCGTCCGCTGGAGGCTTCATTCACCATACAGAGCCCGAACGTGGAAACAAACCCCAAACAGGACAACGGAGAACTAGATGGTGACACGCTGATGCAGTGGAATACTCCTCCGCAGTCAAAGAAAGGACCAGCTGCTGTTCGGCGTACAACATAGATGAGTATCACAGGCAATGCGTTAAGCTCAAGAAACCAGACACAAAAGAGCCCCGATGGCATGATTCCATTTATATAAAGTTCAGGAACAGGCAAAGCTAATCGATGGTAATAAAAGCCCGTGGTGCTTCTGCTGAGGGTGTGGGATTGGCAAGGCAGGAACATGAAGGAAGCTTCTCTGGAAGGTTCTCTGGCCTGATGTAGGTGGTGATTACAGGGGTGTATGCATACGTAAGGCAATCATCAAGCTATAAGCTCCAGATGAGCGTATTCTGTGTATGTTATTCTGCAATAAGAAAGTTAAAGTGGGGAGGGAGGCTTTTAAAAGGGCTTCTGAGATTCTAATTAGTTCCTTTAAACCCCACTGTAGCTTTTTCAGCAAAAAAACGAGGGAGGCCCACATGGCCTACGTTTTCTTCGGGATCCCAGAGGATTCTAATTTATGGGCAGAGAGGCCCAGGGCTAAAGCCTTTCCCAGCCGTGGGCCGAACAAGATCAAGCTGGCTGCCTCCCGGGTCGGCAGCCCGGTGCAGGGCCCGTGCGCCGGCCAGGAGGGTGGGCACCGGGCGGAGGCGTCCCGATGACCCTCGGCCCGGAGCTGCAGCCGGACCCCGCGCCTCCTCGGAGTCCTGGGAGCTGCCCGGCGCAGCGGTGTTTCCAGCGCTTAGGGCCGGGAGCTAAGCCGCAACTCCGCTCCAGGAAAATATTTGTTCAGGGACTTGGCACCACCAAAGAGGAAATAAAAGCCACCGTGGAGTGAGCGGGCGGCGCTGCTGCGGGTTGCTTTGTCTGCCCCTGCAGACTGCCTCGGCGGGCCCTGAGGCCCCGGGATCCAGCCCCACTAACAGGCCTGCTCGAGAGCCGAGCCTGGGTGCCAGCTGTGCGTTCGTTCATTTCAGGAAATCATCTGTCAGTTCCGTCAGCAATCGCTGTTGAAACCCACCGTGTGCCGGGCATAGAGCTGGGCCCTGGACGCTGTCGGTGAACCAGGGCCTGTCCTCACCTTCCAGGCCATTGCGAGGTAGTGATGGGGGGGGGGGGGGGGGGGTGCTGACGGGCGGAAGAGGCCTCACGGCGTGATAGGAGCGACGGCCTGACAGAGGTGAGGCCAGGGTGCTGGGGAGCCAGCCAGGCAGGGCGAGACGGTGAGCAGCGGGGGAGGGGGCATGGGCAGGCGCCTGGTGCCAGGCTGAAGGAGGAAAAAAGCAAAATTAAGAGGCAGTTGGAGGGGCTGAGTTTTCCAGGTGGATGGAACAGCATGGCCAAAGGCCCAGAGGTAAGAGAGAGCAAGGGGCTCTGGGGCGTGGAAAGCGGATGGGGCTGGCTGTGGCGGACCCAGGAGTCGGGAGACTGGAGGGGAAGCAGCCGCTGGCGCCAAAGGACCTCCCAGTGAGAGCGCAGGAGCATGGACTTTATCCCCAGGGCAGCAAAAGTTTTTGTTTGTTTTGCAACATTTAAACACATTGATTTTGATTCTTTTTGATATAGAAAAGTACAAAGAAGAAAACTAAATCGGCCTCAAATCCCACCACCCAGATATTTCCCGATGACATTTTTAAAAGTAAAACACGCCGTGCACACGATCAGAAATCCAAGCAGAATAATAAAGTACGCAGTGAAAAGAGAAAGCCTCCTCCTCCACACCTGTCTCTCTCGCCAAACGCAATTTCATTTTGGAGGGTTTTGGTGTGTGTTTCCAGAAATTTTTCCATGCGTATACTTGTGAGGATAAGCCTATGCTTTTTCAAGAGTTGCACCCAAAGGAATGGTTCCAACCGTGGACATCTGTAGCTCCTTTTCCCGACTCAGTGTCACCTTGGTCCCTCTCCATTCTTCTTAATGTCTGTGGAGCATTTCGCAGTGTGGACAGAGCATTAGTGACTCAACTCTCCCCTCCTGGCGGGCATCTTATTTCCAGGCCTCTGCCCTGGTGAACACCGTGGGAGGAAGCCTCCCCACACCTCCGTCGTACAGCAGGTGTATCATACATGACGAAGTGTTCTGAGTACAAACCGTGGGCCCCTTTCTAGCAGTGGGTCCTGGATGGAAGGCGATATCCCTCACGATGACCCTCCAAAAGTTTCACCAATGTGCCACACCTGTCACCATACCCACACGACATGCGAGAGACTCCTAGACAGCCCCCCCCCCCCCCCCCCCGGCCACGTTACCACCCATACCCACAAATTGTTCCATTTTCTTTTCCCCCTGCTGTGGTGGGAGAGGGAGACAGTATCACAGTATCACATGCTTGATCTTCACTTATTGAATTGTAAATGCAGTTAGGAATCTTTTTATATATGTTTGCTATTTGTATTTCTTTTTTCATAGGACAGCTGCTTTTTCATGTTTTTTTGGTATGTTTTCCTAATGGGCCTTTTGTCTTTTCCTAATGGATTGGCATGGGTTCCTCATGTGCCAGCGATTTTGAGGGAGCAGACTGTCGGGTTCTGGTGTCCGAAATATCCCTCTGGCGGCAGTGTGAGGGACAGAGGCAGCGGGTCAGCTGGGAGGCCGGTGCAGGGGTCCCTGTGAGAGGTATAGGGCCTGGAACAAGCGGCCTTGGGGAAGGAAGGTGCGAAGACATTCAGGAAGGAAGACCAACAGGACGAGCCAGTGGATTGATTTTTTGCACAATAGTCCAGGGCACCTTGGGGTCAGTGAAAACAAACAAACAAAAAAAAACCCCCGACGACATTGCCAACTGCCCTCCCCAAAAGTTGTGACATAGAATTCATACTGATAAGACACATAGTTAGGCCTGAGCCCCCACGGGCCACCTGCCTGGTTGTTTGTGACCACCCCCCCGCCCGCCACTGTGTGGAGCATGGAGAGGTGGGGTGACCAGGAGGTGGGAGGTGTCAAGGATGGTTCCCAGGTTCCCACTTCAAATATTATGGTCCCATAAACCATGGAAATGTCTCAGAAATTCCAGTATTTCAGCACATAGTTACCGATTGACCCACATCAGTCAGCGTTAGGCTGAAGTGATCCAGAGTCCCCTAAAAGGGAAATAGGGGTGCACTGGGCCTCAGCAGGTGTGTTGGGAGGTGTGGGAGGAGGCACGGGCTGATGACGGCTGAAGAGGGATGGGGGTGGGGAGGTCCCCGAGTGGGCTCAGGCTTCAGGGTACCACTCCCTTCTCTGGGCAAAGCAGAGGGCCTGGCGCACAGGAGGCACTTTGGAAATATCCACTAAGTCAAATTGGTTAATATTCAAATTTGTGTTAAGGTCAACACGAGTGGAAAAAGAGACAGAAAAGGAAATGTAATTTTTTTCTTTTTCTTTTTTTTTTTTAAATTAAGATCTATTTTACATACAGCAAAACTCACTGTCGTACAATTCTTCTACAAACGCAAGCAGCCATGTAACCACCATCACAAATACACCATAGGTCAGTTTCAGCACCCTGAAAACTCCCCGGGGCCCCTCTGTAGTCGAAACCCTACTCCCTACCCAGCCCCTGGCAACCGCTGATCCGCTTTCTGTCCTGACAGTTTTGCCTTTTCCAGATGTCCTGTAAATGGAATCATATACCATGAGCCTTTTGGGTCTGGCTTCTTTCATGTAGGAGTCTGCCTTTGAGCTCCATCCAAGCTGTGGGTACAGCAGGCTCCTTTTTATTGCTGAGTAGTGTTCCATGGTACGGATATGGTGACTTCACTCATAATCACCCCAAACTAGAACAACCCAAATGCTCTTCAACTGTTAGGATTTCCTCATTTCTAGATTCATAAATCAGTACTTCCTTTGTCCAAGTTCAAATCCAGATTTCAGATCCAGAAAGCATGGTCCTTGTTGCCTGAGGGAGAGAAGTTACCTGTGAGAGCCTGCGGGTTCACAGATACCTTTGTCTAGTAAGAGAAAGGACATTTTCCTCCAGGCCCATGAACTTTGAACCTGGACAATAGGATATTGACCCCCTGCTTGCTCCTTGACCCAGGCAAAGCTTTCACAACCACATGGGGCAGCCCGGATTGGGGCCTCCCACCATTAAAAGCAGCAAGATGCTGAAATCTGCAGGCCTGGGAGGCAAGGAAGCCTGAGGCCCTGTGGGAGCCTCAGAGGTGGCCTGTGCGGTGTCACTGGGCTGCCTCGCCCCCTCCCTCCCCCCGCCACGGGCAGTCTGGACCCCAGAGACCTTGCCAGGGGAGCAACTTCAATCCTGAACCTATCGAGCCCTTCCTAGGACAGAAGCCCTGGCCGGCCAGGACCCACACTGGCTGGCACACCTGCTCCAGCAGCCCCAGGTCTGAGGGCTTCCGAGGGCGGGGGCTCTTAATGCTCATGTCAAAGTGAAGGTGGTGTCGGGGGAGCGGGAGGTGTGGTTACCCCTTCAGAACTCATGGAGAAGGCAGAATGGCATGATGGTTGAGACAAAGACTGGAGCAGAAGCCTGGGCTCAAAAGCCTGGTTGTGCCATCTACCGGTCACGTGATCTCCCTCACAGGGTGTCCTGAGGACTCAGTGAGGTATTAGGTGGACAGCATGTAGTCTGTTGCTGCCTTGTGGTAAATAATAGACACTGTGGTTAAACCGGTGACAGCATCACAGGCTAGCAAGGTGCAGGAGCCTGAGTGTGGACATTCACCAGCTAGTGTTCTCTCCCTCTGGACACAATTTTCCAGTCCCCTAGGATGTAGCCGTAGGTGAGATCACCCCTCGCATCTTCCAGCACTCTGCCAGGGCAGGGTGACCTGACCTGGTGATAACCACACCCAGGGGCTTTGAGGATGCAGATCCCAGCACTCACCCTCCTGGGAGGTGGTCCCCGCAGCCTGAGATCAGGAGTAGAAGGTCTACACCAGGCCCGAGGGGTTCCCGATGCAGACGCAGCCAAGCCTCCCTGGTGGCTCCAGTTTGGCTAATCGTGAGCCACAACAGAACCTGAGGCACGTGGGTTTGTTCAAGTTCAACTAGTGGCTGGCTGTCCAGAGTCCATAGAAGGAGGGAGAATTTTATCAACTCTTCTCTGTACCACGGGCCCTCAAGGCTATTTGAAATGTTGATATATTTTTCTTTTTTTAAACTAGGATGTTTTGCCATATCAGGTGTGCCTCCGCTGGACCTCACTAGAGAAGTCTCGTTTCCTGGTGTGACAGACAAGCCTCTGTCAGGCATCACAGTGCAGACACAGAGCAGGGCTTTGCTGTGAGCAGCAAGGCCACATCATCACTGTTTGCGAGGTGGGCCTAGCTGTCCCTGAGATGCGCCCATCAGCTGCTGCTCAGCGCAGGCTGGCCGCGCCCTCCCCGGTGGGGCTCCCACCCACAGGCCAGGTGTCACCACTCTCAGCTCCTCCTATTCTCCCCAGGTCCTGGGACTCAGTGGTAGTGCGGGTGTCATTATCGCTCCCATTCCACACGTGAGGACGCAGGGCTGGAGCTGCAGGCACCCTGTGCTCCCCCGCCCCCATCCCAACTCAGTTATGTGGCCCAGGGTGGGGGCAGGAGAAGGGCTGGTGGAGGAGGAGGTGGGGAGTTGGCCTCTACGCCCCTCTGGGGCCAGGCCCAATGGTCAGCCCTCCTCAGCCCTGTCTTTCTGGCCCCCTTCCTCACCTGCACCCACAGACACACCAGGTTTCTCCCAGGAGCCAGAAGCAGGCCCCCACCCTGCGGAGGACGGGCCCAGAGCCTGGGAACTAGCTGCGGGACCCGGAGAAGCTCACACCTCCTCAGGCCTCCGTCTCCTCATTTGAAAAGCAGGAACACCAGTGCCTACCTTCAGGTTCAGATAACACTGTGCAAGGGATATTTAAAAATTCCACGTCCTGATTATTAATAATAGCTACTATCTACACTGTGCCTGGGATGTGTCAGGCCCTACACACACCTACCTTCTAATTTTAGGGACACAGAGTGGCACAGTGGTGGCAGCAGGAGCTTTGGAGTTACACCCCGCTTTACTTACTGTGTGACTATCAACTCCTCAGAACCTCAGTTTACACATCTGTGAAATGGGGCTAACAACTCCAATCTCATAGGGCTATGGGGGGATTATGGAAGATAATGTGAGTAAAGTGCCTTTCCCTGTGGGCACTTTGCAAGCATTCCATCAATAGTGGATGTTACTCTTATGTTCACAAAAACCCTGAAAGGCAGATATAACCACCTCCATTTTACAGATGAGGAAACTGAGGCCCCACGCCATTACTTGGTATAGCTACTGAGTGGCCACGCTGACGTGCAAACCCAGGTCTTTCTCCCCCAGCCCTTCCCATACCATCGCTGCTTCCCGTCTCACCCATTCTGGTCACAAAGGACCACCTGGGCAGGACCTGGGGGAGGCTCATCCAGGCAGAGGCTGCCCCGGCAGCCCCTGAGGCCATTCCCAGGCATGGGAAAGGGTGGCCTCCCTGAAATGCCTGGATGCTGGTGTCAAAGTCAATAATGATAGACTGCCCCACAGGAAACCATGGTCACGAGGATACAAACAACCGGGAGGGGCGGCAGGTCACTTCAGCCCCAGCCCCAGCCAGCATTGCACCCCTCTGTGCCAGGGGGCAGGCTATGGCTGGCACCTGGTGTATCTCAGACCCAAGAGGTAGACGGATGCCCCTTCCCCCAATATAGGCCATGTCCCCTGTCCCTCTCCTGCAGCTCTCCTAGAAAGCTGGCCAAGAAGGTGGCACCGGGCTCTGCTGGGAAAGGTCCCAGGGAGTGCCTTGGATCCCCGGGTAGCCCCTCCCCTGGAGCCCTGGGCCCCAAGCTTGCTACTCCACGAATCTCCCTCCCTCAACTCAATCTTGAGGCCTCTTCTGGATCAGGGGCCGAGACCCAGAGACCCAGAATATAGCAGTGGCCTCTGCAGAGACTTCAGTTTTGGGGCAAGGACAGAGATGCCTCAGCGCCATATTCTAGGGTCACAGAGGAAGGGCACTAATAGGACGTGGGGAGTTGGAGGAGACATCCTACAGGAGGAAACATCTGAACGGGGTATTAACAAAGGAGCTGGCCAGGCCAAACAGGAGAGGAGTGTTTCTGGCAAGTGCTGGGTGCACTCGGGGACCCACGGGTGCCATCTGTGTGCAGTGTCTGTGTCAGGGCTGGAAAAGCGGTGAGAGATGAGGCCAGAGGGACAATTAGGGCCAGGAGAGGTGGACTTTGCATCCTCAGTCAAGGGTGAAGGGGTACAGGAGCTGAGGCCAGCTCCTCCTGACTTGTGAATGCTCACTGGGCACGAGTTCAGTGACTCACACTGTTAGTTTGAAATTGGCCGTGGTGGGGATATTTACACCACGGGAACTGGTAAGCGCTATAAATCAGAGCCAGTTGTTAAAAAAAACAACAACAAAACAAAAAAACCACGCGCGCGCACACTCACACGCACGCACACAAAGGGCAGCCTTTGGTGGATTTCAAAGTGAGGGCATGGGATCATTAGCTTTGTTCCACAGAAGGATGCCCTGGCTGCTGCGGTGTGAAGGAAGGGTGGATGGGTGGAAGGGAATGGGCTTGGAGCCTGGAGCTGGGCCTGGGGTGACCTCCCGGCTAGGTGGCGGGAGAGGACAGGCCCCGCTGTGTGGGCACAGCCCCGGGGGTGTGTGTGCAGGATTGGGGAGCTCCTTCGGCCCTTCCTCAGCCAGAGCCTGAGAACCCGCAATAAAACCCTTAATGGGAAACACCTGGGCTCTGCCGGCCGGGCTGCGAGCCGGGGACGGGAGGGCGGGCGGTTGAGGGTGAGCGCGGAGGACCTTGCTCCCCATCCCTTCCCTTGCTCATGCACCAGCTCTTGCAAGTGTTACGCTCGACTCCCTGGTCCTGGGCTGGGCGAGGATGTGAGGTGCTGCAGGAGATGCAGGACGGGTCACAGGGCCCGGGCCCCCAGTGATCACCTGAGCCGAGGTGCTGGTTGTGTGGGTGCCTATTCTATGCAGGCTTTCAGTCAAGGTCACAGATGTCAAAGCCACAACCAGGCGAGGTCACATGTCTTTCACACAGAGTCCTGGGGGGTGGAGGTGGGGGCTTGACTGGTGATGTTGCAGGGAGGAGAAGGCTGGTGCTCCCGCATCCTGTCCCCTGCCAATGACCCTGTGATGCAGGGGGGAGGGAGTGTCTGAGACCCCAAACGGGAGACTTGGCTGATCCTAAAGCTCCCTGGGGCTTCCTTGCCCAGCCTGGCCTTCAGATCAGAACTGACCCGTGGGCTTTAGTGCCTGGAGATGGGGTTGTGGGAGGGGCTGGGCTCCAGGCCCCCACCCACCCTTCTCTTGAGGGAGGGACTGACCGGGCAAGATTCGCCTTGGGTGGAAGGCACGTGCTACCAGGCAGCTTTTCTCTTTGGCTTCTCGGGACAGTTCGACGCTGGCCCAGAAGTGGCCATGGCGCTCCCAGGCCCTGTGGGAACTGACTGAGCGCTTGGACTCCCGGCTGGAAGCGCCAGTCGTCCCCAACCAGGTGTGTCAGAAATTGGGAAAAAGACGTTCTGGCATCAAGGGGATGCCACTTTGTGAACTGAGTTCCCACCTGTCGTGTAGCTTCCAGACCCTCCTCCCCACCCAGATTCTGCCCAGGGATGGGCACCAGGGGCACACAGCGCATCTCTGTGCACATTAGAAACAGCGTCTCCTCTGGACGGATCCAGCGCTTCAGGCAGAGGGCAATGTGAATGGACCTGGCCTTGACTGTAGTTAGAAAGGAAGACACTACCTTCAAGCAGACACAGCCCTTGGGCAGTGACCAGTGTGCACAGACACAGCCTCAGGGGGACACTCCAATGGGCAGGAGGGGGCTTCATTTGCACACACAACTATACCTTCTCTGCCCCTCCCGCATCCATGGGCCACCCCAGACCCCCCTAATAAATGGTCCTGAAAAGGATGGGAGGGACCTGTAGGGCAGGGAGGAGTGCCACGAAGGCAGAAATCCTTACCCACTTCAAGGGCTGTGGGAGGTGTAGCCCACTCTAACCGCCCCCCACCCCCCACCCCCAGTTCTGCCCCAGGCTGTTTCCAGGAGGGGAAACCCCACACTCCTTCTGGGCACCATGTGGGGAGGGAGGCCCGGCATCTGGGGATGAAAGGCACAGGACCAGCTGCGGCCCCAGTCACCCCTCCAGGGTTTCCCTCTGGTGTCACGTGCTCCCATCTGGCCCCCACCCTTCCTCCAGACACGCGGAGTCAACAGCATAGCCATAAATGCTCCTGGGTAGAGGAACTGGCCTTCCCAGCTAGGCAGTTGGAGGTGGTGCCTTCATCCCAGCCCTTGAAAGCCGAACCCCCTTCCACACCCTGGCCCTCTTTAGGACATCGACTCTTTAGGGTGCATCCTCTGGGGAGGGAGAGGCAGGATCCCGGAGCTGCAAACCAGCAGGCTCAGGGGCACACTCCAGATCATGGGCGCATTCCTTCTTCCCGGGCCTCAGGTCTCCTCTGTGAAAGTTGGGTCATGGGCAAGTGAGGGGCAGAGCTGGGGTTGGAACCAGAACCACAGCTGCCAGGCCTGCTCTCAGCCAGAGGATTTGTGCCGACGGCGACAAACTCCACGTGGGTCCTTTAGGATGCAACCGGCCCCTCAGCACGTCTCCACATACACGAATTTCTGACAATCACAAAACTGAGGATCCTTAGGGTTCTTGAGGCCATACCCTTAAAGCTGAGGTCCAGAGAAGGGGAGTGATTTGCTAATCAGAGGGGGAACCAAGACTTCCTGCGACCCCTTGCTCCCAGCCAGGTGTCTTTCCTCCACTCAGGTGGTTGTCTAGAACCCATCTGGTTAGACTGCGCGTACATCTAACCTGTATTGTGATTGGGGCCTCCTTCCCACCGGAGGAGAATGTCTCTCTGGAGAAGCAGAAGCGGATGGGCCTTCCCCCATGACTATAGCTGTCACATGAGGCCACCCTTTCCCTCTGTCCCCAGTTACTGACTCACAGAACAGTAGTTAGTTCCTCGAAGAGAAAGGAGCAGTGGCCAGTGACCAGTGGGAAGTTGTTGAGAGTTCTATGGGAGCCAGGTCCCAAGTTTGTGCAGCTTAGAAGAATCTGGGCTGCTGCCTGTGCCTCCTGGGGCAGGGCTGCGCCCTCAGGCAGGAATTCCTGAGGCCAGCAGACTTGGGGAGTGGACAGGGGAGGGGGCAGAGGGGCTGTAGCTGAGGACTTGGCCCATCACTGAGTTCCTACTAAGTACCTACAAGATGCCCAGCCCTAGACACCCCAGTGGCACAGGCTGTTAGGGACCCCACGGTCCTGCTGGGAAGACACACATCAGACTCTGAGCACTTGGCACTGTGAGGTGACTCCAGGCCCTGCAGGAGAAAGGGGATGAGGAAGAAGCCTGACGAGGGCTGTGGGTGTCAGGGAGGGCCTCCCCGGCTGGCCTAGAAGGATAGGATTTCTGATTGGGAGGGGTCTAGAATTAAGAAAAAATAAAGAACTAAGAGACCTAGTCCCGTAGGGGAAGTGAGTTGATGGGGGACCCCAGCCTTTCTAGGCGTTGCCGCAGTGGGTGCTGGTTCTCCAGGAGCAGTTTCCTCATAGCAGCCGAGGCCACAGCAGGCCACCCCTTGGGCATGATGGTGCAGGGGACTGTGATGGCATGAGCTCCAGGAGTCAGGGGCCACCCTTGGTGCTTGATTCCCAGCACCCCCTCCTTGCATGGGGAGGACGTCCTATGAGGGCTCAGGAAGAAGGGTTCAGCTCTGCCCCAGGCGGGTGAGTTCAGGGTGCCCCCAGGCGGGGAGCTCAGACAGCACATTTAGTGTGTCCCCACCCATACAGCACTGCCTCCTGTGGGGAGGCAGCTTCTCTGTGGCCTTCTGGATGCTCCCTTGTCCTGTCCTGTCCTGTCCTGTGGCCTTCCCTCCCTCTTACCTGCTGCCTCCCCCAGAGGGCCACCTGCACCATGGGCAGCCACCTGGAGCTGGGACCACACACGAATGGAGCCAGCCTCCTGGAAAATAAGAGCCCCAGGATGGACGTTGTGGCTTCTCCTCTCTGTCCCTCCTCCTCTTCCCCCATACTTTTCTGGCCTCTGCTTCCCCTCATTACTTTCTCAGCAGCTGCCCTCTGGTTTTAAGACTGCCAGCACACACAGGGCGGGCTTCCAGGAGGCAGTGTCACTGAGCTGGATCCTGGAGTGCTAGAAGGATCCATCTGTAACTCTAGAAACTTCCAGCAGTTTCTAGAAGCCTTCCAGGGGAGGGCCTGAGGCTGTGAGTGGAAGCATCTCTTCCCTTTATCACCCACCCTTACTGTGACCCACAAATTCTCCTCAAGCACAATGGGGGTAGGGTGCAGGTTTAAGCAGTGGGGACAAGGCAGGACTAGACTGAGGCGTTCTCAGTCTGTGGGACAAAGAATTTTGTCTGTCTGGGGGGATCTGCAGGTGTGGGACAGCTGCCTGGGGACACAGCAGGAGGATTTAAAACCGAGAGGGAGAGAGAGAGACAGGAAGAGGCACAGAGAGAGAAGGGGTGAGGCCATCTCTCCTCATTGCCTCCACAATCTTGAACACAGGAGCACCCCTGGCTCTTATACCAGTGTCTCTGTTGCCAGATGTCCTCCCTTCAGCTTTTTGCTGGAGCTCCTCATGATTTTAGTCGGGTGGTGCCCACCCCAAAGGGGCTTGTCTCTGTGCTGTGCTGTCATGGAGGCTGTGCCAAGAGATGGTGTTGTAGCCCGGTGCGCTGACCGGAGGGACAGCTAGACGCTACCTACTCATGACAGTTACAATACTATGCCCCTCCCTGACCCTGCCACAGAGACTGATGACTTCCCGAAAAGGGGTTAAATGGGGGATTTGTGACATGGAACATTTGATGTGACCTGAGAACTTCCTATTCAAATGACCCCTGGGACTCCTAACCTCTGAAAGTGTCCCACGCAGTCAGCATGAGCCCCGAGGGTCATACTTCCCGAGGCAGAGCTGTCTACAGGCTGTGACTACCCTGGGGGAGGGGGAAGCACCAGAATCCAGGCTCCCCTACTCTGTAGGCTCATCTGGCTTTTTGCTACAGAGGCTGTTTGAGGCTCAGGAAATCAACAGGGGAATCCCAACAGGAAGCAGATCTTCCCATCAGAAGGTGTTCCCGACACCCCTCCCCCTCCTCAGGGCACTTAGGAAAATGGATCCCGAGTAGAACCTTGGGATCTGGTATCAAAATGCCCAAGCCCTAAAGCCCCCCAAGTGTGAAACTGCCTAGGGCTCCTGCTCAGGGCCGTTTGGGGGCCTCAGTGAGCTTCTTGAGAATACCAGATCAAACCCACTCTCTATAGGGACCCCTATGTCACCATTCCTTACATGAACTAGACCATGAGGGATAGGCAGGGGACTCATTTTGGTGTTTCTCCTCTTCACACCAAGGAGTTCTTGAGAGCCTTAATCACGGTGGGCTGATTCTTATCATCAACGTTCTTGTTCAACACTGTCTTGCGTGAGTGGGGATGTCCATGCGTTTTGTTAAGAAGAAATCTCTAGCAACTGATTTCTATGGAGACTTGCATTCCTCCAATTCTGTAATACCCTGGCTATTCTGCTATGTGATGTGGAGCCCCTAGGTGTAATTTGAGCCCAGGGGCTACAGTCTGAGCCCAGGGCATACCTCAGTCTTAATGAGGAATTTTGTGGTAGAAACCTGCTTCTTGCATGAAGTTTGAGCTGAAAATGGATTGGCAGAGAGAAAGATACATGAACTTCTTGTATAGCATCGTTCCATTCCATCCTCTGCCCTGACCCCTGCAAGTGAATAACATAGTTTAATTACTTCATGCCCACTAAGGTGTAGGTTCAATAGCTAAGCATCTAATGGATCTTCTGGAAAGCTTAAGTCTTCAGCAGTTGCCAGTATATCAGAGAATAACGATCCAGAAAGCAGTGCTCAGTCAACGAATACCCTTTCCTCTGCACAGAGCAGTGCAGGACCTAAAGAGAGGTCCCAGGCCTGATGGCAGAACCAGGAAGGCTTTCTGGGGAAAAATGGCCTTCCTGGGTGTTTCAAGGTTTCAGCATCACCTGGTGAGTCAGAGCAAGGGGCTGTCTCATGGGCCCTGTCTCAGCCTCCTAAGGCTGAGGTCCACCCAGCTGTTCCTGTTAGCGACATGACCATCCAACTTGACCAACCAGTTGGTCAGACCTGGGTTGCCCAGAGCATTAGCTGTCTGCCTGCTAGGCTGACTGTGAAGCAATGTGGCTGAATCAGGCCTTGACTAGACACTAATGAATACCAGATCTGTGGACTGGGGCTAGAGGTGGTGGGGGTAGGGGGCTTAAAGGCGGGCCAGCCTCTCAGGAGGAGACATGGTAATTCATCATGGGCAAGTGGAGAGCAGCGTTGTGCAAACCACTGCCCTCTCTAAGACCATGAATCTAAGATGAGACTCGAACTGCCCAGTATTCTGCGAGCGAGAGAGAGCAGAGAAGCCCAAATACGCATCCCAGGAGAAGGTCCAGCATGACTGTGGTCAGAAAGATGAAGAGGCAAAACCAGAGAATGTTTGATTTCCTGGGAGAGGGAAAACTGAACAGTGACTCAATTGAGAAATATTCAATCAAGTTCGTTTGTGGAAGGACACTGTAATCAGAGGGCAGTGCAGTTATGAAGGAGATAAAGCCCTAGGGAGGTCTGAAGGAGGTACCCCTCCCCTTGCTCCCCAAAATGTTCCAACACCAGGATCCACCCTGGAAGAAAGCCTGGATCTGACCTCCTGTCTCCTACAAGCCACAAGAGATGGATAGTTAAAAAGATTTAAACCAAATACTGTAAAACCTTGGATCACAAGTAACTTGTTCTGCAAGTATTCTGCAAGATGAGCAAACATTTCTTTAAAAAAAATTTTTTTAATGTCTATTTATTTTTGAGATAGAGAGAGACACAGAGTGTGGGGGGGGGGGGGAGGGTCAGAGAGAGAGGGAAACACAGAATCTGAATCAGGCTCCAGGCTCTGAACTGTCAGCACAGAGCCCGACGTGGGGCTTGAACTCACAAACTGTGAGATCATGACCTGAGCCAAAGCTGGCCGCCCAACTGACTGAGCCACGCAGGTGCCCCAACAAGCAAACGTTTCTAATAAATCTTAACTTGATAAGTGAGTGATGTCTTGCAATACAAGTAGTATGTGACACTGAATGTCACATGATCACAACTGAGCCAATGGTTCTCTCTCTCTCTCTCTCTCTCTCTCTCTCGATGCAGGATTGTGGGGGATCATCTCTCCCATGCTCAGTTGCTCAGTCTCAGGCCGTGGTGTTTGGCAGAAATCAGTGATTTTTCAGAATGTTGGAAGGTGCCCACAACCGGCACCACTTTTTTTTTTTTTTTTTTTTTTGGTCACTTCAAAGCTTATGGACAGTCCTTTGCTTTTCCATGCAAGAGTAAGCTTAGGAATGTTTTGCTTCATTCTAGGTCGGGCTGCCTGCAGATAAAGACCCTTTCCTCTGCTGCCTTATTACCAGTTACATTAAATACAGTATATGACAAGAGTTTATTTATACTGCACTGTAGTCAACATCCGTGCAAGTGTATTCAATGGCCCCTATGCAGAAAAAGATTCCACTGAGCCAACAGATAGCAGTGATTCCATTAGTGATCGTGGAAGTCGTCCTATACGATAACCCTCCTCTCTCCTGTCTCCCCTGTACCAGCCACGAAGGTTTTCAAAGGTAAGTGCAGGTTACTTTCTTTTTCTTTTTCTTTTTCTTTTTCTTTTGTATTTTCTTTATTATTTTATACTATATGACACTATTGTAATCATCTTTATATGAATATTTTGGGGTTGTGGAACGAATCATCTGAGTTTCCATTATTTCTTATGGGGAAATTTGCTTTGATATGCAAGGGCTTTGGAGTACAAGCATGTTTCCAGAGTGAATTAAGCTTGCAAACCAAGGTTTTAGTGCATATCACAAATGGAGGTGCCTCATCATGTTCAGCATCCCTGGCTGATGGGCAAAAGTGTCCCTTGTCAATATTACTGGCTGGTGGCTCTGTCTTTATTTAACCAATGGCTCTTTGGGGACGGAGTCTTCCTGGACCTCTCCTGAGGGCCCCAGCATCCCCTGTCACTCCTTCTTGCTGAGTCCATGCATCTAAGTGCCTTCTTCCTGAATCTAAAGGGCCAGCAATCATTTATGCATTGACGCCTTTCGAAGGCTCCCCGGCTATTCCCAGCGTGGTGGCGCATCTGGGGGAATGGAGGGGTCATCGCTAAAGGTTGGGTAGAAAATCAGGGCTGCAGGAGGGCTGGGGTACACCTGTGCACCCAGCCACCTGGATGTCCTGCAGGCATCACTTCAAACTCATCATTTCCATTCCAAATGGCTGCCTCCCCTCCTGGATACCTCCTGGGTATCTCCATCTTCCCAGTTATCCAAGCTGGAAATGCAAGATGTCCCAGAGACTCCTCCCTGTCCTTCACGCTCTCCGTTTGACCTGTTTGGCTTCTTTTTTTTTTAAAGATTTTTTTTTTAACGTTTATTTATTTTTTGAGACAGAGAGAGACAGAGCATGAATGGGGGAGGGTCAGAGAGAGAGGGAGACACAGAGTCCGGAGCAGGCTCCAGGCTCTGAGCTGTTAGCACAGAGCCTGACGCGGGGCTGGAACTCACGGAGTGCGAGATCATGACCTGAGCCGAAGTCGGACGCTCAACCGACTGAGCCACCCAGGCGCCCCTGACCTGTTTGGCTTCTAACTCTGTTTTGGTTCCAGCTCTTCCTCCCCCACCCCCCACCCCAGCCCCAGATTATTGCTTCATCTTCGTCAGAATGACAATGGTCTCCTAACTGGGATGTCTCTCCAGTCTCCCTCTCTTTGAGTCCATCAGCCAGGGTGCACTCCAGTTCGGACAGCCAGAAGAATTTGCAAGCATGTGAGCAAGGGGTAGGAAACCGTTGAGAACTGGTGAGGTCAGCCAGGCTGGTGCTGTGGCTTTCCCCAAGGGGTGCAGCCAGTTTGCGACACCCTGCAGGGAGCTGATGCCTGAACCTGCTTCTCCTGTCTCCCCCCACCTTCTGCAGGGGCTCCCTGTGGGAAGGTAGAGATGCCCATCAGATGTTGTCCACACAGGTTCGTCTTCCCAGCCCAGGGCAGCGGGTGGAGGGAGGATCTAGAGGGCAAGTGGAAGGTATTCACACCAATGCTGACCCATTCTTCACATGGCCACCAGGGAGATGTTTCCAAAATCCGCATCTGAATAAGTTGCCACCGAAAAATTTGAGAATAACTGAAACAATTGTATGAGTTAATAAGGACCCCCCTCCCATCCCCCACCTCAGCAGACCAGATTCCCAGGACTTTTAAGGTCAATGCCAGTGTTCCATTTCACTCCGTAGCAGCTGAAGCTCAGAGAAGCAAACACCTGGGTCTCACAGCCAGGGCCTGGTGACACTGGAGCCTGACCTGGGGCTGACCCTGCTGTGACAATACCTGCTCTCAGGGCCCTCAAGGCACCCTAGGGGTGGCTCCAGCCCTCCTCAATCTTGGCCCAGCCTCACTTCACAATCCTTGGGCTCATGGGCTCTAGCCAATCTGCATAACTAGCTCTCCAAGCCTCCATACTCTCTCATCTCTGTGAGCCTTTAGGGCAGAGGTTGGCAAACTGTGGCCCTCAGCCAAATCACTCCACACATGCCTGTTTTTGTATAGCTCATGAGCTAAAAACACCTTTTATATTTTAAAAGACTGAAAAATCTAAAAGAATAGTATTTTGCAGTGTATGAAAACTGCATCACATTTCAATGTCCTTAAATAAAGTTTTATTGGCACACAGCCATGCCCATTTGTTCACACACTGTCTGTGGAGGCTTTGGGGCTCCCGTGGCAGAGTTGAGTCATGGTGACAGAAAACGTATGGCCTACAAAGCATCAAATATTTACCATCTGGCCCTTTACAAGCAAAGTTTGCCAACTCCTGTTTTAGGGTGTTGCTTTTTGACATGTTACTTAGTCTTTATTGTGTTTGTGTGTGTTTAAATTTCACCTGTAATACATAAAAATGTGCTCACTATAAGAGATTCAGACCAGACAGAGGTATGGGGATACACGGCCTCCTGTCCCCATCTCCTCCCTGGGGTTGTGGGGGTTGCTCGCTGCTAACATCTCCCAGCCTTGCAGATACTAATTCTTCTGTTGGGGTTGCCCCATGCTGCTTCTTGACAGACTCCTATTCACACCTCAGGCCCAGTTCTGCCACCATCTGGTTTAGGAAGCTGCCCCTGGCCATCCCTTTCTCTTCTATGCTGCTTCAAAGGCAGCAAAGCACTGGTGCGGCTTAGAACACTGGTGCCCAGGTTTGAATCCTGGTCCTGCTACTTACATCCTTGGGCAAGTTACTCAATTTCTGTTTTTCCCTCATCAGCTATTGTGCGGGGCATATCTTCCTGTGAGGCTCATGGCATAGAAATCAGTAAACACATGGGACCTGCTTAGAACAGGGCCTGGTACACAGAAGGTGCTGTTTAGGAGTCAGAGCAGCCAGGACAGGCCTCCATCGTGGCAATTCTGACCCGTTCTCTGCCATTTGTTCATGTGCCGGTCTCTCCCAGGAGGTCACATGCTCTGAGGGCAGTGAGCATATTCTATTCTCTTCCCCTCTGTCCAGCCCAGGTGCTGAGTGAACAAATTAATTTGATGAGTGAACAAATGAATTTGCTGTAAGAAGGCTGGTGGGAGGGGCCCAGCTGAAAGGCTGAGACCTGGGTTCAGGGCAGGGGGGTGGGGGTGGGTGGGGGAAGGTTGATTTCAGAGAATACACAGGATGGCCAACACTTGAGTTCCCCGAGGTGACTGGGCAGGTGAATCTGGGACAAGGACGAGCTTACCCTTTGTTTATTACTGAAAAGTTTTTGGAAAGCCTCGGGGTCGCCGTGTCCCTAGATTGTGAGGAGAGGCCAGGCAGCCCAGTCAGGCCCAGGCCTTGCTTAGTGCCCCTACCCCCGGGGACTGTAGGTAGCTGGGGGGCCATTCTCTGAGGGGCATCCAAAAGGCTGACTGACCCCTCATGTCAGCCAAGACACCTCATTGGACCGGCAAGGAATGGACGTCCTGGAATATTGAAGAAGAGAAGTGGGAGCAGGGAGAGGGTCAGCCCTGTCTATGGCACCCACACCTCCCTTCCAGCTTCAGAGAAAATTGCCTTTCACTCCTCCACCCCGCCTCCCACCCACATAGCCCAATCCCATCTGGCCTTCTGAAGCAGCAGTGAAGGCAGACCTGACCCAGGCACAGACTTTATGCAGGACAAAGGGCTTTCGTGCTCCATTCAACCAACAAACAGGCTGGGCCGCAGGTGAGCCTGGGAACGAGGGCGTGGGCATAGCAGTGCATCTCGAGGCAGACTTGGCCTGGTCTGAATGTGGGTTCACTACCAACACCGCTCCAGGAACTAGCGAGCAACTGGGGAAGGGGCCCTGGGGGCGGTGTGGGGGTAGGTGCACCATGCCTGCAACATGCATGTGCCTGTGCTTCCTGCTGTAGCAAGGACAGGGGAGGAGGTGCACAGGAGCTAGCTGTGTAGCTCCTTCGGCCAAGAGCCTGAAGCGGGGGTGGAGGGCCCCCAGGGGGAGCTACCGCCTCCTCTGGTCCAATCTGGGTATACTGTTCCTCGGCTGGACTAGAGGGGATGGGCTTAGGTGATACGATTTGAAAAACACCTCCAGCAAGGCGGATCCCACCAATCCCTGTGGCTGGAGTCTACTGATGGGACCCACAGGAGCCCCCAGAAGAAGCCCCACGAGCCGAGGCCAGGGGCGCGGGATGTGGTGGAGGTCCCTTGCAGCCAGGCTGTCCCCTGTCCTTCCCAGGGCCGTTTCCCTAGCTTCTTGGAGCCTGCCCGGCCCTGTGCCCCCCCCCTCCCCCCCGGGCCGCCCCTGAGCCGGGCAGGCGGGTGCGGCAGCCGTTGTGCAAGGGGTGAGCTCACCCACGGAGCCCGTCCCAGCCTGCACTAGCCTGCCCACTGCAGTTAATCATTGTTCAAAGGCCCTGGCAGGCGAACGAGCTGCTATGGAGGAAGACATGATGGGCAGGGCTACCCCTGCCAGGGCTCCGCAGAGCTCCCCCCGCAGGCGTGGGCTGGAGCCTTTCCCCAGGACCCCATAGTGAGCATCCGAAGGTGGGCCTGAGACCAGCTCTCTGAATTCTCTAGTAGGAACTCAGCAAATGGGTTGAATGCATCAAAGAACGTCTCTTTGCCAGTCTCCTCTCTTAGAGTGATCCCAGAGCAGTGGGGTGGCAGAGAGAGGCTGGTGGGTACTGACGTCAAATGCCTTGGTTCAAACCACAGCTCTGCTGCTTACGGCTGTGTGACCTTGGCCAAGCGTCGCCATCTCTCTGGGCCTGATTCCTGGACTATGAAAAAGATGGTGTTGTTGCCGATGATGACGATGCTTTCCTCCGAGGACTGTTGTGAGGAGTAGGGTATACATAAAGTGCTTACTGGGTCAATAATGCAGAAACCCCAGCACCCAAAACCAAGATGAAAACACTCATCACTGGGCTTGGCTAATCCGCAAGGGGAAGCCAAGAGGCCACCAGGCACTGGGCTGGGCTGTTTGTGCCCATTGTGTAATCACCCCTCACGTGGTCCCTTGTGATTTAGGCAACTGTCTCCACTTCCCAGACAAGGACACTCAGGCTTAGGGGAGTGAAGCCACTACCCAAGGTCACTCGGTGTGGGTGACGGAGCGGGGATTCCAGCCTGGGTCCGTCTGTGCCCAGATCCTGAGTTGTCTCCTGCATTGCCAGGTTTGCAGATCAAAGATGCGAATCCGAACTTGCCAGGCAATTAAATTCTGCCCACACTCATTGACATCCTCTGTCCATGGGGGCGGGGGGTGGGGACAGGGCGAGGGGGTTCTGGGCTGAGTTCTGTTGTGGGAAAGACAGAGATCAACAACACCCAGCCCCAGCCCCAGCCCCATCCTTGGGCCCAGAGAACCCCAGATGGATGAGGAGAGGGCAAGAGCCACATGCAGTCCCTATAGGATCCCAGTGCTACTGTAGGCTATGATCTGGGGAAACTCAGAACCCCTGGACAAGCAGGGCTTGGGGGGTAGCTGGTGGGAAAAGGGCCCGGAAGCAGCAAACCGGTTTTGTTTTGTTTTGTTTTACAGGATATTTGTTTGTCATGATTTGGGGAAGGGGAGCTAATAGGATTATGGGAGACCTAGAACCCCTTCTCCCTCCCACCCCAAGCTTCCCCGTGGCACAATTCCTGGCCCTAATAGAGGCAAAGACGGCTACAATGGGCTTGTACCAGAGATTTCCACTAAATAACCCTGGCAGAAGAGCACGGGCCTCTGGGGGGATCTCGGCCCCCTGCAGGGACTCTTCTGACTGTGACAGAGGTGCCCATTGAGGGAACTTGCCTTTGGGCCAGTGGGAGAATTTTGGGGGCTCCGACCCCTCACACCGTGGCATTAGCAGCTAGGAAATCTCCATGTGAGGCATGTAATCTGAGACCTCAGGAAAGAAAGGGCCCTGAGGTCAACAAATGCAGCCCAGAGACCTCTGGGTGGGCGTGTGTATGTGTATGTGTGCACGTGTGTTGAGGACTGGCTAGGACGGCAGTGCTTCTCCTCCGAATGGTGAAGTTAGTGGAGTTCATCTCGTGACAGCTCTAGAAAGTTCTCTGTGGACCCTGCAGCCTCCCTCGGTGTGCTGGTGTGCTGGCATTCTTCCCCTGCGATGCCCACCCCTTTCCCCACTCACTTGGTTGTCCCTGCACTCTCCACCTCTCTCCAGCCAAATAGGCTTTTCAGAATATGCTCTGAGAAGCTCACACCCCCTGAGCTGTTGATGACTGAAAATGAAGCTTCTTGAGTGGTCCTCCCAGCCACTCCCACTGTTCACTAACTGCCCCCTGCCCCTAAATGCAAACCACCACTTATGATCAGGGAGCCTAGCTGGGGGCAGGAAATGTGACGCTCAGCGGCCAGGCCCCCTGGCTTTCTAGGACATTGAGGCAGCCTGTTCCTGCCTGACTGCTGCTGGAGGCAGATGAGAGGAAGCTGAAAACCAGTCTTGGCCACCATGATGAATTCCAGCCCCAGAGGCCAGACTCAGGCCACAGAGCTCTCCTGAATGTCTACTGTCCTGCCTTGGAGGCCCTGAGCACAAAGAGACCATTCCTGGCCATGGTTGAAGCCACAGATGTAAGTGTTGGGAGATGTGGATGAGACCCCGGAGGGATGGGAAAAGGTGTGATACGTGGTGCTGGTGCCAGGAAGGTACAGGGCTTTAGAGACGCTGAAGGAAGTGGAAAATGTCCATTTATCCTCTGCTCACACCGCCAGCATCATCCTCCTGACCTCAGCCAACTTGGCCATTCCCTGATCCTCAAGTTCTTAGGTCAACATTGGTGTCACCAAGGATTAGGTGGGGCTATGAGTCTTTAGGTGATAGATTGTTATAATGAAAGCAAATTTCAGACCATATTCTGCCACAGTGGCATATTTTTAATAGCGAGTAGGCACAAAAACGGTCATTTGACCCTATCTACTAAGCTTGGGGGCATCCCTTTCCTTTGTCTTTAGGTATGCCAGCAAACACGTGCGTGAAAAGTTCAGTGCCCCAAAGACAAGCCTATGTTCTGTCTGCCTGAACAGCCCACCTTCTGGTTGGACCAGGGACAGAATCTTCTATTGATGTTGGGGGTTAGTTGGGGCTCAGAGAGAGACCCAGAACCACATGGAAACAGACCCAGAGCACTAGTCCATGGGCATGAGCCATTTATCCAGGTTTGTGGGATTCTTCTATCTTGTTCAAGTAAAGACAGGTGCATGTACCATCTTTCCAGCCAAACACATCTCTTGAATATCACTTACTTCCCCAAAGACAAAGTATCTAGAACACCTTCCCATGCTAACTAATGAATTTTGGGGAGTGGATTTAGGTAACTATATTTGAAGCCCTTACTTGCCGCTCCTACAGTGTGAATTTCTGTGAGTGTTTGTTTACTAATCATCCTTAGAGCACAAATAACAGTGAACACACACCATCCTGCCTTCACAGATTGGTGCTTTAAAGTAAATTGTAGACGTTGTCACTAGCCCAGGTCCCCCAACCTCAGCACCACTGACACTTTGGGCTGAATAATGCTTTGTTGTGGGGGCTGTGCTGTGCTGTGCACCGCAGAATTTAGCAGCCTCCTTGGCCTGTACCCACCCCCACCCCACATGGTGACAACCCAAAATGTTTCCAGACATTGCAGACTGTTCCCTGGGGACAAAATCCCTCCAGGTGAGTGAACTAGAGTGACCATATTTATTGTCCAATCTGGGACACTTTCTTGTTTAACTTTTTATATCAGGAAATTTCAGGGGCACCTGCGTGGCTCAGTCGGTTAAGCATACGACTCTTGGTTTCAGCTTAGGTCACGATCTCACGGTTGGTTGAGTTCAAGCCTTGCACCGGGCTCTGAGCTGACAGTGCGGAGCCTGCTCGGGATTCTCTCTCTCCCTCTCTCCCTGCCCCTCCCCTGCTTGCTCTCTCTGTCTCTCTCTCAAAAATAAATAAACTTTAAAAAAAAATTTAAAAAAAGAAAATTTCAAACAAATATCAAAATAGAGAGATTAGTAGGTTCATTAGCCTCCATGTATCCACACCAAATCTCAAAAATTATTAACTCAGCCAATTTTGGTGTCATCTCTGCTCCCATCTATCCCCTGCTGCCATCCACCCCGCAGATTATTTGGAAGCAAATCTCAGACAACATTCATCTATAAATATTGAAGACCATATCCCTAAAAGATAACAACTCTTTTTTTAAAAAAAACGTAACCACAATGCTACTATCATATCTTAAACAATTAAAAATAATTCCCTAATAGCATAAAATATCCAGTAAACAAAACCAGGATGGTTTTGAAAGTGTAAGAGGGAGTTAATGGAGATAGCAGGCATAAATCGGGACCGTCCCAGAAAACCAGGACTGAGCCAGGCACACTGGAACATTCGGTTTCCCTAAATAGAACACTTCTAATGCACATGTCTCAAAAGTCACTCCCCTGCTCAAAAACCTGCAAAGGCTCCCCAGAGCTGAAGAACAAACTCCTGACTCCAGCAGACCCCCGAGGCCCTGCTTGCTCTGCCTTGTCCTCCCAGTCCTTCTGCCGCTGCTGCTGAGGTTATATCTGGTGGGCAAATCTCCCAAGAAGGCCAGCCCGGCTCCCCGCTGCCCAAGGTCCTTGCTGGCACATGGGGCAGGGGGCTGTGCCTGCAAGAGGCCCTGGCGGTGACCACGGTGCGGTTTCTTTTATCATGTAAGTTCTAGCTGTCCCTTCCAGGCACCTGAATTTGAATGTTGGCAGAAGTAGGATGTTTGATGTTTTCTGTAAAAAATGTTGTGGGCTAGAGGTGCCTGAATTCCTTTTTTGTCCCTTTTTTCACTCCTTTCTTTTTTTAAACATAAATCTTGGGCCTACTTTGCTCTGGCAGGACTAAAACAACTCGTTCCTGGATGCCAGGGCTCCTGTCCACGCTCAGCCAAGCTGAGTGAAGGGGTGTGGAGCTGCGGCTCCACAGGGTGTGCAGAGGGAGCTGCTGAGAGAGGTGGTGCCCAGTGCAGAGGGACAGACAGACAGACAGGCAGAGTTCAGCTTCTTTGACCAGAGTCAGCCCTGCTGCTTTCTGGGAGGGACTTCTCAGAGCCTGGGGCTCCCAGTGAAGGGGTCCTATCCTCTCTGCCTGGAAGAGACAGAATCTCTCTCCTTTCTGGCAAACTGAGCCCCCCCAGCCAGGCTTGCTGGTGCGACCCCATCTCTGCGTGCCTCTACAAACCTCTTGCAGGTTGAATTTGGGGGCTTCTGGCAGAATGCAGCTCTGAAGAGTGATAGCAAAAGCCATACTGCTTGCAATGAAACTAGAAAATAACCAGAAAACCCTTCCAGATCCTGCAAGGACTTAATCCTCAGCTCTGTCTCACCCCCCGTGCCCAGGACAGGCCAGAGACTGTCCTTGCAGTCCCTGGCCATCCACCACCAAGATGCCTTCAAGATCAACCTTGCCCTAGTGCTCCCAGAATTCCATTTCCTGGCTTTTCCCTGACTAGATGAGTCTCTCTCTCTCTCTCTCTCTCTCTCCAGTGAGGAGGCTTTTTTGTCCAGATCCCCAGCCAGTCTGCTGTAGTGCCCAGTGCCTGGCCCAATCCTTGTGTTGACCTGTGGCCCAGGTCACCAGGTGTCCTTTTGGTGGGCACCCTTCTGAGCCCTTGGAGTCCTTTCCTGCAAGCACACCTTCACTCATTTATTCACTAAATAAATATTTACTGAGGACCCACTAAGTGTCAGGCCCAGGAGTAGGTTCTGGGGATATGTAAACGATATAAACCAAACCTCCTGCCTCCTGGGCTCATACTCAGGAGGGCTTTACACCCAGGCCACCATGACGAGTGTTCATACAGGGGTTGGGATCCCTTCTCTTCTCAGAAGCCCTTGGATCCTTATGAACAGGATCCCCCTCTTCCCAAGGGACCAGGTTTACAGACCAAGGGGCCTGAAGATAGATACCTGTCCAGGTCAGGCCACAGAAGTTTGCAGTAACCCCTTACCCTGGGCAGTGGGTGTCTCCAGCCCCTACATTCATGTAAGAGATGGATCTATCACGTGGCTTTTCTCTGAGGAAAGGAGGCCCCGTTCAACGTGACTTGCTCCTTCTGTTGGAGGAGATAGGAGCATGTGCGTGAGTGTAGCAATGGGGATTTAGGCTTCTAGGAGCAGTCTGGTGAATTCCATGAGGATTTTATGTGGCTTCTCAAAGGATTCTGTGAAGCTTCTACACGGATTCCATTCAGATCTCACAAGGATTTTACGTTCATCCACAAGAAATATACATGGATTCTATAAAGACTCTAAGAGATTTTAATGTGCCAAGCGCTGACGCCTTAAGTATGAGCTGGAGGAGAAGGCCTTTGCTCTCAGCTGCGCCCCATTTGCCACAAATGGGCTTTCACTTCCTCTACCCCCCCATAAACTGTAGCATTTTTCTTTTCCGCTGGGTTCCTTCTTTTGCTCTTTACAGAACTAATTTTACGAGATGAATTTAAAAATGAATCCAAGGGAAACCCCAGAGCAGACAGACGCAGTGAGCTTGGGGACATCCTCTGACATCAAGACTCCAAGGCACATTAAAGATGCCTTGAAAAAAACCACAGTGCTCGCCCCCTTCCGGGCCCTCCTGAGCCTTTCTGGGCTGCTGTTGGACCCAAAGACAAACTGCCCCATCTCTGACACCAGGAATAAAGTCACATTTCAGAGGACATCCATGTCTGTCCCGGTGATGAAGGCCAGAGGCTACCGGAAGGCAGCCAGACTCGCCTGCAGCCCCCAGCCGGCTCCCTTCCCCAGCTAGGTTTTTTGTCTGAAAAGCTTTCTGGGGTGTGGGCAGGTGGGCGGTGCTTTTGCTGGCCCCACCCCAGCTGGGCCTTGTGTTGGCACCCGGTCAGCTCCTTGCAGGTCCCCGCAAGCCCATTCTCTGCCCCTGAGTGGTGGGGACAGCTGCAGACAGGCCTCAGGGCTGCCCGGGAGGGCCAGGAAAGAGGACCTGGGCCTGGGGTGGGCCCTGCTCTGGGCCGCTGGTCTTTCAAGGCCTCCTCTATGACCCACTCCTCTGCATCTGGCTCACTTCCAGAGGGTTTGAGCACTGCCTCTCATTCCATCTGACTTTCTTCAGTGTTGTAGCAGCGTTTTCTGGTGATGATGAAAATATTCTATGTCTGCACCATCCACCACATAACCTCTGGCCAGAGGTGGCCGTTAAGCACTTGCAATGTGGCTATTGTGCCTAAGGAATGGAATTTTAAGTTTTGCTTACTTTTAATTAATGTCAATATAAATTGTGAAATGTGGCCAGTGGCAACCAAATGGAGAGTGCAGCTTGTGAGCAGGGACTTGTTTGGTCCCTGGCTGTTCTCCTTCTGACAATGCCTTCCATAGGCCAAGGCTGACTCCCCTTCTGTCCTCCTGAGCCTTTCTGGGCTGCTGTTGGGCCCGAAGACAAACTTCCCCATCTCTGACACCAGGAATAAAGTCACATGTCAGAGGATGTCCACGCCAGCCTTTGGGGACATTCTCTACCCTCAGCAGGCCAGCAGTAATTCAGCATCCCCACGTCACGGTGATATTGCAGTGACCCCACAGAAGTTCTGCAAAACACCCTGTCAGAGACTTGTAATATTCCTGTAGGAACTTTGCAATGACCATACCCAGAATGGAGCACTTCCGGGGCACCTGGGTGGCTCATTTGTTTAAGCGTCCGACTTCAGCTCAGGTCATGATCTCAGGGCTCATGTATTCGAACCCCTTATCGGGCTCTGTGCTGACAGCTCAGGGTCTGGAAACTGCTTCGGACTCTGTGTCTCTCTCTTTCTCTTTGCCCCTTCCCTGCTCACGCTCTCTCTCTTTCTTTCTCAAAAATAAATAAACATTAAAAAAAAAAAAAAGAATGGAGCATTTTTCATGTACCCATATCAGGTGTTTCCTCCACCTGCAACGAGCTGACTTCTGTCTGTGTTTGTCTCAGGTGTCCTGGTCATTCAAGGCCTAGTTCCACATCAGTTTCCCAACTGAATGTGAGATTTTACTCTCTTGCTTTTTACAGCTTCACTTGCTCTCTGCATGTCCCTTTCTTTCCTTCTTTTTTAAATGTTTATTTATTTTTTGAGGAGGTGGGGAGGGGCAGACACAGTGAGGGAGACAGCGCTGTCACAGCAGAGCCCCATGTGGGGCTTGGACTCATGAACTGTGAGATCGTGACCTGAGCCCAAGTCGGATGGTCAGTCGAATGAGCCACCCAGGAGCCTCTGCACATCCCTTTTTAAAACTTCTGTCAGTGTTCCCAGTGGGAACACTCCACTCCCACCACCGTATGGCACAGACGAGACCTTCACGGCTCCACACCACGGCAGGACTTCCGGGCAGCACGGCGTCACCCCATCCCCACTGTGTCTGAGGTATGCTCGAGCGTGGGTCGCACCTGCTAGGTACTGCTGCTTTCTCTCCCAGCAGGCCCAGTGGGCATCTGACCTGCCTGCTGGCACCTTTGTCACTTGCTCCTTCTGCTTCCGCTGCTCAGGTGTCCCAAAGCGGGAGAACACTTGAGGCACCACCTCGGGGCTGGGCCACACATCGAGGTCCTCTCTCCTTCCAATTTGCACCACATTTTGTCACCTGGGCCTTAAGGCAAGAAGCAGCTGATGTCCAAGCTGTCATAAAGCTCGTTATTTCAGGAAGAGAAAAAGAAACAAAACTCTTTCAGTTTTTGTCTGTAACCCTTCTGTAACCCTCTGTAACCCTGTAACAGCCTCAAAAACTAGCCCAGGGGACGAAATGGGGTGAAATCCGTCCCTGGTGCCACGTTCTCCCCACCCCTTAGCCAAACTCTTCTTGCCCTGGAGGTTCCCCTTCTTCAGCACCATCACCTCTCCAAATGAATAAAAGAGGAAAAGAAAACTTTTGGGCAAGGCTACTCACCTAAAAGGATTCCCGTAGGAATACCAAAGAAACTCGCTGTCAGTATCACCCAGCGAGTCTGTTTAGGGGACCCTTCCCTTTCCATCCTGCAAATGTGGGATATTCCACTTCACTCCAGCCCTAAGTACAGATCAGGAGACACGGCCAGAGTGGGACCTGCTGAAGGTCATGTGGCCGGTGCCAGGGACTGTACCACAAGTTTCCATGTATAAAGCCTCTCTGTTTTCTACTACACACAGGCTTCTCGACAGCAAGGATGAGTGGGGGTTATTTATTGCAGAGCCAAAGGACTTTTCAACCCCTCTTTCCCCTGCGGGCTGGCAATGTTCACATTCCTCCCTCACGTGTGATCGGAAGGAAAGGAGGGCCGGGACCCACCATACTACCCCTCGCTGTATCAAGGCCATGAGGACTCTTGTTCTGCGGTGTGGCTGCCCTGGGACCCTGGCCAGTCTGCTCCTGGGCGTGAGGAGACCAGTGGCTGCTTTGAGGGTTCTGGTTTTGTCCTTTCAGGCCCCAGGAGGCCATCCACATGGGGAGCAGGAAGGGGACTCCTCCTTTGCTTCCATGTGATGTCCTATTGACCCAGCACCATGGTGGTACCTGCAGAGGAAAGCCCCAGAGCGTGACCACAAGCGAGGCCTTCCCCAGAGCCCCAAGGTTGGGCCCCAGGAGAGGCCTCCAGGGTGCCGGGCAGGTGCGGGGTCAGGAATGTGCTCCTGGCTGTGCCCTAGCTGCCCTGGCTGTGGTGGCTGTGCTGGGAGCGTGTGGAGTTGACTATTGATTAGCCTGATTTGGGGTCACACTGGTTTGCTCCCCAGAATTTACTGAGATATCCTCGAGCAAATTCTTTTAATTGTTAAAACTGAAATATAGCTGACACACAATGTTACACTGGTTTCAGGTGTACAACACAGTGATTTGAGTACTCTGCGTTATGCTGTGCTCACCACTAACGTAGCCGCCATCTGTCACCACACAACGCTGCTACGATACCGTCGGCTGCATTCCCTACCTTCCCCAGCTGTGTCCAGTCCACTAATAAACCCATCCAAGGCATTCCTCATTTCTATTAGTGTTTTTGATTGTTAGCATTTCTATCCGTTCTTTCTTAGACTTTCCATTTCTCTGTACGTTGTCTGTTCTTGCATGGTGTCTATTCTTTTGAGTTGTTAGCATCTTATAGGTGTTCAAAAAATTTTTTTAATGTTCATTTTGAGAGGTAGAGAAAGAGAGCATGAGCCGGCAGGGTGTGGGACAGAGATAGAGGGAGAGAGGGAATCCCAAGCAGGCTTCACACTGTCAGCACAGAGCCCAGTGCGGGGCTTGAACTCACAAACTGTGAGATCGTGACCTGAGCCGAAGTTGGACACTTAACCGACTGAGCCAACCAGGCACTCCTATTCTGTCTCTTCAAACTGTGTTTTGTCTTTTAGCATGCCCTTAATTTTTTCTTGACAGCTGTATGATTCATTGGGTAAAAGAAATTGCTATAAGTAGGTCTTTAGTGATATGGTTGTGACGCATGGAGTGAGGGGAACATTCTATAGTCCTGTGATTAGGTCTCCATCTTTCAGCGAGCCTATGCCTCTGGGCTGTGAACTTCGCAAATGTTTCTCCATTTTTTCCTCCCCACTTAGGTGGGACAAGATGGCTAGACTGGGCTGAACTGGGTATTTCCCTTTTCCTAGGTCAGTTAGACTCAGATAAAATCCCCACAGGTTAGGCTGTGCTTATCTGGTTTCCCCCAGGGCAGGGTGTGTTAAGAGGAGCTTTCAAAATGGTTCCTTTTCTCATCTCCCTGCTGGAAGCAAGTTTGAGGGGATTTTTCTTTCCTTTTCACTGTGGAAACCTGGGAGGTCTTGGAGATAAAACTGACAAAAGCCACCCCCCCCCCACCAACCGGGTCCCCTGTAGTTCTTCTGTCTCAGGCTCCAGCAATCTCTCTGGTCCAGTCCCTGTACCAGCACTGCCCAGCACTGCTTCCAGTGTATTCTGGAAGCTGCACTGTGTTCACGGCACTCACCTGTCTGTCTCTCTGGTTCTGGGGGCCATGGTTTGCCCGGTGACCCCACCTCTGAAGGATCTAGGAAGGATTGTTGAGTGTTCAGTGTTTCCAGCTCTTTACCTGTTGTTAGGAGTGGCCACTTGTAGCTTTTTACATGCTGGACGAGAAAGAGGGAGTGCCCACACAATCTCACAGACATGCGTTTTTATATGTGTGCACTTTTCCCCCGAGAAAATTGTCCATAGGTTTCATCAGATGCTCTAAGAACTCTGAGCCCTTTGTCACTGAACCAGGTGGTGGATAGAAGGAAGGCTTGGTCTTGGAGCCGTGGCTTAGAGTTCTCACCCAATTCCAAATTACCGTGTGAATTCGACAAGCCACTTTATTCTAAGTGCCTCTCTGAGACCAACGTGGGGCCCGAACTCATGACCCCAAGATCAAGAGTCACATGCTCTGCTGACTGAGCCAGCCAGATGCCCCAACTAAGACCTTCTCTGAAACGGGACAATAACCCTTGTCTTGCGTGGTGAGTTAAAAAACACGTTCACAATCATGTTCACACGTTCTTTGACATGCTTCCCATCAAAAGACTGAATCTAATTGTCCTCCCTTCAATATGGGGCGGCTTTGAAGACATGCTTCCAATGAATAGAGGCAGGAATGATACTATGTGGCCCCCGATTCTAGGTCAGAAAAGGGGATATGGTGTCTGCCCATCTTTCTCTTGCCCATGACACTTGCCCCAGGAGCCCCGAGCGCATGTAAAAAGTCTACTTACCCAGCAGCTGCCATGGAGAAAGGTGTGTGTGAGGAGTCCCAGCTGTTCCTGCCCCCAGCCGTTGGCTCTTACCAGGCCAGAACCAGGCACGTGAGTGGCCCTAGGTGATGACTGAACTCGGCCTTCGAGCTGATGCCCAGTGGAGCAGAGACAAGCTGGCCCTGCTGAGCCCTGCTCACTCTGCACATTCCCAGGCAAAGTAAATGTGTTTTGGGTGGTTAGTTCTACAGTGTTAGGTGATAACCTGACACCCTGCCTGTCTTTGAGGGATGTTGTAAGCCCCTCCTGGCACAATACCTTCCACGTGGTAGGCAGTCCATGAAGGTAAACACATGTGATCTGGAAACTGGGCTGGTATGAGCGACTGTTGGTCACGGGACAGAATAACCTGGTCAGCCTGCTGGGAGCTTTGTTTAGCTAAGTCACTCTGGGTTTTCCGGAGGGGCAGAGTGTCAATCACCCCAGCCCGGCCAATTGGCTGGTTCCTTGGAGGGGGGCCTGTGTCCCCAGACCAGAAACAGGCTCTGTGAGGGAGCACTGAGAGGGAGGGTTTTCTTTTTCCTGTTGGCCGTTGCCCATGACAGGCTTCCCAGGAAGGGATGGAGGGAGTGGGGGGGGGTCTGGGAACTCTGGGCTGAGACTGGGCTGGGTGATGATGGTGGTCCCCACAGGATCCACAGCCTGCCCTTCTGCCCTCTGGGGTCTGTACTCTCACCCTGAGGCTGGGACCTGCCCTCTGTGCCTCCTGGACCAGCTCTGCATTCCGTTACGCTTGCTCCCCAGCACAATCTGTGTGTTGCTCCTACTCTCCACAACCAGGAAGACACTGTATTTCATTTACTCAGTAACCCCAGAGCTTAGTACACAGGCTGTACTAGGCGAGGTGTCCACTCTCTGTGTGTTGAAGGTCTCTGAGCATCTCATCACATAGCCTGGGACCAAGGCAGGGGCTGGCTGTGAGATGAAATGGCCCCACCAAAGCTTGCTGTGCTGGTGGCAGAAGGACCAGAGGGGGAGCCCCTCTCTGCCTTCCCAGTAGGGAGAGGAGATCCCGAGGGGCAGCACTCTCACCTCCAACCTAGCTCTGAGGTCCCTGTCTGCTTTGAGCCCTACCTTCCATGATCAATAATGTGCCCAGCACTGCCAGCCCTACAGGACGGGGGCCCATGGCTGGGCTCCCCACCAGCTCCCTACTCACTGCTCCGACGTGCGCTGCCTCCTGGGCCAGCTTTCTGGATCCCCTGCCTGGTCACAGCTGGCAGAAGTGGCCCTCCCTCTTCCTGCCTGTCTCGTTCCACAAGCCATAGTCTGATATCAGTTCTGTTTTCCCAGAAAGGGGTTTGCCCAGACCCAGAACTCAGAATCCACGTGAAGAGGCTACCGAAGAACAGGCTGAGTCGTCTGAGGCACTGAGACCCTGAAGGAAGCAGCGCTGGCCGCCCCTGCCTCTCTGCCAGCCTGCATTTCCTATTAGACATAGGGCTTTAAGCAGGAAGGCCTGCCTGCCAGGGCCTCTGGACCCCAGGGCCCTGGCTGCTCCATCTGCCTGCCTGCCCTGGGCCTGGATATCTGCCCGAGCAGATGCGATTTAACTTGCTGCTGCAGAAATATCTATAAACCTTAGCTGTCAACATAAAAGCAGCCTGTCAGACCCAGGACCGGGCTGTGGGAGGAGCCGCGGGCAGCTGGGTCAGTCTCCACGTGGAGGCTGGGACTCTCACACGTGCATCCTTTCCCCCACCCCTACCCCCCACCATAAGATGCCTTGGCTTGAGGTCATGAAGCTACCCTGATGCAAAAGCAAGCCAGCCTTGTGCTGTGTGACACGGCCATGCCTCAGTGTCACTCCCAGGCCTGAAGGGCCCTGAAGCCACATGCTTCAGAGACAGGGATGACATCTTCACGAGAGTGGGGTGTGGCCCGTAGCTAGAGCAGCAAGAGTGCAAGTTGAATGCCTAAATCAGGGCGAAGCAGGGAAGCAGGGAGGATGACATTCCCCTGGCCGTGAGGCCCACACCACCCCCCTCCCGGGGCCCTTGTTCACACAGGCATGCCCAGAGATTGTGAGGACCAGGGCCCTGGCTTTCCCTGGGGCATGGACTTGACTGTGGGCATGAGGGGGACACCTCAGGAGAACAGCTCTCCCGAGGGGGCTCTGCTGCTTCCTCTGGGTCCTCCGCTCCTGGCCCCCCTGCTGCCTGGAATTGCCACACAGCTTTGGGGACAGGGGAGGTGCAGCGTGGGGGGCGGTACTTTATAAGCTGGGGAGGGTTTGCTGTCCTGGTTCAGTGCTGGTCACGGGCTCCAGTGCTCCTGCCTCCCTGCTTGCTCTGCAGTGCTGGTGACAAATATTCTCCGAGCCTCTCACTTTCCTCAGTTGGAAAGCTAACTCATGCTCAGCCTCAGGAGGCCGGGCAACACGATCTGGGCAGGCTGGCGGTGCCCACTGTGCACATGTGTCCCCAAGTGGTGGGGTGGGTTTTTTCTTCCTTCCTACGCTGCCCACATTTCTTCTCCTGCCCACACCTGTATCCCTGGCACGCACCAAAGCTGGGTTAATAAATGGGGCATTGAACTCAAGGTGAAGAGAGATAGGGCCCCTGGGCACGATTTCACGCTGGCTACATGCTGATAGGTGGCCCACTGTGGCAATGCCAGTGGGTTGTTTATCCTGGAGAAGTGTAGCTGTGGGATCTGAGGTCGGACTCCCACCCTCGGGGCACAGTTCGAGTGAGAACAGATGCAGCAGAATGGCTGACAACACAAGCCAGTGGTCAGGGGACAAGGGTCAGTGTGGTGCCAGAAGGGAGAGGAGCCAAGAGCCTGAGTGGCCGTGCCAGGGGACGGAAGAGAGAGGCCCGAGCGGAAGGGTGGCTTGCTTCCCTGTGATGTGCAAGAGGAGGGCGCTGTGAGAAGAAAGGGGTGAGTGGAATGGCGTGGAGGGACAGGACAGATCCCCTTTCCAGTGAGGCCTCTGCAGAGGCTGGTAGACATTACCCAGACATAAATGAGTGGGTTTGCTTCAGGCTTCTGTGTCTGCACCTGATGGACAGATAGAAAGGTGTGCAATAATAAGGTGATTAACAGCTGACGTCGGGGCTGGACATGGGGGGTTGGTGTACACGTCTGTGTGTGCACATGCACACACACACACACACACACACACACACTCGGGTGAGCTATGCTGGAGCCAGAAGTTCTGAGCAGGGTGGGCAGTTATTGCTATGTCCTTCCTGTGTATCCATGGAGCCACAAAGGAACAAGAGGATCTTTCCGCCATAGAGGGGCTTCAGTCTGTCTGGGGAGGACACACCCACACCCCCACACCCACACAGCAGACACCCAGGGGATAAGCAGTACATGAGTAAGCACTGTAGCGGCTGTGTCACCCTGGTCTGTGTGTGAGTAATGGGGCTAAGCAGTGCCATGGGACAAACAGAAGGCACACTGGGCTCACGAATCTTTGTTCTTGGCCTGGTGTGAATCAGAGTCGCCATTTTCCAGACATGAGGACCCATAGATTTTTGAGGTCTTTCTCCCTAGAGAATGTGAAATTCTCCTGCTGTCTCGAGTGAATTCCATTTAAACCCACCTTTCCTGTAATACAAATGGCAGACGGTGTCAGCCCCCAGGAGATTCGGAGAGTTTAAGTGGGGTCTGCTGTAAAGCACAGAAGCTCTATGGGAGGGGTGGGAATCAAGTATCCAGGCCTGTGTAGTTACGACGACGTCCTCCTGCTGGGTGCTACTGGGTAGACTGCTGGGAGCGACCAGTGAGCTGGCCTGTCATCCTAGAGATTGGTTGAAACTCTTGGTTTGAGGTGTCCCCCACCCCCTCAAAGAGCTGAGGCAGCAAATGGAAGTGAGGGGGCATGTTTTGCTATAGTTGACACTGTGTGTGTGTGTGTGTGTGTGTGTGTGTGTGTGTGTGTTAGAGGGTGGTGGAGGGGAGGGATTGGATCTTGCTCAGCATGGCCAGGGAGGGTGGTAAAAGGACACGTGACACATCCGGAGCTCCCTGTGCCCTTCTATGGACAGAAGAGTTTCCCTGGCCTGGCTCAGATGGGGAGGGGGGAGGAGGTGAGGGAAGGATGCATTCAGCCCAACACTCATAAAACCTCTTTGTCTGAGTGTTTATGGGCCCAGGTCCCTGTGGTAAACCTTTAAAGTCACACAGGAGACTCCCGTGTGTTCATAAGATCCTTTCTGTCTATAATATGCTGCCCCAGCGACACTTCCCTCCCTGGCCACATCACAGCCACCGGGAGCTGGGGAGGCAGGAGACTGGAGAGTCCAAGGGTCTGTCCCAGGGTTGGGGGGAAATGGGGGCTGGGGGTGCAGTGCCTGGGCTGGAGGCTGCTCCTGGGCATAGGTTCTCCAGCCCCCCAAGGGGCTTCCTCATTCCCTCATTATCTTCTGCCCAGCTACCTTGATGACATCCAGGTTCCCCACGCTGTGTCTCAGCTCTTCCTCATTCCAGGGAAAGCAGGTGAGATGGAATCGCCAGATAAAACAAACGTTGCTCAGTTAAATTTGAATTTCAGTTAAACAATGAATAATTTTTTTTTTTTTTTAGTACAAGTATGTCCCAAACTCTGCATGGGATATGCTTATCCTATTCATTGTTTATCTGAAATTCACATTTAACTGAGTGCCCTCTGATTTTATTTGTTGGATCCAGCAACTTTAACTTGAAGGTAACCACAGTTTTTGTCACAAGTCATTGAGAGAGCCCTTTTTGTGTTCCAGGCAATGGGCTGAGACTTTGCATATGTTATGTCATTTAAACCTCACCATTACCCCGCGCCCCAAACTTGGATGATTTACTTACCACCTTAAAGATGTTTGCCATACCTTTTGCACACCAGTTGTACTATTTTTTACTTATTTTCTTTAGGTCAAATTCTTTTTTAAAATTGTATTTATTTATTTATTTATTTATTCATCTATTTATTTTTAAATTGGTTTCACGTCCAGCACTGAGCTGAGCTGAGCCCAACACAGGGCTTGAACTCAGATCAAGACTTGAGCTGAGATCAAGAGTCAGACTCTCTCTCTCTTTTTTTTTTTTTTTTTAGATATAATTCATTGTCAAATTGACTAACATACAGTGAGTACAGTGTGCTCTTGGTTTGGGGGGCAGATTCCTGTGGTTCATCCCTTACATACAACACCCAGTGCTCATCCCAACAAGTGCCGTCCTCAGTGCCCATCACCCATTTTCCCCTCTCCCCTGCTTCGCCCCCATCAACCCTCAGTTTGTTCTCTGTATTTAAGAGTCTCTCAGGGTTTGCCACCCTCCCTCTCTGTTCGTAACTATTTTTTTCCCCTTCCCCTCTCCCATGGTCTTCTCTTAAGTTTCTCAAGATCCACATCTGAGTGAAAACATGGGCTATCTGTCCTTCTCTGACTGACTTACTTCACTTAGCATAATACCCTCCAGTTCCATCCACGTTGCTGCGAATAGCATGATTTCATTCTTTCTCATCGCCAAGCATACACACACACACACACACACACACACACACGTACATATACATACATATACATAGACATATACAATATTGTATATATAAACCACATCTTCTTTATCCATTCATCAGTTGATGGACATTCAGGCTTTTTCCATAATTTGGCTATTTTTGAAAGCACTGCATAAACACTAGGGTACAAGTGCCCCTATGCATCAGCAGGAGTCAGACTCTTAACTGACTGAGCAACCCAGGTGTCCTTCAATTTCTTTTTTTTTTTTTTTTTTTGAACTTAAATCTACTTATTCTTAAAGGAAATTATAACTGGTAGCACTTGTTAGAAATAGCTGCACAATTAAATGTAGTGTTATCATTTTATTGTTTGCTGGATACTATTGCATACGGGGAGATTTGGGGCTGAGGTATTCTGAGATATTTTAACTACAGTTTGAGAGGTTCCAGGCTCTCACTGTGACTGACACTGTTATCTACAGCCTTCTCACACCATCTTTCTTGCTGGAAGAACCCTCCTCCTCCTAGGGAGGCTAGACACCCTATACTTTTCCCAGCCTCCCGTCAGCCAGTATGGAATTATGGCCCAGCTGTGGCCACTGAAATCTGAGTAAAATCTCCTGGGAGCTTCTGGGAGAGATTTACTTCCCTGTTTACAAAATAAACCCCAGAGGGGGTGCCTGGGTGGCTCAGTCGGTTAAGTTTCTGATTCTCGGCTGCGGCTCAGGTCATGATCTCATGGTTTGTGAGTTCGAGCCCCGAGTTGGGCTCTGTGCTGACAGCGCGGAGCCTGCTTGGCATCCTCTGTCTCCCTCTCTCTCTGCCCTCCCTCGATTGCCTGTGCGCTTTCTAAATAAGTGAGGAAACAAACCCTGGAAACAATCTGAATGCCCATCAAAGAATGAATGGATAAAGAAATGTAGTATATGCATACAGTAGGGTATCCTGCAGGCTTAAAAAAGAAGGCAGTCCTGTCACATGCTGTAACATGGGTGAACCTTAAGGGCGTTGTGCTAAGCGAGACAAGCCAGGTACAAAAAGACAAATACTGCACGTTCCCAGTTATATTTATATAACTATCTAAAGCAGTCACAATTCTTAGAAACAGAAAGTAGAATGAGGGTTGCCAGAGGCTGGAAGGAGGGGGAAATAGGGATCGTTAGTTTGGTGTAGTGTTTCAGTTTTGCAAGATGAAAAGTTCGAGAGACTTGTTGTACAAGAATGTGCATTCGCTATTGTACTATGCACCAAAAACTGGTTAGGATGATAAATTTTGTTAGAGATACTTTTTACCACAATAAAAAAAAAAATTGGAATTAGATGGTGGTGATGGTTGTATAACCTTGTGACCCAATGAATGGTTCACTTTAAAAAGGTTAGTTTATGTGAATTTCGTTTCAGTTCCACATTTGTGTATATGTCTTAAAGCAAACAAGTTGCGACTACCCTTAATGTCTGTAAATAACATTAACGTGCATGTCTTAAAGTATAAAGACATAAAATGGATGTCTTTAGGCTATATACTAATCCTGACCTTGGGTGGGGGGGGGAGGCAGCCATTTTGTAGCTGCAAAGACACATGCCTAAGGACTAAGCCAATAAGGTGAGGAGGAAAGATTAAAATAATGTGGACCTTTAATGACTTCATTATGCTGCTGAGCTTTTCTGGAACGGCCTTACCCTGTAAGGTTATGTGAGGTAATGTATTTTCCTCATCGTTTTATTCACTTTTTTTTTTTTTTTTTTTTTTGAGAGAGAGAGAGAGCACATGCAAGTGGGGGAGGGGCAGAAGGAGAGAGAGAATCTCAGGCAGGCTCCATGATCAGCACAGGACCCGATCCCACAAACCTGGGATCACCACCTGAGCCGAAATCAAGAGTCAGATGCTCCACCAACTGAGCCACCCAGGTGCCCCAAGGTTCATCATTATTTAAAGCTATGTCCACATACTGTGTAAAATAATCGATTACACCACCCACTCTCTCCAGTGATAAGCGTTTTATAACTTGGGGAACTTTGTAAGATTATTATCTTTATTTTTTGGATGAGAAAATAGCTCTGGTCACAAAGTTATAGGAGCTGAATAACCTTCGTGTACTACAGAAAACCCTGAATTTGCATGATGCAGCTGAAATGGGTCTTTCGGGTAAGGAAGAGCAGGGCGGAGTCTAGCCCCAGTCTTCCTTCCCTCTGCGGGGTTCTCTGTCTGCTTCCCTCTGACGCCTCTACACCCCGGGGACACTGATTCTGCACTCGTTTGGGTGCTCTTTCCCTCAGCCTCCTGACTCAGCGAGATGGGCTGGGACTCTTCCCGACACCAGATGACTCCTGAGTGAGACAAACACAGGAACAAAGAAGCCAAGTGTCATGCACACGATTAAGCTCCCCGCCCCCCACCCCGGCACACTTGTGATTCACAGAGGTGGACTCCCAGCATTCTCGCTTCCCAGGCTCCCAGACCGCCCCTCCCCACATCCTGCCTCACAGGGTGGCTACTTCAGAAGCTGCTGGCCAGGCCCCTCAATTCCTGCGGTAGGCCTGCCTTCCCATAGTAGGTGTCACCCTGCACCCTGGTGCTTGCGGGCTGGTCTCCTTCATTCCTGGACCCCTTTGCTGCCCAAGCTAGGAATTGAGTTGTTTTATTTTTTTAACTTTTTTTTTTTAAATGTATGTATGTATGTATGTATGTATTTTATTTTTTATTTTTTAAAATTTACATCCAAATTAGCTAGCATACAGTGCAACAATGATTTCAGGAGTAGATTCCTTAGTGCCCCTTACCCATATAGCCCATCCCCCCTCCCACACTCCTTCCAGTAACCCTCAGTTGGTTCTCCATATTTATGAGTCTCTTCTGTTTTGTCCCCCTCCCTGTTTTTATATTATTTTTGTTTCCCTTCCCTTAGGTTCGTCTGTTTTGTCTCTTAAAGTCCTCATATGAGTGAAGTCATATGATTTTTGTCTTTCTCTGACTGACTAATTTCACTTAGCATAATACTCTCCAGTTCCATCCATGTAGTTGCAAATGGCAAGATTTCATTCTTTTTGATTGCTGAGTCATACTCCATGGTGTATATATATATATATATATATATATATATATATATCTCACATCTTCTTTATCCATTTATCCATTGATGGACATTTGGGCTCTTTCCATACTTTGGCTATTGTTGATAGTGCTGCTATAAACATGGAGGTGCATGTGTCCCTTTGAAACAGCACACCTGTATCCCTTGGATAAATCCCTAATAGTGCAATTGCTGGGTCATAGGGTAGTTCTATTTTTAGTTTTTTGAGGAACCTCCATACTGTTTTCCAGAGTGGCTGCACCAGCTTGCATTCCCATAACTTTTTTTTTTAATGCTTATTTATTTATCCTGAGAGAGAGAGAGAGAGCTCATGTAACGTGCAAGTGGGGAGAAGGGCAGAGAGAGGAGAGAGAGAAGCTGAAGCAGGCTCTGCACTGTGTAGAGCCTGATGTGGGGCTCAATCTCATGAACCGTGACTTAGTCACCCAGGTGCCCCTAGGAATTCGGTTCTAATCTGGCTTCTCCATACTCACTTCTCACCTCTCACCTTGTCCTCGAGGAATGGTCAGTGGCCTCATCGCCATTACCAATACCATGGTGTAATGACCCTTTAACCTGTTACTAATCAGGGCATCCACTTACCAGGTTGGACCCTTGGACCCACATACAGTAGACCTTGGTCACAGAGCCAGGTAGAAACACAGGCCTGGCCTGTGAGAGACAAGCTGCAAAGCAATAGGGAGGGAACAGGGGTGGGAGATAGGATGGGGGAGGGGAGATAAGGGGTGGAGAGCTGTAGTTAAGTCTTCATGGAGCCTCTCTGAGGGGGAGGACAAGTTAAACCAAACCATGAGCTGGGTCCCCACTCAGGAAGTGAGAGACCCCTCAGCTCTGCTGTTCTCCCCACCCTCCATTCCAGAGCCTTCCAGGCAGTTCTGGATGCTTGAGGGGACAGAGGACTTGCATTTGGCCCTGGGTTCCCCTCTCTGAACTCCAGTCCCTCCCTTTTCACATAGAGGTTTCCATAAAAAATTCCTGTGTGTATCCTGTGGGAACATCTACGTGAAAAGGCTTTGTTTCTCCATGATAGTGACCAGTTTGAAAATATATGTGAAAAAAGATCCTGTTCACCACACAATGGAAACTCACAACGTATTTTCTTAGGAAAAAATGAGAGGTTTATCTGGAGAAAATCATAAAATTTAATAATGGACATAAAAGAAGACTCAAACAAAAGGGGGTTGTACTATATCGGGAAATCTCTTCCTTGTGAAAATGTCCATGGTGGAAATTATCTATAGTTTCAGTATGATCCCAATAGCCATCTAATTAAAATCGACAGTTTTATTATTATTCACATGGGAGAAAAGATGCAAAAGACTGTTTTGAAGAGGAAGAACAGTGACGGGGACCGTATCCTGCCAGATATCAAAACATATTGTGGGGGCACCTGGCTAGCTCAGTGGGAAGACCATATGACTCTTACCCTCAGGGTTGAGAGTTCAAGCCTGTGTTGGGCGTAGAGTTTACTTAATACACAAGAAAAAATATTGTGAAGTTATAGAATTAACAATGATATAAGAATAAATAGACAAATAGACCAATGCAAGAGAACAGTGAGTGCAGAAATAGGCCTGTGCATATGTAGGAACGTGGTATGTGATAAAGTTGGTATTTCAAATGAGTGAAAAAGTATTCAATTAAAAGGGTTGAGAGAAATGAGTACAAAAAAAATGAAAATCAAGTTTGCACCTTACTCCACACAATTCATAATTTAAAAAAGAACCTCTAGATTACTTAAAGAACAAAACATTTTTTAAAAACTACAAAAGAACAGGAAAAAATAGGAGGTTTTTTTTATGGTTCTGTGATTAGTAAAGCTTGTGAAATGCATAAGCTTTTTTGTAGATAGAGACAAATTATCCTAAAATTTATATGGGAATGTCAAGGAACTAGAATAGCTAAAACAATTTTGCAAAAGAAAAGTTAAGTGAGCATCAATCTACCCGACTTTCCAGGCGCTATGCAGCTACAGTAACGAAAGCTTATGTTTTTGATAGGGTGATGGACACGGATCAGTGGGACAGGGCAGAAAACCCTGAAACAGACCCACACAAATATGCCCAATATGAGTTTTGATTAAAAAAGCCAACGCAACCCAAAGGAGGAAGGAAAACCTCTGAAACAAATGGTGTTGGGACAACTGGACCCATCCAAAGCAGAAAAAATGAACCTCAATCTAGACCCCGTAGCCTGTGTAAAAATTAACTCAAAATGGTTCATAACCTTAAATATGGAACACAAAACTATAAAACTTTTAGGAAACCAAACGAACATAAAAGAAGAATCTTTGAAAAAAAAAAAAAAAAAAGAAGAATCTTTGGAATTTGGAACTAAGCAGAGTTCTTAGCCTTGATACCGAAAGCACTCTCCATCAAAGGGAAAACTGATAAATCAGATTTAATCAAAATTAAAAACTTTTGCTTTGTGAAGAGATGCCTGGGTGGCTCAGTTGGTTAAGCACCAGACTTCAGCTCGGGTCATGATCTCACGGTTCATGGGTTAGAGCTCCGCGTCGGGCTCTGTGCTGACAGTTCAGAACCTGGAGCCTGCTTCAGTTTCTGTGTCTCCGTCTCTGTCTCTGCTCCTCCCCTGCTCACGGTCTCTCTCTCTCTCTCTCTCTCTCAAAAATAAATAAACATTAAAAAGTTTAAAAAAAAAAACAACTTTTGCTTTGTGAAAGACCCGGGAAAGAGGATAAAAAGATAAAGACAGTGTGTGTGGGAGGGGATATTTGCAAAACACTTATCTCACAAAGGACCATCATCTAGAATACATAAAGACTTTTCAAAACTGAACAGTAAAAAGCCAAACCATTAAATTAGAAGGTGGGCAAAAGACATGAACAGATATCTTACTGAAGAGAATATCCTAGTGGTAAATAAGCATATGAAAAAACCTTCCACATTCTGAGCCATAGGGAAATGCCAATTAAAACCACAAGAGAGAGCATTACACACCTATTAAAACAGCTAAAGGAAAAATAGTGACAACATCAACTTCTGACCAGGATGAGTAGAACTTGGATCTTCTTGGATGTACTTTGCAGGTGGGGAGGTAACCACAGGGAAACTGGTAGTGTCTTAAAAAACTAAACATGTAACTCATTTGACCTAACAATTGCATTTCTCGAACAATCTGTACACAAATGTTCCTAACAATTTTATTTGTAATAGCCCCAAACTTGAAATAACCCAGATGTTCTTCAACAGACAAATGGGAAGCAAAGTGGGTGTACCCCCACCATGGGCTGCTTCTCAGCAATAAGAAGGAGAAAAACTATTGACACACAAAACAACTTGAATTGTTCTCCAGGGAATTGTGCTGAGTGAAGAAAGCCAATCCCCAAAGGTTACATACTGTGTGATTCCACTCATAGAACATTCTTAAAATGACAAAATTGTAGAAATGGAGACTAGATTACTGGTTGCCAGAGTTAAGGATAGGGCGGCAGTGGGGTGGGGAATAGGGGAATGAGAGGTAAATGTGGCTATAAAGGGGAAACATGGGGGCTCTTTGTGAGAGCTCTTTACTGTACCAGTGTCAATGTCAAGGTCATGGTAATGCCCTGTGGTTTTGCAAGCTGTTACCACTCAGGAAGAATGGGTAAGGGATACATGAGATCCTCCTGTACTATTTTTTTTCAACTGCATGTGAATTTACAATTCTTTCAAGGCTAAAAGTTGAGTTAAAACAACTCAAAAGACAACAACAAAACAAAAGAGGGGCACCTGGCTGGCTCAGTCGGTGGAGCTGGAGTGTCTGACTTTGGCTCAGGTCATGATCCCATGGTTCATGGGTTCGAACCCCATGTCGGGCTCTGTGCTGACAGCTTGGGGCCTGGAGCCTGCTTTGGATTCTGTGTCTCCCTCTCTCTCTGCCCCTCCCCCACTTGTTCTCTCCCTCTCTCTCTCTCTCTTTCATAAATAAACATTTTAAATAAATAAAATAATAAAATAAAATCTTTAAAAAAACCCAACAACTACAAAAGAATTAGAAGAAAGCAGAAGATATTATTTTTATGGATTTGTGACAGGGAAAGCTTGTGAAATAAGATACTCAACACAGAAGCCATTGAGGAAGGGATATTAGTAAATTCAACCACATCAAAACACACCAACAAACTGAAAACTAGAAACCATCTAAGGGAAATCCTTGCAACAGTCACAATACACACAAAGAAACAGGACAAAGGCTCTGAAAGGACAATTCACATGAGGAGGAGTCCAAATGGTCAAGAAACTTAGGAAAGGGTGTAATAGCTCCAATAATAAAGGGAATGTAAATTAAAACGATGGAGGGGCACTTTTATTCGCCCAGCCAAACAAAATAGAAAGTTGGATTGCTGTAGGACTGATGAAGATGTGGACTATTCTCATATTCTGTTGGTGAGAGTCTAAATTAGTAGAATCACTTTGGAGGGCAATTGAAAGACTCTATTAAGCTTTAAAATGCCCTTACCTTATGATCCAGTAAATCCTCTTCTGATACATTCCTAGAGAAACGGTCCCGTGGTAAAGGGCCCTTACTGGAACTTCCCTTATCATGGTGAAGAGCTGGAGATGACCTCACTGCCCATCACCAGGAGAATGGTTACACAAACCGCAGAGCCTCACTTCTGTGTATAGCACACTGGAAGCAGTAAAGCAAGTTGCCAAATAATGCGTGAGAATGATAGATATCGCTCCTACACACACACACACACACACACAAACACGCACGCACAATTCCTAGAGATAATTTTCATTTTAAATTCATGACCACAAACCTCAAATGATCATGCAATACAACCTGGTAATCCTAAAATGTTTCCCTGCTAAGTTTATTTTCTCTTTCTAAAATGACTATTTTGTGTCTTCCCCCTCCTCCTGTCTCTCACATCCCCCACCCACTTTATTTATTTTTTAATGTTTTATTTACTTTTGAGAGACAGAGAGACAGAGCGTGAGCGGGGAATGGACAAAGAGTGTGGGGGAGACACAGAATCCGAAGCAGGCTTCAGGCTCCGAGCTGTCAGCACAGAGCCTGATGTGGGGCTCGAACTCACGAACCGTGAGATCATGACCTGGGCCGAAGTCGGACGTTCAACCGACTGAGCCACCCAGGCGCCCCATTTTTTAAAATTTTTTAAAAATGTTTATTCATTTTTGAGAGACAGAGAGGCAGAGTGCCAGCTGGGGAGGGGCAGAGAGAGAGGGAGACACAGAATCTGAAACGGGCTCCAGGCTCTGAGCTGTCAGCACAGAGCCAGACACGGGGCTCGAACCCACGAACTGTGAGATCATGACCTGGGCCATAGTAGGACTCTTATCCAACTGAGCCACCCAGGCACCCCCATCTCCCACCCACTTTACATCTAGCTGATGACCTTGCTCAACACTTGACACCCCCCCCCCACCGCCAAAAAAAAATTAAAAATAGAATTACCATCTGATTCAGAAATCACACTTCTGGGTGTATACCCAAAAGAACTGAAAGTAGGATCTTGAAGGGATATGTGCACACCCACGTTCATGGCGTCATTATTCACAGTAGCCAAAAGGTGGAAATAGCCCAAATGACCACCAACAGATGAATGTATAAACAAAATGTGGTTTATTATGTATAATGGAATATTATTCAGCCTCAAAAAGAAATGAAATTCAGACACACGCTACAATGTGGATGAATGAACTTTGAAAACATTCTGCTGAGTGAAATAATCTAGACACAAAAGGACAAATATGGTCTGATTTCACTTACATGAGGTACTGAGGATGGGCAAATTCACAGAAAGTAGAATAGAGCTTCCCAGGGGCTGGGGAGAGGGAAGATTGGGAAGTTACTGAGTAATGGGTCCAGAGTTTCTGTTTGGAATGATAAACGGTTCTGGAAATGGATGGTGGTGATGGACACCCAACACCATGCATGTCCTTAATCCCACTGAATTGTAAAACTAAAGGTCAAGATGATAAATGTTACGTTTTGCGTATGTTTTACCCCCTCACACCTACAAGAAGAGTGAGGGGATTCATTATTGGTCTTTCTTCCTGACCAGCAGGACCCACTGGACCACTAGGGCGGGGTTAAAAAAAAATCTACCTTGTTTTCAAAGCTATCCCCTCCTCCAGTCGGCACCAAAACAGAGGTGAAGAACAAGGCCCCTGGCCCCAGGAATCGGTAGCTGTGTCAGATGATGGGTGTCTGTGTCCTCAGTGACCACCAGCTGCCAGCCCCTGTACCCTGGGTTCTCCATGCTCTGTGCTCTAATGAGTCCTGCCCATTTCCAGGAGGCCCGCAAGTATTTGGAACCACAGAGGACCCAGCCTCCCGTGCTTGCCAGCACACCCACAACCGAGATAGTCCCTGTGTAAGCACAGATGACAAAACTTTTGCCAGCAAATAGGAAGTGGCAAATTAAAAAAAAAAAAAAAAAAAAAAAGGAGGTTGTGAGGGGAACTTGCCTGTAAGATGATGGCTTGTTCCAACCCCGTCTCTGGCCTCCACATGTCCAGGCTTTAAGCCCACCCCGTGCAGCTGAGGTTTGCCAGGCAGACCCTGCCGACGAAACCATGAAAACGAAATGGCCTTTGGCTCCTCCGAGTTTATACGTCCCTCCAGACTCCCACAACCCACATCTTCTGCCTGTCACCATGTGCTTTAGGAAATGTGCGAGCAATAAATCAAATAAATCTCATGAAGGTCCCCTCACTTAATGAAGCACATGCACTCCATCAAAATGGCTACAAGGTGATGATGGGCTTTTAAGTGAACCTCGTTTTCCCACAGATTTTCATTCTGAAATCAGGAGTATGTTCTTCTGGAGAAAAATAATTGCCCACGATTTAGACATGGTTTTTTTTTCAGCTTTATTGAGGTATAATTAACAAATAAAATTGTATATATTTAAAGTGTACAACATGATGATTTGATATAAATATACATTGTGAAATGATACCCATAATCAAGTTAATTAACACATTCATCATCTCACAGTTACTTTTGTGTGTGTGTGTGTGTGTGTGTGGTGAGAACACTTAATATCTACTCTTAGCAAATTTCAAGTATACACTACAATATCATTGACTGTATTCCCCAAGCTGTACATTAGGTCCCCAGAATGTATTCATCTTATAACAGAAAGTTTGTAGCCTTTGACAAACATCTCCCCCACACCTCCGGCCTTGACCGCCACCACTCTACTCTCCGGTTCTATGAATTTGACAGGTTTTTTTTTTTTTTTAGATTCCACATAGAAAGTGATACCATATGGTATTTGCCTTCTCTGTCTGATTTATTTCACTTAGCATACTGTCCTCCAGGTGTATCCACATTGTTGCAAATGGCTGGGTTTCCTATTTTTAGTGGTTGCATAATATTTCATTATATACATCGCATTTTCTTCATCTACACATCTGTCAGCAGACAATTAGGTCATTTCCACACCTTTGCTGTTGTGAATATTGCTGCAATGAACAGTTCCTCTTTTTAGTAGCTGAGTAGTATTCCATTATACATACAATATAAATAATAAATATAAGTATATTTGCTTCAAAGTATACGTAACGCTGGGAGTACAGATATCTCTTTGAGATACTGATTTCATTTCCTTTGGATATAGGCTCAGAAATGGAACTGTCGGATCATACAGTAGTTCTATTTTTAATTTTTTGAGGAATTTCCATACTGTTTTCTGTAATAGCTGTACCAATTCACATTCCCAGGGCTCCTTTTTCCCATCTCTTTGGCAACATTGATTATGTCTTGTTTTTGTTTGTTTGTTTGTTTGTTTGTTTGTTTGGATAATAGCCATCCTGAACAGGTGTGAAATGATATCTCAGTGTAGTTTTGATTTGCATTTCCCTGATGATTAGTGATGTTGGGCACCTTTTCATATACCTGTTGGCCATTTGGATGTCTTCTTTGGAAAACTTTCTATTCAGGTCCTTTGCCCATTTTTAAATCAGATTATTGCCTTTTTTCTCTTTAATATTCATTTATCTATTTTGAGAGAGAGGGTGGGGGGAACGAGAGAGAATCCCAAGTAGGCTCCATGCTGCCAGTGCATAGCCCAACACAGGGCTCAATCTCACCAACCATGTGATCATGACCTGAGCTGAAATCAAGAGTTGAACACTCAGTCGACTGAGCCACCCAGGCGCCCCACTTTTTTAAAAAATGTGCATTTATCTATTTTGAGAGAGAGAGAGAATTATTGCCGTAAAAATTTTTTTTTAATGTTTATTTAATTTTGAGAGAGAGACAGAGTGTGAGTGGGGGAGGGGCAGAGAGAAAGGGAGACAGAATCCGGAGCAGCCTCCAGGCTCTGAGCTGTCAGCTTGAATTCACAAACTGTGAGATCGTGACCTGAGCCAAAGTCAGACGCTTAACCAACTGAGCCACCCAGGCCCCCTTGCCTTTTTTATCTGTTGATTTCTGACCCATTTTTTTCTCAGTTCCTCTGAGTACTTTATTACCAAAATAGCTCAGAAAGACTTGACCTCTCTAAGACATCCTTGGCTATTTACACATCCGTCACAGACTTACTGAATACCTATAATACAACTGTCACTAAGAATATCATGGTGTAGTCCTTGTCTTCATGGAGCTTATAGTCTTGTGGGAGAGTCAGACATTAGATAAGCATATATATATGTATATCTATCTATCTCTCTATATATACGCAGACATATATACATATATAATAAAGAAAGAAAGGTAGGTCAGAAATCAGAGCATTTAACAAGAGGGATGTAACCCAGAGAAAACTAAACTGAAGAAGTAAAGTGTGAACCGAGGTCTGATATATTATTCATTCATTCATTCATTCATTCATTCTCTCTATAGCCATTTATCAAATGCCGACTGTGTTCCAGGCACCATCTAGGCTATGGGGATGCAGTGAAGAGCCAGCCAGCCAAAGTCCCTGTCCTCATGGAGCTTCCCTCTAGTCATAGTTCATGAAGGAGGTTGGGGTCATGAGAAGGGCAGTCAGAGGGAGAGCAGGAACCAAGGGCCTGGGACAGAGAGGAGCATGACACTCTCAAGAGACAGCCATGTGCTATTTGGTCAGAGCTCAGAAAGGGAGAGGCAGTTAGAAAAGAGGCTGAACTGATAGACAGGGGCCCAAACCAGAGCCTTGTGACTTAGGATGCCAGTAATGCAATCGCTAGAACACATCAGTGTTAATGGTTTCATTCCCAAGCACACCCCCTTGGTTTCATGCCTGTTGATGATGGCGGCTTGCTCGACTTGGCAATGTGCTGATTGCTTGGGACGTTATCTGACCAGCTGGATTTTGCTTTCCCACATGCATGTGTAACAGATGGCAGCAGCCTCAGCAAGCCGGCCACCATAAGATGTATTCATGGGACACCCACATTCCCTAGAATTTGTGTGTATGTCATTCCTTTGAGATCTTTCCACTTGCTTTAACAATGCCACTTACTAACCTGTGACCAGAAGAGAGTTATACAACCCCTCTGGGCCTCAGATTCTTTGCTGTCCTATGGGGGATAACTCTGTTGTGGCGTTGATGTGATGGCTCATTGGATGAAATGTGACAATGTCTGTGGAGTTGCCCAGCACCTGGGTGCACTCAGTAGAGGTGCATCACAAATGCTATTTCCTCTCATTTACTCCTATTCATTTTGGAGTTTTGTTAAGTGAATTTCTGTTAAGCAAGTGGTGTCTATTCTCAAATTACAGTCAACTGTTATTTTCCGGGGCAAGAGGTTATTAGCAAGGCTTTCTCTTGAAATGGTTCAGGACCAGCCAAGGGAGATGGTGTAGAGAGTACTTTTGAGCTCTAAGTGTGAGACTTCATCCTGTAACAAAGAAGCAACAATGATCAAATCCAGGCCTTTGTCTTCCTTCTTTCGAGGGGACCAAAGTGACGCGTGTGTATGTATGCAAGATTGTGCCACGTGACCACGTCAGTGCTTTAAAGCTGTTGCCTCTAAACGCTGGTCTCAAAACAAAATAATTGCATACAGACATTCCTTTTGATCACATTCTAATACCGATTTACAACTCTGCTTCCTTATAACCCCAAAGAAAGCCCTAATCATGGAGCGCATACCAAAAATTAGAATTTTGGCAGTGTAGAAGAGGGTGTCTGTAAAGATGTATTTGTGCAGGGGCAGTGAGCAGAGATTTACCAATGTTTAGTTCTCCTTCCCCAAATTAAGCTCTCCATGTGGCTAGTGGGATATTTTCATCTGAATGGCTCAGTTGAGCACTGGAGGCAGAAGACAATTTTTTTGCGGTTTGCTAGAGGCCAGGCAGTTTTTCCATTCTGTTCTTTTATTATGATCGTGATTACTTCATTACCTACCCCTGATGGGGTTTCTTTGGGTCCCAGTCTGTTTTTAATAAGAAGCAGACTAAAAACAAAGTTTCGGTTGTGTTTGAAATCTTCAGCTCTTTTTCTGAAATAATAGGTTAAAGAATTTTATTTGTCTTCTGAGGTTCTGAGGTTGGCTCAGAAACGCCCTGACCCAAGTCCTTTGTGGAACAGGGTGATGGCACTTAGAATACCACCATTAAATGCAGATTCTTGGTCTCAGCCTCCATCCACTGACTCTGAAGTTCCAAGGTGAGGACCAGGAAACCGCACTTTTACAAACATGTCAGTTGATTCTGGTACACTAATGGTTGAGAACAGAGGAAAGGAAGAAGAACCCATCAGCAGTATTTCTTTTTAATTGCGATATGATCCAGATGCCATAAAATTCACCATTTTAATGTGTACAGTTCTGTGGTTTTTAGTATATTCACGAAGTTATGCAACCATCGCGATCCAATTACAGAGCATTTCTAACTGTCCCCCTCCCCCAAAGAAACCCTGTACCTATTCACAGCTAGCCCTAATCTCCCCCTCCCCCAGCCTCTGACAACCACTAATCTCTCTTCTGTTTCTGTGGATTTGCCTCTCCTGGATATTTCACGTAAACGATCTAATTTATGGCTTTTTGCATCTGGCTCCTTTCACTGAGCATAATGCTTTCAAGGTCTACCCTTATTGCAGTGTGTTAGGATATATTCCTTTCTTCTGCTGCATAATACTCCACTGCATGGATCTGTCATGTTTTGTTTATCCATTCGTCAGTTGATTATTAATCAATATTTTCTGAGTGGCGTTTATGTGAAAGATGGTCTGCTGGGCTGCCCAGAGGATGGAAATGGGTTGTCCAATAGTGCAGGGGTTCAAGGTGGGGGGAGGACAGCATCTGGCACGAAGCAGAATGAACGAATGAACGAGAAGCCACACACATCGGGAAAGAAAGTTAACTTGGAGGGGCCGCTGTGTCCAGCCAGGTGGTGGGCAATGCTGCCCATGTGACAGTCACTCAGCCTGGTGTGGGTCTTTACTGTGGGTTGGGTCTGGGTCCCGACATCCCAGAGATGAATCAGTTGCAATCCACCCCATGGAGCTCACAGGCCTATGAAGAGCTCAAAACATGAACCCAAATTACATCGTAATACAGGGTAGCCACGGAGGGAGGGGCAGAGGAGGATGGGGGGTGGTCCCCTTCTAGCTCAGGGGCTGGAAAAAATGAAGGAGGAGGCAGCATTGGAAGTGGGCTTGGCAGTGTAAGTAGGACTTAAATGGGTGATTGGCAGTGAGAGCAAGTTACCAAAAAAGTCAGAGACAGAAAAGTCTGACATGAGCTCGGGGACAGAGTTCCAAGACACTTGTTTTACTTGGGTCAATTGTCTTGAACCCTGGCTGCACATCAAAGTTGCCTGGAGGCTTAAAAACAACCCGAAGCCTGAGCCCTGCTCCTAGAGATTCTGTCTTAATGAAATTGCTTGAGGGTCAGCCCAGGCAGCAGTTTTTATTAAAAGCTCCCCAAGTGATTCTAATGAGCAGCCAGAGTCAGGAACCACTGACTTGGAGCATCCGAGGAGAGACTGTTGGACATTAGCCTGGAGCGTTAGGTTGGGAGTAGACTGTAGACAGCTTGGTCACATCACTTATCGTCCAAACTGGAACACTTCTTTTGTATGAGAGGAGGTGCTATTAATCATTGTGCCGGGGCAGCAAGTATAAAGCAGACCGTCTCAGACAAACTGGACTGTATGGTCACCTTAACCACAGACGGCCCTGAATGTGAGCTGTGGGATTTGAACTTCACCTCATCGCAAGTGGGAGCCATTGAAGGTTCTGGAGCAGAACTGACACCTAATAAAACTGGTGCTTTATGAACATTCAGGAAGTAGGTTAGATAGATTGGAAGAGAGAGGCTAGAGGCAGGAAGGCAAAGGAATCTGGGGGGAGGATTGACCTGGGACAGCAAGAAGGCAGGTGAAGTGCTGGAATGACAGGGGTACCCCCCAAGACCACTCCAAATACACCTGTCGTTTAAATAAAAGTGGTGCACTTGCCGGGCAGTTGCTGCTTCAGGGCAAGGCCGTTTCCCGAGTCATTGCCTCTTTCTACATGAAGGTAAGAAGTTGGGGGGGGGGGGTGGCGCGGGATAGTCAGGCTTCCCCAGTGCCTCTCGTAGGGAGGTCCTCTGACAGCTGTTTGCCCAGTTGCCCTGGCTCACTTGTGAACTGTGAGAGCCCCAGGAAGGCTACCTCTGTGCCCTGCCCCGGCCCTGCTGCGTCTAGGCACTCCCTTGAGAGTTTCTACCCTTGGAGAGACCCTAGTCCTTCTTTCCTCCAGCTTCTGGGTCAACACTTTCTCTCTCCCTTTGTCTCCTGCCTTGTAGAGCTCGTTAGGCAAGATATACACCTGTCCCACCCAGCCTGAGGCCCCAAAACTGGGTGTGTTTGACTGTGAACCTGAGAGTTTGGGCCAGCTTCTATGCATAGGTGATCCTCTTCCTGGAGGCTGGCACCCTGGCAGGTGGCACCAAGTTGGGCCCCTGCCCTCCATGTCCTCTCACCCCCCAAAAACAAAAAAATGGTGGCCCAAGGGCCGGAGTGGGGGACGGAAGATGTAGACCCTCTCTACCTCCCCACCACTGGGCTGTGCTCTCTAGCAGAATGCAGTGGGGCACCGGGGGCACCCGAATGCCGAACATGTGGCCCACACGTGGGGCAGGATGTTGGGAAGGGGAGAGGAAGCAGAGACAGGAATGACCAGCTCCCAGACACTCCACCTCTTCGTTCCCCTCTTCTCCAACCTGGGGAAAATATATTTAATTATCTCAAATAATCTCAGGCCATCAACACATAAATGCCTACCAAACTGCTCCCCACTCCCTCCATCGTGCACTGCATTCATGATGGTGGCCGAGGAGGGCACGCTGACTTCAGGGACTGTCCCAGCCCAGCTCCTATCATGCCCCGGAGTTGACAAGATGCCGCCCTGGCCCAGATAGCAGGGGACAAAGTGTCGGTGCCTTTGGCCTGGAAACAGAATCCTTCCTGCCCTTGGGCCTGCGGGGTACCACAGCTGCACCTAGAGCCTAGTAAGTAGTGCTGGCAGGGCCTCCCTGGGTCACATGGCCTGGGGGCTGGGGCCAGAGGGCAGCCGGGTTCCTCCCAGCAGGAGAGGAATCCCCAGAGCATCAGTGTCATCAGTGTGAGGAAACTGCCTTGCGATACAATCTTCAGTGCTCGAGGCTGGAGCTTCAGTCTCTCAAGAAGTAAGCAGATGGTCTTGGTGGCCTTATCTGGAGAATGGGCATATTGCAAATTTGCTGGTTCCAGGTAGTTTGCCAGGTCAGAACTTTCCCTTCTTTTTTATTTTTTTATTATTATTTTTTTTTAACATCTATTTATTTTTGAGAGACAGAGCACAAGCAGGGGAGAGGCAGAGAGAGAGGGAGACACAGAATCCAAAGCAGGCTCCAGGCTCCAAGCTGTCAGCACAGAGCCCGATGCGGGGCTCGAACCCACGAACCTTGAGATCTTGACCTGAGCCGAAGTCAGACGCTTAACCGACTGAGCCACCCAGATGCTCCAGAACTTTCCCTTCTTTTTAATGCAAGTTGCTATGGGCTCCTTCTTTGTCTACACAACTGGGTAAGAATTGACGTCTTTGTTCAGGACCCGTCCCATGAGTGGCCCCTCTTCGTGGTGCATGGGTTAGGCTATGAGCCTTGATGTCCCTGGGGAAAGGATGGAGCAGGTTCCTGGGTGGCCTGACAAAGGCAGGCTCCTCTAAGTGTCTGTGTGGAGGAGCAGAGAGATCATTTGTTTGGAGCCAAGGAGCATCTGGGGACAAAGGGATAGAGACAGAGGCCCCTTCCATGTTGCAGTTGGAATCCCTCTGAGAACGTGCCCCTGCAGGGGAAGCCCCCTGCCCTCAGGGAGGGGGTGCGGTGGGCACCAGGAAGAAGGGGGCGGGGTCAGAATTGGTGACCTGGCTTAACTCTGGCACCTATGTGCCTGGGCCCGGGGTGTGGCTGAGAGTAGAAGTCCCCCTGTGCTCAGCTGTCTCTGCTGTGGTCACACTCCGCTCAGGAACATGGCTAAATCCGGAGGTGTGAGCCACAAGAGCTATGGGAACCTTGGAGCCTGGTGCCGGGCACCTCTGTGAGCCGGCAAAGGGCAGATCCCAGCAGTCTGCAAGACCACTGTTCACAGAGACACGGTAGTGCTGTTCCAGAAGCCGCGGGAATTGGGATCACTTGATTTTTCAGTTTGTCTCTGCCATTTGCAGCCAGAATCGCTCCTAGGACTGAGTATCTCCCCAGTTTCTGTGGTGGTGGGGGTGTGGAATAGTGGGTGTGGTGTGGGATGAGGTTTCCTGTTCATATGGGCATATGGAGCTCAAGCAATTGTTGAATAAATAAAAGTGACTGAATTTTTGCCCCAAACTAGTGAAGTGTGTTTGCTTAGGAAAAAGTCCAGAAAGTTATACAACAAAAAGTCATTAGTCATTGCCTCTAGCTGGTATGATATCGGGTGATACGATTCTTTTTTTCTTTTCCTTTATCTGTATTTTCCATTTTTTTCTCTACTGCAAAAACTCATGTAATTACTTGAGTTATTAAAAACACTTAAAATTTTTTTTAAACATTTATTTATTTATTTTGAGAGAGAGAAAAAGAGAGAGAGAGAGAGAGAGAGGGAGCATGCATAAGTGGGGGAGGAGCAGAGAGAGGGAGACAGAGGATCCAAAGCAGGCTCTGTGCTGTGAGCACAAAGCCCAATGTGGGGCTTGAACCCACGAACTGTGAGATCAGGACCTGAGTCGAAATCAAGAGTCGGCTGCTTAACCGACTGAGCCACCCAGGTGTCCCTAAAAACACTTCTAGAGTTGTTCAAAAAATTATTATGATCTAGAGCTTCCAAAGAAGAGTTATGTTTTATCTGTTCTCATCTATCTCTTCCAGGAGGCAGGAAAGAATACATTACGTTTTGGAAAGATCTTTCTTAATCACGAATGGTTAAAACAGAGAAGTTAGGTGCCTACTTGTGTGTGTTCAATTGTCTGGAGAAATCAATGAGCAGAATCCACAGAGCAGAGCTTGACCTACAGTGATGAGGGAGACTGAGTCACGGGGGACTAGTTAAAGGGGCAGAAGACAGAAGATGCACGTGGGGCCAGGTGTGGAGCACGGTTTCCAGGTCTCTGAGGACTGGAGGAGCCAGGGCCCCTAATGTGCAGAAGTTACAAGGGGTGACCTGTGAGGCAGGCCGTATAAGGAAGGTCTTTCCGGTATGGCTGCCAGTGGATGTCTTGGAAATGCTGTAATGAAATGACTTCAAACTTTTAGCTGACAAAGATGTTTTGTCTGCATCTGATTATGTCATCTTTTTTTGAAAAATAAAGTTTATTTATTTAGTTTGAGAGAGACAGAGACAGCGTGAGTGGGGGAGGGGCAGAGAGAGAGGGTGATGGAGAATCCCAAGCAGGCTCTGTGCTGCCAGTGCAGAGCCCGACTCAAGGCTTGAACTCACGAAGCCATGGCATCACGACCTGAGCTGAAACCAAGAGTCGGACACTTAACTGACTGAGCCACCCAGGCGCCCTTGATTTTGTCCTCTTCAACATGACAGAAGGGTCAGTGAGGACGGACAGTGAGAAGACAAAAGGTAGGACAGCTGATCCAGCCAAAAGGCTCCACAGAGAGAAGAGTTCTAGCATGTGTGACACCAGCAGTCACGGCCAGTTTGGGAGGGCTGGGTTCTAGCTGATGTGGACATGTGGAGACGGTGTAGGTCCAGCTGGTACAGGCATGGAGGAGGCAAGGGAGTGTCCAGCTCAGAGCCAGGGACCTTGGGGAAGGGAGGTGTGATGCTCAAACACTAGCCCATATAATGCATTTGTGCAAATTAGAAAAAGGTGCCCCGACTGGATGGATGCCACCTTGCATGAGGAGACGTGGGTAAATGCAGCATGGGCTGGATTTTACCCCTCTGTTGACTCCTTCAGACAGCTGCCCTTGCTCAGTAAGTGGCCTGTAAGGCCGTACGTGGGGGCCCCGGGCAGCAGCCCGCAGCACAGTTACGGATGGCTGTTTGTCCACCAACCACCTCAGCCAGCACTGGGGATAAAGGAGCAGGATGTGGCACCCGTGAGGAGACCAGCCCCATGCATGGCATGACCCAGTGAAGTAGGCTGAGGTCCAGGGCAGAGTTCTAAGGCCAATAGTGAGTTGGAGTTTGAGTCGGGGAAACTGAGGCAGCATCCTATTTGTGGGGACGGTGGCAACAATGCAGGCAAATGGCTGGAGGATGTGCCTCAGGCTCACCCTGGCCTTCGGGGCACATCTCTGGCAGTGAGACTCTTTCCAGACCCCTCTGGAACGTCCTGCCTGCAGAAGTCCTGCCTGATCACAGCAAGGGCAAGCAGGGTGGGCTTGCAGGAGGTTCGGTGAGGCCCACTGGGGCCAGGACTGGCAGGTACTGACCAGGTACCAGACCCACTAATCGCTTTTGCTATTCTTTTTTTTTTTTAATATGAAATTTATTGAATTTAATATGAAATTTATTGGTTTCCATATAACACCCAGTGCTCATCCCAAAAGGTGCCCTCCTGCTTTTGCTATTCTTTATGGCAGGAAGAAGATCAAACTTGAGCATGTATCCAAATCATCTGGAAAGCTTACTGGGCCCACCTCCACGTGTCTGATTTAGTAGGTCTGGGGCGGAGCTGGCAGATTTGCATTTTGTATTTCTAACAAGTTCCCACGCGAGGCTGCTGCTGGGGGGCCAGTGACCATACTCTGAAAAGCACCGCTCCCCAGGCTGTGCTTACCTCCTGAAACACAAGGCATGCTCTGGGGGCTGCAGACCTTTGGCTCCTGTCTTCTTCTCCTTGTCAGCTCCGGGTCCTTGGAGGGTCCCTTTACACCATTTCTCCAGGCCTTTGTGAGGCTGCACTCAATCTCCTCTTCCTGGTAGGATCTTACACCTGTTCCTTCTATTCTCTACTTTGAAGCAACTGATCTCTCTGAAGAAGTGGCCACTCCCCACTTTGGGCAGTGGTTCAGGCCAGGGTGACCCTTTGATCTCCTGCTGCTCCTGGTGCCTCTGTGCCCAGGGGCAGCCATGGACCCTGGGGCGTCTGGACCCTGGTTCCAGGCCTTCCTGGCTGGGTGTAAGGGCTATGAGCTTAGTGACTGAGAGAGCAGTGATTCTTTCCCCTGATGTCCTGGGGGGAGCCCCGAATCAGCCTCTTTTGGTGGAAGAGCCAGGTTCAAAATGCATTACCGCCTGTGAACTGGAATAAACTGGTATCCTTCTCAAGGTCCCAGGTCCCCCCGACTCTAAAGGGAGGCTGCCCCAGATTCTCCCTAAGACCCATCCCAGCTCTCGCATTCTTGACTCTGAGGAGAAGGTGGATCAGAGGAAAAGAGGGTTTGCTGGAAAGGGGTGGGGTGAAGGTGATGTCAGCTGCGGTGAGCTGGGCCTGGGAAGGCAGCGTGAGTCACTGGGCGTGAAAAGGAGGGGATGGGGTGCCAGGGCAGGTTTTAACGAGGAGTCATGTGGTCAAACTGCTGGTGAGGAGGCTGGGGCTGGCTGTGGGGCTGAGCACTGGGGCCAGTGAGGCGGCCGGACGGTGCCATGCAGCCTCTGGCCCAGGGTGCTAGGCCCATGGGCCACCCCATGGCGCTGGCTGGATCTTTGAGGCAGTGATGGCTGCTGGAGCCCTGACCCAGCTCTGTGTGGGGACTTAACGGGAGGCCTCCGCATAGCCAGGCCCTGCTGGGAAGTCTCACTTGCAAGGGGCCTGCCTGACCCTCTTCACTCTACGCTCCAGTCCTGGGGTCTCTTTACGTGTGTGTGTCCCTGTTCCTCTGCCAGCGCCTCAAAGGCAGAGACCAGGAGCCCCCTCCCCCCCGCCCCCCTTATAGCCTCCTGCACAGCTTAGCACAACGCAGGGCACATGGTGGGGACTGACAGGAAGGCATCTCTCCAGTTTAGTCCAAAAGCTACTTGGAGAGAGCATCGGAGGCTGAGGGTCTGACTGGCCCTGCTGCTGCCCATCCCTCTTCCCTTTGTCCCTTCTCAGCCCTTTGCAGCTTTTGCTGAGACCCCTGGGGCTTTGCTGTGCTTGTCACTATGTGGAGATGGGTGGACCACATCCGGTGACAGTATGTCAGGCTCTCAGGCTCACAGACCAGGTGGAGGCACTCATGCTCCAGCAGCTCCAAGACTGATCGGCCTTGTGGCCTGCGGCTTGAGCTTCCCTCCCGAAGGCCCTGGCTCATGGCTCCCAAACCTTGCTCAGGGCTCCAGCTCTGCCACACACTTGTGCTCTTCATGTCCCTTTTCTTTTCCATTATTGGCTTCCTCATCCGTAAGTTCAGAGCAATTGTTCTGGAATGACCAGGTTCCCTGACACAGGGCAGGTGCTGCACCCATGGTTTATTGTTGCTGTTACCGAAAATCAGGAAGGCAAGAGACCAAAGGTGCTTTCGTCCTGAATTCCTGGGGGCTGGGCTGAGCTGGATCCAGAACGCTGGGGAGATGTTTGGTGGGTGCACAGGCATCTTCGGCTCTCGAGAGAAAAGAAGGTACTGGGAGGCAACCAGAGGTATGTGTGTGTGGTGGGGAGGGGGGACTCCAAGTGGACCATGGCTCGGGGAGGCAGTGCCCCTTAGAAGGGGCTTCTGGTCAGGTGGGGGCTGGTTTGGGAGGTTATCTGAGGGCACAGGAAATATCTGGAATCTATGGGAATGGGAACTCAGGTCAAAGGTCACCTCAAATTAAAATTTAAAAAGCCCTCTGTATGAAGGGAATCAAAGGCAGTAAAGACATTGGCTCTTCCGGAGTCTCCTGCACCCAGATGTTTGCAGTTAAAATTCTTGTGGGGGCAGACAATGGGCACTGAGAGCCGCTCTTGAGGCCCCATGGGGCAGAGCTGCCCAGGGGATGACTGTGATTCTCAAGTACCCTTTAGGACACTCAGCGCAGGTTTTACTGAGCAAGCTGGTGCTGTAGGGGGGATGGAGGCCTCTGGAGTCGAGGGTCCCTCTGCCCCCCCTTGCTCTAGGCTGGCTTTTCCCAGAATGAAACAGGATCCAGGATCCTGCTCTGGTCTGAGCCAGGACAGCTTATTAGCTGGAGGCCCAGCTCCTTTAGATTTATGGTCTGGAGCCCCTCATCTGAGGGCCAAGGTCTTTTGATCTGAGCCCAGGGTTAGGGGCAGGGGATTCCTGGGTCTTAATTGGCATCAGCCTGGCTGATGCTGACCAGGACTCCGTTCCAGCCCTAGCCACTATGGCAGATGCTGATTGGACATGCGGAAGTCTGGGAGGAGGACAGGGCTTTGGTCCTGCTCTGGGGCCTCATGTGCAGAAAGGCCAGGAGTGAGAATTAACAGCCCTGAAGGACCTTCTTCCTGTAGCAGCCCCCAGACTTGACCCATCCCTGACCCCTTCCCCTTCCCTCTCTGACCTCACCCGGACTGAGTCATGTCCTTCCTCGAGGGGTGGCCCTGTGCCTGGCCCCGAGCTGGGCACTGTGAGAATGCAAGGACAGTCAAGCAGAAGCAAAGTACGCTCCCAGCTGAAACTAACAGACAAAATATAGGCCGTGCTTTGAAGTTCCTCAGCCCGCAGTGTCCGTTTGCATGAGTTTTATTATGTTTTGTTCTTTTGTTTTGTGGCTAAAATACCCCATATATATGGGATACTTGGAGACAGAGAGACTTTGGGGACAGAAGGGGCAGGGAGGAGAGCGGGGAGGGAATCTAGCTATTTCAAAACCTAACGAAAAGGGTCAGGTCTTTTCAGATCTGTGGCCCAATAAATTCTCTCTGGGCTTCAGTTTGATGGAGCTCGCCTTCTCTCCTACACAGGGTGAGTAGTGAAGAACAGAATTAATGACGGCTCTGATGAACACGGACATTTTTCTCAAGCATCGGTAGGGTGTCCCACGCCTGTCCCACGCTGGGCCTCTGTGAAACTGGCAGCAGCTAGGACAAGGCTTCCACACTCAAGAGTTGACTTTAGTGTTGGGAACCCAACACTCCAAAGCGAAAGTTGCTAGAAGATGCTGTCATTCCGGGCAGGGAAGGCAGAGGAGGAGAGATCAGGTCGGAGTTGGCAGCTGCAGAGGGCAGGAATGTGGCCAGACCTCAGGGACAGCAGGTCCACGTGGCCCTGCTGGCCTGGAGAAGCCTCAGGAACAGGCTGAGGAGAGAGATGCCACTGTGTCTCGGGCTGGTGACTCAAGCAAGCCACGCTGGCTCTGGGGAGACAGAATAGTGTCTCACTCATGAAAGGATAGTTTTTTATTCCTCATGAAAGATGGATGAGGTTCTCTCAGGCAGAGCAAGGAGGAATGAGGATATCAGACAAGGGATCGAAGTTGTGATTCAGGCAGAAAAGCAGGGCATCAATGCACCAAGGCTTGAGTCCATCTATATGTAGGGTCTATTGAAGGTCAACTGTTCTATGATACCCTAGTTTTGTATTTCTTCAAGTCCTCCCTCATCTTCCCTGGTCACTTAGTGTCTTATTTCTGTTAAGTACTAGATGCTTCCTAAGGGTTCTCTAAGTGGAGAAATTGTTCCTTGAGTGTATGGCCAGGCAAAGTGAGGGTGCATCCCAGACCACGTTTTCCAAGCTGAAAGAGCTCTTGCTTTATTGAGGCATAGCTTACATATAGCAAGATTCACCCAGTTTAAGCCTATAGTTTAAGAAGTTCCACCAAATGGAAATAGCCATATACCTATCACCAAACAAGATACTGAGTATCTCCCCACAAAATCCCCCCATGCCCTCTTCTAGTCAGTCTCCAACTTCTCCTTCCCCCCTGAGGCTTCCACTAAATAGCTTTCTAGAGTTATAGTTTTGTCTTTTCTGGAGTTCATATACATATAACTGCATATGTAGCGTTTTGTGTTAGTCTTCTTCCATTTATTTATTTTTTAAGTTTATTTATTTTAAGAGAGAGAGAGAGAGAGTGTGTGTGTGTGTGTGTGTATGAGAGAGAGAGAGAGAGAGAGAGAGAGAGAGAGAGAGAGAGAGAGAGAGAGCCAACTCCAGCACAGACCCTGACTCAGAGCTCAATCCCACGAACTGAACCTGTGAGGTCCTGACCTGAGCTGAAACCAAGAGCCAGATGCTTAACCGTCTGAGCCACCCAGGTGCCCCAGTCTTCTTTCATTCAGCTGCTAAATTTTTGGTTAATGCTCTTGCTATTCACCTGTGTTGTTGGGGTACTTTACTGTTTTGTTCCTTTCTGTTACTGAGAGTCACTGTCTGTTCGTGAGCTGATGAGTGTTCCGTTTTCCCATTTTTGGAGATGATGGCTGACACAGCAGGGAGGCTGTGTGTGTGTGTGTGTGTGTGTGTGACACCAAGGGCCTCTCTTCACTCTGTCACCCTGCCCAAATGGGGCGGGTGGGAGGGCAGCTAGAGCCCGACCTCACAGCACCACAGGACCCCAGGAAGGGTGGGAGCCCAGGAACTCGAAGGTTGGGTGTTGAAGGGACTTCCTAGGCATCTTTAGCAATAACAGCCACTGTGATTTAAGAGCCCCTTCTCTTCGAGCATCTCCAGTCCTCACTGAAGCCTTGTGGGGAGGGCTCTGTTCTCACTTGACCGCTTGAGCAGACTCACTCACAGAACCACTGGGGCCAGTTAGGACTCGGGTCTCCTCAGTTTGTGGGCCTCCAAAGCTGCCACTTCCCCACAGTCTCCCTGACAGGGGTGAGGTAGGGTTGTCCTGGGAGTTTGGGAGGTCAGAGGCCATGAGACCTGCAGGGTCGGGGAGGCAGGTGCAGACACTCTGAGGTTGGTAAGGACCCTTCTCAGAGTCCCATGTAACTGCTGGTAGGAAGGCTGTCTGCCTCCAGGGCCCGCAGAGGAGGGCGGGAAGTTCTCCTGTCTCCTGAGAGCGAGCGGAGAGCGCTCCTGACTGCCCCGGGGTGCCTGAGGTGAGCTCTGAAGTGGGGTGGGCGGCAGCTTTGGAGGAGCTGAGCACAAAGGACAGGGGACACATGGGCCTTCCCGCTCTGCCGCCAGGTTCCTGCCTGTCCCAGGGAGTCTGAGGAGCGAGGCCACTTCACGTGGGTCTGAGAGCCTCACCCGAGGCAGCCTGGGAGCACCTCCTGAAGTTCTCTGCTCAGCTTATGATTCTTTTCATGCTGCTCCATAGGGGCAGGGGGACAGGAATGGGGCCGGAGGTTCAGAAATCTGAGCAGTCTCGGCTCTGCCACTATCTGACTGTGATTGCTCCCCTCCCCTTTCTGAGCCTCAGTTTCCCCATCTGTGAAAGGAAGCAGTTTTAGAGACAGAGGACAAGAGTGCTGTCCCGTCTGATTCTAGATCTCTGTGGAGTGATCAGTGACTCAAAGAAACTGAAAGTGAGAGGACCCTCGAGGGAGGCACAAGGCACTGGCCCTCCACTCTCTGGACACTCCGGGCCTCTCCTGGTGGAGCCTGTCTGAGGAAGGGGCTTTGCTCTCCTGCCAGGGCTCCCCGGGGCTGCAACGAGGACCTGGTCCCCACCAGACAGCAGGTGGAGAGGGGGCAGGTGGGGAGGAGCTGCAGAGGCAGGCTGGGCCGGAGCAAGAGCTACTCCATCGAAACCAGGTCAGCCCTATTGCAGCTCCTGACTATTATCCCAGTGAAACTGGGAGAGCGCGCACCTGGGGCCATTTGCTCAGCGTCCCGGTTTTACGATCAGGGCGCCTGAGCTGAGGAAAACATGAGTTCATTCCCGCTGCCTCCGCCTCTCTGAAGGGCTGCCTCTGTGTGGCCCACGCCAGCACCTCGGCCTCCGCAGCCTGGCCCGGGGGCACCACATCCACGGAGCGGAGCGAGGGAGGAGGTCGGCCCCGCCTCAGCCCGAGGGCCACGGGAAGGCGAACAGGCTGCCAGCACCCCGTTCTGTCCACGGGAACGCGTGTCGTGCGGTGGGCTGCGGGGGCCCCCCCGGAAGCAGACGCACAGGAGGACAGAGCCGGCCCCCTCTCTTCCACATCCCCTGGCACCGGTCTCAGAGCTCGGGACGTGCAAGGCATTTCTTTCACCGACTGGCCAGAGTTAAAAAGGCACAGGTGACTCCTACCTCTCCTATTTCCGGAATGTTCCTCTGGAAGTTCTCAAACACTAGGGCATCCTAGAAGGGAGCCTTCTCTTCTTCCCTTCCCCTCCCCCCACTCCCTACCAAGCCTCCCTTTTCTGCTCTGGGCTCTGACTCCCTGCTGTTACACCAGAGCCCCCAGCCCCTAGGACTGGGATGCCACAGGAACAGATAGACCTCAGGGAAGCAGTGCCTACTTCCCAAAGGCTTTGTGCACATCTTGGCCCGGCAACGCCCTTCGGTTGTCATTTAAGGCTGTTTCCTGCCCGTCAGGCCACAGATGTTCCCAAAACTCTGGCTGCACTTGCCCCCAGACCTCCTAGCAGGGACCAGTTGTGCTGGATGTCTCAGAGATTTGCCTTCAGACTCAAAATGCCATGCAGCATACAGAAAGCCTTTCTCTGGATCTGTGCCACAGCCTCCATCAGCTGCTCCAACACAGCTGTCTTCAGTCTCTGGTCCCTCGGTCATGGGTTGGGAGGACACAGGTAAGTGGGGTGTGGGCAGCGGGGTGGGTTGGAAGATGGTAAGACCAAGGCTGTGGTCCTGGTTCCTGGGGGAAAGGAGACACCAGGTGAATGAAAGGTGGGCAGGGCAGCAGGGACACGGAACAGCTAGGGTGGTCTCAGAGGCCTGGTCCCGAGGTAGGAGCTTGAAGCCAGGCAGGACCTGAGGATCGGGAGCCTAGAGTCAATGGGCAGCCCAACTCTCCTCACTCCTGTTTTCCTGGCTGCTGCCTTGGGCATGAAAATAACTACCTCCACCCAATAGCCCCACTCTACCCTTCCAGTAGCGTTTGTCATGTCTGTGGCCTTCCTGCATCTTTTGCACACGCTTCCTACGTCTGGAGAATTTTCCATATGGTGAGTCCTTCCCGGTTAAGGTCGAAGCCAGAACTTGCTCCTCTGCCTGCTGAGGGGAGGTACTATGACCAGGCTCTGCTGTTTTCATGTCCCTGAATGGGACTTGTAGGGGTCCTCCATTGGAAAGCACGGTAGTGGAGGCATCTGGCTCTTCTGGGCAGCAGTGGCAATTTCTGGGACCATGCCTAAAGCAGGGCTATGTATGGTGTGGTGGCGCCATTTTGTCTTCTCTGGGCAGCTCCTGTTTTGTAGGTTGGTTGTATTGTTCTTGGCTTCATGGCAGCCAAGTCTGACTCTGGCCTCCTGGGGGTTCTGTGAGCCTCATAATATCTTTTAATAACTTACTTTTCTGCATAGTCTCATTAGTGTAGACTGTGTTGTTTTGCAACTAGGATCCCTGACTGGTTTACCTTTTGTCCCCCAAAGGCCGCAGCATTTTTGGAAAAACTCACCCCAGAAGGGGACAGAGGAGGAATCCTAGCCAATACTAACAGTTATTAACCCTTTCCACCATCTTATTTGCTCCTGTGTAACCCATCTTTGAGTTCTTAGGGTGCCTCCAAATTCTCCAAGATTATGGGATTACCCTTTTCTGTGATATTTAAATACATTGGCTTGAGTCCCTATCAAGGATAAGGTTAAGACCCTAAGATGTCTCTCCTCCAATGTCATGGAGAAGTCTTGGTGACAAGGAGGTTTACTCTGGTCTGTCTCCAGTGTTCTGCTTCTGCTTGAAGTCCCTACCATCCCCGTCTCCTCCTTGTCTGCATTGTGTCATTCCTGGGGAGACTCCCCTCTCCCTCTGGGGTCCTCTGTTCCCCAAAGGGCCACCATAACACAGGCTGAGACCACCAACACAGGCTGTGTAGCAGAACTTAATGAAATTTAGGAAAAAAGGGGAGATGACATCACAAAACAGCATGGTAGACAATCTCTTTTCTTCTTAAAAATTTTTATGGTGAAATATGTCCCACACATAGAAAAACACATAAAGCCTAAATACACGTTTTAACAAGTTATTTTATTTTTATGCTCATTATTTATTTATTTTTAAAGTTTATTTATTTTGAGAGAAAAAAAGCAAGCAGGGGAGGGGCAGAGAGAGAGGGAGAGAGAGAGAAAGAATTCCAAGCAGGCTTCCATGCTGTGTGTGCGGGCCCTGTGGGGGGCTTGACGCGGGGCTCGATCTCACGAACCATGAGATCAGGACATAGGCTAAAACCAAGAGTTGGACACTTAACCGTCTGAGCCACCCAGCCGCCCCTTAACAAGTTATTTTAAAGTGAACACCTATGTGACTATCACCCAAGACAAGAAATAGGACAGTGCCTCCAGAAGACTCCCATGTGCCCTTGCAAATCATCTGTATTGTGAAGTATTTCATACATTCCGAAGAGCGTGTAAAATGGGTAGATACAATCCGAACAACAATCGTAAGATGAGCATTCGTGTGCGCGTTACCTGTAGCATTACCTGTACCTTTGTGTGCTATTCCCTGGTCATACCGTACTCCCACCCCCAGTCCTCTCGCTAGATTTTCTGTGTCCTTCCAGACAGTGGAGTGTTTGGCGCTTGTCTCCATCAGCACCCTGGCAGGACACAGCACACAACCAGGGGAACTGGGGAGAGATTAATGAAGGGACGGTTTACAAGGTGTGAATGGAGTTAAGGGAAGACGGGGCTGGTGACAGTGGGGAGCCATTACTACTCCTAGACCTGAGGGGTCAAGAGAAGGGAGTGGTTCCCAGAACCCAGGGGGAGAGCTATAGCCCTGAGACAGGGCCCCCCTCTGGGGCCTTGAACTCATGGTAAATAGCCTCCTGAAATGGGGCCAGAAGGGACCAGGGCCAGTCTGCTTGGCCTCACTCTCCTCCTTCCTCCACACCTGCTGCTGCTTCCGTTGGCTGGACCTGACTGGACACCAGAGAGCCCGGGGCATGAGGGATCCCATCCAGGTGACTGTAAAGGTCAGCTCCTGGGCTTGGAGTGGGGTGGAGAAGGGTGAAGAACGGATCTGGATCAGGTGTGGGAGAGGGGCAGACAGAGCCAGACTTGAAAATCAGAGCGGTAAACACAGACCAGACATCTAAGGGAAAGACTGCCGGTGTTAGTTGAAGATAGAGAAGATAAGCGGAATAGAGTCCTTGGGCCACTGTGTGGCTTCTGAAGTGCCAACAATTTACAAAATCCCTTTCTGGGGACATTGCTGGACAAGGCCCTGAGCGAAGGCATCTGGTAGGGCTGGGGTGTGGGCCACATGCAGGACATCTGGCAGAAGAGTGAGCTGCTTTACACTTTTCCATTCGTTACAAGTTCCCTACAGCCCACACACTGTTCTCAGGAGCAGGGTAAACCAGAAAGTCCTGTGGGGCGGCCACAGGCCAGGACAGGAGGGCATGCACTTCCCCAGTACCTGGTCAAGGCAAGCCCAGGGCAGGGCAGATTTGGGCCAGGCTCAGCCAGGCCTCTGTCCTCAGGATGGCGAGACAGCCTGGTGCCAGTGGGCTTGCTGGTGGTGGGACAGCCTTCTGCACACCCATCTTGCCTGAGTCTCCCCTGCTCCTGCGTCATCCACATCCCTGAAGCCCCGTCTTCCTGCACCATCATCGGGGGGGGGGGGGGTGACTGTCTGTCTCCTCATCTCTAGGTCAGCTCTGCTGTATCCTTTCTTTTCCCCTCAGCGTACTCTAAGTTTTGGGGCACATGGTCCAGTAGTTTCACGAAAAATATTGCCTCGGAGGGATTGTGATATCACCCATCTAGAATTGTCTTTATTCTCATGCATTATTGGTCATTTGTCCTGATGGAGGGTTCTAGATTGGAGAGCATTTCCTCTACCATCTCGGCTATTCCTTCATTGTCTCCTTGTGTCCCAGTCCTGCTGATGAGACAACCAAAGCCATCCTGATTCCTTATCCTTGGCACGTGGCCTGTGATCTGCCACCCCTTACCGCTTACAGAAGCCTGCCTAGGGCCCTGGTTGTGTGAAATGCTGCAGAGGCGTGCCTGGTGTGGGTCTGTGTTCACCTTCTCCCCGGACTCTTCTTTCTTTCTGTCACGTGACATTGGATTCCCTGGACTAATCCTCCATTGCTTGAAATCTTTGCTCTCCTACTTTCCATTTCTGTGTCTTTTTTTCCCCCCATTCTTATTTCTAGGAAAATTTCTCAACTTTTTCTTCCAACTTTGTCCTCCAAACCTCTTTATGGCTGCTATCATGTCTTAAATTTCCAACAGTGTTTTATTTTTGTTCTCGGAACATTCATTTTTAAAAGTCGTTCTCGGGTGGGGCTTGCCAAACATGGCCTTTGTTGGAGAGAGATCTGGGTGGACCCTTTGTCGGAACATCGCCAAATATCAGTACTAAGGTTTTCCTCTTGAGCAGGCCAGACTTTTCAGAGAAGACTCTCCTAGCCTCCTGCCTAGAGGAAAAGCGGTATCGTCCAGCATTTGGGGTGCTTGGAGCAGAGGGAGTGCTGGGGGTATGGTCACAATATGTGCAGGATCCCCCAATTTTCCCACCTTCTCTTTAGTGCCCCCCAAACTGTACCTAATCCCCAGCAGGATGGGGGGGAGAGGAAAGGGGTCTAGGGATCTGATTGTTCCTTAAACAACTTCCAACCAATCCCCCCCGTTGTAACTCCCTCTTTCCCCTCCACCTGCAGAGGTTTCCTACCTGGCTTCTGAGCCCTCTGAGCCCTACTGGCTTGGTGGGCTTGGTGCCACCCTGTCCCCACCACCGGCTGAGCAACAGCCTTTCTCTGTGGGTTGGATCAGTTACAGCTCATCGGCCAGCTTCCCAGGTCTGGCTGTGGCTATTTCCTCTTTAGTTTTCCTCACCCTTCCCCTCTCTTGCTGTTTGAGCGAGATTTGGGGGAAAAGCGAAACTAGCATACGTTTAAGCTGACACTTTAAACTGAAACCCTCGCATATTTGTCTTACACAAGCCCCCCAGGCATGTCCTGAGCATGGGAGTTTTTCCCCCGGCCCTCTCCTCCCACACATCAACCTGCCCCCACCCCGTGTTGCTTGGAAGCTCCCCCCACCCCTCCCAGCACCCTCCGAGGCCCTCTGCCAACCCTGGGGTCCAGGCTACACCCCCGATCCTTCTGAGCCTTCTGGCCTTCCCACTTTCCTCCCCTCGTCATCCGGACCAGATCCCTCTCGTCCCCTGAGAGAGGCCATCAGTGGGCTCCACGGTTCCAGACAGCAGAGCGCTCCCACACCCCAGGCAGCAGGGAGCTCCTGGCAGGGCTGTCCTTCCAGAAGAGCAGCAGGTGTGGGCTGACACTTGCGGGTGCCAGGCCACAGCGTCTGGGCCTGCCTGATTCCGGCACAGCTGTGGTGGACACTGCAGGCACCTTGCTCGGGCCCCGCCCCAGCATTTGCCTCAGCTGCTGTCTGCTTCTTTCCCCGAAGGTTGCCTTTACAGCTACAAAAACCAGGCACCCCCTGGAAGTGGATGGTGGCTGATGCTCCCCAGGGCCACCCTCAACACTGAGGGACAAGTTGTTTCTGGAGAGATGCCCAGACTCTTCCTCCAGCAGGATGAGGCTAAGGCATGTTCCACACATTCCCCAGAGGGTCCCCTGTGAAGCTGGGCCCCAGGTGCCTAAGGCAGTAACCAGCCCTCCCAAACCACCCCACTTCTTGGAATCACAGTCCCAATAAACTAGTTGAACCCAACTATCTTAGGCTCTGCTAATGGGGTACCCCAAACAAAGACAGCTGTGAATGGAGATATGGCAGGTAGCCCCTTCTGTTAATGTTCTCACTGGGAACCTTCCCCCAACTCCCAAACCCACATCCTGGGCCACACACTACCACTCTGCCTCTTCCTTTGCCTTCACCCCATGGTCCTCTAGTGGCCAAGTTCAGCCAGCTCCCTCTTGCCAGCCCCACCTCCTGTATTTAGGCCTGCCTCATCATCTCTTTTGAGAATGGCAGCCATGGCCCCCTGACTGGGCTCTTGCCCTGACTGGTCCCCTTCAACTTTTCTGCCCCAACTGGGTCAAGTGGCTATGTGAAACTCTCCAGATTTGGGGAAATTTGTGGCAGTAGAAAACAACCCTGGATATGTATGTTTGTATGTATGTATGTATGTATGTATGTATGTATGTTTATTTATTTTTGAGAGGGACAGCAAGTGGGGGAGGGGCAGAGAGAGAGGGAGACACAGGATCCGAAGCAGGCTCCAGGCTCCGAGCTGTCAGCACAGAGCCTGACGCGGGGCTCGGACCCACGAACTGTGAGATCATGACCTGAGCTGAAGCTGGATGCTTAATGGACTTGAGCCACCCAGGCGCCCCAACCCTGGATTTTTATAATGCAAAGGTCTGTCTGCCCCAGACACTCTCCACAGTCCAGCCAGGGGATGGGTCTGGCTTGGCGTGCTAACAGTATCGGGGTGTGGGGTGCAGGGAGGTAGGGAGTGGCCATGGAGGAAGCACTCGATTTTACTTCTAACCCTGGCTCTCTGCTTCTACCCTGCACCCTTCTCTGTCAGGGACAGCTGCCCCCCACCCCAGTTTCAGCACAGATCCAACCTTCTGGGGGAGCTCATGAGTTTGGAGATCCTTCCAGTCTGAGTCTACTCAGATTCATCTGGAACTTCCATGATGGACGGAGGGTCAAGAAGAGAGACAGACTGACCAGGGAAAGACAAAAATGGAGAGAAAGGAGGACCTGGAGGTGGGATGAGGGGAGGGGAGAGAAACAGGGGGATTTTGTAGCCCAGAAGAGGGGCTCAAGTGGAGACCTGGGAAGAAGTGTGAGGTGCCCATTCTCTGTGTGGAAGCAGAGGATGGTTCCCAAGTAGGTTAAGTCAGGCAGTGCTGGCTGGAGCTGAGGAGGGTCAGAGGAGGAAGGAACAAAGGTGTTCTCTGGCATAACACGGGGCTGGGAGCTAGGACACCAGGGCTCCTGTCTGGCTCTGCTGTAGGCTCACTGGGTGACCTTGGGCAAGATCTTTCCTTCTCTGGGCCTCTGTGGAAAGTGGAGGCTGGGAAAGCTCATCTTTTATTTACCCTGCATCCCTGACCCTCCTCTGGTCCTTCCTCTCCCCTTCCTGGAGATTGCCTCCTCCAGGCAGCCTCCCTGAGCTTTTCCCACCTCTCTGGCTGATGTCCCTTCAGCCACAGGCTGGGCTCCCCTGGCATCAGGACCTCAGCCTGCTCACAGTCTGCTCTGGGGTTCTCTGTTTGGGAGGTGGGCTCTCCTGGGGCTAAGAGCCCTCTGAGGCAAGGACCTCCTCTGCTTTCTGTCCACTTTCCTCATGGGGACTCTGTAGCACTATCAGAGGCCTGTACTAGGGAGGGTGGAAGACACTAGAAGGGGCGTCTGCCCTGGGAATAAGGATGACAGGGTCTGGGGAACAGTGGGGAGCCAGCAAAGCTTCTGGTCCCTGGCTCAGATCTTGCCCAGGCAGGCTTATAGACAGATACTCTCAATGTCCTGTGGTCAGTGCCAAGATATGGAAAGTACAGGTTAAAGTGGAAGCCCAGAGAAGGTGTGGCTGGCCCAGTGAAGAGTGTGGGGGAACCCGGGGGAAAGTTAGAGAAATGTCCTAGACTGAGCTGAGTCTTGAAGAACGAACAGCTCTTGGTCAGGCGGAGGGAGGGATAGAAGGGGGTGGGTGTTTTAGACAGGGCCTCTGCTGGCCCATATGGTACCTTTGTGTGAATTAGACAAAAGTGCCCCCTCCGGGCAGATGCAGCCCCCTGCACGGCCGCGGCCTGGATCTGAGCCTCAGAGTGACCTCTCAGTCAGCCATTATTCTGCCTGTCACAGTGCAGGGCGGCTTGTATATGCCACGGCTCAGAGTGATCTCTGACTGGCAGGGTAAAGAGTCCCAAAGATGTCCACGTCCTAATCCCTGAAGCCCGTGAATGTGCCACTTCACAAGGTGAAAGGGACTTTGCAGATGTAATTAAATTAGGGATCTTGAGATGGAAAGATTATCCCGGATTATCCAGGCTGGCCCTAAATGCAATCATAAGGATCCCTTATAAGAGGGAGGCAGGAGAGTCAGCCTTAGAGAGAGAAGATGCGATACAGAAACAGAGGTCAGAAAGGAGATGGGAAGATGTTCCCCTGTTGGCTTTGAAGGTGGAGGAAGGGGCTCTGGGCCAAGGAAGGAGGTGGCATTTTGAAGTATGGAAATAGATTCCTGCTTAGAGCTTCCAGAAGGAACATCTTGATTTTAGCCTCTGAACACCCATTTTTGGACTTCTGACTTCTGAGGGATAATCCATCTGTGCTGTTTTGAGCCACCATGTCTGTGGGAGTTTGTCACAGCAGCCGGAGGGGCTCAGGTGTGAGCCATGGCGTTTTGTGTCCCATGGCTGAGGGACATTGTGTCTGGAGCCCAGAGTAGGTGAGGTAGGGGACGGGGGAGGCATTCCAGGGTCACCAAGGGCCTTCTAAGTCCTAGAAAAGAGAGACACGACAGAGGGCAGAGTCCTCTCCTGCTAGTCTCATCTTTCCCTTCATGCCTCACCCAGGTGAGGGGCCACTTGAGATAAGGCACTGACTTTGGAGGAAGAGCAAATGCTGAAGAACGTTCCTGAGGGCCCAGCTGGGAAAGGGTTATTGGCTTCCCGTGTGTGCCCAGCATGTGAAAACCTTACACACCCACGTACACAGGAGGGGTTCTAGCACGCTCTGTCTCCTCTTCAGCCTTCTTCCTCACAGAGCCGAGGGTGAGGCAGCTTGTCCTTGGCCATCAGAGGTGCCCTAGGTGTGGCCCTGTGGGGCCTATCTGATGCCAGGTCTCCAAAGGTGACTGCCCTTTGGGGCAACCAGGTTGAGGAGCCGAGGTGGGTCTCACAGGTCTGAACCCCGGGCGGGATGCACAGCAAGTGGAGGAAACTGATTTTTCATTTACACCTGTGATCACTGCTTGGGCGAAACCCTGCTCACTTCACCTGAAAGATGAGGATCAATCAAATTAACCACAGAGCACAGCGCCCGTGGTAGGCACGCCTTGTTCCATCCACCCAACCTCACATGTGATGCCCCAGTTGCTCTGAGCCATGTCAGTTCTTGAAAAACCTCCTGCTTCTCACCTCTGCAAACATCTGGCTCTTTCCCCATTGCTGATCTGCCTGGTCAACCCCTCCCAAACCCTCAGGTGCCACATCCATGAACCTCCACTCCCGCAGGAAAGCCCCTCCACCTGCGCTCAGTCCCCCTGTTCCCCAACCACCTGCCACATCATGTGGAAGCGGGGCAAAATTTCCTGCCTTCCCTCTCACGTGGCCCAGGTCTGTGGTCCCAAGGCAGCTGCAAGATGTTCCAGACTGCATACTCTCCTGCTGAATTTGATATTTAAATTTATGCATATTTCATATTTGTATTAGTAATGTTATTGTACCATTCAATTCTATTTATACGTTAAATGTGAATTTCATATACAAATATGAAATTTACATATAATATTTGCATATGAAATTTATATTTATAAGATAAAGAAGGAAAGAGGAAAAAATTTTAAAGGAAATGCTGTTTCTTTTCTTCCCCTCTGCTGGCCTGGCAGAAGGGAGTTCTAGCAGAAGATTAGAGGAAAAGCTTTGTAAAGTTTAGTGGTGTGTCTTTAAGAACTAAATGTCAGAAGGAAGGCAGAATTTTATTTATTTATTTATTTATTTATAAGTTTATTTTTATTTTGAGAGAGGGAGAGCGTGCACATGAGTGAAGGAGAGGCAGAGAGAAGGAATCCCAAGCAGGCTCAGCGCTGCCAGTGCAGAGCCCGATGTGGGGCTCGAACCCACAAACCATGAGACCACGACCCAAGCCAAGATCAAGAGTCGGATGCCCCATGAGCCACCCAGGCACCCCTGGAAGGCAGAATTTTATTTTATTCTTTTTAATTTTTTTTAACGTTTATTTATTTTTGAGACAGAGAGAGACAGAGCACGAACGGGGGAGGGTTGGAGAGAGAGGGAGACACAGAATCTGAAACAGGCTCCAGGCTTTGAGCGGTCAGCACAGAGCCCGACGCGGGGCTTGAACTCACAGACTGCGAGATCATGACCTGAGCCGAAGTCAGACGCTTAACTGACTGAGCGACCCAGGCGTCCCTGGAAGGCAGAATTTTAAACGCACCTGCCCTTGACCCAACAATTCCACTTCTATGAAAGTATTCTGTAAATATATGACACTTGTTCAAAATAACATGTTCACAGTCATTCATTGTAGCATGATGTGTAATAGTGAACAGTTAGAAAAAAAAGCATTATAAGCCATTAATTGGTGTTTGGTTAAACAAATTATAGTATATTCATTTAATGAAATACTATGATATTGTGCTGTCATTAGCCAACAATGAGGTATCTCTACAGTGGTATGAAATAAGCTCTAAGATATGTTGAATAAATTTTTAAAAACCCCTGTGCAGAATATTGTGCAACCATTTAAATAAAAACTATATGTGTGCAATGTGTATGTGTGTGTACACATGTGCATCAGATTTGTATTATTCATAAAATATAGTGTATCTGGAAGGCCCAAAATATGGGCAAGGATGTGTTCCTCTGAGAAGGCTCATAGTGTGGCATTAGCACCTTTTGAATCTTGTACACTAAAATATACTAAAATAATATACTATACTAAACTAAAATAATACTAAATAATACCGAAATAATAAATACTAAAATACTATACTATAGTAAAGCATAAAAAAATTTAAAAAATAAAATAATAAACATCAAAAAAATAAAAATAAATAAAATCAAGAAGACAAAAAAAAAACAAAAACAAAACAAAATAATGAAAGCTTAAATAAAAATAATTGAAGTGCTTAGAACAGAGCCTGGCACGCAGTACTCGTGAGTGAATCTTATCTGTTGGCCTCCTTTCTCCAAGGCTGACCTAGGTACTTCTCAGTGTTGTCACTTCATTATGTCCACACCTTCACTCTGTCATTATATTAGTGTGTAATAACTGCCTAGATCCATGCTTGTCTATCCAGCTAGGCTAAACATGACTCCAGGGCAAGGACGATATTTTGCACCTTATGCACCAAACAGAGACACCAGCAGATAGTAGATTGTTGAGTGAATGAATGTATTAGAGGGAAAAATGAAGGGATGGCACCCGCTCTCTAGAAGCTCGTGGTTTAGTAGTGGGACAAGAGTCACACATGACACATTTCAGTGAATACAGGCCACATATGACAATGACTCTGTGAGCCTCTAGATTTAGAAAGAGAAGGAAAGACTCCCAAAGCAGAGAAGTGATCACAGCTGCAGGGCCGGGGTCCAGGTCTGCAAAGATGGAAGTCAGAGGACAGCTGGTCTAGGACTGACGCAGCATGGAGGCTACAGCGGAAGGACCAGATCTGGTGTGGCGGGACAATTTGGGAGAGACCCAGCCATGGCCAAGACAGCAGAGCTATACTCAGGTAGACTGCTTCTCCACCAGCCAGGCTGGGAGGTGGCTCGGCCATTCTCCCCCTTCACTACAGCTTCCATCTCAGAGCCGCCCAAGGGCATCTGAGTGGCACCTGACCCTTGCCATCTGCCTCTCTGGGCCAGCCCTCAGGCATGGAGCTGGTTAGCCAGCCTGTCCCCCTGTCTTGGTCTCCAGCCCTGTGGGAACTGGGTGTTTTGTCACTTTTGGAAGCTCAGTGCTGGAGTCTGACAGCATGTATGCATCCGTTTCTATACTTGTCCTAAAAATTGGCTGGCCTGCTAGGAAAGATTATTAGTATAATTACTTGCCTTGTCATTAACCAAGACCTGACTTAACCTTGTTAGGTCTTGGGGGCGGGGAAGAAGGGGGCACCGGGCTCAGGAATACTGGCCAATCTCCCCAAAGGGAGATTGCAAATCATTCAAAAACTCAGTTGCTTTAGCAAAACCACTATTTAATTCTCTCTCGTGATTCTGTGGGTTGACTGGGTTCAGCCAGCTAGTTCTTCTGCTGGTCTTGCTTGGGGGTCTCTGACGTAGGAACCTTCAGATAAAGGCTGGGGCTGGAGTCACCCACGGGCTAAACAAAGATGCTGAGTCAGCTGGGCCTTCTTCCTCTCTACGTGGCCTCTCCACACAGTCCCTTCAACAGTGTAGCCAGATATCTTACATGGTGACTCAGGGATCTCAAAAGTAAACCTTCTAAGAAAGAGGAAGTAGAAGTTGCTATTTCTCTTGAAGGTTAAGGCTGGAACTGGCTCTGAATCACTTCTGCCACATTCTGTTGAATAGTGTGTCACAGGCCAGCCTGGATTCAGTGTGGAGGAGAGACTACCTCATGGCCTGTGTGTGAGTCACTGAAGACCATCGTTGGAAACCAGCTTACACAGCCCTGCAGAGTGATGGAGGTGATAGCTGAGGCACCAAGAGGGAAGTGAGGGGTGGTCTGTAATGACAGGGATAGATCCTGTCAACTGGGCTTAGGGAGCCTCCCGTGCTGATCTTGGCTTTCTGACATGGAAATGCTGAGACCGGATGGATCTCCTTTACACAACAGCCTCCCCACTCCAGCCACACACCCTGCCTGGGCTCGGGGCCTTGACTCCACTGTCCTCTGAATGTGCCCCTTGACAGGTCACTTTAATGCACAGGCTGAAAGAAGTCTTGAGCATGGCAGTGCGTGTCTGGCCACTGCAGGGGTTCCAGCCTCCTATACCCAACTGCTTCCTAGGTTGTTCCCCTGGGATGTTCCAAAGGTGCCTCAAATTCAGTGTCAAGAACTAATCCCCCACCTCCCTCTTCTTTTTGTTTTGTTTTTTTTTTAAGTTTATTTATTTATTTTTGAGAGAGAGACAGAGAGAGAGAGAGACAGAGAGAGAGAGAGAGAGAGAGAGAGAGTAGGGGAGGAGCAGAGAGAGAGGGAGAGAGAGAGTTCCAAGCAGGCTCTGCACTGTCAAGCATGGAGTCTGATGTGGGGCTTGAACTCACAAACTGTGAGATCATGATCTGAGCTGAAACCAAGAGTAGAATGCTTAACCAGCTGAGCCACCCAGGCACTGCTACCCCCCTCCCCCACCTCCCTCTTCTGAGGGAAGCTTTAACTGGAGCTCCAAGGTCATTTGTCCTTATACAGGAGATGGCTCAAGGGACTCCATGTTGATTCTCTATTAGCAGAAAAGAAAAATCAAGTTCAGTCAAGTCCAGAAGTGTTCGTGATATAGTAAAATGTGGGTGATAACCATGTCTGGCTCAAGATTATCTCCTGATTAGCAAATTGGATAAGTTATGTGGAAGCAGGGGCGCCTGGGTGGCGCAGTCGGTTAAGCGTCCGACTTCAGCCAGGTCACGATCTCGCGGTCCGTGAGTTCGAGCCCCGCGTCAGGCTCTGGGCTGATGGCTCGGAGCCTGGAGCCTGTTTCCGATTCTGTGTCTCCCTCTCTCTCTGCCCCTCCCCCGTTCATGCTCTGTCTCTCTCTGTCCCAAAAATAAATAAAAAACGTTGGGAAAAAATTAAAAAAAAAAAATTATGTGGAAGCATTAAAAAGTGTAAAATGCTATAATGGAAGGAGGGACTGATATTTAAGGAAGGTGTATTTGACTTCTGTTGATTTATCTGTCTAGTATCCATTCTCCACTTCTGATAACAGAGCCCCTTTTCCCCTTAAGAAACATATTCCATGGTTTGGACAGGGCTGGCCTATTTGAGAAGTAGATACATGCCTCAGGCATAGCCATTATCTCTGACCATTAGGATTGGCTCAGAAATGGGCATGTGAACTCAGACAAGACCAATGAGAGTCCTCCAAGCTTTTTCTGCTCAAGTTCTCGGCAAAGGTAGTCTCTATCAACTGAAATTGCTGAGGTCAGTATGGCCTCCCATGTTGGGGGGAGAATCCATTTGGGAAATACAGAAAGACAGAGCCCTGCTGACATCACCCAAGCCTCTGGATCCAACACTGCCTGAAGCCAGAACAACCCTGACTTTTCAGTTCCATGAGTCAATCAATATATTATCTTTTTTTGTAGCCTGATTCAGTGTCTCTAAAAACAAAAACATACACACAAAAAACCCTCTTTACCATTCATTTTCACCATCCCATGACTTACTTGAAGACCTGGCTCAAATTCTCTTTTTCCAAGAAGCCTGCTTGAGGAACCCCATCCTGTAGTATACATGTCGTTCAGATTTCATTACCTTGTACTGGTTCATCTGTAATATTATAAATGTTTTGGGGAGGGAGCATTTCTGGAACCCATGTGGTCCTCCTTCCAAGTAGCATGGAAGCTTCCAGAGGGCTGGAGTGCTTTGTGTGGGCTGAGTATCTGCATACTGGGTTCACTGCTTGGGGTGAGGTTGGCGCCTATGTGAGGACACAGGCATCTGTGTGAGGGCATGAGGATAGGTGTGGGTGTGTGCATGTGACCAGAGCAAAGGTGTTGTGTATACCTGTGTGTGTGTAAAAAGCCAGTGTGTGAGCACATACACAGAAAGATGGGCAGTGAGACTGGTTCAGGGACAAGTCCCTGCAGGGCTGGCAGGAGTGTCCCTGCTTCAGCCTCGAAGCCCAGGCACATGTGTGGCAGAGGAAGCCAGAAGTGCCCTCCGTAGAGTGGCTGTGGTCTCATGGTGTGGCCTTTGGTGGAGACTTCCTTTACCTTCATAGCTCAGCTTGGATTCTTCAACCACGGAGGCCTCAAACCCTTTCATTTCTGACTCCCCAGCACCTAGCGCAAGTCCCAGCATGTTGTCAGAGCCCAGGGGTTAGTGTTGAAGGAATAAATGAAGGAATGAATGCTCTGGATCCGGATGATTGCCTCCCCCTTTTCAAGCAGCCCAGGGAGGAAGTGACACCCCTTCTCCAGTCAGACAGGCCAGGCGGTCTGCAGGTGCTGTTCTCTGAACCCCTCACTGTGCTCTCACTCTCCTCTGGCCCTTTGCATGGCCAGGTATCCCTGCCTAAGACACACTCCTCTGTCTCTCCCTCCCCTGCATGGCCTACCATCCGAGAGGTCTCAACTAGGACATAAGACACAGCTTCCCCAGAAGTCTGCCCCCGCACACGCTCACACACGCTCTTTTCATGGGGCCCCACAGCATTGGTCCTGGCATTTATGGAAGTGCTTAACACACTGCATTATGAATGCCATGTTTGAGTGCCTGGGGGCTGGGATCATGTCAGATTCTGTTTTTGTTTTATTTCCACTGCCTGGTCTCCATTTGTTCATTTACTCAACAGCTGTTTATTGAACACCCATGAATCTGCCAGGCACTGTTCTAGATGCAGGCAAGATGGAGGTGAACATGACAGAGAAGTTCTCTGCTCTCATGGAGCTTCCACCTTAGTTGGGGAGGGAGAGACAACCAGCAAGCAAGCAAGCAAATGCTCAAAATGGAAACAGATCATTTCAATGAGGCTAAGTGCTATACAGGAAAGAAATCATGGTGATGTAGCTGAGAGCTTGGAGAGCCTGGAGGGGTCAGAGAATGCCTCTTGAAGGAGGCAGTATTTAAGCTGAGATAGGCAGAAATCTGGGGGAGAATATTCTAAGTAGAGGGAAGATCTGAAGAGCTTCCCTCAGGGTGGCATGGTGCCCTGCCACAGCAGGATAAAGGCTGATTCAAAGGAGCAGTGGGGAGAGCTGAGGTTGGAGAGGCAGGGAGAAGCCCTAATTTTGCAGAATTTCTGGCCATGGCAAGGAACCCAGGTTTTATTCAAATTACAATAGAAAAGTGACATGACCTTATTTAAAATCTTCAAAGATCACCCTGGCTGTTGTAGAATGGCTGGTAGGGAACAAGAGGAGGCTTGGATTGGGAGACCAATCACGTGGAGGAGACTGTGGCAGTCATGGATGTGGAGAAGAAAGGACGGAGGTGGACATATTGAGTTGAATTTACAGGACTTGGTGAATCTCATGTGGCTTGGAAGAAAAAGGGGGGAACCCGGGAGGCCTTCTAGTCTTGGGAGTCTGAGTGTGTGCTGGTGCCAGTTTTGAAGATGGGACAGATCAGATCAGGGTGGGGACAGAAAGCAAAAGTCTTGTTTTGCCTGTGTCAATTTTGAAACGCCTGGTAGATATCCAGAAGAGATGACAAGTAGATATGAGCCTGTAGCTCAGTGGAGAGGTCAGAGTTGAAGATGCAAGTGTAGGAGGCATCGACATGCAGATGGTTTTTAAAGCCTTGATGAGATCATCCAGGTAAAGCGTGTTTAGAGAATAGAGAACAATGACCAGGCCCCGACACATGACGACATTTAGAGGTTGACTGAAACCAACAGAGGGGCCTGAGATGGTCAGAGAGAGAAAGAGAGAAGAAAAGTAGGAAGATGGTTTTCCTTGAAACCAAGAGAAGAGTACGTTTCAATGAGACTGAGCCAACCATTCCAGCACTGCTGGTACAGCCAACACATTGGCAGAGAAGTGACACAGGCTTCAACAACGTGAAGGGTGCTGGAGATCTTGACAAGGCAGTTTTAGTGGAGTGTTGATGATGGAAGCCCAACGTGGGGTGGGGGTGGGGTATGGAGAGAATGAGGGTGAAGGAGTAAGAGCACTGGATAGGGAGATCTTCCTAAAGAAATTTTGCTGTGCTGGAGAGCAAGCAATTGGAGCAGTAGCTACTGGAGAGAAGGGGCATCAAGGAGAGAAAATTTTAAATTTATTTTTGTTTTGATTTTTGCTTTTAAAGAGATGGGAGCTCCTAGAGCATTTATGTGTGCTGATGGGAAAGATCCTGTGGAGAGGGAAAATTATGGTGGAGAGGGGACGATCATAAGAAAATTTCATGAGCAAAGATCTTGAGAAAGAAAGATGGGATCTATAGCTCAAGACAGAGTTGGCTTTAGACCGGAATTGGGGTGAGTAGATGGGTTCAGATGCATGTAGGCTTATAGTTTTAATGATGGGAGAATGAAGAGATTCCTTCTAGCACTTTATACTTTCTCAGTGTAATACAGGACAGAGTGATCAGCTGAGGACTAAGTGGCATTTGAAGACAGAGGAGGTAGAGTGAAAATGGCAGAGAGGTATAGGGAGGACGCCATGTTGGGCACCCACTTGAGAATTCTGTTAGCTGAGTGTGATCAGTCACCATGGTGCATGTTTCTCTCAGCCACACTCAGCCCCACAGGTGCAGGCATAGAGGAAGCAGAAGTTAAAATGCATGGCTTTTGGACAACCCAGTGTTTGGGCCTGACCGAGCGGATGAAGTCTCTTCAGTGTTCCCGCTGATCTTGGCCTCACTGACAAAGAAGCCTATGCCGTCACTGCCAGCCCCCACCATGTTCAGCACTCAAAAGAATGTCAGCCCTTCCAATGACTGGGGGAACTACCTGGGGGCGGGAGAGAAGGGTGAGATCACTGTATGGAATGCTCATTCCTGCGCCCCCAACCTCCTCACCTCCCTGCTCCGACATGACATAGACGAATCACACCCATGTGGTGGACCCAGGAACACAAAGATAACACAGTGTGGGGCTGGGTCCTGGCCCCTGACAAACAGGCTGCCCTGGGACCCAGCCCAGCCACAAAGAACTTCTCAGAGGAGTTTTATTGGGGTGCATGTGTGTGTCTCTCTTCTTCACTGTCAGGCACCCACTTGCCTCCGGAGAAAGGGCTCCTTCATTCCTGGGGTTAGTCATCCACCCCTGCGCAAACAACGGGCCCTTTCCACAGCTTTCTCACTCACCCTGGGCCAGGGCCTAGCACAGTCGCTGGCACAGAAATGTGCTTCATAAATTCTTATTGGATACGTGAATGAACGGACACATCAAAGCAAGCATCCATCCAAGGCAGGAAAACCCTTGCCTTTCGCCTGGTCAGATTGAGCAGCCCCTCTGTCATCTCTTCCCGGCAGTGCCGCCTGGATGAACAAGACCAGCTCTGGCAGAGCAGGAAGGTCTCCAGGTTCAAAGGAAGCGCCCCCTGAGAGGGGAGGGCAGAGAGAGTTCTCAGGGGCTGAGGAAAGAAAGAAAGAAAGCCTGTCCCTTCCCTGAGTCTAGTACAAAAGGGCCCGGTGTCACTTCAGTTCTGGACACTATGGTGGGCATCAGCTTGACTGCCTTCTCCCGTGACCTTCTGGTCATAACCCCTTGGAGGCCAGAGCAGCCTCTGGTACATAGGCCCTGGCTCCACACCAGCCATAGGGAGGCTCTCGACCTCAGGCTGAGGGCCCTTTGAGCAGAATGACCGCCTCAGCGACTACAGGGCCAGGAGGTCAGCCAGTCAGGGATCGTACCAAGAAGGAATTGTCATTTCCAGCAGGGCTCCCAGGCCTCGATCCAGCTGAAAGAATTGCTGAAGATAACCTACCCCTGGGGGTCCGAGCCTGAGGGGAGACGGGCCGTCATGACCATTCTCCTGCTCCTCTATCCGTTCCCACCTCTCCTTTGTTGCCAGGATTCTCCTGAACACCCTGGTCACCTACGTGAGAAATGGAAACCACAAGTGGCTTTCTGGAGAAATTCCGAGCAGTCAACCTCAGGGAATACTCACCAAGCCCTCTGGGAGGGGTTCTCGACCTGGCTGGGAGCCAGGAGAAAGAGTGAAGCCAAGAGGACTGAGGGCCCAGAAGTGGTGCAGGTGAGGGGTGTCCGCACCTGGCTCTGGGCTCCTGCTGAGGTGCTGGGCAGGAGCAGGCCTCAGCTGCTAGGACCAGGCCCAGGGATGCTTGAGAGAGCTGGTGGCCTGGCTGTGGCTGGTGAGAAAGGAGCCACTGCAGACGTGAGGGCTGAGAGTAGAGCACACCCTGCCTAGCAGCACCCCTGCCAGGGAAATATCACTCATGAGAAGGCCTTCGAGGAGCTTCCAGGACAAGCAAGGAGGTCCTATGGGTGAGCCTGGCGATCCCTTCAGTAACCGTATTAGTATCTTGGGGGCAGCCGTAACAAGGCACCACAGATTCAGGCTTAAACAACAGAAATTCGTTCTCTCACACCTTTTAACCCCATAGGAAGATAAAGGTGTTGGCAACATAGGTTTCTCCTGAGGCCTCTCTCCTTGGTTTGCAGATGGTTGCCTTCTCACTGTGTCCTCACATGGTCTTTCCTGGTATGTCTCTCTCTTCTCACAAGCGCACCAGTCAGATTGGCTGAGGGCCCACCCTTATGACCTTACTTAACCTTCATCACCTCCTTAAAGGCCCTCTCTCCAAATATAGTCACGTTCTAAGGTACTGGGGGGTGAGAGCTTCAGCATATGAATTTGGGGGGTACATAGTGACTATGGGAAGGCTATCCTGACTGTGACTGTGCGTGTCATGGAACAATTGACTGCTGGGCCAGTTCCACATATACAGCAGGCCCACTTCCTTTGACTCACCTCATTTTTCCCAGAACCTTGGAGAAGAACAGCCATTATTGGCCCATTTGATGGATAGGCTGAAGCAGAGCAGTAAAGGGGCAGCCCTGGAGCCTTGGTGTTCTGGGTGCTCCTCGTCTACTGTCCCGTGCTTTCCAGCAAGGTCATGTCTGAAGATCTCACACCACCCAGCTGGAGGAGCCTCCAGCAACCTGCATGCTCTCTATCTGTATGATGTAGGAGGAAACTGAGGTGGCAGCCTGCTCTCTAGAGGTGAAGTGATTCATGAGGCCCGTAAGATTACTAGCTGATGCCATGTCTTATCTCCTTGACTCACTTCACTCAGGCTCTGACAAGCTCAGTGATTTGCTAAGGGTCAGACAGGTCCTGGCACCCAGAGGGCAGAGCTTATCCCCAGTCCCCCTAGAGGTTCTTTGCAGGCTTCTGGAAACTCTCCTGAGTAGGTCTCTCTGGGGTGGGCCATCCTATCAAGGCTCCATCCTGACAGCCTCTGCCCCTGCTCTCCGGGGGTCTTTGTACCTCCCATGCCTGAGAACTCTGTATCCCTGGGCCTCACCCTCATCCCTCCACGTGGGTGTGAAGGGGCTCAGCTCACCGGGGGGCGGGTTGGGGGGGGGGGCTCCTGTGGAGGGATGAGGGCTGTGGCAGGCAAGGTCAGGTGTGAAAGGCAGCCAGGAGGCCAGAATGCCCAGTCTCCAGGACACTAGCCAGTTTGTCAGGGAAGCCATAAGAAGTGCTTCTTTGAGTTGGCCCTGCCTGGTCCCACCTAGTAAGGAAGCTTGACCAGCTGCCCTTTGTTCACGGGCTAAGGCCTTACTTTGGTTTCCTGTTGGAAAGCTTCATCTAGATACTTCCAAGGAGCTCAAGCTCTCTGGTGTCTTCCTCTGTGGCCATGGCAGATGAAAGGCCAGAGGGCAGATCTTTCCCTAACCTGGCCATGGCAGGTGAGGGGTCCCTGGGAGGAGCACCATGGCCTAGAGATCTGCTGGGTTTTGACTGTCAGCTTCTTCCAGCCAAGCAAGCACTAGAAGGTCCCCATCCGCCACTTTGGGTTTAATGGTGGCTCCAGAGGTCTTCCTGCCTGACCGTAGCAGCCTGTGAGTCCATCCACAACCGCCAGGTGGCTTGGGCTACTTAGGATCTCTTCTAATCAGCACCAGCATTAAGGCCCATCCTCACTGAGGCCAGCACATAGTGACCAAGAACTGTCCCTTAAAGATGCTTTCATTGACTGTGGAAAATGGAGCCAGAGAACCCACTTGCTCATGTCACGGTGCCACTGGGTTTGTCTTAATCTCTGCTGCATCCCAAGCTGACCATAGAACCTGGAAGGTGGTGGAGTTGAATCAATAAACAGATTCCCCAGACAGTTCAAATCCCCTTCTCCTGGCCCCACCCACCAGGGGTCACTGTCAAGGACTTGAGATTCAGTCCATCCATCAGGGCAGGCACGTGGGGGACACCTCTCCATTATCACCAGGAGCCCACAGTGGGTTGCCTGCATGGGAAGAGACTGTAGGTCTGACCAGGGGCATTACTGTGAGCGTCAGACTTTTCAGGAAATAAAGAGGCATTGATTGTGTGAGACCTCTTGGCAGGTAATTGAAACTGCCTGATTCCCCTCAGACCAAACCCTGAGGTGCCCCGGGCTGTGAGCTGGCACGGTGGTTAAAGGCATGGACTGGGGCCTGGCCGGACTCCAGCAGGAGCAGCGTGGGAACGTGGCCTTCAGCCCCTGCTGGGCCCCATGTGGGGGGAAGTTGGCCACCAGGTGGGGGAAGTCATCCAGGCCCAAATACCAGGGCCGCCTCTGATGGGCACTTCTGGGCAAACCAGGCTTCAGAGGGCCCCACAGCAGCCACTGCTCCTGTGCCACTTGTCCCTCCACGTGTCTTCCTAGGACTGCCTTTTGGTGGCCTTGGGGACTCACGGGAATTCCCTCACTCCCACACGGGGATGTGGCCATGGCAGCAGGGCTGAGCAGGGTGTACCCCTCACAGGGACAACACCTGGCCCACCTGGAGGAGGCGGGGTTAGAGCAGAGCGAGTCCTGTGATGGGTCGTCTGAGGACCCTGGCTGCACCAGCCCGTCCTGTGTTTCTCCACACCGTTGACCCACCAGTGACTATAAGGTGGGTACAGGGGGCCGGAGGGTGCTCACGTCTAGGGGTAATGAGTGGCTGGCCTGGCAGGCAGCGGTGGCCACAGATGAGCTTGTTCTGCCGCATATTCTTGGTCTAGCCTGGCTGCTCCAGAGCCTGAGGCCGAGGCTGCAGGAAACCTGCCTTTCCTGTCCAGCCCTCCTGGCCCCTGTCAGGCACCCTGGATGAAGGCAAGGCGCTCTCACCAGCTCTCACACGAACCTCTCTTGGGTTGGGTTCCCAACAAACAAGATCTTGCCCAACAGGGCCCACTCACTTTTTCCTTCTTCTCTGCCTGGTTCCAAGGAAAATGGTAGACAGTCTCGGGTTTGCATTCTGGCTCTGGCTCTCCCTAACTGAGGCTTGGGGCAAAGCCATTTATTTTCTCTGAGCCTGATTTTCTCATCTGTAAAACAGAGTGGTGGTTGTGAGAATAATTTGAGAAGATATAGACAAAAACACCTGGCACATTGGGGGCTGTTCGTGGTTGATAGTTCCCACCCCCCACCTCCCAGTCCCCAGAGTCCTGAGCCCTGAGTTTGCCTGTGCCCCCTGGCCTGATCCTGCTAGATGTCACCTTGCCCAAAGCCGGGCCAGACTTCTGAAGCCCTTGCTCTTGGCCCTTTCCGTCCCCAGCGAGCTGCTCCTGTGCACTCCTTGGGACTTACCGGGCTAAGTCTCACCTCCCAGCCTCATGCTGGCATTGAACCTGCTTGAACGGGGCGGCCTTTCCCCTGGGCGCATCTTTCTTGTTCTTGCAGGCCCCTCTCCTCCTGGCTGAACCAAACCTTATCAGGGCACCCTTCTGAGATGGCGGCTCCCTGTTACTGACTGGGGAGTGTCTGTCCTGTGCACCAGCCAGTCCCTGGGGCTTATGGGGGCGCCCCATCCACACCTGTGCTGGAAATCTGCTGCTTCTACACACCTGACCTGGCTTTGATCAACCCGACCGCAATGTCCTGCCCTCTGAGGGCTTCAGGACAATAATGCCAGCATGGTCATGCCTCCTATCAGCTGGGGTCTGAAGGGTTTCATGCCCAAGATTGCCAATAAACCCTCCCAACAACATCCAGATAAGTATTACTATTCTCACTCACAGAGGAGGAAACAGAGGCCCAGAGAGGTTAAGTGACTTTCCTGAGGTCACTCAGCTAGAAAGTGGTCAGTCAGGGATTTGACCCTAAAGTCCATGCACTTTCCACTGAAGGGAATGCTTCCTGGCAGGGGGAAGGAAAGGGTGTGGAGCTATCTCAGGGGCAGTCATGGGCAGGGGCTTTTCCCCTGGGGTCTGGCTATGCTGTCAAAAATAGATGGCAGCACCTCTAGCCTTGGAGGTTCATCTTCAGAAGTCCCTTCATCTTTGGGGCTTTAGTGTCTGAGGGAGACTTCCCTCCACAACTTCCCATGGTGAGGAGCCCCTCCTCCCACCCACCAAAGCCTATCAGCCTGCCTGCCTCTCTGCCTGACTCCCCTTGCCCCAGCCCCTGTTCTGGTTCCACCCCATGCAAAGGGGACTAAAGGTGGGATGGGAGGCTCCCAAGTCAGGTTATTTTATGGGCTCAGGGGCTGCCTGCCAAGACCCAGGATGTGGCAGAAATACTTCATGGCTTCTATCTAGGACTTTGCAAACAGATAGATCTGGATTCATATAGTGGCTCCAACATTTCTTAGCATGACGCAATGAGAAATTTATTTTGCCTCTCTGAGCCTCTGTTTTCTCATCTGCAAAATGGGTGAATGCAAGGATTAAATACTGAAAAGAAAAGAATAGGATTAAATACTGAGGAGAGAAGATGGCATTTGGTATTGTGCTCGGCATACAGTAAACGCTCAATAAATGGTGGTAGTTATTATTAACATTCCTCTGGATTTGGATATTCTGGGTGAAGTCATCTACTTGGCACTTTAAGAAACTTCTGGATTTCCTCTCTGTATGGAGATTTCACAGTTGGGGGGGCTGAGATCAAGGGCCATTCACTAGATAGGGGAACCTGCTGTGGGATCAGAAAAGCCCTCAGTGGGTTGAGCATCTGTAGGGACAAGAGAGACAGTGAAATCATAGTCAGTGGCAGTATCCCATCTCCTCCAGGGGCCTGAGCCCTGCCCCTTCCTCCATCCCTCTGCTCACTTGCAGCCTTACCCCCTGGCTCCAGTGAGCAGGACGGTCTCAGCAGCATGAGCCTTGAGGATGTGATGAAGGCAGTCTCTGCTCTGTGGTGGTTGTGGAAGGCCTCCCTGCCTCTCATTGCTCAGACCAGAAGGGGCAGGGCCCAAGACACAGCAAGACCGGGAGGGAGGAGGGCCTTGGATGCTAGGGTTGGGAGGAGGCTGGGCTTTATGCAGTAGGGTTTGGGAGCTAAGGCGAGAGACCAGAAGGAAGCCAGCAGCTGGCTGGGTGAGGGAGCCATGGGGTAGGAGGTCTTTCCCCAGTCCTACAGCTTGTGCTCCATATCTTAGGAGCCACCATAACAGGGCTGCCAGACAGGATTGTGGCTGATTACCAAGCCCGCCTGGAGGTTGGACATAGGTCCCCTGGGAGCTAGGCCCCAGCACAATTGTGCTCTCCAGCAGGAAAGCTCTCAACTGGTTTGACTTGATTTCCAGAGCTCCCTGGCTTGTGGCTGGCACCTCAGAGAGAGGGGCTGGGGAAGACAGAGCTTTTGTCTGCATAAAAAAAGCTGGTAAGGGGAGGATTTAAGAGCTGTCTACTGGTGGACAAAGTCAAGGGCCTGCAAGATTTCCAGCAAATGGGCCCATCCCAGAGGTGGCCAGGCATTCCCACTCACATGCCCTGGCGGCTGTGCTGGTCACAGCATGGATACAAATTACATGTTATTAGAACAGTCCGGATGATGAAGTCACTGCAGCTCTAATCCTATTTATTTCAATGACAGCTTTGGCAGAGCAGTAAATCTTGCTGCCAACCCTGTCTCTTGTGGCCGGTTCCCCGAAGGAGCTACTGTCAGACGTGACTACAGGGAGGGGTCCTTGTCGGAGCCATAATTCATATTACCTTTTTCCTTCAAATGGAAAATTCTTCCAGGAAAGGCTGCCATGAGGTGTACTGTATTTTTAAAAGATGGCCCCTATGATATATGCCATCTTACATGCTCATTTTGACACTCCTCCTGACAAATAGAGGTATATGTCCCCTTTCCTTGAATTTGGTTGGGATTCGATGACTGCTTTGATGGGCAGAAGTCACTATGTGACTTCCAAAGCTAGGTCAGAAAAATGCCATACACTTCCACCCTATTTTCTTGGAGCTCTTGCTCTTGGAACCCAGAAGTCATGCTGTAGGCAGCCCAGGTCACCTGGAGAGGCCACATGTGGGTGTTCTGGCCAGCAGCTCCCACTAGGTCCTAGCTGACCACCAGCATCAGCCAGACCAGCCATGTGAGCGAAGAGATGGTCCAGATGACTGGCCCAGCCAACATCTGACTGCAATTTCATGAAGGACCCTAAGTGAGAACCACCAGAATGAGCCCAGCCAGCCCCCAGAATTGGGACACATGATAATAAAATGATTGTACAGTTCACTCTCGAATAAAGCTGGGATTAGAGGCGCTGACACCCTGTGCAGTTGAAAATATGTAGGGGCGCCTGGGTGGCTCAGTTGGTTGAGCGTCCAACTTCGGCTCAGGTCATGATCTCGTGGTCTGTGAGTTCGAGCCCCGCGTCGGGCTCTGTGCTGACAGTTCAGAGCCTGGAGCCTGCTTCAGATTCTGTGTCCCCCTCTCTCTCTGCCCTTCCCCCACTCATGCCCTTTGTCTGTCTCTGTCAAAAATAAGATAAACATTAAAAAAATTTTTTTTTAAAAAGAAAGTATATAAAGGTTTGACTCCCCCCAAACTTAACTACTAATAGCTTACTGTTGACCAATACCATATAACCAATAACATAAAGGGTTGATTAACACATATTACGTGTTACCACTACCACTATGCCTTACCAATAACATAAAGGGTTGATTAACACATATTGCGTATGTTGTATGTATCATACAAGGAAAGAAGCTAGAGAAAAGGAAATGTTATTGAGAAAATCATAAGAAAGAGAAAATACATGAACAGTATTGTACTATATTTATTGGAAAAATCGGTGTATAAGTGGACCCATGCTATTCAAGTCCGTGTTGTTCAAAGGTCAAGTGTTTTAAGCCACTAAGATTTGAGGGGATTGGTTACAGAGCAATAGGTCACCAGAACACTCACGGGTGATGATAAGGGACAACCTTTGCCTCTCAGGCTTCTCTGCTATGGGAAAACGCAAGTACACTCTTCCCTCCCAAACTTTCCTTCTTAGATTCTGGAACTTTGTCATATCTGGGTGATTCAATCTTTCAAAGCAGGACTTGAGAGCGGGAATTCCAGTTTTCAAAAGCAGGAAGACTACTCTCTTACTCACTTTCCCAAGGAAGTTATTCTCTCAGGCATTTCGACTAAGAGAGGCAGTTACGATGTCCTGGAAAGATCATGACTCAAATGTCAGGTAGACCCAGTCTTCGTCTGTTCAGGATGATAGAACAAAATACCAGAGGCTGGGTGCTATAAACAATAAACATGTATTTCTCACAGCTCTGAAGGCTGGAAGTCCCAGATCATGATGCAGGTAGATCTGGTATCTGATGAGAGCCCACCTTCTGGTTCATAGCCAGTGCCTTCTGGCTGTAACCTCACGTGGCAGCAGGGAGACTGGTTCTCTGGGGTCTCTTGCATAAGGGCACCAATCCCAATCGTGTGGGCTCTGCCCTCACGACCTTAGAATTTCCTCCAAGGTCCCACCTCCTAATATCCTACACTGGGGGGCACACAAACATTCAGACCATAGCACCCAGGTACAAATTCCAATTCTGCCACCTCCTGGCACTCTGTCCTCAAGTCAGTCACTTGACTTTGTGCTTCAGGATCCTCAGCTGCAAAATAGGAAGGCCGATACCTACCTTACTGGATCAGTATGTCAATTTGAGATTCTTTATAACCAGTCTTGCTCTGAAAAAGGATTTGAGACAGACGATGGAGATGATGTACGTAAACTGTCTTGCATTAGCAATAACTCATATTTGTCAAATGCTAAGTGCTGGGCACAGTTTTAAGCACTTTGCCCATATCGACTTATTTGATAGTTATAACAATCCAGTGAGTGAAATATTACTGTTATGTGCATTTTACAGATGGGGAGCCCCAGGCACAGAGAGACTAAGTAACTCTCCCAAGGATGCAGTTAGTAGGTAGTGGAGTTGGACTTTGTACCCAGGAAATTTGACCTTAGGGCCCACTATGCCATACTGTCTCTTGGTAAATGGTTAACTCTGGGTCAGAGGCCCTGCTGGCATGAATGTCTGGCACATCCCCTTCCTGAAAGACCCTTCTGAAGAGGTCCAGGGCTTGGACCAAAGTGATACCAGTGGTGGGATGCCTGATCCCAAGATGTGCTAGCGTGGGAGACACAGTAAGGGTGAAAATCACGTCGAGGGCCCCCCAACTGCTGTGGGGGAGAGTGACAACCAGAACACAAAGAAACAGCTAAGAGGACATTTTGCAACATCAGGACAGTAACATCCATCTAGAGACCTCGGGGGCTGAGTCATCCGGGAGAGAGGCAGCCACAGGGAAGCCACTGAGACTTGCCCTTTTACTTCAGCCCTGGGACCCTCGAGTGAGTCACCTACCCTCGCCCCTCAAGTGGTGATACATTGTGCACTGTCCTAAATGAGAGTAGGTGCACAAAGTGCCCCATCACCAGAAATGGAAGCTGCCACTTTGCTTTCTAGCTAGCAGGGGATGGAATCCTTTAAGCTTCCTTACAAAAAATATAACTGTTTTGCAGGGAAACGAACTAAAAACGAATAAGGTGCTTCCTGAACTTCTTAAACAGTCATTCGAGCACCATTTAACTTTTCTTCGTGATTCAGGGTTAATCATTACAAACATCATTTCTATACTGAGATGTAACGTGACACTGGGTCAGAGGGCACTGCTTTGCCTAGGTGTGCCTCTGTGCCTTGAGCCGGATGGCCCCAGGCTGCGGGGCTTGAGTATAGTTGATCAGTCTCATCCCTCACTAAGGCTGCCAGCTGTCACTTCTCAGTGCCATCAGGATGTCAGCCCAGAGCAGTTTAACGATACTTTGATTTGTTACTCCTAATCTGTTGTGCATTTACTAACCAGATGCCTGTATTAGTTAGAAATGTTCATAAAAGCAGGGATTCCTGAGTATGAATCATGGATTTCAACAGCTCCAGGTGGGGGAGGTGTTACTGTCGCTGGTGACCTGTCACTGACCCTCTTTTATTTAGTTATTTAAAATTCTTGTTTTTTCCATAGAACTGTTTCTCTTCCTTCTAGCAATGGGTGTTTATTGTCACTCACAGTAACTTCAGGGCCACTACTGCTTCTATAATACCCTGCCCCCATGCAACCTTGACTCGCCTCCTGAAAGCATTTTCTAAGTGCCCCTGGATGGCCAGTGCCTGGGCAGGCGCTCCGCGGGGGCACCGCTAGGGCAGCCCAAGCCATGGCCCTACCTTCTGGGAGCTCACAGTCTGACTCAGGAGGCCAGGTCAACACACAGGAGCCGTTAGGGAACACACAGGAAGGCCAGAAGCAGGGTAGAGGCTGGCAGGTTGTGGCCCCATGTGGCCAGTATGTTAGTGCGATAGGTAGTCAGGAAGTCTGCCAGGAGTTTCAGGAAAGGCTATGGGGAGACCAGCGGTGACACATGCTGGATGGCTAATGCTAATTCTCAGGTTCCAAAGAATGCTGGCAGGTAGGAGGTGCAGGCCTCCCAGGATCCCCAAAGAGAAATGAGGCATGGCTAGTTTGGGAAGTGTGGTTGGAGCCCTTCAGGATTATTGGCCGATGGAAAAACTGTGGGCCTTCCTTCAAAAGATTTGGGGTTGGGGCTGGAGTGAGGAGAACACCAGGAAACAAAGAGCAAGAAGGGAGAGTGCAGACGGGAGGTCAGAATCCAGGCTGGGAGAGCCCCAGTGTGAAGGTGGCATAGGGGCTAGGAGGGGGGCAGGCGGTATCTGCCCACTGGGGAAGGGTGCCTGAGCTCTCCAGCATCCCTGGGAGGCCGGCCAGGCGGAGCTCAGACAGAGCTAGTTCAAAGCCCAAGGGAGCCTGCCGACTGGTTCTCCAGGGTTCTGGCTATGGTGCTGCGTCTCTCCAGCCTGTTGTAATAGGCGATTATCAAAGTGAAATGGAGACAGGAAGCCTCACATTTGACTCCCTTGAAGTTGGTTTCAGGCGATATTCACTGAGAACGCACAAAATCCCTCCCCCACACACCCCTTGCACACACAAAACAAAAGAAGGTTTTCAGATTTACTACGGGTCCGGAGCTCACTTGGCACATGCACGGGAAGGGCCGGCAGGCCGTTTTTCCCCACTCCCCGCACCAGCAAAGCAGGTTGGTTTGAGGGCAGAGATGTCCCAGGAAATACGGTACGAAACGTCCCAAGAAAGGCCCTGGAAGGGTTTCAGAGGTGCAGAGGTGCCTTGTGGGCCCCTGACTTTGTTGGCAGTCAGATAATCATGCCCATCCGGAGGCTGGCCTTGCCCGGACATGCCCGGCTCCCAGCCCCGCAGAGCTCTGAGGGCCTACAAGACACATACCACACTTGCGGGGCAGGGTCCCAGCAGGGGTTCGGCCCTTTGCTCCAGAGACCTTAGGAGTGGAAGCAGGGGAGGCTGTGCGAGCACTGCATCCCTCACGCCCTTCACCTTCTCCTAAATCCTCTGGGTAGACCGTCGCACTTCCACTTTGTTCGGATGAGGCCACCCAGGCCCCGAATGGTGCAGCCATTCCTCCAGGGTCACACGGCTGCTAAGTGGCTAAGCACCGACCCACTGCTGCTTTCAGGCCCCACATGACACGGAGAGGCGGCCCGGGGTGGCATGGGGGGGACACGAATCTCACCAGTTTGGAAATACACAGAAACTCCTGTGTTCCACGAGGCGACAAGATATAAAGGCCTCTGGTCATCCCACGCGTCCCCAGCTGGGCGCCATACAGGGAAGGCCCCCTCCCCAGGGTCCCTGCCGGCCAAGCCGGCCCCTTCCCAGAGGGAGGCGCCCCGGTGGCGGAAGCGCCGAGAATTCCGCGGGCGCGGGTGCGCGGCCGGCCGGGGACCCCACCGCGCGGCCGGAACGGGAACTGCGGCGGCGCGTCGCTCGCCCTCCCGCCCGCCCCCTACCCGGTCCTGCGAGGCCTTTCCACCTCGGCACAGGCCTGGCCTTCGCGGAGCATCACCGGCTGCAGCGAATCCGGTTTCCTTCCCGCGGCAGCCCGCAGTCAAGTGTCAGAATGGGCAGCACAGTGACGGATGCCAAATAGGAGCAGTGACAGGAGAGGAATGTTTGGAGAATGACACCAGAGATCCGGAAAGATCCATCCCTCTGGGACAGGAGCCTTACACAGAGAGAGAAGAGAAGAATTCGGGCAAAGGTTGGAGGAGTGAGGCCCCAGGATCCAAGGCAGGGACACCTGCGAGGGAGTTGGGGGGGGGGGGGAGGGGACTTCAGCACCCCACTGAGGAACTGGGACTTTTCTTGGAGATTGTTGTTTCTCAAGGGAAAGTGGGGTGGCACCCCTGCTTCCAGAGGCATTTGATGATGCGCAAGGAAATCCAGAAGTCATGAAATAAACGTGACTTAGCTTTCTTGAGTTTGCAGGAGAGCACATAAATAATGGATATTTTACGGAACCTGTAATGCAAAATCCCCATGCACTTAAAGCTGAAATAGACTTCCATTCTGTTTGACTGTGGCGGGCTACTTCAGGATGTGTTCTCAGGCCCGGGGACACCATTCTGCCCACTGTGCCCTGACAGCGTGTCTGTGCAAGTGCAGGCAAAGCCCTGGGAAGTCTTGGGGGGAGAGGGGGTTGGGAAGACTTTCTCCAAGCGAGAGGAGGTCACGTGGCATTTCACAAAGCTCACTCCTGCTGCGCCAGTAGGGGGAATGGTTGGCTGCAGGGGCCTGGGGCCAGAGAGGAGGAGTCCTCAGGTCTGATTCCCTGGAGAGCATCTCAGTGCTTTGCAAAAATTATCTCTAAGTCCTGCCACAACTGAAAAGGGGGATTCTATTCGTTTTACAGTTTTACAGAGGAAGAAACTAAAGTTGAGAAGGACAAAGAGACCTTCCCAAGGTCATGCAGCTAGTAAGTGGCTGTCTCAGAACCACACCAGCCAGACTCCAGAAATCCCGTTGCCCAGGCCCAAAGTATCAGTACTGACCATCTCCTCCTCCCTGTAAATCGCAATCAACACTGTCATGGGGTCAACCTCAGAGGTGAGGAATGCTGTGAACACACCCCAAAATCTTGTGCCTAATGTGTCCCCTTTGGTAGTTCTTCTAGTTTTCTGAAGTCCCCATCACTAGAGATTTCTCTGAGAAGGAAGGTATGGCAGGCCACTGTCTACTATGTGGAAAGAGTGATCATTAAATCTGGGGAAGCTCAGGGTTTGAGGAGGTGGCCAGGAACTTCAGAGGGAGCAGAGAGCAGAGTGCCCGTGTCCGAGCCCTCTGAGCAATGCTTCTGGGTGGCAAGGGTTGGCTCAGGGACAGTTCTGTTTCTAGGAATAAGCAAGAAATCCTTCTCAACTTTCTTGTTTTAGAGGAAAGAGTGTCCCCTGCTTCTGCTCAGTGTCCAGGAGTATCCCGAACAGAAGGTAGGGCCCTCTGACAATGTCAGCCACCAGACCAGGCTCCAAGAAGTGGCCAAGCTCCAAGAGGATGGGTGAGAAACACTCTGAAAAGTGCTCAACCAACCGCTGATGACTCCCCGGAAGGCTTGCCTTCCTGCCTGGGTTGGGCCTTTGGGTCAGGATCTCACCAGGCACAGTGACCATTTGGGGACATTTCCTCTTGTCTCCTGTATACAGATCATCGTGGGAGCATGCGCCCCACCCATCTCAGGGCTATGTGTTCTTTGGCTAGCAAAGAAAGGGGAACCCAAACATCAAAGCTGGCCATTAACAAAAATGTTATGTTGTAGACTTGTACCAAGGCCCTAGCTCAAGTGTTCATATTCTTTTTTTCCAATGTTTATTTATTTTGAGAGAGAGAGAGAGAGCACGTGTGCACATGACCATGCACCCACTCAAGGGAGGGGCAGAAGGAGAGGGAAAGAGAGAATTCCAAGCAGGGTCCCCGCCGCCAGGATGGAGCCTGACATGGGGCTAGATCCCACGAACCGTGAGATCATGACCTCAGCTGAAGTCAGGAATCTGACGCTTAACCGACTGAGCCACCCAGGCTCCCCTCATGTGTCGATATTCTTAATTCAGCAGTTCTCATAGCTCTCTGGAGCCCATTGGGAATCCCTAAGACCCTTTCAGGGGGTCCTGAGGTCAAACATACTTTCACAAAAACACTAAGATGTTATTTGTCTTTTTCAGTCTCATCCTTGCACAAGTGTGCAGGGGAGTTCTCCAGAGCCCGTATGACATGTGACATAGCAAACCAAACGCAGAAGCAAATATAAGAACCTAGCTCTCTTCTATTGAGCCATTGTTTGCGAAAGTGCAAAACACCCTTTTTACGAACTTTTTTGTTTTAAAAAATCTAGTTTTCATTAAAATGTGTTAATGTGGGTTTATTGTTGCTATTTAAAAAAATTTTTTTTTAATGTTTATTTATTTTTGAGAGAGGGAGACAGAGCATGAGTGGGGGAGGGGCAGAGAGAGAGGGGGACAGAATCCAAAGCAGGCTCCAGGCCCTGAGCTGTCAGCACAGAGTCCGTCACGGGGCTTGAACTCACAAGCTGTGAGATCATGACCTGAGCTGAAATTGGATGCTCAACTGACTGAGCCACCCAGGCGCCCCTATTGTCGCCATTTTAAGTGAAGTAATGCATAGTTTTAAAATTCTCAGCTTTACTTTCTAATACAGTATAGATCAAGAGATACAACCCACGCCAACACCCTGGATCCTTAATCATTTCTAAGAGCGTAAAGTTGTATAGAGAATAAAGGGACAAAACGTTCAGTCTGGCTGGAGACACTCTCACACAAGCCTGGCTGCTGCTGCCTCCACCCGCAGGGGCCGGCCACAGCCTGGCGTTTCTCCTCAGGGCACACAAGGTGGACCCACTGGCCAGAAACAAGGAGAAAACCCAGGCGGGAGACCGTTGCAGGGATGATGTTGCTGCCTCCAAGAGCCAGTTGATGTTACACTGTAGTAACACAGGGGGGCGCCCTTACCAATCAGCAGAGCTGGATGCCAGGATTACCAATAGGAGTTTTACTGACCAATTTAAACAAATTTAGTCTGTCAGCGATGTTGTAATGTTTACCTCTCTTGTGTTTCCCTTGCTCAGTGTGTGCTCCAATAAATTTGCATGGCCTTCTTGTTTATCAGCTCTGCACTGGTAAATGGTGCTCTGGCCCCTCACGAGAGCCTCAGGAAGGCATGACGTCATGCATGGGACGCTGAGCCTCCTGAAGCGGCCACTGAAACTCCAGCCTCCCGTGGAGTCCTGGTGAGGATAGAGGGATACTTTTACTATACAGAGCTCCCATAGAAGCCACAGTGCTATGGCAGCCACCACCAGTCAGGACTGACGTTGGACACAGCTGAGGTCATCCCAGTTACCACAGTCTGTGGATCAGTGCATGAGGTTGCCTCCTCACCAGGCCATGGGATCCTGAGATCCTGATCCTTGTCAAGCTCTCCTACAGGACCGGCACCACTGTGCCTCGCCCCCACTGGACTTGTTGAAACTCAGCTTTTGGCATCAGGGCCAATGTGGAATTGTCCCCAGAGATCCAGAAATCCAAACCCTGGCCTGAGGGTTAGGACTCAGTGAGGATAACTGAATATGACTTTCTCCTGCCCTCAGGACCAAGATGATCCTCCTTCCCCTGCCGGACAGGCCAACAAGCTTCCCCGAAGATGCTTCCCACTGACTGGCCAATCCCAACATCCCCCTCACAACTCTGTCCCTCTGCCTCTAGGTGCTTACCCTCATTACATGGCAAGCTGAGTCAGATTTCTTAGGAAGAATTGAGGGGAAAATTCACTGAGATATTAATATGCATTCTCCCAGTGATTTCTTCTCCCCCTTGAAGGTACCCAAGCCCTTGGTAGAGTCTTGCCTGAGGTAACTTTGCAAAGCAGGCCTGATGGGTCTTTAATAAAAGCTCAAACTCACAGATGTCCTGCAGGGGGCATCTTTGAGAGTAGCACTGAAGAGAGATTTTTTTTCCCCCTAGGTTTGAGGGAGACCACCATGAGACATGTGAACAAAGGACAGGCTCCATGGTGCACCTGGACCTTCTGGACCCTCCACTCTGGGACTTCCAGCTGTGCCAGATATCCCTGCACCAGGAATGTTGCACAGAAAGCACAGAGCCACCTGATTCTAAGGGTCCACGCCAGGCTGCTTCAGTCAGTAGGTGTCCAAGTGGTAAAGAGGCGGGCCTAGTGACTACGTCAGAAGGAAGCTCCAGAAGTTTCCACATGGTTCTAGTAGGGGTGTGAGAGCACTTGGGGTAGATTAAAGTTGATTTGGAAGAATTAAAGGTCTATGAGTCAGTAGAGCCATTCAAACCAACATATGTCTCAGGGCTTACTGGAGTTGAGTATACATGGGTTGGGCTCTGGGTGGAGAGGACCTTTGTTCCTAGAGTGGCCATGTCCAAGAGGATGGCCAGGCCAGACCAGATGCTGGGTGCCCAGAGGTGGAAAGGGAAAGAAATTACCATGAATGGTTTAAACTAATGAGATTCATCTCTTGAGGATGGGAAGGGGTCCTTGTGTTCATGACTGCCTGATATCTGATCAAGAAAGGTGGACAGAGAAGGCTGTTGGGTAGGAAGCTACTAGTGTCTGCTCATACCCGCTTCCATGTGTTCTACCTTGAGTATTTCTGAAGCCTGTTGTATATTGCCGTTTAATCTGAAAAGGAGAGAGAAAGCAAAGACCCACCTGATGTTTCTGAGTATCAAAGTTACCTCAGGAGGAGGGAGGCGCATGGCTATCCTTAAGCCAGGGGCTGATGTGTGTTGTGGCCTGCCTGCATCACTGGTGAGAAGGGCCCAGAAATCTTTCTGCCTGGGGGGCAGAGAAGCCTTCTGGAAAGCATTCAAACTTAAGCCAAAGTATGTCCTTGAGAAGAGATCACAGACACAAGTTTGAACCAGTTAGAATGCCCCAGCCCTCAGACGGGAGCAACAACAGGTCAGCAGAGTGCCGTCACTCCGTTTTATCCCCTTCCCAGCACCCCCATGTCCTCAACAGTTAAATTAACCCCATCGTTAAAATAGAGTGAGCTTATAAAATATGGCTTCACCTTAGTTCTGAGTGACTGAGGCTCCGGCTGGGAAACCATGGGGCAAAATGAGGCACTTTTCCTGGAATCTTGTGCTTTTGAGGATCCCAGAGAACACAGAGCACTGGGACCCCTCATGGAGAGCCCTGCTTACCATCGACGGTGTCCTGCAGCGATGGCCATCCATCCAGCAATGTCAGGGGCCCCTGGCAACTGTGGCTGAGCCCACTGGGGTCTGACAACATAGCCCAAGTGGGTAATGGTGGTCACTCCAAGTACCTTTGTCTAGACTCGCTCCCCAGGTAATTTCAGCCTGTTCTTGGCTCGCACATACAGCACCTTTGTGAGAATTAGAAATAGGAGCCCTGTCTGGATGGAAGAATTATGAAAAGGCAGCTCTCCCCTGGTGTGTAGCAAGACTTGACAAGTGGGTCTAAGGCTGCATTTCAGCCTTTCTCCAAAGCCAGGCATTTCTGGACATTTTAAACATTTTTAAAATCCAGAAAAGTATAAAGAGGAAAATAGAAATCACCCATAATCTCAATATTTCAACCCTCGGAAAACTTAATGTGGAGAGAAGTTGGATCCAGAGGGTCCTTTAAGGCCCTTCCTTTGGACGATGACGTTGAGTCTTGCTGGCCAAACCAGGGCCTGTGCTGGATGCCAGGTCTCGCTGCTCCCTTGCCAGCCTGGGGCCCTGGCCATGGTGATATACAGGCTGTGCTGAACAACACTCTTGTTTTCTCCACAGCCTTGACCCGGGAATTCGGTTTCTCTTCATAGGATTCCAGGTGTTGCATTCCTGGGACTCACGGCCCTCTGGAAAACCATTCATTGACTCGTTCTCATTTGAGAATATTTCTGGAGCATCTTCTCTGCCCCATTCTTACTCTGGAGAAAAAAAAAAAAAGTCACAGTTGAGTCCCTCCCCCTCTGCCCCTGTGGGCCAGCTGCTCTGACTCTTGGCAGCTGTCAGCTGTCCCTGTGCTCAGAGCCTTGTCTCCCTTTGGCCTCTCATCCCAAGATACTCAGCTGCATGCCAAAGATCTGCTCTCTGGTGAGTCCCTCTAGTAGCCATTCTCGGTACAGGGCCCCAAACATTCCTTCACTTGGGTCGACCTTTGGCAACATCCTTTGTACTGTCTCAGGACCAGGCCCTGCCATGATCTGAAAGGTCCCAGCAGAGGTGCATTTGGGTGGTTGAGTCAGCTGAGCTTCCAACTCTAGATTTCTGCTCAGGTCATGATTTCACGGTCGTGGGATCGAGCCCCAAGTCATACGCTGACAGTGTGGTGCCTACTTTGGATTCTCTCTCTCTTTGCCCCTCCCCCCACTCATTCTCTCTCTCCCTCCCTCTCTCTCTCTGTCTCAAAATAAAGGAATAAACATTAAAAAAAAAAGTCCCAGCGGATGGCAGAAAGATCACAGTGGAAAGAAGGGAAGTGTCAGACAAAACTCCAAGGAGGAGGTAGATTTGAAGGACTGAGGTTCTCAAGAGGTAGAAACTGCAGGCGGATATTTTAGGTACAGGTGGCAGCTGAGCAGAGCAGATGGACCCTCAGGACATGCCAGGGTAGCCTGTCACCGTGTTTCTACACATGTAAACTTCACGTGCATGCTAATGTCATACACCTGCATGCTCACATCTGTGTACAAGGGTTCTTCCTGAGGCTGAGCCCGAAGAGCTTTAATAGGCAAGTGGTTCTGACACCAGAGGTGAGAGCTTCAATTAGCCTTTAGGGCAGACCCTTTCTTCTCTCCTTCCTTCCTCCCTTCCTTCCTTTTTTCCTTCCTTCCTTCTCTCCCTCCCTTTTTCCCTTCACCATCAAAAAGGACCCTTGAGTCCCATGAATATAAGATGACATTATTCTTGGGGAAAACCATCAAGTTATTAACTCATAAGGGATTGTATATGGATGTGTCTGAACTTTGTCACCAAGGCTGCTGGCAGCCTGTGCGGGTGGGGTGGGGGGGGGCACAGAAGGAATGGAGGGGACAACGGAAGTGCATAGGATTTGTGACAGCATTATCCCTCCACTGGTGTTCATTCCCGAGGAGATGGGTGATTGATGACATAGAAAATAGGAGGACGCTGCACCAGATGTTCTATGAGTTTTTAAAAAAGATTTTCCTTCAGGAATGTGAACATTATTTTTTTAATGTTTATTGATTTATTTGGAGAGAGAGAGAGTGCACAAGCAGGGGAGGGGCAGAGAGAGAGAGGGAGAGAGAGAATCCCAAGCAGGCTCTGCATTGTCAGTGCAGAGCCCGATGCGGGGGATCAATCCCATGAACCCTGAGATCATGACCTGAGCCAAAATCAAGAGTCGGATGCTTGGGGCACCTGGGTGGCTCAGTTGGTTAAGCATCTGACTTCGGCTCAGGTCACGATCTTGAGGTCCATGAGTTCGAGCCCCACATTGGGTTCTGTGCTAACAGCTGGGAGCCTGGAGCCTGCTTCAGATTGTGCCTCCGTGTCTCTGCCCCTCCTCTGCTCACTCTCTCTCTCTCTCTGTCTCTCTCTCTCTCTCTCTCTTCCTGAAAAATAAATAAATGTTAAAAAAAATAAAAAATAAAAAGAGTCGGATGCTTAACCGACTGAGTCACTCAGGCGTCCCAGGAGTATGAAAATTCTGAATGCATTAACACTGCATACATGTTAACAGATCATTACATAGCATTGTGGGTCTTTTGCTTTAAAAAAAATTTTTTTTAGTTTGTTTATTTACTTTAAGAGAAAGTGAGCACAAGCAGGGGAGGAACAGAAAGAAGGAGAGACAGAATCCCAAGCAGGCTTCACGCCATCAGCACACAGCCTGATGCGGAGCTCGAACTAGCGAACTGTGAGATCATGACCTAAGCTGAAATCAGGAGTCACTTAATTGAGCCTCCCAGTCGCCCCTATGTAGAGCTGTTGTGAAGCAAAAGGACTGTTTCTTAAAAATAAGAATATTATAATAGTGGCATCATCAGCAAGCCTAAATTAATAGTTGATGTGTTTAAATATATATTGTCAGTAAATGATATACACTTCGTGCCTCCCCGGGCTGTTCCTCTGGCATGTGCGTGTGGTCACATCTGATAACCCCAAGTGGAGACGGGCTCTCAGGGTGCACACCACGAGCAGAGGGGGCTGCAGTGAACACCAAAACACAACGTTCCCTATACTACGTAAAAGACTTCACAGACTCCTTAAAACTCATCCAGGGACACCAAGCTCAGAACAGCAAAAACTAGAGGAAACTCTCTCCCATGGAAGAAACGCCACAAATCATTTGAATCAAGTCCTTATAAGACAAACATGAAAAAGATGTTTGGCGATCTTGATTTTAATTTAAAAATTAAACTTTATATTAAAAAGGCAATCTTATTTGACTGCTATTGTGTGTGTCCTAGGGGAAGTGGTACACAGAGCAGGGGTTTAAACAGCCATCAGAAAAGTCCTGACTCTACCAGGATGGGACCCGTGTGACACTTTCAGCTTCCCTGACCCCATGTGACACTTCCAGTTGCAGTAAGAATTTCTGTCACCAGAGTCAATGCGGCAAAGATTTGCTGAAGGAAAAAATGTAAACAAACCCAGATCATCTGATTCCAAAGCCTGTGTTTTGGGTTGTTATTGTTGTGTGTGTGTGTGTGTGTGTGTGTGTGTGTGTGTATGTTTTCATTATACCACAAGTACCAAAGTAGGCAGATCTTTAGTTATTTAATAACTATAATTAAATTGTTGAATTATAATAAAAGGATGTAATTTTAAAAGAAAATCATTGTGTTTGCATTCCCAGCACTGTGCTGAAGGGAAAGCTTAGAAAAAGAACCCTGTACTCTGCTCGGGGAAACGAGAGACAGAGGCAAGACAGCAAGTGGGAACAAGGACAAGGCTGCCGGTCATGAGAAAGAACCCTCTCTGCACGTCCAAGTCCTGGCCAGGAGCCCTTGATGACTTCCTGGCACAGACCGTGGTTGGGCACCAAGTGTGTCCTTTCCCCTTACCAGGCCTGAGGGTTCTTGTTGTGCCCACCAGGGGATGAGAACAGATTCCCCAAGAGCACTTTCCAGGGCTAAATGTTGCAGGATTTTTTTTTACCTCAACACCCGGATTCGTCCTCTTGCCGCTGGAAGAATGAGGAGGGGGACACACAGTGAGCAGCAGGCAAAGTTTATTCGAGTATAAGAAGGGAAGAATAGTAGGAAAGCTCTCTTTACGTAGAGGGGACGTTTGAAGGTGAATACTGGGGACTATAGGCAAGGGTCCTTGTTTTATAAGGTTCTGGTGGACTCCCCTTCCCTTCCCCCTCTTTCCTTTTCAGGTCCTACGCTCATTGGCTGGATAACTCTAGATGCTGGGTTGTCTATTCCTGATTGGCCGGTTTCCATTGTATGAGGGGTGGTCTATGGCCATATCATTCCTTGTGGATTATACATTTTATGGTCTACTATTTACTTTTAGTCAGGTAGACAAATTCCTGAGGGGAACCTGAGGGGGAGTAGGTGGTGTCTCTTACATTCCTAAGAGGGGCCTTCCGCCCGCGGGGGTTTGCTGTCATTAAAGGCTCCCAGCATTATTTCAAAATATGTTTTTTTCCCCCACCCAGAAACCTCAGGTCCTAATCCTTCCCTCTCTGCCTGTTTTATCCTATCTTTCCCTATCATATAGATTGCATGACTGCCCAAGGGAATAGCATAAGCAAGAGCCCTGAGGCTGGATCGAGCCACAGTGAATTTCTTGTTCACCCAGGACCCCTGCCTGCTGGGAGGATCAGATGGCAAAGACTTCTTGGAAGGAGTTTGAACTTGGCCCTATAGACAGTTGGAGTCGTTGTAGGTCCAATACGAAGCAGGTAGTAATACATTTAATCCAACCATTGAAGTCTCAGTGAGGAGAAGGGAGCCTTCCTCCATCTTCCATCTTCTCAGCCTCCGCCCCGGCCCAGCACAGGGCAGGGCTCACAAATGTCCACGGAGTGTGAGTTCAGCTGCACGAACATGTGACAAAGTTCACAGACCTGGCAATGCGAGGGCTTCTGTGCACTGAGTTTCTCAGAAGGGAGAGCTTGTTGAGGGGCCGGGTTTGGGCCTCTGATGGCCCCTGGGGCTGAGTGTAAAATACAGCAGAGTTAACGGGATCATTTGATGGTATTTCTCCGCTGTCGATACCCCTCCCATCCTCTGGTGCGTGTGTGCCGGGAGATCCAGCTTTGCTGATGCACTCAACACAAGCTTTATCTGTTCCTTATGGGACCCAGCACTGGGAGGTGGAGCAGGCCCAGGGGCTTCCCACCAGATGGCAGACAGGCCCACCCACAGCCCTGAGGCACCTTCTACTAGGGAGGGCTAGGATTTGTCCCCGGGGCCACAGTCTGGCAGACCAGTCTGATCTTGGCTGGTTTCTCCTGGGCCACAGCCCACTCACCAGCTCCGGGGTTTTGAGGCGGACTGTAGAAGGGGTGGGGGTGAAGGAGCCTTCTTAGGAAGCTCAGAAGTACAGCTCAGGCACCCTTATCCCTAGGTGGGAGTGGGGCTTCTGAGGACCCTGGGTCTGCCGCTGGGATCGGCCGACTTCTGGTTTGACGTCAGACTGGGTGTGGGCTCCAGTCACAGACCACCCAGCACAGGCCTCATCTGGGCTTTGCAAAATAAACACAGTTTGCAACACCTGGCCACACAGAGGCCGGACCCCCTCCCGGACTCAGGCCTCCAGGGGTCCCACGACTGAAATCCAGTGCTTGGAGCCAGGCCAGGCCAGGCCAGAGGTAAACCAGACAAGGGAGGATCAGAGCCACCGCACAGATCTAACAGCCTGTTGCTCTGCCATGGGGACACAGGCCACAGACCCACCCCACCCACATCCCAGATGCCATTCTGCAGAGAGGCAGGAGGAGGGGAGAGGAAGCCTGGGTAACATCATCTGGAGGAATAATCGAAGCTACTGTACTGGAAGAAGTCTCTGGAATGGACTAAAGGCATTTGCTTCTATTTCTGCTCAGTGGACAGTAAAGATTGGATCTACCCTTTACAAAGTTGAAACAGCTGTTTTCTCTGCAAGGCTTGGTTGTGGTGTAGACCAACTCTGGACCCTAGGCCAAATGGAGAAAGTACTGCACTAAAGTGAAGACTTAAAGTGTCAAAGGGCCTGTTGAAGCAGCCAATGGTGCTTCGAGGACAGTCTTGAGGCTGACATCCAGTGCCGCCTGCTTCTCCATCTGTCATGAAGCAGACATGAACCGCGACCGTGGAGACCTTCGGAGTTTCCCTGTTCCATTGTTTTAACGATAAGCTATCTCCCTATGGCCACAGGTCAGGGGCTGAGGACCTGGGCTCAGGACGTGCTTGGAGGTGGTGATAGCTCTGGGGACAAGGCAGTTGCGTGTCTCTATGGAGCTGCTGGAGAGCTGGAGAGGTTCCCACTGACCACGGCCGAAACCCTCCCGCTCCCAAACCTCTCCCTGAGTGCATGATCCTGGACCCATTTAGGTGTCGGGCAGAATCTCTGAGAGGCGCATTTCATCTCTTTTTCAAGGATGGAGGGCCCCTCACACAGCCACCTGGGCCTGTTTTAGGGAGGACCTTGGAGATCATGGGGTGTATCCCTCCTCCCATCAGCTGGTGAGCTCCCCCACTCAGCAGTGGCTTCTCCTCCAAACCTCCATTCGCTTGCACTTGCGGTGCCGGTTCTATTCCATTTGCCTCCCCTTCTTAGCCCTGACTGCCCTGAGGGGCTGACATATGGACTGCATCGCTCTTGTGATGCTTTCTGGCTTCCATTTGGGTTTGGCCAATGGGAGGCCCCAGAAAAGATGGGAGGGCAGGAAAGAGAGAGGGCTAGGTTTCCACCCCCATCTCTACACACACTCACAAACACACACACACACACACACACACACACACACACACACACCCGCCACCCACACACATCCTCCCCTGGTAACACAGTTCCCTCCCCTTGGTCCCTTCAACCTGGCACCTCACACTTCCTCTGATGCGGTTTCCAGGGTGCTGGGACGTCTCTCTGGCCCCCTTAACTCTGCTCACACCTCTGACCACAGTCCAGTCCTTTAATCTTTTCAGTGAAACCTTGTGAGCTCCTGCCAGGAAGACAGCCCCAGAGAGTTCCTCACTGCTCAGCCGACACACTAGATTCCCCAGGGCCTCTGATGGTTCTGGGAAAGTCCTGGGCTAAAAACTGGGTCTCAGCTGTTGGGCAATGATGATGCTTTCTGTTGCATTTCTCAGATTCCACTCCTTCCCCCAGCCCCTCACCTCAGGTGGTTTGGAGTAGTCTGATTATCCGAGAAGAATTGGGGGTTGCTGCCTGGGCCTGTCTGGGCCTAGCGGTCACCTTTACTTTAGAACAAGACTCTGCTAGTCACTGGGTGCCTCCGCAATACCATGGCAACCTTTCTAGGAGACAGACCCACTGGACCTATCCTAGGACCCTGGAGAGACATGGCACCACCGTGACCACCATCAGCACCGCTACCTCGGGGACGTGACTAGAACAGCACTGGGGTCAAATCTGGGTCACATGTTGCAGAGGCTGGGGTGAACTGGGCCCCAGAACAACCAAGGGAACCCTACACCCCAGGCTCCTGCAAACTGGAAGCTGAGAGTTTGCTCACTTTCCATCTGACAAGGTTATTCTAGACCCAGCTCAGTTCTCAGACGTCTGTGAGGTCTTAGTCCCTTAGCAGAATGAATCATGGATCATGCTCCCTAGGGGTTAGGGGACATCACATTGTGTGAACTAGTGAGCTGATTCTCGTCCTCCCACCCACTGCCATTTCCAACAAGAATGGGAGCTCTTCAAGGACAGACCTGGTCTCATTCACTGCTCCATGCCAGTCGAATGAAAGAATGAGGGAATGAATAGTTTCCTCTTACTAGACTAGAAGTTAAACCATGTATTTTACTAGCCTTGTAAGGTGACAGAAGGTAGTCATTCTAGTCGTGAGCACAGCACAACATACAGAGCTGTTGAATCGCTGTGCTGCACCCAAGACTAACATTGTGTACCAACTACACTTCATTTGGAAAAAAACCAACTAAATCATGAATAGGTCGGATCAGGCAAGTCAACATTTTATAGGTAGTCACTGAGTATGGATTACAAAACATGTCTCAGTGGCTCCGTTGGTTAAGTGTCTGACCCTTGGTTTTGGCTCAGGTCATGATCTCACGGTCTGTGGGATAGAGCCCCACGTCTTGTTCCGTGTTGACAGCGTGGAGCCTGCTTGGGATTCTCTCTCTCCCTCTCTCCCTCTCTCTCTTTCTGCCCCTACCCTGCTCGCTCTCTCTCTCTCTCTCAAAATAAACAAACTTTAAAAAAAAAAAAACATGTTTCAAATTTAATTTGCCTGGGGCGAGGGAACCAGAAACATCCTAGGATTTTCAGTGATTGGGAAATATGCTCACTTCACAGCATCTCCTTTGCTGAGTCTAATTAAATAGGCAGAGGAAGCCCTTAGCCTCAAGTCAGGAAGCCTCGGCTGTGAGCCAGGCTTCACGGCTTCAGCACTTGGCTCTCCCCATCTGCGGGAAATAAATGCAATCATGATGTACAGAACCCGTGAAGCCGGAGCGCCTGCCCCCACGGGGAACCTTGGCGAGGACAGCGGTCCAACTCTGTGAGTCCTAATGTCGCAAACCCCACAGGGGCTGCATGCTGGAAAGGAGTGGGGGGTCCCCCAGGAACGCCTTTGACGAAACAGCAGATGGACTGCTTGGACTTGCTTAGTGGAGTCATGAGCAGCTCTGAATTTGGAGAGGGAGGATTTGGGGAGGGTGCTGGAGCTATCTGGTTTGCGAAAAAAAAGAGGGGGTTCTGGAGTCAGAGAGGGAGAAGGAAAGAGGAGCTGTTCTAGGGACAAGAACTCAGGGCAAGAACAGATTTATCTTTTCTGAGAGAGTGCAGAATATCATCTCCTCTTCCCCAGGAGACCCTCAGCACATCTACCCTGCACACCAGTGCCTTGAAACCGGATATGTGACCCAAGGGGCTCTGGGGATAAGCTGAGACTGGTCACTGGGCAGATGAAGAACATGGTTGTCCCCGAAGGCCTAGTCACACTGGACTGCCCAGGGCCGGGCTGATTTGGCAAGGAGTGGAGCAGGCAGGTACAGCCCTCCCTCCACATATTCAAAGCTTGGCCCACTGGCCTCCTCCTCTCTGGAGTGTGGCTACAGGGTAGGGGGTCAGATCTTGAGTTTCCTTGTAGACACCTGGACTGGAGTTCTGCTCCAGGTACAGGAATGAGGTGCAGGATTGAGACCTAACACATATTATTCCTCCCTGGGTGCATATAGGTGGTAGAAGTTGCTATAGAAACAGAAGCCAGGGGCACCTGGGTGGCTCAGTCGGTTAAGCGTCCGACTTCAGCTCAGGTCACGATCTCGCGGTCCTCGAGTTCGAGCCCCGCGTCGGGCTCTGGGCTGACAGCTCAGAGCCTGGAGCCTGCTTCCGATTCTGTGTCTCCCTCTCTCTCTGCCCCTCCCCCATTCATGCTGTGTCTCTCTCTGTCTCAAAAATAAATAAACGTTAAAAAAAAATTAAAAAAAAAAAAAAAGAAACAGAAGCCAGTTTCAGAAAAAAAAAAATAGAGGTAATCCAAGGTTAAGTTTTGTGGCTCTAGGAGACGGGAGGATGAAGAAATGGGCTCATAATGGTTTAGTAAGCCAGACTATTGCTGATCTGAGCTGTAAGAAAATGGTTAATAGTATAGACTTAACTTCCGTAGGACCTGAGGAAAGACTCCTGACACTTGAATATATATCTACAATATTTGCTCTCCTGGGAATGGTCTTACCTCAAATCAAACAATGAAGTCACACAGCGTGGGGCCAACACAGAAGGGGTTATTCTGTATCACTATCACTCTCTGTGCTCCCATTTTCTGCTAGGGATGGACAGAACCACCTCTCCGACTGTTTAACATGTCTTTGTGATTTCTGTTCATCTGGATTATTCCTTCCCTGTGAGTGCTAAATGCTCAAAGAATTAAGAGGAGCCAGTGTGCCGGGGAAACGTGAGAACTGACATTTACTGAATGCCTTCTGTGTGGCAGGAACCTTGCTGGGTAATTTGCACACACTCCGTGTATTGCTTGAGAAGATGGTGTCTTGTCTACTGTTGAGTGCAAGGTTCTATGTATCAAGAACTGTAAAAGTTCTGATGTTTTATCCTACTTACAGCATAGTGACTTAGCCTGGTACAGTTTCAGAGCTGCTGACAGAAGACACGAGCCTTTGGGATCAGAAGCAATGGACTTTATCACCATGCAGCATGTAGTATGAGCTCCCTGGCTCCTTGCCCCTCATGCCCCACCAGGGTGATATGGAGGGGCCCAGGCGGATGCTGGGCATACAGTGGGTTTCTTTCACAGCCAAGGATCCCCAGACTTAGGAAGCCCCAGTGTTTTACAATGGGCTGCAAGTACCAAGTACTAAACCTGCTCAAATTTTGCTCTGAAGGGAAAAAGGTATCTATACTATACTGGACAATGAACAAATTTCTCTTCTGTTCCAGAGGGAGACACAGTCTGGATATTCCAAGGCTGTTCACTACACAAGCATCTTCGAACAGATATCCAGAGCAAAAGCTGAACTCACAAGATCTGCAGAAGCAAGAGACACCAATGGAGAATTGTCTCCTAATACTATGTGTATTAAATCACACTGGTTATTTTTTTCAAATCTTTCTAATTTTGTGTATGTGTGTGCTTGACATATCAACGCTACTTGTTGGAGGTATGTCAAATTTGTTAATTTCTCCTTGTAAGTCTTTCATTTTTGCTATATATATTTTGAAAATATATAATTTTTTTCACTATTTAAATAAGTGCTCTACAGGTTTAGAATTGTTATAATTTCCTGGGAGAATTGAACCTTTTGCCTTTATTTTGTGATCCTCCTTCCTCCTAGTAACGTTTTTGTCTTAAAAATATAGCTTGTCTGACATCGACTTTCTTTTGGTTACTATTCCCCTGATCTATCCATTTCCTATTCTCTGATTTTCAATGTTTTCATTCCCTTATTTCTAGGTGTAGCTCATGGAAAGAGCACATAGCCGAATTTTTTACCCAAGCTGATAATCACGATCTTTTAAATGAAAAATCAGGAGCAATTAAATCTATTGCACATTGGATACATTTGGACCTGTGTTTAACTCTCTTACTTTGTGCTATATGCCCCATTGTTCTGTTTTTCTCCCTGTCTCCTGTCTTACCTCTGATGGGATTTTTACATGTGCAGTACAGAGATTAGAAAGAAAATTCCGGGGTGCCTGGGTGGCTCAGTCAGTTATGCGTCTGACTTTAGCTCATGTCATGATCTTGTGAGATTCTCGTGGTTTCAAGCCCCGCATCGGGCTCTGTGCTGACAGCTCAGAGCCTGGAGCCTGCTTCAGATTCTGTCTCTGTTTCTCTCACTCTGCCCCTCCCATGCTCTCACACTATCGCTCTCTCTTTCTCTTTCAAATATAAACTAACAGTTAAAAAAAAAAAAAAGAAAAGAAAATGCCAAAGGATTGCAGTAGAGGGAACTAGGCTAGAATGTTTGTCAAGAAGAAGAAAACAATACTTATTTTAATAAAACCCAACACTAAGCAGGCTAAATGACTGGTTTCCATTTGATCTATCAAAATGAGTGTTAGTCTCAAAAAATGTAATCTGTGTATTCACTGTTTTTCTTTGCAAACTAAGAAAAAGAAAAGGGAAAATTAAGGTTACAAAAACTTAGCCAGTCAGGCAACAGCTCTTTATTGAGCTTTCTGTAAAGCTCTGAGCCAAAATCTGGGAACTTCCATGTGAAAGGGGAGACAGGTGATAGACAAGGCCACCGACATGGTAATTTCTGCATGTGATAAATACAGCAGCAAATTAAAGAGAATGATATTAGAGAGAGGGACTGGGGTCAGAGTAGAGGAAGCTACTTCAAGGGGATGGTGCCAGATGGTTTTTCCGAGCTGGGATCTGGGGGAGGGTGGAGGCGGCCTTGGGAAGGCTCAGGAGACAGTGGTAAAGTCCAGGCGCAGGAACAAGAGGAAACAGGTTGAGACTTAGGAATAAAGCTGGCCTGTTGATGGCAGAATGGTGACAGGGTGGCTAACGGAAGGGATGAGGCCAAAAGTGGTCCCAGGGCAGAACGGGATGAAGAAGGAGGGAGGTGAGATCCAGGTTATGAGGGGCTTGGAGGCCTTGGTAAGGAATTTGGATTTGAATAAGGGATGTAACATGATTTGACTTTTTTTTTTTTTGATGTTTGTTTATTTTGAGAGAGGGGGGTGGGGGAGGGGCAGAGAGAAGGAGAGAGATATTCCCAAGTAGACTCCATGCTGGCAGCACAGAGCCTGACAAGAGGCTCAGTCTTACAAACTGTAAGATCATGACCTGAGCCAAAATCAAGAGTCAGACACTTACCTGACTAAGCCACCCAGGCACTCCTGATTTTTTTTTTTTTAATTTACCATTTTGTAGAAGCAATTTTGAATAGGGTGAACAACTCATCCCAGATTGCCTTTCAGTACCCAAAGTCCCACATTCTGGGAGACCCCTCTGGCCTGAGCAAACTGGGACGACCCTAAGTGTATCATGGGTATGAATCTTGATCCACGTTCAGGTCTTCGGGAAACATTACTGTATTTCGAATAGCTCAGCCTAAATCTGCTGGAAGCCCCTTCCTTCCTGACAGGTCATTATTGAGACCCCTTCCCCTTTCAGGAGCACAAGGGAATCACTGGGCACTCAGAAAACTGGCCAAGGACCTCTAGTTGACTTGGTTACAGCAGATACCCTAACTGTTCAAGACAAGGATGGTCCCCTCGATGACTCTGTGCCCCAGCCATGGGTAAAGATTCCCTTCATTGGCACCCCAGGCTGCTAAGCTGTCTGATCTAGTTCCTTCCTTCCCTAGAGTCTTGGCTGGGCTCCTCACTTCTCTCAGGAACCATACACCTCTCTCCCTTCCCGCTCTGGAAAAGTCTCATGTGTGTGGCTCTGCTCCTGGATCCAGACACACGCTCTCTCCCCACAGCCTCCAGGGCATCTAGCAAAAAGCCGTCTCTGATCCAGGCTCCTGCAAATACAGACACTGGCTGCTTTACAGCCTTTCTGTACTTCCAGAATCATGGAATTATAAAGTCTGCCTGCCTGCTTGAAAAATGAAATGGCGGTTGGGGGCGGCGAGAGAGTGAAACAAAGAAAAGAAATTTATAGAGAGAACTTTTCAATCCATTTTCTGCCACAGGGGAAAGCAGAGAGACTAGTGAGGACGTTATTGCATATTCCAGCTGACAGAAGATGGCAGCTTGACCGGCGTGATGGCAGTGGAGGCGGAGAGAAGGGGACACTTGGAAAACCTATCTTGGAGGTGGGATCCAGAGCACGTGCTAGTGGAGGTGGGAGATGAGCAGACCAGGCGCGCAGGACCACGCGCTGAGTAGTCACTTGGGCTTGAGCATTTGGTGTAAATAACTTCTGTTCAATTTGGAGATGAGGGGCACGTGCCCACACACCAGACAAGAATGTCTGGCAGGCACTGTGTTTCTGCCTCCAGTGGGGAAGCTCTGGCAGAAGGTATATTGGGCTGTCCATCCGAGGGACAGCTCTGTCACATGAGCCGCCACCGGCAGTTTCATATCTTGGATACTCTAAGAGGCCCTGGTTATATTTGTCCTTTAGAATGAGGCACCAGACACATATAATGCAAGACTGTGAAGATACAAGCTGTACGTTTCTCAAAAATGCACAAAAATGTGCTTAAACCTCTTGAAAGAGTTCAAGAAATAGACAAGATTTGGGGCACCTGGGTGGCTCAGTCTGTTGAGCGTTTGACTTCGGCTTAGGTCAGAAGCTTACGGCCTGTGAGTTCGAACCCCGCGTCGGGCTCTGTGCTGACAGCTCAGAGCCTGGAGCCTGCTTTGGATTCTGTGTCTCCCTCTCTCTCTGCCCCTCCCCTGCTCATGCTCTGTCTCTCTCTCTGTCAAAAATATATAAAAATTAAAAAAAAAAAAAGACTTTGAAGAAAAGCTGGGAAGCATCATTTAAAAAAAAAAAAGAAAGAAAAGAAATAGACAAATTTTGGTTATAATTTACATCGAAAAATACCCTTACATTTTTAAAAACCAGCTAGAGCACTGGGACAAGCTCCTTTTTTAACTTTTTTCCTTTGATTTTATTGGGACTTAGCAGCTGATTCTTCACCGGGGCCTGAGCCAGGAAATTCTGGTTTAAAAGAAACTGCAACAAAGCAAACAAAAAACTCCAAAGATCTGTTTGAAAACGTGCCCATGGGTTGACGAAGTGAGTGGCGTTTGGGGCTGAGACTCTGTTCACTGCTTGGAAAACCTCCCTCTAGGAGTGGAGGGGGAGGTCAGGGTGAGGTGGAGAAGTGGGGAACCAAGTCAGCCTAGAGTTTGGGGGAAGATGAGAGGGCGTGGAGAAGGGGACTAGGGAGGGAGAAACATGGGGAAGAGGCAGGAGGCTGGAGGAATTTGGAATCACACAGCAAACAACAGCGTGCTATTAACTACTACCATATGTTGATCATGAATTTGCAACACATGCTGGCTTTTTTTTTCTTTTCCTTTGAAGCAAAGCCCTGTTATTATGGAGTCCAAATCTTTAAGAGCTGGAAAGGCAGAGGGTTTAGCAGTCCAGCCCGTGCAGGGATTTCCTCTGCAGGCCCCTTGTGAGGAGGGGGTATCTTTACACAGATTTGTAAGACTAAAACGGCAGGGCAGAGTCCATTCTGTAAGCAGAAAGAGATTTCCTCTGGGTGGGGTTAAAGGCTCCTGGGACCTATGTCATCTTGCCTGTCCTCAGACCAAGGAGTGAGCAGGTCAGACTTCACTGCAAAGCAAAAAGCACTGCTCGATGCTCCTTGGCCGACCAGCCTCATCCTGGCTCCACAAGCCTTTCCAAGCTCCAGCTACAACTTCCCGGTCCCTGGCCTGAGCCTCCACCCTGCACACTCGCACCCTGTCCATGCCACTCTGGAGCACACTCTGGCCTCCAGCCCTGCCCCTCCCCCTTGTCATCACTTCTACCCTAACGTGGCTACCCCTGCATCTACGGCCCTCGAGGGGAAAGGCTGGGACATATCTCTAATCCATGCAGCTGGAATCTGAAGCTGAAGTCAAGGCTTCTTCTGCGTATACGGTAGAATTTCAAAAAACACAAAAGGCCATAGAGTGAAATGAAAACTAAGTCTCTTTCTCTTCCCTGTTTCCTGACCACACGGTGCCCTTCTTTAGAGGCCACCCCCTCCTTCCCAACACCAACGTCTTGCTTGTCCTTTAGGATATATACCAATAAATATATTGTGGGACATCCATACAATGGAATAGTACTCAGCAGCAAAAAAGGAATGACCCACTGATTCAAGCAGCTACAAGGGTGAGCCATGTAAATATGCAGACAAAGCATGTGTAAATATTGTCTGATTCCAGGTATATAAAATTCTAGAAAACACAAATTAATCTGTAGTGATGGAAAGCAAATTGGTGGTTGCCTGGGAACTGAGTTGGGGGAGCAAGGAAACATTTGGGGGTGATGAATATGTTCACTGTCTTGATTGTGATGACTGTTTCACAGATGCATACATGCATATGTCAAAACTCATCAAGTAGTACACTTTGAATATGTACAGTTACTGTATTTCTCTCTCTCTCTCTGTAGTGTTTCAATATAAAGCTATAAAATCTTATCTTGGATGTCAAAAGGTATATATTAATGCTTTCTTCTTTCTCGCATTTTTTCTAGAAAAATCTTAATCTTCCTCATGTAAATGAATGCTTCGGGGCGATTAGAGCACGTCACATATTCAGAAAAGCAACAGGGAAAAGCACATTAATATTCTTCCAAACCATCACCCCAAATTTATGTGGTGAAATATAACATGTAGTCCCTACACAGCTCTCCTGCTTCGTCTCCCATCTCCCAAAGGCCAGGTGAGCTACATCACACTCAACTGTCAGTTCCCCGGATATGCCAGCTGTGGTCCCTGGGACCTGCAGAGTGGGCAAAGCTGGGCCAGCTGCAGAGTCTCCAGGGCAGGACCTCACTGCCAGCCTTAAGGGCAGAGCCTGAGGATGTCCAAGGGTGATGCCCTTCCTTGCTCTGGGCTGAGCTCTCCTTGCCCGGTTCCACGCTATGGGGGGAGAAAGGTGAGTCAACGCCACAGAACAGCCTGCAAGAGACCAGGGCACTCCTCCCTGCTTGGCAGCTTGTGTCGATGCCCTTCTGCCAGGCCCAAAGAGGCCCTCGGCAGCTGCCCCAGGATAGGACTGGACACTGGGCGAGCAATCAGAAACTCCTTTTAGGAAGCAGCCGGTCCCTCTTATATGTCACCACAGGCCAGAAGCAAGAAGAATATAGCTGCCTGCTGAAGGTGAGATTTGAAGGATTCAGCACAAGCTAGCTGGTCTGGCTTCCCTTCAAGGCTGCACAGCAGAGGGCCAGGAGCCTTTTCAAAGTCTCATATTCACTGTGCTTCAGTGAGCCCTGAATACCCAAGGCCCGGGATGGTCTCAAGCAGAAGACTCCAGCAAACTTTGCTTGTCTTCTATGTAATTTTCACTGGCATCCATTGTTGCTGCAAGGGACCCCACCCCCACCCCCAACCCTGCCATTCCCCAGCCTGGCCCAGTCTTGTTTTCCCAACCCAATAGAAGGATCTTCTGGCCTCATTATGTTTCTCTTGGACTTCAGAGGGCAATATTCTCAATTTTATGAACCGTACAAAAAAGATCAACACATCCTGCCCATCCCCTGCTCATCCAGGGACGATGTTAATGGAATCTGCATTGTTTATTACTTTTAAAAATTATAGTCCAGGTGTTTGGCAAGTTCATATTCACAGGATGAAGAGAGAGATGCCTAAAAGCTCAGATACTGAAAACAAAAAGGCAAAGGACTCTGGGTTCTTTGGTTTCACTTGCCTGAGACCCACAATTCTGTAGACTCTCCTAATTTACAGGATTACTGTAGCTCACAGGCACAGGATCTTTGTATTCCCTGGAGACTCTCATGCTTGGTTATGCTCAGCTATTTGTCTTTATTTTGGATGTTTCAGAATAGCTGTAAAATTGAATGGTGGAGTTGGAGTATTCTATTCTCAGGAAGACGTATTTAGAAGATTCTGCCATTAATAACAACATTAGGTAAACAACATGTACAAAGAATCCCAAGATCAAGTACATATGAGGCATCAAAGGCATCATTTTATCTTGGCCAGAACGTACCTGCGAGTAGGGGCAAATGTATTCTGCACGGGTAGGAGCTGTTTGATATGCATTGTCAAAGTTATGAGGGCCTGTACGAGAGAAACAGAGGGACCAGATTCATATTTTTCAGAAATAATCTGGAGACTACAGACCAGACCAGAGGTGACATAGGACAGTATATTAAGTCAGGGCCCAGCCAGAAAAACAGAGTAAGAAGGAAGTATATATTAAGTGATTTATTTTAAGGCATTGGCTTATGTGATTGTAGGGCCTGGCTGGGCAAATCTGAAATCTGTAGGAAAGGCCACCAGGAAGAGCAGACTAGAACTCTGGGGATGAACGGGTGATGCCATCCATAGGTAGAATTTCTTCCTTAGGGAAGCTGTGGCTTGGCTTTTAACGCTCTTCAACTGATTAAATCAGGCCCACCAGATTATCTAGGATAATCTATTTTATGTAAGGTCAACTGATTATGGACTTTAATCACAGCTATTAAATACCTTCACTGCAACACCTAGAGTGGTGTTTGAATACGTAGAAACTGTTAATCAAGCTGACACAGAAAACAGCCACCACAACAGCTTCTGCCTATTGGCCTCAGGCTAAGCCATGTCCATGGAATCCTGAGAAGTCTGGAGAACCAGTAGGCCAGTGGCGGCTGGAGCATTTGAGGGACAGTCCCCCTGTGGTGGGCGAATGGAGGTGCCCCAGCCTGCATGGGACTTTATACCATGGGGTCCCAGGAAGACCAGAGCCTCAGGGCTGAGCGAGCTCTTAAACACCCTCATTCGAACACAGTCCTTTTGTCCATTGAGAAAACCGTGACTCAGTTCAGCAAAATAGCCCAAACCAGCTAGGAAAAGAATAGAGGTCTCCCATGTGCAAGGACAGGGAATGAATGAGAAAACAGAAGAGGCAGGAAGGAAGATGGCCTGACAGAGAAGGAAAGGCAAACAAGTCCTCACAGCTCAGAGCCGAGAGGGACCCTGGGGTTCCCCCATTGCACCTGTGGGGAAACTGAGGCCCAGCAGAAGGCCTAAGGTCACTCTGTGAGTTGAGGGTAAAACTGGAACTGAAGCCAGGCCTCCCCGGCTGATACTCGTCCCCTGCCCCCCACCCCCCTACTGCCCTCCCAGGAAGCTGGGGGCGCTAACAGCAGCCCTAGTCACCTTCAGGCATTTGGGGTTTGCCGTTCCAGGAAGAGAACAATCAATTCATTAATCTGGACAATTAGTTTCAGAATCAGAGGGTGTCATGGGAACAACCCCAAACTCAGCCTCCACCCTGAAAAAACATAACCACCTCTGTTCTGTGTCCACAGGTGACTCCCAGCCTCAACTATCCAGGCTGAGGGCATCAGCGAAGGGCTGGTGGCTCCGTGCAGGCCTCCCCCATCCTGGATCCCCAGTTCTCACCCCCAAAGGGACACATGGCTCAGGACAAGTGTCCCCTGGATGGCGGGGCAGGGCACCATCTTCTTGTTTCTCTCCTGCATCTTGGAGCGCAGAGAGATAACTGGCTCAAAGCCACCCAACAAACTACTGACTGAAATCTCCAGTCCTCCGGATCTCCATTCAGCATCTTGCTTGTGGGTTTCTCCCACTCTTTCTCATTCATTTCCGGCAGGCAGCCCAGCACATAGACAACGCCACAGAAGTGCCTGGAAGTGTTCTCACTGGGTGTTAGCGGGCAGATGAAAGTAGGCAGGCTTGAGAGGGCTCAGTAAGGTATAATTTAGTTTCTCAAACTCTTACATTAGGGGAGAGGTATTCAAGTATGGTTTTGAGGCCTCATGCTTCAAAAAAGTCACCCAGAGAAATGCTGTGGGCCTCTGGGAGAAATGTGAGCCTTGACTGTGCTGTGACTGCATAAACAGTGGTTATGACCATGACTAATCCAAACCCCACTCTGGGATCTGCAGAGCTTGTCAGCTCTCCCTGTGGCTCGTGAAGTCCCTGCTCAAAATGGAACCCTTTTAGAAAGGAGGAAGCTGACGCTTGCAGCAGGGGCAGAAAGCCACTGTGGGTCACATCACACTGCTGCTCAGAGACGCCCTGTGTCACAAAAGGTCACATTTCTAAATGACTAATGTTAGCACCAGATGCCAAAGCCGGGCAGAATCAGGTTTGTGGAGTTCTAAAATAGAGGCTCTTGCCAGATTAAATAGTCCTTTTATCTGTGATTCAGGGTCGATGACCCCATTTCTGGATTGTCCATCCATCAGCAAATATTTACCAAGCTGGGTTTAGCGCTAGGTGGTTTGGTATATAAAAAGATTTATAAACATGTCCCGGCCCACGAGGAGTAGTCTAGCCAAGCTAGTAAGACAAATCACATACAGATACTGAACAGAGCCAGCCTGGGTGTGCATACAGAATGGTGCACATGAATGGTGCCCCATGGAATTGTGTGTTGTGATGGCCCCAGCCACTGTGGTCCAGGCCGGAGATCTCAAAGGAGGGGCAGATTCCATTGGGCTGGGCTGGTCAGGGAAGATGGCTGTTCAATGACAATATCCCTCCTCTTCCTTTCTTCTGCTGGCAGTCTCTGGCTGGGGCTTTTGCCAATGAGGGTGGGAGGCCGATGACAGTCTGGCGAAGCGATGGATAAAGGAGGGCATCGGCATGACAGGCAGAGGCCCCCTGGCAAGCCATATTCTGCATTCATGCAGATTGCCTTGGGCTCTTCCACAGCATCGAGGCCAGCCAGCTTTCAGTCTCCTCCCCTGCGGCCCCCGGCAATGCCCACCCACAGGTTTACCAGAGCCAGCTGTCCACCATGCTTATGGAGGCCACTCGCTATTTCCCTTCTCTAATCAAGCATGTGATATAAGGGGGCAAAAGTTAGGCATGAGCGTTCCTAAGCACCCCACCTTGTGCATTTTCAGATGGAAAGTTTCACCTAAAATTTTTACTGCAATTTTCCTATTCCAGCTTGATTCTGATGAAGTGGGACCCTTCCCCATCCCCATCCTCCTTTTTTGAAACACCAACAGGGAAGTGGAAAAGATTAAGCTGCTCTGGATCTCACTGGAAGGGGCCCTACTGAGAGACGATGACCCATTGCCTCCAAAAGAGAGAAAAAAGCAGGACGTGGCGAGACTTGAAATCCCATCCTTTGAGGACAGGCTAAAGGAAATGTGTTTTATTTTCAAACCATGTGAATATATTTCCTGGTAAAATAATTACATTTGAAATTGTTCTAAGAAAAAGGGTGGTGTTATCATCACAATGATGTTGTGATGACCGGAACGGTAAGACCGAATCAGGCACCTCACAGGGCTGGTGGACACGGGGCCATGGAGGTGCACAGCAGGACCAGCACGTGACCACATCCTCTCATCAGGCTTCCAGGGACATTTACACGGGGAAGTAAGGACGATGAAGGGAAAGGCACCACTCTTTCAGAAAGCCACTCTGAACATTCATTTCCCCTTTTTTGGCCCTGCTTGGGTCTGATTGCACTCTGGTTCCCTCAGCGTTCTGTGCATCTCAGTCCATTCTGCCCCCGGGTGGACGCCACCCCTTCCTCATGGTGGCAGATGATGTGTGTGTGGGTAGACTCAGCTCCACTTCTCTAGCTGATTGGTCTCCCCAAGGTCACCTCTGACCTCATACGATGGCACTATCACAGCTCAGAGGAATCTGATTCCACTCCCATGATGCAAGTTTCGCAACACTGAACTTTTATGACATTACATCCACTTCTTGGATGAACCTAGAAGCAGCCAGATCACGCCCAGTTGTGTGCTCTTATTCTACAGAAAGTCTAAGATCAAATGCTAACAAATACATTGATGAAATAAGCTTCCAGGCCTTTTGTTTTCACATTTTTGATTAGGTAATACATTCACATGATTCAACAATCAAAATAATGCTCAGTGCTCAGTTAAAAGTCTTCCTCCCACCCTTGACCCCTATGCTCCACCCCCTCCCAGGTTCCTACTTATTAGTTTTATATGTTTTTCCAGAATATATTTATAAAGATATACATAAACATGAATATATATTTTATCCCCCCTTAGTTAAAAAGAATGTTTTTAATGTTTATTTATTTTTTTTGAGAGAGAGAAACAGACAAAGTGTGAGTGGGGAAGGGGCAGAGAGACAGGGAGACACAGAATCTGAAGCAGGCTCCGGGCTCTGAGCTGTCAGCACAGAGCCCGACGCAGGGATCAAACCCGCGGATGGTGAGATCATGACCTGAGCTGGAGTCAGATGCTTAACAGACTCCGGATGGGGCACCCCATCCCCCACTTAGTTTTTTGTTTACAAAAATGGTATATATACATTGTTCCATATTTTTTTTCTAATATCTTAGAGATCTTACTGTTTCTGTTTATGTAGAGAGCTTCTTCATCCTTTCCATTAAAAGGGCGCAGAGGGGCGCCTGGGTGGCTTGGTCGGTTGAGCGTCCGACTTGGGCTCAGGTCATGATCTCACGGTCTGTGAGTTTGAGCCCCACGTCAGGCTCTGTGCTGACAGCTCAAAGCCTGGAGCCTGTTTCAGATTCTGTGTCTCCCTCTCTCTCTGCCCCTCCCCTGTTCATGCTCTGTCTCCCTCTGTCTCAAAAATAAATAAACGTTAAAAAATTAAAAAATAAAAATAAATAAAAGGGCGCAGATTGTTTCTTAAACCAGTTTATATTGCTGACAATCTAAACTAGTTTGGATGGCCTCTAAACTTTTCCTATCACAAATACCACCACCACAATGAATAACATTGTTCATGCATCATTTCACACAGGTGCAAATGCATTTGTACTATAAATTCCTGGAAGTTGGGTTGCTGGGCCAAAAGGTGTGAAGACATTTGAAATTTGATGTCAAATTGCCTTCCACGAGGGTTGTATTGGTTTATATTCCCACTAGCAACATATGAGAGGGACTAGCTTCCCATAACCTTGTCAAAAGTGTGTATTACCAGGGGCACCTGGGTGGCTCAGTAGGTAAGTGTCCAACTTTGGCTCAGGTCATGGTCTCATGGCTCGTGGGTTTGAACCCCACATTGGGCTCTGTGCTGACAGCACAGAGCCTGCTTTGGATTCTCTCTCTCTTTGCCCCCCCCCCCCCAAAATAAACTAAAAAAAATAGTGTGTATTACCAAACTTTCAGGTTTTTGTCAAACTATTAACTCAAAAATGGATTTTAGTTCAGTTTTTTGGGTAATTTTTAAAAAGATTTTATTTTTAAAAAATCTCTATACCCAATGTGGGGCTCAAACTCACAACCCTGGGATCAAGAGTCATGTGTTCTACTGACTGAACCAGTCAATAGCTCAGTTGGCTAAGTGTTGGGCTCTTGATCTTGGCTTAGGTCATGACCTCATGGTTCGTGGGGTCAAGCCCCTAGTCTGGCTCTGCGCTGACAGCATAGAGCCTATTTGGAATTCTCTCTCTTCTCTCTCTCTGCCTCTCCCCCTACTCTTGCTCCCTCCCCCCAAATAAATAAACTTTTTTTTAAAAAGGAAAAAAAATTGTAAGAATATATAAAGACTTCCTATATATTCTTGGTTTGGCTTTTTGGCTTTAATTTGCATTTCTTCTCCTCCTCCTTCTCTTCCTCCTCCTCCTCCTCCTCCTCCTCCTTCTTCTTCTTAGAGAGAGAGAGCAGGGGAGGGGCAGAGAGAGGGAGAGAGAGAATCCCAAGCAGGCTTTGCATGGAGCTCAATCTCAGTAACTGTGAGATCATGACCTGAGCAGAAATCAAGAGTCACACATTTAACCGACTAAGCCCCCAAGGTGCCCCAGTTTGCATTTCTTCTAATTAAGAGTGAAGTTGTAAGTAAAGACAAAGAACTGACCAATGGCATCACCAACAAAACTAGGTGCAAGGTGTTCCTATGGATGTCAAAATACCAGCAGGTGGAACAAATCTGCAAGACCAGCTGTAAGACCTGCTGGTACCCATTTCCATGCAGGGGTTGGGGGGGGAGCAGCGTGAAGATGAGATTCTGCTGGGGCCTCTGCAAGCTGGAGGAGCCACACTCACCAACAGACGCTCACAGAAGCTCAGCAGGCCACTCAGAGGGTAGCGCCCATACTGGGAGGGTGCTCTGCTGGCTCCAGTTTGTGGGGAAGGTTACCTACATGTGGCCGGTAAGGTTGGATGGTGCAGCCCTATCAACCCTCAAAATTAACCAACCCAAGATCTCTCCCAAGACAAAGCCCCATGTTAAAGAGAACTGCTGGGGGACCCTTGGGGGGCTCAGTTGGTTAAGTGTCTGACTTCGGCTTAGGTCATGATCTCATGGTTTGTGAGTTCAAGCCCCACATCAGGCTCTGTGCTGACAGCTCAGAGCCTGGAGCCTGCTTCCGATTCTGTGTCTCCCTCTCACTCTGCCCCTCCTCCACTCGCACTGTCTCTCTGTCTCTCTTTCTGTCTCTCTCAAAAATAAATAAATGTTAAAAAAATTTTTTTTAAAGAGAACTGCTGGGATACTATGCAACTTGAACAGAATGGGGACAATGGGACAGAGGAAGCAGGAGGTCTGTGGAGGGGGAAACAGAGCCAGCAGGAAAGTACGAGGCCATATTTTTCAACACTTGTGATAAAAGCAAGCCCAAAGACACTGGCAAAGCACAAAAAGGAGAATGCAACAATATTTACTGTAGCACTATTGGCAACAGCAAAAAACTGGAACTAAATCCAAGAGGATCAACCATGGCACATGCACACAATGGACTGCAGGGCAGTTATAAAATGGAATGGGCAATATGTGTTTGCCCCCAGGGTGTGGTGTCCAGAAGACATGATTAACTGAAAATTTGGAGGTTGGAGGAGAGTTGCCACTATTTCGCGAATAAGTGGGGGTGATGGAAACATATGTACACGTGTGTGCTCAGATTAAGTTCTTTTTTAATTAAAATATCTATGGCAGATGGTAGAGAGTAGATGGGGACAGACATAAAAACTGACTACCTATGAATATATTTTGTTTTGTAGATTTGACCTTGGAAACATGTCAGTTTTACTTAACTAAGAAAAAGTAAACCCAAATGAAAACACAGTCCTTAAAAGTTGGAAAAAAAAAAGTCGTATGTAGTTGTGTATCCGTTGATGAGATAGTCACACAGAGAGGAATTACTTCAAGTTACTATATTATTTTTTCGAGTTTATTTATTTTTGGAGAGAGAGGGAAGGGCAATTCCCAGCAGGCTCCATGCTGTCAGAGCAGAGCCCAATGCGGGTCTTGAACTCACGAACTGTGAGATCACGACCTGAGCCAAGATCAAGAGTTGGATACTTAACCTACTGAGCCACCCAGGTGTCCCAGGTGCCCCACTTTAGGTTACTTTCATGCACAGTCATTCGACTTGTGGGGAGAGGGTAACATCCTTCAGGTTCTACTACCTGAAGGCTCTCTCTTGTGTAGCAGAAACAGAGTGCTTCTTGGATATATGATGTTGTGGGGTGAAATGTGTACCCCCCAAACTTATTTACTGAAGTCCTAGCTCCCACTCTCTTAGAATGACCTGGTTTGAAAATACAGTCATTGCAGATGTAACCAGCTAAGCTAAGATTCGCTCATTAGGATGGGTCCTAATCCAAAGGACCCAGCGTGCTTACAAAAGGAAGTTTGGACACAGAGACACTCCTGTAGTGAGAACACCCTGTGAAGGTGAAGGCAGGGATCAGGGTGATGCTTCTCCAGGCCAAGAAATGCCAAAGCTTGCCAGCAGATCACCAGAAGCTAGGGGAGAGGATGGAGCAGCTTCTCCTTCGCAGCCCCAGAAGGAAGCAGCCCCCTGACATCTCCATCTCGGACTTCCAGCTTCCAGAACTGTGACGATAAACTCTGTTGGTTAAGCCACCCTGTCTGTGTGCCTCGTTACAGCAGCCCTAGCAGAGTAACGCCTGTGGCTCCTCTGCTTACTTGTGTAGGCCACTTACTCGGCTAGTTTAAAATAAATCCGATCCCAAGAGAACGAGTAGCAGCAGCCCTGCTCCCCGAAATCCATCCACAAGGAGATGCGTACCTCCCCTCCCAGATGAGTCCCTCACCGTAGGAAGGTCTATTTGCTCGCGCTTTCTGGACTCTGCTGCTCTTGCGCCCCACGTCTTTTCATTTCCGCCTCTGTGGCTTCTGTCTACGCTCAGCAGCTCACAGCAGCCCTGATTCGTATTTTGAAGGCTATGGATGTCGGCTCTTAATTTTGCTGAACACCGAGTTCGTTGATTGGGTCATCTTTCCTGATGTTTTTTGTGATTTAATAGAGAAGAAACAGAAAGGCACTAAACCTATATTAGCATGTTCGTACCAGAAGTCCTTAAGGTTAAAATTTAATTCCACAAGCCCAAGTAGTGATTTTAGCCAAGTACATGGAAAGTAATTTTCCCATGGTGATAATTACATAGTGCTTTTCATCTTCAGGGTACATGGGCAACACTTACCAATTACTCCTTCCTATACTCTGGAGCAATTAAAAATAGAAACCGCATATTGAATTTGGCTAACGGAGATAATTGCCGATATTAGCATACAAGAAAGACCTTGAGGGCCTGGAGATGAATAATTAAATTACGGTAGAAATGTTTCAAGGAATGACTGCCTTCCGCTTTCATCAGAGTGAAGCAATTATGGCTTCCTTAGGAAGCAAATCTTATTTCCATTTTATAAATGAAGAAACATATTCAGACAAGAAGCTTCTTGCTCAGGCAAACACCAATTAGCCAATAATCTAAACTGATGTTAATGTGAGAACTGTATAAGTCCACAGTATTACAAGTTTTGAAAATCCTGAATCCATTTTCTCCTCTGTTTAAAGAAAAAAAAAATGCTGATGGCAGTCCTTAGTATCCCAAAGTCTCCATTCTGAACATCAGTAGCCATTGTCCACTGTGGTGGTTAGAAGGCTTAGGTTAGTGGTTCTCAAACTTTTTGATCTCAAAACACTTTGTATTTTTTTTTAAGTTTATCCATTTATTTTGAGAGATAGAGACAGTGCAAGCACGGGAGGGGCAGACAAAGAGGTAGACAGAGGATCCAAAGCTGGCTCCACACCATCAGTGCAAAGCCAGATGTGGGGCTCGAACCCATGAACCGTGAGATCATGACCTGGGCTGAAATCAAGAGTCAGATGCTCAACCGACTGAGCCACCCAGGAACCCCAAAACCCTTTATATTCTTAAAAATTATTGAGGACACAAAGAGCTTTTGTTTATATGGATTATAGCTATTGACAGCTACTATATTAGAAATTAAAGTTCAGAAAATTTCAAAATATTTGTATATTCATTTTAAAATAACAATAAGTCGATTAATATGTTAACACAGACAACATTATTTTATGATAAGTATATTTTCCAAAATTTAAAAAAAGTCATGAGGAGAGTGGCATTGTTTTATATTGTGAAAGTCTCTTTAATATTTGGCTGGAATCTCACATCTGTTTCTGATTCAGTCTTTTGTGATATGTCCTTTTGGTTGAAATATATGAAGAAAATCTAGCTGCACACGGATATGTAGTTGGAAAAAGGGCTGTATTTTAATAGCCTTTTAAATAATTGTGGCTATTCTTTTATTCTACCCCCAAAATTAGAAAGTGGTTAATTCCTTAAAGGTCAGTTGCAATGTAGGGTAGGAAACCACATCAGTAAATTTTCAAACTGCTACATTAAAAATGATTAGTCTTCCTTGTATTTTGATTGGTTCTTTTACTGTGCATGACTTTGTAACATTGTGCATTGGTTATCTGGGAAATGCTGGGTCACTGAGTCATGCAGATATTCAAATACTGACAACATAAAGCAACATAAAAAAAAATCACATTTGTGTATTTCACCTCAAATCTCATCAGAAAACTCTTTAATTACTGTTAAGCTCACAGTGGTGGATACCAGTCTTCCAAAATTCTGATTTTAAGCCTGAAACCTCTAATTTTATCCTTGGGGACAAATACTCTAGTTAGGACAGGCTCACTTCATTCATTTCAGGAAAATGACTCTGAAATACCTACATCTGAATCTTAATATCTTCCTGTCAGTCATTCTTTCAGGTAAAAATGGTGTTCCGTGGAAAAATGAGTTCTGTTCTGAAATCCAACAGCTGCAGAAGTGCTTATGTGTTCTTCCCATTTTGTTGCACAGAATTCAAAAACAAATTTTTTTTTTTTTTACATTTATTCATTTTTGAGAGACAGAGACAGAGCACAAGTGGGGGAAGGGCAGAGGGAGAGAGGGACACACAGAATCTGAAGCAGGCTCCAGGCTCTGGGCTGTCAGCCCAGAGCCCGACGCGGGGCTTGAACTCATAAACTGTGAGATCATGACCTGAGCTGAAGTCGGATGCTTAACTGACTGAGCCACCCAGGGGCCCCATTGTTACACAGAATATTTTTAAAATGTGGCCTGGAGGGTCAACGTGACCCAGTAACTTTTTGTTCATTGTGAACATTCTGAACCCAAGCCAGCATTTTTAAACTGCCACGGTGCAGTAGTGAGGAGCACTTTGATGACCCAGCTCAGGTCAGTACTGGTGATGCTGTCTTGATTTGTGCTAAAGCTCCAGCGGGTTCCTCTACCATCGCTTGTGCACCATCAGTACAGATGTTGGCACAGCGAAAAAGGCAAATGATATTACTATGAAATTAGTTTTGAACTCAGGTCCTCTGAAAGGTTCTTGCAGGCCCCTAGGGGTCAGCGAACCACACTTTGAGAACCACTGGCTTGGAGAATTTCCCTGCGTGAACACTGAGCCCAGTCAGTATTTAAGAAATGGACATTTTGATGGGGCGCCTGGGTGGCGCAGTCGGTTAAGCGTCCGACTTCAGCCAGGTCACGATCTCGCGGTCTGTGAGTTCGAGCCCCGCGTCAGGCTCTGGGCTGATGGCTCAGAGCCTGGAGCCTGTTTCCGATTCTGTGTCTCCCTCTCTCTCTGTCCCTCCCCCGTTCATGCTCTGTCTCTCTCTGTCCCAAAAATAAATAAACGTTGAAAAAAAAAATTAAAAAAAAAAAAAAAAAGAAATGGACATTTTGAAACAATTCCTGACATAATAATTAGGAGGACAAAGTGAGGGAGACAGAAGCAAAGGCAGATGACAGATGGACGGGTGGATGGTTGGACAGATTTCAGTCTGGTTTGGTGGTTTGACGTGTTTGACATAAAACCAGTACTTCCCTATACCCAGTACCCTATCTTTCTCCCTCACTTTATGATCTTGCTTCTTGTAAATTACAGTTTATCTTTAGTGCTTCTTCTCATTTTTCACTTCCGTCTATGTCCCATCACCACCGCTACATTGAACTTACTCTCATAGGTCTCAGTAAATCCCCCCAAGGTCGGGGGTTTCTAAATCCAACCTTTTTCTTACTTGATACTCTGAGGGATCTGACACTATTGACTACTCCCTCCCTTTTATGTAAATTAACTCTATCTTGGGGCGCCTGGGTGGCTCAGTCCGTTAAGCGTCCGACTTCAGCTCATGTCACGATCTCACGGTCCGTGAGTTCGAGCCCCGCGTCGGGCTCTGGGCTGATGGCTCAGAGCCTGGAGCCTGCTTTCGATTCTGTCTCCCTCTCTCTCTGCCCCTCCCCCATTCATGCTCTGTCTCTCTCTGTCTCAAAAATAAATAAACGTTAAAAAAGTTTTTTTTAATTAAAAAAATAAATTAACTCTATCAACTTAATAATACATATAGTTATAAAAAATGAAATAGTAGACTTGTTACATCCATACACACAAATGTAATGCTGGCAAGAACGTGGTGTGACTGGTTATTAGAATATACTTCTAATGGTAAAGTGATACAAATTTTCTGAAAAATAACATATATATATATATATATATATATATATATATACTAAATGTAAATAGATATTTTTCAAAAAGCATTAAAATGTTTATACTTTCTTATCTAAGAAACCCACTCCTGGGGCACCTGGGTGGCTCATCTGTTGCATTGGACTTCGGCTCAGGTCATGATCTCGCGGTTTGTGAGTTGGAGCCTTGCATCAGGCTCTGTGTTGACAGCTCGGAGCCTGGAGCCTGCTTCAGATTCTGTGTCTCCCTCTCTCTCTGCCCCCTCCCCCCCCTCAAAAATATTAAAAAATTAAAAAAAGAAGAGAAACCCATTCCTAAGACTCTATCCTAAGAATATAATAATTTTTTAAATGGCTTTAATGTAAAAAAAGGTGCTTGTTGAAAAGCTATTTGTAGTAGTAAAATACTAGAATGGTTAGTAAATTATGGCTTGTCTCCCTGATAAAATATTATATAGCTATCATAATAGATTCCCATAAGGCCTATGTAAGCACAAAGAAAACCATTTTTGTTTTTATTATAGTTAACACACAATGTTACTGTAGTTTCAGGTGTACAACATGGTGATTTGATAAGTTTACACATTATGCTGTATTCACCCCCTGTCACCATACAACCTTATTATGATATCACTGACTGTCTTCCTTGTGCTGTACCTCTTATTCCTGTGACTCGCTCATTCTGTAACTGGAAGCCTGTATCTCTCATTCTCCGTCACTCATTTTGCACATCCCCTCCCTCTGGCAATCATCAATTTGTTCTCTATTTATAGGTCTGATTCTGCTTTTAGTTTATTTATTAATTTATGTTTTTAGATTCCACATGAGGGAAATCATATGGTATTCGTCTTCCTCGGTCTGACTTATTTCACTTGGCATAATGCCTTCTAGGTCCATATATGTTGTCACAAATGGCACAATTTCATTTTGTGTGGCTGCATAATATTCCATTGTGTGTGTGTGTGTGTGTGTGTGTGTGTGTGTGAGAGAGAGAGAGAGAGAGAGAGAGAGAGAGAGAGAGAGTGTGTGCATGCTCGCGCACGTGTATCACATCTTCCTTATCCATTCATTTATCAATGGATACTTGGGTTGTTTCCATATCTTGCCTATTGTAAATAATACTGAAGTAAGCATAGGGGTGCATATACCTTTTGAACTAGTGTTTTTGAAAGAAAACAAGTTATAAACTTGTATATATGCTGTTACAAATGTTATTTAAAAGGTCTTTAGAGGCAATTGCAAAAATATATATACAAAACTAAAACTGACTTTGCCAAACAATACAATAAAATAGTCCTAAAGCGTTTATTATAAAGTACCTCCCAGGTCCCCTCAATCCCCTTACCCACGTCCCCTGTCCCATCCTCCCTTCCTCAGATCCTCTCTGTAGAGACAACTACTTTTGAAGCTTATGCCATATATCCTTTCCATCCCTGTATTTACATCCTTCTGCAATGTGACCTTGCAGCTCTTAACCATCACGACATAGTTTTCCATCCCTTGAATCTGGGCTTAGCTATGTGATTTGTTTGGGCCAGTGGAACTTTAGCACATGTAAAAGAAGCCATGCAAAACTGCATGTGCCTTGGGTTTGCCCTTTCACAGTGCTCTTACAAACCCTGTAAGGACTATATGAAAGAGCCTGGGCCAGCTGCCTGGATGATGAGACACAGATGGCTAAATCATCACCATAACCCCAGCTGACCTGGAACCAACCACCAGATGGGTGAGAACATTCTGGGCCATCCAGACTCAGCTAAGTTCAACAGCTGACCACAGGGTTCAGCTGAGCTGGCCCAAACCAGAAGAAATGCCCAGCTTATCTACAGAGTTATGACAAATAAAAAGATGTTTGTTTGAAACCACTAAGTTTTGTGGTGGTTTATTACATAGCAGAAGTTTACATGTACATGCTTTCGGCTTTTCTTTTTTCCTGGCACACACCTACTTCCATATTTGTAAATAATAGGTACCTATGCTGTATTTTCACAAATCAACTTTTGATACTATCTATTGGCTTCTATTTTGATAAAGATCTATTGGCTTCTATTTTGATAAAGATTTATTACTCTTGCCCTGTCATCTACCCTTCTCCCAAATATACATATTTCAATGCTTTGTGAAATCAATAGTCAGTGTTTACTTGGTTATGCCATGTAATCCTTATCCACATCTAAACATTGTGGTATACTCTGGCTAAATTTCTTTTTCAACTTTGTTTTTCCTGGACTTACAATAATTGCCTTGTTTATTCATGTGCTTGGTTTTCTTTGTGCTTATTGTCTGCTAGGTCTTGCCACACTTTCCCAGGGCCTTTCATAACAACTTAGGCGGTGCGTCAGTTCTGACTCTTTTCTTCCTGATTTACCTTCTGGAGACCTTTCTCTTCCATCTGCGATGGCTGCTTCCCAGGCCTCCTAAGCAACTGTCATCCTGAGACTTCTCTTTGCTCTCAGCCTTTGAAATTCCTTTTGCTTTTCTCCTAGATTTGATTCCCTATTTCCTGGTTCTCATGTCTTCCTCTTTTTTGGTTTTCTCCTCTGTTTTGGTGGAGAACATCTTCAGGTAGCTTCCTCGGGATGAAAACTCAGCAGAACTGCAGAATGCAGACATGATGATAGCCCCCCATGTATTCTCTGGACTCGCAGTGCTCCGGTCGGGATGGGTTGACCTCTGCACCTGACACAGTTTTCACACTGAGCCCTTTATCACCTTCGGGAGTCTTCATCCACATCTCACCTGTGTCGGATCTCTTGTTTTCTGTATCTCACACCTTACTCTTTCATGGCTTCATTTCATTTTGATGTGCCACATCCTCTGGTGGCTTTCTGAAGTGGGAAGTAAAAATTTTGAGACTTGTCTAAAAATACAGTTATTCTACCCCCATACTTGATTGCTAATTTGATCGTGCGTACAAATAAATTGAAATCATTTTTTGCTCAGACTTCTGAAGGAAAACCAATATTGTGTTCTAGGTTCTAGCATTTTGTTGAGAATTTCAAGGCTATTTCATTCAGATTCTTTCGTTATGGTTTGTTTTTCTTCCCTCTCTCTGGAAGCTTCTAGAAACTTTTGTTTCCAGTGTCTTGACATTTCACTCTGATGTGCCTTTACCTGGATCTGTTTTACTCTAAAAGGATGGTCATTCAGTGAACCCTTTCAGTCTTGGAAACCCATTCCTGTAGTTTTGAGAAATGTTTTTATAGTAATGATTTCCTCACTTCTATTTCCTCTTTCTTCTGGGAATTTCTATGATTTCCATTTGGATATCTTTGACTAATCCTCTCATTTTCTTTTCTTTTTTTTCTTATTGTATATATCTTTGTCTTTTGCCCTGCTTTCTGAGAGATTTTCTCAACCTTCTTTTCCTACCTATTGAGTTTGTCATTTCTGTTCTCATGTTTTTAATTTCTAAGAACTTTTTTGTGCAGTGAATGTTCATGTTATGGCATCTTATTCTTGTTGTATGGATACTGTAGCTTCTCTTTTTTCTCTCAGGACATTTTCTCTCCTGTCATGGTTGCCATTTCCTCCTCCTCCCTATTTCTGATGGTTTGACCTCTGTCTTGCCTGCTAGAGGATTTTCTTAGAGCCTGGTATGCTTCTGTTCTGTGTTCTACAAAAAGAGTGGGAAATTAAAAGGTTGATTTTAAAATCTGAACACATTGGTGGGATTTGTTAGCTTTGAGCTTCACTATTTGTTGATGTAGGTGGGCCATTAACTGGGAACCTACCTTTCCTCTTGGGCTAGTCATGGGGTGGATTTGGGTTTCTTGGGGTTATAAACTTCTGCAGGAGAGAACTTTTTAAGCAAAACAATTCAAAATCACAACGTCAAAATTAAGTATGAAAGTTAATACTTATTTAGAATTAGATAAAATCACAATGATGTACAAATGTTTAAAAGCAGGTAACTACATTGAGAAAAATTAAAAAACCCATAACTTTTAGATGAGTTACTTGACACACAGCTATATACTTTTTTCTTCTAAACTCTTCTATTGCCTCTGCATTTGACAATGATTTTGTAATATCCAAAAATAAAGGAGAAATAATTTGGCCTTTCGTATAGCATCATTGATCAAAATTGTTTTTTTGTTTTTTGTTTTGTTTTGTTTTTTTTACGTTTATTTATTTTTGAGACAGAGAGAGACAGAGCATGAACGGGGGAGGGTCAGAGAGAGGGAGACACAGAATCTGAAACAGGCTCCGGGCTCTGAGCTGTCAGCACAGAGCCCGACGCGGGGCTTGAACTCACAGACTGTGAGATCATGACCTGAGCTGAAGTTGGACGCTCAACCGACTGAGCCACCCAGGCGCCCCAAAATGGTTGTTTTTTTATTGATGCTTTAGGAAGGGTTTTTTGTTTTGTTTTTTTTTTTTAATCAACTGCATAACTCTATTGGTAACTGTCATGGAAGTTTGTAGGATTGTTGTCAAATTTGGGAAAACTGTCAAGTGAGTATATTAGTGGTTGCCTAGAGATGGGGGGATGGGGATTAGAGAATGATAGATAAAGGGAAAGGGTTTTTTTGGGGGGGGAGATAAATATTCTAAAACAGATTTGGTGATGTTTGTACAACTCTGTGCATATACTAAGAAACCACTGGACTGTATACTTTAAATGGGTGAATTGTTTGGTATGTGATTGTATCTCAGTTAAACTCAATTAAAAAAAAAAAACAAAAAACCTCCGTCCATACAGTTTCTATCAAAGCTGTAAGATTTGGAAATATTCTGCACAGACCAGTTTCTGGCTCTGAGTATTTCAAACCTTGCTTCTCCTCCATGACCCAGGTACTTCCAGAGCCAGTTGTTAAAGGACATTCTTATACGTAGTGAGATCCCTGCTTTGCCTTTCATGGCACAGCACCATGTAAGTCAGCACAGTGGGAATGAAAGCAGTCCTGGAAGCCCTTCCTGTGCAGGGAAATGCAACTAAGGCACATGAATTTCCACTACACCCAAAATAATGAAACTTCAATTCAACTTCTCCTTACTTGAATGCCCTATATCCCCACAGCCACTGAAACACCACCTGATACAAGAGGAAATGTTGTAAAGGAAAAGGGGAGGTGGAAACAGCCAATTGTCTTAACCAGTGGGGGGGGGGGGGGGGTCAAAATCTTTTTTTTTTTTTCAAATTAAATAAAAACATATGATCTTTTTTTAACACACAGAAAGAGGCTTTTCCAGGCCCAAACAAGAGAAGGGTCCTGAAGCTGAAGCTTGTTAGATCAAAGTCTTAAATAATTTGAGAATTAGTAGGCTTAAAGCATTTTGAAAGTCTTAATTTAGAATCAGAATTATAGATCTGGAACTAGACATCATTTACTTTAACTGCTAGTTTTGCACATGAAGAAAATAAACCCAGCTGAACTACTGAGGTTTTGCCCCGGAAAGTGGCAAAATGTAAAACCCTCGAAAGTAATAATAAGGAAATTTAAGCAATTAAGAGAGTTCTTCAGAATACTCAGATAGGGGCTGAGCCAGGACCACAACGTTCCCTACTTATCAAGCTCAAAGTCTGGACAAGGAAAACCTTACTCCCATTATAAAAACGATCATAGGCAACTAACATGCTGACCACAATCAAGCTTATCTATTTATCAATTATGTACCAGAAAGGAATAAAGTTAGATTTCTTTTAAAATATTCTAGAACTTGTTCTTTTCACTAATTTAGACCTTGGCTAATAATTTAGTGTGTTTTAAGGTTGCCTGATAATTTATTATAAAATGAAATTTTGGGGGGGCACCTGGGTGGCTCAGTTGGTTAAGTGTCCGACCCTTGATCTTGGCTCAGGTCATGATCTCATGGTTTGTGAATTTGAGTCCTGCATGGGGCTCTGCGCTGACAGCATGGAGCCTGCTTGGAATTCTCTCTCCCTCTCTCTCTCGGCCTCTACCCCGTACATTCTCTCTCTCCCTCTCTCTCTCTCTCAAAATAAATAAACTTAAAAAAATATTTAAAAAATAATAATGAAATGAAATTTTTTAACAACCAAACACACACATACTCATTCACTGGAAATAGATAAAAGGAGTATCATAAACCCATAATTTCTACCAGCTTAACAACCACTGGTTTTCATTTTGATATATTTGCTTCTGGTTTTGTGGGGAACAAGCTTAGGAATTCCCTGAGCCTGCATTGATAGTTTAACAAGGCTTAAAGAATTAGAAAGCCATAGGATGTACACACCCAAGTTTGGGTAAGCAAGATTAGGTAAATAAGAATAGGTAAAGTGGGGCAAAGGTCCCAGTATAGGACAAAGGTATAGGAATAGGGAATCTCAGGATGAAAACATCCAAGTTGAGGTAAACGAGATTAAGTATTCAGGGCAGAAGCACCCCCCCCCCCCCCAACTTCCTACTATAGCAGAAAGCTGCTTTCATAGGAAGGAAGGGCCAAACTAGGTAAACAGGTAAACAGGGCTATAGACCGCTACAGGGTGAAGTTGCCCAGAGTGCAGCTAATTAGCAAAAGAAAGGTACCTTGTTGATCCTGAGGTAGCATGCTCGGTCTTTCTTGTTCCCTAGGCTAGTTTAGGTAAACAGAGGTGGGGCTTCAGGTCTGCTGTAAACAGCCTTCCAAGGCCAGGATTTTGTTTTGTATTAACCCAAACCCCTAACACCACATATCTTCAAAACCCCCTTTCCCTTATGCCCATGAGTTAATAATGTTCATGATTTCACTGTCTCTTTGTGCACGCCCATCACCACATTTGTAAGCCTTCTGATCCTAATAAAAACGGAGCAAGGACCCTTACTCAGGCTCTTGTCTTCTCCAGGACATTAGCCTTTCTTGCATTTAATCCTGCATCCCGATTTCTTGCTGGACAAGAAAGAACTCCAGACCCAGAGTCTAAGACACGGCTTATGTTTAGTATTACTGTAAACATAGTATAAAGAATTTTGTATTCTCTTTTCACTTAACATTATTTCATAAATATTTTATCTTGTTTTACAATTTTAATGACATTAGAGTATCTCATCATAAGGTATACCATAATTTACTAAATTATTACTGGTCATTTAGGTTGTTTCTAATTTTTTTCTATTATAAATAATGCTGAGATAAAGGATATCTTTGTGCAGATCACTTTCTCAGTTTCTAGACTTTAAGAACAGATTTTTAGAAATGGCATTACTAGGTTAGAGAATGTGAATTTATTGTGGCTTTAATACATACTATCAAAGAGTTGTCCAAAATGGTTGTGCCAATTTACAATCCCACCAGTTATATACAAAAGTATTAATTTCATGATATCCTTTTCAAGTTATATTCATTTAATAAAGGGAGGGGAATAATCATTTATATTTAATTTCGATTCTTCAATTTATCATTTTCATGTGTGCTTCTTATTCTTAGGAAGCTTTGTCACTGGTTGTGAATTGTTTGTTCATATCCTTCATCCATTTATCTGTTTCTGATGTGATGTTTTACTTATAAATTTCTATATGTTTAGATAGCAAAGATATTCAATTTGCTATAGATTACTTTCACTGCTGCCCTTTGCATAGTCATTTCCTTTGGTACTATTCTTTATTCTGAAGCTCGGTTTTGGGGTAGGAAAGAAATCAGTTGATTTATAATACAGTTTAAATATTCTATTGACTTCTACTAATACACTACTACTCTATGAAGCAGAATACAAAATTCCAGATTTCTTTTCCCTGTTAGGCTTTTTTTCAGGAATATAAGAAATTCATTGAGGCATGCCTGGCTTGCTCAGTCAGTAGAGCATGCAACTCTTGATTTCATGGTTGTAAATTCAAGCCCCACATTGGGTGTAGAGATTACTTAAAAATAAAATCTTAAAAAATCATTGAGTACTATATTAACTTATAGGAAAATAACAACTCTATGAAACCACAGACTTTGGGCAGGCTGCTAAATTGTTTCTATAAAGGTACTTGTGTTGTTTTGGAGTTACCATCCTGGGTGATTAAAAGGCAAACGTTTCAACACAACCATGAAATGTGCCAAGTCAGACTTTTTAAAAATTGACAGGACACCAAGAATTCAAAGGAAGGAACCACTTGAGAAGATGGCTAAGGGTGTCTTTTGAACAAGTGAAATGAAGTTCTTTTTGAAATATTTCAATAGAACATTAAAGGAAAGCAACTGGGTTCTATTTTATCAAGGAGCATTTTTCAGTCAAAACAATTTTTGCTTCATGAAGAGGTATGGGGGAAAGATTAACTTGAATATTCCATCCATATTTTCCAGGTGCCTCACAACTGATGAAACAATCTAATGAGGAGTAATGGGGATTTAAATTGATTTTTAACTAATCCTCTTATTTCTTGGAAGTAATGAATAGATTTTTTATAGGTGAATTCATCTATAAATGCTTTATTATTATTATTATTTTTAATTTTTTAACGTTTTATTTATTTTTGAGAAACAGAGAGAGACAGACTGTGGGCAGGAGAGGGGCAGAGAGAGAGAGAGAGAGAGACAGAATCTGAAGCAGGCTTCAGGCTCTGAGCTGTCAGCACAGAGCCTGATGCAGGGCTTGAACCCACAAACTGTGAGATCATGACCTGAGCCGAAGTCAGAGGCTCAACCGACTGAGCCACCCAGGCACCCCTGCTATAAATGCTTTTATTGGCAGTTAGCTTTTCCTTGGTAGAAGCCTTTAAAAATTGTCTTCCCCAAGAGTGCTATGATGAAAGTTGATAGGGAAGGATAATATAGAAGAGGACTTTTTAACCATAAATTATGGCATGAAAGGTCAAATTAAAATAACATGTTATCAGTTGGGGTGGGAATTTCACAGCTGAGGAATTGGAATCTGCTCTTATATTTTGATTGATCTTCCATGTCATCACTGCTCATACTTTACCTCTTTGTCTCTGTGCCAAGTTCTGGATCGGTTCATCAGTGCAATCTTCTAATTCACTAATTTTCTCTCAAAATGACTCAATCAAGAGTTTATCCAATCTATTGAGATTTTCATTGTCTGTTTCATACTTTTCCATTTCAATGGGGTTCCTCTTCCTCTTAAGGCTGACCCTTCCATTTGGGCTCAGCAACCAGTCCCTTCTCCCATCCCCCTCCTTTAGTAGTTTATTGAGATATAATTCACATTCACACACATTTCACCTAATGTGTACAGTTTAATGGGTTTTTGTATATTCATAGTTGTGCCACCATCACTACAACCTGTTGTAGAACATTTTCATCATTAAAAAAAGAACGTTTTCATCACTGAAACTACATTAAAAAGAAAAGAAACTCCTCCCTCACTGACTCCAGCCACTGGCAACCACTAATGTACTTTCTGTGTCTATATATTTGACTATTCTGGACATTTCATAAAAATGGTCTATACAACAAAACATTGTGGTCTGTGATTGCCTTCTTTCAGTTAGCATAGTGTTTTTGAGGTGGATTATGTATTCATTTTTATTGCTAAGTTATATCCCATTAGTATGGATACGTTACATTTTACTTTCCCATTCATTGGCTAATGGACATTTGGATTGTTTCCATTTTTCTTTCCATATAAGTAATGCCACTATGAACATTTGTTACAAGGTTTTGTGTGAACTTGATTCTCTTTATATACGTAGGAGTGGAATTGCTGGATCTTACGGCAACTCCGTGTTTAACTTCTTGAGAAACTGTCAAACTTTTTCACAACATGTGCACCATTTTACATTCTCACCAGCAATTTATGAAGGTTCCAATTTCTCCACATACTGGCTTTGTAACCTTGGATGTGAAATTTAACTTTTCTGTGGAGTGAAATAATATAAAATCACCTTCCCTGTAGTTATTGTTGAAAGGATGAAATGATTCAAAATAGTGATTGAACCCCTGCACAGAACACAGTAAGGGCTATGTAATCTCGAAGGGGAGAGGGGAGTGTTGGTATGGACTAAAGTGGAGATATGTCAATTCATTATGAGTCAAATTGCTTCCACCCCACTCCATCCTTCAGTGTAGCCTGACCTAACTATGGCCTCCCATATTGCAAGTATTATCCAAACCAGGATAATTGTCCATGGACAATTTCTTCCATGTTGCAGAAGTAAACAAAGTCTCTGCTCTTCTAGAATTTACATTTTAGTGGGGAGAGATAATCAAGAAATCAATGTATAACTTCAAGCGGTGTTCACTGAATAAACTTTACTCTGAATTCACTGTGGTCTCCAGCTAAGAATACACTTGGCAGGGCTGGGGGAGGCCTTTCTCTTCCCTAAAAGGGAGTGTACTTTCCCAAAAGTTGAACCATGTATTTTTTTTTTTTTTTTTAAGTAAAAGCCTTAAGTCTCACACAAATACAAAATAAACAAGTGGCAAAGATTTTATTTATTCAGTGAGGAAACCAGTTAACATGATAGTACCAGTTTAAAGGAGAATTTAAAGTACTCACTTATATTGTTGAATTGTGAATGGGAGATGAATTTACAAATAGATGCAAAATGGCTTTCTCCCAGGAGCATTAAGATTCATTGTCAAGTTCAATGGACAGGAGTATTTCCTTTTGCTATTAGCTATCTACAACAGAGAGTTGTACAGAGTTCCTCAAAGAAAGATGGAAAGCCCACATAGAATCAGGGTACCCAGAAAGGTGTGTCAGACTAATGGCTGGTTTTTCACTTTAGGAACCCAGTAATCTCTTGGTCCATTTCAACGTGTTTCACAATTTTTCCCAATAAAAATCACTTATCTGTAAAGACCCAGCAACTAAACAGTTCTTCTACTTTATCTTGTTTTTATTTTTCTCAATCCTCTTGCTTCTTAGTTGCTTAAGAGTTAGGTGGTCTTTTCCTTGCTCCCAAAAAGAAGTCTTCAAAGTGAGGGAGCCTGGAAACCTAAAACTGTACTCTTCCAAGAAGTCCCCAATTCCCACCTCTGCATCAAGGAAGGCTCCAGAACGGGGATTAGCCCCACCCCTTTCCCAGTGGCACCGCCCCCGGCCAGCCAAATAATCAAGCTGCGCGCAAAGGTCACGTGAGCAGCCTCGGTCCCGTGACGCCTCCGAAGCCGTTCGTGGCGGAGACACAGGAAAGTCCTTCGTGCCCGCTTTCTCCCACCAACCCATCTTGTCTCTGCTTCTCCCCATGAAATGCTTCTTTTATTGTCGCTCTCGTCTCGGGTATGGTAAACCACCAACCACTCCCAAGCTATTCTAGGCCTACGAGCCAGTCCCGGCCCTCTAGTAAGAGGCGGGGATTTATTAGCTCTAAGGCGAGTCGCACTTCTGATTGGGCGTGACGTCTTGTCAATCTCCATGTTTGTCCAATCAGGGGCCGAGTCCATCCAGCTTTCCGCTCTTCCATTGGCCTGTGTGCGGGGAAGGTGGAGGAAGAGGGGTAAACCGAGGTCGCGCGAGAGCGGCGCTCGGCACTTAGTGCGCAGGTGCGAAGGAGCTGGCTGGGGCACGGGCCAGGGGCGGGCTTGAAGACGCGTCGTTTGGATTTGGAGACTGTGGCAAAGCTATCTGGCTTCGACCTCTGGGCGAAAAGCGTTTGTCAGGGGCCCATCCCAGAACGAAGCCTGAGAGATTCCCGATGGTGTCCATGACTTTCAAGCGGAGCCGCAGTGACCGGTTCTACAGCACCCGTTGCTGCGGCTGTTGCCATGTCCGCACCGGGACGATCATCCTGGGGACCTGGTATATGGTAAGGGCGGGCGGGGTGGGAGGATTGGGGCCCTGCGGGAATGCGCATGAGCGGGAAGTGGGGGAGCCGGGTCTGAAATGTACGGAGTGTTCACTGGGAGGGGGTGGGACTGAAAGGGGGGGTGTTGGGTGGGGCGAGAAGGCATAGGGGAGACTCTTCTTAGGGTGTTGTAACTTTGAGAGAGGAGACTGTGGCCTTGAATCAGAGTGGGGTGGGTAGGAATGGGGAGATTGTTCCTTGGCACGAATTACAGGAGAAAGTCGGGGTGGGGAGAAGCGGAGGCGTTGTGGGCTGGGGGTGGGGAGGATGGAGAGTAGGGATGGTGGGTGGGAGGGATAATGATACTAGGATTTGGTAAGGAGTTCTGGAAAGTACCCGGTTTAGGCCCTTTTTGTACTTCCGTGATCAGAAAGAACCCTCTTCCACGTACACTCCCTGGAATTTTGTTCCCTACAAAACAATTAAGAGTGGATCCTGAGAAACGTAGCCCAGTTTCGACATTGTCTTACCGGAAAGGAAAACGAAAGATCCAGCTATAACTCAGTTGCCTGTGGTTCTTGGACCTTATTTTGTTATAATATGTGTGTGTGTGATGTAGGCAGAAAGGTCTCTGTTGTGAATCTGGAGGTTCTCTTAGAGGCAATACCTTTTGCCAGGATTTACACTCGATCTGATTTTTCCTGATTCAACTACCCCTTGCCCATTAGACGCTTTTTATTTCAAACCCATTCCGGTTTTTGAGACCTTTATTGAGAGCCTCCTTTATTCTGGCCACATATGGTAGCATTTCCTGGATCCCAAGATCTATGTAAGTCTGTATCATAACCAAGTTGACAGTGCTATTGATTGGTGGTTCACCAGTAATACTTCTGTGATTTCTTAACCACCATCTCCAGTATTCCTACACTTTGAAGGTAATTATGACCCTGTTGGGATAGCCTTAGGCTATAATGACTTCACTGAAGCTTTGACAAACTTTTCATATTGTTGACTTGATTGGCGGTTCTCACTAATGACTGTGATTTGTTGTTGTTTGAGGGTTTTTTTGTTGGTTTGGTTTGGTATGGAGGATTGTGGTATTAGTGATACTGTATTGTTTCAGTTAACTTCTGTGAACTGTAAGAAAAAAAAAAAACTTCACACATTCTTTTTTGCCTTTCTGTGTTATCATTACTTCCCTACCCAGTGCCTTGAAATCATTAGTATTTGGACAAACACCAGATGACAATAATCTTGGGTAGATACTGTTTCATGGCCCACCTCCAGGGGACTACTGGACCCTCGTATTATTCCTGACTGCCCTGTTTTTTGTTTGTTTTTTTACAGTTTTGCTTTATTGATGTACATTTAAAAAAACAAAACTTCAATGTGTAGGCTTATTTGCTAGTTTCTAGGTTTGTTTTAATGTTTCCTATACTTCATATTCAGAAATCTCATCTTTCTGGCATAAAATTATATCAAATTTCCTCTCAGAAACACTGTTTTATATTTTAACTGATTTGTAATATTGGACATTAATCACCTAATGGACGGTAATAGCACTGTATTCCTAACTTCCTTTTATTTATTCTCCATTTTGCCAGGGGTCTGGGTCTTCCATTTCTTTTGTTCTTAGCTCTGCCTTCCATTCCCCTAAATGAATCATACAAGGGTCCTCAAGCCTCTTACTCTACCCTGTCTCCCTTGTCCCTAGAAGATAACCCTCCCTCCTGCTAAACTGAGGTGTGTCCACCAGCTGGGACTCTTCCTGAAAACCTAATCGTCCTGTTTCTTCTCAGATCCTTCCCTCCATTCACAGAACAAAGGATTTCTAACTCCTCCTCAAGAAGGAAATAACCACCATCCCAATTTCAACCATCTGAATGTAATTGGCGGTATTTCTTTCCAGTCTTTTCTAGGCAGATTTTTTTTTAATGCTATGGGATCAGCTCATAAAAGTGAAAGGAATTGCAGGGGAAAATATGAGTTACAAACAGCAAACCAAAAATGCAGGGAGTAAAACATTAGTAAGGGTATTTACTCTCCCAAAATAGGGAGTGAGGAGTTTAAATTTACTCCCCACTGGAGGCGCTTGATGTGAAAACAGTTTACATCTCCTTATTTTCCATGCTTTAGTTTTCACAATTTTAGAAGGATGCCATAGCTGTTTTTCATTGCATGGGCTTTTAGGTTAATAGAACATTATAAGCTTCTAAAATCAATTAATCTGTCTTAAGGGATTTATTGGTCATCTGCAATGTAGAAGGCTTTGGTAGACACAGAAAAAGAATAAATCACAGGGACCATATGCCATTGTCTATTCTGTTTCTATTATCTGCCACACAGAGGCACTCAAATGTTCTGTCTTAAATTGTATCTGCACTTATTTTATGGTATTACAGAGATTTTTGGAGCGCATACACAAAAATGAGACTTAGTACAGTGACAAAGGAGAGGGGAAGGTGATCGGTAACATCAAATTTTAATTGGATAAAGGACTGGACAAAGGACATTGGTTTTGTTGGTGACTTTCAAAAGTGTAGCTTCCGTACCATGGCAGTATTAAAAAACACAATTTCTGTCTAGTTGGGAAGGTGTGTAACCTTTTAGAAAACAAGACCACCCAGGTAAAGTATAGGGTAATATCTCTAAACAAAAAGGACTTGTCCAAACAGTGCATTTTGTTGCTAGAAGCTTCTTTACTAAAATAGAAGTAATATGGGATTGAGTGAGGTAGAATGTCCCTTCCTCCTCCAGTACCTTGTCAGGACACTCCCTTCCTAAGTTTCAGGTGGGAGAATATCTATGATGATGGCCTCTGTGCTGTTTGGAATTTGGGGGTGGGGGGTGCAGTTCTCTCCCTCCTGCTGGGCCTAGAGGCTGTATCAGTGAATGTATCGGATACTGTGTCATTGCTTTCCGGCAACTGGTCTGGTGTTCAGGCCATTCCAACACAGTGTACTAAAGTATTAATTCTGTGGTGTTAAATAGGACATAGAGAAGTCAGAGACAGTTCTGTGTACCAGAGGTACCAGCCCTGAAGTGTTAGCTTTTGGCATTTTAGATTTGAAAGAAGCATGGGTGGCTTAATCCCTGGTCAAGTAATACAAAGTTTCAGAATGAGCTCTAGTTTAAATTCTGGCATTCCTAAAATTGTTTTTTCTGTTATTTATTGAAGAATCTGAAGCCAGATGATTTCAAACCAATTTGTTACATGGAAGTTCAAATGTTCATTGAGTAATTGAAAATAGTCTTAATGAGTAGGTGTCCTCCTTCATGGTTGATGGTGTGTTACAAGAATACATTTTGAGGGGCCACCTGGGTGGCTCAGTTGGTTAAGCGGCCGACTTCGGCTCAGGTCATGATCTCGCAGTTTGTGAGTTCGAGCCGCCCTGCGTTGGGCTCTGTGCTGACGGCTCAGACCCTGGAGCCTGCTTCGGATTCTGTGTCTCCCCCTCTCTCTGCCCCTCCCCTGCTCATGCTCTGTGTCTGTCCGTCTCTCAATAATAAATAAACGTTAAATAAAAAGAATACATTTTGAGCATTTGTAATAATTTTGTTTTGGGAAGATTTAATATATTGCTAATTTTTCATGAATGTCTCAGCCATAAATAATCTAAAGCTAGGTGACTGGGAGAGAGGTGAAGACAGGTGTCCTCAAACTGTATTCTTTTCCAACCCTCACCCCTGACTCCTTTAAATAAGAGTATAACCTATTTATATTTTGAAGTTAATATCTTTCCTCAAACACACTTTTTTTGTGCCTCAGTACTTTGACATGTGCTTTTTTTTTTTTTCTCCCCCCAAGTCACATTTTAAAAACAACATATTAAGGAAAATTTCAAATCTAAAGAATAATGAGATAGTATTAACATCTCCCATTTACTCATCACCCAGCTTCCACTGTTAATAGCATTTAGCCAGTTCCATTTCATTTTTTAATGGTTAGCCCAGATGTTTTCTTGGTGGAGCTTTTCTTATTTCTCAGCCAGAGGGATCTGGTTTCCTCACTGTGTATCTGGAAAAGTTTCTTTATACTATTTGTATGTACTTATTAACTACTGCTTATTACATGATTACTAATGATTATCTTTTCATTTTTCTCCCCCACAAGATGTTCTTGAGGGAGAAAGATGATAGGTCTTTCTCTATAAAAGGTGTATAGTAGCTAGCTTGTTAATTAGAACATTTGAAGTATTCATTAGACATTTGTTAAATTAATTGCCTCCTCTTAAATATAGTAGGAATAACTCATTTGTACTGCACATTTGTAACTACCAGTAAACAACAGGAGGCTTATATATATGTGAAACATGTAACAGAATTTTTGGAGGTTGGCCATTTTGATCTTTATCTGCTGGCAGTGCTTTGCTGACTGGCTCCCAGTGGAGACTCTCTCTGCCTGTGAGACCCTTATCAGGATGCCCTGAAGCACACACTTTGTTTTATAGTCTCAGCAGATACTGGGTCGTGGCAGAATGTGCTTTGCAGACCTAAAGAATAATGATTTAAAACAAAAACCAGCTCCCAAAGAATCATCTGGGATGGGTGTGGCAGCAAGAGGAGAAAGCAAAGAGGAATTCCTCTTCTGAGGCCCAGTGCTTCCGTGGGCCTGGGCCTGGTAGCCTGGTAACGGTATCTCTGTAACAAGTAAAATCCAACACATCTGGCTTTTGTTATTCTTTGTTTACTTATACAAGGTGTGCAGAAGGCTTGCAAAAACCATGTAAACCACATAATTTAACCCAATAAATGTACAGGACTGCTTCTACATTGAATGGTATGTTTGTAGCTCGTGCTGTTAACATGTTTGCTGTCTTCTGTACCTCCATATTATGAGGTTTAGAAATTAATCATTACTTAAATTACATTTATGGTTTTTTTCCTGAATATAGTAAAAGGAAAAAATTGGGAATAAATATTAAGAAATTGTACATACTTGCTGTTATTCAGAGAAATTTTATATCAAATTTTATATATTTTTTTAAAAATGCTACATGGAATTTAGTAGAAGTATCGAGGAACTGTAATTAAAAGTAAATAGCACAGGGCCTAAATATGAGCACACGGTGGGTGCTCAGTGGTAAGTCTTTTAAGATCACAAGGATGGATTTTCCAGGTTAATATTTAAAATGAAAGTTGAGATTTTAATGAAATATACTGACATAATGGAATATAATTTTTTTAAAATTTTTTTAATGTTTATTTTATTTTTGAGAGAGAGAGCATGAGCAAGCAAGGGAGGGGCAGGGAGAGAGGGAGACACAGAATCTGAAGCAGGCTCCGAGCTCTGAGCTGTCAGCACAGAGCCTGATGCGGGGCTCGAACCCACGAACCGCGAGATCATGACCTGAGCCAAAGTCAGATGCCCAACTGACTGAGCCACCCAGGCGCCCCTAGAATATATTAACTCGGTGAAGATTTGAAGAACTGTGAGCTTTTAAAGAAGTAGCACTACAATTTATTTTATTTATCCTTTCTTGGTCCTTTTGATTAGATCTTTGACTTTTGTTTAATACTCAGGGCTGTGACAGTGAAATGAGATTTGAAGTGTCACTACAAGTCTGTGGCTGATCTATGAGAAGAAAAATAGATTTTTAAAAAGTTGTTTTGTAAGTTTTTCTGTTAGCACGAGAGGGGGAGGGCCATACAGAGGGGGAGAGCGAATCCCAAGCATGCTCCACAGCTGCCAGCACAGAGCCCAACACAGTGCTGCATCCCACGACCGTGAGATCATGACCTGAGCTGAAACCGAGAGTTGGACACTCAACTGACTGAACCACTCAGGTGCTCCAGAAAAATACATTTTTATAAGTCCTACATGCAGTAAAAATATTTAAGAAGGGAAAATTAAACTCCTAAATATTTTGGTTGTGTCATTTCCTTCATCTAGTAATTGAGTTTGCATAGTTTTTCCTGACATGAGACTGTTTTTCTGTACTATGCAGAGCTACTCTTTTTTTTAAGTTTATTTATTTTGAAAGAGAGAGCTCACAGGGGAGGGGCAGAGACAGAAGTATAGAGAGAATCCCAAGCAGGCACCTTGCTGTCTGCATGGAGCTGGATATGGGACTCAAACTCATGCATGAACTGTGAGATCTTGACCTGAGCCAAAAGCAAGAGTCAGATGCTTAACTGACTGAGCCGCCCAGGTGTCCCTGTGCAGAGCTATTTAACTATGACTGTATAGTGTTTAGCAAAGAATAATTTGCTGGATTGATTTCAAACTGATTTCTATAAAGCTTCAGTAGATACATCTGATTGTTCAATAATTAATTCACCTAGTTGTATTAGCTCCTACTCCTATACCACACACTAGCCAAAACCCATTGCAGTAAAAATGCCCCCCCCCCCCCGAGAAAATCAGTTTTCAACTGGGGAGCCACCTTGCAAATATGATTGTCCTATGTAAGATCTTTCAAGAGTTGAAGGATAAAGTACCTTGCTTTTGAGCAATGCAAGGGAAAAGGTATGTTACTGAACATATTTATTTGGACAGTAAAGTATAAACATAGCCTTAGATAATAGCGTCTTCTGGAAAGGCCTCAAAACAGGAGTTGCTTAGGAATTGGTATAAGTAATCCTGTGGTGCTAAGAAGCTGGTTGTCTTAAATGGAACCAGGTTTGTGTCCTAGCTCTAACCTTTGTCCTCTGTAACACAAGTTATTTCGCATGCTGAAACTTAGTTTCCTCATCTGCAAATTGGCTTTAGTAATATTTACTTCAGCAGGTGGTTGGGAGGAATAAGTGAAATAATATACTGTATGTGAATATGCCTAGTATACAGTATATTCTCAATAAATGTCAGTTGATTCTGAATTTGGTATTGTTTAGATCCCCTAACCTTTTTGAATGGTTAAAATTGGTTTGCATGTCATAGAGAATGTGCAGTGCCTCCAGCTGATAAAATCATTTATCATTCATGGTGGATAGGAGAGAGCTATGTAATAGAGTTTGTTTAAAGTACAGATCAGGGGCGCCTGGGTGGCGCAGTCGGTTAAGCGTCCGACTTCAGCCAGGTCACGATCTCGCGGTCCGTGAGTTCGAGCCCCGCGTCAGGCTCTGGGCTGATGGCTTGGAGCCTGGAGCCTGTTTCCGATTCTGTGTCTCCCTCTCTCTCTGCCCCTCCCCCGTTCATGCTCTGTCTCTCTCTGTCCCAAAAATAAAAATAAAAAACGTTGAAAAAAAAAAAAACTTTAAAAAAAAAAAAAATAAAGTACAGATCAAGGCTCTAACATATCTTAAAAGCATCAAATGTTCAGATTTTTACAAAGGGAGGAGGATAGGTTTCTGTGCACTTTAGATAGGGAAGCCTAACTCCAAGCCTAGGTGGTTTTCTCTATTGAATCATTAACAGGACTGTTTTTGAGCACTTCAAGAAGCGGTGCCTCCTGGCATACTGCAGGGATTCTTTAACCACTGGAGGCATAAATAATTACCGCTTCAAATGGAGTTACAACCCTGGTAAACTAGAAAAACTCACCAGATACTGTGATGGAATTGCAGCAGGAAATTTGACAAAGTCTCAAGATGTTTCTCTGAACGAGATAAAGAATTTTGTTCAAAGATTGCTGATTAATGGGAAGAGGACGCCTCCTGTGCTTGGCCCGGTTCTCTTTTCTAGTGACTGAGGTGGAGATACTGATTACATGCTGATCATATTTTTAAATGCTGGAAGCTAAAAAACAAGATAGTAAATCTGTGGGGTGTCCGCCAGAAAATCTTGACAGGCAAGAATATAAGATGAAATTCCATTGCAAATGTATCAAGCCCTTATACTAACTGTACAGATTAGAATCCAACTAACTGTACAGGTTCAGGTGGTAGCTTAGCAGGATCAAGTGTGAAAAAGAATGAAGGGTTTTAGGGAGTTGCTCTCATGTAACATTCCAAAAATTTATGAAGCCAGTGTGAATTGGGCTGCATTAATTGAAATTTGTTAGCTTAGGCTCTAGCGGCTGAGGTCCTGCTGTGCTCTGACCAAGCTGATCTTAACCTCATTCTAATGGTATGTCCAACAAACTGGAGCATGTGTATAGAGGAGAGCAGAGAGGAGGTGGTGAGGTAAGCCTGCTGGATCACTATGTTCTTAACTGATGGGACTACATAAGTAATGTTGGATGAACTGTGGCTTCTTCAAACTCAGAAATTCTGAGATCGGTGTATGAATAAACATGTGATTCTGAACAGGAACAATTTGTAATGATTCCTTTTAATCGTTTTGCCATTTTGTTGATATTAACGCAAGTTCAGGGAATACATCTTTTCTCTGAAACAATTAAGTTTATACTTTAGGAAATAATTATTTTTCAACTGTTTTTCTATGGTATTGCATACTGTTTTATCTACAGGTTAATCTGTTATTTTCTGTCTTTGTTACTGCAAGTAAAACAGTTTAAATATGGAAAGACATCCAAAGATTGTGAAGACTGTTTCCTGATTAATAATATAACAGATACCAAACATCTTATCTTTCACAGGTGGTAAACCTATTGATGGCAATTTTGCTGACTGTGGAAGTAACTCATCCAAACTCAATGCCAGCTGTCAACATTCAGTATGAAGTCATTGGCAATTACTATTCATCTGAGAGAATGGCTGGTATGTTTTTAGGTGAAAATACATCTCCTTTAATCACACACACAGACACACACATACACTCTATTCAGAGAATTGATTAAATTATATTTAAGTTATTTTACTTGCTGAGGCATAAAAGTGTTTTTGTGGGTTTTTCAAATTATTCAGTGAGAATTATAATTGAGCACTTTTGCCCAGAAAATGCTATGGACTACTAGATTTTTGAGAAATATACATTGTATACCTTTGATTCCTATCTGGTGCTGTGGAGATGATAAGAAATTACAAAAAGACTTGTGAGTCTCTGAAGGTCCGCTAGCAAGTGTAGTAGAGGATGGGAGCAAATAGGCTTATGGGAACATGTGAAATATGAATTATTGGAATATTTGGTGATATCTTTTGCTCAGGGTCGCAGTTCTAAATATATATCTATCATTTAGATGAAGAAAGACACTGTTGGAGTTAGAAATAGAAGACATTCGTGTAAATTACCTTTTTAAACCTGTTTACTCTCCAGTAACATTTTCATTATTTATCTTTCTCTAAAACACAGGAGCAGAGGTGCCTGGGTGGCTTAGTTGGTTAAGTGTCAGACTTCGGCTCTGGTCATGATCTTGCAGTTTGTGGGTTCGAGCCCCATGTGGGGCTCTGTGCTGACAGCTCAGAGCCTGGAGCCTGCTTCGGATTCTGTGTCTCCCTCTCTCTCTCTCTCTCTGCCCTTCCCTGCTCTCACTCTGTCTCTCTCCTCTCAAAAATAAATAAACATTAATGGGGCACTTGGGTGTCTCAGTTGGTTAAGCGGCCGACTTGGGCTCAGGTCATGATCTCATGGTTCATGAGTTTGAGCCCCGCGTTGGGTTCTGTGCTGACAGCTCAGAACCTTGAGCCTGCTTCAGATTCTATGTCTCCCTCTCTCTCTGCCCCTCTCGTGCTCTGTCTCTCAAAACTGAATAAATGTTAAAAAAATTTTTTTTAATAAATAAGCATTAAAATTTAAAATACAGGTTCAGAAATATTTTAGTTAAGATTGTATATTATGAATAGAAATTTAATGTTCGAACAGAAAATTATGCCTCAAACTTTGCAGTATGAACAGCTTTTTTGCGTGTTGATTTTTTTAAATTTCACTTCAGAAAAATGTTCTGAGTTCTCATATGTAAGTTGTATTTATAATATTATAGGATTTAAGTTACCATATTTTTAGTTTTATTAGCTTTTATTATAAGTTCTTGAGCTTCATTAAATTTATGGTCTTCCCATAAGCTTATGAAGTTGTTTTTTAAAAAAATTTGGTTGTGGGGGCACCTAGTTGGCTCAGTTGTTAGGGCACGTGACTCTTGATCTCAGGGTTGTCGTTCAAGCTCCATGTTGGGTGTGGAGCCTACTTAAAAATAAATAAATAAAAATTGGTTGTTAATTTAAATAATTCACTGTCTACAGGGCCAGCTGCCTTTTCTAGGATTCAAGTAGAGTTTTGTGGGCATCTGTTGACATTACACTATGAAATCACTAACAGTTTTTTACACTGTGCTTTAAAAAAATTTTTTTTAAGTTTATTTATTTTGAGAGAGAGTGTGAGTGGGGGGGGGGGGGCAGAAAGAGCAGGGGAGAGAGAGTCCTAAGCAGGCTCCACACTGCCAGCACAGAGCCTGACACGGGGCTCAAACTCACGAAACTGCAAGATCATGACCTGAGCCGAGACAAAAAGTTGGATGCTTAACCGACTGAGCTACCCAGGCTCCCCTTTAAGTGCTTTGTAAAAATGTGTCTACTAAAAAAAATAAATAAATAAAAATGTGTCTACTGAGTGTCCATTCAGATCTTTATAATCCTTTAATTATGTTGTCAAGTGTGGTAAAAGAAATACCAAGAGCATATTAGAAACCTCCCTTCTGGAGTTTGTTTTTTCTTAAGTAGTCTGTTTCTCTATTTAAAATAAAAACCAAAATACAACGATGAATAAAACTTTAGTTTTTAATGCCTGTTTCTGGTATTTTAGGCTGTAAAATTATATAAAACCTGCTAATGTTGGGATTTTTCAGCATGCAGTGTCAGCTTGTGTTTCTCTTTAAATCAAGGTGTAGAAAAAGATTTATGGCTGTTGACATTCTTATGCTGTGGCTGGAACTGCAGGGATGAAGCCACAGGTTTTACTGCATGCTGCATGGCTGCCGTGGCCACCGTAGTGGGAATCAGATACGGAGTTAGCATACTTTTGTTGATTCTAGTTCTGCCAGAACCTTTATTGAGAGAACATAAAAATATGTAGTTCTTGGTCATACAGTAGTTTGTGTCTCTTAACGGAAGTGGAACGTTGACCCTCCCACAGTCACAGTGTTAAAATGGCAAGTTAATTTCTGATCATTGGCCTGCGGCTGATTGTAAATAATGAGGTTTGCAGTTAGTCAGCTAAACAGAATATGACCCTCAATATATATGAAATGCTTCTGCAACATATACAAGCTGCTTTTCAAATAGGAATTTAACCTTAATTTTATTCACTTTGGTAACGGGTGAACACTTGGGGCCCCCTGGAGGAGGTTCTTGAATGTGGTGGTGGATGGAAACCTGAGGTTCATATCTGTGCGTTTAGCCCTCATATTTTGTTTGCTTTATTGAGTCACAAATATTGGAGTGTCTCGTTCTAGGTATTGTGTATGTATTTTTCACCTATTATTCCATTTCTCCCCTTTTTTGCTACAGGGTATCTAAAGGATATCCTATATCCTCTAGAAAAATCTAAAGACGGCCCTTAACTTAGCACCAAATACTGATGATGTTTATACTTCCAAGTGACAAGATGATACATGATATCATGTGTGACCTCCAGCAGTTATTCTAATCATCCATCATCATTAGTGCCTTTCTGGTTCTTAATATCTATCCAGAGTCAAAGAATTAACTTTAGATCTGCTAAAAAAAACTCTCAAGTGTGGCTTAGTATTGTTGAGATTACTCAGGTGTTTTGTGAGGTAATTAATGAATTTGGATAACCTTGAGGAAGGAGACAACCTGAGACAGGTGAAGAACAAAGAAGAAAATGGGCTTGTTAAAGCAGTGGAGAAATGAAGGGCAAGGAGTGGGGAGCAGGGAGTTCCCATGTTGGCGTAAGAGAGAGGAGGTTAATGGGGAACCTTGAATCTCTATACTTTCTCTTGAGGCCAGAGAGGGCAGCTGTAGTGCTCTGAGTTTATGTGTCTTTTAAACAGATACCAGCCTTTCCCTCCTGTTGAACCCTGCTCATTTCACAAGACCCAACGTGTGTCAAATCTTCCATATTTTTTCCCTGATTCCCCAAGGACAGCTAATCCAATGTAGCACTTGCCACATTGGATTATCATTATCTGCATGCCTTCAGACTCTTAGGCTCTGGGCAGAGACCTGTCTCCCTAGCAGAGTGACTGGTTGATGATAAGAGTCAATGAGTTGTAGCAATTTAATAAACAAAAACAAAGGGGTGAATTCCTCAAAACTTCATTACTTAATGCTGAGATGGATTTTTTTTTTTTTTAACTCTCTTGGCTTTAGGGTTTTTTCGGGGGCATTCTGGAAAATACTCATTTTTTTTAAGCTAGCTTTAACACGTAATTTTGTTGGGGTGCCTGAGTGGTTCAGTTGGTTGAGCCTCTGACTCTTGACTTTGGCTCAGGTCATGATCTCATGGTTTCATGAGTTCCAGCCCCACATCAGACTCTGTGCTGATAGTGAGAAGCCTGCTTGGGAATCTGTCTCCCTCTCTCTCTCTGCCCCTCTCCCCCTTGCTCTCTATGTCTCTTCTCTCTCTCAAAATAAATAAAAATAAACTTTAAAAGAAACCCCCAAAAAACAAAAAACATTTTGTCATGAAGAGTTTTGGGGTTTTTTTGTTGCATAAGTAGCTTAATTAGATTTTTTTTTTTGTTTTCTTAGATAATGCCTGTGTTCTTTTTGCTGTCTCTGTTCTTATGTTTATCATCAGTTCAATGCTGGTCTATGGAGCAATTTCTGTAAGTACCCTATATTTTTGACTTTGAGTTTGACCTTTACTGAGTGGCACTTAACATTTCATATTTGTGTTGTGATGTTGTGGTTATTTTTTTCCTTCAGTATCAAGTGGGTTGGCTGATTCCCTTCTTCTGCTACCGGCTTTTTGACTTCGTTCTCAGTTGCCTGGTTGCTATCAGTTCTCTCACTTACTTGCCAAGAATCAAAGAGTATCTGGATCAATTAGTAAGTGTGTATACTAATTAAACTTTTTCTCTTCATTTTAAGTACAGTATTTAAATCAAAACTTTGAGTCAGCTTTCAGTGCTATTTTTATTTTAATCTACCCTGTTTATTTTTAAAAGTGTTTCAAAATAATTATTGTTCCTCTTAACTACCTTGTTAAAGCCAGTAATATACATAGGATATTTTCTTATATACCTAGGATATTTTCTTACCGTACCATTTGGATATTCTAGTATTAAAAATCTCTAAATATGGGGCACCTGGGTGGCTCATTCAGTTGAGCTTCTGACTCTTGATTTTGGCTCAGGTTGTGGTCTCATGGTTCATGAGATCAAGCCTTACATTGGGCTCTGTGCTGATAGTGGGGCCTGCTTGGGATTGTCTCTCTGCTCCTCCACCCCTCCCCCAAAATAAATAAATATTTTTTTGAAAAGCCTCTAAAGGTGGGTATCATAGAACTTAAGGAGTAGTTCAACTTTTGTTTTGAGTATACCGGTACTGTAATCACTTGGCTATACAGGCTTCCCCTTCTATCCAAAAGCACATTCCTTTAAAATCTTCCGTAAGCTGAAATGTTGTAAATGTTTGTTCCCAGACCCCAAAAATAATCTTAGTCTTTTCTGACACCCAAGGGCACATCTTGCTAACAGATGCCCAAAATAAATAGAGGTAAAGCACAAAGGCTCACACACCCAGTTCAGAGCTGTGCAGGCTGGATGCTGAGCTGCTGAATGTAGTTCCCAGGGGAGGAGCTTGGTAAGGCCCCTCCCGCTGCTTGGGGTGTGCTCGGCCTCTACAACAGCTTGCTGCAATGCAAACACTGGATGCCATTTTTGCTTCTCCCCTTTTTAATTTGCCGGCATCAATAGCAAATATTTGAGTGCTTACTGTATCCTTCCCTCTATTCAAGGCAAATTATTGGTGAATGGTGTAGATACAAACATAAACATAACTTCCTCTCTCTCTCGAGGAGCAGACGTGAATTGGGGGAGTTAAGACATGAAGATGTTATCTGTGTTAATGAACTATAACTGTTACACAGCATTCAGTGAGGAGCTTAGATTAGTGCCCTGTGATGGAGGGGTAGGGAATCCTCTGGGTTGGAGTAAGGTCTGCAAGGAGGTGTGAAGTCCAGATAAATGGAAGTTCATTTCAAAAATGCTGTCGTTAGGAATTTTCTCCCGACTTGGCAGATATCCTGCCTATTGTATCTTGTGTACCACCAAATTTATTCATTCAGAAAACATTTGGTGGTTGCTGCTTCTGTGCAAGGCATTCTGCTAGGTTCTTGGGATACATCAGTAGAACTCATTTGCTAGTAAAGGGATTGGAAAATTAATTGACAATTACTGCAGTAAAACTGTGAAGGAAAAGTATTGGCTGCGTGAGTGGATATCATACCGATGTCAGACCTGGGCTGGGAAGTGAGACTTGAACTGTGCTCAGGAGTCTAGTAGGAATTAAGATAGGGAAAGTACAGGAGCAAATGTCCCAGGTCAGAGACCCCTTGAGGCAGGAAGGAACATGGTATAGTCAGAAGACTAAAAGGGGACCATGGTGGCTGCCACATAGAGAAAGGGAGGGAAGCAGCTTGCTGCAATGCAAACACTGGATGCCATTTTTGCTTCTCCCCTTTTTCTCCCTAGCACGTGATGAGCTAGAGAGAAGGGGTTGGGGGCAGGGCCTGGTGTTCTGGTTGGCCGTGGTCAGAAACTTCCTCATTCTAGATCTCTTGTCATGTCATGTCCTGTCTGGCTGAAAGATTTCAAGCTTTCTGAAAAAAATCTGTAGCGTTCCCCATGAGCTGGTCTCATTCAATTTTTGTCCTTTTATTTATAATAAAGGTTTAAAGAACAGTTTTGTCCCAAGGAGACAGCTGTGTTTGGAGTTGTTGTGTGTGGATGCTTTTTTCTTTTTCAGTCCTTTGGGATTTTTACATGCTGCTTATTTTTGAAAATTATTTGGGCCTTTGTATTTACATTTCTGTTAAAAACAGATATGTTTTTAAAAATTAAATGAGTTTTATAGGAAAACTTTAGGGTGAATTTTTTTTTTACTATTCCTTTTATAGACCCCAGTGGTTTCTCCATTCTGTCGTTATATTCACTTGGTCTCTCAGAGTGGCAATACTTTCTTTTTTGGCCAGCTTATAAATCCTAAATTATTCCTTTGTAGTACCCTTCTCCTGGAACCTAGCTTAATGAGTAAATAAAGTTGAACCCTTCACAATGGAACATAGTAAGTCTGCAGTAAGCCACAGAATCTTACCTGCCTTTATAACCAGGGGCATGCCTTCTTTTTGCCCCTTTCTGATGAGCATTGAGACTGACAGTTGGCTCTTAGAAAAATTAATTTCCCCACGTAGGACTAAATGACCCTTGAAACTTAGGTAAGCCTTAGCACTTCGTAACTTAGCAACTCAGGGACAAGTCTGCAGTCGCATACAGGAGATCATCTTTTTCCAAAGGCCAGAAAAATGTAAAACAGGGAAGAGGAAAGATGAGCTCAGCTCATACAGCAGAATTCAAATGCATTTTAGGTGTTCAGTAGCATGCATTCATGATGATGAGGCTTAAAGGTACAGTGAGTTCAATTCTGTTTACTAGTTTTTATTAGAATATCAGTTCTGACTTTGGTGCCTTTCTGTTTGTATTTTTAAGATGCTCTCTAGACTGTCACAACGTGCAGCTGCCATAGCTGAATTATGAGTGAATGTGTATGTGTTTGGTTAATAAACTTAATGGTTTTGAGCAGTTTTAGGTTAACAGCAAAATCGAATAGAAAGCGCGCCCTTCCCTCCCTCACTGTCCACATCCCAGACCGTAGTGGTGCATTTGTTACAATTGATGGACCTACACTGACACATCGTTATCACCGAGAGTTCCTAGTTTACACTGGGTTCACTTCTTACATTCTGCAGATTTGGAAAAGTGTGTAATGATGTGTATTCATCACTGTGCTATCCTAGAGGGTAATGTCCCTGCCCTAAATATCTTCTTTCCTCTGCCTGTTCACCTCTCCACCCCCTTTTTTATAGCCTGATTTTCCCTACAAAGATGACCTCTTGGCATTGGACTCCAGCTGCCTCCTCTTCATTGTTCTTGTGTTCTTTGCCTTATTCATCATTTTTAAGGTGAGTTGCTGACTAAATATTTGGGCTTTGACACTGTTCATCTAAACCTTTTTGTTGTCTTTTCTCCTCATAGTTCCAACAGTTAAGTGATAGTGTTTATTCGGACATAGTAGTAAAGATAACACCTAGGTGATGTCCTTCTCATTTCCAGAGAGTGATTGGAAATACCAGGATCCTTCCTAAGTGTAAAGAACATCATTATGTTTTTAGAAGTAGCTCATGATTTAATTGAAAATCTGTTCACATTCCAAAGGTTCAGAGACAGAATTTCCTTGGCAGCACAATGGTTATCAGACCTGAATTGAAACCCCAGTTCTGGTTTCTCTGTAAAATGATATTAATAAAACTTGGGATATTTAAGTGGGGGCAAGTAGGCAGAGGGCCTGGCTTCTGCTAGGTCCAAATGGATGTCCATTCCCTTTTCCAGGGAGAAAGTACACGGAAAAGCATTAGCAGTCACCTTAATTTTAGAGCAGGTAGTCTGCTGAGTTTCTGGCATGTATAAATTTTGTTTGCGTTCTTTTAGGCATATCTAATCAACTGTGTTTGGAACTGCTATAAATACATCAACAACAGGAACATGCCGGAGATTGCTGTGTACCCTGCCTTTGAAGCACCTCCACAGGTGAACGATCTTTTAATACATTAAATCTTCAGTAGTTGTTATTGATCATTCTTAATGAGCCTAGGTCTTGACTGCCTCTTCAATGCCATGTATGTGGTTTAGGACACAAATAGCTTAAATCCACAAGATGTAACATTTCCCAGTTGGAAACCTGGCTACATGGGTGAGAGACACCCTGCACTGCTCATTCAATTTGACTGTTAGGTTGGACTCGTAGGTAGTCTTGAAAAGGGTTGCATTTTGCAGAGGAGATCAGACAGGAAACAGCCGTGTGAGCCATGCCAGGCTTGTGGCTTCTGGAACCTCTAAGGATGGGATACTGTCATTTACAGCTTCTGTTGCTTTTAAAAAACACCCACACGATCAAAAGGGGGAGCTGAATTTTCTGTGGGGAGATGAATGCAATGGGTTCCAGGAGTCTGTGGGGAGGCCTCCTTCCTGGGACCCTTTAGTTGCTGCTGTATTATCTTTCCAGGTTTTCAACATGTGGAATACATGTGGCCCATGTAGGGCCCGCCTCTCACACTTGAGTCACTTAGGTTGGAATGCCACTCTTACATAGATGTGCCCTTTACCCTAGAAGAAATGATACAAAAGTACCTGGCCCTTGAATTACAGATTCTGATGAAATTCAGGATCCAGCATCTTAATGGAGGCTTCCTTTAGCATGGGTCAGTGGTGCCCTTAACTTGGATTTGCAGCCCCTGAGGCACTGGTTCTGTCAGTCACACTGTAGGGAAGAGGGGAGAATGGTGCGACCTACTTCCTGTCAAGATGCCCTGGTGGCCTCCGGTCAGTTCAGAAGCAAAACTCCATCTTCCCTTCCTTTGCCCCTCCCTCTTTAGCAGTCTTGGATCACCTCAGTTACGCTCAGGAACTTTTTAGCTAATAGTTTCTTCAGCTAAACTCGGAAAGCATTTGAATTATTCCAGACAGGAATTTTTCAAGGTGATTTAAGTCTGATACAATTTTTTTCTCTCTTCAGTATGTTTTGCCAACCTATGAAATGGCAGTGAAGATGCCTGAGAAAGAGCCACCGCCTCCTTACATACCTGCCTGAAGAAGTTCTGCCTTTGTCAATAAACCCTATACCAGCTTTTCGTTTTGTTTATTTTACAGAATGCTGCAATACAGGGCTCTTCAAACTTGTTTGATATAAAATACACTTTCCTTTGTTTCAGCATTTATTTTCAAACACTAACAAGCTTTTTTGACATCTATTCAAAGTCAGTTTTATTTTGTTTTTTTTTTTTTATCGTTATGTCTATTACATTTTAATAGTGTTTTTGAAGACAATCTAGGTTAAGCAAGAGCAAAGTGCCATTGTTTGCCTTGAATGGGGGGAGGGATGGGGCTGTTCTCTACACATTTTCTTTTGTAACTTTGCACTTTCTTTATATAATAGTTTGCATTTTGGTTATTTGCTGCCCTGGATACTTTCAGGAAGAATGACTAAAATATTCAGGGTGAGTAAGTTGGGTATAAGATCTGAAGTTTTCGGCTATGAAAACAGGAAAAATCTATACCATTTTAACTTGACTGTGGAAGATGACGGTTGCACGTTTCTAATTTGTATGTGTTTCCATCTTTGTGATAAGATGCTTTAATAAATCTCTTAAATATTTACTGTTGTCATTTTTAAAAAAAAGATTTGTTACCCTGTTTTGGTAGCTAGAACCTCACATTTTCCTTTACAATAAAGTCAAGACTATTGGGATCTTTTGGTACTTTGAGAACACAATGCTAGATTTCACTTGAAAGCATTTCTTTAGTTCAGTAACACAAATATTATTTAAAGTTAATATATTACTGGACTCACTGGCCAGGAATTAATATTATGGTTTGTTAGAAAAGTTATATGGTGAGGGTAGCAAGCTGTGGGGTTTTTTTTAATGTTAAGAATTTTTTTCATTTTGGTGTATTTTTGAGAGAAAGCGTGAGTGGAGGAAGGGCAGAGAGGGAGACACAGAATCCAAAGCAGGTTCCTGACTCTTGAGTTGTCAGCACAGAGTCAGACGCGCAGGCCTTGAACCCACCAACTGCGAGATCATGACCTGAGCCAAAGTCAGATGCTTAACCGACTGAGCCACCCAGGTGCCCTGCAAGCTGTTTTTTTTTTTTGGTTTTTTTTGTTTTTAATTTTTTTTTTTTTAACGTTTATTTTTGAGACAGAGAGAGACAGAGCATGAACGGGGGAGGGGCAGAGAGAGAGGGAGACACAGAATCGGAAGCAGGCTCCAGGCTCTGAGCCATCAGCCCAGAGCCCGACGCGGGGCTCGAACTCACGGATGGCAAGATCGTGACCTGAGCTGAAGTCGGACGCTTAACCAACTGCACCACCCAGGCGCCCCCCTGCAAGCTCTGTTTTTATGTAAAGATCATTTAGTAGTTCAGTAATGAGTTCATCAAGAATAATTCATAGGGGAGGGGGAGAAAAAGAATAATTCAAGGTAAGATGTGTCTGTTGACCTTCGGAGGGGAACCAAAGAGCACATAAACCACACGGCTTATAAACCACATGACTAAAAATTTTCTCCTGAAAATACACCACTCTGCATCTTGCTGAGAATGTAGCAGTAGTGACCATGTACACATACATCATATAGACCTAACAACCAAAAAACATACTTTACACGTTTTTTAAAGGGAGAACAATTGTTTGGTTGCAATCTCACTTATAAACACCCACCACCAAAATAAAGCGTAACTAGGAAAGTACAGTTGTGTTTGGGGTATGCCCAGTTTGGGGTAGTAGAGGGTATTTTACTGATATCTTTATTGTTTTAGAAGATTTCCAAATCAAGGATAACTTCTCTGAGCTAGGCCTCACTTTGTTTCTGTATAAAAACTGAAATAGAGGGCCACCTGGGTGGCTCAGTTAAGCATCCGACTTCAACTCAGGTCGTGATCTTGCGTTTGTGAGTTCTAGCCCTGCACCAGGCTCCGTGCTGACAACTCAGAGCTGGAGCCTACTTTAGTTTCTGCGACTCCCTCTCTCTCTGCCCCTGCCCTGCTCACACTCTGTCTCTCTCTCTGTCTCTCAAAAAATAAATGTTAAAAAATAAATAAATAGAGGGGTGCTTGGGTGGCCCAGTTGGTTAAGCATCCAACTCCTGATTTTGGCTCAGGTCATGATCTCATGGTTCCTGGGATCAAGCTTCGTGTCAGGCTCTGTGACAGCATGGAGGCTGCTGGGGATTCTCTTTGCCTCTCCCCTAGCTTGTGTGCGCACTTGCCTGCGCGCGCTCTCTCTCTCTCTCAAACTTAAAAAAAAAAATTGAACTTTTGCAAGAGAGCCATTGTTTCCTTAGTTGGTTTAATTCTGTTCTCTGTTGAAGGTCATGCTAAGGTGTATTTAGATATTAACCAAACTTAATAGCTATTTTTCAGTAGTGAGATTACATCAAAATGTGAACACATTAGGTCCCTGACTTGGTGGGGCCCATTTTAGGGGTGGGGGTGGTGTTTGCCTGCAATCCACAGCCAAGCTTTGTGGGCCCAACTGGGCATTGTTCCTCCTGGAGTGGAAATGGGCCATCATGACCTTTAATCACAACTTCATTTGAAGCAGCTTTATCTTGTGGAAAAGGACACTGGCCTTGGAGTTTATAGAGAACAGTAACAATGTGTTAATCCCAATCATTTCCCCTAAGGAAGGGGAAAAAAGATTGTTAAGGGGTCATGTTTCCAGTAAAGGGAAATCTGTTGTCACAGAACAGTTAAATATCCTAGTGAATATATGCTAAAATTGTTTGCCTTAAAAGGTAATTTTTTTTTTCTTCTGTCTGCTAGTTCTGGAGAAAAACAGTAGTAGTTTAGTATATTTGATTCTAAAATTCAGGTAGAGATAAATTTGAAGATAAACGTTTAAACATTTGGCCTTGTTTTTTTTTTCTAAATAGGAAGCAACTTTGCCTTAATTAAGTAGCTCATAAATGTCAGCATTCTGACTTATAAGTTTGGCACTCCCTCTGAAATTCCCACAAAAAAGTCTCTTGAGATCCTGATGCTGGCCTAAATCCCAAAGTCCTGTTATGCTTTTTAACTTCAGTTTTGGTTTTTATCATCCAACATTGTTGACTACCCAACCTCTTGGCTTTCACAACTTTTTGTGGGGGTTCACCTGTCTTCATCATCTGCAATTTGCTTCTATCGCTTTTCCACTTCCATCTGCTTCTGTCCACTCTGCTCTGGTTTTGGCCTTCTACACATTCTCAGCACTTACTGCTATGAATGTGGCTGTAGAAGCTCCATAAAGTTCCAAGTGTTTCTGAGGCCTATCAAACAAAATTCGGGTCCTGTGAGGCCCTTGTTCCCAAAACCGAGCTCACTGGAACATGTGTTTTCCTGGCATCATTAGCACGTTTTATGCAATGGAAAGAGCATGGTCTTAGGGATCATCTGCTGAGTTCAGTACCCAGTTCACACTCTGGCCTTGAGCAAATGTTTAATTCAACCGATAAATTTTGAGTGTATATTTTGTCCCAGGTACAAGAGACATAGAGATGGGCATAGTAGTAAAAATCCCCTGGTCTCCTTTAAGTGGGGAAAGGCAATTTAAAAGTACATAGTAAATTAGTGATAGAACTATGGGGTGGGTACAATTTTTGTGGATGTCATGAAAGGCCACACTTAGAATAATGTGATATGTGAATGAAACCTGAAGGAGGAACAACATCTTAGAGGGACCTGCAGGAGAACCCTTGGAGTGTTCAAGGAATAGCCAGCTTGAGTGAAGAGAGTAGAAAGGGAGCAGCACGGAGAGCAGTGGGCCGTGAGCTCAGGAGGTTTTGGGTTGGCCGCTGTATGTAGTTCATCATGAAGACTTAGTAGGAGGGGAGCCTACTGGAGGGTTCCAAACAGATGAGAGTCCTAAAATGACATGTGGTATAGCTTCTCTGAATCTTCTCTAGGAAAAGTCTCTGATGGCTCAGATTTGTAAATAATAAGTGATACAATTCATGTGCAGAATCTAGAGTGCCTGGCACATAAAAAAATCAGTAGTTCTTATAAAACAGGTTGGGTTACATACAGGAGTTGTTGAGAAATCAGATACTGGATTCAGACAGGCTTGGTTTTCAATTTCAGTACTGCCACTGATACACCATGAGTCTGGCCAAGTCACTTAGCCTCTGTGAGCTTGAGTAGCACCATATGACTTCATAAGAGAAGGCAGTGTGTACAGTGCTTAGCACAACAGCAGACTTACAGCAAGTCCTCAATACATCCATATATGTTGAAAAATTTTTAAATATTAGACGGTTTTAGTAAATTAGGTAGATTTTGTAAATTGGCCATTCTCTCTTCCAATCATTTGGCAAATGGGCTGCCAATGAATTAGCTTTGAAAAATGATTTGTTGGGAGGTTCGTTCAATCCCACAACCCTGGGATCATAACCTGAGCTGAAATGAGGAGTCAGACCCTCAACTGACTGAGCATTTCCATCTGGTATCATTTTTTCACACTGAGTGGAGCCTGCTTAAGATTCTCTCTCTCTAGGGAAAATGGGTGATGGGCATTGAGAAGGGCACTTGTTGTGATGAGCCCTGGGTGTTTTATGTAAGTAATGAATCACGGGAATCTACCCCCAAGACCAAGAGCACACTGTACTTACTGTATGTTAGTCAACTTGACAATAAATTATATATATATTTAAAAAAAAAAAAAGGATTCTCTCTCTCCTGCTCCATGCTCTGCGTAGAGACTTCTTGAGATTCTCTCTCTCTAAAACAACATTGAAAAACATTATCTTTTTTAAAAGATAATTAACTGTTAACCAAAAATAAGTGTCACAGAGAGTCGACACAAGGAATCTAGTCAGCCACTTACGTGCAAGTGAGTTACTTAACCGTCATTCAGCTGGCAGGAGGGCCAGGGAATATAAATCAGGTTTCCTGATGCCTTGTCCAGATTTTGCGCTACCTAACTGAATGACAACAGACACAAAACTCCGTTCAAACAGACCGGAAACTCTTACTCTTTCTGGTTTCCAGGTCAGAAACTCTTCTTCCTTTTCAGTCCTTCCTCTCCCCATTCCTTGCTCAAACACCCCCTCGTGACAATATTTACACAGCGCTCTATAGCTGCCAACTCTTCCGTGTCTGTTACCTCACTTGATCCTAAGAACAACTCCAAGAAATGCCTAGGTCAGGGGTTTGCATCTTCTTGATTTTATGGATGCAGAAACTGAATCTCGGACCGGAGTTAAATTCCCCGGGATGAGGGATTCATAGTTTGGTGAAGGCAGGGCTGATCTAGCGTGTGTGCTCATTCCATCAGCCCTAAGTTGCATCTCTCGTGTGCCTGAATCCCATGTTGCTTGGGCATTCATTTACTTCTCAATTATTTTCTCACACAGGTCGATTTTGTCCCTCAATATAGAATTCTAGATTGTCAGGTTTTTGTTTTTCATTCAGTACCTTGAAGATGTTGCTGCACTGTCTTTTTGTACACGTCTCTACTGAGAAATTTTCTGTCATCCTTAACTTTGTTTTTTTTTTTTTTTTTTTGAGGGGTGGGGAGGGTCAGAGGAAGAGAGTGAATCTTTTTTTTTTTTTTTAAAGTTTTTCTTTTTTAATGTTTATTTTTGAGACAGAGCATGAATGGGGGAGGGGCAGAGAGAGAGGGAGACACAGAATCGGAAGCAGGCTCCAGGCTCCAAGCCATCAGCCCAGAGCCCGACGCGGGGCTCGAACTCACAAACGTGAGTTCGTGACCTGAGCTGAAGTCTGACGCTCAACCGCCTGAGCCACCCAGGCGCCCCAAGAGAGAGTGAATCTTAAGTAGGCTCCACACCCAGCATGGAGCCCAACATCAACACGGGGCTCAAATTCACAAACCATGAGATCATGACCTGAGCCGAAATCAAGAGTTGGACGCTTAACCGACTGAGCCACCCAGGTACCTCTTGTTCATTTTTTTTTTTTTTTTTTAACTTTTGGTGATTAAAAGTTTTGCTCTGTCACTGGTTTCAAGCAATTTTTAAAATTTTTTTTTTTCAACGTTTTTTATTTATTTTTGGGACAGAGAGAGGCAGAGCATGAACGGGGGAGGGGCAGAGAGAGAGGGAGACACAGAATCGGAAGCAGGCTCCAGGCTCTGAGCCATCAGCCCAGAGCCTGACGTGGGGCTCGAACTCACGGACCGCGAGATCGTGACCTGGCTGAAGTCGGACGCTCAACCGACTGCGCCACCCAGGCGCCCCTCAAGCAATTTTTAAATAATGTTCCTTGATTTTTTTAAAATGTACAATGTACATTAAAAAATGTAAGGTTTTACGTGTGTGTGTTTCTTGTGCTTGAAGCTCATTGGGCTTATAGGTTTCATCAAGTTTCAATTTTTTTTCGGCCATTATTTCTTCACATATTACTTCTGTCTTCTCCTTCTCCTTCAGGGATTATGTACATCTGGAAAGATAAGGATAAGCTTCCTATAATGAAGTGATTTGAGATAGGCTTTGAGAATTGGCCAGGATTTGAACTGGTGGAGATGTGGGTAGAACACTTGATAACTTATTATTTTGAGAGACAGCAGAGCAAGCACGAAGTGGGGAGAGAAAGAGATTCCCAAGCAGGCTCTGCACTGCCCCATGTGGAGCTTGAACCCAGGAACCATAAGACTGTGACCTGAGCTGAAGTCAAGAGTCAGACGCTTAACCGACTGAGCCAGCCAGGTGCCCCTTGATAACGCATTTAATACAAGGGGATCAAGAGAGGAAAGAGGACACCAATCTCAGCCCGTGTGGCTGGGAGAATACTGTTTCCACAGGCAGAAATGAGGACTAACGGAGTTTATTAAAGAGGAAGATGTTGAGGGGCGCCTGGCTGGCTCAGTCGGTAGAGCATGTGACTCTTAATCTCAGGGTTATGAGTTCAACCCCCATGTTGGGTGTAGAGATTACTTAAAAATAATTCTTTTTTAAAAAGGAGGAAGTTGAGTTCATTCTATGGTTGAGCCTGAGGTGCTTTTGTGACCTGTGACTAGAGAGTACAGCAGGCAGAGTTATTAATGTAAATCTATTGCTCAGGAACAGGATTGGGAAAAGAGACCCGGATTTGGGAATTACCAGTAGAGACGTGGCAGCTGAAACCATAATGGGTGGAATTCTTAACATGATGGCCAAAGAAGAGGCCAAAGAAGGCCTGGTCATTGAGACATTCTACTTCTAGCAATTTATTATGGGAAAAGATTAATAGTTCACAACAATTCATAAAAGGAGATTCATTGAAGCACTCTTTATAATCAAAAACAAACTAGAAATGACATGTCCCCCAACGGAGAATTGCTTAAATAAGTGGAATATACGATAGGATACAATATACCCATTAAAAATGATGCATTAGAAGAATATAACAAAAAAAGTTCACTTTACAAACAAAAAGCAAGTAAGAAGATCGCAATATACAGTGTGATGCCATTTTTAATAAAAAATATATGGCTATACAAGCAGAGAAAAAGAGACAATACCACATAGCTTATCTTTGGACGGTAGTGTTACCTATGGTCTTTATTTTCTTTTTGCTTATCTACATTTGCTAACCTCTCCACAGTAAGTAGCATGACTTCTACAGCTAGGAAAAAATCTATGACAGTTTCTTAAAAACTGACCTAGAAGAGCTCTTGTGGATTTCGAGACTGTGTAGAGGATGGCCAGCAGGAAAGGGAGCGGGAAAGGAAGCAGACAATTCATGGAGAATCAGGATTACATACCAGCTTGGCCAGAGGGGCTGACACTGGGACACTTACCAAAGTAGAGCTGTCTGAACTCCTGGAAGAGGTTTTGGATTTGGTGCTCTGAGTTTTTGTGACTGCTCTTAAGAAGTGTGATGGAGAGAGTGGTCACTCCCTGGCCCAAGAGGTCTTATGATCATACAGTCAGTCCCTCAGAGGCCTGTCTTGCATGGGGATCTGGCCTCACCATGCACCTTCTGGGCTGGGTGGCCACTTCCTTGCACTTGCCCTTGCATCGGATTCCTGTCCAGGCCTGTTGTCGAGACCATTAGAACCAGGATGTTGCAAAGCCCCTCAGGTAGCAGTTTCCTACAGAGGTTGTTAAATGCATATTCCTAGGCCCAGTCCCGAACCATCTGAATAAGAGTATCTGGCTATCTGCCTTGTGAATCCTGAGTATTAGGAATCTGCCTTTTAATAAGCCTCTTAGGGATTCAAGTTGCAGAACCTCTGCATTCAGGCCTGTGCAATAAACCTCCTTCCCTTAGGTTTCTGGCACACAGAGTCAGAGAGAACTGAATCTGGACGTTTCTGTAAATTAGCACAACTAAGGCTTTTGGTCACGCATCAGAAATTCCAGGATATGAGAAAATATCTTTCTGAATTCAACAGACACCATGGCCTTGCATATGTCCTAGGAGCCTTTTGGAGCTGGGCCTCAGTACACAACCGGAAGGGAAGAATGGGCGTGGCTCTCCCTGGTGACAACTTGTCAGGAGAGGCTTTCAGAGACTTTTCCCAATCGGTCTGAGCTGAGAGCTAGTGCAGCTCCGTTCTCAAAGGCCTAAGCAGCCAGAACGCAGAAATCAATCCACTGAGGCACTCCACCTGTGAAGCTGGAAAGCTGTTAGATAGTGGTCAGGAGTAGGGGTGCCTGGCTGTCCCAGTTGGTGGAGCGTGTGCCTCTTGATCTCGGGGTTGAGTGTAGAGATTACCTGAAAATAAAATCCTAAAAAAAAAAAAAAAAAAAAGGTCAGAGTTAGATGGGCCAAAGGGAGGGGCCTCTGACAAAAAGCTGATCAGGATTCAGAGGCCTAAGATTATTCCCGAATCTAGACAGGAGACCTCAGGGGGCACCCATCCATCCCATTATAAAAGGTATATAAAAGGTATATGCTAGATTGTATTATGGTTTCCAAGGATTTGATGTAAAATCCTATTCCTCACACGCTGACACTGGCTTGCCCACATGACTTGCTTTGGCCAAGCACATGTGAGCGGGATTGATGTAAGCCACTTACTTGCAGCAACATTAAGATCTGTCATCTGGTTCTGCCATCTCCCATTTCCTTCCTTTGCCGCAAGACCAGCATGTTTCAGATCGGGTCTGCCTCTTGTCTGGGTGCCAGAATGAAGAAGAAATGGAGAGGGTGCCTGGGTGGCTCAGTCAGTTAAACCAGCCAACTCTTGATTTTGGCTCAGGTCATGATCCCAGGGTGGTGGGATCATGCCCCAGGTAGGGCTCTGTGCTGAGCGTGGAGCCGGCTTAAGATTCTCTCTCTCTCTCTCTCTCTCTCTCTCTCTCTCTCCCACTTGCATGTGATCTCTCTCTAAAAAAAAAAGAAAGAAAGAAAAGAAAAGAGGTGGAGAAGAATTGCAGTCAACCTCTGAAGGACACATAACAGAGCAAGAAATGAACCCCTGAGATTTTGGGGTCATTATTACCATAGCCCAACCTAGTCAGAGTTGACCAGTAAAGAAATAGTTTTTTTAGGGTTGTGAAAACAAAACAGTAGTATTCCAATGAATTTTTAAGGAAAACTACCCATATTTATTCCTTAGCCTAACCAAATAGTTTTAATGTTTACATATGCCTACATGGAAATGTGCTGAAACAGACCATTGCACTTATGTTGCTTGTACACTTGGATTTCTTCAGAGAAGGAGCCTGGTGGTGGAGGAGGATCAACTCCCCACTAGAGGAGGCCAGAGGAAAGGGCTGTCCGTGGAGCCAGTGACCAGCACAGAGCCATCTGTTGTGAGGCAGGGAAGTGAAACTGAGCAAATCTATTTCCTTGGCATCGTTAGACCGCTGGAGAAAGTAATGCCAAGTTCTTTCTTTTCTTACAGTCTGTCGTGCCTGTTTACTGTCCTGCCAAGGCAGGGGTGGATTTCAGCCCTGTTCTCTGATCTTCCATTTCCTAAAGCCTCAGTCCCACCACAGGCTGGGACCCTGCAGGCCGTAAGGTGGAGTTTACAGAATTCAGCACCGAACAATGCGGGCATCAGCTCTGCCCTCCTGGGGCCTACAGTCTGATGGCATAGAGAAATAAACTTTTTTTTTTAAAGTTTATTTATTTATTTTGAGAGAGACAGAGACAGCCTGAGGGGAGGGGAAGAGATAGAGGGAGACAGAAAGTCCCCAGCAGGCTCTGCACTGTCAGCACAGACCCTGACAAGGGGCTTGAGCTCACGAAACCGTGAGATCATGACCTGAGCCGAAACCGAGAGTCGGATGCTTAATCGACTGAGTCACCCAGATACCCCCAGAAATAAATAAATTTATTATGTATCGAATAATTACAAATTGGGTAAGTCCTCCAAATGAGACACAGAGGATGCTGTGATGGATTGGAAAAGTAGTGATGGTAAGCAAGAATCTATTTAAAACAGAATTTTAAAACTTCCAACTGGGGAACATTAGTCAATCACGAACTCTATTTAGATGTTCATGATCACATCTTTAAAAAAAATGAGACAGAACTGAATGTGGAGGTGAATAAAATAGCATCACATGTGGTAAGTGTAAATATTGTTTCATGCAACTGTCATTTTTGTTGTGTGTATATTATCTATGTAGTTCTTGGCTCATAATCTAAAATGTAGTTGTTACAATGGATGGTGGTAAAAATAAATTTGAAAAACTAATTAAGATATGGCCTCAGGGAAGGCTGCTTTAAGGAAGACATCGTGCTGATAAGCAAGGTGGGAACATGCTTGGCGTCCTCCAGGACAGGGGGAAGGTTGGCTTGTTTGAAGCATGGAGAACAGGAATACAGTTCTGGATATGGTCAGTGCTGCAGAGGAGGAGGGACTGAATCCCTCTTTTTGCCATGAAAAAGAATTTGGATTTTTCTTTTCATAAGTTCATTTATTTGAGAGGTGAGGGAGGGGCAGAGAGAGAGAAAGGGAGAGAGAGAATCCTAAGTGCTATCATTGCAGAGCCCTACTGCGTGCGTGTGTGTGTGTGTGTGTGTGTGTGTGTGTGAGTGTGCACTCCATCTCACCAACCCAAACCATGAGATCTGACCTGAGCTAAAACCAAGGGTCCAGCACTTAAGGGACTGAGTCACCAAGGCACCAGCCACCCCCACCCCACCCCACCTCCAATTTGGATTTTTCTAGAAGCGAAGTTGCAAGGTTTAAGAAAAGAAGTGATTTAGGGGCACCTGGATGGCTCCCACTTTGGCTCAGGTCATGACCTCACAGTTAGTGAGTTCGTGCCCCACATGGGGCTCTGTGCTGACAGCTTAGGGCCTGGGGGCTGCTTGGGATTCTGTGTCTCCCTCTCCTCCCCCCTACTCCCTCCCTCTCTCTCTCTCTCTCAAAAATAAATAAATAATAAAAATTACAAAAAGAAAAGAAGTGATTTTAAGGTTACTGCGCAGAGTGTGGATTTTAGAGGGCTAATAGTCTGGAAGCAGGAAGACCAGATAGGATCTGCTGGAATTCATGTTCATTGTTTCATTTTAGGATCCAGCTCAAATCTCACCTGTTTTTAGAAGCCTGTCTGGTTCCTTCAGGGATATTCAGTCTCTTTTTCCTAAATTCACCATGTTCCTTTAGACAGGTAGGCCATTTATGCCTTTTTTCTTCCAGGAGACTGAGTTCCTGGAGGGTCCCCTGGGTGGCCTCCAGCCCTGCACCGCCACCATCTCCCTTCCGGAGAGGAAATGCGATATAGGAGCGCCTTCGAAGCTTCTGTGGGTACAGGCGGTCCTTCCAAGCGGGCAGGGGGCTCCCTGGGGAATGTATGTTTGACTTTCTATTCCTGGTAATATAAGTTCAAATGTTTATGGATGTTTGAAGCTGGGATGAAAGCATTTCTATTCATGCTGCTAGAATCTGAGGCTTTTTTTTTTCTTTTTACCGAGAGTCCATAGCAAAAACTTGGGTTACTTGGCTGGGGAAAGGAATGCAGTGTGAGGAGCGAGATGAAACCTCGCCGCAGGCACCCCTGGCCGGAGCGGGAAGGCAGAGCCCTGGGCCTCCTGGGCTGGGGCCGAGGGTCAGGCCTTGCAGGGGCGGGAGGAGGGCGCAGGGCGGCGGGGCTGCGGCCGGGAGGGGGTTCGCAGGCCAGGACCCAGGTTTCAGGAGAGGCGGGGCGCGGGCAGGAGGCGCCCGGACGAGCCCACCCAGACGAGGCCCGGCGGGGGCCTCCGCGGGCCGGGCTCCAGGCACCGCGCCGCCGCCGGCTCGCCCAGACATTCCGTTTCTGCCGCCGGAATGCGCGCACAGGCTCCCGCGGCGCCCGGCCGCTCCTCCCGGGCGCGGCGCCCGGTGGCGGCCCGGCAGGCGGAGTGGGCGGGGCCACGGGGTGGGCGGGGCGCGGGGCGGCGGGACCTTTAAATTGGCCTCCTTGGCGCGGGGCTCAGGCCCGCAGCTGCAGGAACGAGCGAGCCCTCGACGACAGACCCCTGCAGGAGTACAGAGCCCGCCATGCTGCGCCACCTCCCGGGACTGCTCCTGCTGCTCTGGCCGCTGCTGCTGCTGCCGCCGCCGACCCCCGCCGCCCCCGGCCCCCTGGCCCGCCCGGGCTCGCGGAGGCTGGGGATGCACGGCCCAGCGGGCAGCCCCGGGCGCCGCCCTGCCCCCGCTGCCCCCACCGGCGCGCCCTATTCCGGGACCCGCCAGCCCGGCGGGGCCCGCGGCGCAGGTACGGGGGCGGCAGTGGGACCCCGGCTCGGGAGGGACGCGAGCGGCCACCAGGGAGGGACAGCCGGCAGAAGGGAGGGAGGGAAGGAGGGAGGCCCAGGCGGGAAGGATGAGTGGTAAGGGAAGCGGAGCATCGACCTGGAGAAGCCCCGTGCAGCCGCCAAGTGTTCCGTCCATCCCAGCCTGAGCCAGACTGCGATGCGAGACAAAGAATCCCGTTTCCCGATGAAGCCTGTGGGGAAACCGGTCCAGAAAGGGGAAGGGCGATGCCCAAAGTCACTCCTAGTGGGGACTAGAATTTGGGTCACCTGAAGCTCAAAGTCCAGGCCCTTCCGTCTGCAATTTGGGCCTGGAGGATGGGGCAGTGCGGGAACGCCTCTCAGCGTTCTGGTGCCAGCCCCTACCTCTGAACAAACCTTTTCTTCCTGAGATTCTGCCTTTAGTTCTCTGGAAATCACTTCATCGATAGCCCCACTTCTGTGTGTGTGACCCTTCCTCCCCTGGCCACAGCCTTCAGGCTGTCTTGGTCCAGTCTAGGATCTGGACCAGAATTCAAACTGGACTTCACACGGGGTGGAGGCAGGGGAGGGGGGGATATCGGGGGTGGGGGTGGGGTGGGGGTGTGAGTCTAAGAAGGAAACCTGAGAGGCCCCCTGGATGGCCCCAGACCTGTCTTGTAACCATCCTGGTCTCCATGTCTTCTGCCAAGACCAGGTGTCATGCTCCAACTGACTGGGTCCCAATCCCAACCTTTACTCACTTAGATCCTCAAACACCAGGACGCTGGGTCTTTGGCGAACAATTCCGTTTCCCTGATTGGTCAGTAGTTGGTTCCTCTGGCAGAGGTTCCTAGTACAGCAGAGCTGGAAGAGCATCTGACACAACCTCTAAAAGCACATAAACAGAGGTTTATCAAATGGCTGAGCAAATCAGTGTCAGAGCCCAGAATAAAACTCCTGAGGGCTCTAAAATCCTACACAAGGGTCTTTCCACTGCTACAGCCTACCAAGCTCTTAAAATGGTTTACATACAACTTTATCTTCATTACCAAAATGTCCAGTTTCAGTCTTGCTGAAGATGGGCTGCATCAAACCATTTTCTGGGTCTCCAGTCTCATTCACCCAGTGACGCTTTATGCCTCAGGTTGATTTGTTTCATCTCTCCCCTTCTGCACCTTTCTGGATAATGTTGAGAAGGAGCCAAAGGACTCATTCCTGCATCAGCCCCAGTGGGCTGGATTTGAAATGGTGACAGCATTGGAACCAGGGAGTACCAGGGTTCACAAAGGTTAATTTCAGTGGTAACCTACTGGTTGCTCCAGGATGGGAGGAAGGGTGGGGTTGGGAGTGTAGGGAAGCCTTTCTTCTAAAAGGTAACCTTACCTCTTGGTCCTGACCCACCTCCCTTGGGGATGGGACTGGGAGAGGGAGGAGGGATTCTGCATGGGGTGTTCATGTTCCTCCAAAGCAGCACTGGTCCTGCATTACTTGAAATCCAAACTGATCTTGAATGCAAAGCCTTTAATAAACATTACATGTCACCCTTTTTCAAATTGCCTTCTTTCTGCACCCAGAAATTGCTACGCTTTGCTATAGGCTTTTATTTCTAGCAGGACTATCAGAAATCAGCAAAATTGGAAGTATGGAAATCTTTTAGGAAATTCGGATTCTCACTTTCTTGGTTTCTGAGAATCAAAGCGCTGCCATCTATCTAGTAAAGGGGAATGAGATTCAAAACCAGTGATATTGCAGAGGGCGTCCAATCAGGAAGTAACCAGATGTTCACAGAATGTCTTGCCATCGACGTTGAGTCTCCCTGTATTAGTTTTCTATTGATACTGTTATGAATTAGCACAAACTTAGTGACTTAAAAACAGCACATATGTATTAAGTAAGTGTTCTGTAGATCAGAAGTCTCACACTAGTCTCAAAGGGCTAAAATTGTGTCAGCAGGGCTGTTTCCCTTTGGGGAAGGTCTAGGGGAGACTGTTTCCTTGCCCGGTTCAGCATGTAGAGGCTGCCTTCACTCTTTGGCTCATGGCCTTTTCCCTATTTTCAAAGCCACCAAAGGCAGGCTGAGTCTCCTCTCCTGCCTCTCTTCCACTTTTAGGGGCCTCTGTAATTACATCAGACCCATCCCAATAGTTCAGGATGAACTCCCTTCTTAAGGTCATTAACTTAATCACATCTGCAAAGTCTTTCTCCCAGATAAAGTAACATACTTATAGGTTCCGGGGATTAGGGCATAGACATCTTTGGGGGGAGGGAGCATGATTCTGTCCACCATATCCCTCTGACACAGGATTCCATGTGAGAAGGAAGGAATCATGCATATTTACTAAAAGAACACAACCTTGGCGTTAGTAAGGACACCATTTGGGTGTTAGTGAAATCATTGTCAAATATGGGCTCACCATGTATTTATCCTTTTACTCCAGTTATACAGAAATACCTATATCTATGTCCATGGAGGATTTTCAGTATGATTCTTCTTCCTTGTTCCTGATGCATGGTAATCAAGGGATGAAATGAAATTCTGGGGTTTTTTTTTTTTTTTTTAAAAGAATTAATTCCTTTTGACTTAACTAAATATATGACATACAGCATATTTCAGGGTGGTGACTCAGAGACAACAAGCAGGATGTTTACTAGGTACATGAGATAATGTTGATTTTTTTGTGGTGGAAAATACTGCCTCAGAAAGAGAAAGCCATGCAGTGAAAAGCCCCTTTAGGCTGGGAGTCAGGAAACTTGGAATCTAGTCCATGATCTGCTGTTTTCTGACTCCTACACCTCCCTGAACCTCAGTCGTCTCACCTGTAAAATGGGTATAAAAACAACTTCTGCACCTCTGAAGGTTGTTCACAGAGTTACTGTGTTGGTACAATAACTGTGATCTCTAAGATGTTATTGAAATAAGGTATGGTTTATTTTTTTAATTGAATACCTCCAGGAAGCTGGGTAAAACCAAGAGGATAATTTTCAGTTTTTATTTATTTATTTAAAAAAATTTTTTTAACGTTTATTTATTTTTGAGATAGAGAGAGAGACAGAGCATGAATGGGGGAGGGTCAGAGAGAGGGAGACACAGAATCCGAAACAGGCTCCAGGCTCTGAGCTGTCAGCACAGAGCCTGACGCGGGGCTCGAACTCACAGATCGCGAGACCATGACCTGAGCCGAAGTCGGCCCCCCAACCGACTGAGCCACCCAAGAGCCCCGATAATTTTCAGTTTTTAAAGAAAACTATATAAAGGCATCAATCCTGTTCCAGATTGGGCTTTTTCTGTCACAACCCGTCTTGCCTAGGAGTTTGTTTTGAATCCATCTTTTCCCCTGGATCACTGTGTAAATTGCCTTCTTTTTTTTTTACATTTTTTTTTTTAACGTTTATTTATTTTTGAGACAGAGAGAGACAGAGCGTGAACAGGGGAGGGGCAGAGAGAGAGGGAGACAGAGAATCCGAAACAGGCTCCAGGCTCTGAGCTGTCAGCACAGAGCCCGACGTGGGGCTCGAACTCACAGACCGCGAGATCATGACCTGAGCCGAAGTCGGACACTTAACCGACCGAGCCACCCAGGCGCCCCTAAATTGCCTTCTTACAGTAGCATCACCTTCCAGCCCCCTGCTAAGAAAGGCAAGAACCCTGGTTGATGCTTCATGCTCAAGCATCAGTTACATTTCCATTTAGGACTTGGTGTGTATGATGAGTGGTGTGTGTGTGTGTGTGTGTGTGTGTGTGTGTGTGTGTGTGTAGAGGAGGAGGAGGAGGAATGAATTGAAAAAGATGTTTAATACCTGGCTTTTCTCTCAGCCAGTCCTGACTTTATGACTTGATTTTGGTGGCTGGGAGAGGGAGGAGTGTAGAATGAGATTGGGGGAGAAGGAGAAGAAGGCAGAGACGGAAACAAAGCTTTGCGGTGTTACTGCAACTTGCTTGGTACTTTTAAGTAGGAAAGATACAAGCTCCTTTGCTTCTGTAGCCCCAGGGCTTAATATGTGGGAGGCCCTCAAGAAAGTATCTGGTGGATGAAAAAAGTGAAAAGGGGGTGACCATGAGAGGTTGGTGGGGGCAGAGGGTGGGCACCAGTGGACGTCTCTGCTTCTGAAAACCAGACACACGCACAGAGTTGGAAGCACAGCGGACGTGGGTCAGATTTAAAAAAAAATTTTTTTATGTTTATTTATTTTTGAGAGAGAGAGAGAGAGAGAGAGAGAGAGAGAGACCGAGCGAGCAGGGGAAGGGCAGAGAGGGAGGGAGACAGAATCCCAAGTAGGCTCCGTACCATCAGCACAGAGCCCAATGCAGGGCTTGAACCCATGAACCGTGAGATCATGACCCGAGCTGAAACCAAGAGTTGGACACTTACCCGACTGAGCCACCCAGGCATCCCACACGGGTCAGATTAAGTTGTTGTCATTCTTCTTCCCACTCTCAGGCTTGTGGGGCCCCAGAGTTCGCTAAACCTGATGAATGATGAGAAGGAGGGGGCATTTAGGGCTTCCCTTGGGTCAGTTTTTCCTTAGCACTGGAGTAGGAGAAGGAAATCTCCAGAAAAGCAGTAGTGTGCTTGCCTTGAACTGCAACATTGCCTGAGGTGTCTGTGAGGCCTGGACAGTGTGCAGGTAGGCTGTCCTGAGCTCACCTTTCACACCATTTGGGGACACTGTCCCATTGGCTCATGGCCAAGGTGCCTGAGAAAGATCTGGAATCCATTCATTCCTGGGAGTCAAGAGGAATCTTGGGAACAAAACTTGAAGCAGAGGGATGAGGTTCTAGGTGAAATTTTGGGGTTCAGCCAGCCTGTAGGTGAGATATTTGGAGAAACTTCACCCCCCGATGTGAATTCTTAGTAAGGAATTTGGACGGCCTTGGAGTTTTCAACATCTAAAGGGAGGATGGTCTTGGGGGAAGATAACAGACAGTGGGGTCTCCAACACCAGGGCTCTCTGGGTGTGAGGATGACTCCATTGCTGATTGGGATCAGATTATTGGTTAGTCATGCCTGTTTTCCCACACCCTCCTTTGCAGGTGTTTGCAAGAGCAAGCCCTTGGACTTGGTGTTCATCATTGATAGCTCTCGCAGTGTGCGGCCCCTGGAGTTCACCAAGGTGAAAACCTTTGTCTCCCAGATAATCGACACTCTGGACATTGGGGCAGCGGACACACGGGTGGCGGTGGTGAACTATGCTAGCACCGTGAAGATTGAGTTCCATCTCCAGACCCACTCAGATAAGCAGTCGCTGAAGCGGGCTGTGGCCAGGATCACACCCTTGTCTACAGGCACCATGTCGGGTCTGGCTATCCAGACAGCGATGGATGAGGCCTTCACGGTGGAGGCAGGAGCCCGGGGGCCCACATCCAACATCCCTAAGGTGGCCATCATTGTGACAGACGGAAGACCTCAGGACCAGGTGAATGAGGTGGCCGCTCGGGCCCGGGCATCTGGTATTGAGCTCTATGCCGTGGGCGTGGACCGGGCAGACATGGAGTCCCTCAAGATGATCGCCAGTGAGCCCCTAGATGAGCATGTTTTCTATGTGGAGACCTATGGGGTCATCGAGAAACTTTCCTCTAGATTCCAGGAGACCTTTTGTGGTAAGTCTTTGCTCCCAAATAGAAAAGATGTTGTATTCAGACACTGTGTATCCAAAGAAAAATAAATAAAAGATTTATTCTTTTTTTTTGGGGGGGGGGGGGTGGAAACTGGAAAACCAAAATATAAGCAGTGCTTTTCTTGTTTTTTTTTTTTTTTTTTTTTTTACCAACATAAACACACTTTGTTGGTTGAGGAATATAGAGTTGCTTTATATGTAACTTGGTTTGCTCATAAAATCTTCATGTTTGCATTAGAAAAGTGAAGGTCTAGAAATATCCAGGATAAATGATCCTGCTGTTCCCTGACTGGGTCAGAGAAAAATAAAAATAAAAAACTCAAGACACCTCTTTTCTCCCCTCTGCCCACAACTCCATTTTCCCCAGATATTTTCTTTAGCTTTACCATCTCTGAATGTCACAGAATTCTACCTGTTTTCCTGCAGAAAACAAGGAGCAGCAGCTGTCTGTCTGTCCATGGAAGGATCAGCTGGCCTGTTTTCCAGTGTAACTGGCAGTCAGGGTTCTGCTTATTCCCTAGATACACTAGTTTTCAGATTTTGTTCTTCCTCTGACTATTCTTCATGGAGGGATGGGATTAGGAATTAGGGAGGTTGGGATTTCAGCTCACTTGTGAGGTAGCAAGAAGCAGATTAAAAAAAATCATTGTTACTGTCCTTCTGTCTTTTTCCCTTTAGGATGGAGTTTGAATATGAGTATGTTAATTAAAAAAAATTTTTTTAAATGTTTATTTATTTATTTTTGAGAGAGAGACAGAGACAGAGCATGAGCAGGGGAGGGGCAGAGAGAGACGAAGACACAGAATCTGAAGCAGGCTCCAGGCTCCGAGCTGTCAGCACAGAGCCTGCCTGACCCAGGGCTCAAACTCACGAACCGGGAGATCATGACCTGAGCCAAAGTTGGATGCTCAACAGACTGAGCCACCCAGGCACCCCTGAGCATGCTAATTTAATTGGAACTTTTAGCAGTCAAATCCATGAATATGAATTTACTTAAGGCTGGGCTTTATTTTTAGTCACTGATCAGAGTTATGGATGTGTGAGACTCATACTTTTTTAAGTTTCTTTTTTCTACTATCTATCCATCTGCCTGTCTGTCTATCTTTCTCTATCTATATTCATGCTTTAGTTTTTAAAATCATTTAGAGGTATAGTCTTTCAAAGCCCTCCATGGAGTTATCCAAACAGGTATGGGCAAATTTTTAGTTCAGGTGAATTTTATTATTTTTATTTTTTATTTTTAGTTTTTTAATTTATTTTGAGAGAACGAGTGCATGCATGTATGTGTGTGCGTGCGTGCACATGAACAGAGGGGGTGGTGGAGAGAGAGGGAGAGAGAGAATCCCAAGCAGACTCCGTGCTGTCAGAACAGAGCCCCACATGGGACTCGATCTCACAAACCATGAGATCATGACCTGAGCCGAAATCAAGAGTTGAATGTTTAACCAACTGAGCCACCCAGGTGCCCCTGGTTCAGGTGAATTTTAAAATGTAGATACCGTTTGCTATGTAATCTATTCCCCATCTCTTTATTTGATGTATATTAATTAATCACTGATGATATGAAGATAAAGATATTCCTTCCCTACTCTCAAGCAATAAAAATAGTTTGGGGGTGGTGATGAGACAAACAAGTGAATCAATAATTACAATTGCAAATTTTAAGGAGTCTTTATATCAGAATTAATGTGGAACTCAGCAATCACCAGTTTGTCAGGAAATGGGAGATGAAGTCTTGGTCTGGAGCTAAGTTTGGCCTCATCTCAACCAGACCTGGCTGGTGGCCCCTTGTCTTTCCTGTCCCAAGACACTGGGCCTTCACAAGCTATCCTTGGCTTTGGTGGCATCTACTTAGTATTCATTGGTTTCTCAAAAGAACATGGCTTTCTTTCTCCCAGGAAAACCCCTTATGCTTGTGGGTGAGAGCTTTTCCATAAAGATGCTGGTCTGTGGCAGAGTTGGGTCTCACAGCTAGCACCTGGGTTTGGGCTTGAAGGCCATAAAGTAGCAAGTGGTGAGTGGCAATCTTTTCCTTCTGGTACAAAAGGCCTGCTTGTTCTGGGGGAAAAAATCCCCTCTCTATGGAAAAAAGACTGAGGGCCAGCTTGTTGTAGTCAACGGGTTGGAAAGATCATCCCATGAAAAGGCCCTTCTTGGGCAAATATTAGCCTTGACCTGTTGCCAAAGCAGTTGAGGCTGGGTTACCTGCCCAGGGATGCCAGCCTCCTCCAACAGTCCTCCTTGGTTTCTCAGAAATGACTAAATTCACTGATTCTTCTTCAAGGCGTGTCACTAGGGGAAAAAAAAAAATCCAATGAGATATTAACAACTCCAGGAGCGAAACGATGGGTATGCAGTTTAGCTAACATAATCTCATTTATTCTGGTCTTCCTTTTCTTTTCACCTGCTTGCATCAAGCATGTGAGTTTATTCTCCTTGCAGATATTAGAGGCCCTGAAGTTTCATACATAAACATTTGGGCTCAAGCGCCATGCTGCACATTCAGGCATTGCCCTCCACCATTTGCATGTTCAAATATGTATTGCCGCCCAAGAGTGAGAGAGTTCCAGGCCCAGAGGGATGCCTGCCTGTGACTTCTGTTTTGACACAAATGATAGAGCCCTTGGAAACCAGATCTCTGGCTGCAATAGGCCAGCTAGCTCGTAGACCTTCAAGAAGTACATTGTAGTTTTCCCCATGTCTTGCAGTTGGGAAGTAAAAAGTCTTTTTTCCTGAACAGGTGGATAAATTGAAGACCTGACCCATGTAAGTGCTTGGCTTTGGTTCCCAATTCAAAATTTCCTTTCTCTTTGAGAGAGTTGACAATAAAATCTGTAATTTTAAATTCATAACATTATTAGTTGAAGAGTGGTATTTCTAATAAGCCAGAGGCCAAAAACAAATACCCAGTGTTTATAGTGAACTATAATTGGAGAGGAACCCAGAGAGTGATGTCTCTCTGACATGGAAGAGAGTTATCTGGAATGTGTCTTATGTGTCGATACTGACTATTGTAAACTTCCTGTGCACAGCCCTGGACCCGTGTGCACTTGGCACACACCAGTGCCAGCACGTGTGCATCAGTGATGGGGAAGGCAGATACCACTGTGAGTGTAGCCAAGGATATTCCCTGAACGCCGATATGAAGACATGCTCAGGTGAGGCTTGCTCAGGGATGGTGTCTGACTGCTACTTACCTGGGGACCTACTCTCTAGGGTTTGGACTGGCCGTATGCTTTTCTCCTGACTGCCTTTTGGTTGGCTTACTCTTGCTTATCCACGTTTTTCCTCCAAAATTGTTGCAGAAAAGTGAGAGGAGAAAAGTGAGGTAATATCTAAATCAGCTTATTTATAGTACTTATTATTAGTTTTAGAGAAAAGGGTTAGTAGGGAAATGGGTTAGGAAGGAAGGGGGCCAACACTTTTGGTCCTTTTGAGGATTTGGAACTTTTCCTGGATTTTACTTAATTAAATACAAGCTTCCCCTTTGTCCCTGTGACCAAAGCTGCTTATTGAATTTAGACACAGAAGAAACTTTAGGGAGCTTCTCACTCATCTAGTATATGAATACTCACATATAATCAATAAAGATGGGAATTAGGTGTATTTTTTTTTTAATCCTAGAAAAAAGTTTTTGAGAGGAAGGAAACTTAGAGATTATTTAATTCAACATACTCATTTTATAGACGATGAAATGGAGACACAACAGAGGAAGAAGACTTACCCATGTCATAGGGTCTGTTAGTGAAAGAGCTAACACAGGACTTTAGTTCCCAACCTCCTGTCCTGTAGTCTTCCTGTTGTGCTGAGCTGCCTTGTTTCAGTAGCAGTGTGTGTGTGTGTGTGTGTGTGTGTGTGTGTGTGTAGTGGCTCAATTAATTTACCACGTTTTCTGTGTGTTTACATTTGTCCCGATCATCTTTTGATAGCTACCAATAAGTGTGCTCTTAACACTCATGGATGTGAACACATCTGTGTGAATGATAGAACTGGCTCTTATCACTGTGAGTGCTATGAAGGTTACACCTTGAATGAAGACAAGAAAACATGTTCAGGTAAGTGGGAGAGGAGGGTTTACTTTTGCTACCTCCCTATCTATATGCCTCCCTAGCTGGTGTTGGAGGCATAGGTCATGCTGACAAGACACTTGGTTGGTTTTTCTCTCTTGGGGTTTTCCCATTTCTGACTTGTCTAGTAAGTCAGACCAGTCTTATTAGACAAGTCAGAAATGGCAGGATGTATGTATCATGGGCCACACGCATGAGTGTGTTGTTCATTTCCATCTCTGTACCAAGCCCTTTCAGTGCTTTCCAGATGCTGAAGACAGTTTAGTAGGTTAAAATCAAAGAACGCTCCACAAGGTATTTATTACCTACCATGGGAAAAACAGTTACTTCATAGCGGAGAAACCTGGCAGGCATTACTTGAACCAAGTGGTCAGAGTGAACACCTCCAGTAATGCCCTGCGGTGACATCATGCATCTCCTGACATGATGTCCTGAGGGCACCATAGTACTTCTGTTGTATTCTTGCTAAACATCCAGAATCATGAGGAAACTTCAAACAAACCTAAACTTGGAGACATTCTACAAAGTGATTTTCCACCGTTTCTCGGAAGTGTCAAGGTCATGAAAGATAAAGACTGAGCTAGGGACATGTGACAATGAAATGCAATGTGGGTCCTAGATCGGATCCTGGACCAGGAAAAGGACATTAGTGGCGGAACAAATGGCAAAATTTGAATGAGGGTCTGTAGATTAGTTAATAGTACTGTGTCAGCGTTAATTTCCCAGTTTTGATAATTGTACCATGGTTGTGTGGGATGCTAACATTTGGGGAGATGGGTGAGTACAGGAATTTTTGTACTATTTTTGGAACCTTTTCATATGCCTTGCGATGATTTCAAAGTGAAAAGTTTAAAGATAAAAAGTAGTTGAAAAGTATCCTGTCTGCATACAGAAAAGTGCGCTGAGTTTGGGTCTTGAGTTCTGATGCTGCTCTGAGTCAGTTGGTTTCCTTTGGATTCAGCTTCCTCACTTATTTATTTATTTTTTTTTTACTGTTTATTTATTGTTGAGAGAGAGACAGAGTGTAAGCGGGGGAGGGGCAGAGAGAGAGGGAGACACAGAATCCGAAGCAGGCTCCAGGCTCTGAGCTGTCAGCACAGAGCCTGACATGGGGCTCAAACCCACGAATCGTGAGATCATGACCTGAGCTGAAGTCAGACGCTTAACTGACTGAGCCACCCAGGCGCCCCTCAGCTTCCTCACTTATAACAGGAGAGGGCTGAATTACAGTTTCCTCAGATTCAAATTTGATGTCTTTCTAAATCTAGTGTAATTAGCCACATGTTTGCTGGTATCCCTCTGACTCAGCGTAAATACACTAAGTCCTGAAGGAATGCTTTAGAAAGTATTTAGGAGATACTTAGATTATAAAAACTCCTTCTTGGTGATTTTGAAGATCAGTTGGGGAAAGATGAAGAATAAGCACTGTGTGTGCAGGATTTCGCTTAACTCAGCCAACGTCCAGTATGAGCCAATAGTACGGATGGCTGTGGAAAGTTTGTAATAGGAAAGTTTGCCTCTTATATATTTCTAGCTGCAAGTGAGAAGATGGTTATGTACGGGTAATACAAAAAGTTTCTACGTTTCATTTCTCTTCTCCTGGACTTCTGTTTGGCAGCTCAAGATCAATGTGCTTTTGGTACACATGGCTGTCAGCACGTTTGTGTGAATGACAGAGGTGGGTCTCATCACTGTGAATGCTACGAAGGCTACACTCTGAACGCAGATAATAAAACGTGTTCCGGTAAGGTCCACTGAACAAATTCTTTCGTTGTTGGCTCTTTGTGTGGCAGGAAACCAAGTTCCAATTCACGTAGTGAGCGGTTCTTAAAGACAGTTTAAAGAGTCGGACTTTAGACCGTCCACGGTACTTATAGACAAAGACACACATAGCTCGGACAGCAGTGAGCTCGCTTCATTTTGCAAATACAGCTCACTTCAGACATGGGTAGGGAGCGGGGGAGATGAGAAGAGCTAATTGAATGTAGGGTCTTGATCCAGGAAAATTTTATAGCTCTGTATACTGGGGACTTGTAAAGCAAATGGGAACTTTAAAGGAAGTCAGTTGGACAGTAACTATTTGGTGTGATAGGCTGAACTGATCTTTTTCCAATTAAAACTTGGCCAGGAACTTTTCTGTAGCGTTAATCTTAAAGCTGGATCCTTTTAGTAAAGGAGACTTTGTCAATGACTAAATTAGACCCACACAGATCTTCCAGTAAGTTTGAAGTAAGTTGTTCCCTGACAGTTTCTAGATGATCAATCTTCAGTGAATCTGAGCCTTATGACTTGGCCAATCCTCATTAATTTGATTTAAACTCACTGGCAGAACAGGGTGGCATTTATAATGTAAAAACACTTTCTAAGAGAAATTTGTGCCTCTCAAGGCGGTGTTTAATTTTGGCATATTCAAACTTTTAAATAAGATTTTTATGTATATGTTCCTATCCCTTGAGGAGAGATATTATGTGACCTTTTGAAGAGAGAATAAGGGAAATGGCAAATCACCAATTCCCTTAAAAAAAAAAAAAAAAAAGAGGGGTGCCTGGGTGGCTGAGTTGGTTAAGCATTCGACTTCAGCTCAGGTCATAATCTCCCTGCTCGTGAGTTCGAGCTCCGCATCGGGCTCTTTGCTGTCAGCCTGGAGCCTGATTCGGATCTTCTGTCCCCCTCTCTCTGCCCCTCTCTGGTTCTCTCTCTTTCTCTCTCTCAAAATAAATAAATAAACTTAAAAAAAATAAGAAAAATAGGGGTGCCTGGGTGGCTCAGTCAGTTAAGCGTCTGATTCTTGATCTCAGCTCAGGTCTTGAGATCAGCGTCCTGAGTTCAAGCCCCATGTTGGTCTCCACACTGGGCATCCAGCCTACTTAAAAAAAAAAAAGAAAAGAAAAAGAAAACAAAACAAATCAATTAAAGAATACTGAGTACCTATTTTTTTTTCCAGGACTGTGCAAAATGCTGTGGGGATGTAAAGAAATGCATTTTGTGTCTCTGAGCAACTTCTAGACTGGGTGCAAAGAGAACCAACACCTTGAGAAAGCAGAGACTAGCCAGGAAGAGGGGTAGACAGTAACCGAGGGCTGTGGATGCTGGGGAGGTGGGCTGCCTGGAGAAGGGTATGGAGTGGGTAGGGCAGTAGGTGAGCCGTGAGGATGGTGAAGGTTTAGACAGAGGACTGGAGAGCCAGATGGCCAAGGGGAGTGGCTTGTGTTGGTTTGCTCAGTGATAGGACTAAGTCCATTGGGGTGGAGAAGCCTCATGGCTGTACTTCTCAAACTGGTTACAAATATCCCACTTGGTACCTTAAGCCACCAGGAACACTGAAGACCTCGAAAAAGGAAACTAAAACAAATGTACACTTAAATTAACAGATATTATGGAATAAAGTAGAACATTTTATTTTGAAAAAAATCAAAGAAAGTGTTCAGTTAGGGCAGACTACCCCAGGCAATACTCCCAGGTCACAATATCCAACATTCTTCAGTGCCTGCTGTATGCTGTGCATGGTTCTAGGCATTTGCTGTGAGCAACTTTATGAGGAAACAAGGCACAGACAGGTTGAATAACTTGGCCCTGGTCACTCAGCTAGTGAGTAGCAGAGTGAGGATTTGAACCCAGGCCCTTACTCTGGTGGTTACACATGCTCTCAAACACCAAGCCATACTGTTTCATGGTTGCAAAGGTAGCTAGAAGAGCAAGGCCAGGTTGTGGAAAGTTAGTGTTTATATATTTTAAAGTAATGATGGATACTGTTCTAAAGCTGGGGTACGTAACCTGGGTCACATCCCCTCCAATGGCCTGCTTTCCCCTGCTGGCCGGTAGCAAGGCTTGTAGATTAAATGTGGAGCCCCGGATTGGGGGGGTTGGGGGTGGAGGCATGGCCCGTTGTCGTCGGTAGAGCCGCTGGTAGCCTGGGATGAGGGGAAAAACGAAACATTCTGCTATTTGGCGTTTTGCTAGAAAAATCTGAAGTAATGAAGGGGAATATCAATGTTAAAGCTGGAAAGATGATCTATGAATAAATTATGTAGAGACTTGCATTTCACTCAAAGCTCTTTTATTAAAAAAATTGTTTTTAATGTTCATTTATTTTTGAGAGAGAGAGACAGAGACAGAGTGTGAGTGGGGGAGGAGCAGAGAGAAAGGGAGGAAGACACAGAATCCGAAGCAGGCTCCAGGCTCTGAGCTGTCAGCACAGAGCCGGATGCAGGGCTTGAACTCATGAACGGTGAGATCATGATCTGAGCTGAAGTCGGACGCTTAACCAACTGAGCCACCCAGGTGCCCCAAAGCTCTTTTATAGGCAATAGTGAGCCATGGAAGTTTCCTGAGTGTGGAGGAACACTTAAGAGTTAGAGGGGGACAAACCAGTTAGGTTGGTCTCCTGTGATGTTGGACGAAGAACCTGTGTTTCCATGAAAGACTTTCTGGGTTTATTAAGGGAGACCTGCTGTTTTCATTTGTCCTGGGCCAGTGTGGACATGGGACCAGACAAGCACAGCACTTTTGTCTGCTCTCCACTCAAATCTGGGCAAATCATCTACCTCCTTGTAATATATTTACTGTGACAGATAATAAACACCTCACTATCCAAACATACACATCTCCTCACCATCATCACCGTTATTGCTATCTCTTTGTGTATGTGTGCATATGTGCTCAGGCTCGTGTTTTCTCTCCCACTTTGTACACTTTTTTTTTTTAATGTTTATTTTTTGAAAGAGAGAGTGCAAGCCAGGGAGAGGCAGAGAGAGAGAGAGAGAGAGGGAGAGAGAAATCGCAGGCAGATTCCATACTGTCCACGCAGAGCCTGTCGCGGGGCTCGAACACACAAACTATGAGATCATGACCTGAGCCGAAACCCAGCACTGGACGCTTAACTGACTGAGCCACCCAGGCACCCTTTTCCCACTTTGTACACCCTTAAGGCCAGGCCGTTGGTCAACACAGCATCAAATTTAGCTCCATGCACAAGTGGGTCTCTAATACATTATTTTTGGTGATGGTGATGATGATCCATGTGTGGCTGGAGATGTTGGAGGCATTCGTGGTCATCACGAAAAGCCAAAGGTAAGGTCTGATCCATATAATCAAAGTCAGAACTGGCCAGGAGCAAGGCAGGAAAGAAAGAGAAGGCACCCCCTAGATATCTGCAAGAAATGAAAGGGAAAAGGGGGGAGCCAGGAAAAGGCGAGGCTAGAGGCATGTGAGATGTAGAACAGGAAAACAGGCTTTCTCCTGAAAAGTGGGAGATTTGTTGCTGACAACTGAAGGGTTCATCCTCAGCATCTGTTGCCTCCATACCGAAGCTTTTCTCACCCAGAAATCTGCATTTGGTTTCCTGCTGTAACTTGGGAATATTTTCTTTCCTGCCGCGCTCCCGGCCAGTTCTCAGCAAGTGTGCTCTGGGCTCTCACGGCTGCCAGCACATCTGTGTGGACGACGGGGCAGCGGCCTATCACTGCGAGTGTTATGCCGGCTACACCTTGAATGAAGACAGGAAGACGTGCTCAGGTAAAGACTGGACTTCAAGCCTATGTCATTTGGAAGGACAATCTTCCAGGAGGAAGCCTTCCTCTCCAAGTCTGAAGCACAGTCCTGATTGTTCCTCCCAGTCCGAATCCTCCAGTGGCTCTGAGTTGTCTTCAGAATGAAACCATTCTGCCCACGGCCATTCATCCCTCGTGGGTCCTTCCTCTGTCTTTGTTTCTCTTTCTAATCAAAGTCCTGTCCTAAGTTAGAGTTTCTGTTGTGGTGGTGGTAAGACACATAACGTACAACTTCACATTTTAAACATTTTTAAGATGTTTTAAAAGTATAGTTAAGTGGAGTGCATTCCTATTGTGCAACCATCCCACACTCCATCCATAGCATTTGATCATTGCAAACTGAAGCTCTGTACCTGTCCCCTCTCTCCCTGCCCCTGGTGACCTCTCTTCTTCACCCGGTCACTCCCTTTATCCCCAGATTCGTTCCTTTCCACGTCCTGTGCTCCACCACGTGGATGTTCCGGAAACATGCCCTGCCCGTTTCCACCCTCTGCTGGGATCCCCTTCCCTTGCCACTTTTGCTCGTCAAAATCCAAGAACTGCATCCTTGCCAACATTTGGTTTTGTTGCATTAATTTTTTGCCAGTCTCATCGATGCAAAAAAGTATCTCCCCGTGGTCTTTATTTCTTTCATTTCCTGGTTGCTAGAGAGGTTAAGCACCTCTTCCTGTATTTTTTGGTCATTTCAGTTTCTTATTGGGAAATGCTATTTATGCCCTTATTTTTCTATCTGGTTATTTGTATTTTTCTTACTGACTCAAAGGAACTTTTCACATCTCTGGATATAAATTTTTGTGTGTGTGTGTGTTGGAAATATCTTCTAGACTGTGTTTATATTTTTACTAAAGGATGTGTCTACAGCAGTATTCATAATATTTTCATTAGTGCAGTAACTTTATTAGTGTTTATTTTCAATATGCTTCATTACCTGCATAAGTGTTCTCTAAATTACCTTGTGTGAATCGAATACTGCAAAAGAGTGTTTGTTTGTTTCTTTAATTTCCAGGCCTAGTTTTAATTTTATCCCCTCTACCAGGGTTCCCCTTCTACTTCTGTTGAGCTCTGCCCTCTTTCAACGCAGGATGCCTTGTGTTGTGGTTACTTGTGTGTTCCTTCAACCATTCCTTCATCCATTCGGCAAATAGAGTGCCTACTATGTGCTAGGCACTAGGTATATAATTGTGAACAAAGTAAGTATGGTCTTCGATAATAGTCTAAGGGGAAAAGGCAAGGAAGTGACAATTTATAAATGAAATAAGAGCCAGGGGTAAAGAACAGGGTCCTCAGACAGTGTGGGTTGGGGGAATGCCTGGATGAGGAAGTGACATCTGAGACCCGAGCATCAGCCATAGTTAGGTTGGGATTGGGGGGCTGGCAGATGGAGGGAGAGCAATGCCACAGTCTGTGCTTGTGCGGTGGTGGCTTTGGTGGGAGAGGAGGGGAGAAAAGCCAGTGTGAGGGAAGCATGACCAGCCAGAAGAAGCGTGGTATTAGATAGCTGGGAGAGTGAGGCAGGGGCCAAGTCCTGCTGATCTACTGGGGTGAGGGCAAGGAGTTTATATTTTATTCTATGGGAAATGGGAAGTCACTGGAGAGTTTTAAGCAGCAGAGGCATTCTGTTTATATTTTCACAAGTCACCCTACCTGCTGTGTGGATTGCAGGGGATGAAAAGCAGAAGACGGGACCAGTCGGAGGCTGTTGCAGTGGTCCCAGTTTGGGCGAGGAGGGTGGCAGTGGTGACAGAAGCAAGATGATTTCAGATACTTTTCAGAGGCAGAATGAACAGGAACCGGGAATAGGGCAGGAGAGGAATAAGGATGATTTTCCTATTTCAGCCTTGAGCAGCTGGGAGGAGGATGAGGTATCTCGGTTGAGGTGAGGAAGACTGAGGCTGAAGCAGATTTTGGGAGCAAAGTCAGAGTTTGGGACTTGTATGTTTATGCTCCTGTAGACTGTGAATTCCAATCCCTGAAGGTAGTAGATGTCTGTATTCCTAGCCTCCTCCACGGCCCCTGACAGTTACTTGGTAATTACTTCTTCATTTGAAGTACGGATGGATCAGCTTCTTGAGGAGGGCGAGGGTAATAGGGAGCAGCTTGCTTCTAGAATTTGAATATGTCAGGGTACTGTCACCCTATCTAGGTGTTTAATCCTCAGAAACATCAGTCTTGGGCATTTTTTCTTCTCCTGGAAAATGGGGATTCCAGTATAATTTATGACGGGTTAGGTAACGACCTCACTTGTCTAGCCATTCACTTATTTTCTCAGCAAGTGTTTGTGGAGCTACTCATATATCTAGTACCCTGTCAGGTCCTGAGGAAGGAATGGGAGACAAATCAATGTTTTTGTAGTTTGCAGTGTATAAGTCTTGTACTTCTTTTAATTTTTTCCTAAAGATTTTATTCTTTTTGATGATATTGTGAATGGATCTATCTCTCAACTTTCAATTGTGCTATATCCTAGTTTTAAATTTTCTGTGGAGTGTTTTAATTAGAATACCCCGCTAAGCCCTTGCTCTCATAGAGCTTATAGTCTATCAGGCGAGATAACACTGGAAAAGTATTCTAAGTGCCAACTATATGCTCTGTACAGGAATGATGGGCATGTACTTAATTTCAGTAGCTACTTTCTGGCTTACTGACTGACTGGTTTGGACTGGCTATCCCTAAAAGTCAGCAGGATTTGGACAGGTAGGTAGATTATATTTAATCAAGTGAATTTATGGTCCCCTCAATAGCCTATCTTTGTAGAATGTAGGAGAAAATGTGGGAGCAAAGGACCACTCCCTGTCCTCAGACGGTGGTACCACCCGACTGCAAGATTGTATACCAGTCTTCAGACCTGGGAAGTTACTCTTACTTCTGTTAGGCAACTTTGGGGGCTGTGATACTGAGTAGGAATAGCTGCCTCACTGTATTTCAGAAAGAACTAGAAGTTAGCATTATCATTCTCCCAGGTTCTTTGCTTAAATGTTGATACCAACCTGAATTTTTTAGTTCCAAAGTATTTATGGGTAAGAACTAGAACTCTCAATTCAGACCATCCAATAGAATAAGAGTCTGTATAGGACATCAGGAATTATCCTTGAATTTAATCCCTTTATTTCATTTTATTCATTTAATCCTTGAATATTTTGGCCAAAGAGAGAACTGTTTTCCTCATTTTCATGTCTTAATAAGGACACAGTATCATAATAAGATTAATTATCTTAGCTCTGTATGTTTGGCTTGCGCCTACATCAACTTTTTAAAATTTTCCTTCATATCACAGAAAGTTTCCAATGATCACAAAAGTATAGAGAATATAGTGAACTCTCATATAACCAACACCCAGCTTTGGCAACTGTAAGCACTTCCCAACATCTAATTCAATTTCTTCTGTGACATTAGCATTCCAAAGTATTTTCTCCTCTTTCTGTGTGCTTATACCCTTTTACCTCCTGGAAAATGCATTTAGGTAAGTCTTAAAAATGGAAGTATTGAATTATAGATTTCTTGACTTGCTATGATTTCTAATTAGCTGTAACATTTTGTATACTGTCATCATCAGCCATTCAAGAAGCACGAAGACTCATCTCCACAGAAGATGCTTGTGGATGTGAAGCCACTCTGGCATTCCAGGATAAGGTCAACTCCTATCTGCAGAGACTGAACGCCAAACATATCCTTTCTGGAAGGTTTTCTGCTTCTGCTTTAAGCCACCCTCGGTAGTACAACTGAGCCAAACATTTTAGGACATTCCATGGGATAAGGGCCCTATTCATTACATTTTAAGATGAGCAATAGTAATACAGTGTTTATTTTTTTAGAGTTCTTTTAAAATATTTTAATAGACTGTTTTCCCCAGTTAGTATTTACATGTTAAAAGCTGCCTATTTGTTTCTCTAGTGCTTTTCCAGTAGTATATGCTAATTGAGTTCTTATTAACAGATGGAGCTATTATGCTAGGATCCCTTAATATGGCTCAGTTCAGAATCTGTGCATGTACAGAATGAGTTAGCTGACTAGTGAGGCAATAGCTCAGACAGCACATATACTGGCTAGCCAAGTGGTCAAAAGCAGATTTCAAAATGTAACATGTAAGAAATGTGTAAGATTTCAAAATGTACCATCTAAGAAACTGTAAAAATCAGTTATTTTATTTTTAATTTTTTAAAAATATTTATTTATTTTTGACAGAGACAGAGAGAGAGAGAGAGACAGAGCATGAGTGGGGGAGGAGCAGAGAGAGAGGGAGACACAGAATCCAAAGCAGGCCCCAGGCTCTGAGCTGTCAGCACAGAGCCCAACACGGGGCTTGAACTCACAAACCTTGAGATCATGACCTGAGCCGAAGTCGGACGCTCAACCGACTGAGCCACCCAGGTACCCCTAAAAATCAGTTCTTTAACCAAAGGAGTAATTCAGGAAAAGTACTTTTTCTTAGACAGCTCAAGTTAACAACACTGTCCCTAGGGATCTTAGAGGAATGGTATTCAAATGGTGATAGGGACATGGGGGTGGTGCACAGAAAGTTGTACCAATTCATTTGCAAATCCTTAAGTTGACCTGCCTAAAATGCTACAGGGACTCAGTTGGCATTCTCTGTTCCCATTTCTCACTTCACATCGCTGTTCTCCTGACTTTACACCAGGAAGGCATATCTCTTACCCAGCCTCAATCTTCTAAGGTGAACTTCTTGGAAAAGTAAAATCTCCAGAGAGCCAAACAAAGGGATGGATGGTTCAACAGTTTTTAAATCAAGGCCTCATAAATACCACTCCCCCAATTTATTCCATTAAGAGATACTTTTCCAATTAAAGTTTGCCTTTCATCTTTCATTTTTAGTAATTTTATGCCAAAATTTGTAATTTATTTGTTGTTTGATCAATTACATGCTTATATTAGTTGTAATGATAACTCAATCCAGATGATTAAAAATACTGGAGGCCTTATGGTCAAAGAAAATTAATTTAAAGGTAATTTCAATATCAATGTTTATGTGCTTGTTGTTTGTGTTAAGTTTATTTCAAAGAAGTGTTAATAGAGATCAAGAAAAGATTTCCAAGATTCAAAGTAGAATAAAATTCTGTGGAGAAAGTAGAAAGTAAATGTAAAGTCAAGGAAATACAAATTCCTTTATTTTAAATATTTTATTTTGGAAGAATGATAGTAGGTATTGATTCAGTATGGTATTAATATTACATAGGACATTTGGAAAACTAATTTAGATTTTATTTTAAAAAATCAGTATTTTTAATATGGCAGAAATTACATATTTTGTAACTAAAATTTATGATGAAAATTTTCATCTAATTTAAATATGCACAAGGCAGCATTTATTTGTCAAAATTATTTTAGGGTATCGGAGCAAAAAGTTTGAAGACAAGGGCTCTGTATCATCTCTGAAGACCACTGCTTTGTAACAGGACTCTAAAGAACAGAACTTAGGAGTTTTAGGTTAAATTAGATTTTGCTGAGAAAATAATTTCACTCTTTTTCTTCTTTATTTACAATAGAATGTAATTATTCTCATTTATCTTGTATTTAAGTGTATGAAACTGTGTTTCTGTTTTCTGATGTTTAAAAATGAGGGTACCTTGGCTCAGTTGGTTGAACGTCAGACTTCAGCTCAGGTCACGATCTCATGGTTTGTGGGTTCAAGCCCCGTGTTGGGCTCTGTGCTGACAGCTCAGAGCCCAGAGCCTGCTTCGGATCCTGTGTCTCCCTCTCTCTGTGTCCCTCCTCTGCTCATGCTCTGTCTCTCTCTCAAAAATAAGTAAAAAACATTAAAAAAAAAAAAAAGGCATTGGCCTTAACAACTAGTCACTTGATGACATTTTAGGGAAGCTGCAAGAAAATGAATCTGGACAAATACATCATTAAATTACTCAAAATTTTCACCTGGAAATACGGAGAGCTTGGTGTGTTTGATACTTTTGCATACTTCCATGTTCCTGCTAATATCTGCCCTTGCAATTGCCTGAATATTACTGGATAAACAGTATGAGGATCTTCTAGAGAATCGGTGTCATTTTTTAAAGGAAATAAACATTCACATCCTTAAGAGCAAACTTTAGTGTCTCTAAGCTATGACTGTGAAACGATTAGTAGGAAATAGAACGAAAAGTTTAATATTTCTTTATTTACCAATTGAGCCATTTAATTTTTAAATGTTTATATTAGTAAGATAACCATACTTACAATGGGAACTTTTGACCTATTTTCTCTTGATAGTATTTATAGTATAAACCAGACTTACTACTCAGAGTGTAAATTGTATAGAGTATTTACACATAAAAAAGTTCATATAACTAAATTGAGGTGAATATAATTTAGCACTGTTTAACACTTTATTTTTTGCTCTTTTTTTGCTAGAGTATTACTGAAGCTGTGATCAGGGGATTGTAATACACATCTCTAAAAATAGATCAAGTGAACATTACATGAAACATTATAAGAAACATGTAACTAAAGATTTTAGTTTTGAATTAAGAGTGTTATAACTTTATACCAAGGAAAAACTATCCTACTTTATCTTTACTGTTTTACCTTAGGATCCAATCAATAAAATTATATTTTTATAAATATCACTCTAACAAGTAACAAAAGTAATGTTGTCTTTTTAAATTTTAGTGATAAGCGTAACCATTCTTCACTTATACATTTGATATATGTATTTTATTTTTCAGCTTGAAAGCTTATAGTTTTTAGAGAAACAGTCCTTTAAATTGTGTATTACTGAATTTTTTTTTTTTTTTGGTTTGTATTGTCTTCAGTATAATAAAACGTTAATATCTTTACATATTATTGTCATGACTTTTTCTGGCGACCCATATCAATTTTGTCTATTAACATATTTCCTTAAATTAAACTGAATTAACAATTATTTTGAATATATAACAGTTTCTTATCAAAGGACACAATGTGGTAACTCTTCCTATAATCTCATAACTTTTAAGGTTAAAAACGTAAATTCAGGTTAAATAAGCTTTAATTGAGAATATTTTGGGAGAGGGAATAGAACAAAATTACCTAAATTTGGATAAAATAATGAAGGTATATTGACATAAGCACCTGAAAAATAAATATCACCTACAGATGTAAGCCCAAAATCAGTCAAAAATCTAAAACAGAAACTTTAAAAGGAAGAAATGAAAAATAAATACATCAAGGCAGTATACAGTATATGAAACATACATGGTTGTTTCTCAACATTTTTGAAAGGAGATGACTTAGAGCAGTATTATTTTCCAAACTTATTTCAACACAGAATCTGTAATATCTATTAATATATCATAGAGAAAAGGTGCTATAGAAGGAATAAATGAGAAGGCACGTGCAAGCACTAGGGGAAAGTATTTAAAGAGATGATTTTTCAAGTGTGACCACCAACAACCAGTTTCAACTTACCATCTCTTAAACTTGACCAGTTGATTGGAATCCCCTGACTTAGATAGTTCTGGTTTGTTTCATGAGTCCAGTATAGGGAGCTTGTGCACAGGTGCCAACATATCTTCAGAATTCAGCTTGATGCTGAAAAAACAGATACACACATTTGAAAGCAAATATATTGTCTGAATGGGATGGGGGTTACGTTTGGAAAGAATTTCTCAGGGAGACCTGATTTGTACATTCGGCTAGGCACAATTGGCAGAGAGGACAGGAACATCAGGGGATATGTAAGATGGCCTTGGAGGCAGAAAGCATATGGACTTGCTTAGAATGGGGGCACGATAGTAGGTATTTCGGTATCCAAGGAAAATCTAATTTTAGCTGGGATTTAGATTTGATAGGAAAGGCACTGTGACCATTGTCAATTCTTGAATGTGCTGGGTGAGGCAACAGACTCCCTTCAAAGGATCTGAACATTATTTGCCTGAAATTGGGAAAGACTAGGTGGGGAAATTAGCTGCTGCTGCTACTGCTGCTGCTGCATAAAGTACATTCTAGATTATACAACTCAACAGCAGTGGCCGCAGAATATGGTAAAAGGGAAAATCAGATATAAATTAGACAATGGGTTAGACTAAGTAATTTCGTGGGATTTTCTACCCCGTGCCCAAATTGCTGTGCTTTGTAACTCTCCAAGCATTCAAAAAGGACAAGGGAGATTGAAGAATTAAGGTAGAAAAAGAAGAGAATACACAATAGTCGTTCTCAGGCCAGGGATCAAACACCAACTTTAATTACTCAAAAACGGAAGGCTATGCCCAAATGGCAATTACATGCTGCAATGGCCCAAAGCTCATATATATACTCCTTGACATGTACCATTGGGCTGCAGTAACACCTGAAATAAGCTGTTAAAAAGTTCTAAAACAAACAGAATAAACGCAGTCTCCTAAAAACTGCTCCAGAGGGTTCTCCAATCCTCAAAGGAATAAGGGAAGGTTTACAGACTTCAAAAATGTACGTTGGCGCTTCCTTGTGTCCCACGGCGCCAGCCGGCCAAACACAGTAAATGACTTTCCACAATGCTGGATCTCTGGGGCTTACAAAATACCCAATCACCGTGACCTCAGGCGCCTTTGCTTGAGTTGATTTTAACACCCCAGGCAAGTTCCACCGCGACCTACTGAGGTTTAGCCTGCTCTTCGAGCCGCTCGAAAAGCAGACAGCTGAGGTGAAGGCAAGGCGCTGAGGGACACCGAGCTGGCCCCCCAGGCGTAGGGCAAAAAGGCCCAGAAACAAAGCAACCAGCCCCAACCACAAGTGCCGTCTGCTGTCTGCTGCTACTCCAACACCCCGATCTCCGCGCAGGCGCACGACGCCCGGCGGTGCGACGCCGCCGCCGGAAGTGTCTCTCAGCGCCCCGGATGCGCCTGGGCGGCGGTGGTTGCCAGGGCGACAGGCGCTTCCAAGAGCTTCTGGTACTCGCGACTGGAGACTTAGAAAAAGGTTTCCTTTGGCGGGCCTGGACGGCTGGGGTCGTCTTCTCGGGGTTCCCAGGATGTTCTTTTACCTGAGCAAGAAAGTGAGTTTTCCCGCTGACGCCCTAGCTCCTCCTCTGTTCTCGCGTCCTGCAGGCGAATCCCGCATCCTGTCCCGCATCCTTCGCCTTCCCACCTCGCACCTTCCTGCCTCGTCCAGCCTCGGACCTCCTCCTTCGGGTCCCGAGTCCCAGATAATTCTCGGCGGAGCCAACAGCCCTTTCGCACAACTCTCTCCCATTCCTGCCCCCTGCCTGAGTCTTTTTGGGGACCTCAGCAGGACAGATCACTGCGTGCTTCCCTACCGCTCCTTCTCCACCTGTTGATCCAGGTGACTTCAATTCACTGGATCGTCATGGGCTGGCGGGCGAGAGAAAAGTAATAACAAAAGGGTATCCTAAGTGTTATGTGTGGAAAGGGAATATGGATCAATGGTATGGATTTATACCTCTTTTCCCCGTTTCCTTCCTTTAAAATTTCTCAGGTGACTCTCCTATTGGGTTCCTCTGCAGTCAGTGTCCTTCTTGTGTGCCCCCCCCCCCGCCCCCCCGCCGTCCTTTCGAAAATGGTAGGGCGCGGGGCAGTTCAGGGGATCGTGCCATGCCCATTTTCCTAACAGTACACTCTCTGCAAGGCTGACCATTTTTTATTTCTTGGGGGGATTTCTTCAGCCCGCATCTGTAACTCACTTTCCAACTCCTCCATGAAAAGCTGTGAGAGTGGCTGTGGTTGTTTTTCAGGTCGCCATTCCCGATAACGTAAAGCTGAAATGTGTATCTTGGAACAAGGACCAAGGATTCATAGCATGTGGTGGTGAAGACGGATTACTGAAAGTTTTGAAATTAGAGACACAGACAGGTAAATGAAAGCAAGCCCAAGTGTTTGAACTGGATGGAAAATAGCCTAGTATCGTTTGTTCGGTGAGATTTGCTCTTGGTATTTGTCACTATGCAGTTCTAATTCTTTTAAAATGAAAAACAAACAAGACTCCAAACATTCAGTGCTGTTTTTATAGAGTATTTTTGCAGTAAAGTTCAGAGAACATCGAATGTAAATATCAAATGGCTTTTACTCAAGTTATTGATGGAAAATGAAAAAGAATGAAGAATGCAAACTAAGTCACTACATTGCCTTGTGCTATGTCTATTTATTCTGCTCTATTATTTAGAGTTTAAGAAAAATGACAATTTGAGGTTTTTTTTAAAAATTTTTTTAAACATTTATTTATTTTTGAGACAGAGAGAGACAGAGCATGAACAGGGGAGGGTCAGAGAGAGAGGGAGACACAGAATCTGAAACAGGCTCCAGGCTCTGAGCAGTCAGCACAGAGCCCGTTGCGGGGCTCGAACTCACATACCGCGAGATTGTGACCTGAGCCGAAGTTGGATGCTTAACCGACTGAGCCACCCAGGCACCCCGACAATTTGAGTTTTAATAAGGTCACAAAATCTCACATTTTGTCACATTTGGAGGCTGGTGTCATCTTTTCTGCTTATGAGATATGTTAATAATTATTCACCTAGTTCCGGAGAACAGAAAATGAGATGTTTAAAAACATTTTTGTTTATAAGTTCCTTGTGTTTACAGCTTGATTTGTCTTTTTTTAGTTCTCTGGAATCATAGCAGCTTCACATTTCTTTAGCATCCCTAGTGTTGCTGTAGAATGGAGAGCTAGACAGTCCCCCGATCTAAGTTGGAGATGTAGGTAAGGTGATTGGAGTTGGAACCTCAGCCCTATCTTTGGGCTTTAGTTCACTCTTCTGTAAGATAAAGGGCTGAAGCAAATTACATTTTGGATTCAGAGCCTCTACACTTGACCCGTGGGGTCTTTGCACTTGGTATTTCTGAGTCTGGACTCCTCCTCCTCCTTTCTCCAGAAAGCCTTCCCTGGCTCTCCCTTCCTCCAATCTAAATCAGTCTCCCTCTGTTACTGTCTCTTCTTATGGCTTTATTTTCTCAATTTATGATTTTACATATATGCATATATATTTATGTGGGTGGGTGAGTGTGTGTTTAATATCTGTCCCTTCAGTAGACTACAAACTCTCTTAGGGGAGAGGCCTTAACTATTTTATCATTTTATATTCGGAAGCTTCCACAGTGCGTAACACAATGTAGACATTCATTGAATGAATAAATGTAGTATTCATTTGTAGTAATGTAGTAAATGTAGTAAAAACCAGTTTCCAAAGTCTTTACTTTCTGAGCCCTCTTATGCTTTAGAGTTTTCGTTCTATATATCGTAAATATTTCTGTTTGTGATCTTCTGGGAAGGAATAGCAGTAATAATAATTACCAGTATATTTCATATACTAGGTAAACAATGTTTTTAAAATACATTTTGCTTTATTTTGTCAGAATAATATCTCTGCAAGGGGGTATATATTACTGTCCATGTTTCCACCATGAGAAAAATAGATCAGAATGAGGCATTCTTAAAAAATTTTTTCTAAAATCATCCAGGAATAGTAACCCCTTTCAAAATAAGCAAGAAATGTCAAAGTCATATAATCTATTACTTTAATGTATTTGCCATGATGTCTTTTTTTCCTAGATGATGCAAAATTGAGAGGTCTTGCAGTCCCTAGTAACCTTTCTATGAATCAGAATCTAGAAGGTCATAGTGGTGAGTCATGTAATTTTTAAAATCCTATCTGAATGGTCTTATTTTTAGACATTGAGAAACCATCTACTTATTGCAGAAATTATATCATTTTTTATAATGATAATATTTAAAGTAATCATTTCTGTTGAGCCATAGTTAATTGAGCTTAGAGTCCTTCAACAACTTTTACATGATCAAACAACATCTTCGATAAATCTAAAACTGAGTAGTTCTTTTATATATTAAAAAATACTGCTGTCTATGGGTAGGACATAATCCTTTTTTAGAATCTATCCCATGTTTCCAGATTAAAGTAGACTAAAGAGACACGACAACTGAATGCACTCTATGATCCTAGATCTTGGAATGAGAAAAACAAGTATCTATAAGGGACAATATTTGGACAGTTGATAAAATTTGAATGTAGACCGGGGTTAGATAATATTATATCAGTGTTAAATTTCCTAATTTGTAATATGGTTATGAAAGAGAATGTCTTCTTATGAAATATACACTAAAGCATTTAGAGATTAAAAAAACTAAAAGAATCAGTTGTTCATATAACCCAGAGGCTTAAGATATGTTCAAGAGTGTGTTACTAATAGAATGGAAAACAAGAGGGAGAAAGAAGAGAAATTAGGGCATATATCAACCACAGACAACCTCTACACCCCTGGAAAGAAACCCCAAGTTTGTAGTATATTGTCCTTTGGGAATTATAATCCTTGGGAATCAGGCCATTTGGGTAAATCTTACTTATATTTGTTTCTGTCATCAGATATATGGCAGCTTTTGCATTTGACCATAATAGGTGCCTTTGCTGGCCTGAAATAGGAACAAACATGAAAATTAGTATCACACATTGTTGTAGAAAATGAGTGATAATAGTGACTGCATCCTGTGAATATTTTGGAATGATATTAAATCCTGTTTAGTTGCACAGGAGCCATATTGATTTTAACATGCTGTTGGTGTTTATTATAAAAATACAAATTTAAAATTGTAGCCTTTTTTTAGTTTCTGAATTGTTTTATGGTTTTTTAGGTTCGGTTCAAGTTGTAACATGGAATGAACAATATCAGAAGTTGACTACCAGTGATCAAAATGGGCTTATCATTGTTTGGATGTTATATAAAGGTACACTAGGAGAGTTTATGTAATCTTTCACAGATTAGAGTCCGGATCACAGTATTTGAATGGGGGAAACAATATATTTGAAATAGACTCCTTTTAACCAGCAGCAGGAATTCATCCTGACCTCACAGGGGTAATATTTCTGGATTTATTGCTGCCTACTTTTCCTTTTAACTTTTTTTTTTTTTTTTTGAGCTGTGACCTTGCATGAAGAAAGTGAATTAGATGACTGTTGGTTATCTCCACAATGAATTTACGCCCTTAGCTGGATAGTTTCTACTTGAGATCTTTTTTTGCCAGGTTTCTGATAAGAATTATTTTCTGTGTGATCAGTGGCTAGAGTTGGTCCAGTACATAAAAACATTAAGAAGTCAGAGGCAATAATTCATTCCCCTTATTGAGCCATTTAGCATCCTTTCTTTCATGGATACAGATTTTATCTCTGCTCTACTGGCTCATGATTTGTGCCTTTTGCCTACAAGACAGAGCAAGAGAAGGATTAATTTAGGCACATCACTATTATCAGAAAAATAACTCACAATACATGATCTCTTGGGGTCTCATATTTAGATGAGAAGAGTACCTTAGTTCATGTGTGGTGTTTTGAAAACATTCAGGGTATACCATTTAAAAATTCTTAATTGAAAAATTTGGTACCTGAGTTTTATTTATGTTTCTCAAGGTTTATGTGTGTATATGTGTGTGTAGGGATGGAAGGTGAGAGTATAGGAGATGAGGATAAGCTGTATTTTTACTCTGTGGGTCTTCTCAGGTCCTGAGTTCAGACTCTGATAATGCCTGCTCAACTAGTTCTTCCAAATTACGTGGTTATTTGCTTGGCTGCAGGCCAGAGTTCCTGATACCAAAATGGCCTTGTGTTTTGCCTCACATTTGGTTGTACCTTGAGACCTGTCACCCCAGCCCTGTGTACATGAATGTTTTGTCTTTCAGCATTAGTGATGTGAAATCACTAAAGTGATTTGAACTATTGAAAATTTTTGTCAAGCAGGCTTAGAGTTTTTACCTAATATGCTGATATTCAATATACTTGTAATTAATCACTGGAGAGTTTATGCATACATATAAAATTATTGTGGTTATTTTGTTTTTTTCTTTGGTTATCATCTGAAGTTTTTCAAGTGGGAAAAGTTAGGCTTTGAGAAAAGTCAGTTGTTTTGGCCCTTCAAAAGCAAATAAAGTTTTATTTATTTAAAAAAATTTTTTTTTAATGTTTATTTATTTTTGAGAGAGAGACAGAGCATGAGCAGAGGAGGGGAAGAGAGAGAGGGAGACACAGAATCTGAAGCAGGCTCTAGGCTCTGAGCTGCCAGCACAGAGCCCCATCCGGGTCTCGAACCTGCGAACCGTGAGATCATGACCCAGCCGAAGTTGGAGGGTCAGCTGACTGAGCCACCCAGGCGTCCTGAGTTTTGTTTTTTAATGGACAGAAAGGAAGAAAGAGAGAAAAGATGGGCATTTATTGTGTTTTCTGTGATAATCTTTGAAGCAATTGTTGGTCAAGGCCTCAGCTAATTTTTTTTTTGTTTGTTTATGTTGGATTTGAAGGTTTTATTGTTTAACGTCTCATGTTGTAGAAAATTTTGCACTCATTTATCCCACAGTGTATTTTGTGGAATGTTTTCAACTCAAATGTGAAAGTTTTGACTTGTAATTTTTTTTGTGTGTGTATGTGCAAATAGGCTCTTGGTACGAGGAGATGATCAACAACAGAAATAAATCAGTGGTTCGAAGTATGAGCTGGAATGCTGACGGACAGAAGATCTGCATTGTGTATGAAGACGGGGCTGTGATAGTTGGTTCAGTGGATGGTAATACTTTGTTGCACGCAGAACTGAGATCAGGATTTGGCTGGCATTTTTATCTTTAGAGGTTTAATTAATTATCATATGTTAGTCTTCTGACAGAAAAACACAGAGAAAATGGTTGATATACAATTTAATAACATTCAAGAAACATTTACTTTTAAGTATACTCAAGTAAAAAAACCCTGTTTTTTATTTTATTTTTATTATTTGTTTAATGTTTTATTTGTTTATTTTGAGAGAGAGAATGCGTGCACGCCGGGAGTGGGGCAGAAAGAGATGGAGGGAGAGAATCCTAAGTAGGCTCGTGCTGTCTGCACAGGGCCTGATGCAGGGGTGGGGGGTGCCGCTTGATCTCATGCACTGTGAGATCATGACCTGAGTCGAAATTAAGAGTTGGATGCTGGGGTACCTGTGTGACTCAGTCCGTTAATAATGGTCCGGCTTTGGTTCAGGTCATGATCTCATGGTTTGTGGGTTTGAGCCCCGCATCAGGCTGTTTGCTGACAGCTCAGAGACTGGAGCCTGCTTCAGATTCTGTGTCTCCCTCTTTTTCTGCCCCTCCCTTGCTCGCACTGTGTCTATCTCTCTCAAAAATAAATAAACATTAAAAAACAATTAAAAAAAAAAGTTGGATGTTTAGCTGACTGAGCCACCCAGGTGTTCCAAGTAAAAATTCTATTTTTAAAAAATTTCCTACAGTGACACAGGAAAAAGGTAAATTAATTTTTCAGGATTATTTTAAATATGTCTGCCTAATTATGTAACTTATTTTGTATGTATTAGACTGTATTATAAATACATAGATTTACTTTCAAGTATATAGAGATATAACAATCTATGGTTATTTTGAAAAAATTGAACTGTTAAGTATAATTGACATATAACAGTTTTAGGTGTACAGCATAATCATTTGATATTTTTATATGTTGCGAAATGATCATCTGGTCATTTTTTAATAGCATTGAATCTGTTATTGCTACATGTGTTTTGCAGCTTTAAAACTTAGGTCTTTCAAATTTTAATTCATAGCTAACACTGGGGCTTCCGAGGGTCTGTACCTTTGTTTTAATGTGAAATTTTCTCTATAGAGAAATAATTTATTTCAAAATGATTTTCATTTTTCCATTTGTTTTTTTTTTTCTGTTGTAACTTCATTTATTCCCCAAATGTTTCTGAGAATTCATAAAGTGACAGCTGTAGTTCTAGGCACTAGGTATGATAAAAAGTATTTCAGATCTAGAGCAGGAGAGGTGGATTAGTAACCAAGCAGTTACAGTGCCTTGTGATAAGTGCTGAGATGGGAAAATACAGCAAACATGTAGTAGAAGTATCTAAGCCAGACTTGGAGGGATCAGGGAAGGCATCCTGGAGGAAGTGATGTCTGCTGAGGCATTAGCCACCAGGAATGTGGGTTTGTAGAATGTCCTAGGCCTAAGGAATAGCACTTGAGGAGGTCCACAGGGGTTGAACTTAGCCATATTTAGGGTATTGAAAAAAATTTGAGAGTCAGTGTACTATAATACTAAAAGGAAAAGAGTTGTATGTGATGAAATTAGAGACATTAGTAAAGACAGATCATGTAGATTGTAAGTTATCTAAGAAGTTTGAACTTAACTTTAAGGGAGTAATGAAAGGTTTTAAGAATGGGAGCAGGGTGATCAGGTTTGTTCTTTGGAAGCATCTCTGTGATTGCAGAGGAAGGAAAGAAAGATGGGGCAGGTGTACCACTTAGGAAATTGATATGGTAATTCAGGTGAGAGGTGATGGTGGATGGTAGCTGAACCAGGGAAATGACAAAGAGGATGGAAGTAAGTGGACATATGCTAGAGATATTTAGGAGGTAGAATAGATGGGGTCTCATTATTGATGAGTTTGGGGCTGAGGGGATGGAAGTGTCCAGAGGAATAGCCAGGTTTTTAACTTTGACAGCTGGGTGGATGGTGATGCCATTGAAATAAGGGATGTGGGAGAAAGACTGGTTTTGAAGGAAGATTTCAGTTATGGACATGTTGACTTTGTTATGCTGTAGGACAGCCAAGTAGTTAGATATATACATTTGTGGCTCAGAAACATCTGGACTGGAGTCATAATTTTGGGAATCACCAGCATGTAGATGGTAATTTAAACCATTGGAATAGCTGGAAAACTGGGCCATCTTGGAATAAGAACCTGCAACATTTAATGGGTTGGCAGAAGAGAATTCTGTAAAGGATACTGAATTACAAGCATTGGAGATAAAAGAGTAAACAGATTCACAGAAACCAAGAAGGAAGGAAGGGGTGGTTAAAAAGAAAAGAAAAGAAAAGAAAAAAGCAAAGCAACAGGTCATTAACAACCTCATGAAGGCCATTTCAGTGCAGGTGTGGGGCAGAAGCCAGATCAGGTTGGACTGAGGGTTGAATGGGAGGGGAGGAAGTGATGATTGCCTGCATAAGCTCTTTTAAGAAGTGAGGCTGGTAGAGGAATGGTGGAAATAGGATGGTGACTAGAGGGGAACTTGGGGTAGAGGGAGGTGTTCTTTATTTTGTTTGTTTTTATTTGAGGTGCTGGTTTTCAAGGATGGATCTGAGTATGTTTAAATACTTGTAAGAAAGGGCTTAGAAGAGTTTAAAGAGAAAGAGAAAATGTGCATAATCAGTAGAGGGAGATCTTTGCAAAGCTGGGAAGGGCTTAGACCAAAAAATAGGTGGAGGGATTAGCCCTAGATGGGTGTCTGGTTGGGGACAAAACTCTTCCTTTGTAATTGGGGGGCTAAGCAGAAAGGGTCGGTGTGGATTCACTTAATGTTCTGAATGTTTGAAAGTGGGAATGAGGGATTTCTTCTTTGAAAGCATTTATTTAATTTTACAAAGTTGAAGATGAATTTATCTGCTAATTGGGAGTGAGGTCTTGGGTCAGAGTTTTGAAGAGAAGGGAGAAAGTTGGAAACAGGTGCTATTGCAAATATTTAGTAGGGTGTTTGACACATAGTAAGTGCTTAGCAGATATTTATTGACTGAATAAATTGAACAAACACATGGTTCTGTGAAGAATGTGAGAGCTCTTTAGAGAAACACAGTTTTAGAGCAGTTGTTGGAGAATCGTGACCTTGAACTTTTAATGAAATAATTTTGTTTTATGTTTTACTTTAGGGAATCGCATTTGGGGAAAAGACTTGAAGGGTGTACAGTTATGCCATGTAGCATGGTCTGCAGATAGTAAAATCCTACTTTTTGGAATGACAAGTGGAGAAATACACATTTATGATAATCAAGGGAATTTTATAGTAAGTATATATGTATTTGTAGTTTTAGTTACCCAACTTTATATGGTTATGTTATATATTATATATGTATATATACATTTATTTATTATGATGGTTTGTGTAATCAAGAAAGTTTCAATTCATGTTTTTTCCCAATTATTTAGATTTTTTTTAATTAAAAAAAATACTGGGTCTCTTCAAGGTAAATTAATGCTTTTAGTTCTGAATTCCTGGTAACTGGGAAGGACAAGATTTCAGTGTATTGAAGCTGAGGGATAATGAGTCAGATGATATGCAATTTAATCTTTGTGTCGTCGTTGTTGTCTCTGTCGTCGTCTTCTTCTTCTTCTTCTTCTTCTTCTTCTTCTTCTTCTTCTTTTTAAAGTTTATTTACTTATTTTGAGAGAGAACACAAGCAGGGGAGGGGCAGAGAGAGAGGGAGACAGGGAATCCCAAGCAGGCTCTGTGCTGTCAATGCAGAGCCAGACGCAGGGCTCCAACCCATGAACCGTGAGATCATGGCCTAAGCCAAAATCCAGAATCGAATGCTGAACTGACAGAGCCACGCAGGCACCCCAAATCTTTGTGTCTTCTGATAGCAGAAGCCAAAGTTTATATGAGATACCAATGCTATATTTTTTTTTCCAGTGATATTTTTATAGCAAGTTACTCAAGATTGTAAAAGGAATGGAAGACTTAAACAGTAAGGGATAAGAGTCAGGTCCTGGAAAGAAGGCAAAATAGAATAGGCTCAGATAGCATGATCTCAAGGAAAACTCTAGCTTTGTGAGACTGAGCTATGTCAGATCTCTGATCTTACTTATGGGGCAGTTTTGTTTGTAGTGAGGTTGAGGGCATTATACAAATGCACTTAACCGGTGTTAAGTGATAATAGCCGACTTCTCCTTGACACTGCTGTTCTTGAGGTTCTTTCATTTACCTCTTGTCATTTGAGTCTCATAAATTCTCTGTGAGTTTTTTTTTTTTTTTAATCCCTATTTTGCAAATAAAGAAAACTGAAACTCTGCTTGAAGTGGTTTGTCCAGGGCTGGTAAACCAGTAAGTGATGGAACTTGCATCTGAAACCAGATTTTTAAATCTCATTTTCAGTGTTCTTTCTATAATAGTCTATACGGATCTGTTTTAAAATATGAAGTATTAACTTAACTGATTTTGTTTAGATGAAAATGAAACTGAACTGTTTGGTGAACGTCACCGGAGCAATCAGTATTGCTGGAATTCACTGGTACCATGGCACAGAAGGCTATGTGGAGCCAGACTGCCCCTGCCTTGCTATTTGTTTTGACAATGGGAGGTGCCAAATCATGAGACATGAGAACGACCAGAGTATGTCATTTTTCTTTCTCTCTTTCTTTTTTAATGTGGAGAATTAAAAAAAAATATTTTAAAATTGTTCTTTATAAAGTTCTTAAGGCTAAGTATTTTACCACAGTTACTTCATCTTTCTTTTTGAGTAGATCCCGTTTTAATTGATACTGGCATGTTTGTAGTAAGTATCCAGTGGAACCACACTGGCAGCGTGTTGGCTGTGGCAGGCTCCCAGAAGGTTGTCACTCAGGATAAAGATGTAAACACTGTGCAGTTTTACACTCCATTTGGTGAGGTAAATGTCTTTTTTTCTTTCCATTTAAATATGTAGTGAGTGTGGTAGGGGAAAAAAGAATGGGGGAAAATGTATAAACTTCTCACATTGTTGAAAAGGGACATTTTGAGTAAAAATGATGAAAAATATCAGGCATCTTGCTTTAAATAACATTCTCACTTATAAGTCTTAATAGTTGTATTTTATCATGGAATTTAGTTTATACTCTGGACATTTAGAAAATCAGCTGTTTCACATAAGAAATCACTATGCAGTACCTATTTAGGGTATTTTTTCTGTGATCTGAATGCGTATCTTTTCCCAGCTGTTTTCTTGAGTTGTTTTTAATGTGACTTAGTTGTTTCAGATTAATATTTTGGGTTTTTAATGTGACGTATTAAACATACATAGATATCAAACACCCATAACTGTCTCTCCTTACCACGAACTTCTAACAGTTTTAATTTGTGCAGTAATCAACTATTTTAAGAAAATCTATCTTGGGGCACCTGGGTGGCTCAGTCGGTTGAGTGTCCAACTTCAGCTTGGGTCATGATCTCACGGCTGGTGAGTTCGAGCCCCACATCAGGCGCTGTGCTGACAGCTCAGAGCCTAGAGCCTGCTTCGGATTCTGTGTCTCCCTCTCTTTCTGCCCCTAACCCACTTGCATTCTGTCTCTGTCTCTCTCAAAAATAAATAAACACTAAACAAAAATTTAAGAAAATCTATTTTAATAACTAATCTTAGGTGACACTACATTAAAATACAAGCATTGTTTTCATAAATGCATGGGTTATCCTTCTCAATAGTGTTATTAATAAATTTTAATTTTTAAGGAGAATTTTGTTGAAGTCATAATGGAAAATATCAAAAGGAGAATTAGTATATTGTGAATTTTTTTTTAATGTTTTATTTATTTTTGAGACAGAGACAGAGAATGAGCAGGAGAGGGGCAGAGAGAGAGGGAGACACAGAATCCGAAGCAGGCTCCAGGCTCTGAGCTGTCAGCACAGAGCCCGACGCAGGGCTTGAACTCACCAACCGCGAGATCATGACCTGAGCCAAAGTCAGACGGCTAACTGACTGAGCCACCCAGGCTCCCCAATATATTGTGAATTTTAAAGAATTTAGGAAATGAAAACTTAATATTAACTAAGCTTAATAACTTTATACTTGTTTTATTTTCTAACTCTAGGTTCCATTTAGTCCCTGTTGGATTTTATAAATTCACCATAGATTTCAATAATATGTGTTTTTGTTGTACAAAAGCCTTCCCCAGTTGTTTTAATATTTTTATGTAATATTTAAAAATATATTTTAATAATTTCTGTGAAAGAAAAAAATGGTGTCAGCTCATGCTTTTGTATCAGTATCTCAAAATATGCAGTAGAGTGTGATGTAGAGAGTAGGTACTCTCCCTACGTTGCTACCTGATAATATTTCTGGTAGATGTTAAAAGCTAAGGAAAACAGAAGTATAGTTCTCAAGGTTCCTAACTATTAAAAATCTGAATTCCAGTTATTTCAATGGTTGCAGCCTCCTTTTTAATTGATGTTCTTTATTGGTTGTTTTTGTCTCATTGGCTTATTGTTATATTGTTTCATCTGCTTATTTTTGTTAGCTCGGCCTTCTCTAAGTAGAAAAACATGGATCCTAAGGCCTGTTTGTTTTACCTTGCAAAACAGTGTGCTATGTGTTCATGTGAAAAGTGTAAGTTGGTTTGGTATGGTTGTAATTAAAAGTATCTAGCATAGTTCCTCGAGGTATATTAGTCACTTAGTATTTTTTTGAATGAGTGAATATATGGGGGACTTATTGTGGATTTATGTTATGAAGATAACTTGGAAGGAGGTTATCTAAAGATTTAAACTTAAGGAAACTTCAAGAAGCAATTTGCTTTTGATCCTGAAGGCCACAGTCTTCTGGTTTTTATACTGTGGTCTCAGCCGTGGAAAGGGCTAATAGAGCATGCGATTTGTAGTCAGGTTGGCCTGGCTTTGGCTTTGAATTCCATTTCCGCAGTGTAGTTTTACTTAGCGAACTTATTTAACCTCTGAGACTCAATTTACTTATGTTCTGAAATAAAGGTAATACTTCATGGCACTGTTGCAAAAATTAAAGGAGGTAACAACGAGAAAATGCCTAGCACTGTGCTTACTACAAGTCAGCTTATCTCTCCTTGCTGCTGCCATCACCTGGCTGGTTTGCAGAGTGGGGAGATAGCCTTATTCTTCCAGTGCAGGCTGTCTGTCAGTACAAAGAGTGCTGTCATGAGAGCCTGCTTTCTCCCTTTGGTTTCCTACAGGCAGCAGGACAGATAGAGTGGATCTTTCTAGGTTAAAACATCTTTACCCTTATCCGTTTTCCTGACAAAATGGAGTTTAATACATTAAATTTGACTTTCGAGCATATCTGCTTAAGAACAAAGGATACCGTTGGGGCACCTGGGTGACTCAGTTGGTTAAGTGTCCGGCTTTAGCTTGGGTCATAATCTCACAGTTCGTGAGTTTGAGCCCTGCATCGGGCTCTGTCCTGACAGCTCAGAGCCTGGAGCCTGCCTCACATTCTGTGTCTCCTTCTTTCTCTGCCCCTCCCCTGCTCATGCTCTGTCTCTCTCTCAAAAATAAATAAACATTAAGAAAAATTTTTTTAAAAAAAAAGAACAGAGGATACTGATACAACTTATTAAAATTCTTAGGTCAAAAAAGCATAGATTTAAAATATTTTCTTTTTTTATGACCACCTGAAAATGTCTTTGTATTCATTTATTCACTGTTAACTTAGCCATAAAATGTGCTATGTTAAATTGAAAACTGTAAGTTTGGTATAGTTGTAATTAAAAGTATCAAGCATGTTGTCATATTTGAAGACATTAATTTGGATGCATGATACATTTATATACTTAACAGATATTTATTGAGTACCTGTTTACCAACCAGTCCATTAAGGGGTAGGGACATAGATATAAGCATGATGAAGTTAGGGCTCTCAGGTCGCTCACTATCTGAATTCTCTGGACCCACAGAAGGAGGGAGAAGGCAGGAAGCAGTATTAAAGTTGTGTCTTGGAGGATGGAGAGCGGTGCTCCAGTAGGGCAAGGGAGAGTAAGGATGGGGGAGGAAAGGGAGATTTCAGGCAGAAGAGATATTATCTGGGCCAAAGGTCTGGAGGCATAGTGGTCCTCTCATGAGTGAGAACACAAGCATTATGGCCAGATAGTGGGGTACTGAACCCAAGAGTATGGTTTTGGGCCAGATGGGAAGAGGCATTGCATACTCTGCTAAAGAATGTGATGGTGGGGAGCTATTGATTTTTAAAAATTATTAAACATTTTTTAAAGCAGGGTAGGACATGATTGGATTTGTGTCCCAGAAAGGTAATTATGACAGTAAAATGAAGAATTGAATTTGGGGCATGGAGGCTGGGAATGAGGAAGGAGGTGAGAGGTAAAAATTGCAGTTCGACTGTTACCATCATTCACTCAGGAAAAGAGGCCGTGGCAGTGGAGGATGGATGTGAGCGGAAGCGATGGGACTGCTGACCCACTGGCTGTGGGGGGTGAAAGAGAGCCCAGCCTTAAGCATTGTGTTTACTGCCACAATTCATTGATTCCAAGAAGCACAGTTTTTTAAAAAATATTTTATTTTTAAGTATCTCTACACCCAACGTGGGGCTCGAAGCACGACCCTGAGATCAAGAGTCGCGTGTTCCACTGACTGAGCCAGCCAGGCACCCCCAGGAGGCGCGGTTGTTTTTTTTTTTTTAACAACTTCAAAATTGGGGTGCATCGTATAGTCAGTTTCTATTTTAATTAACAATGTATTTTTTTCTTTCCTGAGTTGTACATAAAAGTAAAGATGCATATTTAAATCTCTGGATTTCAAATCTTAGATTTGATGAAATTTGATACTGAATTCTTTGGTTATTGTTCATAAATTTCTCCTATCGTATGTATGTTTTTCATTATAAAAATTCAAGGAAAATGATTATGAAGTGAGTGGTAACCTTTCACAAAATAATTTTTATGCCACTCTTGATGTCTGTGAAGTGGTGTGGGTGGTAATTTATATTTTATTTAATTGCAATACTTTAGGTTAAATATAATCATTTTTTTCAGCATTTGGGTACTTTGAAGGTTCCTGGAAAGCAGATGTCTGCACTATCTTGGGAAGGAGGAGGACTGAAAATTGCACTAGCTGTTGATTCTTTTATATATTTTGCAAACATTCGACCTGATTATAAGGTGAGTATTATGAGCAGTTGTAAAAAAAAAAAAAAAAAAAAAAGGCTGTTTTTACTAAATAGTTTTGTTGTAGCTTGAAGTATAATATGTTTCTTGCATGTATTCACAGCCACTTTATTTTAGAAACCAGATGAAAGGAGGTGTTTTTAGTGTGGAGACTTTAGAACCAGAAAGCTTTTCTAGAATACTATATATAATTAATAAAATACTCCCAACAGTCAGGGTCTCAGCAGGAAACGCATGGCACACACAAAAGAATAATTGAAAACAGATTGATGAAGGGTTTATTACAGAGGTGTGGGCAAGGTTAAGGGGTTCAGTAAGGGTTGACAAGGCAAGCATCCAGGTATTAGCAATGGTGGGCAAGATAGGGAAGTATTATAGTTTCTGGAACCCACTGGGGCTGTGGTTATACAAGACAGACTGTCCTGTGGGAGCGCAGCTTCTGCTGACTGGCTGGACAGAGACAGCTTTGGGGAGGGAGTACTTCAGCCATCTCTCCACCTGCTGGTGCCTTCTATTGGCCAGACCCAGCTGGAAACTAGAAGGCAAGGCAGCCCACATGATGGAGTTCATAGAAGATAGTTTCCAGGGCATAGTGTAGGGTAAAGAAGGGGAGAGGATGGATCGGAAGAGGAAAATGAAAATAAGCAGCATGATACTAACCAGTACTTTATCTTAAATTTAACATTTGACCCAAAACAAATTCAGAAGTATGAGATTAATTGAGCTGCAAAATGCTAAGAATATTTGTTATGTGTGAAAAACTTAATCCATTTTTTAGAAGACAAAGCACCTTGGAGAGCTGTCTGATTCTAGGACTAGGGTGGGAAAAATGCAAGATGAACCTGGAGCCTCTGATAGTGGCAGAAAGTAAGGAAGTCTCAAACAAAAGGATGGGGGCATGCCAAAGAGACAAAGGAGCCAACCTGAAAGAGCTCCCAATGGCCAAAACTGGAACAATTTGAGCAACAAAATAAATGATGTAACATTGGATTGTAACCCAAATTATAAAAATAAGTGTCCACAAGCAAAACCTGATCTAAAATAGATTATTTAAATACATAAATGGGGGAGAAGAAACAAATCTTCCTTACAGAAGTATTTGAATTACTTAGACACTACCCCGGCTGGTCCCCCGCCCCCCTAACTTGAATGTGAGTTGCATTTAGTGACTCACTTCCAAAGAGTAGACTATGGAAAGGGTGAAAAGCAAAGTCACTTTACAGTGGAGGAACCTGGCAGACACCACATTGTCTAGGTGATCAAGGCTAGCATCATCACCGGTGTCACATAGATATCACGTACCCCTAATGTGGCACATGAGAAGAGGTCATCACTTCTCTGATGGTCTTTCTGAAAATCCCAGTCTGAGCAGGAGAAAAACATCACACAAACCCACATTGAAGGACATTCTGCAAAATACCTGACCAGTACTCCTCAAAACTGTCTAGGTCATTAAAAATGGGGAAAGACTGAGAAATCATCACAGACCAGAGGAGCCTAAGGAAACAAGATGACTAAACATAATGTATTCCAAGTAGGATTCTGAGATAGAAAAAGAACATTGGAGAAAAACTCATGAAATCTAAATAAGGTGTGGAGTTTAGTTAATAGTACTGGATCTGTGCTGGCTTCTTAGTTGTGATGAATGTACCACAGCAATGTAAGGTACTCACAGCAGGGGGAAATGGAGAGGACTATAGGGAACTCTGTATTATCTTTGTGACTTCTATATAAATCTAAAATTATTTTAAAGTAAAAAGCTTATTTTAAAAACTAACCATCCTATAAAAAGTAAATATGCCTTAATTTTGAATAGTAAACATAGTCATAATATTAACTTTGAATATTGCTTTATTCAAAATTACATTATGAATATATTGGAGAGTTAGCCCAAGAGAAAGACATTCCATAAGCCATAATCAATACATACGTGATATGGAGGTAGATAACAAGAGTCAAAGCTCAGAGTTACAAATGGCTACCACTGGGAGGAAATTAGTCAGTGGGGTCTGCATTCTATTTTTGTTTTAAATTAGCTATGTAGAATTATTTGACTCTACACTATGTGCATATGTTACTCTGGTAAAAACAAATGTAGAAAATGTAGATAGGGGAGAAAAAGCAAAGCATCTGTTTTTGAAATTTGGCTTGGGGACCCAGAAGTTAAGCTTTTGACAGGGGTCACTCCTCCTGTTGTCCCTCATGCAGCTGTTACGGACTACTGAAAAATCCGAGATTTTCACCACCGAAGCGTGAATCTTACAAATGGAAATAAGGAAAGTTAAACTAAACTTATTTTTGCAGTACATTCTTTGTTTGATAACTGTGTTTCTCTTAGATTTTTTGTTATTTTAGTGAGAAAAGGTATTGTGCTGAATGTTCAGTCTTTCTGTCTTTTATTCCTGAAGAATATATTTTGTCAGCACCAAAAAACCACGTATCTGCAGTACATAATAAGATTTTTTGTTCCCAGTGTTAAATGTTCTTTTCCTCTTTGTCTCTCCCTCTCTTCTTCCCTCCTGTTCTGGCCCTTTGCTCCTTCCTTTCTTCCTAGTGGGGTTATTGTTCCAATACTGTAGTATATGCTTATACCAGACCTGATCGTCCAGAGTATTGTGTTATCTTTTGGGATACAAAAAACAATGAGAAATATGTTAAATATGTGAAGAGTCTCATTTCTATTACTACCTGTGGAGATTTCTGCATTTTGGCTACGAAAGCTGATGAAAATCATCCTCAGGTAAGTGTTCCTTCATATGTTAAAGCTAAGATGGGTATGGGTTAACCTCTCCTTCTCAGGTATAGCCTCTCTGCTGGCAGTACAGCAAAGTGTTGGGTCTATTGGCCATGTCTGTCTGGACCTCTGTTTTGGAAAATTATGTTATTCCATTGTGACTCTATTTTTTTTTTTTTCCAATTAGCTAATCCATTAGCATTTCATACTCACCAGTTCAGTATGGAAGCTTTTTGTCTCTGAAACATATTTAAAATACTACCGTCTTTTTCCAAGTTAAAATTCCACGAGGAAAAATGAATATCCAGATGTCTAGTATAAATGCTCAAGAAGTTATATAACTATGATCATTATAACACTTTGGGTAGTTTTGACATTGAGAAGTATACTTTCATTTGGAGTTACATTGCTTTAAAAATAACCGTCTCATAGTGTAAAATAAATAATATAAATAATGCCTTAAAAAGTATGAAACAATTTAAATATTTGCAGAAGCATATACATTTTTCAAAAAAGGATTATCATTATCTTTGGCTGTGTTATAAATTATTTTATTCCATTAAAAAGCATAAAGTTTTTGGTTTAAGGTGGCCATTTGAACAGCCACCTTTGGCTCTGTTCTCTCTTGAAACTTACTAAAATAACAGTAAAGGTATTTTTTGAAAAGTCATAAGCCCATAGGGACCAGAAAGAGAAAGGAAATGGTAACATAGTTTTGGGGGTTAAAGAGTGGGTGGATTAGTGGTGATTACCTTAGCAGACCTAAGAAAGCTGAATCCTAAGTCATCAATGGAGAAAGCAAAGAAGTAACCAGTTTTCATCCCAGAATCCTGAAGAGACACAGGACTTAATGGTACCTGGTAGGAGAAAGAAACAAATGGAAAAACAATTTGGAAGTACCAGAGATTATGCAGGAAGGAGAAAATTAAAAAGGCATATAAAGAGTCCTGTCTGGAGAATCTGACCAGTTCAAAAGAAAGACCTCTAAAAGTTCTCCTATGGGGAGTTCCCAAGGAAATATCCCTGCCTCGTCACCTTACTGTGAAGACCAGTCATGAGGCTCACCCATAAACCAATAGATTACAAGCAGCTTTCAGTGTCATACTCTGAAATAAAAGCAGATAGACAAGGATTGTCAGACGTTTGAGGAAAGCATCTCATTTAACAGACACACACAAAAATAAACACAAGGAGAAAAGAATGGGGAGGAAGCAGAGATTCGGCAGGGAGAAGAACAATTCAGAAGAGTCATTTCAAATTATTAGAGTTAAGGGATACTACAGCCATAAAACAAGGAAGGGATACTATAGAAAAAGTTTTTGGAAATTACAAATATGATAATAGCAATGAAAAATTTGGTAGAAGAGTTAGAAGATAAAATCAAGGAAAACTCCTATAAAGTGGAGCAGAAAGACAAGGAAATGGAAAACAGGAGTGAATAAGAAAATCAGAGGACTAGCCCTGGAAGTTCAGTGAATAGGTAGGCAAAGAGGAGGGAAGTAATCCAAAGAGAGAAGAGACTATTCAAGAAAATTTCCCTTCGGTTTTGAGATTGAAAGTGTCTACCTCAGTGAATAAAAATATTTCCAAATCAAAACACATCATTGTGAAGTTTCAGAACATGGGATAAAAAGAAGATCCTATAAGCTTTCAGAAAGACTTCATTCGGTCAGGCATCATAACGGCATTCATCTTGTCAACAGCAATACTTTGGAGAATTGCTTTCAAAATTTTGAGGGAAAATGATTTCCCGTCTTGAATTCCATATCTGAAGCAGACTAATTAAAATGAAGGAAGGGGACTGATTGCACAGTGCTTCCAGCGTGAAGGTTATGGACGAGATTGTGCTGCTGGTGCAGGTCTGACTGCTCCTCGAGCTCGGCTGCTCCTCGGCCCTGCTCCTTGGTGTGGCCTACAGAACCAAGTGCTATAGGTACCTGAAACCTTGGGCAGAAGAGGAAAAGAGGATAGCAGCCGAGGAGAAAAAGAAGCAGGTTGAGCGGAAATGGATGGAGAGAGAACCGGCAGGAAACCAAGACAACAGCATACTAAACAGCATACCTGCCTTTCTCTGGACTAGTGTGGATGAATAGAGCTTTCTGTGTTGTGTGGAAAAAAGATAAAATGAAGGTAGGACAAAGACATTTTTAGATGTACAAGGTCACCAAAAACTTACCTCCCAAGCTTTCTTAGTTACTTCAGAATATGGCCTACCAAAACGAGGAAAAGACCAAGAGGAAGAAACTGGATAACCTGACAGCAGTGGTACATAGTGGTACCAGTTGACAGTGTGCGGCATGCCTAGGGAGTCATCAGATGACAGCAGATCACGTGGCTCCAGAGGAAACTCAAGATGAAATTAATAGAACGCTTAATGTGGTTGAACTCTTGAGAGAAGATGTACATAACTGGGAGGTAATTGGGGACTATACCCAATTGGGTAATTGGGTATAGAGAAACCAAGCAAAGAGAAAAAAGAAAGGCAGTTACCAACTACAGGGAAAGCAAAATGCGCTTGAGAATAAATCGTGATGTACTTACAGCTCAGCCGTGGATAGCGTTTACATAATCAAAATGATGCTTTTTAAATTAATTTTGTAATTAAATGGATATTGTAATTAAAAAACTTTTAATTAAAGTATAATCATATTAACCCCTAAAATCCCGATCTAACAAAATTGTAAGTGGAAAGCCGGAATGGTGGAAGTGTACCCCTGTGTGATGGGAGGCTGGAAAGGGGACTGAAAGATAGTGGGAAGTGATAGTGAGAAGTCAGTAGATACTGCTCCAGATCGAAACAGAACAAAATAAGAAGTAGCATTATCAACGTGTTACTTAGGTTTGTGGAGGTAAATATCAAAAGGATGAATTAAAGGAGCTGAAAGTCATTACTCCAGGGAGCAGAAAATGGGAAGTTTTAGGGGAGGACTTCTTCTTACTCTTCAGTAAGAAGAGTTCTTAGGAACTCTTCCAATTCTTTAAGCTATGAGCACGTAGATGATATGTGGATTAACAAATACAAGTTACTTGTGGTATTTTGTGGCAGTAAATCAGCTTATTTTAAGTAGTGGAAAAGTAAATTATATTTTAGTATAATTTTTGTCATTTAGTTTGTTTTTTTAAAAATTAAATTTTTTTCTTTTTCAAATTAAATTTTTATTTTAATTCCAGCATTATTAACATACAGTGTTATGTTAGTTTCAGGTGTACAATATAGTGATTCAACACTTCCATACATTTCTCAGTGCTCATTCTGATGTGTATTCTTGATGTGTAATTCCTGTCACCTGTTTCCCCCATCCCCACTCCTTTTCCCTCTGGTAACCATCAATTTGTTTTCTATAGTTAAGAGCCTGTTTCTTGGTTTGTATCTCTCTCTCTCTCTGCCTTTTTTTTCTTTGCTCATTTGTTTTGTTTCTTAAATTCCACATATGAGTGAAATCATGGTATTTGTCTTTGTCTGACTTATTTCACTTAGCATCATACTCTCTAGCTCCATCCATGTTGTTGCAAATGGCAAGATTTAATTTTTTTATGACTGAATAGTGTGTGTGTGTGTGTGTGTGTGTGTGTGTGTGTGTGTGTGTATAACACATCTTCTTTATCCATTCATCTATTGATGGACACTTGGGCTGCTTCCATAGCTTGGCTATTGTAAATGATGCTGCAGTAAATATAGGAGAGCATGTATCCCTTTGAATTAGTGTTTTTGTGTTTTTTGGGTAAATACTCAGTAATGTGATTCCTGGATCATAGTGTGGTTCTATTTTTAACTTTTTGAGAAACCTCCATACTGTTTTCCACAATGGCAGCATCAGTTTACAGTCCCACCAACAGTGCACAAGGGTTCATTTAATTTACATTTATGAAATTAAAGAAGTTTTTCTTGAGAAGCTGAAAAAAGAAAGAGAAAGTCTGCATGTAAGTAGTACGTAGAGAATTGGTTTATTTGAAGTTGTTATTCCAATCGGGAGAATATCTAAGTAAAATATTATTCTTAGCACAAGATGTAGAAAAGGTGATTAACAATAGAAGAATGAAATTATCACTTTAGTATGGTGTAAAGTGTGCATTATGCTTGATTATTTTACTGAATATTAATTATTGATAATTAATTGTGTACATGTCATTTTTATATTGCTTCAAAGGAGGAGAACGAGATGGAAACATTTGGTGCAATGGTAACAAATTACTTCTTATATAGCTGATTATAAGATAAAAATGAATTTTGAGGTTAGAGCTGATCAGGAATTTTAGAAGTGTAAATAATGAAACGTAGCCAGTGTACTTGTGTTTCTTATGTGAACTCTTAAAAATGACAGTGTTCCATTATATTGAGAAATCAGCCTTGGTTTAATTTTAATTCGTATATCTTTATGTTTAATGCTGTAGATTATATTTGTCTGCTATTCTTTGCACTTAACAATTTTGTCAGTTATTTCCCAGTTGTGATACTTTACAGAGATAAGCATGATATGTTAAGCATTATTTCTTTTATTGTACAGAACCAGGAATTCTGATACTCTTTGTTTTATTTGTTCACAGTTTGTGCTAGTTCTTTGTAATTCTATTGGCACACCTTTGGATCCCAAATATATTGATATTGGTAAGGAAATGTTAATGTCTATTCCCTCTTTAATCAAGTTTTATTTGTACAACTAATTTAAAAACCTAGCTATGACATTATTAATTAAAATGGTCTTCTAAACAAGAATGACATTTTGCCTGGTTTGCCAAGTCCAGCACCAGTTGATGCCAATTATCGTAGTCAAATTATTAATAATGCTCCACTTCACCGTATAAATATCCTGTTTAATACAATAAATTATAAGTTTACTCTAAAAGCCACAGTAATCTCATGACTGTTATACTGCCATTATTTGCTTTCAATGGGAAATATACTTGTGTAGGAATTGGTATGCAATGTAATGATTAGCATGTAATAAATGGGATTATAGAAACAATTTTGCTGTTAAACCACTTTTATTATTAATAAGCTTCTTGCAAATACCTCTCTTCTATAAAAACACTTTAGCTGCTTGTTAAAGTGCATTTTCTCTTTCCAGATTTTTCTAATGAAATCAATCTATTAATAGAGACAGCTTTCAAAAATTCCTGATTTTTTTTTTTGTTTGTTTTCAGGAGACATTTGTTACTTTAGAGTTACCATTCCCTCTATCCAACAATTATGAAAGTAACCATTAAAAAATTTCTCATCTAACTCTTAAATTTTTTTGTTAAAAATCATTACCAAATATTTTGCGGCGATTTCACTATAACCTCCAAAAGTAATGTGTTTTAAGTGTGGTAGTTTATTGGATATGGTATTAGAAAAATTATTAGACTTCAGAAATTGAAAACCCACTGAATTTTCTGAATCTGAGAGCTAGTCATTTTTTTTTTTTTTTCAGATTTCATATTTAACCTTCATCAAATGTTAGTGTCTCCCTTCTAAATATATTTTGCTAAACTGTTTGGGTGATACAAGCAAATGTGAGAAATACTTAATGGGCTTTCAAGATTTTATGCTGTCTGTTTAGAGTTTTGGTAACTCAGTTTTATATATTGACACTTTTCAACTTCATATCTTACGTTCATTGTTATAGAGGTATGTTTATATTTGTACCTGCATATATATGTATATATGTTAGTGTTCCTTGTTAAAAGGCTTAGCTTAAAATTATTACAGACTCTTATCACAGGAATATCTTGTATTGGAAACATAACAGTCTTTAAGGGATGAATTATGTCAGTCTTTAGATTATATGTTTTTTCTTTTGATATCAAAAGTTTTAACAGAATAATGATGGTAGGGTTAGCCTCAAAGTAATTTTAATCATAGGTAGTCTTTTTTTTTTTTTCTTCATAAAGCCAGATGTAAATCCTTCACCTTCATAAAATGGCAAATACTTGAGGGCATGATTATTTGTATTTTTGAGTCTTGAAACTTTTTTTTTTTTTTTTGCAGTCTTGCTGGCTGAAATTTTAACAAACAGTTCTTTCATTGGTTTGCAGTAAACCAAGCCAAGGACTCAACATTTTTGTTTCATACATATCCTGTAAAATTCCTTTTTTAAGTTTGTATGCCAAATTTTTGTGAGGACTGGAGGGTAAAACGAAAAAAGTGTGTAACTGATGTTGCTCTGGAAAGTGTAATTTTTGTGCTGCTCTTCCTCCTGCCAATCTCTGTAGAAACTTTTTAAAAGAACTTTATGCATTATTATACAAGTTTAGTCTGTGGGGCTTTTGTACTATGCATGGAGGAGTTATGTGCCCTTTTCCGGTGCTCTTCCCTTGAGCTCTTAAAATACCTTTAAGAGGTATTTTAAAGGTGCACTTCTGTTCAGAGTACTACTTTTTACTCTGCGCTACAATTACTGATTTTCTCGTTTGCCTTCCCCACAAGATTTTGGACTCCTTAGAGGTCTATGTCTTATTAATTTCTGTATTCCTCTAACACTGTGCCTGCCCTATAACAAATGCTTATTGAGCATATGGAAAGTACTTATTTCTATCATGAAAATGGAAAATGACACATTTATTTAACAAACCTTCAGTGAGTTTCTGGTACTGTACTGGGTATCTGGAGTTATAAAAAATTGACTATGAAACTTCCTGTAGGATATCTAAACAAATAATGAAATGTAGTTAATCCGTTCGACACTGGTGTACTGTTCGCCCACTGTGTGCTAGGTTGGTATCGTGCTAGGTGTTGGATAAGTGGATATTAGTGAGTAAGGACATCAGACGTATCTTTGCTACTTAGAGATGGTTTCATTTGAGCTGAATTTTGAAGGATAAGTGTTTATTCAGGTGACATTTTAAGGAGAGAAAGAAAGCAGCATTTGCAGAGAAACGAAGGCATGGAAAGTGCCTGGAAAGTACCAGGTGCCTGTGCTTTAGCCATTTTGGTGGGAGCTGGTAGGTGGCTTTCTAATGATGGTCTCTACCACATGCCTGGAGTCATGCATAGATTCTAGAGAAAGGCAGTTTGATGAAAACATGTCAGTGCAATTTCAGTTTACCAGATTTTTTAAGAGGCTGAGAAATTAGTAAGTAGGAAAGTAAGGGAACATTACAGATGTAGCCATTTATTTCAGGCCTCAGCATTAAAATATTACAAGCAAGTTTTACTTATATATGAATTCCTAGGTTGTTTTAGGTTATTTTACATCCTTTGCCTGCCTAGTGACTTCTACCTATAAGTGTTAACAAAGTTCAGCTAATGGAAGCATAATTATTTCCTTAAAAATTTTTGTTTCCAATAATCATTCTAAATATTTGAAATTTTTCTTTCCAAATAATGAGTAGTTGAGAGGAACATGGAATGCTTTTATCCTGGTTGTGTTCTTTTTCTAAAACGTTCTGTCTGTTAAAATTTGGATTCCTAACTTATTCCTGGGGGCTTAGTTCTAGGAAACTAAGAACTAATCCACCAGGATGGGATGGATCTTTTAATGAAAATCTAGCATAGTTTTTGTAGATAGGATTATCTACCCATATGAATTTGCTGAATTTACTCCCATACTGATCCAAAGAATGTATGTTTTAGATATATTTGTATTTGTATTTTTTTTTTTTTTTGTATTGACTGATGGGTTTATATGTGACTTTATTATAAAAACCTATATAGGGGCGCTGGGGTGGCTCAGTCGGTTAAGCGGCCGACTTCGGCTCAGGTCATGATCTCGCGGTCCATGAGTTCGAGCCCCGCGTCGGGCTCTGTGCTGACAGCTCAGAGCCTGGAGCCTGTTTCAGATTCTGTGTCTCCCTCTCTCTGACCCTCCCCTGTTCATGCTCTGTCTCTCCCTGTCTCAAAAATAAATAAAATGTTAAAAAAAATAAAAAATAATAATAATAATAAAAAAAAACCTATATAGGTAATAAAAATAAAAACAATACTAGTATCCACATCTAATACTATTATTAACCCTTAATTAGAAGCAATATGCCATCGTGGTTAAGAGCACAGATTATGGAGCCAGATTAACTGGGCTTTTGTCTCACCTCCGGCTTTCTAGCCATGCACATCAGCAAGTTATTTAACCCCCCCCTCTTTCAGTTTCTTCATCTGCCCAGTGGGGTAATAATGCTTATCTCATAGAATAGTTGTGAGTGTGAGTGAGAATATATACTATGTAATATTTTCATTATATATTAACACAATTATATATTATATAGAACAAAATAATTATAGTTAATGTATTTATAGTATATGGTATATGTACCTGATGTATATATTTATTAACTTAAATATATAAATAATATATATAATATATGTGTATAATATATTATATATATTTAAGTTAATAAATAATGGCTTTGAAATTATTATTGTTTATTCTATTCCAGAGATTTTGCCATGCTTTGTTATCTCTTTTAATTTTTAAAGCAGCTGTATAAGATATTATCATTTCCAACTGCAGTAAGTAAACTGAGGTTCAGAGAGAATAAGTGATTTATCTAAGGCCACAGAGTTAAGCAAGTACCTGTAGTTTGAATCCAAAAGTCTGACTCTTTCCATGAACCATTAACATTTTAATTTAACCAGGCTAATGATAAGGTATTGTGATTATTTAGGATGTATCAGAGAGGAACATGAGTATAATTTATAGTTGTATGTAAATGTTGGTTAGAGGAATGCTTTCATATATGCTTAGAAAAAATTGTATTTTATTAGAAAATATTTTTTTTAATGTTTATTTTTGAGAGAGAGAGATTGAGAGAGAGAGCGGGAGAGAGGCAGACAGGTAGAGAGACAGGGAGACAGAGGATCCTAAGCGGCCTCCGTGCTGACAGCAGAGAGAGCCCAATGCAGGGCTCAAGCTCATGGAACCACTAGATCATGACCTAAGCCAAAGTCAGACACTAAACCCACTGAGCCACACAGGTGCCCCATATTAGAAAATAGTTTAAAGTTGTGAACTTATTTCAAATCCCACTAAAGGCATTATACTCATCAGCATTAGAGTGTCTGTGGTAGAATTTACTAAACGTTTAGCAAATGTCTTATGATTTAGTGAGAGTGGGGTCAGAGAAAGCTGAGTAAAGCCTGGGCCTGGCATGCTCATTCTTCTCACTCAGCGCTCCCCAGGCCCTTGCTACTTTTCTAGGATCGCCTTTCGGCCACTTGTTCCCTACAGGAAAGGCTTCTGGCTCCCTCTAGAGTTCAACAATAGTAGGTGTTTCAAATAGAAAAACCTTGACAATTGTAATGAAAAAATGTTTTTAGCATGATTCAACTATACTGAATTACTTTGTATATAAAAATTCTTGAATTTGAATCACAAAGTTGGTAATCTACTCAATTACTATTTTATCATTAGCCTGGTTTCTGATTCTTTGTCCATTTTCTCAGTCTTTTAATGCCTTAAAGGTTTACTTGGACCATGGCAAGAACTCCATAAATGGTAGCTGCTGTTAACACCATTCCTTTATTCTGGCCATATGAATAATTAGCTTAATATTTAATAAAACACAAGTTTTATACTATTCTAATTATTCATGAGTTTAGAAAATAGGTACTAAAATGATCTTTTATGATGGAGTTTTGTTTTGTTTTTACATAGTTCATGTGAATGTGTTTGCTTAGTTTTATGGTATTTAGTTTGTGTTTTGTGACCATGGACAAGTTATTTTACTTCTTCCTCTATTTTTTAATCTTTAAGCTAGATTTTATAAGGCTATGTCATCAAAGGGTACACAGGTCCTACAAAGGGTAGGAGCTTAAATGTTCTCTAAGAAAAGGAATAGATGAACAAAGTTATATGGTTAGGAGAATATTTTCCTAAATTAGGAAGGAACTTTGGAGAATTTTCTTTTCTTTTTTTTAAACAGACAAAAATTAATTTTAATGATACAGCTGACTCTTGAACAACACAGGTTTGAACTGCGTGGGTCCACTTGTACACAGATTTTACCATACAGTACTCTAAATCTAGCTTCTCTTCCTCATGATTTTATTTTTTTTAATCTCTAATAGTTCTTTTTTTTAATCAAATTTATTTATTTAAATTCAAGTTAGTTAACATACAGGGTAGTATTGGTTTCAGGCGTAGAACCCAGTGATTCGTACTTACATGTAACGCTCCATACGCATCCCAACAAGTGCCCTCCTTAATGCCCATCACCCATTTAGCCCATCCCTCCACCCACCTCCCCTCCAGCAACCCTCAGTTTGATCTCTGTATTTAAGAGTCTCTTATGGTTTGCCTCCCTCTCTGTTTTTAATCTTATTTTTCCTTCCCTTCCTCTATGTTCATCTGTTTTGTTTCTTAAATTCTATATATGAGTAAAATCATAGGATATTTGCCTTTTTCTGACTAACGTATTTCACGTAGCATAATACACTCCAGTTCCATTCATTTTGTTGCAAATGGCAAGATTTCATTCTTTTTGATCGCTGGGTAGTGTTCCATTGTGTATATAATTTGGCTATTGTGATAGTGTTGCTATAAACACTGGGGTGCGTGTACCCCTTCAAATCAGCCTTTTTGTATACTTTGGATAAATACCTAGTAGTGTAATTCTATTTTTAATTTTTTAAGGAGCCTCCACATTGTTTTCCAGAGTGGCTGAACCAGTTTGCATTCCCACCAGCAGTGTATCTGTTGTCTCCTGAGTTGTTAATTTTAGCCATTCTGACAGGTGTGAGGTGGTATCTCACTGTGGTTTTGATTTGTATTTTCCTGATGATGAGTGATGTTGAGCGTTTTTTCCTGTGTTTGTTAGCCATCTAGAATTTTCTTTTATAACTTAATGAGGAATTATAAGATGTGAGGTCAGAGGGAAGGATAAAGGCCCAAACCAAGCAGTAATAATAATGGGGATGGGAGGAGGTAGTGGGATTTGATTTATCTCTTCATCAGTTAATTGGACATTTGGGCTATTTCAACTTTTTGGCTATTATGAACAATGCTGTTCTGAACATTTGTGTGTGAGCTTCTGTGTGGACATTTGTTTTCATTTCTCTTGGGTATATGCCTAGGAGTGGAGTTGGTGGGGCCTGTGGTAACTCTATATTTAGCAAATGGAGAAACTGCCAAACTATTTTTCAAAGTGGATGCACCACTATTTCCCTACCATTTCTTTACATCCTTGGCAATACTTGTTATTGGCTGACTTTTTGATTGTAGCCATTATAGTGGGTTTGAAGTGGTATGTCACTGTGGTTTTGATTTGCATTTGCTTGATGGCTAATGATATTGGACATCTTTTTCCTTTGCTTAGTGACTGTATATCTTCATTGGAAAAATGTCTATTCAGATCCTTTGACCATTTTTTAATTGGGTTTTTTGTCTTTTTATTATTGAGTTGTAAGAGATCTTTATATATTCTAGAAATAATTCCTTATCACATATACGATTTACAAACATTTTCTTCCATTCTGTGGGTTGTCTTTTCACTTTTTTGATGGTGTCCTTTGAAGCACAAATGTTTTAAATTTGATGAAGTCCAGTTTATCTACTTTTTCTTTTGTTGCTTGTGCTTTTGGTGTCATATCTAAGAAACTCTTGCCTAATCCAAGGTCACAAAGATTTATTTCTAAGGTTCCCCCCACCGCCCCCCTAAGATTTCTACAGTAATTTTAGTTCTTACATTTAGGTCTTTGATCCATTTTCATGTAATATTTTTGTATGGTCCTACAAGCTTTTGATTATGTTTTTTGATTTTAGAGACTGCATGTTGGGTATATTGTCTGAAATGAGGAGTTGAATACAGTGGTCACTGAATTCCTTTGCAGCACAAACATTCTGTGATTTTGTGTAACTGTAACCTAATTGTTTTAATGCTCTTTTAAATAGTACCATTATTTGTTGCAATGACCAAAACCCATGTGATAGCAGCTTCAAAAGAAGCATTTTATACCTGGCAATATCGTGTGGCAAAGAAGCTCACAGCATTGGAAATTAATCAGATCACGCGGTCTCGGAAAGAAGGGAGAGAAAGGTATATCTTTTGATACATGGTTTTTAGTAGCTCAGCCGTATCACATTTAAACCAGACATAGTTAATTCTAAATTGTCATGCTTGAGAACTGTAAATTGTTTTGATTACTAGAAATAATACTTTCCCATTCAAAATCTTTCAAAATCTTTCAAATTATTTGTTTAAATTGATCAAAATAAATAAGAAGGGGTGTGGTATAATAAAAGAAAGCCCTTAGAGATTAAAACTGGACGTCTGTGGGTTTTTTTGGGTTTTTTTTATGATTTTTTTTTAATGTTTTATTTATTTTTGAGACAGAGAGAGACAGAGTATGAATGGGGAAGAGTCAGAGAGAGAGGGAGACACAGAATCTGAAACAGGCTCCAGGCTCTGAGCTGTCAGCACAGAGCCCGACGCGGGGCTCGAACTCACAGACTGCGAGATCATGACCTGAGCCGAAGTCGGCCACCCAACTGACTGAGCCACCCAGCCGCCCCAGAAGTCTGTGTTTTTATAAGGAAATAGCTAGTCTCCCGAACCTACTCTCACCATGTTAGGGTTATTATGCTATACTTGAAATATGATTATTCAACTGAATGTCTGACCAAAGCTTCATTCTTATGGGTTAGTGGCACAGGTTGTTCTGGGAGAGTGGGGGTGATCCTAGTATCAGCCACCATAGGATAGGCAGGTTCTTAGACACAGATAAGGAGGAGGTCTTCAGGTAGGGTGAACTGGTTACTTGGGCTTCTTTTTCTTGCCCTGGATTCCAGGGAGTTGGGTTAAGTGATAGAGAGGGCTCTACTACATAGAGAAGTTAGGACTAGGATGGGGGGATTCCTGTGATAAGTTTCAAGGTGTAGATGTGTTTACTGAGTTTTTGTAAGTTATATTATCTCTGTTGGTGATATTCTGTATTTTACCCACTTGTTGTTACCCTAAGCCTGCCTTTATGTATGTATGTATGTATGTATGTATTTTAACGTTTATTTATTTTGAGAGAGAGAGTGCGAGCAGGGGAGAGGCAGAGAGGGAGAGGGAGAGAAAGAGAATCCCAAGCAGGCTATGCACTGCCAACACAGAGCCCTACACAAGCTGGAACCATGACCCTTGAGATCACAACCTGAGCCAAAGTCAGAGGCTTAACTGACTGAGCCACCCAGATGCCCCACCCTAAACCTTTAAATAAAGCATTTTGTTGAGTGCTTTACTCTAATAATTCTTAATCAGGGCTTAGACCTCTGTTGGGAGTGGGCACTGGGGGTTATGTCAGAAACCCTGGGTTGCTTTTTCAGATCATCTTCCCTCACACATGCTTGTTGTCTTAATGCAATCTTCCCTTTCCTTTAAGATTCACTCAGGTACTAAGATAGGAGAAATGTCCCTAGTAAAAATATTCTGGATGCATGAATTCATGTGGAAGCAAAACAAATAAAAAAAAATTGAAAAATACTATATCTTCTCAGTAGTTCTGAAAGTCTAGATAGGAAGAATCTTTGGTCTTTTTCAGGACAGCATGTGGCAGTGGTAGCAATAATAAGAGAACTGCCATCTGCAGGGAGAAGGTAGATCTAAGGACAAAGTTGGGACAGAAAAATCTAGCCTCTCCATAGAGTGAGTGTCCTGGGAGACAGCTGAAGATATTCTGGCTTTAAGATGGCAGCATTTCCTTGTATTTCTATGTAGGATATGACTGGGCAGGTTCTCTCTGGACCTCACTTTCCTCATCTGTAAAATATCTTTGATGATAGTGATAACAGCCAACACTGAATACTTCTTACCTGCCAGATACTCCAGTAAGCCTAGTGAGTACTCTCATTAATCCTGTTTCACAGAGAAGAGACTAAGACACGTGAGCTTAAATTATTTGCCAAAGGTCACTAGCTGATAAGTAGAGATGGGACATAAAGCCAGGTTGATCTGGCTCTGAAGCACTTCACTCAGATTGGCCTTTCTTGTAGTACCCTACTTGTTTTAAGAGGGGGAAGGGGGTCACGTGATCTCTTGAGAGCCCTCCTATTCTAACCGTTCACTTTTATTTTGTGATAACTAGTAGAAATAGTGGCTGGATATACTTAATAGAAATGTAGTAAAATACAGAAGCACAGCACCTCTAAATTATTTCTTTTTAAAATATATTTTCTTTCTGTCTTTAATACATTTCTGTTAAATTTAACATTTAATCTCCTTATTGATCAAAGTACAATTATGATTTCAGTTTAACAATGATAAAATCTCATGATATTTTCGAGATAGAAAATGGCTTGATTTTCTTATGATTATATTACATTTATGATTTCTTGATGATCAGGCTTTGCATATGTACTTTACAAACATCATTTTATTTATGCCTCTTAAAAAAACCCTGCAAAAGGTTGCCCTTATTTCCACTTGGAGAAATTGAGGATCAGAGAAGTTAAGTGACTTGCCCAGGGCCTCATAGCTACTCTATGTTGTATCTTCCCTATTCACCTCCACTAGTTTTAATATTTTTCCAGCAGACATAGAGCACCTGGCAGTATATGGCACTGTGCTAGGCACTAGAGATACAGCCTTTGGTTCTGGGAAACCCACCAACTGGAGAGAGAGGTAAACTAGTGGAGATACTATGGTGTGAATAGTATTATAATGACGGTATCAGAGAGATGGGCAGAGTCTAAAAGTAGTCATCATCATCACACAGGGAACATAGGGAACAATTCTTTAGTTCAGAACAAAAATTCCATTAATTAGAGCTTCCCAAATACATTTAGGCTTTACCTTTATGTATTTTTAAAAAATTTTATTAATTTTTTTAATGTTTTATTTTATTTTTTGAGAGATGGAGAGAGAGAGCACGAGCAGGGGAGGGGCAGACAGAGAGGGGACCTATAATCCGAAGCAGACTCCAAGCTCTGAGCTGTTAGCACAGAGCCCGATGGGGACTTGAACCCACGAATGCGAGATCATGACCTGAGCCTAAGTTGGACACTCAGCCAGCTAAGCCACCCAGGCAGCCCTAATTTTTTTTTAACATTTATTTATTTTTGAGAGACAGAGACAGAGACAGAGCAAGCAGGGGAAGGGCAGAGAGACAGAGACAGAATCCGAAGCAGGCTCCAGGCTCTGTGCTGATAGCTCAGAGCCTGATGCGGAGCTTGAACCCACGGCATTGTGAGGTCATGACCTGAGCCGAAGTCAGACACTTAACTGACTGAACCACCCAGACGCCCCTAGGCTTCACCTTTATTGAGCACATTATTAGACAGGAAATTACGGAGAAACAACAGAGAAACTTACTTAGTGTATCAGAAGTTATTCCTGACATTCATTTGGAGAATAAGGTAAAATAGCTGTTGGGTCTTAATGAAATTCATTGAAAATATGTGATTCAATGTTCAAAGATATTTTCGACCTAGCTTTCAGGAACATATTACTTGCATAACTAGGAAACACCTGGTAGGTAGTTTCTACCTTTATATGATTGAGTTGTGTCAAGAACTCTTTTTTTAAAAAAAATTTTTTTTAATGTTTTTATTTATTTTTGAAGGAGAGAGAGACAGGATGAGACAGGGAGGAGCAGAGAGAGAGGGAGACATAGAATTTGAAGACTGGAGCAGGCTCTAAGCTGTCAGCACAGAGCCCTATGCGGGGCTCGAACTCACGAACTGTGAGATCATGACCTGAGCCGAAGTCAGACGCTTAACTGACTGAGTCACCCAGGCGCCCCAAGTTGTGTCAAGAACTCTTTAAAATAATCAGAACATTTATGTTACATAACAGTATTCATTGGTGACATTCAACCTAATTATTCTAGAGGTTATGAAATGGTATAACCTGTACTTAGGCTATCTTTGAAATTCTGACTTTTTTTTTTTCCAGAATTTATCATGTGGATGATACTCCTTCTGGATCAGTGGATGGGGTGCTTGACTATAGTAAAGCCATTCAAGTAAGTGATCTTATTGCCAGCAAATGTTAATATCTGTAGATTTGGAAGTACTGTAATTTTAGTTTAAGATCTGAAAAAGAATTTGTTTTTAGTGAATAGCATCATATTCTGGTAATTCTTAAAAAAAATTTCTGTTCTGAAAACCTTTTTCTAGGTGTGCTGTGATTTTTCCTTCTTTTGATTTTTAAAAACATTTTTGTTTTTTTTCTTACTCTTTTTTAAAATTTTAGAGAGAGAGAGCATGAGAGGGGGAGAGGGGCAGAGGGAGAGAGACAGAGAATCTTAAGCAGGCTCCACGCTGAGTGTGGAGCTCCAATCCATGATGCTGGGCTCAATCCCATAACCATGAGATCATGACCTGAGCTAAAATCAAGAGTCGGACACTCAACTGACTTGAGCCACCAGAGGCCCCTAAAAACATTTTTGAAATAATTATAGGCTCATGGGAGGTTGTACAGATAGCTTAGAACATTTTTACCCCACTTCCCAATGGTGACATCTTCTATAACTGTAGTATAATATCAAAAACAGGAAATTGACATTGATAATGACACCATTAACTGGACTCCCACTGGATTCCTTACTCAGTTTTCACTAGTTTATACATGTACATGTGTGCGTGTGGTTTTATGGAATCTTACCATCATGAAAGAACTTGCCTCATGCTATTTCTTCATTTTCACACTTGTTCTCCACCCATCCCTGCTCCACTGGCAACCACTCATCTGTTTCCATTTCTGGTTTTGTCACTCTGAGAATTCTTTAAATGAATGGAATCATGTGGCATGTAACCTTTTGAGATTGGCTTTTTCTCACTAAGCATAAGCTCTTGAGACTCGTCCAGCTTGTTGCTGTGCCATGCTGTTTCCTCTTCCTCATTCTGGCACGGTCTGGCCCTTCTGTCATCTGTTCATCTTTTATGACTGAGCTCAGGTTTCCATCTCCCTGCGTACTTCTGTGTAAATGAGATGTTCCTTCCTCTGTTGCTCTCCTAGATCCTGAGCGCTACTTTTATTAATTAGGTGTTCAGCTCGCTTTCTTCCCCAGTAGGCTTTTGAGTAATCCCTGAGGGGAAAGATTTTATTCGAGTGTCTTCGGTGCTTAGTTCAGCATCTTGCACATAGTAGGTGCTCAGTAAGTGAATGTTTAAGTTAATAAATATATTGAAGTATTCTTCTTAGTGAATTGCATACTACCTTATACCAGGTTAGTCACTCAATAAATATTTGTTAAAGAATAATAATTGATTTATTTTAGGGCACCCGGGATCCAATTTGTGCCATAACTGCATCTGATAAGACACTGATCGTGGTAAGTTCTTAAAAAACTGATTTTATTAATAATAATTGTTTAAATTATAAAAATAGAGTAAAGTAATATGTTTTGGATTTGAATATCATCTTGTGGGCATCAAGTTTTCTAAGCCAAAGTAGTAAATAAATTTTTGAAGACTGCCTCACAAATTTTTAATTATTTGCAAAAATAACTATTAATAAATGCAGTAGAATAGTGGCCAACTGGGGAGAGTTTGACACCGGCTTGCATGAGCCACACAAGGGTTGGCAGGTGTCGAGTGGATTGGATAGCAATAGTAGGTCTTAGAAAGCTTCCTTCTGTATGTGGCCCACTATTTGGTGTTGGAGAAAGTGCTTTGGCTCAGCTATTTTCATAAGACTTAAAATGAAGAGGTGGTGTGTTTGCTAACCAGTAAAAAAAAAAAAAAAAAAAAAAAAAAAAGTCTAGGGCAAATTTTTGCTGAATTTTTCAAATAAAATGAATGTAATGTGGCTTTTCTTGAGCTCTGGCATTTGAAAATACTAATTTTAGAACTAAATGTTTACTTTAATATAATGGTGGTGGAATCATTGAATTTCAGTTGTGTAAACATAGCCTTAGTGGTGTATATTTACAGTTCTAGTTATGTTCTTTAGCCATTAGATAATTTTTGGGGGGACAAAATCTTAAGAATGTATTATTGTTTTTCCTCATCAAGTGAATTTGGTGTATTTTTGAAGCAGTTTGTCTTATGGAGCCTCTTTTTTCTTTTTAGAGTCTTTGCTCAATGGCAGGGGTTTTTGGTTATGCTAGTGGTGTTTCTGACATTAGCAAAAATAAAATAACATGTAACTCATATCAATCACGAAAATTGACATAATTCCCAAATGACAGTCTACCTATAACATACACACTTGAATGGTTTTAATACCAGTCAGAAAGTTTAATGGAGAAAATATCTTCTGCATTTAAAATTTCACTGTTGAAATGTAAAAGGTTTTAGAATCATTACTTTTTCAAACCTTTAAAGCCAAAGGGCCCCTTTTTCAAAAACAAAATCTTATTTCTTACCCCAATATGGTAAATCTTCCAAAACCCATACCTCCCTTTTATACACTAAACAATATTCTCCCCCTCCTCCTTCCACCCTTTCTGATAGGCCCCTCTTGAGAATCCACTAAGTGGTGGTGCTCCACTGATTAAAAAGGGGAGAGGGAAAGATGGCCTGAGCCGAGCCTTCCGCTTTGTCCCATTGCCATGGCCAGAGGAACAGAAGGGTTTGGAAACCAGAGTTCACTCTTGTCTGTTGTACCAACTATTGATCTGTCAGCATTAAGGTTTGCACAGAGTTACACTGAAACTTCTATTCTTTTATTTTTTATTTTTGTTTTTGAGTATTTTTTTTTTAATTTTATTTTTTATTTTTTAAAAATTTACATCTAAATTAGTTAGCATATAGTGCAACAATGATTTCAGGAGTAGATTCTTTAGTGCCCCTTACCCATTTAGCCCATATCCCCTCCCCCAACCCCTCCAGTGACCCTTAGTTTGTTCTCCATATTTATGAGTCTCTTCTGTTTTGTCCCCCTCCCTGTTTTTATATTATTTTTGTTTCCCTTCCCTTAGGTTCATCTGTTTTGTCTCTTAAAGTCCTCATATGAGTGAAGTCATATGATTTTTGTCTTTCTCTGACTAATTTCACTTAGCATAATACCCTCCAGTTCCATCCACATAGTTGCAAATGGCAAGATTTCATTCTTTTTGATTGCCAAGTAATACTCCATTGTATATATATACCACATCTTCTTTATCCATTCATCCATCGATGGACATTTGGGCTCTTTCCATAATTTGGCTATTGTTGATAGTACTGCTATAAACATGGGGGTGCATGTGTCCCTTTGAAACAGCACACCTGTATCCCGTGGATAAATGGCTAGTAGTGCAATTGCTGGGTCATAGGGTAGTTCTATTTTTAGTTTTTTTGAGGAACCTCCATACTGTTTTCCAGAGTGGCTGCACCAGCTTGCATTCCCGACTGTTTTATTTTTAAACATATTTTTTTGGAATCTTTAATCAGCTTTTAATGTAATATTTTATGTCTTGAGACTTCCTTACATATTCTAGAGAGATGCCCACTTTGTTAGGTACATGATTTGCAAATATTCTTCCAATTTGTACTTTGTCTTTTTTCTTCTCCTAACAAGGTCATTCACAGAGAAAAAATTTTGATTTTTGTGAATTCCGGTGTATCAGTTTTCTCTTTTAAGGAATATGCTTTTGGTGTGTCAGTTCTAATCTTCTGCCTAGCCTCATTTATATTCTTTTTTAAAAAAATTTTATTTAGGGGAACCTGGGTGGCTTAGTCTGTTGAGTGTCTGACTTCGGCTCAGGTCATGATCTCACTGTTCATGGGTTCGAGCTTCGCATTGGGCTCTGTGCGGACAGCTCGGAACCTGGAGCCTGCTTCAGATTCTGTGTCTCCTTGTCCCTCTGCCCTCCCCCACTCATACTCTGTCTCTCTTTCTCTCTTTCAAAAATAAATATCAAAAAAAATTTTAAAAAATTTATTTAAATCCAGGTCAGTTAACATAATTGTAATAGTGGTTTTGGGAGTAGAACCCAGTGATTCATCACTTACATATAACACCCAGTGCTCATTCCAACAAGTGTCCTCTTTAATGGCCATCACCTACTTAGCCTACCTCCCACCAACCTCCTCCATCAACCCTGTTTGTTCTTTGTATTTAAGAGTCTCTTATGGTTTTTCTCCCTCTCTGTTTTTATCTTATTTTCCTTCCCTACCCTTATGTATATCTGTTGTGTTTCTTGAATTCCACATATGAATCAAATCATGCAATGTCTTTCTCTCACTGACTTATTTCGCTTAGCTTTATACATTCTAGTTACCTCCACATTGTTGCAAATGGCAAGATTTTAGTCTTTCTGATCACCAGGTAATATTCCATTGTATATATATACACCACATCTTTTTTCTTTTTTTTTTTCTCCACTATTCATAGAACAGTTTATTGACCTACCTCATCTGGCAGGCCGTGGGCCCCTTCTGACCAGAAGTGTCAGTCTTATAACACATCTACTTTATCCATTCATCAGTAGATGAACATTTGGGCTCTTTCCATAATTGGCTATTGTTGATAGCGCTGCTATAAACATTGGGGTGCATGTGCCCCTTAAAATCAGTCTTTTTGTATCCTTTGGATAAATACCTAGTAGTGCAATTGGTGGGTTGTAGGGTAGCTCTATTTTTAATCTTTAAAAAATTTTTGAGGAAGCTCCATACTGTTTTCCAGAGTGGCTGCACCAGTTTGCATTCCCCCCAGCAGCACAAAAGAGTTCCCCTTTCTCTGCAGCCTCACCACATCTGTTTTCTCCTGAGTTAATTTTAGCCATTCTAACACATTTAAACTAATACTCATTGTATCACTGCTTCTGATCATTTCCATTTGCCACTAACTAGTATCAGGTAGATGGCTATAGGATAAAAACGTGGACTTTCAGAAACCACTGTTTCATATGGTGATCTTATATTGATTTTTCATTCATGGTGAAATTTAATGCAGTAAGTGCTTTATATTTTAGCTTTTAATGTACCTTAAATATTAACCTAGACAACAACTGTAAGTCACCCTTGTTATTTCTTCCTTGGGATATAAGGAGTTATGTATTACTGAACAGCTCAGTTTCTGACTTCTTTCTTGAATGCTGCATGAAAAAAAATTACGTCACCTTCAACCACTTTTAAAGGGGTTTAATTAAATTAGGAGATAAATATGTACTCGGTAACGTGATTTAGTATCAGAATTGGGAATTAGTTATGACACATTCACTTTGGTTTGGAAACAAATGTATGAACATATAGAGAGACCTGTAGTTGTAATTTAATGTTATTTTGTAAATATGCTTTAGTAATCAAAAGTAATTTCCACAGGGTCGTGAATCTGGCACCATTCAGAGATACAGTCTTCCTAATGTTGGTTTGATTCAAAAGTATTCCCTTAACTGTCGATCCTACCAGTTATCCTTGAATTGCAATTCTAGGTAAGTCTGAAAATTCTCTTCATATAGATGCTGGGCTTAGAAGTTATCAATTCGGATTGTTGGATTTATGTAATAAATACAAAGATGTGTATTTGTTTTAAACTTGTCTTATGGTTCAGTGTGGTTTTACTGTACTATATTTATATTTAAATGTTTATTTATTATACGGTATTTAGATGTTTTTCTCTAATTGGCAAAATATAGAAATTCAAATGTAATACTTTAAATTGTTTGCGTGCCAGTTGCTTTAATTCCTTTGGATACTTTTTCCTCACAAGGAAGCAAAATGGAGAGTAGTCTATGTCTTCTATCAAATTTAAGAAATTTTTAAAACCAGTTATTTTTTTAAAGCCATTTCTTTTTTCTTTTTCTTTTTTTATTAATTTTTAAAAAATGTTTACTTATTTTTGAGAGAGAGAGACAGACAGACAGAGAATGAGCAGGGGAGGGTCAGAGAGAGAGGGAGACACAGAATTTGAAGCAGGCTCCAGGCTCTGAGCTGTCAGCACAGAGCCCGATGTGGGACTCACGAACCATAAGATCATGACCTGAGCCGAAGTCGGACGCTTAACTGACTGAGCCACCCAGGTGCCCCTTAAAGTCATTTCTGCCTTCTTCCCAGATTTGGATGAACTGATTTTGCACAAGAAGGGTAATAGGTAATTATATTCGTGATTGCTGATTGTCATTTTACCATCTTGTTTCCTTTCTCCAATTTCAATATTTGTAGTCGTCTTGCTATCATAGATATCTCAGGAGTTCTAACTTTCTTCGACTTGGACGCTCGGGTAACAGACAGCACAGGACAGCAGGTCATTGGCGAGTTGTTAAAATTGGAGCGTAAAGATGTCTGGGATATGAAGTGGGCCAAGGATAATCCAGATTTGTTTGCGATGATGGAGAAGACAAGAATGTATGTTTTCAGAAACTTGGATCCTGAGGTAAACACAAGAAATGAGCATTAGCAGTACATAAATAATGAGCCAGATGTGAAAACCTGGCTATTTCCCTTTTGTTTCCTTAAGAGGTTTGTTGGTGTTGGAGGCGTAAATTTCTGAAAATAAATAGAAACATATCTGTGGATTTGTAAAATATTTGGTCATAAGTGGGAATAATACTCATCCTTTAAAAAGTCTCTGCTTTCTCTGAAAGGCACTTCCTAAGCATTTATCTGTACTTTTTAAAAGACGGAACCATGGTCTCTAATACATAGTCTTTATTTTTTCCTTGTCAAAGTTAAGAAAAAAAGAAAATCAGTAGTAATATTTACCAAAATTGCTTAAAACAACCTAACCAAAAAAGTGTAGGCTTTTATTCTCCTTTGCCTCCCTGTCCACCTTAATCTGTGCTTCCTTATTTATGTTCACATGACCTCTATCAGCCACTAATCCTGGTCTTTCTCACTCTGATGATTTTATGAATATGCAAGTGTGGACTGATTAATCTGCCCTCTCTGGAGTATCAGGAAGCCACTTGCTCACTAATTTTAAAGTTATATTTTGATTTTCTACTTGCGGCTCACATCAGCTAATTGTTTTTTTTTTAAGTTTATTTATTTTGACAGAGAGAGCAGGGGAGGGGCAGAGAGAGAATCCCAAGCAGGCTCCACACTGCCAGCGCAGATCCCGATACAGGGCTCGAACCTACAAACTGTGAGATCATGACTTGAGCTGAAGTCAAGAGTCGGACACTCAGCCGACTGAGCCACTGGGGTGCCCCACATCAGCTAATTTTTAAGTTTGGAACTTCCCTGTCAGTCTGCTCTGGACGAACTGTTAGCATTTGTGTTTAGGAAATTCAATGTAATTTGAGTGGTAGCCTAATCAAAGCATCATTGAGATAAATTTTTATGTAATTTTTGAATAATTAATGATTTCCAGTTGGGAATTTTCTGTATGGTTGTTGCACCCAACAAATGTAAATAATAATAAATAAGTTGATAGATATCATTAATTGATGTATGGGTTTGCGGTTTCCTTTTTGGAAAGAAATTGCATGCTTGGACCACTGAGCTGCCAAAAATCTTCTAGAGTGATTTATTTAGTGGTGAACTATTAAACTGTCCCTTTAATATCTTAAATTATTTTCACATTTCCCCATTTTAGTGCTACTCAGGATCTTTGGGCTGGGAAATGACCTCATGTGAATTGTTCTCAAAGGCTTTGTCAGGAATTTTAAGGATCTTTGTAGTTTTTAGCCCCTGAGTAGGGTTTAAAGGAAAGGCATTCAGGGCTGCTGCATTTAACTTGTAAGCAGGGGCTTCTTTCAAGGCTCCAAGGGAAATTTGACACTTGCCACAAAGTAAGTGTAAAAATTTGACAGGTAACCACAGGCTAACCTTGAGGATGGGAGAATACTTTTTGAATGTTAGGGCCCTTTTTCCATCCGTGTCCCCATGCGTACTAAGTCAGAAATCATATGCCTGGGCGAGTGTTGTTCCTGGCTGTTTGTAACGTGTGTGTAGCACACACGCTCAGTCTAGCACCAGGGGACGTCTTGGCTTGGTGCAAAGTGCTTCTTAAGTAGTTTTAACAGAATAGCCTTCCCCTCCCCTCCTTTTTTAGAGTCATTTTCAGGCTTGGCAAGTAGTTCAATTTCTATTGGATTTAAAGCTAGATGGATTTCTTTCAACCTCACCACTGACTGGATTTCTTTATAAGTCATGCTGTGCTGTTCTGTTCATTCATGAGGACACTGGCTGGCTGTTGTCCCTGCTTGGTTAGTTATTGGTTAGTTACTCTGCTGTTCATTTCTTTGGCTGCTCATTGACTGATTATGTAAGGACGTACTCTTTAAAACAGGATTTACTGGAGCTCCTTTAGGGCATAGTATTCTTTTACTATTCAGGAGATAAGCTGTTATTTGACAGTTAATACTGAATCCATTTTTGTCCATTTGAGTGTTAGGAATTCTAGATTCATACCTTCCTTTAAGTTGTAAACCTTTCTTCAGATTATAGATGAAAAACGGGTGCCATTTGTGTGTGAAGTTGTAGTTCACTGATAAAGCACACTTTCTGAGAATTTGGAAATGAGTATTTAATGTTGATATTCCCTGCTTGGTCATTTTTATCTCCAGTGACCCCCTAAAGGTACCAATTCAGCTTTTCTAGTCTTTTTCTTGGATCTTCCCTTCCATTGGTACTACTTCATATTCATATTCCTTTCATATCTCATATTTTTATCACTCAGCTCATTTTTATACACTTCTTTACCAAACAAGAAGTTTCCAAATTTTTGAATCCGTATCTTCATCTATGCATAATTATTCATTTAGAAATGATATACGTGACTTACCATTATTAATACAAGTACTTTACGAATCATGTCCCTAAAATAGAAATTCTGAAAGAATGAGGAAAAAAATACATTTAAGAGGCTGAAGTGAACTTTATTTTGAAATGTCAGGGTGCTGTAGTTCTCACTGCCATTAGCTAGTGTCTGAGCATCGTGCACACTTGAATTATTAACTTCGTAAAGTCTTGTGTTTCAAATCGTCTTCTTGATAATTTTCAATTGTTTAGCTGACTTTCTGTCAGATCTGATTCGAATGTGATTGTTTTCACTTTCTAATGTGGCTAACCCCAGAGTTTGTGCCAGGAGTAAAGGGGGTGACTGTTCCGCCTCATCTTGTTTGCTTGTGCTTGCGTTCCAATATTCCACTTCATTCACGTATTCTTTCCAGGGAGATTTTTAAACCGCTTGTCCAATTTATGAGAGTTAGCTCAAAATTAGAGACTGTAATCCCCGAATCCGCTTAACTAGGTATATACAAACTTCGGTATGTCACAATATGCTGCAATTAAATGGATAAGCGCTCAAGATACCTGTTATACTGTACATGTTCTGAGACCTTCTGATGTATGTACTGGGTAAGAGTACTTAATACAGTATAGATTAGTGAAGTTTAAAATAGTTTCTTAATAAAAATAAATTTCTTATGTACTGAGTAGGAGAGTGTATCCTGCTTTTGTTGACCACTGGTCTAAAACTTCATATTCAATGGAAATATGGATGGATATCTAGTGAGTTTTGGAAAATAATGAGAATTAGATGAGATAATTCAAGTAGAAGTTGACTTTTTAAAATCCGAATAATATAAATATATTTGCATATTTACTTGTGTGCCAATAATCATAGATTATTTTGGAAACTCTTAGTTTTTAACCTTCCTTCCAATCTTTATTTTCTCCCTTTCTCTTTATTTTTGGTATAACTTTTTATCCACACATCATCTTTTATGACTTTATTTTTTGGCTACCTTGCTTTGTTTTTTGTCTAGTCAAAAATAAAGCAATTTTCTAATGATAAACATTTTTATACAGGTATATTTGGATACATATTGTATCCAAATAATTAAAATATATGAAAGGCCTCTATAATTTACAAGAAGTATGTTATTATATGCTTAATTCTTGAATTAAATTTTATCCTTGATTCTTTCTGTGTGATCATTGCTCATACTTGCCTTTACATAATACAACTTTTTTTGAGGAAATAAAGAAATTTGGTAAAATTTTCTCGTATAATCAACAATTTTTACTTAAAAAAATTTCTTTTATGTTTACTTATCTTTGAGAGACAGAGACAGAGCGTGAACAGGGGAGGCAGCAGAGAGAGAGGGAGACACAGAATCTGAAGCAGGGTCCAGGCTGAGCTGTCAGCACAGAGCTGGACGTAGTGCTTGTACTCATGAATGGTGAGATCATGACCTGAGCTAAAGTTGGATGCTTAACCGACTGAACCACCCAGGTGCCCCAACAATTTTTACTTTTTAAGAGAAAATGTCACTTTAAGACTCAAATGCATATAATGTGCACACAGAGCCCCATTCTTAAACTTTGACATACTAAAACTAAATATGATTCAATTTTTAAAAATCTGATTCAATTTTTACCTCTAATTTCCATGTTTTTAAGTATCTTCCTGTAGTTTCTATCACATGAAGAACTAAGTATCAGAGTTATAAATTTGATACATTATTTCCTTTGAATTTTGCTTACTTTCTATTTCATGATACACACACACACACACACACACACACACACACACACACACACATATTAAAAACACATTCCAGGGGTGCCTGGGTGGCTCAGTCAGTTGAACGTTCGACTTTGGCTTATGTCATGATCTTGCGGTTCATGGGCTGGAGTCCCGTGTCGGGCTCTGTGCTGACAGCTCAGAGCCTGGAGCCTGTTTCGGATTCTGTGTCTCCCTCTCTCTCTGCCCCTCCCTGACTCAGCTTGGTCTTTCTCTCTCTCAAAAAACAAATAAACATTAAAAATTACATTCTGGTATTATTTCCATTACCAGACATTATCTTATCCTTTTCATAGTGCTCTTGGAGGTAGTAAGTATAGTGAGAGTTTATTTCTTGTTATTTATATAATATTTATATCTCCTTTTTCTACTAGAGATTTAGGGCAGCTACTTTACATTATAATATGCATTTGCTACACTTTATTTCTATAAGCTTGCGTAATACTAAGAAAAGAGACAGACCTGTAACAGACTTGTGTATTTACATCTTGGCAAATTAAATCTTATGTAGAAAATCTATCAGGAATGCTCTCTGGCTAATTTTATAGAGGATGGACTTTGCAGTATGGGGTAAGATTTCTTTGATATATGTACTTACATACGACTATAGTGTTTGTTGGTTTTATTAAGAATTAAATTTAATGTTGCATTGCATGAGTAAGAATTATCAAGTGGTATAAGGCATTTTTGGATTGAGAAAAATTGGACTGATGTTAGATGCTATTAGGGAATTAATATTAATTATATGAGGTGTAATAATAGTAATGAGGCCATTTAAAGAACATCCTTATCTTTTAGAGATATGTACTGAAATATTTAGGGGTGAGATGTCATGATGTCTATACATTTTACTTGATTTACTTTAAAAGACTTCATCCAAAAAATCGACTGAAGCATATTTAGCAAAATGTTAATAATATTTAGGTGATGGACATATGGATGTTAATGACATTCTGTCTAATTTTCTGTTGATTTGAAAATGTTGAAAATAAAATACAAAGTCATATGTTAAAGGAAGGAAAATTTTGTACAATTAAGCATAACATTTGTCTTTATCTTTAAAGGAGCCCATTCAGACTTCTGGATATATTTGTATCTTTGAGGATTTAGAAATTAAATCTGTTCTTTTGGATGAGATATTGAAGGTAATTCTTAAAAAACAATTGTATTTTTGTTGCTGGCTTGACTGGGATTTGTTTTATTTTATGCCCAGGCAGTGTGGTGTTCCTCTTAGGAATGTGGATTGACCCTCCTTGGTCACTTGTACCGCTTTTAGACAGGTTCCTTCATCTTTTTTGAACTTCATTTTCCTTTCTTGTTTATAAGCCTCAATTATTTTTTTCAATTTTTTCCTCTATAAAATGTGGATAATAATGGCTCCTATCTCACAGGATTGTTATTGTATAAAGTAATCTGTGAAAAGCACTTACCACAGTGTTTGGATCAAGAGCTCAAAAAATGGTGGCTAGTTGTGGTTGTCATTGTTTTTATGTTAATAACAAAGAGAAGAAATATTTGACAATTTACTTTGTTCTTTTGAGCTCTAAGACAGGTAACTTTTTGTTTGCAGGGCCACTATCCTCCTATTTTTTTTTCAGGCTTTATAAAATAATCCAGTTCTGATTCCAGCTATCTTTTTGAACCCCTACTTTGGCCTTCATTGACTATCTTTTGAGAATTTCTTTCTCTAAGAATATATTAAAAACATTTTTACTTTCATTTTATACAAAGCATTTACTTTTTTCTGTATACTTCATATATTTTTTGGAATTGGGTTAATAGAGTTTTACATTTCTGAAGTTAGTTGCAATTTGTAGCATGGTTTCATGTTTTGGTTTGATATGTAAATTGTAGCCCTTTAAAGCCCTTTGTTTGTGAGCCTGTTTTTTTTTTTCCCCCATGAGAAATTTATTGGAGCACTAGAGCTGAAGGAATACAAAAGGAAAAGGAAGGGAATTTACTAAATTTACATTCACTAAAGTGCCTTCATAGGAGGTGTTCAATTGTCATTTGTCATTGCATGTCACTCTTCATTTGTCATTACAACTGTGCCCGGTAGATAATACACAGACCTCATTTTTAGTGGAGAAAGCTCTTCGTGAGTAAAATGATTTACCAAAAGTCTGTCTGTTCACTGACTCAGCAGATGTTTATTGGCAGTCAGCAAGGCAAGTTCCTGGCCTCAAGTAGAGGGGTTGGGGAGGTAGACAAGAAATTCAGCAACCAGCAAAGGGGCGGGGCTGGCGCAGTTCAGTGGGCAGGTGCGTCTTTCAGAGGTCTGTGGGGAGAGAGCGCTGGTACAGTTCTGAGACTGTGAACCACGTGAGTAGTACAAGGCTGGCATTGTGCTAAACGTTTGATACGTGTTATCTCATTTAATCCTCACAATTCTAGGAAGTCAGTCTGATTATTATCTTCATTTGTTCAGATGAAGAATCTGAGGCTTGGAGAGAGAAACTCATTTGCCAGTGACACCCAGTTGGCAGTAGGCAGAGACGTGAATGATTTCACTCCAAGCCGTCTGGCTTCAAAGCTGGTGTATGTAATTGGTAGCACTGGCGGAACTGAAGGGGAACAGTCGTGGGGGAGGTTGGCCCCAGTCATACGAGGCCTTGTGTGCCTTCTGTGGAGTTTGGACTGCCTCCTGGAGTCACTGGGGGAGTAAAGCAGGAGAGTGACGTGATTGGGTTTATATTTGGGGAAGATGGCCTTGGCTTCCTGGGTGGGCACAGGACGGGGGTACAGCAGGTTTTAGAAAGAGTTGTTACATAGCCAGTAGGCTGAGGAATTAGGATCTAAGCTTAGATCTGTTTGAATCCAAACCTCATGCATTTTCCATACTACTTTCTACTTTGTGCCAGGGATTTCTGGGAGAACTTTTCAGTTTCTAAGTACAGTGGTTTAGTTGCAGGTGGGGAGGGCCAGATGCAGCTTAGTTCTGGGAGCCATTGCTGTTTTCTGTATGTGGGGGCGGGGGGCTCTAATTTTCTCCTGGGCTTCACTTTTTCTTTACTTGGAATATGTAGGATATTGGTGAGTTCATTATAACTGTTTTCTTTTCTTGGCCATTAGCTAGCTATTTCCTGCAAGACTGGCCTTCAGAAAAAAAAATTTTGGAGGGGTCATCTAGCTAAATTAACAAAAGGAAAGAGATAATGAAAACTAGCTCTTCCTTTTATTTGCTTGTCTGCTGCCCAACAGCACAGGGGACAACTGTCTCATTTCCCCCCGGCAAGGAGAGAGTAGATTAAGGAGTGAGCTGGTAGAGGCTCCTGCACATGTCTTTTCTCAGCACTTTGGGTGAGAAGAGAATAGTAGCTCCTGGGAACATGAGAGTTAAGCTGAGGGAAACAAGGCTGTATGATTGTAAGACAACCCTTCTTCCACTGTCCTCTTTTCCCTGTGGGCAGCCTAGTAACCTCAGGAGGAACTTCACCTGTGGATTGTGGCTGTTTTCCAGATAACTCAAAGACCCACACATTGGAATATCTTTTCTTCCCATTTTGGTTTACAACATGATACAGTTGTTTGTGTGTGTGCATGTGTTTTACTGTAAAAAAGAAACACATACTCTAACGGCAGGTATTTGCATTTCTTTTCATCTTTACTTTTAGAATCCAGAACACCCAAACAAGGATTATATAATTAACTTTGAGATCCGGTCCTTGCGAGATAGTCGAGCATTGATTGAGAAGGTTGGAATTGAAGATGCATCTCAATTCATCGAGGACAATCCACACCCCCGACTTTGGTATTTAAAAATAAAAAATCCTCCCAAAATGTCTGGTGTATGCATTTAAAGTCTCAGCTCTATTGTCTCCCACTCTCATGGTAGCCTTCATGGGGGTAGACTTGCATTCTTGTTCTTTTTATTTAAAAAAAAAAAATTATTGTTTTTTATTTATTTTTTGAGAGAGAAACAGAGAGTGAGTGGGGAAGAGGCAGAAAGAGAGGGAGACACAGAATCCGAAGCATGCCCCAGGCTCTGAGCTGTGAGCACAGAGCCCAACGCAGGGATGGAATCCATGAACCGTGAGATCATGACCTGAGCCGAAGTGATGCTTAAGTGACTGAGCCACCCAGGCGCCCCTTTGCTCTTCTTTTTAAAATACAGAAATTAAATTCAGATTTGGAAGTACTCAAAATAAGCATAATATTAAGTAAAAAATACATAAATATGTTAAAGTAATCACTTCCCACCATGTTTAACTAGAAACAACAGGTATAATAATTAAATTCGGGTTCAAGACTTGTTTATCAGTAATGGCAATAAGCTTTTCTGTTTCTTGTTTTAATAAAGGCGCCTACTGGCTGAAGCAGCTCTTCAGAAACTCGATCTGCACACGGCAGAGCAAGCGTTTGTGCGCTGCAAAGATTACCAAGGCATTAAGTTCGTGAAGCGCCTGGGCAATCTACAGAGTGAGTCCATGAAGCAGGCTGAAGTTGCTGCCTACTTCAGCAGGTTTGAAGAGGCAGAAAGAATGTATCTTGATATGGACAGAAGGTGAGTAATGAAGGTACAGGCATTCTGGAGTACTTCTGGCATTCATGCTTTTCTTCTGTACAAATGAGGAATGTACAGTAGACTAAATGTGTCATACCACTTCTTTCAGAAAATAATCTCAGTTTAGTTACAACCTGGATATTCCACGTGGCCCTTACATTAATTTATGTATTGAAGTTTGGAGGCTGTTTCCTTTTTCTTTTTTTCTTTTTTTTTTTTTTTTTTACATATATTAATGGCTGGCCATGGGAGGTTTTCTATTTGGTAGAAAAAAAAACATAAGACTGCAGAGACTGGGGGCTTTTATCATTTATTATGCAGCTCAACGTTTGGGTTTTCTTTTTTGATTTAGACCTTTATTTAATTTTTTGTCGTCAAGGACCATGAAATAAAAATGAACAGTATATAGGGATTGAGTTTTATTCTTTATGTTCATTTTAGATTTGCATAAAATAATGTATGTATTTCAGCTATAAACATTATGTCTAAATTTTGTTAATATTATTTGTACTTCAAGGAGATCCCTAATACTGCTTAAGCCCTGAAAAGAAAGATAAAACCAAATATGTGTTTATATGTATGGGTTTTTTTTTTTTAATGTTTATTTATTTTTCAGACAGAGAGAAACAGAGCATGAACGGGGGGAGGGCCAGAGAGAGGGAGACACAGAATCTGAAACAGGCTCCAGGCTCTGAGCGGTCAGCACAGAGCCTGACACGGGGCTCGAACTCGCGACCACAAGATCGTGACCTGAGCTGAAGTCGGGCGCCTAACCGACTGAGCCACCCAGGTGCCCCAGTATATGTATGATTTTTAAATAAGCCTGATCATGTCTCAATAATTGATGAAAAGAAGTTATTATTATTTAAATCATTATTTTGCTAGGAAAATTGGAAGGCTAGGAAAATAAAAGGCAGGAAGTTATTTCCTTTTCCTGATTTCAAGTTCTCCCCATTGCCTCTTTCCTGGTCAAATTTCTAAAATGTTTGGGGAGGTAACTTGTCCGTCTGTTCACTGCTGGGTATTCTCAGTACCCCGGAATTGACCCTAGCATGGGGTAGGCACTTCACAAGTATTTGTCAGGTGAATGAATGTATGCTATTGTTTACAGAGATCTTGCTATTGGCCTCCGGCTGAAATTGGGAGATTGGTTTAGAGTACTCCAGCTCTTGAAAACTGGATCTGGTGATGCAGATGACAGTCTCCTTGAACAAGCCCACAATGCCATCGGAGACTACTTCGCTGATCGGCAAAAGTGGTAGGCGACCTATGTGAACCTCTTCATCTGTTCATGTAGCACTTGATATGCTGCCTGAGTACTTCCCATTGGCACAAAGCTGGGGACATTGAAGGCCGTCCCCCTGGATTCTTAAATTCAAGCAGATTTAAATTCACAATGGGGAGCAAGAGATCCTTGATAAGTGTTACAAAACTTCAGAGTTTCCAAACTCACAAACGTGTGCTTAGTTTCAGGCAGGTTTCTACTGTTTAAGACCACAGTGTGCATTTCAAAGACATATGATTTATTTCTGAAAAAAGGAAATGTATTTTATGTTTTCTTGTAGATTATTTTCAGAAGTCATTGGCTTTTATTCTTAGGTTTTCATTTGATCAATACACTTATTTATGTCCGTGTTTGGAAGCACAACTGTATATCCAGTTACAACAATTTTTCTTAATAGCCAAAGAATGTTGCAACTAAAATGTGCTTCAGAGTCTTTAGATTTTATCCCCCCAGTTTATACACTTCAAAGACATGCTGTAACTGAAGATGGTAACTAGAGTAATACTAGTAATTCTAATGAGCATTTTTAATGAGAGTGTTTATTTATCAGGAGATTCACATTAGTTTTAGAAATTGTTCTTTTTTTTTCCCCCATAGGTTGAATGCTGTACAATATTATGTACAAGGCCAGAACCAGGAACGCTTAGCTGAATGCTATTATATGTTGGAAGATTATGAGGGATTGGAGAATCTTGCCAGTTCACTTCCAGAAAACCACAAGTTGCTTCCAGTGGGTATTAAAAATTTTAGTTTTTAGATTTGTTAGGTTATTTTTATTAGGTTTTGTGTTATAGTCAGGAAATATCTTCTGTCAGAAAGAAAATTTAAAATCTATAATCTCATAGTTTCTTAAATGTGGAATGATACTTTTAATTGTTAAAACAATATATCAATATTACAGACTGCTTGAAAATAGAGGGAAAATTAGTCATATTCCCACTACTTTAACATGTTCACAATCTCCTATAGTATTGTCAGTTTTATAAAATTGCTTTTAAAAGTTAGCTGACACATGAAATATTTACAGTTAAAATCTCTTGTCAGAGGTTTGCTTCAAAATTATCTGAGCTGGGTCTGGGGATTAGTGTGTGTGTATGTATGTTTGAAATTTGCTGTAATAAAGGTTTAAAAAGATAGCTTGACTTTTATTAGGTTATGTTAACAAAGTATTTAGTGTTAAAAAAGAAAAAACAGAGTTCTCTGGAAATTTGTTTTGAATGTCCTTTTTAAGCCTCTTAATTCTTGAATGATGTTAATGAGTTTATATTTTATTTGTTTTATGTAAAATGTAAGTCATTGAGCTGTATAGTACCTGTAGAGTTAGCATCTCTCAACTGCAGGGTCGGGACATGTTATCGGTTGTGAGTTCTACCACAAAATTTTTGTTTGTTAATTAGTAGATGATAGAATTCTGATAATTCAGTTTTGTCTCTTGTGAATTAGAGCCATTATCCCTGTTATAATGGCATTTTCATGTACTTTATTCTCAGTCCTGTGTTTTCTTGAGTAGGAAAGAAACTGAAATTAGTTACAACCTTGGATATCGGGACAGTGTATCCTGCATTAATGTCATCTGTTCGGTGTGTCTGATGATGCAGAAAAGAGTATTGCTGTAGGATATCCAGAATAGTATTATTACTGAGTAAATATTAAGTTATTATAGCTATAGTAATAATTAAATAATTAAAATGCTTAAAAATTTTTAGTAGTGCAAATGTTTTTTTTAGTATTGCAAATTTTAAATCAAGTTTTTGAAGGAGTTTTTAATAATACGGTAAAATTTACATAATGTTTAATTGAAAAATACAGAGAACGGAACTATATATAGTATGAACACAATACATATACCAACTCACACATACATATAGATTCCTAAGACACAGATGTTAGGAAATGACATCAGACTATTGAGAGAGATTTCCTATGGGTAGTAAGATTGTAAGTAACTTTACATTTTTTGTGCTTTCTAATTTTTATTTACCATTACAGTCTATTACTTTGTAACCAGAAAAATATAAACATTACTTTAATTAATTAATTAAATGCTTAGTTTTATTTTAGAGAGAGAGAGAGAGAGAGATAATGTGAATGGGGAGGGGCAGAGAGGAGGGGGGTACAGAGGATCCAAAGCAGGCTCTGTGCTGAGAGCAGAGAGCCTGATATTGGGCTCAAACCCATGAACTATGAGATCATAACCTGAGCCAAAGTTAGACACTCACTGAGCCATCTAGGTGCCCCTAAACATTACTTTTAAAAAGATGGTTGGATCTAAAACATACTTTTATGATTTTCCCAAAATATTTTATTATTTTTTTTAATGTTTATTTATTTTGAGAGAGAGAGAGAGAGACAGCACAAACAGAGGAGGGGCAGAAACAGAGGGGGAGACACAGAATCAGAAGCAGGCTTCAGGCTCTGAGCTGTCAGCACAGAGCCCGACATGGGGCTTGAACCCACAAACTGTGAGATTATGACCTGATCACAGGCTCTGTGCTGATAGCTCAGAGCCTGGAGCCTGCTTCCGATTCTATGTCTCCCTCTCTCTCTACCCCTCCCCTGCTTGTGCTCTGTCTTTCTCTCTCTCTCAAAAAATAAATAAATGTTTAAAAAATTAAAAAAAAAAAAAAAGAAGTAAGGGTAGGGAGAGGAAAACTCTTGCCAATTAGATATCCAGAAGGAAAAAAAAATTGATTTTCTGAAAATGGAGAGTGAGCCAGATGGGTATGGTGGGTTTGTGTTGTGGTTCTCCTTCCTTCCCACCACCCTTGGAGGGAGCTCTGTTTGGGATCTGGCTTCCTGAATTAATGAATGGCCTGTCTGGGGCATTTCTTCAGAGAGGTATTAGAGAGCTCTGTGAGTGTGAGATTTTCCTTAAGCCTCTAAGATTACCATTGTTATACCATCAGTTGCCTTAAATGTTTTTTTCACACACTCGTGTGGGGTTTGTTTCCCAGCTTGACGTTTCTGTGCCCTAGCTACTAGAGGAGCAGAGTGCAGGATGTTCCGGACCTGGTTAAAAAGTAGATCTGCAGCCGGAGCCAGTGAAGCCCCGGTTTCGTAGACAGTGATGCCTTAGCCTCCTTTCTGGTTTGTAGCCTCTGCCCCTGTGTATGTTGCAACGAAAAATTACTGTAAACACCAGTAAATTTAATATTCGTATGTCCCTATGGAGTTTTGTAAATTAAACTATAAGTGATTTCCTTGGTCTGTGAGATCTGATAATATTGTTCTGTCCTCACAGGAAATAGCACAAATGTTTGTGAGGGTTGGAATGTGTGAACAAGCAGTGACCGCATTTTTGAAATGTAATCAGCCAAAGGCAGCAGTAGATACCTGTGTACATCTCAACCAAGTAAGGAACTGAAAATTAAGGTCCCTAGTCATCCTTTTAGACTGTTGCCACTGTAGGGTTGAGGTGGATTTTGTGAAAGGAGCTAGATGCTTTCTTACTTTGTTGAGGACCTAGAAAATACTGGAATTTGCATTTACCTCTTGAAGTGCTACCGTTAAGGGTGACCCACTCGTAACTAAGTCAATATGGGGACAAACCCTGTGCTTTTTAGTCAGGCAACTTGTTGTCTGGAAGTAATTTCATAATTTTCTGCATTTTATTAGGGTTTTGTTTCCAAAGAAGGACTAGTTAATGGTCATTGCAAGAGGAAGGAATTGAGTTACCTTATCAGTATTTATTTTGGCAATCTATTTTCCTGTCTCTTTAGAGAAAACATATATTTGATATTCTTGGGAGCTGGAATTTAACTAAAATTAAAGTGCAGAATTGTGGAAATTGTTGAATATCAGTATATTCCTTTAAGTGTTTTCTTGAAGTATTTTATAAAGCTCCATTTGCTTTTTAAAAATAACTTTTAAATGTTAAATCTGATAGGACATTTTCTTAACCGAAATGGCATATTTTGTTCTACTATAAGCAAGTATAGCTTTTCCTCACTTCTAGCTGGTGCAAAATTGAATTATAATATTGTAATTATAAACTTTGAAGCTTTCCTTTTCTGATGTCCTTCTTAAGCAAATCACAGTCTTGGGCCATTTAATCATTTTGACATGTTTGACTTATAGAACTTATAATTGCTCTGATTTTAATTAAAGTTACTGTAAACTGCCTGGCAGGCTCAGTTTGTAGAGCATGAGACTCTTAATTAAAGTTACTGTATTAAAAAATATATATACTGGTTTTTAATTTTAATATAGTGTTATTTATTACTATAAACTTAAATCTTTATTGTGTGAATTTTATGACATGTATGACTATAAATGCTTCAGTAGCTGAATGGCATATTTTTCCCCCTCAGTGGAACAAAGCTGTTGAGTTGGCTAAAAATCACAGTATGAAAGAAATTGGATCCCTGTTAGCGAGGTATGCATCTCATTTATTGGAAAAGAATAAAACTCTTGATGCCATAGAACTCTATCGGAAAGCCAATTACTTTTATGATGCTGCTAAACTGATGTTTAAGGTAATACAATAATCTTGGTGAGTATTTGCTATGTTCTAGTTACCAATGTTTTCTTATGTACTGAAGAACACATTTTCCATTTTCTTGGAGAACAAGTACTTGCTATAGCAAAAGCCCTCTTGTTTTATTACTGCTATAACTATGCATTATCTTAGTATTATTACCTTTTACTAAAAAAGCTATTCATTAGTGTTAGCACCTTACTGATCCCTAAACAATTGAATATTTACTTAATACTGAAGTTAGCAAAGAGTTATAGAATTTTCAGGGACCATAAAATACAAATTCCCTTAATAATGGGAATTAAATCCTGTTGATAATAGAATTTTGTCCTTTTAAATGTATACATTTTAAGGGGCATCTGGGTGGCTTAGTTAAGTGTCTGACTCTTGGTTTTGGTTCAGGTCATGATCTTGTGTTTCGTGAGTTCAGGCCCCACGTGGAGCTCTTGCGCTGACAGAGCAAAGCCTGCTTAGGATTCTGTCTCCCTAGCTCTCTCTCTCTGCCCCTCCCTCACATATGCATGTGTGCACGCGAGTTCTCTCTCCTTCTCTCTCAAAATGAATAAAAAAACTTAAAAAAAATAAATGTACACATTTTAAATACATTACTATTTCATAATATGCATTTGGAAGGAAAAGGACTAATACAGTATTAATGTATATACATTTTATATTCTGTTCTATTTTTTTCCCGTTGATTTAATAAAAAAGGGAATATTCCCCTCAATCATTTAGATAAATCCTTCTTTCTGAAGTCTGTACCATGTTAAAGTCCTCTTATCTCAGTATACTTGGAACACTGTTTTTTAAAGTCTCCTTATGGAAAATGCTACCTCTTCCACGAAAACTTTCTTCATTTTGACTTACTTATTTAAGAGCATTTGTTATGAGTTGTAACTCCAAGGGCTAATGCCAAGGAAAGAACTGAGTACTTATAAGCTAAGGAAAAGGAAATGGGCTTAAAATGGGTGGTATTTATGTTCCATCCTACTGGTTTTTTTCTTTTTATTAAAGAATCAAATTTTAGAGATGATTGTATGTGTACAAATAAAGATTAAGAAATATCTTCCCCAAGTTCTTTAAATGTTTAAAGATTGCAGATGAAGAGGCAAAGAAAAGAACCAAACCTTTACGTGTCAAGAAGCTGTACGTACTGTCCGCTTTGCTTATTGAGCAGTACCATGAGCAAGTGAGAAATGCCCAAAGAGGAAAAGTGAAAGGAAAGAGCTCAGAGGTAAGGTAGAACATTACAGAACATGAAGTCATCTCAGGTGTTTAAGGAAAAAAGACTATCAAACTTCTCTTTAGGGACAGGCCATTTAATTTGCTTGTCTGCATTTATTTTCTTAAATGATATGAGGAAAAGGAGTCACTGACTTGGAATTAGTACTCAAATTTAGAAATTTCTGCTGAAGAATATTGTAAACTTTTCCTGCAAGACTAATTTGTAGACTTTGCTTTAATTTTTTTTACTTGGTAAACCCTTTCTAACCAGTGAGTTTTAAAAACCTTGCTAGAATATGTATATTACTTTATGTGTAAATGAATCTCTTACTAACTTAAAGTTTATAATGAGTTCTATTAAAAAATTTGACCACACCATGGGGAGAATTGTTTCACAGCATGTATGTTTGTCAGATCACATCAAGGTGCACTTGAAATAATTTACACTTTTATTGGTCAATTATAGTTTAATAAAGCGGAAAGAAATTTTTGATTACAGCAGCTTAACAAAATACGAATTCTAATGGAGAAATGAAGTCTGTAATGACAGTTTTGTAATGATCAAATCTACTTTCCTTAGTTTAATGTATAAACCGTCTCAGAAGTTGTCTTCGTTAGGGTGACTCATGGTTGCACTGACAGAAAACGTGGCTCTGCTTGACTCATAGGCCACATCTGCTTTGGCTGGTTTGCTGGAAGAGGAAGTTCTGTCTACAACTAGTCGTTTCACAGATAATGCTTGGAGAGGGGCTGAGGCTTACCACTTCTTCACACTTGCCCAGAGGCAGCTCTATGAGGGATATGTTGACACTGCATTGAAGACAGGTGGGCCTTTGACCCAACGGGTACAGTGTGTTTAAATTGAATGTGAAGAGCCAGCTCCTTCAGATTGCCCATATATTAACTTCAGTAACACTTTTATCCATGGGTTTATTTTCATGTTTGAGATTTGCTGTCTATAGTCTATTTTGCACATTCTCCTTTGTTTTGAAGTTCTTTTGATTTTTTTTAAATACATACGGTTCACATTAAAGTCAGAGGTTTGAGATAAGCAAAAAGAATGTCTATAGCATTCACTATTCTTTTCATTAAAAGTTAAAGTTTTGAATATATGTAAAAGTTTGTGTTTTTTATAATATCAGGAGTATAACATATGTCCTTTTTAAAAAACATAATGTGTTGTAAAATATTTCCATATTAATAGATTTCTATAGTATTTAACTTGTTTTTTTGTTAAAATGACATTGTAAAAAATATAATGTCACTTCTGTAATGATTACAGTCAAAACAGAAAAAAATAAAATAATCTAATAACTTGTAAAATAATCTTATAACTCAGAAGTAATGATTACTAACATTTGGGCGAACTTCATTTTAGACATTTCTCCATGCCTATAAAATTGTGGACAGTTTTCCTTAAGCTAGTATCATACAATATATGTTGTTCAGGGGCTTGCTTGCTTTATGCCCTCCGTTGTATATTGCAGTCATGTTTCCATGTTGGTAAACATAGATCCATGTTATCCCTTGTATTAGCAAGGGGACTGTAACAGTTTTTTTTCTAATTGGTTATTATACATAAGAATTATTTTTATTTTTACGTGTTTACAACTGACCTTTATTTAATTTTAACTGATTAATATGTGGTATAAATTATGCAGTTAGGTTTAAGATAGTTCTATTTCATATAACTTATACACAGTTTCTAAACTTGAAAGATAAATTAGAATTTTAACTTGAGAGTTTTCATCTACTGGGTGAAGAAATCCAATATACAATCTATTAATTCTACAGTACATTTTAAAGAAAGATTATAGGGGCGCCTGGGTGGCTCAGTCGGTTAAGCGGCCGACTTCGGCTCAGGTCATGATCTTGCGGTCCGTGAGTTTGAGCCCCGCGTCGGGCTCTGGGCTGATGGCTCAGAGCCCGGAGCCTGTTTCCGATTCTGTGTCTCCCTCTCTCTCTGCCCCTCCCCCGTTCATGCTCTGTCTCTCTGTCTCAAAAATAAAATAAATGTTAAAAAAAAAAAATTAAAAAAAAAATAAAGATTATATCTCTAGTATAGAAAAAGTAAAAATAAGATATGGCAGCTATCAAACGAAATGTCTGAACTGACAACTTAAGAGGCACATTGTCACTTCTCTTTTCTCAAAGTTCTGTTTCATTCAGTAAGACAAAAAAATCTCTTCAAAGAGATGCAAAGAAAAAACACGATTTCGTACTGCTTTGCTTTTTTATCAAAAAGAAACCTGATGTTATTTTGAGTATTATGACTAACAGTATAATATTAATTTACTTTTTTCTGGAATGCCACAGAAATTTTTAATATATTAACATGAAACAAAAGATGTGGGTTTTGATACCAATTTTTATTTTTATTTTGTCTTTGTGTGTGTTTCTGAATGGCAGAGCGTGCACATCATTTGATGGTGGTTGTTTTGTAGGACCTGAGCTGTTAGCTAGCGTTACAGAACTGGGAACTCATGTAACCTGCTTCCTTCTACCAGTGCTTCGATCTCCCACCGTTATTTTAAGTTTGTAAGAGTTCATGTAGGTTAAACTAAAGCAGCTTAACATAGACTCTTTTCCATGCACGATCATACTAATGATTTCTTTTCAAAATCTAAGTTGTCCTCTTTTCTCTAGCTCTTCACCTGAGAGACTATGAAGACATCATCCCTGCCGTCGAGATCTACTCTCTGCTAGCACTCTGTGCGTGTGCCAGTAGAGCTTTTGGTACTTGTTCAAAAGCTTTTATTAAACTTGAATCTTTAGAGACCCTCAGTTCAGAGCAGAAACAGCAATATGAAGATCTCGCTTTGGAAATCTTCACCAAACATACTCCAAAAGATAATAGAAAATCTGAATTGGACAGCCTTCTTGAAGGGTAGGCTAATTGTCATTAGTATATGTTATACACCCTATTAGAAGCTGAGATTTCTATAAGTGTAGTAGTGTGATATAATAATTTAAGCACTAAATTTTGAAGTAATTTACCTTAATATTACAACCTATTTTATTTAGTCTTGTGAGTATATTAATGCTTTATTTTCTTATTGTAAGAAAAGTTTTTAATCGAAAGTTGCCTTGAGATGTTTTTCATTCCTTAATTTTTTAATTGTGATAAGTAGTTTAAGTAATTAGAAGTTTTAAAGTATAATTCATTGTTTTTCCTCTTGTTTTTACAGAGGGGAAGGGAAATTGCCAACATGTGTTGCCACGGGAAGCCCAATCACAGAATATCAGTTCTGGGTGTGCAGTGTGTGCAAGCACTGTGTTCTGGCTCAGGAAATCAGTAACTACAACTTCTGTCCCTTATGCCATAGTTCAGTGGGATGAAGAAATGACAGACTGTATCTAACTGTAACATACATGTAGCATGTATACATAGCTGTAACTGGATATACAATAAAGTTGACTTTCATACATTTTATATAAAAATCAGCACCATTATTTCATAGTTGTATCTTTACACAAAGTTACAAATTATGTGTATATAACATCTATATTATATATACATATATGTATTATGTATACATACAATTTTGTGTAAAAATACAACTATGAAATAATGATGCTGATTTTCATATAAAATGTATGGAAATCAGCCTTATTTCCTACCTGCCTATATCTATCTCTCTGTCTATAAATTATGGTTACATAATACTATGAAAAAATTCCAAATAAGAAATTTTTCTCACAGTTTCAAGGTTACTAATTCATTAAGAAACCTTGGCAGGGGGCAGGTGGGGGAAGCATGGGAGTGGGGCAAAGTTGAATTTAGGGAGTTGACATAACTTGTATTAGAAGAATGTTAAACAATTGTGATACTAAAATTAGCTCTATTGCTAGCTGTATTTAATTAAATAAGTATTGAATGTCTTCTGTATTTTATTTTCAGAAATGAGAAGACACTTAAAGATATTTTTTATAATTTGAATTGTTTCTAATAGCCTTATTTTTTTATATAGCTTTTCCTTTTTTATCTACCCTTTTAGCCTCATCTGAAAGATGGCATTTGGCATTACTCTTTATATTGTGGAGAAAAATTGGCTGTATTTATAATGATATAAATTTATACAAAAACATCCATTTTATAGTTATAGTTTTATTTGAAACATTGTCTCCAAGCAGGGCCCTTCATTTAAACAGCTCTGGGGCTGTGGGGAATGATCCTTTCTTAATAATGTGTCTGTTTTATCATTAATTTAAAAAGAAAAAATTGCAAGCATTACAATGGGTAATTGCTTACCTGTTTTATATAGCTAGAAGTGTTCTCCACTTCTTTCTCATGAATTTATGTCCTTTCATTTTGTGGCTGCAGGCCAGACTCTAGCACTGTTTCATCACAGTTATTTGCTCAAGTTTGGCTGATGTTTAGTAGAGGCAATAAATAAAGAGAAATATGCCACGCTACTATTGCAGCTGTAATACTTCGGTTAGTTACCACAATGTCTGAAAACAACCATTATACCTTGTAGACCTAGTTATCACATATGTCTACATGTGTATACATACATATATACATACATGTGTAAACATACATATATAGAGAGAGACATATCTTTTCTACTATTGTAAAATCTTATGCCTGTTTGGGATTTATATCTCGGAAAGTTTTAGTGATCTTCCATAATGTCTTAAGGACCTTTGTTTTGCATAAAATAGTACTAGAGACTAAAGACCCACAGTATGAACTGACTTAATTTGGTTTATTCAGCATGAAGGAAATTTCAGAATAACAACACCAAAAAACTCTCCCCTGATGAAAGGAGCAAAGAGAAGCAAAATTGTCTATATGTAACAAGTACTTGGAGAGAAGTTGGACAGAATGAAGCATATAATGAAAACAGTATAATGAAGCAGTTATGTTTCTCTTCCTGTAATAAGCATGTACTGACTCCATTTAATTAATGCTGAGTTGTTCTTTATCATAAAACTTGGCCTGAATTATGTGAGGTTTCAAAGTATAATTGTATTACATTTCAAAGTTTGAAAATACTTTGGTAGGCCAAAGTATTGAGATGATGGGACCAACTGATAAAATTTATGGTGATAAGCAGTGTGCTTAACAAGCAACAAAGATTGTTGACCTGCTATCATGCCACAAATACTAATTTTATTACACACGTTGTTTTTTGTTTTTGTTTTTTTTTTTTTTTTTTTTTGCTAAATACACTTGGAAATGATCTTTTGTATTCCAAGAGCTGAGATTTTAGGTTTTACATGGCATTAAAAAAAAAAAAAGTAAAGACTAAATATTGACTTGCATTTATTCCTAGTTTCCTCTATGTATAACTTAAGGGTAACGTGGTATTTGTTTTGTTTTGATTTAAATTTTTCAGTGGGGGTTGTTTAGGAGGGTGTTGGGCTCCAGAGTGGATAAGAGGAGAAAGGGACAGGAGGTACAATAGATGTAGAATATCATTTTTACTACCAAACAGAAAAAACAACTTTGACAGGTACTAGGCAAATGTCCGACGATTGGAGGTTGCAGTGAATTACTTTAGAGGTCATATAGAGTTCTCATTTAGAAATGGGGGAAATTTTTACCAGATTTTTAGGAGAAAATCAGAAGTACTTATTTGATAATTTATAGCTCTAAGATATTGCTACTGAGTTTCTAAAATGAAAATGACAATATTATGTTGCCCCCTACTGTCTATTCTTAGGATTAATTCATTTTTAAAAATAAATTAATGCTTTTTTTTTTTTAAATAAACATATTTTTAGAAAAGTAACATATATCCCTGGTAGAAAACTACAAAAATACATAAAGGGTATTTATGAGAGATGGGAAATGAAAATGGTCTTAATAACCTTTTTAAAATTAGAGACATTAATTTATATTTTAGTTGAATTTGAAGAAAAAACGGGTGAAACTGAAGAAATCACTGTATTGTAAGTTCTCTTCATAAGAACTACTTGTTCTTAAGAAATTTCTCTAAAATTAAGAGAAAAAGTAGACATTAAGAGGCTTGGAGTTAATATTTTATTTAACTACTAATTATTTGGCATAGCTTATATTTCTAGTAAGTAAAATTTAGAGAAAAAATGAGATACCTCTCACAGATACCATAATAGCCAAAATTAAAACTGCCAAGTATTGGTCAGGATATGGAACAACTGAAACCCCTATATATTGCTGGTGCAAATGCAAAATAGTACACTCGTTTGGGAAGAGTTGAGTTTCCTAAGTTCTCTATATATTTTGGGGGGGAAATATGTATGTGTATGTGTGTATGCATGTATACATATGTATTTGTGTGTATGTATATATATTTTTAACTGCTCCAGTCAATGAAAGTGAAGCTTTACTGAGGCCCCAGGATCATCGGGTCAGGCAAGAGGCTGCCCTGTAGGGGAAGGAGGAGCTCATTGAGGGACCTTATTTGACTTTTCTTCTCAGGGCTTGGGTTGTTGGTGTGGCCATACTTTTTTCAACAGTTGACAGTATGAAGTTGCAGGGGAACATAACACATTCAGCAGATTATCGTGTTGCAGTTGTATTTCTGGGTGAGGAGGCTCGTTGATGCCACCCCACAGGCAAAGCACCGCATGCAGGTGGACTCTGTGGAAGACGCACTTGAGCGTCAGAGAGGGACAGCAACTGAGCCTAGCGCCAGCAATGAAATTACAGGGCAGGCCCTCCAGTGTCATGTAGACCAGAGCTTCTCAAGTGTGACAGAGACACCAACTCAGAATCTTGTGTGTCCTATCAGTAGATAGACACATCAGCCCAGCATCTCTCACAGAACACGATTTGCAGATATTTTCTCCCATTCTCTGGGTTGTCTTTTTACTCTGTATAGTCTTTTAATGCACAAAAGTTTTAAATTTTCATGAAGTCCAATTTATGTTTTGTCTTTGGGGTCACATCCAAGAAGCTGCCAAATCCAATGTCACAAAGCTTTTGCTTTATATTTTCTTCTAAACATTTTATATTTTAGCTCTTACGTTTAGGTTTTTAATCCATTTGGAGTTAATTTTTTTATATGGTGTTTCAGTCCAACTTCATTCTTTTGCATGTGGATATCCAGTTTTTTCAGCAACATTTATTGAAAAGGCTGTCTTTATGCTAATACCACAGTGTTTTGATTACTATAACTTTGTAGTTGAGTTTTGAAAACAGGAAGTGAGTACTCCGACTTTGTTATTTTCAAGATTGTTTTTGGCTATTTGGGATCCCTTGAAATCCCGTTATTAATCTTAGGATGGATTTTTTCTGTTTCTACAAAAGTATCATCGGCATTTTGAAATGGATTCCATTGTATCTGTAGGTCCTTTTAACTTGAACATGGGATGTCCTTCCATTTATTTATGTGAAATTTCTTTCAGCAGTGTTTTATAGTTTACATTGGACAAGTCTTTAACTTCTTGGTTAATTCCTAAATATTTTATCCATTTTTGATGCCATTATAAATGGAACTGTTTTCTTAGTCTCCTCTCTGGAGTGTTCACTTTACATAATTCTTACTTGAACTAAACATCTACTGTACTTAATCAATTACAATCTGGGTTTCCCTTTGGCATTAACAGCCAGAGAATGTAAACTAACATAACAGACCAAATTTTTAGCACAACATATTACTTAATGAATTCTTACACTATTCCACAGATATGAGAAGTTTGCAATCTAGGATCTTGGAGCTAATAAATGGTAGTTTGAATCCGGACACCTTCTCGACAGTGTCTCCGAATGGCCGCAGCCTATTCAGATCATCCTCTACCGGGTGTTTGGCTAAGAGTGGTCGCTGGAACCCCAAAGGCGTGCTACAATAAATCTGCTGGCCAGTTAGCCATTCGTAAAGCAAACCAAGGTTTCTTCTGCTTCCGGCACAGTGAGGCTCTCTCCCCCCATAACTCGCTGTAACAAAGGACAAGCTCCTCGCAACATAAGTCCACGGATTTGGAAACCAGTTTGGAACCATCTGTCTACTGCTTTCTAGAAAAAAAGGCAGGCAGGACCAGCAGTAACAGCAGACCCGCACTTCACCGTAGTCGGTCCAAACTTTACCGGTACGACTGAGCTCCCCGCCAGCACCGGGTCATCGATCTCGCGAGATGATGGGTCCTCGAAAGGCACAAACTTCCCCCTTTGCGAGCACCGAGGTTTTGCTGTCAAATTCCGGGAGTGCGGAAGTGGCCCCGTGGTGCTGCCTCTAATCGTTCAGAAGTCAACTCCTTTTCTACACGAAAAGCTAGGCCTCAGACCGCTATGGATGGGCAGCAAGGGCAACCAAGCCAAGCATCGCTGGCACTCGCCCAAGCTCACTTCAACAAGGGCGAATACGCGGAAGCCGAGACGCTATACTCCGCTTACATTCGCCAGTGCGCCTGTGCAGGCTCCGAGGGAGCTGCGCCCGGGAGGTAACTATCGCGAGAGGTGGGGTAGCTGCACCTCGGGGAGGTGCGAAGCAGGGGTCGTCGAAGCCCGGCGCTCAGCCGCCTGAGTTTGGGGTACCGAGGATGCTGGGGGCGGATGCTTGCCTTTTCAGAAGGGCAGCAAGGGGCGCGTTCTTCTGGGACACCCGGGGCACCCGCTGCCTTCTCCCCCCGCCCCTGGGAGTTCTGTGTTACTCACTCTGACCCAGAGCGGCAGCTACGCTTTTCCGCCTGTCATTTTAACAGGCGGATATCGGAGACCTTGTGATGGCGATTGGACACGACTGGGTAGTGCCACGCGAGTACGTGGGACTGCGACTCCAACCGCCACATCCCAGCGAGGGTGTTTCCTTTTTCACGTGTGTGTGTGTGTTGCGTGGCGGGGGGGGGGGGGGGGTTGGAGATCACTCGGCCTAAATATTATTTCACCCACACGTCATTCATCCATCGATATTTCAAAATGCATTTCTAAATATTAAGGATTCTTAAACAACCATAATATCATTATTGTCACAAAATTCCTTAATGTGAAATACACAATTAGTGTTGTGTCCTGATTAATAACGTCTGTTGTTGTTTGTTTGTTTGTTTGATTTCTTGGTTTGTTTTTTATAGCATTTGGTTCAAGTCAGGATGCACCAGGTCTCAATCTATAAGGCTCCCCTTCTTTTTTTCCCTCAAAGTCTGTCGAGGAAGCCATCGTGTGTTTTGAGTGTTTACTGAATTCATCTCCCTGATGTCTCCCGCACTGTTTGTGAGTTGGCATTTAAATCCCGAGGCTCGATCCAATTCAGATCCTGTATTATGGCAAGACTATGTCACAGGTGGTGGTGTGGACTTCTGTCAGAAAGCATATAATGTTTTTCTTTTTGTGATGTTAGCATCCTCACCTGCTAATACCTGCTTGCCCGAAGTACTTTGGGTTTATACCTGGATGTGTAGCTTTTGTTGTTATTCCAGATTTTGTCTGTGTTCTTATTGATGGAGTGGGGTGGACGAGGATGAGAAAAGAAAGAACAGAGACGGGTGGAATGAACAGCTTTTTGCCAGTTTTGTGTCTTCTGCACCATCACTCTTCTCTCCCTTCAGGGATTTGGTTTTTCTTGACAGGATGCCAGTTTGTTTTTTGAATGAGCCTTATGATTTTTCTCCAGGTTGTTAAACTCATATGGAATGAAACCAGAAAAAATAAATTTGCTTTCTTGTTTTGATAACACACCAAGGTAATAGTTAATAGAAATTTCTGAACAGGCAGGAAGACAGTAGCACCATTCCCGGAGCTCCCCCGACCCCTCCAGCCAAGGAAAAAAAAAAAAAAAAAAAGATTAGTAAACATAGAAAATGTAGTTTTCTATCATTGTTTCAAGCTCAAAGAATAGACTTACCTACTAGGTTTCAAAAAGTATTCATCAGCAACATAAATATTGGGCCATCTAGTCTCCTTTGCACATCCAGCCTGAAAGCACTGACTATGTTTGTAGCAAATGTAGTATCTGCGTCTTAACGAAGGCAGGACAGAACATCTGCCAACATTTGGTAGAAGGTGGTCAGTGTGCCTGAATGAACCTTACTTCCTTACAGTTCTGAAAATCTTCTAGGATCTCATGAATTTACAATGAATTCTGTCATTTCAGATTTTTTCCATCAAATATATCTTTTAGCTTCAATTTATTTTTTAAAATAGTAGGTCACTGAACCACTTTGCAAAAGTATTTGCAATTTTTGCATTCCTATCACTCTGAATGGTTTACAACATTTTGTTTTCATATCCCAAAGTGCAGTGTTAGCCATAAACCTAACTTCCAAATGTATTATTATTATTATTTTTTTTATTTTTTGCTAAAGTGTGCAAATGCAAAAAATCCACATTTGTGTTAGGTAATTAAATTCTAGTATGATAAATACTATCATTACTAAAATCTCAATATTGTGAAAATAAATTTCGGCTTCAACTGTTAGCCCGTGTGTTTAAAATATGAAGCGATTTCCACATGAAAAGTACATTTTTAGAATTTGTTGTAATGAGATCTAATTCTGAACTAAACATTTTACGGACCTCTGAATATAAGAAATTTGTAACAAAGTTTTAAAGCTTAAAAATGGAATGACTAAAACCTTCCTGGAGTCCTGAGGCTGCATTTTTAAAAAGAAACCCTTTACTGGACGGCAGTTCACTGAGTATCGTAACAGAGATAGTTGTAGGGAGCGTGCCCTCCTGTTCCCCAGGTTTCAGCGATGGTGCTGGTGGCATCCAGAGTATTCTCGCACTCAGTCTCTGTCATAGTTCACGGAAACAGAAGTTTTCTCATGTTGCAGTGTTTCTGTCCATAGTTAGTGAACTTAGACTTTGAAGGAGACCCCCGTGAGGACCTCTGGTGGAAGCCGTGGTTGCAGTGCCTGTCAGATCTCAAGGATCTCGATATTAAGAGAATGTCACTTTTAATATCACTGACTGCAGTCACAGTGTTTTCTGAGGACTGTACTTTGCACCGTGGGGCATCCCAAAGAAATGAGAGCTGAGTGTAGCCTGTGCCTTTTCTATTTGGCTCAAATTTGAGAATTCCCTTGGAAAAAAAGAAAGGAAAACAGAATTGTCTCGGACACGGAGCAGCGTCCATTAATGTTCTCTGTGCAAGTGACTCCTCTGGCAGGGGTGGGGTGACCCGCTGAGTTGGTGGCTGGTCTGGCTGCCTCGGCTAAGCCCTTAAAGAAAGTCTGCTCACTCAGAGCCCCTTGGGCAGCCTCTGGAGGCTTCAGAAGCAGAGCCGATTCTGCACACAGGACCCCCAGAGCCCTGGGGGCTGATGCCCTCCTAGCAGAAGGCCCGTGTGGCCTTGGGGGCGATCCCACCTAAGATGGGAGGGAAGGCAGCTTTGTCCTGAGAAGCCCTCCCTGGGGGACAGCATACTGAATTTCCAGTCAAGGTCAACTTGTATTTCTTTATTGGTGAAAAATGATTAGAAATCTCATTTTTGGGGGGATCACTTAAAAATTTGAGAGTAACACTGATGATTCAATCTGCCGTATGTCTGTTGCAGACTGGAACTTTAGGCTGGCTTTTCCTCCTTGCTCAGCATGTCGTCTTTGCCCTGCTGGTATGTGCTGAGAAAATGAACAACGATTTTAATATTACATTTGCAAAACAAGTAGTCAGTGAACAGGGTCTCTGAACATACTATGAAATTAACGTGTTTTTTCAGACTGACCAGGTAGCGCTACCTCCCTACAACGTAGATAACGGGATTAAACAAAAACTGATTCCACTGCTTTATTTCTTCGCATTTCCTTTCTTCAGCGTGGTGTTCCAGTGTAGATACTGCATGTTATAGGCGATGAAGTTTGACAATACCCAAAAGACAGTGAAAGTGGAAGCGGGAGGCGTTTGCTAACACACGTTTTTAATGCGAACTTTTTGTTTAAAGCAAATGCAGCCCCGAGGATTTGGCTACTGCGTATAACAACAGGGGGCAAATCAAGTACTTGAGGGTTGATTTTTATGAAGCCATGGATGACTACACATCTGCCATACGAGTCCAGCCCACGTTTGAAGTTCCGTATTACAACAGAGGGTTGATATTGTATAGGCTGGGTAAGAATTTTTTCCCCCTTTTGTCTTTGACTATATTCTGTGAATTCAGAGCTCTCAGATGCTGTGAAACTAATGTAGTAATCACCAAGTCTCCAATTTATGTTAAAATTGAGGCTTAGAGCCTGGAACAAAGAAAGCATTTATTCTGGGCTTTTGGTGGGCTTTACAGACCGCAGTGGAGCCCTGTGGTGGGGATTGGACCTAGCGCCGGGTGAGGGTAAGCCTGTCACTGGGCGCCTGTGCCTTCCCAACTGCTACTTGAGGGCAGTGCTGACGGCCACCTGGGAAACTTGTCTAAGTTAAAATCTATTTTTTTTTTAATGTTTATTTATTTTTGAGAGAGAGAGAGAGAGAGAGAGAGCGAGAGCAAGTGACGCAGGGGCAGAGAGGAGGGGACAGAGGATCCAAAGCAGGCTGTGCGCCACGGACAGCAGAGCCCGATGTGGGGCTCAAACTGGTGAACTGCGAGATCATGACCTGAGGTGACACTCAATCGACTGAGCCTCTGAGTTAAAGTCTTTAAAGGCACCTGAGACAATATAAAGTGAAAGGGTTTTAGATCCTTGCATTAATGGGACTGTAGGTACTGTTTCCCTTTTAAAGTGTTAAAAAGAATACGAATTTCCTGTTTTTAATTTCACTGTCATTGTGTAAAATTGGTGTTAGGATTTTGTTGAGATTTTATGATGATTTATGCTATAAATAAATAAACCCAGAGCTAATTTTAAGTGTTAATTTAAATTGAATTTAAAATTTTAATTTTAATGATGGCGTAAGGGCATGCAAAATTACTTTGATATACACATGTGTATGTCATTACCAAGAGAAAAACAATCCTTTACTAGGAGTGGTTGAAAGCTCGTAAATATAAAAGCCAAAGTGTGTGTTATCTGAACTCTGCTATGAATAATGTATAGGAATACTCAGTTTTATTACTCTTTTTCATTTTTTGCGTTCTGGTACAGGATACTTTGATGATGCTTTGGAAGATTTCAAGAAGGTATTAGACTTAAATCCTGGATTCCAAGATGCTACTTTGAGTTTAAAACAGACTATTCTAGACAAAGAAGAAAAACAAAGAAGAATTAATGAAAAAAATTATTGAAAGTTTTAGCATAATTGAAATATTAACTCATGATCCTTATACCTGGCATCTCGTTGCTTGTAATGTCAAATTAGGTGTTGAGCTATTTCGATTTATATTTAAGGTAGAGATTCATTATTAGCACTGAAAGTTAAGTGATGTATTTAAAGTAGTTAATTTCAGATTGAGTAACTATGTTGAATAAGTTGCTTTTTATAAAGTGTAAATAAATAATACCAAGGTATAGTGTGTTATTACAGTAAAATATTTAAAGAAGAGTGTGGCATTTTCTTCAGTAAAACTATATTTTTTGTTGTTTTCTATTCCCAACTTTGTATTTAAAAAATTTGGCATCTACAGAAAAGTTGAAGTACAATACAACGAACATCTATAAACTCTTCACTGGGATTCGCTAGTTGTTACCATTGGACCACATTTGCTTTCTCTCTGTATTTAAATATATAAATTTTGCTGGACCATTTGAAAAGAAGTTGCAGATATCCCAATACTTTACCCCTAAATGTTTCAGTCTGCAGCTTCTAAGAATCGAGACATCCTCCACTGCAGCTGCAATACCATTATAGTACCTCATAAAATTAATCATTCTATAATATCGTCCATACCCAGCCCATGTTCGAATTTCCCTGATTGCTTCCACCGTGTCTCACGTAGCTTTTTATTTCTGGACCTGGAATGAATAAAGTTACATTGCCTTTTGTTGTTGTATCTCTTTGAGTTCTTCTAATCTAGAATAGTTCCCTGCCATTTTCTCCCCGTGGCATTCACCTGGCGAGCAAAGCTTTTTTATACAGCTAAGCTAAAGAGATGCCACATTGGGGCTTAAAAACAAACACATGTTCTACATGCGAACGATTTGAAACCAGTCTAGATTTTCTCCAGAAATCATTGATAAGATAGGTTGATATTTAAATACGTAAGTCTTCTGTCTCTGGATAATGACAGGAGTTATCGTCATCAACATTTGTTGACTACTCACTACAAGCCAAGTACTCTTCAGACTCTGTGTAATGAATTAGGAATTGGAAGGGGGTGGATAGAGAGGTGAGGAACTGAGAAAAGCACTTCATAAACATAAGGCTTAAAAAAAATCTGATTTATTTGGGTGCTGTCAATAAACAGGCTGATAAAGCTGTCTAGAATGGGCAAGAAGGGGGAGACAAGACAATGCCGTATCTCCTCTACGTTTTTTGTTTGTTTTTATTGTTGAGGTTTGACTTTCAAAGATACATATCCTCCATCTTGGGATTGCCCACACCGTTTTACTGTTGCCATGGGAAAAACCGTTTTGGGGTGGCAGTGACCCTCTGGAGGAGAAAGGCCAGGGCATTTGCCCGGTGGCTTTCGAGGAAGATGTGCTGTTAGTTCTCCGGCCGGCCCAGAGGCAAGCACCGGATCGGCCTTAAGGGTTGTTTCGAGTTCAAGAGGTCTCGTGAAGCAGAAGTAATTGCCCAGCTTGTAGTTCATAAACAATATCTGGCAAAATACATGGAGAATTTGGGCTGCAGGTGAATGAGTATTTTTGCAAAGAAGTTTGAAAGGAAACTGAAAGTATCCGTATCTCTGGAATTCTTCACATTTTCCAGCGTGGCTTCTCTTTCCATTTGTTGGAAATGTCTTTAAAACAATTTGTAAAGTTGCATTAAAATGTGAAAAAAAAAATCTCTCTTAAAACTTTTATTTAAAAAGCAAAGTCCGTAGGCCTTGGGAGAACTTCAAGCCCTTCTATCCAGAATATCAAATATTTATATAACGCTCCAGTAACTTTGTTTTCTCTTGGCTTCTATTCTCTTTTCCCTACTGTTGACTGGGGTCAGAAGTAATATGAAAAACAAAAACCAATCCCCCCACCCCACCCCGCCCAACTCCGTAAAAGAATTTATTTGGTTTTTTAGATTCAACATTTCTTCATCCTTTATCGGAAGAAAAGAAAATCACTGAAGGTCTGAATCAGCACTTGCTAATTAGAACCCAGGCACGGCTTTTTCTCTTGATACTGGAAATAACTGAAGAATAATGTATTTTTATCACTTCAAAACTTCAGGCATTATGCATCCAGATTGTAAATTTCTAATTGACAAAATAATACCTTTGCTATGTGCCTTAAAGATATTCTTTTTTGTGTGCTATTACTCAGATTTCTCGTATTTTAGTATTTCTACTAGAAAAGTACCCAAACGATGTCATTTTCCAGTTTTTCTCTCTGCAAAAACAAGGCAGAAAATTGTGATTTGTTACAAAGTACGGTAAGATAGAATAAATGGACGTAAGTTACTTTTGAGCTTAGAAAATAACTCTTCCACCAGTTGAAAGCCGGGAACTATTTATTTTTGCTGAAATCTAGAACTGAATGAAGCCTGAGGACTTAACTCTCCGACAACAAACTACAGTCTGCTCGTGGAACAGCAAACTAAATTTCCAGGTCAGCTTTTAATCATTATCTCTTTGCCCTCTCTTGGCTCTTCCCTGGTGTTTCCTTCTTTCACTGGCCTCTCTACCCTTCCCCCACTCTCAACACAAATCTTGGCCCCCTGTCACCGTCCAGGTCTTAAGTCTCTTCTCAGTGGGTGTGATAGATGTCAACCTGCCTTCAGGGCAAACCAATTTGGCATTTACACTGATCTTCATCTCAGTACCAAGTCTAATCCCCCTTAAAATTTTAACTCAGTTTCAAGTGATTAATTAAGCCTCTTTCTTGCTTAACAGCGTTTATTTGTCCCTGAAAATGTTTCTAGTTTGAAAAGCTATTATTAAAAAAAAAAAATCCATTCCATTAAGTTTAACTGGAAAAATTATGAATTCCATTTTAGCCCAAGATACCCAAATAGTTTTCACAGGTAGAAAAATATATTAATTGAGCAATGAAGACAAGTTTGTATAAGTAATAGGAATTTGAAATCACATAATTACATTTACAACAATTACATCAAGTGTTATGTCATGAATGTTGACTTATACTCATTTTTTTCTTCCTGTACTATTAAAAAAAAAGCTTTATTGAGACATAACTCACATAGCATACAATTCACCCCCTTAAAGTGTACAATTCAATGTTTTTTTTTTTTTTTTTGAATATATTCAGTTTCTGTCCCGCTTTTAAAAGCAAGTTTTCAGCATTTTTGGGTTTCATGGTCCTCTTGTAAACTACACTTACTGAAGTTATAACAGAAAAACACTTTTGGGCAAATGAAGGGCTAAACAGTACCTAAGAGCTTACACACAAAACAGATGGGGAGTCCTGAAGGATCGTCTCATCCCCTAAGTAGCACAATGCCAACTGAGTACGCGGGAGGCTGTGGCTCTGCCCGAAGCTGACATCGGAATTTCACTTCTGCAGCACATTTACCTTGTTGTTATTTTTGTTGTTATTTTTAAAAAGTGCTGACAAACACATGGTATAACTTTTCAAGACTCTAGTGAAAAGCCAACAGTCGCTACATGAGCTAAGTGTGTTATTATAACAGCTTCTAGATGAATTCATCTTTTGGTGTTTTCCATACTTCTCAAAAATGTGACAATAAATTACGGGAAAGGGATTCCAGTTAAAATGGCATTTGGTCAGAGACAGAGAGATTTATTGAATTTCACATCTGATGTCAGAGGGCTTAAAAACAAACGCCATTACATTCTTTACAAAAAGGAAAGAAGATGAGAAATACAATTGTGTTTTTTTGAGAAGCAAAGCAATTGGTAAGATTTAAAAACAGTTTGTATCTTTTAAAATCATAAGCAGATGAAAGGACACATCCAAAAGGCAAATGATAAAAGATGTAGCAAAAGACAAATGATAAAAGAAACCCAAAAGGGAAGCCCACAAAGAAATTCTGACCTGAGAATACGCATGAACAGAGTGAACTCAGAGCACAGCAGTGTCCTCCCAGGTTTGTGTGTCTGTCAGCATATAATCTCACGTGCAACAACACAATGAAGGAGGTCTTGTTTTTCATAAAGGGTGAAGCTGGGGCTGAGAAATTCAGTAACTTGCTCAAAATGATGTTCCAAAATCCATGCAAACGTTCGAAACTGCAGTTAGTTATCAACTGATTTTTGTTGCTAGCATCAACTCAAAGCAGACATGAGAATTTGTTTTCTTTGTTTTTTTTTTTTTGCCTGCTACAAAATTTAAATCGCTGCTAAATTGTTTTCGTGTCCATCAAGGTGAGTACCAAACCAATATTAAAATTGGTTTTTACAATGGAACATTACTGCAATTCTAAAGTTCCTTGTTGGTAATTTTCCTTCTTGATTGAAAACAGACACAAAAGATGGTGAAAAGCAGATTAATATTATGAGCAAACTGCATTTGGAAAATGGAAAGCCACAGCTGCCAATATGTAAACTTGTATCTTATGTTAAGAAAAAGTATCCAACATCTATAAATAAGGCAAAAGGAAGATTGCATGTCCTTTCAATAGCACACTGAGCACAGCCTAACAGACCCACCCAGGGACTATTTAATTCTCTGGGATACATGTAATTTACAGATCTCTGTCCCGAGGAGAAGTAAATGATTTCTGTCTGGTAGAAATGATAACCCTAAAGATCATGGTTTTATCGCCCTGGCGGACATTAACCAGTTTTGATTCCAACCTAGTAACTTTATTCCCCAATTCTTTCTTCATTGACTGTAAATACTCAGTTCCTCAAATGCTCTTTTACTATCTTGGTGTTTCTCTCATTCATGAGTTAAAAAGACATTTGTCACGTGTTCATTCTGTTTTCTTAGAAGAGTCATGCATAGTTATAAAAAAAAATTTTTTTTAACATTTATTTATTTTTCAGAGAGACAGAGCACGAAGAATAGAAGAAGACACAGAATCGGAAGCAGGCTCCAGGCTCTTGAGCTGTCAGCACAGAGCCCGACGACACCGGGCTTGAACTCACAAATTATGAGATCATGACCTGAGCCCAAGTTGGTCACTCAACCGACTGAGCCACCCGGTCACCCCAAGTTGTGCGTAGATTTAAACAATTTATATTTTTGCACTTCTATTGAAAAAACAATACCAACTTTAATAGAGTTTGCCATTACATAGTCTCTTAAGTTATTTCTCGCAGGACTACGAGAAAGGAGGGACTGGAAATTTCTACTGCCTGCTTATTTGAAATTTCAATAATTCTTGTTTGGATTATGTTGAAGTTTAATTGAGCTCCGAATGAAGTGGAGTATAGGGAAGGCCCTAACCTTAACTCACATACATGTAAGTACTCCCTTTAAAGGTAGGCAAAAGCTGCAGAGAATGTGTTGTAAAAAAAAGGAAAGCGCCCCCCCCCATCCCAACCCCCAGGCCCTTTCCTGCTCTCACCCTGCAGAAGGAGCCACTGTTACATTGTATCTATCCTTCCAGACCTTTCTGGTTGTACAAATAAATACACAGACACACGTATGCATATGCATGTACAGAATTACGGCTTACGTATCATTATAAGGTAATTTAAATTATTGATTGTCTTGGACATTCTTCTTTGTAAGAACAGAGATCTGCCTCATTCTGCTTGGACCCATGATTTTAAAAAATCACATTAAGAATGCTTGCCAATTTTTTGTTATAAAATTAATAATGCATATGGTAATAAAAATTAAAAGCGCACCGGAGGGATAAAAGGAGAGTAAGACCCTCTCCTCCGCATTCCCCTCCAGAGGTGACCGCCTTAACCAGAACAACGGGAAAGTGTTGAACAGCTCACTTTCCTGTTCCTGCCGCTCACATCTTTAAAACATTTGTTTTAGTTCTTTTCACCACCTTTATGGATCTGTGCCCTCGAGGCGGTTTTGGCCAGTTTGTACCAAGAATACCTCTGAGTATATATCCTTTTGACACCACATCTGCCGGAACCTATTTCCACTTCTTCAGAGCGCTCTTTTTAAGGTTACAGTTGCCACAGCGCAACCTGAGCTTGTGCGAGTCTGAGCTCCTGGGCCTCCCCACTCCGCTCCCCGCTGCTGCTGGAGCCAGACCCCAGCCCCAGACTCCCCCGCCCTTATCCCCGCTCCAGACCCCTGCCCCAGACCTCCCCCGACCCCAGAACGCCCCCACCCCCCCAACCCCAGACTCCCCTGCTCCCGACCCCTGCCCCAGACCTCGACCCCAGAACGCCCCCACCCCCCCCAACCCCAGACTCCCCTGCTCCGGACCCCTGCCCCAGACCTCCACCGACCCCAGAACGCCCCCACCCCCCCACCCCCTCACCCCAGACTCCCTTCTCCAGACCCCTGCCCCAGACCTCGACCCCAGAACTCCCCCACCCCCCCACCCCAGACTCCCCTGCTCCGGACCCCTGCCCCAGACCTCCACCGACCCCAGAACGCCCCCACCCCGCCCACCCCCTCATCTCACCCCCTCACCCCCTCACCCCCTCACCCCAGACTCCTCTGCTCCGGACCCCTGCCCCAGACCCCTCCTTCCCCAGGACGCCCCAGCCCCAGACCCCGCCCCACAACGCCCCTGCCCTAAAACCCGTGCCCGGAACCGTCCCCCGCTCCAGACTCCCCCGCCCCAGACCCCGCCCCACACCCCAGATCCCTCACCCCAGAACCCCCGCTCCAGCAGCAGCACAGACCCTGAGCCACGTGATTCCCGCCTCCTCCTCTGCTACCACCCCAGGCCCCCTTACTGCCCCCTCTTTCTGTGCAGGTCTCCCAACTGGTCTGCCTTGGCTCTCACCCCATAGTGGCTTGTCTGTAGAAAAGCAGGTTTCTCCCAAAGGCACTTTGTGCTTGCGGCTCCCTCCCGCCCCTCCTCCTGAGGCCCTCCCCTCCTAAAGGCCTTTGATCACTTCACCTCAAGGTGGCCCGCATCTGCCCTGCAAGTCCAACTGACCCCCTCATCTCACTTTCTCTGCCGGCACCGGCACCGTGTGTGGACTCCTTGTGCCTCCCAGTCTTCTCCCACTGGAAGGTAAGTCTCCTCCAGGGTAGGGGTGTTTGTCTGCCCTGCCCACTGCTCCATCACCAGCACCTACAACAGAGCCTGGCACACGGAAGGATCTCCAATGTGTTGAATGGATGAATGCATTACTTATCAAATCTGCTAATTCACTTGCTGTTTAGCTCTCGCAGATTCGTTGGTGGCTACTAGGTGTGGCGTGAGCAAGTGTTTGATCCCTTGTTTCTCGATCTTGGAAAGGGCCTGATTTATAGTTGTTTCTATTTTATTTAAAACAGCTCACTGTTCTAGTTTAGAGGAAGAAGTCCTCTAGAAGGCAAGGTTAATTCAGCAGGGACTTTATGTTTTAATATGGCTTTATAACAGGTACCTGTTATGGGTTGAATTGTGTCCCCCAAGAAGATATGCAGAAGTCTTAACCATCAGTACCTTAGAATGTGAGGCTATTTGGGAAGTGGGCTATTGCACATGTAACTAGTTAAGGTGAGGTCATATTGGAGCTGGGTGGGCCCTTAATCCAATATGATTGATGTTCATAGAAGAAGGAATTTGGACACAGACACAGGGGAGAAGGCCGTGTGAATATGGGAGCAGAGACCACAAGCCAAGGACCGCCTGGGGCCACCATAAGCTGGGGGAGGGCAAGAAAAGATCCTCTCCTAGGGTGTCCAGAGGGAGCATGGCCCTGGTGAACCTTGATTTCAGACGTTGAATCTCCAGAACTGGGAGAGAATACATTTCTGTTGTTATCAGCCACCCAGTTTGTGGTGCTTTGTTACCAAAACCCTGGGAAACTAAGCCAGCACCTAATGACTGTTAGTTCAGTTTCCAAATGATCTGTGTTTTGCACATATGCCTTTGTGTTCTACTCTGTAGAAGGAGCAGCAAACATTTTGTTGGAATGAACCTGTAAAGTAAAGATTTCCAAGGGAGGGGAGGGAAGAAAGGGACCTTCCTTCCCTTTCTTCAGGCTGAATCAGGACAGGGGCTCGTGACTAAGCACCCTCCAAAACATTCTGGGTTTTCCTGGCTGTCTGCTGAGAAGTCCATAACCACCCCGTGTGCCTTCAAGACACTCAACTCTTGGAGGACAGAGGCTCCTCTGGATTGAGGCTGAACAGAAAAGTGGGAGTCCTTTCAGGCTGCCAAGCAACAAGCCATTACAACAAGCCAGGTGAGACGCCATCCAAGTTGGCTGAGCCGGCAGGATTGGGAGCGGTCAGTGGGGCTCGCAGAATGATAATCATTTCCATTATGAAGACCAGCTGCCAGTAGACTTCTTGGAATTGGAGCAGCCTCTTGAATGGGGAGGAGAGGCGGAGGGAGAATGGAGTGAGGTGTCTGCATGCCGAGCCCAAGCCTGTTTCTGTCGCGGATGCCAGCATGTGGCAATGGCCCGTGTCTACTTCTCTCCCCTTGTTATTCCCACTCCCACCTGTCTGTCTCTGCTCACAGTGTTCTCTCTTAGTGTTGCTTCCCTCATTTATTCAAACCCTGCCCATTCTTTAAGCTTCAAGAACTACCATTAGCCCTTCCCTGCCAAGATCAGCTCAGACTCCTCTCCTTATTCTCCAATGTTTCATTATGGTCTAGACGGAGCATTGTTGCCACTGAATGTGGCCCACACAGCCGTGGTGTTGGCATCAACTGGGTCTGTGTCTCAGGGTTCCCAGAGTGTGCTCGCCGGACCAGCAGCACCAAGGAACCTGTCAGAGAGCAAACATCTGGACCCCACCCCAGGCCCACTGAACCCGACTCTCTTGGTCAGGGGGTAGGCAGCCTTCTGCGTTTCACTGGCACCCCCAGAAGAGGCTGATGCCCACTCAAGGTGAGAGCCACTTGCCTATCCTTCAGCTCAGCATTTAATTTTGCTCTTTCATGTTCTGGGTGTTTCTCTCCCCCTTCAAGCGGAGGACCCTGAGGACGGGAACTGTATTTGTGTGTGTGTCTCTGGCACTTGGCCCAGGTGTGAGCATGGACGCCTGATGTCCAGAGGTGACTGATCAGTGTTGCCTCCCCCATCTGTTCTATTCAAGCATGTGGAGAAGGGGAGAGGAGGAGAGTACAGAGGAGGGAGACTTCCCTTTGTTCTGCTGAGTCTCTCAAGGATTTCAGGTTTTTGGAGAGGGTGGGGTGTTGTTTCCTCTCTCCAACTGGAGACCAAATCGGTACCACAGAATTTTGCACAATGGGTAATATTGAGTTATCATGTCGGGGCCTGCCTTGATCCAAAATTTTGTCTCCAATAGTTTTATGTGGGATTTCCTCTCTGGAAAAAAGGTCATTGCTATTGACCAAATAAAGCAATGCTGGCTAACTGTTCCTTTTACTGGATCAATAAGTCCTTCCTCTGGGCAAGTACCAGTGGCTAGTTCTGCTGGCTTCCAGCATCAGCGAGAAGGATTTTCAGACATGACTAATGTATAGCCTCCTCAGGCTCCCTACTCACGGGCTCTCATAAAACACTGCTGTGTTCCATCATCATCAATTAAGGCCACAGCCAGCAGTCCCGGGCTTGGGAGGGGGGGGGGGGGCCTTGCCTCAAGTGCTCTTCCTCCTCCGTCTGCTAGCTTTCACATTTCTAGACATCATTCCTTTTGAGTTGCTTAATGGGCATATAATTTTAATCGGAGTCATATGACACTTGAGCTGAAAGGAACTTGAGAAATCATCTACTCCTTTATTTTTATTTACGTATCATTTGCTTATTTAAAAGACTTTATTTTGTAGAGTTTTAGCTTTGCAACAAAATTAAGAGGAAATTACAGAGATGATGCATAGACCTTCTACCCCGACACATGCACAGCATCCCTCGTGACTGACATCACTCACCAGGATGGTGCCTTTTTAAATTTTAAATTTTAAATTTTTTTTTTTTTTTTTACCAAGCATGAACCTAGCTCATGCTCTGCTCTGCTAAAAAAACGTTAAAAATTTTTTAACGTTTATTTATTTTTGAAGGAAAGAGAGACAGAGCGTGAGTGGGGGAGGGGCAGAGAGAGAGACACACACAGAGTCCGAACCAGGTTCCGGGCTCCGCGCTGTCAGCACAGAGCCCGACGCAGGGCTGGAACTCACGAACCGCGAGATCATGACCTGAGCCCAAGTGGGTGGCTTAACCGATTAAGCCACCCAGGCGCCCACGTTAAAATTTTTTTTAAAAGAGTAACAGTGACTTGCAGTTAGTGAAGCACCTCCGTTTATACTTGCTTTCATTGATCCCGACGCCAACTGTAGACTGCTTCAAGATGCAATTCTTTGCCCGGGGCCCTCCCCAGAGTGGGAGCCCATAGGCCCGGCCCTGTGATGAGTTGTGCAAGAGTTCAGAAACGCGATGCAAAGAAGCATTATGTACACAGGGACCCAGCTCACACCCCTGAGTAGAAAGGATGCCCCAAGGCCCGGGTAAGTTGTGGGGCCCTAGCTGGGGACTGCGGGAAAGGAAGCTACTATAAAGAACTTCGGGAGGGTAGAAGAGAAAGGGTAATAGAGACTTAATGGTGTTTCCACCCATGTAAATGTGGGTTATAATTTTACCTGTGAACATGGGAAGGAGAATGGAAATTCACATAAAACTGGAGGTGCAAGAGGAGGAATGCTACTGGGATTAGGGTCAAGGACTAGTTAGAGAAACTTCTAGTAAACAGATGCCTGTCATCTTCCATTGGTTCTCACTTAAGCCTCATGATATCCCTTCCAAACTGACGGTATTTCTATTTTACCAAAAAGGGAAGAGTCCTGACTTAACTTAGGTTTCAATTAGCCTTTAATTAGGCAGGGGTCAACGTTTTAGAAAGTCCCAGGTTCTTCCTCTCCTTGCACCTGAGCTGCCTCTGGGGCGACCAGCTTGTGCTGCTTTGCCCAGGACTTTCTTGATTTTGAGACGGGAAGTCCAGCATCCTTGGAACCCCCTCAATCTGAGCAAAACTACTCCTCCTCTTTTTGCTCCTCCTCCTCCCAGGGTACAGGCACCACTTGACAGGAACCACTCTGGCTGCCACAAGGCCTGAGTCAGGCCTGCTTTGCTCAGCTGACTGTGTTGGCCCCAGGGCAGGTGGCTGGCTCCCTGATTCTTTGGTGACATGGGATGGAGTCCACAGCCCCAGGCTGCCTGCTCATGGCCAGCTCCCATCACACTGCCTTCATCCATCCATCTATCAATCTATCTATTTATTTATAATACAATTTATTGTCAAGTTAGCTAACATACAGAGTATACAGTGTACTCTTGGTTTCAGGAGTAGATTCCCACGATTCATTACTTCTGTTCAACACCCAGTGCTCATCCCAACAAGTGCCCTCCTCAATGCCCATCACCCATTTTCTCCTCTCCCCGGCACCCCCATCAATGCTCAATTTGTTCTCTGAATTTTTTTTTAATGTTTATTTATTATTGAGAGACAGAGCGCGAACAGGGGAGGGGCAAAGAGAGAGGGAGACACAGAATTGGAAGCAGGCTCCAGGCTCTGAGCTGTCAGCACAGTGCCTGATGCGGGGCTCGAACTCACAAACCGCAGGATCATGACCTGAGCTGAAGTCAGACGCTCAACCGACTGAGCCACCCAGGCGCCCTGTTCTCTGAATTTAAGAGTCTCTTATGGTTTGATTCCCTCTCAGTTTGTAACTTTTTTTTTTCCTTCCCTCCCTCCATGGTCTTCCGTTAAGTTTCTCAAATTCCACATATGAATGGGAACATATGATATCTTTCACTGACTGACTTATTTCACTTAGCATAATACCCTCCAGTTCCATCCATGTTGCTGCAAATGGCAAGATTTCATCCTTTCTCATTGCCGAGTAGTATTCTGTTGTATATATAAACCACATGTTCTTTACCCATTCATCAGTAGATGGACATTTCGGCTCTTTCCATAATTTGGCAATTGTTGACAGTGCTGCCTTAAACATTGGGGTACATGTGCCCTTATGAGTCAGCACTCCTGTAGCCTTTGGATAAATTCCTAGCAGTGCTATTGCTGGGTTGTAGGGTAATTCTATTTTGAATTTTTTGAGGAAACTCCACACTGTTTTCCAGAGCGGCTGCACCAGTTTGCATTCACACCAGTAGTGCAAGAGGGTCCCCATTTCTCTACATCCTCACCAACATCTGTTGTTTCCTAAGTTCTTAATTTTAAACACTCTGATCAGTGTAAGGTGGTATCTCAATGTGGTTTTGATTTGTATTTCCCTGATGATGAGCAATGTTGAGCATCTTTTCATGTGTTGGCCATCTGGATGTCTTCTTTGGAAAAGTGTCTATTTGTGTCTTCTGCCCATTTCTTCACTGGATTATTTGTTTTTCAGGTGTTGATTTTGGTAAGTTCTTTGTAGATTTTGGATACTAATCCTTTATCCGATATGTCATTTGCAAATATCTTCTCCCATTCCACTGGTTGCCTTTTAGTTTTGTTGATTGTTTCCGTTGCAGTGCAGAAGCTTTTTATCTTGATGAGGTCCCAGTAGTTCATTTATGCTTTTATTTCTCTTGCCTTCAGAGACGTGTCAAGTAATAAGTTGCTGTGGCTGAGGTCAAAGAGGTTGTTGCCTGTTTTCTCCTCTAGGATTTTGATGGTTTCCTGTCACACATTTAGGTCTTTCATCCATTTTGAGTTTGTCTCTGTGCATGGTGTAAGAAAGTGGTCCAGTTTCATTCTTCTGCATATTGCTGTCCAGTTCTCCCAGCACCATTTGCTAAAGAGACTGCCTTTTTTTTCCATTGGATACTCCTTCATGCTATAGAAAACTTATGAAAGAAATTGAAGAAGACACAAAGAGTTGGAAAAACATTCCATGCTCATGGATTGGAAAAACAAATATTGTTAAAATGTCGTTACTACCCAAAGCAATCTACACATTCAATGCAATCCCAATCAAAATAGCACCAGCATTCTTCTCAGAGCTAGGACAAACAATCCTAAAATTTGTATGGAACCACAAAAGACCCTGAATAGCCAAAGTAATGTTGAAAAAGAAAACCAAAGCTGGAAGCATCAGAATCCTGGACTTCAGCCTGTACTGCAAAGCTGTAATCATCAAGACAGTATGGTATTGGCACAAAAACAGACACATAGACCAATAGAATTGAATAGAGAACCTAGAATTGGACCCACAAATGTATGGGCAACTAATCTTTGCCATCACCCTGCATTTTAATGCAGAACACTGGTCTCCAAGAGTAGAGTGCTGCCTGGTTGTGCTTTAGCCCAGACTAAGAGGTTGACAAACAAGAAGACAAGTAACTCAGCCATTGGGGAAGACAACCCCTGCTGTTTCCACCTTGGGACAAATTTAGGTGCAAGGATCAAAACTTATTCAGATTCAGCTTAAGTCAAAAGGGACTTTATTTTAAGGATACAAGTTTCATGGGGTCCAAGAACAAGCTGCCTGAGTGGGCCTGGGGAAGGGGAGGTGTGGGAGTAGCCTGCCTGCCTTCCAGTTCTCTCAGCCCAGCATCCCTGGTGTCCCGAAGGGCCCAGTAAATAGCGCTGGGGTTCGAATCAGACAGGCACATTCAGAGGGGATGCTGGGCTTCTTTGGAAGAGGGACTAGGTTGGAGGATTTAGTTTAGAGAGAGTGGAATGCTTTTCCGACAACGGAGCCTTAGAGCTAGGATGCCTCACCTGCCCACACCGCACTGCCAGGCTGTGGTGGGGAGGTTGCTATGGTCCCAGGTGAGACTCACAGTGAGGAGGGGACGAGAGAAGCACAGGCTGAACGTGGGCTTCTCCCGAGAGAGTGAGGGAAGGGAAGACATGGCTGGGCTCTAGACGCCACTGCTCAGGGAGGTGGCTGAGGGGTGGGGGCACTGCACGAGATTAGGGGGGATAGGGATGTGAGGAGGGCACTGCTAGGCGGGCCCCACCCACCTGGGAAGAGGGCTCAGGAGCCAGGGAGTAAGCCTCTTCTGTCCCTCCCAGCAGTCTGGCTGCAACAGCCTTGGGTCATGGCCACCGTCCACACACCAGGAACAGGGTGTGCTTCACCTGGCCCTCCTCAGGCTTAGAGCCCCCTTCCCTCCTCCCCCCCCCCCCCCGCCCCCCCGAGAAGGCTCTGGATTACTACTTCTTTGCTGAAGCCTTTCTCGCGCTCCTCAGAGCTCTTCTCCCTTCTCTGAGTTCTTATACCCGTCAGTTTATCCCCGCTACTTAGGGCCTTTTGCTTTTCAAAGCACTTCAAGTGTTAGTGATCACATGCAAATCCTGTCTTCTTAGGGCCCCTGTAAGAATCTCCTTTATATAAACTAATATTTGTACTTAAACTGTCTTCTTCCTCTTCTTCAATGCTTTTGGTGTTTCTAAAACTTTGATCATGACCTGGGGGCCTGAGGTCCTCACCGGGGAGAAGCCAGCCTCTTAAAGCCCTTATGGCCCAGCAGGGGTTGCAGCCCCAATAGGGACTTCTGAGGCCAGGGCTCTTAGTCGCCAAGGCTAAGAGCTGCCCCCCAGCCATCCCACCTTGGCCCTTATAGCTAACCAACACATGATGCTCAGCTGGGTTAACAAAATGGACCACCCATTTTTACAGTGAGAAACATTGCCCTCCTGAGAAAGTTACATGGGCCAGGAAGCAGAGTGGGGGCCGGGTTGAGGGCTCAGTCCATTACAGCATCATCTGGAAGTGGGACAAGCTCTGGAATGGGCCCCAGAGAGACGTTCTTACCACTCTCTTCTGAGACTGCTCCAGGACCTGGCCAGCAAGGGCCCCAGAAACAATAGGCTCACATTTCAGGCACCAGATCACATGTTCAGGAAGCAAGAGCCATGCCAAAGGTAATCTCCAGAGCGAGACTGTGTGCTGTGAACTCCCAGAGTTGAGTTAAATATTGACCCTAGGGGTTGAGGATGGTCGTGTGGGCACCCCTGGCAAACACTCATGTGGAACAGTGGGATAGTTGGACTTATAAGTAGTCTCTATAGGACATGACTGTCCCTCACAGGTGGGCAGAGTCGTGAGAAAGTGGGGTCAGGCTGACCAAGCTGCTGAAAACTCTCATCAGAAACTATGTTTCCTGGGCAGTTCTCTCCCCTGCTGATGGCCTCTAGGCCATGAGCCCCACTTGAAGGGCCTCTGCTATGGAGCACGGAGAGCTCTCCTTTGTTAAGGAAGGAGGCAAGATCCCTATGGTGTAGCGGGGCCACTGTGTGCTTGGATAAATATGTTTATCATACTTAAAATCAGTTGTCATCCATGGAATGACTTACAGGCCATCTTGGATAGGTTCAGCACAGTGGCCACCACTGTGATGAGGAAGCAGATAGCCAGCCAGGACCACGGCCAGGACTTTTGGGTGCTGCTCTGTGAAGAGGCAAAAGACAGGGTCTCAGGGTTGGCAGGGGTCTCAGGTGACATGCTTTCTAAAGTCTCCCCATCAGATCTTGACCATCTGGCTAGCAGGCACATTGCCCCCACAGTCACTGAACCCAGGATGGATAGTCAAGTACATTTTCCTGGCCTGAGTTCAAGGTGGATGTGGGGTGGGGCTGTCACTGAGGCAGGAAGACTGAGATTTTGGACTCATGTGGACTTTCTTGCAGGACTTCCTTCTCCTAGATGGATAACCAGACTTGTTAAACGTCTCATAAAATGCCTGAAAATTAGCATAGCCAGACACTAGACAAGCTTGATGGGTGCAAGCCAAGTGGTTTTGGCCAAAGAGTCTTTAGAACTCACCCGGATCAGCATGCAAGCCCCCTTCAAGCAGGAGTTCCTTGGGCTGATAGAACAAAATGGGCCTGCCCAGATGCAGCGTTGATGCAGAGTGCTATTCAGAGAGCTCTGAAGAAAGGTTAGTTCAGAGTTCAGTCAGGGCTCGAGGCAGCTCTCAGAAGGTTGGGCTCATCTGGGAGGATGGAAGGGAGAGGGGGAGATGTTTGTGGGAGGACTGTGGACAGAACTTCTCAGTGTCACCACTGTACAACATGAGAGGGCTTTGCTCTCACCTCTTCTTCTCCCCTGAGGAGAGCACTGGCCCGGAAAATGCCCCATAGGGTTCAGGTATAGGCAGACTGGGGCCAGGCAGTGTAGACATATGCGAGAACAAGAGTGAAGAACAGTGGAGACTCCCTAACAGAAAGTCAATGTATTGAATGCTTTACCAACACTTCTAAAGTCTTCAGTAACCTTAATGAGGTTCAAGTTACTATTTTACAGAAGGAGGTGGTAAGGTTCAAAGTGGAGAAATGACTGTTCCAGGTCACACAGGTAGTAGCTGGGTAAGCAGATCTCCTAGAAGTCCAACTTATGGCAGACTGCCTCCCACCGTGCTTAATCCTAGTTACTAGTTACCTACCATCTGTTGGACCTGACCTCTGGACATTGATGCCAAATCACAAGCAGTATGTGTGAGCCAGATCTCTTACAGAAAACCTAGAAAGTACATGGGACCTGGGGCTCCACAGGGACTTTCCTCAGTGTTACCAAACTGTCCATATAACTGGGAGTCTAGATTCTTGGTTGGCCCTTTGTGGTTTTCCCAGAATTCCCCTTTCTGGGTCCAGATGCCACATGCTTTACCACCAGCCTCCTGACCAAGGAGGGGTGTAGGACTCTCACTCTGGGAAAGAGGGTAAAAGTCTACCTCCAACAGGTCACTCTCTGCAGCTTCCAGGAAGAATTTGGAGACAAGGTGTGGGGCACTCTGGAGAAATCTTGTATCCATCAGCATTTGCCTTCAGTCCATCCTGGCCCCTTCTTTTCACTCAAGGAAGCCTGCACAGGGCTGGAGGGAACTACTTGAAGTCAGGGGAAGATCTTGATTGAGAAATTGCTCAGAAGGAATGGATAGGTCTTTTGGTAGGCTCAGGTGGCACTGAGATTCACTGGAAGATTGGGGGTCTCGCTCTGACACATGACATGTCCTTACGGAATCTTGGGCTATCATATCCATTAGGATTGGCTTTCTGGTTCTGCTCCCCTCAGCTTTTAGGTGAGTGTGTTGCCCATTTACAATGATGCTCCACTTGGGGCTCCTGTCAAATTCTGGTGACACTGACAGCACTTGTCCAGGAGTAATTCTGCCATGGCATCCACAAAGTTCATTAGTTCCACCTCAAAGAATACCAACTCCAATGACTGACTCATGGTGTCATTTCCCCACTGTAGAACTTGGTAAAGGGAAGCATTTGGTATATTCATGGAGAACTTTCTTTTTCTGCCATCTTGCCTCCAGGATACCCTTACCTTTGGCTATTCTTGTGTGGATCTCCAGTGTCTGTTGGCCCCTCCTGGGCCCTGCTGAATGAGTGTCAAACCAAGGGCAACTGGGTGGAAATGCTCAAGGGAAGTTCTACCTCAGTCCTCCAGCCATCCACTGACCTCTGATCTGGGACTGCAACCCCACTGAGCCATCTCCTGGTGGCAGAACAGTTTTCATCCCTGGCCTGTCCTCATGCCTGCCCACTTGGGTTAGTGTTTCTTTAACTGAGTAGTAGCAGAATAGCATTAATCTAGGATGAGAGTGAAACCAAGAGCAAGTTCTTTGGTTTATGGAATTGCAGAACAAAAGAGGACTCAAGGTAACTTGCTTCATGGTCAGGGGGACCTGAGGACCATACAGGGTTAGAGATGTCACCAAGGTCTCAGCTTATAAATGACAAAGATGACAGAGTTGGGGTTTGAGCCCAGTACAGACAGCTTACTGCAGAGATTTATTCTACTGGTCTTTTCCATTGGGTGATTGGCTATATTCTTGATGGATCATGATCTAGTCATGTGATAATTTGTTTTTAGCAACATCACTTAATCTTCTAAAGGAGAGGGTCACTCAATATTTTTCCAATTTACATTATACCTCCAACATGAATAAGTATCTGATGAGGAAATAAGATAAAATAATAGCTCAAAAATAAAAAGAAAATCAACCATGGAATCTAAAGCATTCTGACATTTTGAGTTCCTTCCACAAACTCTTCTTCAGTGTTCCCTTCCATAATCAGGTGGATTCACTTTAGATGGAGGTGGGGATAACAGTGGGGCTAAGCTTAGGGATACAACTGACCTTCATGCAGAGAGTGGCCATCTTACCTGTAGTCAGGGTCTCTGGTATTGTGGGCCATCCCTTTACATTAAGAGCTTTCTTCTCATAGATGACTTCATTTTCATATAAAACATAGTCACCTTCACAGTAAATAATACAAGGTGTTAGGGTATACTGAGAACATGGGACTGAGAAGGAATACCATCTAAGCTGTTCCAAGAACTGGAAAGAATAGGTGACCCTTGCCTTACCTCCACAGAGATACTGTAACAGTGATATGAACTGGAAGAAGGCTTGGTTTCTGCTAGACTCTCTTGGTTTGCAGGTGTGGTCCTTCAGTGTGCCCTTGCTCATGTCAGTGGAAGAGTCAGAGGCCATCATAGTGGAGATGGCCACATTCCCGTTGGGGAAACACACTAGTTCCCATGGCCATTTCTGCTCCCCAACCATGCTCTGACCAAGGCCTTTCCCACTTTATCCGGGACTGTGTGGACAAGATCTGGACTGAACCTCTTTGCTGCTGTCATATAGGATTGGCTCCCTACCTGAAGTCTTATCACAACTGACCTCAGGCATACTGATTTAGGTTGTATCCTTAGGCCCTTGAGTTTGGTGAACAAACAAGGCACTTGACTCATTTCCACACACATTTTAGGAGTGGAATGCCAAGGCTAAATGTTATCAGAGGCAGAGATCATGGCCCTACCTTCAAAGAAATCCATATGAAAGGGAAAATAATGATAAACAATTAAGGACAAATAATCAACCAAGGTAGAATACGGCTGTGACTCTGTGATTACAAGAGTTTAAAGGGAAAAGAGTTGGGAGTGAGGGAAGGAAGAGGAAAAATTTGTGGAAGAGGCAGAATATGAGAATTCACCTAGGAAGAGAGGGGGGTACTTTTCACAAAGAAGGTATGGAAATGATGTAAAGTGAGTTTGAGATGTGACGGTCTAGTTCATCTTCATCAGTGGGGCAGAGAGACCAGTGAGTCTGCAAACAGATTCCACCAAGGCAGATGCTCAAAACATCCTTCATCCAGCATGGAAGCTGATGCTGTGGCTTATGAAGGTGAGCAAGCAACGGTTCTGAAGACAGTGTTGGAAGATGGAACAGGCAGTGTGAAGATCATGGATCTAACAGGACACAATGATGTTGGAGGCCAAGGAGTCCTCTTGAAACACCAAGCAGGAGGCCACATGAGTGGAGAGCCAGAGGCCTATCTACTTAAGAATGAGGTCTGAAGAGGGATAGACATACTCCATAGAGAAGGCTTCTAGGGTCTCTAGTGTATCTGCTTTCTTCAGAGCCACCTCAAATTGGGCCTGCATCCTCTGGAGGAAAAGACCCTGGGACCCTCCCCACAGCTGGGTCCAGCTTCTTTATCAGAGGGAGACCCAGAAGTCCTCACCACAAGGGCAGATTATGCCCATTGGGCCCAGGGCTTCCAAGAGTTGCCTGCTTGTCTGAGGGGTCCAGGATCTAGAAGCCACTTCTAGTTCTAGGGGTTAGAATGGCACACCATGCACCCAAACACAGGCCATTCCTCATGATCCTGACCCTGGCTTATCTTAGAGACACAGGACGCTCTCTCCATGAGAGCACCCAGACAGAGATGGCTCAAGCCTGCACCTTGCTGCTTGGACACATGCTTCAGATTCTGGCGACTGCCTTGTGGCCTGCCAACACATCCCTTTATGATTGATGGCCCCAGACCCTGCCGGCACACCTTCTCCTTGCCCTCTTTGGCCCACCAGCTCAACCGCTCTCAGGACTCACCGATAGCACCTCTGGGGAAAAGAGTTGTACTGTCAACAGCAGACACGGGGAGTTATTCCTCAGGAGGCCTGAGGTCCCAGCCCAGGACTCAGGTCCAGGTAGAGCTCCCCATAGCAGACCAAGCCAGTCACTGGGATGGTCACACACAGGTTCTCAAGACTGCAGTGCTAGTAGCCCAGGTAGCTCTGTGGAATGTGCAGAATGGGTACAGCAGACTCAGATTAGGGTCATTCTCCTTGTTTATTATCTAGTCCTGGCCCTCTGAGGCTAAGGTGTTAAGTATTCATTTGTCATCATGCTCTTTGGTCTTCCTTCTCCCACTAACGCTAGTGAGAGGGCCCTCAAGTGATAGGGTTTGGTCTTAACAAAGAGGATTTATCTTGTGGGAAATCTGTAGGAGAGCCGGAGGTGGGGACATGGCAATCTGTGAGAAATCCATGCTCAGCCCGGGGTTCTGAAATGCCAGTGGGGAATCAGGGGGCGGGGGCTCTGGTGCCAGCTGCACCCCACACCAGCTACGTGATGAAGCCCCTCTTAGTCCATTGCCACCACAGCTTCTGCTTGTCTTGCAGAACCGTGGGGGCAGAGGAAGGAGAATCAATTTCAAGGGTGCATCTTGGTGCTCAGCATGCATTTGCTTTCTCCTAAAGCCCCTCGGGGGAACTGGTAGTAGAGAATTGGGGTTGGGAGAAGTGAGGTTCCTGAGTTCTATGCACTCAGAGCTCTCAAAAGCCAACTACAAAGTCTTTCCTAGAACTACCCCCTCCCTCGCTCCGCGAGGGTCAGAGGAAGCTCACCCAGGTTACTCCAGACTCATTCCTGGAGTCGGGCATTTCAGGAAGGCTTGAGTGTCCTTGGAGCTGTAGCCCAGTTTGGCTGCACTGCTCACCAGTACCATCTTCCTCCCAGCAGGGGCTCACACCCCATCTGCCATAGCTTGTAACAGCTTCCAGAGCCTGGCAGACAGAAGTGGTGTTGACCGTGTCATTGGATTTAAGAGCTAAAAGCTGAATGCGAGGCAGGAAATGGGCACTGGTTACTCACGTCAAGTGAGTATGAGCTCATATGTGTTCTTCCTAAAGAGGTGGTGATGCCCACTTCTCCCACTTCTTTCAAACTCAAGGCAACTACTCGATGTTTTACTAAGTCAATGAGGCAGAGCACTATATAGCCTAAAACTTGTGACTGTAATCCCCCCTAGGGAATACTGGGCACAGGGCCACACTTGGAGTCCTATATCCTATATGAGCTGCACAGCTACACTCTGCAGCTCTTGCTACCCTAGCTTGAGCAGAGCTCAGAGGAGAGGTCTGGTGAAAGCGGCCTGCATGTGGAACTTTCTGGCCCAAATGGCAGTTTCCTAATTGGAGGGAAGACTGGTAAAGGTGAGGACCTCCCAGGTGGGCAAGGTGAAATAGGTGTGGCTCCCTTCTCCAGGATTTCAGAAGACCACAGGAGAAGTGATGTGGTTTACATCTGGGTTTTGAACGTGCTCTCTGGAGTGGGGCCATCTATATCTTGTATTGGAAAGAGGTAAGTAGATTAAACCAAGCTGGACGAGGATTACCCAGCCAGTCCTTGGTCCTCCCTCTGAGAGTGCAGCCGGCCAGTGCTCTGACATCCACTGCTCTGGGTCCTGAGCTTCAGAGGCCATGGACACATAGCTCTTCATAGACACCTGACACTCAGTAGAGTTCTTTATATGGTAGATACATACAAGTATGTTCTTCCATCTCTGCCCAAACAGCATCCACCCTTCAAGGCTCAGAGAGCCTATCTCTGTACCTCATGAGCCTCCCTTGCCCACAGTCATGTGCATTTGGCCTCTCCTTTGGGTCACCTCCTCTGCAGGTCCTCTGCAGTTCACTCACATTCCCTGGACCTTGCCCAGAAAATGCCTACAATGATCCTGTTACATCTTCCAGAGTAGGAAATCTGCCCAATGTGACAGTTCATTCATGTGAATGGCCTTTTCTGTTGGGACCTAGATTCTCCCAAGACATCCTAAGGGAGGAGGGCCTGGTTGGGGCACCATCTTTGACACTACTTTTGTGCCCAAGGGAACAGTGGGAAGCCACCTGGTGGGTAGAGATTGCATACAGCCCTAGTAGGCCTGTGACCCTTCACCTTAAATACTCTCTTTTCTTCTAACACAATCAGCTGTTGCTTCCAGGAAAAGATCTAGTTCAATGGCTGATCAGGCCTAAATACTTAGGGACTCTGTTCCATGGAAATATCATATTCATTCCATGGAATGAATGAAGTAATTTCAGTCCCTGGAGACACGGCATTCTGGCTGGCACTCCTCGAGCTTACTGTACCCCACTCTGCTCTGCTCACCTCCACGTAGTTCTCTTCTCAGAGAATCTCCCTTGGGGTCCATGTGAAATAGGAACCAGACACGGTGTAGCTAATAGATGGTCGCGTCACCAGGTTCTACAAACCCACACTTTTATGTTCAGTGAGTGAGAATCATTTATCAACGTTCAAGAAGAGCAAGAAAGCACTTAAGTCCCAGGGTCAGGGAAGACTTGGTGAGAGTTGAGTAGAGAGGTCTGACCAAGTCCTACATGTGTTCGTGGGACTGGGGTCCTAGTGTCTTGTTAGTGGATAGACAGGCGGAAGTGTGCAGGGAAGGAACATACGATAGAACAGAGCAGGTAGAGAAGCACAGAACAGGCTCAGGATTTAAAGATCTAATTTCTGGGGGCACCCGGATGGCTCAGTCGTTAAGCGTCTGACTTCATCTCAGGTCGTGATCTCATGGTTTGTGAGTTTGAGCCCTGTGTTGGGCTCTGTGTTGGTGGTGCAGAGCCTGCTTTGGATTCTTGCTCTCTCCCTCCCTCTCTCCTCTCTCTCTGTTCCTCCCCCACTTGTGCTTTCTCTCGCTCTCAAATAAATGAGCTGACAAGAAATAAAGATCTAATTTCTGGCTGCCTGGCTGGCTCAGTCAGTAGAGCCGGTGACCCTTGATCTCGGGGTCGTGAGTTTGAGCCCCACAATGGGCATAGAGATTACTTTAAAAAAAAGATCTAATTTCTAATCTCACCTGCTCTGTTTAAGAACTGCCAGCAGCTCCCTGTGTCCTCAAATCCCCAGACCCCACATCCAGGCCATGCTGGGGCTCCGGTCGGGCTTCCCACCCCGCCTTACGTTGCAGCCAGGCCAACGGCTTCGCCATCCCACCTCGATCGCTGTCACCTAGAAGATCAGCACCCCTAAGCCTCACCTGAGTGCCAGCCTCCTGTGGGCTGCCTCACCTGAACTCCTGTAGCGGTCTTGGGGCTGTGTAAGTCACAGCCACTAGAGGTGGGACCCAGCTTTTCTTGGTGCATCCTACAGAGCTGCTGGGCTCGTTAAGTCGGCCCCGTCAGGGCGAAGATGGAGCCATGCATGCTCTCTGCTCTTAAAACACAAGAGGACTCTGCAGCTGGGAAATCAGCCTGTGTGGAGCTGAGGCAGAACGTGCCCAGGAGGGAATGCCGGATTCCCCAGACGTCCTCAGCAACAAGGGCAGGGCCTGGGTGTTCTTCCTCGTTGTTATGTGGGACTCGCCTTGGCTATTGTTTGAGTTTGGGACTTGGGCTCCTGTTTCTTGGGGCAGTTGAACGAGAGCCCCTCGGAAGTCCCCTCAGCTGGTCGATCACGTGAGAGCCCAGCACAGAGGCCAGGAACACAGGGTTTCCCCGGGTGTGTTCACACAGCACACAGCCACAGCGGGAGGACAGCTGGGCCTCTGGGGGGAGAGCAGCCCCCAGAAGGGTCTGAAATGGGAGAAGTAGGGTCACCTTCCAGCATGGGGGAATGTGGCAGCCCTCAACGCCCCTGGTACCAGGATCACTTAGGGCAACACTCCAGGCTGATCCTGGGAGCAGATTCCCTGCAGGTGGCCCAGCCTCTCTCCTGAATGGGGGGTGGGCAGATGGATGGAAGGACAGGTGCTGCCCAGCTGGAAGGTGGGTTGTGGTGGGGGCCCTTTATTCACCATCCCACCTCCCCCTTGCCACGCCAGTCTGGCCCAGTTGGTTGGGGGCAGAGAACTCTGCTGAAGCGGGGGACAGGAGGCTGCCTTGGGTACAGCTGGCTCTAAGAACCCACAAGAGCTCTTCCCTTCTCATCCACAAGCTCTAGGTGGAAGGTTTTGCTTTTCAGAAAGCTTGGGGGTAGATGCATACAGAAGATCCTGGCCACTCAGCTGCTCTCCAGGAAGCCTGGGAAGATCCTGTGAGAGCGTCCCCTCGTGGCTACCCGTGTGGAAACTTCGCAAGGGCACTTCCATCCCATCGTTGATGGACCTGGGGGCAGTGAAAGGCTGGCTTGGGTGCCCCCCCGCCGGAGCCCTGGTGAGAATAGGAGCAGCAATAGTGAGCCTGGGGCAGAGGAGCAGGGGGGTGGTGGGGCGGGCACTTGCCCTGAGAGCAATGGTGACTTGGGCGGGGCCATCCAGGCCATCCAGGTGGGAGGGTGGGCCACCTGCAGGGGGTCGGCTCCAGGTGCGCTGGTGGGCTGCAGACCATTTTTACTTATAAGGACCTAAGACCTAGGGACTTCCTTCCATTCATCCTCATCAGGACCGTGTTGTGTCAAGGGCCACAGACTTCATGGAAGTTCGGAGAAGAAATAGCTACAGTGAATCATGTAGAGGTTCTGGGGGCCCTTCAAGGCTCTGCCCCAGATGGGGTTCGTGCTTCTGGGGCAGTTGGTGTGTCCTAACAGTTCTTGAATCTACCTTTTAAAAAGAAAAAAAATAATCTCTCTCTCGCCATCCATACATCTATTGTAAAACATGACATAAGTGTAAAAATGCATGCAATAAATGCACAGTTTAAGATAATTGTAAAGCAAACACATCACGCTCTGGATTACCCACGATAAAACACTGCTTACTTTCCAGAAGCCTCCCCTTCCTCCTCCACGGTGATCCTGATTTATTTACTTCATCTTATCTGTTTTCCTGGTTTTATTATTGCTTTCGTGGCTACGGGGTGTTTGTGCAAAACTGTGCCTCTTTTTGAGTTTGCAGTGTTTAGGTGTTATATATAAATAAGGTGGAGAGAAACATTTGCTTGTAAGGATGGTTTCCTTAAGATGAATTCACAACAGTGACGTTTTTAGCCAATTATTTATTTTCAAGGTTCTTGGAATACGTTGCCACAATTCCCCACTCCCCCAAAGAGTTTTGCGAATTTACACATCCATGAGCAATTCCATTTAATAAGTGCCCACAGTGATCCAGTCCCTGGGAAGAAAGGGGAGTCTATGTATTAATTGCCAGGTTCATCGCTCCCTTGCCAGCACAGGGTTTAAGTTTTCTTAGACCATCAGATCGAAGGTTCACCTTAGTTTGCAGTTTTTCTGACACTGGAAAGCAGAACATCCCTGTGTGTCTGTTTACTAATTAGAGCATCTTCCAATTGTATGTAAAAATCGTCCATTTAGCTCTTGGGATGTTGATATTCTTACCTACCTGGATGCATTCTTTATGTAATAGAAATAGCTGCCCTTTGGCATTCTCTGTCAGAGACTATTAGAGCTGAGGTCTGGAGTTCATTTGGCCCAGGCAGCTCCCCAAAACATATGTCTATGACCTAACCCACAGAACCCGTGAATGTGACCTTAGTTGGAAGGAGAATCTTTACAGATGTAAGTAAGGTAAGGATTTTGAGATGAGGAGATTATCCTGGATTTTTTGGGTGGACCCCAAATCCAATGACAAGTTGGATTTTTTTTTAACGTTTATTTATTTTTGAGACAGAGAGAGACAAAGCATGAACGGGGGAGGGTCAGAGAGAGGGAGACACAGAATCTGAAACAGGCTCCAGGCTCTGAGCTGTCAGCACAGAGCCCGATGCGGGGCTCGAACTCACGGACCGCGAGATCATGACCTGAGCCGAAGTCAGCCGCTTAATGGACTGAGCCACCCAGGCGCCCCAAGTTGGATTTTTTAAAATCCAGAGACAGAGAAGAGAAGGCCACATGCAGTCAGGGGGAGAGAATGGAGTGATACGGCCACAGCTAAGGTGGGCCAGGAGCCAGCAGAAGCTGGAGGAGGCCAGGAGGATTATCCCCAAGAGCCTCCAGAGGGAATGTGGCCCTCCCAACACCTTGATTTCAGATTTCTGACCTCCAGAACTGTGACAGAATAAGTTTCTGTTGTCTTAGGCCACCAAGTTTGTGGTACTTCGTTACAGCAGCCCGAGGAAATTAACACATCCTTCATTTTACAGATGAGAATAGTATGGGTGGCAGGACTTGCTGAGGGTCAGGTCCAGGGAGAGACTGGCTGGGACATTTGCCCTTGGGTGCCCTGTGGCATAGGACCTGGCCTTCCTAGGAAAAGCTCACGCTGTAGGAAATGGAGTTGGTGATGTTATCTCACATGGTAGGTCAGAACATACAAGAAGCTAGGCTCCAGTCCCGCTCAGAATCATCTGTGGTCTGGACAAGTGTTACTCCTCCAGATGGGCCTCTGTTCCCTCACAGCTGTCTGAATACCACAGTGGCAGCTGGATGGGTCCCTTGAGTCTGTGAGATGAGCAGACAGGCTTTACCTTAATTCTTTACAAGTACGGACTCTTTGGGATAGCGGCTTCTTGCTCAGAATTTGCACTATGTTTTCTTTCCTGTTCTCTGAATACTTTTCTTTATGCTTGATTCTTGATTGCTGCTCATACTTGTGGGTCATAAAAAGGGACCTGGGACACACTATAGCCAGCCCTATATGTAAGAAGCCCAAACACACTGACTTCTTGGACAGGGCAAGAACAAAAGACATGGGTTTTTAAGTTCTTTGTCTCTGAGTGTGATCTTATTTAAGAAGTACTCAAAGGATCTAGAGCTAAAGTGGATAAATTGGTGGACACTAGAACATGTGACTTTTAACACTTGCAATGTCTTCTGCTGCTGAAGAATTAAATTTTAAATTTTGTTTGAATTAAGTAAAAAAAATAATCGGCTTAATTCCTGGAAAAATTTAAAGGATTTTTGGAGCAACAAATGCAGTCTGTGAATCTAATAAATCTAATAATCTAGTAATAAAATATGTGAATCTAATCAGGTATGAAAATGAATTGGAGATGTGAAAATGTAAAACATAAAATGTAAAAAATAAAATTGTAAAATAAGTAAAAAAATAAAGTATGTGAATCTACTTTTCCAGCTGCAAAGTTTATGAAATCTAAATACAGATCCAGTATTTTCGATGAGAATTTAGTGTCCACATTGAGATACACTGTGTTATATTTATATATACATCAGATATTGAAGAGTTAGTACCAATGAGAGAACATAAAATAATCTCATTAATAATTTTTGTACTGACTATGTGTCAAAATTATAGCATATTTGGATATGTTGGGTCAAATTAAATAATATTAAATTTAGTTGCACCTGCTTCTGTTACTTCTGAAGCTCTTGAGGGTAAGTTGCTCATAGTGACTCAGAGCATGTGAGCTGCCAATGTTCTTGGAAGTGGTTTACTATAACTCCATCATCTCCCCCTCTTCAGGGATAAGGTGCATCAGGTGAGGCGAGGGTGGGGGGAGGGGGGGTTTATACACATCCGGGTGCAGAGCCTGGGCTAGAACCCAGGTCGTTAATGAGTTCCTGCCACCACCTGATGCTGGGCCTGCTGGAGACACCAGGAGTCCGGCTGTGGGTTTCCCCTCAGGGGAAGAACCCTGTGAAAGATCAGCCCCACTGTCCACACTCAGCGTGACAGGTCTGAACCTCAGGGCTCAGCTGCCCCACTTTTATACATGGTTTGTTTCTTTTAAATAGCTGTGCACGCCATTAGCTGGTTCTGTGAAAGTAGAGGAGTGCTTGTTGTCTCTCCTAGGATCTGGAGTCCCAACTTGGAGCCCAGAGGATGTGGGACTCAAATCTGACGCTGCCACTTCTATTTATGCATGGCCCGAGGCCATGAGACCTCTGTTTTCCTGCCCAGCACCGCCCCACCCCCGCTCCCGGGGCCTGAGCATGTCATTTCCCATATGGCCACTAGGTGTCGCCATTGCCCCACAAGTGGGCCTTCCTTTCCGCAGTCTAAGGCTCCTTGAGGGCGTACTAGGTGCTGACCTGAGGTAGGGGCCGGGAAGGTGGGTCCCTCCTCCGGCTGTGAGCTCAAGGCGGTGGGCCTGACTTTGATCTCCGGTGATCACACTTTAATAGCGATGTTGCTCCCTGAAAGCACAAGCTGTTTGTAGGCAACATCAGGAGTTTATTGGTCTGGTTCAATAGAATGCTTGCTCTCTGTGGAAGTCTCAATCACGTGGTGTCAGAGGCTTGCCCATGGGTGGTGTACCCTGCAGTGTCCCAGCTCCCTGTCCCTGGAGCTTGGGAGCGTTGGTGACTTGGCTCATGTCATTATTTGAGCAGGGATGGAAGGTCCTGCAGGATCTACTCAGGGGAGGTCCTGCTGAGACACTGCCCAGGTGCCTGCAGGGGTCAGGTGGAAAGGGACCGTCACCCACTTTCCCTGGGCCACAGATGAGTAAATGACAGTCAGACTGAAGGATGTCTTGCTCAAGGTCACTTAGCTAGTCAGGGTTGAGCTGTCTTCTGTCCCAGCTCTATCCCAGAAAAGCTGCCTGTTATGGGTTGAATCTGTCCCCTGCACCAATTCATGTGTCCATGCCCTAACTCCCAGTACCTCAGAAGTGACCTTACTTGGAAATACGGCTACTGTGGATGTACTCAGTTAAGACAAGGTCATACTGGACTGGTCTGGGTCCCAATCCAATATGAAGGTGTCCTTGTAAAAGGGGGACATTTGCACATAGACAAGCACACAGAGAGAACACCATGTCAAGGTGAAGGCAGAGGTTGGGGTGATACTTCACCATTGCCATGTTGCCAACGGTCCCTAAAGTTGCCAACACACCAGCAGAAGCTAGGGCAGGTGCCTGGAACAGATTGTACCCCATAGTCCCCAGAAAGAAGTGGCCTCGCTGACACCTTGATCTCAGACTTCTGGCCTCGAGATCTGTGAGACAATAAATGTTTGCTGTTTCAGCTGCTGGTCTGTGGTACTTTGTTATGGTGGCTCTAGCACACTAAAGCAGTGCCCAAGTCTGAGAGGCCCTTTTGGATCCTTAATTCTTCCCCGCAGGGCCTCTGATGTGATCACAGTCTCCTCTCCTTTTTCTCCTTGTTTGGCCTTCTGAACAAGTCCTCTTTCTCTCCCCCATTCTTCCAGCTTCATAATATGCCCCTTGCTCCAAAATGACCCACCCTGTGTCAGTCCCCAACGGAATCCGTTCTTTTCGGAAGTTGAATTCTACCAGAAGGTACAGGAAAGCAATCTGATTAAGCTGATTCATACTAACAGGTGAGTGACTAACACCTAAGTGATGTGATTGATTCTAGGGAAAGGTCTCACTTAGTTTTCCCAAGGGCAATTATGTGTTCGAGAGGAGTTTGCTAATTATTGAAGAAGACACTTTGTCAAGTGAAGAATACTTTTGTTATGTGAGTGCCCCTAAGTAATCCATTAAACATGTCATACGTTTTCCTTATGATGAGGGTAGAACCCTGGAGCCTGTGTATGTGCTGCTATCCTGGAAGTCCAGGACTGTTCTGGCTTCTTCACAGTGGAGGCTCTCTATGCGGATCCACCCTTAAGCCCAGCCCAAGAGGCGAGAGCCAGTCTTCCTACCTCCCTCTGCAGTGGAAAGGACCAAGACCTGAGTTCTGCTCAGGCTTACATACCTCTTATCCCTACGTCCCACAGCTCTGCTCTGCCCATGTAAAGGTGGTTTGCTCACAGGGCTAGGGCTGTTTCAGTTGCTCTGACCAGACAGGTTGCTCCTGGGGATGGATGGTGCTGGCAGCCAGGCCCAGTTGGTCTCCTGGGAGTGGAGCTGACTGGGTATGATGATGCCAGCCGCAGGCCACCCTGCCTGGCTTCAATGAGTGGTGGCCTATGGTCTTTATCTGAGAAGGGCTGGCATGGAGTGGGAGCCAAGGGCTTCTGGGAGGAGGCAAGAGGTGGGGCTGCCTTCTGAACTGGGTGCAGGAACCCCTTTCTCCAGGAGCCTTGAAGAAGGACCTAGAAGCTCTGGTCCCTAGGCCAAAGGCTGGGAACATGAGCAGAGTCCCTGGTGGGTAGAGAACTGGGTAGGTAGGTGCTGCGGTGGCTGAACGGTCCCCTCCCATGCCGTTCTCCCTCAGGATTGGCAGTCTCTTCCGCAGTCCTGGTGTGCCCTGGGGTAAGCCACACTTACACCATAGTGGAAGAAGTGGTCCTTCTTCCAGTAGAATGCGGTCCACTGTGGTGATGCTGTGAACCCATGAGATGTTTGCCCCACCTTGTCATGGCCCTCAAAAGGTGGCTGGGCTGGGCAGAACAGTAGTAATTGGAGTGAAGGGAATTCAGGGAAAGCTTCCTGGAGGAGATGGAGTTTGAGAAGGGCCTTGAAAGATAAATGGATTTGTCCTTGAGAAAGGAGCAGAGAGGCCATGCTGACGAGGAAACCCTTGAGTGTGGATCCTGTGGGCAGCAGGCTGCCCCTCCAGGACCTTCTGGAGCCCTTCTGGCACAGGCAACATCACCGTGGATTTACTTATCCTAACTGCTGCACCCACTTCTGGATTCCCTTCTCATCTCCAAAGTGCTCATCACATTGAACCCCTGCTCTTCCCTCCGCACACTCCCACCCCTGCCCGCTTAGCTTTGCCATAGATTCCCTCCACCTTCATGCTTTCCTGCCCTTGCTGAAATCCTGCTGTCGTGTCCAGGCTCCACCCCCAGCTTGTTGGTGAAACTTTCCCCAGTTTCTTTCAGCCCATCCTCCACATCGGAAAGCACTCCTTTGCCCCCATGACCTCCCACAGTCACCATTCAGCAAACATCGGCTGGGCCTCTAGCTTGCTGGGCTTTGGGGCTCCGTGCCCCCAGCCCGCAGAAGGTCACAGTCAGGGGACAGGCAGACACACAAATCAGTCCCCATGCAGCATGGCCAGGCCTGGATCGTTGTAGACCTGGCCATCTGAAAGACTGGGTCCTTGCTGAAGCCTTGGCCACCTCTCCCGGCATCTCTTGGGAAGCCACCGTGGGGGGGGGAGGGGCATCCCAATTAGCAAGTCCCTGTTGCTTGGGTATGTTCCCTGAGGTATTAGGTCACTCAGGTTTTAGCAGAGACCTTATTTGGAAAGCCTGGCTTCCTGGTATGAAATGGGAAGCCAAGGAGCGTCAAGCCTGCTGCTCTCAAGGGCAACACCATCAGGAACGAGATCACGTTTCTGTTTCCCCACAAGCCTTGGGAATTGAAGTATGTGCAGAAATACAATTCATAAATCGATGGACTTTATTTTCACTGTTCCCAGGCTTTAATTTCCAGAAACAAAATGTGAGTGTTATGGCTGAAATTCTCCTAGTTTTAGGAACCCCACCATAACCCAGATTGTTTATGCATAGTTCACATATTATATGACAGGACTGGTTTGAGGAGTAACGAAGGGTCACGGGATTGCGGTCACACTGAAACAAGACGATCTGAGTGTGGTGACCTGTTATTTATATTATTTAGACCGCAAACCCTGCCCTTACACTCCTCCCCCCACACTCCGGGGAACACGCAGGGAGCCAGGGAGCGGGGCCTCTCCCGGAAGTCGAGGTTGCAGGTGACTGACCGCCAGGGCACGTCAGGGTCTGTCACTCACGGAGAGCCGCGCATGCGCGCGTGCACACGCGCATGCGTGCGAGCACGTGTGCTAAGTGGGAGAAAGGAGATGGCTGAGTGCGGGAGAGGGCTTCTTAGCGGCGCCAGCCCTCACCTCAGTCTCCCCGTCTGGAATATGGGTGCGTCACAGGGAATCCCCTGGGGATCTTGATACCTGTGTGTAAAGAGGGCAGGAGAAGGGCTCCCAGGTCTGCCTGCGGATTCCCAAAGTGCTTCCTGGGAGCCGACGGGTGTTAGGCGCTGAGCCTTTCAAATGACACTATGACCCGGGGGTTACTCAGGCACTAGGGCCTCTTTACCTCCCTCTGTTCCATCACCCCGATTTTCAGGAGGCTGCTCCGTGTGCATACCCGCCAGGCAGGTGGGGTGAGTGCTGCCGTCACTTCTGCTCCTGGCATGCGACCCATTGCCCAGGGCACCTTCTCTAGCTCCGCTTTTTAACGTTTATTTGTTTTTGAGAGAGACAGAAACAGAGCGTTAGCAGGGGAGGGGCAGAGAGAGAGGGAGACACAGAATCCGAAGCAGGTTCCAGGCCCTGAGCTGTCAGCACAGGGCCCGACAAGGGGCTGGAACTGGTGAACCCTGAGATCTTGACCTTGCGGTGGTTTAACCGACTGGGCCCCCCAGGCGCCCCCTAGCTTCGCTTTTGAGCAGCGCCTCAGTTTTCTCCCATCCTTTAACACCTGCCCCCAAATGAACACTGCGCATCAGCTCAGTTCATTTTAGTAGAGTGCTCAGCCTTGCTGCATGCCTTTTGTGAGGAGGGGCCACTGCTTCTCAGGAAATCCGGGCCTCTGTAGTGCGAGGCAGGTGCCAGCTTCTCTCCTGAGACTATGGCAGGGATCTCGTGTGCTCTGCCTGAAGGTGTGCTCTGGACAGGTGGTGGTGGGGGCTGGGGACCTCCGGCCAGGACCCTTCCCCAGGTGTAGAGCCCCCAGTGCGTCTGCCTCTGCCAGGATCCTCAGCTCCCCACTCCAGCCTTTCTTCAGACCCCAGAAGAGGGTTTTCAAATGGCAGAAACTGGCTGAAGCACTCAAGATCGTAATATGGGTTGTTTTGACTTAGTTTTTGCTTTCCCTTAACAGAACTCCCAGTGTGCTGCCCTCAGTGGAACTTCACCTATGTCTCCGAGGTGTGCAGGGCACCTTTCCGGGAGGATGGAGCCTGTTGTTCTGGAGGATGGCTTTCTGTTGACGCTTGCAGCTGTCCCCACTCACCATTGCATCCCTGTGAGGTGCAGGGACAGCACAGGGGACTCCACTCTTCAGAACTGAAGAGGACACCTTCCAATGATAAGAATCCGCCTTGGCCTCTGGCAGATGTGCTCTGGATGTGATTGATTGATACACTGGTGTCCTTCCGGGACAGTGTCCCATCTTGACCAGATACATGCCCATCCTTTGGAGCCGAGGGCCAGACCGGCCTGGCTGGCTGAGATAGATAAGGAAAGGACTCAAGGTCTGTCTGAGCCCCCTCTCCCTGCTAATCACAAGCTGTCTGGGATCACAGTTGGAAAATCAGGCAAATAAGAAGGGGTCGAACATCATCTGCAGCAGACTGGATCAGGAAGGAGGAAGAAGGAGAAACTTGGAAGTCACCAGGCTGCTTCTCACCAGCCCTGTGTCCGCACCCTTGACGACTCAGGTGTCACTGCTTTGACAAATGGACTGTGAGCTCAGTCCTTGTATGTGAGCGGGTGTGGAAAGCCTCTCCCTTCCAGACGCGGCAGCTCAGTACTTGCCTTGTGCACAGGCACGGCTTTCTTCTTGGAGAAGGAAAAAAGGCCGTCCTCACAGTGAAACTTGCTTCATTTGTCTCAGGAGTAATGGTGAGCCTCTCTCTGAAAGCCACTTAATTATGTGGCGAGGGTCCTGCTGTGGTGAGCACTGCAGAGGCCGTCCAGCCAGGCACGCTCCCCTTGTAAGTGGTAAAATATACAGTACGATTAAGTAGCATGAGAAACCCGAGTGTTGTTTCTGAAGACATCAGTCCGTGTTTGGACTGTTTTGATTTACTGTTAATTTGGGGAGGCTGGCTTCTCCTTGAAAAGCATGGAATGTGCACTTTTAAAATAATTGCAATCAAATCTCGCCCTGATAGGGGCTTTCTGGTTCCCTGGACACTGGGCACTAGTACTCTGGGGGTGGGATATATTCATTCTGCAAAACATTTTCCCGAGTGTTCTTTCAGCCGATTCCCCCACACTCTTGTCAGGAGCAGGGTTGCATTGCTTCCCACACCCAGATTCCTTCTTCATCTTTAAAGACTTTCCTGGGGTCTGAAGAAGGGAGCTGGGGGCCTGGTGGTGCCTAATCTAGGCACCTAATCTAGGTTGTGGAGCCTGCCCTCCTAGTGCTGTTCTTGTAGGATTTCCTTTAGTTGGAGTGAACAGGAGGTGGGAGCACATCTGTGTTCTATGAAAACTGACCCAGCACTCCTCATGCAGCAGGGTCTGCCTTAACTTCCCTCTTGTGGTTGGAATTGATAAAATGGGTTATTGAGTCATCCTCTTGATGGGGCCCACAGCATCGGAACCTGTCCAGGGGCCAAGAGGTGAACTGAGGCAGGATGCATGCTTTACTCCATCTGATTATGTAAACCAGGCACTAGGCAAATCCAGGAGATGTCAGTATGAGGGGCGGCAGGTTTTCGGCTGAATCGTTTAGGGGAGTAAAGTGAGAACCCATATTTTAAAAAGTTAATGCTAGGAGAGGAGACAGAGGAAGCAAAGAATTTTTACTTTTTCATTTTGCCTTACAAGGTAATTTGAAAATAAAAATTACCCTTTGAAATGTTGCCAGCAGTGACTGAGTGAAAACCAGTGAGGGTTCAGAAGTTAGAGTCCTACTCTGGTTTCAAATAAGGTACTTAATGGGCCTTTCCCATCATTGAGCACAAATACATATCCCCAACATTTCTCCAAAATTTGATTTTGTTCTCCATTTCAAGAAAAAAGTGTTGTGAACGGGCTGAGCCTGGTTTCCCTGGCCATGACAAATTCTCATGAAACCAGCATACAGGAACTGGATTTTCACAGCCGTCTTCGGGTGGGGGAGGGTCCCCAGGTGGTGGGGAGCTGCCCCTGATGTGGGTTTCTGGGAGTGGGAGTTGGGGGTGGGGGAAGCTCCATACAAATTGGATGCGAATATAATTGATATTTAAGTCTCTTTCTGGAAACTTAAACTTTGATAGTTTACATCTCCGCTTAATAGCATATTAAATCATTTTATAACCCTTAACAACTGTTTAATCTTTTCATTGTTGAAAAATGAGGTAATTGATCTAAGCCATGTCAGAATATGCCAGGAAAAACTTATTTAAATGTACCACCCTTCGCCATGGCATTCAAGGGATTCAAGGGACCTGTATGTGTTTTAGGGGAGCCCTCCTCTCCCACAGTGGGTCTCACCCTGAATGGGGTCAGAGACAAAGAATCCTTAGTGGGCAGAGGCTGGGGGAGGCCAGTAGGGGGGAAAGGCAGAGCCTGAGATTTGGCCCTCAGGCTATGGTATTGTGGCCATCCAGGATTTTGGCTTCTAATTGGGCATTGTTTAAAACATGCTTTTCTGGCCGACAGTATGTTCTATGATCTCTCACTGCATTCGGCAAGGTTGTTTGTGGGCCATCACAATTGGAGTGCTCGTGGCCCAAGCGAGGGAGAGTGAGAACAAGAACAAGAACAAGAGAGGAGAGAGTAAGTGCTCTGTTATTCCAAAAACAAGTATGCCTTCTCCTTGGGAATGACACCAAAGAATACCTTCTAAATGAAGTATGTTTCCCTTCAGAGATTACAGCATCAGTGGATCAAAGTCCCCTGGAAATAGCTTTTGGCAGCTCTGAGGTTCTCTGTAACTCTTCTTTGACTTGAGCAGGGCAGCCCTGTGCTGGGAGCAGCGGCTGTCCTGCCTTTGGAGGCCGCGGAGCCAGGGGTGGGGACAGATAGGTGTTCTGTGGATGTGCTGACCACTCTGCAAACCCTGTGGCCTCATGTTGGTTTGGAGTTGGTTTGGTTGGACGTGGTTTTGTTTCTCTGGAAAATTGATTGTGGCGCACGGGCTGGCTCTCTCTGTCCAAGTAATGCAATACAGGCATCTTCTAAACTTAAACAAGGCTTTGGCAATGCTGGTGAAATGTATTGTCGTCAGCTCCGTGTCCTGACGTCCTCCATAGACTTGAGGAATGTTTGGACCTTGGCCCCTGAGCCCTTTCTGGTTTAAGTTTAATGAGAGTCCGGGCAATCCAAATGTCTACCTGGCAGCAGGGAAGAGACCCTTCACGTTAATTATTGCTAAGCTCAACTGTCTCCTTCCAAGCCCCATATACAGCCCTACACATTTGTATACATTTTATATGGTCTATTTCCATTATAAATTGCCCATAAATTAAATACAGATTTTCTTGGGAACATCTTAAAAAAAAGGGAAAAGATCCGTGTGATACATGTTTCTGGTATTGGAGGTGATGTGGGTTACAGAGGGGGAGCGTGGGCCCGTGTGCTGACTCCCCAACACGGAGGTCATGCGTCTGGGTTAAGGCAACCTGAGTGGTGTGTGAACGGATATGCAGCGTGCCTTTTCTCCATCTTTCCTGTTGTGAGCTGCACATCGTGATTTTGAAGAGAATGGAGACTGATTGATTGACCTAGACAGGCTGGAGCAGGTCCAGAGGAGGACAGGAGGACAGTGAGGGATGGGAGAGCTCCCCTCTCTCCTCTAAGAGAAGACTGGGCTTATTGCATTTGTCTGGAGGGGAGTGCTCTCAGCACCGTGCAGCGATGCTTTGGGGAGTCATCTTCATTGCGAGGTGTGTTGCCAGTGTAATCTGTTGCTAATAATGAAGTACTAATGTACGTTAAATAAGAAATTAGAGCAGATTCAAGGTTCATCTCTAAAATGTCCTTCTTGTTCCCTTCCATTCCCAAAAGCTGTGCCCCAGCCTTTGCTGCCTCAGGGACTTTGCACATACTGCTTCTTCTGCATAGCTCGCTTGCTCTCTCCCCTCTTTTTGGTTTGTACTTAATAATTAAGTCTTCCTTGGCTACTCTATTTACAAATGTACCCTGAGTACTCTCTCCTCTTTCTTTATTTCTCTTTATTTTATTTATTTTTTTTAATGTTTATTTTATTTTTGAGACAGAGACAGAGCATGAACGGGGGAGGGTCAGAGAGAGAGGGAGACACAGAATCTGAAACAGGCTCCAGGCTCTGAGTGGTCAGCACAGAGCCCGACGCGAGGCTTGAACTCACGGACCGCGAGATCATGACCTGAGCCGAAGTCGGACGCTTAACTGGCTGAGCCACCCAGGCGCCCCTTCCTTTATTTCTCTTTAACTATCCCTGTTTGACATTCTGTGCATTTTATTTATTTTTTATTATTATAAGCAATAGTAAATATAGGGTCTATGAGGTAGACCTTTTTTTTATCTCTTTTTTTCTTTCTGTCTCTTTCATGCTCTATTCTATTCTGGTGCCCAGCACCTGGTAGGTGCTCAGTAAAATGTGTTAAATGTATATATGAATGCCCACGGATATGTGGATATGTGTTTGGAGGTCATTAGTTACATGTTATGAGGAACAGATATTGCAAACATTGCTTTAGGAGACTAGACTTGAACCAGTTACTGGAAATTACAAAAAGGTAGGTTCTAGTCTAAATTTGTTTTTTTAATGTTTATTTATTTTTGAGAGAGACAGACAGAGGGCAAGCAGGGGAGGGGGGGAGAGAGAGGGAGACACAAAATCTGAAGCAGGCTCTAGGCTCTGAGGTGTCAGCACAGAGCCTGACACGGGGCTTGAACTCATGAACCATGAGATCGTGACCTGAGCGGAAGTCGGACACCTAACCGACTGAGCCATCCAGGTGCCCCTAAAAAAATAATTTTTTTAAAAAGAAATACAAGTTTCCACCAAGGACTGAGCTGACCTCTAGGGGTGGGAATGCCTGTGGAGGAAGTATCTAAGACGAGTGAGGATGGCTGCTCATCAAGGGGGCTGTTGAGAGGACACCTGTCCTAAGGTAGGGTTATGGGATCACAGGTATCCTGACTCTCCTTCTCTGTGATTTTGTTCAAGGCCTTAAAATGCTCTATCCTGGGCTCTCCTAAAAATCAGTATGCTTTCGGGCGTTTGTGCTGGATCACACAACTCTGGCTGGGCTGAGCCCAGATGGCACAGGTTTCTTGCTTAGAATGTGAGCCCCCAGGGTGCTGTCATCCTGCTGTGGCTGGGGTGGCCTCTGTACCTCCAGCAGGTGGTCTGGCCCTGGTGGTCTCCAGGCTGCCTTTCTCATGGTCTACTGGACCTTTTCCCAGGGCCCAGTGGTGCTGCAAGTTAATTTGTCCCCAAATGAGATATTCGTGTCTTTATTCTCCATTCAAGTAACTATTAAGTGTTATGTTCCCCCTGTGAATCTGCTCTGGTCATTAGGGCCCCATCCCCCAGGCACTGGACTTGACACTAACTCCCTCTTCCTCCTTGTGTCCCGCCAGCCCCAGCTCAGACTCCCACAGAGTGGGGAGAATGGCTGTGTAGAGACTTAGTGGTCAGCACACCAGTCAGGATGCCTAGACCTGGGCTGTACAGCTTCAGAGCTTAGAGGTGGAGGAGAGAGTTTCTAGTAGGGCTTCACTGAGGGAGCTCTGGAGGGGGGCTCAGCTGGAGTCTTGCATTGGAGCAGGATGAAGCCAGCCCCAGCAGGAGCCCCAGCAGGAGCCCCAGGAGGAGCCAGGGCTGCAGAGCTGGGAGCGGAGGAGCCTGTTGGTGGGTCAAGTCCAGGGCCCTGGGCCCCACGTGTGTGCAGGAGGACTAGAAACCATCCCCCTTTCCCATCTTTCTTCAAGGCAGGCCCTGCATCAGTGTGAGGCTCAGGAATAGACAGAAGGCATGTTGCACAGCCCAGCACCAGGATGCAAAGTGTAGAAAATGCCATCTAGAGGCACCACTCACTTGAGTGGTCAGAGCACCTGGGCTCCATTACACATGAGCTGAGTGATCTTGGATAAGCCATCTGACCCCTCTTACTGCGGTGTCTGCATCTGTATAGTGGGGACTAGACTCTAATCATGAGATGGTTCTCTTGATGTTAGGTGGGGGTGTGTGGCTTTTTCTTTTCATTATATGACTTTGTGTGCTATTTGATTTTTCTAAACTCTACATAGGCATACGTTTGATTTTAATAATAAAATAGATATTCGGAAACTTCATGAAATGCTATGTGAGTATGTCAGTCTCTGCTTTCTATCCTGGGGGCAGAGACAGTAGTAACTGGCTTCTGGAGCCCTGAGCTTCTGCCTAAGTATTCTGAAGCTGTGACACCCAGACCTTCCCAGGAAAGCCTTTGTAGAACTAAAACATCTCTTCTGTGTTGGAGCCTAGAAGAAAATGCTTTGAGGGGGCTCCTCTGTTCTAGCCTGGGGCCTGTGGGGCTGTTGGGGAACAATCATGCGACCCTGTGCTTTATGGCCCTGCGTGGTGCATGAAATCTTCCCCACTTGGGCTTCATAAATTATTCTGTGGGGTCCATTAGAGCTGGGTGGGGAGCAAGAGAGTGATTTTATGGGTGATTTACACATGGCCTTTGTCTGAGATCCCACATGTTGCCAGCTGGACAGCGGCTTCTGGCTGCTTCCATGGCAAAGCCCTGGCCCTGAGGGGCCCCCACAGTGTGAAATCATACCACATGACCTGTGGCTGGGCAGAGGGGCTCTAAGACCCCACAAAGAGGTCCGCCTCCAGAAAATCTAGGAAGGAGGTAAAGTCATGTAGCCCTGTCTCTTCATCTGTTTTCAGGAGGACTTGGAGTTCAGTCCCTTATGGTAGACATGGCTAGTCCCCCTGGAGTAAGAGTCCTCCCAGGAAGAAATCATGATTTTGGAGCTTGCTGTGCCTTTGAGATCATAAAACCCAGCTTTGGATTTTACCATGGAAGAAACAGGCTCGAGACCTTACAGAGGGTCATGTAGTTGGTCAATAGCAGGGCTGAGACCAGCTCTCTTTCTCCTACCTCATGTTGCCTCTTTGGACCAAGGGAAGCTGAGGATGGGGGAGATTGGTGCCTCTCCATGCCTAGATGGCAGTCTTCTAGAGACCCTGAGCTTATGGGAATGTGGTCCTTCTGCCTGGGTAGGGAGTCTGAGGCATCAGTTGCCTTCCTAGCCTGGGACCACATATCTCCCTGCCTCCAGCACTGGGCCTGGTGCTGCTGGGATGTCCTGGTGCCTTCTCTGAGGCTGCCTGGTATTGCCCAAGGTTGCCAGAGCACTCGCACCATGACTTCCTTCCTGGGCATGGCCGTGGAAGAATGACTCATCCCTCACATGTTCTGTTGATGGTGGCAGCAGTTGGGTGTGGGGTGTTCATGGCTTCAGCTCCATCGGTGTCCCATCTGACGTGGGGGAGTGGGGAGGCCTGGCCTGGGGAGTGCACTTGTGCTACTACTCACTACCTGTGTGGCCTTGAGGGAGTCCCTTTCATTGAGCTTTTCCAGGAGCTATTGCTTCTCCTGGGAGCATTTTAGGAACATTGGTGTGACTCAGCCTTGGTGGCATGGAGACCTGTGTGATACCTCACTCCTGCGAGTGCCTCTGTCTTACTGCTTCCCCACTTTGCGGGCTCATACCTGAGCATCCATGGAAGATGGACATCCATCTTGAAGCTCTTTGTAAGTTTTGAACAAGAGGACCCACATTTTCAGTCTACCCCAGGCTCCTGGAATTATGTAGCTGGTCCTGTCCCCACGCCCAGCTGGTCTCTGATACCCTTCATGCAGTTCAGATGGATGACTGGGGAGGGATAGGGTAGGGGCAGAGCAGAGGGCACTTCCAGATGGTGAAGGATACTTGCTGGCTGGGATGAAAGGGTAGGATCTATTTCCAGAGACTATGAACTTGGCAAAGCTCTTCTTGGAAACTCACAGGCCCTGCTTTCTGTGGCTTTTCTCCCTGTGTTCTCCATTTAGGCTTTCTACATTCTGCTAATTTCTTACCTCCAACCCCAAAGGTCTTGTTTTTAGGGCAGGTTTTATGGGGTTCGCCATTGTAGTAGTTAGAGTAGGCTAGATCAGGTAGTAAATTAACCTGGAAATCCCGGTGGTTTAATACAATGTTTTATTTCTTGCCCGTGCTTTCTGTCTATCACAGATTGGGGGTGGAGATTCTGTTCTATGCAGTGACTCAATGTCCTTAGCTCATGGAATCTCTGCCACTTGTATCCATACCATACAGAGTACACAGTTTCTCTTGATTCCTCTGGCAGGAGAATGGGATGAAGGAGGGTCCCCCAACTGTTCTTTTATGCTTCAGCTTGAAAGTGACCTGTATCACCTCTGCTCATAGCCCATATGCCCAGAATTAGTTCTGGGGGCTCCATCTAACTGCAAGGGGACTAGAACATGGGGCCTTCTACTTTCAGGAGGAAGAAAAGAAATAGATACTGATGAACACCAGATGTGTCTGGTCAAATGGCCCCAGAAACTTTTGTCAAATAGGTGAATAAATGGAAGGAAAGAGAAATGCTATGCTCACATCTCTTCATCTGAAAAGAATTGTGTTTAATCTTTACGTGAGAGTATTTTCAGTGTTCACTTATGGATTCTTAAATGTAAAGCCCTCAGCCAGGCTCTAAATATCCCTTGTGGCAGAAAGACATTGCCCTTTGCCTGTTGTGGGGTCTGGAATGTCAGTGAGCCAGGCCTTCCTTGGGTGTATAGGGTATCTTCTGGGGTTGAGCAAAGTGGGAGAGAAGCTGATATAAAGTGGTGCTTAGTATCTGTGGGTGTGGACTGCTGGCAGACTTTAATTCTGATAAACTTAAAAACAGGTGTAACCAATATGAATTTGATCCCATTTGATGCCATTTGGGTGTAAGAAATGTCACATTTATGTTTCTAAACCATGAAGCAAATCCTGTAGCTACAGCTAAGGTGGACTCTGTCTCCTTTTCCCCACACCTCTCCATCCCAGAACGTTGGTCTGAAGCCCTTGATCTGTTGAATGTGCTAGCTCCCAGCCCCATGGCCACTTGATTGGGGTTCTGCCTGCCTGCCTGCCTGCCTGTCTCCATCATTTCCACCGACACTCAGAGGCATTAGCCACCAGCCACAGTGTAGCCAGAAGATTTAATTATGAGTTACCTCATTTCATTCACATTTACGTGGCCAAAGCCCATTGCAGACAAAACACCAATAAAAGCCCAGGCCCAGAGAAACACAGGGCTGTAGAGCAGGGGAAGCAGGGTTGTTCTCATGGCCCAAAACTTGTGTCTTTCCCCCCGCCTCCTTTTTTGGCAAAAGAGAAAATGAAATGTTTAAGAACGACGTACAGTCCACATTTGATGGCTGTAGAATGTGTATGGCCTTCAGCTGCTTCCAGCAAATTATTCATGATCTATTTGAGCATTAGCTAGACGCTGACACCATGTCTCCCTACACTGACTCAGCCCCCGCTGGGGCCCTACTTGGGGCCTTCTGACTGGGGCCTTGATGGAGTCTATACCTGAGCCAGGTAACTCCCCTTAGGAGCAACTCTATGCTCATGTCCACTGATGGGCCCTGGAAAGTGAAGCATTTGCAGGACCTCGAAGTAGGCCCTGACACCTGGCTTGGGACTTGGGGGCCGTCAGTCTGTCCTGGGAACAATATAGCACAGGCACCCGCCCAGGCCCCAGGCACCCTGGCCAAGCCTGGATTGTGTGTGGTTTCCATCTAAGGAAAAGAGCCCATTTATTTGTATTTCTTATGGTTCCCAATAAGGGAGTAATTGCCCCTCACCTCACTTTTAGTATCGCTGTGCAGCACTTTTGCCCTAAAGTGGTCCTAAAGCTTGGGTAAATTGGAACTCTGGCTGGACAATCAGGAGATCCCCACAACCCATTTTGTGACCTTTGCCAATTCCCTTCTTTCTCCGGGCCCTGGTTTTATTTTGTCTTTTAAAAAGCAGGAGATATCCAAAAAAAAAAAAAAAAAAAAATCTTTTTTTAAAGATCCATGAGAGCCGTTCTTCAAACAAAAAGCTCCATATATAGAATAGGTAACCTCTGAATTGCTCTTTTGAGACTGTGGGGCAGGGACAATGCTGCTCATGTCCCTGATTCTAAATTTTTTTTTTTTTTTTTACATTTTTATTTATCTTTGAGAGAGCACAAGCAAGGAAGGGGCAGAGAGAGAGAGAGAGGGAGACATAGAATCCAAAGCAGCCTCCAGGCTCTGAGCTGTCAGCACAGAGTCTGATGCGGGGCTCGAACCCATGAACCGTGAGATCATGACCTGAGCTGAAGTCAGATGCTTAACTGACTGAGCCACCCAGGTGCCCCTCATGTCCCTGATTCTACCTTACACCTATGGTCCACTCCCCTGGCATCCTGTAAAGGACTCTGTACCCTGAAGGACTCCATCCGGCCTAGTTTGAAAACCAGCAGGGTAGGTCATCTGTGAGGACATGGTGATTTTTACCAGCATTCTGATTTTTACCTCATCCCTCCTTTGACAAAACAAAATAAAGCCAAAAGGGCTACAGAACTCCCATAAGACCCAAGAATTAAGGCAGAGAAGATGGGGCCAGTGTCTTCATGAGAGTTTCCTCTTTCTCCTCTGTGGTTTGAAGCACTATGTGTTGACCACTGGACTGCCTCCATTCCCTGGGCCTCCCCTTGTCAGCCAAACAGGTCTGTTTGGGCCCTGGGAGGGGTGGTGGCCCACCCTCTTCTGGTCACCCTTCTACTGACCTGGTCCCCAGGCCTTGAGACTCTCAGGATGGAACACTTGGGGGTGTTCTGTATCCTCTGGAGAGGCCTCTAACTGCCCTCCCCCACCCCCATGTCAGGAGTAGATGAAGAGGTGAGGTGAAGAGGGGAGTACTGGCAGCTGGGGATTCAGGAGAGCATAATTGTTCTCTTCAGATTCTAGTTGGGTAAGGACCGTCTGCTTCGTTCGTAGTAGATGATTAATAAGTATTTGTGGAGTAAATCTAAGTGTGGTGGGGGAAAACAGGAAAGCAGATTTCAACACATGGAAGAAAATGTTGAGATTGTGATCATTCACAAGTCTTGGTCACCGGTGGTATTGAGTCAGTGGTCGATGGCCCTGTGGCAGAAGCTCGAGGCTCAGAACACTGGATGGGCTTGTACTCGAACACCTCCAAGTGTGCTCTCACCTCACCATGGAGGTCTTAGAATCTAGAGAAGAAAGATGGCCCACTTTGTCTGTGGCAATTTCCTGGACAAAGTGACTTTCTTTGTCCCAGGAAAGTTGCCTTACTCTTGCCCAATTAGCCTGGTGAGGACTAGCTGAGGGAAATCTCCACTTGTTAATGGTGTGGAGACTGAGCGGACAGAGATGTGTGTGTCCTGGGAGGCTCAGCCTGGAATGCTTCACTGCAGGCGCCAATCACAGGGTGCCCCCCCCCCCCACCCCCAAATCGGGTGGCCTACTTCCCTCACTGGGTCAGTGCAGTAGATCTTGCTTTGCTAGGCTCATGTTGCAAGTGAGTTTTCAATTTCTGGATTGAGGAGGGAGGCTTGGCATTTTAGCTTTGCAGCTAAGTCTAGGACATACCTGGCCTAGGAGGTTTCCTTTTCTGAATGTCATCAAAACAAAGAGCTTCTTCCTCTGTGATGTTTGGGGCTGTCCTTCAGTGCCCTGAAACTTGATGGAGCTGGGCAATAATCCCATAATGGCCTTGAAAACACCTGGGTCTGGAAAGGCCCTCAGAGGCATCTTCTTCCTCCCTTGTCTGCTAGAGAAACTCCTGGTGCAATCTTTTGCAGGTGGTCCTCCAGTACCAGGATCCATCTTGGAGTCACCACCTTTTGAGATGGCCCATTACACTCTGCACTGAGCAGATAGATATGGACGCATCTTATGACCCCAAAAGTGGCACAGATATAGTAGTATCACACTCCTGTAACTTCCCAATAACTTGTAGCTGTCCCTGGGTCCTGGCTCTGCCTTCTGGGGCCCTGAAGCCTGTGTTGTGCTCCCTCTGATCCAGGAAAGCCCTTCAGGATCTGCAGGCAGCAAGATCCCTGCCCAGCCCCTCAGCCAATCTAGGACTGCATGATGCTGTGAATCAGGGTACTCTCCTCCTCTTCTGAGGGAGGGTTACCAAGGCCACCAAATGAGGAGGGGTCTCCTATCCTGGTACTGCTGTTGGACAGGATTGGAGCCCCAGGGGAGAGGTGCAGCAGGCTTAGGGCTCTAACCGGTGGGAGTGGCTTATCCAGCAGTCCTGAGAATCTTGGAGTCTACCTGGTTGTGGCATTGGAAGGGGCTGACATGCTCTCATCCACTGGGGTAACCTTTTTGGTTTGGGCCATATCTTCAAAAGCATTATCTAGTCAGATGTTGGGAAGCAGCTAAGGCTTTGCTGCTTGGCAGAAGAAGGTAGGAGCAGAAAGAGGTAGAGCTCTGTATTTATTAAGTTCCTATGGTGTGCTGGATTCTTCTGTGTAGTGTCCCATTTAGCTCTCACCTAACTCCATGGGCTAGTGGTGTTTTTATTTCACTAGAGAAGTCGGTGTTGGCCCTTGGCCACAGTGGAGTTTAGATTGAACTTAGGACCACCTGCCCCAAAGCCTGTGTTCTTGGTTGCTGTCCCAGCCTGGCTTCATGATCTAGCTCTGCACCACCCTGGACAGACCTGCCTTCTCTCTGGGCCTTAGTTTCCCATTTAGAAAACAAGGAATTGGACTGTATTTCCTTCCAGAGCATCATCTGTGAATCTTACCCTGGAGTTTTCCTGAAGGTGAGTGTAGCCAGCAGGTGTTTTGGGAAGGAGCAGGCCTTTTCTGAGTGGACAGCAGCATGTTCTAGAACTTTCTGGTCTGGAGAACAGCCAGTTTCGGGGTTTACCTCTTTCCTCTGTCACCATTGGTGTGTTTCCCAATCATAAAAGGATCTTCAGCATCCCTGTTGCGACGGTGCCCCTCTCCCTAAGCTGGAGAATACCTGAGCTGGCTCATCCTCTGTGCCCACAGTGGGTCTCCTGTGCTGGCAGTGTTGACTATACACTGAGCCCTGGGAGTCTTTCAGCTAGAGGAGCCCCAGGGCAGAGCTGATGAGCGGATTTGCAGCTTGTAGGTGGAAGTGTGTGAAGGCTGGGCATCTGGGGTACAGGCACTTCTGTCTGGGAAGGAAGATACACTCAGGCAGGGCTCAGCTCAGAAGCCAGGAAGCATGGCCCGTGATCAACTCCCAATAAAGAACATTCTTGTTAGGATCCTCTGGTGGGAAGATGCGACTCAGTACTACACTCTGGCTGGGTTTATGCCTTTGCTGGCTTTAGGATATGGTTAGAAAAAAGCCACCATTTGAGAGAGGAGCCCATAGGAGCCTTTTGGCCCCACCCCCTCCTTTTACTTCCTGGGAGTTTCTCCCCTGACCTCTAGTAGCTACTTCTAGAGGGAGCTTGCTGGAGCTCACAGAGGCACTTATTCCTCTGTGTGTCTAAGGGTTTTGGTGTTTAATGGGCACATGTTTGTGGTTGCAGACATGTACCTGGGGAATAGTTGCCAACTGCAAAACTCCATCATAGCACCCGGGCTCAGTGAACACAGATCCTCTCCTGTAGGCAGCTGTCATTGTGGGGAACACATGACTTGCTTTAACTCTGCGCCTGGATTTGTGAGTGGGAAGAGGGCCATTAACTCCTGGAATATCTAAAATGACTTTTCATGACAATGGACGGAGTGTATGTGTGTAGCAAGATTCCATGAGCTGGTTCAATATCCCATTCTCAGATAGCTGGGAAACCAGAGGCGTCCCAGCTGCAGGCAGAGGCTGAGCTCACAGGGACATGCCCATCCATGTATGTGTGTGTGAGGTGACATCCATGGGGGCTGGTTGTATGTGGTGTTGTCCATGTTGTTATCCATACCCACTGACATGCATGTGTCCATCATACTTAGCCTACTCCTAAGGCTTCCATTCGGACTTTGACTCCATGTGACGTTTGTCACCACATCTCTGTCATGTGTGATCCTCTGTAGAAATTTCTGGCTCAGTGGGGGAAGGTCACTCAGCGGGAGCAGCTTCCTGGGAGGCTGCACAGAACTCCTTCAGACCTCTCTTCTGGCCACTGGCCAGCCTCAGTTGGAAGGGAAGGGGCTTTGAAAAGACTTTTGCCTGTTGGCCATCCAATACGACTGAAAGGATACCAGCCTGATGAGTGAAGTTGCAATAAATCAAGACCATGTGGTCGGCTCCCCCTTGAGATGCTCCCTGTTAAAGAAATTGGTGGGTGGGAAACATTTTTGGCAATCAGCCCTGAAGCTTCTCTTATATCCCCTTTCTCTTTGCTCTTCCACCCTCAGATCTGCAAGAGTCATATGGTTTATTTTTAAAACAGAAACAACCCTAAACTCTCATGTCTCTGGGGCCAAGAACATCGCTTCCCATCATTCAGGCCTAGACTGGGAGCAGATTGCATCCCTGGTGTAAGTGCTGGAGAATTCAATGTCATGAGGTTTGGAGTAATTGGGGGGGGGGGGGTGGGAAGAGAGGGCATCTTTTGTGCTTACAGTGGGTCAGATGATGTAGGAAATCCTGGAATTTGGGTGCTATGGCATTGGGAAGGGAACTAAAACCCCAAAGAGGAGGAACTGGCCAACACTGTCCAGGGAAGCAGACCCAGGATTGGCTCCTACCCTCAGGTTTCCTGCTTTGAATTTAGGCTTCTTTCCATTGAAGAGCCTGAGATTTGAAGGTTGTGTTGGAGTTTGGTTTGAAAAAGAAAAACCATAGCAAAAGAAGGGAGAGGAAAGCCCTTAGGTCATAGAAATGGGAGAAGGAATTCTGGGATGATGGGAGAGAGGCGGTCTAAATGGCCAAGGGAATTTGCTCAAGATGTGAGGGCATTGCAGGATCTTAGTGTCACAGGGATGGCTGAGCTGAGGGTGAGTCAGGAAGTATTTGTATCAAGCCTGGAAGAAGATTACATGTACCTCATAAAATGGCTGTTTCCAAGGGGAGGTAGGCTGTGGTGGTCCAGGACCCTGTTCTATGACAGTTTACATCATGGGGAGCCCAGGAGCCTGGTGCTCATGTTTGGTGGGTCATTGGGTTGTTAAATAGATCATGCCTTTGTCCCACTGTTCAGGAATGTGTTCTGACTTACAGTGGATTAGAAAGAACTGGCATGGGAGTTTGTGAACATTCCTGGCTCTTTCTAAATTGTTCCCAGCCCTGCAACAAAGGAAATGGGTGAGCAGGGGAAGTATCCTGAACCCTGGGGCTGGGGTTTAAGCTGTGCACCTTCCTCCCCCAGTGACTGGGCACATCTCTTACCTTCCCTCGGTCTTCCTTTCCTCATTAGTTGGTGGTAATGACCCTCCTTGCCCATGATGGGGACCTTTGTTGTGCCTGCATGGCTCTTAGTTCCCTGTTCTTCCAATAATGGTTCTGTCTTCCTATGGCATGGACTCTCTTCCATGTTAATTGAGTGGTCTTACTGGAGACCACCAATATACTTTCTCTCCTCCCACTTATGCTGATGATCTTAAGAGGATCAATGGATTTATCCCACCCTTCTGGCCACGGTCATTTAACAAGAGTGTGTTTTAAAAGAACATGACCAGAACTGTTGTTGCTAAACACATATAAGATGCCCATGTGGGAAGTTCCCACCAAGTAATAACTGAGGAAGGAGCACCTGAGTAGCTCAGTTGGTTAAGTGTCTGACTCTTGGTTTCTGCTCAGGTCATGATCTCACGGTTTGAGCCCTGCATCAGGCTTTGTGCTGCTTGGGATTCTCTCTCTCCCTCTCTCTCTGCCCCTCCTGTGCACTCTCTCTCTCTCTCAAAATAAATAAACTTTAAAAAAAAAAGAAATAACTGAGGTAGCCTGGGAGTGGTGGTGCTGAATCCCTGTAGGTAGAAGTAGAGGTGGAAGCTAAGAGCCACTATTCTGTTACTGATGTGACCAGATGTCTCTCATTGACTGGTGAGGCCTGAGATGAGACTGAACATAATAGGATTATATCCACTTGGGCTCTTGCTTTTCAGGGACAGAAATTCACACCCACACTACCTTAAGCAAAAAGAGAACTTACCATTTCACTTCTCTGAAAAGGGCAGAGGTTGGGCTGGTTTCAGGCTTGGATTCAGGCAGGACCTTACTCAGTCAACATCACCAGGATTCAGCATCCTTCTATCTCTCGTCCTCTCTCTCTCTCTCTCTCTCTCTCTCCCCCTCTCCCCCCATCTCTCTCAACTGTTTCCTTTGGGCTGATTCTATCTGGAAGCGTAATCCCTCCCTCAGGGTACTAAATGACTGCCTTAACTCCCAAACTTACATTTCCTCAGATTCAAGGCCAGCAGGAAATAGTAGCAGTCTCTTTCCTAGAAACCTCAGTCAACCTTTTATTGCCCCTCACTGGTTCAGACTGGGTCTTGTATCTATCTCCATATTACTGTGATGTGATGATCTAGGTGGCTTCAGCTTAGATTATAGGCTTCAGTCCTGATTGTGGAGTGAAGCCCACCAAAACTCAGCATCTAAGATTTGGTGAGAGGATAGTTGTCAGCAGAAGTGTAAGTAGACGCCAGGTGGCAAAGCCCACAGATGTCTCTACAGTAGAGCTTTAGCACCCAACAGGCAGCTCGGATCATCTCAGGGCAGCACATGTCCTCTGTTCCTCATTGTGGACACTGTAAATGTTAGTTAGGTATAAGGTGTAAGACACTAATTACGAAGTGGTTACAATTTGGTTTCTATGTGAAAAATAATGACTACTAAAGAATGCCAAAAGCCATTGCTGGTGGTAGACATGAACTGAAGTGGGCTAAGAAAATGAGTGTCCTTGGAAGTTTTGGACAAATTAGAAGATGGACTGTTGAATTCAGCAGAGGCTTGCACCAGTGGTGTAAATGAACTTGCCATGTGTTTTATGAAAGACAGGAACAGGCACTTCCTAAAACCATTCCAACAGCTTCTGTAACTGGTCCAAAACGGTTCACCAACTGGGAGAAAATGAATGATAGCTGGGAAAGCAGTCACCTGTGATTCAGGAGAAAGCCGGGATCCAGTACACATATTGTTGTATATCTTTGACTGTAGGGGGTTCACAGCATCTAAAAATGCATTTCTCAGGAGAGTCAAGGGCCCATCCTTCCTTCTGCTGTGCCCATGGCAGAACCAGTCCTGCAATCACACTGGAAGGTCATCTGTAGTAGACTCTGCTGCCTTTGCCTCCCAGCATTCATTTCCCCTAAGGGAGTCTCCCCTAAGCCCACAGGTTGCTGGCCTGCTCATCTGGAAGATGTTGAGGTCACTTAGGGACTTTGGTTGGATGTAATCATTTGCCTGACACTGAAGGTTTTGATGAATGAATATGATAGGGAGTAGTAGTGAATAGCTTGCCTGAAGGTATGAGCCTCCAAAGAGCTGAGATTTACACAAAACAGAGTGAAGAAGTATTGCACTGGAAGAGCCTGAGATCAATGAAGATGTGACTCCACCTCTTGAACTTGAAGATAAGCAGCTTCCTGTGGAGGATGCACCAGGGGAAGTACTATTCTTGGGGTTGGGGAGCCATGTGCCCCGTGACTATTCCCAGATGACCACAGCCTTGGGACTAGACACACTTATTGGACAGCAAGTCTAGCCAAGTGTGGTCAGTCCTTTGAACATCTGCCATGGATACACTGTTCCTAGCACCTGCCTGACATCTCCTCTGTGCTCTTGCCAATGACCAGGCCCCCCAGAAGTCCCTGCACAATGTTCCTTCATGTTTGATGTCCCTGAAAGAAGAGGGAACACATAATCATGATTTAAAAATAAACAGCAGAAGACAAAGTATTTTGGTTCTTGGCTTTACCCTAGGCTGGTGAAGTCATCTCTGAGCAGACTCTTGCCACAGCGTACTTGGAGGCCTTTGGGGTTTGGCAGTGATTGGGCTTTGTTGGCAGAAGGCTAGGCCTGTTCACAGATGACAGCGTCCATTTCAACCACAGTCATGATGAAGCTGGGGCAAGACCTCCAGCTGGCAGAGCCCTGCCATGGGCTTTCCCCTTGCCGATCCACCTGCCCCTCTGTCTTCCTGTCTTCTTTATCTTTTGAGGATGGGACAGAGCATCCCCTCTATTGACCAGAGAGACACTTCAATGGGCTTGCCAAACACAGGCCAAACCTATGCCAGGTGCTTGGTGGTGCTTCAGGATTACTCAAACAAAGGCACGAGGGCAGAGGGCTAAGTTCCAGTGCTAAAACTAAGCTTTGGAATGTAAACAGGAGTCTTGGAAGGGGATGATCATGTAGATGGCTTCCATTATGCCTCAAGGAGGGCTTTGCAAGTCAAGGAGAGGAAACTGGGAAGGGGAAAAGTATGGAGGCCGGAGGCACAATGTCCCCAGAGACATTTAATCGATGTGTTATTCTCCCCAGAGCTTAGACCATTGCTCCTAGAGGGAAGGTTGCCGTATCTGTGGGTTACTTATAAGCATATGGATCTGATTTAATTTAAATATGTAATCATTTAATCAGAAGAACTCTCTACAGGTTCCTAATATGTCAGTTTTACTTAACAAAATTGAAAAGCGTCTGCCCTGTGAAAACCAGATTAAGATCTAAAGCTGGATGACAAACTGGGAAGGGTATTTGCAACATTAATGGTAGGGCTACTAAGCCCAATAGATACAAGCCCTTTACAAAACAAAAGGAGAAAGAAAAACAACTCACATAGACAAATGGAATAGGCAGTTTACAAAAAGGAGAAATAAAGTGGTCAGAACATGTAATAAGATGTTCAATCTTGCTAATGATGAAAAAGTAGGAGTTAAAAACTGAGATACCATACTGTGTCTATTGGTGAAGGCAAACAGATTGGGTTACAAAAAGTGACAATAATCATCAAGGTGTTGAGAAATGCTTAGTTCAGAAGAATATGAATTAGTACAGCCTATTTTTAAGGCACTTTGACAACAAGTATCAACACATAAGATACCACATCCTTTGACCCAGAAATTCTGCTTTAAAAAATTTACCCTAAGAAGGAAATTGTTTGAGTGGGGAAAGTTGTATGAGAATGCACTAGAATATTCATTAATTTCTGATTAATGGAAAAGTGGGAAAACTCCTAAATGGCCATTAATAAGGGAGCAATTAACTGAAGTATGGCTCAAAGGAAAAAATACCTTTTTTCCTTTTCAAAGGCAAAGTATCCTTTGCATACTACAAAGGAAAATAGGCGGTCATTAAAAAATGATAATGTATCTTCAAATCAATTAGAAAAGATATTAATGACATGTTTTTGAGTGAACAAAACAAAACAAAACCCCCAAATCACCTCAATATGTAACCACTCTTCTAGGTGGATCTTGCCCCAGTGTGGGATCATCCATTGGCTCATAAGCCATCCTGGGATGCCATGGTCCGGGTAAACAGCCAGTTAGTGGCATTTTTAGGAAGAGTCATGTCTCTAAATTATGTTCTCAGAGACACAGGGACAGAGGGGATGCTGGGTGGTGTCGGACTTTGGTGTACCACAGAAGATGAGGTTCTGAGAGGGAGGTGAGTGAGTGGGAAAACTCTGGCCCTTGACCTAGTTCATCCATGTGGGAGCAGGTACCCAGTGTGTATCTTGTATTCTACCCCTGTGATTTTTTTCGAAATGCAACTGTTTTAGAGGACCTATGGTCAATTGCTGAAAAGTCTCCTCCTGTGTGTGTGTATCCCCATCTTAGAGGTATAGGGCTAAGGGCACAGCCTCTGGAAGCAACCTGCCCAGGATGAGATGCAGTCACAGGGCCTTTCAGTAGGTGATTTCACCTTCCTGTGCCTCAACTTCTCCACCTGTAACACAGTGCCTGGCTCATTTTAAGTGCTATGTTTTCTATCATTGTTATTATTTTTCTTGCTGTTTTCTAAGTATCTTTTTCTTAACCAATCATAAAACACAATCCATTTTGGACACTGTATTTTTTTTTTTTTAATTTGAGAGAGAGAGAGAAAGAGAGAGAGAGAGAGAGAGCGAGAGAGAGCAAGCGCAAGTAGGGGAGAGGGGCAGAGGGAGAGACAGAGAATCTGAAGCAAGTTCCATGCTCAGTGCAGAGCCTGATGTGGGGTCAATCCCACCACCCTAGTATCGTGACCTGAGCTGAACTCAATAGTTGGATGCTCAACTGACTGAGCCATCCAGGCACCCCTGGACACTGTATTTTTAAAGGAGGAACTGAATTACTTCTCTTTAAAGTGAAAACTGATGATGTGGAATCTCTAACATTTTTCTGTTTTTAAGCCCTGACCATGAGCAAGACTGAAATTTATATGGTTTTTGAGCACCTTCTTTTCCGGGAGTGAGAAGTTTATCTTCCATTCTCGTTCAGTTTTCACTCCCCGTCTTACTCAGCGGCTTACTGCCTCTTGTATAAAAAGCCTCTCTTCATTTGCTGCCTGGGTACAAGCTCAGCCTTCCTGCCCACTGGCTTGCAGTGCCTTTGCTGGTTCCTCATCTTTTGACTTCCAGACACTGGAGTGCTCTTCTCTATCCACTCATTGCCTTGGGGATCTCACCTGATCTCACAGCTGTAACATTTTCCATGGACAGGATGGCCATCTGTCCAGGTTTGCCCAGCATAGTGCAGGTTTTTGCTTCGTCAGTTGGCATAATTAGCACTTTCAGTCTCAAGTAAATCCCAGTTTGAAAGCCAGATTATACGTTTACCCTATCTACAGACTGATGACCCCTCAGGTTTCTATCTCGAGTCCTGACCTCTGCCCCTGCACTTCAGACTTGCATATGCAGCTGCTTACGCAGTATCGCCACTTGAATAGCTAAGTGGCATCATAAAAGAGACAAGTCCAAAATCTACCTTTTGATTTCTATTCCAAGCACATCCTTACTACATTGTTATAACTGATGACTTCGTTCTTCTGGTTGCTTGGCCCAAATCCTTGCCTTCTGTATTTCTCCCAAACCCCATGTCCTATCCACCAGCAGCTCCAGTGGGCCACATCTCTGGTGAGTGTTCAGAACCCACATAATACTCTTCTCTATCACCTGGGTGACCACTCTAGTTCAACCACTGGCCTCTCTCACTAGAGTATTTAGAAGCCTCCTGACTCCCCATTTCCTCTTGCCATCTATACATATTCTCCCCATAACATGCCAGGTCTTGGCAGTCTCCTGCTCATGGCTTTGCATGGTGTACTCAATAAAATCTCCAATCCCTGCATGATTCAGACCCCTGAGACCTAACTTTCCTGCCATCTTTTGCTCTTTTTGCTCACTCCTCCGCACTTCATCTACATTATCCATTCTGCTGTTTCTCAAGCTGGTACACTCATGCCTCAGGACCTTTGCACCTGCTGTTTTTTTTTTTTTTTTTTTGCCTGGGATTTTTGTCTCTGCTTTACCTAATGGCTCACTCTCTCATTGTTCTCAGGTCTCTGTTCAAATCTTTTCTTATCAAAAGGGTCTTCACTAACTATCCTGTAAGACAAACTTTCCTCATTACTTTCTCTCCTCAGGCATTGTTATTTATAGAATTTATCAGCACCTGATGTTACAGGATAACTTTTCTTTGTAATTGTCTGCTTCCCCTGACTAGGATGTAACTTCATGAAGTCAAGACTTCAACTGCTTTATCTGCAGTGCCTAGAACAGTGCCTGGAATGTAATAGGCACTCATTAAGATTTGTTGAATAGATTCAGAAGGTACATATCAAGCACATAATGTGGGTGGTTTTTTTTGACATTTATTTAGGCATTTAAAAGTTTTTCTCAACAGTGCAGTATTTTAACATTCTCACTGAGAAGTTTTGGCATACTATTGTTTAATTTGTTCCTAAGTGTTTTACATTTTTTTTTAACATAATAATAAATGAAAAATTTTCAACTTCATTTTCCAATTGTTTGATGCTAGTACATAGAAATGCAATTGGTTATATGTATCAACCTTATGTCCTCTGGTGTTGCTAAACTTATTTATTATGTTACCTCTAGTAGTTTTTTTTATCTTTAAATTTTGATAATTAAACAATCATGTCATCTGTGAGAACTTTATTTCTCCCTTTCCAGTTTTTATGATCTTTCTTTCTTTCTTTCTTGGATGTTTAGTATTGAATAGAAGTGTTGAAAATGGTAGTCCTTATTACTGATGTTGGGGACAGCTGTTTGATGATGAAGTGTTTGATGCCAATCTTAGGGAGAAGTGTTTCATCATGAGGTATGATGTTAGCTGAAGGGTGGGTTTTATTTGTTTGTTTTGTAACAGCCCATTATGAGATTGAAAAAGTTTCCTTCTGTTCCCCATTTGCTTATAATTTTTATTTTAATCCTGAGTGGGGTTTAAATTTTGACATATGCTTTTCCTCCATCTTTTGAGATAAATTACTTAGGTTTTCTCTTTTATTGTATTGATAGGGTGAATTTCTTTGATTTTTGAATGCCAGATCGATCTTGGATTCCTAGTATAAGCTCACTTGTTCATGATGAATTATCTTTATTTTTTCTCTTTTTAATAATTTATTTATATTTAAATTTACATCCAAGTTAATTAGCATATAGTGCAACAATGATTTCAGGAGTAGATTCCTTAATGCCCCTTACCCATTTAGCCCATCCCCCATCCCCCAACCCCTCCAGTAACCCTCTGTTTGTTCTCCATATTTAAGAGTTTCTTATGTTTTGTCCCCCTCCCTGTTTTTATATTTGAATTATCTTTTTTATACATTGCTGGAATCTGCTTTCTAATATTTTGTTAAAGGATTTTTACATCTGTGTTCATGGAGAAATTTTCTTGTAATTTTTTTTCAGGCTTTGGTATATCAGAGTGTGCTGAACTCATTAGGTGAGCTGGGAAGTGTTCTTTTTTCTATCTTCTGTAAGAGTTTATGTATGATTAATATTATTTCTTGTTTAACTATTTGATAGAATTCAGCACTGAAATCATCTGAACTTGGGAGTGTTTCATTCTGAAAATGTTTTTGATAACAAACTCAGTCTCTTTGACAGATACAGAGCTATTCAAAATTTCTATTTCACCTTGTGTGAGTTTTGACAAGTTGTGTTTTTCAAGGAATTTGTCCATCTTATCTAAGTTGTCAGATTTATTAACATACCATGCACGGTGCATAATATTCTACTATTGTCATTTTGATGTCTATGTGACCTGTAGCAATATTCCTCTTTCATTTTTTTTTAAATGTTTATTTATTTTTGAGACAGAGAGAGACAGAGCATGAACGAGGGAGGGGCAGAGAGAGAGGGAGACACAGAATCGGAAGCAGGCTCCAGGTTCTGAGCCATCAGCCCAGAACCCGACACGGGGCTCGAACTCACGGACCGCAAGATCGTGACCTGAGCTGAAGTCGGAGGCTTAACCGACTGAGCCATCCAGGTGCCCCTCCTCTTTCATTTTTGAGATTGGTAGTTTGTAGTTCCTCTTTTTTCTCCCTATCCTTCCTATGAGGGTCTTTTCAATTCCATCAGTCTTCTCAAAGATAAAAGTTTTGGCATCGTTTTTCTATTTTCTATTTGATTTCGATTCTTACCTCTATTATTGCTTCTATCCTTCTATTATTTTGGGTTCCATTTACTCTTCTTTCTTTTAGCTTAAGTTGAAATGTTATATCACCAATTCTTTACCTGTTTTCCTTTCTAATATAAGCCTGTAAAGCTATAAAAATGTCCTCTACGTAGTCTTGAACTTCCTCTCACAAATTTTGAGCCATTGCGTATTCATTTCTAAATTTTTTTTTAATGTTTATTTATTTTTGAGACAGAGAGAGACAGAGCATGAACGGGGGAGGGTCAGAGAGAGGGAGACACAGAATCTGAAACAGGCTCCAGGCTCTGAGCTGTCAGCACAGAGCCCGACACGGGGCTCGAACCCATGGACCGCGAGATCATGACCTGAGCCGAAGTCGGCCGCTTAACCGACTGAGCCACCCAGGCACCCCCGGAAGGATCTTTTAAAAAAAAATTAATGTTTAGAGAGAGAGTGCATGCATGGGGGGAGAGGCAGAGAGAGAGGGAGACACAGAATCTGAAGCAGGCTCCAGGCTCTGAGCTGTCAGCACAGAGCCTGACACGGGGCTCGAACCCATGGACCGCGAGATCATGACCTGAGCCGAAGTCGGCTGCTTAACCGACTGAGCCACCCAGGTGCCCCTGCGTATTCATTTCAATTCAGTTAAAAATGTTTTCTAATTTCCCTTATGAGTTCTCTGAGGCTTACTTAAAAGGATATTATTTAATTGCCAAATACTTGGGGGATCTTCTAGCTCCCATATTATTGTTTTCTAGTTTAATTTTGTTGTGGTCAAAGAACTTACTCCATAATATTTTAATATTTTGAATCTGTTTCAACCTGTTATGGCCCAACGTACTGTGAATCGTCAGTGTGCATGTGACAAGAATGTGCCCTCTGCAGCTGCTGGGCACCGTGTCCCGTGTCAGTTTGGTCCGGTGTCTCGTGGTGTCTGTCACATCTTCTGTACCCGTCTGGCTGTCTGTTTAATCATTCCATCAGTCGCTGAAAGAGGGGTAATAAAATCTCCAGCTCCGATTATCGATTTGTCTATTTCTCCCTTTACTTTTTTCAAATTTGGTTTATAGTTTTTGGAGTTATCAACTGCACGCACATTTAAGCTTGTATGAAACTGAAACTTTTAGCATTGTAAAATGTCCCTCCTTATCTCTGCTAATACTCATTGTTTGGAAGTCTGTTTTGTCTGTTGTGACTGTAGCCAGTTCAGCTTCTTTTTCTTATTAAAAAAATTTTTTTTAACGTTTTTTTTTTTTTTTTTTTTAATTTTTGAGACAGAGAGAGACAAAGCATGAACGGGGGAGGGTCAGAGAGAGGGAGACACAGAATCCGAAACAGGCTCCAGGCTCTGAGCTGTCAGCACAGAGCCTGACGCGGGGCTTGAACTCACGGACCACGAGATCATGACCTGAGCCAAAGTCGGCCGCTTAACCGACTGAGCCACCCAGGCACCCCTAGCCAGTTCAGCTTCTTAATGATAAGTGTGCGTGGTTTATTTTTTCCTTCCCTTTCACTTTCAACCTATTTGTAACTCCACATTTTAAGCATATGTCTTATACATAGTATAATGAAGACTTACTTTTTTAGATTCACTCTAACTAACGTGACCTTTTAATTGTGTTTACTACACTGGTATTTAGTATAATTATTGAAGTAGTTGGATTCCGGGATGCCACTTTGCCATTTGTTTTGTATTTGTCATATCTGTTTTAAGTTCCACTTTTCTTCCTTTCTTTCCTTCTTTGGGTTAATTGAATAGTTTTTGGTATTTCATTTGGACTTCTCAACTGCATTTTAGCTGTCTAGTTTGCATTATTATTTTAGTAGTTACTCTAGGAAGCACAATATGTGTCTTGACTTTATTACTTTATAGATAGAATCAGTAATATACTACTTTATATAAAAGATTGGCCCCTTGCTCTAGTACACTTCTATTTACCCAGTTCCCTTTCCAGGCAGAACATAAGTAACACCTACCTTTAAAGGCAGCATGCAGGGTGCTCTTGCTTCTTGATATAACAGTGATTGGACTCCTGGTCTTGGGTGGCAATTAGGGAAATTCATCTGGTAGTCCAACCAGCTGTAGTATGGCAAGTGCCTCAGCTTATGAAATACACAAAGTCTGCCAGGCCACAAATCAGTGGGGTCACTGGAAAATGAGGGAAATTATATGTTGGGTATATGTGAAACATCTGTAGGAAATAGAGGCTGAGAAGTTCTGCTGTACAGCAAAAAAGAAGTCTGGATGGATACTCTTTCAAGAATGGTTTTATCATATATTTTTGGTATCAGTTATTAACTATTAATTGTTCAGTAATGCTTAAAAATTTATTTTGGTAATACACTCTTTGTAACAGTGAGTTGCAAATCCAAAATGCATGCTTAATACAAAATTAAGTACTGATTTTTTTTTTTTTTGGTGTTTCAAGAAAGTTCATGATTAACGATTGCTGGGAAGTGTTTGCTGATACCATGGGTGTAGTAACACCACTGACCGCATGGAAACCAGCAGATGCAACAGCATCTCAAACATCTTGTAGTTAAGCTTGTGCCCAAAGATAATTAGGATTAATAGCCATAAAAGGTGTGTTTATATATCATCTTATGACTCATTTAGACCACATGTCTGTTCTACTAAGTTAATTTCCCTCATTTTTAATTCCAAAATTTCCTGGCCACAGATGGAGAGTGAAGTGATAGCCGTGGTGTGTTGGCTCCATTAGCAGAAGGAGAACTTCTCAGTCGCGCGAAGCCAGTGTTCTATCAGTGTCACAAGACACTTCAAATAGAATATCCGTTCAATTAATTTTGACACTGGTTCGATTTTTCACCCAATTTATGCAATAAAAGTAAACTTTGGGAAATTCATTCTGTCAAAGATGGAACAGCTGAAACCAATGCAATTATAAATTGTTAAGAAGTTGAACACTGAAGATTTTTTTTTTTTCTGCAGTGATAATAAAAGTACAAATTTTGGTGGAACACACGGTTGTAGAACAAATACTGTTCTTACTAAATTAGGACTCTTATAGACTAGGAATGTACTTGGAGTTGGTTGGGTGCACACATAATTAAAGAACCGAGTTATTCTATTAATTGAATTAGAAGCTAGAGCTGTAAACAATGAGATAATTTTATATACCCTAAGAAAAACTGAACTATGAACATTTTATGTCAAAACTGATTTTGAGTACAGAAGGATGCTTTAGCGTGTCAGAATACAGTTTCTCCTTTTGCTGTTTATCATTAATCAGATTTTATAAATCTTTGAACTTTTTTTAATTAAAAATTTTTTTGAAAATTTATTTTTGAGAGAGAAAGAGTGCAATCTGGGGAGGGGCAGAGAGAGAGAAAGAGAGAGAGAGGGAGAGAGAGAGAGAATCCGAAACAGGCTCCAGGCTGAGCTCTCAGCACAGAGCCCGATGTGGGGCTCAAACCGACAAACAGCGAGGTCATGACCTGAGCCAAAGTTGGACACTTAACTGACTGAGCCACCCAAGCGCCCCACAAATCTTTGAACTCTTAAAGAATGACTTTGTCAATCAACTTAAAGTTCCTGAATTATTGTTGATATTTTGTATAGACAAATTCTCTTAAGTTTTGGTTCATTTGTTCAAGACCAGCTGGAAATATTTAATCAAAATTAAATGAATGGCTCACCTTACCGCATCAGCTTTTGAATGTTTTAGTGAATCACAGTGATTGAAAGCAAAGCTTTCAAGTTTTATCTCTGTCAAAGGAAGTGGGGGGGGGGGCGGAAAAATGAAATAATGAAAGCTTATGTGGTGTGAGATATTTAACATTCAAATTCTTTGGGAGTGTCTGGGATATCTTGGTTTATGGGAAGAGCCCGTGATGGTGTTCATATGGTAATGAAGTAAATTTGTATTCTGCCCTGAAAGGCAGTGAAAGGCAGAAGGCCTGTGCTTTTGCAGCGTCTAAAACTGGTGAACCATTCAAAAGGATCATAAATAGAGACAACTTATTTGACAGGTTTTGTCAAGGAAAACTACTCTGAGGCAAAAAGAATACCTCTGTGAAAATATTTGAAATGCAATATTTACTCATTTCAATGTAAAAAATAATTGAAATTGACAATAGTCTCCATTTAGCCCAATTTTCTCCAAGCTTACCAGATATCTCAGGACCAGGAGGCAGAATGATTTCTAAATTAAAAAATTGCAGTCTACAAAGAAGGGTCAATTGAGAGTCAGCAATTTCAAATTTATTAATCATAACTTGCAACTAACTCTGAAGAAAACTATAGTCAATTTTATGGAAAAATCTAAAATGATAAGGTCATATTGAAAAAATTACATTCTTCTGAAAAATTCAGTGATACAATATTAAAGAGTGATATGTCTAAGACACTGATTAAAATACATGATTATGCACCAACAATAAACTATTTTGCTTCCACTATTTTTTTTAATGTTCAGATTATCAACATAAAGGAGATTTTTTTTGACTGGTGTATGTAGATATGTATATATTACAGTTTTAGAAAGAATTTTATTTTTTTTTTATTTTTTATTTTTTTTTATTTTTTAATATATGAAATTTACTGTCAAATTGGTTTCCATACAACACCCAGTGCTCATCCCAAAAGGTGCCCTCCTCAATACCCATCACCCACCCTGCCAAGAATTTTATTTTTGAAATTAGGTTTTGAGAAGAACACTTTTATGGCCCATCAATAAAGTAAAATCAAGATGTTAGTCAATATATAAATATTTTTAAAAATTATATAGTGTTTAGTACTTTTAGTTCTTCCTCTTACTCTTGAAAGTGTCCCAATTTAGATGGTACCTTTTGTGGTCACTCTTGCTATTGTGTTTGTTGTTAGCAAAGTTCACAAATATTTTGGTTTCCTACCTTTCAGATTATTGGTAGTTTGGTACTTTCCTGCCCTTTCTGTAATTAGTTATGATTGTGTGGCTTACTTTGGCCAATGAAATGAGCAGAAGTGATGTGTGGTGTTTTTAAGGGCCAACACGTGACTTAACCTCTTTATCCTGCTGCAGTGATCATGGAAGCATGTATCAAACAGGAACTTCTATCCACGTACCAACCTTGAATTCTGATGATCTGGAGCATAGCTCCCAGCGAGGCTATGTGAGAAACACACACACACACACACACACACACACACACACACACACACACGGATCTTTGGGGTATTAAACCACTGAGATATTGGGATTATTTGTTTTCGTAACAAAACTGAACCTACCCTAATTGATAAGGCTATAATAAGTAAATCAGTAACTTGATTGATTAATTAGTTAATTAAAAGACCCCAGTTTGTTCCAAAAGAACTTGGGGACAGTTTATAACAGCAGGATAAAATAAAAAGACAGGTGATTGGGTCCAAGGAAAAATAGAGGTATGAAAAGAAAATAAATTCAGAGGTAAGGTTAGTCTTCAAATGCATTCCTATGTATTTCCTAGTGGTGGGCTGACAATCTATAATATAATCTTAGCTGCCAAGGTAAATAGAGAAATCTGACCAGTAGCAGGATTTACAAGATAACAACAAACTATAAAATATTATATATACATGATACTTTGTATATATATATATATAGTATCATATATATTATATGTAATATATATGATACTATATATATATTATGAAACTATATAATATATACGCTACTATATATGATACTATATAATATATATGATACTATATGGTGTGTGTGTGTATGTATATATATATATATGTATGTTTGTGTGTATATATATATATATATATGTTTGTATATATATATATCTATATATATATATATAGATATATATATATACCAATACCAGCACCTAGAAGGTACTTAGGGAAAATTATAGACAAAAACAGGACACTGAAATGGTGGACAGATGTCCTCCCATAAATAAATCAGAGTGTTTCACACAGCTCTCTCTTATCTCAGCTCTGAATGCAAGCAGATGACATAATGGCCCAGTTTATATCAGGAAAACCTAATGGATGTTGATGTGAAAGGTGATGGTCAAACAGAACAGCCTGGATAAATAGCTCTTGACCACCCGGCCTAATTCAACATGAGCTGTATAGAATCTACAGCCTGAGTGTATATCCTTCTGTCAATTCTTTAAGAAATATTCTTCTTCTTGTCTTGAAGCCTCTCTTAATAAAAATTGCATAGGAGAGATGTTGGTTATAATTCCTGGCAAGTTCCTAGTGTGGAATCAGACCTGGCTCCCACTTCACTACAATGACAGACAGGGCAAGATGTATAAATAAACATCCACAGAATAGAATGAGTTAAATATGGAATGACCTGTACAAATAGTGTGCCCTTGGAGCCCCCAGAGATGGTGGCGGCTCTCCTCAGTGATGACTGAGTCATGCCTCATTACATGATTGGTGTGAGTGGTCTGCACCTTGGCCACTGTTTAAGGTGCCTGGCTGGTTGGCATCAGTGTCTCTGAATAGCTTCGTATTCAAGGACCATTGGGAATGGCCTAAAGGAGCAATATTCTGTGTTGAATCAGGCCACAATGTCAACTAGTTGGCTGTGCCCCGTTAGCCATGGTGTTCTGAGTGAGCTCAGAGGTAGGGACCCTAGCCAGGGCTGGACAAAGCCTATGAACCAATGACCCAAAAACTGGAATGTTTACAAGAGTCTATTTTTGTTTCAGATAAAACTGGAAATGTAGGGATTTGGGGGAGCCAACCTCCTGGAGATTAATGGTGAAGGAGTGAGCTGAAGCTCATCAGGGAAGTATGTGGGGCTCTGAGAATACTGATAGATTTCCCTGCAAAGCAAAGGCTGGGTGATGGAGAATAGCAAAGAAGAATAGCAATGAATTCAGTCCAGCACAAGGAGGATGTGCAGAGGCCAAGCCTCCTTCCACAAAGACAATCAGTGTCTCCATCAATCCACCTGTCTGCCCATCCAACCTGGGCTTCACCAAGCACCCAGCTGGTGTCTGGTCCTGTTCTCAGATACAGGGCTGCCACATGAGAAAGCACATAGACTTTGTTTTCAGGTGCAGAGAAAACGCACAGCAGAACAGGACTGAAGGAAGGTACCTGGCTCATTTCGGAAGTGATTAGAGTTCAGAGTCCTGGGATTTCCTCTCTTGTTAGCCCACCAGCAATGAAAAGGCATGTTTTCCCATGTAAAGCGTTTTTCTACCTGGTCAGTCTAAGAGCTGTTGATGGAGAAACTGTGTGTCTGGCCTCAGTTTGTGCTGTTGGGGTATGTGGGGGGTAGGAAGTGAGAGGGAGCACCTCACCAGCCAAAGATTCCAGCTCTCTGAGGAGAATTAGAGCCCTAAGCCCAGAGGCAGAAATCCAGGCACCATTTAATTGACAGAGGACTGCCTGTCTTCCACCGTGACATGGACCAGGGTGTCCAAGGATGTCCAAGAGCCAACTAGCTGGTAAGAGGCAGATGTGACTGCACACCTGTGTTCCTTCCCCCACATCAATGACAGGCAAAGCTTGCTCCTTCCATCCTCTGAGTCCAGGAATCTGGATGTGGGGGTGATGTCCCTTCCCTCTCAGGCTATTCTGTAACCAGCTCTCTTTTCTTCTCTCCTTCCTGCCCATGTGATTCCTTGGTCCCACACCCCACACCTGTTAAGTTGCCCTCAAGCCTGGAGTTTTCTAGGGCTCCCAACAAAGAGGTCTGGACTTTGCTGGGGAAATCTGGCCTCCCCCTACTGTGAATACCAGGCCTGTCCTCACCCTGAAACTGAGCGGGCCGGGCTCTAGATGTCCCTGGCTGATGGCCATGTCACTGCGTATTTCAGCTCAGGCTGCTCTCCTGGAGTCTGTCTGAGAATCGGGACGTGGGGAGAGTCAGCTCACAGTGGGCACTCCTGGCATGATTCAGTGTCTGGAGAAGCCGGTCAGTGACTTCGCAGTGCCGGGAGTCATGGGAGCCCCTCGGTGAATGCTTCACTGCGCGGGCCAGGTCTGACTGCAGGCGTGTGGTCGGGAGGCAGATGTGTATAGCTTGCAGGGTTTTTGGGTCTGACATGCAGGAAGAAGTCAGCTTTTATCCTCCAAACCCGTACCAGAGTGAGGAACAAGAGGACTCCCAATGCAGTGTTCAGACCCTGACTTAGAGGGGCTTTGAGCCAGGACACTTAAGGGAAGGAAATGCCTTCCGTTGTCGGTGACTCACTGAGAGATAATCAGCAGACCGACCCACAGAAGTTTTTTCAAGGTTCTACCCATAGTACCAACGTGGTGTTACGTGAGATTGGTGCCTATAATCTTTAACTGGTTTTATACATGTCTCATCTCCTTGTGAAGAAAACACACCAGACCTGCCTTAAAACTCTGCTTTGTATGTTCAAAGTCCTGTTGAAAAGATGTCTTGAGACAAGCAAGACCCAGTCGAGAGAGGAGTTCAGGTTGATCACTAGGCCCTTGCAACGGTCATTCACTCTTTTGTTCCATTAACACTTACTGAGTGACCTTTGCTCACTCTGGACTGGGCAGTAGGCTACAAAGATGAATCAGAAGTGAAGTGATTCTGCCTTTGAGGTGCTCAGAGGCTATTAGGGGATGCGTGACATGTTTATAAAATGTCTACAAAGATATGGAAAGATTGTCACACCCACTAAAAACAAGAGTAAATGCAAATTATACTGAGATACTATATTTTTCAGCAGCATTTGGCAATGATCAAAATGTATTACAAACTGTGTTTTTGAGACTTGCCCAGATCTCCTAACTGGTGAGTGGTGGAGCTGGGGCTTGAACCTGAGGCCTGTGACTTCAAATCCCCTTTTCATTCAGTGGCATGGCCCTCATGAGAGGTGCCTTGCATAGTTGCTTGGGTGTGTGGCATGTAGCCTGATCAAACTCCCACACCTTGTTCTGGATCTTTCTGGAGGAGGCCAAGAGGAGTGATAGCTTTACATGGAAGAGAGGATGAATCCCTCTGTGGCCTGCAGCCAGTACTGGTCATTTTTTGGTTTTCCAGAGGGGTCATAGCCATCTGGTAGTCATTTCCAGACCCTTGACTTGTGGCCAGAGGCCTGATGGATCAGAATCTTCCAGGAGGATGAGGTGGTGCTGCTTTCAGCTTGGAGAATTCATGGGCTTGGAGAGCATGATAATAAGTACTTCAGGCTCCAGTGCCCTCCCTCTGATTCTTGAGCCCTGATCCTGAGGAAGAGCAAGGCCAGGCGTGGAAGAGAGAGGGAGGCAGAGAAAATCCAAAGGAGTAGGTACCTTGGTTCTTGGTCTGCTGGTATGACCCAGGTTCAGCATGGGCACCTGAGGACAAGTGAAAAATAATGGGGGTAGGGTGAGAGAGAGGTGTTTAGGGAGAGAGGGAGAGGAAGGGAGAGAGGTGGAGAGAGAAAGGAGAAGGAGGAGGAGGAGGGGAGGGAGAGGAAAAGAGATTTACATAAAGCAATTCACCTTTGAGACTGCTCTTCTGGGTTAGAGCACAGATGGAGCCAACGTTCTTCTTCCTTCCTCTAGTACAGAATGGGGCATAAAATCATTTCATCGTGTGTACAGGATTTCTAGTTACATAATGACTAAAAGCAGATAAAGATCCAGCCAAGAGAACAGCAAACCACGGACATGATGCTCATAAAAGACCTTAGCCAGTCTCAGGGCTTGGCTGCCAACCTGCTTTGGGGCGATAGGGGTGGATAGAGCCAGGCATGGAGCCCTCCAAGAGCCCTGAGGAGGTGGTGGTGGTGGTGGGGGGAACAGCAAGGAAGGCCAGCCCTTGACTGCCAAGAACAGCAGGTTGCAATGCTTAATGTCCACACTCATGCCAGTGTGCTTAGGAACTGTTGTTATTTTTATGAGAAAAATGCAGAAAGGCTAATCTGTCTATTTATGTCTGTCTGGAACCATGTAATTACTGAAGGGATGTTCTAGTGCCAGGATCCAGTTGTGGCTCTTCCTCTCCCATGATGTCTTTGGGAGGCTGGGCCTGATGCCCCAGCTCAGCTCTACAGAGGAGCCTGCCAAAGGTTTTGGGCACCAATGGGATGGACAGACAGACAGTGGGAAGGGGACCTGGGAAAACCAAGATAATTGGGTCAAATACTTTTATCCATTTTAGAGTTTAAGCGAGTGGTTATTTTAGGATATGTTTATGGAGTCTATGACTGCTATATAATGGAGGTCTTTTCTGTGGATATTTATTGTTCAAGACAGAGTCTATCATACATTCATCTCTCTGTCCAGCCATCTATCTATCTGTCTCTCCATCCATCCATCCATCCATCCATCCATCCCTCCCTTCCTCTCTCCCTTCCTCCATCTTTTGAACAAGCATGCCATGTCAGACATTTTGCTGGCCTGGGGAAGAGAGAAATACCAACCATTAAGCACAGTGAATATCACAGGTACTATAGTAGACTCTGTGTGGGTCCTGTGGGTCAAGGAAGGACCTATGCAGTTGGAAGAGCTTCAGAGAGTAGGTGACCCTTGAGCTGGGGTGTAGAAGCTGAGGGTATGTTTGCTATGTAGGCCTAGAAAGCATGTGCAACTTCACCAGGACTCCAGAGGACGCTCTGGGATAGCTTGTACCTCCTCTGAGTATATCTTGAATTCTAACAAAAACCTGTGCTTTGAAAAGGCTGGGGTGGGTGACTCTCAGCCTGGTATTAGGTACTTTTGGTGACCTGACCTCAAGCTACTATTTTAATTTCTCTCCTGTTGCTCCCCTATACCCTGTTACACTGGGCCATGTCATGTTGTTCCCTGAGTGTGTCCTGCCTCCTTACCTATGACCAGGTTGGCCTGCCTGCTTGGTCTGCCCTCCTTTACCTCATTGGGTTTTGCTTGAGACCTAGGATGTTGCTTTCTTGGGGAGTTCAGTGACTGGTGAATTTATGAATGCATGAGCAGGGGACTGAGTAGTAAGGAGACCCCTCTGAGTGCAGCACTGTGTGTATTGAGCTGTGTGCAGCAAAGTGGGGGCCTTTTGGGGGTTAGGTGTAGGCTGAGAAGGGGGTGGTGTTTTGTAATGGTATTAAGCAGGCCAAGGGCCTATTGATGAGAAGAAAAAGGTGGTAGACATGTCACCCACCTCCTTATACCCTTGTCCCGAGGTCCCTCTACCCAGCCAAGAGAATCATCACTATAGGAAGGTAGGTCTGAAAAGGTCATAGGAGTTTCTGTATTCTGTATTCTAAGGCTTTCTAAATCTGTAGTTCTGATATTTCCCCAAGTTTTGGAGGGATTGCTTTTTCACAGTGCCATTCCCTGAGCTATTGGAAATGGGTACTACTGGATTTTGAGGGGCCTCCTGAAAGGACTGAGCTAATTCCTTGGTAGCATGGGAACATGCCCTAGGAGGGGGCAGGCATTGGTTATGGAGGGCAGTTTGCTCTCCAGCTGGGGCCAGCTGGGCTGTGACAGTCAGCCCTAGGCTTGGCTTCTTCCAGCTCAGCGCAGGCTAATCTTCCAGCTGGCCGGGATTGAGATGCATGCCGACTGAAGCTGCTGTGGATGTCCTTGGTGCTGCACTGGCATCGGGCAGAAGTGCAGGGTAGAGCCACAGGGGCAGGAGATACAAGGGGAAGTTTTCTGTCAGTACCTGGAGTCAACTGGGTGAGGCCCTCACCACCGGGGGCCTCTGTTCTCTCCTACCTGTGAAGTGATGAGGTCGGACTAAGCATATTTCCATCTCTGCTGTTCCTTGGCTATAGGCCTGTATGAAGTGGATGGTCCACAGAGCAGTACTGGGGCCAACTGTCCTTAGGGAGGACAGTCAGGAATAGAGAAGTTGGAAAGGCTGGACTGTCACCTACTCTTGTCCAGTCTCCTGGAAGCCCCGCGTCTAGTAGCTGGTCAGCGCATAGGCTCAGGGCCTGAGGAAATGACGGAGAACAACATATGGACACTGTACTTCTTTGGGGCACCATATGCCTCCCTTTAGCAGGTGTTTGTTTGCTTATGTTTCCTGTGTGTCCAGTTGTGTGCCAGCTGTGCCAAGGGGGACCAGTTTTCTGTACTGAGAAGGGGAAGACCAGTCACTGTCCCCAGGTGGCCTAGGGCTAAGGCAAGTTGGGCTGTGAGCATTGATGGGGTTCAGCACCAGGAGGAGATCCCATGGATTAAACAGGCTGAGAAAGCCTTTCTGGAGGATATGGGACCAGAGCAGGGCCTAGGATTTGGCCAGGTAAATGGCAGAGAGGGCGGGGAGGCAGAGGCACAGTGATCTTTCTCCAGTTGGCCTAGGAAGGGAAGGGCTGGGAATTGCTTTGCACACTTGTTCCTTTGTGCTTCTGGGGTTCGGAAATCCATCTGGAAGTTTGCTCTGATAGGCTGTCCTGGAGACTTGACAGGGGAGACTACAGGTAGTGTACCAGCCAGCTCAGCACCGGTGTCAGGGGCCTGAGGACTCAGGCCTCCCTCCCCAGGGCCTAGCTGGGCATCTCAGCTCCTCCTAGAGGGAGGGAGACTGGTATTGAGGGTTGTGGGTGATCAGAGGTCACGCTGCATCCAAGGCAGAGCGGAGGCTGGAATTTAAAGTCTGGATATGCTTCTTGGAGCCCCTCAGCATGAAGGGCCTGTCCTGAATCAACCCTCTCTGCTTTTGAGCCTTATCTCTGATCTTTCGCCCACTTCCTCTGCAAACTGTGCCAGCCTCCATGGCCCGTGATCTCCCTCCTCTCAGCCCTGTGCCCACTTCTGCCTCTTGGAATGCCCTTGCCTCCCTTCTCTGCCAGGGGACTTCCTTTACTCTCTTCTCTGGCATTTGCCATCCTCCGAGCTGCACCACCTCCGTGCTCTGACTTCATACCCACACCTCTGCAGCAGGGATATCCTTACCACAGGTGCGAGGAAGTGGTCACTAGCCTGCAAATTCCCTGTGGGTAGGCCTTGGGTCTTACTCATATTGCTGTCCCCTCAAGTGTGAGGCAAAGGAAGAATGTTTCATGCCAGTGCTTAGAGAAAGTGCTAGAAAAACAAGTAAATGCAATTGTCATGGCCACATGCTCTGCGTCCTTGCTTTCACCTTCCTCTGGCTATGCCCCTCCCTGGAGGACAAGGGTTCAAAGTGACATTCCCAACCAGATCCTGGTTCCAGGCTCCCCCACCATGTCACTGGTACCAGGGACCCTAGAATCCTCTGCCCAGATGGTCTTGAGATCTGCTCAGGGGCCTTGTTGAGGTCCATCCTGAGTCCCAGTGTGGGCACGTCTTGCCTGAGGCCCTCAAGAGGTCCCTCGTGGTGTGGGGTGGAGATGGAGCTGGGGACAGGAGGAGGGGGGGTTGGGGCACAGCTTTCTGCTGTACACCTGCCACAGGCCCCACGTGAGTTAGAGGTGGCTTAGATGGATGACTTCATCCTGAGTGGAGCTGTGTGTGTTGGGACCTGTGGAGTACTGAAGCCAAGAGGTGGGTGCAAAGGGAGGAAAGCTGGTGGGTCTGAGGCCAACCAGCCTTTATCTGTGGGCTACCGAGTCTTTGGATTTAACTTGTATTAAATAGGTAATGTTTTCGTATTAATAGGCAATGTTTGCTGAGCTCCAGCTGTGGACTACACCCCATGCTAAGGGGTTTGTAGCATTTGTATGTTGCAGTCTTCACAATGACCCTTTTGGCGGGGACTAATACTGTTCCCAGTTTACGGGGGAAGGAACTGAGGCTCAGAGTTACACAGCAAGGGCTTAGACCTCCATCTATCTGACTGTGTTTCCTTCTGAGCTTTCAACCACTCTGCACATCACCTCTCAGAGGGAGGCCTGTGGTGAGTACACTCAGTGTCTCCGTGCTTCCAAGCCCAGTGCTGCCTACCCAGCATCTGCCCTTGGGCAGGAAAGCTACAGCCTCAGTGGGGCCTGGCTTTGGGGGGGGTGCTGCTTGGCTCCCAGGCAGCAGGTGGATGTCTGAGCAGCTTGACAGTTGGAGGGTTGGAGGAGCTCAGAGGCAGGGGCAGGAGGTCGGGCCTGGTGTGGATCTGTGACCTGGGCCTGTGGGGGCTGAGAGCTTTTCATTTGCCACCTGGAAAGCCAGCATTCGCATGAAAGGTTCTTCCTTCCCCTCACACTTGAGTTGAGGCCTCAGTATCAAATTTTAGATTCTCTTCCCATTGGGATATCCAGAAGCTCAGCATTTCTGTTGTACCAAGGAAGACTGCATGGTAATAATAGTGTAATATTATATTATGCCGACTGTTATTTTTACAAAGGCCCCTAGGCCTGAATTAGCCTCACTTCCAGGTTTTTGCACCCAGGCTGTACAGATGCTATTCTGGTGTGCTGCCTGGATATGCAAGTCATTTTCACACCCTATGTCCTTTGAGGTGTCACTCCTGTTAGGGGCCAGTTATGGTCAGTAGGGATGGAAGGGAGTCAGGGAAATGGCAGGAGTGTGGCCTTTAGACTGGGACTTTGATGGGTTCATGTGGCACTCACGACCTCACCACCGATGCTGCTGAACGCTCAGTCTCTCAGAGCCTCAGTTTTCTCATCTTTCTGGAGGTGTCGTTGCAGGCTTCAGTGGTGGCACATGGTTGATGTTTAGTGGTAACTTACTGTGACTGTCATTCTTACTTTCTGGAACAGTTTCTTGGGCTGTCAAGGGAAATTATTCTTAGAAGCCAAGCCACCTGCTCCCATGTGGGATCTGGGTTTTCTTTCTCAGTGGCAGGTGCATGTGGGGAACAGAACAGGATGATTTCTGCCCGTTAGCCTGTGTCTCATGAAGGAGATGGGCCCTCACAAGGCACTGGCTGAAGGCACTGCTGGAAAGCCTACATTTTGTCCACGAGAAAGACGGTGGGAAGTAGCACAAACTTCCCTAATGACTCTTCTGATCTTGGGGATTGTTATTCGTTATGGATCTTTTTTTCCTTCAGAGAGGGAAAGAACACTGGGTGTGCCAGAGCACTGTCACGGGCAGGCAGAGATTTATTGTCTGCTTTGTTTTTTGGGTTTCCTCCTGTCCTCATCCAGCCTCTGAGAGGAGCATGGGGCTGCCGAGTGGCCCGCAGTGGGTGGGTTTGGAAAGGAGAGAGGCAACCCTTTCGACTTCAGGGCAGGCGTAGCCTGAGTGTTTTGGACTGTCTTCCCTGAGCTCTGCTTGAATATCCACGAGCTCAGCTGGCCTGGCACTTGGAACCAGCCATTGTGTCCGTGGTGACTCACTCACACCAAACTCCCCTGGAAATTCTGGATGAAGTGGGTTCCAGGGACATTTTCAACTTTATTTCCAGTGGTAAAACATTTGGTGTTTGTCTCATGGTTCCCTCAAATCCCTGGTTCCCCTGGGGGCAGCTGCCTTGTGCTGGCGGGCCATGGGGAGAGCAGCACTTCCCACTCCCTCCCCAGGCTCCCGGGCACCCACAGGCCAGGAGTCCCCCCGAGGGTTGGCGGGGTCCCAGCACCCAGGAGGTGCTCAGCAAACTAATGGAACTTTAACAGAGAAAAGGCCAGGCCCAGCCAAGTGCGCACCAGGGGCTGTTCCCGTTCTCAGTTGGATCTTGCAGGAAGGACAAAGCAGACATGGCCTCAGGCAAAAGAGGGGTAAACAGGGCAGAGTGGGGAGTCGGGTTTATGGCAGGAGGGGTGCTGTGGGGTGGGAGGCCCAGGAGGGACCAGTGCTTGTTGCCTGTCCCTGGAGTGCTTGCAGTGTTCTCATCTTCTCAGCACAGGCTCACAACCTGGGAGGGGGGAGGGCTGGGGCCAGCACGAGGGGGTTTCCAGACACCTCCTGCTGGCCACCTACTCCTGTTGGCCCCTCTCCTCTCTCACCCTTGGGACCACAGCAGCCCAAGGGCCACTCAAGGCGTCTGGCCTGTGTAGCCCTTGCCCTCTGAGCCAGTCTTGGCTGCCTTTGCCTCATCTTCCCCATCACCTGGAGCACCCTTGAGCTGTAGGGCCCAGTCTGGCTCAAGTACTCCCTCTCCTAAGATTCTTCTCTTTTTCAGACCTCTTTTTCCTATATGAGGTCTGGGGAGGGAGAAGGGTATGAGTGTGAGGACAAAGTTGGGTGAACCAACTCCTCAGTGAGGTGATGGGTAGGCAGGCAGGGGAGGGTTTTCCTTCTACTGGGTGCATGTCTGACCCCAGGAAGCATCTACTAGTGGCTTGGGCTCTATTCTCTGAGGCTCTGAATGAGCACCGTCTATCACTTTGCCCAAGTAGTGGTCAGCTGGACTCCAGTTCCTAGGGGAGGGCCTAGGGTCATTGCTTCTTTGCTGGGGGTCTGAGAGGGGCACAGCTTCTGCTTCTTGGCTTCTTAAAAGCTGGCAACTGCTTTTGTGGGCCCCTGGAAGCAGCCTGGGCCTGCTGGCTGGGCCCAGCAAGGGCTCTCTTCCCACTACTCACAGGACCTCCCCTGGTTCGGGGTTTGAGGGTGGAGGGGTCTGGCCCCCAGACATGGGCTTCCACTGCATTGCATTGATTCTCTCGCTTCTGCTTCATCTCTGCCACAGCCTCGCGATTTGAGGTTTAGAGCAGGGATGGTTCCATCTAAGATCACAAAGACTGTAAGATCAGACGTCTACTACCTGGACTCCCAGCCTTGGACAGTTTCTTCCCTCCTTCCACAATGATCTTGCCTACCCCATTGGCCCAGTTGCTTGTTCCTGTGGGGCCAGTGAGAATGGAGGCCCCAGAAGATGACCCCTTGTTGTCAGGCCCAGGGTGGGATGGGGGTGAGGGGGACTTTCCTGACTACACGTCTGTCTGAAGGCAGACCTTGTCTGGATTCCTCCTTGGCTTCTCTTTCCACTGAACTTGCTTTCCCATCCTTGTCTCTTAGACTTTGGTTTCAGGTTTTCCCCTCCTGTGTTACTTCATCAGGTTCTCAGGTCTGGAAGGATAAACCCATTTAATGGGTTGTTTCTTTCAAAGTGCTGTAGGACATGTGTGGCTGAAGCCAAATGCCTTCCTCCCAGCTCAGACTCCCCCTCACCCTCCAGCCCGTGTTAACTGCTGTAAACCAGTGTGGCTTTGGGGCAGCATCTTCTGTGACCTTTTCGTTTTTGCAAGAGCCTCGGGGAGGGCACACCGCAGGGGCTGCTGGCTGAGAGCTCATGCCCTCCCTGGTGTCCTCTGTTTTAGGTCAGCCTGTCCTCTCTAAGCCCCTTCTTCTCAGGAAGCTCCTGTTAATATGTTCCATTTCTTGTATCAAGCAACTGTCTTGCTAACAGTGTTGTTGGTAATTCATAGGAATGGCTGTTATTTTTGGAGGCTGGAGCCTATAATGACCAGCCTAACACCGGCGGCTTTTATTTTTTATTTTTTTCAGTTTTCCTCATATTATTGTAGAAATTACAGAAAAATATTTGGCTCGTCGTATTCAACAATATATATGGCTGATTCCTTGTCATTGTGTTAATCCTAGAAAAATAAACCTTTTGGCATCTTGTAGATTTTCCTGGGGTTCCCATGCATATTGAAAACTGTTAAATGTCTTTCTGTGTAGCATTGCGCCTAGGAAGATACAGGCATGATTAATTGGACTGGGTTGGTGTTAAACGTTGTCATGTCTCGGCTGTGGCTGAGTGTGGGGTGTATTGAAGCTGCACACAGTCTCCAGGGACTGGGGTGCTGGGACAGCTGACAGCCTGAAGGCCAGAGTCCGAGCTGGCATGGGGGATGCTGGACTTCCATGCAGTTGGACTCATTTGAACAGGAGGAGAGAGGTCTGGCTTGCTATACCAGGAGAGAGGCAAGGAGTGTCAGTGACAACAAGGTCCCCTGGAGGTAGTTTTCCTAGTCCAGAACATGCTGTAAAGTGATTTTTGCTGAAACCTGAAGGCAGGCTCACATTTTTTCATGGGAGTCTGTGAAATAAGTAGAGCAGGTATCACTCTGTCCATTTTCTGGATGGGCAAATGGAGATTCAGCCAGGCAGAATGACTTGCCTAAAGCCACATGGGAACTTAGGTGAAGCAGACACTTAACTGTAAGCCTTATGATTCGAGGACAGCCTTACGTCTTCCTCACACAGCCGCACTTTCCCCTTGTCCACTGCCACATCTCTGTATCGCTGACTGCTCCTTGGCGTTTCCCTCATTTTCTCTGCTTTTGGAGGTGCCAGCAGACAGCTGTTTCCTGGTTCAGCTGACTTTCCTAGCAGGTGCTGCTCTCCTTTCAACATCTACTCTGCTCCCTACCGAACTGTTGTCTTCCTTAGGTGACAGGTGTATACCATCCCCAAGGCCTGGGCTTATCCCCAGCCACGCCTGCACTCAGTGGGAGCTTGGCCCCTTGAAGCCTGCAGTCCAGCTTTTCCTTAGAGCAGCCGGAAACATAACTCTTATTTCCTGGCCCCAGGGTCTGTCCCTTTGAAGGCAAAATTACCGTTTTCCTCCTTGAGAATCATCTGAACCAAAGCTGTATTTCGGTTTATTGACTTGGCTTGAACATAAAACCACAGGTGGGGAAAATATAACCTTCCCAGCTCAGGGTCCATTCCTTTGGGAAAATGGGGAAGGAAAAACTGGTCTTTTCATGGCCACTGTCCTTCTGCCACGAAGGAAGGTATTGCCAGGTCTGAAAGCTGAACCAGACTTTCCTTGGAGCCGTTTGTGGCTCACAAAATTGCAAGACTTTCCTTAAATTGTTTGTAATGTTCCTTGGAATTTACAGTCTGGGATGTTCCCTAGGGCACAATTCTCTAGCAGGATCCCCACATGTGATCCCCACATTGTCCAGGGGAGTGGTGCCAATAAGAGGCAAGGATGGGCACATTGGTCCTTTCCCCAGTGTAGAAGTCAGCACTGTGTGTTCTCAGGGCTCTGGGGGTTTTGAACTCGGCTTCCAATTCAGTTGGCTGTTCGCTGTGTGTGTGTGTGTGCGTGCGTGTGAGTGACTGTAGGCAGAACTCATTCACTGAGTTAGAAAGAAGCCTGATGGTGGGGGAATAATGAATACTTTGGGAACATCTATTTGTTTTTAATTCATCTCTGTCATTTGTCTAGCTCCCCTCCCCTCTCCTCCCACTCTTTCTTTCTTCCTTCCTTCTTTCCTTCCTTCCATATCTACATTTTTAAAGGCTATTTTTGACCAGCTGGCACAGATATACACCAGTTCATAGACCGTGTATACTCAATAATGTTATTTAAACAACTTCAAAAAATGTTATCTGCATTTTATTTTGAGGCCTCATTTTTTGGAGCATAAATTTGAACCTAGAAATCAGTTGATCATGTAGTCCTTTGTGGTTAAGAAGGCCATTTTGTCTTTGAGCAGAGCCTTACACATGGGCGTTTGCTGTCACACTCATTTATAATTTCATTTATGGGTGCTTTTGTACTTTCTTTTGAACTATAAGCATGGTTGCAAGGCCCTGGCCTCACTCTCTAGTGTGATGGCTATCAGTTCCCCATACACATTCCAAGCTTAAGTCATAATGCCTTGGTTATGGTTCCCAGAACACAGTACACTCTTCCATGCTTGCCTACCTTTGCACATGTTGTTCCTGCTGCCTGAAATGCCCTCATTTATCTTATCACTTGATGAGCTCCTTTCCACCCTTCAAAAGTCATCCTGGATACTTCTTCCTCTGTGAAGCTGTCCCTGGTACCTGTAAGCAGTGCTAGATTCACCCTTTGTGTTCTTACAGTTCCTAACACACTGCACTCTGTTTCCTGTGGGCTCCTTGAGGCCAGGAAGTAGATTTCAGTCATCTTGATTTCTTCCACCAAGAATAAACTTGTACAGACTAAAAGCAAGTCAGTTCTATTGGAGAAGCTAATGAATTTTAACAAAAATGTTACACTTAAATCCCAAACCATGCTATGTGCACTATGTTGCCTCGGGTCATGGTGTTACCGGGCACATGTACTGAGTGTGAATGTGTACACCTGTGGATCCTGGGAAGCCTCTGAGGTCAAGGTCTCTCTGCCTCATTCTCAAAGAATTTACTGCCACAGGCCTGAGGCTGTGGCTAACAGGAATGTGGGTCCTTCTAGATTGCATGTGATAATGTAAATCAACAGCAAGTGCACAAAAAGCAGCATGCGAATGTCAGACTCTGATGTTGATCTGCCACAGAAGTAGCCCTCACTTAACCCATATATCCTTCTATTCAAGTTGGCACTTCTGCTCTAAATGACTCTGAATGGGTTGGGGTCCTGCAGCAAATAGATGGAGCTAATTGAGAAGAGTTTAATAAGGGACTATACACAGTCTGAGAAGGACAAGGGCCCTGAAAGGGATGATGAGCACCCTGAGGTGGCAACAGTGGGAAGCAAGAAGAGGGAGGAAGAGCTCTAGCTATAGTTGTAGCTCACCACAGGAGCTGGGGACTCTGGCAGAAGAGGCCAAAGCTTGGTGGCATAGTGGTGGGCGTAGTAATAAGTATCTTGATCTTCCTCACCACCACCCTCTGCTCTAGGGCTAGCACCTCCCACTGGCCAAACCCACCTGGAAGCCAGAGGACAAGGGAGCCCATTTATGCAGCCCCACGGCAGCTTTCAGGGCACAGGGCAAGGTGGCAGGCAGGTCTGCTGCCCCCTGGGCAGTCAGTGCCCACCTGGCCAGCTGCATGTTGCTATGCCCATCTGTAAATGAGCAGGCACACTCCTAAGGACCATCTGTGTCCCTTCGGTGACCTTTATGTACAAGAGTGTGCTTTTATTCCAAAGTGGGTTCATGTAGGGATCTGAGGAATGGAGTCTTGTACAGGCTGGTAGGGGTCAGTGATTTCCCAGGAGGACATGATGGTTGATGAGCTGGGCAGCGCCTCTTTCATCTTCTGTCTTTCCCCGGTGAATGCAGTCAGGAGGCTTTGGCCTCAGTGGTTGGGAGGAGCAGGAATGGTGGGAGCAGACAGCCTCGCCAAGGAGGTAGAAGAGGCCAAGGATGCTGCTTACGAAGACACCGTGGCATGCTTGGTGACCTATAGGTATGTGTCAGAGAATGGGCAGCTCTCTACCCAGACATGCTGGGGCTGAAAGTAGAGATGCCATGTGGTTTAGTCAAGGGGTGGAAGCTTTGGGATCTGAGCATGAATCCTCATTCCAAGGCTTAACTTTGGGCATGTTGCTTAACCTCTTTGAGCCTGTTTTCACAACTGTAAAATGGGAAAATAAATCTGCCTTTGCAAGCTTCTTGTAAAGGTTAGAAAGATACACACACATATCCTACATATGGTAGAGAATGGCAGCTGTTGTCTGTTAAGTACTCATTTAAGCAGATCTGGACACTTGACCTTGTGCTTACTTTGGTCCATGGACTCTCTGACACATTTTCACTTTGGATCTTCCCCAGGTAAATGACCTTGGGAGAAACTAAAGCAGCTCAAGAGTTATGAAAATGTTCAGGGCCTAAAATGGACTTGTTTTTCACTTTCCCACAAGGCATACTTACTAGGAAAAGTCGCGGAAAATTCGATGCTCAGTTTACAGTCCCAAGAACATGAAAAAGCTCCCCTGCCAGCTAAAAAAAAAAGTAAGAAAGAAAAAAAAAGATGGATGTTATTTCTGGGAGAAGGAATTTCATACAGTGGCTCAGGCAGGAGACGGTGAGTCAGATGTGCTAAGAGCCGGGCCAGGCTGGCCCCGCAGGTCCCCCTCGTGAGTCAGTGCTGCCTGTGAGGCTGAGGCTGGGCGGGCAGCAGGCCCGGCAGGCCATAGAGCCAGGTGTGGTCTGCTTGCGAAGCTGTGGCTCTGCTGTCCCATCACCCCCTCAGGGACATTGAGAATACCTTCCTCTATCAGTGTCACCAGCCATGGCAACTTGGGCAGTTGCTGATATGATCGTACCCCCTCACCCCCAGACTGGCCTTTTTCTGTGAAGATTATCTGCTTTTAGAGGAAACCCTCAACCTCCCTCCCCAATGCGACCACAGACTCCCGCAGCCAACCCAGAGTTTCTTCTCCTCCTGTTTACCTCTGGGGACCTGTTGGGGGTGGTGCACGGTCTGGCAGAGCCTGGGGTAGAAGAGAACGTTCAACTTTGGGGGCTTTGAAGGGTGAACAGTAAATGTACCTCGAGCTGGAGTCCTTCCAGCTGTCCCAGGGCACCATGCTGCAGAAAATCAGGATGCAGGAAACCAGGCATTTGAGTCATGAGAGGAAGAAAGCCTCCATGGGTGAAAAGAGGTCAGCCTTGACAAAAAGTGTGCCAGGGAAGTGGGCAGAGCCAGAAGTGTGGGGCTTATTTGGGAGATCTGATTTCAGTTCAGACTCTGACCCTTACTCAAATAAATGTTGATCTTTCTGTTATTCCTTATCTGCAAAATATGGAGACGGTTCCTATCTCACAGGGGGATGTGAGGATTAAATTAAGATAGTTTATGTAAAAGCACACCGTGATCTACAAATTAAAAACAAATCAATGTAGAATATTACTACTAATGGATAGGGAAAGAAAGGGTCAGAGAGGTTAACTGACTTGCCAGAGGTCACACGGTTAAGTATAGAACCAGGACCTAAACACTAATCTCTTCTGTCCTCTGTTTTCTGTTGTTTTGGTTTCTTCCATTTTTAGGGGAAGACATGGAATGTTGTAATTATTTGATCATTTTGAGCTCAGAGTTCCTTGTGGGTTAGCAGACCCTTGTGGGGTCTTGGCCTCTGGCTTGCAGCCTCTGGACAGTGGATAGGTGTCACAGGCACAGGGTGCTGTGGCTGTTGAAGGAGCTCTGCCCCCAGGGGTGGATTTCAGCCCTGCGTGCCCACTTCAACCTTATTGCTTCTCTCCTGACTCCTCTGCGGCAGAGTTTGCCTGTCTTCTTCCCCTGCCCAGAACCTACTTTTCCCTTCTGTCACGGCGTCTGCCATGATGTATTGAGCTCCTTGGTTTTTGTCTGCTTCCCTCGTCAGCCTGGGAGCCTCAAGGGGGCTGGGACAGACCTTCCTCCTCTTGTCCTCCCACCTCTGTGGGTGGACTCCTGAGCCAGGATCTGGTTTGCAGGAAGTACAGGAGCCACTGGCCAAGCTGTGTGGAGGGTCTGTCAGCCGTTGAAAGGGCCATTGTCCACCCTAGGATCTGGTCAGGAGAGGAGGATAGCTTATGGATGGATGTCCCCGGTTGGAGGTGACAGCCTTTTTAGGTACAGAAAACATCTACCATTCTGCATATTTGATGCATTTTCAGGTAGGATGTAAGTGTGGGAGTGACTTCATCCATGCCAGTTAGGGTTAGCTGTGTGGGTCAGGAGAGGCCCAGTCAGCTTCTTCCTGTTCTACTGTGAAAATGCGTCCTTCACGGAGCTGAGCTTCTGACCAGCCCCTGTGTCATTTATGATCATGGCACTCAGGCAGGCAGAGTAGGGCTACCTCAGAATCTAGCTGGTCCTTTCCCTCAGGACCTTCAGAGGAAGAGAGGGGGATGGGTGGGTGGTCTCCACTCCACCCTCATTTCAAACAACACCTCTGGTTTGCAATGGGAGTAGAGGCTTCATGTGACTGTTTGAAGACAGAGATCCATGAAACCACAGGTCAGAAAGACACGGGACCAGTGTAAGACCACTTATGGTGAATTCTTTTAGGCCCAGGGCTAGAATTCTGGTTCCTGTTTGTCCAGCGCAAGTAGTATTGCCTCTCAATTTCTCCTGCCCTTTCATCCTTGAGGTTCCCTTCCCACTAAACGTGGGTTGGATGGATCGATGTCCAGGGCAGCAGACGCTTGAAGGGGTTTCCAGGCGACATGGACGGGGAGCCAAGCAGGCCTGAGTGTGTAGAGACAGAGTGATTCCCTGGAGCCACAAGTGTTGACCCCATTTTCTACCCTCATGCCGTTTTAGTTCAGTTCCGTGCACGATGTGGGGGCTTGGAGCTGGGGAAGTAAAGTGGTTGGATTTGTTTTAGAAACATCGTCCCACATGGAATAGGTGGTTGGGACAGTGAGGAGGAAGGGGCTCTTGTGGGAACATGGATGAGGAGGATGCTGTCAGGTTGCTCTGCACATTGTCTGGGTGCAGCTGGGCAGCCCCCAGGTAGCTGGCCATCAGGGAAAGACTTCCTTGGCCTGGTTTCCGGAGGTAGAGGCACAGCTAAGACCAACGTGCTATTGCCATTTTGTCTAAAGTCCCTTGTAGCTTTTAATTCCTTTTATTTTTAAATTTAAATTTTAGTTATTTACCTTGTAGCTTTTAAAATGCTTCCTTTTTTTCTTCTTCCTGTATCCAAGGTCCTTTGAAACCCAGTCCTTGCCATCTTTCCAAGATGTCTTCCTTTGCTTTGCTACATACACACTATTCCTGCACAGCATCTGTGACTGCCCCTCCGGGTTTTGCACATCCCTGGAGCGAAACACATGGACAGGAGGAAGAGCAGGGATAAAAGGGACACATGTCCCTGCATCGTGCCTTGGCTGGATGGTTGGCTCCTGTAGGATGGCTGGGCCTGTGCTTCTCTCTCAGTTTTCCAGCCTTCAGGTAGGCTGGAAATCCATCTGGGGTTCCATAGATCATTGTCATGCAGGGGTTCAAGATGCCACTTCTGTCAGTGGTATTCTGACCATTTCTGTAGTTCCTGTCCTGACCCGAGGCTGAGAACATAGTATGGAGTCAGTTGGTGAGTGTTGGGTGAATGAGTTATGGGTAATTTAACCTGTCCACAATTGCTGCCTTCAGCAGGGTTACTATACTGGAATAGACAAGTTCTTCCTTTTGCTGGCTTTCTGTATAGTGCGTTCCCTGTATTTGGTGGGTCTCATATTTCCTAGCAGAGCTAGGAAATTTCCTAGTAGATCTTAGGGCCCCCTAAGATGGTACTCTTCTTCATTAATAAAGTTTAGTTAGTCCTCCAGTTCATCCAACAGATACATATTGACATGGCCACCATGTGCCTATCTTTCTTTTTAAGTGTAGTGGATACAGTGGTGAACAAACCCACATCCCTGCCCTCATGGAGCTTATATTCCAGCAGAGGTAAGACCCATTTAGATGCTCCATGGATCAATAAATGTCTGCTGGCTGATTTATCCTTCTATAATATATCAGTTTAGAAAATATTTAAAGCTGTATTGTACTCATAACCTTTCAACTATCAGGTTACGGCTCCATTTTAGGAAGAACATTTACCCAACTACTAGATCATCAAAACTCTGCAGGAAGAGTTTTCTTATTCAGAAATATCCCCCTGACATCTGTGATTCATACTGCTTGTTTCCTGTAAAGCAGGGATTCCTGCTGCAGACGGCAGGCTGGTTAGATTTGGCACAACGGATGTACATGTTCGGGATGAAGCCTCACTACCACAAGGTCACAGCAGGGAAAAGTCATTAGCATATTCATGATTCCCATGTCTGCTGTTTATAGGTCTGTTGCAAAGCTAATGATTTTTCGGCTTTTGTGAAACCTTCTAACTTCTCAAGGGTTCCTGTTATAAAGTAAGAATGTAGGAAATCCAAAGCTATCCTCAGATTGTTAGATACTAACATCTTCAGAAAAGATAGGCATTCTTAAAATTGGCAAAAGATTGCTGGAGCACCAGAAATCCAAATTCATGAATTTTCTCATTGTTCTTCCCTACTTTTCACAACTGTTTGTGTTTTGGTCCTTAACCATAGAGTACAGAGGTGCAGCTATGAAATCAAGATTCTGCTTTTCATGTGTGGCTTGGGTAAACTTCCTTCTGATGTAAAGCCATTATATTTTTAATTTAATTGTTCCCCCAGGCAGCTAAGCGGGGGGATGGCATCCAAGTTTCACCTCGGTTTAGTTGGCTTTGCCTGCTGGAGGTGTGAACTATTTTGGACAATGGTAGCAGTGAAGGGTCCAAATATCTCGATGCTTTCCACTTCTTGATTTGAGCTGTGAGATATTTCATGAGGCTTTATATGTAACATTGGGGTCCTTTTTAAAAAGAACAAAAACATCCCCTCTTCTGCTCTCATTTTACTGGTTTGGTTTTGCCTGTGAATTACACATGCCCACCCAGGCACTGGGTGGCTTGCTCAGAGTGGGGTCTCTGCTCCCACCCTCTGGCTGTTGGCTTGAAGCATCTCTGGCCTTTTTGCTCTTTTGCTGACTGGGGCTCCAACATTTTGCAGCTGATGTGTTTGGAGTAAAAATGTTTACAGGCCCAGAGGAACATTAGCAACATTGCAAATGCTTTTTATTAAGACCAAAAATGAAGCTGAATTATAACTGTGTGAATAGAAGAAGGCAAAAGGCCTTTATCCCTGTGGTCTCGAGGGCTCAGATCTTTCTGTTTTGCCTTCTATATGGCTGAAAGCAGGAGCTTAGTTCCTAATTAGGGAACTTGCTGATGTTAATACAATCTGATGTTTACTGAGGATCAGAGCCATAAGGTAGATACAGAAGAAATTCTTTGAGAGTTTTAAGGAGAAGATGATGATCACTGGTCAGGAGATGAAAGAGATGTCCTGGAGGAAGCTTTGATGGCTCTGGAGGATGAGCAAGAGCCCTGCAATTAGCAAGGGGGGGTTGGGTGTGGTTTGATGAGGAAGAAAATTCCTGGCAGAGGACAAGGAAGGAAAGCCTGGTGTGGCTGTAGCACTGAGTAAGTGATGGTGAGCAAGTAGGACATGGGCTGAAAAAGTAGGTTGGGCTGAGATTGTAGAAAGATCTACAAATGAATGTATGTATTTGTAGTGGTCTTCAGAATTTTGTATGAGAGTCTACATTTTGAAAGGATAATTTGTTGGCTGTCTCTAGATGCCGTTGCCACACAACTTAGCTGTGTGTTGAGACCTGGAGTACAAATACACAGGGGGCCTGCTAGACTCAGCATCAGGGGGTCCCTGCTGGGACACCAAGGTTGGGCCTGTCTAGCCAGTTGAGAGATTTGCATTGAGAATTTCATACCATAACAACATCTGAATGGCATTCTTCAGTGTGTGATGTTGAGCACAGGTACAGTGTGTAACACACAGGTGGCTGCAAGCCCTCCCAGCTGGGGGTGTCTGAAGGCCTTTGCTTGCATGTCTTTTTATCCAGATTTGCCACATCTCGGAGTGGAAGACTGCCCACACAACTGACTGCAGCCATTTGTAGACTCCACCTAGATTTGTCTGGGTCTCCCGTAGAGTCCTGCTCTTCCATCATATTTGGGCAAATGTAGGAAGGAGCAGAAAGGCTCATGGGACAGACAGGTGCGCTGGCCATCCGGAGACTCACTGAGAACCTCTCAGCTTCAGCTGCCAGGAGAACTCCTAAAGCACGTGCAGGGGCCCTGGAGAGATGCCACCTCTCTGCTGACAATGAGTCCAACACCTCAGTGGGCTGCTTGCTGTTGAACCAAATCAGTGGGCTGCTGGCCCCCTCGTTCTCAGGCCGTAAAAACCCTGCAGCCATGTCATTTGCATTTCCACGTGGTCAGCAGTCTTATTAAGAGCACTCATCCCAAAGTGTAAGGTTTATCTTGTGGATTGCAGGTTATGTGCAGGGTAGGTAGAGCTGTGGATGGCCTGGGTGTATGTTCAAACTGGTGCTGATTTCGACCCGTGTTTTATTTAGTTTGGTTAAATTTCCAGATGCATTGTGATTAAATCAGAAACAGATCACGGCACTATTTGTACAGGAAAAGTGCCTGTGTGGGATTTTTATGTTCTAACCTACTTGTAAATAGCAGTGTGGGGAAAGGTAGCCATTCTCTCCATGATCTAATTAATCATGACGTAGTGGAAAGGTCATTAGAGGAGGGGTCCAAAGTCCTGGATTCTTGTCCCAAAGTCACTCATTTGCTAAGTGACCTTGAATGGTTTTCTTTTCATCTACATGTTTCAGTGCTCTGTAGAACAAAGAGGTGGGACGAGGGAGGCTCTGAGGTCCCCTCCCACAACACTTGGCATTTGCTCCTGAGATGACTTTGGAAACAGCAGCAGCACATCTTTAGGGCACCTTTCCCTCCCAGAGGCTCTGATTGCAGGTGGTGGTCAGATGAGCCTGGTGTCAAGTATTCCAGCCAGACCACATGTTAGGAAATGTTGCCCCACTGCTGGTTCTAGAAAGCACAGTCTGACAATCACGTGTAAAGCAACCCAAGCTGTATTTCTTTTTTTTGGAGGGGGAGGTGAGACTACTCCACCTTTCTGTTTTATAAATGAAGAAGAGTGTAGAGAACTATTTAACAAGTACAACCAGTAATTACAAATTAACCCTGGGTCTCTACTAGCCATTTAAAGGAGGATGACAGGGAACAGGAAGAAAAAGGGAAGGGAGTTAAGAAGAGAGAAGCATAGCAAGAGAGGAAGAGGGAAACAGCCCCAGTTCAATCAACAGATGTTTGCTGAGAATAGAGAAGATACATTTTCACAAGAGCAATATTACAGCTGTGAATGTGATCCCATTTTGGGCAACTACAGGCCTTTTTTGAGGACATCAGTCCAAGAAGTATAGTTTTCTCTTGGGCCAGGGGCCACCCTCTGTTGGCACACAATTCCTGGAGGAGTGGGTCCATCTTAGTTCTGCCTGAGGCCCGTCAGACCTCCAGCCAGGCCGTGGGGGAACTCTGACAAATGCTCATCACCACCATCTGGCTCAGGGAGCTGGGTGAACACAGAAGCTGCCTTTGGGGCTTGCTCTGTAAAGGTCTGGAAAGGGTGACATTAAAAATTACTGCTCAGTTCTGGGGTGCCTGGGTGGCTCAGTCAGTTAAACGTCCAACTTCAGCTCAGGTCATGATCTCACGGTTCATGGGTTTGAGCCCCGCATCAGGCCCTGGGCTGACAACTCAGACCCTGGAGCCTGCTTTGGGTTCTGTGTCCCTGTCTCTGTCTGCCCCCCACCCCCCCATCAAAAACAATTTAAAAAAACATTAAAAAAATTCCTGCTCTAATTTACAATGGAGAAACTGGCAAGCGCTCCTTTGCTAGGTGGTCAAGTTAACATCACTAGGGATAAGCCATGTTGACAGAATGTACCCTCATGTCACATGATGAGGAGGACATTTCACCTCATGGTATTTTATTTTTCTCCAGAACCCACAACCCCAGTCTAATCAGGAGTTAAACATCAGACAAACCCAAATTTAAAGGCACTCTGCAGAATACCTGACCAGGCTTCCTGAAAACAAATAGTCAAGGTCATGAAAAACAAGGAAAGTCTGAGAAACTGTCACCAGAACAGCCTAAGTTAGGAGACATGAGGCCCAAGTGCAATGCAGTACCCTGGACTAAATCCTGGAATAGAAAAAAAGACAGCAGAAAAACTAGTGAAATCAGAAGAAAAGTTGGAGTTTAGTTAATAGTCACCAACCAATATTGGTTTCTTAGTTTTGACAAAGGTGTTGTAGAAACACAAGAAGTTAGTAATCTGGGGAGGTGGTGACTCTCTGTAACACCTTTGCAGCTTCTCTGCAAATTTAAGATTATTTCAAAATAAAAAGGTTTATTAAAAAATACAGGGGCGCCTGGGTGGCGCAGTCGGTTAAGCGTCCGACTTCAGCCAGGTCACGATCTCGCGGTCCGTGAGTTCGAGCCCCGCGTCAGGCTCTGGGCTGATGGCTCGGAGCCTGGAGCCTGTTTCCGATTCTGTGTCTCCCTCTCTCTCTGCCCCTCCCCGGTTCATGCTCTGTCTCTCTCTGTCCCCCAAAAAAAAAAAAAAAAAAAAAAAGTTGAAAAAAAAAATACAGAACACCTAGTTGGGGCTCTGTAGCATCTGTGTCTCTGCTCCTGTGGCTTCCCACCCTTTCCATCTCTTCTTATGGGACCATGAGGAGTCTCCTTTCTTTAGATGCCCCTTAGCTGGATTCCATGATTTAGAGTGCAGGGCCAGTCTGCTTTTAGAAACATTCTGCTTCTTATTTTCTTAGAAAACTGATGTGAAATGTCTCCTTAGAAAGATCTCCTGTGTAAATCTCATGATTAAATATTTTACCAAACTGGTTTCGGGTGGGCTGATTGTCCATGAAATCAGGAACAGAAATCAAAATTTGTCCTTGGAATTCTTGGTTGTCGGAATCAAGTGCCCACACGAATCCATTTAGCCTTTCCGAAGATGAGAAGAGCAAAGATCAGAGAGAGAGAGAGAGAGAGAGACACTTTCCAGAATAATTGACACTTTTTTTTTTTTTTTTTTGAGACAGAGCAGCAAGACTGAGTGAGCAGGAGAGGGGCAGAGAGAGAGGGAGAGCCTCTTAAGCAGGCTTCATGCCCACTGTGGAGCCCAACATGAGGCTCGATCTCACAAACAGTGAGATCATGACCTGAGCCGAAATCAAGAGTCTGACGCTTAACCGACTGAGCCAGCCAGGTGCCCTGACAACTGACAGTTCCTCATGGAGCACACACTGCACGCCCAGCCCTCTGGCAGGTGGCTGAAGAGGACCTAACTCACGAGGTGGAGACAAGTCATTGCAGCCCATGACAAGGTCACTAAGGATGGTCTCTGGGGTGTCTAGAGTCACCAGGTCACCAGGTCACCAGGCCCTGTCCCTGTGGTGCTGCTGTGGGCTGAAGGGGGCATGTGGTAGGTCTGTCTTTTTGTACGGCTCTGACCCCACTTGCAGATAACTGAGCCCAGTGATGAACCTGGGTCCTGGCTGGGTTTAAGTGTGAAGAAACAACCCTTGGAGCTGGTTGTGAGGCTCACAGGGGCGGGTGAGAGCTTTCAGAGGCCCAGATCCTTTTACACAGGAAAGCAGCCTTGAGTAAGCTAGCCAGGGATGAATGCACATGGCTAGCCAGGCCTGCTCTCAGGGGTTCAAGCAGAGAGCACATGCGGCCGAGAGGGGAGTGTAGAGAACCCTGCATCAGCACAGCGGGGCTCGGTGGGGAGAGATTCAGTTGTAATGTCCTAGTTATTCATGCTGGCTCTTACTGGGTTGGACATTAGGTTTACTCCTGTGTGAGTGGCTCGGCCCAAGCCACTCAGGTTTTTACAACAAAGTGGCATCATGTTCTCCAAGTACCAATGTCATGCAGCTGGGGAGAGGTAGGGTACCGTTGTGAGAGTGGGGTCCGTTTGCACACTGAACTGGTGCTGTGGCTCCCTGGTGTGGAGATGACACCTCTATTGCCATCACCTTTGGGTGAACAGGAAAAGCCGGCCACATGGGTAATCCCTGACTTTCCTGGGGAAGCCCATCACTGCTCCCTGCAGAGGAGAGAAGTGAAGGGGTTTGCATCTGTAATGAGGACAGAGCAGCCAGGCCCTCCACTCACATATGACAGCCCCTCATTGCCCAGCTGGGGAGCCAGATGCCCAGACAGCAGAAATGACCACTTTGGGGTCCTCTAGTGAATCAGATAGAAACATCCAGGAGAATGAGGAGTACTTGTCCCTGAACGAATGGTCTCTACCTGTCTGCTCTCATGCCTCCTCCCTTGGACCTGTGGCTGCCCAAATAGCAGAAGCAGCTGGTGGCACTTGTAGCCCTGTCTTGCTCAAGTACGCGGTGGGGTCACCATTTCCGGGGGTTCTGATGCAGGATTTGCTCAAGTCTGCCTTTGTGTTCTGCCTGCTGGGTGCTGCCCACACCGAATCACAGGGAGCTGAAGGGACCTGTTTGCCTGGGGGCACCGGCATCATGGGGGAACTGGTCAGAAGTAACACAGCGCGTTTCTAGAGGCCGGATTCTGTCCCCTGTATCTCCCGTCATGCTTCCTGAGGTTTTCTTGCTCTGGAAGCTTGTTCGCCTAGTTGTAACCCACACCCCTCCCTGACTTCCAGGTCCCATGTTGGACCCAAACCTCACTCTGCATATGGCCTGTTATAACTCACTTCTTCCTTGTGCTCCTCTGACTCTTGTCCTACCTTTCCTGTCCTTCCTGCTTGCGGACCAGCCACTTCCCTGGACCCTGAGGTTCAGGCTGAAGCTCCACCTTAGCTGTTCAGGCACTGCCTCATTCACTCACACACAAATTGCTCACTCAAGCACTCACACATGCACACACCCACACACTCTTACACCCACACACTCATGCACCCACCACACATCCACTTACGCAGCCACTAACTCACACATACCCACTCTCACACATGCGAGCACTCCTACTCACACACACAAATGCATGCACACTCCCACACACACACGCACTACACGCACTCACACACACTCTCTCACACATACACATGCACCTACGCCCTCACACTGATGCAAACGCTACTCACATACTCACTCACACACACTCACACACACAAGCATTCCTACTCACACATACACATGCACGCATGCCCTCACACTCACGCATGCACTTCTCACCTATGTGCCCACTCACTCATACACTCTTACACACTCACATACTCCCTCACACTCACACATACCCATTCAGTCTTCAGAGCTGGGCCCTGAACAGGTCTAGGGGAAAGGAGAAACAAAAATCAACCTGCCACAGTCCTTGCTCTCCAGGGCCTTCCAGTCAGGGCTGATTCTGTCCACACCTCAGCTTCAGTTCTAGCAGGATCTGGTGTTAGGTGTGAGCTCTGGTCTGGTCAGGGAGCAGGTGAGGCGGCCTCTGCACTTTGGGCACAGAACTTTGAGGAGGATCCAGACACTCTCATTCACTGGGGGCAGGGCCAGGTCATAGTAGGAGTCAAGGGCAAGCCAGATGTGCCCCATAGGGCAGGAACGATCTTTCCTTCTTCTTGGAGACCAGGGACAAGGGAAGAAGGCATTAACACCGAAGACCTCATTATTTTGCTGGTTGACAAGGATGACCGTGACTCAGCCCATAGGAGGCGCTCACAGCTCAGGGAGTGCCAACTCATCCAACCACGCGAGGAAGTGCCTCTCTGGGACTGTCGTTTCTCTCTTCCCTACCTGCCAAACTCTTATCCATGCTTCAAGGCCCTGTCAAATATACCCTTCCCTGTGAAACTTCTTCTCACACCATAGGTAGAATTAATCTCTTCCTTTTCTGTGCTTTCATGGCACTCTTGAAAATAATATCTTTGTTGTAATTCTTTGTCTTGTATAACAGCTGGGCTTGCTTGCTGATATGTCCTCTCACCATGTTCCTTGAGGCCAAAGCTGTCTTTTTCATCTCAGTGTCCCTAGGGACTAGCTCAAGCCTGGCACAGAGGGGGTGCCCAGTGAAGGATGTGGCCTGTAACAAAATCTGTTACTGCCCGGAATGTGTTAGATTTCTTCACCTATGATCCCCGGGGCTGCGTTGTAGCTGGTAGCTACCCTGGCCACCTCTGTTCTCACTGCCCAGAGCCTCCTACTTGCTCTCTCCACAGCGCACACCTCTGAGTTGCTAATGGCCCCTGCTCCCCTGCAGGGCCATTACTGCATGCCTTTGGGGGTGGAGGGCCATGTGTCCAGCTCTGGCGGCCTAGCGATATCATTACTGAGCAGCGATGTGTTCACCCAGCCTCTGTAACCCACATGCGCCGTTCCCAGTTGCCCTCTGTGTGAACCTGGCACAGTATTTTAGTGTGTCCTATAGAATAATATTGAGAGAACGAACAAATCAGTGGCAGAACCTTCTGAGATTTGCCTAATTGCAACTCAAATTGTTCCCATATTGGAAATTACATGGCTAAGATGCCTTTTGGGGAACTGAATATTAGGAGCCCAGGAAGGTCAGCCAACAAGAGTTGCTGTTTTTTTTTTTTTTTTTCCCTCCATGAACTCTTACCGAGACATTTTCCTGCAATGAGACATGTATAGGTTGACTCAAAACAGATTTCACAATCGCTTTATCCAATTTTAGACGACTTAATTCGGCAATTCACGTAACCCTCTTTAATCAGCCTCATGTCCAGGGGCGGTCGTGGTCTCAGCTCTTTGACGCAGACGTCACTGAGGGCAGCACACCTATGTGCAGAGGCCATGGTCATCCCTGCTGTGGCTCTGAGAACTCGGATCATGTTCGGGCCGCTTAGAGACCAGGGTCACTGCTAGGGCCCCAGCAAAGCAGAAGACCTATAGTCTTAGTTTCTTGACATGCAAAAAATAAAAATTAAGAAAACCCCATAACAACCCTACACAGGGTTATGTCGAGGGACAGTGGAAGTACGCATGATCTGTGTGTTAAGATGGTTCCAGTTTTGACACTGTGTGGAGAGTGTGGAGGTCTTACGAGTTTTGACTCTGACATTACATAAAAATATATTGGCTATGTGCCTGGCTCAGAATCCTTAGGGGTAAAGTAATTTCCTTTCCTTCCCTCTCTTTATGGCACTGTGGAAACATATCCATGGAATTAGCTGCAGAAGTACGTCCAGTTGGTGGCATCCGTATTGTCACCCCACAGGACTTGAGGAAGAAGCAAGGTCTCCGGCAGGGAGATGTCTACGTGTCTAGCACTTTTCGCTTTGCAGACCCTTCATTGTTGATCCACACCTGTCCTGTGCAGGAAAGATTGCCTGTGTCTTATAGACGGGGCAGCTGAGGCCCGCTGCACTCAAGTGATGTGTCCAAGGTTGTTTAGGGAGTTGATGGCAGAGCCAGGGTAAAATAACCAGTCTCTCACTCCTGATCCCGGACTCGTTTTGTTTCAGTTTTTGTTAGGGATTGAATCTGCCTCTCATTGCTTTGGTAAAATATTGTTGAGCATTTGAGGCCATGCTTGCTCTGAAGTGTGAAGCGTGAGTGCAGGGTGAGTGGCATCATCCGTGCGTTGTCTGCAAGCCACCACTGAGCTCAGACAGCTTGTTCCTAGGTGTTTCTGCAGGTACCTGGAATGTGCCTGTTTATTTGTTCTCTGCCCAAAGCCACGCAGGCCCTCACTTCTCTGGCTCTGGGCAACCCTGGTTATAGACCAGGGGTGTGCAGGACCTCGGTGGGGAGAAAGAAGAGCCCCTTTGTACCAGGAACTATACCAGGTGCTTTGCACATGTCATTTTATTTAGAGGGCAGCAGAGTCAGTGCTGAGAATCTTCAGAGAAAAGGAAAATCAGTGCTGCCTGGGTTGAGGGAGTATGTGTGTGTGGTATGTGTTTGTGTCTACTGTGTGCCCTGGTGATTGTTTATGTGTAGTATGGTGTGCAGAGTGTGGAGTTTGTGGTGTGTGTGTAATATGTGTATGGTGTGTGTATTATGTGTGTGAGGTATGCATGGGCCATGTGTGTGTGTGTAATGTGCATGTGTATTTGTTGTATGTGTGCTCATATATGGTGTGTGTGTAGTGTGTATGGTATATGTATCTGTAGTGTGTGCATACATGTGTCTGGAAGGTAGTGGTCAGGAAAGGCTGGTGGACACAGCTGTATTGTGCCCTGAAGGTGGCTGCTTTAGACGGGGAGGGGAGCATGCCTGCAGGGTGGTTGGTGGGAAGGAAGGAAAGCGTGAGGGGAGAGGGTGGGCAGAGAAGGCAGGTGACAGAGCCACAGTTAGGTTGGGACTAATGGGGCTCACTGGGAGACCAGGGCAGAGAGGCGAGCTGCTGCTGTGCAGATGCAGCCTTCTCCAGGCCTTTGGCTCCCTCTTTTAGCACTCGGAGGTGGCCTTCAAGCTGGGGATTCATGGGATGAGAGAACAGTGATGGCACTGTGCCTCCTTACCTCCAGGGGTGCTGTGAGGCTCAGGTGCTGTGAGCTGGGCAGGTGCTCTCAAAGTTTTGCCAGGCCTCCTGCCCCTGCCCCAGTGCCCAACCAAGTGCTGGAAACTCCCAAATTCATATGTTTTCTGAAGTCAAAACCAACACAGTTCCCTCCTTAGCATCTGCTCTTGGAAGTCCCATGGCAGAGAACTGATATTCTCTCTCACGCCTGTCCCACTTCATTAGTCTCCATAAATGATCCCTCCAACTGCCCCGTTCACTGCAGCTGGAAACCAAGGTACTATCCTAACCACTCACCACCAGTTATGCTGGTTATGTCTTCAAATCTTATTCAGACATTCCCATCTCTGTACAATGGCCTCTACCCTGGCCCAGCTGCCATCAGCTCTCTCTTGGACTTCTCTGCAATTTACCATCTCTTCGATGTCATTCCACAGACTTATCCAACCAACAGTCCCCAAGCAACCAGACTGATCTTGATCAGAACAAAGCAGATTGAGGGGCTTGGCTGTGTGCCTGCATATAGCTACTGGTTGGCTTCCCTTTGTGTCAGGACACAACGCATGATCCTTTCTGCAGCCTCCAAAGCCTCTTGTACTCCTGCCTGCTTCCTCTTCACCCTCCTCCCTACTCTCTCCCCTTAACTCTATGCTTCCCTCTGGAGCTCGGTGCTCTGCTGGCTTCCAGGCCTTTGTCTAGACCACTCTTTATCCCACACCAACCCTACTTCTCCTTCCACATCAGGGTAAGAAGCATTTCTGCAGGGAGTGTTTCTATAACCCACAGACTTCTCTCATGGAAGCCTGTTCTTTTCCTTGGAGATCCTCCTCACTCTTGCTTTATAATTCTTAGTTTGACAGCTGTCCACCCCACTAGTCTGTAAACTTCACGAGGGCAGGGACTGTGTCTGTCTTATTTACCAGCATGTGCTCAGTGCCTGACCCATGAGGGTATTTGCTGCATGCTGGATGATTGGATGAGTGAACAGTGCTCTGTTATGTCTTGGGATCATGTTCTCCTGCTCTCGTCTCCTAGGATTTGGTGGGTGGGGCAATGAAGAGCCAAAATGTGAGGTTGGTGGCTCAGGAGACAGTGCTCACAAGTGGCTTGCCCCTGATCTGCAGTGGGGGCTGGGGCTGTAGCCCACACAGGCCCTCGGAGGCCCCTATGGTGCCCTGTGATGGAGCCAGCAACCAGGGACTGACACCCAAATTCTTTCTTCTTGGCAGCCCACCCATTGAATTCCCTGAATGACTCCCAGGGTCTCCCAGGGAGAGGCTGAGAGTTCACTCCCAGTAGCTTGTGGAGAAGTGGCTCAGCCTGAGCTCACTGGTTTTCAAACAGCAATTCCCATCTTTGGGTCAGGAAAATATGGCCACGGGAGGCTGATCAGGGACTTCAAAGGGAACAGCGCATCACCTATGCTTTTTCTTTACCTTATAACTGGAGATTCTGCCGGTTTCCCAACCTGTGCATACAAACAAGTCACATTAAGAACAATAATATGAATTTACTTCCCTCTTCCTCTATCATTTTATAGGGTCTTGACTCCCTTGCAGAGTTTCTACCAAATATTTGTATATTCCCCAGTGTGTCTGAGTGTGCTCATAAGCGTGTCTGGCTGCTAGCCTGTACCTCCCTGCTGCCCCCCTTTCTGAGTGTCCCTCTCATTATGGGTCCTGGCATCTGCCTGAGTATGGCTTCTGACTGCTACCATGCTCTGGGTCACTACAGCCTACCTATGGTCACTTCTGCTGCCCTGCCCTCTCCCATCAGGAACTGTGGTCTCATCAGCCACAGCATTGCTGTGCAGGGGCCATCACAGTGCGAAAAGTGAGTGCTAGTCTGAGCCCCTTTGGGATACCAGCTCATATTAAATAACTTAAAAACTGTAGACATGAATCCATAGGACTAGACAGGGGAGGGACAGAACCATTCAGAAACCTTTGCTAAGGTATGAAAATCTTATATTCAGGTCTACATTATAGTCTTGACTTAGGATGAATTCTTTCCATGAAGACAGTTTGGTTCTTTATGCAGTTAGATTTCTGGGAATTTTGCCCTCCCAAGCAGGCTTGAGCTGTTCACCACTATATACAGCTTGAGCTACTCACCCTGCTATTCACCACTGTGGTATGGGAGGAACTGAGCTCAGGATGCCTGGGGCACTGAAGGTAGTATCCACACTACAGGCTGAGAAATTGGCCCCTGCCTGCCTGCTGTCTGGGGGAAGACACCATGTAGATGAGGCAAACATTGGTTTCTTTGTAAATCTCCTTGTGCTTGGCTTATGCTCCTGGAACTGACCTGACCAGTAGGATTCTATGATCCTTGTTTTTTTCCCTTTGCAAATATACGTTTTGCATTTTTGCCTGTTCTGTCATCTTCTTACTTACTTCTAGGATTTCTCACCTGGACACAACATGCAAGAAAATAAAACATTCCAAAATCCAGGTTGGAATGTCCCCTGGGAAGCTGCAAGATTTCAAGGAGACGTCATGGATTTTTGTCTTAAGTAGATTACAACCTGAGAGCCCTCCAAGTTGTCTCTGGAACTTGAGCTATAAACATCTCTGAACAAGACATTCAGCTCAGCATCTGTAGGGGAGCCCAAGATTGGAGTAATGATTGGCAGAAATCTTTGGGGCTGGTAAGAGTTTGGGGATCTGGCCCCCCCCTCCCCCGCAGTCAAACAGGGGGCCTGGATGCTATAGTTGATTCAAGGGCAGCTGGTTTGGCACTGACAAGGTTCATGGTCATGCCTGAGGATGAATCACCTGCTGCAGCTGGCACAGTGTCCCCAAGTCCCTTCCACTGGCTGGAGGCACCTTTGGTTGGCGTGCTTTCATTGGCAAAGCTGATGCACATGGAATGTTTTCTTCAGAGTTAAAGGCTGTTATCTTGCTAGGAGAGAGCCAAGAGTTTCCTTTGGGTTTTCAACTCATGAGGGAGATTTCTTCAAGGCATTACTCCCATACTGTTGAAATCATACTGGGCTGTGGCTAATAATTTGATTCAACGTACATGGGACTTCCTCCTCTGTGCCAGATACTAAGTAAGATGATGGGGAAACAGAGATTGGTTCAGATATGATTCCTGCCCTCAAAGTTGTCTTAGTCAGAAGGCTACACAGAATAGTGGTGCAGAAAAGTCATTCTGGCAGCATAGTAGACAGTGTCTCTCCACTTTTTTTGGACATAAACCTTTGAGATTCCAATGGAAGTAGTGAATCCACTTGTAAAAATAGACAAATGCACGCCTCCCCTACTGTGTTTTATGTGCCAGCATAGGGTATCCCTTAAGTTAGAACCTTAGTTTAAGAAATTCATCCAAAGGAATAGGTTGAGGGGGTAGCTAGAGGGACACCTGTCTGTAGGCCTTTGTATTATTCCAGGCGAGGGAGAGACTGATCCGTGAAGATAACGACACTGGGATGGAGAGAATAAAAGTAGAATTCATGGGATCTGAGGATGCCGATGGTGAAGAAGAGGTGAAGAAGAAAGACTCTGAGGGTTATTATCTGGATGGGAAGTGGTGCCATCAATGTGGAAGACACGTTCCCTCCCCATTGAGTGACTGGGAGAGGGGCTCTAGTAACAGACAGTCCAGTCGGATGGGGCAGGGATAAGAGCAGGGGACCTTGGGAACCATGGAAGGGGGGGGACAGGTGAAGGATACCTTTGTCTCCAGCCTAGTTGCACTGGCCTGCACAGGGGTGGCCACAGCCCCATTGGCGCATGGCTTTATCTCTGATGTGTAGGCTATCCTTGGGCAGAGCCAAGCACCCCACCTAGTTTGGTGTCCGGAAAGAGACTTGTCAACAGCATCATGCTGTGGTCACATTTTCACCTGGAGTTGAGTGTTAAGTTCTGTACAGGGAACTATAGGTTGTTGGGGTGTGTAGAATCAGCTGGTGAACTTTTCTAACTTACCATGCTTAGGCCACCTAAGATCTGATGATTGATATTATCTGGAAATAGAGTTGGGTATGTACATATTTATAAAATGTTCATGATTTGATTCTGATGTATGCTCTGAGAACCACCAATTTAGATCACCTTCTCTTTTTATACATGAAGAAATGGGAGTTTAGGAAGGGCAAGGTTTTGGTCCAGATCCTTAACAGGTGGCAGGGCTTGGCCCAGCATTTCTAAATCCTGAACCAATCATCCTCATCCCTAAGTGCTTCTTCAGGTCTTAGGCCATGGTTTCAGGCTCTGTCAACCAGACTTAAACACCATACATTTTTGAAGACAGAGTTTTCAAACCCACTTTTAAGTCTTCCCTGGAAGTCTTATATGCCTTCCATCTCAAGTGGTTGTGAAGGGAACCAGTATATAGAAGTTCTCCATGAAGTCCACACCGGGAAGTAGAGGCTGAGTTGGCTCTTTTTTTGGCCTCTAGTGGACGCTTGGGTCCCATCATGGGTCTTGGCCATAAATTCCTCTTTGACAACATCACTGGAGCCTGTCTGTTCTGTTTTGGACCCATGTAGCTTGGGTTCCCAGAAGAATCAACCTCCAGAGTGACCTTTTCTTTCCACTTTTGGGTTAGCTTGGCCACAAAATTGGGACTGTCAGTGCCCAGGTAGGCTCCTCTGGGGCTTAGAGGAGAGGGCTGCTGGAGATAAGAGTGTTGGCTCTTGGGTGAGGTTGTTTGGTACAGGTGATGCTCAGAGGGCCTGTGAGTATAGCCTCATGACTTGGTGAGTCCTCTCACGGGATTTTCTAAGTCCATCCAGTATATCATGTCTCGGGCCACCCACCTGGCCCTCAAGGGCAGTCTGATGCATACTCTCTTTGTTATCAGGAGTCTGAAATGCTCAGTGTGGGATAATCAGTGACATTTTCAGATGGTGTTTACCCATTCCTTAACTTTCCACTCCTGTAAGGGATGGAATAAGTTAATTATGTAACTGTATAAATAGCATGATTATATAGAAACACCCTGATGAGGCATCTTTTCATAGGAAAAAGGGTGTCTCCATATGGGAGGAGCAAAACTACTCTTGGAGGAATAGGATTCTCGATAGTAGAAGAGGGTGTTTCAGGAATGTGAACCCCAGAAGCTTTTCTTGTAGGGGTATGAGTGAATTTGCACTAGAGCAGAGTCACGCTTGTAGAATTCCTTGTTCTATGTGGGTTTGGACAGCGATGATTAGTATCTGGATACAGATTGCTGGACTAGTTGAAAGGCAGGCTGGGCAGGTAAGGCAGAAAGGGTTGTGTTTTCAAAACTGAACTCAGCGAAATGACAGATGGACTGAGCATTTAGTCCAATAATGATATCAGTCCTGATAGAGTGAAGGGACCAGACTGTTTTAGTACAGCCAGACAGATGGATCGGCATGAGGCAGAGTAGGCTGAACGTGGGCCTGCATGGGTGCTGAAGGGATACGGTGACCAGAGATGGCAGGGGAAACAGCAGAATGAAAGCAGAGGGTCAGGCTGGGGAAGACACAGAGATGGTGCTTCTGCCCTGCCTCGTCTTGGCTTTTACTTGTGCCCTGGGTGTGTGTGTGTGTGTGTGGGGGGGGGGGTGTGGAATTGATGATTCATGTCAGAGCCACCTGGGCGTTGCAGCATGTTCTTGCTGACTTAACACTTAAAGTTTTAGTTAGAGATCCAAGACATGTAGTCACTTATAATATTTTTCAGATAAGAGTTTGAACTGGACCCAGTGCAAGGCTTGAGTGGACCATGAGCCACATGAGCCATGTAGTCAGATACAGAGTTGAGCTGGCTGCCAAAATCCACACCTTCATGTGGTGTGCGCTCTGTTCTCAAAGCACTGTGACTCTGAGGAGAGGTATGAAAATTGTGTGTGTGTGTGTGTGTGTGTGTGTGTGTGTGTGTGTGTGTGTGAGAGAGAGAGAGAGAGAGAGAGAGAGAGAGAGAGAGAGATCTTTTACATAGCATTCTAACTGAATGGTCCCTGCTAGAATTGTTCAGTGCAAAACCCGCACAGCTGAACATATCCGTTCTGACTTAGCAAAAAAATAAAATTTTGAGAAAACTTGAAGAGTAAACTATTAAGCTTCATACTGACTCAGATCTGTGATGTGGAAGAGTCTATCATAATACTTTATCTGGGCAAATGGAAAAAATATTGGAGAGGCTCTTGCAAATAATTCTCCAACTAGTGTGCAAACCTGTCTCTCAACAAGTGAGAGATAGAACTCCAGTGAAAAGTCAAAAAGGCTGTTAACCAGGATATGAAGAGAGGGCAAGAAAATACGAACTGTCCTTAGAAATAGAACAGGAGAAATCCAGGAGCTTGATCAAACATGTATGCATTTGTGTATTTGTGGATTGATAAAAATTTTGGGGAATGTATTTTAATGTTACAAAGTCCTACTGTCTATGATATGCACAGGCATGTGTGCATATGAACAAATTCACTTGGTCTCAGATTGCATATGCTGGGTTCTTATGTGAATTTAAGTTATATGCCGACTTTAGAAATTAATTCCAATTTTAAGCTTTAGGTCTTCTTTAATTTCTTTTAGCAGTGGTTTGTAGTTTTCTGTGTATAAGTCTTTACCTTCACCCCCTTAATTAAATTTATTACCAGGGATTTTATTCTTTTGGATGCTATCATAAATGCTATCATATTGTTTTCTTAATTTTCTTTTGGATTGTTCATTGCTAGTGTACTGAAACACAACTGGTTTTTGAGTGTTGATCTTGTACCCTGGAACTGTACCAAATTTATCAGCTCAGGACTTTTTGTGTGTGTGTGTGAAATCTTTGGGATTTTCTATATCTAAGATCATGTAATTTGTGATTAAAGATAGTTTAAAGATAGTTTTACTTTTTCCATTCCATTTCAAGTGATTCTTATTTTTTCTTGCCTAATTGCTCTAGATAGAACTTCCAGTAGAATAAAAACACAAAATATCAAGTCCCATAGGATACAGTAAAGGCAGTACCTAGAGGGAAATTTATAGCAGCCTACATTAAAAAAAAGATCTCGGATGAACAATCTAACTTTATACCTCAGGGAACTAGAAAAAGCTGACCAAACTAAACCCAAAACTATTAGAAGGAAGGAAATAATGATTAGAGCAGACATAAAATAAAGTCAATGAAAGCAAAAGTTGGTTCTTTGAAAATACCAACAAAATTGACAGACCTTTAGCTAGATTGATGAAAAAAAGAGAGAAGATGCACATAAAACCAGAAATGGAAGTCAGGACATTACTGTCAACCTTAGCAAAAGAAAAAGTGTTATAAGAGAATACAGTGAACCATTCTATGTCAACAAATTAGAAGAAATGGACAAGTTTCTAGAAACACACAAATTAAAAGTTTCTAGAAACTGGCTTTTAAAAAGTTAGAAAATTTGAACAGACCTGTAAGTAGAGATTGAATCAATATCAGAAACATCCAACAAAGAAAATTCCAGAACCAAATGGCTTCACTGATGATTTCCACCAAACATTTAAAGTGTAATTAACACTAATCCTTCTCAAACTTTTCCAAAAATAGAAGAGGAGGGAACATTTCTTAACTCATTCTATCAGACTGTGATTACCTTCATACAAATGCTAGCTAAGAACATTACAAGGAATCTACTCCTGAAATCATTGTTGCACTATATGCTAACTAATTTGGCTGTAAATTAAAAAAAATAAATAAATAAAGTAAAAAAATTTAAAAAAATAAAAAAGAAAAGAAAATTGCAGACTAATATCCATTATAAATATAGATGCAAAAATTCTTAACAAAATACCATGAACAGAACACAATAGCATATTAAAAGGATTATACACTATGACCAAGTAGGGTATTTCCCAAGAATGCAAGAGTCGTTCAACTTAAGAAGACCAATTAGTGTGATACACCACATTAAGGGAACAAAGAAACAAACACAGACATTTCAACTGACACAGAAAAAGCATTTTGATAAAGGGTTTTTCAATGATGAAAAAACACTCAGAAAACTAAAGGAGAAAGGAACTTCTTCAACATGATAAAGGGCATTTATGAAGAACACACTGCTAATAACATCATACTCAATGGCAAAAGACTGAAATCTTTCCTTCGTAGATCAGTAATAAGACAAGGATTTTTGTCTACTTTTACCACATCTAGTCAACATCTTAGCATAACCTGTTGGCCATTTGCTTGTTTCTTCAGAAAAATGTCTATTCCAATCCATTGCCCATTCTGTAACTGGTTTAGTTTTTCTGCTATTGAGTTGTGAGAGTTCCTTATGTATTTTGGATATTGACCCCCCAATTAGATAAATGGTTTGCAAACATTGTTTCATTCCATAGGTTGCCTTTACATTTTTTTTTTATTGTTTGCTGTGCAGCAATTTTCTAGTTTGATGTGGCCCCACTTACTTATTTTTGCTTTTGTTGCCTGTGCTTTTGGTGTTAGAGCCAAAAAACATCACTGCCAAGACATGTCAAGGAGATCATCTCCTGTGTTTTCTTCTGGTTTTATGGCTGCAGGTCTTAAGTCTTTAATCCATTTTGAGTTGATTTTTGTGTATGGTGTAAGGTAAGGATTTTTAAACACCATTTTAAAGTTGCCTTTTCTTGATCCAGTGTTTGATTGATTGCTATAAAGCTTTGATTATTTTCCAGAGTTCTGACAAAATTGGTTCTAACAGTTTTTCAATGTTGCTTATCATTTGGAGCCAGTTACTGTCACTTTTATGATATCACTCACCACTTTCTTTATGAGGCTGTTCTGAACCCAATCAGAGAAAATTTCAACCTTCTGGTCCCCTAGTGGTTTCTCCTTATATTTTTCTAAGGGCTCCCAATTTGCCTTATAAATAGGTTGGATTCTTATTATCCATAGTAAAATGTTAATGACTTTACATATAGATCTTATTTTTTTTAGACCCTTCTATTGAACCCTGTTCATTGAAGATATCTGAGAATGTTGGCCAGTTAAATTGACTGTTATCCTTATTCCTGGACCTTGGTCTTCCCTGGACACCTGGCAGTGTCTGGCTTTGTCCCAGTACTTTCCTGGACACCATTTTCTTGCAGTGATATAGGGCTTGGGGAAGGAATTCTTTGGTCTTGCATCACAGGTGGAGGCAGGATGAAGGCTGCAGGGGAACCTTGTGATGCTTTCCTGTCCCTCTCACTGTCATCTTCTGTTTCTCTCTGTAGAGTCTTCTTTGCAGAGAATGTTCCACTCAGAGGATGGGGGTGGACCTGAGGCCCTCTACTTCCACAGTGATTCCAGCAGCACTTACGCTGGCTTGGTGTCTGTGCCAGTAAGTTTGTTTAATGAACAAAAAACATAATGACTTTAATTAGGTTTCAGTGTAAATAATGAACACAATTACACAGCGGCCCTTTTGTCACCCTCGTGGAATTTATGATTGTTTGAAAAGTTGACAGCCACTTCTAGCCACTCCCGTCCTTACTTCGTGGTCAACCCAGCATCCCCATTAATCAATGGCACTGGCTTCTGATGCCAAAATGGAAAGTATGAGCTGGTTTTTCCCAACTCTTCTTCACCTCCATGTCCATCTGGGGCTCTAGCCTCAGCCTGGATGCCCACCCCTGAGGGACTGTGTTTCGAGAAAACACTGGGCAGGGGTGACTAGAGGGCCAGTGAGTTTGGAAGTAGTGGCTCATGTCATAGAAGGAAGGATCGAAAGTTATGGCCCCTCATCTAGAGTTCAGTTCCACCATGTACCAAGCATCTATTATAGTCCAGGCATTGTGCTAAGCACAGATGCCCCAAAGCCTAAGGGAGTTCATAGCAAGCCAGGCCAGAACCACCCCAGCAAGACCAAGGGCAAGCCAGAAGCCAACACTTGAGTAAGGTCTGGCATGGGCCAGTAGCCTAGGACCTTCCACAGTTCTCAACAGAATCCACAGCCATTTGTCAGTGGGTGCAAAGTGGGCCTTATGGGGTGAGCCACTTCAACTCCAGAGTGCTAGGGGAGGAGCTGAAGTAAGTTGCCCTTTGGGTTACCAAGTCTTATCCATACTCTAGAGGCTGAGAAGGCAGTTTCCATGGTTTGTAAAGTTCTCTTACCTCCTAATGTGGCTCTCATTTGCCTCTTGTCAGCCTCTGATTTGCCAGCCTAGCATCTTTGACTTCAAAGCAGTCCATTCTCCCTCTATCTTCCCATGGACTGGCTCCCACACACCTTAGAGACACTGAGAATGGGCTCAGCGCCCCCTCCTTTGACCAAGCACTGTGTAGATTTTCCTTTCAAGTTGTGATGGAGGCTTCCTGAGGGCAGGGACCTCTGTTTTTGCCTGGGCCTCTCAGGCATTGAGCAGTAATGGCCAAGTTCCCTCCTCCTTGAGCATAGTCTTCACTGTCCCCACAAGAGGGTCACCCACTTCCCTGAGCCCCTAGTGGCAGTGCCCAAAGCAGCCAGAGACACCCAGCTCTTCTGGCCCCAGCCTCCGCCAGGAGGGTGATGAGGGCCTCTTTCTGCCTATGCAATTGAGGGCCTGGTTTCCCGCTCCTAACATGTACTCTTTTCTTGGGAGGAAGGACATGTTCTGATTAGCTCCTTGTCCCCTCTTTCTAGCTGTCTCAAGACCAGCCACGTGTATGGGGCTAGCTGGTCTCGGACTCCCTGGCATGGCCATTCTCAGCAGAGCTGGGCTTTGGAGGGGCTGGTGTGTACCCGATGGAGGGCCAGGCAGCCCCTCACTGTGCTTAGAGGGTGACAGAAGCATAGGTTGCCCTGGGCCCCAGCGTGGTGCCGTGGCCTGGCGGTCATCATGATCTCCCAGTTATTTATTGTCATAACATTAATCACGCTGAACTCACTTGGCATTAATGAGGACGTAATGTGTACTTGGACGGGAATTTTTATTGTAGTGCAGCATTAACTAACTGGCCTATTATTTAAAGTGTTACCAGACCTGGTATGTACAAATGGTTTACTTTGCAGTCTCCAAGTGTTGAAACTCTGTATGGTTTGTGTCAAGAAAATATGAATATGGAGTGCAGAGGAGGCAGGGGCCTGAAATAATGTGGGGCTGACCCCTGGCAGGCAGGGAGACAGCACACCGTCAAGAAAGGGTGCCCTCTGGACAGCCTGGGCAGCCCACCTCCACCAGGGCCTGTGCTGATCTCATTCCTGCATCTGGGCCAGATGCTGGACGTGAAAAACTGAGGGTGGACTTTAGGGGCTTTCTGAGTCACCACCTTGGAGATGAAGAGAAATAGAATGGTAAGATTTAGAAGTGGTAAAAAATCTGAAGACCATGTGTCCCCAGGCTTGTTTCTTCATTACTGGTCAGTGGCAGCTGCGGCCCTGGTCCTTCTGCATCTGCCCATCCACAGGTATTCACCCTTCTGTATCAGCATCTCACCTGAACCACACTGCCACCCACACCGAGCTTTATCCCTTGAGGTGCTCTGTGCTCCCTGGACTTTGCACATGCTGTTCCCTAGTTTGGTTAATGCCCATTCATCTTTTGAGACTCAATTCAGGTAACACATTCTTCCTAAAGTTTCCTCTTCTTTAAAGGTATATTTAGATGCTCTTTCTCTGTGAAGCCCTGTGATGGGCCATACGTTCCAGCTTACAGGGGAAATCACTAAGGTAAATATGACATAATCCTTGCCAATTTAGTGTGGAAGTCAAACCAGCCAGCCACACACACACACACACACACACACACACACACACACACACCCTTCCTCGATTAGCCAACAGGATTTGATTGCTAGAACTGGCTTAGAAATACAGCTGTGCAGTACCTACAGCTAGAGAGAAGTAATCAAACAATCAAATGGACCATTAGGGTAATATTGCTCAGAAGAGGAAGAATTCAGTCTGTGCTGGGCTTTGAAGAAGAGATGGGACATAGAAGCACCTGTGAGGATGTGGGCGAGGGACACACCAGGATTGAGAAGAAGTGTAATATGACCCCTACCCTGTCCCAGCATATCTACTTGACAGTTTACAAAGTACATCTGCTTTATCCCCTATGATTGCCAAAGCAATTTACTAAATATGAAGTGAATACACTCTTGCTTCCATTTTACAAATGAAAACACAACACAAAAAAGGGAGGCTCAGATACGTTAGTTGATTGGCCACGGGCCCCCACAAGCAAGTGGTGGAACTGCAGCTTGAACTAGAACTGAGACCACCTGCCACAAACAGGAATCACCAGTGGCTGTCCTGAGTTAAAATTAATTTTCAAATGCAAGTGTTATGTATGCTGGCAAATTTTTGCTCCGCATTGACCCTGGTTAGTGTCCTGAATGAAAGGAATATTGCATTTGGCTTCAGTGATTCTCTCAGAAGGTGAGAGATAAAAAGGAGTCTGATGACATTAACCTAAGCTCTTGCCTTTGCCCTGGATGCAGACGGTGAAACCCAGGTAGGAGCTGAGGAGCACACTCTCTATGATGTGCAGTGAATCAACAAGTGTGCTTTAGAAGGACATGAGTTCCAACTGACGTGTCCTTTGCATAGTGGGATACATAGCAGCCATTCCAACATGTGTTGGCATCCAGGGGGCAGGGAGAAGTCACAGGAATAGAGGGTCCAGTTATCAAGTGTATATAAAGTGTGTGCTGTAAGAGACAACAAGGATTTTAAAGAATATACATGTAATAAAGTTTCCCATTTGCTTCATTTTCCAAGTCAAGTTAGTCCATAGAGTAACCATGTATGAATAACTAAGACTAATTAGAAGTAATGGCTGTGAGATCGAAGAACAGTTGTGTTGGGGAGAGAAGGAAAGGAAGTGAGTATATAGAGCTACAATGGCAAGCATACAGGGGGCTCAGTTACCCACACCCATTGGCAAGTTGTTCCTATGCCACAGTGTTGATCCATGTATGTGTGTGTGTGTGTGTGTAATGAATGTGTCCATGGCTTTGCTTCTGCATTATAACCTATGCTTCCACATTCTAACACTATAACACATGTCCTTTGCATTTTTCCTTTTGATGTTAACTGACAGTGGTTCTACTGTTCTTTTCATTATTTCCTGTTGCCCTTCTTGAGTGAATCACGGATTGTTCCAACTCCTTGCCTCAGCTGCAAGGCATTCCCAGGAGCCCGCTGAGCCCCTATTGTGTGGAATTGGGTGGGATGTGGATGTGGCCCTCTATCCTTGAGGAGATGGCTCTTGGATTGGCAGGAGATAGGATGTAGTGCCAGTAAGGTCTGCCCTAATGGTAAAAGGACTGTTGATAGTGGCCTGGAGTAGAGTGAAAGGGTCAGACCTCATAGAGATGCTTTCAGGAGCTAGAAAGAAGGTCAAAGTTTCATCAAAATTGGGGGTCCAACATCTGTTGTTTCCTATGTTGTTAATTTGCATCATGGGTTTGGTTTGCATTTCCCTAATGATGAGTGATGTTGAGCATCTTTTAATGTGTCTGTGAGCCATTTGATGCTTACTAGAAAAGCATCTTCTTCTTTGGAAAAACGTTTATGTCTTTTGCCCATTTCTTAACTGGATTATTTGTTTTTTTGGGTGTTGAGCTTGATAAGTTCTTTATAGATTTTGGATAGTAATCCTTTATCAGATGTGTATGTCATTTGCAAATATGTTCTCCCATTCTGTAGGCTGCCCTTTAGTTTTGCTGATTGTCTCCTTTGCTGTGCAGAAGCTTTTTATCTTGATGAAGTCCCAATAGGTCATCTTTGTTTTTGTTTCCCTTGGCTCTGGCAATGTGTCTAGTAAGAAGTTGCTCCTATCAAGGTCAAAGAGGTTACTGCCTGTGCACCTGTGTTCTCCTCTAGGATTTTGATGTTTCCCATCTCACGTTTAGGTCTTTCACCCATTTTGAATTTTTTTTTTGTATGGTGTAAGAAAATGGTCCAGTTTCATTCTTCTGTATGTTGTGGAGAAAGGAGAACCCTCTTACACTGCTGGTGGGAATGCAAACTAGTGCAGCTACTCTGGAAGACAGTATGGAGCTTCCTCAAGAAGTTAAAAATAGAACTACTCTACAGTCAGGAATTGCAGTACTAGCTATTTATCCACAGGATACAAAAATGCAGATTCGAAGGGGCATATGCACCTTGATGTTTTAGCAGCATTATCAACAATAACCAAACTGTGGAAAGAGTCCAAGTGTCCATTGACTGACGAATGGATAAGGACGATGTGCTATGCATATATATACATATGTATATATATGATTGCATGCAGTGGAATATTACTCAGCCATCAAAAAGAATGAAATTTTGTCATTTGCAATGACATAGGTGGAGCTAGATTATATTATGCTAAGCAAAATAAGTCAGTCAGAGAAATACAGATGCCATATACTTTCATGCATATGTGGAATTTAGGAAACAAAACAGATGAACATATGGGAAGGGGGAAAAAAGAGAGAGGAGAGCAAACTGTAAGAGACTGTTAATGATAGAGAACAAACAGGGTTGCTGGAGGGGAGATGGGCAGGGGTGGGCTAAATGGGTGATATGCATTAAGGAGAGCACTTGTTATGATAAGCACTGGGTGTTATAGGTAAAAGATGAATCACTAAATTCTACTCATGAAACCAATATTACGCTATATGTTAACTGAATAGAATTTAAATAAAAATTTGGAAGAAAAAAAAATCGGGGGTCCAAACCAGACTCCAGTCCTTGTGGAGTCCTCTGAGAGAACTAAGCTTAAGGTCTTAGGCTCGTCAGTTAGGTAGATCGTACTAATGCTTGTAACACATCCCCAAATCTCCATGGTTTAATGTAATAGAAGACTTATTTCTCAGTACACAAAGTCCAACATGATGTTCCTAGGGTCTCTCCAAGTGGCATCAGATAAGTTCATTTCAGGATATTAGCTCCTCCACCCTGTGGTTTTGCCTTCCCCTAGGGCTGTGGATTGTTCTGCCGGATCTTCCGTGTCTGGCTGGCAGATGGGGAGAAAGAGGGAGGATTGCACATGGCAGGTTTTAAACGCGCCAGGCCTAGAAGTAGAACAGAGCACCTCTGCCCATATTCAGCAGGCCCGACTTCAACACATTGCCACACCTAACTGCAAGGGAGGCTGGGGAGTAGAGTCTATGTGCCAAGAAGAAAAGGAACTGAGTCGTTGTATGTCAGTTTCTGCCCTGCCTGGCAAAGACTGTAAATAGTCATAATCACCAGGTAGTGAGCCCCTACTATGTGCTAAGCACTATGCTAATCTCTGAATATACATTGTTTGTATCCTGGTGGATACTGGAAATCAAGGGCTCACTCAGACCCACTGGATACTGGGCGCGGGACCGAATGACCTTACCTTTAGATGGGAGAGAGGGGCCTCACACACAATCCAGTCTGTTTCTCATCAGTTCAGGGCTTCAACCTAGGCTGGTGAATTTTAGGACCATGGGTGCCTGTGGATGGATAGGAGCTTGATGGGGGAGATGAGTCAGTGGGTCTGGTATTGCTGGGTTTGAAATGTTGCTGCTGGGCCAGTTTTTTACCAGGGCCTCCCTCCAGGTTTACTGGTCCAGCTGGGATTGGGTTGGTTTGGGATTTCACCATAAAGAGCCATTGGCCAGACTCCAGGCACCCAGGTGATCACTGCTTGACAGGCTCTGGAGTCTTTTTATTCACTGTCTTTTTTCCTTCCGCTTCTCTGTTCCTTTTTTCTCACTGTTTCTCCTGACATCCTTTTATTTTCCTCCTAAGTGACATTGTGGACAAGGTCTGCTGGTAAGTTAAATGAGTTTATCCCGGCTGACACTCTGTTTATAATTTACAATTTACATTCCAGTTTTAGCAAGGTCCATCCATTTCTCAACCATGGCCAGGGTTCTCTCTGCGTGCTTGGCCTTGGATTGTACAGAGTAAGGGAAACAAAAGTCGGGTCCTCAAAGGCTGGGATATTGATGAAACCTAGGGTCTCAGTGTGACAGATGTGTGGATGTCATATGAGGAGGTTTACTCATCACCCACAAGCATCAGTATTCTTAAATGTGCTTGGACAGATGTTCCCAGGTTTAGGGGTTTGGGGCTCGCAGGATTAGGGAGCTGGGTGATTTCTCCAGACAGCCACCCATAGCCCCCTGATAATGAACAGCTCCCTCTCCTGTCCTTAATCTTGCCTTGTTTAAGTTGCCTCCAAATTATGACAGGCTGGGGCTGGTGTGCACATGGCCGTGTTCTCTCCTGAGCTCCATGCAACCCTGTGTAAGTCTGTTTTCTCCCTTTGACCCCAATTTCATCAACTGCCTGGTAAGAACATTGGGAAAGATGTTATTTAAAGTTCCTTTCAACTCTGAAATCCACGAATCTCAATTTTAATCATCTTTAATCTTTGTGGCTCTCCTCTCACATTGGGAGGTGGTGTGGTGAAGTGGAAAGAGTGCACTCTTGGAGCCTTAACTTTCTCATCTTTAAAATGGGGATAAGACCCATTATCTTGTAGGGACTTGTGAGGGTCAAATGAGACAATATACATGAGTGTTGAATACAGGACCTGGCTCATGGGTGCTGACAAAGGGTATGTCTTCTGTGCCATTCACCCCAAAATTAAGTATGGTCCATGCTTTCTGGGAAAGCCCAGTCAACCCTCTGCAAAAACAGAGAAACTACAAGGAGGAGATCAGGCACGTTGTGTAGTGGCCCACACTCTGGAGCTGGGAGCCACATTAAATGAAGGGCCCTGGGAGGAGGAGAGACGTTATCTCGAGCTAGCACCTGGCTTTGCCCTTTGCAGCACAGACGAAAACCCAAACAGGCCACAGGGAGGGCAGCCTCTCCTTGTAGAAACACATGCAAATGTGTTTGTCATTAGGCCTTCCACGCCAATAATCCATATCTTCTCCTCTTTCCTTTGTTGCCGTTTTTCTCTGGTGGCCAGAAGCCAGATAAAACACACTGTCTCATAAGCTTCAGCAGCCGATTCTGCCTCCCCAGGACAGAGTGGGGGCCGGAGCCGTGGCCTCCATTGCCGGCTCTGAATTCCCCCACCCTCCCGTGGACTCTGGCAGTGCAGGTGCTTTGTGAAGTCAGGTTGGAGATTCTGGCTAGTCCCTGAGACCTGGCCAGCAGCTTTCCTCCAGTTATCTTTTCACCCAACGTCTTATGGCTCAGAGACACTTCAAAGTGCTGGTAGTCAGACCTGTGCAAGGAAGGCAAACAGAGTGAGGGCAAAGGAAGCCCTCAGTGGCTGGGAGCCCAGGCAGGCCTTTGGTTTTCTGAGCACAGATGACTTGGCACCTTCCACTTAGCTTGGCACTGACAGTTCCTGCGGGGTAGCCCCATCTTGCTTTTCCTGTGGTTCTCCTATCCAAAATATTTTATCCCTGCCCCAAGGCCCTGACACCTGCCCACCTCTGGGTCTTTGCATGCACCATTCTTTATTCCCAGAATAGAGATTTGCCAAGTCCTTCACAAGCACCGACCTGGGACAGGCCTTTGCTAGTCACTGTGCTGAAAACGATGTCAATCCTTCTTCCTTCCTTCTCCGTTTACTCAAACCCCATCCTTCCATTCGAGGCTTAGCTTCAGGTGTGCCTGGCCATGCTTCTCCTGACTGTCCTGGTCCAGGGGATCTTCAGGCCTCCTCTGACCCCCCAGGTATCTCACCTTCTCCACCGCCTCCGTGAAAAGTCACCTGATATCATTATTCATCATTTTAGTTACACGTGACTGGCTTATTGAGGGGTCACCACTCATTCAACTTTATCCCTATAGTGGATTTTATTTTAACTATTTTTTCCCCATTGCTTCCCCAGTGAAACCATCTGGAATCTTCTTTTCATACCAGGTAGTGACTTTCTGAACAATACCTAACCTGAATGCCGTAACTGTTCAGTTATAGTTGGTTATTAGAACAATCTTGTTTTGTGATTTAAGATTTATTTCTAAAAATTAATAAACTTGAGTCAGCCTCAGTCTCAAATTTGTTTCACAGCTTTCTCTTTCTATCTAGTAATGTCTGGCTTCTCTTTCTGGCTCTAGTGGCTTTGAAAGAGAATGTGTATGTGTGTGTGTGTGTGCATGTGTGCCAGTGTGTGTATGTGCATGCATTAGTGACATTTAGTCCCTTAGATATCTTGTGGTGGGATGAAGAGGCCCTAGTGAGAACAAGAATCTTCCTTACCTCATTGAGGTATGGCTTCCTTCTAGGTTGTCTGTAACTACTCTTCTAGCTCATGAACTGGGAAGAAGAGTGGTAATTGCAGGGTGCTCTGTGACAGGTGCTCATTTCTATGAGATTTCTCTAGGTACTGGAGGTCCCTCTGACATTTGGCTGGTCCTTTTGGCTCATTCCCAGATGGTAGTATTCAGCCTACATCCCGTTGATTGTGGGTCTTTCTGCCTCCTGCATTGGGTGGTTCTCAAACTTGTCTACTCTTTGCAGCCAACCCCAGGGCTGCAGGCATCTGATGTATTCTTGGAACCTTAGAAGTCAGACAGATACTTCTTCTCCCTCCTCTCCTTTCTTCCTGGCATCTTACCACCACACTGGTTCTCTCTAGTTTTTTTCTCCTTGCTTAGGTAACAAAGGGGTAGGTCAATAAATCTAATGCTAAAGCAGACATAAAACAAGTAAATGAAATGCAAGTCTCCTGTTCTTGCAAATACTTGTGAATTATGTTCCCAGGATGGGCTTAACAGAGCACCACAAAGCAGGTGTCTTAGAACCACAGAAATTAATTGTCTCACAGTTCTAGAGGCCAGAAGTCCAAAATCATGGTGTTGGCAGCATGCTCACTTCTGAAGCAGGAAGGGGGGGATCTATTCCAGACCCTTCCCCCAGCATCTGGTGGCTCCTTGGCTTGTGGTAGCATCACTTCAGTCCTCATATGGTGCTCTCCCTGTGTGCTTATCTGTGTTCAAGTTTCCCGTTTGTAAAAGGACACCAGTCATATTGGATTAGGGCCCACCCGACTCCACTATGACCTCATTTTCTCTATGTCTGCCGTGACCCTGTTTCCAAGTAGGGTCACAGTCTGAGGTATGGAGTACCTCAACATATGAATTTTGGGAGGACACAATTCAACTCATAACAACTTCCAGTCTTTACAAGTGATTCTTAGAGTCTACCTCTTCCCTTATTTTGGGGGGAAGGCATGAACTCTGTGCCTTCAATAGGTAGACCAACCCTACCTGCCTCTCCAGTTCTCTTTTATGTTGACTGAGGCTGGTAGTTGGTGGTGGTAGAGCTGGCTCTGGTCCCTTGAAGCAAACAGTGCAGGGAGATGGTGACCCTCTGGATTTAGAATATGGGATGCTCAGCATTTTTTGTCCATCACTTTGGACCTCAGCCACAACTCTGAGACAACAGGCAAAGTCCTCTGTCCTGTCAATGCACATTTTGTCCTCTTAACAAAATGGCAACTCCTTCAAGGCAAAAATATCCTGGTGGGATACAGAGCAAGAGACCTAATGTTTGCCACGCAGCTGTTCACAGTCTTGTGGGGACAAAGAGACATGTGAAAAATGATCACAGTAGAGGACACACTGAGGCACCCTGAGGGGTCTGAAGAAATAGCACCTCCACAGCTGATATGGAAAATGCCCAGTTCTCTCCCCAGTTCTAGCCTTAAGGACACTGGGTCTCATCTGTCAGCATTTACACAGACTAGCAACCATTGTCCTTTCAGTGAGGAACTAGAGGAAAAGGACCCTGGGCATTAGGAAGCAAACAACCTTTCCACAGTGTAATAGTGCTATAGAAGGGGCTTTGGGATCGATCATGGCAGTGACAAGTACTCAGTGCCCAGAATGAGAGTAGAAAAGTATAGTCAGAGTCATGGAATCCCTTGCCAGTGCTGCTTACAGGGCGAGCCTTGTGCAGCCCCATTCACCTGTCCTGTCCCCACAATGGGGAGTGTACTTTGAACTAGAAGTGTGAGGACTGTGGGGTCAGAGGACTCGGGTCCTGGTGGGGGTGGTCTTCGCCCACAGAGCTCCCCCTATGCAAGGCCATTTGGACACATACTGTCCTGAATTTTGTCCCTGAGCAGCAGTTTGGGCAATTAAGACACCCCAGAATTCCTCAAGTTCAGTGCTCACAGGTAGCACAAAGCTCTGAGTTATGGAAACGTCTTTTATTTTTTTTAATCTTTACCTGAAAACTGGAGTATGGGTGTGGGATCTCCTAAATTTTCCCTGTAACTGTTACCTGTCATTTGCTTCAGCATCCCCATTTCTGCTCTTTGAAATAAGAGAGATTCTTAGAAGCTCGTTAAGACGTTCAGGTGCATGCACAGTGGCTTGTGCCTGGACAGCTTTGCTGCACAAACAGCTCCTCAGCTGGCTTCACTGGGTTCTGGCAGCAGCATCACCAGGCACATCTCCTGAACATACATGCGCAAGAAGGCACACACTTTCCGCATGTCCTACCCAGCAGGAAATTTCAGAACTTGTTGTCAGCAACAGCCCAGAGCATGTAGCTTCCAGAAAAGGGAGAGTATGAGAAAGGAAATACATTACACAAATGTAGGAATTATTATTAACCTCATTTTGCAACTGGGGCTAAAGAAGTTGCTTTAGACCAAATTGTGTACTTGCCCCCAAATTTCTATGTCCAAGCCCTAACTCCCCCTGTGGTGACATTCGGAGATGGGGTGTTTGGGAGGCTAAGAAGATCATGACTGCAGGGCCCAAGTGGGATCAGTGTCCCTGTTGGAAGAGAAACTGGGAGCTTGAGTTCTCTGTGTGCACACACCTAAGAAAGGGCCACGTGAGCACGCTGCAGACCAGGAAGAGGCTCTCCCCGGAACCTGACCGTGCTGGCACCCTGATCTCAGACTTCCAGACTCCAGAACTGCGAGAAAATAAATTTCTGTTGTTTATAAGTCATCCAGTTCGTGGTATTTTGTTATGGCAGCCTAAACTGACAAGACAGAAGTTAACTAAGTCCATGCATTTACCTTACATGGTTTTTCTTTTCTTTTTTTTCTTTTTCTTTTTTTTAATGTGTGTGTGTTCATTTCACTAGCCTTCTGAAATATTTATTGAGGATTTACTATGTGAAAGTCCTTATGTTCTCCTCTGCATTTTCCTGTCTGCCTCTGTAGTTCTTGTCCTTTTACTTTCCTACCAACACCGTTAAAACAGCTATTGTTATAAATTCAGTTCCCTTGGAAACCCCTTAACAGCACATATAAAAGGCGTTGCATTATTACGAGCATCTAGTGTTTATTGCACAGCCCCCGGTGAGGTGGTTCAGGAGGAAGAAGGCATGCCTCTTGTTTCTCATGTAGCTTATACACTCCAAGAGGGGATGAGGGCTTTGGAGCATATGAATAAATTCCATCCCCCAGACCCCTCAGGGCAGTGTTAAAATGGTCATGTCCCTAACATTAGTTCACCTTTATTGAATATCTTTATTGAGTACAGACAGTACTTTCCATTTATTTATTTTGATTCTTACGAAAATTTGTGGGGCAGATGTGGCTGTCTCCATGCTGTAGCTATCCCACCATCACCCTTGGGTTACTTTGTGTACCCAGGGAGCCTCTGTTGTAGTTTCCAAATCCTGCAGAGACCCACAGCCTAGAGGTGGTAAGTTGGTTCAATAGGATTGATGGTTTAGTCAAATTGTTCCAGTTTCACTGGAGCTAGTCAAAACTTTAAAGGAGCTGGCCAGTTTGGAAGGATTAAGGAATTATATGCGACTTTAAAAAGTTCTGAAACCAGAAGCCCCTGAATGACGCTGTCTGAGAAACAGGAGCCAATGACCAGTTTCTACCCATTTTTCAAACTTAGAGGAAGATGAACCTCTTACTGGCTTTTAATTTGATAGCGGCCTCCCGCACCAGTCAAGGCTTCCCTTGCTTGGGATCTGGCAGGGCTTCTGATTTGAGGGGCAATTCTGAGAGGTGCTGAGGAATTTGGTCACACACCTAGCGATACAGCATCAGCCCCTTTCATGAGACATAGTTCTGGCTTTGCCCTGGTCCCCTAACGTTTCCTGTAAACTCGGTATGTAAGAGAGAGGGTGAGATCCTGTACCACCATATACATGTATACCTATGGGGATGCCCTTTCAGTCTGGAGCAAAATTGCCTTTCTCCGATGGTGAAAATGATATGCGATTACAAAAGAGATGATATTGAGGCTATTTTTCCGAGCAGAAATTCTCTCCCAAGCCCTTTCGGCATCTGTCTGCCCCATCAAGCCTCGTGTGTGACCCCAGGGCCTGCTTGTTTTGCCTTGTTCAGGCCTCTCCAGGTCTCCAGGAACCACTCAGGATCCACACTCTCTGTCAGCTCTGGAGCAGGGCCAATCTCATGCCTTCCTTTCTGCTGTCTTCATTAATACTGGGCACGCGTCCCGGCATTCCTGAGAAATTGATAGAGACAGAACATCAATTGTAGTTTAGCTCTACAACAGGGAAACTCACGGTGACAGGCTGGGGGAATTTTGTTGCCAGAGAAGTCAATGGGCCCTTTCCTGGAGCAGCCCAGCATTGAGACGCTCTGGGCCTTCATGAGGTCATAGAGTGGGACACAGGACAAGAGCAACAAGCCGCTAATCTGCTAATTGCAGCCTGGCTAAGTGATATTACCTTTGTGCTTGGCTTTCTTGGACTTGATGAATGGCTATGTATGTGGAAGAGAACAAACCAAGGCATCTTCTCTCAGGCTAGGAGAACATGTGATTTAGAATTTGTAAGAGCCAGACGGGGGTCAGGCTGGCAGATGTAGTCTGACCTGGAACTCCCCTCTGAGGAAAGCCACAGGATTGGGGCCAGAGAGGGGTAGCATAGACAGTGTTGGAACTGCGCTGGCCCACTCGGTGGGCTGCAGATTCCTCCACCGGTTTCCTACAATGCTTGAGAAAAATATGTAGCTACATTTTCCTGTTTAGGTCTCTGTGGGTCCCTTTCTGTCAGGTGATTTCCGAGGGGTGGATGAGGTGAGCAGGACTCACTGGAGGGGACAGGCCCAGGATGGGAACACATGTGTCTTCACACAAGGGGCAGGGGAAAGAGATGGGTGCCTCTCTCAGAGTTACCTGCTCTCCACCTGTGTTCTCCACCTCTGCGAATGATACCACCTGCCACCTAGTTGTCCATTCATAGATCTTGAAGTTGTCTATGACCCTTTCCCTCGTTCCATGCCTGCATCATGAGATGGCGGTTCTTCTCTTTCATGTGTCTTGACATTGTGCCCATCTTTTCTTTACTCCTGGGACCTCCCTTGTCCAGGCCACAGTCCTCTTTCCTGTTGGATCACTGCAGTAGCCACCCACCGATCTGTCCTCTAGTCTTGCCTCCTAATCATCTTTAGCCAGAGTCATCTTTCTCAAGTGTAGATCTGATTGTGTCACTTCCCTGCCTGAAGTCTTCAGTGGTTCCCCATTGCCTTGTGGATCAAGGTCAGTCTTCTTTGCCTGACTGGTTAGGTGTGGGCCAGCCCAGCGTCTTCTCTAGTTTTCTTTCTCATCATGCTCCACCTAGCCTGTGCTGTCCCTTCCAGCCACTGTGAACCTCTTGTGGTGCCCTGAATGTGCCAAGCTCTTTCTTCTTCTAGGCCTTTTTACATACTTCTCTGCCCCACCCCCCTTTCTTTCTTCTCTTAGCCAAAAAGCTGAGACCCCCTTTTCTGGTCTCAGCTTAGATGTTGCTTCCTTTGGGATATCTTTTCTGATTACTTCAATTCAGGCCTGTCTTTCTCTTTGCTCCCATAATAGCCAATATATTCTCACATTGTAGTACTGATCACAAAACATAAGAAATGCCTGTTTATGCATGGATGGTACAGAATTTCTCTTGAGGAAGGAATTGGATTCGTTTAGGGAAATATCTGGACAGGTTGCTTGGTTTAGAAGCTGGGACTCTGGGCCCTGGTTTGGCAAGAGACAAAGAAACCAAAGAGATTACTAAACTGTTATACGTAAGAATTTGATGAAAATACATGTGTCAGTGAGAAGAGCTTGGGGGAAATCAGGTGGGGAGAGGATGGTTGATCAGCATGGTGAACTGGTCAAAGAATTTTCAAGACCAGAATAACACGTTCAGTCAAAGTTGTAGGTACTTTTGAGATATAAACATCCTTTACTCTCCCTCTTCCCCAAACCTCCAGCAAAATTTCACCTACACACTATGAACTGGTGTGGGTGTGTGGTGTAAATCCTGAATGGGATGTGGGTTCATATCTGGGTTTCTTCCATTATGGAAATAAACAAACAGCCATCACTGAGGAAAGGATAAAAATTCAGAGGACAAAAGATGTCACAGGTAGATGAAGTAACATAAGGATATTAGCTTTCCTAACCTACAGGAATGTACAGGGATCAGGGATTTGGGACAACTTTACTTAGATTTATAAGGGAGGAGACCCTAGCCAATACCTGGGTTCCAATTCTGCATCTACTTCCTCCCTGGGGTAAATCTATGAAGGAGACAAGTGTCCATGATTCTGTTCTCACTTTGAACCCCCCAAAATGGCTGTGGAATGAGTAAAGGAAGGAAAAATGATAAAAAGTAAGAATTAGTAGGTCTAACTTGTAAGAGCTATTTAAGCGTTTAGAAATATCCTGAAAAAAACTGAGGTCTATAATTAAAGGATCCATGTGGGAGGTTGGAGTGGTCAAGGAGCCTCACAGGCCCCCTGCTGGCCCAGCTCTCTCTATATGTAGAGCTGTGGTTTGACAGTTGTCCAAGCACATCCCATCTGAGACTGCAGCTCGTCTAACAGGCATGGGCACACTGGCACAAGGAAGAGGGACTGGGGACCAGGCAGGAAGGCCTGGTGGAAAGAGTGAGGCTTGTCAGGTGTGTCTATGTGAGGCATGTTCCTGGGCTTCCAGGTCAGGACTAGGTGGCTGGAAACCTGCATCGACTCATTTTGCTACATGGTCCCTGCTCTTGAGGTATTCACTGTCCCTCTGGGAAGCAGGACATGGAGGTGTGAAAAGAGGAGCCACACAGGATAGGGTGTCATAATGAGCGGGGTTTCTGGAGCTTGGACAAGGGGTGATTCTTTTTGATCCCTGTGAGTGCCGTCAGATATGGTTGGCTCCGGCACCTGCTGGAGCCGGATGGTGGAGCCTGGGATCTGGCAACTACATAGCTTTGAGGCTTCCACTTTCCCTGATGAGCTAGTTTTGTTTTTACATCTGCTGTTCCTGTTTCATTTTTCTTAGTTATTTATATCTCACCCATTTTTATACCTTCTTTTAAAATATAGGATTGTCTCCCCAAATATTAGATTTTGTGATTAGAGATACAGATAAATCTGCTTTTGCCTTTCCACATGTGAAATTAATGTTTTTTTCTTTACCTTCTCTCCAAATGCCTTCTGGTGGTCTTTATTAATCACCTTTTATCATACTATGGAGGTTATTTCCCTCTCCCCCTTTTAAAATTGGGTCTGCCAGTGGAATAACCTGAATGAACTGAAATGTTTTTGCCAAGTGTAATTGCCCTGAGGACAACTTCATAGTTGATAGGCTTTAATCAGATCCCTCTTCTCTGTTTCCTGGAAATCTTCCTTCAAAACTTCTCTTAACCCTGATCCCTGGAGGTTTTACCCCCTCATAAAGGCAGTGGGGGAGTAGTTCTTTGGAACAGGGGACAGGAACAGCAATAGTGAAGAGTGTTTCTCTTTCCCTCTCCAAGAAAGTTCACAGGAAAACCTCTGCTTTTTGGAATAAGGATAAGAATAAGCTTTTTGGAAGGATACTCAGCACGCTTTTGCCTGGGTGCTTCAGTGAGGGCTGCACCCTCAGGGTGGCTGGGCTGTCAGGCAGCAGAAGCCTTGGGGGGCCCAATGCCACTCCTTCCCCCTTCAAGGGATGCCAACCTTCTCTTTTAGAAATAGATCTGGCATTGGAGAAGACTTTTTGCGTCCTCCCTTACTACCCCTATCTCTCTCCTTTCAGCATATTTCTCCTGTTCAGCAGGGCAGTGTTGGCATTACTCCAGCAAATCTGACCTGTTTCTAGATTCTTCCACACTTCATATGGTCCCTAGCTACCTTGTCTTCGCCCATGCTGTTCCCTTGGTCTGGAATGTCCTTTTTCTCCTTTTTCCCCTGAGTAACTGTCCCTCTCCCTTTAAGACTCAGCTCAGGAGTCAGCTTTTTGGGAAGTCTTCCTTGGCCCCCAGGTTGAGTTAGATGCCACAGTTGAGCTCCCATCATGCCCTCTACGTGCCTGTGTCCTCGCTCTGACTACATTCTACTGAAATGGAATTTCTAGTGGCTTGTCTTCTTTATGACACCATGTACTGTGGAGTATAGGAGTGGTATTTGATTCATTGTTAAATGCCAACACTCAGTGTAATACCCAGCAGAGTGGGTACTCAGTAGATATATTTTGTATATGAGGGAGAGAGACTGACTGATTTGGAGATAGATGTAGGGAGTGGGGCACGATCTCAGTATTATACCCCAATTCACTGCTGGCAGACCCTCTTCATGTCAAGTGGAGGTACTGACCCAGAGCTCAGTTGCGCCAGGCCCCTCAGACCAAGCCCTGGGCATAGAGTCTCCATGTGCCTGTGTCTATCTGCACCTGGTAGGGAAGCTCTGATCCCCATGACCTACTCCTCCCTTATATGCAGACCCTGCTTGAGCTTGGCTAATCTACCTACTTTCCCCCAAACATGTCCTCTATTTTTCATGTACCCACCCCCCCCCCCCCCCCCGTCGCCCCCGCCCCGCCCTTTGCTCATGCCATCCTCCTTGCCTGGAAAACCTGTTTCTACCCTTGTCTTCTGCATGGTCTCTTTATCTGCCATTTTCTAAGATCTTATTCCAGCCCCTATTTCTAGGAATCCTGAATTTCCATGGTCCCCCTGCCCATAGGTCTCTTCTTCCTCTAAATTCTAGTGGTCTTGACTCTGACCTTCCACACTGTGCCTTAGCATTCACAATTTGTCATTGACCAATGTCCTTTTTGGGATTCTGTCTCCCAGGACATTGGTAAGTGAATAGCTATCCCAGGACCCACCTGTGTTTCCCTGACTCCTCAGGTCTCTGGTAAGTGTTCGGAGATGTTTAGAGTCATTCCCTTCTTGGACTGGTGGCCATGGGAGGCTGCTCAGGGGAAGTGAAGTCCAGAGTTGCATAGAGGACAGGGCTGAGGTTTCCCAGAAATGGAGTAGGTGGGTGCCGGAATGGGGTGATTTCAGGAACCTTCCATCTAATACCGTCTCTTCCACCTGGAATGCCACTGTTAGTGAACCTGTTCTTTCACAGAACACCTTTCAGACAAAAGAGGGGCAGCCCAGAATAACAGTTTATGCCCTTGCTTTGGGGCTTGTCCATGGTGAGAAGCCCTACTATGCCAATGGGTAACAGGATAGGAGACGCAAAGCAAGAAGGTGCAAAGCAAGAGCGACCCCTCTCCCAACTTCTCCACTTTTGTATGAGCTTGTCCAGCTGTAATGGCTGGCAGAGAAAACTCAGAGAGGCCCAGGCCTCCCTCCTCCTCTGCCGATGAAACTGGGACCACCCTTTCCAATCTGGAGAGGCCACTGCAAATGAAGTGCTTATTTGAAAAGTCCCCTGGAGCCATCCTTATGGGATCAAGATGCAGAAAATAGTTTAATGAGGACGCCAGCCTGCAGGTGCACCTGTGCTAATTCTGTAGACAAAGGCACTAACCCGACAGCTCAGGGAGGAAGAAGCCGTTAAGCCTCTTTTGGGAAACATCAGTCCTGCAGGGCAGACAGAAGCACCTCTCTGAAGCAGGAGGCAGATGGCAAAGACATTCTTGGGACTCTGTCCCATTGGCCTGGCCAGATAGACTGCCCCTGTGACAGACTCAGCAGCATCTGAGACCCAGTGGCTGCTCATCAGCAACCCAGGGCAGCAGGGGACCATGTGGGTGGGTGGTGAAGAGACACTGGTGTGCAAAGTGGGGAGAACAGGATGGAAATTCCTACACAGAGAAATCAGTGTACCAAGAGTCTAGCACAATAGCTTTGAGAACTTGACTGTGACCTGCAGTAATATATTTAATATTTATTATTATTAAATATATTTAAAATCATGTTCCATTGCATCCCATGTGTATCTGTACATACAGAGTTTCATGCAACAATGCTTGCCCCCACTATGTGTGATGCACTCTGAACATTCCGTTCTTTCACTTAAGATGCTTACTGTGACCCTCTACATTAGTAAATGAGCCCACTGATGAGTTGCTTCTCATGGTTTGAAACATGTGGGTCAGGCACACGGAGAAATCAGGACGGAGAGCAGGCGAGGCTGCGGTGCCCAGGGATGATGGTGCAACCTTGCTGTCTGTATCTGCTCCACGGTCAGACTCTGGACTCCTCGTAAGTCTGTTGTAAAAGTTAAATGAGATAATCTGTCAACATGCTTAGCACAGGGTTTGGCACGTGTAAGTATTTAATAACCATTAGATATGATGATGGTGGTGGTGGCGGTGGTGATGGTGAATTTTGTCCTCTTAGGTTGTGAATGAGCCCTGCTCTTCCCCATGGCTCTAGCCCCCTTTCTCACAACCATCACTAATGGAGGGATGTGGCCATCAGCCACATTTACAGCTATTTGAAAGCTGAAGTTCCTCAAAGCTGTGAAATATAAATCGAGGAGTGGCAGGTGAGGAATCAGAGCTTTGCAAGCAGGCCGCAGTCAAGGGTAAGAGCTGGATTAGGGCCGTCTGTGATGTATTTTCAGCACGGAAAGATTTTCTTGCATTTCTCACAATAGATACATGGATGGAGGCATGGACAGCAATGTAGAGAAGTGGAACAGATCTTAGTCAGAAATGGCAGAGAAAAGGCCACAGACTTGGAAGAGGCCACCTGGAAAATAGTGGGGGACCGGAACTCAGAGCAGGTGGTAACCACCAGATTGCTCCCGTCCTGCCAGAGGGATTCATGTTCATTCTTGGCTTTCCTGTGCAGCGGGGACCTCTGAGTCTCCCCCCTCCACACACACACATACCTGCCGCCCGCAGCTCTGCCCTTAGCCCTGTTGCCCTGTAGTTCTAAGGGGAGGGGTCAGAGAGCAGGGCAGCTGTGTGCTGCAGAGAGCCTGGCTCTGAGCTGCTGGGGCCAGAAGTGGATAGGCCAACACCTGGAAAGGGACCTCTCAGGCCTGCAAGGGAGAGGCTCGTCACCTGGCTCAGGGCTGAGCATCCACACCCACTTCAGACACAGCCAAGAGAAGCCCTCTGAGGAGTCCTTTGGCTTGCACACTTAGTCCCATGCTGTGGATTTGGCACATTGTAAGGACAGCCGGCTCCTTTGCCCTTTCTCTTTTCTGTTCCACGTGGCAGAGATGCTTCTGGCTTCCCTCTCTTCTCTAGAATGAGCCACACTTTTTCTCTAGTGTGGAGCAACGCCAGCTGAGCCTAGGAGAAGGGGGTAGGGCAGGGCAGTAGTCTGCACCTCTGGGTGGAGGAGGCCTTCACGGGGTGGGTAGTTCAGGTGGCCTGCTTCAGACAGCCGCAGAGCCTTGCAGGTTGGACCTGGCCCATTAAACTGTGGGGAGTGAGTCCAGAGGGGCACTGAGCTCAGTACTGGTGCAAATGAATGTAGCTAGCGATTTGGAGAAGGAGGTCAGTTCATGGGTGGCTGTCCTTGGTTCTCCTGCTCCCTGTGGTTGGATGCCCTTGCTTTCTTCTGTGGTGCCCTGTCCCTCAGGGACATCATGGTGACAGCTGCCTCTGGCCTGGGAGACCTGGCTGAGGCCCGCCGGCACCCATTCAACTGTCTGGATGGTGTCTCTTGCTGCACTTCTGCAGCCAGACAGCCTGGTGGGTGCTTGCCAGTGCCACGAATAACATTTTTAACAAGAGAATTTTTCTTTTGTTAGGTTTCAGTCTCCCTCTGAGTTCTCCTTCTTTTTCTCCCTGAAAACAGCCTCCTAGAACAGCTGCTATGTTTGAGTTGCACCCTCATGGCTCTATACGTGGGCATGCAGAGCAGGACTTCACTAAGTGAAAAATGTATTCTGCTCCTTGTTCTTTCCGTCTCTCTGCAGAGTCCTGCCTTTTCTTGCTGGGAAGAGCAAATGAACAGTTTCTACTTTGTAGAGCATCTTCTCTTTATCTCGCCCTGTGGCCAGTGCAGGGAGTGGGAATGGCTTTGTTCTCTGGAGCTCCCACAGGGGACTGAAGGCCTGTTGTGCTTTGAGGAAGGACGCTGGGGAAGGGGACTTCTCCTGCTCGCCTGGGGGCGTAGGGAAACTTGCTGGAAGAGGCCAAGCTGGTGAGCATCCTTGAGGTGGGGGCACGTCCATGGCAGAAAGGAGGGGGATGTGTTTGGGCCATGCCTGATCTAGCAGGAGGAAGGCTGGAATGCCCCAGAAGGAGAATTTGAGCCATAACTAAACCTCTACTAAGTCCTTGGGGGTGAAGGGGGCCTCAGGATAAGCTCTTCCTGCCCCATTCAAAGTGAGTGGGTGGTGAGGACCTGGGGCATGGGGTAGGGTGGACTAGGACAGGGAGGCCACAGGCAACGTCTTTTCCACCAGCTGTGGGTCTGTCTGGGGGTTGGGGTGGGGGCAGTGTCCACTGGAGGGCACTGCAGCACCACTGTGTGTCGCCTCTGAGGCCCTCCCCCCCCCCTCGGCCTGAGGAGTGGAACTCGTCCACTTCTGACCATGCGGTGGCTGTAGAGGGAGACAGAGATCTGCCAGGTTCTGCCTGTCCTTGGGGTTGTCACCTGTGGGGCCGGAGCATCCAGCGGAGTGCTCCCGCTGTCTCTCTCTGTCTGTCTCTCTTAAACACACATGCACACGCAAGCATACCCCACACTTTCATTCACGTGGAAACACAGACCCACGTGGTCACCATTGCTCATATTCATAATGCACAAACTATACATTATATATACGCACGTTCATAACCACACACATGGATGCACTCTGAGGTCACATACACTCTCGATCACAGTCATGTGGACTCACACCCATTTCACACACACCCCACTCGATGACTCACACACACACACACACACACACACACACACACACACTCCCCCCATTGCCAGTTTCAGCCATGTGCCTCACACATGCAGGCGGCTGGAGCAGCTGTTTGTGTGGTGGGGCTGATGTAATGTCAAGAAATTTCGTGTTATATTTAAAATGACACCTGTAAAAATAATCTTCAATTTGTAATTTAAATACTGTAATACTCAATTATGTGGACTGACAGGAAGTGTCCCAGTGGCTTTGGAGAACAACATTCTTGTGCCCCTCCAGTGCACTGGGGATGAGGTGGGGACGAGGTGGGGTTCGGCTCAGGCTTCCTTTCTGAGCGGCCCACCAGGTCGCTGAGCCAGGTGCCCAGTGGCTTCCATACCCCAAGTGAGTGCCTGTCGCTGCCTGTGCCCGTTGTCCACACATCCATCTGTTCCCCCTCCCAGACTGCTTACAGCAAGAGTGACTCCTGTGGGTTTACTCAGGTGACCAAAGACACAGTTTCCACCCCATGGGAAAGAGGGAGGCTCTTCCAGTGGCATGTCCATGGTCCCGACATAAAATTCCACAATCCTGTGACCCTTTCCTTTGCCCCACTGCCTCAGACCTGAGTGCAGTCTCTGGTTTATAAGCCACAGCCCAGGGTCCCTGAGCCCCAGAGCCCCTCAGCACTGCCACCTGAAGTCCCCCAGCTGCATTGGCCACCCCACTGCCCTGGGCCCCTTGGGCACACAGCACAAGCAGTATAGTTTACTAGATGGCACTTTGCCCCCGGCACCCTAGCCCCATAGCTCACAGCTCCCCCTGCAGTCCCTTGGCACACAGCCCTGAAGCCTCAAGCCTGGAGCCCCAGGGCCTCAGCCTTTTCCCGCCAGCTAACACACAGCTCACAGCCTGGGCTACTAAGCTGCGGAGCCCAGAACTTCGGGACATCGGTCCTTGGCTGCCCCACAGGCCCCTTATGCTGAGTGTGCCCCAGACTGAGCAGCTCACTGTTCTCTCAGACCTGCTTCTTCTTCCCTTGTCCTCTCTCTTTCTGAGCGACTGCTGCCCCTGTCACTCCACCCCCAGATAACCAGACCAGAAAACAGGCCATTGTTCTTGACTTCCCCAGATCCTTCACCCAGCCCTACCCCTGGGTCCGTTGGTTACCAAGCCCTGTCCCTTCTCCCTTTACATAACTCTCCAGTCTGATTCTGTCCACTTTTATACTTTAGTCTCAGGCTGGGATAGTTTGCTTCTTTTCACTGGCCTCCTTGCATCCAATCCATTTGCATTTTCATGGAAACTGTTCTAGAACAATGCTGTCCAGTAGAATGTTCTGGCATGATAGAAGTGTTCCATGTCTGCGCTGACCAATATAAGTAGCCACTGGCCACAGGTGGCTTTTGGGCACTTGAAATGTGGCTAGAGCCACCGAAGCACCACATTTTAAATTTTAGTTAATTTAAATAGTCCTGTGTGGCTAGTGGCTACCACATTGGACAGCACGGCTCTGAGGCATGAATATGACTGTGCCATGCCCCTGCCTCCATACTCTGAGAGGTAAATTTGAATTCTGGAGTACCACCTCTGTGGCCTTGCCCATGTGTTCAGGCTCACTTCACACAGCCTGTTCTTTGCTTTCTGTGTTCTAACCTACTGAACTCTCTGAGGTTTCCTGAACCTGAGTGCTGTTCTTTTTTTTTTTTTTTTTAATATATATATTTTTAATGTTTATTTATTTATTTTTGAGAGAGAGAGAGCACAAACAGGAGGAGAGAGAGATAAAGGGAGACACAGAATCCGGAGCCTCAAGCTGTCAGCACAGAGCCTGACTTTGGGCTCGAACCCATGAATAGTGAAATCATGACCTGAGCCGAAGTTGGACGCCCAACCAACTGAGCCACCCAGGTGTCCCTGAGTGCTGTTCTCTTGCACACTGTTTGGAATCACAGTGTTTCTTCTCCCATTGGTTCTTGGGACTCAGTGCAGCAGGCCTTGCCCAGCCGGGACACCCATCCCACTTCCCCAGATTGACCTGGCCTAGCTTTGTGTTTCTGCGGCTCTTGCTGTGGCTACGAGCACCCTGCAGTGTACTCACCTGTGTCCCTAGCACTCTCCTCTCCTCCTGGAGGCGACCTCGGTGACTTCTGTGAGCTGAGAACTGTTTTCTTCCCATGAATGTGTCCCGGCCCCTGTCCTAGCTTGTTGCATACAGTAGGCACTCAGCTAGTGTTGGCTGAATCAGTAAATGGGAAGACTGGCTGCCTAGTCACCAGCTGTGGCTTCCTTAGCAACACATGTCCTGGGAAGCAGTTGAAATTGATGCAAAGTTCAGACATGTCTGGATTCTTGGGGTTTCCTCTCCTGAAGACCTCACTTTGCCAAGAAAGGGTGGGCTCATGCCATTTGATCGGTAGACCAGTGTTTCCTCTTCTGTTTTTTTCTTCCCTTTCCCACCCCACCGTCATGCCCAGGAGACAGAGCTGTACCTGCCTGGGCTCCCCGGTGCTATTCTGGGCTGCAGTTTCAAAGGCCGGCTTCTGGGGCTGCTTGTGTCTCAGTGCACTGCCTTTCCTTCCCACTTCCCCACACCGCCTGCCTTCCCCATCAATGCCACTTCCACAGGCCCACCAAGTAACCCCAGGGTCAGGGGATATTTGAAGGCTCTTGCTAGCCCACCCAGTAGTATGTGGATGGACTTCGGCTGTCCTCGGCTGTCTGTACCCCCATTGACATCTCCTGCGGATTAGAAGGTGGAAAAGAAAGATGACGGTGTTCCTGGAGGTTGGTAGAGAATGGAGGGGACACGGGCTGCTGAGCAAGTCTCCAGGCTGTAGACCCTGCCCAGCATCTGAAAGTGCAGGGTCCCCTATAGTTGGCCGGGGTTTCTAAGGTGATTTTAGGCTTATGATGTGGTGAGAATACCGGTGCACACTGCAGCCCTGGGGCGTGGACTGTGGACTCAGACAGTTGTGCACATGTGTGCACTCAGGACAGTCCTGCATGTGCATGCTGCCTCTGCCATCAGATAGTCCAGAGCTGTGAGCGCAATGCTTGGCTGAGAGGAGGCGTGGAGTATACGGGAGCAGCTCTTACGATTCGCAGGATGCCTAAAAACCCTTCCAGAGAATCTGAGCCTACGTGTTTGGTTTTTTATTTGGCTATCACGAGACTCTGCTACTTGGCTCTTCTACGTGCTCCAGGTGGTAAGAGTGGGTGAACCCCCGTCCATAGTAAGAATTATAACAACTTCCAGCCACTGAATGCCCATTCTACCAGGTATTTTCCTAAAGTGACTTCTGGTCTTCTCTGCACACTTTGAGGGAGATATGAACATTCCCACTCTACAGATGTGGGAACTGGTTCAGAGAAATAGGGTCACGTTCCCAATCCACACACTTAGCATGTGTTGGAACCAGAATTGTAACTTGGGACCTTTTTCTTTTTTTAAATAAAATACAAACACCCAAAGGCTGTGACATGGGGTGCACACTGATCATGCTAAGGCGTATGGCATCTTGGAGTCTATAAGGTACTTTCATATTCTTGTTCACAACGAGGCCCCGCATCACCCCTGTGAAGCAGGCAGGGTGAGGGTTGTTGTTCCCATTTAATACATGAGGAATCAAAGCTCAGAAGTAAGAGGTTCTCTCATGTAAGATTTAACATTCTGAAAGGAACAGGGCACCTCCTGGGTCACTGAGCATCAGATTCTGTTCAGGAAAATGAGTGGTGGCTGGAGGTCAAACCCCTCGTTGACTGTGGGTGCTCTAGGGTTCCTTCCCATTCACCTCCTTGTCCCCTTTCTTTTCATAGCACACTCAGCAGGAGAAATGTTTTTTGGACCTTGTCTTTTGGAATTCTGCATTTTTTCCTTATTCACACCAGACCCGGCATCTCTAGAACTTGGTTTTTCTTGGAAGGGCTGCCTGTGAGAATGGCCTTTTGTTTGCATTTTCCTCTCCCTGGAGAGGTAGGTCAGGGATGGGGGGGGGGGTGGCGCTGGGAGCCAGCAGGTCAGTGACTCCCCTCCTCTCCTCCTGTGGCCTCTGTGGCTCTGTAGACAAGGCCCAGGGAGAAGAGCTAGTGCCTTCCCTGGGAGGGGAGGCAAGGATATGAGGGCTGCTTACTTCGTTCCTTTTGACCTGGAAGATTGATTCTGGAAGCTTCTTGTCCAGGCTAGTTGGGGGCAGGTTGTACAGTTCCGGTGGGATCCTTGAGACCCAAATGTTTATATACTGTTGCACATCAGAGACCTGGGGCAGAGGGGAGACCTGCTTCTGTGTGTGTGTGTGTGTGTGTGTGTGTGTGTGTGTGTGAAGTGTGATTGACAAGGCTTAGAAGCAGCTTTAATCACTAGGAAGGCAGGCATGTGGGAAATATCAAAGGGGTCCTTTTTTCATTTATTCTTTCTTGAGGGAGGGGTACATCCTTTTCATGGCCACATCCCTAGTCCCTAGCCCGAGGTCTGGTATGTAGAATATATTTTGTAAATAATTATTAAGTGAATGAATTCTTTTTAAAAAAATTGAGGCATGAATACGTACCATAAAATATCCAGAACTTAAGTGTATAGTTCAATGAGTTTTAACAAACCTCTGTGGCCATATAGCCAATGCCCCAATCAAGATATAAGCATTTTCATCATCTGTGAAAGTTCCCTAAGTCCCTTTCCTGTACGTACTCCTCCCCCATGGAAAAAAACCATGGTTCTGAATACTATTCTCATAGGTCAATTTTGCTTGTTTTTGGCATTCACAGAAAAATTGGATCAAACAATACAAACTCTTTTTTTCCTGGCTCCTTTAGCTGAGCATAATGTTTTCGAGGTTTATTCATATTGTGTGTGTATCAACAGTCCATTCCTTTTTATTGTTGTGTATTATTCCATCACGTGAGCCTACATGAATTTGTTTATCCGTTTTCCTTTTGATGGGCCTTTGGGTTGTTTCCAGTTTGGAGCTTTTCAGAATAGTGCTGTTGGGAGTATTCACATGTAAGTCTTTTTTGTGGACAGATGTTTTCATTTCTTTTAAGTAATTACATAGGAGGGAAATTGCTGAATCACAAGGTAGGTGTATATTTAACTTTATATGAAACTGCCAGTTTTCCAAAGTAGTTGTACCATTTTTCACCTCCACCAGCAAAGTATGAGAGATCCAGTGGTTCTGCATCCTTTCCACCATTTGTTTTTGAGAGTCTTGTTAATTTTGACCATTCTGGTAGGTGTGTGGTTGTAACTTATTGTAGTTTTAACTTGGATTTTCCTGATCATTAATGATTTGAACATCTTTTTTGTTTATTGGCCGTGTGAGTTTCTTTTTTGTAAAGCATCCATCGAAGTGTTTTTTCATGTTTTGAGCTGTCTTTTAAACATTGATTTGAGGGAATTGTAAAATACAGTCCTGATTATAGTTGTTAGGTATATGTATTGTGAATATTTTCTTGTGGCTTGTCTTTTCTTCTTCTTCTTCTTCTTTTTTTTTAGGTATCTTTTAATGAATGCAAGTCTAATTTGTCAATTTTTTCGACGGTTAATACTTTTTATACTCTGTCTAGGAAACATTTGCCTACCCACACCCTCTGGTTTTACATTCTCCTGGGTTTTCTTCTTCTTTTTTTTTTCTTTATGGTTTTAGGTTTTATATTTAGGTTTGTAAAAAAAAACCTGGAGTTAATTTTGGTGAATGGTTTGAGGCATGCATCAAAGTTCACTTTTTGATGCAGGATCCTGTAGATAAGAATTTGCTGTGAGCCCTGCTTGCACCTTCACCCAGAGCAGCCAGCCTGAAGCTGAGCTGTCCTTGGCAGCCTCTGCAGGTGTAATATAATTTCTGCCTTGTGAGAGCACTTCTGTAGGCCATAATTAAACAATTCGTTGTTATCCTGGGGCCACAGGTGGCTCAAATGGCAACTTGTAGGAACCTAGAAGAGGGAGAGTTTCTTTTGCTGGTCAGCTAAGGCTCCTTGGAGGAGGTTCTTTAGATGGGCTTTGAAGAAGGGAGAGGATTTTGGTTGTTGGATGTAGGAAATGAACTCAAAACCAGCAGTACTGTGCCTCTGACCCTTACTGTGGGAAAGGTGTTCGGTGGGACACACATGCACACACATTGTGTGTGTGTGTCTATACATCTATATCTATACACATATATCCATATCTGTGTCTCAATTCAATCTACATCTACATTTGTCTTTATCTGTATATTTAAATCAAAATCTATAGCTATTTCTAGCTTTATGTGTAAGTTGATCTCACTCCCTATCTCCAATCTACAGATCTGTCTTTAGAAATCTCTAGGTTTAGTAGTAATTAATAGACTCAAAGTTTCATGGAACTTGATGGCACAATCTGAACACTTCAGTAGGCCTGGGCACAGGAGTTCTTCCAACCTTCTGGCAGATTTGTCAACACTCTTCCTGTATAAGCGGTAGACCTATAGGTCAGCATTGGGAAGACTCTCAGAAATCACCCAGACTAAGCTTATCATTAGGGCAATGGGCCTAGAGAGGGGAAGGGACTTGTCCCCGTGTCCCATAGTAGGTCATTGGAAGAATGTAGAGCACAGCTAACATTGCCTAGTTCTGGGACCTGAGCTCTCTCCATTTGCCACTTCCTATACTCATAGAGCCAAGTAGCCCTTCTTACCTCTGAGTTTTGGACCTCTCACAATGCTCTGTGATGCTGTTGGCATTCCTAATCTTCTGTGGGGTCAGAGAATAATGGGGCATTAGCCCTTGCTAATTTCCCTCTGTAGACCTGCCATCAGAGCGTCTCTCCTCTCTTCTTCTAAAAACTCATGAGCTGTTTGAGGACAGGGGCTGTGTTTTAGTGACCTTGGCATCCCTATATTTTATGAACCAGTACCTTGAATCGTACTCTGCATGTCATAGAACCAAGAGGCTGATGAAGTTCTCCTTCAATAGGGAAACATTCAGGCCAACACATCATTCTGAGCCCAGCCAACAGCTCTGCCAAACAAACTTCTCAGGTTGAGTAACTTCTGTTTTTCTAGTGGCTTTGATGCTTTTGGTATTTTTATTTTCTTTTTAAGAGCCCATCTACCTCCCCTACCCTGAGATCTGTGTTCTGTGATGGTTCACATGCTGTACAACCATGTTTGAGGCCCACCTTGATTCGGTCCAGGTAGGATGCTGAGCGTTTCTGCCTACAACATAGACCACACCAAAATATAGTAAAAGGAGCCTGGTTTGTCTGTGGGGAGCAACGATGTTTCACAAGGCAGGACAATTGATGTTCAGGTGTCAGTTGACTCTGAAGAGGCCATTAGAGGAGGGCTCAGGTCTAGGAGGGACAGAGGACATTGTTTGCTGTGCTCGAGCTCTTGGCTCAGGAGTCTGGAGTCCTCTGGCTTTTCTTTTGGGTTTCCGTGGACACACCCTGTAGCCCCCAGTGCTAGAGCATCCCGAGGGAGCCCTGAGCGTGACTCTATCACTCCATCATTGGCAGCAAATGCTCCTGAATCTGCTGGCATGGGAGTTGTAAGATTCCCACAACTTAGCGTGCCTTGGAGGGAAAGGACCCATCTGAGCACGCTGTTCTTCTTCTTGGAGCCTGAGTGTCCCTTGAAATTAGATTCCCTTTGTTTATTTTCTCATAGCCTTAGTGATGGGTTCCTGCTGACTTAGAGAGAAGCTATGTATCCTGTGGAGGAGGCACTGAATGACTGCTTTTTAAATCCAAATTTGGGGAAGTGTCTATGGCCCCCAACTCTCCTGGGGACGTGGACAGAGCTCAGCTCTTATCTGTTGCTGGAGGCTACTCGCCACTGAGGACAGTTCAGTATTGGAGGGTGAGCCTTGAGGTGCTGGCCAAGGTAGCCAGGGCCTGGGGGCTGAGAGCAGAGCTTGGCTCCACAGCCTGCCCTCTGGAAGCCAGTTTGAATCATCTACAGGGCTGGTCCACATATCGACATCCAACTTAGGCTCTGTTGGCAGGTCTCAGCTAGAGTGTTCTCTCTGTCTCAGCCTTTCTTTATCATTCAGACCTCACTCATGGAGGCCTAGCCTGTGTCACCTCTTCTAGAAAGTTTTTCCAACTCTGCCCAATTTGATTCAATTGTGCAATCATATTGTGGTCTTATTATATGCCTGTCTTTGGGCATCTCCCTACTTTGGCCTCTAGCAATATGCATTTGTTTTCCCCAATTGATCTCTTCCTTTGCTCTGATGAGTTAGTTTTGTCTCTGCAGTAAGAGTGGGGCCTGTGGGGGCAGAGACCAGGCCTGATGCAGCCCTGATTGTCTCATGCACTTAGCACCTGGACAGTGGACAGTTTGAGGGCCACCCCCAACATGAAGGTTTCTGTTGTTCCCAGGTCTTACTGCTAACTCTGTCCTCTGTGTCTCCAGCATTCCCTTTGAGGATGTTTCCCTCAGCACTCATACACTGAGATGCTTGTTTGTCTACAGGTTTTTCTCCTTTTAATAATTTATGAGCTGTTTGAGGGACCGAGGCTGCATTTTAAATAATCTTAGCATGCCTGTATTTAATGAATGGATTGATCAAACCACACTCCACAGGTGTAGGAAACACCAGGCTGTTGACACTCTGCTTCCATAGACAAACTCTCAGGCTGGCATGTCATTCTGAAACCAGCCAGTTGTGCCATCAAACAAGCTCCACTGACTAGAGTGGTGGGTCACGCAGAATTTGCTCTCCTGCCTGTTAGGGTCTGGCTGAGCTCTGCTCCTGTTGGAAAGCACGAGGAAGCCCTTACAGGTGGAGAAAAACAAATGTACCTCCCAAGAGCTGCCTCTTGAGCCTTCCAAGGCATCCACGTCCCAACTTGCTGCCTGCATTGTCGGGGGTATTGAAGTAGGAGAGAGGTGTGCAGGTGCCTAGCCTAGTATGTGACACAGAGTAGGTGCTTAAGGGATGCTGTTTCCCTTTGTCTCCATCTTGAGGCAATCAAATGAGAACATACAGCTATTGCCAACTATGGGTTGTGATTTAGACTAAGGCAAACACCGAAGTGTTGTCTAGCTTAGAAAACTGATCCAGCCATAGAGTTTGGTAGGGTCTGGAGTGTGTGCATTTTCTTTCCTTTGTTAGCTCCTCATTTTCCCTCCTCTGGTCCTAGGACACCTCACTTGAGCCCTGGATATGTGTGGTCTGGGAGAATCTTGCCTTTCTGTCTGGACTGTAAACTCCTGAAGGCTGAGACCCTGACCTAGTTTTCCCTGGGCCCCAGGTACCTCACCTGGCCCAGCAGAGTGTTTGACACCTGGGTCTGATCTAGTGAGCTATGTGGTGTCCCCTAGGGTTGTCTTCCTGATGCCGTGCATCAGGAGCTCCCGACGTAGCCCAGATGGGAGTGAGGTGATGAAGGTGGGGAGGCAGGAGTGCATGGGGATGAAGGAAGAATCACTGTATCCACGGGGCTGTGGCACCTCAGGTCAGCACAAGGTGCATCCTGGTTGGCTCTTGCTCGTAGCAGAGCAGCGGCCTGGCCAGCCTTACCCACGTGGCTGACGAGGAGCTTCCTGACTTCTGAAGGCCCATTGACCTCTGGCCAGATCCAGGCTGCTCCCCAGGTCCCTGGCAGATTGAGCTTGTTCTGGGCTTTCCAGAATGTGCTTCCCATCAAGCCTTCCTGTAGCTCACCCGAGCGTTTGAAGTGGGGATCAAGGTAAGTTGATACCCGCTGTAGCTCAGGGCCTAGTCGAGCCTAGCAGCCCAGCCCTGATTACACAGGCCTGCTATATGACCGGCCACATGGCTGACACGCAGGGGGACTGGAGCAGCTTATGATTCCCAGGAGGGAAGAGCACAGGTCCAGGGCCCAGGTCCTGATGGACGATTGTTATTACAATGTGTGTGCAGTTGAATGACATCATGCTATGGAGCACATGAATTTTTTTTGTCAGTCTTTTAACACAAGTTTATGTTTTTCAGACCTTAAAGCTGCAGGTCATTTTTTACATTTGCTATTGAGAGCAGATGTGACTGATCCCTATCGGGTTCTACTGAAAAACGGTGGGGTTGCGGAAGGTCAAATGCAGAATGCCTTTCAATCTCCATTATTATTTCCTCCACTCAGTGGCCTCAGCAGGAAGCCCATGCTTGGAAATGGTGGCCTTCCGAAAACTCTCAAGCCTCCTAGCCCAGCCCCTGACCACAGTGATCTACATACTGTGAGCCACCTCTAGGCTTAGCATGTGGCCAGGCCTGAGAGCCTCAGATGATGGGCAGAAGACTTAGCACTCTCTGGGGCTCAACTTCCCCACAACAGGAGTGTGGATTGGGATTGCCAAATCCTGTGAAGTGCTCATGACACTGCTGTTCTTTAGTTTTGTAATTCTTGGGTTTGGAGAGGACCAGACTGGGGACTGTGTCTGGCTTTGCTATGTGTCGCTACAGCAATTTGGGGGACTTCAGGGAGATGCTTCTAGTAGGGTGAACAGCCACCACTTCTCTGACTGTCGGCAGGTTGATCCGGTCGGAGGGATGGGTTGATCCGGTCGGAGGGATGGGTGAAGAGAATGATGAGGGCTTTCTTCTGTGTTCACGTCTATCATTGGGGTCATGGGGCAAGTCTTTTTTTTTTTTTAATTTTTAATGTTTATTTACTTATTTTTGAGAGAGAGAGAGAGAGAAAGAGAGAGAGAGTGTACAAATTGGGGAGGGACGGAGAGAGAAAGGGAAACCCAGAATCTGAAGCAGGCTCCAGGCTCTGAGCTGTCAGTGCAGAGCCCGATGCGGGGCTCGAGCTCATGAACTGTGAGATCATGACCTGAGCCAAAGTTGGATGCTTAACTGACTGAGCCCCTCAGGTGCCCCTGGGGTCGTGGGGCAATTCTTGAGGGCAGCTCTGTTTTCAGAGGCCACTTTCATATGAAAATTTCCATCTCAGACTTGGGAAAATACACTGCTTCTAAAGTCAAATTCTTTTATTCACAGACGTATTGGTGGCAAGGGTGGGGTTGATTAGGGGTGGGCCCAGTTAAAGACCCCCGATTGGTGTCCGTATTTGTGGGGAGCACTGACTTGTGAGGAACTGAGTCCAGGATCCTGATGCAAAGCTGAGAGGTCCAAGGTTTCAGAAAATGACCACACAGAGACTACAGCCCCCAAACAGAAAGACCACCTTTGCTTCTGAGAGCACAGTCAGACCTGTTCCTGCCTGGTGTGACAGGTGGCACTAGCTGTTCCCCTCCTTGAGCTGCTGCCGTGGAAAACCAATGACGGAGGTACCAGTGACATTCTGGGGAAGGGCTTTTGATTCAGGATATATTTGATTCAGAATATATATGACCCTAGGGGGATTAATTTTCTGATTATCAGGACTTTGGGGCTACCATGGGTAGTCATTCATGCATTCATTCATCCACCCATGGATTGATTGATTGATCTACACCCCCACCCCCCATCTGCCACTCACCCATGCATCCATTTATTTAACACACATTTATGGAGCATCTTCTTGTGGCTTCCTTTCATTAGCGATATAAAGGCGGACAAAACAGTCTCTGCCCTTGAGCTCAGAATGGGCCAACTTAAGAATGCAATTGGAAGTGATGTGGGCGATGGGAATGGAGTGAAGCTCCATGCTTCACTCCAAAGGGAAGTTTTGGGAATGCCAGAGGCAAGGAGGGAAAGAAAGAATGGGAAGAGCGGTGGAGTTGAATGGAGGCATTTGAAAGAGTGCCAGTGAAGGCTTTTAGGTGTGAGGGAACTGGTGACTTTGGGCACCGTGGGCCTTGTCTGCCTCCTTTCCAGTGGCATACATGATGTAATAGTTGTGCTGTGTCCCACTGAAAGGCATGGCCATTTAGGCGAGTGTGCGTGTGTGCATAGTGGGTGGGAAGCGTCAGAGTCCGGAGACAGCACCTTCAGAATCTGGGCTTTTGGGAAAAGGCAGTTCACATTAAAGGAGATTCCTTATTGCTTGGTTCACTTAAGAAAAAGTGTATATTCTTTTTTAAATAAATTTTTTAATGTTTATTTTTGAGAGAGAGAGACAGAGTGCAAGTGGGAGAGGGGCAGAGAGAGAGGGAGACAGAATCCTTAGCAGGCTCCAGGCTCTGAGCTGTCAGCACAGAGCCCAGTGTGGGGCTTGAATCCACAAACCACGAGGTCATCACCTAAGCTGAAGTCAGATGCTTAACCGACTGAGCCACCTAGGCACCCCAAAAGTATAGATTCTTTTAAAGAAAATTATTCTTCTCTTTGACTTGGGAATCATTCTTTTGTTTACAATGCGTGTTCATGGGAACTTGGTGCCCAGTGGCTGCTCAGAGGCCTGTCGATGGGTGAAGCTGGTTGCTTTAGCCCAGGCTGCCGGAATCTCAGCACAGAGGGGTACACAGGAGTCCTGAAGGCCAGCTGGGTTTGTCAGCAGCAGCAGGAACGGCAGGACGCTCACCTTTTCTCTGACTGTTTAGTCTGCATCTCTAAAACTAAGACAATTAGAGCCACTTCACAGCTGAAGCCAAAGCTGTGTGTCCTCCTTCCAGGACAGGCCAGGGAATACTGTTATAGCTATTTCTATAAACATCTCAATGGCAATGATTCCAGGACTCTGATGCCACAGCTATGAAACAGTCGTATCTTTTCTTCCCCTTGCCTCGTGGGGACAGCATGGGGACAAGAGGCACCCAGGGAAGTCCTCTGAGAAGTTATGAGGTCCCACCTATGTGCTCAGGCTGGTATGCAGCACGGGGGGTAACAAGGAGTTAAATGTTTTGGCAGAAAGCAGGCTGTTCATTTTCCAAGGGGAATCTTCTTCAGACATCTCAGGTTGGCCTTACGTTAAGGAGGAGGCAACAGTTTTTAACATGGGGCTCTGAGGAAAGGAAGGCCAAAGTGAGTCCTTCCTCAGGCCTCATGGGAAATTTGGCAAGCAGTATTAATAAAGGCATCTTCCCCCCCCCCCCCCCCCCTTTCTTCAACATCAGATGCCAGGTTATGGCTGGCTAAAGCATTGTAGCATTGGAGCCAGTTAATCTTCTGAGTCCATATTTTTTATGGGCACTGCGGGAGCAGTCCTGGGGTTTTGTTTCCAGCAGTGGGATATCAGGATTTGTATCCTGTGGTATATCCAAAGAATAATTCTGCTTCCCTTTGATGTTCCTTGGACATCTTGAGGCACTTAGGGTGCATTCTCAGGGAAGGTTGGAGGACAGGCTTGCAGGGCCTTCACTATGTTATTAAAATAGATCCAGTGAAGGAAGACCGTGAATTTCTTGAGCAGAAAGCTGCATTGCTAAGTGGAAGCCTGGTTCAGAAGTCACTTCTTGCCCTGACTTCTTGAACCAAGAGCGATACTTTATTGCAGTTTGGGCAGAAGATGCTTTGCTGCCCCTGTAATTGTTTCACAGTTACAGGTTAACATGGATAGTTTTTCCTGACATTTGGAAGATCATACCTTAACGAAATGTAGTTCAGATTGAAAAAAACCCAATAAAAAATGTCCGTTTATAGCCTTGAAATTCATCTACCAAATGCTGTTACTTTGGGATGATTGTAACAGTCTTCTTGAGTGGCATTTTTTCCTCCTGGTCTTCGCTCAGCAACCCAGCTATCACAGCCCAGCCAAGGTGATTTTCCTAAGGGGCTACTTCCATCACATAGTTCTGCTCAAAAAGCTTCAACGGCTCCCCACTGCATCCAGAAGAAAAGTGCAATTAGCCAAATCAGTCAGACCCTCCTGTCAGCCCCACTGAGCCCTTCCAACCCTGTCTCTCTGGTAGGGAACCTCCTGAAGCCCCAGGGGGCACTCTTGCTGCTCAGCCCCTTGTCTCTGTTGACAATGCTACAATTCCTAGCATTCCTTCTCCATCACCCTTCACCTCTAACCATTATCATCCGGCTCACCCCCTTGTCCAGGACAACCGTCTCCCCTTTTAAAAAGTCTTCTCTGATCATTTCAGCCCTGGGCACTTCCCTTTCCCCACCCCCAACTTGACGCTGACATGGAGAGGCAGCTGGGGTATTGGGAATAGTCACATAGCCCTGGGTTTGAAGCTTGCTGTGTGACCTCAGGAGATTTGCTGAATGTCTCTGATTTTCACTTTCCTCATCTCTACAACAGAGACATACATACCAACTTCACAAGTTTGCTGTGTGGGTTCATGAGATAATTTAGATGAAAACTATTGGTGCGACATTTGCACTTGGCAGGCACACTCAGCATGTTAGTTTCTTTCCCAGCTTATGGCACTTACTACATTCAAATAAGTATACTTGTCTGAGGACCTGCCTCGCTGCTGCTCATGGACTCTAGCTCTTGGGGGGCGGGGGGACTCTTCCGGTCTCTCTGACAGTGACTTGCACATGATGGATCAAGCCCCTGAGTGCATGAAGATTGTGTGGAAGGAAGGCCGATCGGCTTCCAAAGGTAGTGCCAGGAGCCCGTCCCATCACAGCTGTGACCATGGGCTGAGCCAGTGCCCCTCGGGCCTTGCATTAATAAAGTTGGTTGAGTTATCTTGCTCTCTTTCTTAGACAACAGTAAGGGCCCTTGGCATGGCCACAGGACTGAGAGTAGGGAAGAGGTTGGTGCAAAACCAACAGGAAACAGGAAACATGTTAGAGTAAGCCTAACTGGCAACCTCTTAACCAGGTGACCTGTCTTGCCTGTGTCCTCCCAAAGAAACCATAAAGGAACAGCAGGGGACTGTGGGAAGGTCTTCAGCGATTTGCAGAGGCCGGGGGCAGGGGTGGGGGGTGGAAGAACATTTGAAGAGATGCGGGAGAATGACATCAGGGGCAGGGAGGGCACAGAGCCACATCAGTGCCCAGGGGAGGTTGGCTGGTCTGAGGCTCCGGAGGGCAGACAAAGGGACAAGCGGCCCAGGTGGGGGGGGGGGGTGGTGGTGGTGCTCTGGGACAAGTTGAGCAGTGGGAAGACACCGGCCCACTTTGGTGGCCTGCACCTGGTCTTCCACAATCTTGTCCCGACAGTCTAGGTGGTCCCTCTCCAAGGTGTTGCACCCTACTAGGAGGTCCTCTTCACATTTTACCTATTCCCCGAATCCTTGGCAGATCCTTCACAAGAGGAAGCTGCCCTTTGTATGGTCCCCTCTGAGCCTTTCCTGACTTTAACCCTGTGCCCTCATTCCCCTGCGTCCTCGCGGATGGCCAGTGCTCTCGCGTATCGCCGTGGCCATCACCCTCCTACTGAACAACACCCAAGGAGAATTTTCTGTGTCCCTGGCACTGCACTAAGTGTCTGACATGGAGTCTCTCTTTAATCTTCCCTAGAAGTGCATGAGGTAGGTGGTATTTTCAGCCCTGTGAGAACAGAGCCTGAGAGGTTGAGGGATTTGCCTCTGGGTGTACAACTTGGCAGATGGCGTCAGATCAGAGCTCAGCCTGCCTCTGGGGTTTGCCGTCCTACCCACGGTTCATCCCGTCCCCTGCCTTGCCAAGGTGCCCCACAAACGGCAGCTGTTTTCCTGTTACTGCTGTGACCATGATGATCTCAATACTGAGGCTGACAGTGCGATGCTGCCATGACAACCACAGCCACAGTGTCAGCAGCTGTAACTACAGCGGCAACAACAGTAACTATGGCAACCGTAGGTACAATGACAACCTGACAACAGCACCTATAACAACTACAACCAGCTCCCACTGCCCCTGGCTGGGCTGGGCCTCTCTGAGGGCAAGGATCAAGGAAGTGACCATTCCTTCCCCCTCTTTCCTTCTGCTGAGACAGCACGCTCGCAAGCGTGGGCTCTGGGGCCTGGCTCTGTCCCTTACTAGCTGTGCAACACTGGGCAGGTGACTTCATCTTTCTGTACCTGGGTATCTTCCCTGTAAAAGGTGCTAATAATGGCACGCCTCACTCACAGGGCTGCAATGAGGATCGAGTGAGCCGTCACCCAGCAGGCACATAGCACAATGGCCGGACACAGCAGGAGCTCCGTGTGATGGCCACCTTAGTCCGGCACGCCCCCTCCACCCCCCTGCCAGAGCACCTTGTTCCAAATGGACTCTCGTAAGTTCCAATTGTGAGGCAAGGTTCTAGATTGGTGGGCAATGTGGCTGAGAGGCTTGTTTGGGAACCTGGGAACACAGAGGTGTGAGGACAACCACTCTGAGCAGGGGGAATCGGACGGAAGACTAGAGCTGTTTACTGAAGGATTCAGGGCTGCAGTGTCCATGTGTGGACAGTAAAGCAGTCCTGACATCCGCGTCGACAAAAGGCCCCCAAGTCCCGGCCACACTGTGAGGGTGTGCAAGGACCATCGTCTGCTTGATTCCCCAGGAAGAGATGTGCTCATCCTCTCTGAACCCTTCAGCGCCTGGCCTGCGTCTCCCTGGCTGCTGTGGCTGGGCCAGGACTCTGACATCAGATGGACCTGGGCTCTGAGTCATAGCTGCTCCACACCAAGTGTGTGGTCACAGGGCTCCAGGCGAGTGCTTGCTCACTTTCGTCTTCTGCAAAATGGGGACAACAGCACATCACGTTTTTATGAGGATTCGATTACCTGGTATTTGTCAAGGGTCTGCACATTGAACACAATAAATAGTGGTATTTTAATCCTCAAAAGGTGTGGGACCAGATCTGGCAGGATCAGTAGCATCACACGGGAACTTGTCACCTATGCAAATACTCAGATTCTGTCCCAGACTTACTGAATGTGAACTCTGCGTGGGGCCCCGCAATCTGGGCTTTGACGAGCCCACAAGACGAAGGACCTTGATCTGATGCAGGTCCAAGGTGACATGAGGTGCACACGTGAGGCTGCTCAACGCAGGGGCTGGTACACAGTAGGTGCTCAGTACCTGACATCTCCCTCTCTTCCCTCCTACCTGGGCAAGTTTTACCCGAAGAGGTTAATGCTACTGCAGACCTCCTGGAGGTGAAAGGGCCTTGTTCCCCTGGAGGATAGACACATTATGACGGCTTCATTTGATTAAAAGGGGATGTTGATCATTAGTTATGACCCAAATTTCTTCTCTCCCCAGCAATCACTCAAAGTGTTCCCAGATGCGCAGGGGGCTGTTGGTTACCTGCGAACACAACATCCCTTTATAATGAGGACGCTCATGCGAACGGAGACTCAGAGAAGTCTAGCGGCCTCCCCGCCCCCTCGGGCCTGCCCTTCGTTTGATGGAGTGAATGATTGAGGGGAAACATATGCATTCCAGATTGGACCCGAAATGCTGGGCTTGGAGAGACGGCCCTCTTCCAGCGGCAGCCGAGGGGAGGTGGGGGAGTTCTGCAAGTATTTGTTGTTCCCGTGGGGCTAATTATGGACTTTTAGAGGCAAGTAGCCGCCCCAATTTCGGTTAGCACAGTTGTTCGTTACTGCATAATTAAGAGGAAGGGGGAGCAGCCTTGGTGGGGAGCAAGGCAAAGGGAAGGCCAAATGCAAATAGCTTGAATACTTTTGTCTGAGGAACTCTGGGCAACAGTCAAGGTCAAATGCTCAACTGCTGGACACAAAGGGCCCAGGCATTGAGGCTGGAAGGGGGAAGGCTGGCTGGGAGATGGTTCCTGCCCCATGGGCTTGGAGGTAGAGGAAACAGCCCTGCCTTAGGCAAGTTTGGGTGGTTTTAAAGGATTACTGCCACACTTACCCTAAGGTGGGTTCAGTTTTGGAAAAGAATGAGCTTTGCCCCCTAGTTCAGGCTGCAGACAGGAACCTTCCATCTGCAGGGGATGAGATGGGCCTCTTGAGGCCTCTGATGATGTGATGATGTTTAAAGGAAATTTATGGGAGATGGACAGAGCCCCGCTGGCACGGGAAGCGAGGCAGGGTTTGCACAGTCCTGACCAGGAATCCGAAGGGGGTCAGAGTCTAAGGGCACCAAGAGCTTAGGGCCCTGCTGGACCTGGTTGTGAGGTGGGAGACAGGAGGCCAGGCACCTGACCTCACACTGAAGGCCGTGGTTACAACAGCTCTTTCTTGCCAGGATCTAATGTGTTCTAAGCCTTTTGGGCTGCCTGCTTAAGTGAAGACAGTGTCAGGCCCCTGAACTATGGGGTGAGGGCTGAGAGTGTGACAGACCCTTAGCGGAGGGAGCTCTGGGGGAAGGGTGAGCAGGCCGAGGAGGATACCAGAAGCCAAATGCACAGGGCAAAGGAAACATTTGCCTTGCGAATAGCTCCTCTTGCAGTGGAGCTCAGAGGGTTCCGGAAATCTTCTGTGTGAAGAAAGCTTGAAAACATAACGGGAACATGAGGCCTTGGCCTGGGAGTCAGGGGCCCTGGGTTTTAACTTGTCTTGCCATTAATGGGCTGTGGGACCTTGAAGACGTTTCTGTCATTTCTGGGCCTTATAGCCTCATCTGTAGAACAAGGAGGGGAGTGAATGTTCTCAAGGGCCCATGTGAAGAGACCGGCTCTTGGCTTATTCCACTGCAGTAGAGAAAAGAGAATCGCAGTAGGTTTCCTCTTTGATCCTCCGCTTCACAGGTGGGAGGTGACCTTGAGATGAAAGGCATAGGAAGAGGTTGGGGGCATAATGCTGAATGGTCAGAGCTGGGACCACACAGGCTACTGTGGCTGTTACTGGCTTTTAAGAACAGGACTCCAGGGCGAGTGAGGAGAGACCCTCAAGGAAAAAAAAATACATTTGATGTTTAACCAAACCTCTCAACAGGTGTTTTCTTCATGCAGAGGAACTCTTCCTCATCTTCCATAATCTGTTCAAGGAGGAAGGTGGGCATTTGGGGATGTCTTAGGAAGGAAAGCTGTTGTTAAGTTTCCTATTGCTGCTGTGACAAATTACCACAAACTTGGCAGTCGGGACCTTGTAACCTTGTTATCTTACAGCTCTAGCGTGCGGAAGTCCAAACTGGGTCTCACTGGGCTGAAATCCAGACATTGGCAGGGCTGTGTTCCTTTGGGAGACTCTCCTGGAGGATCTGCTTCCTTACCTTGTCCAGTGTCAGGAGGCTGCCCAGATTCCCTGGCTCCTGGCGCCTTCCTCCTTCTGCAAAGCCAGCAGATCAGACTCTGGTACCGACTCGTCTGCCTCCCTGTTCCATGTTAAGGGCCTTTGTGATCACACTGGGCCCACCTGGATAATCCAGGCTATTCTCCCTATTTCAGTGTTCTAGGAATTAGGACCTGGGCATCTTTGGGATGACATTATTCTGCCTACCGCAGATATTAATTTGCAAAGAGAAATCCCAAACCCAGACTGCCATGGGTCCCCAGTGACAGTGGTCTCATCCCTAACATTGGTTCCCAGGCAGCCTTTTGAGTGGGGGGAACTCTCCTTGCCCTGACTCAGGCCAGGTGTCTTTTTCAGGATCTCTCCTTTCCATAGGAAGGGCCATCACTACAGCACTGAACACCCAGCCTCTGTGGGTGGGACAGCTGGAAAGCAAGCTTCCCTGGGATGAAGGAGATCTTTCATTCAAACATTACCTTTTTTTTGGTTGCAGAGGGGAGTGAAGGTGGGGAGTTCCAAACTGAGGTGAACTTAGTTCATTCATTCTGTAAAGAGAGACTCATAATAGACCCATTGAAGTCTGTTAACTCTTTCCCTGCTGTGTGAGGCTTAACTCCTTTTAAAATGTCAACAACTTGAAAACAAGGGGCTATGATTTGCTTACCAGCAGCCTTTCCTCAGCAAAATTTATTGTCCGAGAGATGCCATAAAGGTTTCCCAGGCTCTGGACCCCTCTTGTCTCGCCAGCCTCTTTTCTGGCTTTTTCCATAAGAATTTCACTTTAGGTTTTTATTGTTGTTGTTGTTGTTGTTGTTGCTGTTGTTTTGTTTTTTTTTTTACTTTTTCTTTTGCAAGGCTAATTTTTTTCAGAGCTTCATTGTACAATAGGAGCTTCAGTCTGTTTGTACAGTGACTTGGCTTTCTTATCACCTAATCCAAGTATCAGATATTCCTAATGGGTTGGTGGCTGCTTTCCCTGATTCCCATAGGTCCTGAGCTGGCAGAATGCTAGAGGAATGTCACCCATCTGTTGCTGTTTGGGAAAACTTGTTACTGAGTCTCCCCACTTAGGACTGAAGCTCCAACGGAAAAGGCTGGCATCTTCTTCATGGGCTTTAGATGGTACTTTTGGGGAAGCTGTCAAACTTACTCCATAGACCTCCTGGGTGTGGGAGGAAGCCCATTTTCACACAGCTAGATTAATTTGAGAATGTCTTTTAACTAAATAAGAAATACAGCATGATGTATTACAGCGGGGAAGAATATTTCTCTGCAGGAGAAGAAATGAAACAATCTGCTTGTGAAACACAGTGGGACCCTTGACCTGATCCTGAGGGACTTTGAGTTTTGTTCTGGTCAGTTTGTTCTCATAGGTTGTGTCTACAGAGTGGTTCTTGGCCAAGGATGCCCCACTGCACTTAGGGTTCCTGGCTTTCTCCCCACTATCCTGGAGACAAAACAGATACATGAAAGGATCTTCCCTCTAACAATTCTACAGTTTTGCTCCTGCTAAAACTTGAACTGGGCCTATTTTTAAGTCAGAAGTTCATTTCTATTGGACAGCAGCCCCATCCAGTAGAAATAAAATGGGAGCCACATACACATTTGTAATACAAATTATGTATGTATTTTAAAATTTTCTAGTAGCCCCATTAAAAAGTAAAAAGAAACAGGTGAAATTAATTTTAATAACATTTTATTTAACCCAGTATATCTAAAATATTATCATATCGACATGTAATTCATACAAAAACATTAACAAGATACTTTACATTCTTTCTTTGCATTTGGTCTTCAAAATCCAGTGTGTATTTTACACTTAGAGCACATTTCAATTCAGATGCTAAATTTTCCTTGGCAATACTTGATCTATATTTAGAGTTCATAAAATTGAGTGTTGAAAAAGTAAGTTCACATACCCAAATTGTTCCAAACACACTTAAAAGTTTTCTGAAAACTGACTCCAGGATCAGTTTTTAATTTTATATTAATGAAAATGAAATAAAATTAGAAATCCAGCTTCGCAATTACAGGAGCCATGATTCTAGTGCTCCCTGCCCACATGTGGCTAGTGAATGGACTGGTCACTGCAGATCCAGGGTGTCACTCTACAGCCCCAGAGCAAACATATGATTTGGGGCCGGGAGGCTGAGGCTGTGGGTGGGGTACAAAGAGCCCTCCCCCCCACTGCAGAAGCCACAGTATGGATTCTGATCTCCCGCCTTACTGCCCACTACTCTGTGTGCTCCTAGAAGGCCAGAGCCCTGCTCCTGGGGCTTTTGTTCTCTTTTGTGCAATCATTAATTCATGCATTCAATAAAATTAGATACTGGTACTGGATATTGCACTGAGTTATGCAGAAGAGTCTTAGTTTATTCAAACATTGAAAGGGCATAGACAATATGTAGGCAAACAAATAAGTAAGATCATCTCAGATAGTGATGATTGCAATAAAGAAAACATGAGATAGTATGTAGACAATAATAATCTAGTAGGTGGCCAGATAGAGTGGAAACTTCTAGAACAGGTTAAGGAGGCCTCTTGAGGATGGGCCATTGGAACTGAAACGAGGGGAAGTGAAGGTCTGAGAGCATGATGATGCCAGTCAGAGGGAGGATTCAACACATAGGACTGGGGGTTTGAAAACCAGAAGGCCCTGGGGCTGGAGCCCAGCAAGTTTTTCACAGGACATATGGGAATAGGAGACTAATGTCTTCAGCTGTTGGTGAGCCATCCATGTCACTGTGCCAGCATGGATGGAGCTCAGTCTCCAGATTTGGACTGCCTGTGTTCAAATCCCAGTCCACCCACTAGCTGTGTACCCTGGGGCTATTACTTAGCCCTCTGTGCCTCTTTTCCACATTTGTAAAATGGAGATAATAACACCATCTATCGCATTGCTGTGAAGATTAAATGTGTTATGACATGTAAACATCTGACAGATTCCAAGGGCCTGGAAGTGTTAGCAGCAATTACAGTTCATTCATCAAACATGTTCTGAGTGACAGCCAGGCCAGCCCAGGGCTGGGCACTCTCACAATTCCAGAAAGAAAATGAGGACATGAGAGAGAGTTAGCCAAAGTCCAGGTTTTGGTACCTGTGCTTACAGCATCCTCTCCCCAGTGGCAGCTGCCCCACTGTAAGCTGAGAGGGTCCTGCAGGAGGACACAGAGAATGTCCAGAGTCCAGACAGAAAGCTGGTGTCTGTGTTCATGACTCACACGGCCCATAGAGCAGGTGTGGGTGTCATGATTGGGCAGCAGGATCATCTCTTCTTGGCCCGAGGGCTGAGCCTTGGCCCGTGAGCCCATTCCCATCACTTGTCCCTCCCCATCACTTGTTTGTTGACAGGTTATCATGGCAACAGAGCAGGCACAGAAAAAAAAATCAATAATCAGCACAGAATAAAATGGAACAATTTAGACTTTGGTTTTAAATCAATTGAAATCCTGTCTGTGTGTTTCTTTCAGGTCCTGTTTGTTTTCTTCTGTCTTGGGGTATCTCTGTGTCTCCTGTATCAGAGAATAAAGTTATTTAAAAATAAAATCACCTCTAAGCTTCAGAAAAGGAGTTTTCTTTTTCCCCCACATAAAACGCCTGTGAGGGAAGACCCAGTCCCTCACCACAATTGCACAATGTTTGTGCAACGATTGCACAAAAGAGAACGAAAGCCCCAGGAGCAATTCCCCTGGGAACTGGGGGTTTGGAGGGCCAGGCTGCTCATTCAGGGCCTGATGAGGGAAGGCTTAAAGAGCAAATATTGTCATCCTTTGTTTTGAAAACCTCCATCAAGGTCTGACAGTGTTCAAGGATGCCAGTTGAGTGTTCAGAATGTTCCAGAGATTAGGAAGGAGGTCTGGTGATGGTTTTTTTCCCCAAGACATTAATTAGTAGTGCATGGGACACTTGGAACTTTGATTGGGCATGTAGCCAAGCACAAGAGTCAGAGGGGAAGGCTCAGTCCAGCCCTGGAGCTCGCCTCTGCTCTGTGGCTTGAGAGGAGACAAATGTGGCTCCCACAGGTTCAGAAACTGAAATGCTGGTCTGAGGAGTAGAAGTGGGCTCTGAGTAGGCCCTGGGAATAGAGAAGTAAGCAACAGAGACAAAGCTTCCTGTCCTCCATGGGTGCCATGTTTTAGTTGAGGGAATAATCCTGTGATTATACATTATGCTATAATACTACTATACTATACATGAGCAGCATGTACAGTCTATTAAATATTGATGTGGACCATGATGGGAAATAAAACAAACTTGTTGGGTATGTGTTTAGGGTTCAATTTTAGATAGGATGGCCAAAGACAGCCTCACTGCAAGGCTGACATTTGAGTAAAGATCCAAAGGAAGTGAGTGAGCCACCAAGATCTCTGAGGAAAGAGCATCCCAGAGAGAACAGCAGGTGCCCAGGCCTCAAGGCAGGAAGTGAACTCAGAGAGGTAATAATAATAGGGGTGCAGTGGGGTGGGATACAGATTGTTTAGGACTATGTAAGGATGTTAGCTTTGAATGAATTAAATGGGAGCTTCTGAGTAGAGGGGTGACATGATCTGACCTCGTTTTTGGCAGACCTCTGCTTTGGCAGAAGCAGTTGGGGTAATCCAGGTGGGAGATGATGGTGGCTCATTCAGGATGATCAGTAGTGGAAGTGGTGGGAAGCTGTCAGTCTGGACATAATTTGGAGGCTGAGCTGGTACCATTTGTTGTCAGATTAGATGTTGGGTATGGGAGAGAGGCGTCAAGGATGACTCTAGGAGTTTTGGCTTGTGTATTATTCAGGGCTCTATTGAGAAACAGAGCCAATAAGATGTGAAAGAACTGGCTCATGGGGTTATGGAGGCTGGCAAGTCTGAAAAACGCACGGTAAGCCATCAGGCTGAAGACCCAGGGAAGAACGATGCTGCAGTTCAAGTCTGAACTCCATCTACATGCATAGTTCCCTCTTGCTTGCGGCAAGCCAGTCTTTTTTCTATTCAGGCCTTCACCTGTTTGGATGAGGCTCACCCACATTATAGAGGGTGCTCTGCTTCACTCAAAGTCCACTGATTTAAATGTTAATCTCACCCAAAACACACCCTCCCAGAAATATCCAAAACAGCATTTGACCATATGTCTGGGCACTCTGGCCGAGTCAAGCTGACACATAAAAGTCACCATTGTAGTTTGACAGCTAGAAGAGTGGCATTGCTGATTACTGAGTGGGGAAGGCTTTGAGCGCACAATGTAGTTGGACAGGCAGAAGGTTGGCCAGGGGCACGTTCAGTTTGAGATGCCTATAAGACTTCTGGATGCCTATGTAGACAGCTGGTTTTTGGGTCTGGATTTCAGCAAAGAGGACCAGGCAAGGGATAGATATTCACAACTCATCAGCCCTCAGAGATGGCATTTAAAGCTGCAAGGAAGGATGAGGTCACCGAGGAAGGAAGCAGAGAAGGAAATGTTCAGTGGGCTACCCTCTTGTCGGGAAGTCAGGGCACAGGTCCATCCATCTGGCCAGCAGAGGCTGTGCTACTTCAGCTTCTGAGATCTCTGCGACCATTGAGCTCTGCCAGAGAGGTAGAAGCTGGGGGGGGGGGAGGGTGGAATTACTAGCGAGGGGGTGGTGGTGCAGGCCTCTGAGAACCTGCACTCTGGTTTGAAATGCTTCAGGCCTCAGCTCTGAGATGCGGCTAGTGATTTCCCATTTCATTTAGTTATTCAATCAATCCTCTCTTACTGAATGCCACCTCTGCTTCCTGTCTGTATCTCCCAGAGATGCACACATATCAGGAAGTCTGGTGGGCAGACACAGAAATGGAGTGAAAGGGGAAAATACAAGTGGGGAATGCAAGGTGCTAGGTCCCAGAGGAAGGACAGCTTGCCAGCTGTCCTCGAGGTGAGGACCAGTGCCTTCCTTGGGCTCTCCTGCAGCTGCCCTTGCCACTGCCCCTTTCCATGCATGTGTGTCTACCTTCTGGCTAAGGGCTCTGTTCCAGGCACCTGGACTCACCTGCCTTTCTTGCCTCTTGACCCTTGGCTCATGTTCTTCCATTTGGCCTCCTGGACTGTCATGCATCAGACCCAGATCCGTGAAATATCTCCTCCTTCCCATTCGGGAGATGGCCTTTCTCCTTTCCTTTGCACAGAGATTAAACTCCTGCAATCAATCCCAGAGTCAGTAATAGTGAAAGGCTTAGCTTGGACATGGTCCCAGCATGGAAAAACATCTTTTGGAGGTAACTGGAAAGTTCTATCATGCTTCACATTCCTTACAAGCTGACCTGTCAGCAGAACCTGGTGGAGATGCTATAGCCTGAGCAGCAGAAACATTGAGATGCTCTGAGCCCATTTCAGGTGCTGCCCCTTCCCGCTACTCATGCCTCTGCCTCTCTGGTCCAGAGCCCCAAGCTAACTCTCCAAACCTGGCAAAGCTGGGAGCTTTGTCACCACGTGTTCTGTCCCATGGTTGTGGCCAGCTCCACATGGCCCGAGCACTCCCATCCCCAAATGCCTGTGTCCTCCCTCCTGGCCCAGGCTGCAATCTTGCTCATATTTCAAGGGTAATTTAATCCATCTGGCCCTGATTCCAGCATCCCAAGAGTGCCCAATGGAGACTTAGGTGCCAAGATTTCCCCTCCACCTGGTTTTAAGCAGACCCCAAGTGGGCCCCAAGCCAGAAGTCCCCCTGTATTTATTTTCTGGGTGAGATGTTTCCTGCCCACTGGTGCAAGCAGTGGCCTCATGGAGAAGTCAAGGTGCGCTCTAATTGTGGAGGAACACTGCAGCCTGAGAGAGGCTTCCAGTCAGAGAGCAGGACTCAAGTGCACCATACAAGCCCGTGAGTTACAGTTGACAGCATGGCACAGAGGGGATGGGGCTGGAGAAGCAGGCTGGCTTATGGCTGGCTTTATTCTTGCTGTGATGTCCCTTCTTCTGGCCCTTCTTGCTGCTCTTTAGCATGTGGCCCCTTGGGCTAGTCCCCTGGAACAGGGTAGAAAGTGGAGGAGGCACCAAGGAAGGAGAAACTCAGCACTGTGGGCCCAGCCCAGATGCCAGGGGTTTGCTGTTGTCAGAGAAGCTTCTGTGGGCCCTTTTTGGGGGTGGGCACTTGCTATGCATGGTCTCTTTGCCACTACTTGCACCCCAATTCAATGAGTGGATACGGGCATGTCACTGGTGCCCTGGAACTCATGTGGGGCATTCTCAGCCAAAGCCCTGGGGTTCTGGACTGCCCTTCATCAGTTACATTGGGTTCAACCACCTGCTCATAATTACTCCTTCAGAAACCTGGGCACCTGTGGCGTGTGCCCTGGGGACTCTCAGAGCTCTGGGTGACCCCGAGGGCTCAGATGATGTGGTCTTCTGGTGACGTCATGCCAAGTGGCAGAGACAAAAGGCCAAGCCAGGACTTATGTGATGGCAGACCTGGGATGACAGGAGGAGGTTCTGAGATACCAAAGATCCCAGAGTAGAATTCACTGGGACTGGTGCGAGGGTGGTTCATACAAAGGACAGCCGAGCATGCATTTGAAAAGCTGCAGTTTGGGACAGCCATTGTGCCACTTGATGTGGGTCTGAGGGTTGCTTCCTAAGCATCGGAGGAGGGCCATCAAGCCTCCGCTTCTATGACATGAAAAGAATTGGAAGTGTTATACTTTGCAAATGTGCATACTTGACGATGCTGATTTTCTTTGTTATTGAATGTAGTCTGCTGGCTTGTTTCCACATTAGGAAAAAAATAGCACATTAAGTCATTTCTGTGCCCACTGTGCAAAATTTGAATTCTGATCTAACTTTGGATTAATACTGATACACTTTGGAAGAATATGTCTATACAAGTACAAACAATGAATATGCTAATTATCTTGATTCAATCTGCTCAGTAAACCTACCCTCTATTTTCCACTTTGACCCGCAGTCCCCAATAGCACCCATACATATTGTCAATGCTTTATGTGCTTCCTTACCCCAAGTCCTGGTTTATTAGCTTTGAAACATAAAAGTAAGAGGTACTGTCCTTTACATGCAGATTTAGACCTATATATTAGTAATTCTGAGAGATTGTCTGCCAGTCATGCTGTATAATTTGTTTTCATAGGCTGGTGGAAATACTGTGGGGGAAGCATCAGTTAGGGCTCCAAGAACTCCAAGAAGACAGGAGTAGTATTTGTCGTGTTCTCCATTGTACCTTGAATACCCAGCACTTGCTGGGACTCAAATCCTGTAGCGTCAACATGCCAGGAGAACATGTGACTTTCTTCCAGGGCACAGCTTCAATTTTCTGAGACTTGGCTGAGATGCGCTACTCCCCCTGGGACCGGGGACCCAGTCTGTGGCTCAGCTGCTTGGGTGCGGGTTTTGGAGCTAGGTTTGAGATGCTTGTCGGGCATTCACGGGGAGATGCCAAGTAGGTAGCTGCAGCTGTAAGTCTAGGAGAGGTAGATTTAAAATGGGCATAAATGTGGTTTCTAAAGCCCTGAGGGATGATTCAAAATCATGCAAGAAGAGTATAGGCAGAGAAAATAAGGTGGTGGGTTGCTGAGCTATATAGAGAAATTAGCCAGGCATGAGCAGGGTCAGCTAAGGGTCCTGAGGAGGGTTTGTAAAGCAAGGAGAACCAGGCGATTATGGTGCCGGAGGCCATTGAGGGAAAGCACTGTGTGTTAGTCTGCTAGAGCTGCTGTAACAAAGGGCCACAAGCTGGGTGGCTTACACAGCAGAAGTATTTTATTGTCTCACAGTTCTGAAGTCCCGAAGTCTGGTTGCTTCCTTCTAAAGGTTGAAGGAAGAATCCGTTCCATGCCTCTTCCCTGGCTGCTGGTGGTTTTCTGGCAATCTCTGGCCTTCTTTGCCTTGTAGAAACATCGCCTGATCTCTGCCTTCATCTCCACATGGTGTCCTCCCTGTGCGCATGCCTATCCCTAAATTTCCCCTTTTCATAAGGACACCAGTCATATTGGGTTAGGGCCCAGCCTACTCCACTGTAACCTCATTTTAACTAATTTGCAACCACCCTATTTCCAAATATAGTCACATTCTGAGGGACTGGGGGTTAGGACTTCAGCATGCTAATGGGAAGGACACGGTTCAACCCATAACAGGTATGTCAAGAAGAGGTGAATAGTCACCTGTGACAAGTCTTGAAGAAACATCCAGCAGAATGAAGAGTGTGAAGTCATGCTTGAGTCCTTCAGCCTGTGACTTGACTGGAGCAGAGCTAATGGAGAAGCAAGGGCTGAAGGCAGGCAGCTCGAGGACCACAGCTGGTCTGGAGCCCAGTCTTCTTCTCTGCTCTGTGCACTTTCCACTCTAGTCACTGCCTCTTGCAAGCTCTGGTGGAAGATTTTTAAGTCACTTAAACACCAAAAAGAAATTATTTGCTAAGGAAAAGCAGCATAGGGATATTTAATGTGTGATGGTATTATCAGTGGTTTTTATCTTAATTCCGAGGTTCTGGGGACTGGGAGTTAGGAAATACTGCCACTGAGTACCAACTTAGGGTAAGATTGCTGGGCGTTTGGGGTCCAGTCTTGTTACCTCTCATAGAATTGTACTGCTTATGGTGGCATTTTCTGTTTATAAGTAAAGGGCCAATAGAGGCAGGCATTGGGATTTTCAAGGAATCCTTAAAATTCCACCATCCCATCTTCTTTCAGAGCCAGCCTTCGCTGGATCTCTATGTGTTGCCAGTGACTGTTCTTCGAATAGTGGGCCCAGAGGCCCTCCCTGACTCATTGGATAGCCACCAGGTCCCCACTTGCAGGTCACACTGCACAGCCCCTGAGTAAAGTGTGATATTCACTCGTCCCAGGTTCTTCCAACTTTTTTGGCATCCCATTTTGGTCCCCTCTGATGGGCCCATTGTTCTGGAGTTTTCCTCTTTTTAGTGAATAAAATCTACTTTCAGAAGCCACTCACTTTCCTTTATGAAATGAGTAAATGCCACACTCCTCTTTGCTGGTGCACGAATCCACAGCCCCTTCCTTGCAGATTCTTTGTCACCTCTGCAGCAGGTGGGGGCTGTGGAGTCTTGCAGGGCCCCTCATGCCTCAGAAGTCACGTCAAGAGGCAGTGTCTGGAAGTAAGTGTATTGGAGGCCACTATTGCCCCAGACCTTATATTCCCATCCCCAGCAGCTAGAAAAACCAGACAAGGATCAGGGCAGGGCCAGAAGAGCAGGACATTCTCCAGGCTCTGGAAACAGGATAGCCTGAGAGTACTTCTGAAAAGCCTAGCCCCACCCTCTGGGCTTCCCTTGGAAAGGACTCTGGGGAAGAAATGGAGCCTGGCGAGCTTCTCACACCCTGAGATGACCAAACTCTTCTGTTTGAGCAAAGAGTTCCCCCAGAGCAAAGTATATTTGTATTTCTTTGACCCAAGGAAGCTGGAGACCATGAGGCTTGCTTAGTGCTGTTTCCATGGTGAGCCAAATCCTGAGATCAGATAGGAGGGTGCCTCCCTGCCAAATGAGAGTGGTCCTTGCACTGGGCAGTCACAGATTGGCTGTACCCAAGTTGGTGGCAGCCACCGACACTGCAATCCCTATACCTGGCTTAGGTTGTTGGCTTTGCTAAGAAAGCCTTTATATGGGGGATGTGGGATTGGCAGAGTACTGGCAATAAGGGAGTGTGGTCCCCACAGGTGATCAAGAGTCCTTGTAGAAGTTTCTTTGCCAGAATACCCTGACAGAAAAGAGGCACTCCTGTATCCCTTGGGTAAATTCCTAGCAGTGCTATTGCTGGGTCATAGGGTAGATCTATTTTTAATTTTTTGAGGTGATGGACATTGAGGAGGGTACTTGTTGGGATGATCACTGGGTGTTGTATGGAAACCAATTTGACAATAAATTTCATATTAAAAAAAAAAAAAGAAAAAGAGAAGAGGCTATTGTCCCGTCCATAGGCCCATCTGCTTTAAACTCTTTGAAAGGAACTAAAAGTCACAATGCAGTCTAAAAAATTTTAAAAACCAACGGGAAAAGAATCCTTTCCAAATGTGGTGAGAGGCTGCCTGTCTTGCTGAATGGTTGTTTATGTCTTGTGGTGTGAACAAGAAATATGATCACAAATGCCCAAACCACTTCCTTGGCCAGTGGAGACCTAAATCTTCTGCCAACCAGGGCACTGCGTTTAATCCTTTGACCCTGTCTTGTGTTTGACCTCAGAATTCCCCTTCTTCCCTCTGGGGCTCTCCCAGAAGCCTGAACTTTCCCACATTTTCCTCCTGGTAAGTTCCACTGAACCCACTGGATTGCTGGAGTTCAGATGGCATGTGGGCAAGAACTGGCCAAGGTCTAGGGGATTCGAGTGGGGTCTGGACCTTGAGCTAGCCCTCCATGGTCCCCAGCTCCAGACCTGGAACAGAGTGGGTATTCAGAATACTTGTTCAGGTAGATACAATGAACTGTAGAAGTCCAATTAGGACATGTGGAATCTCCCTGACTTCTACCTGCTTCCCTAGGGAGGCTTGGCAGTGGATCAGATGATGCTCACTTCTCACAAAAGTGCCTCTTGGGATGTTTGGGAGTGCGTGAAGGAGACAGAGGTCTGGGTCTGAAGGGGATGCCCATGAGCGGTGAGGTAAGAGGAAAGGCCAGGTTCATTAGTATGATTAAGAGAGAGACTATGAGAACAATCCTGGGCCATAGAAAGGGCTACAGGATGGCTTGCTATAATAAAATCTGGAGTAAAGAGTTGGGTTTAAGTGTGAGCTCCGTATGTTGCTTAACCTTTCTGCACCTTGAATTTGCCATCTACATGATGGGACTAATAATCAAGACTCTTCCTACCCCAAAAGTGGGATGCAGAGCTCAATATGAGCTAACAAACATTTGTGGCTCTTAATTGCTATGCATGTTGAGGGATGAGTCGTATCCTCTAGTTATGGTTTATACAAATATGTGGTTGGCCCAGTGAGTTGTGGGCCTCACTCCTGAGTTATCTGGGCACCGGTTTCTTCTTCTTCCATTGGTTCTTCTCTTCTCATCTCTGACCTTTCTCTTCTGTATTTCTCCCAAGCGCTAAAATTATTATTCACCATCACTTCCTCAAGCCTGCGCAGGGTGTCCCAGGGCAGGAGTGCTTTCCTGGTGGGCAGAGGCAGGCAGGAGAAGGCAGTGGTGGGATTGAATATCAGCACCTCCTGCTTGGAGACAGATGTCACATGAGGCTGGTGGGCAGTGATGGTGATGTTTTGACACGCGTCGAGTGGTTTTGATTCCTGAAGGTGCACGTCAGAGCAGTGAGACATGTTTGGATAAATCAGAACCAACCGGAATCTGAACTCTTTCTTATACCAACAGTGCAGCTTTTCTTTTTCTTTTCTTCCCAGTTTTCGTATCTGCCTGCTCAGCGGGGCTGGACCATCCAGGCTAGAGTGAAACTACCTTCATTCTTCTCGCTGGACGATGGGTCTTTTCCAAGGGTGGGCTGGGGTGGGACAGATTTTTTGTAGTTTTGGGGTGGAGAAGCAGTTCCCTCCTGTGGGTGCTGAGTGTAAGCACTCCAGAGCAGACACCATTTGGACAGTTGTGAATTCTGCATGTCTATCTCCCTCCCTCCTCCTCCCTCAGGACAACTTTGTAAATGGATCCCAAACCTAAAATCTCCAGAGATTGTTAAGGAGGGTGTTGCGGGTGCCAAAGGGCTTAAACCAGCAGCAGAGGTTTTGGGTCAGATTTGTACCTATAGACCCAACAGGGGCCGTGAGAGCCAAGTAGAGCAAATGCTTGGGTCATACTTGCTGACCATCATATTCCAGACAGGACCACTTGGACATTTTTTAACTGCAGAGTTATTTTTGGAAACAGCTCTCTCAAAGCTTCGTGGCCTCCTGGCTACCCACACAGCAGCCTTTGTCAGATTTGTGCTGTTGTGGCACAAATATTAATTGAGCCCCTATTCCTCATCATGCTCTGGGGCCACACAGGTGACAAAGTCTTGGTTTCAATGGCCAGAAACTCATCTTCTAGCAAGAGAGACTAATACGTATACAGGATAGAGGCAGGCCCAGGAATGAGGCAAGAGAGAGGAAACACACTTCTCTGGGTGCAGGATGATCTTGGAAGGGTTCCTTGAGGAGGCAGATGAAGAACTCGTGTGAAAGATGAACAGGCATTAACAGGAAGAGGCAGCAGCATGGAGGGGGGAGGGGAAGGGTATCAATTATCCTGGTTTGCCATGGAATGAGGGGGTTCCTGGGACATAGGGTTTTCAGTGTTAAAATGGAGACAGTTCTGAGCAGACTGGGATGGTAGGTCACCCTAGGCAGTGAAAGGGCCAGGACTTTCAGAGTTGGAAGGACCTAGGTTTGAATCCCAGCTCTGCTACTTAAAACCTTTGTGGCCATGGGTAAATTGTTTAACCACTCTGAACCCTAATTTCTCTGAATCCTAACCCTGAGAATATACATAAGACTCTGCCTAACCCAGTGGTATCAGTAACAGGTAGTTATTTAGATGGAAAAAGCAGCATTTTCAAAAGCCAGGCAGAATATGGTTGGGGCAGAGTACAAAGAAGGGTGTGGTAAGAGGTTGGCTGGAGATAGCAGGAGCCAGATTAGAAAGGGTCTGAATAGCATCCTAAGGAATTTAGATTTTTTCCCCTAGGACAATGGTTAATCACTGAATTAATTTTAGAAGATGAGTAAGACAAGCAGATTCCTGCCTTAGAGAGGTTGTTCTGGAAGCAGAGGGGAGTAGATTAGGATTTGAATCTGGAGGGGGCAGGGAGGGTAAGGATGATGTAGTGAAGTGATCGGGAAAAGGGAGTATATTCTAAGAAAAACAGGAAAGCTAAGTGGAGAATTCCAGAGGAGGCCATCAGCCAGCTCAGAGTTATCCTGGGAGCCCCAGAGGTTAAAGGGACAGGAATGTCATCTTCTGAGTTTTAGGTGCTGTCTGTGGACTGTGGCTACATGCTGGGCTGGACTGGAAGGTTATGTGCTTTCGAAACAGATCTGACACCTGGGAAACTATGTGAATGAGGATGACCTCATGAGCTTCTTGGGATGTTTTGAGTCCTCTGGCTAATGTGCAGGTCCTTCCTCTCTTTTCTTCATCTTCTTCCTTGGCTTCATCCTGCATGGGAGGCTTCTTGCCAGTGCTTTGACATCTCGTCATCTCCATGGTGATGGAACAATGGTGTCCTAAACATATGACCTCACCGTGTGGTTATGCAAAAATGTATACTGGAAGGGGCGCTTTGGGGGTTTGATGAGTCTGGTTGGGATAGGAAACCCTCTGGATCAGATGCCTTTGGAGCAGCTCCCCAGCCCTTGGGAGAGGATGGACCAGCCCTGCAGTGGAAATAACTTGGACTAGACCTCTGACAGTGGTCTCAGCTGCATTAGCAATTTGGAATTGGGAATGATTTTCTGTAGATAATAATCAGAAGAAGTTATAGAGGAGAAATGACTGATCTCAACTAAATAAGTTGTGTTTTGTGGTATGCGAATACTTCAAATAAATGAAAAAGCAAAAGACAAATTTGGGGAACTATTTGCAGTAAATGTAATGTACAGTTACCCTCAATATGCAAAAAGGTGAAAAGAGATTAAAAATCATAATAACTAAGGAAAAAACTCCTAGTAGAAAGTATGACAAAGATATAACCAGAAAACTGATAAAGGGAAAGATTCATTCATTCATTCATCCTTTCAATAAATTTATTGAGCACTTACTATGTGGTAGGCGCTACTTTAGATCCTGGAAATATAGCAGTAAACAAAACAGGCAAAAATCTCTGCTCTCCGGAGTGCCAATGCTTTCTACTATTTCTCTCTCTCTTCTATAACTTTTTAATATTATTTTTTACATTAATTCCAGATAAGTTCTTTATTCATCTGAGATTATTTTCATATAAAATTGAATTGAGAATTTATTCTCCCCTTCTAATGTAAACCATGTGCCCTAACGATTAATTAATGAATCCTATCTCTCCTCACTAGCTCCCTTTTATGACTGTGGCTTTGTGCCATGTCCAATCTCATGGGCTTTATATGTTGGGAAGGATTGTGACGAAGATAGCTGGGTCACTGTATCAGCTGCTGTCTCCGTGAGATGGCCCTCACAGTCTGATTTGTTTGGTCTCTTACCTGAATGAATCATTAGAGATTTTTGATGTCATAGAACGAAGAGAACTTATACTGCACAGTTTCCAAAGCTGATTTTAAGCATTATCATCATGCTTTGTGTTTTGTCATGTTCCTAAAACTTAAATATTCTCTCCTCTCTGGGACATGAGATTGTCACACATGGATGTGGTTGCTGGGGACTGTTCTTCAATGCACTAATGCAGCCATCACAAGGATGTGCGGTGCCTGTTAGAGCCATCCTTCAAGTCTTGGTCTTTCCCTCCTTTTGTCCATACACTTCTTTAAAAAAATGTTTGGGAAAAAATTTGAAAAAATTGAGTTTGCCCCCAGAAACATGTTATTTCTTCAAGTCTGCTTTATGTCCCACAGTAAAGTTTTAAAAAATGTTTTTAATAGGCCTTGCGTGTTTTCTCATTAAGATTATTTTTAGGTTTATTATCATTATTTCACTACTCATTTAAGTGGAGTTTTTTTTTTCACGATTGTATTTTCTATTATTATTCACTAGCTATTTCTGGTATAACAGTAATCTATAGATTTGTGTATTTTTAGCTTGTAATTGCTTACCTTACTAAACTGTTACTAGTTTTGGTAGTTTCTCTCTGAGATTTATTTATTTATTTTTTGTGTGGAATGTAGTATCTTCTATCAGTAATGATAATTTGATCTCCTGGATTAAAAAATATATATTTCTGTTTTATGTTATTGGCTGGAAATAGAACATGTGTAGCCATCGTAGGGATAGTAGTCAGACTTGCCTCATTCCTAATTTTAGTGGACGTGAGCCTATTGTTTGACCATAAGCAGGATGTTGATCACAGCCTTCTAGACTGCTAAGTTTACTTTTTCTTTTTTAATTCACAAAATGTATAAAAAATACATCCTTAGACTCTTGTAGGGATTTTTTTTCTTTGACATATTGATGTGAACTAGTGTATACTTCCAAATCTTAAATCACCATTACATACCAGGGATAAATACAGTATTAGTCATACTGAGTTATTCTTTTAATATATCCTACATTTGATTTATGGGTTTTTTGGGGGATTTTTACATCTACACTTATAAGTAAGATTGATCATTATATGTGTGTGTGTATGTGTATATACAGTATTACAAATATAATGTTATATATATTTGTATTTGTGTATTATCTTTTCCAGGTTTCTCATTAAATTATGTTAGTCTTATAAAAAGAATTGGGATGCTTTCCATCTTTTTCTCTGAAAATTGAAGGAACTCATCCATAAAACTGTCTTAGCTCACAGCCGTTTGTAGAGACAATTCCTTCACATTATTTTCCAATTTATTTCATGTTTAATGGTCTATTCAAAGAATACTCTTCTTAAGTCAGTTTTGGTAACTTATCATCCTAGAAAATTGTCTATTTCATCAAGATGTTCATAGTAATAAACATAGACATTCTTCCTTAATTGGTCACGGGATGAACCTTAATTAAGTTTACCCTGATTTTCCTTGGAGCAGTTGAAGCAAACTGAGGCAAACAGCACAGAGAATTCAAGGAACCACGATGACCACAGCACATTCTCCGGGTTCACAGCTTCTGAGCTCCAGCCTCTACTTCCTTGTCCTAAAGGGCTTGCAGTTTTTCAAATACCTTGCCTGAATTTTTTAGTTTTTAGTTCTATACAGACTCCAATGAGACAATTCCATTTTAATACTAGAATTCCCTCCTAGATATCTTGACATTCTTGTAGCCAAAGCCACATGTGCCAGAGGCACTCAGAGCCTCTTCTTGGCTCTCCTTCCTTCCTGTCTGGTCTTCAGCATGAAGGCATCCCTCTCACTATAGGTAAGAATAGCCCCTTATACCTGGAGCCGGGGGGTGGGGGTGGCTTTGTCTCAGCACAGACCTGATCCTGCCAGTAGTCACTTAGCTACGTAATGAACACCAGGGTGGAATGCTGCTTCTTTCACAGCAAAGGAGAACGATAATATATTTCTAAAATCAACTATTTGTTTATCCTTAAGAAAACAGTTCTTGATTGAGAGCATCAAAATGTTTCAATCCATTGTAAAAGTTAATATAAAGGAGGCAAAAGCTGCAAATTATTAGAGAAAACCAGTAGTGTTTGGAAGACAAACACTTCTAGTTTATGGCCAACTCCCCAAGATGGATCTTCATCATTCAAACACCAGTTCATACCTCCTCAACTTGGAGAGATAGGAGGTACAGGTGTTCTAGAGCCAGAGAGGTACAGGTGTTTTAGAGCTAGAGCAGAATGATGGGTGAACTGGAAGTTTTGCTCAGAAACTGACAGGGAAAGAGGTGAGCTCTGGGCCTGGGGATCTGATCCTCATGTGGGCAGCCCTTGTTGCTGGGAACCCACAGAAAACACAATCAAGAAGGCCAAGTCCAAGCAGTTGAGTAGTGTTATAGTGCTGTCATAGACATCTCACTGTAGGGGCCTTTTCTTCCAGAAGGGGACTCTTGAGGTATTTCTTCCCCTATTTATTCATAAAATGCTGGCCATAACCACTGAGGGATCCTGAAAGATGGTGAATAATTTCAAACAGTCCAGTAATCATGTTCAGACCATAAGCCATGCTGGGAAGAGCTAGCCATGGCCAACAAGCTTGATCTCAAAAACGGGGCTTGCTTGGTCTTTTCATTCACATTAGGAACTCCTTGTCGTGTGGACTTTGTCTTCTCTTTTGACCCACTCTCCCCTAGGCAGACATTTGTTCTTGTTCACTGCTGTGGACAAAGTGCCTAACCAGCCTGAGTCTGGGCAACTAGTTCAGTTCAGAAACCTGAAGTAAACGTATCTCTGGAATGACTGCCATTCTCCATGCTCTACCTGTCCTTCAATGGCTAGGTCAAGTTCTAGCCTCTCCAGAAAACTTCCTCTTGATCACCCAGTCCAAAGGGATCTCTTCGTTCCATAAGCTTCCAGAGCATTGACTTTATGCATGACTTCTGGGTCTCAGTCATGCAACAAATACACTTAGCAAATGTTGAGATGATGATGATGGAAAATTGAATGAAGGCTTTCCACTTGTGAAGACAGCCTGGCTTTTAGGTAGAGATTGTGGAGCTCAGGAACAGGTCTGGACCACATTAGCTCTCTTCATTCTGCTGTTATCTTTTTTTTCAAATGGCTCCAGATTATATTAAGCTGATTTCTGGTGCCAGCCTAGAAAGCCCATCCTGAAGTGTCCCAGGGGTTCCTATGGGCACATCCAAGGTTTATGAGGCAGCCGTCTCTGGGCAGAGCCAGGCAGTCAGGGCCTGTGTGTCTTGCCATTTATATCCAGCCTTGGAGTGTGTGGGACACATTTCCATGGGGGATTGTCTTTGTGTTTGCTAGGCTCAGGCAGTTCAAGTGCAGCCATGCTTGACTCTATGGCTCAGTGCTTTAGGCCCAAAACAGCTCTGGGTAGAAGTTCAGCTCATTGTGTCCTGTATGACTCTGGTCAGTCCCTTTCACTGGGCCTTGGTGTGCCCATCTGAAAAATAGGGGCATTGGACTTAATCTGAGGCTCTTTTTACTCTGATATTCTGTGACACATTTGGGCTGGTTGGATGAAGGAACTAAACATGAGTTGTAATAGTTTGTAAGTACTGCCATGAATCGTACCCGAGACTGGGTGGCTGAAGCAACAGAAACTTATTGACTCATGATTCTAGGGGCCAGAAGTCCAAGGTACCAGCAGGGTCAGTGCCATTCTGAGGCCACTGTCCTCAGCTTGCAGATGGCTGTCTTCTCCCTGTGTCCTCATTTGGTCTTTCCTCTGTGTGCGTGCATGCCTGTGTCCAAATTTCCTCCTTAAAATGACACCCAGTCAGATTGGATTAGGGCTTACCCCTATGACCTCATTTTCACTTAATCTCCCCTTTAAAGACCCTGTGTCTGTATACAGTCATATTCTTGGGTTCTGCAGGTTAGTCCTTCAACACATGATTCTGTGGGGACACAGTTCATCTGGTAACTCTGGAGGGAGAGGGCCAGTGTTTAGTGAAAACTCTGGTTCAAAGAAATGTTTTTATCAATTTCAAGAATTAGTAGCCAGTAGCAGCTTGAACTAGGCTTTGAAATGCCATGTGAGGGTCCTTGGGACCTTCTTTAATGAATAGGTGGGTCGATCTGTAATTGGCATACTGACTTCTATGTGCGAAGATAAGGTGGGGTGGGGGAAGGTAAACTGATGGAGAAGTGAATCTGCCCCTGAGTCTGAAGCTGAAGATGCATCCAGGGCAGGATGGGGATGTGAGGGTGAAAAAGTGAAATGAGGAACATTAGGAAGGCCCTAAATTATGGATGAAGGGGCTTAGCCGTCTCCAGTAGCAGACGGAGAGGAAAGTGAGTAAGAGGTGCTCAGGTGGTTCCCTTTCTGGGGGAGGTAACTTGAAAGGCAGATCCTGGGTGGGCACCCTGCCCTGGGACCTAAGTCACTTCCAGTGGAATTTCTAGGGCCCTGGTGAGGGATCAGCAGCTTCCATGACTCTCCTGAAGTCCCCTTATCTTTGCAGTCTTCACACGAGGCCTGTCTGTAAAATTTGGCCTTTGAAGTAAGTTTACACAGGAAAGGGCCTGTATGAGAGCTGGGCCTCTAGAGATGGTCCAGTCCAAATATCTCATTTTAGAGAGTGGGAAACTGATGTTCAGAGAAATAAACATCGGTCTACATTCAGGTTATACATTCCATTGTGAAGAAAGGAAGATGGGGTCTCAGGCCTCCTGACCCCCAGTCCATGGCTGCTGCGTTGTCATAACAGGAACACAGGTGTCACAAGCAGACAGGGTCCTGGTCCTGGCAGGATGTGGGAGATGCAGCAGGGCATCAGTTCACGTTCTGCAACGTTCTCGTGCTGCTGAATGTGGAGCACTAAGCAGCAAACTCAGACACTGATCTGCAGCGCTCCTGTGTGCCAACGGCCCCGGTATCTTCTCAGCAAATGCAGATGGAGTGACTTGGTCTCAGGATTCTAAGTGAGCTGGTGAGCAGCACACCCCTGAGGACACACAGAGCCGTCTCCTGGGGCTAGTACTTCTTAAGGTCCCCTGTCTGTCCCCAGGCCTTGCTCGTCCCGCTGAAGGATTAAGTGAGGCTCACTTCCACACCACTGGGGTCATGGGCTGTCAATGGCAGGGGAGGGCGGCAGGTGTGTGGGGTGGTGGGGTGGGCTTGGCCTGGCATTTTGATTCTCCCAGAAGACCATAACAAGCTCGAGCTGGAAGCAGAAATGAGAGGCCCAGACACGGCTGCCTGAGAACAGCCATGTGCTGCCTTCACCAGGCTGGGAAGCTGAGCTGGCCCATGATAGGTCGTGGGGCCTGGGTGCTGCTTTCAGTGTAAATTAGTCCCACTGTCATGAGCATGTGCAGATTTATGACCCAGTCTTTAAACTAGTCAGACCCCATATAGGGCACTGAGAGAAGAGACACAATCAGACCCATACAGGGGTTCAGCTCCAAGAACCGCAGTCAACTGTTCCTGGTAGTCATTGCTGAAGTAGGTGTATGTGGGAATGAGACAGAGAGACAGAGAGAGAGAGAGAGAGAGAGAGAGAGAGAGGGAGAAAGAGAGAGAGAGAGAGGGAGGAGGATATTGATTGGTTTACATACTGATGGGAGAGACTGGGGAAGTTTTCCTGGGTATCAGCTTCCCCAGGACATTTCAGAATTGATTTTCCACTGAGGGAATCAACAGGGACTGGCTAAGGGCTAAAGCAGGTCAGAGTTTAGGATTTCTGTCCTTGGATCTTAGCAGGTGTCTTTGGCAACAGTGATGAAGTTTAGGGCGAGCACAGACCCAAGTGCTAATTTTATGTGTTTTGTTCGGTGGCACACTTTCTCCATCACCGGGCGGGTTGCAGTATATAGACAGGCTTGGTCACATGTGTGCAGCCCATTGAAGGCATCTGACAGCTGGAACCCGTGTGGTTTGGAGGCAGATGCAGGGCAGGGGCTCTCTGAGCTGGCCAGTGAGAGGGTACAGAGCTGGCAGGCTGACCCAGCTGGAGCCTTCCTTGGCAGTAAAGGGGTTTTAATGTGGCCAAAGTATGTGTGTTGTTGGGCTGAGAACTGAGTCAAAGGGATTGAAAGTCCAAAATGTTGTTTGACAGTTATTAGTCTTTTGTTATTTTTTGTGTGCGTGTCTGTTTGTCTACTTAATAATATAGTAACTGTTTCAGGTTTAATTGATTATAAATAATTCTATGTTTTATTTTTGTAGAAACCTAGAGGGCTAATCGAATCTCCCCACGTCTTAAAATGTCAGAGCTGGGGTTCTCTCAGGGCTGGTCTGGTCCCGTTCCCCCATTTGATTATCAGAAGTTAGGTCCTAGAAAGGAGAGCTGACTAGCTCAGGGTCACTGAGTGAGGCTGCAGGTGGGACTCACGTCTCCCACCTCTGCCTACCCTGGACTGTGTGAGGACTCTGGGTGTATGACCAGTATGGACCTGAGGTTGTCCTGATGGCAAGCTGTGGTGGCTGATTTGGGAGTTCAGTATCATTAAGAGCAAGCAGAGGTGAGGGATTCTCTGGGTAAAGGTACCCTAGACAGGTCACGTAGTGATCAACCATGATTCCATCATGTGTGCGTGGGTCTTTATAGTGTGTAATGTGCTGACATGCACATTATCTTCCTCATCTCCCTGTGCTATAAGAGCCCCGTTTTATGGATGTGGAAACTCATGCTTATGGAAGCCAATCCTTAGGGGCTCCTGAATATCCCTGTTTCCTCTAGATTTTTCTTCCGCATTTTTCCATCATTTACCTCTCTAGCCCCACCATCCCCTACTACCAGGATCTTGCCAGGAGCCTCCTCTCTTGTTCTGTGTTCCTCCACTCTCTGCTAATTTCAGCTCAGTCCTCTTGACCCTTGCTGATGTGTGACAAGGAAAGGAAGGCAGTGCAGGGACAGGGGATCTAATTTCTCTCTTCTCTTGCTTCCCAATGAGTCACACAGGTAATGAGCTTGGACACATCAGACCATCATCCATATTATCCCTTTGTCTCTCCACTGGCTTCCCTTAGGAATAAAAGCTGAAGCCTTTCCCCTACGTTTCTGGCCCTCATGCTACCTCATTTCTTTTCTGACAATCCCCAATATGTTTAAAAGAAATGTCTCCATCTCTTGCCGTCATTTCTTCATGCATTGTAGTCTATCTAGTTCTTACTCCCTTGACCCAAGCTTCAGGGTCGCTGATGTCACTTGTTTGCCAGACTCCACAACATTGCCTAGTCCTCATCTTCCCTGCACCCTTTACTGCTGGCCACCATCTTCCTTCTAGGAACTCCTCTCTTGGTGTATCAGGAGATCCTAGGCTGTGCTGTGGTTACAAATGATCCCAGTGGCTTAAAGCAAAGAGGCTGATTTCTCTCTCGTGCTGAGCTCTGGTTCTGCTGCATTCCCGCCTCACCCCTGGACCCGAAAAGTAGCCTCTACTGGAACATATGTGGTTACTGTAAGCAGAGGAAAGAGAGCTCTCCAGAGTATCGCATCAGCTTTGAATGCCTGCTGGAAGTGACATACCACTTTCACTTACAACTCATTGGCCCAAAAAAGTCATATGTTTCTGCTTCCTTTACAAAGGGGAGTCAGGAATCCAGTGGCACCATGCTGCTGGAAGGGGAGGCAGGGCTATTGGATGCACAGAACTCATGACTGCCCTACCTCATCGCCACCCTGACTCTTTCTGCCTCTCTGGATGCCCCTTGTTTGCCTTCTTTCCTGGCTGCCCTGGGCCTTTTCTCAACTCTCAGTTCTTCAATGCAGCATTCTCTGATATGCTCCAGTGTGCCCTCTAGACTTTTTTTCCTCCCTCATCTACTCCAGTCCTTTTACTAGAGCTTTCTTTGCAGACATCCCTGAAATATGTGTTTCCACTCTGACCTCTTTCCTGACTTCTGGTCTAAATTTCAGACGTGTCCCAAACCAGACTCTGTATCCTTTCCATCCAAAGGCAGCTCCTTGCACCTGTTTTCCTCCTCCAGAGATGCTGGAGGCCCACTCTAGTCTGTCTACTACAGCTGCCTTCCCACCAACCTTCTTCCACCGGGAGCAGACTCCGTGATTTTACCCTCTAGACTCACAGCTGCACTCCTAGTGCTCCTGGCGATCAGACTTCTAAGTCCCCAATCCTGTGCCCTTCCAAGCAAAAAAACTTGGATGGTAATAAATAGAGCCATTTAGCTCTAACAGGCTGAGCCCAAGGAGAGGGTGAGGCCTGGGAGGAAGAGTGGATCCAAGGAGCTCTTGGCACGTCTGGGGCTTGGTAATGCACTCTTTCCCATCTTCGCGAAGGCCTGATTCAGTTACGCCTGAGCAGCTGGGGAGCATTGCCTCAGATGCCTCCTGCAGCCCTGATGCCCTGGCAGTCCCTGTGTCAGGCTGCCTGCCGTCTGATTGGCCACGCGGAGCCTGGCCAGATGGCCTCTGGGCCCTGGCTGCGTGGGAGGTGAGAACTCCACGTCCCGGGCCTGGCTAGCCCTTGCCTCGTGGGCGCCAGCTTTTGATTGGGAGATCCCAGGAGCTTGGATCTGTAATCTGAAGTTTCTGGGCCTCGGGTGAAGGAAAGGAGAGGGCCCCTGGTTATTGGTGAGTTTTAAATTCAGTTCTTCATGGTCGTCAGCCTTCTTGCCAGAAGGACAGGGGCAGTGGTGAGGCAGGATGGCTCCCCCCGGGACCAGGGAGAGCAGTCTGTTCTGCTGTGTGGTGGCTGGGTCCCGGTCTGCTGGCTGAGTGGTGGGGATCAGACGTAGGAGAACGGCTATTTGGGGCAGACAGCCTGTCTGCTTTGAATCTGCAGGGGAAGTACCTGGGGATCTGAGTGAGGGACTGTGTTCATCCTGACCTACGGGGTGTATTGCCTCTCTGGCCTTAGGGGGAACTTGTTCTCTCTGGTTGGAACAGTTTGTTTCTCTCCAGCTTCCTCTCCACTGACCTAGCCCCTGCTCACTCTGTCCCTGTTACAGTGGTCCCTGCTGCTGCTGCTCACAGGTGACACACATATTCTGCCTCAGGGCCTTTGCTCTGCTGTGCCCTTTGCCTGGAACACTGTTCCCTGTCTGTTCACATGGCTACCTCCTCACTTTCTTTAAGTATTTGCTCACATCTTACCTTTCAATGAGGCATATGCTGACTACCCTTTTTAATTTTTTAATTCTGCAAACTACCCCCGCCCTGCCATAGCACACCTAACCTCCCCTTACCTCACCCTTTCTTTTTCCATACCACTTATTATCTTGTAACGTACAACGTAAGATGTACTCCATATTCCTTTCGCTTATTTTTAAATCTCTTTCTCTCTTTGCTGGAATGTAATCCCCCTGGGGACGGGGATCTTTGCTCTGCTTACTGCTAGAGAATGTCTGCTATATAGTAGGTACTCGGAAATACATGCATCTGTCAAAAGAAGATAGGGATGGGAGCTGACTCCACCTTGCAAGGGTGGGAGTCCAGTGGCTACTGTCTAGGAGTAGGCTTTCCAGTGTTTGAGGATCCACTGTTTTTCAGCTTCACCTTCAAATGCTGCAGACTTCCCACCAGGGAGGTGAAGCTAAAGAGACCCAAAGGCCGAACCGGAGAGGAGGCCCCACTGCGATAAACATGTGGCACAGGCCTGGACTGTGAGCTGGGTGAGGCAGCGGCTCAAAGGGTGACATCTGCAGTATTCGGCGTCCGGATCTCTTGTGAGCCGAGCCACTGGCGGCTTGTTAATAATGGTGGTTAATAAACTGTACAGTAGCTTTGTTGGGTAGAAGGGCAGGGATGGAGTTACAGCTCCATGCTGGGAGGTGGTATGGCTGTAGTGAATCCCAGCTGTGCGGTAGCCTGTAGTCCACTGCAGTGTCCAGGCAAATGAATGACATATGTTTAGAGACTGAAAGAAGGTTGAAAAACATCATGCCCCTCTCCTGGGTCATGCCTTTTGGTAGGTTGCTCTGGGTTCAAAGTGCAGGCTGGGAGAGCTGGGGGGCTTGGCGGGCATTGGATAGCAAATCCCCAAATTGCTTGCTTGTAGAAAGCAGCTACCAATGACCTAGCCTTTTCTGCTGCATCTGTACCTTTGGCCTTCCTTCTCCCCCTCCCCCCAACCCTGCTGTGCCTAAGGTCTTCCTTTCCCAACCCTCCATTATCCAAGGCCCTGCCTTCTACACAGGTGTAGAATGTATGTAACCTGACCAAACTGTGAGTGTGGGTTGGTGCTAAGCATTGCCATTTGCTGTCAGATGCAATCCCAGTTATCCCAGAAGAGGAGGCCCTACAGTGAAAGTTGATCTAATCTTTACGATCAGGAGGGAGTTCGCAGTGATTAAAGAGCCATTTCCTGCTGACATGTTGGTACCAGCAGCTTCCAAGTTGTATAGGAAAGGAGCTGACAGGCAGAACCCTGGGAGAGTGGCTGGTCCTGGCTAGGGCAGTGTCGGGCTGGTCGGCACTTGTACATGTGATCTCATGAGGCCATCTTGGCACTTCCCTCTTCAGTGTATGCTGTTGGGGGATTGTTCACTGTCACGGTCAATGTTACCTGAGAAGGCTTAAGTTTTCACTGAGACAGCTGCCATGTGTGAGCTGTGGTTACTTTCCAGCTCTGTGAAGGACTGGAGGATCCAGAAAGAAGAGAGCAGGCTTCATTCTTCACATAGGCTTATCCCAGGACAAGAAGAAGGACGTATGCACTTTATAGGGTCTTCTTATAGAAAGGTAAAGAGGGTCCGTGGGAGGCCAGACCTTAGATGAAAGCAAAGAGCTTGGGGAGAAAAATGGGAGTGTAGTGTGATACTTTTAGATGCAAGTTAAAAAAAATCCAACCCAAACCATCTTAAGCAAAGTAAGGGATTTATCATTGGCTTAAGGTCTTCCAGGAAAGGTGTGGCTCAAATGGCATCATTGGGGCTTTGTTCACTCAAGTCTTTGGCTGTTGTCCCCTTTCCCCTGCTCATCTTGCTGCTGGCTCTGTTCTATAGACAGCTCTGTCTTCGGGCTGGAGAAGATGGCGGCCAATAGCCTAAGACCCATGTGCTCCTGGCTTGGCACCAACATCAGATCAAAAGAGACTTTATGTCCCCACTTATGTAGAGAAGACGTAAGACTGGTGCCACGTGGTCATTTGGCATCACCATGTGGATCCCTGTTGCGAGTGGGTTGGGCCAGGAGGGCATGGTAGTGAGTGTGTACCCACTGAGCTCCATGACCACGTGGGTCAGGGCACCCACGATGGGAGCCACAACAATGTTCCACTTCCTCTGCCACTCCTCTCTTGGGCTCATCTTTCCTTCCATTTACCACCCCTATGGCCCAGGGGTTACTCACTTTGGGTTAGAATGAGAAGGTACAAATTAAAAACAATTTTTTTTTATGTTTTTTAAATTTATTTTTGAGACAGAGACAGAGCATGAGTGGGGGAGGGGCAGAGAGAGAGGGAGACACAGAATCCGAAGCAAGCTCCAGGCTCTGAGCTGTCAGCACAGAGCCTGACATGGGACTCGAACTCATGAATGTGAGATCATGACCAGAGCCGAAGTCGGACGCTTAACCAACTGAGCCACCCAGGAACCCCTGAGAAGGTACAAATTTTAAAGAATAAATGCAAATTTTTTCATTTCAGATCAATTGTACATGCTGGACAACTGCTGAGAAATTGCTCCAATCCAGTTACTGCTGGGTGACTCCTGTTTTCCTCCTTTTGAAATAAGGATGTGTAGTTGTCCTGTATCCATCCCACCATTGTATGTCAGGTGTGTAGGGGACAGATAAAATGTCACGTTTGTTCACAGGCCTTTAGACTGGAAGAGGACCCATGCCTATGGGGCCTCATTGGTATCTGGACCTGAGGGGGTTTTTTTGTTTGTTTTTGTTTTTGTTTTTAGTTTATTTATTTATTTTTGAAAGAAAGAGAGAGAGTGAGAACAGGGGATGGGCAGGGGGGTGGAGAGGGAGGGAGAGAGGGAGGCTGACAGCGCAGAGCCCGATGCAGGGCTTGATCTCGTGAACCATGAGATCCATGACCTAAGCTGAAACCAAGAGTTGGAGACTTAACTGACTGAGCCACCCAGGCACTCTTGGACCTGATTTAGATGGAAAGACCATGGATGTCAAGCTGGGGACCTTGCTGTAGAGCATGAGGGCTATTTTGCACATGGGAGGGGTCTGAATTATTGTGGCAGATTGTTGTAGCTGTGCTCAAGCATGTTTTTGACAGATACCCATGATGATATTGCCCATCTCACATGTTCTGTTTGTAATGTGATGTGACAGCCCACCATTAAGAGGTAGAGTCTTTGTCCCACCTATTGGAACCTGGGTGGGCCTTTGTAACTACTCAGACTGGTAGAGCGTGGGGCGCGTGCTATGGACTTTCAAGGCTTTCATAAAGGTTGGTAAGGCCAGCTTCCACCTGGTCCATCCTCTGTTAGGACACTTGCTATGCGGAAGCTTAGGCCACATGGAGAGGCTGCATGCAAGTGTTTTGGTCAGTAGCCCTGGCATCAGTCACCAGACATGTGAGTGAGGAAGTCTTTTGTCTCCAGCTCCAGGCCCCATCTACCTACAACTGCATGAGAGAGTCTCAGAGAGAATCACCTCATCATGCTTGCCAGCCTTGGCAAGGAGATGATGATGATGATGATGATAAATGATCATTGTTTCATGTCAAAAAGTTTGGAGTTTTATTCTACATAACAATAAATCATGAGACTGTTTGACATAGAGATTTCAGGAGGAATTACAACTGTCTGCAACCTTGAGATGAATTTGGGCCATGACTACGTAAACCCTAAAATGCATTTGAAGAACGACAAGCTAGGTTGCAAGGAGGTTCCCCAGTGTGTGTGGTTAATTAGGGAAGTCAAAATAGGCATTGAACAGGTGGTTGAATTTTTGAGGTGGAGGAAAAGAGTGGGACATTTTGGCCAACAGTACTGTAAACAGCATTGCCAGAAAAGATCTAATATTCCTCAGAAACTTTCCTTTGGAGGGTGGAGGTGTAGGAATAGAACCACCAGTTCTGCCGGTAGGCTACAGGTGAGGAAGGCAGCCAGGAACCACCAGTTTTGCCACCAGGAAAAGTGCAGCCAGACAGTGTGCAGCCTTGCCTGCCCACCTATCATGTGTCCTGGGGACAGCAGAAGGAAATACTGCAGGAAGAGTAACCAGTGAGAGCAGGGCCACTCGGGAAGGCTCTGAGGGCATGGGGGGTCCTGACAGATCATCAGCAAAAATGGCTCAGTCATGAGGACTGGAAAGAGTCCCCAAGAAGTTTCACACAGCTAGACTCCTCCAGAGAAAGACCTCAACTTAATCAGAAGGGGACACAGGAAGCCAAGAACTGGTGATTCTCTAGTGGCTCCTCTCTGCCTTCCTCACCTGCAGCCTACCAGCAGAACTGGTGGCTCCGTGAATATACCACGACTTCTCTTGGGCCCTCACCAACACTGTTCCTTCATTCCGTCGGAAATGCTATGGCTTCTTGCTCTCTTTCCCCTCCTTCTCTCTCACATCCCCTGACCCTCTACGGAAACACGCCTCTCCCACATTTACTTATATGCATCTGGCAAGGTCTATTCACTTCCCAGGTCTCTATTAGGAAGCACCTTCCTCCAGGAAGACTTCCATAATGCTTTCAGGACTGCTTCCCTTATCACACATTATTTCACTCTTTTGTAATTGGTTGCTGGTTCCATCTAGATGGTGACCCCTGAAGGCAGGGACTGTGTTTGGCTCATCTCAGGACGTGTTTTTGTTAGTCTTATGTCCCTTACCAGCCTAGAACCTCCTTTAAGCAGGGGTCGGGCTTTCTCTTTATACACCATGAGGATGAGCACATAGTAGGGCTTAATGAAGCTTGTTGACTGACAGATGAGTTTTGCAGAGAGCTTTCAGAGACGTAATCATGTCCAAGTTTGGGAGTCTGGTATAATGGACAAAAGACCTGTTTGAGCCATGGCTCCTTGGTGTGGCAGCCAGAGGTGGGCTGCTCGGATCTCTTGCAAGGAAAAAACTTACGGAAGAGCAGCAGGCAGGGTAGCTGAAGACTCCAGCTGTGGCACTTTTGGCCTCCTTCACAGTGTTTGAGCCAAGGTTGCTTCAATCCAGGCTTCTTTCAGCTGGTGGCTGAGCACTGTGTGTGTACTGGGGACTGGATATTTCTGCTCAGGGTCCCTGGGCAGGGCCCCTGGGAACCCCTGAGGGCAGTCTTTGCACTGGAGGTACCTGTTGGTCTTTCACAGATGTTAGACCTGAGGCTCCCTTGCTGCTCCTGCCCCGCCCCCCGCTATTTACCTTTCACAGGCATTATTGGCATTGTCCCAATAAGCCTTTCACATCTTATCTTGAATTAGTATCTGCTTCTCAGAGCCCAACTAGCACACTCTGTGACACAAGACAAGCTTCCTAACTGGTCTGTGCCTCTGTTTCCTCATCTGTAAGATAGGCATAGTGAAAGTAATGATATCGTGGTTTAATAGTGAAGATTAATTACATGTTAATTACTTATTAAGTGCTTATGTGGTTTCTGTCACATAATAAGTACTCGAGGTAAAATGTCAGCTGTGGCTACCTAATACCCATAACCCAATAGATTTGGTGCTTCCCAAGAGCATGCCTTTCTCATCTGTCTATACCCAGCATCCAGTACCCAGCACCCAGCTCAAGATCTAGCACATAGTAGATGCTTAGCAAAAGTGTGGTGGGCCAGTGGAGGTCAGTTATGATAAGCAATACTTCCCAGTTGGAGCAGCAAATTTTGGAACCAGTCTCTGTGAGGTGAACTGCTAGTGGGGCAGAACCCACTTGAGTGAAGACTCATATCAGCTGGGTCAGGATGAGGGGGCACTCAGGTGGCCACCAGCAGCCTCCTTGTCCTGGTCAGTCCTGCCAGCAGGTGGGTCTTCAGACCCCAGAGCTTCCCAATTACATGCCAGGGAGAGGGGCAAGGAAGGGAAATCCTTGTCCCTCTCTGTGAAAAGATGTCCTTCGTGCCTGTCCTGGAAAATGCCAGGCTCTAGGTGCCCCTTCTGGTGTGTTGGATCAAACCCAGTCTCAGAAACTATGGACTGGTGCATGGGGCTCAGGATGACACCTGATCTTGAGTCAGAGTCCTTCCATGGACAGGAAGTAACTGTTCTTAGGGCTTGGCTTTCCAAGGAGTTGAAAGGAAGCAAGAGGGTGGAGGCCAAGAACATCCTCTTGTTTTCAAAGTCACAGGTGGTGTACTATGTTCTAGCTTCATGGATTGGGATCCCTGAGCCTGGACATCTGTCCTGGAAGAGGTCCATCAGCTACTGAAATCCAACATGAATCTACCCAATTTGGGCCTACAGACAAGAAAATGCTGCAGATTTAAGTGGCTTCAATTAGCTGTTCAATTTGGACAGTGCATTTATGAGGTATTTGGAAGCAACCTTTATTGAGTGTAGATGTTGCAAAGGGAATTTTTACTTGGGGACCTTTTCTGGCGCAAGCCTTGCCCAAGCTGATCTCTGTGGCTTAGAGAAAGCTGGTGTTTTCCTTTGGAACTTGGGGCAGAGTCTCAGGGACTCAAACCCTCAGCAAAAATGCAGCTCCTGTTTACTGAAAACTTCCTGTGCGTCTCAGGCTGTGCTTAGCATTTTGGCAATATTGTTTCCAAGAAACACTCACAAGGGCTCCATGGGGAGGTGGGCGTGAGGATTCACAGTTTACAGATGAGGAACTAACTGAGGTGGAAACAAAATGACATAACTGGAGGAGCCAGGATTTTAATCCTTGTGGCTTGGGTCTCAATGTCAAATGTCTTCTCTCTGACTGTCAATATACTCAGAGGAAAAGGGAGATGGGCAGGAGAGCATCATTTAGTATATCAAAGGAAGACAGGAGTTAACTGAAAGAGATCTCTCTCAGTGGCCAAATCTGGAACAATTTGAACAAGAAAATAAACCAGTATTAGATTATAACCCAAAGTATGAAATAACTATTCATAAACTCATACTGATACAAATAAACAATTGAATACAAAAATAAATGGGAAGAACAGACTAATTTCCTGTGTGGAAGAATTCTGAATAATTTATGTAGAAAACCCTCCAAGAGATAGAACATAACCACACCCCTGACGAGTGGGCTGTGCATAGTGACTTCTTTCCAAAGAGTAAAGTACAGAAAGCGAGGGAAATAGAGTAACTTCATGATGGAGAAACATCACAAGCACAGCTCCAGCCAGAGGACAAAGGTCAGGCTCAGAAAGGTAGCTTTCAGATGATGTGATGAAAATGACACTTTACCTCTATGGTCTTCCTCTCAATAGCCCATAACCCCATTCAAATCATGAGAAAAACCATCAAACAAATCTCAATAGAGGCCATTTTAGCAAATGCCTGACCAGTACTCCTCAAAACTGTCAAGGTCTCAAAAATAAACATTAAAAGAGTTAAAAAAATATATATATATATGTGTGTGTAAAATATATATAAAAGGGAATATATATATTTGATTATATATAATATATTACATATTATATAAAATATATATAAAAGGGAATATATATATATATATATTAACTCTTTATATATATATATATATATGACCAATATGTCAATATTGGTTCATTCGTTATAACAAATGGACCATACTAATTTAAGATGTTAATAATAGGGGGAACTGGGGGAGGAGTAGGCAGAAACTCTGTACTGCCTTCACCATTTTTTCTGTAAACCAAAGACTGTTCTAAAAAATAAAGTTATCTAAAAACAAACAAACAAACAAACAAATAAAAAAAAACCCTCATCATAACAGGTTAAGAAAGAGACTGCAGAAGAAGGTAGAAACCTCTGTATTTTAGAACTTTCAACAACATGTTTTTTCTGGCTTTTTGAATAGGGGCCTGAATTTTTATTTTGCACTGGGCCCTGCCTTTATATAGCTGGTCTTGGTGCCAGACTTCCAAGCTATCACTGATTCTGGAGTCACAGTGGGGTCTTCCAAGGTAGTAATACTCTCTACAGGGCCTTACTTGGCCAGAACCACCACAGCATAGCAGGATTGTTCTGGTGGACGAGGAGTTCTCTTCAAGAGGGTTTAACCTGAGGGCCTTCCTCACCAGTTAAGAATATCCTGGGGCCTCTGATAACCCTGGCACCAAAGCCCAACCCAGGTTCACTTTCTGGGGGCAGGGCATGATGCTGGGCACCATGGAGGGGAATGTCCAGCAGGACAGGGGCTAGGCTTTGTTCTCTAGGTGTCTGTGGCCTCAATGGAAAGGTGAGAAGACATCTTCATAGACGAAGATGACCAAATAACTGGCCTGGTGGGCAAAAAGGGATCAAAAGGAATGTCAAAATGAGTCACATACTCCTGTGGGTCATGGTTAAGAAAGCTTCCAGGAGCAGGGGAGAAGAGGTTGCTGCTGGGCCTTGATGAATGGGCAGAACAGTTGAGATCAAGTCCAGGCAATGGTTCATCAAGGGTAGAGGGTTCTGAGTTGGGGAGTAGCAAGATGAGGCTGCAGAAATAGGTTTGGAGGAAATGAAGAAGTATCTTGGAAGTCCAGCTAAGCAGTTGGGACTGGAAGACACCACAACTTTTGAGCAGGGCTGTGACGTGGTCCACATGTGAGGTTTGGAGAACCTTCAGGTGCATCATGGAGGGTTTCATTAGAGGAAGGGACAGTGAGGGTGTAAATTGAAGTTCTCTGGGCCTGCTGGGAGAGAGGGTGAGACCGGAACCACGGTCATTTTATCCCTGCATGGTACATATATAGGCACCCCATGGTGAACCATAGGCTGTTTTATACTGGTTTTAAATTGTCCACAGACAGTGCATCTCCTAGAGCAGCTGCTTGGTAGGAAAGTTACTGATCCAGTTGGCCTGCCTGTACTGGTCAAGTCTGCCCTGCTTCCTAGAGCCTCCTCTTCCCATTAGTAGCCCCAGAGGGGTTGTGGTGAGCTTGCCTTTGGCCAGGCCAGGCCAACCTAACTCAGATTTCACCATGGCACCATTAGAAGTTGGGTCAGGAAATGGGACTGGTGGCCCCAAGCTCTGGAGGAGGAAGTACAGCAGCTTACCAGGCACTCTCTGAGGAGCTGCTGGTGAATGCAGGGCCCAGCATTTGATGGGCTCCTGGCATGTGGGGCAGTTCAGAGCCCAGTGCTCCTCTCCAGCTGCCAGCTCAGCAACTGCAGGCCTCCCAGGCCTCTCAGGCTCTCCAGCTCCCTCCTGTCAGCATCTCCATGCCCCCCATGCCCCTCCTGCTCATCCCACTCCTGGGAGCACTACACCTTGCCTGATGGCTGTCCGAGTCTTCAAGTGCCGTCTGTCTGTATCCTCACCAGTTACTCAAGGGAGTTGAGGCTGTTGTAGAGTTTAGATTGGGAGCTCCCTGAGGGGAGAGAGGGCAGGACAAGGTCATCCCACCTCTCTATTTCCTACCTTTCAGGCTACGGGTCCTGGCTAGGAGGATGCTGGTGGCTTACTAGCATTCTTGATCAGGATTCATTTGTGCTCCTGGGAGCTTCACGTGAGTGGAGGTTGGGGTCGGGGAGCTGAAGTGTTTGACTGCTGGAGGGTTTGGCTTTGGGGCTTCTCTCTACCCATGGGCTTACCGGGACTCACCTTGTCCCTCTGACCCTTGTCATGCCCTACTTCCTTCTCTCTCATCAGGTGCCTGCCAGCTGCTAATTTACCGCTGTCAGGCAGGAACCCCCAAAGCTGCTGAGTTCTCTTTTCTCTTTGGATGCCAGGGCATCATTTGGATCCACGGGTGAATTCCTTCCTGTCAACTCTCTGTAAAGGACCTCCTTTGCTTTCCTAGAGACCTTCTGGAGTGAGTGCCCCATGGTAGGACTTAATGAAGATGGGAATTTGGCTTGGGTGGAGATGTCTTCTGCATCACTTGAAATTTTCTTCTATCTTCATCCATTTATTCAACCAATACTGTTAGAGTTTTTATCTCATACCAGACATTAAGAATACAGGGGTTAAAAAGTCAGTTCCTACCCTTCAGGTGCTTATATTGCAGTAGTGCAGAAGGGCAAGTAAACATAATTTTAAGACAACGCCATTGATATTAGAGGCTTTAGGAGCACAGAAGAATAGCTTCTCAGTCCTGGTGGGTCAGGAATTGCTTCCCTGCAGAAGTTACAGTTGAGATCAGTAGAGACATTCCTCTGGCTGGGGTTGCCAATCCAGACCCAGGTCCCCTTCCCCTGGAGCAAGCTCTAGAGAGGACCAGGAGGACCAGGGGGACCCAAGCTTGGAGGAAATGGGACGGAGGAAGAAGGAGAGGGGAAGGGAGGTTGCAGTGCTAAGTGCAGTTACCAGCACCAGGGCTCAGGTCAGAATGGGACGGGCGGCCCAGATGCCTGGGCACAGAGCCTGTGTGCTGCTGGCTGGACTCCCTCCCTTCCTTCCCCTGCCTCAGGGCAAGGCTGGGCTTATGTGGGGGCCTGACTGACCCCAGCTGGAACCGGAGTGTTGCAGGGCCCAGAGCCATCAGCCTGGCCTTTGTCATCAGCTCCTTGGCAGGGTCATGATGGTAGAACTGCTTGTCCTGCCACAGCTGAGACAGAATGGGGGTTGATGCTGACCTGCCAGCGCAGCCTCTCTCCCCTTTTATCCCTGGATCTGAGCAAATGAGAATAAACACAGCAAAATTTTAGTCCAACCTCAAGGGGCCTTGGTCTTGACCAGCCAAGGCCATTCCTGGGTACTCTGTGCTGCTCTTTTTAGCCAGATCACTGTTTGTACAGAAAGAAGTTGAGCCCATTGAAGATCCGGTGTGGATACCCTGACCTCAGCTCTGGGGAATGTTCTGGAGGCACCATGCCAAAGTGCTATGTATACTTTAGAGGCTCCATAGATGTTTACGAGCTGTGCACTTTCAGGGGCTAGAAGTGTCTTTGGGGACATCCCAACCCAAATCCCTTCCATGGGGATTCCAAGCAGGGATAACCCCTGGAATCACAGACTGAAATCACTTGGCACAGTTTCAAATTATATCCTCAGGGATTAGGATCATCTCCTCCCCAGGTGTGTGTGCCTGTGTGGGGAGGAGAGTGTGACCTCCATGTTGTGTTGGAGTAGACACATGATTGGGAACCATGTGTCCCACATGATTGGGAACCACAACCCTCATCTGCCAGCCCTTGCACGGATGCCTTCCTGCCACACCAGTGGTAGACAGCTTAATTGTTGTACAACTTCTATCATTGATTCTGGTTAGAGGGAGACCTTTGAAGTCAGACAAACCTGGATTTTCATCTCCTTTCTGCTGTTGAACACATATACATCCTGGTCAAGATACTTACCGCTTCTAAGAACCACCTTCCCCATCTGTGAAACAGGGATAATTATGGCTGCTTCTCAGAAATGTAGGAATTACAACGAGTGCAAATGAGAGTGTCAAGAGCTTATCTGAATACATAGCTTGTCACTGGGCACCTGTCCCTTTCCTCAGTTCTCTTGAGCTCCGGAGCACAGTTGGCTTCCTTGTCTGTGAGGCTGTGCTTCAGATATGGGAAGCCCTCACAACCCCTCTGTTTCCTTATAGCCAATGGAAATATCCATGCATTTATTTTAAACACACAGGACAGGCACAGCAGGTGGGTATTCGTCCGTTTGGGCTCCATAACAGAGAGCCACAGGCCAGGGGACTTAAACCACAGGAATTTATTTTTCTCTCAATTCCAGAGGCTAGAAGGCCTGGAACAGAGTGTCGGCAGGTTGGTTTCTTCTGAGACCTCTCTCCCTATCCGGTAGGTAGCCATCCTCACTCTGTGTCTTCACATGGTCTTTCCTTTGCATATGTCTGTGTCCTAATCTCCTCTTGGTAAAAAAAGGATACCAGTATGTTGGATTAGGGCCCACGCTAATGACCTCATTTAAACTAAATTACCTCTTTAATCTAAATCTACCTCCATCTCTAGATACAGTCACATGTAAGGTATAGCCCATGACAAGATGTCACGGGAAAACCCAGATGCTTAAGATACTTGAATTGACGTGACAAGCTGAACACAATCCATTTTGGCCTATTCTTTGTTGAGTTGCCTGGTGGTCCTGTCCTGAGGCCCAGCCGGGTGGAAGCTGTCGGCCCCAGGGCCTGGATCGCTGGCAAAGCTCAGCAGCGTGTGGGCAGTTCTGCCCTCTCGACTATGTGTCTGAGGACTACGTTTCCATCACTGACACTTTGAAATGTTTTATAGGGCTAATTCCTGCTTGTCAGCAGCCGTATTTCTTAATCAGCTGCTCATTCATTTCTGTAAAGGCTTCTGACACTTCTGACTAGCTCCAGAGCATTTAGTGTGGCATCGACATGAGTGTGCTCTCAAATCCAAGTGCACTCACACCCTGGGACCATGCCAGAATCCCCGACTTCTTCCATTATTCTTAGTCTTGAAGTGGTGGGAGCAGGCATTTCAAAACCAGACTTGGGTTTTTGCAAACATATTTTGGCCTTCCTGCCTACCTATTTTTATTTCCTTCATATTTGGAAAGAGAAAATTCCCAGACAGAGGCCTGGGAATCAGGGCTGTTCTCAGGTCAGCCAGTTCCAGTTTCCTTCTTCTCGCCTCTGCCTTTGCAGGGGAAGCGATGCTTTGACTGTCTGCACTGTGGTTTCCCCATCTCTCAGTCCATGGTCCACCCCACCCAGGGAAGGGCATGGTGGCAGCGGCTCTGGCTTCAGCAGCTGTTGCCGCGTTCTTGCAATCGTGGTTCCTCTTTCAGATGAGCTGAGGCACAGGGCTGTGGAGGCAGCTCCCCAGGTGGAGGGAGTGTCTAGACCTGGGTCTTAGCCCATTGTTTCATTTGGAATTATGCCTCCCACATACCTGTCCGTCCTATATCAAGCCCTGCAGACTATCAGGCTGAGAGGTGCCGACTTCATCCAGACTCTGCATCAGGAAAGTGGGCAATGTTTAGCCCTGTTGACAGTGCCTGGTCTTCTTTCCACCTCATTGAATGTCCACTGGCCTAGGCCACCAGAATGCAAACATGACTCTTTCCTGTTAGCCATGTACCATAGGGGACGTGAACCCAGAGGAAGGCTCCGTGCCCTACTGTGTCTTTCCTGGACACAAAGCCTGTACTTCTTCCCTGCCTTTGGTGGTGCCTAGGGAACGTCATCTGTGGGTAGGGGCAAAGGGTCATTTGTCTTTTTCTTTAAAAAAATTTTTTTTTTAAATGTGTATTTATTTTTTAGAGAGAGAGAGAGACAGAGTGTGAGTGGGGGAGGGCAGAGAGAGGGAGACACAGAATCTGAAGCAGTCTCCAGGCTGTCAGCACAGAGCCCGACGCCGGGCTTGAACCCACGAACCGTGAGATCATGACCTGAGCCAAAGTCGGGCACTTAACCAACTTGAGCCACCCAGGTGCCTCAACATTTGTCTTTTTCACCATATGGAGACAGCTTTGGCGGCAGTAGCTGTTTGAATGAAGATTGACCCCCAGCTGGGGGAGTTTCTGTAACTCCATCCATCAGCAAGAGTGCTTGGGTGTGAGTGACAATGGAATAGCCCAACACATTTTTTTTGGCTTTTATAAACATTTGTTTGAACATTTTTTTTTCCTGCTGTGCATTTTCTGGGGACAGGCAATGATGCTAACTTGTCTTATCCGCTCTAAATGGCGGTGTGCTTGAGAGTAAGTGTGCATTTATTTAATGAATCATTAATGTTAATTTCCTTTTCAGGAAAAGGTCACTAAATGTCTACCTGCCTGTGCCCCAACCAAATTCAGTGGAATGAGCCCATTTTCTCTCTTGATGGGAGGAATAGAGGCCAGGAGCAAGCCTTGTACCTGGGAGAAGATGAGTGTTGGCAGTAGAACTGTGCCCATCTAGAACTATTTCAGATATAGCTAGTGGCATGGTGAGTTCCCCTGAAACCATGGCAGGCCAGGACCAGGTGAGAAATCTCAGAAGGGTGCAGCCTGGAGAATCATGGGGTGGCAGAAAAAATGTCTTTAGTATGCCAGAGGCCATCTTGTGATCACCTCTGTATGACTCCCATGGTAGAACTAGGGTCAGTGTGTGAACGTTACACTGTGGTCCATCTCAGCTCACTGTAAGAACTGATTTTTCTCCTGCAGAGCTGTCCATCGTGGGTGGGGAGCAGTCAGAGGCTGGCTGACCACTCGGCTGGGTTGTGTGCAGGTGCTCCATGTACTGGCCACTCCTCTTTGCCTCTGAGCATCCTCCTGAGATTTTACATTTAGCCTGGAGCACAGCAGCTAAGGATCCTCCTCACCTCCCTTTCTTCCTCCTTTTTTGGGGGTCGCTTTTCTCTCCTTGTTACCCCACTGGGCACAAGATTCTCAGAGATAGCCACAGAAAGTCACAGTTGCAAGGTAGAACTGGTTTGTGTTCAGACATCAATGCAGACAGAGAGACAGAGCAGGGCACGATAATAGTGGCCATCTCTTGTGAAGATCTCTTCTGTGCTGGGAGTTTTGCATGAGCAACTCTAGGCTCTAGTCCTCACCACTGCCCCCTGGGAGATGCATCTTAATTTCTGATTGCTGATTGCAGAAACTGGCAATGTTACTCACTGGCAAGTGGCAGCTAGGATTTGAGTCTGGTTTATTTGAGTTTGAAGTTCTTGATCATTTCATGCAGCCTATTGTAAACTCAGAATGTGTGATTTCTGTGGAGGGCTTCTCAGAAGCAAATGAACCCACATCTCTCATTTTAGACATAAGTAATCTGAGGCCCAGAAGAGGGAGGGGGACTTTCTTAAAGCCATCATGCTAGAGAGTAAACGAGAAGACATTAGAACCTAGTTCTCTAGCCTAGTGGTCTAGTGGAATGTCAGGATCCTAGCCTTTAAATGGGATGTTCCACATTGCCACAGCTGCTGTGTACTATTTTTGATGGATATTATCTTTGGCAGCTTTACACTGACATGAATGAATTCTACATGAATCTTGACGTTATTTTAGAATATATTTCATACATTGTTCATAATGTATTTATATAGCCAAGTGAAACCCAGAGCAATAGCTTCTGCTTTTTTGGCCATGACCCTACATTTTTCATTGTGTCTCATTATACACACACATGTGTGTGAATATATATATATATGTATATATATATATATATATATACACACACACACACATACATATATATGTAATATTCATATATATTTGTTTCATATATATAAAATATATATCTGAAACATATGTTTTCTGAAATAATACTTATTCTCACTATGTGTGATACACTTTGAGATTTTCTATTCTCATCTACTCTATTCTATTTTGTTAAAAATATGCTGGTTGTGAACCATCTAAATTGATTTCACAACATCGTAATGGTTCATGACCCACAGTTTGAGACACCATGACCTAAACAGTGTCTTAATCAGACATGGTTTTAAAAAAGTCATTACAGAGGCTATGTAAGGTTGCCAATTATCTTTGGTCATAAATGTGAAAACAGTAAGCTTTGAGTTTCGTAGCCTCAAAAAAGGAATGGCATACATGTAAAAAATCAAATGGACAGGCTTGGATTCTCTCCAGACCACAGCTGATCTGTGATGCTCCTGGTAATGTGTGATGCTGAGTGTCCTTCTCTGCCTTGATTTCTGAATTAACCGGATATAGCTCAAGATGCAGACAAGAGTGGTTGCTATAGCAGCATGCCCAGAGCTGGCCTTTCCCTTCCCCAGGCACACTGCCTCTAGTCTAAGTTTCTAGGAGTTTACCAAGGTGTCTACAGTGGACACCCATTCTGTATACTGGTGTGCAATTAAGGTATGATGCCTTATTTGCTCCTAGGAGCATGACTGACCCTCCAACACTCCTCCAAAAGCTATGCTTTTGGGAGCAAACTCCCTTGGGTTTGCTCTGTGCTGTTCTGTACTCCCTCTTCTGTTTTAGTCCTTTTTCTCTGATGGGGGCCCAGAATGGCTGCTACCACTGACTCCTGGAATGGCTCTTTCCTTTGGTACATTGGCCTTCTAGCTCACAGCAACCAAGTTTTATTTCACTTCTTTTAGGGTCCATCTATCCATCTACCCAGAAGTGCCTGGAGTTAAGAAAGTCCTCTCTTATAGGTTAGTATTTAAGCCAAGACCTGACTGAAGGACATAGTCCTGTGCAGCTCTGGCAGAACAACATCTTAGGAAAAAAGAACAGCAAGTGCAAAGCCCTAGGACAGAAACAGGTCTGGCATCTTTGAAGAATGAAAGACGGCCAGCTTCGCTGGAGCGAGATGGCCATGAGGAGAAAGGCGCGCAGTGAGGCTGGACAGCAGGGTGGTAATTATAATACTAAATAATCAGTGTGGCATAGATGCTGACCAACCAGAACAGACTGGCTAGGTAGAGTCCAAATTATGCAGCATCCTGTGGGTCATAGTAAGGAGTTTGGACTTTACTGTGTCATGGTAGGAATTCACTGGAAAGGTTTTTTTTTTTTTTAATTTTTAAAAAGTGTTATTCATTTTTGACAGAGAGACAGAGTGAAGTTGGGGGAGGGGCAGAGAAAGAGGGAGACACAGAATCTGAAGCAGGCTCCAGGCTCTGAGCTGTCAGCACAGGGCCTGACGCGGGGCTCGAACTCACAAACTGTGAGATCACGACCTGAGGTGAAGTCAGATGCTTAACCGACTGAGCCACCCAGGCGCCCCTGGAAAGTTTTTAAAAAGGGAACGACATGATCAGATTCAAGACTTAAAAAGACTTCTCTATACAAGATACCACTATGCATCTATTAGAATGTTCCAGAACACTGACAGCACCAAATGCTGGCAAGGATGTGGAGCAACAGGAACTCTCATTTATCTTGGTGGGATGCAAAATGGTAAGGAAGACAGTCTGGCAGTTTCTTACATAACTAAACATATCCTTACCATATGATCTAGCAATTGTGCCCTTTGGTATTTACCCAAATGAGTTGAAAACTTATGTCCATACCAAAAAACTCGCACATAAATGTTTATGGCAGCTTTATTCATAACTGCCAAAACTTGGAAGCAACCAAGATGTCCTTTGTTAAGCAAATGGATAAATAAACCTTGGTATAGCCAGACAATGAGATATTATTCAGTGCTAAAAAGAAATGAGCTGTCAAGCCATGACAAGACATGGAGGAAACTTTAACGCATACCACTGAGAGGAAAGGGCAATCTGAAAAGGCTGCATACTGTATGATTCTAATTATACAACATTCCAGAAAAAACAAAACCATGGAGACAGTAAAAAGATCAGGGTTTGGGGGGAGGAAGAGATGGATGTGTAGAGCACAGAAGTCTTTTAGGGCTGTGAAGTATTATGTATGATATTATAATAGTGGGTACATATCGTTGTAGATTTGTCAAAACCAAAAGAGAACTAATATAAACTATATTTATACTAATATAAACTATAGACTTTGGGTGATAAAGATGTGATAAAGATGTAATGTGGGTTCATCAGTTGTAACAAATGTTCCATTCTGGTGAGGGGTGTTGATAGTGGAGGACGCTATGTCTGGTGGGACATGAGGTATATGGGAACTCTTTGTACTTTTTGCTCAGATTTGCTGTGAATCTAAAACTTCTCTAAAAAATGAAGTCAATCTATTTTAAGAAGTTAAAAAGACCACTCTAGCTGCTGTGTGAAGAGTGGATTGGGTGGGGGCGAGAGAGGAGGCAAGAGAGCAAGTTAGAAGGACCTTTGAGTACATTAGGAAAGAGATATCAGTGGCTTAGACTAACATGTGATGATAAAAAGGGGGAGAATGTCAAATTTGGCATATATTTGGAGGTGATATCACCAGAATTTGCTGATGAATCAAATGTGGAATATGAGGGAAGTAGAGGCAAGGGAGGGACACTTGAGGTTCAGGTCTTTCCAGGCTGGTGTCATATAGAGTGATATAGAACAAAGGAGATAAACATGTGCAAGGGAGTGGATATAGTGCTGACCACAAAGCCTGAACTGGAGGAGGGGAAGGGCGAAAATATGTGTGCATTTGGAAGAAGGGCGAAAGGTGGTGAGAAAGGGAAGGGACAGTAGATTGAGCATCTCAAGGACAGCAGAGTTGCTGGAGTGGGTGCTCGAGACTGCAGGAAGAGGTGGACAAAGTCTGAAGCTGCTTGACATTTCAGAGGTAATGCAGTCGTTGGTTAAAGTAACTGTAAAGATAAAAAGTACAACCATGAGAGTTGGTGGCTGAAGTGAGATGGAGGAAAAGATCACTGCATCTGTCAAAACCATGGAGTAGAGAGTTCAGAGAGCTAGGGATGGATTACCTATGTGAATATTCAAGTGGCCAAGAATGACGGTAGTTGTCATGGAGAGGAAGGCAGCGAGCCAAGTGCTAAAGTCGTCAACGAACAAGGGGGGAAACAGGGAAGGTTGTGTGATCACAACAAGGCAGAGTGGTGGGCAATGAAGTCTGATGACTTGCCCTTAAAAGAAGGAAGGGCTTTGAAGGAGGAAGAAGAAACAAATTGGAAAGATCAGTGAGGAGTAAAAAGGACACCTACCTCCCTTCCACACACTTTAGGCTTCTAGAAAAAAAGAACAGCTTCTAGTTGAGAGGATTCTAGAAATGATGTTTTTGGGGTATGGTAAGGACAAGATGGGGGAGAGAATGTCCTCAAGGAGGTGATGGTCAAGCAGACTTTGGAAAGAGAGGACGTGGTAGTTGACTAGGCAGATAAGACAGTGATGGGCTTTATATATAGAAGGAACCCCATGTGCAGATTGTTCAGAAACAAAAAGCATGACATGAAGGGCTCTTAGACATGGACTTTGGGTGGATATGGAGTGGGAGTGGCAAGGCTGAGACACAGAGGGCTTGGGGTGCCATGTTGAGGAGTTGGTACTGGAGGAGCCTTCGGAAGGGAGAAACACTGTGTTTCAGGAAGACTACTTGGGCTTTGGTGTCGAGGATGAGGGATTTGAGACCATGTCTGAGGCACAGAGATTAGTTAGGAGGCTGTTGCAATGGTCTCTAGAGACATCTTGGAGGGCTTGTCACTCTGGGTGGGATATTTTGACTCTCTGTGCCTGTCTCAGCTGATTTTGCATGAATTCCAAGGCCAAGTATTCTCACGTGTATTTAAAGGATGGACTAACTCTAATTGCCTACCAAGAAGTGGATTGGGAAAGGGGATGGGTGTCTACTTTCAGAGAAAGAAAAAGAAAAAATAGAGGAGGAAGGGGACTACAATAGTGGATTTTTCTTCTCATTCTATATCCTGGGGAGGACTTAAGGCTTCCAGAGACAAATAAGCACAGAAGAACAATGGACTTGAGATGGGAGAGAAAAGAAGAGAGGGTTGTGGGAGGGTGGCATCTTGCCGGGCACAGATGTGAGCATGACTCAGTTGTGTCATTTTGGGGTTTTTCCATGCATTTCAGTGTTGTTCCATATGGAACTGTGGCCTGAAGTTTGTCCCTCATTGGGCTGACACCCCCTTTCTGGCCCCCACAGTACCCTGTCAATGGTAGGTTTCTTGGGTTATTTGCTTCTAGCAATAGTTTTTCAGAAGACTTTTTTCTCTACACAACTCCATATCTGGAGCCATCTTGGTTAATAAGCTGTTTGAAGCAATCTGTCATGCTGGGGTTTTAAATGACAGAAGGAAGGCACCGGATCCCTTCTATCTCAAGAGTCAGTCACAAGCAGGAATTCAAAATTGAGAGTCACCTCAGCAGTTCTGTGTGACTCTCTGTGTCCTGCCCACCATCCTGTGGGCCCAGTTTCTCCCTCCTCCTACTCTCAAGCAAGGACTCTCTGAACTGCATTTTGTGCCCTAAACACTGAGGGTGGCTCCCTTGCCTTAGGGTGGGAAAACACAGAGAGGACTTGGGTGAGCCAAGAGAGTGGAACAAGTTCCCTGAGGGCCCTGGAGGCCGAACCGCAGCATTTGAATCTTAAAAGTGGTGGGAGTCACATATATATGAGGGAAGTGACATGAGTGGAGCCTGGCACCTCCTCTGGGACATCCCCTGAGGCAGAAGCTGTGACCTTGGCGTGGGATCCTGGGCAGCTTGCCATGGCGCCTTCTCTGGGCTTCAAGGAAGTGCTGTCTGCTGGTTGGGAAAGTAGACTGTATCTCCCTTGGGCTGAGGTCATTATTAGTGATAATGTGGCCCCAGGGACTAAAGCTACACATGAGCCAGACACACACTTCACTCAGGCCGGGGGCTCCAGCATCTTCCTCAGGCCCTTGACTCAGAATAGCGGCTGCTTATAAGCCACAAAACAATTTGCCTCATTTGCTTTGTTTCAGTAACTTTGGACACAGGCATCAGGTGACAGCCACTGGGTTTTCTCAACTATGTAGTCCAGGTCTGTAGATTCAGGGGTGGATCCAAATCTTGGCATGGAGGCCACTCTGCCAGTGGTGGGTGTCCCGGCCTTCCCTGGCATGAGAGGCTGTCCCACTGCTGGGGATGGTCTCAGAGTCAAGGCCTGGTCGACCCAGAGCTACTTTATGGTGGCCAAGATACCGTTTTGATACACTCAGCCACACCAGGCTACATGTCATTTACCACACCACACTAACAGATCCCACCTAATGCATACTCTCTGGTTACATGCACACAAACCACATCACACACACCACACTCATATACACACACACCACATAATTCCTTATATCTCACAGAGCTCACAGAGCACACAGATATCACCCAAAGTCTCACGTGCCCCCACATCACACCATAGCCTGTATCCTTCCATGTACCATACCTGTCACACCACACATGGGCCCCCATGTATCCATAACGTTCCTCACCTGTAGGACCCAACATGACCACACACACACACACACACACACACACACACACACACACCACTCCCTTGGGGTACATACAGCCAGGTACCATGTCATCAAGAGGCCAGTAGGTGTTCTCCACCAGCTTCCACCTGCCCCCAGCCACACATGCCCAGCTTTTGGCCTGCTGGCAGGCCTGGCCAAAATTATCAGGAGGATGATGTGTCTGAAAAGGAAAAAAAGAAAAAAGAAAGAAAGACATGGTTGAAAAATATTTCTAGGATTTGAAAACAAACGTATGATGTTTGATCTGTTCGTGATCCTTTTGTAGCACTCATGTTGCTAAATATTGCTCGATGGAGAAAACATTTGGCAAGAATTGCAACTTTTATTTAGAGGTTTGGGGAAAAAATGCTGCTCAGTATAGAGTCTGCTGGTGTGGCCAGGAGAGATAAAAAGGAATGGACATGGAAGATTTTAGTGAAAGTCAGAAACCAGAGCTCCAAGCAAACCCGTCAGTGGTCACTGTTTCACTTGGAGGAAAACTAAACTTTTTTCAAGCTTGAACTTCTCTGTTCCACTGCTTTCTCCACACTCACCTGTAGGTGGCGTCTTCCTGCTTACTGCTCCACCAGCAAGGCACTGGATTAGTGGCTTCCTCCAGAGAGAGGCTTTGGGGGAGGGAGCCATGGGGGACCTGAGGCCCTCCTCTGCCTTTCCAAATGCTGATGGCTTCTAAAGCCCAACTCCACGCCCTCCATGCCTTCTTTGACTTCTCTGTTCTCACTGCAACTCAAGCATCTTCAGCGCCAATAGTCTGGTTCCTGGAACTTGATAATTCATTCAACACTATTCTTTAAGCCCTTTTATGTACCTGGAACTGAGCTAGGGAGAGAGGAGAGCACATTAATGAAGACAGGTGTGCTTCTTGCTGCTGTGGGGGACAGAGATATTCATTAATAATAATAATAAAAAGTACAGTCGTGAAATGCTGCAGGGGAGAAGTGAAGATTATTTGTGTTTGTATAGTATTTGTGTGGTAACTGTCAGCTAACAGGAGCTGTTATATGAAAGAAGAAAGTCATGTCAGTAGAAAAAACAGAATTGTCTATCTGCAGAAAAAGTGTCATTTTTTTCAGACTCAGTTCAGCATTAAAAAGAATTTCTTTTTAATGTTTATTTTTGAGAGAGAGAGAGAGAGAGAGAGATAGAGACAGAGCATGAGTAGGTGAGGAGCAGAGAGAGAGAGAGAGAGAGAGAGAGAGACAGACAGACAGACAGAATCCGAAGTAGGCTTCAGGCTCTGAGCTGTCAACACAGAACCCAACATGGGGCTTGAACTCATGAACCCTGAGATCATGACCTGAGTGGAAGTTGAACGCCCAACTGACTGAGCCACCCAGGCACCCCCTCAGTTCAGAATTTTCAAATTCGATTGGACATGCAATTGTTCCTCTGGTTCTGCGGAAGCTTCTGGAGCAAATGCCCAGTGTGAATGCACTTGTAAAGCAGTACTACGTAAATACGAGCTGCTCGGTGCCAGGGTGCCAGGGTGCTCGTCCAGCTCTGTGCTAGGCTGAAGCAGAGCAGTGAGACGTAAGACATCAGCCAGAGCCAGGAAGATACACCACTCGCAACTGGAAACTGAACATCACTATTCAGGGTAGAAAAGACCAGACAGAAAGGTTCCTGGAACTTTTCTCTAAAGAACAGATGAGTGACCTTTGAAAATGATCTTTGCCTTGGTTGAGAAGTAGTGAGGAGTTCCAGGCCACTCTGAGATGGATGGGGATCCTTCTCCTCCTTCCATGCTGAGGAAGGCTCCCAGTGCAAAAGAATGAGTTCTTGATGCTACTAAAGGCTCTGATACTAAAAGCAGGACCCCTCTGTTATGATCATGTCTGGTGTCCTGTAATTCATCCACTCTGATGATGTCTTCCCCCATCCAGACTTCAGGTCCCGTTGATTTTGGAGTGTGTGTGTCTATTGGGGAAAGGTCTGCTAAGTTTTAGAATTTTAGAATCATAGACTTTTGGGGCTGGAAGTATCCTTAGACATCACAAATCTCACACTCTCATTTTAGATAGTGACATGAGGCCCAGGGAGGAGAAGGAACTTGCCCGAGATCACACAACAAGTTAACAACAGAGATGGGACCCAGGCCTCTTGCCTCCCGGGACAGGACTCATTTACTTTGCCTAATTACCCAAATCCGTCCCAGTATGGAATCAGAGTTTCTGGCCACAGCTTTAACAGCATTCCGGAACCTGGTCGTAAATCCCTGAGCCCTGCAGCCACTCTGGTCTGACATTTGTTGTGTTTTCCTGCCAAATGCTGCTGCTCAGAGATGCCATCTCCGGAGGGAGAAATTCTTGAAAGAGACACCCCTTTTCCCCCCTTCCCAAATTAGGAGTTAATTGGTAACAAAATGTGCATGGAGGTGGAGAGTGCGTTGACTGGCCTTCCACTGGGCTCCCAAAGCAGAGAAATGTCTCGTTTGGAAAGTGCCTAATTGTGCCTGCATCTCTGTTTGGAGAAGGGAGTCTCTAGGTCTGGGCCAGGCACCCTCAGGGACTGATCTGTTAACTTGCTGTCACCTTCTTTTGAGATACCATCATCTTGTAACTCTGAGCAATAAAACAAGTAATTGTGGGCCTTTTGAAGCCAAGCTGTGTGCCCTGGCCAGTTTGTTTACCCTGAAAGACCTCCAGTCGGACCTGGTGGCTGGTCTGTCACCCGGTCATCCATCTGCCCATTCTTCCAGCTCTCCTAGCCTTAAGCTCACAGGAGCCCTTCCCCTCTCTCCCACCTCCCCTCCCTCCATCTCCTGTTTTTTTTTTTTTTTTCTCCTAGAGCTCCACATTTCAGAAATCATTGTTTTCACCCGAAAGTCTACCTGTTGGGTCTAATGAAGCTTTCCTTCCTCTGAGGTGTTTGAAGAAGGGCTGGCTCTGTTGTTGCAGAGCAAACTTCCCAGAAAAGCTGTGCCTCCCTTCCACTCTTGGTTCCTCCCCAGGCATCCTGCAGGCTGGCAAACTATGTGTCTGTGGGGCTGGGGGGTCGTGGGCTGGGAGCGGCACCCCTGGGATGGCAGCCATGCCCCCCTCACTCCTCAGACCGGCATTGGTATTACTCAGAATTTAAATGAAGGGCTCAAAAGACAAAACTAATGAAGATTTACTAAGGCTGCCATTGTGTGATAATTCAATACCAGCTCACTATTAGAACCACATTTACTGAGGTTTAATCCCTATGAAGCAGATTGCTCTGGCATAGCTGTCAAACCGCACAAAATGTGTTCTTAATAATTAATCAGTATAGTATCTTGTCGCTTGAGCATTCATCTTGGGCTTGGGTGTGTTTTTAAAGGGACGCCGTTGATGTATTTTTGAAACTGCATCGTCTTTTGTTTTTAATCACTCTTCAGATCCTTTAAGCAAGGGGAAAGGAACAAATATTCCTCCACAAATTCCATCCCTGAGCTACTCGCAAGTTCTGGAATGTGATTGAAGCCTTCCTGGGATCCAGTGCTGAGCTGCTGGCATTTTGTTTTTCAAAGGCAGCAAAGAAGTCCCCCCCACACTATTTGTTTTCCTTGGGTGCAGTCTCCAGGCAACCAGGGGATGGGGGCATGGGGTGGTGACTCCTGTCCTTGAGTCTGGTAGCCCGGATCTCACGGCCAGACCCTGACAAAGACTCTGAGCAAGCCGCTCTCTCCACCCACATGGTCCAAAGGCTGGGTTTTTGGGTGAAGCTGTGGTTCTTGACAAGGCATACTGAGTGAAACCTGCATTCTGACCGTTTTCCCCACTCTGGCTGGCCAAGGTCAAGGAAGCGCTGGGCTTTATCTCTTCCAGGGCCCTCATCTTAGAGAGGTGGTGAGGACCAGATGAAATCACCTACATCAAGTCACTTCCCTTTCTGTTTAGCATCTTCTTGAAGCCCACAGCTGGGAGATGATGGTCTTCACAATTAAAATTATTGTTGTGTTGATACTTAAGTGTGCAGGCTCTGAACTGAGTGGGCTTGAGTTCCAGCCTCGGCTCCAGTACCAGCCAGCTGCTCGACTGTAAGTAAGCTGTTTATCTTTTGTTAGCCTTAGGTTCTCCTCCTCCAAGACGGGGATGAGATTTGTGCTTTGCTCGTAGTGTTCTTGCCCAGGTCAATTGGAGGATCCCTGCAGAAAGCTCAGCAAACTTCCGGGAACATGGGGACCCTTGCTGAGTGTTGGTCACATTGTTGTCAGTGGATGGGCCCCTGGTGCCCTTCCTCTCCTTCCCCTTGGCCGTAGTGTTCACTGGTATGAACATCTGCAGGATGTGAGTCCCTGTACAACCTTGGCACAGTCAGAGCAGATCTTGGAGGTAGCAAGACCCCTTCTGTACTTCACCCCCCATCTCTACCTGTTTTTACCTAAGGTAGTGGCTCTCATCCAGGGACTATTTAGTACCCCAGGGGATGTTTGGAAGCATCTGGAGGCATTTTTGGTTGTCGCAACTGTGGGTATCTAGTGAGAGATGCTGTTGAACATCTTACAATGCACAGAACAGTCTTACAACCAAGAATTATTGGGCCCCTAACATAGTGCTGAGACCGAGAAAGCCCAATCTAAGGGGTGTAGACTTCAGACTTTTCCCTGCCTGCAGGTTCCATATAAAATGGCCTGTGCCTACACTCAGATGGTGGGGGGTTGCAGAAGGTTAACTAGTTCATGGACACATGACCCTGGTGCAGTAGAGAGGGACAGAAAGTGTAGTTCTGTGTCAGTTACCCCATAGCCTTCTATGACCCCTATAGGATCCAGCAAGAGGAATGAGGATACTCTCTCCCCCTATCCCAGCTCTCCACTCTCTGCTTGGGTGGGATTTTCTGGCTGGATATGAGGTCCTTACTGTGCTTTGCTGTCCCCCATTGTCCTTAGGAGGCTTCCTGGAAAGTCAGAAACTGTTCTTTGGCTCTACACCATGCCCACACCAGCTTCCTGGAGTCCCTGACTTCTCCCACCCTCTCTGTGAGGCTTTCATAGGTGCCTAGATTCTTGGATGGGGCTCTGACCTGGATGAATAGCTCCACTTCCACTGGGTACCCTCAGAGAGCACACTGTCTGACCACATATGCCTGAGGAAAACATTCTTAATACTTGCATGCCTGTGGGGGCTGACCAGGAACGTTGTCTCCTGCCCTAACCAGGTTGACTGGAGAAGTCCTTCAGCAGAAGATCCAAGGTCTAAAGATGAGATTCAAAGTCTAAAAGAAGTTAGTCTTGCTGCCTTAGAGACGTTTGCAGATGGATAAATGAAAGTTGAGCCCCTTTCTGCCCAATGCATGTACCTAGTCAGTTCCCGGAGGACAACTCCTGAGTGCAGACTCTGGGGCCCTTGCACTCAATACCCCAGGGCTCTCCCTGGAACCTGCTTGGGGTGGAGAGGAGCTCTGCTTGGGATTAGGGTGGAGGGATGACACGTGGCTGGTGAACAAGCAGAGAAGACACAGTAGTGTGTCTGCTTTGGACCTTTGTAGCCACAAGCTCACATTGTGACTCAGTGCAAAGATTGATTTCTCCCTCCCAAACCCACTATGGCCCAGGTATAGGTGAGAAAAGGATTGTTGTGTTCCCCATGCTCGATCTATCAGACGTTCACCCCGTTTGTAAGGCCCCGTATGGGCACCTTCCTGTGAGCCTCATGAGATCTGTGTGAAGTAGCTGGTTGAATACTCTCTACAGATGAGATGGGAGCAGTGAGAACAAACCTTGTAGCCTAGCCTACACAGCTAGTGAGGAACAGAGCCAAAGCTCAAAACCAGGCCTGCCAATCCCACCTGCACGGGGCTTGAAAGGAACCCAGGGTGTCTCAAATTAGGGCAGCTAATTTGTCCAGCCAGTACCACTTTGTCTTGGGCAGTGCATTTTAGAGGACTCCACTCGGTCTTGGCCTGACTGTGTCCCTTACTGTCAACGAGTCAGCCAGATTGATGGAGCCTGTCCATTCCAAGCTTGTGTCCTACTTCTTCACCAGAGCTCCCTGCTACAGTGGCCTTGAGCCTACCTCCAGAGCCTGTATGGGCATCTTTGGAGTGGGGGCAGACCTGACTTCTGAGGTTAAACACTTAGGCTCCAGGGAGGGCCAAGGGGTGGCTGCTTTTGGGGTTGCACGTGGAGCTTGACTATGTGGGCCACTAACCAAGGGGGACTGGCCGGAGGTAGGAAGAAAGGTAGGTAAGCCAAGGGCAGGAGGCCAAGGGTTAGCCTTCCTCACACTGACATATTCTGGAATGGAGCTTTGAGGAGTCTGAGAAAACACCTGGAACCTGGCCTCCAGGTTATTTTGGGGGGATACTTGTCAAGGCTAGAGGAGGGAATGTAGTTATCCAACAGTCTGTTGGCATGATTCGTAACTGTTAAATATGAACACTGTGGTAAGTGTGCCTCCTTTTGTACTCTGGGCCCTGCCAGTGTGAGCAGTGGACTTGGCTGGCTACAGGCCTGGAGGCTCTGTGGACTTTGAGTGGCACAGGCCCTGTGCAGGTACCACCCACAGCACTGCCCACTTTCCCCCAGTTTGCCCTTCTGTCTGGGCCATCACAGAAGCAGACTCTGACCACCCTCCCTGCTGCCAGCCACACTGTCTTGGGAGGAGCATACCAACTCCTCTTGCTGTTGAGGAGCAACAGCTCCTGTTGAAAAGCTCTTGAGGCTTTTCAGCCTTGACGACATGCCTGGGAAGTGGCTTGTGATGTTCTCATGAGAATGTTTTTATACAAATCCTTCTCAAAGGTCCAAATCTCAAGCCAAGGCCCCCAGACAAGTCTCCCCTCCAACTCTCTTCTCCTCAGGTTGAAATGTGTGTTTCCGGACCTGGGAATGCCCCCTGCCTGCCTGCCTCCTGGGACATTGCTAGAGGTAGAGTGACCAGGCTTGCCTGAGACTGCTTGGGCTGCAAGATTTGAGTGGGAAAGCTGGCATATCCCAGGCAAACCTGGAGGGTGTGGGCCTCCCCAACACTTCTCACCCAATAGGGTGCCAGGATTATGCAGGACTCAGTACTCCAGACTGCTCCCTGGTTCCCCTGCCCCAAGAAAGAACTCGGATCCCTTCTGAACAACTGCTTCAATTCTGGTTGCCCACAAGCTGCGTCCAGCTCCTTAGGGGAGGCTGTGCCCTGTCATGATCTGGACCCCAACCTGTGCGGTTTCATCTGGCACCCTGCACCTCTGAACTCACCACACTCCTCACGCTCTCCCATGTGGTTGTGCTTCTGCCGAGAACACCTTCTACTCCTGGCACATTCCCACTCCTCTTTCAAATGCTCATTCAGATGCAGTCTCCTTTTAAGACATCTTTTAAGCATCTATCAATGCTCTCCTCCCCATCTCACCCTCGCATAAATAATTGTTCTTGTTTTTCCCAGCATCCATTGTACTTGGTACAAATTCAGCCAATGTTGGTATGGGAGCCTGGCACTGTGCTAGGTACACACTTCTTTTATACAAGCTCTTTACATATAGTACCACGATTCAATTTTCCTCTTTTCCAGCTCCAGTAATTTGTTCTTTTGTTTTGTTTTTGTTTTTGCAAGGGCCACTGAGCCCTTCAAGAGTCTGTTGAAAGCTTCAGACCCTCTGCCTAGAAAAGTACACAGATAAGCAATTTTGGATATCACTTTAAGGAGTTCAGAGACTCTTGGGGTCCCCAGAGCCAAGATGTGAAAGGCTGCTTTCCACTGGAAATCATTGGGAACCCTGTCTGATTTATCATCATGCCCAGAATATCTAGAAAAAGTAGTTTCCATGGAATAAAGGCTTGGGGAATATGTGTGGAACGAAGGAATGATCTCCCCAGGTGACTTAGCTCTACTGTGCCCATGAGCTCTGAGGTCTGTGCAGTCTATGTCATTCAGGGCATTAGAGGTCTTATGAATTACACTGAGAACAATCTGGAGGGGTAAAGAAGAGTGCAGGCAGAGGAGCAGAACCCACAGTGGGTTACCTGGGGGGAATACATTGTGAAATCTGCTTCTGAAAACAAATCAGAGATGGGGTTTCAGGCGTATTGTTGGAGTTACAAGAATAGGAAAGCTTTTGGAACCTAACTGAAACCGTATGTAGCCACACATTGTTTTTCCCAGAAAAGGATCCTAATTAGGTCAGTTCCATATTGTTCTGATGGTGTCAGATGCACAGGAAATCAGACCCTCAGCGGTACACAAATGGCCTCCTTTTCTGAAAAGGATGGGGGTGGGGCGCAAGTGGTGAGACCACCTCGGAAAAGACCCCACATATTAAAACAAAATCGATTTGTCATGAGCACTGAAATCTGGTGAGCAACGCTCCGTACTGACTTATTTAATACTAATTAAAACACAAAAATGTTAACCCCAGCAGTGACTTGGCAGAGCCCACATCAAATAGGGCAGGTGTTTTGGTCTTTCATTTCAAGAGCTCTAAGTTCCAGGAAGCTGTTTTCCCAATTGCTACATGACCGTCTCTCCCCAGCTTAGATCTGAGCTCCTCACACACATCCTGGCACCAGGGGCCTCAGCAGCAGGCGTCCTGGAAGCCTAGTTTGGTTTCAGGATCTAGGTAAGCAGTGTTATTCTGCAAAGGGAACAATTATGTTCCCCCAAACACACAGAAGCATCAGAATTCACAGCATGCACTTTACAAGGGCAATAAAGTTTTATATGCAGCTCAGTGAAATACCTAATACAGCCAATTATCCACCAAATAAACTGATGGGAGAGAGAATGGCTATATTTGGCTCAGACTTAATTATTTTGCATTTGAACTTCTCAATCCCATGTAATAAAATTCCATTCTGCCCTTATTTCCTGGTTAGGTTACTTAATCTCGACTCTGGTAACTGAGCCCTTGAGTGGAGTAGACTGTCCAATGTCAGTGGTAAGAAAACGTGAAAGGTTTGACATCAATTACAACATTACACACAACATAAAATTTAACAACTTGAATCAGGCTCTCATTGCTCTTTAAAGAGACTGTTTGGCTTTTTAAGATCTAAAAATTAATCAGTTTCTAAGAGTCATACCTTTTTGGAAGTCCCAGATCTTACTCTTAGTCTGAGATGTAAGAAGGCATCTCTCTGTCTCTCTCGTCCCACCCCTGTCTTTTATTTGGAAAATATTTTCCCTTTCATTTAAAAATGCAATTTAAGTTTTGTAGTTTGCATTTTTCTAGGGGAGGGTTTTTCCTTTAATGAATAATAAAATGAAGGATATAGAAACTGAATTTTTCTCCTGGCGGGGATGATAATATTCTGGGGAGGCCACAGTGAAGACACACAGTCTCACATTTGGTTGTGATATGGACGCTCTGGGTAGTAGCAGGAGCGACCCCATCAACAAGGCTCCCAAGGCCCCTCTTTGTGGCCTGTGTCAGAATCCGCATGGCACCCTTCACTCCATCACTCCTTGACACTTGATGGTCTCGTAAAACACCACATGTAATTCAGCAGTTTCGGCTCATAATGAGCCAACTTTGGCAAGAACAGGGGTAAGTGACCTCTCTCCTTTAATAAGTGTGGTCTCTGTAGGTCAGCCCCGGGGTCGAAGGCAGGGCGGCAGGGGCTGATGGGAGGCAGCTGAGTTCTGCCAGAGCATGAGGGCTGCCCCTGGAGAAGGACTGGGGCTGACTTTCCAGGCAGGCAACCAGCACCTGGGGACATTTGTCTGCTTTGTTTCTGCTTCTCTCAAGGGCGACGCTGTACAAAGACAGATCATAAACTGATTGAACGCGTATGTATCCCCAGCCTAATTTGGAGCATTGGCACGCTGGAAGGTGAATGGGTGGATGGATATGTGACTTACTGCATTGCTAATGCTGGGACATCACCTCATAGCTCTGACATCCCTTGATCTTGTCATGAAAAGGCACGAGTCAGGAAGCCTCTGTTAACCATGCCCTGAGTACTTCTTGGGGAAAGTGGGTGCATGCCAGTGTGTCTGTGGGAGTGGAGCAGGGGGCCTAAGTGGTCACAGCAGGGTCCATCCTGATGTGTCTCAGTCCTGGACTCTCCCTATACTCTCTGCCCACTTTGGAAGAAATAGGCATTTTCTTTGTGTGATGTCCTCCCCTGCTGGGCACCTCCCTCTTGGCATGTCATTTTCTCCACTGATCAATGCTGCCCAAAGTATACCAGACAATCACATTCTGCCCTAACATGCTCAGGGGCCTTAAACAAGAAGTGTTCTGGAAATGCCAGTAATTGGTCTGACCTTTCGAATACTGTGTTCTCTTGTGAAGACCTGGGGCAAAAACTGGTTAATTTGGTAAGGGGCACATGCGATCACATGAGATTAACCTTGGGTAGGGTCTGGCCTTGGTTACAGGAAGTGCAGTCTTCAGAAAATGTCATTGTTGGGGTTTCTCCTTTTTCCCTCCCACCTCAACTTTACAGGAAAAAGGCAAACAGCAGCATATATTCTCATGCCAAAGATTTAGTCCAGAAAGCTATTTCCAGGGTATGCCTTGGGGGCAGTTCACAGTCAGGCCAATCTCCTTCTTTGTTTCTGGTCTTGTCTATGGGACTATTGGGAAATGAGTGTTTTGTACTCAAGCAAGAATGGGAGCCATCCCAGTATCTACCAATGCATTTTAGAAAGATTTCCAACGTGTCATGAAAGGGTGACACAGAAGGAAGCTTAAGCTTAGAGCATAGATAGCAGAAAATGAAGTTAACCCACAGTACTGACTACTAACACACACACACACACACACGCACACACACACACATGCTCCAGAGAATTTTTTAATAGACTATTTTTTTAAAGAGAAATTTTAGGTTCACATTACAATTGAGCGGAAAGTACAGAGATTTCCCATATAACCTCCGGGCTCTCCCACCATCTCCCAGTATCCACATCCCCTACTAGAGTGGTACATGTGCTACAATTAATGAACATGCAGTGACCCATCCCTATCACCCAAAGTCCATAGTTTACTTTAGGGTTCACTCTCGGTATTCATTCTGTGGGTTTTGACCAATGTATAATGACATGTATCCACCATTTGAATTCAGTTGTTACTTAAATTGTTTTTTTTACAAAAGCTAATGTTGACGACAGCACCCCCCCCCCCCCCGTTAAAAAATCACAAAAATAAAGAAACTTTGCTATTGAAAATATTTTAATTAAAGAATCTAATATGCGAATTTGTTGATATTTCCTCTTGGAACTTTATTCAATCCATGCTGGAATAAATAATGAAAATAGACAGTGATGGTATCATCCATTAGAAAACATTTAATCCACAGCTGGGAAAATTAGAGACAACAAAACCATTTTTATTGCCACACTTATCACAAATCCCCTACATAATTTTATGAGAAAGGTCATTAAACTTGTAGCTACTGCATTATCTTTTTCCTTGGACCATTTCTGAAACAACATTAGTTTTTCACACTTCTTTACATCTCAAACATTAAAAAAGCCTTAATCGATGCTTCTACATAAAAAGCAAAGGGCTAGGTTTCCCATCATAAAACGTTATGTTGTTTACACAAACACGGCAGCTAACCTCATAAAACTCGTGATTTCCCAGTGGGGTCCTGCAGGGACACTTGGCTATGCTAGACGTCACACTGATTTCCAGCACTGAAGCAAAGCCCACTTCCTATGGAAGCCCCCTCCCAGCCCCGGCCCTCACTTATCAGACTTTTCAGTTGGGGCGCACTCCGCTCAAGGCCTCAGACTGGCACCTCTGAGTAGCTAAGAAAACAAACGGTGAGGTGGGAAGACTCCACACAAGTGTCAGCCGTTCTCACTGGGCGCCCGTGTCCTCACCTGTGCACCTGAGATGAGAGTTCCCGCCACCTGAACTCTGTGGCCCCCGCCAGCTCCCAGGGCCCCACTTTCAGCACGTCTCTGGTGGGGAGATGGAAGAGGGCCCGAAGGCATCACACATTCTTTTAAAATCTTTCATTAGAGGTTCACAACCTTAGAATATCAGTGGCAAGAGTTTTTATCTTTGCTTTCTAAAGTCAAATAAATCGGTCAAGCCAAATGCTTCAAAAATCTAAAAGTCATGGACTGTTTTCAAGTGTCTGGTTTTCTTTCTTTAAAAAAAATTTTTTTGAATGTTTATTTGTTTTTGAGAGAGACAGAGAGAGAGGGGGAGGGACAGAGAGAGAGAGAGAGAGAGAGAGAGAGAGAGGGAGACACAGAATCTGCAGCAGGCTCCAGGCTCTGAGCTGTCAGCACAGAGCCTGATGTGGGGCTCGAACCCATGAACCATGAGATCATGACCTGAGCCAAAATTGGAGGCTTTACTGACTGAGCCACCCAGGTGCCCCTCAAATGTCTGTTTTTCTAATGAAAATCAGGATAAATATTTAAAATTTAATCACTTGCTTCCTCTATTGGGGTCAAGATATGGAACATTTTTAAACTTTTTAAAAAAACATTTATTTATTTTTGACAGACAGAGAGAGATCAGAGAATGAGCAGGGAAGGGACAGAGGGAGAGGGAGACACAGAATCTGAAGCAGGCTCCAGGCTCTGAGCTGTCAGTACAGAGCCCGACACGGGGCTTGAACCCATGAACTGTGAGATCATGACCTAAGCTGAAGTCAGATGCTTAGCTGACTGAACTGCCCAGGCGCCCCTGATATGGAACATTTTTATAGCTTTAAGTTTGAAGACTAAGTATTTGCTTGCGTTCACAACAACATTTATTCTTCAGCTTCAGGGAAATGCAGTGCTTCCACATTGAGTAATTTTACAAATAAAGGGTACTTTAAGAATCAGCCCCATTTGTTTATTTTTGCCCCTGTGGCCATTTTCTTTGTGGATAGTCGCTCAGGGATCTCACTGGATCTTCCCTTATCATACAGGCAGTTGTAAGAGTGTCCTTGGGGAGACTGAGGCAAGAAGGATTTACCTTGCATTGTACAATTCCACCATGTTTAAATGTTGAGAACTTCATGACTTCCATGTTTCTTCTTTTGCACCAGGGTTAGGTCACGGCCTTTCTGACTCCGGAGTCCCTGCTCTTAATCATTCTGCTTGCTCTACCTGCCTTCAGGGAAGAAAGGAGAATCAGACCTTGAGATAAATTTGAAATCTAGCTGGGGATATAAAACTGAAATGCATACACAATGGCTAATATGAGATAATAGTTGACAGAATGATGTGGTTAACAAATAAATGCTGATGATAAACAAAGAAGCTAAGGTTGTCAGCGATGGTTTACAGGATGACATGGGACTTGCTCTGGGCTTTGAAAGAGAATGTAATTTGTCTGGGCAGAGGAGACAGGAAAGGCCAGTGAGGGCCACACAGACCAGTAGGAGAGAAGTGGAGCTTCATTATGGTTAAATAGGCCAGGGTCAGATTATGGAGGGTCTTGAAAGACAACCTAAGGATTTTGGAGAGGTTGGAGTAGATGCGCACTAAAGCCCAGTTTCCTCGTTCTCATTTTTCCCTCTTTCAGTTTTATTGAGATGGAGCTGGAGTATGCACTTCAGGAATACTTCAAGGTATACAGCCTAATGACTTGACTTACCTGTATTGTGAAATGATTACCACAAAAGGTTTGGTTAGCATCCATATGCCCATCTTATATAGATGCTCATAATAGCGTTTATGAATGTATTAGTGGATTACAAGTCCTGTATAGTGCCTGCATGACAGAGCACCTTCTCTTGAAAGGTCCAACAACTTTTTAAAAACAGTTTCTATTTTGAGATAATTATAGAGTCATATGCAGTTATAGGAAATAATACAGATAGATCCCACATGCCCCTCACCTAGTTACACCTGCAGGTAACATCATGTGTAACTATAACACAATATCAGAGCCAAGAAATTCACGTTGGCACAATCTGCTGACAATTAACATTAATACCATTCATTGACGACATAGATGGACCTAGAGGGTCCATAGATGGACCCAAAGCAAAATAAGTGAGAAGGAGAAAGACAAACACCATGCGATTTCACTCCTATGTGGAATCTAAAAAACCAGAAACAAATGGATAAACAAACAAACAAAAAGCAGAATCAGACTTGTAAACACAGAGAACAAAGAGGTGGTTGCCTGGGGGAGGGAGATGGGGGATGGGCCCAATGGGTGAAGGCTCCCAGTCAGATGGTAGCTACACTTGGGGTGAGCGTAGCATAATGTTTAAACTTGTTGAATCACTCTGTTGTACACCTGCAATGAATGTGACATTGTGTGTCAACGACACTCAAATAAAAAAAAATAAAGAAAAAAAAAAGGGGTAGCAGCGGGGGGTGGGGGTGGGGCAGAGAGACTAAAGTGAGTCTCTCCATTCTCATTTTTTTTTTTAACAAAATTACTATAACATTACTGTGTTAGATGATAAAGATTCAGAAATCCGAGGCTAGCAGTTCCATCTGCACCATTATGTCCCAAGCGCCCACCTGGGTGCCTGGTGCTCAATAAATTGATGAAGGAAAGTGTGAATGACTATCTGTCTCCAAAGACCTCATAGGCTAGTGGCCTAGACCAGTGTATCCAACGCCTTCACACAGGGTGCTCTTAAACACGGACACGTGTGCAAAAGCCAGAGGACAAAGGGTGATGAGCTGGATGGGAATAGAGGAAGGAAAAGCTTCATGGAGGAGGTGGCTCCTCAGTGAGTCGGCATTGCTCTGTGGTATGGTCCACTGCGGGAGTGGAGGGGGTAACGGAGGGACTCGGGGGATGAATCCGGAGGCTCAAGGAGGCTGGTCATGACAGTCTTTGGGAGCTGTGCCCGGGAGCTTTGACCTGCCCTGTAAGGATTCGGTGCAGGCCGCTCTCCAGTGGGCATGAGCATCACCTGGAGGGCTTCTTAAAGCACAGATGCTGAGCCCCATCCCAGAGCTCATAGTTAGTAGGTCTAGAGGGAGGCCCAAGAGTTTGTATTTCTGATAAGGTCTTGGGTGGTAGTGATCCCGCTGGTCTGGGGCCCCTCTGAGACCCACTCGTGTCGGAAGTGGATTAGAAGAGGTGAGAAACTGGAAATAGGGAGACCAGTCAGGAGGCAGTGGTCTGCATAAAAAAAAAAAAAAAAAAAAAAAAAAAAAAAAAAGATGCTCGTCCAACCTCTGAGACGGCTCAGTGCCAAGACCAGAGCCTGTATCTTCAGACACTTACTCCACCATCTCCAGTGGGGAGAATCCTGGCCCAGCACGCACATATTTTATCAGAGGCTCAGTCTTTAGTAGAAAACGATATAATTTGGATTTATGCAAGTATAAAGAGTACATATAGGGCTTCAGGTTTTATGTTTTAAAGGATTTTTACTGTTTCAGAGAATGGCGCGGGATTCTTCATCTGAAGTCCATAGCCCAGGGGTCCTCGAAAGTGAAACTGGTCCCGCTGTAGTCAGATTCTCACTTTAAACAAAAAGGCTCAATGATTCCTCCAAGACAGGGAAAGACAAGAGATTTTAATCAGATGACTTCCAGCTTGACTTTTAAAAACTACTGTCCCTCAGGGAAGGTATACTCACAATGCTGTGAAGGAGATTCCGAAAGCTGAAGGGAGTTAGACATGGGAAGAGAATTCCCAAAATGGTGAAAAGAAAGATTTCATTATTTTGTTGCCTTTCTTTTTTTTCTTTCAGTAATAAAGAATTTGGTGGAGTTAGTTATTTGGCAGTGCATACTTGAACTGAAAACTTTAATTTTCTTTGCCAAGCTTCCTAAAAATAGTCTTTCTTCGGGCGAGGGCCATCTCAACATGAGCTGTGTTCATTCTAAGCACGACATGTTTTGTGAATGTAATTGCCTATTAACCTGAAGATTTCAAGTGCAATGAGACAAAGAATGTGGAATTATACTTCTTGCAGCATTATGAATTTGTTCTTGTTTTGTGTATGTAACAATAAGTTCTTTCATGACATGGCAGTGGGTGGTGAAACCCGATACCTGGCGAAAATACAATGGAATTATATAATACCAAAAAAGTCAATTGTTTTCCCTTTTGCTAATTAACTCCTTTGAGCAGGGAGGTACTGAGGATGAGGTCAGCTGGTGGCTTTTGTTCTCCAACTAGTTTCCATGCCGTTTTAGGCACTGTCTCTGTAGTAGTGTGCTTTTATAAATGGAGGAGTCTAGTGACTATTGGAACGGCCCCTAGGATGGTTATCCCATGGCTTGGCAGCAGCTGTACTGACTGCACAGAATTTGTCTTTCCTGGGATCCTGACGATAACTTGGGCTTGAGCTGATAAGCGTGTCCCTGGCTCTGTTCTTTTCTCCAGGGACTTTGCACACTGCTAGATAATAGAGCGGGGGCTCACAGGATTCTTTAGGGAAAGATATTGCCGGTTATAGGCCTGACATATGAAATTTGATATAAATTGGGACAATAACAACCCAATGCTGGAGTCGCTGTTCTTATCTTACAGATATGGAAATGGAAGTTCAGAGGAAGTAAAAATCATATGCAAGATCAGTCAGCTCCAAAGTGGTAGAGAGAAGATTCAGATCCAGATCTGTCTTTCTCCAAAGCTCAACCCTGTCCAGCATATATTATGTTCAGTGATGTGTAAGTAGGGCTACCCTGGTGGTGATTCTGTTCAAGGATAATAAGAATTATTTTAAAAGTGACCTAATGATGTACTGATTTCCTTCTGCTTTTCCTAGATCTTCTGTAATAATCGTCTATTTCTTTCATAACAGCAGCAAATCATCTTTAAGATATCTTTAAAAGCACCAAAGAGCTGGGGCACCTGGGTGGTTCAGTTGGTTGAGCGTCCGACTTTGGTTCAGGTCATGATCTCATGGTTTGTGGGTTTGAGCCCTGCATCGGGGTTTGTGCTGACAGCTCAGAGCCTGGAGCCTGCTTCAGATTCTGTGTCTCCGTCTTTCTCTGTGTCACCCCCTCCGCCCATCCCCCCCTCCCCCTCTCACCCCCCCCCACCCGGCTCACACTCTGTTTCTCTCAAAAATAAATAAACATTAAAAAAAATTTTAAAGCACCAACGAGGAAAGATAATGGACACTGAGACCATGTAGTCTATGTGAGACTGACCAAGGGGATATACTTGTGACCCCAGGAAAGGGAAGCACTACTTGAACAAGACACAGAAAAAGCTAACCATAAAGCAAATGATTGATATATTTGCCTCCATTAAAATGACAAACTTTTGCCTGACAAAAGCAACCATAGCCAAAGTGAAAAGACAAGTGACAGAGTAGAAGATATTTTCAGCACATACATCAATAAAAGATCAGTATCTGGCACATATAAAAATCCCTACAGGGGCACCTGGGTGGCTCACTTGGTTGAGCATTTGACTCTCTTTTTTTCAATTTTTAATTTTTTAAAATTTACATCCAAATTAGTTAGCATATAGTGCAATAATGATTTCAGGAGTAGATTCCTTAGTGCCCCTTACCCATGTAGCCCATCCCCCCTCCCACAACCCCTCCAGCAATGCTCAGTTTGCTCTCCATATTTAAAAGTCTCTTCTGTTTTGTCCCCCTCCCTGTTTTTATATTATTTTTGTTGCCCTTCCCTTATGTTCATCTGTTTTGTCTCTTAAAGTTCTAATATGAATGAAGTCATATAATATTTATCTTTCTCTGTCTAATTTCACTTAGCATAATACCCTCCAGTTCCATCCACGTTGTTGCAAATGGCAAGATTTCATTCTTTTTGATTGCTGAGTCATACTCCATTGTATATATATACCATATCATCTTTATCCATTCATCCATCGATGGACATTTGGGCTCTTTCCATACTTTGGCTATTGTTGATCGTGCTGCTATAAACATGGGGGTGCATGTGTCCCTTCGAAACAGCACACCTGTATCCCTTGGATAAATGCCTAGTAGTGCAATTGCTGGGTCGTGGGGTAGTTTTATTTTTAGTTTTGTGAGGAACTTCCATAGTGTTTTCCAGAGTGGCTGCACCAGCTTGCATTCCCAGAGCATTCGACTCTTGTTTTTGGCCTGGGTCATGATCTCTCACAGGCATGAGATGGAGCCCTGCGTCGGGCTCTACACTGGGCATGGAGCCTGCTTGAGATTCTTTCTCTCCCTCTCCCTCTGTCCCTCCCTTGCTTGTGCTCTCTCTCTAAAAACAAACAAACAAAGAAACAAACAAACCCTATAAATCAATAAGGGAGAGAAAAGTAGCCTAATGTGCAAAGCAGTGAAAGATTTTTATTTGGCAAGTCACAAAACAGGAAAACATAGATGTCCAGTGAAAGTATAAAAAGATGGTTAAACTCACTAGAAAGAAAGAGAACATTAAATGCTACTTCACATTCATCCATTTGGCAAAACTGCTACCACCAAGTGTTCGGAATAAAGATGTAGGAAATGGGGGACTTGATACACTGCTGGTAAAACTGGAAGTTGGGGCAAGCACTTCTCAATATGCATGCCCCAGAAACATTATGCGTGTACGTACACGGAAACATTATATGTGTGCGTACAAGGAAACATTATGCGTGTGTGTACAAGGAAACATGATGCATATGTGTACAAGGAAACATTAAAAAGATTCTTCATTAGTAGTATTGTGTATAATAGCAAAAAAACTTGGGATCAACTTAATTATCATTTATGTTATATTCATCTTTATAAGCTTGGTTGAGAAAAATAAAGCAAATTTCTGAATGATGAACTCAATATGGTACCACTGATATACATTGAAAAATTCATAGAGAGTGCTTTATACTACTATGTGTATGTACATATGTAGTAAACATATAAAAACCTGCACGAGAGGCAGATGCACCAATTTCTAGTGGCGTCACCTCTGCAGAGAACCAAAGGCAGTGGGTTGAGAGTAGGCAGGTGACTGTATCTGTAGTGCTTCATATATTTTTTTTTAATTCAAATTCAATTTAGTGAACATACAGTGTGGTCTTGATTCAGGAGTAGAATCCGGTGATTCATCTCTTACCGATAAGCCCAGTGCTCATCCTGAAAAGTGCCCTCCTTAAAGCCCATCACCCATTTAACCCACGCCCCTCCCACCTCCCCTCCAGCAACCCTCAGTTTGTTCTCTGTATTTAAGTGTCTCTTATGGTTTGTCTCCCTCTCTGTTTATATCTTAAATTTTTTTTTAATTTTTATTTATGAGAGACAGACAGAGCACAAGCAGGGGAGGGGCAGAGAGAGAAGGAGACATAGAATCCAAAGTAGGCTCTGCTCTGAGCTGTCAGCACAGAACCTGATGTGGGGCTCGAACCCATGAACCGTGAGGTCATGACCTGAGCCCAAGTTGGACACTTAACTGACTGAATCACCCAGGTGCCCTCTGTTTATATCTTTTAAAAACAATTGCTGTCTTTTCTTTAGCAAAAGTGGCTGTATGGGGGGCACCTGGGTGGCTCAGTTGGTTAAATGTCTGACTCTTGGTTTTGGTTCAGGGCATGATCTCACGGTTTGTGAGTTTGAGCCCCAAATCAGGCCATGTGCTGAGAGTGTGGAGCCTGCTTGGGGTTCTATCTCTCTTCCTCCCTCTCTGTCCCTCCCACGTGCTCTTTCTCTTTCTCTCCCAAAATAAATAAACTTAAAAAAATGGCTGTATGGGGACATGTATTAACTCTAGGCAGTGGGTATATGGGTTGCTGTTATATTATTTTCAACACCTCTGCACATGTTTAAAATAATTAATACTTTTTAAATTAATAATAAAAATAGAATAAGAGCAAATTGGAAAGCAATTTAATGACTACTGTTAAATAGAAATAATTTTATGGTGCAGAATATAAAGGAAATCTGGTCTTAATTTTTTATTTCAGTAGAAGAAATGAGTCCAGAGATAAATAAAGAAGAACTTATGGACCAAGAATGCTGTTTAGACACTGCCACTGACTACTGTTCAGAGTTCTGTACACTTTTAAAATCACTTGAAAGAGAGAATGCATTTCCATCTGTCTGGGATGGTTTAGGTTAAAGCTTATTTTGAGATTCTTCTGATCATGACTGCGGAGCTCCCCTGGAGTGAAGTAAGCAGGTTGGGCATTTCCCAGGATTCAGAACTGGGGTTGGTCTACAGCTGTCACGATGGCACTCAGTGCCCATGGGATCACGAGCTGCATGAGGCATTAGTGGTGCTGCCCCTCAACCTGCATGCTTTGGTTGCCCAATTGCCCTGAACAGGAAAACCCTTAGAACTCCTGCTGCAGACATTCCTGGACTATCTTCACTCCCCAGAGGGAACTCTGTCACCTCCCTCTTGGCTGGTATTTTGGAGTCTGCTCTGAAGGCTTCCTACCTATGGTAGAATGGTGCTATGAACTGAATGGACTGTCCACCCCCACTCCATTCATGTATTGAAGCTCTAACCTCCAATGTGATGGTGAGGAGGTGGGGAGTGCTGTGTGTATGGTAGCAGTCACCCAGCTAGTTAGTAGCAGAGCCAGGGAAGGACCCTCCCTCTTCCTGCTCTCAGGCTAGATGTGTTTTTAGCCATACTGTCTTGCGTTTGAAAAATCCTGACTTCTGGGTTTTTCTGGTTTTTTTTTTTTTTTTTTTTTTTTTTACTCTTTCTCCTTCCACTGGAAATGAGGATGGCATATGGTTAGGTGATTCTTACAGGAAAGCATTCCCATGGAATCCATGAATTCATTCATGACAAAGTACTTTGCCCTGTTTGCTCGAGGCAAGTCCTCAGAATGGTTTAATGCAGAGGAAACCTTTTTAGCAATTCCTTTGCAAAGAGCCAGGTTTATTGATAGGGAGTGACACATTATTTTCCTCTTTGAAATTTGCAGATATAAAAATATTGCCTTGACAGATGGATGTGTGAAGCCCAGAAGTTATTCATTTTACCAACTGAATAGCTAGTTACCAAGGTAGAGGGGTGAAGATTAGTGTCAGCACATCAACACAGGCTCCATGTCTACTGTTCCAGAATTTCCTAGTCTTTAAATTCACTGTATGGTGAGTTTGAAGAAACCAGTGTATGAAAATATGGTGACAATACAGAAGTGATAAGCCTAAAACATAAAACCAAGGAGAGGTGGACTGTGCACATCAAGCTGGGCTTTGTTCTGTATGTGTCCTCTCCAGAGTCACCGGGAGTGACTCCCCCCCCCCCCCCCCGCCCCGAAAGGTGACCTCCAAGTCCAAGCATCGGCCCTGGGCATGTTTCCCGGGTGCCAAGGAAAGAGGAATTTTTATAGCATTTTAACAGGTGCCTGAAGTCAGATCTTGGGTAGCTTTGCCACTAACTAGCTGTGACACTTAAGGCAGCTAATTGACTTTTTAAAGCCCTGGTCTCATCATCTGAAAATAGGGATGAGACCAGTAACTTCCTTAAGTAGGATTTTAGAGCATTAAATGAGACGATGTATATAAAGCCTAGCTCACGATGTGCCTCTAGCTCCTACTGGGTACTCAGAAACAGTGGTGGTTATTATTACAGTGGATTTCTTGGCACATTTGGCATGTTTGATGCAAACACCTGCATGCTTTGGTTGCCTGATTGCCCTGAACAAGAAAACCCTTAGAACTCCTGCTGCAGACATTCCTGGACTATCTTCACTCCCCAGAGGGAACTCTGTCACCTCCCTCTTGGCTGGTATTTTGGAGTCTGCTCTGAAGGCTTCCTACCTATGGTAGAATGGTGCTATGAACTGAATGGACTGTCCACCCCCACTCCATTCATGTATTGAAGCTCTAACCTCCAATGTGATGGTATTTGTGTGTGTGTGTGTGTGGGGGAGTGTCCTTTGGGAGGTAATTAGGGTTTGATGAGGTCATGAGGGTCTCCTGATAGGATTTGTATGCTTATGAGAAGAGATATCAGAGCATTTGCTTCCTCTCTTTCTTCCTGCCACGTGAGGCAGCAGTCTGCAAGCCAGGAGGAGAGGCCTCACCAGAAAATCCTATCAGCTGGCACCTTGATCTTAGACTTCCCAGGCTCCAAAACTGTGAGAAATAGATTGCTGTGTTTTAGGTCACCCAGCCTGTGGTATTTGGTTATGGCAGCCCTGGCCGCCTTACACAGATGGGAAGTGTTCTGTGATTCGTGCTTGGGAAATAAAGCCTACTGTCTGTTCCTCTCAAAGATTCACAGCACTCACTGTGGGTTGAAGGGGCTCCTGTGAAAGAACAAATTCAACTTTGTTTAATGTGGCATTTCTAAGACTAACTGAACCGGGGGAATCCTTTTGGTCTAATTGCTGTTACTGTTCCCTAGACCCCGAGTTCTGGATGCCCTAGCCTCTCAGCTCTGCTGTCTGCCTGCTGTGGTCATTTGGAGCCTAGCAAGGGGGCTGCTGATGGCCGGGAAGCCCCCTGCCCCACTGGCACTGTGTTGGGCTTGTGCTCAGGCACTCCAAGCATCTTCTCGCGCTCCTTTGTTGCACAAACTAGCAGAATACCGCAGGCTGTGCTCCGCAGATGTTTGCTAATCCCCTCTGCGTGTGCCGATGTATGCGAAGTATGCTGGTGTCACTCTGACCGTTCAAGGAGACCATATGTCCGGGATGCAGGAGCACCATCTAGCAGGACCAAAGGCCAGTTCTGGGGTTGGCTCACACACTGTGGGCCACTGCACCTGTGCTCCAAGCATCTAATGACCCCATACACAGCCCCTGTCCAAGGAGACCCAGCCTGACCTGGGGGGCAGCAAGCCCACAGCCCACCTGGGCAACTGTGGTCCCTGCCTCTGTCTCTTCTAGGTGGGGTTTTCTTCTCTGTCAGACCATATTTACACTATGCTAAGGACTACCTGGGTGAGGGTGTCTCTAATTTGCATACAGAACCCTGGGGGGATGTTGCAGATTCAGATTCAGAAAGTCTGGAGTAAAATCTGCATTTCTATTAAGTGCCCAGGAAATGCCAGTGCTGCTTGTCAGCATAGTCCCAGGGCCACAGACTGAGTAGCATCAGCTAGGTCCAGAGGCAGGCTTCTCCTAAGAGGGTATTGTATGTCTTGTGCAGGGGTCTCCAGGCTCCAAGCAAGTTAACATATTTTCTCTCTTGTTAGAACTGCACGACATCCTGTAAGGTGGTCTGGTAGGAAATTTATATCCATTTAAAATGGGAAGACCTTGAGATTCGGAGGCACTGACTTTATGTATGGTCCATTTGTGTGGAATGGATCCATCCATGACTCTATTTGTTCATTCAGGCCTGTGGAAAATGTTCTAGGCCCTGGCCTCTGAATTGCCATTACATTATGTACCCTCTCTTACCTTCTATTGAAATTGTGTATATACTCATCACCACCCCAAGGTGACTAAAGTCCTTGAGAAATAAATTATGTCAGATGTATCTTCACATCCCCAACAGCTCTTGACCCTGGATTGACAGTGTGTTTGTCGAATAAATGACTGGGTATCTGAGGCTGCTTAATAATTGCGGAGGATAATACGTTCTGTGATTCTTATGTTTGTAATGGCTCCTCATTGCTCATCTCAGGGGTTCTTAATCTTTTTGCGGGGGGAGGTCAAGGACTCCTCTGCTAAGAATGTGACGACATCTATGCTGCCTTTTCCTGGACGGGTATACATCGTGTGCATTTTGCACATATTTTCTGGAGTTTCATAGGGAACCTTGAAGCCAGATTCTATAGACTCCAGTTAATAATCTCTAGCTAATGGGGTTAAAAATACACCCTGCAGCCTGGCATCAAAGCTCTTTAGGATGTGGGCAATATGCGTTCTCCCATTATGTACTAGTTGGGGCTCCTTCGGTAGCGAGTGGCAGAAATCCATTTGAGTTAGATTAAAAACAAAGTTATTTTTGTTTTTATACGTAAGGGCAAGATTATTGGGGTAGTTCACAGAACTGATGGAAGAATTGGAAAGGAGTAAAAATTCAGATGCAGCTCCAAAAACCTTAGTGTCTGGAACCAAGGGGCATGTGTGATCCAAGGATCATTTTATCTCTTTATTTATTTACATTACAGGGACATGGCTGAGGGCAGCTTCAGGCTCATGTTTCACAGGTCTGTAAGCAAAGAGAAAAGGGCTCTTTTCTACAAGTTTCAATAATAATAAAAATAAAAAGTCCCAGGGAAAGTCTCTAATTGGCTTGCCTTGGCTCCGTGCCCATCCATGGACCAATTACTGTGTCCAAGAAGGATGTCTGGGTCACATGCCCACCCTCACAATCACTGTGCCCAGGGAGGGGAGCAGGTAAGAGGAAGGTAGAGCCCATTCACACTGCATGGGTGGAGGGCTGAAAAGTTTCCCTCAAGACAGGGCAGTGCTGTGGGATTGCTGGGGAAATGACGTGGTAAGGGGCAGCTCCGACGCGTGTTGTCTGTCATTTTTTACTTTTCCAAAATTCGTTGTTCTAACTGCATTGGGTTGTTCCTTGTCCTTCACACACATTATTCATTCCCTCCTCTGCTTCTTCTGGGCTTCCCTCCCCACTCTGCTTGTCCCAGCCTCTTGGTTTGCTAGGGCTGCCATCACACAGTACCACAGACTGGGTGGCTCAAAACAACAGAAATTTATTCTCCCACAGTTCTGGAAGCCAGAAATCTGACATCAGGGTGTCAGCAGGGGTGATTCCTCTGAGGGCTCAGAGGGAGAAAATGTTCCATGCCTCTCGCCTCACTTCTGGTGAAGGCATCTCTCTGTATCTCTCTCCTCTTCTTATAAGGACACCAGTCATATCAGATTAAGAGCTCACTCTACTTTGGCATGACCCCATCTTAGCTAGTTCCATCTGCATCTGCCCTATTTCCAAATAAGATCACATTCTGGTCATATTCCTGGGAGTTATAACTTAAACATATCTTTTGGAAGACGCAATTCAACCCATAACAGCCTCCCGGCCCGGATCAATGCCAGTTTCTTCAGAAGGAACTTTGGTGACCGTCTCAAGTCAGATGTTTCTCCTCTGAGCTCCTGCTGTCCTCTCTGAATGGTTGCCCTACGCCATGGAGACTAGCTCTCTATGCATATCTTTCATTGTCATGAGACTGGAAGCTCCTTGAGGTCAAGAATCCACATCTTTTTAATATTCCCTGTGGTGCTTAGAACGGTGTGTGGCAGTTACTTTCATAGGTCAACTTGACAAAGTCATGAGCTACTCAGATATTTGATTAAACATTATTCTGAGTGAGTCCATGAGGGTGTTTTCAGATGAGATGAACATTTGAATTTGTAGATGGACCGAAGCCTATTGTTCTCTCGAATGTGGGAGGGATTCATCTAATCCCTCGGAGGCCTGAATGGAACAAAAGTCTCAGAAGAGAGAATTTGCTCTCTCTGCCTGTCTCTAGGCTGGGACATTAGTCTTCTCCTACCTTTGGACTTGGGACTCAGACTGGAACTTAATGCCAGCAGCTCCCCTGGGTCTCCAGCCTGCTGATGTCAGGCAGATCCTGGGACACCTCAGTCTCTGTAATCATGTGACTCAATTCTTGCTAATAAGTCTCTCTCTCTCTCTCTCTCTCTCTCTCTCTCTCTCTATATATATATATATATATATATATATATATATATATATATATATATGCCACATCCTGTTGGCTCTGCTTCTCTGGAGAAGCTAGACTAGGGCTAACACAAAGTGCCTCCCACAATGTGAGTGCCCAGTAAATGGCAGGGAATGAAAGAGGGGGTGATGGAATGGTAATTGGAGTGCTGGGGTGCCTCCCAAAGTCTCTTCACCCAGCCGGGGGAATGCCTCAAAGAGAAACTGGGGATAAGTGACACTCTCTCCACTCAGTTGTTCTCAGCCTCAGCTGTACATGGAGAAGCACCTTGAAGAGCTCTGAAAATCTCTGTGCCTCTGACTAATTAAGCATCCGCACCTGGGAAGGGGACCCAGACATCAGTCGGTTTCTTTTAAATCTTTGCCGTGAATTCCCCACACACTGTAGGTTGCAGAGCCTTGCTGGGGCAGCGGGAGAGCTCCAGGCTCATGCTGGGTGCTTTTCCCAAGTGAGTCTCACCTTTGGACTTAACCTTGGATCAGGAAAGCATTATAATAGCACAAACTTTGGAGACAGGTGTAAATTTGTTCCTGGTTGACTAGGCCAGGCTACCTCCTAGGACTCAGAAAACCCAGTGTTTGAAACTTGCTCTGAGTTAATGTCCTGCCTGCATTCAAGCTCAGATTCTTGGAGAAGGGCCTCGAAGAAGGAGCATTTTCATGCAAAATGTGAGTGGGCTGTGTGTCAGCTGTCAGCACCAGGAAAGGAAAAGGACCAGGGGTGCTCTGTGTGTAGCTGGTGACAATGGGATGTCACAAAGAGTTACTAGGGGAAGAAGAGCGTCTGCACTAACAATGCCATGGCAGGGTGCAGGAGAAACCCAGAGCCCCCCGGGGACTTTGGAGAGCTGCATTTCAGACCTGTGCAGGAATGACTGGCCAAGCCTCCTGATGCCGGGGGCTTGCAGCAGGAGATCAAAGCCTCTGGGCGCCTTGGCTGGGGTGGTAGCTGGCCACTGTGTTCTGGCCTCCTGGCCGCTCCATAAACCATGTCTGACAGGGTGGCATCTCCGGCAGGCCCGCGATGCAGAAGGGAACACATGCGCCCATATTTCAGCCTGGATGCCTGGACCCGAATGTGAGCGCGTGCGTGTCTGGGGCTGAAGTTTCCCTGAAGCTGATTTGTGACCGTCTGAATTTACGACCTTGGAGGACAACAGATCGACCAACTAGACCCATATGTGTTTAGTCCCCAAGCCTGCGTCTCAGAGAGCACAAGGGGGAGGATGGGAGGGCGGAGGTGGGGGGATTTTACTATGTTCCCGGCAATAGGTGGTGATATAGGTCCTGTCAAGCAAGGGGTTTTTAGAGGCATTTTTAGGACATCTCATCGTCCTCTTCTTTCTCACCCAGGGTTGTCTGCAGTGCCTGGAGCTGAAGGGCCTTGTAGAAATTATTCAAAATCACAAACATTCCACAGGAATTGGATAGGAGACTGATACCTCAGCGTCCCCTCTTTGGCTCAGCAGCCCCAAGAACACTTAGCTTCATGGAGGCAGCTCTGCTTTAAAAGGAGCAGGGATGGTGGGGGGCACCTGAGCGGCTCAGTTGGTTGAGCATCTGACTTCGTTCAGGTCATGGCCTCATGGGTTTGTGGGTTTGAGCCCCACATGGGTGCTGACAGTGGAGCCCTCTTGGGATTCTGTCTCCCTCTCCCCCACCCCCCCCCCTTCCCCTGGTCATGCTCTGTCTCTCAAAAATAAATAAACATTAAAAAAAATAAAAGGAGTGGGACTCAGTTTCCCTTATCCATAGGGAGTGGGATATCTCTGCTCCTGGACAAGTCTTGGAACACCCTACAGAAGGACACAGGGACTGATTTGTGCACAGGTGGGGGAGGTGGCCACCCCAGCAAGACTTGCCATCCCACAGTCTCTCCCATCTGCTGTCTGCCTCCTCACAGGTCCTGCCTGTCTGAAGGCCAGGAGATGAGCCAGACCTCCACTGAGCCCTTCCAGAATCAGTCAGTTAACAAACATTCCTGGAGCTCTGTGTGAGGCCTACTCCTAGAAGGTTATGAATTACCATTCTTTACCCCAACAAAGACAGAGTCTAAAATGCTTCCCCTCAGGGACAGGTGACACAGACTTGTTCAGACAGAGGTAGGGCCTGACCTCAGCTCCTCTCCTGAGAGAAGATACGCAGTGTCTCAAAGGGGAATGCATGAGGGCACAGCAGGGGACAGAAGGGGAAATGGGAAGGAAAGGGCTCTGTTAGTGGGTCACAGGTGCCACACATACTTTCTTGTCTCCCATCTTACAAACAGAAGTCAGATGTTCCTGGGCATTTGATGTTCTTCATTGATCAACCCTTGTTCAGGAGGCATGCATACATGGAATGTGGCCTCCCAGCCTGTGATGGCAGCTGTGTGTGTGTGTGTGTGTGTGTGTGTGTGTGTGTGTGTGCACCTGCATGCACACTCCAGGCATAGAGAGAGATTCACTGGTAGCAAGGTGACAAAAAGGACGATGAGGTAGAAAGGGTGTCTAAATTGGAGTAAGAGGCTTGGTATGGGCTGAATGTGGCCCATCCCCCCAAATTCTTATGTTGGAACCCTTTACCCCATATGAGCTATGGAGCTATGAGAAGGTGGCCATCTACAACCTGGAGGAGACTGTCCTCAGAACTCAACTATGCTGGCATTCTGATCTCGGACTTGCAGCCTCCAGAGGTGTGAGGAGTAAATTTCTGTGTACACACCATCCAGTTTATGGTACCTTGTTACAGGTGCCAGAACAGACTCAGATAAGGGCTACGTTGTAAGCAACAGCTCTCCCATGTCCTAGCAGTGTGACTCTGAGTATAAATTCATTCTGCTAAAAAAATGAATAATTCCTGCTCTGTTTCCCTTCTTTACGTGGTTGTTAGGAGACCTGAAGGGTAGGATATATATGGCACTATTCCGTAAAATCTAAGTTTTCTGAAATATTCAGAAAACAAAAATCTTTTGTGTTTGTTTTTAAAGCAAAACACTGCCATGGGGCCGCCTTTTTTTTTTCCCCTTTTCTCACAAAGGTTGAGAATGTTTCTGTACACATGATTCCAAAATACCGTCAGCTTTCCATTTTAGTTTTAAATTGCCATCTGCCATAAAGTCTCTCAGCAATGAAACCAGGTTCCTCTTTGTATGGATTCCTTGGTTTCTTCTCTGCTATTTTGTGACCCGGGAAAATGAGCCAGGACAAGGAGAACCAGGGACTCATCCAGAAATGTTCATGTTGGGGGAAGATCCTGACTCCTGGATAATGAAGTGTGGATTGTTGGCAAATTTCTAAAGATAATAATTGTGGCAGGTAAAAAATAATGTCCAGTTAAAAACTTGGCAGTAATTCTCTCAGGGAGAGAATTGTCTTTTGTTTGGTGAAATACCTTGATGGCTTTTTTGAGTACAAAAGGTGAGCTCGCCCTAGGACATGCATTAGACTGGAGGTGGTTTTCAACTGTGCTTGCACATTAGGAGCTTTGGAAAAGTATGTGTGCTTCTGCCCCAGCTCCAGAGCCTCTGACGTAATGGCCTGGGGTAGAGTCTGGGCGTCACTATTTTTAAACACCGTCCCTCCCCCACCCTGTCCCCAGGAGATTCTACTGTGTAGCCTGAGTTGATTCTCCTGCACTAGACCCAGATGAGAGGGACAGGTAGAAGAGTGGACAGAACTGGGGGGGCTGGTAGCCTGATGAGAGAGATGAGAGAGGGAAAGAGAAATCACCTGGGTGGCAGTGGGCTGGGGCTCTGTGTGCGCAGGTGGCCAGCGAGGTGTCTCCAGTGTCCAGAGGAGCCAGGGACAGTTAACAAAGGAATCCCTGGCATTGAGTTTTAGGTTGTTCTCTGCGTTGTATATAGTACATACAACACTACCTTGTATCTCCAGATCCTCATGAACATCTCTGTCTGCCCAGTCCAGTGTCCATAGTGCTGTGGGGGAAATGCTGGAACTTAGGCTGGCCCCACTGATGAACAAAAACAGTCCAACACCTGCAGGAGATAAAAACTGAAGGGATTGAAAACCCAGCAAGAGTGGGAGATTGGAGTGAGGAGGGAACGAGGACACAATTGCCCCCCTAAGAATCCTCTGGGATGTTGGAAAGGATGCTTGGTTTCCTACCGTTTGTGGGCCAGGGATTCAAGGCAATTTTATTTAAATCTCAGTGGATAGTGCCTCAGCTGCTGGGGGACATGAAGGCTTACAAACAGCTGACACTCGAGCCAGAGAATAATAAATAATTCACCACCTTCCACTCTTTCCACCGTATACACTCCATGTGTGGAATATTTTACAGTGATCACAGTTCATTCGCATTCATCTCTCTTTGAGCTTTCCAACAGGCCTGAGAGATGGGGAAGAAAGGAATTTGTCACATGCGATCGCGAGAAAAGGGGGTTCTCAGCGGCTGTAGATTGCATCCAGGAGCCGCAGGGCTTGAAGCCTCGTGGGCTCCGAAGCCTCACTGCTGGTCCTGACTCAGTGCTCAACCCACCATTTCAGCCCGAGTTCAGGTCCCTCACAGCCTTGCCACTGCAGGAAGATCTTCTGTGTTAACACTCTTGTTTTTAGACAACATGAGCTCCAGATCGAACATCTACTTTAATCTCTTCCCTCTCTGCCATCTCTTCTCTCCCCTCTCCTTCTTCTGTCTCCTTTCCCCATCTCCTCATCCCCATCCACCCACCATTTCTTTAGCATTAAAAAAAATCTTTTTTTTTAGTTTATTTTTTGAGAAAGAGAGACACACACACACACACACACAGAGAGAGAGAGAGAGAGAGAGAGAGCAGGGGAGGGGCAGAGAGAGAGGGAGACAGAGGATCCCAAGCAGGCTCCGCACTGTCAGCACAGAACCTAACATGGGGCTTGAACTCATGAACCGTGAGATCATGACCTGAGCCTAAATCAAGAGTCAGACACTTAACCGACGGAGTCCCCCCTCCCCCCAGGCGCATCCCCCCTCCCATTTCTTTAGCATTTACATGGCTATGCTCTCATTCCCCTAGATTAGGGTGGTCCTGCGTGGATTCCACCTGGGAGTGTTTTTGAATCCTTTCTTGTTTATTCGGTCTTCTCTGTTTCTTTATCTGACTCCAGGATGAGTCAAACGTGCTTACCAGCATGTATTGCAGAATCCCCCGGTTTCTAACCGGGAAATGGTCGCCCTGTGTCTCTGGGAGGAACTTCCTGGCTTTGCTCGTGGACCTCCACAAGTTGTTGATGTAACACATTCTCGGCAGCTAGAGAGGACTAAATATACTAACTGGCTTGAGCTGACCTTTGCTCTAGATTTAGAAGAGAGGCATGGCGACCTGTTTCTCCCACATGGAAACAAACAGTGGAGTGGATTTTATGCCCAGGTGTTTGCCATATAGCTTGATACAAAACCATGTCCTGGAAAACTATAAGCCAATCTAATTTATAGAAATAAACTGAGTGAGAATCATTATTTTTTATTGGTACCACTTAATGTGAAGAAAATGCACATTTTCCAAAAATATGGAAAAAACGTTCCATTTGCCTTATTGGGTCCAAATGTTAGGTTTAAATTATTTTACTATGCAAACTTTCTTTCATATCTTGGCAGTAGTGATTTCCATTTTTATTCCTTTGGTATCCATAATCTTATGAGAATCAAAAACATATGCTTTGAGATCACTGGACAGCTCCTCCTCCCACATTTTAAAAATGCACAAGGAAGGTTATTGCTCTGGTAGCAAAAATAACAGGAACGCTATGGGAGAAAATTATGAGGACATCGAGGCTGAATGGGAAAGAGGTTCAAAAGGTGCACTCTGGTTTTCATGCTTTTGATTTGCAAGTCATTAAGCTGGAAGAGCCCCTGCCTCCTGCTGACTGCCACTAGGAATGTAATTTTTTCTTCTCTAATAGAGGATTGCTTATTCAATGACTCCAGGTTTTCAATATCGGAGGAGAATAGGGGATCTGGATTTTCCAGTGCTGCCTAAGATGGGGCACTGGTTACAGGGCTAAGAGTAGATGGACTTCTGGCCTCCCCTTTGTCTGCACGAGGAGGGTGCCCTTGGTGGGGAGGCAGAAGCATCATACAAATTTTGGTCTCAGGAACTTTAGGCTGACAGAGAGAAGCCAGTGAAGAGATGAATGCTTTGTGTTCTCTCCTGAGGAAAAATTATTATTAGAAAAAAAAACACTTGAGGAGAGTCAGATATTAAAATGTGATGAAAGGGTGTTTTGTAGCCAGGGTTGAAGCGATGGGCATCTCTTGGGACAACTGGCACAGGAGCTCCAAGACTGGGGGCAGGAGAAAGCTCTACCACAGGAAGCACGAGCTGGGACGCCCCATTGCCAACACTAAGATTGGCCCCCACCGCATACACGCAGTTCAAGTTCCGAGAGGCAGTAAGTACTGTGCCTTGAGGCTGGACCTGGGAAACTTTTCCTGGGGCTCCAAGTGTTGTATGCACAAAACAAGGATTGCTGAAGTCGTCCACAATGCATGCAACAACCGACTGGCCCACACCAAGCCCCTGGTGGAGAACTGGATCGTGTTCACTGACAGCACCTGGTACCCACAGTGGTACAGGTCCCCCTGTGCACTGCTCCCGGGCCACAAGAAGGGGACGAAGCTGGTTCCCGAGGAGGAAGGGATTTTAAACAAAAAAACATTCAAAGAAAATTCAGGAGAAATATGATGAAAGGAAAAAGAATGCCAAAATCAGCAGTCTTCTGGAGGAGCCGTTCCAGCAGGGCGAGTTCCTTGCACGCATGGCTTCAAGACCAGGCCAGTGTGGCCCAGCAGATGGTTGTGTGCTAGAAGGCAAGGAGCTCGAGCTCCATCTTAGGAAAATCAAAGCCCAGAAAGGCAAATAAAGCTTCCTCCCTTCTATCTTTGGTCATGTAATGAAGGTGTTTATTGTTCTAAATAAATAAATAAATAAATAAATAAAATGTAACAAAAGGAAAGTGAGAAGAGTGTCAAAGGAAAAGGGGAAGGGCAGATGAGAGGCTCAGTGTCTTTCAGGGGTCAGAGGACAAGGGCCCCAGTGGCCTGGTCCCTTGCCCAATGAACTGGGTCATAGTCCAGACTTTGCATCGACACGTTATAGAAACTTCAGTGGGTGCTCCATCAGCCAAGACCAGTGTTTCCAGAAATATGCAATGTCATTCTCTGCCTCCTACCTTGTATTTGCCCTGATTGTCCTCTCTGGGACTTGGGTCTTTTTTGGTGCACATAGCTGTATACTCCAAGTTTCTGCTGTCCATGAACTGGTGATTAGTGAGCACATGTTTTTCCACAGCTTGCTCTTGTATTTCTGTAGCACTTGCTACTTTATATCCTCAATGACAACGTTACATTGACCCTTTCTCCCTTAGTCCATTCAAAAAACTCACTCTTGTTTCAAAATAGACACAAGTGTCTTATTCTCTATGAAATCCTACCTGATCTCCCAAAGCCAAGCTGTTTCTTTTCTCTTTCGAGGCCCCCTGTACCTGGTGGGCACACAACAATTATTGCCCTCATTTTTCTGTATCACACTCTTTTTTCTGCTTGTCTGGGAGCTCTTCTACATGTAAACTTGAGGGCAGAAACTGCCTTAATTACCCTGACTTTCCCTACATTTCAGTGTCGATTGCATTTTAACAGGTGCTTAAATAAATGTTTTTGAATGGATGATTGGATGAATGACATTCATTCATCTAGGCCCTTATTGGTTGCAAGGATGAATACAAAATGTACTTCATTTGCAAATAAGCAAATGTAATTAAAACAGAAGTACTGTAAAAATTTTGTTTCTGGCGCCTGGGTGGCTCAGTCAGTTAGGCGTCCGACTCTTGATTTCGGCTCAGGTCATGATCTTATAATTCGTGGGATCGCCCCCCCCCCCCCCCCCCCCGGGTCGGGTTCTGTGCTGACAGTTTGGAGCCTGCTTGGGATTCTTTCTCTCCCTCTCTCTCTGCCCCTCCTCCACTCTCTCTCTCAATCTCTCTCTCAAATAAACATTAATTTTTTTTCATATTATACTTAGTTTTTGCATTCTAAGAATGAAAGGGAGAGCTTACAGCTATGTAGTTAATAGCCGAGTGGAATAATGCAGACTCCCCTTATACTAGAACTCTCCAACCCACATTCCACACTTACCTTGACTTTCTGACATTGACCGTGGATGTTAATCAGATGGTGGAATGATTGTTTCATGACCTTCAGCTTATTTATCTCTGGAAATCAGTACTGACTTTTTGTGGAACAAGACTAAAAATGCTGAGGGAAGTCACCCTCAGCATTGGGGGTATAGTGTCTCATTTATTTGGGTGGGAAAGGCTTTCAATGACCATGATTCAGGAAGCAGCCTTATGGCTGGCCATCTGTGTAGACTAAGGGATAAAAGGGTCCCACCAGGAACAGATTTCACTGCATCAGGACTTCAGTCTCTGAGGAGATTCATATCCCAGCTCACGATAGCTCAGTCTCCAGAGGCAAGTCAGACTTCCACTCATTCATGGGTGCCTTCTTCTCCAGGTCCAAGTCCTGCTTGGAACTCCCTTCATGAGGCTTAACGATAGAGCAGGCTTGTGCTTGGTAGACCTGAGTGGACCATGTTAGTAATCAACCAGACTGGAAGCATGGTAAGTGCAGAGAGCTGGGAGCTAAGGGAATTCAGTGGTGGTCCTGGCCCCACCCAGTTCCCCATCACTAGCCCCATTATGGGCCTCAGGCAAATTACTTAACCTCTCTGAGCCTCACTCTTCTTTTTGCAACATGTGAGTCAAAGTTGCATTTCTAATTCTCTTCCAGAATACTTATAATACCTAAAATACCAGTCTGCTTAGCTTTTTTTTTGTATCCCTAGGGCATTGCTGAGAGCCTGGGAAGTAGAAGTGGCTCAGATCCTTGGAGAAGTTGATGGCCCTTTGAGAGGCAGAAGAGCATGATAATGTGTATGACTCCAGCACCAACTGATCTCATTCAAATCCCAGCTCCATCTCTTCCTACCTGTGTAGACCTTGAATAAGTCACTTAAACTGTCTGTGACCCAGTCACCTTTTCTGAGGACACTAATAGCCTCAACCTCAGGATGATTCTGAAATTTGAAAGTAGTCATGCCTTTGAAGCTCTTGGGGCAGTTCCTGAAGCATATAACCTTTAATCAACATGAGCTACTGTGATGCCACCTCGTAGAGGCCACCGTTTACTCATAGATGTCGAATAATTTTCATGTGTAAGATACTTTGGTAATTTTTATTTAAGCTACTTAGATATCTTTGCCAGTACATGGGCTTATGTGACTTTGTCAATGAACTCCAAAACATGGTGCTGGTCCTTCCTACACAAGTCTTTTTTTTTTTTTTTTTTTTTTTTTTTTTTTTGGTAAATTCAAGTTAGTTAACATACAATGTAGTCGTGGTTTCAGGAGTAGAACCCAGTGATTCATCTCTTACATAGAACACCCACTGCTCATCCCAACAAGTGCCCTCCTCAATGCCTATCACCCATCTAGCTCATCCCCCACGACACTCCTTCAGCAACCCTCAATTTGTCTCTGTATTTAAGAGGCTCTTATGGTTTGCCTCTCTCTTTTTTATCTTATTTTTCCTTCTCCTATGTTCATATGTTTTGTTTCTCAAATTCCACGTATGAATGAAACTTATTTTGCTTAGTTTAATACGCTCTAGTTCCATCCATGTTGTTGCAAATGGCAAGATTGCATTACTTTTCTTCTCCGAGTAGTATTACATTGTGTGTGTGTGTGTGTGTGTGTGTGTGTGTGTGTGTGTGTGTACCACTCATCAGTTGATGTGGGCTCTTTCTATACTTTGGCTACAGCTCTCTTTCTTACGTAAGGAATCAAGAGATAAACTTCAAGGCTCATTCTTGTTTTTAAAGTTACATTCTTCTTTTTTATAATAAACTTTTTATTTTGGAATAATTTTAGATTTACAGGCATGTTGCCAAGATAGGGTAGAACATTCTTGTATACCCTTCACTGAGTCTCCCCTGATATGAACATCTTATATAACCATGGGGCATTTGTCAAAACTAAGAAATTAACGTTACACATTATTGTTGACTAAACTTCAGGCTTTTTTTGTATGTCACCAGCTTTTCCACTGATGTCCGTTTTCTCTTCAGGGTCCCACACTGTACACAGTTTCCCTGTGCCTTTAGTCTCATCCCATCTGGGACAATTTCTCAGTCTTCCTTTGTTTTCTGTGACCTTGGCAGTTTTGAGGAGTACTGGTTGAGCACTTTGTAGACTGTTCCTCACTGTAGGTTAGCCTGATATTTTCCCCACAATTAGATTGAGATTCTGGGTTTTAGCAGAAAACACCCCAGAAGTGAAGTGCCCAGGCTACACTTTAATGAGAAATCTCTATGTCTTTGCTGTCTTTCACTTCTCTTCATGTTCTTTTCCTCTCTTTGAATTATCACTACCCCCCCCTCCCCCACACACACACCCAATATGGACTTACAGTCTGAGGCAACCAAAGGGTGAGAACTGAGTTGGGCTTTGGAGGGAAATTAGAATTTGGAAGTGAGAAGGCATTTTGCTTGCCTGAGTCTCCATCATATTTGATGAGGATAGGACCTCCCTTACTCCACCCACTGCCCCAATTTGTGGGAACCTGGGAGAGGTTTTGTACTGACACATGGCATTGATTGAGGTTTAGCTTCATTTCAAGGTGCAGGTGTTAACACTTCAGTGATTCCCCTTCTTCTGCCCTTGTTCCTCAGAATTCCCACACCTCCACCTCTGCACGCTCAAATTGTGCCCTCTCTTTATAACCCAGCTCACTTGCCCCCTCTGTGTCTCCAAAGCCAGGCTAGAATTCAAGGTGGGAATCAGGGTAGATGTACAGACTCAAAGGAAAGCACGTGTGGCATGGGATTCTGGGAAGAGGCTCAGCACCTGGGCTAATGGTAAGGCCTCTGGGAAGTTGCCCACACTTCATTTCTGGTCTTCAGTGTCAGAAGGATTGTGCAAATGCTCAACCAACCTCAGCCCCATTCTTAGGCTGCATATTATATGCCACTGCTATCCTCACTGCCTCACCAGATGCTATACGGTCATGAAAGAAGATAAGAGGGAGAGAGATTGACTGCACAGCAAAGTTTGAAATACAGGAACTTTCAGGTTGGGATTTTCATGTTTAAAATTTAGGACAGCAGGAGGATTTGGTTTCCAGTCCCAGATCTGCCTCTCTTGGAACCTGTATTTACCCAGGGCTGCAGAGGGAGGGAGAGAGAATGAGGATAGAGTTGGCAGGGGTGGGGCTACACCTGCAGTTCCCAAGTGATCGTGGACAGCGAGGCCAACAGGGGTGCTGTCCCTGGCTCTACCACAGTCTTGTGCACAGGGCACAGAATTGCCCTCCCAGCACATAACCTCCCCCTCGCATTGCCCCTTTGGAGTCCCCACTTCCCAGAGCTCAAGCTTGGTTTCAGCCAGTGGCCCCTCTCTTCCTAGGGCTCACACCTGAATCCATGATCCAGGCCTGAGCATCAGTATATAAGATGGACACCATCTGTCCTCCATTTGAAGACCCTCCTCCCAAGAGCAGATCCCCTCTGCAAGCAGTGAGAGCAAAAAAAAAAAAGGACGAGAAAAATCTGAAACCAAAAAGTCACCCAGCCTCCAAATAACTACTATTGCCACAAAATATAAATCCTTCAGGGCTTGGGTTCCGGCAGGCTCCATCCCATGTCTGACTGCCCTGACTGCCCAGCTCCATGCTTCTCTGACCTGCTTTCGCACCCTAGGCAAGTCTTCCTAGCTGGGAAGGGGAAACCTTTGACATAGATGATCCCCGAATGCATTGCATGAGAATTGATAAATAATTTAACCTTAATCACAAAATGGTCTTTGAGGAAGACAATGTTCTTGAAGTAATTTAAGCCTAGTGCTTAAAACTCTACATAGAAATACTTCAGGTAATGGTTATTAATCTTCTGAAATCACATTTCTTCTTTTTTAAAAAATTTTTTTAACGTTTATTTATTTTTGAGACAGAGAGAGACAGAGCATGAACGGGGGAGGGGCAGAGAGAGAGGGAGACACAGAATCGGAAGCAGGCTCCAGGCTCCGAGCCATCAGCCCAGAGCCCGACGCGGGGCTCGAACTCACGGACCGCGAGATCGTGACCTGAGCTGAAGTCGGACGCTTAACCGACTGAGCCACCCAGGCGCCCCGGTCTTCTTTTTGAAGATAGTTGAAAAACAGGGAGGAGGACCCACAAAGATAGTTGGCAGATTTCAAACTCAGTATTTAATTTTCACACGATTTAGGCCACAGTGCTCTGCAGTTTGTAGGTTTGTGAAGGTTAAAACTCATCGGACCCCATGTTTTCTTGAGTCACAAAATCACGATTGGGGCCTTCACGAAGGATGTCTTCAGCAGCAAATATTTGTTGGGGGAAAAGCCTTGTTTTAAACATAAGAAAGAAAGTGAAACTGATATTCTTTATGCATTTCTTTGAGCTCCAGCCTGGTCTGGCATTCATTTAAACCAAATATTGCTGCTGCTCTGCCTCCGCTGTGGCAGGACAAATCAGAAAGGGCCCAAGAATAATCCATAAACTGCAGGCATTCAGAGCTGCTTGATGTGGATTCAGGCAGAGCATACTGGAGAACATCCCCAAATTATGTGTTCTGTGTTCAAAGAAACCACAGTTTCTCTTCTCTCCCCTCCACCCCCATTTTACCACATGCTATGATGATGGGAGTTTGGGTTTGGGAGGATCAGTGTCTGGGGTTCAAATCTGGGTTCCTTCGCTTGCTAACTATGAGATCCTGGATAAGTTTCTTGCTTTCCAAGTCTCAGTTTCCTTATTTATAAAATAAGGCAAATTATTCCCACCTTTCAAAGTCATTGTAAGCAGTGGTGATGGTTGCCATTGAGGAAGCCTGTAGTATAGCTGCTGGAATATGGAACTTAAGGAAGAGGCGTCCTTTGATTTCTGCCCTGTAGAATTCTACTTTTCCATTGGGCTATGAAGAAACTGAAGAATCTTCTAGAGTTTATCATGAAGAAACTGAAGAACCTAGAGTTTATCATGGAAAATGAGCCCTTGTCCATTCCACTGGCTTAGTCCCACCAATTATGACTAAAGGGCACTGAGAAATTGTATGGACATCTTGCCTTTGGTCCTGCAGCTCAGCACATGGGGAGGGGAAAGTAACTTGAGCTGCAACCTGGTCTGACACACTATAAGGCAGACTGCAGGGGGCACAGTACATTATGTCCACTAAAAAGGTTTCGTCCTCATGGATTTTTCTTTCAGTGCTTCACTTCCACCTGTAAATGCCTTGTGAGATCTCTGCCTTCTATCATTCTGAGTCTTGATGATCCATACTACTTGCTCTTAGGTCTGGCTCCAAATAAGGGACTCAATGGTCAGGCTTCCACTTAATTTATTCTACCCTCTACTGACTTCAGTAACTCTGTGGCCTCACTGAGATGCCCAGTCCATTGACTCTGATGTGTTCTCTCTGATCTCACTTTCCTCATGGCCCTTCCTGGCCAAGCTCTGGTTCCTTGACCAGCACATATCCACTCCCTTGCAAAATTCTTACCTCTTTTCCTCCATATCATAGGCTCAATCTGGTTAAACCCAGTTATTTGTTTCCAGTGACCTCATACCTGAGCATCTATGATGCGGGGAAAACCCCATCATAACTACGTTGATTGGACTCTCTTTAAATTAGTGACCACAAATTTCAAATTCATACCTTCTCTTATCTCCAGAAATCTCCCAAAGAGCCTCCCTTTAAGCTGAGGAACTTGTCTCATGTCATTTAGAAAAAATAGATGTGTTACTGTTCCTATGTGTAGCCACAGTATAGCTGCATAAACGACATGTTATCTTCACTAGTGGAGGGATTAAAATAGAGTCCCACTATGCACTTAAGCCTGAATCGAAATAGTTCTGTTCCTCATGCCCTCTTCCAAAGTTTGTCAACCAGTGATCAATTCATGTGGATTTTTCTCAGCAACAACTCCAGTGACATTTGCCAAGTTTTTTTCTTCCATCCTTTGTGCACTGCCTTCACAGCCACCTAAAGGTGGCTCATAGCTGCCTGCGCTGGTGACCATTGTGAGGTGACCATTGTGAGGACACCAACATCTGGTTCAGAGATGACCTTGCTAAAGTCTCTTAAATTCACTCATCTCTGGGGGTTAAAGCACTTCTGATTCTCCGAAGGGGTAGAATGGATCTCCTCTGTGTCTCTGAAGTCTGGTGATATAAGTCATTGTCCATCCTGTCTACTTCTGGGTCCCTCCTGGTTACTGAGTACAGTGCCCTCCCTCTTACTGTTGTCAGAGCTTTTGTTTCTCTTTCCAGAAAAGAGCAAGCATGGGATTAATTAGTGTTTTGTGCTGTTTTGTGAAGACAGAAAATCAGAGGGCATTTTGCCAGATACAGTATCCATTCTCCCAATGATAGATGACGAAAGTCTGTTGACCTGGTACAATGTAGATTGTTTCTCTGACTCTCATCTTTATGAGGGTGTCATACATTAGAAGCATGTCCCTAATACTCCCAGTGAGTGGGTTGGGGCTCAGTTCCTCATTTGTTAAATGAAAGGGAGGATTTTTAAGGGTACTTCCAGCTCTGAAAAAATTTTTAATTAACTAATTTATTTTTGAGAGAGAGAGAGAGAGAGAGAGAGAACGAACAGGGGAGGAGCAGAGAGAGAGGGGGAGAGAGAATCCCAAGCAGGCTCTGCACTGACAGTGCAGTCCATCACAGGGCTTGGACTCATGAACTGTGAGATCATGACCTAAGCAGAAATCAAGAATCAGATGCTTAACTGACTGAGCCACCAGACACCCCTCCAGCTCTGGAATTTTAATTTTAATAAGCATCTTGAATGACAACAAGCACAACAATCTTTTAAAACTGTTTTAGGGTCCCTGAATAGAAAATCCTAAGGAAGCATAGCCAGAGGTCCCTGAATTTGAGTCTTCAATGGCCCATCAATTTCCTAGTACAAAAGCCAACCTATTAACAATCATAATGTCTGTGTCCTAGTGTGTCCCAGCTGATTAAGTCACAGTGGAGTCAGGAGGCAACACTTTTGACTGTCCTCCCCATGCATGTCAGTGGGAAACAGAACCCAAGGCTGGGGTGGTAGGGGAGGGGGTAGCTTCTCCCTTGAATAATGATAAAAAAGCAAATTAGGTGCTGAGGCTAATTTGGACAGCAAGTGTGTGGCCCTGGGCATCTCTCTCTGAGCCTTGTCAAGCGGGAATGAAAATAATTCTTACTCTGGTTGTCTTGAGGATTGAATATGTGAAGTTCTTAGCATCTGAAAATCACCTTACATGCGATCAACAATAATATTTATTATGAGAATTACTGTCAAGTATTGAGATGAGAGATAAACATTTTTTAAAGGCTGGTGATAGATTCTGAGGTACAAGGCCTTTGCTGGCACTTCTGATGTCCAGGTATATAGATAGCTGCTTCTGCTTGCTAGGCTCAGCTCTAGTTCTCAGCCTTACATCCTCATCGTCTGGACCCACAAAGCTTCTCTGCCTCCAACTCAACTCCATATCCATGGTTTCTACTGTTGGGATAAGGGGAAATCCATGGTGGTGGCTCCAGCTCCCTGAGGGAGGCGGTGCCAAATGTACCAGTTTCCTCACAGCACATGAGTTTTTCTCTTCTCCTCACAATGACAGAAGGAGCTTTGCTCATGAACTGAAATCCCAACTTGGCTTGGAAAGGCCCTCACGTCCTCATCCCAGGTCCTGATTTCTCACATCTCTTGGCAACTTGAACAGTTGAAGAGGTTCCCCAGCATCCCGGCAAAGCAGTCATGCTGGCTCTTAAACTTTTGCATTCTGACAGACTCATGTAAATCCGGAAGACCCTGAGCTGCTAATCCCCTTGTTGATGGCATTCTTGGTCTTTTGACTGAGAATTAGCTCAGTGAATTTGTGGAAGTAAAAAGATATTGGACATGGGGAGATTTGGGTTTAACTCCTAAGTCTGGCATTCAGTAGTAACCGTGTGACATTGGCAGAGATTTACCTTCCTGAGCCTCAGGCTCTTATTAGTGAAAAGAGAATGATAATGGTGTCTGGGTTGATGTAGACCTCCATTTGCTGGCAAAGATGCCCTAATATAACTTTAGGTAAAGAGGAAGTAATATGATGTTATGTATAGTATAATCACAGTTTTGGAAAAGGAAGATACACATGCACAGAACAAAAGGCAGTAAAGGATATTCACCAAAATTTTTACGGGGTTACCTCTGGGTAATAAAATAGCAAGTGATTTGATTCTTTGAGGATTATCGTTTTTGTAATCAGAAAATAAAACGCCAGAGTAAAACAAGAGATATTTCATTTTTAAAAATAAAGTTACACTTTCCTTAAGGTTTTTGTAATTTAAAAGGAGAAGATGTACACAGATCTCTGCAAAGCTCTGGGAGAAGGGCCAGATGAATAGCACTGGCTAGGCTGCTGGGGTCAGACTTCCTTGAATCACCATAGGCTGAGGGGTGAGGAAGTCTTCAGCAAGGAAATAAAACTTTAACTAGGTGTTAAGATGACAGAAGTGACCCAGATATATTTGATGATTTTAGGCAGGCATGTAGGGAACCCACAGCATCAACTGCTCTCAATTCCAAAATGGTAGTGGCCAAACTCAATAAATTATCTTTAAATATCTCTAATATGCTTGGTCTTGTACTAGTTCCCATTAATGTATGTTTTTTTTCATAAATAAGATAATAGACATCTTTTTAACATTAGAGTCAACAATTTGGCAAATGTTAAATGCTTACCAAAAAGAGCACCATTTTTATACATGCTGTATAGATATTCACCATTATACATATATTTGTATCTTCACAGACATACATGTAATTGGTTTTCTTCCAAAATTGCAGCATGAATGGGGAAAAAATCCAGATTCACTTGAACCAGCAGTCCTGATATTGGATGCAGGCAAGAAGACAAAACAAGGTTTCCAGAAATCAATTTCTTCTGCAGCTTGGGAACAAGGGCTGGGAGTAACTCTGGGCATCTGACACTGGGAGCTCCCAGTTAAAAGGGAGGGGTCATCTGGAGTGGTCACCATGGGGAAGCTTGGCTTGACCAGAGGTTATGGTGCCCATCCTCCCCAAGAACACAGGGCACCAAGGTCTCAGCTTCTCTGTGTCTTACCAGTTTTAGATGTAGATGGTTACCAGGTGTCCTAGAGGATGGAACATCCAAGGGAGTCCAGGGAAGATCAAAGCAACCTATTTGGGGGAAGAGATATGGCCCAGCCAGAAGTCACCAAGCAGATTTGAAGCACTGCATCTACCCATTCAGGTGTATCTCTTATCCCCTCTCCCTCTGTTCAACACCTAGCCAATGTGAGCTACTGAATATATATGTGCTTTCTTAAGTCTTTGTGCCTGGAACATGTTACAACGCCTTCCTCTAGCAAACCTATTTTCATCTTTGATAACTCAGCTCAAGCTCCCTTTCTTTAGTCTTGTTTGACTTCTGCTTTTGTTTCAGACTTTTTTTGCATTTTAAAAATGGAAATTATTTCTTTACTTATCTCTGAATATTCTGAACACATTTATTTTGAAGTCTTTTAAAAGACTACTCCGTGAAATTAATTTCATCTGGTGTGAATTCCTGCTCTGATATTATTGGCTGTCTTCAGAGTGTTAGATTCCTTCCTCTATTTTGGAATTTAGATTTGCAGTCTCTCTTTGCATGTGATGTTTTTGTTTATTATTTTTTCTCTCTCCTTCTTTGCTCACCCAGGTGGCTTCCCTCAGTTCTCCTGAGTCTAGGACCATATCTAATGGAAATTCGGGTTTCTGCCCCAGGGAGGCATGGGGGACATTCCAGACCCAGCCATAGGCCAGTGGACACTTTGGTTCTGTACCTTGTCATGAAGCTCTGTCTTCCTTCTATAGCATTCCTAGGCCATGGTCCTGTTAGATGGTAGCCCCAGGTAATTGGGAGCAAGAAGTTTTACTTGGTGAAAGGATGGTGTGAAATCTTGTCTCAGCCTGTTTCAAGCAGAGACACTGCCTGTCACCCTATCCTGATGCTTCTATCTGCTTCTACAAGCCTGTAGCTCTGCTAGCTTGTTACTGGATGTCTCTGTTCCACTTCTGTTCCACAGGTATATTTTGGTTTCCATAGTGACTCTGCCTTTTTGTTCCCCTCTTTGCATTTTCTTTACCATTGCTTTGTACTGTGATCAGAGAGGACATGTGGCTTTCAAGTAAGTATACCACCTTGACCATAGGGGTCTTCCCCTTTGAGTTACTGAATATTTTCATAAGTCTAGAAATTGTTCTCTGATAGAGGTCATGTTCTACTCAGTCCCAGACAGAAAGACTTTACTGAAGTTTTTCATTGTCCACTGAGTTCCAGTAATTAGCACAAGAGAGGTCAGAAGACACAGGGGCATGGCCATCAGTGTGGAAATTAATTTCTGCTTGGAAGTAAATAGAGCTTTGAAGTCTATAGCTGGCAGAATTAGCAAATCCCTCTCCAGGTAGTTAGTGTGTCCTGGGTCCAGCCCCTGCTGTATGTAGCGGGCTGTGAGGGCAGCTTGAGTGGCCAGAGTGGAGGAGTCATCCTTACCAGCTGCTCCATTGCTTCTTTGCTTCTCTAGTCCTCTGATCAAAGGGAGTCTGGAGGCTGGGAGGGAGCAGAAGCAGTGTGACATTCTACCTGTTCCATTGCAGGGCTTTGCACTTGGATGGTAGATGGTGGTGGACAGGAAGGCACTTCCCCGATGCCCTTGCTCCTACTCTTGCCTGCCCAACAACCTGCACAATGCCTTATGGATTCAGGTCGATGTGTGGCTCCCATTTTCAGTTAGACTTTCCTCATAACACAGGTTTCATCATTTCAGAAGGAAATTGGGTGAGGAGGGGATTCAAATGATATAGTATCTTGGAAGTATGCTTGACATTTTGTCTTAAGTATCTTGGCATGCCATACAGAACCTAGGACAGGGCAGGGTATGTAACAGCCATTTAATTCTTATTTGATTGATTGAAAATCTGGATGATTTTTCAACTGGAGAATAAAAAGCTTAATTTCACTTTGTAACAAATAGCTGCAAGCACACAAGGTGTAGCCAGTTGGGTGGTGCTGGTCTAAAGTGCCCAGCCTCTTCTGTGGTAGTGTCTGCATCTGTCAAGATCCTTCCAGTTGCAAGTGATAGAGTGGTAGACACCCAGGAGAATACTTTCACTCCTGAGACTAGAAAACCCAGAGGTAACACAGGCCACAGACACAACTGATTGTGGGACCACGCCAGCCACCATTTCTGACTGCTATTCTTCTGGGCTGGCCTCATTCTTTCCTGTTGTCGGAGGCAATAGAGCACAGGGGTTTGGAGCATAGTTCTGGAACCAGATGGCTATGTGACCTTGAACAAATTAATGAACCTCCCTGGATCTCAGGCTCATCATCTGGAGAAATTCCATGGTAATAATGGCGGTCCTCTCATGGGTTCTTGAGAGCCTTACATTAGCAAATGTGTGTAACTGTGTAGGGCAACACCTGGCTCACAGCACTGTCATCACTGTGTGAGGTTTGGTGTCGATGTTGTTGTTGCTTTGTCTCTGTAGGCTGGGGAGAAGGATGCGGCCTTAGGTGGTTGCAGATGTGTATCATTCTTGCTCAGAGGAAAGAAGTTTCTTTGTGTTAGCATCCATGTACATGGCTCTTCAGGGGGCCTGTCACTTGCTCTGCTTGGTTCACATGGCGAGACCTTGGACCCATTGCCATGATAAGAGTTGTGGTAACTGATTGACAGGCCCATCCTAATTACAAAAACTTGGGGACCAACAGTTGTCGCAAGAGGTAGGAGGCATTTTACTGTCCACTCATCCATCTACTCAGTGAATGTCTATTATGGACTAGGCATAGTTCTAAGCCCTGGGGTTACAGCAGTGGTAACAGAGCTTACAGAGCTTCACAGAACTTACAGCCTACTAATAGCAAGAGGAGACATTCAGTGCACAAATAAATGAAAGGAAATACTGGATATAATAAGTGCTATGTTTAATATAAAATAAAGAGATGTCTGGGAGGGTGATTCACGGGTGGTCAAAAAAGGCATCTCCGAGTAGGCCACCTTGAAGCTGAGATCTGGATGCCAAAAGGAGTCAACCAGGCATAGATGTGTAGGAAGAACGTTCTAGGCAGATGGAGGAGCTAATACAAAGGTCCCAAGGCAGGCGTGAGCTCCGTGTGTGGGCAGAGGCCTTAGCCGAAGGAGGGTGGGGGAGGGGAATTGGTTGCTGCTTTTAAGAAACTGATGCTGTCTAAGCTCATTGTGGTGCTGTGATTGGAAGGGGCTATGGGGAGGCAGGTGCGGGGGCAGAAGAGGTGTCGGGGCTGCTGCAGTGTCTGGGTGTGAGTTGTGGTGGCGTAGAAAGGGTGTCCTTTCACAAGAAGGGGACGGCCGGAGGAGGGAGGAGGAGAAAACGCAGAGTTCTGTGTTAGATTTGCTAAGCTGATGTCTCAGGAGACAGGCAGGTGGAGATAGCAGACAGGCACTAGAAACATGCACCTGGAATTCAGGGGAGAGGGCGGGGCTGGGAATGGAGCCATCGGCAGGTGGATGACATTAAAACTGAAGGCTGGATGAGGTCACCTGGGGAGTGAGTGAACCTGGCAGGGAGAAGGTTGCCGGGATAGAGTGGACAGGGCTGAAAGAAAGGGATGTTGGCTGGAGTGTAAGAAGGCTTGTTCTCTCCCCTTTCTGAGAAAGGTAAGACACTGGTGCAAAGTTCTTTGTGAGGGGCTTGGCCACAAAGAAGGGAAAGAATTCCTTTGGTTCTCCTGCTGGCCTACCTTCATCAGGCTCCTGGAATGTTCCTGAAGCTGAACAGTTCAGCTTTGAACAGTCTTGCTCAAATTTCTTAGGCATTGGTTTTATTAGTTAATTGGTATTTACACTCTCTTGGAGCATTTTATTTTTGTTAAAGCTTGCCATGGTTTTGCATCTTTTAGGAATTATTGAAAATTTATGAGCTCTGGTTTTGCGTACTGTTCTCACAGAGGGGTTCTTTGGGGGTCCTGCCCCCATGGGGAGAGTTTGAGGGGTCAGGGGGAGATTACTAGAACTCTGCCCTCTCATTTCAACAACACAGTTGTATGTTTTGCTGTTTTATACAGCAATCTGTGTGGGATTATAAGAGTCATCTGAAGATAGCGTTTTCCACAGAAATATGAAGATAGCGTTGCCACAGAAATATGAAAGCCACAGTGGTGGGACATCAGCTTGTTGAAGGCAGAGATTATGTCTCACTGTGCATTCTGCTTCCTCTGTGGGGCTGAGCCCCTGCTTGGCACCCAGCAGACTCTCGGTAAACTTCTGCTGAGTGCAGTTGTAGCAGAAGTTCACAGGCTTGAAAGGTAGCAGCCTTAGCACAGAGGGTGCCTTCAAGCAGGGATGCAGATTCTCAGCCTCTAATTGTACATCAGAGGTGATTACTGTGGCTGCAGAACTTCCTATGCAGCATGGAAACAATTACATTAAAATGAAGTTGGAGATTCCAGTAATCTCCTTGGAGTAGACAAATAAACTTTGAAATCGTTTACAAATGATGCACCAAATCTGTGTGGCATCTGCTCATTGTAGGGGGAAAATGGGTTTCTTCCAAGAGGCTTCTCATGTGATGACATTGCTGTTTCTCGTGATGAGGAAGGAAAACAGGAGGTGCTTGCCGGGGCGACCCCGCCTTGGACCCGAACTCTGGGCATCCTTGGTGTGTGTGAGGAAGCTGAGAGCCAGTCCCCCTGGCCAGCACCGGCCTCTCACTCTTCGGAAAGTGTTCTGGTGTGAGATGGGGACCCGAGTGCTGGCCACCACTCCTGGGAGGATGTTTTCTCAGCTTTGCCTTTTCCAGGCTGGTGATGGGGGGGGGGGGGGGGCTGCCCTTTGATGGGCTTTGATGACGAGCCAAGAAGCTAGGAGAGCTTGTCCCAGACACACTCCCCTGGCATAGCCTTATGCTTGGGTCCCCAAGCCAAGAAGGAGGGGGTTCGGAGTGGTCACATTGTATGTGAGGGCACATTCCCGAAGGCCTTGCCTAATCCAAATCTTACATAATTCAAGACTAATTTTCCTATAAATAACTCTTTGATAAATAAAGTTATGAAAGTATATAAAGTGGTGAGAATACATTCTTGAAGTGTGTAAGTTTCAACTTTTGGAGCCTGGGGCATATTATATGACATTCCTAGGCAGCTGTGGTAGCAGCAAAATTTCCATTATCTTTGGGTGTATGTAACTACTTTCTGTAAACTTAAAGGTGCACCACGTTTAATGATGCTTTTACTTTTCTAGCATTTTCCGTAATCGCTGTCCTGGTGCTGTCTGCTAAACTAAACGTTCAGGACACAAAGCTACTTGTCTTGTTTCTTCATAGGATGCTATTATATCTCATTTCTGGTCCAAAGTATTATGGCTGCTAGCATTACTATTGCTTAATGAATGTTTGGATGATACTGCTGTTAAGATATAAGAAAGATTTTGAGTTACAATAATAGTGAATGTTAAAGAACCCACACAAGGTATGAGTACAAATACAGCAGCATGATTTATGAGCTTTTGTTAAAATGATGGTGGGTTGTCCTTAATAGCTAAAATGGTTCTATCATGTGATCTTAATGGGAAACATAGTTTATAATTCATTCAGCCAGAGAGATCGGAAATGATGTGACCCCAGAGAAATTTTCCAAAAACATTGGATTCATATTATTTCAAAATTGGTGTACGAAGCTAATTAAAAAAATTGTGCTATTTCAGATTTGGAGAATTGAAAATCTCATATTATCCATGCCATGATCAGTGAGGATTATTTTTGTTGTAGGCTATGGAGCAGCTAACTCTTTTAACAGCTAACATTTCTTAAATAAATTAGAAATGTATTATGAGGATATTGGTGTTTGTCAGAGAAGTCTCAAGCCCCTGTACCTGGCTTCAGGAACAGCTGGAACCAGGGGCTTCAAGCTGTCTGTGCTTCTTCCCTCTGTTTTTTGTTTTTGCTTCTCTGAATGTGTTGAGACTTGATTCTTCTCTCCCATAAAACTGGCTACATCCTTTGTGCGGTTCTGTGCAAGACAAAAACTTGGTGGCTTTTGTCTAAAAAGAAGGGAAAAAATGTTTTCCTTGTTTCTATGGTCTTTCTTTAAACCTGTCATGGGTTTTTATTTGCCATTTAATTTCCCTTTCTCCAGGGCACAAGGATACTTGTAGGGCAAGTGCAACTCTCATCCAGTGTGGGCACTTTGACTCAGTGCATGAGATGTACGCACCTCCTGATGTTCCCCACGTGGGGAGCAGGGTGGGAGGGGGGTCACCAAGTGGTAGCAGGAGAGGGGCAGCCCAGAATCTATTCAAAGGATGCAGGGAGGTGGCAGGAGGCTCCAAGCTCCTGATGCTCCATGCATTGGCTTATCAGACTTTGCTTACTGCATTCGTTTCCTAGAGCTAGAAGTCCAAGATCAAGGTGTCTTCAGGGTTGGTTCCTCTTGAGGGCTGTGGGATGGGGGCGGGGAATCTTTTCTATGCCCTCCCTCATCTCCTGGTTGTCTCAGACATTGTTTGGCTTGTAGAAGGTGATCTCAATGTGCCTTCGCATCTTCTTTCTGTCTGTGTCTGTCTCTGTGTCCAAATTTCCCCATTTTATAAGGACACCAGACATGTTGGATTAGGTCCCACCTCATTCCAGTATGACCTCATCTTAACTAATTACATCTGCAACTGTCTTATTTCCAAATAAGATCATATTCTGAGGTGCTGGGAGTTAAGACTTCAACATATACATTTGGGAGGGGACGGAATTCAGCCCGTAACACTTACAAAACAGAAATTCAAAGAAAAAAGTATTAAGAATTTCAAAACGGCAACTGCAGAGCATTAAACCCCAAATGGGGCTCCCCTTCTGAGCACACAGCCCATGGGACTGCACAGATTGTTTGCTCACTCAGCGTTTCCCACGTGGCAGGAAACAAGGCTCTTTAGCTCCTCGGAGAGAGATGACTCTACCCTCTCTTTGCTGGATATGTATGTTATCAGGTTTCATCTCTGAGCCTAGAGGTGGCACTGGGGCCCATGGCAGGAACCCACAGGCACTACCAACTCCATGTTCTAAAGATAGCTGTCGGTGAACACTCCTGCCCACGCACTGTCTCCTCCCTGACCAGAGCTTACTAACAGTTGGTGAAACGGTCTCTATTTCCTTCACCATTACCAACACCCTCACCCACCCCACCCCCCAAACTCCATAAGCAGAGGACTAGGGAGGGAGAAAGGGTGAGACATTTTGGGCAGGATTCTTGTTTTTGTGAGAATGGCAGTGCCATCCTGGTTGGTCTCTCCCAGTAATACAGAGGGCATGATCGACTGGTTTGGGTTAGCAATAGAAGAAGCCAGAACCTACAGTGGGCAGTTAACTATTTCTTATTCCCTCCTGCAGGCCAGGCCATGGGGAGTGAGGAGAGCAGGTATCCCTCTAACAGACTAGACCTCCCCACCCCACTCCAAGTGCACAGTGGGAGAAGGGATGAGGGAGGAATCCAGCCCCTCGCTCCCTGTTCCCCTCTGTGCAGCACAAGCCTTGCCCCCCAGCAGAGCTGGCTGTCGGGGCTGACCCGGAAGCTCCCTCATGACTGAGGGAGCTGCAGAGCAGAGGAGGTTGCCAAGACTGCTCTGATGGCCACAGGGTGTCCACAGGCCATGGACAGGCCTGCTTTGTTTAAAGGGACACTGAGTGTGATGCTGAACAGAATGATGCACCATGCAGATGCCAACCTGTCTTGACCAGGAACCCCATAGGACAAGAGGAACTTGAATAAAAATAAGCAGAATCCAAGGTGAACCCTACTCCTTAGCTGTACTGAATAGGAGTTTGCTCAGGAACACAGCACTGCAGAATCCACAGGAGACTCTATTTCTATTTTTGTGTACACGTTTCTGCATAAGTTTAAAACTCTACTCCCTCCAGAAATGAGGGGGAAGGGAATTATCCTCAGTGATTGTTTTTGACATGTCCCCTCCATTGTGTGTTGATACATAGGTACTTAAGATGGGTATGCTCTTGCCTAACTTTTTCTGCCCGATTTTACTGAAGGTGATAAAAGCAGTTGTTAAATCCTGTTCATTTAACCTCTGCAATGTCCCTAATATATGTTCTTATTATCAGAGGCTTCAACAGGCTCTTCCTGCCTCTACGCCCTACACCAGTTCTTAGTCCTTCAACACAAATGGCTTTGCTGGGAAGAAGCTACTCTACTGAATGAAGTCACATTAAGGCCTGAATGACTAATAGGCTCAGGATAGTCCCAGAAGTATTTGCATTTTACCCATAACTTTTAAAATAGTGGGTTTTCAAACTGCTTAATAAATGTATGTGCAAGATGTCACATCTAGGGTAGAGATGGTTTGGGGCAGGGAGGAAACTTGTCACCAGGCTGAGTTAGAGCCCCAAGCGTTGGAGCCCGACTGCCTGGGATGTTGCCAACTCGGTGATCTTGGGTGACTTACTCATCTGTAAAAGAGGCAAATGATAGAGCATTTACCCTACATTGTTGTTGTGAGAATTAAATGTGATGACTCCACACGAGTCTTTAACAGAATACCCTGCACAAATTTGGTGTTCAATAGATGTTAGCTATTGTTATCACTACTATTATTGCCATGATCATTATTATTAATGTGTGCCTGCTTTTGAAAAAAAAATTTTAATGTTTATTTATTTTTGAGAGAGATAGACAGACAGACAGAATGTGAGCAGGGAAGGGGCACAGAGAGAGGGAGACACAGAATCCGAAGCAGACTCCAGCCTCTGAGCTGTCAGCACAGAGACCAATGCGGGGCTCGAACTCACGAACCACGAAATCATGACCCGAGCTGAAGTCAGATGCTTCTGAACCACCCAGGTGCCCCAATGTGTGCTTCCTTTTTAATCCCTTGCCCCTTTCTCTACTTTCAAATATTTCTTCTTTTCTTTCCTTTCCTTTCCTTTCCTTTCCTTTCCTTCTATTCATTCATTCATTCATTCATTCATTCATTCATTCATTCATTTCTTGTGATTGGTGCCATGACAGGGGAGGAAATCAACGGTTGTGCGTGTTTGCTCCTAGTATCTCCATTTGAAAAAAATACGTAAACCAACTTGCCTGTCCCTATGTGCTAGTGTGCTGTCTTGACATTTATAGAGCATGTCAAGTACCTCATTCTTTTTCTATACTGTCTTCACTGTTCTTGGTCCATTACTCTGTCACATAACTTTTAGAATCAGTTTGTGAAATTCACACAAAATGATGGAATTTGATTAGAATGACATTAAACCTATATATAGATCTGCAAGAAAACAGACATTTTTATAAAACTGAGCCCTCTATCCATAAGCATTTATTCAGGCCTTCTTTACTACCTTCAGTGTAGTTTTTATGATTTTACCTACAAAATGGTTTTCATATCTTACATTATATTTATTCCTAAGTATTTCATATTTTTGATGGTATAGTAAGCAATATGTATCTTAAAGTTTTATTTTCAGATTTTCTTCCTGGTGCATTGAAATATAATTGACCTTTAAATATTGATTTTGTATATAATAGCCTTGCTAAATTCACTTATTAATTCTAATGGATGTCTATAATTTCTTTGGGGCTTTCTATTTGGCAGTCATACCGTATTTGAATATTGACACTTTTGTTTTTTACTTTCATCCTCATATTTACTATTTATTTTTCTTGTTTAACAGCACTGGTTGTGATCTATAGTACAGTAGTGAATAGAAGAGGAAATTCTTGTCTTTTTTTTTTTTTTATTTTAAAGGGAGATATGTCTTCTGTAGATTTTTTTAAAAAGAAAGTCAAAGGCATTCTCTTCTACTACCAGCCTGCCAATTTATTTTTATTATTATGGATGAGTATTAAAGTGTATTAAATTGTTATACATTTGATGAGATGAGATGTTGGTTTCTATTACCTTTTTATACATTGCTGGATTCAGTTTGTTAACATATTAATTTTTCAGTAGTATTCTTATTACATTTTGTTACTGAAGTTTTGTTATTGAATTTTTGTTATTGAGCTTGTAAAATGATTTGAGGGGCATTCCCTTTTGAAACTATTCCTTGGGATACTTTTTTTAAGACTGCAATTCTTTGTTTCATAAATGTTCAGTGGATCTTATTTGTAAATCATCTGGACCTGTTATGATGGCTTATGTTTTGTCAGTATATATGTTAGTGTGAAGTACTTAAATACAGATTCCGTTTATTTAGCAGTTTTAGGACAGCTAGACTTTATTTTTTTCTTCAGTCAATTTTGTTAAGTTGTGTTTTCCAGGAATTTGTCAACTTTTTCTTATCAAATTTATTGGCATGAAGGTACTCATGATACCCCACGTTATCATTTGAATTTCTGCTGCCTTTTTCATTCCTAATGTTTGTTTATGCCTGGTCCCTCTATTTTTTGGAAACAGTCTTGCCAAAAGTTTGTTGATTTCATTGGGGTTCATTTTTAAAAAATGAACTACTGGCTTTGTTTTATATTTCATTAATTTTTCTATATAATCTTTATTATTTTCTTCCTCTTACTTTCTATAGATTTATTCTATCATTCTTTTCTCTTAGTTTTTTAACTGAATGGTTAGCCCATTAATATTCAGCCTTTCTTCTTTTCTATTAAAGGCTTTCTGGACTAGAAATTTTCCTATTAAAACAGATTTATCTTCATCTTATATATGATATGTCCCACGTGGTATAGAGTATGCTTTTTATCATACAGTTCTAAATATTTTCTAATTTTGTCTGTGACACATGAACTGTTTAGATACATATTTCTTAATTCCCAGAACTATGAGTGTTTCTAATTATCTTTTTACTGACTTTTAAGTTTAATTACATTGTGATCTGAGCTGATCAGAGAATGTAGTCTGTATGACACCAATACGTGAAGTATATTGTGGCTTGTTTTACGGCCAAATATGTGTCAGTTTTCATAAATGTTCCTGTGAATTTGCTTGGAAATAATGTGTATTCTTCAGTCCTTGGATTTAATGCTGTATATTCTCTCTATTAGATCGAATTTCTCATGGTATGTCCTATGGAGGGCAGTTTGGCATTATGTAACAAAATTACAAATGCATTTCTCATCATTTTAGTATTTCTCACTGTAAATATAAGAAAATGCTAAGATATACTTTCACAACCGTGAGGTACAAATCTGTAATGTGCAAGGATACGATTACTTTATTACATCGTGTGTGATAACAAAAACACTTTAAGTGCCCTTGTTTAGGAGACTGTTTGTATAAACAAGCTTCAGCTTTACAATTAGCTTCTGTGTAGCTATAAAAAAGAATCAGAATTCCAATTAGTAAATGTAGAAGCGGGGCTCCAGCGGGGCTCCTGAGTGACTTAGTCAGTTAAGTGCCTGACTCTTGATGTGGGCTTAGGTCATGATCTCGTGGTTCATGGGATCGAGCCCCATACTCTGCACTGACAGTGTGGAGCCTGCTTAGGATCCTCTCTCTCCCTTGCTCTCTGCCCCTCCTCTGTTTAAACGTGCTAGCTCTCTCTCTCTCTCTCTCTCTCTCTCTCTCTCTCTCAAAATAAATAAACTTAAAAAAATATAAATAAATGTAGAAGGAATGAGGGAAATAGGACATTTCCATTAGAAGATCACAGTAATAGTAGCTGCAGGCAACATGCAGAACATTAAAATTAGTAGGTGAAACCTTAAGGGGAAACAGGATGTTTTCATAGCTTCAAATTATCTCCCTCAGAATATTTGTTAACTATGTTGTGCTCATAAATCAAGAAATGAGCATAACCTAGATGTGAAAAACATGACATTACAAAAGGGCACAAAAAGAGAGCTGAGCAAATAGAAAGATGTGATACAAAATTACAAAGATATCAATTATCCATAAACGAGATTACTGTGTGTTCATGATGGGTTCACTCCTTTATTTTATACAGTGTTGTTCTCTGTCCTTGGTAATCATCTTTGCTCTGACACTTATTTTACCTGATGATAATATAGCCACTCCTGCTTTCTTTTGATTAAGACTTGCTTGATGTATCTTTTTCTATCCTTTTGCTTTCAACTTACTTGTATCTTTATATTTGAAGTCAGTTTATTGTAAATAGGATCTAGTTGGGTTATGCATTTTTTCAGCCACTCTGCTGATCTTTGTCTGTTTATTTAGACCATTTACACTTAGTGTGATTATGTGCTAAGGCATATATCTGACATTTTATATTTTTATTTTGTTTGTCACCTCTATATTTTATTTCTGTTTTCTTTTTTTCTACCTTCTCTGGGCTACATAAACTTATTTTTAGAATTCCAGCTTGATTTGTAGTCCACATGAGTGTATCTTTTTGAATACATTTTTTAGTGGTTGCCATAGACATTAAAATATACATAAATAACTTACCAAAATTTGTCAGTTTTGAGTGATGTATATACACTTTACCGCTCTTAAAGCCTGTTTGTCCTCCACCACATAAAATTGTCTTAAACATTTCTTCTATATACATTGAGGACCACATTAGACAATGTTTAGAAAACCTAAAAGCAGAAGGAAAGTCTATTAATATTTACCCATATTTTTGCTCTTTCCATTTTTCTTCCTTTCTTTCAGGTATTCCAGATTTAAAAAAAATAATAATTTCCTTTCTTTTAAGAGAAATTCCCTTAGCCATTCTTTTAGGATAGATCTGCTGGCAACAAATTTTCTTAGCTTTCTTTCATCTGAGAATGTCTTTATTTCCCTTTTGTTTCTGAAGGATAAATTTGTTGGCTATAGAATTTGGGGTTGACAGTTCTTTTCTTTTAGCACTTGAAAAATGTTTTTCCACTTCCTTCTGGTCTTCGTGGTTTTTGATGAGAAATCCACTGTCATTTGAATTGTTTTCTCTGTGTAAGTGAGGTGTTACTTTTCTCTAGCTGCTTTCAAGACATTTTCTTTGTCATTAATTTTCAGAAGTTTTGTTATGATATGACTTGGTGTGGATTTCTTTGGGTTTATCCTTTTTGTAGTCTCTCAAAATCTTGAATCTGGAAGTTTACATTTTTTGCCAAATTTGGTACATTTTCAGTATTATTTCTTTGAGTACTTTTTTTTACACACCCCATTTTTCCTTTCTAGATCTAGGATTCTGAAAGTACAAATGCTATACCTTTTGTTATTGTCCACATGTCCCTGAGGTTCCATTAAATTTTTTATAGTCTATTTTCTTTCTGTTGTTCAGATTGGGTATTTTTTGCTATTCTATCTTTAAGTTCTTTGATTGTTTCCTCTGGTTTTGCCATTCTCTTGTTGAGCCAATCTACTGACTTGTAATTTTGGTTGTTGTATACCTCAGTTCTAAAATGTCCATTTGGTTCTTTTTGTATGTTCTATTTCTTGGTAAGACTATTTTTTCATTTGTTACAAGTGTGCTAATAATTACTCACTGAAGTATTTTCATGATGGCTACTTTAAAATATTTTTCAGATAATTCCAATATTTGTGTCATCTTGGTTTTGGCATCCATTGATTGTCTTTTCTTACTCACGTTGAGATTTTTCTTGGTATGCTGAGTAATTTTTTATCGTATCCTGGACATTTTTGGTATTATGTTATGAGGCTCTAGGTCTTCCTTAAGTCTGTTTTAGCAAGCCTTGTCTGAAGTGAAATGAAGGTCCTGCCTCATTACTGCCAGGTAGATGTGGAAATCCACTTAGTCTCTGTTGACACCCTGGAGTGGGAGTAGAAGGATTGGGAAAGGACACCATGTAATTCCTTGGGTGGGGTGGAAATTCAGGCTCCCCACTAGGCCTCAGATGATACCATCCTGGTAGGGAGAAACAAGGCAGAAGTGCCTTGTGTTTGCTCCACATGAGACCTCCATTGACACCACACAATTTAGGAGTCGTTGCTCCCACAGGATGGTGGTGAAAATCCTGACTCCCCACTAGGCTGGATGAGAAAGGTCACCTTACTACCATTTTTTGGGGATCAAAATTCAAAATTCTTACATGGCCTTCACTGACTCTATGGGGAAGGTACTCAATATAGCTAGGCATGAATCAAGATCCCAGATTCCCATTTAGGCTTTTCTGATACTGTACTTGCAGTGGAGGACCTGTGGGTGGGTAGATGGTTTAGGGCTCCATGTCACAGTCAGGGGAAGGTGAAAGACTAGGCTTCCCACTCAGCTTTTACCCAAGGGGGTGTGGTCATGACTTTTTCATGGTATCTTTCCTGGATGGGGAAGTTATTGTCTAGACACCTCTGTATTGCTAAGTTGTCCCTTTCCTGTTCCTTTTGCTAAAGAGAGCTTGTTTTTGAGGGATTTTTAAAAAATCTGTTCCCATTGATGTTTCTGAGTCGTTGGCTTCTTCTGCACCCAGTCTGAGATATGTGAGGCAAAAAGAAAACCCAGGGAACTCACTGTCATGGTGTTCCTTGGGTTACAAGGTCCCTAGCCAGTCTGAATTCTTCTCACTACCTTTAGGAATCCTATGCTTGTTGCACATATAATGCTCAGGGTTTTTAGGAGGCATAGGAGAAACATTTTGGCAGAAGTAAAACAGGTGTTAACAAGGAAAATAGGAAAAATACATCTACTCCATGTTGGTCTGAAACTGGAACTTCTTTCCAATTTTTATACCTAATTTGTTTTCTGTGACTACTTCGGTTCTAATGTAAAACTGGGGTGGTGGTTGAGGCCTCCCTGTCTCACTCTTGGCTTTGGATAAATGGCCTCTAGTGTTTATCCAGGAGTGTTTATTCAGTAGCATCTTCTCCTTTGTTCTTGGGTTGTTTTTTTTTAAAGGTCAAGAATCCTTACTGGATTTCTGTCAGTTTTTTTTCTTTTTGTTTTGGTATCTGTGAGATAATTAAAAGAGAATACATTTATTCCTATTTTACAGATTAGACAGCTGAGACTCCTGTGAGAAACATGCCCACCATCACATGGCATGGTTTCGAGTCAGGATTCCATCCTGGGTCTGCCTGGGTTCAGAATCCACAGACTTTACAACTTAATGCTTTTGACACAGAAAGGACAGTTGCCAGGTGCCTTTGTTGACACAGTTCAGCAGTTTATAGGAGTGCAAGGCTGTGACACTGTGTGATATTATAGGATATGGTTATTTTCTGTCTTGCATCTGCTAAAGTTCAACATATGGCTTTCGTCATGCTACTCCTGTAGAGCTTGCTTTTAATTTATCTGCTCAGGAAGTCTCAATTTTCACACAGTGTTTGGTTACCAGTAGAAACCTATTCTGATATCATTTTCTGGCTCGTCTGATTAGGGCCTGTCAAAGTCCAGTGGTTTTCCACAGGTCATCCAATGTGAATGAGTCAGAAGCTGTGGCTGCTGAATCACAAATTCAGCATCCACATGGCTCCTGATTCTTTACCATGGCCACCAGGCCATCTTCCTTGCTGAGCATGACAAAGCACTAACTACTGAATGGGAAACATATTTCAGAGATGCTAATGCTGGGGTGAAAAATAGACTTGGGGCTTTCTGAAGAGAAGATCTTATTTAAAGGAATGAACATTCTATTGGTCTCTCAGGCAATAAGATAATCTTTTAGGTAGTGCTTCTCAACGGGGGTGCCAGGGCATGCTGAGACGCTACAAATGGATTACAGGTGTGTCTGAGATATGGATCTCCTCAATTCTTAGGGGCGGCCTTGCAGGTCCTGGCCACCCCCTCCCCACCTCCAGAGCTGTGGCTTAGTTACCTCCAGCTGTGAACAGCATCATCTGTTTACCTCAGGGAGCCATACAAAGTGTATTATTTTCAATGTGTACAGAGAAGAGAAAAGAGAAAAAGTTTGGCCAGCACAGGTTTAAGTGATATGTAGAGTTGGGTACCATATTGGGAAGTTGATTAGCTCCAGTTGCCTGGCACTATATTAAGCTCCAGTTAAATTAGGAGCATGGTGCTTTCTTGGAGTATGGCTCCTCTGACTGAAAAGAGGAACAGTGGTAGAGAGTGTGACTCATCTCTGAAGGCATGAGTGGCATGGATGGCATTAACATGTCTTTGTGGGGATTAAAGAAATATTAAAAATTAAAAACAAACATGTCTTTGTTCACTAAATCATGGAATTCTGGAAAGAAGGGGGCATTATCTGAAGGTGAGAAAGAGAAGTTGGTGAAAAGTTATGAAATATAGTTCCTTCAATGGGTGTTAAAAATTAAGAAGTGAAAATACCTACAAACTGAAAGGATGGAGACCCCAAAGGCTTCTATCAGGTCATAATAGACATTCCTTTTGTGTTTCTAAGGGACATCAGGGTGCTCGTAGGACATCCTTACCCTTTGAGGTTGATAGCAGGTAGATAACAAGGTCCATTTAAGAGCCCTTGGCTCCACAGTCAAGGGCAGAATGTGCAACCTATGGTAGCATCTCTGCTGTCTTCAGTTATGCCATGTCCTGTTTTCCTCTTTGAACCCCACTGACGGCCCCGTGCTTCACTCGCCACTCCCAAGGCCCTTGAGCCAGTGCGGCTGTACTGATCTACCTAAGCAGCTGAGAGCAGAGGAGGGTCCAAAAGTAAGCTTTTTGAGAAGCCAGTGGAGAAATAAGTTTGTTGCCTGGTGCACATCTGATGGTTTTTTATTATTATTGGAACTTCCTGCCTCCTGTGGGGGTTCCTTGGGGGTAGTAAAGAGATTTCGTGTAATTATGAGAGCACACATGAGGTGGAGAGGGGCCTGAGTGGCACAAGGACTGAAGGATGCAGAGGCTTTGGGGATGGCTGACAGGCCAACCTGGGCTGGGGAAGAAGGACACTGGCAGAGGGGCATGGCAATCCCCACTTATCATGTTTTTACGGTTGCTGCTTCAGCTATTGTATTATTGTTATTGTTGTTATTGTTGTTGTTATTATTATATTAGTACCACTTGTTCAAGGCCGATTGTGAGTGAAGTCCTGTGCAAAATAATTCACGTGTCTTACCTTATTTAATCCTCATATGAACTGTGTAGCTCTGGTCTCATTGTCCAGATGAGGAAATCGAGAGTAGAGACTGGTGATCCAGAGACACACAATGGTAGAGAAAGAACTTGAACCCTGCCTACCTTCAAGGCCCATGCATTTTTCACCTCACCATGCTGCCTTCTTGACTCAGCACAATTTTCAGGTCAGACACTGAAGGGGCAGTGGGGGTATTTCAGCAGAAGGGGCTAAAAAAATAGGAAATCATATGAGGACTTGAAGAGACAAAACAGATGAACATAACGGAAGGGAAACAAAAATAATATAAAAACAGGGTTGGGGACAAAACAGAAGAGACTCATAAATATGGAGAACAAACAGGGTTACTGGAGGGGTTGTGGGAGGGGGGATGGGCTAAATGGGTAAGGGGCACTAAGGAATCTACTCCTGAAATCATTGTTGCACTATATGCTAACTAATTTGGATGTAAATTTAAAAAAATAAAAAATTAAAGAAAAAGGAAAAAAAAAAACAATAGGAAATCAGGATGTGCAGGGTAGGAAGGACCCTTGGCAAGTGCAGAAGTGGTGAACAGTGAGCTCGAGTTCCAACCTAGGGCTGTGGATTTGGGAGAATTCAGTGTGTGGGTTTAAGCGATGAGAATGGGCGAGTTTGTCCAGGAAGGGTATAAAGATTGAGAGAAGCAGTGAGCCAGAGAGAGGCTTGAAAACATGAACAGGTAAGGGCTGGGCAGGAGAGGAGGAGGCTGGGGAAAGAGTAGCCAGAATGGTGGGAGGAGAGAGAGGAAGGAGAACAAGCAGAATGTGTGGGGCTATAGAGATGGGAAGAGCTTGGGGAGTCTTGGCTTTGAGAGAGCTTGAGGCTTCTGGTCAGGTGGCTGAACTGGCACTTGAGACTGGAGTTGCTTCTAATGTTAAGGAGCAAAGGCTTCATGTAGGAGTGCTGCTGTGGTTCCAGAAGCAGAGAGCAGGCCTGGTCCTGAAGCCAATGTACCCTGTTCCCTACAGACAGGTGAGCTCTGTCCGGCTTGTTACAAGCATAGTTTCTACAGTTTTCTCACACTCAAAAAATACTTTCTGCTAAAGCTTTGCAAATGACCTGGATGATGCAAAGCAACCCTGTGTCAGAACACTGCTCCGAGGCTGGTTCCTGTTCTTCAGAGCTCTGCGTACCTCATCGTGGCTGGGAGGCACTTCTCCTCCTGTTCACTTTTAGAGTCAAAGTCAATCAAACTATTCACCTCTACTCTTGTAGTTTTTAAGGCTCTGCAGTTTGTGGGCTTGGTGAACTGAATTCTCTGATGAGTGTCCAACCATTCTGCCATTTTTGACAGCTTTAAGGCATCTTGAAGCTATTGTACAGGCAAATCCTCCATTTATTTTGGACCACACTGGGATGTCTTTCTATGAGTGGTGTCTCAAAATAGTTTTGTTGGATAGTTTGGAAACTTTTTGTTCTTGAAAGTGAAGAAGAAAAGTGAAGGGTCCCCTCTGGCCATTTCCCCATTGATATCCTTGGAGAAGAGGACATTCACCCTTAGAAAGTAATCACTCTGCTGGCAAATGTAGGGGATTCCTTACAGAAAAGGAATCTCCTAATAGACTAAGCTAGGCTTAGTGGGTTACCAGTGGCCAATAGGCAATGTCCTGCATGGAGGTGGGAAATTAGAGGAGAGAGAAGTAGGAGGAAGAGAAAGAGGAGAAAGTGGGAAGCAGAACAAAGAGACAGACATTTCATTTCAGCAGCCAAGGACTTGCAAACTGGAAACAGTGACCCCGAAGTGCACATCAGGACTGCTGGCTCACGAATGGTGTGGCAGGACCCTTTCTTCTCTTTCCCAGTCACCTCCAACATTATTTGACTCATCTTTCTGGAAATATTTCTAGCTATACCTCTGAACCCTGAATGTTTCCCCAACTCATTGGAATGCACAAGTGAAAATTATTTATCTGTTTGGAGATTACGCAGAGCTGAAAATGCTGTCCGAAGTAAACGGATAAAGTTACATGATCAGACAGATCCATTACAAGAAAGGGAAAAGCTTTGCTAGTAACATCCCAATGGGCCGAGTGCTGAAGACAAGTAAGGGAAGATGGAGAGTTGCTGGCCCTCCTTGGGGTGGAGAAACGGGTGCCCCAAGCAGATGCTTAAGTGGACACACATCTATCAAGGCAAGTGACACAGAGCTGGATACTGGCTATCCAGCTGGTCATGTGGAATATGCAGAGATGACTCAGGGTGTGCAAAATCAAAAACAATGGGGAGAGAGCAAACAGAAGAATGCCAACTCGCTTAGAACCAGGACTGGGCTAGGTTGCTCAGGGTCAGGGCATTGGATGGTGAGTCAGAATCTTGGGACCTCGGTTCCTATTTCTACAAGGATCAAAGAAGTGATGATCGGACTTAGCACACTTCTCCTTATGAAAGAGTACTTGCAAATCTTTCTCCAAAGAATAAGTAGATGAATCTGTATTTTCCAAGAAAATTATTGCTGAAAAGTGCTTATATTGATACTATTTAAGAGGAGGACCAACTTCACCATAGGGCACTCAGTGGTGCCCTCTGTGGTATGGTTGGGTATGCTGGAAAGATCTCCTGTATAAAAGAATCTTTCTCATGGTGCCAGAAGTTCCATCATTGTGGTACCTTCCTTTGGCCTAAACATTTCTGTCTCTAGCCACTTCTCTTAAAATACAATGAGGAAGAGGTGACATCCAGAATGGCTTCAAGACACCAGTGAGATCTGTTCCATCCTAGGCAGCATGGGAGTTCTGGATACTTGGAGGTGAGAAGGGGGGAAGGTTGTGGAATAGGAAGAAGCAAACGGAAAGAAGACTGGAGGCATTTGCACACTGTGTTTTAGAAGTCTTCAGAAAATGAAGAGCTCCAAACTTCAAACGGCATTTCATGGCATGTGGAATAAAAAAAACAACAACAACACAACTGTCACTTTGATCTTGGAGATATTTCTTCTCTTTGTAGGTTTCTCATCACATTTCCATGTTTTGGGGGGGGTGTTCCATCAAATTACGGACTTTCAGAGTCGGTGACAGTGTCACATTCTGGTTAGAGCATGGAGTCAGCTAGCCCGTGATGCCACCTGTTGCCTGCAATTTCTGTATATCTCTGATTATATTATGTAACTACTCAGAGCTTCTGATTTCTTATTTATAGAGCAGGGATCATGACACCTATTTTCCAGATTTGCTGTGAGGTTAGGATAAAAATACTACATGGCAAAAAGCTTAGCACTTTTTTCCCTGGAAAAAATCGCTAAGAACCCAACAAAATGCAAGCTCTGCCATATGCAGACATCTCTGCAGCTCCAGATGCCCCTCATCTTACAGAGAACGAGCGTGACAATGACAGGAAACTCACTGCCTTATGAGGCAGCTCTCTCTCCATTTCTGAGCAGTTAAAATTGTTGAGAAATTGTTGTTTGAATCAGTATCTTCCTTTCCACCCCTTGTACCTGTGGTTTTACCACTTCGATTATCTCAGTATACTTCTTAGAATTCTCATAACTTCTGCCATGATAACCTTAAGATTTTTTGAATACAGTGATGACATATTATTGACGTTTTGTTTGACTTTTCAAGGCTAAAAAGCTCTCTTTCCATTAAGCCTTATTCATCTGACATAGTTTTGAGCATTCAATAATGTCTCTTGCCTCCCCTGGACTATGTAGTATTTTTAAAAGTCAATTTGCAAATTATATCATTCATAGGTTTGGTATTTGCAGTTGTGGACACTTTACACAGTGTTCATGGGTTCAGAGTCAGTATTTAACCCTGAAGGCCTGCCACGTCAAGACCCTGCACCGAGGGGCCATATAAGTTAGCGTCCCCCACCTCCCAAAGCAACTTTTCCCAGTATAGCCTCATAGCAGTGGGTCCTCCAGCTCTGGTTGGACATCTGTGCCTGTTCTTCTCTTTATGTGGGTAAGGACCAGTTTTTTTTTTTTTAATTTTTTAAATCTTTATTTATTTTTGAGAGAGAGAGAGAGAGGAGAAGAAGCAGGAGAGGGGCAGAGAGAGAAAGGGAGAGAGAGAGAGATACACACAGAATCAGAAGCAGGATCCAGGCTCTGAGCTGTCAGCACAGAGTCTGATGCGGGGCTTGAACTCACCAACTGTGAGATTACAACCTGAGCTGAAGTTGGATGCTTATCCAACTGAGCCACCCAGGCACCCCTGGACCAGTTTTTTAAAATCTCCAATCCAATGCAAACCACCACATTTGCTAAACACAGTAAAGATGAATTACTGGAAGAAGAAATAAGAAATATAAAATACAAGCTGTAACTTTTTACTGTTAAATTCACAGACCTAAAATTGTTTCAATAAATGTCATCAAAACAAATATAGCCTGGAAAAATGAATTACAAAAACCGGACATGTTTATTACAGGTGTGCCTTTGTGTGATAAACATAAAGAATTGCTTTCCCACTAGTAAATATGTGCCATTCTATGGCAGTATGATGCATTTTGAGTCAAATGGGGAGTCCCCATGTTAAATCCCTCTACATGAAGTCTGAAGGGGCACCAGGTATGATCACTTTAGTGCAACAAACGAATGAGCTTCTTGCTTGCTAATTTATCTAAGGAAGGTTGGATTGACGACAATATTACTCTCAGAGGGGATGTATGTCTAAATTGTTCCTGTTTTGTTTAAATATTGGTCATAGTAGGCAGACCAGAGCTTGGTTAGTGGGAAGAAAAGTGGTATTAAAAACAATTTCAGCTGCTTCAGGATGTTTGATTTAAGCTTTTATTCAAAATGATACTGTGTTTGAAAACTTCAACTTCTCCCCAGTAGCCATTTGCAACAATTTTATCCTGAAGGTTATGGGTAAATTAAATAGTCTTTAATTGATGAAAGAAATGGACTCTAGGTTGTAAAACGCTTTCAGATCAACAAGTTAGCATTAAGGTAGCCACTTCGTAACATGGTACTAGCTGCTTATGGCAAGTACGAAGTTCAGGCCACATACGGCTCACCAGAGGAGTCTGACAAGAATCCGTCTCCTGTTCAACCAGATGCAGCCACGCTTCGACGTCACAACAATGCCTGTTGCTATAAAAGTCTCTAAGTGCCTGCTGTCAGTTTCTATATGTGCCTGGTAGCAGACCAGTAACCACAGTCTAGCAGCCAATACTGGTCATGAGCAACACTGCCTTACCCTACCTGTGGGGCAGCCATGCCATGCCCATCGTTGGATTGTTCTAATCACTAGAGAATTTGTCCTTCTCTTTTGCCAAAATTCGTGTGCCGTGCATCTTGTCCATTGGTTCTAATTCTTTGCTTTGGAACCACAACTAATTATCTCCCGCTGTTTGTGACATCATGCCACATGTTTCATAGCAGGTGCTGGTATCCTTTAAATTTTGTCCCCCGAGGTAAACCACCTTTCCCTCAGCCACTCCTCAAATGATGTGGCTTCTAGAGTCTTCCCCTGGTCACCCTTTGCCTAGCCTGGTGGTCAGTGTCCATCCAACACATATTAGATATTTACCCTCAATACTTTAACAGACACGGAGTTTTATTTTATGTTATTGAATGAGAAGATTTTGACAAATGATATAAATAGACTGATGTTCTAGCAGAAAAAAATCTCCACGTCCCCTCACCAACCCCATCATCTCTCCATCTCTCTGTCTCTGCTTTTTCATGCTTGAAAATGTTCCTACGTTTTAAAAGAGACAGACTGACCATACTTGCTCAAACTGTGAGCAATGTTGTCAGTAAGAAGGTTGCCCTGCTGTTCTTGGGGTCTCTGCCTCTACTGATTCATGTGGGTCTTCTTATAATTACTTCACATTTCACATACACGTCTACCCAGCACATAGAAGGGGTCCTGGCACATAGTTGGCTTTTAGTTAATATTTGCTGATGGAATAAATGAGTGTATACAATTCAGCTGCTAATGTGTCTATTGCTGCAGTTTGACTCCAAAGTCATGGAATTCTAAAAACAATGAACATGAAGTGTGTTTCTTCAGAATCACTTACATGTCCTCACATATATCATCTCAAGCACTTTTATTCTTGAATTACCTATGGAAAACCAAGGGACCAGAAATCGTAACGGAACAAGCCCAGGTACACACAGAGTGAAAATCTGTCTGGATGATGTAGAATCCAGCCCTCCTGACATGCAGACTGCCTGTTATTCTGAAATAAAACTTCACATTAAGCTTTTTGCTTTTCATCACAGACACAACTATCATTATTGTAGTGGCTTGCCCCAAAATACTATGCATTTGATTGTCATATATTTGCAAAAAGAATTTTTTTAATGTTTATTTATTTATTTAGAGAGAGACAGAGAGCGAGTATGAGCCGGGGAGGGATAAAGAGTGAGGGAGAGAGAGAATCCCAAGCAGGCTCCGCACTATCAGCACAGAGCCCAATGTAGGTCTTGATCCCGTGAACCGTGAGATCATGACCTGAGCTGAAACCAAGAGTAAGGCACTTAACTGACTGAGCCACCCAGGTTCCCTGTAAAAAGAAAAATTTAATACAGCTCTTCATGCTTTTGACATCAAAGCAAAGCAAAACTCACCAAAAAGTTATTTTTCTTTTGATTTTTTTTTTAAAAGAAAAGCTATTATTAGGGAAGAACAAAAGACCTGGCAAGCCCTAGAGGTTGACCATCTGGGAAGGATCACTGGTAGAATTTGGGCTAGTTTCAGTCTGTCACTCAGGGACTGACTGATCTTTTCACAGAGAGGTGATTCATGCCCACAGGCAGAGTTGCATCTATGATATTAATTCAACAGCTCAGAAGCAGGGTCTTAGCTGCAAGGATTGGTTCTGCCTTGAAAGCAGACCTTGAGACAAGGACTTGCAAGGTAGTTTGTTTAGAAGGTCATCCCAGGAAACAGGCTTGAGGACTGGGCAGCCTGTGGGAAGAACAAAAGCCAGCGTGAAGGTACATTACCAAGGGAGTGCTGAGGGCAACAGAAACTCAATGATAAGGAATGCCTCCCCCGTGGCCCCCAAGGATTGGCCAGCAGAGATAGAATCATGGGGTCCTCTGGCTCCTTGGTCTAGGTTCCCCTAGAGTGGAAGTCACTGTACTTTCGACTATGCAGGCATGCTTGTCTGATGGGCTCCTGGGGGATGCAGGACAGAGAAGGGCAGGTGCAGCAAGTCAGTGAGTTGTGTGCTTGAGGCAGAAGCAGTCAGCCAGGTGAGTCAGCAGGCATGGAACAAAATGATGTAAGCCAGAGAACTGGAAGGGCAAAGGGCACCACTTTCTAGAAAGCAGGATTCTATCAGGGAGGCATTGGGAAAATCCATGGTGTGCTGAATGAATCCAGTGGGAAGGGAGCCTTCTCTTTCTTTCTCACCATGGAAAATGCTGCTAACTGGGAGAAGAAGCAGGTGTTCCCATGTCCCCCCCAAACCCATCACCCACCCACAGTCATGAGAAAGACCCAGGCTGAAGGCAGTTTGCATAGACACAAAGGCAATGCCTCTGTGCTTTCTCGCAGAGCCTGCTGAAAACCTAGAAGGACATACCAAGGCTGGGTGAGACACACTTTAGGGCCGGGGATCCATTCCTTTGAACATTTTTACGTAAAAAAAAATTTTTAATGTTTATTTATTTTTCAGAGAAAGGGAGAGACAGAGCACAAGCAGGGGAGGGGCAGAGAGAGAGAGAGAGAGGGAGACACAGAATCTGAAGCAGGCTCCAAGCTCCAGGCTCCAAGCTGTCAGCACAGAGCCCGACACGGGGCTCAAACTCACGAACGGTGAGATCATGACCTGAGCCAAAGTCAGACGCTTGACTGACTGAGCCACACAGGTACCCCAACATTTTTACTTTATATCTGAGAGCTGCCTCTTTGCCAAAGCCAAGCACTAGGTTGTCTGCCCCTCGGTATCCCTGTAGCTTGATAAGCACAGAGTTGGGTGTGCCAGGTGCCCTCAGAAAGTTTTGCCACATTCCCTATTTGGCAACTTTGCCATCTGATTCCTTGTCACATAGTGGTGGTGAAGGGCTCAGTGCATTTGGTGACAATGGTAATTTTCTGAGCAGTGATGATTGTTGCTGTTCAAATTTGCTCACAGCATGGGTGCAATGGCTTTCTAGTTTGGAAATACCAGAACTAGGCATGGCTCCCACTCTCCATGTTGTCTTTTTTTTTAATTTTTATTTTTTACTGTTTATTTATTTTTGAGAGACAGAGCGCAAGTGGGGGAGGGCCAGAGAGAGAGGGAGACACAGAATCTGAAGCAGGCTCCAGCCTCTGAGCTGTTAGCATAGAGCCCAACAGTGGGTGGGGCTTGAACTCACAAGCTGTGAGATCATGACCTGAGCCAATGTTGGAAGCTTAACTGACTGAGCCACCCAGGTGCCCCCAGTCTTTTGATTTTATTGTAGACCCTTCTCAAAAAAATTAAAAAAGACTACCCTACCTTCTTGCTGTTCTTGTACTATCATTCTTCAGGTCCCTATTCCAGTCCTCTCTTATACAGGAAAATTAACTAGGCCTCTGGTTAGACCAGCCCATTGGTACCTCCCTTTTTTCTGGGCTTCTACTATGTTTAATGCCAGTTCATACCCAGTAACAGAATTCATCTCTGACTGCAGCACGTGGGTGAGTTCTGAATGCATGCTCCTTAGGAGGATGGTTGGGCCCCTCTTCACTTAGACACAGCCTACCAGGGACTGGGCTCGCCAGCCGTCTTCTGTCTAGACTCTGGGAAGTCACATCAAGGAAGAGTGCCTGACATAGGGACTAAGACCAGGCTGCATAGCTCATCTCTGTCTGAATCAAATCACATGAGTCTGATGTTTGCTTTGGAGAAGGTTACAAAATTAATGGATGGAATAAATGAGGCAGATGCTACCTATTAGAGAAGAATTTCATGTAGCAGGCCATGAAATTTTTGTTTGCAAAATAAGACCTAATTAGTTTGGCGTATGCTAGAATACAATGAATTAAAGTGACAGGGTAATTAATGATAGTCTGGGTCTCTTTCCTGGTGTCAGTTCTGTTTGCATTGTTTGTTGGGACTGTTTTTGCCAATGTCTCCTATGTGAAACGAACTGTGAAAGGCCTTCCTCAATATCCACCTGCCCCCTGAGTGAGATGATTCTAACAAAGCCATTTTTTCCCCCCGTGGGATCTTATTTCCACTGGCGGCTGGGAAATCTTGGCTTTGACTCTGTCTCCATTGGTGTGAGGAGAGAGTGAGAGAGGTCTGCTTCTGCTTTCCCATCCATCCATCCTTCCATCTAGCTAACAAACATCTATGTGAGCCTGTGATGTGCCAGGTCCTGTTCTCAGTTTCAGAGAATCATAGGGGAAGATGTGGTGCTGCTTTCAAGGAGCTCACAGCCTAGTGGGGTGGGCAGAGAGTAGTGTCCTGAGCACTAGAAGCCATCTGTGTGCTGAGTGTTAGTAAGAGGAGAAGTGTGTAAGTCAGTCTGGGGACAGCGAGAAGAAATTGACAGATTTTTAAAGGGCAAGTCATAGTTTTGGCGACTGGAAACTACTGGTGAAGATAGATTGGAGAGGGCTATGCCCAGACCTGGAAGAGTTTTGGGTCTTAACTAAGAGCCAGTGATGAAAGATGGCAAGAGATACGAATAAGGTAGACTTTAGAAGTTTGGAGACTGATTAGGGTTTGGGGAGGGATATTAGACAGTGAGCAGGAGTGGGGCAGGATGACACTGGGTTTTCTGGCTTGGTGCCTAGGTGGATGGTGACAGTATTTCCAAGAATAGAGAACACAAGAAGAAATGCAGATGTGGAGAAGAGAAGAAATGGGGGTCGGGGTGGGGGTGAAATAACAGAGTTAACATTTGTTTAGCACAAACATGGGCCTAAGCACTTAATCTCATAATGGCTCCGTAAGGTAAGTACAATGATGCCGTTTTACAGATGAAGAAACCAGGGCACGGAGAAGTTAAGTAACTTTCCCAAGGTTATATAGTTAGTAAATGGCAGATAGTGTCTCCTGGGCTGATACTGTCCTGCGTTAGAGATGATGGGTTCATTTTGGTCTATGCAACAATCAAGCACCCAGTAGACCGTTGCATGTCAGTGTCTTTCGCAAAATGATAAACAAAGGCACCTTTCTACTGGGCCACTTGGGATAATTAAAATACGAAGTTAATAAAAGTTTTCTTCAAAGATCTTAGCCACACATTTGGGCTATTTGCTTTCTGCAGATTGATTTGTGAAGGGCCTCTTTCTCCTGTATGTGTACGATGCCTCCTACTTCACTTCCATTCAGTTGGACACATATTTATTGAAGATCTACTATGTTTTTGGTGCTTTGCTGTGTGCTATATCATGATAAACAAGACAGACATAATCTCTTCATCCCAGAGTTTACAGCATGCAGTTCTAGCAAGAACTGGTTTTGGAAAGGAGCTGATATTGGCTGTGTTTTCTTGGGTGCCAATATCAGCCCCCATGTCTCCTTTTTTAAGCTTTGGCTTTCACTGTGAGATAAAGGACATTAGTTCCTGGAGGTAGGATTACAGCAGGAAGAGCGGGATTAAGAGAGAGGCTGGGGTTGGTGACAGGCAGAGGGGTCCTGCAGAGACCTGTCAAATTTCCCTGAGCTCCTGGCAGCCACCTCCTCCACCAGGTGGCACAAGCCCTGCCCCCAGCGATCCTCCCTGCCAGAGATTTTGCCTCTCTCCAAGTGCGCACTGTTGTTGGGAGCCGTTGAAATGCGCGGAGCTCCATGGCTGGTCCCAACCTTCTTTTCCTTGGTTCAGTCCCAAACCTCCAACCAAACATCTGGTCTCGCCAGACTAGACCTGTAGTGTTGAAAGTCAGAGGAGAAGAAAATAGGCCAGAAATCATGAAATGCTTCCTGACAGCATGAGTCTCCAGAGGGAATGTGGCTCTTAAGGGGGACTCTCAACCGGGAGATAGATCAAACGCGGCAAGGAGCATTGGACAGAACACTCCAACTGTCAGGAGGATAAATAAGGTGACCTCTTGGATGCTTTCCATCTCTTACTTCTAAGATTTCCTGACCTCTCTGGCCCTTCGGAGTTTGTTAAGGATGAGCAGCTGCTTCCGTGTAGGACAGACAGCTCATTCCAGCCTTGGTTGGCTGTGCTGAAGGTCTGCGTTTTCTCAGGGAGCAGGCGAGGGTCTGTCCTCTGGTCTCCATGTGTGGCTTAGAAGAAACTCTGAAATCTTATCCCACAGAACTCACAATGCCTGCTTGTTTCCCTGGAAGCTTCTCCTTTTTAAGACATGCGCAAGGTCCTCATACACACCCCTCCTCACAGGTCCTGTGGGTGAACTTCTTTGCAGCTGAAGCCCAGCTTCTTATCCAGGTTGGTGTGGTCTGTAGCTGCCTTTCTATCTTCCCACTCAAGACATGGCCTCTTCACGACAAGACTTCATTACCCCACACTCTAGTCCCCCAAACGAGTCCACGTTTCGGACGTGGCACGCTGACCTTTCAACCAACAAGAGCATCTGTACCGTTACATGATCCCTTCAGGTTACGGTTTCTAATTTAGCATGCTTCCTCTGGAGGGACCTTCCAAGAGAGATATTTCTCACATGAAATTATTTTTGGAGACTCTCCAAATCAACAAGTCCCATTCTCTACCCTCAAGGGGTTGGTGGGCTGTGGATTTGCCAAAATTAATAATATTAATCTGTCCATCATATTAGAAACTCATTGTGTTGGAGAATAAAGGGAGTTATTCTCTCCAGGCCTGATCCTGTGTGACACTGCTTTCTTCTCTGCTATGTCAATCCTGTGAGGGTGCTTTGGGGTGCACCCCTAAATCCCAGATCACCCTTTTCCTAGGATCTCAAGTCCTAGGGTGACATTACAGTCATAAACAGCCACGAGACCATTATGTTCCTCAGTGCCTCTAGCCTTACAGCGTTTCTGGCCTGAGTCCTAAGTCCTTCCAGGGTTGTGTGTTGTGTGGAAGACATAGTCTGTGGGCTCAGGGTATGGTTATCAGGAGACCAGTTGCTACAATAGGTGGTTGGGGTCTTTGCCTTTTGTTAATTCATGACACAATAACTGAAAGTTAAACTTATTAGCCAAGGAGAAAGAGGGAAGAACAATATTTTTAAAGCATTACCAAGTACTGGTGTATAACGAGCATTATTTAACTCTCCCAACAACCATACAAGGTAGGGATAGTTTTTATCCATGTTTTACAAAAAGGAAACTCAGCCACAGACAGGCAAAGTAACTTGTTCAAGATCACATAGCTAATATGTGGTGAGGCCAGGATTTGAGCCCACACTTTCCATCTCTCTAACTATACTGAGCATTCAGCTGTCCCTTCACGTTTGGGCTTTACTAGTGTTTAACACAGAGAGCAGCTGTCCCGTTTTTATTCTGCTCAGGTGCTCGAGGGATTGGACAGGACCCGCCCCCTTTGGAAAAGCCAACCTACTTTACGGCATCCACTGATTTCAGTGCTAATCTCATCCAGAAACACTGTCACAGACACACTCAGAAATACGGTTTAAATCTGAATACCCTGTGGCACAATGAAATTGACATGTAAAATTGACCATCATAATATGGAACACCCAGGAAATGAAAATATGTGTATGGAATAGCTCGGACAAGAATTGGAGGCATCTAGTGGGGTCTGGAGAAAACATTTACTGTATTATCTTTGTATTATGTAAGTATGGAAAGAATATTAACACATGAATTGTTAGGGAAAACGTAACAAATGCATTTTATTATTTTTAACTTCTTTGAGCATAACTTTTAAAAAATATGTTTTATGCTTGAAATGGCGATGCACAAACCCTCATCGATACTTTTTAATTATCTTTTAAAAGTCCTGATGGTCACCATTTAAGATAGTGATATTCACACAAATTCTCAAAGAAATAATGCTTGCTCAGTGTTCTAGCAAATAGCAGAAGAGCTTGCACGTTAGTTTATTGTCCTCCAGTGGATAGAAATGCTTTCTTTTTGTTAACTGAAAAATAGGTGATTCAGCCTCTTTAAAGATGAAATTAGCACATCGAGAGGATGATCCATTCTTTCCATCTAACCTGTTTCTCTTTCCTTTTTTCAGTGGTAGACGCAATGTTGAAATTTCTTATAATGTAATGGGATTTCAAATCCCTATGAATTCTTCATATAAATTATTGCAAAATGATGATTTTCACAAATGTTGCTCTACTAGTCTTAGTGATCCTTAGTCTTTTGTATGCGAACTGAAATATTAATTATACATTGTCAATAAACCATTTTTAACTTTGCTTTTCCAAAGTTGGATTTTTTGCTTTGAATCCATAAACCTTTTAAGTGCCTGTTGGTGAATTTTTGTGGGGACTTTGCAACTGTAGATTAAGCGTATTCAAGTGTCAGTTAATTAAGCACTTTCCTGAAGCTGATAGTTACCCTTACACAAATCTGCAAAGTGGAACTTATTCCTCTCCTTCACCACCCCACCCCAGGAAGTTTTTCAGGTCTTCCTTTATTAGCTCATGACCTCTTTAAAATTCTTCCTTTAGGTATCTGAAATATTTTTTTTGTAAAACAACACAGAGTTGTATTCTGATTCGGTTTCTTCATAATAACTGTGGTGCATGGGTTTAATTAGGATTGCCATCTGATAGCATGGTTTAATGTGAAATTCACATGTTTACAGGAGAGAATTCTCTGTGATCAAAGCATTATCAGAACCCCATGATGATGAGGAAGACAGAGGTCTTGTTTTCCTAGTTTTCTCTCATTGCAGCAACACTCCTCAGGTCACAAGGCGACATTGTGTTCCTTTAATATCATACCTGTTACAAATGTACCACGTGTTGACTTTTATCACTTTATAAATATTTATTGTGCCTCTGATAGTTTATTTTGGTACTTTTTCTTTTGCAGAACAAATGGTATTTTTCTAACTATTTCTTTCTCAGCGATACTGACAAGTGTTATTAATCGAGCATAGTTACTAATATTTATAGATTCATGAAGCTAGAGTGAAAACATTTTAAAATTTAATGATCTCTTAGATTAGTATTCGTGTCACCTGACTTGTTGTTGACCATGTACTTTAGGAGTGCTGTTCAAAAGCAGAACCTTTCCTATTTCTTTGCCCTTTTGGCCCCAGACTGCTGGTAATCTTTCAGACTAGTAAAATGGCAAATTCTGCAATTTTGTGAGGCATTGTGCCTGCACCTATTAACCGAACATAACTAAATTCTTAAGCTGAGCTGATGCTGCTATATGACCCACTCATGAAAGAATTTTGACTTTTTTTAACTTTATTTATTTTTGAGGGAGAGAGAGAGCAAGCATGTGCGCAAGCTGGAGAGGGGCAGAGAGAGAGAGAGGGAGAGAGAGAATGCCAGGCAGCTTCCATGCTGTCAGCCCAGAGCCAATTTGGGGCAAAATCTCACAAACCTCAAGATCATGACTTGAGCCCAAATCGAGTCGGCTGCTTAACTGACTGAGCCACCCAGGTGCCCCTCAGAGAATTTGAAAATTATGTAATAACATTTCATCATGAACTGTTCAAAACATTTTTAAGTCCTGCAAATCTCCACTTTCCATTGCAGATAGAAGCGTATGTTAAATTCCATTTTCTGGACCTTCCCCTCCAATATATTCACATAATGTGGGTTTTTTTTTTTTTCTTTCCTGTCCTTGATTCAAGAGGTGCTGGACTCATTTTTCAGAAGTTAAATGCATATTCCTACAAATGAAAGACAAGACCTGTCTCTAGGCTTCTTTTCTCACATCATTTACAAATCCTATGTCAAATGACACACAAGATCACCCCAAATCAGGCCTTGGGGTTCACCTTGTCTCCTATTAACACCAGGCTTGCTGGCTAGATAGGCAGGTAGCCTAGTGGACAGTGGATTTTATGACATTTACATTTGATAAGACAGGGAAAAAAAAGACAAGTATTTGTATGGGTCTTTACTGTTTATAAAGTGTCTGCACATACTTTATCTCACTGATCCTAAGTTTCTCATGAAACTTTCACGTCTCACTTGCAGATGAAGAAATCGCTGGGTCAAGAGACCTGTATTAGGTCATCCTTCTGTTAAGGAGAAGAGCTTCAGTGCCGACTCTTTACATTTATGTATGTATTTATTTATTTATTTATTTATTTAGAGAGCATGGGTGGGGGAAGGGCAGAGAGCCGGGAAGAGAGAGAATCCCAAGCAGGCTCTGCACTGTCAGTGCAGAGACCAAAGTGGTGCTTGAATTCACAGAATTCACAGACCATGAGATCATGACCTGAGCTGAGACCAAAAGTCGGATGCTCAGCCAACTGAGCCACCCAAGTGCCCCTGGACTCTTTACGCTGTACCTTAAAATAGGCTGTCATGGGACTTAGGGGAGAATGCTGTCAGGGATTCCTTGCCAATGATCAGGAATCGCTGAACTTCCTGAAAATACAGCATGTCAGTGTGAGAAGGACCTGGAAGAACCTAAAACCAGTCCCCTTTTTGCTATCAGGTTATGTGGCTGTTGAGTGCTAGATCCAGGATTAAAATCCAGGCTTTCTGATACCCAGTCTGAGATTCTTTCCACTAACTCTGTGCTGCTACTGGCTCTTAAACTCTGTTTGTTTTTTTTTCTTTATGGAGATGGGCTGCTCATCTCACCCATTCTCATTTGTTCTCTACCTGGTTAGTTAGAATTTCCCCTGGGACAAAGCACATTGCTTACATTCTCCCTGACCTTCTGAAAGAGCACGTCTTCATTTGAGGCTGCTCTTCCTTCCCCCAAACCTGCTGAGCTGAGAATTCCTTAGGGACAGGAAATTGTGGCTGCTGTTGAAAATGATAAAACTTGAGGTGTTTAAATCATGACGGGAAACCTTGAAAACGCACATGATTACCTGTTGCTAATGGCAATTTTCCAGAGGTAAGTGAGTGGAGTGTGAATTTGAGACAGGACGGGGAATTTCATCCAACCAGTGCATCTGGCCCTGGAGACTTGAGGATGGAGAGGGGACACTCCTCATTCCAGATCCTCTCCTGCCGCCTTCTAGTAACCAGTTGACAGCTGACCAAGCATATGAAGAGAAAGACTAAACATTTCTTCACAAAAACTTTCGGTTTCAACTTCTGACATGCATATTTACAATAGCCGATTATTTGATGAAATGTTAAGTTTTAAAAAATGGACTTTAGTGACATATCTTACTCCACCTTGGTCAGGTAACTAAAAGTGCACTTTTGAATTGATGCAGCATTGGCATTTTTCACTCCTGCATTAGCTCTAAATGCTGCATCTCCGTAGTAGAAGACCAGAAGAGCCAGTAGGGTGGGAGCAAATGGAGACAGACATATGTTTGGAAAACTCAGGCTCATCTCTCATTCCCCAAAGCTCCTCGTCAAGGTTAAATAAGAGAACATTTGGCTTCCACTTTTCTTTCTTGAACTCTTAAAACTATCCTGAACTATATAATCATGTTTTCTTGATAACGCTAGGCCAAGTGCAGATCAGGTGTCTCTGCTTTACCTGGCTTGACTGACTGTGTAATCAAGTTCAACACTTAACTTGTCAGGTCTCCCCGTGCCTTTGTGTGGTTTCAATAGAATTTCAGAAAGCTTATAAAGGCCCCGCCATAAATAAAGCAAGATTGCACACAGGGGCTTGGAAAATGCAACATTCACAAAGCCGCAGATGTGGAGCAGAGGGAATTTGGAGTGAAATATTTAATTACTTCATCATTGAAAACTAATTACCAATTGGGGAGTGTTTTCATTTGTGGAACGTAGATTGATTAGCAGGATCCTCGAAGTTCTAGTTTCCTTACTACTGATTACATCTTTCATAGAAGAAAAATGGGTTAGTTTTAACAAGCTTGAGTCAGCCTGCAGACAAGCGAGGTTACCGAAGAGGGATTGCACAGGATTAGTGATATTCAATAGGCAAAAGGGTATTGAGTTCAGATTTTTTTTCCCTGATAGACTATTAGAGATAAATCTCACACTTGGGATTTACTCGTTGGTAATAAGCAAGGTTGTATTTTTCAGTCAGGAAGTTAATTTGTTTGTTCCACAAAATGGTTCAATCAACGTTATACATGTTCAGTGACCTGGAGCCCCGAGGCAAAGTTTTGCCTCTGATACAGGACACAGGTACATTGTTTAAAGGCCAGGTTTGGAAAGTTAAGTCCACTGAAATATAAAAGCTGTGGCTCATCATGGAGCGTTATAAGCAATAGGAGTCAGGTTCTGATGGGCAGAAGAGCTTGGTGGGGAGACCTTTGGTGGGTGGAAGGGCGCTATTTGGCTTCTATATTCCCAGGCTTGCTTGATATCTCCATATCACACTGGGGTTCAGTCCCCATATTCTCCCTTGTTGCCCTTGCCTTTGTCAGCCCTACTCTCCAGGAAGAATCTACTGTTAGTCAGTTGCCCTTGAGAATGCAAAGTCACTGTGTCCCCTGATCTCTCCTTAAGGAAGAAAATGATTTCAGCAGCCAGTCACCAGGTGGGCCCTGGCCCCCCTGATAATACTGTGCAGACAGACACATTCCTCTTTTGGGGTGGAGGTTCTTGCTGAGTAACGGTAACAGGTATTCTGATGGGGGAAGAAGTCTGGGAAAGGGGCAGGACACATGGCTTCCAGTTCTGAATCTGCCACTAACCATGAGTCCTTGGATCTATTAATTGATCGTTTGAGTTCACTCTTCCCCTACGAGGATTATATGAAATAGGGAATGGGAAAGGGTATTGAAAGCCTTAAAAAACATTGTTCAGATTAAAATAATTCTTTCAATTGATTGCATTTGCTACTCTGATCGATCATTTGCATGCAGCAAGTGGTGACTTAGACAAGGCATATCCCGTCCTGCCCAATTTCAGTCCATATTGGAACTGGTGTTTCTATTTTGAGATGGAAGACAAAGTTATAATATCTAGTCCCTGAGCCAGAATGGCCTTCCTCCAGGCGAGTGTATTCTCCTCTGGGGTTTCAGGCTGTGCCAAAACTTTCTAGAGCAGTCAGAGCCCTCTGACTGGGGCGCTTGGTCTGGCGGCAAGGACAAGAAAGATTCAGGAACCCGCTCTTCTCTCAGCACTCCTGCCTGGTGGGTAGCTCACCGCTCACCTGGCTCGCTGGATTTCCCAGAGTTGGCTAGGGGTGATTCCAGGCTGGGCTGTGACCCCCTCTAACATGGGAGGAGTAAGCTGTGTGTGATGAACACGACTACATTCACTGTTGTTCTGAAGAAGGGATTTAAACTTGAGGTTTTCACACAGGTTTTAAGATTATGACTTAAAATTTTTATTACTGACTTAAAAATTGCCAGAAATCCAATTAAGGGGCTCCAGAGGGACAGCTGTGGGGGAAGCAAAGATATTGAATCACTCTGGAATATGACTGTGACCCCTCCAACAAGGTGAAGATTTCTGCCTGATGTTCTCGGTCAATGAGAACATCAAACTGTTTAAAGGAGATAAAAACCACAGGGCAAATGGTAAAATCCAGAAATTGTAGAAATGAAAGACTTAAGGAATCAAGTAAGAGAGGGAAGACAGACTTTACATTTAGAACGATAAGAAATGTAATGTTGGAATACTTAAAAATAGCATTATTATAAAAAGAGAAGATACAAACATGGTTCAAATAAAGATAATAAAAGCTAAGAAATTTTGGCAAAACAAAAATATAAGTAAACAAATATGAAGAGATTTGGAGAAACAACAGTATAAAAAGTAAACCTGAAAAGCTGAGAGGCCAAAAGTAAAAGTGACCTCAGTACATGTAAGTTTAGATAGAAGTTAAAACGTGAAGAAATGTCAGAAGTCAAAAGATACACTAACAATTGAAAATAAAGCTACCTACGGGGCTCCTGGGTGGCTCAGTCAGTTAAGTGTCCAACTTTGGCTCAGGTCACAATCTCACGCTTCATGGGTTCAAGCCCCGTGGTGGGCTCAGTGCTGACAGCTCACAGCCTGGAGCCTGCTTCGGATTCTGTGTCTCCCTCTCTCTCTGTGCCTCCCCTGGTCACTCTCTGTCTGTCAAAAACAAATGTTAAAAAAAAAAATTAACAAAAAAGAAAAAAAGAAAAGAAAGCTACCTAGAAACAAGTGAAAAAGAGGCAAGATACAAACTTTTTAGAAAGTACCAAATGCATAAGGTGGAGGAAAAAAGCGACAAAGTTGCCTCCATTACTAAAGTTCGAATACGGAGGCAATCAGAGAGATTCCTTTTTAGCAGTGAAGGGCACAGAGATTCCAGCAGAGTCCTGGGTACTTATCTTCTGGAAGTTTGTAGCACCTTTTAAAGGGAGCTCTTCAAGAGGATTCCTTTGGGACCTTTGACATCAGGGAGCATTGCCCCCTCCCCCATCTTTGATACAGAAATTTCAAATGTCTATAGATATCTAGAATATTCTATAGATATACAGAATTTATACAGATTTTCATAGGCCTCTATAAAAACATATCAGTAGAGTTTTATAGAAGATTTCCCCTTGCTGCCCTGTTGTTTAGAAATGCGGGGCCCACGTAGAGGTGGAGTAGATACACATTATACTGAGGCCCCCAGCCCCAGAAAGCCTAAGGCATCCAAGTATAGCTATCAGTTCTTGAGGATTTATTATCTGTCTGGTAGCACAGCTAGACAACTTAGAGAATTATCTAGCTCAGTCCTCAGAACATTATGAGAAAGGTTTTGTTAAGACTGGAGTTTTACAGGGAGGGCAATTTAGCTAGCTCAGCTAAATAATTTATCTGCAGTCCCCAGCTTGCAAGCGTTAGAGCTGGCACCACAGTCCAGGCCCTTGAACTCCAGAGCCTGTGCTCTTAACCCTGCTGGTCCGGCCTCCTGTCTGTCTGCACAGCTGCTGGGGGCTCAGCATGTGCCCCGCCCCCAGAGAGTAAGACCACTTTCTTTGAAAGCAGCACTTTGTGTTGCTTTTTCTCTTTAATCACCAGCTCTTGAGTGGACGGTAACGTGCACTTGTCAAAGGCTATTATGACATATCGGTGGGCAGTGACATGTTGATAGGTTTGCTGGACGCCTACTGCATGTGCTGGCTAACTCCAAAAGGGCAGGAGCATGATTTCCTTGCATCCTGGATCACCTTGAGCGTGATACTTTACAGGACCAGCTTTTCAACAAATGAATAGGTGATTTGATTCTGCATTTTCTAATTAAGTCCAAGGGACAAACCAAAGACATTTTTGGTGGCATAAAGATGGTGTCGGTCCCATTTCTTCCTTTTTTGCCTTATTTAGCTGTTCCTTGGAGAGCACAGGCATGATGTCTATATTGGGACCTCTCCATCCCACAGGGTGATTGGGGGCTGAGTTCTTTATAGGGGTCATGCTCACAGAACAATAAGGCAGGGGACACCCACTATGGCATGAGGCATGGGGTGTCATGAATGACACTGCTGGCCAGAAACCTTCTTCCCTCCTGGCGTTCTCACCACAAGAAATCTCTTCTTTGGGTAAGATCTCGTTTCTGAGAAATTGCTGATAATACCAAACATGCAATCAGGAAGGAAACACATTAACTTATTAGAAGCTTCTGACACTTGATACTGAGTGATTCATGACACAATAGCAGGACCCTGATTTTTGGGAAAGAAGGTGTGACTGCGGAGGTGAAGGACAGGGACGAGAGGAGGGAGAGAGCTCGCCGGTGGAGGAGGGATGAATGTGTCATTGTCTTCCTTCTGGTGATTGTGTGGGCAAGTGCCATCTCCCGAGGGCCACAGGGCTGTATTTCATTTATCCCTGTATTCCCCAGCATCTGGGTCAGGGCCTGACTTGGAAAAGGTGCTCCTTAAATTGAGTTCACCTGTAGAATGAATGAAGGAGGAAACAGGTAGGCTGGTCCTTGACTCTGTCATTATAGGGAGTGACCATGAAAGAATCACCAGGAAAGACTGAGTCAGAAATGAGAAAACTGAGCACAGACTGAGTATATAGCCCATGCAGGGTGTGGTGTAGAATGCGCACACGAATCAGGCCCTGCCCCACCCTTAGGGAGCTCCCTGGGCAGCTGGGGAGATGTGTTACGGAGTAAGGGCTATGGTTTAAAGATATATGTGTTTTTACGTCACCAGTAATGGGACAAATAGATATCATATGCTTCCTGATATGATGCACCGAGAAGGACACATCATCACTTCTGTGGTATGCTGGCCAAAAATGCATAACCTGAATCTAATCAGGGGAAAACACAAGAAAAGACTGAATTCAGTTGCCTTAAAAAATGTGAAGGTCAGGCAACATGTGATCCTCAATGGGATCTGGGGCAAAAAAATTAAGAAAAAAAAAACACCCACAAAGCTGTTGTTATAAAGGATACTACTGAGATAATTAGCCGAACGTGAATACGATCTCAAATGCAGGCCATAATACGGTACCAATGTTAACTTCTGATTGTAGTAATTATATTGGAGTTGTATAAGGGAATGTCCTTGTTTGTAGGAAATGTACAGAGGTATTTAGACATAAAGAGGCCTCATGTCTACAACTTAACTCTCCAAGGGTTTAGAAAAATGTAAACACGTGAATGTATGGGGGGGAGAATGATAAAGCAAATATGCTAATGTGTTAACATTTGGCGAATCTTGGTGAAAAATATTTAGGGAAATCTTTGTACTATTCTTGCAACTTTTCCATAGGTCTGAAGTTGTTTCAAGACAGAGAGTTTAAAAATGCACGTGGTTGTGTGTCTCGTCCTGTATACAGGAGAGGCCATATAGCATAGTGGTTGAGGACACAGGCGTTGGAGCTAATTTCCTGGGTCCAAACCTGGCTGTACTATTTGTGAGCTGTGCTACTTTTTACGTAAGCAGTCTGGGCCTGGATAATATGAGACAGTAGTGGTGCCCACATCGGTCCGTTGTGAGAATTAGACGGGTGAAAACCTGTGACCAGCTGGGCACAGTGCAAGCATGTGGCAAGTGTGCAGTAAACATCAGCTCTTATTATACGATGTAGAGCCATCTATGGATGCTTGGTGATAGGGCATGTTGTATATACACATTTGTTGATCTACTGACTATAATGAATATAACACTTTGGAGTTTATGATTAATTTTCATATTTAATTATTATAATTATCCCATAAAGTATAACAGCAAGAAATATTGCCCCCATTGTATTGGTCTGCAAGTTGAGGCCAAGAAAAGGCCAGGAACTTAACCTACGTCCCCCACAACTGATGATTGGTGTGCCTTGGAGCTGATCCTCAGCTGTCCTGACAACTAATCCCGGAGGAGATTCTTTTCTGTAGGTGACACCGATATAACTGTCTGTCACTTTGCCTTCTTTTATACTCTGAGGAATTTCTGGGGACTGAGCGCCTTCAAGAGGCCTTTTGTTATCCGTGTCATTACCTGTTGTGAACTGCCGTCATGTGCACACGCGTGTTTGAGCACGGATTCTCCCAGCAATTCCAACAAACAGGGCCAGTCGTTAATCCTGAGGCTGAAAAGCCTCCCACTGGCTGCCTTCTGAGAAGCTTTGGGATACAATGTCGGGGGAATCTTCTGAATGTCACGTGCTCTGCCATGTCGCAGTATGGGACTCTGCGAGTTATAGCCAGCACCTGGGCATTCTGGAAGCTGTAGACTCAAGGAGCCTTAAAGTCCCTTGGAATTCAGTCATTATCTCTCTCCTAAACAAAGAAAGAAACAAACAAAAAAAAAGAAACTAAAAACTAAAACCAAAAAAGCAACAGGAGTTTTCGGAGAAAGAGCCCTCATCTGCACTTCAGAGAACCTAGAAACCGGATTCCTGCCTCCGTGGGTCTTATGATCTTCAGTGGGGCCTCCGCCGGACAGATGTTATTACTATAAACCAGTATCTGGCAGCCTTGGGTGGAAAGGGAAGCACCTCTCAATTTGTCAGGGATAATGACAACTTCCTTGAATTTGCTCACTATTTATAATTTGCACAGCTTTATATTAGATATTTCTGTCGATTCTTGCAACAAGCTTTTGGGGTGTGGGGGGAGGGGCTGAGCAGATGACAACACCCGGGGCTCATAGGGGCTAAACAAACAACCCATGGGCCAGGATCCCTGGTCTTGATCCAGTGCCACTCACTTACACTGGCTCTCTAATCCTTACCTTCCTGTTTTGGAAGTTTTTTAATTTTATTGACATTGCCACTTATTAATTATCCTCATGTTTATTTACAAGCACTCATTCATCGCAGCTTGCCTCATCAGGCCATCCTTGCAAGCATTTCTGGGTTATCTCACCAGCTGAGAGTCTGGAAGTGCCTCAGGGATGTGGAACCCTTTGACTAGTTGCTTGAAAAGAAGGAAAAGTGTGAGAGTAACAGTGCCGTCAATATGGTCTCAAAGCGCATGATAGACCCCAGTAGAAATGGTGCAGAATGTCAGCTCTGGTTTGGAGTTTCTGTATACGAGCCTTCTCCATATGCATGTCGAATTAAGAGCTGGGAATGTGTTCATCTGTTCAGTTACGGCGAACATTAACGATGGGCCAGGTGCTAAGGTTTCCCTTCCTACCTCCTCATCGAGGTGAGGCTGCACGTTTTAAGCCAATTAGTCTTAGAATGGAAGTTAAAGACCCGGGTTCTAGGCCTTTCTTCACCCGTGACCTTTTAAGATCTGTGAATTGCAATGGAGTTCATCTGTTGTTTGCGCTTCCTTCCCTATTATAATAAGAAAATAAAACGTCTTCGAAAGTCTTTTGCGGATTGCAGAGTGTTCCTCAGACCTAAGATGGTTTTATGGTAACGATAATGCCAAAGATAATAGAAACTGCTTCTGTTCTGCATCCTAAGTCCTTATGCATGAGAAGAGTAGGTTCAGTGAGTAGGTTAGTAACTAGCCTCTGTATAAGTATGTGAATGAATGAACTGAAAGGGATTGTAAATTACCTTTATACAGTGTTTGTATTGAATCATGAAGTTTATTCCCATAAACATTTCATTAGCAGCAGCTAAAATCACATGTCTTTATTACAGCTCACATAGAGGAAGCCTTCCACTCCTGCTTATCCTTTAAGACCTGGCTCAGCTCTTACCTCCTCCAGGACGTCTTCTTGGACTCCCTGATCCTCCTCAATCAGGTGGGATAAAATGACCCTGCTCTGCTGCCATGACACATGGGCCCATTTCTACTGCATGTTACCATGTTACCTGTGCTCTAGATTCTGTCCTATTCATCTTTGCATCCTTAATGTCCAGCACAATTCCTGGCATGTTATTTTTGCCTTCGGAAATGTTCTCTCAGTGAAGTGGCCAAACGTTTACCAGTTCAAACAAGGCTTGGCTTAGGAACACAATGGGGATTGAGGTCACGGAGATGTGATTCACTTTTTGCCATAAAGTGCTTACATATTGCACATGAGAACACAGCGCCTCATGATTTTTTAACCTCTTACGTGATTATCCCAGCAAAAACCCCTTGGGCTAGAAAGGACTATAATAACATTGGTAGTTTTGAGCCCTTAATATTTTCTTTACATCGAGCTTAGCCTGTTTGCGTTATAAAAGAGATGACTGAGTTCATGTAAGGCAGGAAGAACAGAAGATGTCCTCATCCCCAGAAAGTCTTCAAAACTCCTGCCTGGCCTTGAGGGGTTCCCACCAAGTGCACGCCACATGAGGAGTCAGTACGATACGGACATATTTGTACATTTTAAAAAAGATTAAATGTGATATAGTACTGGAACTGAGCATGGGAGATTGAGGCCCTGGGTATTATGCTTTCCCTTGCTACAGGGGATGGAAAGAATATTGTTTCTCCTTAAAATGATTTATTTAAATGGGTAGGCTAGAATTCTACTTAAAACCCAGTGTCTGAATGCACCTGTTTAAGTCAGCTTCTTGTTCTCCCAGGTATTTAGGCATTGAATTTTCCCCATTAGGGAAGTGATTGACACCGTGGTCCTTACAATAACACATGATTATAACTCTGCAAATGGCAATTACATTCAATGGAAACCAGATGTTGCATGGAATTTGACTCTCTTGGTTTCTTGGTGAAGTAGATGAATTTGTAAAGTAGAAAACCACAATCATTACTCAGATGGACTATACATGAATTAATGACATAATATCTAAATCATATATGGTTGAAAATAATGATTAACTTAAACTATCAAGATAAGCTAATGAAAAACAGACTCTTAAAAAATTAAAGATATATTTTCTTCAATATATATTTTATCAGCATGCTAATAACAAAACCAGACTTATTTGCACGTCTCTTCAGCCCCAAGTAAGAAGAAAATATTTAAAAAGAAGAGCTTCTCGGTAGTTAACATTGAGGAGAAAGTGTGCAATTATGATGGTTTTTTTTGGCTGGTGACTTTCTAGAGTGTCTGAAATCAATCTTTAAAAAATATATTGTTATTAAGGACAGCTAGCAATGTTTTATGCTGAATTACACAGAGACAGTATATTTTTAAGGACACATTTGGCATGCAAAGCATTAGCTTTATATGCCTGTGCAAAGCATCACCTCTCAAATAAAACTTCTTTTCCTGTCCCATCTCTCTAGTGCCTGTGTGCAGATGTGTGCACACATGTTCACACACACATGTGTGTACACACACACACACACACACACACCCCAGTGATGCCTCAGGCCAGGAAGGCAAAGCAGCACTACACTTAAACCCGCACTGTCCCTTGAAAAGCTCAACCTTTGGTTAGCAACCTCCTAAGTGGTTAAGTTTGCAAACCTTGGCCCATCATTTCCACTGTCATGAATTCTCAATGACATCATCACTGTAAAATTAGGAACTCTCTTTCTTGTCCTGCAGATGTGAAAGTTTGACATTGCATTCCATGGTCCCGTGCCACATTTCATCAGCGTTTTCCCTTTGCTTTCTCCAAAGCCTGTGGCCGCATGTGGCGTGTAGATTGCCAGTGCTGCTTGGGATCTCATATCAAATGCTGCTACCTAATCCCAGGCGGCCTTCCACAAGCCCACACCTGCAGCTCATTGAATCCTCCTGGAGTACAAAGGGCTGATTTACAGCACGAAGGATCCAGGCACTGCTTGCAGCTGGGGCTCCAGCAGGAAAAGGAAGTTGTTCATCATCTTGTGTGCATTTCATTAACAATAGTGTACCCGATATGTAGCTTATAGAATAATTTCAAATCACTGACAGAGAGCATTATGGCATTTGGCACTACTAGGAAAAATACTTCGGGATGGGCAAATTACACCTGAGCGTGAGGTTTCTATGCGACCCTCTGGAACTGTGCACACTGATTTATACCAGGTGGGTTGACCTTGCGATATTTTCTGATTCGTTGGGCATTTTCCCATTTCTCATTTCTTTTCCTTTGTCTTTGAAGCAGTCCTGAAGTAGAGTTGGGATATCCTTAGCTTTCTGTTCTTTTCACGTACCAGCAACTGAGAGCTGAGGGTAACCTGTGCGAAGCATGGTGTTTCGAAACCAACCACCTGAGAAAGTGTCTGTGTCACAGCAAAATGTGGCAGTGTGTCTCTTTCTCCTTTGAGTTTCAACAGACGTAGGAATGAGGGAGTCCCAGTGAGACACCGAGACCCCAGGGCTGGCTCACCAGGACTCTATGGAATAAACAAATGGAAGATGCTCCTACTTTCTTCTGCCTTGCTGGGCTGTGCATCTCCATTTTACTATTGACTTACTATTGCCCCAAAAAAGCTCTCCTGGTGGAAATGCCATGCAAGTGATGAGGAGGAGTACAAATGAAAGAGACAAAGAAGTGACAGGCAGGGGGAAGACCATCATCCTGTGCTAACGTTCCCATAGCCCTCTGGACGTCTGCTGGGCCTGTCTTCTCTGGGCCCTTCTCATGGCCTCCAGGTCAGACATCTCACCTATTTACTGAAAGGCTCTGCCTTTCCAGATCTTTTCTGAGAGTATCTTGCAGATCGCAGTTGACGGATTTTTTTTTTTTTTTTTTTTTTTGAGGAAGTGGAAACCGTTAGGATCTCAAAACAAAAAGACCTCAGGAACTCTGTCTCTGGGTTTGGGGTCAAGGCCCACATAGGATGGACAGCAGCAATATGCAGAAATGTCAGGGCTTCTGATTAGTTTATCATGGACATTTAACTTCGACTTTTTTTTTATAAAGAAGGACAAAATCAATAAAAATCGCCATCCTCAAGGGAAAGGGAGCAGGGGAGGAAAAGCAAATTTCTTTTCACTTTGTAATGGTAAACAAACTCGGCTCAGAGCAGTATCTGATGTGGCTGCATGGAGCCTGGTTTCCAGTTTCTCTTGATGTGTCAAATGTATCCCTTATGTGAATCATGGTTTAAAAATACTTTTACTCAGTGGGTTCAGGAAATCAATAAGCTTTTATGATTCTTTCCTTGCTTCACATAATTTCTGATTTCAAAAGAGACGCTGGGTATTCCTTTAAGATGTTTATATATTATGCATTTTAAAAACTAACAATTCTTCCAAGGGCTTCCCAAGCATTGTTGTTGGAGTGGGTTTTTTTCTTCGCAAGCTCTCTTTCTTTCTTTCTTTCTTTCTTTCTTTCTCTTTTTTTCTTTCTTTCTTTCTTTCTTTCTTTCTTTCTTTCTTTCAACATTAAGCTAATGATTATGGGGCTTACACATAAATTGAAGCCGGATTTATAAAATGCAGTATAAAAATCCTCGGGAAGGAAGATAAATATAACAAGCTATGAAACTACGTTAGCCTCTTCCAGTGTTGGAATGACTACAAACGAAGAAATTAATGACCAGGATGTGTGATGTTGCCCAGGTTAGGAGCTTTGGCTCCCAGGCAGGCTGCCTTAAGACGAGCTGTCCTGCATTCCTTGATTTCTCTGAAATACAAATCTAATTGCAGATTGGAACATATCCATTCACTTAGTCTGTAAAAATAATTTTCCCTGAATATTTACCCAAAGCGCATTATTGCTTATACAGTTGTGAAAAGCATTTAGCACTTTATAATCCCATATTTGCTCCTATGTGGGCCTGGGAGTGTACTCTCCTTACAAAATTCACAAATGCCTAGAAGGCTAACAATTTTTACAAAGTGTTCCTCATGGAAAACATCTGGAAGGTTTCCAGAATGGCATTCCAGATGTTATAGTTTTAGCAGTCACAAAAGTGCACTGCGCATGCTTTGTGTGCGTGTGTGTGTTTTTCCTGGTTCTACATCGTATGTTACTTACACACACCCGGCCCTCTTTGCTCTACCTCTGGAACATTTTAGGTTTGAATTATTTAATATTTCACTTCTGGACAACTCTGCTTTCAGGGCAATTACACATCTGTAAGGAGGGGAGCATGATGTAGACTACTGTAACCAAATACACACTGGGAGAAGGGATTTTTAATTGGTATTTTAAAATTGATTTTTTTTTTCTCTGTGGGGTCAGAAAGAAGAATAAACACTTGGGGGAGTAAGGTCTGGATGAATCTCCTGTACTGGGAGAGAGCTGCCCTCCTTCCCTTTCCCAGATTATACTCTGCACAGAGGAGAATGTCCCTGTTTGCCACCTGTCCCAGCTGCAGGGTGCTGGGCAGAGTGAGGGGCAGAAGTGAGTGGCCAGGAGACAGGATGTTCTCCTTTCAAAGTGCTAAATGCTGCTCAACTGTGGGGAGATGTAGGAAAGCATGAGATCCATGTACTTCTCTTGAACTTTCTCTTCTCCCTGTCCCCCTTTTCTCCTCCTTCTGGATATGGGCCCAGGGAAATTAATGGCCTGTAGAAATTCAGCCAAGAGACTGGCATGTTCTTAGAACCAGCTCCTTGTAAGTCCTGCCTGATGGCAGGTCTCCTTCTCAAGACCAGGGCAGAGATGACAACAGGGAGGAGGTGGAGAAGGAAAGATATGGTCATGGACCAGAATATAAATAAGTCGTGATTCAGGGAGCCACAGTGTTTTACAGCTGTGAATTACTTTCATCATATGGGGAGACAGATGAACGGGGATCCACCTCCTTAACAAACCAACCAGACATGATGAGAACCTCCTTTGAACTAAAATATTTGTTACACATTACATTGCGCCAATCTTGTTTCTTATTACTAGTTCTGTTGGGAGAGTAGAGAGAGCATACTGGCAAGAAAAAGCCTAAGCCAAGATGGGTTGTGGAGACAATGGCATGAGAGTGGTTAAGGATGTATCTACACTGGCTGAGGCAGCAGAGAGGTGGGAACCAGTGGGAGGTAGGGTGCATAAGACCTGTAGGGTGCAGAAATACCCTGTCACCCCAAGCCTGTGGTTTCCTACACAGGACAGGGAATCATCAGAAGGCTGGTATGAAACTGGCAAAGGCCATCTTGTTCTGCGATCTTTACTGCTGGGATAGGTGTTAGCTCCAGGTATTTGCCCCAGGAAATTCCTGAAAGGTTCTTGCTTAGCCTTGGAAAAGTCCAGAATCAAGACTCCTTCAAATGAAGAGGACCCATTGCCCCCAAAAGGACCTTGCCTCCCCCTGTGTGGAGTCCAGACGATGTGTGGCACCTGACCTCCCATCAGCCCTCGGACTCTGGTTCCCATAGTTACCATTGGCTCGGAAAGAAGCGATCCTTCTGTACTGTCCTGGTTCCTGTGTCCTGGCAAACCAGTACAGTTGGTTATCCTAGATGAAGCACATCCCTAACTTTATGTCCATCTACGTTAGAAAGGTGATAGGGACCGTCCCTTTCTCTCCCACGGCTACCACAGCTGAGAGCCTGTTGAGAGCTGACTTCTGGGTGACACCTGGAAGACCTGTCACACTGCAGTCAGATCAAAAGTTGAGTCTTATTTTAGAGGGGGGTGGGTGCATGCTCCAAATGTCACTGTCACTATAATGGAAGAAGTGGCCTATGATGGTGACCCTTGAGGCATTTCCCATTGCTGTTCCTTTATTTTCCTTGGGTCTCTGCCCCTCTGCTCTCCTGGGTCACTTTCTACTTTTCTGACTCATCAGTCTCCTCCTAGGGCTGTGTCCCTTATAGCCCTCTTTTATTTTTATTTTTTAAGAGTTTTTATTTATTTATTACTAAGGGAGAGAGAGAGAGCACACCCATGTGAGTGGGGGAGGGGCAGTGAGGGAGAGGGAGACACAGAATCCCAGGCAGGCGCCACATCACCAGCGTGGAGCCCAACGCAGGGCTTGAACTCACGAACCATGAAATCATGACTTGAGCCAAAATCAAGAGTGGGGCTGCCCATGATTCTCACCTCCATTTCCAGAGCCCAATCTCCTTCTCTCTGGTGGCATCAATAGGACTACCAAGGCTCCACACCCAATATCCACTCCATTTCTACTCATCATTGCTGCCTTGGGCCACATATTTTTTTAGCTTAATAATACAACAAATATTGAATCTTTAGGATCTTTGTCTTCTCTGTCTCTCTCTCTCTCTCTGTGTGTGTCACACACACACACACACACACACACACACACACAACAAATTTCAATTAGACAATAGTCAACTGAATTTATTTTGTATGTATTTTTCAAAACCAAATGCATTCTTACAGCCTCTCTCCTGGTCTGTTTAAATAAAATCCTGTAACAGATTTTCTTATCTCTGATTCCACACCTCTCCAATTTACCCATACCCCTCAGTGAGATCAGTATTATCTTTTTAAAAGTCACATTGGACTGTGATACTCCTTAACTCAAAAGCCTTCAGTGTATCCCCATCGCTTTCAAGTGAAGCCCAAATTGCTTAGCCTAGCATTTAAGGTCCTTAGCATTTGGGTCTTAAGCTCTCTGATGTCATATCCCTCATTCTACTTCCTCTTCCTCTTCCTCTTTTGGTGCTTTATAGTGACACTGTGGGCCTCTGGTCCTTTGCATATGCTGTGCCCCCAGCTTTTGCTAGCTCTCCATCACCTGTCCCCGAGCACCCAGTCTGACTTTATCTTCTTTGTTTAGGCAAAGTGAAAGCTATAGCATTGGGTCCATTTGTGTGTTGTAGCACATGACACCCTGTGATATTGGTTCTCCTCTGCCGCTCCAATCTGCACTACCATGTTTGGACTATCTTAGGGCAAGGGATAAGCAGTCAAACAATTGAGCAGCACCCCAGTGATAGATGGCTGAATACTCATGAACACTATGGTCACAAAGACCAGGTGCCATGAATTGTGTCACTCTAAGAGCTTACAGGAGCTGATCACAGGGAAACTGGAGTGGCAACTCCCAGCTCTTCAGTGGAGACTCAGGTGCTGCCTCAAAAAGAAGTTCTGGGGGATCAGAAGTTCTCCCCACCCTCTTGAGAGCTCTAGAGTGAACTTTTCATGTACTGAATCCTGTCTTCTTGACAGCTCAGAAGCTCTTTTCATTACAGGTGGTTGGTCAGCAGTAAATATAAACTGAGAAAGTTGAATTGTGTATAAACATGTTGATGTCACCTTGAGATTGATATTGATATGACCTTGAAGCAAGGTTTAGGGAACTGTGACTACATGTCGTTTGTGTCTATTTAGGTGGTTTTAAGAATTTTAATTACAATATTCAATTCTATTCCTATACTTTTTGTCCTGAATTAAAAGATTTGGAGATGTGACATCTCTGGCTGATGTGACAGAGAAATCTGTGATGTAGATATGGAGGTAGGGCTAATACACAAACAGTGTCAGAGGCCAAAACCAGTGGATTGACATTATCCCTTTAGGTGATAGGCGATGGGGATGAGGGTATGGTGGAACTTCAGTGGGGCTCTTTACTTTGAATCCGGTTCATATGGTCATTCCAGGAACCCTATACTGTGTACTGAACAGCTGGAGCACGTAATGGAGTTCTGTGGCACCACTACCCACTGCTGACCAATGGAAAGCTCAACTCCTCCAATGTGTCAACACTCACAGGCACTTGACCCAGATGTAAATTCTGAAATTGACTGGGGGTGATATTCTGCCACATGTGGAATGTAGCCCAGACCTTACAACATCAGACTGTAGTTCACTCTGAGACCTTATCTATATATTGATGGCAGTTTGAGACACTTGGTAAAGTCAACGTATCCAATAGGAAATTATCGACCTCCAAATTTAAGGATGAGCAAGATTTCCAAATTATGCTGCTTGCAAAACAAGACGTCACAGTCCTCAAATACGGAACCCGTAAATTGATGGAAAACAACTTTGAGATGCTCTAGTAGACCACTTTAATTTATTCTGTTCTCTGGGAATAGATATATAGATATAGATACAGATATAGATCAAGATATAAAAGCTGATATATATTATATATATAATTATATATATAATATGTGTTGATATTCCATGCATAACTTTTTAAAACTGAGATACTAATTTCCAAAATTGGGTCAATCACCTTAGAATATTTTTCTTATTTTTTTCTTTTTCAAGATGTCGGTGTTTTGTGTGGCTTGTATTTGGACCAATTCTCTATTATTTTACACTCTTCTCAAACTGTCAATTCCCATAACTCAGATACATATATATGTATATTATATACACACACACACACCCCAACACCTTCTAACTGTAGGGCATGGAGCTAGGGGTGTACTATGAAAATTTTAACTGCTACAAGTTTACCTTCCAGTGCAGGAAATGCAAGGCACACCTCGGGCTCAGCTGGGATGTTTGTGCTCCTTGAGATCTAGGCTTGACATAGCTCCCAACTCCCATTTTGGGAATTCTAGCTTATGAAAGTCCAAATACCTTTCCAACGTTTCTGTGAAGTCCCAGGGCCTTTTTTAAAAAACTCATAGACTTTTTTCTTTCTAGAATTCTGCTTCCTTGTATGAAAACTTTGTTCTGCATTTTTCGATAAGCCATTAAAGTGATTCATATACTAGTGTCTGTGGACCGTACCTTTGCAAACACTGACATAAAGTGACTGAATTTGCCTTGTGTCTTGCTCCCAAATATGTATATCCAAAGATGTTCAGTGGAGCTGAGGAGACCACCATTAAATACAACTTCCCTTCTATAAACCTCCGCTGTGGTTAGTGACCTCCTCTCTCCTTTTTATTTTGTTATATTTATAAGACAAAGAAGTGTGTAAATAATACCAGAGGGGTGTTACAGACAAGTCAGCATCATAGGAGTGCAGAGGATGGAAAAACTGTGTGTTCCCAGAGTGCATGAAAAGAATCTGAGACAGCTTCCTGAAAGGTGGCAAAACCGAGCTCTGAGGAACACACAGAATCCATCTGGAAGGAGGGGAAGGGTCGGGCAGCTCTAGGGTGCACAATATGAGTAAGAGCTCGGGAAGGAGATGTGGGGGCAGCAAGAATAGGATGTGGTTGAAGGCCCGGAGGACATGAGCCCAGCCGGAGAGGAGAGCTCTGGGTACCGGGCTATCAGCAGGGCTTGGAGGAGAAACATCACCACTGGTAAATTCATAAAACATATTTTCTTTTTGAATGAGTGCCTCCCGCATCTATGGACACAACAGGAATTTATATAATGACTCCTCAGGGAGGGTGCTTTCCTGCTTAGCTGATCCACAGCGCCTGCTGTTCTGCTAGGAAATCAGTAATACCTATTGACTGACATGTTTTGTCCGGTTCCCCCAGGTCTTCTTTTAAGGCTTCTGAAAAGACCGCCTTTCTTCTCTCTCTGACCTCGGCGCTCCCTCACCTCCACCTTCCCACTCCCAGTCCTTCCGAGGCGGTGATTTCCCGTCTTGCCTTCCTCTGGTTTTGTTCCTTGGGAGCCTTGATTAGGGGTAAGCCACAGAGCAGCCCCCTCGGGCAGCTGTCTTTCTCTCCACTCTTCCCTGAACTGGGGCATCTGGTTCTCATTCTCTTCACCATGCAGCGGCCTCCGCGTTCACCTTGCTCTGTTTACGTATCTGTTGCACAGCCTGGTTGAAACTCAGCGCTCCTAACCAGTCTTGCCAACCGCCCCCCCTCCCCCCACCCCACCTCGTGATCTGAAGAGAGCTGAACAGGTTCAGAAGAGCTTGAGCGTGAATGAAACCCTAACCAGAGCAAAATTTCTGGAGCCAGCGAGAGGCAAGCCTCAAACCCTTTGCAGGAGGCGTGCCTAACCTCGGTCTGTGGAGGATCTTTGTGGAGTCTGCTGACTTTTGAAAAGGGATTCACATTTGGGTATGGGCAGGTACGTTCTTTTCAGGACAGAATCCGAAGCTTTTAGATTCTCAAACAGATGTGGGACCCCAGTGTTCTACCATCACTGCTCTTTCTGTGTGGTCACTGTTACTAGGAGGGGACCAGAGCTTGAGAGAGGTGTGTACTTGCCAGAGTCACTAAGTAGCGTGTGCAGGAGGCACCCCAAGACAGGAGCCACCATGCCATCCCACCCCTCCAGTGTGGGGTACAGGTCTTCACGTTTCCTGGAGCCGCTTGTCGTCTCTTGGACTGCTCAGGGGTGCAGAGGAGGCTGGGTGAAGGCCACGTGGTTTCTGCCAGGGCCTGGAGCAGTGAGGATCACCTGGAGCAGGTGTTCTCATCCCCGGTCAAAACGAGAAGCTCCTGGGCAGCTTGTGACATGTCCTGATGCCCCGGCCACACCCCCAGTTCAGTGCCTTAAGTAGACTTTCTGGAGGTAGGACTCAGCACAGTAGTGTTTACACTACTGAGGAGGGCTGACTGATTCCAGGGTGCAGTCAAGGGACAACTATTACCTGTCAGCGCCTGGCGTGGTGAAGTGAAGCTGTAGGAAACCTGGGTGCTGGCCCCGGCGGAGCCAGGAAGGAGCCAGTGCGCTGGCTCCTGTGGGGTTTCCCACCTTCTGGGCCTGCTGAGCCTGGGTTCTCCAGCAGCACTGGCCTTTCCTCCTCTCTGCTCACCAAAGCCTTGTTCGTTTTTCCAAGCCCAGATCCTGGGATGCCACCAGCCAGAAACGCTCTCCCCCTTGCTGCTTCTTTCCTGGCACTGTGCTTTGTGCCCCTGTGAGGCCCTGTGGTTTTTCTCCTGGTGCTCCTACAGGCCATCTTTGCTACCTCCCTCATGCTGCCCCTCACCCCCGTGCCTGCCATGCGGCCATCTGCAAATGTTGCTGGGTGGGATGGATAAATGAATGAATGAACGTGTGACCTGGAGGATAGCCCATGCTTCTCAGCCACCCTCTCACCCCCAGCATTTTAGATTGGTGTCCCCACACAAGTCATGGCAACCTTTCAGTCTCCAAAATTAATTTCTAGCACAGTCGCTGGACCAGGATGTTTTCCTGGGATTCTTTCAGCTCTCCCAATGAGGGAGAAATGGAAAGGGGGAGGGATGATATTAACTCTATCTAACTAACCAACTTCTGATGAAGAGAATTGAATTGAGCTAATTTGTTTTGGAGAGCTCAGTAGTTGCTGGCAGTTGGTCTGCTATTCCAAATTTACCTCTCCTAATTTGAGAACGTCTTATTGGTTCTGTTGTCTCACCGCCCACTGTGCAAGGTGTGTGCTTCCTGGCCCTGGCCAGCACAGACCTCAGAGCCTGCTTCTCCAGCCTCAGTAGTCCTCAGACCCTTGGGAATCTCCAGTATTGTAATGCTTTTATCATGATTTTTTGACTGCAAATGACACTCTTGCCTTTGAATGTCCCAGTTTGGTTTCATATTCCCAAGGGGTTGTTTTGAGCGTCTCCAAACACACTTCTTTGTAATTCATGGAATCAAACAACATTTGGGGACACATTGGAGATGGACAAGAAAGAGGTGATACCCTCATGGAAGGAAACAGAAAAGCACAGGACTTTGGACTAGAGGCCCAGTGAGCCCCAGAGAGGTGGCTCCTTACTGAGATGGTTCTTCCTCTGCCTTTGGGAATTCAGCTTCGCAGTAGAGTGACTGTCACAGTAAGAAAGAATAATGGTCACAGGGGGTTAGTGTTGGAGATTATCCTCACCAGCCTCCTGAACTTGACCTTGGAAGAGAAGAGACTTTCACAGGGTCAGCAAGAGAGGTGCGCAGTCAGCGCTAAGACCCCAATTCTGGGGGAATACAGGAGAGGAGGACAGGACCCGGTTCCTCCTAGTTCCAAGTGAGCGAGTGCTGTGTGAATGGGCAGCTGTCCCACGTGTGTGACTGGCTGAGGGGGCCATGTCACCAGCTCAATTTAACATTTGAGGAGCTGCAACGATGTAAAGCTGTTGAGTGCTCTCTGAATTTGTCTCACCCACAGCCGTCTGAATTAACCGTGTTTTCTCTGACATGAAATAATATTTGGATTTGGAGTACTTCCAATAACTGGAAGCAGCTTTTTTTGTGTAAGCCTTAGTCTCATTAATAACACCAGCAATAATAGTATCAGTAGTAATATTTATTGAAAATCAAGTGTGCACTCCCCTGCTTGGTGCTTTGTGTATATTCTCCTGTTTTGCTTTGCAACAGACCCTGTGAGATGTTTTCCCTATTTCACACACAAGGATGTTAAGGTTCAAAATAGTCTGCCCGAGACCTGCCTGATTTCAGAGTGTGTATTCTTTTTTTTTTCTAAATTTTTATTGGTATGTAATTGACGTGTACCATTATATTAGTTTCAGGTATACAACAGTTCATCATTTGTGTATATTGTGAAGTGATCACCACAGCAAATCTAGCTAACATCCATCACCACACACAGTTACAAAAATATTTTTCTTCTCACGATGAGAACTTTTAAGATCTACTCTCTTAGCAACTTTCAAATATGTGATACAATTGTCCAGTGTGTGTTCTCGATCACTACTTTGTAACACCTCCTTAAACTGGGATCATCTGGGATACAAAACTGAGGCCTAGGAGACATCAGGGAGTTTGCCATTCTTTGAAATCTCCCGTGGTCCCTCCTGGGTTTGGGGCAAGTGCACTGCTGAGAGGTACCCACCTTCCTGTGGACTATCCCAAGGTCAGCCTTGAGTTTTTGCTCTGTCTGCAGCAAGCAGGCACCGAAGAAGCTGTTTTCTTTTTATTTTATTTTAAAATATTTTTCTCAACACATTTATAAAGTACTTCAAGCAGAATCTTCTGGGCGAGAGGTTAGGGTTTGGGGGTTCCCACTGTCCACTGAACTGATTAATGAAATACACACATTTAGAAAAATACCTGTATCCACGCACACTAGAAACCGGGGATCCATGCTGTAACACTGAAGAATTTCTGAAATAGACGTGATAGGGTTTGGGCTGAAAACAAGGCTCCGTGGAGAATCATGTGTCAGAGGGAGCAGAGTCTAGGGAATCCTGTTGTGATGACACAGGTAGGATCTCAGTGATGACACTGACCTGGAGAGGTGAAGCTGCTGGTGAAATCAGGCCACAGAGGCTTTCAATGCACATTATTCAACTTGTTCTTCTGTGAAAATTTAGGGTTGGTTCCCCCAAATTTGCATTGGTGAGTTTCATTGCTGGCCTTCTTTTTGTGATTAAAATAGTTTTTAAAAACTATTACCTAAGTATTAAATTATTCAGCACATAAGTATTTAGGACTTATACCATTGTTATTAGTTTTCAATATGAAAAGTATTGCTTTACTCATTTAATATTTTTTGCCCCCTTTAAATGTTGTTACTTCTAATCCTGCTCTAATTTTATTTGCATTTTCCTGATACATCTGGATAAAATCCTTTTGCCTTTAACCTTTCTGTGTCATTTACTTCGTTGCACTTACAGGTGACATATCATTGTTACACTTTCTAACTTGACCTGAGAAGGTCTTCCGCTTTTTATTAAGAGAGTTTAGCCTGCTTATGTTTACTCATATAACGTGATCTTCTTCCAATAATCTGTTGTGCTTTCTCTTGGAGGTTTTATGAGGATTAAGTGAGATAATAACTATAATGTTCTTAACACAGTATCTGGCACATATTCAGTACTTTTATTTTTACTTACCATACCAATAGAGGCTCCAAAAAATATCTACTAAGCACTCATTCCTGATAAAGCTCTTTTAAAACTTAGGACAAGAAAGATACATGTCTAATTTAAAAAGCTAGTTAATGCAAAAACTGGGGTCACTGCTCAGGGCCTCTGGATTGCAGGACCTGGGCTATTCTAGCTAGGTTGTCAGAGTTAAACTATGCAGGTGGTCCTTGTATTATTTAGTCTATTTCATTTATTAAAATTTTCAAATATCCTTCAAAGTTTGTTTTATAAAACCACCATAACACATAGTTTGCCTTATGGTAACTTGTGCACATCTTCCTCCTTAGAAACACCTAGCAACCGTATTAAAATTCCAGATTCCTGGGCCTCACTCCATACTACTCAGCCAGAATTTCCAGGAGAGAAGTCTGGTGATTTTTTTTTGAAAACAAACATCCAAGGCGATGTTATTATTAAGGAAAATTGAGAAACACTACACATCTAGCACTGGGATGTTGAGACCTTATTATTTTGGCTTTATTTGTTTTATCTGATGTGTTTGTTAAAACATTTAGAACATGGAATCATAGGCTCGTCCCAAGTCAAAGCAAACAAGAACATTAAAATTAATGAGAAGGGTCCCTTAAAAAATGCTTTAAAGGATTCATATGTCACCAACATCTAACAGCCTTCTTACAGAGAAACAGAAAAATCATTACCAATGAAATCAGGAATAAGACAAAGTTATCACAGGTCTTCCTCAACTTACAATGGGGTTATGTCTCGATCATACCAAACATCATAGCTTAGCCTCACCTACCTCACATGTGCTCGGAGCACTTGCATTAAGCCTACAGCTGGGCAAAATTATCTAACACAAAGCCTATTTGATAATAAGGTATTGTATATTTCATGTAATTTATTAAATACTGGTACAAAAAGTGAGAAACAGAATGGTCGTATGGGTGCAGAAGAGGTGTCTGCGTATTGGTTGTTCACTCTCATGGTCATGTGGCTGACGGGGAGTGTTTTCACCGCCTAGTGTCATGAAGGGATTGGACTGCATCTCGCCAGGCTAGGAAAAGATCCAAATTCCAAATCCAAAGTACGATTTCTACTGAATGCATACCACTTTGGCACATTTGTAAAGTCAAAAACTCATAAGCCAAACCATCGTAATGAGGGATGGCCTGCACGATGCAAGTCTGACCGCCGAGCCACAAGCTCAGGTCCTGGAGTGCAAAGGCAGAGACCTTGTTCCTCCTCTCACCAGTGCCTCCATCACTGGCACATTACTTCTCCGGCCCTCAGTTCTCATACCTCTATCACAGGGATAATGACAGCACCCTCACTGGATGCGAGGATTAAGTGAGGTGATGCCTACCACGTGCTGGGCAGAGAGCGTGGCCCACTAATCAGCACTTGCCAAAATCAGCTTCCGAAAATTCTCGGTCATGTGCAGATGAGGAATTTTCTCAGAGAGACTGTGGACTTGACCCAGGCCCCTGAGTCAGTGCATAGGAACTCTGGCTTTGGGAGCCAGCCCAGTGCAGTTAGCACTGCCCCACCTGCCACTTAAACCTGGGCTCAGAAGAGCCGAAAATGAGAAAGAAGCAAACAACAGAAATAGGCTTGATGTTCAGTGTAGGCTGAACTGCCCACCCACCCAGAGGGTGAGCACATATGCTTCTTGACCACAGCTCTGACTCTCACAGTGACTTGGGGAAGAATCTTCTAGCACCTTCCACCTCAGTAGGGGCAGCTTCAGAACAGATGGAAGAGAATGCCCTACAGACCCCTCCATCCTGACCTTCTCTGCTCACACCTAAGCTCTAGAAGGAAGCAGCGGGTCTAGACATGGAATACAAAACTACATCTACGTGCTCGCGCTCCACGAAGTGGATGGCACTGTAGGTTTGCTCTTCCAGCAGCGATGGTTTGAACCTTTCGTCACCAAAACCACAGTTCAGGCTTGGAGAATGTAGTGGAATTAATTCTGTGGGTCTCAGCTCAGAGCTTTGAGCATCCTTCCTTCATGTGACTGAATCACATTCTTTTTCCTACTTGGTAGCTGACAATCTTCCCAGCCCAGGGAGGCTGGAAATGCACTGATGTGGAAATGTGAACATTTCTGAATTTTTGAAAAAATGTTTATTTATTTTTGAGAAAGAGAGAGAGAGAGTGTGTGCGAGCAAGTGGGAGAGGAGCAAAGAGAGGGAGACACAGAATATGAAACAAGCTCCAGGCTCTGAGCTGTCAGCACAGAGCCTGATGCAGGGCTTGGACTCATGAACCGTGAGAGCATGGCCAGAGCCGAGGTCAGACGCTTAACCAACTAAACCACCCAGGTGCCCTGGAAATGTGAACAGCTCTGAATGGCCTGGCCCATGGAAGGCTACGGTGGCCAAGTGGCATCAGGAAATGTCTGTTAGGTGAATGTCTGGGTGGATGGATGGCTGCACTCAAACCTTTCGTGCTTTCCTTAAAATGCGTGGTTTTTTATTCCCACTCAGGAAAAAGGGATGTCTCACAGCTGCTCTCTCATGATGAGAGTAGTACAGAAAGACTTCTGCCTCCATGGAAGCCAACAATGGAGAAGTGAAGGCTCCACGAACACTGGGCCCCAAAGGTTCTGGTTTCCAGCCCTGATTTGCCCCTAGTCGCTGTGTGGCTTTGGGCACATTAGCTCAAGCTTCAGTTTTTTATGGAAGGCAGGTAACAATATACACTCTGCAATCTTACTGGAGGCTGCAACGTATCCTTGACCATTCACATGGAAGCTTCACTGAGGACGCAGTTCGATTCTTATTCATGCCTCTCTCTGTTTGACACAGAAAAACTGTTTAGTGCATTTTTGTTGAATGAATAGGTGTATGAAAGAGCACTACACACCCTCAGTAACCCATTTTGTTTTATTTTATTTTATTTTATTTTATTTTATTTTATTTTATTTTATTTTATTTTATTTTATTTTATTTTATTATGAAATTTATTGTCAAACTGGTTTCCATGCAACACCCAGTGCTCATCCCAACAGGTGTCCTCCTCAATGCCCATCACCCACCCTCCCTCCCTCCCACCCCCCATCAACCCTCAGTTTGTTTTCAGTTTTTAAGAGTCTCTCATGGTTTGGCTCTCTCGCTCTCTAACTTTTTTTTCCCTTCCCCTCCCCCATGGTCTTCTGTTAAGTTTCTCAGGATCCACATAAGAGTGAAACATATGGTATCTGTCTTTCTCTGACTTATTTAACTTAGCATAACACTCTTCAGTTCCATCCACGTTGCTACAAAAGGCCATATTTCATTCTTTCTCATTGCCAAGTAGTATTCCACTTTGTATATAAACCACAATTTCTTTCTCCATTCATCAGCCCATTTTAAATGATCTTTTTAAGTCTCTGTATCTCCTTATTATCCAATGGCTTTGATATGGGCAGGGAGGGCATCTTTTTCATCATTATATCCCTGAAGCCTACAGCAGGGCCTGGTGAGCAGGACACTCTCAAGCTCATGGTTGTGAAATTAGTGAATGTAGGATAGAGATGATCCTACTACAAAGAAGCCCCAAAACTCCAACTCCTTCTCTTGCTTTAGGTTTATTTACTCTGAACATCCCCTTTGGTGTTAAGTGTATCTCAGTTCACTTTATCTGTGTGTCTTGTCTCTTCCGTAAACTGTACAGTTCCAAGAGGGAGACACTACCTTCTCTCTTGGCAGTTTTCCTGGCCCCCAAAGAGATGCCTTCTGTTTGGTGGATGGAACAGTTAGTACAAGTCTGGCTGATTGCTGGACCAATGAGTACTTTTAAAAATAACATTATTTTTTCTTATTATAAAATACAAGGTCATGTTAGAAAATTTGGAAATTAAAGATATTATAATGATGGAAATTTAAAAAACCCTACTCTAATCCTCCCACCCAAGGATTGGCTATTTGAGATTTTATGTGATAGAGAATTTCCATTACATTTGTATTTAGCAGGATAAAAAGAAATAGAAGAAATGACTCGGTTCCTTAACAGATGTTTCTTCAGTGTAAGAGAAATTCCTAAATCTCTTTTGCTTTCATTTTCTCTTTTTCTAAACATATAAACATGAAGAAGTTGTTGTTCATGTGTTTTAATACATCTCTGATGGGCATGCATTTAAGTGCCTGGTTAGTAAAACTCAGTCAAAGGTTAGAAGACACATCAAAGTCTAGACAAACAAGCAAGCAAGACCATTTTTCTTTATTGAAGTACACAAAAGTATGCTGATTTTTATGATTATTCTTCAATAAAGATTAATAGAGAAAAGCTAATCTGTAATAAAACTGATTCCATAAAAGTGACAAAGCACTTGAAGAAAGATGAGCAGACACATTATGGGGGAAATGGGGAGGTGTGGCCAGTCCCTATTATAATCTCAAAAGCATTCATGCTATCAGAGGGCTACCATAGTTTGCTTTCTCCTTGCTTCCAAGTTACTTGAACAACTGAGTTATAACATATTTATTTATGCTAACATATATTAAATACTTAATCTCTACATGCCAGATAGTGTCCTAAATTTGTAACACATTATAACTTATTTTATCCTTACGACTCTAGGACTTTGTGGATGAGGGACTGAGGAGCTGAGGTCAGGTGGGCTGAGATTGCACGGCTAACATGGCAGAGTGGTTTTTGAGGGAGAGAAGGCGTCTCTGTTCCACCTTTAGAGAGATCATCTACTCAAACCATTTTGTTTCTGAATCAGGAAACTGAGGCCAGAGCGGTTGAGTGATACGGTTTCTCAGGCAGTTATTAGCACAGCTGGGCTAATCTCCATGTCTTCTTATTCTTATTCCAGTGGTCTCTCAAGAATTCTGACTTGGGTTTCAGTCACATAGTTTAGCCTGGGACTAAACACCCCTGGCTGCCAACTCCATGTCCTCGGGCCCATGGGGGATGCTGGCATTTTCTCTCCTCAGTTGTGCTGCCTTTGGTGGGTGCAGGAGCTCCTGGGCCAGTGAATCTGTCTGTGATGTGCCAACAGCCCACAGTATAAGGTGGTAAGTGATCAACGGGTCAGACAAAACCAGAGGTTCAGATGACTGCTGGTTGCAGAAATGCAAGGCAGCGCCGTGTGAGGAGGTGCAGGTCATCATCCGCCTTCCAGATTCACCAGCGTCACACGGAGTTACAACCATAGGTGAGAAGGTTCTGGAAGGAAACCAGCTACTGTGTTTTCTTAGGCAGATCACTGATGCCAGTCAGCACGTGTGGGCACAGACCATGTGCTAAGCCTTGGAGAGCACGCTCCTTTGTGTCTTCATTTTCAACACCAGCTCCTTGTTGTTTTTTAGCAACAGTTTGGTAGTGTTCCTCAGGTTTCAGCCTTTCAACATCTGAATGTCATTCCTTTGGCTAACTGATTTTTTCCCCCTCCACTTCTTCACTTGGTGATGACAGGAGAAACTGTTAGTTTTAAAAAAGTTGATTTAATGGTCCACTTGCAAGAAGCCACATAGCAACCAATCTGTTCTTAAGATTTGGGATTTATTTGATTCATCTTCTCAGATGACTTATTGAAATTGTCTTTAGAATGTGTCTAAAATGGATGTTGTGTGCTCTGCTGATGGCACCGGACCCAGAATTTCCATCCAGGTATTTATTTAATTGTCTCTTCTAATTCTCTCTACTGACACTCATCTTGAAGTTTACTTTTGCCATTTTGTTGGAACAGCACTACACCCCTGCCCCAAACATTTAACTCCTCTCAGATAAATCCAAGCCCAACCCTGAAATTCCCAGGTTGGCCCTAAATCAATGCCAGACTGTATGGTATGTTAGTAACGGCTCACACTTCAGGGGGAAGAATTTTCATCAGTAGTTTCAGAGATGCACATAAAAGCAGCAGACAACACACATTTAGGCTGCAGCCATCACTACTTAAGGCAGGTAGAAATGATACAGTGGAGAGAGGAGAGAGTCGGTGTTAGGACACCAAATGTGTATTAGAAGCACGTGCTGGAAAGCCAGTCTCTCCAGATTTAAGATGCACTCTTTAATTACATTTGAATTTTGTCCTAAGATAAAGGTACAAAGATTTAGGGTCTTTTAAAGGGAAGGATGGTCTCATGGTGTGGGCTATTTCTTGGGGTTTTGTCCGTTAATGGACTGGCTGCTTTCCAGAAGGGAGTTCTCCTTGGTCCTGTCAAACAGAGCAGAAGCACCATCTTCTCAAGTGTGTGGAGGGACACACTTCAGGGGGCATGGACAATGGGCCAGCCTCTGCTTTTCTTCTTTTTAGAGTCTATGCGACACAATCAAGCATTATATAAGGCAAACTTGGGAAAATGACCTCTCCTCTCTGTGTCTGTTTCCTCCTCTGCAAAACCAATGGTGCAGAATAGAGATGCTTCCAGAAATGCTGTTCTATTCTCACTATTAGCTCTATACTAAGGTTTTAGAATCATAAAGCTGACAGCACCTTAGAAGCTACCTCGTCTAACTTCCTGGCTACGTTAGCCCTTGCTGTGTGCCAAACCATGCAAAAACTTAGTGGGTGGAAACAAACAAACAAAAATGTTATTTCTCATGATTCTGTATGGCCCAGCAGTCTCTCTTCTGCTTTTCCTGGGCTCACTCATGATGGATTTTAGCTGGAGGGTCAGCTGGGCCAGAAGGTCCACGATGGTTTCATTCACACATTCGAAAGTTGGTACCGGCTGTTGGTTGGGGGTCCTTGTTCTCTATGTGACCTCACACCCTCTAGGAGATTGATTGGCTTCCTTGAAGGGCAATGTCAGAGCAGTTCTAAGAGGGGGAAGGCTGCAAGGCCTCTCAAAGACCTATCTCAGAAGTTACACAAGGTTGCCTTCAGTGCACTGATTGTGATGAAAATGCAGGTATGCTAACTCCCCTAATCTAGTGCTGTGTTCACTCTGTTAACACACTGCTCCCCAATGGCTATTTTCAAGTTCATTCATCAACCACAGTAAGTATTCCTGGGCATGTACTACATGCCAGGAGCTGTGCTGGGCACTTTGGTGGATTCACAGATGAGTAAGAAAGCATCTCTTTTCTTTCAAGTAACCTATAGTCTATGCCTAGCGTGACATTCAAAGCAGGTTAAATGACCACATTTTAAATAGGCCGTAACCTGTTTCTCTGGTCTCTATTAAGAATGTGTGTCATAGGTAAAAATAAAAGCCTCTTAAGTTCCATGGGCATTTCCATAGATTATTACTAGGACAGTTGAGGTTCTTTTCCACTTTTCATAGCCTCCTCCACAGTACGTTTAGTACATGAAGAAAGACAATATCCAAATTATCATAAATCTGTCGGCATTCCATTTCCGAACAGAGGCAAATGGAGCCTCCGTGTATCTGAGATGTTGTATGTATCTGGATTACCGTTTTATCCCTTAATGGGGTAGACCTCAGGGTCACGTTTTATTATATGCATCTTAAAAATGTAGAGCTGAAGTTTCAGAGGGGGCATAGAGAGGTGACCTGAGTCAGGTTGGGACATTAACCTTCTGACCTTGGAGACTGACGGATCTCAAGCAGCTCTGCACTCCAGAGGGGTGGCTGTTTTGGCAAAGAGAGGCAGGCCAGATGCCCTGGTGTTTCATTTGAAGCTTTGAAAGGTTAAACTTAGGCTTGCCTTTGCCCTCTAACCTGCCAAGGCCACCCCACAGCAAAGACCACCTTTGGAGTTCTCCACTCTTCTCTCCTTGGACTTTCATTCTGCTCTTCCCCGTCTTTCAGTCACCTGATGCCCACTTGTCAGCAGCTGCTTTGGTTCATACCTGACTCTCAAGAAAGAATCAGCACCCAGTTATTTACATTTCACTGTGAATGTCAGTTTGCGGGGAAAGTATGATCTTTTATTAGGAAAAGAAAAGCTCTGTTCACAGGAAAAGGAACACTGGTCATCAGCAAGGAGCTTGTAAGATCATGTCTGCTACTTGCTGTTCTTAGTACCCAGTTAGAGCCAAAGATTGTTGAGTACTGGCATTTTAGAAGTGAAACGGCCAACAGAAATGCCGCTGATACTCCTTACTTTGTTGGTGAAGAAACTGAGACCCAGAAACGAGTAGCAGCTTGCCATGTTACTTAACAAGTTAGTGGCATAGTTGGGATTTGAACTTTGATTACTAGATCATCAACGAGCAAGATTTCGACCTGATATCATTTTCTCTCCCTGAGAAATTTATCTACACAGAACTGGACAGTTTTCAGTTGCATACACCCTCATGGGTCTTCTACATGGCAGGGAAGGGTGCTAGGGATTTTGACACAAAAAAAGGGAATAAGGAATGGAGAGGAAGCTATCTGTGGAATAGCTTCTGAATTGCTGTTACTACTACTTCAAAATGACATATGGATGTAGGTTCAGGAAAAAAAAATGCATTTGTCTTAGGTTCCAGCATTTAGGCAGAAGTCCATTATGTGGTCTTGGCAACTCAAACAACCTCCTCGCTCATCTACTGAACAAGAAACAAGAATAGGTCATCTCTAAGAAAATCCATAGACTTTCCAGCCCTAGAGCTGGGGAAAACAAGATCCTGTTAAAAGATCTGATGAGGGAGTAGTGGCTGGAGCAAGGGAGTAATGGTTATTAGCTGTTTCGGGGACAGGAAAGAGGTCAGTTTGGCTGAGAGGAATGATTTATGTTGACAACTTTTAGTAAAATACAGATAATAGTTACTGTCTTAACATGATAAAACATGCCTATTGGGAACAAGGAAGGAATGCTCACTCATTTTACCACAATTAAATGTTGGTCTAGAAGTACTAGACAATACCCTAGTTCTTTGATGGGCCCCTTTTAAACTCAGAGAATTACAAGAATCCTAGTCCTTTACTAAAAGAAGTGACTCTCTAATGGTAAAATTTTGGTGTTATTGACAAGTAAGTAGAGGAAATACTTTTAGGGAAGAGCTTTCTAGATGGTCTTCAAACCATACTTAGACATTTCTCTTCTGTTTTCTCAAAGGAGCATCTTCAAAGGTAAGCACTTTGTAACAGCTCTTCACTCTCAATTCTTCCTGATTTGATAGACAGGACAGGCTTGTAGCAGGGGTGCTATTCACAAGAAGACCACTTCCAGGTTTGCCATTCAGCAGCCAAGAGGCCTTGGCCAAGGCAGTAATACCACCAAACCCCTGTATGTTTTGATAAAAACAGATGTAATGATACCAATCTGCTTCACAAAGTTTTTACAAGAATTAAGTGGAAAATAATGTGTATGAATGTATATTATTATTGAAGGGAATTTATAGATATGAGGGGTGGATCTTGTCTGGACTCGCCAGGCCCTTGGGTCTTCAGTATCCAGGGAGCCCATGCAGCTATGAATCTACACTCAGCCTGTAAAACGGCAACCTTTTTCTAGCACACCCAAGGCACGCATCACAGAATCCCATACACCTAGAGTATATGGCTTTCAGAGTGAGAGCCAGCTTGGGATTGTGTTAGCAGAGCAGGTACAGTTAAAAAGCCTGGGGCTTTGGAATTTTTAAAAGGGACCCAACACCAACATCTCTGAAATAAATTGATTTGGTTGAAACTCTTCCAAAGAAATTACCTTAATTCTGAGACTAAATATGCTGTGTTCCAGCCCAAATGGACTTTTCTTGGCCAATCCCCTGAAAGTAAACATTCAAGTTTAACAGGGAAAGGGCAGTAGAACTTACAGTTTTAGCTCACTGATGTCACCCATTCCTCTTTGAGCCAAAGAACAAGAAAATCCAACACTTCCTTCAAGAATGAAGGCATCATATGGGAATGATACAAATATGTTTGTGGTTTCTATATATTTTCTTTTAAAGAAAAACACAGGAATTGAAGAAGATACATTTTTCAGAATCTTGACAGACATATGTGCTTTTCTCAGAGAGGGGTCCACCTGGGGATCTTGGCTGTCTGGTCAAAAAGGCTGTCTTTTTATTCCTCGATTAAGAAATAGAACTTTAAAGAAAAAGCAGCACAGAGGGTCTAAACTGTGGAAAAACTTAATGTTGAACTAAATTCCAAAACTCAGATCGAGGGACAAGATCTTAGTATTGGGGAATAAGAGCACTTTGGAGCTGAAAGTCAAGTGTTCATTTTACTGCAGAGGAAGTGTCAAAATTAAGATCTTCGAGGGTTGTGTAACTTGCCCCAGGTCACAAGGCTTCTGTCATCGAGGCTAGACTAGAACACAGAGCTTTTTGGCACCAGTATGATTATTATCTCGTTTGAGATGAAATCATTCCTGGATAACAAAGGCGTATTCCTAAGGCTGTCCTGAAATGCTCTGTTCTCACACTGCCTGACAATAATGATGCTGAGTAATGAAATGATAGGCAGCGATATCTCACTGCACACAATGAAGCATGTAGGGCTGCCTTCCAATGGCAGCCAACTGGAGTCAAGGGCAGGAGAATGAAATTGTTGATTTCAAATGTGCTTATAGAGCTTGCATTTTGAGGTATCTCTTGGCGATTTCCACCGGAGAGAGCAGAATAGTTTGGTGAATCCAGTTCAGTTCCATCAACGTTAACAAGCACTCTTGAGCCAGACAGATGTTCAAAAGTAAGGAAGAACATCCCAGCCTAGAGGGAGCTCAGGGCCCAAGGAGGATAGCACAGATTGAAGCTTCTTGATCCTTCTATCCACAGCCCTTAACACCCATCAAGTATTTAAGCAACATTTGGTGATTGAATATGGATGGTTACATGTTAAGTTGGTGGTAGAATTGCCCTGAGTGTGGAGAAGAGGGGATGATCAATCTTCCTGGGGTGTAGAAAAGAACAAGGTCAAGGAAAACTTCAAAGCTGATACTTGATCTGAGCCTAAAGGGAAACACATTGCAGAACAAAAGATCATCCGCTGGTCTATTTAAGTTTCAGGGTATCCAGTTCTGATACTTTAAGGAGGGCCCCTTATAGTACATAAAGCACCCCAAACTCCCTGATATGGAAAGTGAGCCCTGGGGCTGAGAGCAGGGCTTAGGGTGCCCAGCATGTTGGCATCAGAGCTACTGTGTCTGTGTCTGGGTGGAGCTTCATCCTCAGGGCACTGAAGCTGACCTCCAGCCTTGGGCCTCGGGTGGCCTCACCTGACTTCCTGCCTGCCCTCACTTGGGTCTCTGGGAAAGGCTGTTGTACTTGGCCTCCCTCCACCCCCAGGGTACGCAATTACTCAGAATCTCCCAGCTGCTCCCAAACCCCACACTGAGTTTCCAAACAAAACCTGTGAAAACAGATCTCCGGTGGCAGCTTCGGCCACATTTGGCAGCTGCCCATGTCCACGGTCCACCAGCAGATTCTTGAGTCCCAGACACTCTCCACTCCAGATGCAGATGAAGCCTGGATGGACGCTGTCTTTGAGACAAATCCAGGAAAGATCTGCCCGAGAACTCGTGGGTTCGCTGGTTTTCTTTTGGCTCCATCCAAACCTAATGGAGCTGAATATCTGCGTCGTGTCCCCGTGCCTTTGGCTCATACCTCTGTAATGGTGCAGGAAGAAAGCGGGTCTCCTCCTAGCAGCCGGGCCTTGTGGGGGTTCTGAATCACTGCTGCTTCCTGTCTGGGAACCTCGTGGTATGAGTGCCCCTCCCCCTCACTCCTTCCCCTACCATTCTCCCTTCTTACCTTGTTTCCATCCCTTGGAGACATGCTGTTGCCAGATTTCTCTTTCCAAAGTAGGAACCTTTGCTGACATAATTCCAAACCCTTCCAAGCCAGCTTGCTTATGCCATTATGCCATATCTTGTTAGCCTGGCATTAAGACCTTCTGTGGTCAAGGCACCGAGGTTTGTGCCAGTCCTCCCCACCCTCAGATACAGATATTTCTTGGAAGCAACTGCCCAGACTGGGGCTACATTTCCCACCCATTTAATTTTGCAAATGAAATGTAAGCAAAAGTGATATGTGTCACTTCAGGGTCAAGGTAGTTAGGAAGAGGGTGCACCTTTGCTATCCCCTTTTTTTTCTGGTTCTGTCAGTTGGAAACAGAGGATTCTGTACCTGTGGGAACTGAGGAGCCACAAGATGGAAGAAGCATGGGTCCCAGAAACACCACTTGGAGTAAACCATTCTGCTGATAAGGGAGACTTTGTTGGTCTGGTTTGTGATGTAGAAATAGCTGTGTGTTGTCTTAAGCCAGAAATTTGGGATTTATTTTCGTTCTGCCTAATGTTGTTTTAACTTTATTTCCATCACTGTCATTTATATCCCCATCTTTAGGCCAAATCTTCCGTTCTTCATACACACTTGTTACCTGCCCGTGCACACCTTGCCTTCCCTGCTTGGGTGCCTTTATCCTTACCTGAATGAATCCACATCATCCTGCCTATGACTCAAGATGCATGGAAGGGACCCTGCTCCACTCAGCTTTCCTCAGCCACTGCAGCTGCAGGGAGCAACCCCTCATCTGGGCCTCAGACCACCATATCTTCTCCTCTCATCCCGCTGTGGGTCAGCCGGTGTTTCCTAGACCTTATTTCCCTGACCACTTGTAAATTCTTGGGAAGTTGGGAAGCTCATGTTCATTTTACCCTTGTTATCCCCATAGCAGAGCACCGAGTGGCCCCCTCCACCCAACTCCCTATCTTTAAAGTCACTTGGAATTAATGATTGAGAGAATAAATGAATTGTAAGCGCAGGGCCCTCTTGTGGCGAAATGACAGAATCAGCAGTTTGTCTTTCAGCGCCTGGCCTCCTCTTTCTGTCCCCATACCACCCCTACTTGCTGTCCCCACAGTCTCCTCCCCCCCTTCATGCATGTCACAGTGGAGGACAGAGTCCACAGTCTTCAAAGCCAGACTGCCAAGGCTGCAACCCGGGTTTTGGCATTTCCCACCTGACTGTGAGCATGCCCCATAGCCTGCATGCCTCAGTTTCCTTATTGTGAAATAGCTAATAATAACCTATCTATCAGAGTTGATGAGACGAGGTAGTCTCTGTAAAGTTCGTAGAACATAATGGGCCATAGTGAGTGCAGTTTAAGGATTCACGTTGCATGGTGCTTCATGCCTTTTCGCTTTGCTTTGTCTACATCTGTTGCCCTGCTTTTCTAGATACTGTGGAATCAGGGATGACATTAGTTCAGGGCCTGGATGGCTGATGGGGCTCCCCTTGTGTGTCACCACCAGTCACTAGCAAAAGACTGCCCAAGTGCTTTGCAGATGGTCACTCTGAGCCAGAAAGAGAGCCATGATCAATGGGCTCTATGTGCCATTAATTCAGGAGAGGAAATAGTGACATATGTGCCAGGTAGTATCCATCCCCCAAAGAACTGGGATTTTACTAGAAGTTGTAACTTAGAGGAATGAGCAATTAATTGTGGAAGTTCAATTATCTCTAAGTTAATGTTCAGAATTCAAATGACTCATATGATCTTAGTGCTATAAAACCATAGAAGATCATTTATTACATACTTTCATTTAACTTAGCAAGAAACCAATGCCAAGACAAGTGACTTACCCAAGGTGATAACAAAGGCAAGAACCAGGCACCTACTAGTCTGTTGTCTCCTTAGTTCTCACAAGTGCTAACCTTAGATGAATCTTATAAAGTTTTCACACCTCACTCTCCTACCCAAGAACCTTCAATAGCTTCCTAATACCTTACAGATCAAGGTCAAATCTCTTAAAAAATTTTTTACATATTTATTATTATTTTAATTTTATAGGTAACATACAATGTAGTCTTAGTTTCAGGTATACAGTTTAGTGATTCAATACTTACAAAAACCCAGTGATCAAAGATCAAGGTTAAATCTTTTTTTTAATGTTTATTTGTTTATTTTGAGAGAGAGAAAGAGTGCACTTGAGTGCACACATGAGTAAGAGAGGGCAGAGAAAGAGGGAGAGATAGTATCCCAAGCCAGGTCTGCACTGTCAGCACAGAGCCCCACATGGGGCTGGATCCCGTGAACCAGTGAGATCATGACCTGAGCTGAAATCAAGAGTCAGATGCTTAACAGACTGAGCCACCCAGGCGCCCCTCAAGGTTAAATCTCCTATGTGTTGAAATCATTCACAGTCTGATTCCCTTTCCCCACTCAGAATCCAATAGTGGCTGGCATTCTCCTATGTAGTTGGCAATACTGTAAATTGGCATAATCCTTTTGGAAAGCAGTTGGCAACATGCATCAAGAACCGTAAACATGTTCATGTGGCCCAGTAATCCTACGTCTTGACCACTTCCTAAAGAAATGTTCCTCAGTACAGAAAAACAAGTATGCATAAAGATGTTCATCATAGCGTTATTTATGTAACACAAAACTGTGGAGAACCCAAGTGCTTCCCATTGAAGAGATTTTTGATTAATTATATATTTACTAGTTGAACTAGTGAGGTCCTGATAAGTTATGGAGATACAAACTATAAAATAACATGCTACATAAGATATAATGTTAAATAAAAACAGGATGTAAAATATATGCAGAGGAGTGCCTGGGTGGCTCAGTCAGGAATTAAGCCTCCGACCCTTGATTTCTGTTCAGGTCATGATCTCATGGTCATGAGATCAAGCTCGGCATGTGTCTCTGCACAGGGTGCAGAGCTTGTTTAAGATTCTATCCCTCTCTCCCTCCGCCCCTCCTCTGCTCACATGTGTGCTCTCAAAACCAAAACATATGTGTGTGTATGTGTGTGTGTGTATATAGAGTATGATTATGTGATGTGAAAAATAAAAGTAAGGGGAAAAAGACACTAAAGAAGTTTAAATAACTCTTGTACAGGATTTTTTTTCTATTATCCAAAATTTATGCAACAGCTTTACATTATTTTCATAATACTAAAATTTTAATTTTTACCATGATAAATGTTGTCACTACAAAACTTTCACAGGCTCCTCATTGCCCACTGTAATATAAAGGGAAACAACTTCTCTCAGCACCTACGAGCCCCACCATGCTGCCTGGTTCTTCCTTTCCATCCCTGTCTCCCAGAACACTGGGTTTTTGTGCTTCCTATGTTCTCATCAGGCTGGCCCTTGGTTGTGTCCTAGGTGAGAAGGAGGCTGCAGGGTCAGAGAAGAAAACGATGACCTTGGAGATGGACAGAACTTAGGGACCCACCTTTGTCCATTTATTGCTGGGTGACTGGGCACACTACCTGTTCCCTTAAAGCCTCTGTTTCCTCATCTGTAAAGTGAGAAATGATAATACTTATCTCTCGGACTGCCACAGGGATTAAGTGAGACACATATATATGTTCCTGGCACGGTATAGGTACCTTTAATAAGGCTTGCTCCCCGCCACGACTATACCATGTTTAACACTGCCCTTATCTGGGATCCTCTGACTTTTGTCTTTACTAACTCATGCCTTGAGGTCTGGCATGAATTAATAAAGAACGTTTATTTTTTGTTTTGTTTTGTTTTGTGTTGAGAGAGAGGGAGAAGGGGAAGAATGGGGTAGAGAGAGAGCAGCAAAATCTTAAGCAGTTTCCATGCCCAACTCAGAGCCTGACGTGGGGCTTGATCTCACGACCCTGGGATCACAACCTGAGCAGAAATCAAGGGTCAGATGCTTAACCGACAGAGTCACCCAGGTATCCTGATGTCTGGCATGTGCTTTTAAGTAGTGCTCCTCAAATGTAGTCTGTAGACCTGTCCTCACAAGATGGGTGTGGAGGAAGAGTGGACATCAGTGTGGTCTTGCCACAGATGGGAACAAACAGTTCCAGGCCCAGTGTGGGGCTTGTGTGTCTGCCTAAAAACTCAGGGAGAAATGGGGAGTGTGGAGAAATGGGGAGGAGGACAGGTGAAAAGTTAGGCAAAGTCACTGAAAATCAGTGACAAGTCCATGGGGGTTCACTGCACTATTTATTTGGCTTGTGTGGATATTTGAACACTTCTATAACAACAAGAATTGAAAATTTCTATACAAAATTCTTCCAAGATGCCTCACTATTTCCATCTTCTTGGGCATATTATTCCTGTGCGTTTTATTCCCACTGACCTCATTTGCAATGATATCTTTGCATCATTACTTGCCTTTGTGTGTGTGTGCATGTACATATTCACATGCATATATAGACACACACATGTATACATATGTATACACATATATGTAATCTCCAAGTACAGTATCAACTCCCTGAGGGCAGATATCCTGTTTTACATTTTTCTTGCCTCATACTGTACTTTTTACAGACATAGGGACACCCAATCCTTGTTTTGTGAATGATATAGATCTGGTTATCTAAATTGCCTAATGTCCCTGTGCCTCTCCCTGGAGATTCTGATTGGCTTGGCCTAGGACAGGACACAGCCTAGATCTGCCAAGAAACCTTCCTTAGTGTCTGAAGGGCAGTTTGGTCTTATAATGCCCCCTATTAAAATATGCATGCAATTGGGAAGAGAAAGTCAATTCAAACATTTACTAAGGCTTGCTGATCATTGCTGGCCCAAGGCAGAGAAAAGGAACTGGGGGTCGGTCTGGGAATAAGATCCAGGTGGGGTGGTCTCTGAAGGAGAAGGTCCAAGAGCAAAAAAGAAAAATTCACTGATTTTTTTTAATCAACACTGAATCTATCTGTTGTATCCATGTCTTTGGGTTTTGAAAAGCCCTTCAGAAATCTCCTTTCAATTATTGAAACAAATGTTAAGCTAATTCAGCAATCTGGAACAAGAATCCACAAAAAGATTATGAGTCTAAGAAACATGTACTCTGTAAGGGTCCTGATTGCAGCTTAGAAATGATAATAGATATAATGGGTCCCTTGCAGTGGGTCCTATGTATCAGACACTATGCCAAGATGGAGAAACCAAGGCCACATGGCTTAGTAAGTAACAAAGCAGCTATTTGGACCCAAATCAGTTTGGTTTCAACGGCCACCTTCCTATCACACCATACTGCTTCTTTAGACACCCAGTACCCAGAGCCAGGATGTGTGGATTCTCAGTCAATACTGGGTAAATGACTGAGCAGATAAGCCACAGTGTTCAATTCCTGTTTATCCTCAACCCTGTGCTGGAGGCTAGAAGACCCATAGCAGGATCTAGATTTAGAGGAAAAGTCTATAAAACAAACAGACAAACCTTAAAAACAAAGAGAATGAATGAAAGGTAGAAAAGTGAAGCAAAATAAAGATTGAGAGGAAGAGGAAAATGATTGGGGTAATTACACAGGCAGAGGAAAGCACTGAAGGCAGCCAGCCCTCTAAATGTTCCTCGTGGTTCGTGAAGCAGGAAGGCAGTGCGCCACTGGAGGACAAGTGGAGGTCAGGGAGTCACTGCGTGGCCTGGGACTCACTGGGCTGTTGGGCTGAGCCCATGGAATGGTTGACCATGGGGTTTTGGATGGCAACCAATGCTGACTGCTGAGAAATGTTCAGGGAAGGAAAGAGCTGCTAAACTCACCGACAGCTTGGGTCCCGATGCCTCATTCTTGTGCCTGCCCCATGCGTATATCATCCAGTATTCCACCAGTCACTCCTTCCCAGCATCAGTCTTGTCTATCGAAACAACTGGAAATGCCATTATCTGAATATAATTGCATTTCTGCAGAGAGACCTCAGTCTCAGTGGATAATCTGACATCATAGGCCATGATGGATCATCTCGGACCATATGCCCTGAAAGACACACATACCATACTAAAGCCAAAGATTATGTCACACGCACTCTGGTCTCTCCAATGAAGCTCCTGTTGTCAATAAGTTGGGCTCCAAATGGAAGCATGGGAGGCAGCAGAAAACTGGGACATCCATCCTGTATCCTGGGAGCAGGCAGGGTCAGGAGTGAACTGACAAAGGGGAGACTGGTTCCTGCCTCCCTGACCCTGCACTTCCTGCAGGGTCAGCTCTCTTATTCAGTGTTCCTCCTTATTTTGTGATCTCCACCTCCTACTTCTTTTGAAATCAAGCAAAATAGCATTTCTTAGTCTCAACCAGCTTAAGTAGTTAAGGAATATGTATTTTTAAACCTGTCATACACGAGAGACACAAAACAAAGTGGGACAGAAAGGTTTCTACGTGGGGATAAGCATAATCCTTTTGATTACAACAAGCTTCGGACCTTACTAGGGTCATCACGATACCTCCTGAGGTCCCTGGTGCCAGGAGTATGCATTTGGGTCTCTTCTTTTTATTGGAAAATGTAAAATGATGTCACATAAGGAGATTCCCAATTGACTTCCAACTATGTGGAGTTATGGATTCTCTTGTCCAGCTGATAGCCCTTGGGTGACAAGCTACAGACAGCCAACGAATCCAGGACAGGGAAAACATTTTTGGTTCATGTGTTAAGGCTGCTGAAGCTAAAACCATCCTTCAAAACCTCCTCCAGAAATCTGAGATCTCCAGTTGGAACTGTCTCTGCCTCCCCTCGCTGCCCATGGTCTTCTCTGCTTAGGGCACTTGTCAAAGACTGAACGTGATGCCTTTGCCTTTGGGCCTAGAAGATGGCCTCAGACCCCACTGTAAGCGCATAGGTGTTTCGTGAACAGCAACCTTTGTTTCAGAGAGCGCTAAAGACCCTCAGAAACGCTTTTACATCATTAAGGTGGCAATGAATGCCCAGCTCCCTACTTCCTAAAACGGAGAATGATCTCAGAGGTACTGCAGCTTGCGTTTGAAGCCAGATGTGGCTACCCCTTTTTTTGTGACCAACTCACATCAGCCTGCAGAAGAACCTGAAACTTCCTAATGCAGAAACACAGGTGATCCCGCGCAGTAGCTGTAGGGAGATGTGTCTTGCCAATACGTATTTCAAGGTTCTGGGGAGGTTCCAGGTAAACAGAGATACAATAATCATTTCCAACTATGTGGAGATTACTATTGGCTCAATGATTGTCCCCATCAAGGTGAGGAATAATGAGAAGTGCCTTTCTCTGGCTCAAGTCATGTCTTCTGGTTGGTTGATTTTTTTTTTTTTTTAATTATACAGAGTTACAGCTATAGTGCGTTTGTAAAGGAAGAGGTTCATTGTTAATATTGTCAGTGCTTTTTCCTCAGGACAATTTTATTATGCAAATTTATCATTATGAAGTGCATTTTTAAAGTAATGAAGACCTATGTGGCATTTGAAATATCTCCTATAATTATTTCACAATAGGATATGGATTAGCAAATAATATAGGGTAGAGGATACTAACGGAGATATTTATAGGGAAAAAAAAGTGCACATGAAATATAGTTTGGCCAGGTTTAATACACACAGAATACACTTTAATACTTTCATATGGTCTGAATAATATCCCCATATTGATTTTTTCCTCGTTTCTCCCAACTCCACAGCAAATGTACGACAATGGCTCATTGATTTATTGTGAGTGTAGCAATGGGTTTATAACAGCATGAATCATGCCGATTGCTCAATTCACCACATGCCTTAATAAAAGTTTCACTTTAATAAAACTGAGCTAAGGCAAATATGCCCAGAGGCTGGCCTGACATTCCTTATACATTACCCTGCCTCAGGAAATTATTGCCATATATTTTACAGCAGCTACAGTAGGCTAGGGGATCAGGATTAAAATGTACTAACTACTGTGATATTTAACAGAACTCCTGTGTTCCTAGTTAACCCTCACAGGTACAAAATGAACAGAGCAATTAGGAGAGAGAATGGTGTAGGGAACAGAACTGGGTTGGGATGTGAGCAATGGGGGATCAGGACTGGCCCTTGTGACATCATGAGTGTCCCCTAAGCACTCTGCACAGTGGAGGTGAAAGTACCCATCTTATTTCCCTTCCAGAGTTGCTATGGGCATCAGAAAAGAAAGAGGAAATGCAGTCCATTATAAACTACAAATGCAATGCAAGATAAGGTGAGGGGTGTCATACTCAGGGATGGGGCCTGCAAGGCACACACACCAGCCCCTTACTGCTGTGAGCTGTCCTTAGCAAGCCGGATCCACAGGGTTGTTAATAACCATGAGTTGGGATAACTAAGAGGTCCTACTCCATTGATATGTATTTAGGGGTTTAAAAAAAGAGATATCCAATCATTCTAAAAGAGCTACATTATTCTTTTATAAACTAGGGATTGTTTTTGTCCTCCCTAGGAAGAGTGGAAAGTGCCCCAACACACCTGCGTTGTGTCGGGGTTGTGAGAATGTAGGCCAAAAGGAATTGCAGGTACTATTCAAGTGACCTATCACCTGCTCATTACTGCTCTGGAGGAAATAGTGATCAGACAGCCCATAGGCTATTAAATGCCAATAGGTGAAATGTGTGCTAGTCCAGAAGAAGCCTCTTTGGACTTCTAATTGATACCAGCCCCTTACATCTTCATTATAGAATGTGTGATACAGTAAGAGGGCTGGTATGGCCCTATGGGAAGAGTCCGTCGGCTTTGAGTCTTGCCTCTGCCATTAACTACTGCCTGTAGGATCTCGAACCAGGTATAAAATCTCTCTGGGCCTCCATTTCCTCATCTGTAAAATGGGGGGTTATATTTGCTGGAGTAACAGCTATAAAGCGCCTGTTCCAATGACTTACAGACATTGGAAACTACTGTTCCCTGCACCTGTTCTCAGCATCTCCCCAGCTGGACTCTGTCTTCCACATATCGCCCTTTCCCATTTCCCTCAGTTCTGTTTCATCCTAGCCTGGCAGGGTGGGCACTGTTCTCTCAGCTTCCTGCTCCAGGTCACATGCCCCTCTTCGCCCCCAGGGGACCTAAATCACATTGGTGCTCACCAAACCAGCTTGTCCCCATCTCAATCTTTGCCTGTCTTTCCGGTCAGAACCTAGAGGAGTTTTGTTCTCAACTTTGTTCCCCTTGTTTAACTCTCTGCCTGGCACACAGAGGATATGAATGAATACATGAATTAATGACGCACAGCCAGGTCACGTCTCAAGGAGTATGTGCTTTTCACAAAACTGAACTTGATCAGAAGTTGAAAATGAGTGACGACTCCGGAAGTGTTAGAGGAGCCAAAACTGAATTCCCAACTCCAAGTTGCTGCTTCAGAAATGGAATCACAATAACACATGGCTGATATTTACTGACTGCTTACTAGGTGCGAGGCACTGTGCTAATCACTCTGCATACCCCCTGCCGTTAGTCCTGGGAACCGCTCTGTGACATATGCACTATTATTAGTCCCATGTTGCAGCCGAATGCCCTGAAGCTTAGAAAGATTAAATAACCTTCCCAAGGCTACGTAGCTGACAGTGGCTGAGCTAGGATGTGGACCTGTGTCTTCTGGATTCCAGAAGCTGTGCCCTAACTCCTCGGTTGTACTGAGCTAAGGGAGGTGAGCAGTGACAGATGCCAAGGACACTGCCATCCACAGAGCGGTTACTGTTTGAATACGGGGCTCAGGGTCGTAGTTCCGTGCATCCCAGTTTGGCTTTGCCTCAGCCGTGTTCTGAGCTTTACAGCTCTTTCTTCACTCTCATGCGCAAAGGGACTCCAACAGGGGCAGCTGGAATAAAACCCACCGTCATCAACCAGGAACTGAGCTGTCAAAAGAAATGAAAAATCCGGGGGCAACTGCAGTCTTACCATTCATTAATGGGTTTATCGGGAACTCTCCTGACACTGAGCTCTAACTAGGGCATTTAAGAAAATCCCAAATTTGAAAATAAATAAGTTGGCTGACATGCAGACATTTTACATATGAATTTAATAAAATAGATTTTTCTTTTTGAAATCTTTGGTAATCTCTGAAATATATCAACTGCAACCCAGGAACATTGTATCCCAAGTTGTGATTCATGAAATGAAACGGAAATGTATTATGTAATTCAATTTGGAGAGTCCAACACAGAGCTCATTAGGGCTGTTGCTGGTGATGTGGACTGTAGCTCAGAGGCCCTGTGGTTTGGGCAAACTTCTCCCAGTCCTTACCTCCCCTTCCTCCGAGGACATTTTCCCCAAATATCGTCACTCCTTAAAAATAGCATTCTTGAGCATTTTGCCCACAAATGAGGATAATTCAGAGGAAATCTCAGGAAAAACTGGATTGTTTCCCCTCTCCTCCTACTTTACCATTAACCCATCTTGTGATGAGTCAGGCACAGGACTGACTCATGGGCTTTCTATGTAGTCTTTGGATCCAGACCAGGCCTCGCCCGTACATCGGGCAGGTGGACACTGGGATGTCATCTGAGGTAACTGGAGCCCAGAGAATTGAAGGGACTTCAATTTTTGAAATCTCTGAAATCTCTGGACTTTTTTTCCCCCTGTCAGTTCATCACATAGCCTGAATTTACCATCAGAGCATAATTCTCCCTACATAGGGTGATTTCTATGAAAACAAATGAGAAAATGAGTCAAAAAGCACTTTTAGTACTGTGTGATTTTTTGTTGCATGTCTTTGGGTTGTTTTTTCTTAAAAGAAATTACTGAGATTTGATAAAATTTGCCAGTTTAACCATTTCCAAGTGTACGAGTGGCTTTTAAGTACATTCATGATGTTGGGAACCATCACCACTCTCTAATTCCCTATTGTTTGTGTCGCCCTGAAAAGAAACCTTGTACCTATGAAGCAGTCACTCCTCATTCTCCTCTTCCCTGAGCCCCTGGCAACCACTAGTCTGCTTTTAACCCCTATGGACTTGCATATTCTAGACATTTCTCATGAACACATCCTATACTATGTGGTCTTTTTTGTGACTGGCTACTTTCATTTAGTGTAATGTTTTTAAGGGCCATCCATATGGTAGTATGTATATGACTTCATTCCTTTTTATGGCTAAATAGTAATCCGTTGTATGGATATGCTACATTTTATGTCTCCTTTCATCAGTTGATAGACATGTGGGTTGTTTCCAATTTTCAGCCATTAATGAATGATATTTCTATGAGTGCTAGCGTAAAAGTTTTTGTTTGAATTTGTGTTTTCAATTCTCTTAGGTTTACCTAGGAGTAGAATTTCTAGGTCATATGGTAATTTTATTTTTAACTTTTTAAGAAACCACCAAACTTTTCCAGAGGGCTGCTGCATTTTAGATTCTCACCAGCAATGTATGAAGGTTCCAATTTCTCCAATTTCTCCAACACTTGCTACTTTCTGGTCTTTACTTTTTTTTTTTTTTAAATTAGAGCCATTTTAGTGGGCATAAAGTAGTGTCTCATTGTGGCTTTGATTCACGTTTCCCTATTGACTAATGATGTTGAGCAACTTTTCATGTGCTTATTGGCCATTATATCTCTTTTTTAGAGAAATGTCTGTCCAAGCCATTTGACCATTTTTAAATTGGGTTGTTAGTCTTTTTGTTGTTTAGTTGTAAGAATTTTTTATATATTCTGGATACTAGACCCTTATGAGATACATGATTTGCAAATACTTTCTCCTGTTCTATGGGATATCTTTTTACTTTCCTGATAGTGTTTTTTGCATGAAAACTTGAATTTTTGATGAATCTCAATTTATTTTTTCTTTTGTTCCTTACGATTTTGGTGTCATATTTAAGAAACTGTAGTCTAATCCAAGGTCATGAAGATTTACCCCTATATTTTCTTCTAAGAGGTTAATAGCTTTAGCTCTTATATATAGACCTGCCATCCACATTGAGTAAATTTTTGTCTATGGTGTGAGATAGTGGTCCAAATTAATTCTTTTTCATGTGTACATTCAGGTGTCCTAGCAGCATTTGTTAAAAAGATTATGCTTTCCCCACTAAATGTTTTTTTTCTTTACCCTTGTCAAAAATCAGTTAACCATACATGTATGAGTTTAGTTTTGGACTTTCAATTTTATTCTATTGATCTATGAGTCTACCTTTATACCAATACCATATCATTTAATTACTATAGATTCATAGTAGTTTTGAAATTAGAAAATATGAGTCCTCCAGTTTTGTTCTTCTTTTTCTAGATCATTTAGGCTAATCAGGGCCTCTTGCAATTTCATATGAGTTTTAAGATCAGCTTGTTCATTTCTGCATAAAAGGCCATTGGAATTTCTTTTTGTTTTTTTAATGTTTATTTTTGAGAGAGAGAGTGAGAGAGAAAGACAAAGTGTGAGCGGGGGAAGGGCAGAGAGAGAGGGAGACACAGAATCCGAAGCAGGCTCCAGGCTCTGAGCTGTCAGCACAGAGCCCAACGTGGGGCTCGAACCCACAAACCGCGAGACCATGACCTGAGCTGAAATTGGATGCTTAACTGACTGAGCGTCCCTGGAATTTCTTTTTAAATGTTTTAATGTTTATTTATTTTGGGGAGAGAGAGAAAGAGCATGAGCAGGGAAAGGGCAGATAGAGACGGAGACACAGAATCCAAAGCAGACTCCAGGCTCTGAGCTGTCAGTACAGAGCCTGACATCAGCCTGTGAACCCACAAGCCATGAGATCATGACCTGAGCTGAAGTCAAACGCTTAACTGACTGAGCCACCCAGGAACCCCAAGATCATTGGAATTTTGATAGAGATTGCATTGAATTTTTAGATTGGGGAATATTACCATCTTAACAGTATCAAAACTTTTAATCCACGAACATAGGATGTCTTTCCATTTATTTTGGTATTTTAAAATTTCTTTCAACAGTGTTTTGTTTTGTTTTTCTTTTCAAATGTCTTGCACCTCCTTGGTTAAATTTATTTGTAAGCATTTTATTCTTTTGGATACTATTATAAATGAATTTTTTAAATTTCTGTTTTGGATTGTTTGTTGCTGGTATATAGAAATAGAACTGATATTTGTATGTTGATCTTGTATTCTTTGATTTTGCTAAAATTGTTTATTAGCTCTAATATAATAGCTTTCTCTCCCTTTGCGGGTTCTTTAGGAATTCAGAGGGGTTGTTTCTTGGGATGGAATCCCTAATGAGCCAAGTGGGAAATGCTGTTCACACTTTTCTTCCCCAGGGCAGGACCCAGGAAGGTGTTTGCTGGAGAAAAGAACAAAAGATATCACAGGGATTTAGGCTTGAGCTAAATTGGGATCTAAACACCTGTGAAACAGGGTGACCCTGAGGGAAGCTCTCTGCTTTGGATATCAACTTGCACTCACCTTCCCCTAAGAGATGATTCAAATCCAGCAATGACAGGCACTATTAGGAATTCCTTGCAGCCTTGAAAGAGTCCAGCTGTGTTGAAATTGCTCTGGAATTAAGATCCTTGATAAGGTGGTCATGTGGCTAAGAACAAAGATTGTTAATTTCGCATGTGAACTTGGGAGAAACTGCTAGACTTTTGTACTGAATCTCAAGCTTCTAAGGTAAATTTTCTATGACGTTTGTTCAAGTCTCTGTCTTCTATTTCCACCATTTAAAAGTGCCTATAAGAAAAGTGACAGACTATTACAGCGAAATAAGCCCAAAAATCTTGTGTACATGCACACACATACCCATACCTACCCCACTGGACAAGGAGGCAGAAGCCCGGAGTAGAAAGCAAGTAATAAGGGTGCATGTTTCCCCCAGTGAGCCATGTGCAGGTGCATACCCCCAGGGGAAGAGCTGCCCCATCTGAAGAGAGGGGGCACAGACCTGCCTCGCCCCACTTTTCCGGGCATGAGGGGAAGAATGAATGAGAATACTGATATCTATTTTGGAAGTAGAGGTGTTGTGAAATAAGATGTCTGATAATCAGCCATGTGAAAAGAATCATGTCCAAGGACATTTTCCATAGGCCTTAGTTGTCCTCCAGGCAGGAAAGTAAAATAACAGCAGTAATAATAATAATAAAATAGATCTAATGGCCCAAGTCCCAGTGCCAAGTTCATGTTGTGCTGTTTTGTGCATTCTGCTGTCTGTCAGCAGGTTGCTGAGATTCTAGCTTTCGCAAATAGCGGTGGTTCACCTTCCCCTCTTATGTAGCTTTTGCTGACTATCCCCATGCATTCTTCCTTTCCCTTCCCTGTACTCAGCACTGATGCTTGAATGTGGGCACCCAGGTCCTGCTGCCTGCTGCTGGCTTCTTGTGTACACAGTGTCCCCCAGCAATTCTCAGTAACTAGTGAGTGTCCTGTGTCTTATCCACCCTGGTCAGCCTCAGCTTCCAGCATAAGGCCGAGAGCAAATATTTTTTGATCAATTGCTTGATAAGTAAAAATACTTATATGAAAAAAATACACGATCCCCAGTGAATGTCTCTGAGCCTCAGTTTCCTCAATTGCAGTATCAGTATGGTAATAAAATTTGCCCACATAACCTCTCAGGGTTTTGACAGACTCCAGTGATACAATGCATATAATTGTGATATATAAATTCTAAAATGCTTCACCATTTTATTTTATTTATTTTAAAATATTTTTATTTATTTTTGAGACAGAGAGAGACAGAGCATGAGCAGGGGAGGGGCAGAGAGAGAGGGAGACACAGAATCTGAAGCAGGCTCCGGGCTCTGAGCTGTTAGCACAGAGCCTGACACAGGGCTCGAACTCACAGACTGTGAGCTCATGACCTGAGCTGAAGTCGGACACTTAACCGACTGAGCCACCCAGGTGCCCCTAAAATGCATTTTAGTTAATAATTTCACGGAGATGGAGCAAAGCTCTCCATGTCTTCTGTGGAACAGGGGTTTGGCATTAACCATTATTGCTGTATAATTTCAGATAAGCAGACCCACTTAGATCAGAGTTGGAACTCTGGAATTTTGAGAAATGAATGATCTAATTTCATTTTTGTTTTTGTAAAATTGTCAGAGAAATTGTTTTGTGGTGTTCTTTTTTTTTTTTTTTCATTCTTTCTTTCTCTTAACATCTGGTTTTCCTGATGTGATCAGAACTAGACATACCAAAAGAGTGTAAAAAATATTTTTGGGATATATTTGCAGACACTAGTCATTTGGATCCTTTCATGTATTTTATGGGTTCTTATCTCAGCCCAGCCAAGACACTCGAGTCTTTAAATATTCCTCATGTACAAGATGATGTTGTTATCAGGTGAACCTATTTTATATTCCACTTAATGAAGAAGTTTGTTCAGACTGTACCAGCCCAAACTCCTTTACAGTAAAAAATGGTGGCCAAAGTTGTTCGGGTAACTTCCTATCATGATGTAGCAGGGAGAACCCATGTAAGAGATGGCTCCTCACGTGTGCTGCCCAGTGAGAGGTCATGAGTCCTGCCCTTATTGGTGCCATGAGAGCTTGTGCCCTCTCACGCCTGACTTCTGAACCACATGACCAGATCTCTACCTCACTTTTGTTTTACAAGCTTGGACACTCCCAGGCTCAAGTGGGATCATTGTTGAGGCAGGTGTGAGGCTGGCGCTAAGAGGAGTATTCCTGGGTTCCCCTTTTTTCCCTCCAGGCTAAGGCCTCCCCAAGCTTGGGCATGAACAGCCAAGTCAGCTAGGGCTCTGTCTTAGTCTGGGCTTCACCACATTGGACCCAGCTGGACTTTTAAGAAGGAAGGTGGGTTATTACACTGAGACTTTGAGTGTCAGTTCTCATTCACTCATTAACACAGTAGAAAATTTTGGTTGAATGCCTGTGGCTCAGGCAGCAGCAGGGTCTTGGGCACACAGTGCTGACAAGACCAGCAATGGTTCATGCAATTATAGTCTATAAGGAGAGACAGACTTGACTTAAAAGGACACATATTCAAATATAAAACTACTACTGTGATAAGGTCTAGGAAAGAAAGGTACCAAGAGCTATAATGGCATAAGAATGTGTGATCCAATCCAGTTTGAGTGTCAGAAAGTCTTCCCTAAGGAAATGACATTTCAGGTGAGATCAGAAGAATGACAGTGGGTCAGCTCAGAAGAGACCCAAGAAAAAGTAGATACTCCAGCAAAAACTGATATAGGAGGAAGCAAGGTATACTGGAGAGTTGGAAAAAATTGTGTGGTGTGACATTAGAATAAGAAGTAGTGATACCTGCTGATGTTGATGTTGGGAGGGTAGGCAGGGACCAGGCCATTAGAGGCTTTGTGACCAAGATAAGAATTCTGATCTTTAGCCTAAGAAAAATGGGAAAACATAAAAAAATTAGAAAAGCTCATTATGAGGGACTGTTAGAAGAAGGAAGTGAATGTTGGACATCTGTTAAGAGGCTAGAACAGTAGTCAAGATGAAACAAGATGGCAGCTAAGAAAAATGAAGGTGATGATAGAAAAAAGTGAAGATGAATGGGAAGAATGGAGAACTTGGTAAAGACTGATACAACGTGGCCCTAGATTAGACACTTATGTGATGGCTACAACAGTGACTCCTAGATTTTGGATGGTACAACTGGATAGGTGAGGGTGCTATTTCCTGAGGTAAAGAAACCTGGAAGAGCACCAGGCATGAGGAAAGATCACAAGTTCATTTTTCACATGTTGATATTGAGGTGTTCTCTTGCCATCTCTGTGTAGATGTGGACTAGGTGCATGGATACACGAGACTGAAGCTCAGAAGAGAGGTCATGGCTGATCACAAAAACTTGCTAGTCATTGCTACCACATAGGTGGTAACTGAAGACATGGACATGAGTGAAATTCAGTGAAGTGAAGGGAGATAGATATTCCTGCTGATAGTCTCACTTGACATCTGCTACCAGGCTCTCGGTTCTCAGTCACATAGAGGGCTGCCCCCTCAGGCCATTGAGGATGTTTTTCATTCAGTCTTGGCAGCCTTCTTTTTTAATTAAACAGGAGTGTGTGTGCGCGCGTGCGCGTGTGTGTGCGTGTGTAAGTGTAGGTGTATGTGTGTTTGTTCTGTAGATCCAGGGTTGGAAAGTTACCATGGGCTGAGCTTGGATTTCATTTTCTAATGCTCTAGTCTGCCAAAGTTTTCAAAATGGAGGGAATAGAGTGGTTTTTCCTGGGGCATAACTTGTTTCCTTTACTCTTGGCTTTTTACAAACCTCACACCTTCTTTCTCCAAGGTTCCCTACTGCTTAAGACTTTAAATAGTCTGATTTTGTTTCTAATTTTCTCATAAATTCACCACCCACAGTCAACTGGATAGCTGTACTTTTTCTTCTTCCAGCAAGGTTTACTAGGAGTTGAACACCTATTCTTTATTTTCCCACCTGCCTTGGCATATGATTCCGATTCCTAAAATGAGTCTACTGGTTACAGCACTACGTGGTGCTGGCACTCTGTCCCCACAGGTGCCCAAACATTCTGTTCCTTTGAGAGGGTGCTATCAGAAGCCTCGATCTTTCCAGTGGAATTGTATGGCTGGATTTTCATTGACTTTTACTTCCTTGGGGAACACACTTGAAAATCTCAGGTGGCCTTTCTGACTTTTCTATACATCTTTTTTTTTTAATGTTTATTTATTTTTGAGACAGAGAGACAGAGCATGAACAGGGGAGGGGCAGAGAGAGACAGGGAGACACAGAACCCAAAGCAGGCTCCAGGCTCTGAGCTGTCAACACAAAGCCCGACGTGGGCCTCGAACCCACAGACTGTGAGATCATGACCTGAGCCAAAGTCAGATGCTCAACTGACTGAGCCACCCAGGTGCCCCTGACTTTTCTACACATCTTAAGGAAAAGGTAGAGTTTTGAAGGGGTCGGAATGTGGATTTAGGAAAGTGAGGTTTTCTGCTTGTGGCTGATAGTTAGGCTTATCCAAGGCAAGGCTTTAGGGTCTATTTTTATTGCCTATCGTTCTTTCATTCTAGTATGCAAAAACAGATATTTCACTTTAAATTTAATTACCAACTAATCTAGTGTGAGTGCCTATTATAATTTCCTGGGCTCATGCTCTGGGCATACCCAAATAAGGAAGAAAATCCAAGGCCTTGAGATGTGTATTTGGAGGAGATGGAGAGAGAATGATCAATTCTAAGTTGCCATGATGGCATGGGTAAGGGAGCAGCTAACATGAAGAGAATATTCCACTGGTGATTTTTAAAACTATGTGTTTAAAAGAACCAGTCCTGGGTAGCCTGCACAAAACAGACATATTAGTATTTCACATCACAGGATAAGATGGAAGTCTCCACAGACAAATTATGAAAACAGAATATAGAGCCTGAAAGTAGAATGTGGACCTAAATGCTCAGAAGCTCCCCTATTAGATTTGTAGCAAAAGTTAATATTAATGGAGTAAATAATTCTAGTGGAATAGTAGATGCACAGAATCTACCAGTATTAGCAAAATGGAAACATTTGTATAGTATTAAAATTACATTTCAAGGGCTAAGATGTCTAATGATCAATGTCTACGGAAAACATGAGGCATCCATAACCCCCAGAAAGACAAACATACAACAGTTAATTTTAGTGGATCTCAAACTTGTCTGAAATTAATAGCCTTCTATTCATGTTAATGCCTTGTTTAAATATCACAATGAAATATATCCATGCGTGAAGTAAAAGAATTCTAGCTGGTGAACATGACCTGGGTATTTGTAAGAATATATTTTAGGGGCGCCTGGGTGGCTCAGTTGGTTAACCATCTGACTCTTGATTTTGGCTCAGGTCATGATCTCACAGTTCATGAGTTAGAGCCCTGCATCAGGCTCTGTGATGACAGTGCAGGGCCTACTTGGGATTCTCTCTCTGTTTTTCTCTCTGCCCCTTCCCTGCTCAGTCTCTCTCTCTGTCCCTCTCTCTCTCTTTCTCTCTCAAATAATAAATAAGCTTTAAAAAAAGAATATATATATTATGCATATATGTATATATTATATACACCCATTATGTTTTCAGATAACAGGAGGAAAACGCACTACTTTTTCCTTCTTCTTTTTTTAAAAAAATTTTAATGTTTATTTATTTTTGAGAGACAGAGCATGAGCAGGTGAGAGGCAGAGAGAGAGGGGGACACAGAATCCACAGCAGGCTCCAGGCTCTGAGCTGTCAGCACAGAGCCCAATGTGGGTCTTGAACTCATAGACCACAAGATCATGACCTGAGCCAACATCAGATGCTTAACCAACTGAGCCACCCAGGTGCCCCATGTTTTCCCTCTTCTTAAGGCGCTGTCATTTAGGCATAAACCTGGAGTACCTGAAATGCAATTCGGGTTTACGTAATGAAAGCGTGGCAAGAAATGTAGATGGCCGTGGAGGCACATGTCTTTGAAAAGTAACAATCTCAAGAAGGAAAAGCAGAAATGACATGCTCTATCCATCTTGCTTAGTGGAAGAGCTACAGTTCAAATTGTTCAAAGTAGCAGGTACAATATATGTTGTCAGAGATTGTGTTAATTATTTGAACAGTGTGGATGCTGACTACTAATAGTATCCAAAGTGTATTCAGGATTGTTTTGATACCTGCATTTATGATAAAGAAATGTCAGGGGTGGGGAAGGATTGATAAATTTGGTCAAAAGCTGTTCCTGTGTAACAGACACATGTAACAGACATGGTATATATTTGTTTACAGTCTTTGTTTAACAAAGCAGGCGTTCAAGTTTAAGTAAAATCAGCAAAAAGGATGTAGATGTATGGATATGTGATTTGAGATTAAAGTTAGTCTTAAATGTGAATAAAATGTGTATTGTGGAAAAGAAGTGGAATATTTCTAGTTCTGAAGGGACATGGAGAAGGGAGGTCACAAATAGAAATTCTGTGTTATTCCAGAGGACATATGGGGCTAGAGCTTATGGGGAGGTAAACTTGGCACTCTAGAAGGGAGAAACTTTCTGAGAACTCCAGATATCCAATATGGAAATGAGCTGCTTTGAGATCGTGAACTCACAATGACAGCAGTGTTTAAGCAGATACTGGATTACTGACTGTCAAGGATGTCATAGGAGGAACTGATTTGTGTAAAAGTCTGGGCTAGATCAGTGACTTTCAATTTATTTTTAAGGAGTGGAACTTTTTTCCAAATCATCTCTTACATGAAAGCACAAAATTTTAAAATATGTATAACAGATTAAAGAAGGCTGCTTTAGGGAGACCCACCCTGTGGGTCTCAACTCTCACATGACTGCCCCTTGGCACCTCCTCGGAATTCTGAGGGCTCGAACAACCCCCCTCTTTGCTACATAATACCTAAGGATTTATGATTCCTTTTGCATCCAGGATTCCATGATGATTCTGTATGGGAACTGTTCTTATTTGAAATGGTTCATTAGCTATGTTTCTTTTCTTTTTGCTTTAGTTCCTAAAACATATGGAATTTCACAAATTTAAGTTCAGAAATATTTAACCTGGGGTTTAGTTTAGACCTGTCTAAATACACATTTTGACCAGTCAGGATACAGAAATGGTGATTTTATTTCCAAAGGAAGAGGTTTTGGATCTAGCAATATGTGTTTAGATTCCAACTACTTGAAATCAGATTATATGACAGTGAGGAAGTACAGTATTAGGTAACCAGCTCCAATAACTTTGATCAGCTTGTATTTAGTGTGTTATGGAATTATGTGTTTCTTTCAACTCTGTCTGGCCATAGAGGATCTTTTGAAGCTCATGTGTAGGCAGTTAATCTTGACTAGGTTCATTGATTTATAACCGGGAGAAAAATGCTCTTGTGAATCCAAATAACTTAAACTTGAAAAAGTTTCAGTCAAGTGATTTTGTCCATAAGCCACTAATAAAATTAAAGGGATGTCAGAGAACAGATATCTTGCAGGGGTCATTGCTTTGCAGGTGCAAAAACCTGAGTTTAACCAATTAATCAGCCTGGGAGACTCAACCTGCTATCTAACCTAAAAAAGATGGCTGTATCAAGCAAATAAATGATTTACTAATGAGAACGAAGAGAAAAATGGCATGTCTGATTTGAAAAATGAGACTTATTTTTTGTTCAGTTACTAGTGTGTATGTATTCTTAGCAGGCCAAAGAACAGTCAACTTGCAGAAGACAGAACATCTATCATTGCCACCTTAGTATGGTAGTGAGAAGCTGAAAGCATTCTGATTGTGCATTACTTGGCAAATGTATGGATAAAATGTGGTGGGTGTGTTCACCTTGGAATATTATGAATAATCTGTTAGAAGCAATATACTACCTGTAACATAGCAGTGTGGATGCATCGTAAAGACACGGAGTTAACACCTGGTTGCCCATGGGGGGAAATCCAAGGAGCTGTATAAAGACAAATGAAAAGAATAAAGAGGAATAAGAGAGAATAAAGGCAACAATCAAACGATTCATGGTTGCACAGTCTAAAACTAGTGGTATGTAGGAGAAATGTCCAAAAGAAAATTTTGAAATGAGGAAGAAGTTGATGGAATCTGTGAGGGTGGGAGAAGACTTCCCAGATGAGGAAATACTCATGCCAGCTCTTTAGGCACAAAGCAATATGGAGAATTTGGAGAATGTAAATAATTCAGCATAACTGTAGCATACACCATGAATTGGGAAGTAGCGGGAGGTGAGGTGCATGCTACAAGTGGGGTATAGACAGTCTGGTATGCCATGCAAGCCACTTGTATTTTATCCCAGAAGCAATGGAGCTGATGGGACTTTTAAGCAGAGGAAACACAAGAATGCACTGTACAATATATGGACCATTCCCCAGGCACGGGAGAGGTTGGATTTGAAGAGAACTGAGAGTGGGAAATCTGGGGATATTTGAAACAATCTATGTAAGAGAAGTCAAGTATCTGAATTAAGGAAGAAACAGTGGGGATGGATGCTGGGAAAGATTTGGAAAGTATTAGAGGATAAAATAGATACTATGTTGTGACTGATTAGATATTGGGAGGTGAGAAAAAAAAATTTAGGACAGCCCTCAGGCTTCTGGCTTGGATGACTGGGTGAAAAATCTTGTTTTTAAACAATCAAATTTAGGAGAAGGTTGAGTAGACATTTTGAGTTTTTGGAGCCAATACCTGATAGGCAATGAGATCTGTTATCAGGACAGTGGTCTGAACTGGGAATACAACTCTGGGAATTGTGGCAGAGGAAGAAGTGCTTGGGGGAATATGTAGAAGGAAGAGAAAAAAGGACCAAGCACTCTGGAGAATACAAGGGAATTCTAGGGAAGGAAGAGGTAAAGGAAGGTATTTAGGGTATAACAGAAGAATGAGAGCAAGAGAAGAAGACATCTGCAAAACATAAGGAAAGCAGGAGAAGCTCCTGAACTGGAAGCCTAAGGACCTGAGGCACTTGATGAATGAGGATGAAGGGCCTCCTTCCATCCCATGCATCTATCCATTAGCCAGCCCTGATGATGACACCCCTGAGCTCAGATCCCCACTGTTCTCCACTGTTGTCACTGCCCCCCAGGCCTGTGCTGCCATCAGCTCTACTGTTATGGCCTCTTCAGTATTCTCTTGCCTCCATTCTAATCATAAATTTTAGCCAGAGTCCTTGATTTAAAACACTTAATTTCAGGGTGCCTCATTGGCTCAGCTGGTTGAACATCCAACTCTTGATTTTGGCTCAGGTTGCGACCCCAGGGTTGTGGGATCTAGTCCTGAGTTGGGCTCTGAGGCACTGATGGTGGAGCCTGCTTGAGAGTCCCTCTCTCTCCTCCTGCTTCTCTTCCCACCTTGTGCTCTCTCTCTAAAATAAAAAAATATATACATATATTTTTCATGTCACTTCTCTGCTTATGAACCTTCAATCACTTCCTCCTATAAATAGAAAAGAAATCCTAACTTTATCATGGCCTACAGAAACCTGCTGGTGTCTCCATACCACCTCATGCTACTTCTTCCTTTGGCTTCCAATGGCCTCCATTCTGCTCCTAAGAAACAACAAAATTTTTCCTTCCTCCTTTCTTTAACCAAATGTCAATGTCATGATCCATTCTTAGCTTTCATAACTCAACTCAAGCACCACATGCCCAGAGTAACCTCTCCTGGCCGCTCTACCCCCTGTTGCTCTGTAGTGTCAGAAGGGAAGTGTTCTGTGCTCATGGTGAGCAGTGAAGGAGACACAGAGATCAAACACTCATAGGAAGAGGAAAGAACTGGGCTTTTCCCTGTATGGGAGAACTGGAGGTTTTACCTACCCAGACACACTCCTCAAGACGACTTATAGAATATATTCTTCATCACCAAAAGGTCCCTTATATCCCTTTCCAACCGGTCCCCTCCTCAATACCTGCCAGCAGAAGCCACCACTTTTTAATTTCTGTTAGCAGCATGTTGTGCTTTTCCAAACCTCATCAGATGTCCTATTGGAAAAAATTATGGTAAATTTCAGGTTTGGCTAGATTTCAATCCTTCAGCTTAGTCTGTGTGACTATCACACTCTACTGGTTTGTATTTCCCATTAATAAATTACCTCTACCTAGTCCAGCAGCCGTGTTTGTTAAATGTCACCAGCACAGAAAGCAGCCAGTGTTTGTCAGCTCCCTCTAAAAAGAACATTTTCTTCTCCAGGAATTTAGATGATTCAGCCATTTTTGCTTCTATAGTTATCTGAAATCTTCAAAAGACCGGTATTTTAAAATATTTTCTTATTTTCCCCCTCATTGTTGCAGCAGAAATGTTGGGCTATTGCATCCTGTTACATACAACTTGAAAATGGAAATCTATTTTCGTTTTTAAAACTATTTTAAAAAGACAGGCCAACAAGTACTTACTGGTCACCTGTTTTAATTTTAACATTACGCTGAAGGAGTTGGAAAAAGAATCTAAGTAATGATCCTTAACCAAGGTCACTGACACCTATTTGAGAAGAAAAACATACCCAAATGAAACTGTCAGAGAACATGATAGCATTGTTGAATACAATGGGGAAGTGTGTGACCTTCATGAAGTCACTTTGTCTTCTAGATCCCAATGTCCTCAGTTGCAAATGAGAGGCTTGATTTCAACTTGTGGTTATCAAACATTTATGTTAAAAACACTAAGCCAGATAATGGGGCTGGCCAGCTGATTGGCTGGCCAGCTGATTGGCTGCCCAGTATATCCACCTATATGAGGTGCTAAAACAGCATTGGAAATAGGGTAAGATGGAGAAAACTGAATTTATCAGAACTCCTGTGGGGAAGAGTACCATATGTGATCTTACAGTTAGCCATTTGGGATATTGGGTGAGATTCCCAAGGAGCATGCTTAAGAAACAACACATGGAGGATAAACCCTTCTAAAGAAAGAAAATCTGGTTTACCATGGAGCTTTTGTTCTGTTAAACTGCAAGCTTGGGCCCCGTCCAAGATGCTTGGGACAAGAAGAAAGGCTGAACCTCACCACTAGCTGTCCTGTTTTTCTGCCCCCTTCATGCAGTCAGTGCTCAGTATTTTTACATAAATGAATAAATAGTTTAAAAATATAGTCTGAATGGGACATATAAGTATTAGCACTGCAGGCTTCTGCCTAGTTCTGTAGCAAATAACTCAGTCACAAATGAAATTTATGTAGAGCCCCAGTACAAAAAAAAAAAAACAAAAAACCAGATTTAAAAAAAAAGCCCTGTTTAAATTAGATATGAGAACACGGGACTTTGTTCACTTAGCTTCCCTTTAAACCTATTGAGAAAATTTTGTCAAATCCTGATACTCAATGGAATACTGTTTGAAAACTACTGACCTAGATGATTTCCACTTTTTTTTTTAGCATGAATCTTCTGTGACTCTGTGATAAGCTACAGACATCTAGAGAATCAGATTGTACTGCTTTATTAAGTTTTAATGTAGTTATTCATCAATATTAATATTAACTGATTCAATAACAGACATTTTGAGAAAAGTGAAACATTTATGCATTAAATGTACGATTTTCACTTTTTTCTTTGTCTTTTTTAAAACTTGTGTTCTGAGGGCACCTGGGTGGCTCAGTCGGTTAAGTGTCATGACCTGGCTCAGGTCATGATCTCGCGGTCCATGGGTTCAAGATCCGCATCAGGCTCTGTGCTGACAGTTTGGAGCCTGGAGCCTGCTTCAGATTCTGTGTCCCCTCTTTGCCCCTTCCCCCCTTGTGCTCTGTCTCACTCTGTCTCTCAAAAATACATGTCAAAAAAATTTTGAACTTATATTCTGAAAGTTTTCCTGAGCTGCTTCTTTCAGCCCTTGGATTAAATAATATGTCTATTTCCATGAGCTCTTTCTTGTTCTTTGATCACATTAAAAATAGTAACCTCTTCTCATTTTATGGATGCCCACTCCCGTTAAACCTCTCTGAGGCTATTAATTAGAATTCTTTCGACGTTTGTTTCTCTGTTCTAGATTATCTTCTGTTTCTGTTTCCATTTTATTCTTTCTTTTGAACAGCTGGTTCACCGCGCCTTTCCCAGAAGCCTTGACTGATATTCGTATTTAAGAAGGAATAGCTAGGTTGATTAATACAAGCAGATTTGCGATTTCCTCTGTTGCTTCAGACCCCCTCCCCCTCCCGCCTCCAGAAGGAGATGGTGATTCAGATTCCGGGAGCATTGTCTGCCGGGCTTCCTGTGTCCACCTGCTAGGCCTAAGCGAAGAGAGTCAGCTTGGGGGTACCGACTCTCATGGTGGGGGCACAGACTCCTCCCAGCAGATTGCTTAATTCCTTCAGGAGCATTTCTCAGGTCTTCATGGGGGTTGGCATTGCTGCTTCAGGAGACAGGGTGACTGGGGAGGGGGTGTCATCAGGCCGACCCAGCAGAATTTCACAGGGACTTCTTCATCCACCACAACTTCTGCTTCCTCTCCCATTCCTTCCACCCATGCTCCTTCTAAAAAACTCTGCTGCAAAGCATTCCTTCCCGGACAGCCTTCTTCGTATACATGCTCTGAGGTGTGACCCCTTACAGCCTGGTTTAATGGGCAGGATGAGCCATCTAGGATTATTTTAAATGACTATACTCCCATTCTCAGTGCTTTTTATAATGTTTTTACTTTTTTTATTTTACTGCAGTGGCATACTAGAGATGGGGCAGTTTGGGAAACTCTGTTTAGGACACAAGCAACAGGAGTGCATTGCCAGGAGGGAATTTATAAGCAATAATAGAACAAACTGAAAGAAGTCTGGTTTTTATTATCACCAAAGTCAATGATAAAATGCTTTCCCTACCCTCCAAAAATATATTTTCAAAAAATCTAACTTCCAAACAATTGCTTTGGTTACTGTAGAATTTTAATAATGTATATGTATGTTTCAAATAAGCACATTTTTTACTACTTGTTCTGTAACAAACGTTGGATTCTACAGGGAAGTTAATTTGAAAACCTCCCAGTTATACACTGATCTCAACACAAAGGGACTCGGCTCTGCATGTTTGTTTCAAGAGTAAGTTCGTAAAATTTTGGAATCATTCAGACTTGCTTTTTGGTGCCATTTCTGTCTCCAGTCCCTGTGGTACTACATATTCCTGCATTTACACGGTAGGTAAGAAATAAGCAGTGACAGTGCAGTATTGTAAGGACAAACAGAGCTGAGTTACTTTAACTGTCTCTATCTATGTGATCATTCTGAGTTTTTTGTTTGTGTTTAAATTTAAAACCGAGATATACAGGGCAAAGTGTGAGGTGTAATATTTTTTAGGGTAAGTATAAATTGTGGCTCATGCATGAAATCTTGTATTAAATTATAACAATATCTGTACATGGAAATTTCTTATTTATAAATTAATTTTTTATTGTAAATTATGGAACAAACCGAGGATATCATGACTGTTACTGAAAGTAATTTTGTCCTAAAGAAGGCAGTGTTAAAAATTGATCCATCCCAGAGGCACCTGGGTGTCTCAGTCGGTTGAGCATCTGACTTCGGCTCAGGTCATGATCTCACAGTTTGTGGGTTCGAGCCCCACACAGGGCTCTGCGGCTGTATGCTGACAGCTCAGAGCCTGAAGCCTGCTTCGGATCCTGTGTCTCCCTCTCTCTCTCTCTGCCCCTTCCCCGTTCATTTTCTCTCTCTCTCTCTCTCTCTCTCTCTCTCAAAAAGAAAGAAAAAGACAAAGAAAGAAAGAAAGAAAGAAAGAAAGAAAGAAAGAAAGAAAGAAAAGAAAATTGATCCATCCCAGGTGTCAATACACACTGTGTGTCACTGCGTTATGACACATCAGTGAGTTAGGGGGAAGAAGGAAGTACCCACATGTGTTCAGGCTGCCATTTTGAACCAGAACATATTATGAGAAAACAGAGAATTCAAGAGGATAAATGACTTTTTGCAAGCAACATAAGGCAGTAGTGAAACTTGTGTTCCACTCCTTTTTTTTTTTCTTTTTTATCCAAACTTGTCCTTGTAGTTGGTGTGAACCCTCAGCCTGTGAATGCACACACTTTGAACTCCACCACCCCTCCGGGCTGAGGAGGACAAGTCCCTGTCCCCCTGTTGGGGCTTCTCAGACTGCTTTAGTCCAGACTTTTCTCACCTCTCACATATTTTGTTCTTCACCCAGCAGCTTTTCATATTATACTGGCGTTTTCTTCCACTTGGACTACAAGCTCTTTAAGGGAAGAGACCATATCTTATGGGTCCCTTGAAGCATGGAGTCTGTTTACTACAGGTTCCCAGGGGTGGTTGCTGATGGACATGGTCATGGTGAGATTGCTAAGAAGGACTAGTCCTTAATGGTGACCCACGTGGAAAATGGTGTTTTTTTTTTAATGGCCAATTCATTTGAAACCAGACTGAAAAGTAAGTTCTGAAATCTAAGTGCTTTTTATGTCTTCTTGGTCAAAAGTGAAGTACAATGATAAAGCAATGAGATTTCCTGCTGGCTAAATTTATCCAATTGTTCTAAAGAAATCTCTAGAGTACAGACATGTTCTGTGCTGTGGTGAAGTCCATGGCCTGTGCATATAGCCTTTTTTAGAGGAACTATTCTACTGGTTTTGTTGCCTAAGTTTCCTGAGGTAATACCACCTTCTTAAAGCACTAAGTCACACTGAAGGCATTGGTTAAATCTGAAATGTTATCAGAGATAAAGGAGAATGAAATTTGATAAGGAAATAACAGGTCACTCCCTCTTGGTTTGGGAGAAAATCATCCTTGTTATGTGACACCTTCTGTTCAAATGTTGTGCAACTTCAGTTCTAGAGAAAAACAGAGGAGGATAGGGTAGCTGGGGCTGACAGGAGAATATTAGCTTGTATCATTAAGATCTGGCTTGTTTTTTCCTTTTTAATCTGGACCGAGAGCCCAACAAATTGAGGAAGTGGTGGGAGAAGAGATAGCTGGAGGAATGTAGTCTCAGACAAAAAGATGTCTCATTGGAAAGATGAGGCTATGTTTGGATAATATCAGTTTATCAAGTCACGATGAGGTGGAGAGGATAAGCTGAGGCTTGTTTAGCACCCATAAATACTAGATGCTTAAGAGTGGTGAACTCAGGATAAATAACAGGGAGGTACGATTTCAAAAGAGGGAAGCAAGTACGGTTCTGGAACCCATTAGCCAAAGAGGTGGTACTGGCCAGGATACAGGTGGACTGCAGAGGTTCAATTCATTCATGGGTGAAGGGTATAGAACAGATTCTTCAGGGCGGCCAGGGTGGTTGGGCGCTTCTCTGGCCTCCCAGGTGCTATCAGCGTGACATCCCTGCCCGGGAGCATTCACTCGTGGAGCCCTCATTTCAGACCGTCTCCTGGACTGCAGGAACCGAGGCACTGGCCCAGGGGCACAGTTCTGATGTTCTCGTGTTTCATCTTCCTGGGCTAACTATTAACTTTCAGCCTGAAGTGTCTGTCACCAAGTCATCTGTCTTGGTAAATGCTGTTGGGGTCTCTGTATTGTGAGGAGGCAATGAATCTTCCCTGCTGACAGTGAGAATATCCACACCAAGCTGCCATAGAGATTTCTGCTTCCCACAATGTTTATGACAGTAAATTAGGCTACAGAGTGCACCAGAGATTGTTTCCATAACCCCTGATACCTGGTATATTTGTCAGCCTCACTCCATGGACTGTGACTTTAGTAGAGCCAGAAAATGTTTAAAATATAAGGCCACAGATAATATATAAAATTATCAGAGCACTTTGCAAGAACTTGCACTGGTTTATTTGGACCTTTCCCTCAGATATCATGTATTTCCTTTCCTCTTTGTCTCTCTGGTCTTTCCGTTATCTTTCCATTTTCCTCTGGCTTCTTTGTTGGTTTTAATTCCATATCCAAGCAGAGTAGTGTGGGATTTCCCTTAAGCTTTTCACTGAATCCTCTGCTTGCCTACCTCCACAGCCATTTTCTAAGGGAGCTCCGCTGTGTAAGCCACCTGTGTGTTCAGGTGATTTCCAGGTCTCTAGGCCCTACGCTAACTCTTATCCTCTTTGCCTTGTGTCCAGGTGCTTTCCTTTATGCTTACACTTACCTTACAGGTTTAGTCTTTAGCTTAAAATCTTGTGTTGTAAGACCTGGTTGCAAAATAGACAGTTGTTTCATAAAACAATTTCCATTGAATGTCATTCCAATCAAAACAGAAACTTTGGAGAAATACTCATTTATTGCATGTATTTCTCAAAATATATTTGGTAAATCTGTCCTTTGACATTGGAGTCTTTTTTTTAAAAAAAAAAAAAGCGAAAATCTATTTTCTTATGCATTTTATTCCTTTGTATAATTGAATGGCTCCTTTGTTCTCAGAACTGCAGAAGAGTTGCTAATATTGAGATGAATGATATACAGATAACATTATTGAAATAAATCCTTTGCTAGAGGAAAACTTTGAATTTTTGATTCTAGCAATCCACTATATCCATTCTTTATGACCTTGAACAGGTCAGGACTCATTGGTTGTGAAATTTTTAAATTTGGTGGTCACTACCTATGATTGAAATACAAGAGATTGGATATAATATTTTTTCCAGCCTTATTGCAACATCATTGAAATTGAAGAGAATGAAATACTACAGAATAGAGTAGGATTCTGGGTCTGCTTAGGATGCAGAAAGCCCCAAGATAAGTTTGTTCTTTCCCTATAAATGAGAAAAGACTGTAATAACTTTCTTAAATCCATAATAGAGTTGAGGTCACAAAACAATTCAGGTAAGCTGAATTCCAGAAGTGACAGGTTTCTCCAAGAAGAGATGAAACACATGAGCAATTTCACATTTGTCAGAACGTGAGATAAAGAAGAGGCGACCGTGAAAAGGGGAAGAGGAAGACAACGTTGTAATGAGTTCTTACAGGCTGAGTGTGGACGCATGTGACAGCTTAGAATAGCTGGGAACTACAGACATGAGAGAATGTGCACTCAGTCATAAGCTCTTTTCTTTTGGTCTCCAGTGGGTCCTCAAAAGAAAGATTAGGGACAGGGCAGGAGACTGCTGGTGGTACAGATGTGTAGCGATGGGTTGCTGCTGGTACATGGAAATAAAGCACAGCTAACTTCCTGAGATCCCCCCTCACACCTAAGGAAAGGCCTTAGGATGCTGAGCAAATGGCTTAAAACCTGGTTGGATCCAGGATTCTGCCCGGATATGAAGCAGATGTCTTCTGTCACTGAGGGGCAATGAGAAATTCTCTGCCACCAACACCTTGTCTCTCCACACCACCACAGGGACACAAAGGCAGAATCTAGTGATCATGGGGAGGAAAAGGGCAGGAACACACAAAAAAACCCTCAATCCCCAAGACCCTGGTGGACCGGACCTGCCTAAGACTAAGTCTGGGTCGGAGAACCAAGAACCCCTACTATGAGTCCAGCCCTGAGTAACATGTCTTTGGCTGGAGATGGTCAGGAGTGTTGAGGCAGAGCCCTTGTGGTGCAGAGTTCCAGGGACAGTTGAAAGCCAAGAGCAAGGGCATTGAGGAAAACCGCTCAGCCTTCCCTACGCACACAGAGGACAAGGTGGCAGCAGCCCACTCCTGGATGGATTTGAGTCCACGGTGTGCCAAAGGTCACTATAGCCTTAAAAAGCCCAAACCCAGATAGATCCATTAGACTGAATCTACTCCCCACACTAATGGCCTGTCTGAAGAGTCATGCATATTCTTGCATGTATAGACTTGTAAACTTCATCTGTATTGCTCTTCTGAACAATAAAATTTAGGAAAACATGAAAAAGCAGGGGGGAAAAAACCACCATGAAGTGATAAAAAATAGAGATGATACAGATGTTGGAACCATCAAACTTGCAGTTTGAAATAGTTGTGGTTAATATTTATTAATTATATTAGCCACTGGAGAATGTAGACAACATGTAAGCATAGATTGAGACTTTGAGTGAAGTACTGAAAACTATATATAAAAAGAGAGTTTATAAGCAGATTGCATACAGCTGAAGAAAAAAAAAAGGAATGAACTCAAAGTTAAGACAATAGAAATCAACCAAACTGAAAGACAATGGGGAAAACTGAGCAGGGGCATGAGAAGGAGGAGAACAGGACACCCATGAATTGTGGGGTAATATCAAAAGTCTGACAGATGCGAAATTGGAGTCCCAGATGGAGAAGAAATGAACAAAGCAGATGAAATATTTGAAAATTTCATGGCCAAGTGTTTTCCGAAATTAATGAACTGTAATAAACCGAAGATCCCCAAAGCCCAGTGGATCCCTAAGCAGATTAATTACCCTTTCCAGCACACCTAAGCACATCATCTTCACAATGCTGCAGCCCAAAGGTGAAGAGAATATCTCAAAGGCAGCTAGAAAAAGAACATACATTTACAAGTTAGAGATGCATTAAACCATACAACAACCACTAAAAAGTAACACTAAAGCAGAGGTATAACTAATGAGTCAATAGTGCAGATAAAATGAGCACAAAAATAATCAAAAAGAAGGCATGAAAAGAGGGGAGAAAGCTGTCAAGAAGAGAAGAGAAGAGACAAATTAGCAAACAGCTAGCAAGATGATTTCTGTCCTAGCATATCAATAATTAGATCAAACGTAACTGGTCTACACACTGCAGTTGAAAAGCAGTGATTCAATATATATGTATAGCAAGTCCTCACTGTACGCTTTAAACTTACACAATGTTACATGCAAATTATGTCTCAATAAATCTGAGGGGGGTGTGAAGCAGTGATTACCAATGATTGGATAAAAAAGCAAGATAAATCTATCTGCTCTTTATAAGAAATCCACTTTAAATAGAGACATAGCTAAGAGTCTAAAGATGGAAAATAATATACTCCACAAACTCTAACCAAAAGAAAGCCAGAGTAGCTCTATTAATATCAGACAAAACAGACTTCAAAGGGATGTTACATTATTATGAAGTAGTCGATTTATCAAAATGACATAATAGTACATAATGTGTGTGAACTCAGCAGAAATTTGAAGCATAGAAAATTCAATAAACTCCAAGCATGAGAAACATGAAGAAAACTATACAAAGGCACATCATAATGGCATTTTCAAAAACAATGATAAAGGGAAAATCTTATAATGAGCCAGAGAAAAGACATGCAGGAACGAAGACAAAGCTCACCATATATGTATCTCTAGTGGATGACTGAATGTAGTAAAAATCATCCTGATGCCTCCCTCACATCATCCCCAGATACAGTATGTCAGTTGGATATAATACGTCCTAAAAATCTCTCCAACTCATCCACCTGTTTTCTTCTTTCCCTCTACCACTCCAGTCCAATGTTCTATTGACTCTTTTTTTAATAGCAAATGTTTAATGTTTATTTATTTTGAGAGAGAGAGAGAGAGAGAGAGAGAGAGAGAGAGAGAGAGAGAATGTGAGTGGGGGAGGGGCAGAGAGAAAGAGGGAGGGAGAGAGAGAATCCCAAGCAGGTCCCATGCTGCCAGTGCAGAGTCCAACTCAGGGCTCAAACTCAAACTGTGAGGTCATGACCTGAGCTGAAACCGAGAGTCAGACACTTAACCGAATCAGCCACCCAGGCACCCTTAATGTCCTATTAACTCTTGACCAGATTATGCAATAAGCCTCAAACTGGACTCCCTGCATCCATACCTGCCTCTTTCCAATTTGTTCTTGAGATTTTAGCCATGTGGGGTCTGATCCTGGGGCAAAATGTGGTCTAAGCTTACCACACTGCCCATCCTCTTGAAACCCTTCGTGCTGACCACCCCAGAGTTCAGCAGCCTCCTCTCCCATGCTGCTGCTGATCCCTCATTCGTCTTCTTTCAGCTCCTTCTATGCTCACTGCCCTTGTTGACCACAGGGCCTTTTCACAAGCTATGTTCTCTGCCTCTAAGTCTTCCACATTCTTCTCTCAATTTAATTTAATCCAACTCAGCATGTAGATCACAACTTCATGTCTTCCTGGACCCATGACTAGTTCAGATACCCCTGTTTTACTCTAGCATCGTAACCCCTCCTTTATAGATTTTATAATTATGATTAACTGTTGATTTGGGAGAAGTTATTTAGGTCACATCTGTCTCTTTCACCTGAGTGTAAGCTTCTTGAAGCTTGTCTTTTTCTGTTCATCACTGGATCCCCAGCACTTAACCCTTGATCCTACATACATTGGGTAATCAATAAATATTTGTGAACTGAGTGAATGGACAAGTGACCATAAAATAGATATAAGAGAGAATTCAGAGATACTAAGACATTCCTATGTAATCACAGTTGAACTTGAGTTTGAACCTCTCTGGCTAATGAAGTCAGTCACATCAATAAAGCCCCATATAATTCCTTCTCCTTGCTGAAATCCTCTCTGGTGATAACTAGAGTATGAGGCTCCTACTCCTCCAAGCTTCTAGGACCTCTACTGACTGCTCAGCAATTTGGGTCTTGCTTTGGTAATCACTGCTCCAGTTCCCTGTGAATGCCATGAGTGCATGAACTGTGTCTTTGGCCGGTGCCATGAAGGCAAGACACATGGCAGCAATGACCTGCCAGCTCCAGAGCCTTTATCTTCCCAAAGCCTCTCTGTCTCTGCTGGAGGGACAAAACCTCCCATGGCTCTGTACCCCCCAAGCCCTTGACTCCTACCTGCACTTTGGCTTATGTCCATTTGCTTATACTCACCTTTATTTAAACAAACACAAACCTTCAGGTGTTTTTCTGGCACCTGCTTCATTTTGCCCATCATGTAGTTAATTGTATGCCCGTCTTATGCATCTCTTACCAGACAGGTGTTTCTAGAAATTGGGTGGTCTTGCTCTTTTTCCTCCTTCTAGCACCCAGCACAGTGCCTTCATGTTAACCCGGTCTAAGGGAACATTTGCAGACTTGAACTGACTCATGAAAAGTAGGGGCAATCCAAGCGTCCTGCAGTATGCTGTAGTTGCCAGAGCACTGGCTTATGAGTCCACCAACTCGGGTTTTACTCTCAGTTACCCAGTGTCAGTTTCTTATCTATAAAATAAGAGAAATAATCCCTGCTCTATTCACTGCAACATGTAGTTGTTAAGATCAAATAGGATGATGGGTGTGGAGGTGTTTTGTAACATGTAAAGTATGCTGGGGGTGTAAGAGCTTTTTATTTCTAGATGTGACTATGCAAAGAAACAGGCTGAAGTAGCTAAGACTTTAACTTGTGGCTCCTCGGAGCTAGGCCTGTAACTCACAGAGGGTGCCAGAGGCAACTTTGGCTTTGCTCTTTATGTAGCCACAGGGAATGATTCATTAGTTGCTGTTATGAGGACTATATATGTCGAACCACCTGGGTGTGTGGTCAACGGTGCCAAAGTTATTTGGTCACCGGAATTTGAGAGAAATGCCTGGAGCACATCACTAGTGCTTGGTGGGTGGTGATAGTAAACTTCCTTCTGAAGGAAGGGGAGCTAGATTTAATGCTAATTTCTGCTGGAGATCCTGCTGAAATTTAGAAACACACCTTTAGCAGGCATGGGAGAAGAGTGGCTCACAGCCTGCAGCAAAGGTCCTTTCCACTCTCAAGGGGCCCTGCATGGGTCTGAAGTTTCTATACTCAGTTGCGATGTTCCTTCCAGTTGGCTGTGAATTCCTTGGGGACAGGGGCTGCGTTTTCGCCATCTTTTAATTTCCAGTCCTTGCCATCTATGAGTGCTGGATATGTGCTCAAAAAGCCTTTGGTGACTATTTATAAAATAGGATAAAATAAAATAAAATAAAATAAAATAAAATAAAATAATAAAATAAAATAAAATAAAATAAAATAAAGGCTAGGAGTAGGTTCCTGGTCTTGCAGAGTGGCAGATGTGGGACCAGGTAGTTACTAAGTGATGTGCTATGTGTGAGGATAGGGGCTTTGTAGAGGCTTCCTTGAATTCTCGAATTGTGTCTTGAAGGAGGAGAAGACTGAAGTCAGGGTAAGGGCAGAGGAGTGAGGGTTTGGAAGGTTGTGTAATGTTACATGCTTAAGATGTTTAAATATTTCAAGAGGCTTTTGCATCCATTGTCTCAGTTCTCACAGAAATGAAGATGCGAATAGGGTCATCCTGAGGGTCACATTCATAGATCAGGAAACCAAATCCCAAATGCATTTAAGGACTTGACTAAAGTCACACAGCAGGTTGGAGGGAAAGCCAGAATCAGAATGCTTTTAACTTTTATTTATTCATTGTTCATCCTCCAACACACAGCTTTATGTGCTAGTGCAGAAGCTTCACCTTTGCATCCAAAGCTGTTTTTTGAGTGCCTCTAACAGTGCATCTGAAGGAGTTTTCGGAAGTCATTGTAAACTGGTCAGAAAAGGGAGCTGTTTATCAGAGTTTGGAGTGGAGAAATTTATTTGATAGCTGGTGCTATGTTCACAAAGAAAAGGAATTCACTGCATACAGGGTAGCTCCCAAGCAAAGACAGAAGAGGCCAATCCACGGTGACATTCACAAGCCCACTGGGTGGGCAGAGCTGAACAAAACCTGCCAATTGTTGTCTAGCATTTGAAACTTAAAAAAAAAAATCCTCTTGGATTTGAAAAACAAAAAACTCAAACTTCCATCTACAGGCCTCTTCTCTTTTCCCTTCATTTCTAAACTTATGAACATTTAAAGAAAAATCAAATCCATATGCTTTGGGATTAGCAACATTTAAATCATAAAACAGCATCACAAAGGAGCTACTCGATACCTGCCAGGCTGTATGCCTTGGGTCTTCCAAAGGAAAGTTCCTTTGCTAGATAGAGCTCCAAAATGTTCAAGCACTATATAAATTCCTAATGCTCATGGACTTTCTCAGATTAAATGTGTGATCTGGAAGCAAGACATTTTAATTCTCCAGGCCTTAAGACTCTCATCTAAATTGGAGTTTACCAGACCGTCTCTGTATTCCCTCCCCTCTGTAACATTCTGTGGTTCTGGCCGCGTGGATATTCCTGGCTCACAGGCGCGAAGAGACTGCTAGATTCGTGTTCTGGCTTTGCCACATATGGGCTCCAAGTGATTTAGTCTCTCGTTGGCCTCAGTTTCTTTCTTCATAAAAGCTCTGTAATAGTGCCTGCCTCATAGAGTTGTGAGGTTAAATGAGTCGACACAGGCCAAATGCTGAGTTCGGAGTTGAGGACCTACGAAGTACTAAGTAGAAAGCCATGACTGCACACTGGTCTTCTCCTCACATTGGTAAGGGCAATGGCCAACATTTACAGGGTGCTCCCTGTCGCAGCAGGTACTACACAGTCACCTGCGTCGAATTGTTCAACCGTCACAACCCTACATGATAGATCATATTTTATCTCTGTTGTAGGTTACTCCCAGGCATGCAGCTCGTTAGGGGCAGAGCTGAGAATTAAAGTCACTCTCTGGACGTCAGAGTAGAAGTTTGCAACCATTGTACAGTACTGCCTTGTCTCGAGCGCCATGATAAAACAGAAAGAATGAGTGTTGTAGAGTCAAGACCTGAATTCAAATCCCATTTACTCATTAATTCAAAAGGCATTTTGGGTGCCAGACCCTTACTGGATGTGAAGAGACAGCAGGTATGTGTGCCTGTCTTCAAGGGCTTCGTATTCTGGTGAGGGAGAGGCAGGTGAACAGGAGGTATGGTGCACTGGACAGGTGCTATAAGAAGTTAGCAAGGATGCTCTGGAGACCCATGGGGAAAGGATACATAACATCATCTGGGTGGTCTGGAAGGCTTCCTGTGGAAGTGACGGCTGAACTGAGACCTGTTGGAGGAGGCCACTAGGTGGAGGAGGTCATCTAAAGAGCAGTTTAGTGGGGCTTGGGCACATCCAGAGCCATGGCTGATGGTGCAAGATGGGGCATGGAGTGGGCAGGGCAAGGGAGCTCACCATGGCTCCTTAATGGTGCCATTCCAGATGGTTCACAAAATTCCAAGATGTTTCTATATTCTCATTCTCTTAGACATATGGAGTCTAAGAGTGGGTGATGGTGCCCCCTTTCCTGCCTCCTTAGGACTCATCCTGAAGTTGAAAGCACACACTTTTTTCCCGCATGTCATGTTAATGAAATTGCAAAGATCATAGATTAGTCCCTCGTGATATGGAAAGGGCTCAGCAAACACCAAAGCAATAAAGTTAAGAATACGGGTGACAGCACAGAATTTTATAAGTATTAAACGTTAATTTGGGACTTTTATATGAAACCCCCCAAAGGTCCTGATAATAAATTCTCATCCTCTTTTCTACAGCCACTCCTCCCTTCCCATCCCAAACTCTTTGGAACTTCACAGCCTCCCCAGGGCCCCTAGGCTAACTCTCTGGCCATGAGCAGGGTAGTAAGCATGGGAACTGGCAGATTTAGAGCCCTGTCCTCTCCCCTTTCAGTGTGAGGCTGCCTGTCAACTTGGGTCACTGTCTTCCTGATGAAGGCACATTTTAAAAACACTCTGAGGCAATGACTCTAGACAGTTTGGTCTCTGGTTAATATAGGATAATAAATTTCTAAATTCAGCAATGACAAATAGCCCTTTGCAAGTTATTAATACTTCATAAAACAAATATTCCAACTTTTGTTTAGTTCCTGGCTTTCTCTTGCTCTCTTCCCTTCTATTGTTCTGTTGATCTCCCAGTTTTTCTGGTCTCCTCTTATATGCATCTTTTCTGACTCCCTTCATAGTGATGATAAGTTTGGTTGTTAAAATGTTCAAAGTGTAAGTTTGCTAATTGATACTTTGATAACCTCTTGAATTTCCAAATGGGATTTAAAAAAAAAGTTGTCTTTGTTGCAACTGTTGTGGCTTGGCTTCAGGATTTCTTTTTACCATCGAGTTAAAGGGGATTCTGTAATCTGTAATTTTTTCTTTAAGGACATGTTTTTATTTGCTTGCTCCTTTTCTGTCCTCTGTTCCTCTCCTAAGCATTTTTCCCATTTCTCTTTTCCTTTCCCATTTATCTCAAAGCATCTCTTCCTCTGCTCGCTCCCCCTTCTCTCCTATTTCTCTCCATCTTCGCCTTCTCTGCTCTGGTGTTGATTTTTTTCATTGGTAAGCTTTCATACTATGGGAGGAAGAAAGGTTCTGATATTTCATTGGAACCCCTACCAGACCAGCTGTGGCTAGAAGCTATAAGCATTTCCATGAAGGTTCTTTGAAAACTCATTTAATGTGACTTAAGAAAAAAGAAGGAAAGAGAAAGAAAAACTTTTAAAAGAGAACAATCTGAAATCCATAAAAGAAGCATATAAAACTTGCTTATGCAAATGAACATTTCTGTTTACATGGTGAGCATGGGCTCTGTTGTCCTGATTCAAGTTCTGTGTACATGGGAGTTCAGGGACACGTGCTAAATTTAAGTGCCAGTCTTTCCTTTTCAAACATATGCATCCTACAAGTCCTAGCACTTGCTCCTTCAAGCAGGCATCACTAGCACTTTCCTGCCACTTCTTAACTCTCCGTGTTTTATAGCTTTCCAGGGAGAGAGGAGCCTGCCTGCTTAAGTGCCCCTCAAGGCAGGATGGACAGCGTCTCCAAATATTTAACAGATGCCGTGCTGTATCTCAGGATGAATCCATTACTGATTCGGAACTCTCGTTCTGGTAACTTCTGCCAGGTTTCCTTTCACACTTGTGATGAGGAAATGGACTGAGCATCAGTGAGGGGACAAGACAATAACAATAAACAGACCCGGGCTTAAAGCAAGGCAGTAATAACAAAAACAATCCCTGGCCCCCTTGACAGTGGCTCTCCCTCCAGCGCCAGGTTGCAAATCACTTTCTGTTTCCTTCTCCCTGAGCTCACACACGTTCAGAGTCACAGGATCTGAAAACGTGCCCGTTTGTGTTCTTGTTCAAGGAAATATTTGGATAAGAGAGACAGGACTAAAGAAATTCCGAGTTGTCTTGGAGGAAGTTATCAAAAGCGATGGTAGGCTGGGCTGGGAAGTGAGAAGGGAGAGTTAATTCCTCATTCCTGTCTGATCCAAACCACTCACAGCCTCGAGAGCAGGCCTTGATTGCAGCGGATGCCAGCGGTGTATTTTCCATGTTCAAAGCAGAACCCATCATCTCACCCCCTCCTTCCAAGCTTGCAGTCTCCCATCCAATTTACCTAATACATCACTGTCATATTCATTTTTCTAAAGCTCTTTACTTTTGACTGCCTTGGATATTTTCAGGAAGTTGGTGTGGTCAAAATATATGAATTAGTTTCTCCAATCATTACGTATCAAATGCCTGCTTTAGAACTGCAGAATACAGTAAGAAATGGCGGTGCCCAGTGTAGCAGGAAAACAGTCATGCAAACAAATACCAAGAAATGTGAGAGGTGTAGTCACAGAGTTCTTGTGCGGTGCTACCACGGAGAACAGAGGAGGTATGAACTCAGTAGGAGGGGTGAGCCTAGGGATTATCAGGGACAGCTTCACGGAGGAGGAGAATTTTGAGCTGAATTTCCAAAGATCAGTAGTGATTTCACAGACAAGGAAGCTCTCACATGGAGATGTGAGAAGTCATAATGTTTAATAAAACAGTGATGAATTCCAGGTCAAAATGCAGGAGACACAGAGGTAGTGTGTTTGAGGAGGTTAAGAGTAAAGTTCAGAAGATAATGGGGTTTGTGCACCATGCTGAGTGTTTGGACATTATCCTACGGGAGAGAGAAGCCTACTGATGGGTTTTAAGCTGGGGGATGATGTAATTATATTTCTACTTAAGATTGAGGACTTGAGGGTAGGAGAGGAGATGGGGAGCCTGATGGGGTCTGTCCTGAAATGGAGGGGCACTACATGGGTCACTAGGAAGAAGGTGCTGCAGTAAGCATACAAGGTAGGGTTGATGGAGCTTGGAGAACAATTAGATGTGAGAGGTTGAATAATGACAAAGCATTAATTAGTGGTCTCTCATGACACTAAGTGAAGTTGCAAATATTTAGCCTGATATTCAGCACCCTCAGGAATTTGGATCCAATCTGTTTTTCTGGCTTGATTTCTCAACATTTCTTTGCTGGGAGAATACATCAAAGAATGCGAATTGCTTTCCCTATTCCTGATTCCCTCTCATTGCTCAAGCTTGTGTTCTGCATTGACAAGACTCTTAATACTTCTGGTCCAAAGCCTCCTATGGCCCAACTAACCCTTGCTCCTTGGTCATCACCCCAGTTGAAAAGACTCCGTTTGTTCTTGGAGATTTCATATGACCCTGAGTTTATTTCTCTCATTTCACTTGTTTCTATGGTATACTGTACTTGTTTGCTGGTCTTCTCTCCCTTCCACTCCCTTTATCAACTAAGAGGTCATCTTATTGAGAACTGAGATGCTCTTATTCATATTTCTATCCCTGTTCATACCTCTCACAGTACATGGTACATTACAGTTGTAAAGTAAGTGTTTTTTTTTTTTTCAAATTAGAGATTGTTACTTTGGCTGAATTTCCATAATCACATGAAATAAAGTAAAGAATTAGAGCATGTCAGTAGATAGTCCAAATGAAGTGTCTACTTTGACTGTGATATCTGACCATTGCTAAGTCAAATCTCATGACAACATTAACTTAGATGAGATTTACTAATTGAGCAAAGAAAAACACATATAAAGTTTTATGCCCACAAATATCATATCCATCAGTAAATCTTGGTTATGTTTGGCACATCTCAAAGAGCCCAGTGGATTGTAAAGATATTATTGATAAGATTCTATAAGCTTGTATCCTGTTATTAATTTTTATACCAAATTCCTATTGGTTTTAATGAGAATTCTGATTTCTTTTCTTTTTTTTTAAACTATGACTCCATAAAAGTTTTAAGTGAGTTTGTTTTTAGTTCTATGAAGCATGTGTGGGTCCAACAGAGAAAAGTGCTTTTGGACATATTTATGGACCATATGTATTTATTCATCTAGAGACATTTGCATGAAAACTTCCCTCAAAGACCATAAACATGAAACATTACATGAATGTTTGCACCATTACGATTCTATTCCTCAATGTGATTACCATTATGATATTTATATGGTATTTGTCTTTGAGCTCAAATGAGTACATCTATTAAAAAATAGAAAAGAATTATTTCATGTCTGTATAGTTCTTAAGGATCAATGTTATTGCCATTTAACTAATGTGGAACTAAAGGGTGAAGAAGTGAAGCTAATTGCTTGAGAGCATGCAAGGTAATTTGGAGAATGTCTTTGTCCATAAAGATTCTAGCACAGCCTTCAAAGTGTGGTTCAATCCCACTTCCAATTGGTTTCCCTGGAAATTCTGAGTCACGTTGATCGTCCTGACTCTATATTGCATCTTTGGCTCTGTGTCTCTCTTCTGTTTTGTGGGCATTGGTCTTGTCTGCCCACCTACACTGCAAGTTCCTCTAGAGATATAAAAAGTGCTCATGAGCAGGTACCAGGGATAGTGAATAGAATAACCCAGTACAGTACCCTTTCAGAGTCTGTGGGAAGGAAAAGCAAATCCACAACTGTAGGCTTGAGGTAAGAGTGCTTTTGTGGAGAAAAGCATGGAGTGTCATTGGCTGTCAGAGAGGAGCCTGCTCACCCAAACTAACCATTCCCAGTTGATGCAACAGAGATTCACGGAGGGCAAGTAACGTGTCCAGTATAATGGCCCAGTAAATGGTACTTGTAGGAATTGAACCCCAATTGCAAAACCCCAGATCCCAGGCTTTTCTCTCTAGATGAAGTTACCCCTTTGTACACCCAAGGTGTCTTAACATGTGCATTCTGCACATATATAGCAGTCACAAGTATGTAGGAAATGGTTGTTTTGTGGAGTTATCGAATAGGAGGTGATGTTGTTTCCTACTCTATTTCATGCCAAACAGTAAAGTAATGCTAAATGACTCACCAAAGCATTTGCATGTTTTCAAAAGGTAAAAACCACCCTAGAGGCATGCTTTTCTAGAATGAAGGAGGTTAGGGAAAGGTTAGGACAGGCTATTATTCTATTTTTCTTGTGCTGATGAAATTGAAAGGAACAAACAAACAAGGCCATCATTACCCCACAGGGATGGAAGTAGGGGCAGAACTGGGGTCTTGCAATGAGTGATGTGGAGAAGACTGTTCCAAAATTAGCGTGAGTCTGGCTGCTTCCATCTCTATCAATTTTAACTCTGTTTTTATGGGTATCGGGGAAGATTCAAGTGCAGGGTGCATTTTGGACATAAGTGGCCCATTTTTTATGCCCATTGCTCCATCATTAACCCTCCCACTTAGTCCTGGAAATGCAAAGCCCTCATCTTCCATCTGCTGCATGTTATTTATGATGATGCCTCCAATTATGTCCAATCGAGTTGCTGTCGATGATTAAAGGTAATAGGTAATAATAACTTGGCCTCATCATTACCACCATTATTATTAGGTCATTGATTGCAATAATTTCTAAAATTACCCCTTGGAATAAAATATGTTAAGCACCTGGTTTATCCTTTTTAGGAACATCTGCTCTAAATGTGTGATAGTGTAGGACTGAACGTGTCTTGCTCTGAAAGGAAAGCAAACAGTGTTGACATTGGGAGTCTTGTCTGTGCTGGTATGAATATATTGAGAGATGATGAAATAATGATCAGTCTCAAGTTCAATGTTGTAATTAAAGCTGTTTAAAGAAAAGGGAAAGAAATACACACACACACACACACACACACACACACACACAATCCAGAATGTTCTGCAGCTACTGCAATCTCTGCTCCTTTAGAAAAGTTCACATCTTCACAGTGGCCGGATCTCGGCCATGGCAGTGCCTCTCCTGGTCCCTGTTAGTGGGCCATCAGGTATGTGTGAGTGGGGAGCGTGAGAGGCAGGAGAGATGACAGAGCCATAGATGGAGGTGGAGAGGGAAGTGGTCTATAGGAAATCCTTTGAGGAGGATTCTTTTCCTAACACCATGTTCCTGCCTCGGTTCTGGAAATCCCACCACTGGCTTTTCATTCCTTTTGATTAAGTGTTGCCTTCTGGTGGCTCCACTTTGGGAGTGAGCGTCTGCCATGTGAATGGGGGGAGGGGTGGTATGCACTGTGTGTTTACAATGCTCGGTGTGCTTTAATTCATGACATGCTTCCTGCCTTTATAGGGTTGCAAGTCACTGTGGAGACAGACACTGCACGTTCTTGGTGGTATAAGGTACTAGCGAAATATAAGCTCTGGAACAGTACTTAAAATATAGCTATTTTAAGCTTTTAGCTTGCCTACGCTGTCCAGTGTGGTAGCTACTAGCCACATGTGGCTATTTGTAGTCAAATTCATGAAAATGAAGTCAAACTAAAAATTGATTTGTCAGTTGCACTGATCTTATTTCAAAAGCTTAGTATCCAGTTTTGTCTAGTGGCTACCATTTTGGTCAGTGAAAATATAGAACATTTCCATCGTCACAAAAAGTGCTATGGAGAGCACTGATAGGCCATTAGAAACTTTTAGTAAGTGAAGATTGAGTGTTGTGAACCTCTGCTAACTGCTGATTTGCCCTTGGAGTCCCAGAAAGCTTTGAGTATTTGAGTAACTGAGTCACAGATAGTCTGTCCCAGCTCTGTAGGGTTCAGACTCTTAAAAAATGATTTAAAAAAAAGGCAAATAGGATATATGTCTCTGTTACCAATATATAAAATAAATGAGTGTCTAAGAAAGAACTGTTCTCATACTGTTGTCTCATTTACTACTCATAGTAATACTGAGAGAATGGGTAATACCCATTTTCTAAATGAATAAACAGGCCCAGAGAGATTATAATTTATCCAAGGCCACATAGACTGTCAGTGGCAGCTAGCATGCCATAATAAGTGATAGAGCCAGTCAGCCCTCAAGAATTCCTATTTTAATGCCTTCTCCAAAATATCCTACATACATACATGGAAACATATACACACACATATACATGTATTTACATTATATATATATATATATATATATATATATATATATATATATATATATACATATATTATAGATGATACCTGCCTTATATATGTACCTACATATTTCATATATAATGTTATATATATAAGTATATATATTTTTCATATAAAGTATTATGCCTCAAATGAACTCAATTATATCATGAGCAGACCAAATGCAAATTAAATCTGGAAAATGAAGAGAAAATATTTGTAACTTAAAAAATTCTGAATTAAGTTACTCTGCCAAATCTCTTATACTGGGTCAACAAACTGGAATTTATTTTCAAAAATAGCTATCGATCGGTGGTGATTGAAAAAGATTCATTGAGGGGCACCTGGGTGGCTCAGTTGACTGAGTGTCTGACTTTGGCTCAGGTCATGACCTCACTGTTCCTGAGTTTGAGCCCCATGTCAGGCTCCATGCTGACAGCTCAGAGCCTGGAGCCTGCTTCGGACTCTACATCTCCCTCTCTCTGCCTCTCCCTTGCTCATGCTCTGTCTCTCTCAAAAAATAAACATTAGGGGCGCCTGGGTGGCGCAGTCGGTTAAGCGTCCGACTTCAGCCAGGTCACGATCTCGCGGTCTGTGAGTTCGAGCCCCGCGTCAGGCTCTGGGCTGATGGCTCGGAGCCTGGAGCCTGTTTCCGATTCTGTGTCTCCCTCTCTCTCTGCCCCTCCCCCGTTCATGCTCTGTCTCTCTCTGTCCCAAAAATAAATAAAAAACGTTGAAAAAAAAAATTTAAAAAAAAAAAAAATAAACATTAAAAACTTTTTTAAAGATTCATTGAGTTCAATACAAAATAGATTTTCTAATTTCATAAATTGTGCCATATTTTGGAATCACAGTGGTGGAAGTTTAACTTCCTTTTTAGTTTAAATCTTATAAGTTTTCTCTCTCTTTGACCAGCATCCGTTCTCTGCAGTTCAGTATGGCTCTGGACTGCTCTGCCCAGATCTGGGCGGCTCCCGGACCCCAGGCCATGATACCTCTGGTTTTTCACAGGCTTTGCGTATAAACCTTCTGATCGAATTCACAGAAACCAAGGAATATATATGTCACTGGTATATAAGTACTTGTGGAACTTCTATGTGACTCTAGGGGTATGATTTGGCCCTGGCATCCAGTCCCTTTAATACTTTCAGGGTCCCTGAAGAATGTCATATTTCAGGAAAGAGCTCTAGTCACGTTGTATCATTAAGTTTATATGGAGTGTTGTGGAATAACATTTAGCTTGATTCTGATAGAATAAAGGTGCAAATCCACATGCATAATTTAAAAGTAAAAATCCTTTTTCTGGTACCATATAAAATGCATGCCAGGTGTGAAAGGAGAACTGAAATGGTCTCCAAGGATGCTCTCTTGAAGGCCGCTGGGCTTTCTCCAGCCACTCCTCCTGGCCCCTGGGGCCGCCCTTCCCCACGGTGCATCCGCTATTGCTCCTAGGGACTTTTCAGAGATCCCCTTCATTCTCCCTTGCTCTTTCTCCACCGAAAGTAACAATTGAAAGTGAATTTCTGGAGGCTCAAACTGGAGCCACTTGCCACCTTTATTGTGCTGTGATGCAAAAGGGACCAGAGAAGAGAGAAAAGTTCTCTACGAGCTTCTGTGCTATGCTGGTGTAAGGAGTCATGTCCTTATTTGCAGAAGAATTTAAGCTTCAGCTAAGAGTGGAATGCTCAGAAAATCAATGTAAGATGGAGATTTCAGCACTACCATTCCGAAACAGTGGCTGAGCAGTTTGGCTGACTTGGAAGCATGGAATAGAAATATATGAGAAAGCATTTGTGTCCCCATTCCTTTCCTCCATCCTCCATCAGGCCTCCTTGTCTCTGAAATGGACTTCCATTTCTTCTAGCTGCATAGAGAGGCCGTTCACTGCACAACTGGGCTTACCCTCAAGAAATATGATAGGCAGAGTTCCCTCTGGCTCCTCCAAACTCCTCCTTCTGGACCCACTTTCCCCCTTTTTAGGGTCCTCACCTTCTTCCTTACCTCACTGTTTTTCTGCTTCTCAAGGTCACCCATGTCATAGAGGGAAAGAAATATAAGAACCTCTTCATAGTGAAGTGTTAGGGACTTACCAGGGCATTTACCTGTGAGCATCAGCATTTAAAGGGATAAACCAGCAAGGGAAGTGATTTGTTGAAAGCAATGAACAAAGTCAGGGTTTCAGACCCTGTAGACCATGAATATGAGAGAAATTGCAGGTGAAGGTCTTCGCCAATATAGGGAAGCCCCATAAATGGGACTGCTGTCTTCTAAGCCATTGCCTGGCTGAGGGGAGGGAAGGGGGGCTTCTGTGGGGCCCGAGCGTCAGTCAGGAGGACCTAGATGAAAAGTCTGGAGTGGGGGAGGCCCACAGCCATGCAGCACTTGGAAGAAGAATAGGAACATGTGGTCCACTTGTGATCTGTGTTTACTCGTCTGTCTGGTGTGTCTGAGGAGAAGGCGCAGGCCAGCCAGAGGTCGGCGAGTCAAAACCCTTTGAAGACAGACCCAGCTTCTGAAATGGATCTGGCATTCCTTTGCTGGCTCCATGTCCTACAGTAGTCTGCATCCTTCCCAGCCCATCACCTTCTGCATGTGTCCCTGGTAGAAATGCAGGTATGCCAAGTTGTGACGCTCTTGAAGTTTCTGGAAGCAAACATTATTCTCTTGAGCCCCTTTCTCCCCGATAGCAGGGGTTTTCATCATTTATAGGCAGGCTTAAATGGAAGTCCAGTCACTCAGTGTTCTCCCCTTCATCGTTTGTCAGCCCAGAGTGGCATCTAAATGTTTTCAGAGGGGTTGGCATGTAGCTGATTAGGGCAAGGAGGTGGCATACTTGTCATTGACTTTTGTGGTCACCTGATGAGTTTTGTCTCATGCACAATGACACTGACCTGTGTCTCTCCTGCTGATGTCCAGGGTCTGTCCATGACTTCAGGTTTGTCCCACCCATGCCATCACCGCTGATGATCACCCCTTGTCAGTCCTCTTCTGATCCAAAACCTCCCTCAAAGACACAGGGTTTGTTTGGATGCTCTCCTGCATCCCTAGGGCTGGCGGACATTCAGAAGATGGTCTCAATCTCTTTCTTCCTGACTGGTCCCAACTTTCTCTCTTAATTCACGGCACTGAGAGATCAGAGAGGTCATATTAGAGAGGCTCTCAACTCAGCTGCTGGACAGGGAGTGAGATGCCAGTCCTCTCTGGTTACATTTTATATCTAGTTACCGTTTTTCAGCTTCCTTGGGGCTGGGCCTGGCCATAAATGAAGGGAAGAAAGAGGCACAAACCCCTTCTTTGAGATCTGTGCAATGACTACTAAATCATGCCCACTTTTCCATCTCAATTCTCTTGTCCCTCCAGCAGTTTAAAGTTATATACTTTTTGGAAGGAAATCTGCCTTCTTCCTTATACTACTATTTATAGTATAAGATTTGTATTCTAATTCCATCCAAGTTGTTGAAGACTCAGAAAACCTTTTCTCTAACATAAAAGCCTGGCTCTCACAATGAAAGCCTTGGCTCTTGAGGTTATGCTCTGTGTTTCCTTAGTATATTTTAGAACTATAAAGTCAAACTTCAGTTCTTCTATTCTCTGTATTTTGTCCTTCCCTGAAGCAACAAGATCAGTTCAAAAATGAAAATCTAGGTTTTTAGGTAATGATTCCATGAAGAAACAAAGTTTGCAATAATGCATTGATTGCTATTTCAGAGAGTTACCCTGCTACACTCAGAATTGCTACAATTTGCTTTGCCCATTTAGCAATGTTCAGATTTTCATGAGAATTGGGGGAAGAAAGGTAGAGACCACTAGGAGTACCAAAGAGACAAAAATAGAAAGCTTCGAAAACATGGAAAGTGAGAAGACAATGAAATTATCTTTAGGACTATGGATCTTTGTAAAAAGCATCATGAAAAAAAATGGGAAGCAAACTAGCTCTAACATTTAGTCTCCGTATCACATTGACAAGACAAACTTACTGGTTTCCTCATCCATGAAATGGGTATAATAATACTTGCCTTGTCTACTTCAGAATTATGTGTGCACATAGGAATCTGAAGAGATATTTAAAAATATTTTTTTTAATGTTCATTTTATTTTTGAGGGAAAGAGAGAATGATGGACAGAGCATGAGTGGGGGAGGGACAGAGAGAGAGGGAGACACAGAATCTGAAGCAGGCTCCAGGCTCTGAGCTGTCAGCACAGAGCCTGATACAGGGCTCGAACTCACGAACCATGAGATCATGACCTGAGCTGAAGTTGGATGCTTAACCGACTGAGCCACCCAGGTGCCCCTGAAGAGATATGTTTAATAAGCTTTGCTCTGTGTAGAGCAGATGTAGCTGGATCTAACCATGGTTGTATGAAACATGATGATTAAGAAAGACCATGTTCCATAAATGATGGATGCTCTCATTTTCAGTTTTAAGGATAATTATTTTCTTTCCAATCTTAACAGATCTTTTTCTCTCTCTTTCCTTTCATTCATTTTCTTTTCTCCCCAGGAAGAATTTAGGCAGTGTCCATTGTGGCATAGTCATTTCATGGTATTCATCTTCAAAGCTGACATATGGAACTACAGTCTGTGGTTGGACTTCTGGGTGACTTCTCAGTTACTGGGCAGTAGAGAAATTATTAGTGCTTGGTAAATAGGATGCACCCCACAGTGGATTGTGGGAAGTAAAAATAAAAGGGTAATAATATAGTACTTGCCCTTGAGAGATTCCAGATTCTACGAGGGAGACATGTTTACTCATTTATTCATTCAACAAATATTTATCAAGTCGTCTCATGTGTCAGGCACTATTCTATGTGCTAAGATTACAACAGTGAACAAAATTTGCATTTTAGTGAGACTTGGCCAAAATTTACAAAACAAGAGTATTTCAAAATATGCTTAATTGCTCAGTCATTGGGTATAGAGGATTAATGCTATAGGAATGAGTGTGAGGTGTCATTTGCAGAATGCAAACTTCAGGGAATTACATTTTGAACTGGAGTTTGAAGTTTGGAAGAAATCCTTCAAATGATAGGCAGGAAGAAATAAAAGGAAAAGACTCAAGAGTAAACACTGTTATTTTGGAGACATGGAGGAGCCTTTCTTGATGTGAATGGCAGATGTATTTCAGAGAGGATTGGGGAATTTGACTACAGAAAAATATGGAAGATGAAGTTTTGTTTTAATGGGGCTGGGAATAAAGGACCATGGAAAGTTTTGGGTGGGATGGCAGTAGGGTGTTGGGGATACGAGGGTAATGTGATGAATGTTGTCTTTAAAAAATATGGATTTAGTGCACTGAAGAGTCAGGCCCCTGGATTGCACATGTGTTGTCATTCCCAAAGATCTACTACATGCCATGAAAAAGATTGGAAATTACCAGGATAATTGTTCATTTGTATAATGGTGATAAGTTTGTATAAAAAAATTCCCTAAAGTCCAGATTATTTAATTAATTGAACAATCTCATTGTTAGTCCCATCTAGTTTGTACAGATACATATAGCTCTGTACATCCACCTTCGTGACGTTTATATGTGGATTTAATGAAATGATTTATGATTTGTTTACTTGGAGTTACCAAGTCATGTTTCTATTGAACACCAGGGACTAACAATGGGAATTTCAACTTCTTAGGAAAAATCCCACCTCACACAGAGGAGAAAGGCTTGTGGTATCAGTTTGGGAACACTTTTCTTTTTCTTGATCTAGCGGCCAAGGGCAAACTGGTGACCAGGCATTATTTCCCACAGACACTTCAGAAACTTATCACTGAAAAGCTAAGCACCCTTCTATTGAGAATTTAGACCACAGCAGCCATGTGTTTATAAGCCTTTGCTGTGTTCAGGGAGGAGGTTTCTTACACCACTAAAAACTAGGACTTGGTTAGGGATAATGTGGTTCAGGTTTTCCCATAATTGTATGGGAATTCCCTGAGTGAAATGTATGGGTCTGGGAAAGATCAGAACTGACAATGCTCAATGACTTCTGATTTCCCAATCCATCAGAATGCCCAGTGGTGTCTCCTTGGCTATCTGCTCATCAAGCTTTGAGTTGGTAAAATCCTTAGCAGATAAAACAATGCTTCTCACTCTGTGCTGTCATTGAAATCTAAAAGGAGTAGAATGTGTGTTTGGTCAGTGGAATTGGCAAACAGAGCAGGCTTCTGGGGCATCTGGACATTGTTCATACTGAAACCTTTTATTTGTTCGTTTAGAAATGAACAATCAGGAAAGCTTCTGCATTTGGGAGATATTTGCAGAACGAGTTCTTTCAGGTTGGGTTTGGCTGCAGTCCCGTGTGAAGCAGTCACCCTTCTTACTTCTTACTCAACAGATTGTGGATAAACCAGGAAGGCTTTGGCTCCTCAAATTGTTTGATCTTTGTTGCATTGCCCATTTTTGCAGATTCTGACATCTGGAATGTAAATTAGAACTACACATTTAATATTTCTGTTTAATGTTCATTATTGGTCTCCCCTGAAGATTGTTATTCAGGATTGGCTGCCAAGGGCCTGCTATTCTAATTGACAGAGTTCTTATCCGGCATTCTGGTTATTCTTCTCTCTTCCTGAGTAGACCAAGAAAGGGATAGTGTACTTCTTCAGTTTTCATTGAAAACAGTAAATCATCAGAGCTGTGTAAGTTGACATTTGTGCTGAGCATTTCATAAATGTTTGCTGAATGAGCCATTCTAGAGGCTTCTAGAATATTTCCATGTGGAAAATTCTTGTTTACACTCTAGGAATTTTGGAAAATCAATATTCTAAACCTCAGACACATCATGTTATACATCTTGTTTCACTCAATTCTGTGAGGTTTAATCAGCAAATACTAGACATATGGCTCCAGATGCCACTGAGAATGCAAAGAAAAAGAAGGAATAATATCTACTCTTGAACGATTACTAGTTTGCTAGGATTGCCACAACAAAACACCCAGAAATAAAATACCACATAATTAAACAACAGAAATTTATTTTTTCACAGTTCTGGAGCCTAGAAATCTAAGATAAAGCTGCTGGCAGATATGATTTCTTCTAATTCTCACTCTTTGGCTTGTAGACCACCACCTTCTTGCTGTGTCCTCACATTATCTTGCCTCTGTGCGCACCAATCTCTGGGGCCTCTCTGTGAGTCCTACTCTCCTCTTCATATAAAGATAAAAGTCATATTGGATTAGGGCCCACCCCATAAACTTCATTTTATTTATTTATTTTTAAAAACTTTTTTAACGTTTATTTATTTTTGAGACAGAGAGAGACAGAGCATGAACGGGGGAGGGTCAGAGAGAGAGGGAGACACAGAATCTGAATCAGGCTCCAGGCTCCGAGCTGTCAGCACAGAGCCCCACGCGGGGCTCGAACTCACGGACCACGAGATCATGACCTGAGCCGAAGTCGGACGCTCAACCGACTGAGCCACCCAGGCGCCCCCTTTTGTTTTTTGTTGTTTTTTTTTTTTTTTAAATTTTTTAATGTTTATAAACTTCATTTTGACTTAATTACTTCTTTAAAGTCCCTGTCTCGAGGCGCCCCCTTTTGTTTTTTGTTGTTGTTGTTGTTGTTTTTAATTTTTTAATGTTTATAAACTTCATTTTGACTTAATTACTTCTTTAAAGTCCCTGTCTCGGGGCGCCTGGGTGGCTCAGTCGGTTGAGCCTCCGACTTCGGCTCAGGTCATGATCTCGCGGTCCGTGAGTTCGAGCCCCACGTGGGGCTCTGTGCTGACAGCTGGGAGCCTGGAGCCTGATTCAGATTCTGTGTCTCCCTCTCTCTCTGACCCTCCCCCGTTCATGCTCTGTCTCTCTCTGTCTCAAAAATAAATAAACGTTAAAAAAAACATAAAGTCCCTGTCTCTAAATATAGCTACATTCTGAGGTACTGGGGGTTAGGCTTCCACATGAATTTTTGGGGGACACAGTTTAGCCTATGATAGTACTTTTTAGTGGTAGATGAGAAACTATACACTGAATGACTATTACAGAGTCAAAAGCAGCCAAATATAGGAGCAAAGTTCTATGGGGATTGAGAGAAGAGAGTGCTCCCATCTGTTTGGAAGAACTGGGTAAACCTTTATGGATGAAATGGTTTTGAGATGGATATTGAAACACAGATTTTAAAGAATGAACTATTAAATTGAATGATATGAAATGGCTGTTTTAAAAATCAAAACGGTCAAATGTCAGCAGTATCATATGGTATAACAACACATTTCTTTTCATCCTACTGGTATAGGGGAAGGATTGGCAGACTTTTTCTATAAAGAGCCAGATAGGTTAAATGTTTTAGGTTCTGTGGGCTATGTGGTCTGCTTCACAACTACTCAGCTCTGATATTTCAATAGGCAAAGATCCATAGACAATATGTAAACAAATAAGTGTGGCTGTGTTCCAATAAAACTTTATTCACAAAAACACGCAGCAGACACAGCTGGCGAGGGGAAGAGTCAGGTCAGTAACGCAGGTCCCCTGACTTCTACACTAGTGTCCTTTCCTCTATGCCATGTTAATTTTATTTCCTAGGAACTAGCAAGATTCTAAGTAAATATTAGAAGTTTTTTTTTTTTTTTTTTAATTCAAAACAATCTGTTTGGGAAAATAAAAACTAAAAATGCCCCCATTCCCTCCAAAAAAAAAAAAAAGAGGACAGGCCAGATCTGGCCTTATGTAGGGGAATTTTCTTACCCTTATGGAGAGGAAACTTTAAATTCCCTAACTCTTCCCTTTGCTGAAACACATCTTCCCTGATGCTTTCACAGCCCTGCACCAGGCACGGAGTTCCTCTTCTCTGACATGCTGATCCCCTCTGTTCCAAAGCAGAGCCTTCCAGCATCCAGAGACTGGAGAGAACAGAAAATGCCTTGGCTCCAACTCAATGTTGTCATGTGGTAACAGACCACAAACCTAAGCCACTTCCGCCTTGTCCCTTAACTCTTGGCACATTCTGTGTTTTGTTTCTATTTTATTGGCTCTTGAGTGGAACTGCAAAAAGACTCGTGGACTCCTTTCATCCAGCGAGGGAAAACAAGCAACCACCTCTCCTCCTAGCCTTCTTGGTACTCCCATTGCAGAAGGGCTCTTTCACAATATCAGATTTTTCCAGATGACTGAGAATTTCCAGCAAATACAAACAATCCATTGTGGGTGGAGGATATACTAAATACACATAGATGCTTCTGTCTTTCACAGGGAAGAAACTGACAGTAACATAACCTCCTGGGGAAGACTTGGTGGTATCCTGGGTACCACCTATTAGTACCACTCCTATTAGTTCTTTACAAGTATTTATAGAGTATTAGTACCACTCCTATTAGTTCTTTACAAGTATTTATAGAGTGGTTACTCCCCGCCTTTCTAGTACTGGAGGCAGAACTGTAACCAGCCAAGGCAAGATTCTTTTTTAGAAGCTTTCATTCAAAGGGGAGAAGACAGAAAATAAACAAGCAGAAAAGTATATAAATCATATAGTCTCAAATGGTAATTATGATTTATAAAGAAAATAAAACAGGGTAATGGGCTGCAGATTGAGGGTAGCTGGTTGAGGAATGGTGAAGGGATTTGAACAGAGTAGGGGCTGGCCACGTGATGAGCTGCCTTGGAACATTACAGGCAGAGGCAAGACCAATGCCAGGCTCTGACCTGAGAACAGGTATGGTCCCAGAACAGCAAGGCCAGGGTGGCCGGAGTGGAATGAACTGGAAGGAGAGTAGTGGAGAGCAGGGTTGGAAATCTGTTCTGAGACTCTGAGGCCCTGGACACCCTGAGGAGCAGGACTCTTTCCCAGATCCCAGCGGCCTCAGACTGAATGCTTTAAAGTTCTTGTATCCTTTTCACAATGTTTTCTTTTTCTTTACTTTTCTGTAAGTTGTTTTAGCTTATGGATACTCTTTTAGTGCCCCGCTTCTTTAAAAAAAATTTTTTTAACGTTTATTCATTTTTGAGAGATGGAGAGAGACAGACATGAGTTGGGGAGGGGCAGAGAGAGACACAGAATCCAAAGTAGGCTCCAGGCTCTGAGCTGTCAGCACAGAGCCCAACGCAGGGCTTGAACCCATGAACGGCAAGATCATGACCTGAGCTGAAGTCGGATGCCCAACCAACCGAGCCACCCAGGCTCCCCATTAGTGCTCCGCTTCTGATCTTGGAATGAGACAGTAGATAATTAGTCTTCTTGAAACCTATGGCAGAAGATCAAATTGAGCTCCCAATAAGAATGTGAGAGATTCTTCCATGGTAAATGCATGGCGTGTCTGAGAGCCCCTCAAACGCTCAGTGCCTTTTCCATACACCTCTCAGCTGTGTCCTTGCTAATTAAGGCTGCTGAGTGTCTGACTTCTGGGTGAGAGCAAAGGTGCCATAGGAACACAGTCTCCTTCCTTAAAATTGTATCTCCCACACTCCTATGTCTTTAGAGAGAAATTGAGTAGATTTCTAAAGGAAAATGGTTGTCACAGTAATTGCAACTTTCTGTGATTTGATATAAGCAGGAAAGAGCACGGTGGCTGAACACAGGGTTTAATGTCCACTTAGTTTTCCTCCTTCCTTCTTCTTGAGTTTATATGAACATTCGTTATAGAAAACATCTTTTCTTTCTGCTTCTTCTAATGCTGTTGGTACCAAGAAGATGAGCAATAAAACCATTTCTGTTCCCCTGTCTATGAAAGAAGCAGCAGTTGAAAAGGGCAGGATTTCCATCAGGATGGGAAAGAGGATGTTGAATGTTAAAAGGCCTGCATCCCTTAAAGCCTGAATGGCTCCAGGTCTCAGCTCCCTTTTCTGTTGCTGTTTTCTCCCTCATATTCTTGTACCATGATGTTATACCATGGGATGCTGCCAATACTGGTTTTTCCTCTGCACATGCAATTTTTAAAGCTCCATTTTCATTTTATATTTTCAGAAGCACTGAAGACCAGAATACTGTTTGGCAGGATCAACATTGATTTTACCACCAGGTGCAGGGGACAGCAGCCATGAGTGACCTCAGGGACACATCATAACCCTGCTACATCCTCCCCATGCCCTGCCCTGAAATCCTATCACAACAGCTATAATATTTGACTTTGAGTTTTTGTCTCACATTAAAATGTAAATGCCCAGGGGAAGAGTAATGCCTTACACTTTCTCTATGCATTTATCCCTTAGAGGGGAGTTAGACATTTTACTGACATTAGGTTTTTATAAGAGGAAGAGAGGAGAGTGTGAGAACACAGGAATGCCTGAAACTCAGGAAGTTGGGGTTGAGATTGGGGGTGGTTTCTGGTGCAGGTGAAGGGGAGATTTGAGGGAGATGACTCAAAAAGAGAATCTAGAAACATCAAAGACAAATTTGGCTAACTTCACAATCATCTATAGCTCAGGCCTCAGGAAATACCATTAGGCTAACTGTTCCCTTCCTTGGCTCATTAATCTTGACATTGATTTCCTCCCTTCTGCCCAATGCACCATGTCATAGCCAAGGACCTCTACCCTTATTCAGTACAATTTGCTAGGATTGCTGAGTCCAAGTTTCAGAATCATCTCATGACTTTGTGCATTTATTCTATTGTTTGGCTCCCTTTCAATGCATATTATAAATAAAAGCTAATCCAACCTGGCTGACCATTTTCTGTTACTACTGTCCCCTCCTGCATGCAGGTAATCCTTTTCCAAGTCACAAAGCTCTTCCCTCATCCATCTCCCTTTCTTGAGCCATTTTTTTTTTATCTTGCACCCTACCTCACCCACCTTCGTTGATTCTTCTCCTTGACCACTAATCCCAGATGTGGAATCTTGTCAAATCTTATTTAAAATCAAAGTACTCTTTATACAACCACTAAATCTCCTTCATCTTTCATGACAGAGATATCTCAAGGAAACTCTATCCGATTTGTTCGACATGACCTCCTCTGCCTGGGTCCTTGCAGCCTTCCTTCAATAAAGTGGGCTTTTCCAGCTGTTCTTCTACATCTTTTAAGAATACTTTCAAGAACTCATCTACTACATCCCTTCTATTCCTAAACAAACCAGATGTTACCCATGCTGGTCTTCTATCTCCCTGCTTGTCTTAAGAGGGATCTTAAAAGAAATATGAAGGATGGATCTGGCTATTTTCAAATCCTTAGGAATTACTTCAAAATGAATGAATTTCAGTTACTGCCTCTTTACCTTGTCCACTCTTCCCATGATTGTAAATTAAAAAAAAAGCCATATGTTGTTTTCTACTGCATTAGATGATGTACTTATATTAGGTCATAGTTTTTCTGAAGCATGTCTCTAAGTCAATTATCCTCAAATGTAAATTTGGAATTTGAGGCATCTCAGCCCATTCCTTTCAATATATTACATGCCTCAGTTCAGAACCAAGATGAATGTAGATAACCTGGAATAAAGCCGCACCTTGAGCAATTTGAGTGAGTGGATTAATTTTCTTTTGTTTTAATCCTGTATTAGATACACTTTTTAACTCTCTGGAACAGTTGGATAATCACAAGTTTCCTCCCTCTAGGCAAAGCCCACCCCACAGAGTGAAATATACACTGCTAACAGCAAGCAGATCTCAAAGACAGGAGAGAGATACAGGGTCTGAGCCAAGTTCACCACTCAGAAAAGGCATTTCTCCCCAAAGAGTAGGATGCTTAAGACATGGGGGAGGGGCTGATGGAAGAATTCCTTGATATGGAAGTTCAAATGGTGGGGAATAGGTTCTCCAGGAATGTCAAGTTGAATATGAATTGGCTGTTTGTTTTACATTACAGATTCCACAGGTCCAATCTTGATTCAAGATCTATATCCAAATATATAAAAGAATCCCAAATGATCCTGATGCAGGAGGTTAGTGAACCCCACTTTGGTAAGATATTCTCCATAAAAGGGATTATACTGTTGAATGTTTTGGAAACACTGTATCAAAAAAATTAAGCACATTTCTTTCTCAATTTATAGTATTACAAATGTTTGAGAGGAGGGCACATGGTATTTTCTGAACTTTTTTTTAATCGTATCTATTAATCACTTGAGGGACACTACTGCACTTTCTCAGTTTGAAAAGCGCAGGGTTGAGTTTTGTCTGCAACAAAAGGGGTAACAATTATCAGCTGTACTGGTTAGAACACATCTGTCGTGGTGCTATTATATACACTTTAAGACAGTTGCTGAAAAAAGAAGAGCAGGTTGAAAGAAGAGCAAATAGGATATTTAGCTGTTTGCTAATCATATCACCTGAACAATGGTTGAAAGAGACTTAAGAGACTCCTAGACTAAAATGGAAGCTCAAATATGCGTATCTAAAGTCACCTCCTTGTCAAGACCCCACCAAAGCTGTGGGGAGGAGAGGCAAAGAACTGGGAGATAAAGAGGGAAGACAACAATTATATTTGGGAGCAGGAAAGCATATAGAAAATAGTAACTGAGCTAGCAAACCAAACAGCTGAATCCAAAACCAGAGTGATTACCTCTCACAGATTCCTCAGAATGCTCAGGATGGACAGCTGCAGTTACCCTTGTCACAGGGCATAGTGGTAGGAACAAAAATAGAATTGGGTAAAAACCATTGACAGAGCAGTCAGATTTCTAGCTCTTCTAAAATCTGTGCCATTGGCAAACTGACCCTCCCCAAACTCACAGAGGACTAGATGTTTATTCTCTGAAGAGGGCGAAACAGAAGAACTTTGAATTGGGGGTTGGCTGGTGCAAATGTTGGTGTAATTGAAGATGGAGTGTCCTGCTGAAAACAAAGAGGTAACCAAGCTCTATACATATCAATGCTGAATGCTGAGTTCCCCAGTCCTTTCCCCTCCAGGCTCAGCAAGTCTCCTAGGATACAAATGCCCTAAGCAAGAAATTCAAAGAATATATGTTAAGGAATCTTATTATCTCCAAAGGAAAGACTAAAACCAAGGCTCCTCTGCAAACAGCCAACCAGGTCACTCTACAGGGAAGCTCAACATCAACACATCCCACTCACAACTGGATGCAACAAGATCCCCAGTCTGCGGGCAGTTCCAGCACCTTGCTTCTCCCCATTGAGGCAGTATATATTTTTCCTCCTCGTTAGACTGGATGAGATTTTGTGACTACCTCAATAAATGAAATGTGTTGCATGATTTTGTAGGCGAGGTCATAAAAGGTGATGCGACTTCTGCCTGATCCTTTGTCTATCTGGATTCTTGACCTTAGAATCTTGCCATTGTGCTATGAGGAAGCCCTAACCAGCCCCCTGAAGAACTGAGCCCTCAGCCAAGAGTTAGTTTCAACTACAAGACCCATGAGTGATGGGTTCCAGCCCCCATCCTTGGAAGCTTTCAGCTAAGATTTCTGACAGTATGAAGCAGAAAGACAATCTTTGCTTTGCTCTGTCCAAATTCCTGACCCATAGAATCCATGAACATAATGAATGGTTGTTTTGGACCACAACACTTTGGAATGCACATTAATTAAATATTTAAAGAGTTAAGCTTACAATAATTAGTTTGGAAGTTCCATTCCATAAATTTTTCAAGATCCTTAGGGGAAGTTATTTGCCATCCTGAAATTTAGAAGAAAGGTGTTTGTGTGTATATGAGGAGCAGGGAGATCAGATTATGATGGACAGTAAATAGGTACAGTACTCTGTGTGATCCAAAATTCTCTTAAGAGCTTTTCTGGAATTTTAAACAATTTTCTTTTTTCTTTGATATTAAAAAAAAAAAAAAAAAAAGAGTAGAGGATGAGACACAAACTCATTACCAGAATAAGTTTCAGGATTTCATAAAATGAAGAGAAAGTTTTGAATAGGCTGTATAGGAATTCACAAACTACTTATAATACATTCCAGAGCTCAGCAACTTTTTTTCATATTGCCTGCTGTTTAAGATTATCTTCATCACTGCTGCATTCAGTTACAGGTGGGGACATTATTTTGGAAACCTCTCTTTGTATTGTCTTTGTAACCTAGATCTATTGCCCATGACATTTTAGCTATTTAATAACTCTACTGTTCCAACAAAACCTCCCCAAGGAGTACTTCAAGCTCCCAGTGTCCCACCAACCTAAGCTCTCCATAGGAGCAATGAAAAACCACAGGTGCGAGAAATCTGAGGATTTTTTCTCTGAGAGGTCTCTCTTCAGTCAGCTCTGTTTTTGTCTTAAAATAGATCTTAAGCTCTAAGGAGTAGTTAATCTTAGAAATTCAGAAATGGAAGATTAACCCCCAAAGATTAAGTGATTATCTAAATATGTTAATTCTGTGTGATTGTTAATTTATTACCCTCTGTCCTCATGATGAATGGCAATCAATCTTGCAAAATTCATACCAATTATTTTTATCTGATGAGAACAAAAATTTTGTTGTTAGGAAAATAGATATCTTTTCTCCAAATGAAGAACAAAAAGATAAAACCATGCTTGTGTAGCTTATAAAAGGTGTGAAAGAGATTCTGAAGTTCCATGACTCATTCATGTGGTGTGACATTTTTCATTTGGAAGAATATTGTTTTCCACTTGCACTTACAGTAAAAATAGGATTCTGATATTTATAGAAATGAAAAATCTTTATTATTCTTTCTCCTCCCAAAGAGATTTAGGGTTACCGAATCACTGGCAAACCCTATTGAGTCAAGAGATATTTGCTGTATGTCAGTTTTTTCTAGGATTTTTTGGTTGGTTCTGGAGATACAAAGACAAGTTCATTAGACCTGTAATGTGTGTTCAAAAAGCTTCCAGTCAAATAGGGAGGTAAAAACAATTAAAATGTAAGGTAGAAAGTGAGATGGACCATATGGATGGTAGAAACATGGAGTAAAGAAGAGAGAGAAGCTTTGTGGTTGGTGGTGAGAAAGGATAGTGTGATAAAGGGGAAGAGGAATCAGATAAAGGCAGATCATGCTGGAGGTGAGCTCAAAGGACCCAAAAAGGATTTTTTCAAATGAACGATAAAGGTTTGAATTTGGCTGGAACATCCAAACTAAATGTACATCTGTATCAGTGGGGTCCTTCTAACGGGGGAGATTCCTAGACCCTACACCAGATTTGAAGGCCCAGCTTCCACTGGGGAGGAAATGGGTACCCATGTTTTTAAAAGGCTGATCTTGAGACTCTTGCTACAGCTGGATTGGGGAATCTCTGGGCTGAAGTGCAACATTCATAATGAGGAATGTTGGACACAAAGTTGAAGAGGTTGGTTGGTGCCAAATCCTAAAGGTCAACGACATCCAGAATATATATGGACTTTATTCATTAGTTAATGGGGTGCCAAGAAAAACCCTTGAGGAAGGAAATCACAGATCACAGTGGTGATTCAGGGACAGGGATCTGCTGCTGTGTCTAGGATGGATCAGGAAGGAAGGATACCAGAGGTAGGGAGAGTGAGTAGGCACTACCTATAATTTCTTAGGACAAGGTGATGGAAGCATGAAATTTAGGAGTAGCAACAGCAGGGCTGGGGAGGAAAGCATGGGTGAGCTTCTAATCTCATTCACTCTTGTCATTTACTTGAGTTCCTGTGATGTCTCTTGCTTTGATGTTGCCTCCCATTGAAGATGCTCTCACTAAATCCTTAGTTACTCCTGACCCAAGTTCTTGCTTTTTGGTTAAAACACATTGTGCTTAAATGCATGCGATTGTTATTGCTGTCATTATTTTAAGAAAAAAAAGTACATTCAGGCCATTGAGTCTTTTGGATTCCAGGATGCTTAAGAATGTCTCAACTCGGGATGCAGCCGATTGTTTGCCAAATGAGACGAGTCAAAGATTGGCAGAAGCTGTTGAATTTTGTATGTACCCAGCACATTGCATAATTATGAGTGGGCATATCATAATCATGTAAAAGGTCTTGATTATTGATTTGAGCTCCATTTCCAGTTTCTGAAACTTTGACTCTGTCCCTTGATTCTCTTGAGAAGTCAGGGAATGTTTTTCTGCTATATTTGCTCTCTGATAATCCTTTCTCCCCTCACCCAGCCAATTTTCATAGACTTAATGAGGCCTGATTACCCAGGTCTCACATCTCACAAAGTAGTCCCTTTAGAGGCGTAAGAAGGAGCCTGAGACTTCTCATAGCAATCGCCTTGCTTTGAGCACGTTGCATCTATTTGGAAAAAGGTGCAAATATTTGGCATATTACTGGTCTTTCATATGAATCCTTGCAATAGGTAGAAGCATGTATTCCTAGCTTCTCTGTATAAAGAGACATAAGTAAAAAGAAGAAAAGGGAAATGAATGTCCTTGTACTTTTTTATTTTTTAAGTTTTTATTTAAATTCTAGTTAGTTTACATACAGTGTAATATTAGTTTTAGGTGTACAATATAGTGATTCAACACTTCCATACAGTACCTGGTGCTCATCATGACAAATGCACTCCTTAATCCCCATCACCTATTTAGTCCCCCATCCACTTCCCTTCTGATGACTGTCAGCTTGTTCTTTATAGTTAAGAATCTGTTTCTTGGTTTACCTCTCTCTCTCTCTCTCTCTCTCTCTTTTTGCACATTTGTTTTGTTTCTTTTTTTAAGTTTATTTATTTTGAGAGAGAGAGAGAGAGAGAGAGAGAGAGAGAGAGAGAATCCCAAGCAGGCTCCAAACTGTAAGCACGGAGCCCGACACAGGGCTCGATCTCATGAACCATGAGATCATGACCTGAACCTAAATCAAGAGTCAGATACTTAACTGACTGAGCCACCCAGCTGCCCTTCATTTGTTTTGTGTCTTAAATTCCACATGTAAGTGAAATCATATGGTATTTGTCTTTGACTTATTTCACTTAGCTTAATACTCTCTAGCTCTATTCATGTTGCAAATGGCAAGATTTCATTCTTTTTATGGCTGAGTAATATTCCATTATATATATAAAACTTATCTTTATCCATTCATTAGTCTATGGACACTTGAACTGGTTTCCATAATTTGGCTATTGTAGATAATGCTGTTATAAACATAGGGTTGCATGTATCCCTTTGAATTAGTCTTTTTGTATTCTTTGGGTAAATATCTAGTAGTGTGATTGCTGGATCCTAGGGTAATTTTATTTTTGACTTTTTGAGGAACCTCCATACTTTTTTCCACAGTGTTTGTACCAGTTTGCAGGGCAAGAGGGTTCCCCTTTCACACATCCTCACCAACACCTGTTTCTTGTGTTGTTGATTTTAGCCACTTTGACAGGTGTGAGGTGATATCTCATTGTGGTTTGGTTTGGGAAGTGCTATGTTTTTTTAAATGGAACATCAAGGGAAGACAAAAATTACCTGCCTCAAAAATGTATTGGTTTAATGAATTCAATTTAAACTTAATCCCCAAAATAGAATAGAACAAAATGCAAAGTAATCAGGAGAAGAACTTAAAATTACCTACTGTGGCCTCTGTGGTTCCTGTTACAGACTAAATGGTGGTTCCCTGCCCTTGCAAATTCATATGTTGAAGCCCTAGCCTCCAGTAACTCAGAATATGACTATATTTGGAGAAGCGGTGATTATGTTAAAATGAGGCTGTTATAGTGCATCCTAATTCAGTCCGATTAGTGTCCTTATAAAAAGGAAATGTAGACACACAGAAGAAACCCCAGGGATGCATGCAGAGAGAGGGATGGATGGCCATTTAAGGACAAGTGGGAAGGCAGCCATCCGCAAGCCAACGAGAGAGCTCAAGAGAAACTATACCTGCCAACACCTTTATCTTGGACCTCCAGCCTCCAGACCTGCAGAAAAAAGCATTGCTGTTTAGGCTGCCCAGTCGGCAGTATGTTGCTATGACATCCCTAGCAGACTAAGCCAGTCCCCCATGCCCAGGGGGAACCTGAGGGCTCAGATAGCACTCCTGCCAGTGGGAGGCCCACCGTGTACCACACAGAAGCTAACTGGTGGCATTTGGTGTGAATAGATCTGCCACCCCTGCCACTAAGCATCCTAGATCCCACTGGTAGAAACCAGGAGGAATGGGTATTCCAGGGTCTATCTCCCTTTTATCAGATATGTTCATAGTGAAACACTCAGGACAGAAAAGGACAGAAGAAGATGCTCAGAGTCTGTCTCCACTTGAACACCTGTGTCAAATTGAGATGAAATGGAGATTGTTAATAAGGACCATTTTTTAGGTGGTAGCAGACTGCACCCCTCCCTAGGCTTCCTTTTCAGGGAGAATCCCTCTCTGCGTCTGAGCTCTTACCTCCTTCCCCACTTGACCTTGGATGCAGTCCCTGCACCATGCATTTAACTATTATCTCTCTGTCCCCTTCAGTCACTGCCTGTTTCCACTGCCACTTTGTCTTATGTTTGAGAATGTCCCTTTGGTCCCCTTTTCCCATGAAGGTTTTCTTTTCCCTGACTCCACAGCTATGAGCCAACCCCAGTTAATTAATATACACCAGCAATACCAAATCCATCAAATCTAGGACACTGTCAATTAGAACACTCACTATTATTTTATATACTAATAAAAAAGAATAAATGCTGACAAACTATAACATTATCAACTGTAAGGTGCTTTAATTCCAGAGTAGTTCAATAATAATAATAATAATAATAATAACAATAATAATTATAATAATAATAATAGTGGGGTGCCTGGGTGGCTCAGTCAGTTGGGTGGCCAGCTTCGGCTCAGGTCATGATCTTGTGGTCCATGAGCTCGAGCCCCGCGTCAGGCTCTGTGCTGACAGCTCAGAGCCTGGAGCCTGCTTCAGATTCTGTGTATCCTCTCTCTCACTACGTCTCCCCCACTCATGCTCTGTGTCACTCTGTCTCTCAAAAATAAATGTTAAAAATTTTTTAATAAAAAAATAGTAATAGTAATAATAATGTGAATCTTAGAATCAATGACATGAGATATATAAGCATGAAGACAACATCACTTAAGAACAATAATCAAATGTTTTTTTAAAAAAAAACATTGCAGGGCCACCTGGGTGGCTCAGTTGGTTAAGTGACCAACTCTTGATCTTGGCTGAGGTCATGATCTCACGGTTCCTGAGATAGAGCCCTGAGGTCAGGCTCTGAGCTGACAGCACAGAGCTTGCGTGGGATTCTCTATTTGCCCCACCCCCATACTCACTCTCTCTCTCTCTCTCTCAAAAATAAATAAAAACACTTTAAAAATAAAATAAAATAATAAAAAAACATTTCAAAGTGTGGTAACCAGCTAAAGCCAGCTGAAATCATGCTGTTTTTTTAAGTTTATAATACATTCACTCATACCAAAAACATGGTGGGACAGAGAGGGACAAGAATGTTCAATGTTTGTCCCCATGTTTTTGTGACTTCTGGGGCACTTCTGTCCCTGTGCTCACTGTCCAACTTGCTTTTTTGCTGCCACTTGCTTCTCATGCCCATAGCTATTCTCTTTGCTGGATTCCAGATAACCAGAGCCTCTTTTCCTCCACATTTTAAAAGATTTCTTTTTATTTTTATTCAATTTTACTGTGTAGTCAATTTTACTATAGGTTTGGGGCAGCAGAGATGGTTAACATTGCTGTACTTAAAAGTCTTTTGCCCCATAATACAAAGAGTGTCCTTCTGGCTGATCCTTCCTCACGATGGCCCCTAGCCATAATTTGGCTTTCTCTTCACCTACTCCTTCCCTCTCCAGTGTTCTCATCCACCCTCAAACTTCTCCTCTGTCATCAGAGTAGTTTAGCCCTTCCTCTGACTTTCTGTCTGCTTCAGGGACTCCAGATCTTCTTTTCAAAATCTAAAGCAGCTTGTCAATGTATTTACCCCAGAAAGAAATAATGGTAGTCCCCTTAGGAGGCAAAAGCAGGTACATTCCCTTGTGTTGATTGTTGTTTGTTTGGTACGGCAAACAGAGAGTAAAATGCACAAATCTTAGGTATTCCGTTTGATCAATTTTGGCAATTGTATCCATCACTGGAAAGTCCCCTGTGCCCTTTCCAATTAATTAACAGCCCTCCTTCCCACAGTCAACCACTTCCTGGTGTCTATCACCACAGATTAATTTTGTCAAATATTGAACTCCGTATAAATGGAATCAAACAGCATGTGCTTGTTTGTGTCTGAATCTTTTGCTTCACTTGCTTTTAAGATTCATTCCTGTCATTGCTTATTCTAGTAGTTCCTTCATTTTTACTGCTGAGTATGGTTCTGCTCCATGCATACAGCACTATTTGTTTTTCTTTTCTCCGATGTATGAACTTTGGGGTTGTTTTTGAAATGTAGCTATCATGAATAAGACTACCGTGAATATTTTCACCTAAGTCTTTTTGCAGACATATGATTGGCTGTTTAAAATTTACAGTATTATTTCTCTGCGGCCCAAGAAATAAGTAAATTCCCCTAAACTATCATTAAAATCTACAACTAATACCACCTGCAGTTTCCCAGGACAGCTAATGAAGGCATGAATTCAGGGTGAATACTGTCCCAGAGATTTTCAGGACTATCTAAACTTGTCACTATTGTATATGAGACTGTTTCCAGAAACTCTTTCTCCTGAGTAATAGTTCTATTGTTTCACGTTGTGTGATAGCCCTTACTATCCAAATCCTTATTATCTGAGCTCTTGTTACCTAAACTCAGAGACTGAATAGCTTTATATACATTTTTTTTTTGAGATGGTCTGACATCTCTCAATATCTCAACCTTCATTCCTATCTCTCTGAGGCCCAGGAGCGGTCTGTTGTGGACACTGTTTTTCATAATTTGTGATGAAAAATTTCCAGACCTAAATGGAACTTTCCAATGACACAATTGCTGAACTTCTGTTTAGCACCATGCTGATTTAAGCTCTACTTATAACCTTCCTATGAAGAACCCAGCACTTCTGTCTTTGGTTGTGCAAGGTTGAGTAAGTTACTTTGCTTTTCCAGCCCTCAGTTTCCCTCTCTGTATTATGGAATTATATCCACGTCATTGAATTGTGGTGAAGAATACATGTGACTGATGATATGTAAGAGCTCAAGAATACTCAGGACTTTGGGGGCGCCTCATTCTTGTTTCTGGCTCATCTCTGCCCCTCTAGACCCACTCTCCACCCTTCACCCTGCTTCACTACACTCCCAGACTACAACAGCCACACCCCCTTCCTTGACAGGTAACAACTGGTTTGGCCAATGGGAGGCACCAGTGAGGGATTGGGGGCAGGGAGGAAATAGAAGTTTGGGCTCTTATTCCTCTGGAGTCCACCCGTCCCCTCCACACTAGGCTGTGGATTCTCAGTGGCACCTCACTTCCCACCCAACTCCATGGCTGCGGGTCTGGCTGGCTGGATGCCTTCTGGCCTAGAAGGTGTATCGGCTTCTTATCACATATAGGCCCCATTGTTGGGTGATTCCTTTAACTCTCATACCTTTGAACATAGTCCTTTTGTTAAAATCTCTTGAGCTACTCCTTTAAGTGTGCCATCTGTTTTCTGCCAGGGCCCTGATGGGCTCCCTTTTCTAGGCCTGCAGGAGGTGGCGTTAGCCCCAATGTAGTTGGCTACTTGAGAGACTGTATCTTAGCCCAACTGCAGGAGGTCTTAGCCAGAAGAACCCATCCTTTGGAACCTGGCTCTGTGCAGGCTTAAACATTCCGTTTATGTGGTGAAAATAGGAGAATGTCATTCTTGAAAAGAGATTTCTTTTTTTTTTTTTTTTTTACTTTTAGACAACACTTTCCTTCCCTCCTCTCTGACATATATACCTTTAAAAAAAGAGAGAAGAAGGAGAAGGAGAACAAGAAGATGCTGTGCTCATATTTATGAGGGAGTCAGGCATCCAGTTCTCCTTTCAAAGCTCTTCATGTAGAAAGGAAACTGGCCCTGACGTTTACACAGTCCAGGAGAATTCCAAATAGAATTTGGACAGACTGGGAAGTTACCATCCTGAAGTGTGTGGGGAAAACAATCCTGGTGGGAAGATGTGGTGACATATATGAGACAACCCATGGATGTCAGGAATGTGCTGCTCTGTACGGACCTCTGCGCTTCACCATCTAATGGGATTGCCAAAAATATGCATATGTTCCTCATGATATCACATGAGAAGGCCATCCAATTAAAGCACTCCACCGTACACGCAAGGAGGATAATTTCTGAGTATATTTATGATTGCTTAATGTCAACAAAAGGGTCTTTTAAAAGCAGCACATTCCTTAGCCTGTGCTCGCAGATCATGCTAAACACATCCAAATGCACAAAGTATAAAAGAGGGAAGAGGCACTACCGGCACACCGAGCTCTTTGGTTTCTGCATCTGGCCGGCGTCCACTGGGAGAAATGTAAGTCAGAGTTTACCACATGGATTACAAATGTGCTGAATTGCAAGAATGATTATTAAATGAAAATATCCATAGCACCTGCAGCTTGTCCCGGAAAATTCCCCCAGGGTATTGTGGGTGCTTTTTAATTTTTTTTTTTTTTTTGAGGCAAAAAAGTAAGACAGGGTGAGATGCAAATGGTGACTCCAGCTGCTTATAGTAGCAGCTCCATTAATGTTCCTGAAGGGTTTGCTGAGGCAGTTCTGTCAATTGGAGCTGCTTCCATTCCCATCAGGAGCGCAGTGAGGGAGGGGGCTGGGGAATATCATTAGCCTCTTTCCTTTGAGGTTCCGGTGATCAAGAAAATGAAAATAATAGTAATGTAAATGGCAAGTGCTTTAAAAAACAAAGCACATCAGTGCAGAGGGAAGTGTGAGCTGGCTCTGTAGTTCTGGCCCGCAGCAGTGTTTATTCTGTCATAGGTCAGGGCTTCTTCTGGAAACAGAAACTGTGTGGCTATGTGGATCTTGTTGATTTAATACATGGTTGTATATATAGAGAGAGAACACTCTGCACATATGTAATATTTGGCCATGTTTTAATCAGCTTCTGTGTGTGTGTATGTGTGCGTGTGTGTGCACGCCCACACATCCATGTGGAAACACAAAGAATAAAGTTAGGAGAAAGTTAGTGAAGTGGTTAATTTCTGGAATGTGAAATCAGAATACCTAGAGTCAGTTACCAACCTACCCCTGTAAGTACCTGGACAAGTCACTTTACCTTCTCAGCCTCTCCTCCCCCAAATATAAAATAGGAATGATTATTATTAAATCCATCCTCCTCTGACAGGTAGATACAAAGATCAAATGAGGTACTTGGTGTGAAAATGCTTTGAATATGTTAAGTTGCTAACCAATTATTGGTTATTATTATTAGAAACAATTCCCTGCTGCTAAAAAAACTCTCACACCTAAGTAAAACTCTATCAAATGTATCAGTAAAAACATGGTTCACACATACCTGGAAATTGGAATCTGACCAGAACACTTCACCTATAGGTAACCTTTTTGGGGGTTTATCTACTAGTAGAGGGAATGTATACATTTAAATTTCATTCTAGGATTGGAAAATCAAAGGTGAATTGATGTAGTATGTACTTGTACCTTTTTTTTTTTTTAAGTGAGCTTTCATAGCACAAATGGGACAGAGATCTTTAAAGAGCTTTAAAATGTAAGTGTTTGCACTCTTTTTGCCTCCTGTCTCTCACCATCCCCTTCTAGCACATGCTCATTCCTAAAAGGGATTTCTGTGGTGATCCTGGGCCCAGGACATTTGTGGTGCTGATCTGGATAATTGGTGGAAAGAGGGCTGACCCGAGCCTAAGAAAAACTGAGGGGCTTACCTTTGAGAAGCCAGAGGAAAAGCAGAGATCTTGGAACATGAGAGGAAGGTGAGAGCCACTGATTGTTAAGTTTGGGGAGCATTTGAGACAGTTTTGAGACAGTGAGACAAGATATTCGGTTACGACTGTCATGCCATGTTGAATGGAATTTTGGAAAGATAATGACTTAAAGCAAGTTTTGAAGATGATTTTCCTGTACATTGTACACTGCCATTACCCCTAGCCATTTTCTCAGTCATTAAGAAATAAATTGTTTCGCAATTTCTCTTGAATGCCAGTCATAGATATCTTCTGAATTTAATTGTGTATTGAGCTGGAACACTAGCAGCATAGCTTTGTGTGGGTTATATGAAGATAATAAAAAGCTGACCGTCATAAGAACTTCAGCATCTATTTTGATGTTGAATGGATAACAAGTTATATTTTCAGCTATCAAAAGATTCTGGCACATTTTGCTAAGGAATATGTGGTAAAATGAAAAAAAAAAAGGAAATTCACAAGATCTATATGCATCTATCTGTATCTTCATAGCAGAATGTAGAATGACAGAACCTCAGGAAAAAGTCCCCAACTCAGGCCTACTGAAAAGTGCCTCCTCCAGTGCGGAGTCATCAGACTCCCAGACCCATGGTCCCAGACCCATGGTCTGTTCTGATTGAATGAAATTATTGGGATTATCTACTTATATCCTCTAATTTAATACAGCACTCAGGCACAAAACTTTGAAGGACTGACCCAAGGTCAAATAATTAGCTAAGGGCATCTGACCCTACCGTTCAGTGTTCTTGGGACCACACCAAGCTTCCCTGCAAAGTATCCTAAAAAGGATGCACCAGAGAGGTAGGTGATGGAGAGTAAAGGGTCCTGCACCCACTGGAACCACCTCAATAAATGTGCCTGCTTTCTCCACTGACCTCCAGCTGCTAAAGAGCATCAGGAAGCAAGCTGCTGTGGGATGCAATGTGGGCCTCTTGCTGGGAAGGTTTCCTTCCCTTGATGAATCCATCTCTAAGAAATGGCCATCTCTGTCTACCCTGCACAGGGCCCACAAAGTTATGTTAATAATCTCTCTGCCCATTAAACCAAGATTTCACTCCTATAATGTTCACCTCTTGTTAACATGTACACACAATATTAGAAAGGAGGTAAGTTTAAGCTTCTTTCAATGGCTGCATACAATAACACATAAGATTCCCTTTTTCTTCTCTCTTGCAACAGATTGGCAAAGGCCTGAGGTGACACAAATATAATGTGGCTGGAAAACCAGAGCTTGAAATTCCTAGATAATATGAAGTCCCTTTCAAATCTTCTTCCTATTCCTAAAGTTTTATTTTTATTTTCTAGATTTATATTCTAGATTTATTTATTTTCTAGATTTACTCATGGACTTGAAAAGAAAAAGTACAGACATACTTTATTTCCTGATTATAATCTAACTGGAAACATCATGTAAATATGTAGCTCTTATATTTTAGTTTTTCTGCCCTGAATTGCAATCTTCCATCTCTGAGTTATGTGCTAACCAAAATGAGAACCGTGGGAAGAAAATGCATGGCTCTGTTCAATTCTGAGTGTTTGAGTATTGGCAGGAGTTGGGATCAACAGGGTCACGGGAAATTGTGAAAACTCACTCTGTCTAGCTGCCTCTCTTGCATCCACTCCCTATTATGCATGCCTCTTTAATTCACAGTTCCCTGGAAATTTCCTCTGGCTTTTAAAGGAAGTAGGAGACTACTTCTGCCTTTGATGACCCAGTCTAGCATCTAACAATAGTCACAGAAAAATACATGTTTTTCTTATATCCAACCTAGTTTCTAAATATATATTCCTACTCCGGGCCATGATGTAGTAGTTTGTTGCTGACTTACTCTTATGCCAAGAACAATTAGAAGCTTGATTTTTAAAAGTGTCCAAAGGGAGCAGGGAGCTACTGATATGACAAGGACTTGAGGGGCCAGATGCTGCAGAGAAAGGATTCAGTGAGGTGACCACACTGATTTCCTACTCAGAGCTCTGGGCAATTTTTGGTGTGGGGTAAGAGGTTGAGAAGCCAATTAGAGGACCACTTCTAATGGGTAGAGCTTTAGGAAATATTGAGAGCTAGAGAGCAAAAGACTGGAACGTTGGATTTTCAAGGTCACTAAAACTTGAGTGTCAAGATCCTCAAGAGAAGGAAGGTGCAGAGAAGTGAGCCTGACATCTGATACCAGGCAGTTGGCAATTAAACTGCATAAGGCAAGAGGGTAAAAGGCTAAGCAGAAAGCAGCTGAGAAGCACAGCAGAGCTTTTGGTGGTTATGTGATGCCAAGAAATAGAAAAATGGAGTATAGAACTTAGAAAGGAAGGGCTGACCATTGTGGGCACTTCAGGCTCTTGGATGGCACCACTGGAGGATTATACTCTACAGGTGGAGGCCAACCAGAGGTAGAACAACACTTCCAATAATGCAATTTAGTCTCAAATTAATTCAATCTCTGATTGGATTGAGATCATCTGTCTCTGCCTGCTTTCTGAAAAAGAGGTTGAATCTTCTCTGAAAGATGATGACATCATTCAAATCAACAGAATTTTAAACAATATCTGACTTTCAATAAAAATGATCATGTATGCTAAAAACGGAAGTGATAAGTAAAGAGATAAGAGAAACAGGTGACCCAGATACTGGAATTGTTAGATATGGGTTTAAAAATAATTGTGATTAATATGTTCAAGAAGATAGATGGGAATATGGAGAATTTCATCATAGAACTGGAATCTATATAAAATAATCATATGGAAATTCTAGAACTGAAAATTCCAATATCTGATATTAAGAAATTAATACATGGATTTAATAGCAGATCAGATAGAGCTGAAAGGAGCTAAGTAAGCTTGAAGATAGGTTAGTAAAAAATATTTAGAGTGAAGCATGGAGGCAAAACAAAAAGAGAGAGAGAGAGAGATAAGCATTGTAGAGAAGAATGTAGGAGACACATATCTGGTGAAAAGTCTAACACAGTGTTTCTAAACCTCTCCACTATTGACATATTTTTGAATCAAACAATTTTTATTTTTTTGAGGGTGTATTTACCTTGTTGGAAATAAATACATCATCCCTGGTTGAGAGCTACTAGTTTAACATAAGTATGTTGTCAGAGAGAGAATGGGGCAGAGGCAATACTTGTAGAGAAATGGCCAAGAATTGACTAAAAAAATGTTATAAATCTAACACCTAGACATGTCATAGTAAAACTGCCAAAAACCAGAAACAAAGAGGAAACCATAAAAATAGCCAGAGTTAAAAAGATCCATTACTCTTGAAGAGTCACTTTATGACCAATAGCTCACTTCTTAATAGAAATGAAGGAAACTATGCAACAGTAAAATGGTATCTGTAAAGTGCTGAGAAAAAGATAAATGCCAACTTAGAATTCTATAGCCAGCAAAAATATCATTCAAAAATGGAGAAGAAATGGGACGCCTGGGTGGCTCAGTTGGTTAAGCGTCCGAATTCAGCTCAGGTCACGATCTCACGGTCCATGAGTTCGAGCCCCGCGTCGGGCTGTGGGCTGATGGCCCAGAGCCTGGAGCCTGCTTCCAATTCTGTGTCTCCCTCTCTCTCTGCTCCTCCCCCGTTCATACTCTGTCTCTCTCTGTCTCAAAAATAAATAAATGTTAAAAAAAAAAATTCAAAAATGGAGAAGAAATAAAGACATTCCTGAAAAAAGCCAACAGATCTCATTCCCAGCAGGAAATGAACTATGGAAAATACTAAAGGGAAATGCAGGAAGAAAGGAAGAACAATGGAAGGGTTAAGTATGTGGGTAAATCTAAATAAATATTTACCCTAAAAAACAGGAACAATCATGCCTTATGGGATTTAAAAGATATGTAGAAATAAAACATATGGTAACAATAACACAAAATAGGACCCAACACAGCAGGTCTGAGACTCTCGTTAGAAAGACCTACTTGCAAGGTTGACTACATAGGCATCTGAGAGTTTAAATGTGGGGAAGGTCACCACCATTCCCTGAACTGAGAAGAGTGGCTCACTGTACCCAAACTCTTCATGCAAGCAATATGGTTCACGATGAACGCCTGCTTTCTTTCTTGAAGTCTGGAATGTTGTTAAGTGTCTATAATAACACCCAATGTGTTCTTGGATGCTGAGTTCCTGATGAGCTTCCCTGGTGGACAAGCATTTGACATGAGATGTCCCAACTCGTTGCTGTGGGAATTAAGCATATCCTGTGTGATTCCACCAGGAGGGAACTCTTGGAATTTTGTGCCTGGTTCCTTCCAAACTACCACATTCTCTTTTTCCCTTTACTGATTTTTTTTTGTCTCTTTTCACTTGAATCAATCAAACCTGTGAGTGTAACTATATGCTGAGTCCCATAAGTCCTCTTAGTGAAACACAGATACCAAGGATGATCCTGGGGATCCTAGTAACAGGCTCTGTTAAACTTCAAGTTTCAAGGTTTCCAAGGATCTTTCAATGTCAGGGAAATGGTGAAAGTACAATTTCATATTAGTTTCTAATAAATCAATAATGTATGTTACTCAATATAACTACTAAAACAAGTATAAATAAATGTTTACTTAATGAGCTAATGAGGTGGGATTTGGAATAATAACAAATATTGGATTAAGCCAAAGGAAGACAAAAAAGAAGAAAAAAGGAAATAATTAACAGGGAAGATGGAAAACAAATATTAATATGGCAAATATAAACCCCCAAATGTTAGCAATTACATTCAATATGCATGGTGTATATATTATAATTGAAAGATGAATCTGTCTAAATTTTATAAAATGTCCAATGATAGTCTGCTTAAAGGAGAAACACCTTAAATATAAGGAGACAAATGGTTGAAAGTAAAAGTACTGAAAAACCAGTAGTATCCTGGCACCATCTCATAAGGACTTACAAGGACTGATTGTTAAGTATTCAGGAATTTTGCAAGTCAGTTGTTAAAAGTTTGATTGCTTGAGATTGGCCATGGTGGGAGCATTCACCCCATGTAAATTGGCAAATGTCACAAATTGACAAATCAGGGCTTTTTAATTTTCAGAGAGCCAGTTCACCAGTCCTCACTGATGCAAACCTTAATTAAAGGAAAGCTGATGTGGTTATGCTAATAGTTTACTCTAATGCAGGAGGCATTATAAGGGTAAAGAAATTCATTAAGAATTATAAAGTGATTAAGTGATTAGTAAGGTATAACAATTTCAAATTTGTAAACCCCTAATAATAGATCTTTGAAAAATAAGAAGCAGAAATTAACAGAATCTAAAGGAGACATATGCAGATTCAGAATCATCATGGAAGACATCAAAACACCTTTCTCAGAAAATTCTAAGTGTATTGGGAGGACTTCCTGCCTCTGTTACCTTTATGACATGGAATGGAAGTATTAGAACTTCTCATCTATGATCTTTACATTTAAATCTGAAGTGTAGGTATCCCAAATAGAGGCCATCACCCTACTCATCCTTAACTGTTCAGCAAAAGTGATTTTGGATATTTGATATGGGTAATGACTATTCATGCATGTCTTCATAATTAATCAACATTTATTGAAAGCCACTTTATGCATTCCCTGGTTCAGTTGTTGATTGTACCAAGGCATGTACTGAGCAAGATACTGTTCTTATTCTCAGGAATTTAATCTAATTTGAGATGCAGACATAAAAATAAATAATTGCAGAACAAAGCAATAAATACTTCATTATCACTTGAGATACTTCTCATTGCAATAATAAAATAATAAAAGTAATAAAAACCCTGACACAGATTGTTTAATATTATTCTAGAACTTGTGAATTCTTGAAAATCATAAAAAGTTAGAGATAAAGGGACAGGACCTTTGAAATCAACTGATTGCAGTGCTTGATTTTAACATTGAAATATAACATAACACAAAGACATTAAAGCTCAGAGTGGTGAAGTGATTTATTTATGTCTTTAAAGCAAATTAATTGTAACACCAGGGATTAAAGCACCCTATGCTTTATCCAGTACTGTTCCTGTTATGCCACATTGCACACTTCAGTTTCCTTTTGTGCCCATTCTGTCTTGAAGTAAAGCATGCAATCTCTTCCCTCAAATAAGCTAAAAAGATGAGACAGATGATTGTGCAAGCTTTTGTATGGATTTTCTTTCATTCTGAAATCTTTACACATTCACAACCAAGTTTAGTTAAGAATCCTCAAGGCAACTAGCATGCTGATTCACTTATTTATTCCACTATCAAATGTTTATTAGTATACTTAAGGATAAGATACTCTACTAAGCACTGGGGATGCTGATTTTTGGCTTGCTGATAGATTTATTTAAAGAATGACCTCACAGATTGCATTATCTGGAGGTGAGAATGAATGAACTCATACCAAAATATATGTAATAATGACAAATGATATCATAGATGGATGTACCAAATAAGTGTATATAAGATATAAGACCTATTTTGAATAATCTTTTATGGCCAGAAGGCTTATAAAATATGGTAAATATATCACAAACTTTGTGAGAATAAATGTATATGAGAAATTTATATGAGTCTGGATGTATATATGAGAAGGTTGGTTAAGGTGACTATAGCAGTGACACAAAGATGAGACTCAATACCATTAACATAAAAGTAGTCACCAGATCACTGGAAGATAGTAAAAAGACAAAGGTAGTCACTAACCCTTCGGTAACACCAGAGTAGAGTACCAGTATATCTTATAGCTTAGGTAGAAGTATATTTATATCAAATGATGATAGAGATCTACTAACACCATCTTTGGACAAGCTCAGGAGAATGGACTATTGGATTCTGAGCACACTCCTTGTCCCTCGTAACTTTGTGAAGTAAATAGTGATGGGTAGTTCTTTTAATATATTGTATCATGTAACCCTGTTACTCTGACCAATAGTGATAGCAACAAAAGATCAGTCCTCTAGACAAAGGTAACCATCTATTAGTATACTATTCAATATGGTAACCACTAGCCACATGTGGCTAATGAGCACCGGAAGTATGGCCAATCTAATTGAGATATTTTCCAAGTGCAAATTACACATAGGATTCAAAGACTTAATATGGGAAAAAAGAAGGTAAAATATCTGAATACATTTTTACTCCCTACATGTTAAAAATGTTAATAATGTTGATACACTGATTAAATAAAATGTTATTTTACTTTTGTGTTACATTCTTATTTGTTGTTTTCAGAGCATTTGTTTTATTTTAAATTAAATTTTTTATTCAATTCCAGTATAGTTAACATACAGTGGTATATTAGTTTCAGGTATACAATATAGTGACTCAACAATTCTGTACATTACTCAGTGCTCTTTGTGATAAGTGTACTCCTTAATCTCCATCACCTATTTCACCCATCCCCCTACCCCCTACCTACCTCCCCTCTGGTAACCATCAATTTGTTCTCTATAGTTAAAAGTCTGTTTCTGGGTGTGTCCCTCTCTCTCTCTCTCTCTTTTTCCTTTGCTCATTTGCTTTGTTTCTTAAATTCCACATATGAGTGAAATCATGTGGTATTTGCTTTCTATGACTGACTCACTTTGCTTAACATTATACTGTTTAGCTCCATCCATGTTGTTGCAAATGGCAAGATTTCATTCTTTTTATGTCTAAGTAATATTCCATTGTATATATGCACTACATCTTCTTTGTCCATCCATCTGTCAATGGACATTTGGGATGCTTCCATAATATGGCTATTGTAAATAATGCTGCAATAAACATAGGGATGCATGTATCTCTTTGGATTAGTGTTTTTATACTTTTTTGGTAAATACCTAGTTGTGTGATTCTGGACCATAGGGTAGTTCTATTTTTAACTTTTTGAGCAACCTCCATACTGTTTTCCACAGTGGTTGTACCAGTTTGCATTCCTGTGTTACCTTCTTGATGTAGCTAATATAGAACAATTTAAAATTTCATACACCTCTTACATTTGATGCTGGCATTATATTTCTGTTGGATAATGCTGCTGCTCTATCATCTGGACCAGAAGCTCATTAGAAACCCTGGTGCAATGACTTTGCCCAGTAGAGGAACCCATATTGACTGGTGACTAGTAGCCAATCAGATTGTTTCTCTTGGGGAGTTTTGAAACATGCATGCACACACAGAAACACAACAGAAAAGCAAGGAAGGGAAGCATGCAGATAAAAGGAAATTGGGCCAGAAGAACTATAGAGTTTCAGGGTAGGGAACAGTGGATGGCTACACCTGAGGAAATTGGCTGAGAGAATCATCAGAATTGCTTTTAACTTATGAGTGTCATTGTGCTTTCAAGAGGACCAGTTTTCTTTTATTTCTTCCCTACATAGTCTTAGGTTAAGTCCTGTCATTTGAGGTCCCTTGGTGTTTTTCTGTTCCTTGTACTTCAGAAGAGCTGAGTGATAGAAAAGACCAGAGAAGTTGGTATTTTCCTGGAAAGGAGGAGGAGAGAAGAGTTTTAAGACCAGCAGAACCTCTCTTCATCTCAGGAAGCATGCCACCCGTGCCTGCAAGTGTACAAGCAGAGACAGATGAGTGCTGAGTTAATGTAAGTACAAAGTGCATCATGATCGTTATTGCTTTGATAATTTTTTGCATTTATTTTTTATGAGGGCTAAGTTAGTAGGAACAGGTATGGTTCCACATGTGGCACTCACTGGAGAATTCTTTTCCTCTTTCCTTTGAGAAAGAAAGTGAGGGGCGCCTGGGTGGCTCAGTCGGTTGAGCCTCCGACTTTGGCTCAGGTCATGATCTCGCGGTTCGTGAGTTCGAGCCCTGTGTCAGGCTCTGTGCTGACAGCTCAGATCCTGGAGCCCGCTTCGGATTCTGTGTCTCCCTCTCTCTGTGCCCCTCCCATGCTTATGCTCTGTCTCTGTCTCAAAAAAAAAAAAAAAAAAAAAAAGGAAAGAAAGAAAGTGAACAGGACTTAAGGTGGCTTGAAAGAGGGCTAAGTTGAGCGGTGCCTGGGTGGCTCAGTCAGTTAAGCATCCGACTCTGGTTTTGGCTCAGGTCATGATCTCATGGTTTGTGGGTTTGACCCTGCCCCAGAACAGAGCCTGCTTGGGGTCATCTCTCTCCCTCTCTCTCTGCCCCTACCCTGTTCACACACACTCTCTCTCTTAAACTAAATAAATAAACTAAAAAAAAAAAAAAGAGGGTTATGTTGAAAATGAATAATTTCTTAGCATAAAAATGATCTAGTTCACACCATCAAAAAACAAGCATCTTTCTAAGTAACTTCATTCTCCACTCTTGTATACAAATCCTCTTACAGCTAAGTCAGAGCCTACTCTGGACCACTAACAGCTGTGTGCAATCTTTTCTCCATGTCAGTTGTTCTCAAAGTGTGGTCCATGGAACAACAAGAGCTGCATCAACTGGAAACCCATTAGAAATGCAAATTCTTGTACCCTCAATTCAGACCCACTGAAATAGAACCTCTGGGGGCCCAGTAATCAGTTTTAACCAACCCTGCAGGTGACTAGTGTATATTCAGACTGGAGAGCGATGGCTCTGACCTTTACTGATGGAGTTTCTCCAGCTTGAGGTGCTCCTCTGGCTTCTCCCTCTATATTCAATCTCTGAAGTAGCTTCTCACTCTGCTTTCTCTGGGAAGTCATCATAAACTTCCTGAGGCCAAAGGAAGTTTGTGTTGTCTTGCCAAAATGTCAACACATCCGAGCTAATTCATACCCAGTTTTAACTTGTTCTCTAAGTGGTTTCATGTGTGTGAAACAGTGAGCTTGGCTACCCCTTGAGTGCAGGATTTTTGCAACCTCTCTTCTATGTCTCTCTAAGTACCTAGTAGGTATGTTTTCTACCCTGAATTGCAGTCACCTAAAACTCCTTTGTTTTTGCATGGAAAATAGTGATAATCCCCTTGAAGGTCAGAAGTGACATCCAAAGACTGTTCCTTTTGTCTTCTTCCTGCCTGAGATGAGAACATCTGGGACTTAGGTGAATGGATTTTCAAAGCCCCTCTCCCTTCACTTAAAAACTTCCTTCTTCATTGAAAAACATGCCAGGGAAGTCAGGTTTTTTTTCCTCTTAAAACACTGGGGTGTTATTGCAGCTTCAGAAGTGTTCCTGAATTTTTAAGAGCGCCTCTGAGAATAAGAGATAAGGCTTAAAAGTCCTCAATAATTTGCCTGCTCCCTTTAAGACCTTCAGAAACTCTTTAGGTACATTAAAATGTTTTCCTTTAATTTTTAATTTTTGTTTTACGATAAGGCTAATTAAGGCAACACCTGTTTGGAATGATATAGTTGGTGCTGGGTCAACATTTCCACTGGTTTATAATCCAGCTGTGAAAACCCAATTTGAAGGAAAACTTGGGTGTATAATATCCAAACCCAGAGGGACTCAAAAGAAACACTAATATACCAGTGTGCATATTAGGGGGCAAAACAAATAGAAGCAAAGTGGTTTCAGGTGCTCTTTAGCACTTGCGTAGTGTGCAAACAGTTTTTACGACCATGGTTTGTAGGCCTTCAGCTCCTCATGTAGGTAGGATGCCTTTGGGTATTTAAAAGAAATGAAAACAGGCCAGTTAGTCTATGTAAAATACTAGCTACTGTGCACGCATGGTAATGAGGCTTCTCTCATCAGAGGGGTCTTAAGATGTGAAATGACTACTCTCATGTTTCTCTAGATTTAAGACCCCCTGGAGGTGTCCCGATGTGACACATGACAGTATGTCTTGAAGACCAGTGGGCTGCTTCTGTCCTCCCTCTTCTGTTTGGAGGATGAAGCAGAGATTTATTAGCAGGTCATGTAAGGAAACGGGAACTTGGGTTCAGGCTGGAAATAGCACTGTGGACTAGAACTTGCCCTACAGTGGTTCTCAAATACTTTTTAATACCTAGAGAGAGACCAATAAATAAAGCAGATAAAAGTGGAACTGTTCAGATTGAATTAGGGGGAGAGCCTACAGCCTCAGCTGCATAGCTCAAAGATACTCAGAAGCCTAAAAGAGGCTTGGTGGAACCTCTAAGGTATGAGAAGCATAGTCGGAAAGTTACTGTCTTATCAGTGACAGAGCAGGTAACCTAACTCTGAGCTTTATCAAGATCCTTTCTTTTGTAGCAGAAGTTTGGCCAGTTGGTGAGAGAGGTAAAATAAGTGTTTTACAGGCTTTGCTTGTAGATACCTTCAAGAAACTCTAAAGCTCCAAAGAACTGGTGGAGATGAGATTCAGGCTTCAGTTGGTCTCAAGAAATTGCGTATGTGACACCTTCTCTAAGTCAGTGAGCCCCAGAATTTTTCCATACGAAATGAAGATAGGAATTCCTGCCAACTTCATAGTTTGTTTGTTTGCTTGTTTTGATGGGGTGGGAAATCGAATAAAATGATGGATTTTAGATGATTCTGCTATTAAATTAAGCCTTTGAGAGAGTCCAGGGCAAAATAGAACGTGAGCTATTTTATCGGAAGTATAAGGCACAAAGGAGAGAGAGATGTTTTTCCTGGAACCATTCAGAGAAGTTGTATGGATCACATATGGGTCGGACCTTTACAACTTCAACACACTTCTCATCATTTTCCTCATGATTAGATGTTCATACTACCCCTGTCTCTCCTGCTTCCTGTTATTCTGGAGAAATACCTGCTTAATCTAAAGTGACCATAGATCTTTCAAGTTGGGTAAGATGTTAAGGATTATGCTATCAACCTTCTAATTTTACAGTGGAAGATTCCAACTTTAGAACTCAGGTCCCGGGGTCCCAGGCTAGGCTCTTTTGAATAATGGTAGAGATGCCCAGTTTTTCCTGACGCAGTGGATGAGAATGTCTCTACCATAAGACTGGCCATTTCCCCCTGGTGTCTCTTGCTCTCCCCCTGGGATTATGGGGAGTCAGAGGATCTCCCATTCCAAGACTCCACTGGGGAGCAAGTTGCTTGTCGTTTCTTAAAGAACTTGTAGCAGGCAGCAAGTAAGGATCCCATGCCAACTCTCATCTCAGACACATGATGTTTTACCACCTTCCAGTAATCTCCCACCTGCCCTCAAATCATTCTCCTGAAGGTGGAAATAATTGAAAAAAACTTTGAGTCCAGATAATCTTGGGCATTTTGTTTAATTATGGATAAAAATTGGTGTCAAAGTTTTATATTTGTGATAGTTGGATTTTAAGTATCAGCAGATCAAATGCTGGGGCCAGTGGCACTATGTCACAATCTTTCTGTGCCAGTTTCTGCTGCCTGCAGGTGAGTTTGGCCAGGTGTTTTCCTTACTCCTCTTTTTACCTTTCACCTTGACACTATGCGAGCTCCTTCTAGTAGTGACTATAATGGTGAGATGAAAAGGAAGAAGAAAGGATGTATAAGGCACCTTGCATCCAAACTTTCTAAGGCAGTTGTAATCGCAACTCTGTTTGGTTAGTCCTGGAAAAGATGTTAGAAACCATTGCAGTAATGTGGAAATAATAATAATAATATCTTGGTACCCAAACTACATTTCCTCGACTGTTTTTGCAGTTAGGAATAGCAAAAACACTTTGTCAGGTGATGTGTGCTGATTTTTTGAGTTTCAGAAAAATATGGCTCATGTAGATAAGCAAGGAGTGGAAGACCCTCAGATCATTATGGCATAACCTGTGCTTTTGGGGTTACAAAACTAGAAAGAATTCAGGAGAGAAGATGAGGGCAATGAATGGCTTTTGTTTGCAGTTTGACAACCTGGTGATGGCTGGAGAACACTCTGGAGACTGAAAGAACCATCTGTCATGTGAGCTCAACAGCAAGCTAACCCCACCTGATGGGATGGGGCTGGAGGCAACAGAGGGCTGCCAAGCCTCCAGCCCCCTGGGAAGAAGCATGCATTGTCTCTCAAGAGGTTAGGAACCCCTTCTTTCCACTAGGCTTCCCCACATTTATCTCACACAACTCACCAAGCTGGAATTTGACCTCTGCAGCCCTAATCCCTTTTCCATGTGATTCTTCTGAGATATGGCTTCCACACAGCATTCCCAAGGCCAATCATGCTGTCCTGTGACTCTAACAAAGAAGCCCCAACAAGGAAATCAAGGGGTAAGTGGTTTAATAAAGCAGCTGGTAGATTGAACAGAATTCATCATAATCAGCCCAACTCCTTCATTTTACTAATGCTGAAATTGAGGTATGCAAGTTGGAATGGTAAACCCTGGTTTCCAGAGTAAGCTAGTGGCAGAACCGATCCTGGAACCCAAATCCCCTGCTTGCCCTTTCCTGAGATTGGACCCATCCTACAAGCATTCCATAAGCAGATGGTTCTTGTTCAAACACATATTCTTGGGGAATTTCTGTGGAAAATGCCAGGAAGGAGGCTTCTTATCAGCCATTTCCTTAGGATGAGCTCTAAGCTATTAAGCCCAAGTTCTAAGCTATTAAGTCATCCTATATTCATATTGACCACACTAGAGTATGGTGATAATACAGAGAAAGTTTTATCTCCTTTGCTGCCTTTCTGCATTTACCAGGAGTTGGGGATGAGGATAGTTCTACCTGAAGAAAAAGGTAAGAAACTTAGGATTCAGTTGATCTGACAAATTGTCAATTATGTGACTAAATATGAGATGTTTAACAGGTAGAAATGAAAGGACATGGTCACCAAATGGATTGAGGAGAGACAGAAGTATAGTATGAGTCCCAGACTAGGTGTTGAGTTGTTTTGCCTGGAACCCTGAATAACACATGTAAAATGATCAATGAACAAAATAAAATCTCATAGGATTAAGTTCTATATTGCATACTTGAGATTCCAGATGTTTAGCTTTATCTCAAATAAAGGAGAAATAATGAGGATTATGGGCTGAGTTAGGAGGATCTTCCTCATCTTAAAAACAAAACAAGAGGTGGAGCTTAATCCTATGTCCACCCCCACCTCACACCAAAGTGTGGGCTGACTTGGTGGTGAGTCACTTCCAAAGAATAGAGTTGGGTAAGTGAAAGCAGAAACTTCACAGTGGAGAAGCTACTACATTAATCAAGCGGTCAAAATTAATATCATCAGTGTTGTCATGTGGATCTCATGTGGCCCCTGGTGAAGAGGTATAATTTCTCGGAACTCATAACCCCAATCTAACCATGGGAAAAAACTCAGATTGTGAGGCATTCGATAGGCTATCTAGCCAGTACTCCTCAAGACTGTCAAGGTCATGAAAAATAAAGACTGACCAGAGGATATTGGGGAGATATGAGAACTAAATGCAATGTGGTACTCTGTATTGGATCTTGAGAAGGAAAAAGACATCAACAGAAAAGCTGATGAAATCCAAATAAATTCCAGAAGTTAGTTAGTAGTAATGTACCAATGTTGGTTTCTGAGTTTTGATAAATGTACCATGGTAATGTAAGATGTTAATATGGGGAACTGGACTATTTGTACAACTTCTCTGTAATCTAAAATTATTCCAGGGGCACCTGGGTGGCTCAGTCGGTTAAGTATTCAACTCTTGGTTTCAGCTGAGGTCATGATCTCGGGTTTGTGAGACTGAGCCCTGCATTGGGCTCTGTGTTGACACAGCATGGAACATGCTGGAGATTCTCTCTCTCTCCCTCTCTCTCTCTGTCCCTCCCCTACTTGCACATGTGCTCGCACACTATCTAAATAAATAAATAAATAAATAAATAAATAAATAAATAAATAAAATTACTCCAAAACAAAAAGTTATTAAAAATAAAACAGCAAGCCACCAACCAATCAACAATTTCCTTTGGCTCTGTCTCTCTCCTTTCACAGTTAAGCCTACCAAAATACAATATGCACTGCTCACATTTACTCTCTCTCCCAATTCATTCCCAAGCCCACTTCTTTCTGGTTTTTGCTCTCCATGACTTTACTTGCCATGGTATAATTGACACAATTGACCACTCTGTCCTTGAAGCTCTGTCCTCCTTTAGTTATTGATTCCGTAGGGTCTCATGGCCAACCTTCCTGTTTGCTCATACTACACCTGCTTCCTGGATGATCTTAACTTCCCTGTGTCTTCAGTTTTCATACACTGTATATACTGATGAATCTCCTTTTTTCTTGAAAATTCTCTTACTAGAAACTCTTTTTTTTAAATTTTTTAATGTTTATTTATTTTTGAGAGAGAGGGATAGCATAAGCTGGGAAGGGGCAGAGAGAGAGAGGGAGGGACAGAGGATCCAAAGCAGGCTCTGTGCTGACAGCAGAAAGCCCAATGCTGAGCTCGAACCCACAAACTGTGAGATCATAACCTGAGCCAAAGTCAGATGCTTAACCTACTGAGCTACCCAGGTGCACCTAGAAGCTCTTTTTGAGTGTCCCACAGGCACTCACTCAAAATGTCCCCAAACAATTTTTTTTTCTCATCCCCCTTTCTTGAAAAACTTCCTCTATCCCCTACCTTGGTGAATGCCATTGTTGTTGCAATGTCAGTCCAATTATCCACATGAGAAACTTGAGCATTTACTCAAATAATTCCTTCCCTCATTCCCCTTGATCTTTCTAAAGATCTCCTAGCTCTGTTCTCTCCTCTAAGTCTCCCCTTTGCAACCTTCAGGCTTGTATCTATTCTCACCTGCCTTGCAGTCCCCTGACTGGATTTTTCCCCTTAATTCTGCATGTCTTCAATGCTGCCTCCATCTTTCTGACAATGGTATTTCTAAAAACAGTCTAAACACATGATATCCCTTCTTAAAACCTTTAATGACTTTGTATCACTTTGAAAAAACCGATCCAGACTTCTATACATTGTATTCAAGGGCTTTCATCATTTCACCCCACATGCTCTTCAGTTTCATTTTCTTCTGCTCCTTCACCTGTTCCCTACATTCCAGAAGATCCTCCAATTGTACTTCTCCAATTCTCGGACACATCATACCTCTCCCTCTCTTTTGACTTTTGCTCACCAAGAGGGCCCTTCCTTTGCTACCACCCAGGATGGACCACTACATGTTTTATGACTAGACTTCTTCATGCCTCATCCTCTGATAAGCTGAGGCCCAGAGACATTCAGTAACATGCTCAGTCTTAACTGATGAGCAGTGGTCTTCTCATTGAGGACCTTGAGCTGGTAGGAGTTTTTCATCACTTGTTGGTTGGTTGGTTTAGTAATGAATTCCCAGAGAAGTAAAAGAGGTTGGAGCATATGGTGGGCTGGTGACCAGAATTCTTTATGAAGGGAAGAAGGAAAAATGGGATGAATAAGTGGGTCCTTTATAAGTTTGAGACATGTGAGATTAAGAGAAAAAAGGCAAGATGCTCTGCAAAATGGCAGACTAGTCCCCAAATTTAAAACATTAATTTATAATGATAATCCCCAAAGAAAAACATCTACTTTGGCAAGGGATTCACAAATTGGAATGGCTGATGGATGGCCAGGGAGCGACTGCTGAGATGAGGTATGATGCTGTCCATGGAGAAGAGGGCGGACGTCAGTGAATTATGGGCTCTAATTCCACCTGGGACCCCGAGTAAATAACAAAGTGCCAGAGTGAGGCTCCAGATGGTTTGTGTAGTGAGTGTGACCAGAGTTCCAGTGAGGGATTGGAGCCTGGTAATTCAAACCGGGCCTGCCTTTTTATGTTGTAGCAATTCACAAACTTGCCAGAGAGTGTCTATTGGGTGTGTTGGTGGCCCCTTTACAAAAATGGGCTTCCTCAGAAATGGCTGATTCCAAAATTTGTAGGCCATGTCAGATGCTGGCTAAAGCCTACTGCTGCTTCCTGAAAGGTGATTATTGACAATTTTAGAGAAACCTCAGGCTCACATTAGTAAGCTTATATACACGTCAGCCCATTCTATCTACTGCAAAGTGAACATTCTAGGCTGCAGGAGGCAGAACTGGCATAAGGAAGTAAAGTAACAATCCTTTTTAACCCCCTTATTTTATTGTACCTCATTTTATAACCCCCCTGTGGTGTCTACCTTCATTAGACAATAACGAGGACTTTTTTTTTTTTTTCACAGAACTGTGTGAGAAACATGGAGGGCCTCCAGAAGCCTATAGCATCCATGGGTCACAGGTGCAGTTATCCAAATGAAAAGGTAAGCAAGCTTCTCCTGTGCTTTCTATCTGTGAGTCCCCCGAGGGGCTCAAACATCTGGAGCAAGCAAGGTAGGGTGGGACTCCTATTCCATGGAAGGTCACCTGGAGGAAAGGAAGGCTGCAGGGAGGTGTTTCACAGCCTGAAGGAGGAAATGGAATGGGAGGCAGAGTGCCTGAAGCCAGCAGGGAGGGAACACAAGTAGCAAACTGTTTCTTGGAGAGTGCAGGCATGACAATCTACTTAGAGACAAAGCCGCAGGTTGACATCATTGACTCTCAGACAAGCATTTGTCTGAAGACAAAGCACAAATTCTTTAGGTTGAGGAAATACAGTTTTTTGGTTTATTCTGTCATGCACAAACCACTTGAAGCATCTGTTTTTTAAAGGCTCAAAAAAAGGAATACAGCATATTCTCTGCCCTTAAGAATTATTGAATCAACACACAGTCACTGAACACATTCCATTCACTAGGTGCTGATGTAGGCACTCAGAAAAGAAAGTTACTATCCCTCATAAAGAGCTCAGAGACCAGCCTGAGAGACAGATTTTTTAAAATGGTCTTGATAGAGGTCATTTTAGGAACATAGTGAATCTTCCATGGAGGAACATTCAATACTCAGAGTACTGGAGGAGCCAAGGAGGGTTTTCTGGAGGGAGTTGGCATTTCCACTGAGGTGTCGGGCTATTGGAAAGGGGGAGGAGGTTGTCTGAGAACAGGGAAATGCATGTTCAACAATTAAGAGGTGAGAGAGGCCCTGGGCTATGCATGGCTTCGCAATACTGAAGCCCAGGATGCAGTAGAGAACTGGCAGGAGAAGAAGCTGGTGGGGCCATCTGAAGGCACATGCCGAGGAATGGGACTCTATGCCGAAGGTTCCGAGGAGCCCTGGATAATTTCATGTGAAGGGCATGATACGTTCAGAGATGTGTTCTGAATCGTTTGTCACTTAAGTGGAAGGTGAGGAAGGGAGGCAAGGCCAGAAACCCAGGGGGAACTAGCAAATGAAGATCATGTGCCCAGTGTCTCTCTAGCTTGTGTTCTAGACTTCCTAACTCTGGCAATTCCACAGATACACAGGATATGTAATGTTAATTTTCAACAACTGCCATGAGTGGCTTAAAAGCAAAATGGCTTGTCCATCCTTGTAGATTTCCCAGGCTGCTTTCAGCAGGATGGAAGGCCCATCTGCTTCTTTGGCTTGAAGGGAAGGCAACAGCACAGGATGAACCTTCCTGCCTCATCCTACAGGCCATCAGTGGCCTGCTCCTGAAGTCCTGAGATGGGAGATGGCCTGGTCACCAAGGGTCTTTCCATGGCGGGAGGTGGAGGACTTGAGGCTGGCTGCTCCTGTGCTGGCACCGGCTCTTATTTTTCTCGTGCTGAATTGCTGGGGAAGTGGTTGAAATCAGAAGCAAAATGCCACATTGCACGCCCACTGAAGTCTGGGCTCAAGGGAAAGGAGAATGATTGCCAGAGTGTTAGCTGTTCCTAATCCACTCCTGGACCTTAAGCTGTCTTGAACAGAGTTGCCAAACAGCTTGGTAGAGACTGGCCTTTGGGTGGGTGTGGGCAGGGAAGGGGAGGAGAGGGAGGGGAGCATTGGCTCTCCATCTCAGTTACTTGTTCAGAAGCAGCTCCCTTCCCGAGAGGCTGGTATTGCGGGTCTGCAGCAGGGTGAGTTTATGACTTTGTCTGAGAACTTGCTGTCAGATTTGCCAATTTGACTGTACATGCAAGTATAGGGTTGTTTAAAACTGATTTGGAGCTTTTAATCTTCCATTTGTTATTTTAGTTGGGAATTTCTTGGTAAGCTCAAAATCTAATGCTGGAGCCTTGGAAAGGAATTATCATATCATGAAAAAATGATACTATCTTTCTGTGGATTACTGTATGGGATTCCGGTTTTCACATAGAAGAGTCTGTGATTGGGAGATGATAGTTTGGACATTGGGCAGTGATCAGGCACCATGGAAAGAGCAATGTTCTGGGCTTAGTAGACTGTGGTTTGAGTCCCAGTTCTAATTCAGTGTCACCTTGTGTGAGTCCCCTCATTGCCTCAGGCCTTGTTAACCCTAGGGGAAATGGGGGTATTGATTCTTTGACTCAGATTTTATAGCAGAGCAGAATGAGGTCAGGAGAACTGACAATATTAATACAAGGTCCCAGAGTGAGTAGATGTTAGAGCTATGAGCAGACTCATTCACGTGCATACATTCACATGCATACACTCACATGCATGCGTTCTGTAAGGAAAGCACTTAGTTTCACTGTGGTGTGCATATGTGCTCTGCTGTGGAGCAGGTCACCCTGGTTTCTCCTCTTGCGTGGGTGCTGATGAGAGTCTGGGTTGTAGCTGAATAAGAGAGAAGTATGCGTGAGTGAAACAGCAGAGGCCTTCTAGCTTTTCCACTGTGTACTGATTCCATCGGGTGATGTCAGAAGAAGGCACAGGGCAGAGAAGAGTGGACGGTAAGGGAGGGTCTGCTTCTGCCCTCGAGGAACGAGTGAGGCTTTGGTTCCTAGAATGTGTCTGCATGCTTCTTTCATTCACTTCTGAAACACAAAGAGCTCTGTCTGAGACCCTGGCAGGACAGCAAGTCTTTTCGGGATGACCGCAGTGATCTAGGATGATTTATGACTTGTTGCCTTGAAAAGCACAAGCCCAAAGTCAGACTTGGTGCATTCTGGACTGATGCTGTGATCTCCAAGCCAAGGGAGGGCTTGAGCAATGGCGGGGATGGTGTCGACCGCTCCTTACACAGCCATTCCATTCTGGAAGCCCCACCCCTCTCAGTAGTTGCTGTTCTGTGTTCCTGGACATGTTCTGTAGAAAAGGAAAGCAACAGAAACTGGTACATTTAGAGCAAAATTGAGCATAAGATTCTGACTGTTACTTTATATGAAGAAAGAACAGTCTTCAGAAGTAAAATTTGCATAGTACTTGATTCTTTTCAATTTTAATTTTAGTTTTTAAGTAACATAGGTAGGTAGTTTAATCACACTAACAAATAGTTTTGGAACAGTGAACATGACTCTTCTCAGTGTTTTAATTTATTAACTGATTCAGGCATTATTAGTACTCCTGTTTGAAAGGGGAAGTTGAGGCATGGAGAGGTTAAGATTCCTGACCAGGTTCACACAGTCGGCAAGTGTCAGGGATGAAATCCAAACCCAGGTCTGGGCTTTGAAGCACCATACCATACCGCTTCACTGAAAAGCAAAAGTCAAATAACATTATAAATCTTATAATACAAAACAGCAGTTCCTTATTCCACCCTTCCCCACCTCTGACTTCTATCCTTCAGGAATAACCACTGTGTTCCTTGCTGTTGTTTTTCATCTGGAATGTTCTTCCATATTTCTCCATATCATGTTTTTGCTGTCTTTTTCCGCAGTGTTTCAATTTTAGATGTTACCTATTGACTTAATTCTATGAAAGATGAAAATTTCACTCTCTCGATATCACCCATCTGCCCCTGCCACAAACACATGTACATCTCATCTCCCCGTTCCCCCTTTATATTTAAGCACCACTTTTAGTCAAACCAATATTCAGTGTTTAATGTCATATAATTATGTAAATATTAATCAAAGATGAGCCTTACAGTATACGATTGTTCATTATCTTTCTCTACAAGTTTTTGTAGTCAATAATTCCTTCTTTTGTTTCGTATTGTTATCCACAATTCTTCCCTAGCTTTTCTAACAGGGCTATCGAGCACTTCTCAATATGAACAAATACTTCAGGCAATCTTTCAGGCTTTGTTTTTTCTTAGAGTTATTCCTTCTAGCACCATCTGTCCTGTCTTCCTCTGCCAGTCAGGATTGTTTATGCTCTGGGGCTGATGCATCACTGGTATCCTAGGATTTGTCTTGATCGTCATCCTGGGAATTGCCTTCGTCTGCCTCATAAGCTAGATCCCTGGTTTCTTCCTCTTTCTTAGTTTAAACCCTAGTATTGGGGGGAAATCATATCTTCTAGTAGTGTCCTAAGAAAAAATACACGGTGGAAAAATATTGTAAAACCTAGCATGTCTGATGATATTTTTCCTCTACTTGCATATTTGAGTGTATTTTGAGTATAGATTTCTAGATTAGAATTCTAAGGCATTTCTCTACTTTTAACTTGCTCCCAACGCTATTTTTTGAAAAGTATGAGGCAGTACGTTATTCCTAATTCTTTGTGTGGGAAAAATTGTTTGTATGCTTTTTCTCTCTGGAAACTTTTAGGGCTTCTCTTTATCCCAAATTTTACAATGACATGACTTGACGAATCCTCTTTTCGATTCAACATGCTGGGCAGGCTATATTCCCTTTTGATCTGGAAAACCATATCCCTTGGCTCAAGAATATCATATATAAATATATAGTTTCTATTTTATACAGTATGTATTTTTATAGTTTCTTTCTCTGACCCTTCCTTCCAGTTAGCTCGTAAGTTGAATGTCAGTCTTCATGGGTTTATCTTTAATTTTCTAGCTTATTGTTTTCCTTTTCTATCATTTTTTGGTTATGCTTTATAGATTTCCTTAAATTTAATCCTCTATATATTTTATTGAATTTTAAATAATAATTTTAAGTGCCATGAGACTTTGAGTTTCTCAGAGTTCTTATCTAGTGTTTTTTTTTTATTAGCACTTATTCTTTTCTGCATTGATTTAATATCTTTTCTTATATCTAAGAATATTCTTTAAAAAAATGTTTCATGTTTCCTCAGTTGCCTTAATTTCTTCTACTTCCTCTGAGTAATTTCCCCACCCTGCCTTTTTCTCTTTCTTTTTGTCTCTGTCTCCGTCTCTCTCTCTTTTTTATTTTATTTTATTTTTCTGGTTTAGACTCATATTAGAAACTTAGCACAGATGTCTTAGTACAAGTGAATGGCACAGAGATTCAATTTCTTTTTCATTCCAGTATAGTTAACATACAGTCAAAGATTCCTTTTCAAGTTGAGTCCCTAAAAAGCTGATGTGAACCTGTGTGTGTGTGTTTGGTAGCTATGATTGGGATGGGGAAAGGAGGTGTGCTCAGTAATCTGCAGACTTTGCTTTGGGATTATTGGGTGAGGACCTGGCTGTTTCTTTGGGTCCCCAGGATCAGTAGGTTTCGCTTCCCATGGGGCTGGCCAGTTTCTCTGGGAGGATTCTCCAGCTCCCTGCCTGGGGAGAACAAGGACAAGTCTGGCTCCCGTGTTCTGGCTGCTGGGCAGGGAAAGATGGTGGGTTTCACCATTTCACATGCAGATGTTTACTTACATTCTTCCCTTTCTATTTTGGTACCTTGCCCTTGCCTTTAACTGAACCTGGGGACCTCAAGTCCAAAGTGTCTCCAGAGGGGAAAGCTGTTTTGTGCCTGGCTAGAGGAAAGGTGATTGGTTGTGTGAGCAGGCTCAATCTACACCTCAGCATTTGGAGATACTCGACACCCTCCCATCTCTGTGCCGTTCCAGAGTTGTATGGGTGAATCGATTGGCACCTTTTGGCTCCATGGACCCTTGACTGGCTATCAGATTTTAGTTACTACTTGTTTATCTTCTTCTTGTTTCCTAAATTTTGTTGACTATCTATAATCCTCTCTTTCACTTTAGTTGTCATTTGGGGTTCATATCTTTTATGATGTTGGAGAAGGGAGCAAAGATAAGTACCGACTTGACTTTCAGCAAACCTCTTCATCCACATGCTGCTCTTCATCCACATCCATATACCTGAAATGGCTGAAAATATCAGCTCCATATCCCTTGTAGGATCATTTTTGTGGTTTACCAACAGGTCTCATGCACACATACATTAGAAAATGATTCCTGATGTTCATGGCTTTCAGGGATATAAAGGATGCATAGGACCCACTTTCTGCCTTCAGAGGAAGAATAACAGACCATTCCTACAGAAGAGAAGATACACCATGTGGGCAGGATAGGAGAAATTTCTGGGATGGGAGCTCACAGGGGGCCTAGGGGTAGGTAAATTTTGAATTGTGCCTTGAAGTTAGGCCTGGGGTCTGTAGGTTAACAGGTGAATAGAACAATTTAAGTGGTAGGAGGATTCAGTAAACACTTTGGGAGAGAATTCACAAAGCAGCAGAGAAGTAGGGGAGAGCTCTTGTGAGTCTGCTTGGCAAGATGAGACAAGAAAAAAACATCAGAAACAGATGGCAAAGAAGCTCTTTTGCCAGAAGAGGAAGTGTACGTGGAAGTCTAGAGTCATGCTCTCCTTTAGTTTTGTAAGGAGATCAAGGGGTACTTAACGTTTTCCCCTGGCTTCGACTCCAGAAGTCGGGAGATGCCAATAATGTTCATCCAAAGGCTGGAGTCAAGAGGAAGCATCTGCTCAAGATGCTCTAGTTTCCTGCTGGGCTTGTGGATGGACCAAGGTGGGTTCATTATCATGGGGATGTCCAAGGAGAGGAAGTACACTTGTCAACAAGATCCCATGAGTGGTTGGGAATGTCTACTGAAGGAGAGGCCCATGGTGGGCCCTTGACAGGTGGTGAAGGTGAGCCTAGTGAACTGAAGGAAGACCAATGGGCAGTGCACAGTAGGTCAGAAAGGATAAGATGTTCTTCTGTGCCCTCACTGACATATGGGTACGGTCGCGGTTTGGCAATATGTATCTTAAGAGGTTTATTATTTTCCTCTTCTTACACAGTGACTTTGAACAAGTTGCTTTCTTTGCAGACATTTGGTGAAAATCAAGGAGCAATGTTCTGGTTGCACATGGTAAATCGGATCTCTCCCCAAAGTCAGCCTGAAACTGTAGGACTCATCCTGACCAACCTCCCAGATTTCACCACAGCAGCGTTGGGAGTCTGCTTAGAATCATAAGAGTTAGTGACAATTTAAATATTCTGCATATTTTGGCAGAGGGTGTAATTAATGCTGATATTAACGGCAAAAGTAGAGAGAAATGAGTGCTCTTTTCTTGTTAAAGGCAACCCAAGAACATTTGTGAGGTAGAATGGGTTAGGTGAAGAGAATCATTTATTGAATATCTAGTTTTCTAGGATGTTCAGATTCTCCTGGATTTCCAAATAACTGCTTATAACAGCTGGCATTAGTACCCCACATTAACTACTTCTTCCTTCCCAAATTAGTTTTTGAAGAATGGAAGTGATGTTAGCTCTGTTCTTTGCAATCACAAACATCCCTATACCATAGTTCATATAGAAAGAGCTCAGCTTAAAATTGATAACAACCTGAATACTTAATTATATAACCATGTTTTTAGAATTATGATTTAAAAGAATAGAAAATTGCCCAGACAAGTGAAGAAAAAAAAGCCACAATAAATAATGCAGTGTTGGATTCTAATACAAAGTATAAAAGAAATATCTGAGTTTATAGCAATATAAATTAATGATTGAATAAAACAAATGAGGGAGAGTAGACAAATGTCTCATGTAGCAGTCCCAATTATTTAGGTAGACACTCTGCCCTCAAGGCGGTGTGCATAGTTACTCCCTTTCAAAGTGTATACATGGAAAGGGAGAAAAGGTTACAGCAGAGAAATCTGACAAATACTACGTCAGCCAGGTGATCTGGGCTAATGTTCTAAGTGGCTCCAGTGTGCTACTTTTACCATAAACAAATGACTTTTTTTAGAAATAAGAATTAGCAGTAACAGAAATTGGCTATTTATCCCACAAAATTCTATTTTGTAGGTAGAATAGATGTATAAAAGAGTGTAAGGTTCAACAATCAATTATGATTGTAAACAGTTGCCGTGGGCATTTTTAATTCCTCAAAGTATCTAGTGCAGGAATTTGCAACAGAGTAAATGAAATGATCAATGAGTGTTTGTTTAATTGGCTAAACATACAACAGTTTTATCGGTAGAAATAGTAGTTATCTTCTAAGTGATATATCTTTCTAAAACACATATCATAACATTACGTTTCATTGACAATAAGATTCAAATTGTTACCATGACATTCAAAAAGCCTTTAAAAGCTGGCCTGAATGACTTTGCTAACCTCATTCCCTATATGCAGTGGCTATGTAGTATTTACTGATCCCTACAAAATTCTTGAACTTTCTTGTCTTCACACTTCTGTTTATTTTCATTTTCTCGGTCCCAAATGGTTTTTCTCCCTTGTTTGATAAAAATCCTCCAAAACCAAATTAAAAGCAAGTCTAGAATTAACTCTACCCTGTCTTTAACCCAGGTAACTGAGTAACTCTAATGCAGCACTTATAGACCACTGTGGGTTCTCGTTAGGTGTGTATATTTTGCTCCACATTCCACCATTCTATGCTTTGTTTATAATTATTTTTTTTTTTGAGAGATAGAGACAGAGAAAGCAAGCATGAGTGAAGGAGGGGCAGATAGAGAGGGGGACAAAGGATCTGAAGTGGGCTCTTCATTGACAGCAGCAAGCCCGATGCAGGGCTGGAATTCACGAACTGTGAGATCATGACCTGAGCCAAAGTCAGTCACTCAACTAATTAACTGAGACACGAAGGCACCCCCACCACTCTATGCTTCTTGAAGACACACCCTCTTTCCTTATGCTTTTTGGAATCTTCTATTGCCTTACTAGGAACTCACACATAGTAAGTACTCAAGAAATACTCATTTAATTCAGTGGTCCTAGAATTGGGGTGCACAGTAGAAGAACGTGGAATGCTTTTTAAAAGTACCAATGCATAGACCCTACCCAGAATAACTAAATTAGAACTTCCAGGAGTGGAGCCTAAGCATCGATATGCTAATAAGGTCCCTCAAGGATTCTAATATGCATCCATATAATTGAAGTGGGCCAGGGGCATCTCAGAAGTGAGAGGGGCAGTAAGGCAGTTTAGCTCCAGCAGCCCTCCCCTAATTCACGGTTCTGCCTAGCCCTTGATCACCAACATCTCTGAAGACTCATCACTGCACCTGGAATAGTTTTTGGCTTCACTATGACTTTGAAGTGAACTTTAACTTCTAAAGAAATCTGTGATGACACAAAAGGCAGGTAAGATATATAGTTGAAAGATCAGCCCCCACATGTGGAAATGGTTTGTTACACTCTGGAATGTACCTGTGAAAAATGTAGCTTTGAAAATGTTAGTGGCAGATGCTTCTGTTCATCCCCACGCAATTTACTGATTATGATGTGCAATCGCTTCCTCTCAAATTCCAAGTCAGTTGTCTTCTGGGGTGTTTCCTTCAATCAGGATAGCAGTGCTAACATGTGGATTGGCCAGACTATGCTTTATATAGTGATGCTGTCTGGAGGCGTGCCCCAGGGTCTCATGTGTTTCTCCCTGTCCTACCTTTACAAGTGTGAAGGCTAAGGTGACAACTGTTTTCTCTGAGATGCCCAGGACACTTAGTTCCTATAAAGCCAGGCTACTGGTACTTAGTCAGTGGTTCTCCAACTTGAGCATGAATCTGAATCATCTCTTGTTAGAACACACATTACTGGGCCCCATCCAGAGTTTCTGATGTGATAGGTTTGGGAAAAAACCTGGAGAATTTGCATTCCTAAGTTCCCAGGTGATATTAATGCTGGTGGTCCAGGGACCATACTTTGACGACCAGTGTTCCAGGTAGAAGAGCAAAAAACGTAATGATAAAGGGAGTAGCAAAAAATAGAATTGATTAGTTTTGTTGTGTTTTCTTATTTTAATGTTTGTTTATTTTTGAGAGAAAGAAACAGAGTGTGAGTAGGAGAGGGGCTGAGAGAGAAGGAGACACAGAATTGGAAGCAGGCTCCAGGCTCTGAGCTGTCAGCACAGAGCCCCACATGGGGCTTGAACTCCTGAGCAGTGAGATCATGACCTGAGCTGAAGTCAGACACTTAACCAACTGAGCCACCCAGGTGCCCCAGAATTGATTAGGTTTTAAAGGGGTATGCACTAAGTTTATTGACGCTTATTCAGCTGAGAGAAGAGAGGTATAGCTATGATTCTTACTGTTTTAAGGATTATTCTGTGGCTAACCTATGTTACCCTCTAGCAACAAGAAATAAGGAGTAAATGTGTACATGATTTTCAACCACAGGCTGCTCTGAGTTATGAGTTTGTGGATGAAGTTACGCCATGAGATGAGAATTTAGAGGGAGGTTATGTCTCTGCCACAGAATTTTTTAAATCACAAGTGTGAAGCTTTATCACAGTATAAAACAGACTTTTCTAATAAGAAAACCAACTTTGCTGACCACGGCCCTTACCAAACACACAAAGCTCACAGCCTCTGCCTGAACCCTTAGTAGGGCAAGCTCTTGGCTGCATCCAGAAGGTGCACTGCCGTGGGAAGAGAGAACAGAGGAGGGGGAAAAGTGGGGGCGTTTCTCTTACTTACAACTTACATTTTTATGTACTGTTTGTATCAAGTAATAACTCTCTTCTAGGATATTGAATGGGTGCTGAAAAAGCCCACAGACAAAAGATGAATCAACCCTGTGTTTTCTCAATACCACCCTCCACCCCCAGAACTCACCTCCTGCTGTGTACTCAGGAAGGCTTATGTTAGGCTGTGACTGGGAAGATGAAAAATAAGTCTAAGAGATGACCCCATCCATCAAGAAGCTACAGACTATTTTGTGAATTCAGGAAAGATGGAGCTGACAAAGCAAGGGCAGAGGAGGGGTAGAGAGAGAAGTAGGGTGTTGGGGAACTGGATTCCTGTAAACAGCTAAGCTGATGCCAACCAAAAATGAGGCAAATCTTTACATTCCTGGTAACAGAAGAGCAGGGCTTTAGACTTGATCAAGGTGAGAGTAGGTCTTCAAATTCCCTTTTCACCATTTTCTGCCCAATAAATACCTAAATAAATTCTGTTCCCATAAATACCTACCCCACTCTTTCCTACCCAGTAGCACGTAGAGGCTTCCTTGGTATATGAGATGGGGTGAAAGGGCTGCAAGCTTTAACACCAAACAGCCATGGGCTTTGGGAGAATAGTTTCTACACTTTGGCCACTGCAGGGGGGGGGGGGGGAGGGGGGAATATATGTTGGGCAGAGATGGGAAGAGCAGAGCCTATAAGGGCTGCAGGAGACATAGCATCTTCCTTTCCTTAGAGCCCATAGGAATATCAGCTAAATCCCTCAACTGTACAGGAGCCTTTCACTTTCTTGGAGTTTAGTGCATATCCTCGTAGTCAGGATCCATGGGGAGGCCCTGTCAGCTACTTCTTTTTCCCTTCTCCGCAGGTGAAAATACTCCTGTGCAACCCCTACTGAGGAGATCCTCCACATATTTCTGTTTTTCACCCAGCAGAGGGTATAGGATCTTTGTAAACTGTATTTTTTAAATATTGGGTTATTCTTTTGAGGGCCCATTAGGGGAGATATTTAGATACTCTTTCCATTGGCACCTTATGATTCAAATTCTTGCCTGTTAAATGTAAAAAAAAAAAAAAATCCTAAAGAATGATTTCTTTAAAAGGACCTAACTTAAATACATCTGTGGAAACTAAGCATAATTTATTTTTAAATTAGGTTAAAAATGTTTGCAGTGTATGCCCAAACTTTTCCAGATGTTAAAACAAGTAAACACTATTAGATCAAATTTAATTTGGTTTGGTGTTTTAATCAACTTTTACCTTGATTTTCTTTTTTGCTTCTAACGAGGTTTACTCGTGTGTTGGAGGTGGTCTTAAAAGTGTTAATTTTAGCTTTTCTTTACAACACAAATACACGCACCAAGGCATTTTCTTATTATAAACGGAGTTAGATAAACTTTCAGTGTAGCTTTGCTTCATTAAACCAGGAAGTTTATACACTCTAACAAAAAAAATATGTATTTCCATTTCATGTTGGCATCAATGGTAGTACTGTGTATAATGTCATTAGTACTGGTAGCTGGAAGTCTCCATGGGAGATTGATGAAAGACAGATGACAATAAAAAGGGCATCAGAAACCAAAAATAAAATCTGAGATGTGGCTTTAGAAGCAAGGGCACTGTTTCCTAATGCAGGAAGTGTTTCTTGGGATGTGGCCTTGAGAGCTCAAAGGGGACTGACACTGGGGCTTCCCATGTAACATGGCAGTCGGTGAAGCAGGCTGGACATGCTCAGGGAGAGGAAAGGGTGTTCCCATCTTCCAGATTTGCAGGACGGAGAGAGGATTTATGGAATGTGTGGTGCTTTATGTTATTTTTCAAAAGTAGTTTTCTGAATTGCTTTGAATGTCATGAAATGTGCTGATTAAGCTCCCGTTTTAGGGATTGAGTGACACAAATTATAGTTTAGCCATGTTAAATTAGAGGGGTGGGCCAAGGTGGGAGTTGACATTTGATCCTTATTATAGCAAGTCTTGTTTGAGTAAGATTCTTCTGGATACTACGTGTTAACAAAGGCACACGAATGTATGTGTGTAAGAGTGTATTTTAATTACGCATATCCATGTGTAATTAAAAAATAATAAAAAGGGAATGTTAAGGACTCCCACGTTCCTTTTCATGCTAAAGATAATTTTGTTTTTTGTAAGTTCTATTCCTGGTGTCATTGTACAAATGTGGATAATGGGTAAGAAGGAGAAATCAAAGCAACCAAACCAATTTAGTTGAGTTACTTTGGAAAGGGCCAAGACGCACTTGCAGAAGAAAATAGATTGTAAAGGTGTGAGGAGATAGGCAAGAATAACAAGATCCTGCTCAGGACAAATTTTGGAAAGGTTTGGGGGTACATTTTGAAAGAGAGGCAGAAAGACTGCAACACAAGCTACAATGAGAAGGACTTCGGGGTGTAGATAGCAAAGGCAAGTATAAATAATTCTGTAGTGTGTGATGAATGGGTTTGGAAAATGTTCACTCAATGTTCCCAGTGAACCCCCAATAACCTAACACTATTTTTCCTCGTTATTCCCATAAGGCCTTCTTCTTTCCATGTTTTCCTTTATGGCACAGTTGATCAGTCCTCATTTTTGAAATACCTTCCTCAAATTCTCAGAAACTCTACTAGATTGTACGTTTATATAAACCTGTAAAAACTTCTCATCCCCATCAACTAGGATTGCCTTTGGCTGCATGTAACAGATAAGGTTTATTTTTCCCACATAACAAGAAGTCTGGAGGTTGGTGGTTTGGGGTAGTGCAGCTTCTCAAGAAAATATCCCTTATGGTATTTTTTCAAAATGGCTGCTTCATCATCAGGCATCAGAAATGTGTTCTAGGTGGGAGCAGGATAAAGAGGGAAGGACAAAAGGCATATGCCAGCTGGGGTTATCTCTGTAACCAGAAGAACAAACTTTCCATATCCGACAGATTTCCCCTTAAATACCAAACACAATTGTGCCACCTGGTCAACCCTAGTTGCAAATGAGTCTGAGAGACAAAGCATTTTATCTGTGTTTATTGTTTCCTGCTTCCCCAAACAAAACTGGGGTTTTGTAAATAAGGAGGAAGAGGGGAATGAACATTCAGTAGGCTATTAGCAACACCTCCCATATATCAAGCTTGTTACGTAAAGCTGGATACACACAGGGGCTGGTGGAGACCTTGCCTAAGTTCTTCCCACACCTGCTTACATTTATAATTTATAATTTGTGATCCTCACTGTTAGACTCTTCATGTCTTTCAAAGTGTGCTAGATGCTGGTGCTAATTTTATATGTCCTGTATTAATTAGATCTGGAGAAGCTGCTTTCTCCACCAACTGAGGACTTTGTGCCAAACCAAGAAAATGAGGCCTCCCTGTTTTGTCAAAGGAAATAAACATGCTTTTTGTTTATAACCCAAAGTATTGAGTCTATAGGTAAGAGGAGGTTGGGTTGTAGTAGAAGAGATTACTCTCATGGCAGACAAGTGGGAAAGGGTATTGGGGTTGAACCTCCTTGGGCTTCTCCACTCATGCTAAGTAACTGACAACTTGCTTTGCTAACATAGAAATGCACACAATTTTTCTCTCAATTTTTTAAGCTATGGTGGGCCCTCACCAACCTACTTACACTTTTTTAATCAGAGTAAAAAATGCCATTTTTTTTCCTTCATGAGAAGTGGATCCTAGTCTAATTGACAGGCCTGTGCTCTGATTGACAACACTTAGAAAAACCACACAGAGTACAAACATGTTTTAAAGACATTGGATAGGTCTGTAAACAGTGAGGACTGGATGGACTGAATTTTTGGGCAGTAGAGAACCATTCAGAGCTGAAGATCAGCAGGTGCTTCATTCCCCCCAGGGAGGATGTATCAGTTCTTGGTGCTGGCTCATGGCTAAAGATCAGGGCATCATTGCTAGTATGAAGAAAAATCAGAAAAGCTGTTTGTAGACTCGTGAGGCTGAAGTGAACAGGGCTGATGTCTTGATAGGCTTCAGATATATGGCCTTCCCCCCCATAACACACTTGACGAATTTAAGGCAATGTGGAAAGTTAAAAAAAAAAAAATCTTAAAGCTTATGAATGTCAGAAACTAATTCAGTCTCTGGTTCTTAGAAGCAAAGAACTACTAAGGAAAGTTAGCTAGAAAAGGAAACTAGCAGGAGTAGAACACTTAGAAGAAGTGGTAAATTAACACTAGCACTCATAGGCTCTTTTTCCTTGGGGACTTTCATCAGTTCTGGCCTAGAGAGAAGCTTGAAATCCAAGCTTGGTTTCTGGTGGAAGTCTATTACAGAGGACAGAAAAGCAACAAATGTTTTGGTGATCATCCGGTGATCATGATTTATCACCCCTCAATATATTTGTGAAGTTTTGAAGCACAGGTTGGGGAGGGTATCTACAGATGAACCTTTTGTCTTCCAGAGTAGAAGATAAGAAAGGATTATAAATACACTGTAATTAAGACTGTGGCATGAGCACAAGCAAAGACACATTCAACAATGGAACAGAGTAGCGAATAGTCTAGAAACAGATTGATACATGTGATCACCTGATGTATCACCCATTTTATTGTTCTACACAACATTCTAAATGCGTTTGTAGATAAAACTTTAGAATCATGTTATTCAAGAATCCTAGATGCTTGCATTTTTTTTTTGATCAAAATAGTTTCTGAGAGAAGTATGTTAAAATCACCCTTTTTGATAGATTTTGGTAAAATTTTCTGTATAATTAAGTCATGTTGAATTTTATATATTTTGGACAAATTTGGATAGGAATATCATAATTGCCCATTTCTTTATCCCTCTTTGTTATACCCTGGTAGATTTTCTCAGTTCTATCTTCCAAAGAATTATTCTTTCTTCAGAATATCCTGTCTAGCTTTTCCTAATTTTTTATTTCAGTTCTAATTTTCTAATGGTTTTTAATGTCTACCTTTAATCTTTCATAGTTTCTAATTCTTCCATGATGTTAGTTTCTCCTTTGGCTCTTTGAGAATTTTAAACATCCAGTATTTATTTTAAAGTCTTTTCCAAATACCTCAATCATCTCTATATTGTCAGGAGTAAACAGTCCCATCTGTTGCTTCTCTTGACTTCCTTTCTTGGCACTGGAATTCTCTTTTCTTCATTTTTTCTCCCTTCCCATCTACTATTGGAATGATCACGCTTTCTTTATTCTACCTTGCCTCATGCTCCCTTGGGTTGGAAGTTTTATTTTACATTTTTATTTTTGAGATGGTTATACTTAAAATTTTTAACATACATGATTAATTTAAAATGTCATTCATAGCAGATCTGCATCACTTCAAAACTACGTGGGAACACTTAAGCCTCCAGCCATGTTGGAAGCTTAAGTGGTAGTGAAATTTCCCTCACATCATAAACAGCTAGAAACCTGGACAGCATATATGAAATAACTCTTTTCAGAACATATTGTGTTCCCTGAGAGAAAGAAAAGAAACAAAGTGAAAACAAGGAGGATCCTGGCTTTCTCCCTGGAGACATTTTATGTCCAGAAGCACTGGAGGGAGTGGTGATTTTGTTGGATTCAGGAGACACAGATGGGAGTGGTGGAAGCTGATGGAGCTGGAATCCAATGGGCAGAATACGTAAAGGACAAAACCATAGATGGAAGAAGTTGCAGAAATGTGCACAGGGGTTCTCTTGAATGTTTTCCTGAATACTAAGCTACATAGAGGTAAGATGCCATGAGGAAAGACAAAGAACAACTATTGGAGAGTTGTGGGTTGAATAATTTCCAGAGCTCACACAGACAGACTTGTGAGAATGTGAATTCCAACCAGAGTGGAGACCATGAGCCAATTCCTCAGTATATTTTTGTTTCATGAATGATGACTTCCAATGAAGTAGCCTCCATTTGCAGCTCTCATAATTACAACGGTTCTACTACCTCTCTTTTGTTCCTGTATACTGTTAATAAAATGGTGATCATTGCAGAAAGGGCCAATTTCAAATACATCAACTTCCATTTCTGTTGCCATCTATATGTGATGGGTCCCAAGTCTTACATTCCTTCTACCTAGATTCTATTATCTTTTGAACATCTTCACTCAGAAGCATCTCAAATGGATGGAACTCATTAAATCATACAAGAATCAATTAAATTAACTATCATGCTATCATATGTAACTTACTAATTGTTTCACCTGTTTGTGCTTTATCTCTCTAGCTACATGGAAAATCTTAAAGGTCAAGTATCTGGGTTGCATCCTTGCAATGTCACTTCTTGTATACCCTTGAGCAATGTTTGCATTCTCACTTATATGCTGAGGATACTTCTCAGATTTGTTTGAGGACTAAAATTTATTTATTTATTTAAATTTTTTTAATGTTTATTTGTTTTGGAGAGAGAGAAAGAGAGAGAGAGAGTCAGAGTGTGAGGCAGAGAGAGAGGGAGACACAGAATCCGAAGCAGGCTCCAGGCTCTGAGCTATCAGCACAGAGCCCAACGCGGGGCTCGAACTCATGAACCTCAAGATCATGACCTGAGCCGAAGTCAGAGGCTTAACTGACTGAGCCACCCAAAGACCCAAAATTTAAATGAGCTAGTGTATGTTCAGTGCTTTGAAAACTGTAAAGGATTATGAAAATGTAGGATATTATTACATTCCTCCACTTCCCAATAGCACATCCCCTCCCATCCTTTTGCATTCCCTAAAACCCAGGAGAGAACTAGGCATAGAAAGGGTGTTCAATAAATGTGTGGGTATATGTGTATGAGCCACTTATAAATTGTATGATGAGACTGGAGGGATACTCTTTTAGTGTTGGTGGACCCAATTCCAACTTTGAGGGAGGGAAGTCCCCTACCTATAACACCAAGTAATTATCGAACACCAGCAGGCTGTATGAGAATTCAATTCAGTCCTGATGCTATCTACCCAGAGATAGCATCAGATTCCACAGGTTAAGGGCTCAGTCCTACAAGACTGTCTTCCATCCCCACCTCACAAGCTAACACAAGCCCCAGGCCATTACCTGTGCTTCTGACCCATCAGCTGTAGATCGGAAGTTCTAATGATCTCCTCCTTAGGTTTGGTTCATTTGCTAGAGAGAGCAGAACGCAGGGAAGCATGTTTACCGTTTACTAAAGGATATGAATCAATAGCCAGATGGAAGAGATGCATAGGGTGAAGTATAGGAAAAACGCGCAGGGCCTTCATGCCCTCTCAGAGTGCACCACTTTCCCAGCCTCCACCTGTTTACCAACCAGGAAGCTCCCAATCCCAGTCCTTTTGGGTTTTTATGGAGGCTTCATTACATAGTCATAATTGGCATTCAACCCTCAGCTCCTCTCCCCTCCCCATGGGTGGAGGTTAGGGGGTGGGACTGAAAATTCCAACCCTCTAATCAGGTGGTTGCACCTCCTGGCAACTAACCCCCATCTCCCCTTCTCTTGGGTGAGGTACAAAAGTCACTTGTATTAACATAACAAAAGACACCTTCAGAGCCCTTATCACCGGAAATTCCAAGGATTTTAGGAACTGTGAGCTTTAGGAAGACCAAATACATGTGAGAAATATACTTTGATCATCTGAATGCCCACACATATATTATAAATTACACTATCACAGACAGTAAACCAAGAGAAAGAGGAACCATTCTACTGTCATCTGTACCACTAGCTTCCTCTGTGAGCTCAGGCAGTCTCTTCTCTTCTCAGCATTTGTTTTTTAACCCAGGTAATCTCTAAGAATCTTTTCTGTTCTGCTAGTCCTGCTTCACAGATCGAGGCCCCACATACTCCCTGTACAGCCAGATCAACATTCTCATTCCCTTGTGTGTTCTACTTTGTCTGTCCTCTCAGGTGAGGAACTGGAGTGTGACAGTGGGTTCTCCACTGAAATCTCCACAGCAGAAGGGAAGCAAATGTGTAATGCCCTTTGATGCCACATAATGGGCATTGGGTCTTTCAGTCCCTATTCCTCAGAGTGGACAGCTAAGGCACAGCCAGTTGGCTATTTTATAAGCTGGTCAACAAGTTTCTCAACTTAGGAAGTTGCTTTTCTCTTTCTTCTCTCAACAGGGAGGGGTTGGGACCTGCCCCAGGTGTGGGGTGCTCCCCATGTCTACCTTATGCACTAACCCCTCAAGACTCATATTTAGCTCTATCCAGTCTTGGCGTGTGCACCTAAATGGCCAGTGACCAACTTTCTGTCTGACTTCTGTTTGTACTCAAGGTGGAAATGAGGGTCCCACAGGCAAAAGGTCTTCCAATTCTGGGGCTGTTTCCAAAAATAAGGTTACTGTGATACCCCAGATCATTAGGACAGAGAAATCACAGTTGTTCACTGGCCTTCCACCTCCTGGTGGCCACTGCCCAGTAGACTGCAGGGCCCCTGAAGGCTGTGTGATGAAATGTGGTCCTCATGGTCCTCTCCAATATTTTTAGACTCACCATAAAATAAACTGCCTCAGGATGCCACTTCCCTCCAACACCTCCCAGGGCTTTCAGAGAACACTGGTGACATACAGATGGCCCCTGAACTTTCCTCCCTCAATTGCTGTTTCCTAGAAGCTCTGCTTTGGAACTTTGCCTACGTGCTTCAAAAGTATCTTTCTCTGCTCTGGTTTTAAATGCAAAAGCTATAAAAATTTGCCAAACTTTTTTTTTTTCCATTTACAGGCAAAAAAAAAATTTCATGTGTATAATTTCCCCTCCCCTCTCCTTTATCTCGTTTATCTCTACCATCTCTTTTTCTTCTCTCTTTCAACTATTACCTGAGCTCAGGGATCTGAAATTCTTTAAAGAAGGAATGGCAATCCTTTAAAGAGGAAAATTGATTGTGGGTGTGGGAGGGAAGATCACTGCATTTAGATCTTGGCCCCAAGATGCCAGCCTCCTAAGAAGCTTCGGTTCTTGGCTACTGGGTGTCCTGTACTGACATTGACCCACGTGGGTCTGCACCAAAACTTGGGACCCCACAATAATTTAAACCTGGCAGCAGCTTCTTTGCTGTTCTTCATGAGAAGAAACAGAATTCTGTTTCAGAATTTAGACCTAGAAATTTGAAATGCATGCATTTCTGGGTTAATGGCAGGCTAGAGGGGGTTTGGGCAGAAAGTGCGGGGAGTGACAGGTGTGCAGAGAAATGGAAATTAACTGGAGCTTCCTGAAACAGAATTGAATGTACAGAATTAGTAAAAGGACTGAGTGATCTGGTGTGGCTGACACCCTACAATGGTGGAAGGAGACAGTGAAGAATTAGTTTCTATAGGGGCACACTACCCAGCTGTTGGTTACCTTTGTGCATTGTGTTCTTCATTGGATAAGCAAATTGTAACCAGAAGGTGAGCCCTTTTGGAGAATCAGGTAGATCTATTGTTTACCTGTATCCTCCTAAGCTAGGCAGAGGAAATGTACTTAGACTTTAACATTTGACACGCTCAATTCACTTCATGAAAAAATGTTTTGATCAAAGTTAAAAAGAGATTTCCTATTATAACCTTGTTCTATTCCCAGACTCAGAGAGCAAGGTCCCAAACTCAGAGACTAATGACTTAATGGGCAGCTGTTTCTCCCCTACCTGAACCTGATACATAGAGTTGTTTCATTGTTGTTGTTGTGTGTGTGTGTTTTTAATTAAAAAAATTTTTTTTAAATTTTAGAGACAGAGAGAGAGAGAGAGAGCATGCAAGCCCAGGAGGGTGGCAGAGGGGGGGAAGAGAGAGAGAGAGAGAGAGAGAGAATATCTTAAGCAGGCTCCATGCTTGACATAGGGCCCAATGTGGGGCTCAATCCCATGACTCTGGGATTATGACCTGAGCAAAATCAAGAGTCCAACGATTAATCGATGGAGCCACTAGGTGCCCCTGGTGGTTGTTGTTTTAATCTACAACTCCTTGCAAAAAAATCTTGAAAATATTTCTAAATTAAGTTTCCAAATCTAACTCCAGATGAAGTAGAAAACTTAAACAGGCATAGCATTGTAATCCATGTAAAATGTTTTTAACAAACACCACCAACCTAAAAGGAAAGTGGCCATAGGCCCAGAGTTTTTTCAAGTGAATTCTTTCAAGCCCTCAAGAATAGATTTTCTAGGGGCACCTTGGTGGCTCAGTTAAGTATCCAACTCTTGATTTTGGCTCAGGTCATGATCTCATGGTTTGTGGATTGAGCCCCATATCAGGCTCCTTGCTGACAGTGCATAGCCTGCTTGGATTTGTATCTCTCTTTCTTTTCCCTTCCCCCTCTTACAATTCTCTCTCTCTACTCTCTCTATCAAAATAAATAAACTTAAAAAACAAAGAATAGATTTTCTAATATCCCATCTAAACTATTCCAAAAGATAAAAATGAAGTTGCTATACATTTTTAAAACCAGAAAACTTCAATACTAAAATAGAAAACAGAAAAAGAAAGCTATAGGTCAATCTTACTTGTGAATATCCACTCACGAACACCAAATATAATATTAGCTAATTACATTTAGCTACATGTTAAAGGTACTACATTCTACCACCAGGTTGAGTTTATTCCAGAAACAAAAGGGTGTTTCCATGTAAGAAATCAATCAATGGAATACAATTTTTATTAGGTGAAATAAGTAAAGCCACATGGTCATTTCTTGAGAGGTTGAAAAGGCATCGTCACAATATCTGTTTCTATAACAATAAAAAAATCTTTTAGGAAACCTGAATAGTAGACAATTGTTAACATGGTTTTATAAAACCTGAAAACAACAATAATTAATATATTTCATAGTGAAAGCTAAAATAATACTTCTTAAATGCATAATGACTACTCTGTCTTCATTACTAAGACTTTTAAATCATAGCCAGATGGGGAATCTAGTGTCTTCTTCCATGTACTTCATCAATGTTTTTGTTGTTATTTTCATCTCTTTCTACTTTCATGAAAACTCTGTTTGAGCTGAATTGATGTTATTGCACTAAATGTAATAGATTAATTTGGGGAAGAATGGGAATATTTATGATATGATCTTCCTAAGAATGGATTGCTCTACTTTTCCATTTATTTAGGAAGCTTTATAATTTTCCCCACAAATTTCATAAACACGTACTGTTATATCTAGTCCTGAGTAAGTATTTTTTTGTAATTTTATTGTGCTGTTTTATTTTATTTTAAACAATACCAGCAGAAGCTTTATTTTTTAAAAAAATGTTTATTTATTTTTGAAAGAGCACCAGCAAGGGAGGGTCACAGAGAGGGGGACAGAGGATCCAAAGTGGGCTCCATGCTGACAGCAGTGAACCCAGTGTGGGATTTGAACTCATGAACTGTGAGATCATGGCATAAGCCCAAGTCAGATGCTCAACCAACTAAGCCATGCAGGTGCCCCTATTGCTATTTTAAATGGGGTATTTTTTTCCTGTTACATTTTAATTAGACATTGTTAATTTATAAGACTATATGAGTCTGCTAGGGCTACCATAACAAAATACCACATACTGGGTAGCTTAAACAACAGAAATTTATATTATAGTTTTGGAAGTAGAAGTCCAAGTTCAGTGGGTTGTCATGCTTGATTTCTTCTGAGGCCTCTCTCCTTGGCTTGTAGATGGCCATCTTGCACTGTGTCCTCACGTGGTCTCTGCTCTGTGCGTGAATATCCCTGGCATTCTCTTTATGTGTGTTCCAAGCTCTTCTTGTTACGACACCAATCATATTGGTGTAGGGCCTATAGTAACAGCCTCATTTTAACTTAATCACATCTTTAAAGGCTCTGTCTCCAAACATAGTCACATTCTGGGTTGCTGGAAGTTAGGGCTTCATTGTATAAATATGGGGTAGGGGGGGACACAATTCAATTATAGCAGTACTTTCTAGGAGCAGAGGAGAAGATTTACACCTAATAATTATTATACAAACATGGGATCAGACCACGACAAAGACAATTATTTATTCCTGAATGTTAATCTTTCTTATTAAAACTAATAGTTTATAATATATTCGCGTTTTAAAATGGACCATCACATTGTCTGGAAATAACATTTCTTCTCATCCTTTCCACTTACTATTCCTTATGTATACACTTTTCTAGCCTTATTGCATTGGCTACACTTTCCAAGGGCAATGGAATGATGAATAGAGCCAGTGAATGTAATCATCCTGATATTTTCTTTGACTTAACAAGGGCACATCCAAAGTATCACATTAAATGTGTTCCCTGTGGTTTGGAATAGATTCTATTTAACAAGTTAATACAGTTACCTTCCTTTCCTAGTGTAACCAGCTTATTGAACAGGCTGGATTCAGCACTATTCTGGCAGAAATAAATTTTCTCTCCCCCCCTCCCAAGCACTCTTGATTAATTTAGCTCTGATTATAGTTCTTTCCTGCTTGGGATGAAAGCATAGTCAGATTCCCTAGTTTTGCCAGTTGTCTCAGGTCATAAAATGTTCTCCAGCTACTTTAAGGTTATAAATGGTCAAGTCTAGTTTAATAATAAAACTCCAGACTTTAATCCAACTTAAAATTCCCCTGCTGTACATGGGGTGCATCTCAGGCTGCAAGCTCCACAGTGAGAGAAAGAGGCTTGGATGTTTCCTCACTATTTCTTCACTATTCCTTTTCTCAGACTCACCACTGGTATTTGGGCCTTTCCAGGATTGGTCTAACATGGGAGGAAGAAGTTAGCAAGTCTTCCTTGACTGTCATTGCTATTCTCTGGATATAGTGGATGTTGAAAAGCTGATGTTCCTTTCCTGGAGTGCTTTCATAGCTCTTTGAAGTGACCCTCTCAGTGGGTTTCTTGCATTTAGATATTTTCAGTCAGGCAAAGTCTTTACCACCCGGTCTTTTATGAGGCTACCCTCAGGCTGCTGGTTTCCAGTGGTCCACTACCCTCTAGGGATATCCTCACGTCTTCCATCAGCCCTTTCAGACAGGGTTCCTTTTCGGATGGTCCAGACTTGTTTCCCTTCTGTGGGACTTTAAGATGGCCCATGAGATACACCCTCTCATCCCTATTCTCACCACACTGGGGAACAGGAGCTTATCCCATGAAGTATTATCTCTGCTACCTGAGTCACCTCAGGATACAGCTTCTTGCTTTTAGACTTCCCAAGGCAAACACCCATGATAGGTACCAGTCATAAATTCCCAAATCAAAGGACACATTCAGATTTTTCAGGTGCTCTTTTTTTTTTTTTAAGATTTTATTTTTTTAAGTAATCTCTACACCCAACGTGGGGCTCAAACTTACAACCCTGAGATCAAGAATCTCATGTTCTACTGACTGAACCAGCCAGGTGCCCCTTCCAGGTGCTCTTTTGAAGGTCTTCGCATTGGGTTTGAGTGAAGATGAGCATCTTCTTCCTTTTCCCGATGCATGCATGTCAGATTACATGGTACAACTGTCTGATTTTTCATCCTTCTCAAAAGGACAGAAAAGGAATTTGATCATCCCTTTTCCAAGTCTGTCAGTAGTGAATTGAGCAGGTTGCTTTTAGAATGTGAAATACTTAAAATTTATTTCTCTTTTCTAAGTTTTTGGGGCTTCAACCCTAATCCAGCGACAACAGGAAAGATCTAATATCACATTCTGTTATGCCAACATTTTTTCTGTTTAACATGAATGAATATTAAATTTTAAATGATTATCTTTATTTATTGAGATGATTATGTAATTTTTCTCTTTAATTATTTAATGAGGTTATTTATATCTGTATATTTTCTAATGCTACACCATTCTTGTATTCCTGGGGAAAATTCTACTTGTTCATGTGTTAGTTTTGCATATTGCTGCATTTAACTAGTTAATATTTAATCCAGAACCATTATGATCATACTTATAAGTTAGGTGGCCTATAATTTCTTTCTCTTGTACTATTCTTATCATATTTTTGTGTCATGGTTATGCTAAGCTCAAAAAAGATCTTGGGGATATATCTTTCCTTGTCTATATTCTGAAACAATTTGTCTAATAATTATTCTTTTCTTGAATATTTTTGGTGGTCTTACAAAGTAGCCTCAGCTGTATGTCTCTATGGAAGAGGTATTTCTGACTACTGACTCAATTTCTCTTCAATTTTTTTTGATAGTTATCAGTCTATTGAAGTGTTATCCTTTCTTCAACGTTTTTTTTTTTTTTTATTTTTTTTTTATTTTTGGGACAGAGAGAGAGACAGAGCATGAACGGGGGAGGGGCAGAGAGAGAGGGAGACACAGAATCGGAAACAGGCTCCAGGCTCCGAGCCATCAGCCCAGAGCCTGACGCGGGGCTCGAACTCACGGACCGCGAGATCGTGACCTGGCTGAAGTCGGACGCTTAACCGACTGCGCCACCCAGGCGCCCCGAAGTGTTATCGTTTCTTTAGTAAATTATTTTCATTCATATTTCTTCCAGAAAGTTGTCAATTTCATCTAAAATTTCAAATTAATGGTACAAAGTTATTCTCAGAAAATTCCAAGATTACTTATATCTCCCCTGAATCTCTATAAACTTAATATAATTCTTAATATAAATATTCTTAATATAATTATAAATATAATTATATAATATATTTTTTTATTCTATTTTGTTAGAAATGTGCCATTTTTATGCATTCTAAAAATGAATGCATTTTCTCTTGTTGATCATTTCTGTTATACTGAATTTACTTTCTATTTGTTAAGTTCTTTTTAATTTTTTATTGTTTTTTATTTTATTTTATTTTTTTAATATATTTTGTAACTTAAAAAATATATATACATTTATTTATTTTTGAAAGAGAGAGAGAGAGTAAGGGAAGGACAGAGAGAGAGAGAAACACAGAATCTGAAGCAGGTTCCAGGCTCTGAGCTGTCAGCACAGAACCTAACGCCAGGCTCGAACCCACAAACCGTGAGATCATGACCTGAGCCAAAGCTGGACGCTTAACCGACTAAGCCACCCAGGCACCCCTCTGTTTGTTAAGTTCTTATTTTATTTTTTGTAAATTTCTGGTTTGTTTGAGTTTTCTGCTCTTCCTATTGCTTTTTTTTGAGTACCTATAATTTTTATTTTCTTGTTTTTTAATAAATCATTTGACTGTATAAATTTCCTTCTAAGTACACCTTTATTGCAAACCACAAGTTTTGATAGGGTGTGCTTTTTAGTCACTTAGTTGTAAATATTTCATTATTTAGACCATTGTTTTCCACTTAAATCCATGAGTAATTCAGGAGTGTGTTTTTAATTTTAACACACATAAATTTTAAAATTATTTTTGTAAATTTTTGTTTAGTGTTTATTTTTGACAGAGAGAGAAGGAGAGAGAGAGAGAGAGAGAGAGAGAGAGAGAGAGAGAGAAAGAAAGTAAGTGGTATGGGGCAGAGAGAGAGGGAGACACAGAATCTGAAGCAGGCTCCAGGCTCTGAGCTGTCAGCACAGAGCCTGATGTGGGGCTTGAACTCACGAACTGTGAGATCATCATCTGAGCCGAAGTTGGATGCTTAACCGACTGAGCCACCCAGGTGTCCCTAAAATTATTTTTAAATGTCATTTTCAGATTGAACAGAATTATGTTTAGATGATATGATCCTTTATGATCTCAAGTTTTTATTGTATTTTCAGTCTTTTAGGGTCAATATGTGGTCAATTTTTATAAATGTTTCAAGTATACATAAAAATAATGTCTATATTTGTTACTGTACAGGATTCTGTATGCACCTATAAGATCACAGTTTTAATTTTATTGTTCACATATTCTGTGTTCTCACTAATTTTGTATCCAGTTGATTTGTCTGGATCTGAGAGAGGTATATTAAAACAGCCATTTTGAATAGGTGATGAGTATTTAAGAGGGCACTTGTGATGAGCACCGGGTGTTATATGTAAGTGATGAATTACTAAATTCTACTCTGAAACTAATATTACACTGTATGTTAACTAAATGGAATTTATATAAAAACTTGAAACAAACAAAAAATAAGACAACCATTTTGAACAGTTTGGATAGTTTGACATGATGTGCCTTAAAATGGTCTTCTTTGGGTTTATGATTTTTAATTTTCATTTTTCATTTAGCATCTTGTTTCTGCAAATTTCTGTCTGTCATCAAGTTTGTATGTTAGACTGTTTGATTCTATCTAAAAGATCCCTAAGGCCTTGTTCTTTTTAAATGTTTTTCTTTCTGTTCTTCACCTTGGATAATTTCTATTACTCTTTCTTCAAGCTTACTTATTTATATTTTTGCCATGTTTGTTCAGCCATTAAATTCATCTAGTGATTTTTTTTCAGAATTATGTTTTTCAGATATAGAATTTCCTCCTTTTTTGTTCCTATTTATATTCTATGATTTCTTATTTCTCTGCTGAGATTTTCATTCATGAAAATTTGCTCTTTTACTTCATGAGCATAATTACAATGACTTTAAAATCCTTGTTAGTTCTAACATCTGGTTTATCTCAGAATAGGACTCGACTGATTTTCTTTTGAGAATGTACTCCTTTTTCTTTTTCTTTGTGTGTTAGATTTTAAATATGATGCTTATATCTGAGTGGCATGCAACTTTGGAATTACGTGAAAGTAGGACATATTTAAAACTTCTGTCCTGGGCTCTTCTTCTAAAGCTCTGCATTCCTGGGGAGATGGTATGAGAACATCATAGGCTATTATTCTCTCTCCTCTAGAGAGGTAACTCATGTCAATTACATATGCTTATGATGTGACTCTACTGTGTGTGTGTAGATATAACTTTTAAAAACCATTTGTGTGTTGCTATCATCGTTGAGGATTACATAGTACTTTCTAGCATTTACATCACAACCAACCTGAAGGTAATACATTTCCCAAATGTCAAAAAGTTGGCCTCAAAAGAAGCCGAGAGACTATCTTTAAAATCATGATGTTCATATACAAAGGGAGATTTGCTTTCAGTTTTTGGAAATTCAGCTTATGACATTCAACTTCTAAATGTCAATTATGCATCAAAGGGGTGAAGCCAAAATCATTTTCACTTGCAGAGGATACTGCCAAATACTTACTGTCTTATCTAACTGAATAAAGAAAATAATGCACTCTTATCAATTTGCTGCTTTTGTGATTTTAGCTAGAGGATTTCTTTGTGATACTTCAATATAGTACCTTGAGGTGACAAATTTTGGCAGAAGACACTATTTCTATGTGAAAAAAAGTCTGTTCTCTTTCCTAGTACTTTCTTCTTTATACTGAAGTTGCTCCATTAGACTCTCTTATTTCCTTAGAAAAATATTGATAATTATCTAAGCTGGATGATGCCTATAGAGAATCCATTATACTAATTCTTTGTACTTTTGCTCATGTTTGAAAATTTTCATAATATGAAGTTTAAAAAAAATACTTATTTGTGGTTAAGAAATGGAAGATCCTATTAAAAATTCCAATGAATTTCTGGAGGGAAATGGTTCTTAGTAAAATGGTCCAGAACGTAGCATTTTGGGCATAACTATGAGCTTTGGAGACTGCCAAATTTGGATTCTGATTTTGTGTCACTTTGGGAAAATCAATTAACCTCTCTGTTCCTTGGTTTCCCCCTTTTTCTTCCTCTTCCCCTTCCCTTTCATTTTCTTTTCCTCTCCTCTCTTTCTTATAGAAGTACCAAAGAGCCCTCAATAGTTACTGGATAAAGCACTAGATATGACATTAGATAGCCTGACTCTAGTTTCAATTGTGACTCTAGTTTTGTCATTCTCAATATGTGAACTTGGCAGCTGAGGGCCAGTTTCCTATCTGTGTAAAGAAAGGCTTAGATTGAATGATGTCTGAATCTCTTCTCTGGAATACAGATGTTGAGTCTCTATGTGGGCGACCAGTGACAACTTTCTTTCATATCTGGATTCAAAATGAAGCAAAAGAATCAAGAAAACAAATGGAACAAAAGAATCAGTGGCTATAGAAACAAAACATCGCCTATAATAAAGACTAAGTGGAAAGATACGGTTTGGTGTGAGAAAGATCCTTTGGGTTTGCTAATGATTTACCCATCTAGTCACGGGTCACACTGGATCAGGGAATCCTCTCCATTTCTTTGATGAGCAGCAGAGAACACGTGCCATTTGACTGCATTCTGTCCAAAAAAGGTTAAGCAGAAGTATATGTGGGTCGGCCAGAAAGTCTTCATGACACAGAGCGATACACCCTTTTTCCTTCCTGCCTCTGCTCTCCTGGGTTGAGCTTAGGATGTTTGGGGGTTTTGAAGGCATTTTACACTATAAAGCTTTTCATAATATCTTTTGATTATTCTTTTTAATAACCTGGGATCTGTAGTAATATCTCTCTTTTCATTTCTGACAGAGTATTTACATTTTCTCTTTTTTAGATCAATCTTGCTTGGATTTTTTTCAATTTTATCACTCTTTTCAAAAGGCTCAATTTCTTGATTTGTTGATTTTCTTCATTGTTATTTTCTATTTCATTGATTTCTGCTCTTTATTATTATTAATTTAATTTTTTAAGTTTATTTCTTTTGAGAGAGAGAGAATGTGTGCATGTGCAAGCAAGGGAGGGACAGAGAGAGGGAGAGAGAGAGAGAGAATCCCAAGCAGGGTCTGTGCCACCAGCACAGAATCTGATGCAGGGCTCAAACTCATGAACCACGAGATCATGACCTGAGCCAAAACCGAGAATCTGATGCTCAACCAAGTGAGCAACCCAGGCGCCCTGGGGTGATTAAATTTGTTCATCTTTTTCTCTTTAGAGGTGAAATTTTAGATCATTAATTATAAGCCCTTCTTCCTTTCTAATCCATGCATTAAAACTGTAAATCTTTCTCCCATAAATTTGAATATTATATTTTTAACATTATTGTGTCAAATTATTTCCTAATCTTCTTTGTGATTTCTTGCTCAACACATGGACTACTTAGAGTTGTGTTAATTCTTAGAGTTGTGTTAACTATGTTCTAAACATTTGTGTGTTTTCTAGATTTTTTTTTGTTATCAATTTCTAGTTTAATTTCAGTGTTAGAGAGCATACTGTGTATTTCCTGATGAGAATTGCATAGTTTAGAGAATGTCTACTTTGTAGTTCTTGAGCTCAGTGTTCTAAATGTAATTTAGGTTATATTGATTAATGATGTTTTTCATATCTTCTGTATCCTCACTTATTTTTGTGGACATATTCTGCCATTTACTTAGGTATGTTTATATCTGAAATTATGATTGCAAATTTCTTTTTTTATTCTGGCAATTTTGTCTTGTATATTTTGAAGATGTGTATTAAATACATATATATTTAGAATAGTTATGTCTCTATCATAAATTGACTTGTTTTATCATTATGGAAAAAAAAAACACTTGTAGCTCTATTAATGCTTCTTGCCTTTAAATAATTTCAGTCATCCCAGCTTTCTTTTGACTAGTGTCTGCAGAGAGCATCTTTTCCCATTCTTTTATGTTCAATCCAGGTATATTCTTACATCTAAAGTATGTCTCCTATAAACAGTATATGGTTGTGGGTCTTTTAGATTGTTATTCAGTATGACAATATTGCCATTAAATTGGACTATTTAATAAGTTTACTTAAATTTTTAAAAAAATATTATTTATTTGAGAGAGAAAGAGAGAGAGAATGTGTGGGGGAGGGGAAGACAGAGAGGCGGGGGACAGAGGATCCAAAGCAGGCTTTGTGCTGACAGCAGAGAGCCTGATGCAGGGCTCAAAGCCATGAACCGTTAGATCATTACTTGAGCTGAGTCAGATGCTTAACCGACTGAGCCATCCAGGCACCCCTATACACATATTTTTAAAACCACAAAACGCTATAACAATTTTTTTGCAACGTTAAGAGTTGAGAGTCCTTGGGGCGCCTGGGTGGCGCAGTCGGTTAAGCGTCCGACTTCAGCCAGGTCACGATCTCGCGGTCCGTGAGTTCGAGCCCCGCGTCAGGCTCTCGGCTGATGGCTCGGAGCCTGGAGCCTGTTTCCGATTCTGTGTCTCCCTCTCTCTCTGCCCCTCCCCCCTTCATGCTCTGTCTCTCTCTGTCCCAAAAATAAATAAAAAACGTTGAAAAAAAAAATTAAAAAAAAAAAAAAAAAAAAAAAAAAAAAAGAGTTGAGAGTCCTTTATTTTCCCCCCTCCCCGAGTGTAACCCTTCTGAAGCCTCTCACTGCTTCTTTACATTCTTTGCTGCCTTATAGGATCATTTTCCCTTTGCTGTAAGAGCTTTCTTTAATGTCTTATACTGTGGGTCTACTGGCAGAAAGTTTTGTCGACTTCTGTCTGCCTGAAAATATCTGATTTCTCATTTACTTTTGAAGGTTTTTTCTGCTAAGTTGAATTATAGGTTGGCAGTCTTTTAGCTCTTTAAATATATTGTTTCACTGTCTGCTAACTTCCATAGGTTTTGCCCAAAGGTCTACTATAATTTGTATCATTGTTTCTTAAGGGTTATCTGTCTTTTTATCCTCCCCTTTGGTGGCTTTTATAATTTTCTCTGTGTCTTTGGTTTCCAACAGTTTCTTCTGTGGATTAATATCCTATATCAGTTATGTAAAATAATTGGCCATTATCCCTTTTGCTCTATCCCCAATCTCTTCTCTTTCGGGCATTCTAGCTACATGCATGCTAGACCATTTGGCTGTGTTCTATGCATCTCTCAAGCTTGATTCTGTTTTTTCTTTTTAATTCATTTTTCCTCTGTATTTAAATTTTGATAATTTCTGTTGACCTGTATTTTAGTTTATTCTGTCCTCTCCTCAATCAGGTATGCTCTGAAGCTCTTCCAGTGAGATCAGATGATCATAATATGAGATGATCAGATATAAACATGTTCCAAGTTTACAATGTCCATTTTGGTTCCCTTTATAGATTTTAATTCATGATCTATTGAAATTCTCTGATTTTATTTTATTTTTGTCAATCTTTTCTTCTAATTTATTTAGTGAATATATAATAATTATTTTTCAAATCTATCTCTGCTAATTCCAACAAGTGAGTCATCCATGGGTCAGCTTCTGTTGTCTATTTTTCCCTTGATTATCAGTCACATTTTTATTTATCACATTTTTATCCTTCATATCTCTCAATTTTTAATTACATGTTGGACATGTGCATGAAAGAAACATGGATACTGAGTTAATGTTATTTTTGTCTCAGAGAGGGCTTACCCTTCTTTGTTAGGAAGACAGAGTGAGGGACTGATTATTCTGATTCCATTAATAATTGAACTTAGGCTGGGTTGGGGTTTTAATTAGAATCAATTCATTTTTCATTTCAAATTTCATGAGTGTTAGACATGTCAGAATTTATTTCAGGTGTCTCTCAGGATTTGGGAGTGTAAGCTTCAAGACCCAATAGGAAATCTTATTCTGCTTTTCCAGTGCAGCCCATCAGGCTTCCTCATTAGCCTAGCACTTAGTTTCATGGGGGAAAGTGGCTCTATGTTTGAAATTTAAAATCTCCAGATTCGAATTCATCCTTCCAGCCCATGCAGGCGTGAGAAGCTCTGCTGGTTTCTCTTTTTATCCAGTAGAATTCTGCTGCCTATCAAGCATGATCTTCACCCCGTGCTCAGACTCAGTAAATTCCCCTAAGGTGGAAAACATCCCTCAATCTCTTCTCACCTAGGAAGCCCTCACTGGAATTGAATTTTTGTAAACCTCTTTGCTCTCACAGCTCTCCTGTGTCTTTTAAGATTATTTTTGTAATTTATCAATTTTCATTGCTTTTATGAGGTGAGTAATGATCTATCCCTACTTTCTACATGCTAACCTTAAAGTGCAGGACCCCTATCTTACATTTTAAAGTGACTCAGAATGGAAATCATATGATGAGCTTGGGGAATTTGTAAGTGTGTTAGGCAAAATCATTTCCCCCCAACCCCCAAACAATACTCATATCCTTGCAACCTGTGTAGAAATTACCTTACATGGCAAAGGAGATTTTCCAGATGTGATTTAGTACCTTGAAAGAGGAATTATCCTAGATTATTTGAGTGAGTCCAGTATAATCACAAGGAAAAGGAAGGCAGCAGAGGCGATCAGAGTGGTGAGACATTAGAAGTAATCACCCCACCACTGCTGGCCTTGAAAATAGAGGAAGAGGGCCCTAAACTGAGAAATGCAGATGGCCTCCGGAAGCTGGAAAAGGCAAGGAAATGAAATCTTCCCTAGATCCTTCAGAAAGGAACACAGCCCTGCTAAAACCTTGGGATTTTATCCCAATGAAAGTTGGACTTCTTACTTATGGAACTATAAGATAATAATTATATTGTTTTATGCCACCGGGTTTTTGGTAATTTGCTAAGGCAGCAATAGGAATCTATTACAGTAAGGTACGAGTCCAGGACCAGGATAACAGTTTCCCTGGACTGCCTAATGCTGAAATTTTTTATAAGAGTGAGAAATAATCTTTCAGTCTTTTTGAGCCACTGGCATTTTAGGGCACCCTATGTCAAGCAACCAAACCTAATTCTAACTCAGCAGTGGCCTCCTTTTTAATCCATCCCCCCTGTATTACTGATTCCACAGTCCTCCTCTGAGTCTTATCATCTCCATTCAAACTTTCTCAAAAATTTTCCTCTCCATACATTATCTCATACTATTTCAATTTTGTCTCTTCAACTTATAACACTTCACCTGTTATTCGATTGTAACGTGACCTCCAACCTACTGAATAATTTACTTTCTCCCATCCACAGGTCTCTCCTTTCATTACTTCCCTTTCTATAATGCTTAACTTCCACATACAAATGCCTTAATCATCTTCACAATATCCTGATTTTTTTGGCATTATTCTCTTTATTTATTCCTGCTGGCAAAGCCTCTACCACTGCTAAATTCAAACATCTCTGTTTGATCTGAGACTCTAGCTGGAGAAAAAGATCACAGCTTAACAGAGTGTGGTGTGTGTGGGGTGTGTGTGTGTGTGTGTTCCTTACTGTGGTCCGGATCTGCATATATATTTGCCACCTTGGCATCTACATGTTGGTGTCTTCAAGTACTCATACTCAAAATGCCCTAAATTGAGTTTGAAATCTTTATCCCACATACCTGCTCCTCTGCTACTGTTTCCTAGTTCAGTAAGTGGTACAACCATCCATTTAGTTGTTTGTCTAGAAACCTGGGAGTTACCTTGATACCTTTCTTTTCCTCCATAACTCATCAATGTACCAAATGCTGTTGAGTCTACTTTCTAATTATATTCCACATGCATCCATGTATCTCCCTCCATAATGCAAACCCTTTAGCCAAGCTTCTCTCATTCTTTACCCATGTTTCTGCATAGTCTACTAATTCATATCTCTGTGTCTACTAGTTCCACCCAATGGCAACCACGCTTACCAAGAAGCCTGGTTGTTTTCTTTGACTTCATATTACAAATAATAATAACAATAATAATAATAATAATAATAATAAAAGATGAAGAAAATCAGACGGAATAATAAAATGAAAACCATATAGAGGTACTTAGGTGTATATGTGTGTGTTACTTTGAAATGGCTCAGAAAAAAAATTGCAAGCATCATGACATTTTGTCTCTAAATACTTCAGCACACATGACCAGAAAAATAAGAACATGCTCCTACATAACCAAACACTATTTCTATACCTAATAAAATTAAAAAATAATACTGTACCATAATTTAGTAACTAATCTATAGTAAAATTTCCTATATCGTCTCTAAAATTTCTTTTATCGCCATTCCTGATGAAGCCAGGAACAAATCAAGTATCACTCTTTGCATTGATTATGAGTCTTTCTAAGGACTCAATATTGAGGATTTCTTTTAAAAACCTCTCCCATCCCTAACCCCACATATACCTTGTTTGTAACATTGAATTTCTATCCAGCTGTATAGTGTAATGTTCATGCTCTAGACTTGCCTCTTTCCTCACGTTGATTAGGGAATTTTTTTTTTAAAGCAAATTTGATCCACAACACTCTTGCTTCAGCAGTTCCCATTTGCATTTAAAACAAAGTCCACAAAACTTGGTGAAATTAGCAGAAACCGTGGTGACCTGGCCTGGCCTCCCCACCCCCACACCCCCTACTTCACATGCTCTACTCTCTTCCTATTTATTCTTTTTCAAGCCCTCTGGCCTACTCTCTGTTTTGCAAATACGCTTATCTCTTTCCACTCTCAGGACACCTGGCATCGTTTCACTGGGAAGCTCTTTTACCCCCACGTTGCCTGCTTGGATCCTATTCATACTTCAGGTCCCAAACGGAGCAGATGTCTTCAGACAAGTCCTTTTTGACACACCAAACTGGGATATACCTCCCTTTGTGTATGTTCTCAAAGGTCTCAAAAGTTTCCCTCCAAGGCACTTAGCACAGTTTCATTTAATTCGTTGTTACCAATGATTTCACATCTATCTCCCTTACTGGACTAAATTCTGTGAGAATAGGGGCCATTCCTTTCTTGTTACCTTTGTTATCCCCAACTCTCATCACAGAGTCTAGCTCATAGTAGCTAATCAAAAATTTGAGCAGAGGGCATCTGTGTGGCTTAGTAGGTTAAGGGTCCAACTTTGGCTCAGGTTACGATCTCATGGTTCATGAGTTTAAGTCTCTCATTGGGCTCCACACTGACAGTGCAGCCTGCTTGGGATTCTCACTCTCTTGTCTCTCTGTGCCACTCCCCTTCCTGTGCTTTCTCTTTCCCTCAAAATAAATAAAAACCTTAAGATTTTTTTGAGGAAGAAACCTCAAATATGCTGAAATTACTTTGTCTATAAGATGTGAATAATAATAATGCTTGCCCTACAGGCTTTTAAGAAGTAAACAAGAATAAACCCTATAAAGCCTCTAACATAAAACCTAGAAAATAGAAAGAAACCAGGAAATGCAAATTCATGGAATCAAAAATGCCATTTTTCAGAGTTACCAAAGGTTGCATATGTAGAGATCATGTGCCATTTGTTTATGAAAACTTTATAATTTAATAGAATGTTCACAATCTTCTTTAAAATGTTTTTTAGGTTTCTTTATTTATTTTGAGAGAGAGAGAAAGAGAGAGAGAGTGCACACCAACAGGGCCTGAACTCATGAACCATGAGCGCATGACCTGAGCCGAAACCAAGAGTGGGACTCTTAACTGACTGAGCCATTCAGGCGCCCCGACAATCTTTTAAACAGAGTAGCTGTTCAACTAAAATGAGTATTTCAATTTCTCTTGTTTGATGAGCTCAGTTGTCATACAATCCTTCTTTAGTCAGGATTTCAGAAGAAAAACCTGTAATTTGTGTTAGGAGAATAAGATAGAGACAAGAAAGTAGGAGATGGTTTGCTATTGCGTAGTTTAATTAATTTGTGTATTTATTTGATTGCCAGGATTATGATATTCATGGCAATTCATCAATGAATGTATTCATTAGTTATCTTGACATGCAATTGCCTTATCTCTTGGAGAAAAATAACACATTTCAAACTTAATTTTGCACTGTGTCAAAATCTCTTTTAAAGTTGAATGCTCAGGGATAAATTAGCGCCTTCTGAAGACAGACATGCTGGATTGCACACCGTTGCTTCCCTTGATTTCCCTCTCCTCAGATTGGAGAATTCTGTAGGTAGCCTGATGGCGTTGCTTGGCACCAGGGTACAGAATCCCAAGCACATGGAACAGTTAAAAACCAACTCCCATTAATGATTTCATTGCCTCAACTCCATTTGTAATATAAATCCTTCAGAGGTGCTTTCTATTCTTAGAAGAAAAGTCACACGCAGGAGGGTGCGTCACCTTCGCAATCAGCACCCCTTTTAGCTCCTAATGTGGAACATATGGTGGTTGAAGAGGTTACAGAGTTACAGAAATGTCATTACAGAATTTCTCTATGTTCACATGTATCATCTGTCACGTAATTGTTTGTTTTACAGCCCATACCTATAATGGGCTAAGTGGGGACTATTTATATCAGTTAACAATGAGTGCCTTTAATTAGTATTTCATGCAACTGGAACATGTTAAGAAAGCTGACACAAATCTGGCTGGGTTGGGAGATTCCATGTGAATTTCATTATGGAATTGCTAAGATACTTCAGCTGCACAGGTACCAAGGTTTCTTCAGCTGCCATAAATGCTCTGGAGGTTCAGCATGTATGAAAATGACAAACCATCACATTGGGTCTCACTCAGTTGATGGACATGTGGAACTTGTCCACTTTGTACCCAAACCCCAAATTCCTCATGATAGCCCATGCAAGGGCCTGCACAGGCATGCAGATAACATGTTACAGAGCCCATGCAAACCTTGGGAAAGAATGCCGGAAAAAGAAAGAATGAGCAAAGCCTTTGTGGTACAAGTGCTTAGTGTTAAGTGAGAGGTTGGCAGTTGGATAAAGTATTTTTGTTAACCATTTGCAAATGGCTTCATCTTCCCTATTCTCATTTTTAGACATTTTCATTGATTCAAAGACACTTCATCAACATCCTGGATGCACTAAAGCAAAACTGGGTTTAGTAGACAATGAAGACATAGTTACATGTCTAGACCTATAAGAAAGCGTCTCCAATTAAAATATTGAAGATAGCCATGTCAGCAAGCCTTCCTTTAATTCCTTTGAAAAGGAATCCCCATATACACCTACAATAGAGGTTGGCGGGCCATTCTAAACAAACTCTGAGCAACTCCCTGTAATGTGCCCTCTCTCCCTTTTAGGATTTTGTGAGGTATGCACAGTGTATTCAATCTGTCATCTTGGTTTACAGAACTAGACAACATTTTCACATGTTGATCTCAACTTCAGAAAGAATGCTAATTGTTTTGTCAAATGAAAATGAATTTTTAAACAGTGAAGTTACACACACACACACACACACACACACACACACACATAGATGATTTATGAGTTGGTGGGAAACGATCCTGTGTTTTTGACAGTGTGGTCAGTGTTACTCACAGAAGTTAGTAATATGCTTTACAATGTTTTCTGTGAAACCTTTAAAGTACTGTTTGTGGCAATTTATGGACGTTTTCTTGTGGATATATCTTGCCATCGGAGGCTGCTTATGTAGGCCAGGGTGTCTTTGCTTGGTAAATATACCCAGACTACCGAATATCTCCATCATAGAAAATCCTGGAATCTGAACCACTAGAAAATTACTGGCAGGTTTCTGCTTCCGGTTAATTATGTTAACCCAAAGTGCACATATTAGGACAGTGGTTGCTAGTGAACTTGTATCACCCTGCCTGACAACAAACTCGAGGAGGCCTTGTTAATTACTGTCCTCCTCTGTTTCATTCCCTGGGATAGTAAGGGGGAAAACACCTAGTGCACGTGTTCTCACCACATCTTTGGCCGTGACTGTCTTCTTGAAAGTATTTTGCTATGGATTTAATTCATTCTCAGAGAAAGCCATCAGCTTCTCTATCTGTGTCAATCGCTAGATCTCTGTATGAAACTGTATCTACTCCCACATCTATCTACTAGATTGACATCACTCTGGATCTTAATGGTCTCACATAAGAACAAACAATTGATTGTGAATTTTTAATACACTCAGCAACTTTTTTTTTTCTGAAGCCTTATCCTAATTATGTTTGCTATTGCATTTAAATGATGGTTATCATCTTTCAATGTTCTGCATTTATATAGGGTGTGATTCTTATATTTCTTTTTTTATGTAAGTGGTATCCATAATAACTTTTACACTATTCATTTCCATTGAAATCAGATATGGATATGACTTTCCTTTACTTGTGTATTTTCCTAATGTCTTTAGCATTTAACACAAATGCTTTGTTTTCTCTACAGAGTCATATTAAAAGTTTAAGTCGACTTTGAGGTTTTATTAAGGGGATGTATGATATCTTGCTGCCTTTAAGTCAAGTTAGATAATATAGAACAAAACAAAATAGAAATATTTCACATACAGAATACATCCAAGGCCTGAATTGAGCTTTTGGGGCTCTGACGTCATTTTAAGTCCCCCGCTTCCCTTGAGAGCTCCTCCAGGGTCCATGTATTCTCATTGGAAACAAAGCCTGGGGTTGCAGCCTGCATAGGATGTTATCTGAGTTTTATTGGGTTTCTGGGGACATCAAATAAATGCCACCATCAAACTTGCTGACTGGATGCATGCAAAACATCCAGTGAGGGGAAATAAGCAGGTAATACCATCTCTGAGCTGGGAGTTCCTGTTCTGGTGGAGGAGAGTCCCTTAGTGGGCAAATGGACCCTGGGTTAGCATAGGAGAGGGCTGCAGAAATGGGGGTCCACCCAGGAAACAGACCCAACCCACTAACCTGAATGGATTATGGGAAATGGCAAGGGGGATGAGATATACGGGGGGCTGTGGCTCAGGATGGTAATGGAGGTCGCCGAGGAATGAGCTCTGCTGCTACAGTTGATATGATCTTCCAGCAAATGGGGTCCATTTGCATCAAGATGGAATCTTTGCTATATGCTGACCCAACCCAATGGGAAAAATTGTCAGGATGTTTTTTGGGAAACCTTAGGCAAACTAGAGGATAATGGTGCCATGAAAAGTCTCTTAGCAACTATTTGTTTGAGTTTTACTCCATTACTAGGTTCTCACCAAACAAAATATTCTAGGCAAATGCGGATCAAGATAAAAATATGTGCTGGGGCACCTGGGTGGCTCAGACAGTTAAGTGTCTGACTTCATTTTGGCTCAGGTCATGATCTCATGGTTTGTGAGTTCCAGCCCCACGTTGGGCTCTGCACCGCTTCAGATTCTCTCTCTCTCCCTCTCTCTCTGCCCCTCCCTCACTTGCATTTATTCTCTTTCTCTGTCTCTCCCTCTTTCAAGATAAATAAGTAAACTTTAAAAAAAGATAAAAATATATGCCTGCAAAGAATTAAAAATAACTATGATGGCACATAGAATAACAGAGTACCTTCTATCTAATGTATCATCTGTATTAATAAAATTCAAAGACTTTTAATTCTGAAATTACTGAGAGCTGGATAATGGACAAGTTTGTTTTCCAGGTAAGGCACGAAGAGATTAGAATATGGCTAATCTCTTCATACTATCTTATTGAATAAGAAAATTGAACCATTCTAACTTGTTTCTTTTGCATGCATTTCTAAATGTGCATACATGTCAACTAGATCCAATTGGAAGGAAGAGAGTATAGTAGATACCAATAAAATCCTTTGCCAGAAATAGTCATTAGAAATACAGTAGCTTATAAATTAAATATGCTTAAAGTAGCAGAAAACTATGGCAACCAGTGTATTATATGAGGTTGTATGATTAAATCAAAATGTGTGGATTCAATTATAATTGCAGATGTAGGAGCGGGTACATTGGCAGACAGACTTACCAAGTTCAGCTTGCAAAATAAAGTAACAAAAGCTGGAACCACACCATGAAAAGAATGTCTTTCTAATAGCATGCTGCCCCAGGAGAATAGTTATTGGGAGGTGGAGAGGGACTAGAACAAACCAGAATATGATTAGATATGATGTTTGGATGAATCTATGTATAGTTACAGGAGTGCATAACAAATATTTGAAAAACCAAGTATAGCAATGTCAATAAGGAACGCCCTGCAGGTTAGTTATTCAGGTGCTGACTTAAGACAGCAAAGCTCACCACTGTCTTTGCCACTCAGCTGGAATAATTTGTGACACTCCTGTGAGTGCCACATAGAGGGATATGTGTGTGCCCACACTGATAGATGTCTTCCTTGATGGTATGCCCTGTTTGGGCTGGTAAAATCAGCAACCAGTTGGGTTACCAAAAGACTGGTTTGCTTAATTGAAACCTGAGTGCCCAATTAGGTTAAGTAGTATATTAATGTAGCACCACTGAAAAGACAAAAGGCTTAAAAAAATTAAGTTACTTCCACAAGTTCACCCAGCATCAGGGCCCAAATCCAGGTCTATCAGAGTCTGGAGTCCAGGCTCTTTCCTCCTCTCTGCTGCTTCCCGGAAGGCATCGCTTCCCAGATAGTCCATCAACCATAGAACTATAGAAAAAATGTAAATGAAGAATGTGGTAGACAAAATAATGGCACCCAAAGACATTCACATTCTAATTCCTAGAACCTGTAAATGTGTTTCTTACATGATAAAAGAGACTTCACAGATATGATTAAATTAATCACCTTGAGGGGTGCCTGGGTGGTTCAGTAGGTTGAGTGTCTGACTCTTGATCTCGACTCAGGTCATGATCCCAGGGTTGTGGGATGGAGCCCTACATTGGGTTCCATGCTGAGCACAGAGCCTGCTTAAGATTCTCGCTCTTTTCCCCTGCCCTTCTCCCTGGCTGGTGTGTGCGCTCTCTCTCTCTAAAATAAAATAAATAAATAAATAAATAAAATTTAAAAAAATAAATAAATAATTAAGCATCCTTTTATGAGGGAATTATACTGGCTTATCTGGGCAGGCCCAAGGCACAAGTGTTCTTATAACAGGGAGGCAAAACTTCAAAGTCAGAAGATGAAGATGTGAAGTCTGAACCGAAGGTTGGAGTGATGGCTTTGAAGAAAGTAGAAGGGGCTGTGAGTTGAGGAATATAGCTGGCCTGTAGAATCTGAAAAAGGGAAGGAAGTGTTTCTCTCATAGAACCCGCAGAAGGAATGCAGCCTTACCGGCACCTTGAACTTAGCTTAATGAGCCCCATGTTGAATTTCTAACCTGTGTATAGAAGACAAGAATATTTGCATGGCTTTAAACCCCTAAATTTATGGTGGTTACACCAGCAATAGGAAGCTAATACAGGAAAACCTCATTGAAATTAAAATGTAAAAGAGTTCCATAGAAAAAAATTCCAGGCCAAATTTATGCAAATGAAATTCTAATGGTGATGCACTGAGAAAAATATTCTTGGACTTCCTATCCTCTGAGAAGCAGGTCAGATTGCATAGAATCAGAAAAGATCATTACTTACCTTCACCACATGTACCTTCCTCTGGACAGTAGGGATTGATCTGATCAGAGCGAGTAAACCAGTGCTGAGTCAGCAAATGCCAGGCCTGTGCCCTAACCTGGATCTGTCCCTCAATCAACTCCTCTTTCTTCACATGGACTCAGTGATGGTAATTAGCATGACTAATGGGGGTGGGGTAGGGTAGATCTCAGCACATTGTGTTCTGAGATGCTTTGTTATGTACAGAAATCAATAAATTTCACATGTGCAAATAATAACAATCTAGAAGATGTAATGAAAGAGAAAACCTATTTATCATAGCAATGGAAAATGAAATACTTTAGGAATAAATTTAGGAAGAAGTGTTCAAATCCTGTATGGGAAAAAAAAAAACTATACTCATTCTTGAACGATACAAAAGTAGACTTGAATAAATGGAAAGGTACTGCTTGTTTTTGCTTGGACATCTCAACATCATCAAGATGTCAGTTCTGTATAAATTAATTTGTAAAATTGATTTAATCACAATAAGGCTTCCTTAGAACTGGACAAGGTGATTACCAAAGTTTGTGTGGAAAACTAGGTCTGTAGGAATAAGTAGGAAAGCACTGAAAAGAAAGGGTCATGAGAAGGGACTAGCCCTCCAGATAGCTAAATATATCCCAAAACCTGATACTTAAAACTGCAATAGTTAGGTGTGGAAATAGACAGAAAAACCTGTGGCAAGAATAGGAAGTCCAGAAACAAGTGAAACCAGGTATGATAATGGTGGTTCCTGGGATCACTGGGGCAAAGATAAGCTTTTTATATCATTATGTTGGGGGAAACTGGACAGTCATTTGTAAAAAGATAAAACTAGATCCATTTCTTACAATATACACAGGAGCAAGTTCCAAAAGAATAAAAAATGTAAGTGTAAATAAAAAAGAAACTTTACAAGTATAGACAAAAAACATAGGTGGATTCCTCTATAACTTGGGTGTAGGGTTTCTATGAGGTTCTTTTGTTTCTTCTATTACTTTTGAGATTCCTGTTATCTGTTTTATGAAGCTTCTCATATGCCATATGTTTGGATTTAGTTTTTGTGACACAATCCATGAAACGTTTACTAGATCAGTTTGTTATATTTACATGTGTTAGTATAACTAATATTATATACATACATATACATATTTTGTCTTAATTCTGTCATCTTATGTTTTTAGTTTTTAATGCTTCCTTGAAATCCATTACCTAAGCTGACTGTGGCATAAATTCAGTTCTGTTTTTCTTTGCAAATAGTGTGACTGTCAATCAATAGACTCAGTAGTTCCTTAATCCCTTGAATGTTTTCTTTATTAGGACTTCAGTATATATTGGGTTTTTTTGTTTTGTTTTGTGGGTTTTTTTAATTTTTTAAATGTTTTTTAATGTTTATTTAAAAAAATTTTTTTTAACGTTCATTTACTATTGAGAGACAGAAAGAGAGCGTGAGCAGGGGAGGGGTAGAAAGAGGAGGAGACACAGAATCTGATACAGACTCCAGGCTCTGAGCTGTCAGCACAGAGCCCGATGTGGGGATCAAACCCATGGGCCATGAGATCATGACCTGAGCCCAAGTCAGACGCTTAACCGACTGAGCCATCCAGGTGCCCCAGTGTATATTGTTTTACTTACAGTATTCTCCATTTCAGAGACTCCAGTCACCCTTAGTTTAGGTTGCATATCCCCTTTTCTGATTGCTTTAAGTTGTAATATTCTCTCCCTCCATATTCTCTGGGATTATTTTAAATTCTTCCTACATATCAGAAATTCACTTTGAAGTAGTCACCTCTGTCACGACATATTTCTTTTTTTTTTAAGTTTATTTATTTATTTTGATGGTGGCATGTGGGGGGCAGAGAGAGAGAGAGGGAGAGAGGATCATGGGCAGGCTCCATGCTGTCAGCACAGAGCCTGATGTGGGCCTTGAACTCACAAACCATGAGATCATGCAACTGAGCCACCCAGGTGCCCCTGTTAACCTAATTAAATCTAATTAATTGTATTTTCTATGTCACAGAAATCAAAATAAATCCTATATCACAGGAAATACATATCACAGATATATATCTCTATATTTTTATCTACATATGTGTCTATATATCTTTGATATAGAAAATATAATTAATTAGTGTTAAGTGGTGTTTGGTCGTTGGTTTGTTTTCTTGACTCTAAAAACTCCCTTTTCATTTTATTTTTGTTTGAACATCTATCTCATCTCTGAAGTCATCTGGATTAGATCCTTCGTCTGTCTTTGGCATGTGGTGCCCCTTTGTCTCTCATATTATCATCAACCTCATCATCTTCTCTTTTCGTAACATATTTTCAAGCTCTCCCTGGCCTTTTTCATGCCTAAGGGGAGCAGCTCTGTCTAGCATTCTTTTCTTTGTATTGATACAATGTGGGTAAATTCTTTTTTTTTTTTTTTTTAGTGTTTTTTTAGTTTTGAGACAGAGACAGAGCATGAATGGGGGAGGGGCAGAGAGAGAGGGAGACACAGAATCCCAAGCAGGGTCCAGGCTCTAAGCTGTCAGCACAGAGCCCAATACAGGGCTCGAATTCATCAACAGCGAGATCATGACCTGAGGGAAGTTGGACACTCAGCTGACTGAGCCACCCAGGTGCCCCTAATGTGGGTAAATTCTTTTCAAGTCCTGTCTGAGAATTGTCTTTCCCTCGAAAGGTGAAGTTCAGATGGGTTTTTCTGTAACCTAAAGACCAGAGAAGGGAGAAGAGGGGTCAGCAGTTTGAGAAAACCCTCAGCCAGCATTACGTGTGGCCTTGGTTTGCAGTTGGATTCTATCCTGTCACCTTGGGTTTTGTGAAGCCATGTTTCCCACCAAATCCCACAGATAATTTTGTATAGAAACAGCCTCACGGCATTGTTTTATCCATTAAGCTTCTCAGTCAGTGCTCCTTGTAAAGGGTGGAAACAGGGAATTATTACTTCTATCCAAAAGACAAACAGAAAACTGAAAGATCAGAAACAAGGATTTGTTAATGGATGTCATTAAAATGTCACATTATGCCAAATGTTTTCATTGTTAAGTTTGATATTAGTAAAAAGAAAAAAGAAAAGAAAAGAAAAAAGAAAAGAAAAGAAAAGAAAAGAAAAGAAAAGAAAGTTCACTATACTTGAAGGGAACTGCACGCTCAACTTTCTCATTTTGTAAGGATTCTTGAGCTTGCATGATAATTATGAATCAGTCATTACAATTTTTAAATGGAATAAAGTACTTGAAACAAAAATAGTTCTAAAAGCAAAAAGGTGAAAGAATTTCCCAAAAGAATGTATGGGCAAAATTTGTGTTTAATGGGGGATGCGGGTGAATTTTAGCACGTTTGTTATCCTGGAGGGGAGATTCCAAAGATAAGAGTGTCTCTGAGCTGCAGGCATCATAAATGTCCCACCCAGTATTCTTGGGTTGCAGGTACTTTCTCTGTTCGGTCAAAAGACCCTGGATCCTCTGCTTCAGTCAGGAAGTTACGTGGTGTCATTCCCTTACCCAGCTTCTCCTTTCTGATGCCAGCAGCCATTTCTACATTGTCCCAAGCAAGCCAGGGAAAAGAAATGGCAAATATGTTGTACTTAGGGTGGCCCTGAATCTTTTGAAAGCCTGTCCTGTAGTTTTAACACATTATGGGTCCTGTCTCCCTGTGGGAACTAGGACTTAATTGTGTTTGTTTGTTTGTTTGCTTGCTTATTATTTATTTATTTATTTTTGAGAGAGAAAGAGAGAGAATGGGAGCATGAACAGGGGCATGTGGGGGCACAGAGAGAAGGAGACAGAATCGGAGCAGGCTCCAGGCTCTGAGCTGTCAGCACAGCTCAAACTCAGGAACCATGAGATCATGACCTGAGCCAAAGTCAGAGGCTTAACCAACTGAGCCACCCAGGTTCCCCAGGAATTAATTGTTTTAATCTTTAAGCAGCCAAGGCAACGTAATATGACTCCAGTGCCTGCCATTTATAGGCACCACCCCAGGCAGCAAGAATTGAAGAAGGACCTCGGAGTGAAATCTGTGCTTTTGCCACACTTTTTGCATGCTGGGGAAGAGGACACTCCACGTGGGCTCTCTTTTCCTGTTCTGGCAGGATAGCGGAGCGTGGTGCCTGGGGCTTCCAGAGGCAGAGGTGGCAGGGGTCCTGGTGACAGCACCTGTGGTGCAGGGCCCGCGGGGGAGGGGGGGGGATGTCCCCTAGCACCTGCACGTGGAGATAAGGAGACCCCACTTTCAAGCGGTTCAGCAATGTGCACGGGTGTTGTTCCAGACTGCCTAGCAGCCAGTCTCATTCTGCGGCTGGCTTCCCTACAGCTGCTGTGGGTTTCCTTTAGGAAAAAAACTTCCTCCTTAAACGGGCTCAGAGACTGGCTGCACTCAGATTTGGGCGCCTGCGATAAGGGTCCATCATGTGAGGAGGACCAGGTCCTCCTGGTTCTCAGCGTGCTGCCTTCCCTACCTGCTGCAGCCTATTTCTCTTCCCTTTGTATTTTCTCCGGTTGCCATTACTCTTCATTGCTCTAGACAATGGCTTAGGCTAGGGCTGTCAGATTTACAAAATAAAAATACAGGCTGCACCACAGATCGTGTGACTCGATTACAGGAAATGTCCAGGTGGACGAGTGATTACAGAATGTAGATTCCTGTTTGCCTAAGGCTGGGGGTGAGCATGTGAATGGGTCCTCGCTTACCTTCCAGCGATGAAAATGTTCTAAACAGAAGTTGTGGTGATCGTTGCACAGCTCTGCAAATATATTAGAAACTATTAAATAGTATACTTTAACTGGGTGAATTCTTGTATATGAATTATTACTCAATAAAGACATCAAAAAATTAAGAACCTAGTTAAATGGGAGTTTCAGAGAAACAAGAAATAATTTTTAGTACATCCCATATAATATTTGGACTACACTAAAAATTATTTCTTGTTTCTCTGAAACTCCCATTTAATTAGGTGTCCTGTATTTTCTCTGGAAAACCTACTCTAGATAGATATTTAGGTGTCCTTGCCTTCCTATCCCACTTCACTTCAAGTAAGGATTACCAGAATGCAAGCCCCAGAACCTGTTTTATTTATTATTATTTTTTTTAAATTCGGGCTTTTAGCTGCACCAAACAAAATCATGTGGACTCTGGAAACTTGTGTCTTATTATTTCAGTGGCCACCAGTCTCTCCTTTCTATGGCTGTTGTTTTAATTCCCTGAGGATCTGGTTTAACCATACTCATGGGGTTTTTTTTGCACAACCTCTTTCCACCTTCCTCAGTATTAGTGTTTGTAGGGCTGAAAAAATCCCCAAGCTCTTTATCTAATGTATCTCTTATATATCACTAATATAACTGATTGGAGGAATGTGGTTTTGTTCACTGGTCTGATTGATCTCCCTAGCACTTTTATCTAAACTACACAGTCTTGTGTAGTTTGCTGGCATAGTTCATAATCGTGGGCCTTCTTTGCCAAAGGGCCACCCTCTGCCACATGGTGGAAGGTGAGCTGATTGCTTGCACCCTGCAGAAACTGACCCCCAAATAGAGAGATATCAACAATATTTTATCTTTCAAACTCACTAATCAGATAACTCACCTCTTGACGGTGGGAAGGGTTGAGTTCAGGACTGTGCAGAGGGCCCCCAGATTACTGTCATGAACATTGTTTCATGTGAAAACATAAAGCTAGTGAAATAGAGATTTTTCTTTTCTTTTTTTTTTAATGTTTATTTATTTTGAGAGAGAGAGAGAGCACGTGCCAGTAGAGGAGGGGCAAAGAGAGGAAGACACAGAACCCAAAGCAGGCTTCAGGCTCCGGGCTGTCAGCACAGAGCCTGACACACGGGTCAAACTCACAAACCACCAGATCATGACCTGAGCTGAAGTCGAACGCTCAACTGACTGAGCCACCCAGGCGCCCCAAGAAATAGAGATTTTCTTGGAATTATAGCGACAAAAGGGGCTAAAATAAATCCAGAGAAAGATATATACTAGGAGCCCATTTTTGTACATATGTGTAAATACATAAATCTTTGAAACTAGAGGAATTTCTGCTAGTTTGCCTTTTAGGGAAATTGGGGGAGGGTATGGCATTGCAGAATATTAGTTTTGAATTAAAAAAAAAGGATAGGGGAAACTTTTAATGATTTTTAATTTGAGAAGGTGTAAACGTGGGTTTCTTTTTAATATTTTATGCAATAGATTCTTGTACAATGAAGTATCCTTTCCCAGCAGTGCCAAACATCCATGTTCTTGCTTCTCTTCCTGTTCCAGTTTGTGGCCTCAGAGGTGCTTACAGGTTAGTGTGGTATTTGCCATTGGCCTCAGTTGGTCCGTCTCTTAGGCATGCTGGGTGAAGAAACCATAGGGCTATCAGAAGATTTAGAAATCGATAGTCAATTCTCATACTGTCCGCATAAGCTTCGTCCTCTTTGGTGGTTACTGATAGATTGAAGCTTTTTCTAAGTTCCCAGTTCATGGACCCCACCTCACACTTCTGTGGGCAGCCTCATTCCAGGTTACCCCTCTTGCCCCCTGCATGTGGGTTTCAGGAAGGAGGGATTCTCCCTTCCTCATGGTAGCAGGTGGGTTAACTCAACTTGACAAATGCCTTCTCTGTCGTGGAAACAAAGTACCGTCCATCCGATTTCATGAGTTGAGTCTTCTAGGGAAAGATCTACCAGGCAGATTGATCTGGGAAGCCCAGAAAGACTCCCTATGAGTACTGTTTAGGCTTCCAAATGGAAGCCTGTTGCCTTTTCCCTTCCTTTTTTTTTTATCCTAATTCAGAACAGTTGCAATTTATGTTCAGTTGGGAAAACAAAAAAGAATTCACTAAATGAGAGAACATGGGTGTGAGCATACTCATGTTGCTTCTGCAATGGATATACAGAAGACCTCTGAGACTGCAGACAGATCATAGCTCTGGGTCTCCATCTCCTCACCTGTAAAACAAGGGGTTTGGTTAAATGGCGTTGAAGGGCCCTTCCAACTTGTAACATCTGCAAATTCCATGAAGCTGTATCTCTAGGGGCTTGGCCTCTGATACCTTAGCCCTTGGCAACTGCTCAGAGGGGCCTCGGTGTACTGTTGAGACAATATCGGGTGACATGCTGTCCCTATCTAGACCCCGCCATTGCTCTGACCAGCTTTGATGGTGTGCCCCAACTTAGAAGTTGTCCCACGCCTGAGCTCTGCTCAGCATTTTTTTTTACGAAGACTATTTGAGTGTTTCTGTTATACATCCTGGTTGCCATGCAAACTTGGCTCACAGAAGCCTGAAACAAACCCCAAACACCTCCTTACATACTTGCTTTATGACATTTTATTTGAATGCCAATATAACAAGTTTATAGTAAATGGAGGATATGGCAGGAGACTAAAATAACACCATAGTCTTTGAACGCTCTAATCTGAGCTTAATAATTTTAAGATTTTTAGACATTTGTAACTCAACCTATGGGCATAATCTAGTAGTAATGGTACTTGGGTAAAGATGTTATGCATGGAGCTCAAAAAGATTGTACTGGATCAAATAACACAGTGGTTCCAAAGGAAACTAAATCTTTTTAAAACCCTCAAACATCAGTTTAAACTGTTAAGTTTAATTTTATTTTAAATTCATGTTAAAGTAATTGCATCAAGCTGGGATTAGGTACCGTCTCTGACTCTCCTCTACCGAGTTAACCATTTCACGCATTAGAAATACACATAAGTTATTTGAAAGGGGAGGAGATGCAAAGTAGGCTGGAGGCTTCTGTCGACTTCGGTGTTGCATAAGCGATACCCCCAGGTGCTTCCCCAGCGTGGGACATCAGTCACCTATTTCTCCGTCTGTTGGAAAACAGAGCGTGCATCAGAGTGAATCGCTGAGTGGGGAGACCGCAAAACAGTTCTCAAGTCCTTGGACAAAGGGACATTTTAGCCAGTACCTTGCTCATTGTGAGTGTTCAAAGTTGGTTTGATGATGTTCTTCAGGCAATAATTCTTTGAGGGTGTGGCCTGATAGAGTAGAGAGAGCACTGGGCCGGGAGTCACCCAGACCAGGCTTGCAGGGCCTGCTCAGCCAGTCTCTAACATCCTAACTCTAGAAAGTATCTCTCTCTTAGTTTTAGTATTCCAAACCATAAAATTAGGGTGTTAATAAAATCTCAAGGGTCCTGTCAAAACCTGATGTTCTGAGCTTTTCCATTAAGCAAAACCCTTTGGAGGTGAGCGAGCCGCAGGGCAGCCATCCACAGGGAGCCTTGTAGAGTGGCTATTTCCCTTACTCCTTTTTGTTTTCCTGTGCCACCAGCTCGGCCACATCAGGGAGTGGCCAGGAAGTGCCCAAGTGCTCTGACTTGGGCAGTCTCTGGCTGCTGTGGGGCCAGTATCCATGCCATTAGGTGGGAAAAACAGGGAAACAAGGAAGGCCTATAATTCGGCTTTTTCTTGACAAACAGTCCTCCAGCTTCCCATCTTAGAGGCAGGCACAGCACCCATAGGAAGGGCTAGGAGGCTAAGAGGAGGAGCTGCTGCTGAGTTCGTTAGAGCCCGTGAGAGCAGACCAGCAAGAAGAGGGCATATGCAGGCTACCCTCAGGTGGGACTCACCAAGGCCCGCTCTGAGCGGACAGAGTGCAGCCAACAGAGAGTGAGGCCAGGAATGCAGGAGAGCAAATCAGGGCTGATGTCGAGGAATAGCCCAAGTCAGAAGAGAAGGGTACTTCCTGACCTGGGCCATTTGGGACCAGAATCCCATTCTTTCCCATGCATCTACTTCTGTTGGTCCCATGGCACAATATAGACATGAGGGAGCTCACAGAAGGGGGTCAGAACATGATGTTTATGCCGCAGGATCCCAAGTTCTAAGTGTCTACCTGTGCTGGACAGAGATCATTCCTTGGTAGCCAAGAAGAATTTCCACATAATTTCCTTTAGTGCTTATAAGCAGTGAATCACAGGAACTTACCCCCGAAACGCAGAGCACAGTGTATACACTGTATGTTAGCCAATTTGACAATAAATTGTATAAATAAATAAATAAATAAATAAATAAATAAATAAATAAAATAAATAAAATAAAATAAAATTTTAGTGCCTACATGTGATCTTGGAGGCACTTAGCCACTCTGAGACTTCTGCATCACATAGAATCCAAAATATTTGATCTTCTTTTTTAAACACAAACATAAGGATTTGAATTGGTAACTTTTTTCATTCTGTGGCCCTCAACTTAATTTTCCCAAATAACTTTTCTTCCGCTAAACATTGAGCAGAGTCACCTCTAGTGTGGCTTCAATATTTTATTTTTTTGGATTTATAAAATCTAGAAGAAATGGGATAGAAGTCTGATCTCAATTTCCTTGTTATGAATGGGGATTTTAATATATAAATGCATCAACAACAAGATTTAAAAATTTTTAAGATATGATATTTCAACAAATGGCATATATTTCATGTATCTATATAACTAAAGCTTTTTTGACAGGAAAAACATAAAATTATTAACATAGGGTTTGTTTAGATTTTTGTAACCAAGTGTAATCACCTATTTAAGTTAAACTCTTATTCCTTTGTTAAAATAGTTAATACTTATCCCACATATTATGTATTTGGATTTCTTTTGTGTGTGTGTGGACTCCGTTCTAAATTTAAACATAACTTGGGGCACCTGGGTGGCTCAATCAGTTAAGCGTCTGACTTAGGCTCAGGTCATGATCTCGCGGTCTGTGAGTTCGAGCCCCGCGTCGGGCTCTGTGCTGACAGCTCAGAGCCTGGAGCCTGCGTCCAATTCTGTGTCTCCCCCTCTCTGCCCCTCCCTCACTCATGCTCTGTCTCTCTCTGTCTCTCAATAATAAATGAACATTAAAAATTTTTTTTTAATTTAAACATAACTATTCAACTTTTTACTGATAATAATAAGATATGATTTAGTAATACTGATAATATTGATAGAGTACATTTAAAAACTTTTTTAAATGTTTATTTATTTATGAGACAGAGAGAATGAGTAGGAGAGGGGCAGAGAGAGGGACAGAAGTGGGCTCTGAGCTGACAGCAGCAAGCCCAATGCGGGGCTCAAACTCACGAACTGCCAGATCATGACCTGAGCCGAAGTTGGATGCTTAATTGATTAAGCCATCCAGGTGCCTCATATGCTTGGATTTCTTATGAGCTTGTTTGAATTTCTCCTCACAGTGTAGGGATCCAGGCTTAGATAACAGTGCTTTGTATTCCCTATAATGAGACACAAGACCACACTTAAACAAAGAATGAGTATTTTTGCAATGGACTTGTAGATTTGATTAATTTTATTCCTTACTGTAGAAATTAGCTGTTTTAGGGTCTTTACATATTTTATACGTCCTCTATAGAATATAATTCTAGACTGTTCTAGAAGAAGGAGACTATTCCTCCTTAAAAAGCACAACAAATGTTTCAGGGAACAATGCCACCCGACACCTTGGCACTTTGTAAATTAAACAGCTGTTAGTAAGGTCAGCTTTGGGTGCCTGGTGTGTGTCTGGGGGGAAGGGGAAAGTCCTCCGCCCTCAGAGAACTTTAAGTCCAATTAGGAAAATAAGAAGAAATCAAGAAACAGTTAAAAGTATGTTTGGGCTATGTAACATCCCCAGAAGTAAACCGTGCCCCTGCAAAAGGGTGAAGGGGGATAACGCTTATTTCTCCAGGCCCTAAAAGGCCAGCTTTGCAACTTCCCTCATTTTCTTCCAACTATTAACATTTTCCAGGAAATAAGACAAATTAAGCAGGAAGTTATGATGGTTAATTTTATGTGTCAACTTGACTGGCCACAGGGTGCCCAGATATTTGGTCAAACATTATTGTGGGTATATCTGTGAGGATGTTTCTGAATGAGATTAAAATTTGAATTCTTAGGCTAGGTAAAGCAGATTGCCCTGCCCAATGTGGGTGGGTCTCAGCTGGTCAGTTGAAGAGCTGAACAGAACAGAAAGGTTGAGTAAAAGGAACCCCCCCCACCCCCCACTCCCCCCACCCACCCTCCCACCTCCTGCCTGACTAAGCTGGGACACTGGGTGGGCTTCTCCAGCCTTTGGACTTGAGCTGAAACACTGGCTCTTCTTGAGTCTGCAGCTTGCCAGCTTTCAGGTCGGAATGTAGACCATCTGTGTGTTGCCCTGGTTCTCTGGCCTTTGGCCTCAGACTGAAACTAAACATCGGCTCCTGGGTCTCCAGCTCACCAACTGCAGATCTTGGGACTTCTCAGCCTCCATAATCATACGAGCCAATTCCTTATCCTGAAAGTACATATACACAAACCTACATATGCATAATACATACATGTATTTATGTATATGTGTGTGTATCTTCTATTGGTTCTTTGCCTCTGCAGAACCCTAACACAGGGGTCTTATCCTTTAGTTTATCAATATACAAAGCACATTTTAGGCAGCTGCCCAAAGAGAAAGAAAATTGGAGGGACAGAAGAATATCTCTCATTGCAATTAGGCAACCAATTCCAGTGTGGACCGAGCCTTTCCAGTTTTTCCAGCTTTTCCAGCCTTCCCAGCTCTGTCTGATAGTTCCCTCATTCTTCCCTAAGCCCTTGCTGTCTCCAATTGTCATTGTGTAAAGAATGTGACCATTCCTGGGGGCTTGGGTCAGCTGCCATCTGCAGCCTCACCAAGTGCTGTTCGGACCTCCCTCGTTTTCTCCACCACGTGAAAGCGGCTGGAGGCTCTGCAATGAAGGCCTCTGCCTGACTTTGAAAAGCACCGCTCCTGTTTCTCCCACCCCTTTGAGGCCGCGTATGTCCCATTCTAGTGCAGGCCTCCCCTTACATTCCCTACCTCGCTTTCCCAAAACCTTATTGAAGGGCAGTGTTGTGGGGGTGCACACACCACCAAGTTCTCCTGGCCTCCCAACACCCTAGCAGACTCTCATCTTCACCGACAAATCCTCCCAGCTGACAGCATCCTTCCTGGGGACCTTGAGTTCCTCAGGCCCTTAAAAGCTCACTTCTGGGGTTAGGGAGCCAGTGGCTCTCAGACAGTGGGACACAGCATCTAGGAGAGACACATTACATGCCGCAGGCACTGAGTTTGCACAGCAAGCCAGAAGTACTAGGATTTATGGAGAAACTGTCAGTTACAGAAGAGATGAGTCCCACCAGTTCAAAGAACTCACTTGGTCAACCGGGGTAAATCTAGGTTTGGAAAAGCCTGAAGCTTGTCTGATTTGGGAAGCCCTCTTAAAAAAAAAGAAAAGGAAAAAGAATTCAAAATTACAAAAACAAAATTAGATATGAAAGTGATATTTATTTGGAATAAGAAAAAAGAAACAAAAATTACATGTTTTTAAAAAACTGATAAATACCAGGGCGCCTGGGTGGCTCAGTTGGTTAAGCATCCGATTTCGGTTCAGGTCACGATCTCACCATTTGAGTTCAAGCCTTGCATCAGGCTCTGAGCCTGGAGCCTGCGTTAGAGTCTATGTCTTCCCCTCTCTCCTCCCCTCCCCCGCTTATGCTCTGTTTCCCTCTCAAAAATAAAGAAACCTTTAAAAAATTATAAAAAAAAACCTGACAAATACAACATGGATCACAAAATCCAGAAAAATAACAATTTTTAATAATTGCCTGATACATCTGCATAGTGGATTATCCCAACATTTTTGGCTACGTACTCTTTGATGACTTTTTCACATAAAAAATTTTGATAGAGAATAAAAAGATAACATAGTCTTTCTTCTAACATGATGGACCAAAACTTACTTTATACCATTTACAGTTTAGGCAACTTTATTTTAGTTTTATAGCTTGCTATTGGTAATACTGTAAATTTTTAAGGTTTAAGAAAACCTCCGTCAGTGTGTCTCCTATAAGAGTTAAAAGTTGAAAAAAAAGTTCCCACAGACTAGCTTCTAGCTCCAATTATGTGGTTTGGTTTGTTTGTTTGCACTATCTCCATCTTTCGGGCGGGGGCCCCTTTGGACTCACGCATATCCTGTTAGCACCTCTCGTCTTCACCTTCATGGTACAGTAGCTGGTCATTCGGCAAAGTGGGCATAGGAAGCCACCCGTCCGTGAGGGGAAGTGGCTGATAGAAAGTAAAAATGGAAAGAAACAGCAATCTTAACTAATCTCGCTTAAATATCTTGCTTTTCAAAAATATACAAAAACATGTGATGAGATTGTATATTGCTCGACTCCTGCCAAGACTGTGGAAAAGCCCTGGACAAACGAGGGGCCTGATGCTTCATATTCGCCAGCTTCACGGCAAGTCTCTCTCTGGACAGTCCAGCGAGTGGTGGCCTCAGACCCTGCTCTCGGGCTTCTTAGTAGTTATTCCTTATTTGCAGTCTGCTTTCCTGAGTCAGATGTCACCTTGTCCAGGAAGACCCTCCTTGAATGCCCAAGACCAAGCTAGGTGCCCACCCTGTGTCCTCCAATAACACCTTGTGCAATAGCACCTCTTTTGTAATACCCGCCATGCTGCTTTGCCACGGCTGTCTGTCTCCCCCAGTCGACTAGAAACTTTAGTAAGGACAAGGATTATGCCTTCCTCACCACCATGTCTCTGGTGCCTTCCAGTGTCTGGTACTCAGTGAAATTTGTGAGCTATACACTGAATGAATGAAAGAATCAACGGTTTCCCTTGTTGTCCACCATACCAATGACCCATCTTTTGTTTTCAGGCCCCTTTGGGGAATACTATGGCAGTGACTACTCATTCAACTCAAAGTTGACCTCCATCTCTGGAATTCATTCTTCCCAAATTTGTTTGACCCTTTGCAACCAGCCCCTGCCTCCTGCTGTCACCCCCTTCCTGTAGGCAGCCGGGGTCCATGAAATAAAAATATCTACCGCCCTTCCCTTCTGATGCCATGTTTTGCTCTCGTGCACTCTGTATTCTGCACACTATTTTCACGTATGTGTCATAAAGATCCTTCCTGTAAATTTGGCAATGTAGCATGGCACGGGTATTTTGTTCTGTATCACAGAAGAAAAGAAGCAGGAGGAGGAGGAAGAGAAGGAAGGGGAGAAGGAGAAGGATGAGGCAAAGAAAACAAGGGAGGACAAAGACGAAGGAAAAGTAGGAGGAGCAGGAGGAAGAAAGGATCAGGGGAGGAGGAAAGGAAGAGAGAAGAAGGAGGAGGAGGGAGGGGTGGAGAACTCAGAGCTGTGAAAGGATCTAGCCAACATCACGAAGGGACCTAGAATCAGTACGTGAGCTTTATACATCCCAGTCCAGGGCTCTTTGCACTACACTGTCTTTTTAAGATAATGCAATGGAATACCACACTGGGAACCACTTCTCTTCAGAGCTTTAAGAGAGAGTCCTAGAAGCCAAAATGGTAGATGAAGCTTTTTAGAGGAGATGGGATTTAAGTGGAGCCTTAAAGTTTGGATTCCCAGGGCAACAGGGACAGCAAACACTTGGGGACCGTTAGAACCCCTGCTAGGCATTCCTGCCATCTGCACCCAGTACCTTTCCTTTCCAAGAGTAGGAACTCACAATCATATCAGCATAGCAAACTAGCCAGTGTGCAAAATGCACTTGGAGTGACCAGATGGCTAAACTGTGTGCAACTTGTCTTTGCACAGGAACAATGAGCCAGTAATGGGGACATTCCAGTTACTATGTGTGGCTATGGCAAGTATTGAGTGTGCAGGTTGCTCGTTGCCCTTGGCCCTTCCTTTCTTCTACACATCAGTGTACAGCAGTAGCCTGCCTGCATTTTGCAACGGAAGATGGAGAAACACAATCTGCAAGGACAGTTGAGGCCCCCACAGGAACATAGAATTGCCTCGAAGTACAAGGGCTCATGAACAGTTTACATCCCCTTTGGAAATCCCCCTAAACTCTCTGCCTCACTAGTTTCCTGGTACAAGATCTAATAAATCTGTACACTCAGCTTAAACTTAGTGCCAGCCCTCATAATGGAACGATTACATGTGTTTTGTGTGTCAGAGACCTGACAGAAAGATTATCCGGCATAGTGAAGCAATCGTTGGGGTTTTGGCAGGGGAAGAAGGAGATAAATATGTGTCCAGGGGAGAAAAATGGCAGCTCATGGATTTGCTGCCTCAATGTCATTCAATCATTCAGCAAAAATGTATTAAGTTTAGGTCAACACACATTTATCAAGTGCTTCCTATGTGACAGGCATTGTGTTACGTCCTGTGAGCACAGAGGTGCGCAAGACACATCATTTATCCTTGGAGCTTGTGGAGAAGCCCATCAGAAGAGACAGGCATGTAGGAGGTGATTTCAGTATAATGTGCTAAGTGCAATGACAGAGGTTGTAACAGGAATGATGGCAGTAGAGAGGACGTTACTCAGCTCAGCCTGGGGTATCGGAGGAAGCTTCAGCAGGGGTCTGGAGGGATGAGTTGGATGAAAGGGGAGGAGAGTCCCAAGCACAGGAAACGACTTGAACAAAAGTGCAGGAGTGCAAAATATCCTAGCACACATGTGAGTTTGGAAGGACAGAAGAGAGAGGGATGGACATAAAGGGACCAAGTAGAAGAAGTGTGTTGTTACTAGACCAGGAAAGAAAAGATTGATGAGGGCTGTAAGGAATTCAGTCTATCAGGAAACTTACCAACTGGCCAAACTGCAAGTCAAAGATGCATTTAGAGTTACGGCAATCTAAGACCACAGTATAAAAGATACCAAGCTCCTTAAGAAGTGGTAAAGTGCCAAAAGTAAGGTAGAGAATTTCCTGGAAGAGGTTTGTAAGAGAATGAAGGACGTGCCTGGGGGAAGGGTTAAAGGAGGTATGATACTTGAGCAGAAGTGGATGATCTAGGGGCACCTGGGGGCTCAGTTGGTTAAACAGCCAACTCTTGGTTTCAGTTCAGGTCATGATCTCATGGTTTGTGGGTTCGAGCCCCAGGTTGGGCTCTGTACTGACAGCACAGAGCCCTGCTTGGGATTCTCTCTCTACCTCTCTCTGCCCTCCCCCCCCCCCCAACCAAATAAATAAATAAACTTAAAAAAAAATAGGCTTTGTATATAAAGCATTCCAAAAGGGAGCCATTGCTTCCCTAGTAGATCAGGCTCAGGAGGGAGTATGAAGACAGCCACCAGGGGCCAATTTGTAGAATTATAAGAAAGAGAAGTTATGGGCAATGCTTCTGTAGCTCCAATTCTAAGCTGTGTCCAAGAAGCTCCCCCTTCTTTAACAATCAATGCCAGTGTCCTATTTCAAAGTAGAAAATATGAATATGGCTCTGGATCAAAGAGAAATGGTAGAAATCTATTTGGAGAGGCCTGATACACACAGTGCTCAAAGGGGCCTGTTAAAGGGGACAACTACATCTAAGGTGACTTTACAGTCTACATTGAAAACCAAGACAATTTTGCATGAGATAAATGCTGAACAAGACAAGATGCCAGGAAAACTAGTGTAAATCAGGAGAGTCTAGGCAAACGGGGGATATGTGGTCCCTGTATCAGTCAGAGTCCAGTTAGGAAAACCATAACCATATTAGGCATTTCAACAGAGAGAATTTAGAAGAAAGAATGGGTTAAATGGGTGGAGAAGTCTAAGAAAGCCCAGTGGGAGTACCGCAGTAACACAACAGTAATAGGGGTGGGGAAACAAAGGCAGAGGTTGGGCTTATCGGAACCTAGAAGTTTGGAGAAGGGACCTTGCAGACCTGGGACTCAGCCCTCTGGGGAGGTAGCACTCCCTTACTGCTCCTAGAAGTCTCAGGAACTCAGAAGAAATCCATGGACCAGGGGCTCAGCTCTCCCAGTCCCTGGGAAAGCACTGCCAGCTGGTGATGGCACCTGTCTAGGGCACAATGAGGCTGGAGTTTGGGAGTGCAGAAAGAAGCTGGAAACTGGAACCACCTGGGGAGGCTGAGTGAAGGGCAGTCCTAGGGCGAGACTGACAGAAACAGTGAGAAGACTGCTTCCAGTCTCCCTCTGAGTCCACCTATTCACAAAGTCTAACAGCTGGGCGGAGAAAATTATAGTTTGCAGGCTCCCAGCCCCAGCACCACAGAGCAGGGTGTAGAAAGGTGGGTTGGAAGCTGAGTGACATTGGTGTAATAACTGACACTGCGGCTCTGACTGTATTTGTAGCAGCAGGCTTGAAAAATAGTCCTGATTTTGAAGAGGGAATTCATCTAAATGACCACTCCATTCAAGAAGTGACAAAACCATGATCTGGTCCCTGCAGAAGAAGGAAATGACATCGATCAGTTATTCCCTGTGTGCCAAGAGCTTTATAGATGTTGGTTCATTAATCATAATAACCTCAAAGAACAGGTGTTCATCTTGTTTTACAGATAAAGTTTCAGGTGGTTAAGTAACTTGCCCAAGACCAAGTAGCTAGTGAGAGGCAAGGCCAGGACCTGAAGCCCAGCCTTTCTGCCACTTCTTGGTCTTTTCTGTGGTAGAAGGTGCTTCTTTGTAGGGCTGAGACCCAGGATCCTGGATGGAGGGACAGTGGCTGGACCACTCTTCCACCAATGACCTCTTGACAGTTCGGGCCTAGGAGAACTTCTGTCCTTTGAGTTCTTATCTAGCCAGATTCTAGCATCACCAAAGGGATTTACTCCTGCCCAGTGCTGGCCTCAGTCCTGCCTGAAGGAGCCAGAACTTTGAATGAGCTCGCCACCTCTTGGAGGGAGCATCCTGCTGCAGCCACCCATAGATACATTGTGTGATGTCCAGAGAGTGTTTGCGTCTGTGTGTCTGTCCTTATGTTTGCATGTCTTATAAATTCAACCTTACTTAACAGGATGACATTCTTGAATAATAGGCTATTCAGCCAGAGAGCCAAAAATTGCAAAGGCAAGAGTTATTTTTTGGCTGAATCAAGTCTCCAGTCTTCACTGAAGATGGAAGCAAATTGTGCCTGCATTTTCTGGAAACGCTGACGCTGAGATGGGACCTTGTTGAGGAATTCACCAAAGCCCAAGGGAACAGAGAAGATAAATGCTACCAGGCGGCTACAACTTGAGCAAAATTCAAAAACAATAGAACATCAACTTGAGATCATAGCAGGCTATGGCGAGGGTGACAGAAAGCCAGGGAAATGACTTGGTGCCGAGACAAATGAGGACGTGGATAATGGGTGATGGCACTATAAACGCTGCTTTGAAGGGGAGCCCGAAGGGAAGGAGCACGGGCAGCTCTCTCTATCCAGGGACTCCAGCTCATCACCGAGGAAGAGGGAAATGCAGTCGTGGTTTGGCAGCCTGCCCGCCCAAATGCCCTGTTCCAGCCTTCCCCGTGGTTTCCCGGGGCGGCTTGGGAGGGCCAGGTATGGGTTTCTCCTGTCATGCCAGTGTTTTTGCAGAGAGGGCCTTGGGGTCTTTGGAAAGTGACTTAGCTGGAGCCACACGTCTGCCAGCATGGCAGCTGTTACCACTTATACCAGGAACATCTGGCCTGAAGATTGCAGTAAAAGTGACACTTGTCTACAGAGAAAAAATGTTGAAGTATACATTTTGGACATGAAGAAATAAGTAATGACATTTAATGTTTTCATAAAGCTGCTGCACTGAGCAGCAATCATCCAGAGCCCAGGCTCGGCCATCCATCGGTGCATCCGTATACCGCAGCGCGCCTGCCCAGTTCACCGAGGGCCTCCACCCCGGGATGTCAATGCCTAACACGGGCTTTGTCCTCTGAAGATGGAGAACAAAGGGAGACCCTTGTAAGACACCTCCCTTCCAGGCCTCCCTCACAACAATGGGGAGTAGGGAGAAAAATGTAAAGGGTACTTGCTAGATGTCACGAAACCCAGCTCGGAGTCACCGTCATGTTACTGGAGGTTCAGGTTTCTCATCTGTGAAATGGAGGTGTCAAAGATGATACGTTTAAGGCTCCTCCAAGAATTTATACTCTGTGCTTTTTGGAATAGGCAAATTCCATCATTTCTATGCCAATCCTGTAGGTTAAACATGATTCTTTCCAGACCCTGCTCTTAAAAGGCACATCTCCCTTGATGTGGTGATTCTTGCAACCCCTCCAACCTCAGAATAAGGGAGAGAGTCAAACGGGGCCAGCCGAAAGCCCTGGGCTCCTGGAGGAGAAAACACCTGGAAAGGGAGAGGATAGCGCCAGCACGCGCCCTGCTGACCCTGTGCTGCCCTGCTGACACTCAGCATGGTGGGCCCCGGGCCGCTGCACCTCCACTTAGACATCTTCTGCATTTGAGTTTCAAGAGGGAGTTGAAAGAGAAGCTGAGCACACTTGCTGAAACTCGGGTCCTTTTTGTTGGCAGAGTGTTGATGAGGAAGATACGATGATTATACTGAGTTGGGCAGAGATTGAGATAATGAAACAAAAGTGCATATTTAAGAGCCTTGGGATTTGTGAGAGATGGACCTTTTGTGTAATTTTAACATGCCATCCCTAATTGTGGATTCCTTTGGAATTTCAAAACATTATCTGTGCCAAAATGACTCATCAACTATGCATTATTAATGTGTAGATATCACCAGTAATGCATGTGTTACTGTGTAAGTTCATGTTTCACCAAAGAAGATCCTATGAGCCCCTTTTTATTTTCTTGTCAACTAGGAGGTGGGAGGTAGAGGCAAGTACCTTTGCTCCCAAAATACCGTCAAGGTCCGCTATATGTCTCGTCTCCCGTCTCCTCTAGCAAGCTCCGAAGCCTGCCTTTCTTGTAGAGAGGCTGTGCCCAGCTTAACAGCGGAAGCTCGGCTCAGGCACCCTAACCTCTGGAGACAGGACAGTGGCCACAGGAAAGGCCAGAGCCAGTTTGTTGGCGGGCCGGCCCACACTGCCTACTCTTGGGCCAGAGCAGGGTTTGTGGGTCTAAACCTGTGGTTTGGTGCTACCATTTTTCTAAGCTTGAGTCTGTGGCTCTTTGATTTAATTTGGTACATCCAGGAGCTTTTCCTGTCTATTCTAGAAGCAGAGATTAAATCCTGTGTCTGGGGCAAAGACAGCAAGCACAGAGCCTGGGGGTTGGGGTCTTGCTAAAATGCACCTTCCACGTTGGTAGTTTGGAGACAGGACTTGGGCTATGCGTTTTTAGCAAGTTCACCAGGGATGCCGATGCCACCATCAGACCACAACCTTGAGGGCCAAGTGTGCTTCATTATGAACTCGGGCTTTGAAATCAGACATAACTGCTTTTAAGTCCTGGCTCCAGACTTATGCAGCTCTGAAACGTTGGGACTAATTGACAGAAAGTGAGAATATTGTTGTACCGACTTCTCTGGTTTGTTGTAGGGATTCAGTGAGGTGATGCGGGGTGTGGGGCCCACAAGCTCACGAGAGGAGAGGGCCCTGGGAAAACTGTGTCCAGCTGCACCTTCTGAGGCTTCATCCCGCTCCAGGACTGCACCAAGGAGCCTTGGCCTCGTGCACTGGAAGGCTTCTGGACCTCACTTCTCTGTTAGCAAATCAAGAGTAACAGGAATGATTGTCTCCTCCTGGAGGCCCCACACAGAGTTCCTTCTTCACTGAAGTTACTCCAGTGGTGTTAGTGGTTGAAATCAAAGGTCCTTCCCATCAAACCAGGGGCCCTACAGATACCTAACTTAAGGAAATTAATATAAACACTTTCTTTTTCTTTAAAATTTTTTTTTAATGTTTATTCATTTTTGAGAGACAGAGCGTGAGTGGGGGAGGGGCAGAGAGAGAGGGAGACACAGAATCTGAAGCAGGCTTCAGGCTCCAGGCTCTGAGCTGTCAGCACAGAGCCTGACATGGGGCTCAAACCCACGAACTGTGAGATCATGACCTGAGCCAAAGTCAGATGCTCAACCAACTGAGCCACCCAGACGCCCCCGAATATAAACACTTTCAATGAGATATGTATGTTACCTTACCTACACACATGATCAGTGATTAAAATTGCTAATGCTCATGTAGAACGATTCCCACGGTTTTTAAAATTAAGAGACACTTGAAGTGAGTTTTTAACCGCCCCTCCCCAAATTGCAAAGTACTGTCAAAATGAAAGAAGAGCATTAAGAAAAAAGCCCTATTGGCTATGACCTGATGTCCTGACCCCAAGTAACACAGGGAATAATGAACTATTGTAGCGTTTCCATTCAGCTGTCTAGACTGCTTCTGTGTGGAGAATAACCATCAGTCCTATTACAAAATCTGGAATGTGCAGGGTGAATGGGCAGACCAAGGAGTCCCTACTTCGCCCACAGCACTTTCCTTCTCTGTGCAGCTTCTGGTAACACTCACAGAACAAACTATAGACTCTGCGTACCCAACTGTAGAGGGTAGTTTTGCTTGTCGGTCGTCTGGGGCATCTGTATTCCCAAAGGAGCTCTCCTGCCAGAGTGACCTTTTCTCTGTGGACTGAGATGAGTCTTTTTTTCCAAGACCCAGGCTGGCTCTCTCATGGGACAAATCCCACATGTGGGCAGTACAGAGCTTCCTACATCATATGAGTGTCAGAACCCAAGCACCTACCCCAAATCTCTCATCATCTACAACATGTGTGAAGTGGAATCTTAAAATTGAGGAAGTGAGAATGTCTTTGTTAATTTCCCAATATGGTTCTCTTCTCTTGCAAATAAAGAAGAGGGGGCTTACAAAAAGAAATGCCTATCAAGCACATAAGATACTTCAATGAAGAGCCGTTTCTTTGACTCTGGATAACTTTTCAATTCTTGGAATTCTCCAGAATCATACTCCAGAGTCATACTTTACCAATGGCCCTCAGTATATATCTGCTCAAAAGACCACCTACATGCAAATAATCTATGGAGCTTTTAAAAATGCAGATACTCAGGGCCCACTGCAGGTCTCCTAAACCAGAAACTCTGAGGATGGACCCAGAAATCTGCATTGTGTAAAGACTCTGGGACTGACTGTGCCACAGGATTGTGTAAAGCAGCTTCTTAACCCAATAGTGTGTTAACCGTGGGTTACCACTCCAGCAAGAATTAGCTGACTGGCCAGTCGCGAAACTGAGCTGTGGGATGTTCTCTTATCCTTCCTTTCCCCAGTGAGTGGGCTTTGTTTCAGGCTAAGACTCAGGTACCCAGTGTCAAGCCTTCTGCTGTGGTGTTCCAGGCTCCCAGTCACCTTGCTGCCTATGCAGGACCCCAGGCATTGAGAACCAAGCTTTTTCCATTCATAGGGGCTTTTTGCAACTCCCCTTTGGATATCTTCTCAGAAAATTAGGAAAGAAACAGGCCCCACTAGAATACGTGACTTTTTTTTTTTTTTAGATAAATCTTCTAAAATGTTTGTTACAGACCTAATTTTTGGCAAACCAAGTCATTACTCCTGAAAATTATTTATCCGGAATACACTGATAATAACACTCTAGTTTTAAATTTTCTCTCCGCCTCTTTCTTGTTGACATGCGATATGCAAACTAACACCTAATATACCAAAGGAACCCAGGCATTAGTCATTCAGTGAAGTGAAAAATCACATGCTAATATCTTTCCCTTTTTTTATTTTGTATTTGCTCAAAGTGTTTCAGCAGATGCTGTTATCATCAGAGGAAAGGTTCCCACATAGGGAATTGGAGGCATGATCCGCAAGGGGATTTGCCTGGAGCCATCTGGGAATAAAGGGAGCTATGGCAGGAGCTGGTATTGTCATCGTCCACACCAACTTCTGGCTAAGAGCGTGGAGGAAGGGTGCCTGGTCCTTGTGGTTGGCTAAAATAGGGAGTTTGGTTTCCTCCTCTGTGTAGATATGGCACTACACTGTCATGTGGCTCAGATCCACAAATATCACTTGTTCTCTTCCTATAAAGTCTGATTTGACAGAAATCAGAGAAACGGGGGTTCTTCTAGCAGAGGGATGGCCCTCTCACAGTTTGCTTGTCACTGTGGATTTGGTCAAGGGACTAATGTCCTGGAACATTCTCAGTTCCAGTCTCCCACCCTACCGCCTCCCTGAAGTCGGTACTTGGGTTTCTGTCATAACAGGTGGAGGAGGATCGCCACTTTTTAGAGCTGCATCCAGACGCCTTTCAGGTTCCCAAAGGGAATCTCTTCTTTCCCAGTTAGGCCACCATTTTGGGAAGCCAGCACGACTGCAGCATGATAGTCTGCACTCAGGAAGACCTCCTGCCTTGAACCCAAAAGAGGCATAAGCCCCTGATCTCTCAGTGAGTGTCCTCATTCATGAATCTAGGTGAGGCACCCCATAGCTTCACACCGCCTGGGGGAGAGCTGGTGGCCTTGGCAGTTCTTTGGAGTGTCTAAGTTGGGTCCCTTTCCTTTCTTCCCCTCACTGCAAGGCCAGGATAAGGAACTGGGAGACCCTACCTCTTACTGGAGCAAAGAGAGTGATGGGTCCTAGGTGAGCAGAGCCTTTTTCTAACCATCTGGGGCAGGGTCAAGGGGTCCATCTTTTCCTCAATCCCTAGCTTGTTATCTTTATATAGGTTCTCAAACATAAGGAAGGTGGCCAGAGGCCTGTGAGAGCAATGTAGCTGAAGCTCCCAAGGATCTCCTACACCCTACTTTCTTCTATAGGCAGAGGACAGACCAAACAGCATAATTAACAGATGTATTCTGAAGACTTCTCTCTTTCTGTCCCTATCTGAAAAGCTGGAGCTTTGATGGCAAGGAAGGAAAGCATCCAAGACGCATCTTTGTTGAACTCCTAAGACAGAAAGTAGTGGTTACCAGGGGCTGGGGGATAGAAGAATTGGGGACTTGCAACCAGTGTAAGTTCTGGAGAGCTGATGCACAATATTGGGATTATAGTCAACAGTACTGCATTATAAACTTCAGCGTTGCTAAGAGACTAGATCTTAAGTGTTCTCATCACAAAAAAGCCATGATAATTATGTAAAGTGATAGAAGTGTTAGGACTATGGTGGCAATCATATTGCAGTCTGTGAATGTATCAAACAACAGCTCGTACACCTTAAAGTTACATGATGTTGTATGTCAATTACTTGTCAACAAAATTTTTTTAAGTTTATTTAGTTTGAGAGAAAGAGAGAGAGCATCAGCAAGGGAGGAGCAGAGACAGAGGGGGAGAGAGAGAATCCTAAGCAGGCTCCACAGGGACAGTGTGGAGCTCCATGCAGGGCTTGAACTCACAAAACTGCAAGATCATGACCTGAGCAGAAACCAAGAGTCAGACGCTTAACTGACTGAGCCACCCAGTTATCCCCAAAAATTAAAAAAAAAAAAAAAATTAAAAGATGCATCTTTGATGCCAAGGAAAAGAGAGGGTGTAGCTATAATATTCTGTGAGGGAATTTAGACGGAAAGGGAGAAACAAAGGAGCTGGAATCTAATGGCTTGGGAGGAGGGACAGGGGTAGCAAGTGTCACAGGTTTAAGGGAAACCGATTGACGAAGCAGACCCCCTCTCTTCATTCCTATGGTCTTCAGAAAGCCAGAACCAGAATCGGCGGGATCCGGTACTGCCCAGCTCCCCACAGGGGCAGGAGGGGTGCAAGAACGGAATCTCCTCTCCTCACCTCTCAGGCAACCTGGGAGCTACCTGCAAGGTAGAGTAACCCAGCTTTGACGAAGACTGCAGAAAAGGCTCACAGATCCTGGCTCATCGTTTTTCCCAGGGCCAGAAACTAATGGTGGTAGATAGTTGCCAAGGATTTCGGATTACTTAAAAACAAAACAAAACAAAAACTCACAAATCTGGTTTTTGGAGCAGGGAAAACCAGAAACCCTGTGGAGAAAGGGAATCCCTCTTTTGTTTGTTCTTTGGAAGCGTAAGAGTGTGCATAGTTTTAAAGGAGTAAAGGCGAATTTCGTAACCCACAAAAGAAAATTAAAAGAGAAAGAAACCCACTGGTAGGTAAGATTCAATAAAGAGAATAGATTTGGGAGTTTTGGAGGCAAGGGCACCGGGAGATGCCACGTGCTCGCCAGCAGGTGGCGCGTTTTCTTTAGGATTGCTTCCTCGAATCTGCATAAAACTTCGCAGCCAGACAAGCTCTGAGTCCCTTCGCCGGAAATCGCTATGCAGATAATAACCCTCCAGTGTCTGGAAATGTTTAATTACCGCGAACGCGGATTCCTCCAGCGCCGACCGCCGCCGAAGTAGCCCGTTAAAGACGCAGCGCCGCGGGTATGGTAAGGTAATTCTATTCCGAAGTGTTTCACCCGGACTATACACAGTTCAGTTAACATAACTTTTCTTCGTCATCCTCAATTTGGTTAGACACTGCTTCGTTTCTAATACATTTATTTCCACCGTTGGATAAGAGAAAAAGTTCAGTAGTCTTAGAACATAGATTTGTTAACTGTCTAAAATAATTGACAACTCATACTTGTACAAAAAATCGAAACTCACCACACCATTCAAACGCATTTTACACATGCTCCTCACAATACAAGGCATTGTCATCATTTCATTTTACAGATGATTAGTATGCCCAGAACCCAAGCAATTTCACATGAATACCCGTGCTTCATACATGATCTTATAGACCAAGGGTAGATCTGTGTCTATGTGCATTGTTACATTTGTTAAGGTGACAAATCGTTACAAAATACGTAGGGTCTCATAAAGAACTTACGAAACGGGAACTGCCTGGAAACACAGCTCACTTTCCCTTTCAGTTTTGATACTGTAACTTGTCTGTCGCTGTCACAATAAACACCGGCTCTTGGGTTCACCTGGGATCTATTCTCTTAAGACTCTGGAGTTGTTTGTACGTTATCAGAGCGTGTTATCTGTACAAGTGTGTGTGGATGTCGTGTTACCTACCTCCCCCGCTTAAAAACTTTCTCCCCAAAGCTGGATTTTGACCTGATTGATCGTAATGGTTCCAGAGGAACTATTGAGCTATTACAATCCATCATCTAAATGATTACAGAGGGATACCTAAATCTCCGGATTATTTGAAAGCTCTGTACATGCGTAAAGGGGGGTCAAATGAGCAGAGCCCCAATTGTCCACAAAGTAGTTACGGAAAAGATTGCATTGGAAGCAAAAACTCCGAAAGTGCTAAGTAAATTCCATGTTTAAAAAATGAGGTCATTTTTGTGTGGCTGGGGAGTAGGGAGAAGTGGGGTTCATTTTTTTTTTTATCAAAAACACCTCAAAGCGATAGAGGCCATGTTCTAGTTAATTTTCTGGAAGCTGTTCAGTTTTCACTCAGAAGACAGGCTGGGGCTCTTTCCTTCCCAGTAAGCAGATGTTCCCAGAGGAGCTGGGGTTGGGGCAGGGAGACCAGCAAGGGCTGTCACAACCCCTCAATGTGCCCACAGAACGTGGCGGCGAGGGCTCGCTGGGGGACTGGGAGCAAGGCGGTGGGATGTCTCGGCAGGCAGCCGGGTGTATTGATCCCTGCCGGACCCCACCTGCGGGGTGGGGTGTAACCGGGACCTGGAAGCCCGGGAGCTAGTTTGGGGACCTTTTCCCAAGGGTGCTCCGTTCCAGACAACACAGGGACTCCTTGGGCGCGGGCGGTTCCTCCCTGCAGGCGGTGGGTGAGAAAGAGAACCAGAAGGAGCGGTGGCAAGAGTTTGCGCGGGTCTAGTCTCCGGCGGGAGCCGACAGTGAGCAGAGGCTGCAGCCGCGGGTGGCGGGGTGCTCTGGACGCCCTGGAACGGGATGCGAGGCCACACAAAAGTTTCTGTCACCTGCGATGTGCTTTTGGGCCATAGGACGGTTGGGTTCTGGCTACTGAGGAAGTTTACTAAATTCGAAAAGTGATGTCCTTGCGAGTCCTAAATGAATCTGACTTCGCTAAAAAGTCACCTGGAAGCCCTTAGACGTCCTGGGTCCTTCCTTCCGCAATTCATTCAAGCTGGAATCCAGGCGCAGCACTGCGACTATGCTTTGGGCTGATCAGTTTCTCTTAAGTAGGTGGGGGAGGGGATGCGCCCCTGTTCCCCCTGGAAGGAGGGCAGTGGGGTTCCTAGCTTCCTGGGCTGCTTCTGCCTGCGGTGCTGAAAGGGAACCTGAACTTGGTTGGCTTGCAGTGCAGACCGAGGCCATAGCTTGTGGGTCACCCCCTTGGGAGCTCAGATTGGGGTGGAGGACTCTTGAGCCATTAACAAATCGTTAATTTCATTCCTGGGGTTTCTGGGGTTGTTCCTTGTCAAGTGAGACCTAGCAGGATCATCTTCCAAGGCAGGAATTTGAAACAGGCCCATCTTTGCCCCAGCTGTGCCAGGGTCCCACATCTCTCACCTTGTCTCATTCTGCCTTGCAGACTAGCTCCAGGAGACCCAGCCAGAGTTTGGGAGGCAAAGCCTGGGATGCTGGGCCATGAGGGGCTAGCTCCAACCTTACATCTTCATCTTGCCCTACACCCGCTAGATTCCAGGATTTGGCCCGAGTCCAAATCAGTTTTCCAGATAACCTGGAAAAAGTGGCGTTAAACAACCCAGTTTCATGGTCCTTTCGTTGGCATTCCTAAAGACTCTCCATGAGCTCTTTAGGGATCCTACTATCTAGAGATTTCTACAAGTCCTTGAAGCATGTTAGCCAAGGGCCCTGATTCATAAGAAATAGGGAAGTGGAAAGAGGGAGGAAACATAGTCATGCTGTGTGGAGTTCTAAGCAGGAGATGGGGTTGCACACCCCAGGAGGCTCCATCCCACCTGAATGTCCTTTTCTGAGAGGACATTTCCTAAGCAATCTGGACAGCCAGAGGGCCAAGTGTGGAGACCTCTCTTGGATTCTTTCATTGCTGCTAATGGAGGTTCTTGAGTTTTGTCTCCTAGGAGAGCCCGAGACTAGCACAAGGAAATTCCTTGACCCAGGTAGGAGCAAGCACAATCCAGGAATACCCTGCTGGACTCTCCTTCCAGGCCTTCCCCTGCTCTTGGTATTGCTGCCTTGGAATCTCAGGGAAGGGAGTGATCTCAGCTCCTTTCTTCTCCCAAGGATCCTCTCCCTGGCCAGAATATCACCCCATGCTGGCAGCTGCTAAGATTCCAACTGCAAACTTACGTGGGTCCCTTACTCCAGCACTAATCTGTGGCAGGGGATGAGTGCAATCCCTTGGGGCAAAAACTGCACCTCCCCCCCCTTCTTCTTCCCCACCCAAGTCAAAGTTACCTAGGGGCTGGAGGCCAGGTTCTGTCCTAAAGCCCTGTGGATAAGACAAGGGTCTTCTTCAACTATGTCTTTTGGGGGGACATTTCCACTATCATTTCCCTGGGTCAGGGATTGACACCCTAAAAAGCAATAAGATCTTCAGAGGAAAGCTGGACTTGGCAGCATTCCCTTCCCAGAGACACAGTACCGATATGCTAGAGACCCACTGAGTCCAGGATCCAGCTCCCAGGGCTGGGTGAGTCACTCAGCAGCGACCTTGGTGCAAACACTGGGAGTGCAGTGGTGTCAATCTGGACCCACCCAGGTCCTGGGAAACCATTGCCTCCTCCTGAACCCAGGGCCCAGTGTTCCAGAGAGGTGGCAGGGAGAGGTCAGGGCTGGGGTCAGCTGGAGGGCAGCTCCCGGAGCCCATCAGTCAGTAAGGTAGGGATGCTGCCTTAAGGCGGAAGGAGTGAAGGCAGAATTTTTCGAAGCCAGAATCCTGACCCCTTGTAGGTCCCAAATGCCACCTGAACCAGTTCCTTTAGCTTAGAGGTCCTGGAGCTGACGATCTTTGCAGCTTGCTCTCCAAACTCCCCAAACCAATGAGTACCTGATTGGAGGGGTAGACTGTAAGTAAGAGTGGAATCCCAGAGGGTTTGGGACTCCAATAACTTTCTTGCCCTCCACCTCTGATCTCTCCACCGAACTCCACAAGCCAGAGTCTGGGGTCAGCCATAGGCATTCAGGTCTGGTTTACTGCCCTGGCGATGAGCGCTCTTGGACGTCCAGAAGCTGTCGGATACCCAGGGCCAGCCGCCTCTGGGAAAGGATTCTGGAAGAAAGGGCGGCTCTGCCAGGGTCCGAAGGGCACTGGAGTCCAAGCCTCGGCGCAGGTATCCCGGGCGACCTCCCACCACCCCTGCACAGGCTTGTGTCCCAGGTGAGCAGGAATAGGACCGCGAAGAGTGCAGTTTCAGCCTGCTCTCCTCTGCTTGAGGTTGTTTCCTTTAGCACTCCAGGGATGCCACCGTGAGCCTAACAATGCAAAAGGGGTCGCACAGGACCGAAAAGCAGGGGACGCAGGTCCGGGGAGGCCGTGGCAAAGCGACGCAGCTGCCAAAGCCGGCTGCCCGGGTCAGCAAAACTTTGTCTCTCAGTGCGCAGGCGCAGGGCAGGGTTGGGGGACAGGCAAGGGAGGGGAGGAATCCTGAAGCAAGGGGAGGCGGGAGGGAGAAGGAGGGAGGGAGGGAGGAGGGTGGTGGATTAAAATAAGTAGGCGGCTCGGTGCTAAGGGATGAGTGAGTCGGAGCTCGGTCTCTCCCCAGCAAGTTCTCAGCCGCTCCCGGTTCAGACCCAACCAGGGAGCTGCGAGCGGGGCTCACTGTCCTCCGGGGGGCAGGGCTCCGGGCCAGTGGAGCGCTCCCGCGCGTCGGGCGCTCGGAGTCCCCGCAGCCGGAGAGGGGCCAGGACTCAAGAGCTCCGGGGGTGCCTGTGGAATCCAGCGCCTCTGGCTTCCCGGGTCCCCCGCAGCGGAGCCCCAGAGACTCCCTCAGCCCGGGACCGCCGCGGAACAAGGTAACTGCAGCCCTGGGCGCCCCTGCTCGGCGAGGGGAATGCGGGCAGCGCTCCCGGGTCCCCTGTCACAGCGCGGCGGGTGTCTCCTCTCTCTGTGTCCCAGAAGGAAGCTCCTCCTGCCAAACGGAGGCTGCAGGACCTTAGTGAAAGTGAGAGCAGCTGCAGCCCAGGGTGGTTGGGGGTGCTGGCTCAGGGACTTCCCGAGCGGGGTCTTTCGGCCTCTGACCTCCGGGGAAGGAGGGGGCGGGCCTCCAGCACTGGCCCTCGCGCTGCCAGGCTCCTAGGAATCCGCGGCGAGATGCCCGCGGACTTCGGGAGTCAGCCTGTGGGCCCCCCTCTAAGAAACCGAAGAAACTTCAGCGGGCAGAAACTTTCCCGAAACGTGCGCCTAGCGCAGTTTGACCTACTTTAGCTGACGAAGAAGGAAGAGAGAATGGATGGATGGCCACGGCCGCAGCCGACGGCGCCAGGGACAGGTGCATGCCCCAGCCGGGTCGCGCTTTTCGTGCAAGTTTGTTATTTTGCGTAGTTGCGCTCGGGTATCGGGCCGGTTGGACCCGGAGCGCAGGGCCGCGTGCCTGACCCCGCCTCGCACTTCTGCTCTGACTTCGGGGTGTTCTCAATAGGATGATTGCTCTGTGTAGTCAGGGCCTGGGGAGTTAACCTGCGACTGTCTCGGTTCAGGGAAGAGTGCAGGGGGTCGCGAGCACTCTTTCCCAATTGGAGACTCGCACGCCCAAGTAGCAGAAACGCTGTGGGTGCCGTGAATGTCTCCGGCTTGGGACTTATAAGGCGAGGATTCGTTTCCTCCCCCTGACTGTCCCCTAACTCAGCCTTCAGGAGAGAAGGGGGAAGCCCGAGGAGAGAGGGAAAGAGGTGAGGGGCTGCCTGCGGAACTACTTTCTTTCCCGACATGTCTAGGTTCAGAAGAACGAAAACCCACATCCAGTCCTTTTTCAACAGCTCGAGCAGTAGCGGGATGGGCTCTCAGAGGGTAAAGTAGCTGCGAGGGTTTCTTTGTTGCCACAATTTGGTAAATTTCAACCGGGCTGGCTTTTGGGAACAGAAACCACGTGCAAAGCAAGTTGGTCTCCCAGGCTCATGGCATCCTAGAGAAGACAAGGGCTGACAGGGACAGGGGGGGACCAGTGGGTGGATGTTTTATCCGAGGCTCCTCGAAGTAATTGCGGTTTCATTAAGACTGGGGAACAGACCGCTAAGGACTCAGCGGGCGTTTAAATGCCGCGGGACGGCCGCCTAGCCGAAGGGTTCGTTCGCTCTCGTTCGTTGGGAGAATTCAACAGAAGTATCCGGTGGTGGTTAGTCCTCCCACCAGGGGCCTGGACGCCTGTCACCACGCGTGTTGGGGATTCGATGTCAAGGATGATTTTCTGGGGCTGCTGCTGGGCTCCTTCAGGCGAAAGCTCGTGGAGCTCGCTCCGTCCTCATTAATGCAAGCAGTTAACTCGCTCACGCTCAATTAGCCCCGAATAAACCACTTTAATAGACTCTGCACACTTCATTAATGCCCGGCATAGGGCTGGCTGCAGACCTGGAATTGGCGCTCGACCGCGCGAGGGAAGGAGCGCCTGCACTGCGCGGGGGACCCAGGATTGGAAGCGCGAATTGCTTTTGCTGCCTGTAGTCGGGATCTTTACCCGCACCTCCCAGATCTCGAGGCTCAAGCTCCTTGCCAAGCGGATGCCTGGCCCGGGGAGAGGTGTTTGCCCTCGCGTTTAAAAATCTAAAACGTTCACACAAGGGCCCCCCGGGTCAGGGCAACGGGACTCCGAGGGGCTGGGAGTTCGTTCATCCTCTCCGGCTGGAGAGGCGAGTGTGAGACTGTGTTTTTCTCTTAGTTGACCGCCTGAAACCGGATCGTGCATTTGGCCCATTCTTGGTACTAGTGTAAGGAGCCACGTTTCGAACGAATTTCGTCCCCGGGAAAGTCGTTGGCGAGAGCTTGGGGAGCCCTGGCCTCGGATTGCGGCAGAAAATAAGAAACTGGCCGTGATGCTGAAGAAAATAAATTGAGTGTTGGGGGACACAAGATCGGGCAGATAGCCCGGAAAGGTTGGCTCCCAAGAGCAGTGATGGCTGCAAAAGCCCCCTCCCCCTATGGAGCCCCAGGTCTTCTCGGCTCCTGAGGGTAGGCAGGGTAGGCGAGGAGAGGCCAGGTTAGTACCCGACGTTGGTGGGTTCCCCACCGGGGCACAGGCAGGGCTCGGGTCCTTTTGCAGTCCAGAGTCTCACCGTCACCGCCGCTCTCTTGGCCGGCGATAGGCCGAGCACCTAGAGAAGCAAGCGGGGGTGCTGGTGGCCCCGGCGGCCCCAGGGAGCCGGAAATAAGGATCTGATTTCCAGCGCCAGGAGGGGAAAAAGAAGTGACAGCAAATCAAAGAGCGCTCACCTCACCTAATCACCTAAGTCTGGGCCAACATTTTAAGTTGGTGAGAGCCCTCTTTCTCCCTCCTCTCTCCTTCCCAACCCTAATCCGCCCCTGCTTTCTCTCTGCCCCAATTCGTATTTTGCTTCGCGGGGTGTTAGCGCTCTAGGATGATCTCGGCGCTCTGGGATCACCGGACCACCAGTGATCAAGCCGCAGGGAAAACTGGTAGGGAGGCCCTCTGCTAATGAGGCGCGGGTCCTCAGGCGCCAGGCTGAATTAATTGCTGCCTTAACACTGCGTTTTTGCTGGGTTGCTAATGTAACCTGCAGTGGGAACATCTCTGCAGGCTTTCAGTGTTTTGCACCTTCCACCCCCTGCAGAACCTCTTTCTCCGAGGGCCTACTATTCAGCCAGTGACTTCTCTGACAGCTTCCAAGGGAAAGGGTTTCTGCATCGAGATTGTCCATACTCCTTCCTGAAAGGGCAGGGCTATCTCCCGTGAGAAGCTTTGCTGCAGTGAAATGCTGCCGAGTCCGACTGGGCCTTGTGGCCTTGGGCTGAGGGTAAGCCAGCCTAGGGGAACTGTCTGGGTGGTGTCAGCGTCCAGCAGTGGGAAGGAGCGGTACCGTGGCCTGCACAACCCAGGAAGGGGGGCTTACTGAAGGTTAGAGCAGCAATCTGAGGAAGAGAAGAGGGGAAATGGGGGTAAGGGAAAAGTGGGCAGCAGGGGATTGAGACAGGCAAAGAACCAAGCACCCTGTTCCCTCAGTGACTTCTCGAGTAGCCCTCAGCTCAGAGCTGAGAGAGTTCAGCACTTGAGCCTCACAAGCCACCCCCCCCCCCACCATGTATTTTTTACTTTTCCTTCTCCATGTTTTTGCCTCCACTGGACAGACTGACTTAAGAGTGTCTGGGAGGCTTGGAGATGAAAGGTCTCTCTGCAGAACCCAGACTTGTCCACGGAGGCTGGAGATCCTGACCAAGGAGGCCAGGAGATGCTAGACTGCTGGTCACTTCAGCTTCCTGGCCTTGCAGTTGGAGGGCACAGAAAGCATAGAAGCTGATTGTATTGGCCTCAATACTGTAGCCCATAGGCATACCCACCTGCCCAGGTGTCACTGCGCACAGAAATATCCGAGAGCCCAGAGACACTGCACCCTGTTTGATGGAGTAGGGAGGGAACCGAAGCCCCCTTGTATGTACCTGCAGATATTTGACTGAATTCGTAAATGAAGGCGGGTATCATCACCTTCAAAGGCAATTAATTCCCAGGGGCTCAGGTAAGAAGTCAGCCCAAAAGCAGCCGCAGAGGGTGGTGTCAAGAGGGCTCATTAATAGTGAGGCAGAGAAGCAAATTTGAGGTCAAAGTTGAGAGCTTTGAGGAGAAAGATGACATGGCTTCTAGAAGCCAGACTGAAGATCAGCTAAGTAGAGCTAAATGCAGAGGAGCTGGGAGATGTACAGATCTGTGTGTGTTTGTATGTGTGCTGTTTCCCTGGAGGCCCTGCGTGGGTTCCATGCAATCCCACGTGTGCGTGTGTGTGCGCGCGCACGCACATGTGAACATGTTCACGCCAGCATTTTGTTTAGCAGCACAACACTGATCATCTCAGTTTATCTTGCCACCTTGTTGTCATCTCTGCTTCAGAACATGTGAATCTGTGTTTATCTGTCATTGTGCATTTCTGTTTATCTGCACATGAACATGTAAATGTGCTTCCAAGTTCCTGTTCTCTTCACCGGAGAGTGAAATTCTGTGTTGACTCAGGCTTGCGTGGATGTAAATTTCCACACATCAGTCTCCCCCAGCTTCTGCCTCCACTGTAGGCCCTCATTTAAGTTGGTTGCATTGCATAGGATTTGTTTCCTGCTGGTTTCTGTAGCAAGTTGTGTGTCTCTGCCATGGCCATTTGGAGGGAGCCCTTGCATCAGAGAAGTTTCCATTTTCTCTCTGAGGGCAGTGGGTTCCCTCAGTGGGGTCTCAGACTCCCAGCGTCTGCCCTGGGGCACAGAGAGGGTGTGGCTGAGCTGGAATTCCTCTGAACTTCTCTTTTTCTCTCCCTTCTTTTCTCTTCTTTTTTTTTGCAGATTGCGATTGAGAACCCACTGCAGCTACCGCAATGGGCAGCAAAACCTTGCCAGCGCCAGTGCCCATTCATCCATCCCTGCAGCTCACCAACTACTCCTTCCTTCAGGCGGTGAATGGCCTGCCCACGGTGCCCTCGGACCACCTGCCTAATCTGTATGGTTTCAGCGCACTGCACGCTGTGCACCTGCACCAGTGGACGCTGGGCTACCCTGCCATGCACTTGCCACGCTCCTCGTTCTCCAAAGTCCCGGGCGCCGTGTCCAGCCTCGTGGACACACGCTTCCAACTGCCCGCCTTTCCCTGGTTTCCTCACGTAATCCAGCCTAAGCCTGAGATCACCGTTGGAGGCAGTGGCCCCTCTGTGCTCAAGACCAAGCCACGCTTTGATTTTGCCAACCTGGCCTTAGCTGCCACACAAGAAGATCCATCCAAGCTTGGCCGGGGGGAAGGTCCTGGCTCCCCCACTGGTGGGCTGGGTGCCCTCCTGGATGTAACCAAGCTGTCCCCCGAAAAGAAGCCCACGAGGGGACGCCTGCCTTCCAAGACCAAGAAGGAGTTCGTCTGCAAGTTCTGTGGCCGCCACTTCACTAAGTCCTACAACCTCCTTATCCATGAGCGGACGCACACCGATGAGCGGCCCTACACGTGTGACATCTGCCACAAAGCCTTCCGGAGGCAAGACCACCTACGGGACCACAGGTACGGCGTGTGACCCCCCTCCCCCAAAGCTGTCTGTCACTGTCCTCACCATCCTCCTCCCTAATGAGGTGGTTCTTGAGCCCCACTTCGGCTCTCCAGGCCTCCCAGTTTCTGGGAATTCTCTAACATCGCAAAGGAAGCCATACAAGGCTTAGGCATAGGTTCTTGGAGGATGGGTGGAGAGAGCTTGGGGAGAATAAGTCAGGTCTCCATGAGCATCAGACAGGCATGCCAGCCTTCTCATCCCTTCCTTCACCTGTGCATCTGCAAGTGCTGTTCAGTCCAAGTTTCTGCGGTGACGGGCAGGGGGACCCGTGACGCATGTGACCGCCCAGCACTTGAAATGTGCAACTAGTGTGACTGCGAAATTAACTTTTTAGTTTTACTTACTTTTCATGTTAATAACCACATGTGGCTAGTGGCTGCCCACTTGGACAGCACAGCTCCAGCAAATTGTCCTCCCTGCCCCTGGGTCCCCTCATTCACCTTTATTGTTAACCCAGACCTTATAAGGAGACAGTGCTTGCCCCTCCTGGGGAAGGCAGGGGTGGGCCTAGCTGGACCCATTGACGTATCAGATGGGTCAGATATTGCCTGCCAGTTTCCTTCACCTCCCTACTCTATTCACAAACTTAGAATTTTGCCCACTCCACGTTAGGTCCCCCCCCCCCCCTCTCTTTTGAGGGCAAGAGCCTGGTTGCAGTGGGAGGGGATCTTAGATAACTGTTTATAACATTACATCATTTTGCAAAGATTAATTCTGTTTTTGCTTCCAGATACATTCACTCCAAAGAGAAGCCTTTCAAGTGTCAAGAGTGTGGGAAAGGATTCTGCCAGTCCAGGACTCTCGCTGTCCACAAGACGCTACACTCACAGGTGAAGGAGCTCAAAACCTCCAAGATCAAATGCTAAAAGAGCCTCCAGGTCACCAGGACCCTGGGTTACGATACCCCCTCCTCCAGAGGGACCAGAAGCCGAAGGCGACTCTGGCGGGCAGCGGGAGGGGCTCCCGGGACCTTCCCCTATCCCAGACTTGTCCCTTGGGTCCCGGGCGCACGCGGAACTCGAGAGCCCCGCCCGGAGCCGTGACCCCAGCCGCCAGGGCGGCTCCCCCAGGACGCGGCTAAAGTCTTGGCCAAAAGGCGGTACTCACGTGGCGGAAGGGAAACTGCATTTAAAAAAAGAACGAAAGCTCCGCGGAGCCGCAGCGGCGCCTCTCCCAGAAGTATTACTTTTTCTATTGTTATTTTATACGTTTACTTTATTATTTTTTTCTTTGACCATATAAGCTTGTAACTCTGCCTGCGGAGAGAGAGGGGAGAGGGAAGGAAGTTCTGTGCGTTTGCAGAGTCCACCCCCTCCTCCCGTCCCCATCCCCACCCCGGGAGCCTGCAAAAGTGTAATCCGTGTATCTGCTTCTGCCGCCGGGCCCTGGGACCGCGGGGCCAAGGAGCGCCCCCTCCCTGCTCCGCAGCCGGTCGGCCGTGGGCCCTCGGACTCGGATGGCGGGGCGGGGGCCTTGAGCCCTGCGGCTGCAGCGGGCCCGGCCTCCGGCTCCCCTGTTCCGCCGTCCCGTCACCACGAGAGAGCAGCCGGCTAGGAGCAGGGCATTGTATTGCGATTGGCACTTTATGCTGACCATCGGTAACGGACATTTATCACTGGAGTTTTTTAAAATATGAAATAAACGGTTATTTTACAGGCATTGCAGGATGGGTATTCTCCCTCCCAAACAGGACACTGGGAGGCTTCTTTCCTTCAGAGGAGCGGGATTCCCTGCCCGCTCCAACCTGTCCCGCTTCCGGAAACCCGGCCTTCTTGGAGTGATAGGGTTGAGATGGGTGGAGAAGCCTCCTCTCTCCCTGTGTTGGTCTACCCCGGCCCCATGTTTATTTTCGTACTTTACTCCTCCACTTCGGTCTTTAGGGTCTCAGTGTCCCCACCCCTCACCTCCACGGGGCTGGTAGTTTACAAGGAAACCCAGCCTGCAGCCACTACTTCGGCCTTAAAAAAAATCACAACGTCTCCGGGTGCCAGGGTCGCTTAAGATCCACTAAGGGAACAGAATGTCACCCACCTCTCCAACCAAAGGCTTTCCTACTGGCCTCCAGCATCTGCTTTGGTGGTGGTGGTGGTGGTGGTGGTGGTGGTGGTGGTGGTGGTGGGGTGCCTTCACGTATAGCCTCAGGACCAGTACTGTCCCCAGGGCCCCAATACCCCGTTGCAAATGCACAATCATCGCTGCCTCCCCAAAGCCCCAAACCTACAACCCTCCCTCCGTTAGGATCCCCCCGACACAATTCTCTGGCTGGGTCTCATCCCCTGCCCGGAGTACGGCTCCACGCCCAAAGATTCCCTACAGTTTTTAAAGCCTCGTCAGGAATGGCGGGGGCGGGCGCCCTGGGAGGCCCGAGAAGTTTAGGAGGGGAAATCTGAGTCCTCCCTCCACAAGTTGAACCTACCCCGGGGCGTCTAGTTTTCCCACAATTAGAGGCCAGGCCGCCGGGGGCTCTCCTTCTTGGGGCGGGGCGGGGCTCCCCCTGCTCCAGTGTCCTGACCGCAGGGCGGCGCAGGCGGTAGCGCCCGAGGCCTTTCCCAAGCCGAGCGCTCGGCCTCTCGGGCTTCTGAGCCTGGAGCTCAGCGGCCGCGAAGAACGATGGGCCGAGCTTCCCTGCAACGGGGACCCAAGGTCCCAGCCTCCGGCAGAGCCCTGCGGCCTGAAAAAGGAAGCCCAGGCCATAAGAGTTAAAACGCTCTAGACTTTCACTGAACCATCGTCACCTCCTCTGGGCATACCCGCCCCCGCCCCCGCCCCCCTTGCGGGCTTGAACTCCGCGGTTCCGGGGCCCAACGTGTCCCGGTGGCCTTGGCTGGGCCTGCGCTGAGAGCTCTGCCCTCCGCGTTCGGAGCCACGCTGCCCCCTGCTGGACAGGCCTGGAGGGGCGGATCAGGACTGGGGCACCTCAGTGCGTCCTGCTGAGGACTCGGCAGAACTTTCTGCCGCAGACCCTGTCCACCACCCCTGTGGATATCTGGTCTTGCGCTCAAAAACTTCTTGATCGGTTCCACGGCCCACTGCGAATGAGGACCGTGGGCTGCCTGGTCTTGACCGGACTGAGGGATCTCCACTAGTCCGGCAAGATCACAGCCCTTCTTCTGCAGCTTCATAAGGATGCGACTCAGGACAGGCCAGAATCTGGATCCCAGAGAACTGTGATCTCTGGGCGCAGAGAGGGAGAGAGAGTTAATCAGTGGGTTTTGGACTTGGCTTTAGCCCAGCCAGTGCAGTCGGTAGTATGGTCTGCACTTGGCCATGGCTTACGTGAGGGTCCATGGCAGGCCCACATCGTTTCTGTCATTAGCCCCAGGAGGTTGGGAGACGTGGTTGTTCCAAGACGACAGTGCCTGAGTACATACACCTGTCACAGAGAGCTTTGAGCACCCCTGAGGATCTGACGGAGCGCCTCGTTCAGTTCCTCTGCTCTTTCTGGGGTCCCATCTTTCCGGAGGATTTACTACTGCTGCGCCCCGCTCCGCCCCGCCCAACGCACTCCACCCCAATTTAGCCACCTCCCACTCCTCCAGAACAACAAGAGCTTCTGCAGTTAGCCCCTCCCCAAAGACCTCCTGAAAGCTGTGAAATGGGGGAGGTTCGCAGGCGAGTTTTTCCATTCTGGCCCGTGCCACCTCTGGTAACCTGAATCCCCGTCCTTCCATCCTAGACCCTGCAACTGACTTTCGATAATATCAAGTGTAGAAGAATGGATTCCCAGCACAGGGTTTATAGAGGGGGGCTGGGAGTGGGGCAGGGTACTGCCCAAAGACCTTCACCACTCACAATGCCATTGCCTTGCCTTGCTCTACCATGGTTCTATCATCCTGATGGACCCAGAAGCCACTTCTCAGCATAGCTCGCTGTCTATACTGTGACAGTGATTGTTCATACGCTATGTAGTAACAGCACAGCAAATGGAAGGGCAAGTGGGAGGGCAATCTGGGGATTCTGGCCACAAGACATCACACAGGCCACCTTTCCTAGCAACGTGGTTGGGGGACAGTTTCCAGCTCCTACTCTGTGGGACGCAAGAAAAGGCAATGAGAATGCCGGAAATGCTTGGGTGGGTTTTATTGCCTACCCACTCTGCAAAGGGGACACTCCCCCATTCCCGCTACACGCCTAGAAGATCCCATCCTTATCCGACCCCAGTCTTCAGACATTAAGCTTTTGTGGTCTCAGGTGCCCAGCTTTCGGGAGTGAAGGAGGCGAGAGGAGAGTTCAGCGGGAGTCCTTCCCTAAGCTGCTAGGCCATCTGTTTCTCTGAGGGGCAAGGGAGCGGGGCTACTCGGCTGGATCTCTTTGCTGAACAGGTAGAAGGCGCGAGAAACCCTTAAGGCAGCCTGGAGCTTCCAGGTGCTCTGGGAGGAGATCGGTACACCGTGGAGAAAGAAAAGCTCGCAGGGGTTTCTTCCTAAGAAGAGGTTCAGGTTCCACCCCCTTCTTCTGAAATGTAGCCAGGGGTCTGGGGCGTACAATGGGCCGTTTTTTCCTCAGACCTCTTGGCCGCGGGAGTCAGGGCTAGCATAGGGTTGTGGGGGAAAGAAGAGATGCGGTGGGCTGGTCTAGGGCTCCTAGATACAACCTCAGTTCCAAGAATGTGGGACCTGTGATAACATACCCCACCCCTGGAATCTTGGTGTCTCGAGAGCTGGCTCAAAGGAATCCCATCCCACCTTCCAAGGCACTAAGGCGCTGTAACGTCACATTTGCCTCTGGCAAGATACGCCCGGGCTCCGCCAGGTCTACCTATCTCATTTATGCAGTGTTATGACGTCACATGTGGGCTGTGATACTACGGCTCCCACATTTTTCGGCCCCGCCCTGCAAACCCTTCCAGAAACGCGCCGAGAATTCGTTCATCTCCATCAACAGGATCCACACACCCCAAGAGTTGGTCTGGGGTCCAACGCCCCGCAGCGTCCCCCTCTGGAATCTGGTGGCTTCGGATAAACCTCTCCGCTGGTAGCTTTCCAGTGCACCAGCTGCTGCGAGATATCCGCCCCGCCCACGTTACCCGGTCCTACCCCCCGCCTCCATCACTGCGCACGCTCTGCGCGCAGGCGCAGAGTGAACTCATCCCGCGGAACATTAGGCGCTGGAGCTCACGGTCCCGCGGCTGTGGCGGGCGGTGGCGGGCGGTGGCGGGCGGTGGCGGGCGGTGGCGGGCGGTCGCTGCCGACTTCCGTATCCCGCTTTCAGGCTTAACGAACGTGGGGTACTACTGGCATAGCGGGCGCTTCCCGCTATGGGCGTTTGTGAGCACTAGAGATGCTGAAGCCGAAGAGGGCAGCTCTGGGTTCATGCGAGCTGGAGACCCTTGGAGTCCCTGTGGCACCCCGAATCCAGCACTGCCATGGTCCGACGGAGGTCCCTGGGATTGGAGCCGGCAGGGGTGGTGCGGCCAGGCCCTGCACTAGATCCGGTGTGGCCTTAGTCCTTTCAAGCTGGGTCTTTGAGACAGAGGTCTTGGCTTCCAGACCAGCGGAGCTCTTGGAGGCACAGACTTGGCCACCCACCCTACCCATTCCGCCTGGCTTTCTAGAGGGCCACTTCAAGAGCCAGACTGATGGCTGGGTCCAGTTTGCTCATGTTTCAGATGAAAAAATTCACTATGGACTGAGATAGGAGGAAGGGGGCAAACCTCATGTCAGTGGCAGAGGAAGAATTAGAAGCTGTGTTTCCTTTGAGGCAAGGGGCCTGAAGACCCAGTCGTTAACTTTTCCTGCCACTTACAAGCTTTGGCCAAGTCCCTGAATTTCTCTGAGTCTGGCCTTTCTTCCTTTAATGGGGATAATACTCTTCCCACCTACCTCATTCAGTTGGTGTAGAGGTCAAAGTCATACATCTTTTCTCAATCATTTATTCACTACTCAAACCAAAACCGGGCCCTAATGTGTTGCAGAACAACTTTGGCATTTATGAAGCACCATGCAAAGCATTCGAAATGATTCCCTCAGCATCCTGAAGCTCCCAAGCTGCCTTATTCCTAAGAGAATCTTCCCATCCTCACTTTCTCATCACCCAAAGATTCTGAAAAGGGATGGAGGAAGGATATCACCTGGACTGGTGGTCATGAAACTTCTAGAAAACTTGGATGAAGCCTTCTTTAAACTGCATGGAGATGGATAAATCAGTTCACAGATTATTGTTGTATTTGGTTGAGAGAGGAAGGTGGGTGACAAAATGTAAGTGCCCTACCTACCATTCCTTTGTGGCATATACGTAGGAAGAAAGAGACAACTTGAGGCAGACTGAGGTGTGGGGCAGGGCAGGGGGCTGTATATATGGTAGGTGTGACTGAATAGGTGGGAGGGGGTCTCTGACTTTACAAACACACCCAACTACAATATTCTTTGGATTTTTGCTTTCTCTGATAGTTATACAATGCTATTACATGGACATATCTTCAAGAATGTTCCTTTTACCCAGTCACCTGAGCCCTGGCCCTCTGCTACCAACCACTCTTGGCCATTTTTCTTAGCCAGTGCTAGTTCTAGCCCCAGCTATCAGAAAACAGAAGGGCTCAGAAAACTGGGATGGATGGGTGAATGGACTAGGTTTTGTTTCTTATTTCTAAACATGGAGATGGCTCTTAGCAGTTCAGCCATCTCTGGGGAGGTATAGGCATAATTTATTTTCAATGTTTGGTTTGATTGGACTCTTGCTCGTGGGATAAGATAAGGAGTTTTGTCATAACAAGGCAGGGATGGGTTGCTTTTTGTCACTGGTAGGAGTGGGTAACACTGGAGACTGTAGGTAGATGGAACTTTACAGGGGCCATGGAAGAAAGCTACAGGAGATGGGGCAGGAATGTCTAGATTCTTCACTTCTCAAAGAACCAGAGAGGGAAAACAAGCCTCCAGAGAATTTAGGCCTTGCTTTAAATAATGAGATTTACTTGGGGGGTTGGTTCACTTCTTATTAACCTGTGTCAAGAGCTGAACATTTTGTGCAGAATTCAGAATATTCTTAATATCTCAAAGCTTATATAACTAAGAACCAGAGCAGGTGTGGTGCTACGGCTGTCCAGAACAGTCTCTATTATGGTGTTGTTATCAGGAAGACCAGCCAAGGCTGAACTATTTGAGCAGACCCATTCTAAGGTGGGTGGCATGGCTCAAAGAGTTCTTGTTAACCGTTACATAGATCTGGGCACCATAGATGTAGCTTCTAAATCTTTTATCTTCTATATTCCTTTTTATTTTCCAGTTTCTTTGTCTATTAATTCCTAACTTGGGTACTTTAGTGTGTTAAAAACTCCCACCACAATGGTAGAATGTTGTTTTTTTTTTTTTTTTAGTGTATGTATATATATATATATATATATATATATATATATATATATATATATATATAACATATTCAGATTTGTCTCTCCTTGACAATTAGCAGGACCCATGGGAGCCTCCTCAGTGTGGCTGTGGGGACCGTGGCATTGGCTGGGACCACTACGGGAAAAGTGGGAGGCATTGCTAGGGCTTCTCCAGGCAGGAAGCCAGGCAAGGTTTTGTCCCTGGCAAATGATGTTTTATTTTAATTATCATAAGTATGTATTTAACTGGGCTGGGGAGTATAGGGAGTGCTTGAGGAGGGTGCTGGGCTTTGATATGTTTCCTCAGCTTTCTCTCCCCCCATATATTAATTTAAACACTTCAGGCCTATGGCACAATAGAAATTTATAGGGAACACTCAATTATCCACCACCTAAATTCCACAGTTAACATTTTACTATGCTTTATCACATATCCTTCCACTCCGCCCCTCCATCTTTTTTAAAATGAAAATTTTATAAACATACAGAATAATTGTAAGAATGGACAGAGAACACTTTCATACTTTCTTTATAGAGTCAACAGCTGATAATGTTTTATTATATTTCTCTCTTGCTGTCTTTCTCCCTGAACCATTTGCAAGTTAGTTTCAGACTTCATTATATGTTAACCTTAAATAATTCAGCACACATATTTTAGGAATAAGGGCGTTAACTCTTTTACCATAACATTATTATCAATAATAATTTTGCCTGGTGTCATCAAATGTCCCATCTACATTATAGTTTCCCCAAATTTTCCCACCTTTTGATTTTTTTAAGGTTATTTAATTATTTTGAAAGAGAGTGAGAGCAGGGGAGGGGCAGAGAAAGAGGGGGACTGAGAGAATCCCAAGCAGGCTCTGTGCTGTCAGCACAGATACTGACTCGGGACTTGATCCCATGAACTGTGAGATCAAATCCTGAGCCAAAATTAAGAGTCAGTCTCTTAACCTCCTTAGCGACCCAGGCACCCCCCATTTTTTGAATTTTTAAAAATCAAAATCCAAAGTTTTTCACATTGCGTTTATGTCTTGTCCTCTTTTAACCTAGAACAGTTCTGGGTTTTTTTTTTTTTCAATTTAAAAAAAAAATTTTTATTTTTAGGTTTATTTATTTTGAGAGAGAGAGAGAGAGAGCGCACATGAGAGAGGAGAGGCAGAGAGAGAGAGGGAGAGAGAGAATCCCAAGCAGGCTCTGCACTGTCAGCACAGAGCCCAATGTGGGCCTTGAACCCACAAACTGTGAGATCATGACCTGAGCTGAAATCAAGACTTGGATGCTTAACTGACTGATCCACCCAGGCACTCTGAGTTCTGTTTTTTTTTTTTATTTAACTTCTTAATTTGAATTACTTATAGATTTATAGGAAATTGCAATGATAGTACAGAGAAGGTCCATGTGTCCTTCACCATTTTCTTCCACAGTTACACCTTGCATGATGGTAATACAATATCATAACCAGAAAATTGATATTGGTACAATGTTTGCATTTAGTTTGATGCTATTTTCCCACAAAAATAGGAATAGGTAGATTCTTGTAACTACCACCATAATGAAGATACAGAACTGTATAATTACCACATTGATACCTACTGATATCAATGTTTTAGCAGTTTGAGTGAAACCTTAACTCCTCTTGTGGACTGAATGTAACCCCCCAAAATCCCTGTGGTGAAATCCTAATCCCCAATGTGATGGTATTAGGAAATGGGGCTTTGGGGAGGTAATTAATTAGGTCTTGAAGGTGGAGCTATCATGAATGGTATTAGTGTCCTTATAAGAAGCATCTTGAGGAAACTTGCTTCCTCTCTCTCTGCTTCACACCATGTGGGGACACAGCAAGAAGCTGGCCATCTATAAACCAGGAAGATGACCTTCACCAGACACTAGATCTGTTGGCACCTTGGTCTTGGACTCACAGAGAAAGAAATGCCTGTCCTTTAAGTCAGTGAGTCTGTGGTGTTCTGTTATAGCAGCTTGAACTAAGATACCAACTTGTAAGCCCCTTTGTCCTCCTCCCTGTGTATGACATGATAGTCATAAATATTGCCTTTACATGCATTGAGATCCAAGTTAGACAATGCATTACTTTTTGCTTTGACCATCAAACAATTTAGACAACTCAAGAGGGAAAGTCTGTTGTATTTAGCTGTGTCTGTGCTTTTTCAATTTTTTTTCTTCTTATATTTTTGGTTTCCATCTTTTACCATTTCTTTTCTTTTTGGAGAACTTTTTTAGCCATTATTTTAAGGTAGGTCTGGTGGTGAAAAATTCTATTAATTTTCCTTCATCTGAGAATGTCTTTATTTCTCCTTCATTTCTGAAGGATAATTTCACCAGGTACAGAATTCTGGGTTAACAGTCCTTTCTTTTCAGCACTTGAAAAATGTGCTGCTTCCTTCTGGCTTTCATGGTTTCTGATGAGAAATCTGTTGTCATTTGAATTGTTTTTCCTTTGCATGTAAGGTGTCATTTCTCTCTTGCTGCTTCCAAGGTACTTTCTATGTCTTAAAATTTTTTAGTTTTTTTAAAGTTTTTAATTTTCAGAAATTGATTATGATGGTTCTTGGCATGGATTTCTTTGGGTTTATCCATTTTGGGGTTTTCTCAGATTTTTAATTCTATAGGTTTGTATCTTTTTCCATGTTTGAAAAGGTTTTCAGCCATTATTTCTTTTCCATATTTGAAAAATGTTGAGCTGTAACTTCTCCAAATACTTTTTTCATCTCTACTCTTTTTCTCTATTTCGTAGACTGCAATGACAGATGTTATAGTTCCCCAGGTTTTTGAGGTTCTCTTCACATTTTTCACTCTGTTTTCTGTCTGTTGGTGAATTTGGGTCAATTCTACTGTTCTGTCTTCCAGTTCAGTGATTCTTTCCTGGGTCCCCTCCATTCTGATATTGAGGGTTTAAAAAATTCCAATGATTTTTTTTTTAATTCTAAAATTTACATATGGGTTTTTAAAAGTTTATTTTTGAGAGAGAGAGAGAGTGAGAGAGAAAGAGAGAGGGAAATGAGAATGAACCAGTGGGGTGGGGGGCAGAGAGAGGGAGAGAGAGAATCCTAAGCAGGCTCCTTGCTGTCAGTGCAAAGCCCCACAAGGGCTCAGTCTCATAAACCGTGATATCATGACCTGAGCCAAAATCAAGAGTTGGATTCTTAACCCACTGAGCCACCCATAAAATTTACAAATGGTTTTTAAAAATATATATTCTGTTTCTTTCCTGAGGCTTTTTAAGTTGTTGCAAGGGTTCGTAACTGCTCATTGAAGTATTTTTATGATGGCTGCTTTAAAATTCTCGTTGATAATTTCAACATCTGTGTGATCTTGATGTTGATGTGTGTTGATTATCTTTTCTCTTTCAGGTTGAGATTTTCCTGGTTCTTGGTCTGACATGTAATTTCTGATCATACCCTTGAAATTTTTGGTATTATGTTGTGAAACTCTTATTGAAATCTGTTTTGGTAAGTTTCCTCTGACTTGCCATACTGGTAGGGAAGGGGTGTCACTTTGTTACTACCATGTGGGGATGAATGTCCAGGACACCCACTTGGCCTCTCTTACCACCTTAGGAGGAGGGGGTGCCGTATTGCAACTTGGTAGAGGTAAGATTTCAGGCTCCCCACTGGCATTTACGCTAGGAGGGGAGAGGTCCTTTTTGTTGTTCCCACATAGTTTCTTCTGGGGGTACACAGAAAGCTTTTTACATCTGGGTGGTGGTGCAAGTTTGGCTGCCCACTCAGTCTTCTCAGACACACCTGGATGGGACGTGGAGGAGCTTCCCTTTGCATGCAGGCAGACAGAAGTCCAGACTTCTCACCCAGTCTTTCCTGACTGGTAATCTGTGGCCTTCTGAATATCTTGTTGCAAAAGTGAACTGGTATTAGCCTTATGGAACTATCCACCACGTGACAAATTTCTGCACAAATTCCCATTTCCTGGGATCATTTCATTTATTGTTCCAAGGTGATCCGATCCAGGGTTGCCACTCTAATATATTGTGGTGTTTTTAATTTTGTAATACAAAATTCTCACTTTAGGTTTTGACATAACATGCTCTGGGGTGGTATTTTATTGTAAAGTTACAAAACTTTTGTCTACTCTCAAATGTTGGTATGTAGGGTCCCTGTGGATACAAAAAAAAAAAAAAAAGAACAATCAATATTTTTAGATTAGCTATAACCTCTTGAATTTTGGCTCAGTAAAATTGAGTCTGTTATTATTTTGTTTATGAAAACAAAAAAAAATCTAATGTATCTAGTGGCTGGGAGCATGGATTTCTTTTTTGCCCTACTCTCATGTCTGGTTTTCACGTTGTAATTTTTAATATAAATATGTCCATAGAATTGTAAGCTTTGTTAAATTTTTGACAATGGAATTTCAAGAATCTGTCCAAATTTTCCTAAAATATTAGATTAGTTTCCTTCATTGTCAGAATATTTCCTAACAGGATAGGATTTTTTCCCTTCTCTTCTATAATTGTGCCTTACAGATTTCTTAGTGTTGAGTTGGTCAGGGAGAGGAATAATAATTATTATTATTTTTAAATGTTTACTTATTTTGAGAGAGAGAGAGAGGAAGAACAAGCAGGGGAGGGGCAGAGAGAGAGAGAGAGAGAGAGAGAATCCCAAGAATTTGTGCTGACAGAGCAGAACCTGATTCAGGGCTTGATCTCACAAACCTTGAGATTATGACCTGAGCCAAAATCCAGAGTCGGATGCTTAATGGACTGAGCCACCCAGGTACCCCAGGGAGAGAAATAATTATTTTCTTTATTTTTTTTTAACTTTTACTTATTATCGAGAGACAGAGAGACACAGCATGAGCATGGGAGGGGCAGAGAGAGGTGGAGACACAAAATCTGAAGCAGGCTCCAGGCTCTGAGCTGTCAGCACAGAGCCCGACATGGGGCTCGAACTCAAAAACTGCAAGATAATGACCTGAGCCAAGGTTGGATGCTTAACTGACTGAGCCACCCAAGCACCCTGAGAAATAATTATTAAAGCAAAACCTTCTCTTCAGTTAATATTATTTATTAAGACCTGTAACTAGTTCCTGAGCACAGGCTAAGTGTGGACATCATGCAAACTGAGGGAAATATGTGTTGTTACAGCATAATGTTTACTTCAGTAAGTCAGGGCAACTTAAATAGATAACCCAGATGAAAGGAACTGGGAAGCAGGAAATGTGTGTCTCAGCACACATTTTATTGCTGAACTTTGTTGGGTCGCCTTAGTCAAATCCTGTAACCTCTGAGGGCCTCAATTTCCTTACCTGTCAATGAGGATAAAAGTACTTATCTTTTCTGACTTGTACAGTTTTGGTTAGAGAAAATTTACATTTGTGCCATAAATATAGATAACATTGCTAAAGACTATCTACTTCTTTCTACTGAGCCTTAAAAAAAGTACCTGTACCTCCCAGCTTTTCAGTTTCTTTTGGTGTTTCAAAAATGTCTTTGAGCAAAGAGAATTTATTTATTTATTTATTTTATTTTATTTTTTAATATATGAAATTTACTGTCAAATTGGTTTCCATACAACACCCAGTGAGCAAAGAGAATTTAAACAGTGCTTGGGGGGAAAAGTGCTTGGGATAACTATAAAAATGTTTACAGACTTCATTGACAGGGTTGACTATGTCCCATGTTTGCTATGAGCGAGAAATCAAATTTATTTTTCTCTCCTGGATACTCTGATTCTTCTTTAGTTGCCAGACAGCTAGTTATGTCGCCCATGCAGATTCAGGTAGAAGCTTTGCATATGGGTTACAGAACTGTGTAGCAGACATATACAGATCAAAATAGCTGTAATTAGAAAATCAGCTTCACGTTTATGAAATATGAAGAAGCATGTGGATATTCTGACTTGCCCCAGAAGCACAATAAAAGTAAACCAACTGCCCTCGAAAGCAAGAACAATTACAAAAACACACATTTTGAAAAAAATGAACACAAAGATTTGAATAATAAATAGTTATCTCTAGAGAAACAAGGAAAACTCACTTCAAATTTCAGAGTGAAGTGTTCATAGTAGTTAGACCACACCAAGCATACTGCTGTGTTAAAATGGGAATCTCTGCATAAGGCCCATCTGTAGGAGACCAGCAGCCCACAGGATCTCTCCTATCTTTGGACAGGTTTTCAGATGTGGCAAGAAACTAAAAAAGAATCCCTGTAAATTTTATCTACTCTTTGTAATCTTCAGAATCTGAAATTAGGGAGTGAGCCAAAGCTAGGTATTACATGAACTTTATCTGTGGATATTAAGGTCACTTTACAACTGGCTGCAAAGCACATTTTTGGCAGAAAAAAGGTAAAGCAATGTTTAGAGTTTTCTTTGTGTGTGTTTACTATTGGCTTATTTCCCTGTCATATAAATCACTCTGAGCTGTACAGTAGGCATGGGCCAGAAGGGCATGGAGCATGAGTAGGGATCTGTTAGTGCAGCCTGACGAGGCCAGGTGAAATCCATTCTGACTTTTCCAGCTTGTTGGTTTCATTGTTTTTACAATGGGTGATTGTCTTCAGCCTGCTTGGCTGGCTCCAGGTCCTTTGAGGTTCCCAGAAAATCCCCATGTATATGCAGCCAGAAAGTTGGGGGCACAGTGGGCTTAATGTTTGGAGTGATCCTTGGTGCACACTTCCCCTGTCTGGCCTGGGGGGCATGCCTCTAAGTGATGAACAGAAATTGCCTTAATTGAACGTACTTTTGTTGGCAGGATGATTTCAGAGACATCTATGAGAGTCTACCTCCCTTTGAAAACAAACCTTGGACTGCTCCCCAGGGGTCTGGAATCCCTCATTTTCTCATGAGATCCCTTCCTTCCTCCTTCGTTAGTGAGAGCTGATATTTAGATGCAGACCTAGGAGATATTCTAGGAGAAAATATTTTATAGAGCTACCATTTATTGAGCCCTTACCATATGCAAAACACTGTTCTGAGAGATTGACATCCACAGATACTATTCTCATATTTTCAGATGAGGAGATGGAGGCCAAAAGAATACATTTGCACAAGGTAACAGAGTATGTCATAGAACATAATCAATTCCAGGTTCTTCAGACTCCAAAATTCATGCACTCACAAGACCCTTTACTGCTTCCCTGTATACAGCTGAGATTCACTGAGATCTCCAAAATTCTGATTGCCCTGCCCAGAAGGACAAAGAGTGCTAGGCTTTAACCTCTCTGGGAATGGAGAGAGTAGGGAAGAGGGGTGGGCTGAGAAAGCTCTGGGCCTCCCAGGGGGTGCTGCGCACAGGCCAAGGAATGAGGAAGGCCTGGGTCCCAGCCTCCACCTCCAGGTACAAGGAAGAAGCCTGGCTCCTGCTCCATAGAGCGACCTGCCAAGGGTCTCATTTAGGATGGAGGCCCTTCTGGGAGAAAGAGGAGCAGGAGCGGTGGCTGAACTTTGCCTGCATGAGAGCTATTGTGCTTATTTTCCATCAGGAGAGGGTGTGGCTTGTTGGAGACGGTAGGGCGGTGTGTGTGGTGTTCCTCTGCATTTCTGTTCATTTCACTGCAAGTTTGTGAGCCTGAATAATGTTGGAACATCTATGCTGGGCGTGTCAAGGACTGATGGCAGAGTGGAGGGTGAGGCCTCAGTGGGGGATTTCTGGTCACTGTCCTGATGGGACTTGGTGAAGACTTTCAGCTAACCTTCAGAGGTCTATCTCACAGTAGAAGCACCAATGATCAGTGTGGCTTAAATACAGCTGGAGAAGAGGCACCTGGGTGGCTCAGTTGGTTAAGCGTCCAACTTCAACTCAGGTCACGATCTCACGGTTTGTGAGTTGCAGCCCCGCATCCAGGTCTGTGCTAACAGCTCAGAGCCTGGAGCCCGCTTCGGATTCTGTGTCTCCCTCTCCCTTTGCCCCTCTCCAGATCACTCTCAGTCTTTCTCTCTTAAAAGTAAACATTAAAGAAAATTAAAAAAAAAATACAGCTGGAGAAGGTGGTGAGCGTACCTTGCCTCCACAGTCTGGTCTGGCAGTCTCTCCCAGGTGCTTGTATGGAACCTCACTCTTGTACAGAAACCTCACTCATAGCACTTCTAACACTGGGTCACTATTGGTCATCTCTTCTAGATGGTAGGCTCCTTGAGGCCCCCAGCCGGTTCTGCTTGTCTCAGTACTCTCTATGCCTTTTGCGGCTCCTGAGCCCGAGGACATATTCCCAGATGAGCGGGAAGCTGAAGAGCCTTGGCCTGATTACAGGAGTGAGGAACACTTCATGACAAAAGGAGGTAACTAAGTTAACTGTTTCTGGGAAAAGTCTCCTTATCATTTGAGAACCAAGTGTGTAAACTGAGGTAGAAAGAACTGTCCACTTCCAGAGTGATGGGGGCTGGCTGGAAGGGACTTTTGCAGAAGAAGGAATAGGAACTTTGCTCTGGACAAATCCTATGTTACTTTTTCAAAGAATAATCTGCTAGTGTGAAGACTGTGCCTTTTATTTCTATTTTGCCTTGTATTTAAATGAAACATTTAAAATGGAATCCCTGAAAATTTAGAAGGCAAATAAAATGATCCTGCTAATTTAATGAAGCCCAAGCTGTAAATGTAGGTTTTATGGAGTGTCAACCACTCACTGAGGAACCTGGTAACCAGAGGGGAAGGAGGGGGCAGAGCTGTGTTCCGACTCATCCCGAGAGGCTGGAACTTTTACTAGTTTTCTAGAGCACACAGGGTCTCTGCAGAGGAGGGGGCTCTGCTATTAAGGAATGATCCAGAAACCTGTGAATTTTTCCTTCCAATTGCCTTGTTTCTTTCTCCATGATGAGGCTGGAGGATGGCGTGACTGTCAGAAAACACTCATTCCCTTGGGTTGGTGAACGTCTCCCTCTGGTACTCTGTGCCAAGAGGTCTGTATTGAAGATGAGTCTGATTGCCTTTGTGGTATGCGGCCTATCTACAAAGCTAGTCAGAGTGCAGCGGAGGGAGGGCCAGTCTGTCCTCCTGGGCGTCCTTTCTGTAATCCGCTTGTCACAGCCACCTCCGAAGGCTGCTCGCCCTGACAGAGGGGATGTGATGGGCAGCCTGTCAAATAGATTGTGAGTGCATTAGCAGGATTAGCAGAGAAGGCTAATGTTGCAGCATTCCCCAAGTTCATTCACAGCATCTGTGACTGCGGAGGCACAGGCTTCAGAATTAATGTCACATTGGGGACTGTCCCTGAAGCGGTCAGAGACAACAGTCTCATTGTGTTTGCCTGTGTTCGTGTATTACTATTTCACAACAGAGCTTAATTTCAAATATTAGTATAAAGATGCTATAAAGATTCTTTCTTCCATCTTATTGATAAACTAGCTGAAATACTTTAGTAGCCTCTCAAAACCAGAAGCTTTGTTCTTGGCAGTTGTTGAAGTATTGCTGATTTTATTTCTGCTTGTTAAAATAATATACCCTCATTTAGGAAAAATTGGATCAGAAAAATAGAAGGGAAAAATTTAAAATACTTAGTTCTTTCACCAGATATAACCTCTCATGCCATTTTGATGCATTTTTATGCAGTGTTTTTTGGTTTGTTTGCTTTTTAAGTTTATTAATTTTAAGAGAGAGAGAGAGAGAGATCACAGGAGGGGCAGAGAGAGAGGGAGAGAGAATCCCAAGTAGGCTCTGTACTGTCAGCACAGAGCCCAACATGGGGCTCAATCTCACTAACCAGGAGATCATGACCTGAATCGATATCAAGAGTTGGACACTTAACCGACTGAGCCACCCAGGCATCCCCCTTCTATACATATCAATTAAAATTGTGCTTATATTGTATATTTAGTTTTGATTCCTTTATTTTATATTAAAATTTTTTTTAACTGTTTATTTAATTTTGAGAGAGAGAGATAGAGCACAAGTTGGGGAGGGGCAGAGAGAGAGGGAGACGCAGAATCCGAAGCAGGCTCCAGGCTCTGAGCTGTCAGCATAGAGCCAATGCAGGGCTCGAACCCACAAACCATGAGATCATGACCTGAACTTAAGTCAGATGCTTACCAACTAAGCCACCCAGGTGCCCCTTGATTCCTTTAGAAAAAAATCCAAATACTATATCATAAACATTTGCCAGTTTTCTTGTACTTTTAGTGAAAATACCAATCAGATACTTGAAATACTTTGTGTGAATATATTTGCACTAGTTTTCTATTGATGTGTAACAAATTACCACAAACTCAGCAATTTAAAATAATACCCATGGGCATGTAGGTCAAGCATAAGACTCTTGATTTTGGCTCAGGTCATGATCCCACAGTTCGTGAGATCAAGTCCCAAGTCAGGCTCTGCGCTGATGGCCTGGAGCCTGCTTGGGATTCTCTCTCTCCCTCTCTTCTCTGCCCCTTTCCCACTCTGTGCACGTGTGCTCTCTCTCTCAAAATAAATAAATAAACATTTAAAAAGTAAATAAATAAAATAGTACCCATGTATTAGCTCACAGTTCCATAGGTCAGAAGTCTGGCATGGCATGGTTAAGGTCTCTGGTCACATGTCAAAAGGCCAAAATCAAAGTATCAGCTGGGCTAAGTTCTCTGAAGACTCTCGGAAGACTTGTTCCAAGCTCATTTTTGTTGGCAGAATTCAGTTCCTCAAGGTCATAGGGCTGAAGTCCTCTTGTATTTGCTGGTTGTTAGCTGAGGACTGCTCTTAGCAGCTGGAGGCCACCTGTTTTCCTTGACATGCAAGCAAGGCCCCCTTGATCTGCAGGCAAGTAGTGGTGCATTGAATCCTTACTGTATTTGTACTTTTTGGCTTCTGTGACCAGAGAAAACTCTTCCCTTTTAAAGGGCTCATAAGATTAGGCCATGCCTACCAGAAAAATCTCCTCATTTTAAGGATAACTATGTCATATAACATGATCTAATCAGGGTAGTAAACCATCATATTGATAGTCAGCAGGATTCTACAAGGCATGTGTACCAGGGTGGAGAAATCCTGGGGCCATCTTAGACTTCTACTTACCATAATATTGTAATTTATTTAACAGTTTCTTTGTTTTAAAAAGGGCTGGGTTTATGTCTAATTTTTTATTATTAGAAGAGATGCTTTTGGATGAGCATCTAACCTCTGTTAATTTGATAGGTGAAGAATGATATTTTGTAATTTGCATCTTTATTTCTAATGAAATTCAACACCCAGCTTCTTGTGTTTATTAGTTATTTGTCTTCCTTTGTGACTTGTTTCTTTTCTTTTTGGGGTTTACTTTCTAATTGATATATAATGTTCTTTAATAGTAAGGACATTATAGGGGCACCTGGGTGGCTCAGTTGGTTAAGCGTCTGACTTTGGCTCAGGTCCTGTTCTTGCGGTTTGTGAGTTCTAGCCCTGGGATGAGCTCTGTGCTGACAGCTCAGAGCCTGGAGTCTCCTTCTCTCTCTGCCCCTCCCCTGTTCATGCTCTCTCTCTGTCTCAAAAATAAATAAACGTTAAAAAAAATTTAATAGTAAGGACATTATAACTCTTTCCTGATTTTGTTACAACCGTTTTATCTTTCTTTGTGTACTTTTTGATGTACAAAGGTTTTAACTTCATATGTACATAATTCCATTTTTATCTTCTGTTCCTGCCTTTGATGTCATATTTAGAAAATTTTTGCACCTCAAGATTTTAGAAATGTGTTGATTACATTTCTCTATTACTTTTATAGATGCATTATGTGTATTTAAACTTTAATGTACATGGGATTTATTTTGATATATAGTATGAGGCATGTTACGTATTTAAAAATTTCCCCCCAAATTTATTAACCAGTAGCCTAATATTTGATAAGTAACTCATCCTAACTGATTTCAAATGCCATTAACTTGACCTTTTTTGATGCCTTTTCATTCTGTTCAATTATTCAAGTATTTTGCAGGCTGGTGCCATAGTGTGCCATTTTGATTACTGCATTTTGAAGTAAATTTAAATATATTGAAATGTAAATTACTCCTTGTTTTCTTTAGTTTCCAATATTTTATTGGCTCTTTTACCCTAATACTTTCACAAATTTCTGATGGAATTTTAATTTGAAGTGTACTGATTTCATAAAATTTACGTGGAAGAAATGATGGTTTTGAAATATATAACCTTCCCATTCTAGAAATACAGAATGTCTCTTCACTTATTAGAATTTTCCTTCCTGTTCCTCAGTAAAGTTTTATTTTTATATTTTAATAAAATTTCATATTTACAGAAAATTTGCCGGAATATTACAAATAACAGTTTTCCTGAGCCATTGGAAAGTAAGTTGCTGGAAGACTTCAGTATGTAATTCTTCCACAGAAGGACTTTCTGTGCTACCATCAAAATAAAAATCAGGCCATTAACATCTGTCTATTACTGTCATGTCATCCAGAGATCTCACTCATGTTCCCCCAGGGTGCCCAGCTATGGTTTTTAAAGAAAAAGGGTCCGATCCAGAGTTGCTGGTTGTATTTGGTTGTCTTGCATCTTTTGTCTCTTTCACACTCAGTTTCTCAGTCTTTCCAGGACTTTCATGACTTTGCCACTTTTTAAGGTCATAGGCCAGTTACATGGTAAAACTTCCCCCATTTTGGGTTTGCCTAACGTATCCCCATGATTTGATTTGGAGAATGCATTCTTGGCAGGAGCATTACAAAAGGAATGCCGTTAATGCATCCTATGAGGAGGCACATTGACTTGTCCATTACTGGTGACTCAACTTTTGATCATTTGATGGGCTTGTGTCTGCCTAGCTTCACCACCGTAAACTTACCCTTTATCAGTTTGTAATTGATAAATATTTTGTGGGGAGATACTTTGAGACCATACTGTTGTTAAAGTATTTTAAATCTTGTTAGGTGCTACTGGAATTAGTGTTTATATCAGAGCCAATTTTGTCCCATGGCTGAGGGAAAAAAACCTTTCTTAGTGCTCTGCCTGACGCTCCATGAATTATGAGGTTTTCTGCTCTGCTGTGGCAACAGGAATTGTTTCCAGGTGTGTGTGAACTCTGGGGCTTGTGCTTGCTGATCCTTTCTGGTGGTTCTTTCCCCAGTCTTGGGTAGTTTCCGGACACCATGAGGATGTGAGGGAGACTCCCTAGATCTCTGGAGGAGTGCTCCTTCTGCAGCTCTTTCCTCGCTGGCACAGTTCCCTGGAAGCTCACTGGAGTTTCCCTCCGTTCCCCCACTCAGGAGAGCCTGGGCCCTGCTGGACCCTCCCCCTCAGTTCCAAAGCCTGCACGTGCTCTTGGGCAATAGTAGGGCTCACCTCATATGCTTCCCATCTCTGAGGAATCACTGTCCCTCGTTGCCTGGTATCCTATGTCCCTGAACACCATTGTTTCATATATTTTGTCTGGCTTTTTAGTCTTTTCGGGCAGGGGCGTAAAAATGGTCCGTGTTACTCCAACTGACTGGAAAAAAACCACTTATACATTTTGGATGAATCAAACTCATCATTTTTTCCCAAGCATTTATTAAAATGTAGACATGTTTCCCTCTGCTCTAAATGGCCCCAGGATGCTGAGAGTTTTTTAAATGTCACCTGTAAGTTTGTCTTCTCCATCCTCAGCTACTGCTTGCCTCTGCTATCAGCTCTATACCTACTCTCCAGTAGTTTATGCGTCAACTCTGCTGTAGGGCAGTTTCTCAGATAAGGGTCAGTAGGTTCTAAATGAGTCTTCAAAAATCTCTTCTAGGAATTAACAATGTGAACTATGTCATAGGTATTTGACTGGGGCACTTTATTGCCTCCTTTCTGGTCCTTGGCCACAGTTACATAGTTGAGTCTCCTAAAGCATTGCTTTCTGGATAAATGAGACATAATGCTACTTTGAACCTTTGTTTGGGAGTTCTTCTTGTTGATGAGTCCGGTGGGGGTAGCGCTATTGCACTTTCGCTGGATTGTAGACTAAGCTGTATTAGTTTTTTAGGGTTGCCATGACAAAGTACCATGAACCGAGTGGCTTAAAATAATAGAAATGCATTGTTTCCCATTTCCGGAGGCTACAAGTCTGCGGTGAAGGTGTCAGCAGAGCCATGCTCCCTCTGAAACCTGTAGGAGAATTCTTGGCTGCCTCTTCTTAGCCTCTGGAGTTTGCCATCAATCCTTGGGGTTCCTTGGTTATAGCTGCATAACTTCATTGTCTGCCTTTGTCATCACATGGCCTTGTGCCTGTGTGTCTCTGTGTCTTCACATGGACATCTACTTCTGCGGACACCAGTCATATTGGATTAGGGACCAACCTTACTCGAATATAATCTCATTTGAATTCAACTAATTACATATCTAATAGCCCTATTTTCAAATAAGGACAAATTCTGAGGCATCTTGGGGATTAGGACTCTCGTATATTTTTTTAGGGGATGCAATTTAACATTTAACAATTGCTATAGAATATTAGGTGACTTTCTTAGTGGAAACTGAATGAGCAGCCAGAGTGGTAGGCCTTGAACCAAAAGCAGATGACACAGGTGTAATGATTTCAGCGAAGATGAGGAAAGCTGGCTGGGCTACGGGTAGCATGCTAGCAGGAAGTCCTGTGCCAGGTTTGACTCCTAACTCCTGCAGATAGGAATGCAGCGACATCAGGATCCTGGTGTTAAGCCCATGTCTGGAATTTCCTGAGGTAAAATCCTTCACCCAAGCTTTGGCTAGTGGCCCCAAGTGTCAATGAGTGCTATAGACAAAGGGCAGATCTTATAACTGAAGCTTCTCTGACAGGTGGTCGTGGTAGCAATGACCATGTATAATGATGGGAAATGTGCTTCCCTGTTTCTCAGTCTTTCTTAATTGTGAAGATAATTGCTTCTTCTGTGGATTTACATTTGCACAGATCTTTTTAGTTTGAAGAGTGATTTCACAGTTTACAGTCTCCCTTAATTTTCATATTAACTCTGTGCAGTTAAAGTTACTACTTCCTTTTAGGTATGGTGAAGTTAATATTATTATGCAATAACTGCCAACACAATGAAAAGTCGATATTATTTTTATTTTACAGATGAGGAAATTGAAGCTAAGGAAAGCTAAGTGACTTGTCTAATGGCCTATGGTAAACTGTGGGACCGGGACCAGGACCCAGCTCTGTCCTTCCTAGTCTCATGCATTGTCCTCGACACTATGCTACCAAGCTGACCTCTAATTTGGATGTGCCTAGAGAATGTCAGCATTGGCATAGCACAGGAATGTGGGAAGTCCTACTTTACACAGTATTCTCTAGACTCGATGCTTACTAGCTGTGTGATCTTGGAACAACTCTGTTAACCTTCATTCATTTATATACTCAAATATTCCTTTTTTTTCCTTATAATTTCTTCCCCCTCCTCCCCAGGCTTATTGAGCTATGATTGACATCTTAGCCCCACCTAAGTTAAGGTGTACAAAGTGATTATTAGATACATGTATATGTTGTAAAATGATTATCAGAAAAAGGTTAGTTAACACCTCCATCACCTCACATAATTACCATTTTTCCCCCCTGTGGTGAGAACATTTAAGGTTTACTCACTTAGCAATATTCAAGTGTACAATACAGTATTGTTAACTATAGTCACCATGCTGTTATTAGCTCCCCAGAACTTACTCATCTTACAGCTAAAAGTTTGTACATTTAACCAACATCTCCCCATTTCTCCCACCCCCAGCTCCCAGGAGCTACCATTGTATTCTCTGTTTCTGTGAGTTTAGTTTTGGATTACATATGAAGTGATATCATACAGTATTTCTTTCTTATGCTTTATTTATTTATTTCACTTAGCATAATACTCTCAAATTTCACCTGTGTTGTTGCAAGTGGCAAGATTTCCTTTTTTTAATGGCTAAATTATATATAATTCACATTTTCTTTGTCTATTTATCATCTGCTGATTATCATGTGGGTTGTTTCCATGTCTTGGCTATTGTGAACGATGCTGCAGCAAACATTAGAATGCAGCTATCTCTTCAAGATAATTTCATTTCTTTCAGATATGAGTCCAGAGTGGGATTGCAGGATCATATGGCATTTCTATTTTTTAATTTTTTGAGGAAACTTCATACTGTTTTCCATAATGGTTGTACCAATTTACATTCCCACCAACAGTGTCCATATCTCTCCCCAGTTTTAGGATTTTCTCAGCCATTCTTTCCTTCAAAAAGCTTTTGCCCTTTTCTCCCTATTTTCTCCTTCTGGGACTCCAGTAATCCATGGTCATTTCTTTTAATGGTATCCCATAGTCCATATGGCTTTCTTTTATTCTTTTCCTTCTTTTTGACTTGTTCTCCTCTTATTGGACAAGTTAAAAAGATCTGTCTTCTACTTCACAGATTCTTTCTTCTATTTGATCCAGTTTGATACTGACACTTTCTCCTGAAATTTTTAAAAGTTTTTTTAAATGTTTATTTTTGAGAGAGAGAGAGAGAGAGAGAGAGAGAGAGACAGACAGATTGTGAGTGGAGAAGGGGCAGAGAGAGAGGGAGACACAGAATCTGAAGCAGGCTCCAGGCTCTGAGCTGTCAGCACAGAGCCTGATGCGGGGCATGAACTCATGAACTGGGAGATCATGACTTGAGCCAAAGCCAAATGCTTAACCAGCTGAGCCACCCAGGTGCCCCTTTCTCCTGAATTTTTAATTCCATTCATTGCATTCTTCAGTTCCAGAACTTGTTTTTAAAAATGATTTATATATCTGTAATAGACTCTTCATTTTATTATTGTTTTGCTGATTTTGGCGAACTGCCTTTCTGTGTTTTCTTGAAGTTCAATGAGTTTCTTTAAAATGACTATTTGTATTTTTCATTAGAGAAATCTCATTTTTTAAGGTTGGTTATTAGAAAATATTATTTCTTTGATGGTTTTGTGATTAATAATTTTTAAATTTTCCTTGAAGTTTGTGTTGCTGCATTCGCATTTAAAGAGACACTCACCTCCTCTAGTCTTTACTGACTGGCTTCAGGAAACACCTTCCATCATCCATGTTAGGGATTCTGAGCCTTTTTCAGATATTTTCTATTGTATTTCTTCTCCACAGTTCTTGTCCCCTCTTACAAGGTGAATTCTTAAGATTGCATGCCTTCTTTTGATCCTGCAAAACCAGACTTGGGGCTGTCAGACTCCCATTTGCTTTCTCGAGGGCAGTGTTGAATGCTCAGACTGTGTGCTTTTTCACAGTGCTGCAGAGTTGGGCTGGCTTTCCACATGTGCTCACTAACTTTCTGCAAAGACTCAGTTTTGTTGTCATAGGGATTGTGCTCAGGGAGCTGGCCACAGAGTGGTAGGGTAGAGTATGGGAGAGGTTGTGATGCATTTGGGGTGCCTGTGGACCAGTGGGAGGATGTGTAGGTGAGATAGTCCCACTGGCTCATTGGTGGACTTCCTGATGGGGTGTGCAACACGTTTAGTAGGATGTATGTCTTTTCAGTGCCCTCCAAGAGCCCTGACTGCTGTTCTCCCAGACATTTCCTGCTCTGCATTCAGGCAGCACATCTCAGGATTCTAGGTGAAGTGGGAAGGAATTGGGTCTCTTTGATGGTGTTCCACACAGCTGGGGAAGCTGGGCACTCACTCAGATACTCTCACTTTCCCTTGTTGGAGAAATCACAGGCACTCATATGTGCCACTTTGAGAGAAGGATGATGTGAGTATAATGAAACTGTTGCTTTTATCCTCTTCAATGCATCTGATTTCACTTTTTTTTTTTTTTTTGCTCCATCTGTATGCTAGAACTTTCCACTGGACTCCCAGACTTCCACAAAGGCATTCTACTTCATGGGTAATTAAATGAGTATTTTTGGACAGAAAGATGGTAGAAAACTATTAATTCCACCATGTTGATGATATCACTCTTCTCAGCCATTATTTCTTGAGTACTTATATGCTAGGCCCTATTCTAGGCCATGGAATTGTTGAAACATACGATAAAGTCCTCATAGAATTTGTCTTTTGGAATTGCATCAATTTCATTATTTGTAAAGTGGAGGTAAAAAGTGAATATCCTCAATTAAGTTGTGAAGAGTAAATGCAGTCATTTGTATAATGAGCTTAGCTCAGTGCCAGGCATAACAGAATTTTCAATAAGTATCAGTTGATTATATGGAGATCAGACACAGTGGAAAGTGGGCTTAACTCTTGTCTGTTTTGGACCTGCAGTGCTCTGACATGGGGAGGGCATGCTGAATAATCTGGGTGGCAGGGGAAGATAGAAGTTTGGAGTCTTGGATGTCTTTTCAAGATACAGGATGGAAAAAAAAAGATTTAGGATGGAAATACAAAGCTGGACTAGAGTGGTGTCGTGAGGACAGTGGTAGGGCCCCCCAAAGGGCAAGGCCTGGAGGACATGTACTAAGTTCATCTACTTGGCCAACATATGCTTCTCTGCTCTTCCCACAACTGCAGTCAGAGGTAAAGAATTTCATACTGCAAAGCAAAGGATCAGTGAGGACCAAAAGCAATGTAACACAAGTTACATTGTGCAGAGCATATTGTTGTTTGAAATTTGGGTTTGCCTAAAATGGCTCACTGTATTAGAAGCCTGTCTTAAGTTCCTATACCTCAATATGTGGTATTAACTCTGGTAGAAAATATGCAACTGACCCAAAGACAACATAGTTTAAGAAATGTAATATTTTATTTGCATCACATTTTAGAAAGCTGTTTTTGTTGAGGAATGTGGTAATCGCTACTGGGCATTTTACTTTGCCTTGGGGACACAACTCCGAGAGCTGGAGTTTATACCGTAATTTGGCTAATCAGCTCAGAGTCAGCATCTGTACTCCTGTAAGTGGCATTTCATATTATGACAGGAAATCTTTACTGTTTTTCTATCATAAAGAAACATTACTAAACTGTATTGTATTATGTGCTCAAATTGGCTCACCATCTCTGATGAGCTGTAGAAGAAGTGGAAACAGATAGTGAGTGAGTGGAGCAGGGATGCCTACATGATCAATCTTGCCTCCCACAAGGGTTACAGGTCTGAAGCACGCATTCCAGGACTGCAGATCAGGGCTCAGATATTTCTAGAGCTCCCTGAGATGGATAAAATGATTTCCCTGTTTCGGGTTGGTTGTGATACTTAAATGAGGTAATATGTGCCATAAACCTGACACACGAGAGGTATTCAGTAAAAACAGTTTACTCTCCTTTTTTATATCCTGTTTTATGAATTCGGTTTTCTTCCATATTTTTAAAAAGCAATTAAAAATAGACCAGTTAGTTTCTTATTCCTAGCTGGAGGGTCTGGCACATAAAAGGTGATCAGTGGGAGTGTGTGGAGTGAATTGTTTGTGGTGCTCAGTATAAAGGTGTTTCCTGTCCAAGTCCCTTGGTGGGTTGGAGATTCAGCACTATCTCCCAGCTCTTGAGTAGCACATACAGACAGGTTAGACTTATCTGGCTAGGCTCTTTCTGAGTATGGCTTATGCCAGAGTTATTCACATTTCAATATTTGAGCCATTTAATGCACATACTCTGTGTTTCAATCCACCTTTTGAATACCTGGCCACATTCTATGTGGAACAGTATCAGAGTTTAGAAATTCAGAGAAGAATTAGACATATCCCCTAATCTTAGGAAGTCAGTAATTCAGTAGCAGAGAAAGTACTACACACACACACACACACACACACACACACACACACACACGTATGCACTCAGTCATGCATACATATACATATATGCTTGTGTCTCTGTGTGTGCACCTGTGTGTATTTTGGGAGGTAGTGTCCTAAGGTAAAGGGCAACACTCAATGTGGGAGATACAAAGTTGTGAAAGTGTTGACCCTGTTTTATGTGTAAAACTTAGGATCCATGGATAAGAACATGATAAGAGCTTAACTCTATGGAGTTATGATAAGAACATAACTCCATAGAAAGTCAAAGGAATGACACTTAAAATTGGGGTAGTTCCAGGATCAAGTCTGCCTCCTTAAGAGGTAATTCTTGAATAAGTTTACAGTCTAGTTAGAGAGTCATGGGCATATCCACAAGACAGGAGATGGTTCATAGAGGCAAGAGGAGGACCCAAAGAGAGATATGTCTGCTCAGAGCTATGGAAGATGAAGAAGGGGAGGGAGGGAGTTTGATGTCAGTGAGTAGCAAAGGATCTGGGAGAAGGGGGAATGCTGAGTCTGGAAAGATGCTGGAAAAAGGCCTGGCCGCAATCTTGTCTAAGTAGGGAGATCAAAGAGCCTTTCCTAGATTTAAGACAATGAGGCACACATCATTGGGGAGCCAGGTGCTTCTGTGGCCAAGGACTTTGCAGCTTGTCTGGCTGGCCCTCAGAAACATGGTTGAGAACAGACATGCGGGATTGATTAGAAAACTGCTATGCTTGGGAAAAAACTGTAGATTTCAGAAACATGAAAATGAAAGCATGCAAGCATTTGTAAATGGAATGTGCCTATCGTTGTGGTTTATGTGCCCAGAGACCTTGTGAGTAACCTGTAGATATGGCTGGGGAAAACATGTCTTCAGAGCCCCTTTCCTTCTCCCTTGCACAATGGTGACTTTCCTTGGGTGACACCTGATGGTTGCTATATTTTCCTTTCTGATATAGGACCTTCTTCTCACTGATTATTATCAGGAAGTGACCTGGTGGCCCACTAAACTGGGGCTTCATTGGGCTGTTGAGAGGAAACATTATTATGTGTGTATTTGGGGGTGGCGATGGTATTGCAAGTAGATCAAGGGCCCACTCTGAAGACTTATTAGTTGTTGACATTTGCAGTTACTCGATCTCTCTGGACCTGAGATTCTTCATCCATGAGTGGAGATAATCTTGTAGGGTTCTTGAGAGGAATAAACATAATAACAAATAAAATAGATTAGCACAGTGCTTGGCACACATTAGGTATTCAATTAATCTCACCTGTTATTGCTATTTTTTCGAGGAGGTGGTGTGATATGGGTACACATTCTGAGTATAGTTAGAACATAAAATCTCTTGGGGGGGTGGTGCACATAAGCATACACATTGCTGTCCATAGTGCTGAACTATCATTGCATGAGGCATGGCTGTAGCTCCTAATGCTAGACCACACTTGATGGCTACTCAGTCTCTCCCAGAAATTCTGAGCCAGAAGTGTAGAATGAAGAGGTCAAGATGGTAGAGAGGCAGACTAATAGTGGCATTTGGATAAGTCACTGAGAAATTCTTATGGAGAGAAAGAAACATTTTTGTTTCTCTTAGATATTTATATTACCAAAGGAAAAACTACAAACTGACAGGGCTGAAAATGCGGCTACAGGATGTGTTATGTGATGGAGGGCTGTGCATGTGTTAATGTAAATAATGAGTTTGGATAGTCAGCAGAACTCTGGGGTGGGGGGCGGGTAGAGCTTGTTTAAGAGTGGTATCATTGTCAGTTGGGTTAAGATAACATTTTAATAGATACTTAAACATTTTGGGTCAATAAAATATTTGTAATTTGTACAATGTCACAGAACAAATGAAAGTATTACTTATAATGTGTGTGGTCAATTTCATATACTATTGAAAATCAAAACACACTTCTCAGTGTAGTAAGTATTTCTTGAGAATTGGAAGTTTTAAGGACAGATGTCTCTCACACATTCCTTTCATTGGGTATTCTGGTGATGATTCTGGGTATATTGTTGTCTGTGAGCCCTCATTCAGGCTCACAAAAGCACTATCTTACAAAGGCCCAAGCTGTTGGAAGCAGCTTGGCTAGCCTACCTCCTAATGTCTACCCATCAGTGAATTCATCCTTCCTTCCTTCCATCATCTATCCATTCATCCTAATGATATGAATGGATAATGGATGAATCCATTCATCCTAATGATATGAATGGATAATGAAGCTAACCAATTGTCAAACATGTAATTATTGAGCATCTACTGCACTTTATATACTCTGGTGCTCTGTTGTGCATTTTGCACCAGTAGATTAGGTTGCCTGATCTACCTGTTATCATGACAAACCCTGACCTTGGACTCAGCCCCTCCAGGATCTGCTGGTGCTATATTTATTTCTTGTTCAACAACACTCATTAGGCACTTTCTGTAAGCCAGATACTGCTCAAGTTAGTGGGGATACAGCAATGAATAGTGCTATCTAGTGTCTGGATTGCTAAGGTAGGCTTCTGATTGGTTCTTTATGTGCCAAAGATCTCCTGCGGTTCATTGTCAATACAGCCAGAAGTCCTTTTAAATTTTTTTTTTTTTTTTTTTTTTTTTTCAACGTTTATTTATTTTTGGGACAGAGAGAGACAGAGCATGAACGGGGGAGGGACAGAGAGAGAGGGAGACACAGAATCGGAAACAGGCTCCAGGCTCTGAGCCATCAGCCCAGAGCCTGACGCGGGGCTCGAACTCACGGACCGTGAGATCGTGACCTGGCTGAAGTCGGACGCTTAACCGACTGCGCCACCCAGGCGCCCCCAGAAGTCCTTTTAAACCTAGGTCATATCATGTTATTTCTCTGCTCATAGTCTCCCGACAGCTTCCAGTCTCACTTAGTGAAGGGTAGTAGTGAAGACAATCACAGTTTGTATTCTCTTTTTATATTTTGAAGGCATTGGCCACAGGACTCACTGACAGATCAGACATTTGAGTATGACCAAAAGAAAGGAATCAGTAATATCTCCAAGGAATTTTTCCTTGGCAATTGGAAAGATAGAGTTACCAATTACTAAGTTGGAGGAGACTGACAGGAGCAGATTTGGATATGAAAAATTCTAAATCTTGTTTTGGATGTGACAATATTGATGTGCTTATTTGGCATTTAAATGAAGATACTGAACATGTAGTTGGATATAGAGTTCTGGAGTTCAGGATGGAGATATAAAGGACATTTAAAGCCACAAGTTTATATGAGATCGCCAGTGTATAGAAAAGGAAAGTTCTTGGGACTGAGTTCTGGAGCACTCATCATTTAGAATGTGGGAAGATGAGGAGAGCCTTGGGAAGAAGACTGAATAGGAAAGGATGAAGAATTTGGAAGTGAACCAAGTGAGCTGTGTCAAGGGGAAAATATATTTCAGTAAGGAAGGTGGGATGAGGGCTGAAAATTGATTTCTGGAAATCATAGGAGGTCTTGGTAAGAGCTATTTTGGTGGAATAATAGAATCAAAAGCCTGACTAAATCGTGTTCAAAAGAGAATAAGAAGAGAGGAAATGAGACAGAATAATGACAACTCTTTCAAGGTAACTTGAAATATTTCAAGGAATCTCATGATTTTCAAAGGGCTACACATGAATAAACCATGAATGGCTTTGTTACTGCTGTGCTGTTTTAACATTTCCAAATACTGCATTGGCCTAAAAGAGAAATCAACATCCAGGTGTGAGTATCCGGCAAAACTAGTTGGGAAGGTGTTGAGTCAGCCAAAGGCTACATCACCTATAGCTTCCCTAGAAGTAACTCAAGGCTTGTCATGCAGAGTCTCTTAATAACAGAACAGCCACAATAGTAGCAACAACTAATAATAGTATATTAGAGTTCTTACTGTGAAGCATTATACTGAATGTGTGTCATGGATTATCTTATTTAATGCTCACAACTCAGTGAAGTTGGTATCTCTGTTATTCCTATCTTACAGACTTAGTGGTTTATAGGCAGAGGTGTAGTCCTTTGAAATATTAGTGAGACTCTGATTTTTACTACTTTTTTGCATATAGGCATTATTTCAGGACCCTGCCAAAGAACAATGACGTGACACAACTTTTCAGAAGTGATGTAGGGAATAAGTAAAGGCTGTTTTCCCCAAGGGCTACTATGTGGATTGAGACCTCACTCTTCCTTCCTCCTTCACTTCTTACTCAGAGCTCTTGGGAATACAGATGTCATTTGTAATGGATGGTGCTAGGCAATTAATAGACAAAGCGTGCTATCATCAGGGGCTTTGTGTGGTTGTGGAAGAAGTCCACCCTTCTTACTGTGGTTCATCTCCTCTTTGACTCCCCTCCCTGACGGCCATGGCTCTCCTTGCCCCTTGTGGAGTGGAGGGCTTGCTTCATTCAGAAGGAAGAAAAGTGCAAAGTGAGGTCACTGGTTCCTGCTAACTCTTAAGACCTTAACTTTCAGAAACATTTCAGAAATGTTTCCTAAACATTTACAAGAAACAAGAGGTATTTTGATAGGCTTATAAACTTTATTTAGTTTTAACAAATACTGAAGTTACTGGTTTACTATACCAATAGGAATTACATGTTGTGCTATAAAGTCAAAGGCAAAAATAGTTCAGATAGCTACGGCTCTAATTAAGACTCCAGTGCATGGTGGAGTGTGGGGAAAGTAACACTGCACAGTCTATGGTCTATTGTTTTCAAAACAGTTTAGCTACTCAAGTTCCATTTATTTAAAAGAACCGTTTATGGAAAAACTTAGAGAACATTGGATTCATTAACAACAATTGTAGGTTTCCGTGAGTAGCAGATTGATCCATTGAAAGGGCCGGATGAACAAATATGAATTGAGCATGACCTCTAGCAATTAGGGGTCTGTTTGAAACCTGTTAGTGTTTTGTACAGTAGCTTTAATCTTTTTCTTCTTGGGTGGAATTAAGTGCTCATTTTTTCCTTTCTCTTCCTTACTACCCTTTTCTCTTTAGTTTATATGTACAAACACATACACACTCGTGCCATTTCATGTTGTATTACCACGGTATAATTTTCCCTTTGCTTGTATTTCCATGCATGTTTTAGTTTGCTTGTTTTTTCCAGAATTGATGATGATGATGGAGAATGGAAATATGTCTATAAGGTATTGTGTGTTTTTTCAACTTTGCTGAAGTATCATTGACAAATAAAAGTGAATATATCTAAGGTGTACAATGTGATGATTTGATATACATACATACACACACACACATTGTGAAATGATTACCCTCAAGCTCATTAACACACCCATGACCTCACTTAGTTATCTTTTTTGTTGTTGTAAGGACACTTATAATTTACTCTCCTAGCAAATTTCAAGTATGCAGTAGCTATAGCTTCTATGCTATATCCCCAGAACTTATTTAACTTCTTTGTTTAAAATTTTTTGTTTATTTATTTTTGAGTGAGAGAGAAAGACAGAGTACAAGCAGGGGAGGGTAGGGAGAGAGGGAGATACAGAATCTGAAGCAGGCTTCAGGCTCTGAGCTGTCAGCACAGAGCGCTATGTGGGGCTCAAACTCCTGAACCATGAGATCATGGCCTGAGCTGAAGTCAGATGCTTAACCAACTGAGCCTCCCAGGTGCCCCGAACTTACTCAACTTCTAACCGAGGTTTGTATGCTTTGACCAACACGTCTCTATTTTCCCTATCCCCCAGCCCTGGCAACAACTATTCTCTGGTTCTGAGTTTGACTTTTTAAAAATGTCACATATAAATGAGATCATACAGTATTTTCTTTCTGTGTTTGGTTTCTTTCACTTAGCACATTATCCTCTAGATTCAAACATGTTGTCACAAGTGGCAAGATTTCCTTATTTTTTATGCCTGAATAATATTCTATGTATGTATAATATATATGTATATGTATTGTGTTTCTTTTAAACATATTTCCAAATGACTCAGACTTTACATCCCCTGCTAATCAGTAGGAACAATACCAGAATATAGCTAATATATTTAAGGAGAGTTTTCTATACTTACTTTCACTCTGAAAAGTGATTTTTGGAGATCAAAACAATTAAAAGTATCAAGGAAATAAATAAGCTCTGTGTGATGCTGGTTTTCCATTATGTAATTCTTGAGGAATTTTTCAGGAATTGTTAGGTGATTATGAAAATTATGAAATAAATATTATTTTAGTACCATGTTTCCTCTTTCTTTCTCATCTTTTTCCTTCTCCTCCCCCTCCTTATTATTATTATTATTATTATTATTATTATTATTACAACTTATTGTAGACACAGCTATCCCATCCTTTTAGGTTATTTAGTGACCCCTGACTGTAAAGGGTCTAAGATGAAAGCCTCTTCAGACTTGTAAACATCTTTGCTCTTTGAGCACAGAGTGTCACAAGTCTTTTTTGGCCCTTCATATTGGTCAAGCACATTTTGCAGTGCACTTCACAATGCTCTGAAGCTCCTTCAAGTAAGGCTTGACATTTTTTTGCGTGTATATCTACTCCCCCCAACTCCCATCGAGAACCTGGATTTGAATCTCATCTCTGCCTCTTATTAGGTATCTGACCTTGGGCAAATCACTTAATCTTTCTGAGAATCTGTTTCCTTATCTATAAAAACAGACATCATGACTAGCTCATACATTCGTGCTGATTAAATTGAATAAGTTTGATGTAAGAAATGCTCACTATAAATTGTAAAGTTCTACTAAATATATGCATTATTATAGTATCAGTAATAATAACTTAATTGGAAAAATATCCTCCTGTTGGGGACCAGAGTGTTCATGTGTCATAGCCTATTTTAAGTGATATGGTATAATTAGACCACAATTTATGTAACCATCTTCTAAATTGGGCAATTGTTTCAGACTACTTGGGCCTATAAATAACACTGCAGTTATTATACTTATGCATAAATTCTTTGTCTGCATTTCTGAATATCTCTTTGGAGTTTGGCTTCAGGAGGCCACTTTCTCATAGGGCTGTCATTGCTCTGGGCTTCTGTCTTGTCAGCACTGCTGCTCTGCTCTTTGGAGAGCTCTTTCCCCTTGCATTCTCTTTGGACCACAGAAGGACCTCCAGAAAGGCCCGAGTTTGACTGGGGTTGCAAGAGGATAGGCTTTGGGGTTGTTGGGTGGATGGTGAAGCTAGACTGATAATGCCCCACTGCTCTGGGGCATCTTGGTGTAGGGAAAGGGTAGTCTCTGTTTGGGGACGGATGGGCAGAGAACAAGGAGAGGGAGGGCGCATCAGGTCTCTGAGTGCATGTTCCTGCTTAGAGTCCCCATTGGGTCTCCAGGGCTCTCCCAACTGGGCTTTATAAGATTACAATCAAATTCATGGCTCAATCTTTGCCAGAGAGAGCAATTCTGTCTGCACTGTCCCGCTCAATGTTGTATCCAAAGTGAAGAGTGGGGGCAGCAACCCTCCAGGCTGTTAGCAGCTCTCCCTTTGAGTGAATGGCCTGTGAAATGTTAGAGAAGACCTGAAACCCTCCTCCCTGGGCGGATATCACCTTCTTCTTTTGGATTTTATAAAGAACCTGATCCTCTTTGCCTGAATGGAGCCAAATAAATGGGAGTCTCAGAGGAGGTTGATGGCTCCGCCATAGAAGTCCCACAGCGACGTCTGGTTTTGATGTATTACTGATGGATACGATCATGCTTAGAGAGCGAGATCACTTTTGCCAGTTTGAAAGAAAGGTCATGTTTTTAATTTAACTTAATTTCCTACACCAAAGAGAATTTTCAATAGGATATTCGACTTTTGCACCTTTAATGAGACCAGATGCTCTGGGGCCTGCAGCAATGAAGAGAAAACAGATTTTCTAGTTTACACTTCTACTTTGTACATTTTCTAAATTGGGCATGTGCAGTTTCTTTAAGGATGCCATTCCTCATTGGTATTTCTCTCTTTCCTTCTCAGTTTTTCCTTTCTCCCTTTCTTTTACCCTTCCTTCCTTCCTTCCTTCCTTCCTTCCTTCCTTCCTTCCTTCCCTCATTCTTAGGATTATCTTTGAGCACATAACATGGGCTAAGCACTGTGCTTAGAGCTTTACAAACTTATATTTAATTTCCATTTTACAGATTAAAAGAGACTCAGCAAGGTTAAGTAAGGAGTGTAGTATATATCCTGTAGTGGGATGGTAGGCTGAATAACATAGTCATTACAAGCTTGGATGCTGAAACTATATCATCTGGGTACAAGTCCAGATTTAGTGATTTGTTTGTGGAGTGACCTGGGAAAATTACTTAACCTTTGACTACTGGTCTGTATTGATTGTATTAAAGTTACAAGTTTAATTTTGTTTCTAATGATGACAATTACATATATAAAAGAGCATATGTATTGTTTATAGACTAATAAAACAAATGCCTGGGTACCTTTCAGGCAGATTAGGAAGTAGAACATTTCCCATACTTTTGAAGCCTTCCATATGTCCCTCCCCTATTGACAATGCCATCCTCACTAAACCCCAGAGCTAACCATCATTTTGGATTTTGATTTTTTTAAATTTTCTTATTTTTCTATACATGCACTATATATGTATACACACACAAATACCACATTCCTAAACAACATGTTGATTAGTGTTGATTGTTTTTGTACTTTATTAAACTGAGAAACACTGTGTGGTATTTTTCTTTGACTGGCTTTGTATACTTTTAACTTGTATTTGTGAAATTCAGCTATATAGTTATAGTTCACCTCTTTTCAGTGCTAAATGGAATGCTACTTATTTTATTAGTTTTTAAATGATTGTTTATCTTTGAGAGAGCGGGAGCAGGGGTGGGGGAGAGAGAGAGGGAGACAGAGGATCTGAAGTGGGCTCTGCACTGACAGCAGAGAGCCCTACATGGGGCTCAAACTCACAAACCATGAGATCATGAGCTGAGCCAAAGTCAGACGCTTAACTGACTGAGCCACCCAGGTGCCCCTGGAATGCTACTTTAACTCAGTTTATTTAGTCATTCTTTTCTCAGTGGACATTTGGGTCATTGAAGCTTTTGTTTTTTTTTTAAATTTTTTTTTTAAGTTTATTTATTTTTGAGACAGAGAGAAACAGAGCATGAACGGGGGAGGGTCAGAGAGAGAGGGAGACACAGAATCGGAAGCAGGCTCCAGGCTCTGAGCCATCAGCCCAGAGCCCGACGCGGGGCTCGAACTCACGGACCGCGAGATCGTGACCCGGGCTAAAGTCGGACGCTTAACCGACTGAGCCACCCAGGTGCCCCTGGGTCATTGAAGCTTTTAATATTACAGATAAGTCTTTCATGCACATTATTAGTCTTTCTCCTGGGGCCCATCTGCTGAATTTTCTCTAGGGTGTATACACCCAAGAATGGGGGGGTCATAGTTATGTGTGTTCAACTTTATGCCCAACTGCTTTCTAAATTTGTTGTAACCTATTTACTGCCTGATTCATAGAGTAGAGAGTTTCCATATTTTTACATCTTCACCAATACTTGGTATTGTCAAATTTTAAGTGTTTTGCCAGTATGGTGAATGTTAAATATATCTTATTATTGTTTTAACTGGCAACTTTGATTTCTAGTGAAATTGAACAACTTTATATATGTTTATAGTTATTTGAGTCCCCTCTTAGGTAAAGTTCCTGTTTGGTCCTCCCTGCCATCCCCCCCCCCCCCCCCTGCCTTTTAGGTCCATTTCTCCTCTTATAGTTTCATCTTCCCCCATGTATTAAATGGGAGCCTATTCTGGAAGCCCTCTAATGGGCTTTATAGTTGTATGCTCTGTGACTCAAAGTCTGATATTTTTATGTTGCTAACTCTCTGCTTTCACATGTTGGATTTCTTTCTTTAAAACATGCTTGGATGTCTTACGGATTGATGTCAGTTCATGGCCTTCTTAGGTCAAGGACCATACAGAAAAAGTCTTCCATAGAATAGTACAAGAGAATTTTGACTTTCATTGATTATTTTTAAATTCCTGTTGACAGTTAAAGTAAGATCTCCTTTCTCCTCACTTCTATTCCTCAAATATTTGTAATTCACACACATATTTTTGACTGGCCAGAATCTGTAGTTTTCTGTCAAAGATACAATAGGAGTGCCTCTCTCTTCTCTTTTTCTGCTATTCCATCCTGGTGGTAGAATCAAGAAAAAAATTTAAAGCCTAGGAGATATAAATTCTTCCTGTTTTTACAAAGATCATAGTTTATTTTTAGGATAATTTCTTACATGCTGCTTCATTACTCTGTTTCTAACTCATGTTTTCCTTCAGGTCGATGGTTTCAAAAGCAACAACAAATCAAAACAAAATAAAATTCCCCCAAACCAATGAACCAACTAACCAATGGAAACCTAAACCTAAACCACCACAAAAGAACGCAAACACATATTATCAAATCTAATATTACCCTTTGATTTAGACCAGGAACTACACAGGGGCAATTAAAATTTCTTGCACAGTTGTCAACAGTTCCTACCTCACCTTATCTTTTATCAGATTAGGGATCTCTGAACCAAACAGAAAAATGGGATGCCAGTAAGGTGGTGTAACAGGAGAGTACCCACTCATATTCTCCAAAAGCAACAATAATTTGGCAGCCATCAATGGGCAAAAGTGCCTTCGTGGGAACTTTGGGGTGTAGGTAGTATGTTGTGAAACCCCAGTAGAGCCTAAGACCAAAGAAGGCCATTCAGAGAGGGCAGCTACACACTCATGATGAAGGCTTGCCAACCCTGGTCCTAGTTATAGTCATGGAAACAGCTCCATCCTTCTGTGGACTTAGTGACAGCCCTGTTTGTCCTTCATCCTGCTAAGGCCATCTGCTAGCACTATCTGCCAAGGGACCTGGGAAGATCCATACACCTGTATACCTTGGTAGCAGACCAGATGACCTGTCTTGGCTGTGGAACTTGAAGCAGCCCATGATCTGGCTCCAGACCCTCTCAGCCATGGTCTCAGATTGGTCTTGCCTACCCAGAGACCCAGCAAGAGATGTATTCCTGTATCCCTAGAGGCAGATCTGCAGACCTTGATTCTGACTATAGACCCTGAAGCAGCTCTGTGACTTGGTTTGAGCCACACCCTCCTGTGGTCTGGGGCCAGTCCTACCCCAGAGGATCTGTCCAGTGATGCAGCAGGAACCCTCTCAGGGACGTGGTAGGAACCATACCTTTCTTCATACCTGGCAACAGCCCCTGTCTGTGGACCCAACTGTAGATCCTGAAGTAGACCCTTGTCCCAGTGCCAACCCTACTGACAAAGGTCCTGGAGGCAGTCCTGTCTTCTTAGGGACCAGGCAGGATCCACACCCCCCTGAGCTCCTGGTAACAGGTCTTTTAGCTGTAGACTCAGCAGCAGCCATGTGATCTGGCTTCATACCCATTCAGCTGCAAACCAGAGATAATCCCATCATCAAGAGATCTAACAGGAGATATTTATCTGCCGAAACCAGTCTGTAAAGACTGGAAGAGGTGTTCCCTTCTTCAAATGCCAAAGACACAATACAAGGCTATATAGATAATGAAAAATCAGGTAAACATGACACCATAAAAGGCAATGAATAAAGCTTCAGTAACCTATCACAATGAAATAGAAATTTACAAATTGCCTGACAATTCAAAGTAATCATCTTTTAAAAAATGTTTTATTTTACATTTGAGAGATAGAGAAAGCAGGGGAGGAGCAGAGAGAGACAGAATCTGAAGCAGGCTCAAGCCTCTGAAGCTGTCAGGTGCGGGGCTTGAACTCATGGAGCAGTGAGATTATGACCTGAGCCGAAGTTGGACGCAAATGCAAGAGAACACAGATGACCAAACACAATCAAGAAAACAATATATGAGCAACATAAGAAATTTGATAAATATAAACCATAAAAAAGAACCATACAGAAATCCTGAAACTGAAGAATATATGATTGAACTGAAAAATTCAATATAGAACTTCAATAACAGACTTGATCATACAGAAGAATTAGCTAACTTGAAGATAGGTCATTTAAAATTAGCATGATGACTATAGTCAATATGATACTGCTATTTGAGATTTCCTGAGAGTATATCTTAAGTGTTCTCACCACCAAAAAAAAACATGGCTAACTATGTGAAGTGAGGGATGTGTTAATTAGCCTATTTGTGGTAATCATTTCACAGTGTATACATATGTAAAACATCACATTGGGGGCACCTGGGTGGCTCAGTCAGTTAAGCATCCGAGTTCGGCTCAGGTCACGATCTCACATTTCGTGGGTTCGAGCCCTGTGTTGGGCTCTGCGCTGACAGCTTGGAGCCTGGAGCCTGCATCACATTCAGTGTCTCCCTCTCTCTGCTCCTTTCCTGCTTGTGCTCTCTCTCTCTCTCTCAAAAATAAATAGACATTAAAAAAAACCAACATCACTTTGTACATCTTAAATATATACATTTTTTATTTGTCAGTTGTACCTTAATAAAGCAGGGGTAGGGGAGGAAAAATGTGTTGTAATGGGAAATCAGAAGGTCTAAGTTTTGGCCACTTATTTAAGCATCCAACTTTGCCCTAATGTCAGAGGTTCAACTCAATATAAAATTGCCATGTGGCTATGATAAGAACTTTTGCATCATAGGTAGTGAGTAATGCCTGAGTAAGAGTGGCAGCGGTGGTTGTAGAAGACTCTTGAAAGCACATTGCCTTTGTGTAGTTTCTTCCCTGCATCACAGAGGTGTCTTGACTCTGCCTTCTATAGGCTTCAGAAAGAGCTCAGGATCAGGTAAGAAAATTGAGCCCAGTCTTCACAAGATTGGATTATTGAACTCTACCAAGGAGGCACATGAATATACTGAAAGTAGCAGCACTTGGCTTTAATAGGGAGGTTATAAGAGATGGTTTAAATGGTTTTGGAACTGGTAGCCTTCATTTACACAGGATTGACCAGGATAGACCTGGGATGGGTAGGGAGTATGTGTCAGCTTGTGGAAGACCATAAACTAGAATGAAGAGCACACACGTTTCTTTAACTTAATGGTTTAAAATCCCTGGGAATTCTGTAGAATCCTCTCAAGGCCCAATACACTTCTCAACTAGAAAAGCTGGCTTACCTGTCTCCTGTGCATTTTGATCTCAGGTAAAATATTATTTTAACAAAGGTTATTAGTCTCCAGAGAAACAGACACAATAGAAAAACATATATATATACACATAAACATATGTATATATATATATATATATATATATATATATATAGATAGATACATACACAGATAAGTATGTACATATGTATATGTATGTATATATGCATATGTGTTTATATGTATATATATTTGTACATAAATAGATTTATTATAAGGAATTGGCTCAAGTGATTATGGAGACTAAGAAGTCCCAAGGTCTTCAGTCAGTAAGTTGAATACCCAGGAGTCTGAGTCTGAAAGCATCAGAAGACACTGATATCTCAGCTCAAGGACAGGCAGAGAGAGAATTCTCTTACGCTGACATATTGTTCTGTTCAGGCCCTCAACTGATTGGATTAGACCCATCCATGTCAGTGAGGTCAATCTGCTTTACTATGTCTACCAATTCACATGTTCATCTCCTCCAGAAATATCCTTGTGGATATGCCGTGAATGATGTTTAACCAAATACCTGGGCACCCCGTGGCCTAGTCAAGTAGACATATAAAGTTAACCGTCATATGGGTTACAATATTTAAAACTCGGAAAAAGTGAAAATCCTTGGTTCATAGTATAGAAGGTGGTAGTGATGGTTGTGGGGGTGTTGTATAAATTGTGACAGAGGCCTTGGCCAATTTTCCCAACTGTGCACAGTCCTACCCTCTAGTTGTTTATCCTCTAATTGTTGAGAGGTCTTTGCATGACATCGTATATTAGCAATGTCTAAGTGTTTTAAGAAAATATCCTCATGCAATCTCTGTAATTTTCCAAGACTTTGTTGATTCCTCCCTTGGCTAGCTGTTGCTACTAGTCCCATGAATCCTTATCCATTTTCACCATTGAGTGCTGTGACCCTTTGCTACACTGCACTAGGCAGTCTGTCCTTCTTGCCTGTTTCCCCTGGTCCCCTGGAAAAGCCAAGTTGGATTGTTTTGGGTAATTTATTTGCTTAGAATTTGTTTTTGGTTTTGTCTGTATTCTAGATCATTGCTTCTGAAGGCTAATCCAGGATCACCTGCAGAACTTTTTAATACAGATTCCTGGGCCCTGTTCCCAGATAGTGGGTCTGGGGAGGGGATCATAGACTTTACATTTCTAACAAGATACCAAGTGATGCTATTGTTGCTTATTTGAGGACTTTAGTGCTGTTCTATATGGTACTCTCAAATATGTTCACATTTAGTATAGCTTTTTTATTTTCATCTTGTTTCAGCATAAATATTATTTGAATTATTTTTAACCATTGGTTATTTCTCACTAAGTTATTGGTTCTTTGAGGACCATCTCTTACGCAGATTTGGATCCATCATAAGGTCAGTTCACCTCATGCTCAGGAAGTATATGTTGATTGAATAGAAAGGAAGAAAGAAATGCTCAGTTGGTGGAGGTCCACAGCCCTCAGGGCCCCGGGATCACCCCTCACACCCTTATGCCACATTTCATCCAAACACTGGAAATTGTGATCTCTCTCACTTCCTGCAGCAACTCACTGGCAGCCCTGAGACCACCCTGCCTCAGGCTGAGAAGTGAGAAATTCTGAAAGCAATCGAACACTGTAAATTTTCACAGCAGTTCAGCTGAAAGCTGTTGGGCACAGATGTTTCTGTAATTGTGATATGCTGGGAACATTCTCTGGGCTCCAAGCACAAGGGCCTCAGCCTCATTCTTCCACCTGGGTGCCTCAGTGGGCAAGTCTCCCTGTCTCGAGGCAGTAATGGGAACCAGGTGGCAGCATGTGTCTGTCTTAAAAGAGCTGAGCAAGATTCATGTCCCAGTTCCAGTTGCTCCTTCCCTCTTGCCCCAGCTCATGCCTCAGGGAGTTGGCTTTGGTGATGGTGGATCCAGTTCATTCCAAAGTGGGGTGATCCTCAGCCGCTCATTCAGGATGGGAATGGGGTCTCATGTTTGCTGTTGGGTGGGGCCCTGGAGGCTTTCCAGCTGCTCCTAGATAGGCTGTAAGTAAAGAATCAGGAAAAGGTTTGGGTGGTGTGAAATAATGTGACTATTCCAAATGACCACCATGTGATCAAGATTACTACCATCATTTCAAAGTCCACAGAAGGATTTTGGAACTTTTGACATATTCCTTCCAAACTGAATTTGCTTTCGGTGCATAGTATTCCTGCCTTTAGCGAGAGATAGCTCTCATTTGCTTGAGGGTTCTTCCTGCTTGTGGAAACATGAAGAAGGCTATGAATAGCACAGGGGAAACATCTGTTGCTGTTTGAAAACTGACAAAAGTTCAATGAACTGGGAACATTTTTCATAAATGTTTCCAGTCAGGATAAATTTAACCTGTATGTACCGTAGCCAAAGGGGTAAGGAGGACAGAAGATGAAAGATATGGAACTATGGACATAGGAAGAAGAAAGAGTGTGTCATCAGACATTTTCTGGGAGTAGTTAGCACCCTTCCCTGGTGACTTAGTCTGAGTGACTGTCCTTGTGCGTACAACTGTCAGTGTTACTGCATAAGGAGTGTAACTGCATCATTTTTCCGCAGGACATTTTCCTGACACAAGCTGTTGAAAGACCTATGCTTATAAACCCTGGTATAAACTTTATGTCTTAATTTTGTCACTGAATTGTAACATCATCTCTACAACTGTTAAACAAAAGTTTACCCTAAACAGTATTCACAGGTTTTCCAAGAGCCAGGAGAGTATCTACTTCCAGTTTTAGCTTCTACGAAGGACATGTTCCCTGTTAAAATACAGTTGTATCTTTCTTCTTGGTTCCAGTTATTCACCATGTAGTTATTTTTTAAAACATGATTTATTCAGCTTTTTAAATGTATAATCTTCATATGGGAAGTAGGAAAAAAAAAAGATTCCAAGAAAGAATATTTGCTGTAACTCAGTGAGGTAGTTGTTAAGATAACAACAAAAACAACAAAATTAAAAGAAGCTTTCATTTAAAGAAAGTAGGAAAAAAAACCCCACAAAACAAATGCTTATAAGTACTAAGAAAAGTTTCCTGGATCCCAGATCAGCCTAAGTATATTTAACATGGTTTTTCATCAGCAATAATCAACTATCACTTAAAAACATAAGAAGGTAACATTCATAAATCAATAAAAACTAAAGTATGCAGGCATTAGCTTACTCAAGAGTATACAAGATTTCTATAGAAAAATGTAAAGTTCTATTAGAGTACATAGAAGATGATTTATTTAAATGGAGACACAATCCTTATTCTTGTATGGAATGAGTTAATATTATCAAGCTGTTTTCTGCCCCAATTAAATTACAGATCCGATGCAATTTCATTGAAAATTCCAATGGGATATTTTGAAGAACTTGATAAACATGTTTTTAAAAATAGAAGAAATAATGGAAGAAATATGGAAGAAATAAGGTCCATGAATAGCTAAGTGAACTTTAAAAAAATAGAGAAAAGGGTATACTTATTTTACCAGATATTAAGACATGTTACAAAGACTGATATTTGTGTAAAAGAAACAAATAATCCAATGAAATAGAGAACTCAGAGACAGACATATATCTATATATTTATGTATCTGTATTTATCTGAAACATCTGTATTTGAACATCTATATCATCTCTCTCTATATATGCATATCTATATCATGTATATTTATATGTATTGTATATGTATTCACCTATACATGTATTTATTACATCTAGAAACTTAATATTCCATAAAACAGTCACAACACGTGAAGGACAGGGGTGGGGACAGGAAGATAAATAGTTTAATAGTTGGATTTGGGAAAAAGGGCTCACAATTTTAAGAGAAATAAACGTGATAACATATAAAGGTGAAGTTCAGATGAATTAAAGACTTCAGCATGGAAGGAAATACTGTATGTTAATTGAAGAAAATATAAGATAATACTTTTAAGGCCTAGGAGGGAGGAAGAACTTCTTAACTGAAACCATTAAGACATAGTGCACAAGGCAGAAAAGTTGATGGATTTCATCATGTAAAATTTAAGGACATCATGAATAAAGTTGATAACAGCTTAATAACCAAGATAGCATTCTTATTATATAGACAAGATATTAATATCCAGGACATAAAAAGGACTCTTAAAAATCAATATGTAAAAGAGGGAATCTCAGTGGAAAAATGGGCCAAGGATATGAATCACCAATTTGACAGAGAAAAGACCTCAAAGGCTAACAAGTAAATGAAGAAATTCAAATTAAATGAAAATGAAACAGTAATGAGATATAAATTTATACTTGTTATTTTGGCTAAAATTATAAAATGTGATAATGCCAAGTGTTGGGGAGTGTAGGAATATGAAGTAACACTCATGTTCTGCGAGAGACATTGAGAAGAGCAGTCTGGCAGTGGTTGGCTAAGTTATATACACACATACTCTAATCTGGCACAGAAATGTGCATACAGGTCTCTAGGTGACTACATGAGGAATAGGCATTGCAGTGTTGCTTATGGGGGAAGATGTTGAAGGCAACCTAGTGTCTGTCACTGGGGGAATGGAGAGTTAAAATGTGGGGTTGCATATGATGCAGTAGTATTCTGTAAGTTAGAAACGATGGACTAAATATTGGTGGACCTTAAAATGTAGTAGAGAGTTAAAATGTAGAAAACAGAGCAAGATCCATAGCATGATACCGTGTGTATATAAAACAATGCATATTTTACAAGAAAACATAAACAAGGGGATGTGCATTAAACACATGAGAATGATCCTCATGTGGGGGAAGGGTTAGGGTGAAGGTTAGCATTAGGGGTTAGGAGGTCAATGAGTCAGAAATGGGCATTAGGGGGGAAAATAATTAAAGGAGAACATGTGCACGCTAACGATGATAATGTGCCCTAGACTGGGAGGCATGGTTAATTTAAAACTTCAGATCTTAAAAAATGAAGGAAAAAGTAAAGTAGTCTCCATTGAAAAGTCACCAACTCCTCTGCTTTTCTTTCTCAGTGGAATCAGGAAAACATTTTGGAGCAAATTTTGTTCCTTTCAGAAATAGGAAATAAATATTCCTTGTCACTTGAGTGACAACTCTAACATCTAACAACTCTTACATGTAAATGTAAGGTCAACTCTTGTGGCTTCACCTAGTCAGTCCCTCCTAGCATCGGTAGATAGGGTTGCTGTGGGGTAATTTGTATAGGGGCAAAAATCCTCCTTCGGGAGGAAAGGATTGAAACTCTTAAGTTTTCTTTTTGGGGACAAGATTGGATTGAGGGTGTTTTGACTAAGTTTCCTCAAAACCATGTGATCCCAGGGAGAACTCAGTAGAGTCTGGTCTGTTGACCCAGGCTCAATGCCAGGGCGAGGAGACTGCCAGGTGCTACAGGGAGGAGAGGGGCAGGGCTGGATCTGGCATAGAGCTAGGCTAAGGCTAGGAGCTCCTCCCTTTATCTAGCCCCTTCCGTCACAGGGAACAATAGTTGAGCATGTGAGGGTCAAGCAAAGACCTCGGGAAGCCAAGCTCGGGACATCTTTGGCCAAGCCCAACTCTGGAGTAGGTGGGATGGTGCCTTTTGAAGAAACTACTGTTTGCATAGGGACCAGACAGGGTGTTATCACTGCTGTGCAGCAGGATGTATCTATTTTTTTGAAAGAAATCAGTGTGGCAAAGACAAAAGCCATGGCAGTCAAAGTCTGGGCTTTTAGTTGTGGTCAAGTCTGATTCTCTGGCTCTCCATTTAGTTTGAAAGTTGAAGTAGCCCCTTTGGTCTGAATAAACATTGGACTCATTGACAATTCTAGGCAAAGGAAATCCAAAGAAAAAGAAACTGGATATGCTGATAGTTTGGATAGGATAGAGACTCAAATGGTCAATTTGAATGTTAAGAAGAAAAATGACAGTGTCTTAGTGAAATTGGTAATAATACCAGTTGCACAAGAAAATTCTGGTATCCATTATATACTAGGCATAATGCTAGAAAATGGGATGGATTCAAGATGACTAAGACATAACTTCTAGAAATCACAGCGAGATGATTTCATATAATCAATGGAGATTTCTTTGCTTTTTCCTTCTTCAGTTTTTAATATCTAAAGTTTTAAATTAACCATGCTTCCACAGTTTAGAGCAGATTATCTTTGTCAGTGTATACACATTCTCCTTTAATTATTTCCCACACTAATGCCCATTTCTGACTCATTGATCTCCTAACCCCTAAAGCTAACCTTATAATAATGAACTGCTTGGAGGTTCTTTCTGATCTTATTTATAAAGTGAGGATAAAGAATGGAGTGCACCAGTTGTTGACCTGGAGTGCACCCTCTATAAAGGTTAGCATGACCTTGAAGTCCTCTGTAAGATATCCTCTAGGCAAATCAAGTACGCTTCAGATAGAGTGCAACCGTAATACCACAGTCAGTCATTTAATCGTATCTGTTGTGGAGCTCTGTGGTTGGTGTTCAGAGATGTCTGGGAAGGAGGTGTGACCTTGCATCGTTTAGGTGTTGGTGTAGCACTGGGCCAAGGCACCTGTTGGAAGAGCATCTCTGACAGAATTATCTTAAACTTCTGGGAAAGAAAGGCTTCACCTTACAGGGACCTCTGTGGTTCTCTTTCTTTCTGGTCTGTTTGTTCTTCCTTGCTTGTCATAACCATGTTTACATACCACCCAACCCTTCCCATTAAAAATGACAGAGATGATGGGTCCCTAATGAATCACTCGGTAGGCATCCAACTCACAATAATCAATTATAGCTCTGTGTCACTAGAACAATGATCTCTGAGATCTTTACATAAGCTTGTTAAGAGATCCATTAGGAGGGAGAATGGACTCTATCCTTCAGTATATTGTTCCAACAAGAAGCCACATGTCTACGAGGCCTTCACTCACAGGACTTGAAGCTTTGAGTCACAGATTGGCAGTATGGGAGTAAAGATGGATTCAACAAATCCTGCCTGAGTTGAAGGGTGCTTCCTTCTGGCACATTGTGGGGAAGACTACAGTGTTTGGGGCTTTGCTTTCTTCCTCTCCTTGAAGAATCTACCTTTCATCTCATCTTGGTCCATCTCTAGTCAGGGATTGGACAGACCTGGCCCAGGTGGAGATAGACTAAGTGAGTCAGCTGGCTGTTGTGGTGGTAAATATCATAGGGCAAAGGAAAAATGAGGATCCCATTTAAAGAAGAAATCCCAATGGAGTTGAATACAGGAGGAATTTCTCTGGGATTCATATATGTGAATGGGGACAAGCAGCTATTTCAATTTGGGAAGACAGAGGAGAATATAGAACTTTGATTTTGAACAGGGAGAGGTACCCAGAACTTTAACTGATGAAGTGGCAACCTCATGGTGTGTAAGTTCAGGGAGCAGGGTTAGGGTTGACACCTCCAAGTGGCATTGCCCTCACATGGCCCCTTTCTGTCTGGTCTGCTATAGAGTCTGGCATGGGTGCCGAAACTTCTCCTTCTCTGCAGACTTTGGGTGGAGGGTAAATAGGGTGTGTCTATCTGCAAAAATCTACATTCACAGGAAATCACAGACGAGTGATCGCTGGGACAAAAGTATCCTCCCTTGGACTTGCCTGTGTTTATTGCTAACATCGTCTTTGTGGCCCTCGGCCTCTACATCCTCCAGTCTTCATTTGGAGTGGATTCCGTCCCCTGTATCAATCCCCATGGTGGCAGGAAGAACCAAGTGAGTTCCACCATCTCCTCCCTCTCCTCTCCACCTGATGAGGATCTTCTCCTGAGACCCTTCCACATCTGGATCAGGTTCTCCAGAGCTAACCACTGGGCTTCTGTGTCCCCTTGCTCAGATCAGGGTTACTCCATCCTTGTTCCTAGTTATTGGGCTAACTGGCCAGGCCCGTACATGTACATATTGCATCTCATTTGATATTTATAACCATTCAGTTAAAGAACATTAGTATCCCAGTTTTATGGATAAGAATACTCAGGCTCAGAAGTTGTAAATAATTTGCCCAAGGTCAAATAAATAACATATCTGGGGTTAAGTCTTAAACCTGTCAGATTCTACTTTTTTTTTTTTTTTTTTTTTGCTTCTCTCTACTTCCCTTTTAAGCTATTTGGTGGTATGGATTTAGGTAGTTTCTTTCTTTGTAACTTGGATTCTGGGGTTGTTCATCAGTTCCCCACCAGAGGCCTCTTTGGCTCTTATGTCCACTCCACACAGAAAGAAAATTTTAAGACAGGCCAACTGGCCCATGCTTCCAGCCCATGCCAATCTGTGAAATCAAGTGGCAAATGTTAGTAGGTGTTCTTGGCTGGGGATTTTTAAACTAAAGGATTCATTCTTTTAGTGATTATGCAATTGTTATTCAACACATTTACTCTTTCTTTTTTTTTTTTTTCCGATTTCAGAATAAAGCTTTTCTTACCATTGCTGGCTAACTAAAGATTATCTTCATTATAAAACAATTGGTTAAAGATAGCTATTGTCACTTGCAACAATTTGTTGCTGTGACCAGAATTTCTTTTTTCTTTTGAAATTATAGAACCAGGACAAAATACTGAAATAAATTGGATGGAGAGGATGATAGAAAATTGCGGCTGTCGTCCTCTGCTTTAGATTTTTATCTTAATAAAATGAATTTCCTGTTCTTATCAGTTGTCTTTGTAATTAGTAAATGTACTAATTTCCTAATTACTGATTAAAAAATCTGTGTGTTAGGATTGCATATATTTAAAGAGATCACCTACTCAAAATGTTTGCAAAACACTGCATTGTCCATTCCTCTGAAAGCCTTCACTTCTGCCCGCTTCCACTGTCCCTGCCCTTGTAGACCCTCTGCCTTCTTGCTTGCACTCCAGTCTTCATCGCTAGTTCTTGACCCCAGCAAGGGGGGATCTCTTAATTCCCCTCATACTATTTTGAACCTTGCAGGTTCAAAACCTTGGAGGTTTTGAAAAACCTTTGAGGTTTTCAGCTTTGTAGGTCCAAGCATCTGCCATTTTCTGGGGACAGGACTTACTTTTCCAGCCTAGCCCTGCAGAAGCAGCTTCTTCTGAGGCTGATCCTGCAAATGATCCTGAGCTGGATCCCCTCTTGAGAGGTGTGGACTAGTGTAACTCTGTTGATTGCTGAGAGGGCCAACTGGAAGCCTCAAAGATGGGTGCCTGAAGTTTATATTGTTCCTGTTCACACGTAGCAAGTCTGCACAAGTGCTGAGAAGCAGGCTTCCTGGCAATGGTACCTACCACTTATTGCCTAACCATTTTTTGGTCCATTTAAAACACGAAAGTTTGCACTCTTCAAATAAGGCAGTATTGGAGGAAACACGGAGTTCCTGACTCTATGCCATGCACTGTGCTAGGTGGTTCCTTTTGCATTTTCTCTTGTTTGCTTCTGGCTTGAACTAAGTGGCATAAACAAAACAAAGAACCCATTAGCGAGCACTTGTGAGATTGGGTTGGAGAAGTTTGCTTTTATAGGGGAAGAAGTAAAGGGAAGTATTTGCCACCAGGGCAGGGATTTATTTATTCTGCTAGTGATTCTCAGATTACACCTAAGGACTCTGATGCCTTTGGAGAGCCCCGAAGGATTCTGTGTACATGGGTGGAATCATTGGCACTTTGAACAGAGCCAGGGGGATGATTTCTGAAAGTGTTCAGGGCACCCTCATTTGCCAAAGGACAAACAACATGAGAAGGCATGATCTCTGTTTTCAAGGAGCTCACCAGCTCGCTTGGAAGAAAAGGCACAATAGTACTAGATAGCGTATAGTCATGCCTGGCACAGACCATTGAGGCCCAGGAGAATGAATGGTTCCTGCAAGCTGGGGGCTGGGAAGTCACTCTGGATAGTACGGCTGGTCTGGGCTGAGTTTGTTGGGGTACTTCTTTGTTTCCTCTGCTTTTTGCACATTTTTCATGTCTTGTGTATAGACCTTTCCATAGAACTTTCTGTTCCTGTTGCTTACAAGGAGAAGAGATTTACTCAGGTTACTTTAAGTAATGGGCATTGGGCATGGGGGATAGCATGAGGGTTTATTGTAAGGAATTGAGGGACAATAAAGGTAATGGATATCCATTCTGTGACTTGATTTCTTCTTCTTATAGGACTAATATTAATGCCCACACATTGTTTTGTTTTTTTTTTTGTAAAAGGAATAAATAAGATAATCCATGAAGATAATCCATGAATTACCTAGCTTAGTGGGTGGCACACAGAAGATCTTCAATACATGTAATTTCTATTATTATTGATAATTTCTGGTTTCTCGTAATTTTTACTTGCTGTTGGCTCCTGTGGTTCAAACTCTGAATTCCCCTCAATGACTCTGTCTTGACATCAGGACTTTCAAACTCCTTTCAATTTTACACTTTCTTGTCCATGCCTGAATATCTTCTCATTTCCAACATTGTTCTTAACAGAGACTCTGGTTGTCTCAGCTCACAGTTTTGGTTGGGTCATGTCACAGTGATTGGCCATTTTGTTAGCAGGCTTCCATTGAGTCTGTGCCCTCTTCTGGTACATTATCAGAGACTGTTGGCAGGAAAAAAAACCATACATACAAGGGAGTGTGGACACGGCATGTTGGGTGGGGTGGGGGTGGATTCTTGGTGTTGTGCTGTTAATCCTTCATAGCCTAACATATAGATATCTGCCCAGTTCAGATTTGTGCACTATCTCTTACACTTAGTGTTGAGAGGACACATAGATGAGAAATACGTGGCCCTTGTGAGACCTCTCCATCAGTGAGTGTTTGGGAGTGGAGAAAACAAAGTGCCCAGAAACTGTAACCTGCATTAGCTTCTGAGAGCAGAACAAGGGGACAGACTAATAGAGGTCAGTGGTGGGGCCTGAAAACTCGTGGATCAGGAACTGGCTCCTAGAAAAAGAGATTCTGGGCAAGGGCTTTGGGAGTCTTGCAGGCAAGCAGCAGCAACTATGCCAGATTTTGTGCTAAATGGACTCATTATTTTTTACAATATGCAATTGAGGTAAGTACTCTCGCTTCTAAATTACACCTATGAAAGAATGGATGCTCAGAAAAGTTAAGTGATCTGCCTTAGGCCACACAGTGCTAGTAAGTAGGAAAGGAGTGTTTTAAACCCAGGCACGAAGGTTTCCACAACAAGGGTGTGAAGGTTCCCACAAAAAGGGCACGAAGGGAAGGCACAGTTTAAGCTCGTTCCACTGGGAAAGGCCCTTCAGTCCATTTTTCTGGAGCCTGCTGAGGAATGCTTGGGGAGAGACTGGAAAGGTGAGTTGGAAAAGATTGTGGAGGGTCCTGAATACCAAGTAGATTGGGGTTGGGACCAGAGTCTCAGTGCCAGCCCTTGGCAGTGGGCCTTGCATGTTGTGGAAGTTCAGCAGACACCTTTTGAAGGGATGGGGAATTAACTGCCAGGACATTTTCTTGGCTGCCACCTTGGGCACCCTAGCCTTGTTCCTTAGTTTTGCACTCCCTCCTCCTCAGCCCCTGCTTCACATGGACATCTGAGTGGTCTTCCTAAACTCTAGTCCTCTTCATGTCACTCTTTGCTTCAAGTCTCCCAATGGCTGCCTAGAACTCTCAAAGAAAGTTCAAACTCTTAGTGCCTCATTAAATAACTTTCCAGTCTGTACTGATCCCACATCCTCGTTCCTTTGTTGGTGTCCCTGAAGCTGCCACATTGAACTGCGTACCCTTCCTTCAACAGGATATCTGTTTTCAAGACTCCATGTGATTGACAGGCTGTCCCCCATGTTCTGCCTAGAACGCCATATTTTATTCACTAGTGTTGTTGGCTCAGTCCCTTTATGGGAATTAATTTGTTAGCCTCCACAACAACCTGTCAAACAGACTCTTTAATTTACATTTTACAAATGAGTAAACTGAGGTTCAGAGAGATTAAAATTCTTGTCCAGGGTCACAGAAACTAGTAGGATCAGAGGCAGGATTACAGCCCAGACAGCTTGATCCCAAGGCTTGTACTCCTTACACATAGGATGGTGATCCTGTGTGATCTCCCTGCTTTATTTTTTCAAGGGATGGGCTCTTTCTTATTCTACATGGCCCAGATCAGATGTCTCTTCTATGGTACCTTCCTTGATTTCTCTCTCAGCCCCAAGTCCCTCCGTCAGAGGAGTCACTCCACAGGATTCTGCTCAATTCTCTAACAGCATGTCTCGCCTCTTCTATCAGGCTTTGTTTTCTAGAGCTCTGTTTTGTGCTGAATGTTCGTGTCCCTCCCAAATTCATATGTTGAAGCCCCAACCCTCAACATGACTATATTTGGGGATAGGGCTTTTATGGAAAAAAAGTTAAATAAGATCTTAAAGTTGGGGCCCTGATCCAGTAGGACTAGTGTCCTTATCAGAAGAGACCAGAGAGGTCACTCCCTTTCTCGCTGCCACGTGAGGGCACAGTAAGTAGGCAGGCATCTACAAGACAGGGCGTGAGCTGTTATGACTGTGTTAAATTAACATTTGTTGAGTGGAGCACAGGGTGATAGATAGTGGCCCTCAGTTCAACAACAGACCACAAGAGAAATTGAAAAAGAGGAGTTTATTACTCTCAGGTCCTGAAGGAAGAAACTGGCATGCCTTGAGGGGTCACATGGGGATGTCAAGGCAGAGTGCAGAGATGGGGGGCCTGGGGCTCCTATCTTTATTAGGGTCTGTGAGTGGAGCACACTGGTTTCCAAGCTAGGGCTGGATTCGTCAATTCAAACCAGAAGAACAGGGTATTGGTAAGCCCCATGGGATTCCTAGTTAAGGGGCACACGAGGCAAACAGACGCTGGGAGGCAGGGGGACTGTTGCTCACAAGGCTGTTAGGAAGTCCAATCAGGAACTCATGTTTGCTAATGACTCTGCTGCTGCAGCCTAGGACGTGAGGGGCTAGTGTCAGTGTAAGGTCCCCGCAGGCCACTTGGCCACACAAGATGGATGCTGAGGCAGTAACTCCATGGAGTGGCTTAGTTCATTTCTCGACAAGAGCCTTATCAGAAACTGGTCCTGTGGGATCTTGATCTGAGATTTCCTGCCTTCAAACTTGTGAGAAAATGCATTTCTGTTGTTCAATCCACCCAGTCTATGGTATTTTGTTAGGGCAGCTCAAGCAGACAAATGGAAGCTCTTTTCTTCCAACTGGTTCTCCCATCTGGAATGTGAGCTACTGATTGGTGGGGATCCTTTCTGTCACTGGCCCTGGATTCCCAACCTCCAACTTGGAGCTTAATGCCTGGAAGCAGGGCATGTGAGAGGCTCAGGGGTTGTGGAATCATGCTTCAGGGTGCCCTCACCACCGCTATAAGCTGACCAGAGCACTCTCCCTGCTCCTGCCCATGTCACCTGTGCTCTGGGCCCCTGGCACTCTGAGGTGGGGCTGCCTCTTCTTCACAGAACTTCCACTGACTGCTGATTTACTAGCTTCTCACAGAGGGCTTGGCGGCCTGCTGTCTCCTCTGGCCCTCGTAAAGCAGCCCCTCCCCTTAGCCCAGTGCCAGCAGCCTCCCGGCCGACTGCCTGGGCAGAATTTATGACAAGGATTCATCAGATTAGGAGGCACGGACAGGGAAGTTCTTCCCCTATGTGCAGAATGCAGTTGGACGGCATTGCAGGCCCTTCTGCTTGCTGAGCAAACCCACGTGGTAAGCTTGGCATTATCTGACCTGAGTTGTTTGGAAATGTTTTGATTTGACAAGAAATAATTTTTGAAATGTTCTGGAGCCAAATAGAAATTTAACTCTCCCAGGTCTGTTTGTGCTACCTCCTGCCCAGCTTTGAGAGTTTCCAGTGGTCTGCTCACGACCCAAAGGCAGCCTCGGGCTTTAGCCCAACTTCCACTTCCTCCTCTAAGAATGGAATATTCACCCCAAATCCTGAAGGCCACTCATCTCCTCTCTATTTGTTAAGTGTCCATGAGAGGGAGCTCAGAGCTGCCCCCAGTCATTTTCATGGTTAGACTACTCTGCTTCATAGAAAATTATTCAAAGTTTAAAAAACGTTGTGCCTTCCTCTTGCTTTTGCATCCCCTAGCCTTGTTCTGCCATCTTAGGCAGCAACTAAAACAATACAAATCAGCTCCATCTTTCGCACAGCGGTTTTCACCTATTTGTAGATAGCACTGTGTCTTATTCACCAAACATTTATCAAGAGGCTGCTCTTCTGGGCACAGTAGATGGAGAGATGAGTGCAAGGCAACAGGTGTGATTTCACAGTTGTGTTCCGTACAACTCCAGGGGGGTCCACTCCCATAGATGACAGCCTGTGCAGGCATATTCTCGCTCTGGAGGCCCTCCCAGATTGCTCGGGGGGCTTCTGAGTCTTCTTAGCCTAGCTGAACCTCCTGGGCTCTCTTCGAACAATGTCCTCTTAGTGATGGCCCTGAGGTTGCTCACCATTCTGTTCTTCCTCCCCTGAATGTGTGCTTATCTGTCAGGGTCCCTCTGCAAGTGTGATCCTTTAGAGTGATTTAGGGCCTATCATCTTCAATCTGGACTTCAAACTTCTGTTAATGCAGCCGTCAGGAAGAGCCATTTGCTAAGATTTTGCGTTAGTGAGTTATTTTCTAGAGACCAACAAGACTTGGAGATCATTTGACTCAGATTAAGGGAAAGAGATACACACCCTTTGGCTACATGTGAAGTGGGTTCCTCTGCATCTAGCCTAACGTGCTATTCGGGATTATAATTATTCACTTTTATATTTGTCTCCTGTATTAGCTTCTTTATAGGAGGAGCTGAGTTTTATTTTTGTGCATCTTCTGAAACAGCAGAGTGTCGGGCCCTGGCGGTTACTTGGTAAATGTGAAATAAATGACATCTGCTATGCTCGTGTCTCACCTAGGTATTGTAATGAAGAACACATGGCACTTACTCTTACAAGGACTTTGACAGGGTTTCTTATGATATAATCAGTGAGTGACTGGCAGATTTTGAGAGGTTGATTTTGGGGGAGACAGTGCTTCTGAGTGGTGCTTACCATCCCGTGGACTTTGCTGTACCCCAGTGAAAGGCTGTGGCTTTACCAGCAGTACAAGGACCTTTTTTGACCTCAATAATGGCACACAACCAGGGAAGATGAACCTGCAGCCATTTCTGGAAACTCTCAATTTTTAGGGATCATTGGAGGCACTAAGAGGAAAAAGTTTTGTGGGGCTTGGCTTTCAGTTGAGCCCCAGTATTCCCAGGGACACGATCATCAAGTTTTTGATTTTGTAAAGGTCTATGGGGCAAGATAAAAGTGTCACTGGACTCTCTTGGAGGTCACAAAGCCTTCAGCAGGTCACCTGCTCAAAGATATGTTCAAAGATAGGTGTTGGCACCTATTTAAAAAAATCAAACACATTCAAAATACCAGAGTTAAATAACCAGATAGAAAAGAACAAGGAGGGGGAGACTTTCCAGGGAAGGGAGGAAGGAGGGAGGGAGATAAGCTCTTGAGGGAAGGCAGGTGTCGGTTCTGCCTGTACACCCCCTTTAGGGAAGGCTGACCAGGTCACTGGGTTCACAAGTTCCTTCGTGATCTCTCAGTGTCAGCCATAAGCTGTGATAGCTCTCCCTCCTTCACTCCAGCTAATTCCTTTCCAGTGCCCCAGACAGTGGCAAATTTAGGCCTTGAATTTGGCACTCCTGACCCCTCCTATAGTTTTCCATGGCAACACACATGGCTGCATTTTTCATTCACTCTCTGGTGCTTATATCATGATTTTATCCAGCTCTGGTCAAATATTCCTAATCATTAGGGTGAAGGAAGGCTCCTGACTCCGCCCCACTTTAGATTAAGACAACAAGATGAAGCTACCTCAGTTTTTGGTATCCCTCCACACCTCTCACCTCCTGCATCTCTGTTTTGTTCCAGAATGTCTATAACTCATCTTTGTGGTATTTTGTAAATTTAGCTTAGGGTCGAATTCATAATAATATTTGGAGGCTACCTTAATTTCATAATTAAAAATGAAGTGACTCATTCAACCTTCTCTTTCTCTCCCCACAAATAATCTGGCCGTAAAACAAATCTCTGCTATTAAGTGGTATTTATTTAATTGTGATTTGCTGTAGAGCTGTTTAAGAGGGGGTCATTAGGTTAAAATCATTGCGCTTGTCCTCTGAGCAGAGGATGTCTTGTGCTGACTTACGTTTGGGTGTGTTTTCTCTGACGCTGAGCTAACACAGCCGTGTTTACATTATGCACATTCTCTAGTTGCTGACATTTTTTTGTTCCTCCAGAAAGAAAAAAGACACAGCACAGACTAATGACCCTATCTGATGTGATATATCAGGTCAAGCTGGACCAATGGGTGATATTTTCCACTTGCATTAACTACATTTTCTTCCCATCTTTCCAATCTTCCTCACCCAAATCAAGGTTGAAGAAGAAACTAGTAATTTTAGGTGGTCTAAATACTTTAGTTTATCCCGAGAGTCTCTGAGGTTGGATAGATCTTGAGGGACTAATAAATCAATGGGCTCCTTAGGCACAGACTCCAAAATACCACCTGAGTTCTTGGTTGTCACCAAATGGAGAGGAGTTTGGAGACCCATGTAGAGCTTTCTTTTTGAAATTTTGAAATGAGGCAGTTTACATACAATACAAAAAGATGCTCAGGGTAGGGCAGGGCTCACCATAAAAACCCCCTTTGGAAACTTTCCCCAAAAAGTTTTTCCAAAGTCCTTCATCTTCTTCCCATTCAGGGCCCTCTTGGCTTTGCATTTTCTAGGCAGATGTGAGAAATGTCACCACATTTCCAAAGAGGAACTGAACAAGACAGATGGGCTCTACCCCAGCAGGACACCTGGATGGCAGCCTTATCTAGAGCCAAAATGGGACCGCATGTGCCTGCCTGTTTATTTGTTCTCCTGTTTGGAGACTTTCCCTGATTAATTACTTTCTAGTAATTGAGGCTGCTAACTAATGTCTCATCTGATTAACCTGTAGTTTGGCTCTTAGTCCCAGAGGGTGGGCTGGCCATCCAACTGGGGAATGAAGGAGGTCATTGGCCAGGGGCCCCTGGGATGCCAGTTTTGGGTTCGTTTATTTGCTTTAAGTCTTGTTTGCTATTCCTGCTGCAGTGACTGGCGACAGCTCCCCCCCAAGTCCCATCCAATCTAATTGGCCTGCTGAAACAGCAGTGAGCACAAGATTTAAGAAATGTTTTCTTTGAAAACTTCTGGTCCGACAGACACTTTGAGATCATGTTTCACCCTGTTTCAATTGCAAACCATTCCCTGGGACTTTCAGGAGAAATATTGAAAGGGAGTCTTACAGGGGAGCTGCAGCTCTGTGGTTTGGGGGGGGGGCTGATGAGCTGGAGGGTGGGGGGGAGGCTGTGCTGAGGCAGCCCGGCATCTTCAGAATCTAGAGACCCTGCCAACGTTAACACATCTGAGGAGGTATTCAGTATCAAAGTCTCCAATATTTGGCTCCATAAACACGATACTGGTTGCAAAAACAAAGCTAAGGAGCTCATGCTGATTACTTCAATAAAAGCTGTTTAATTATGAACGTTTGGGAAATGAAGTTACCAACAGGACCAGGAGAGCTTTGGCGTCTAGCGTGCCTGCTCCCAGCATCCCACTGTTAAACTAGATTGTCCACTCAGCTGAAAAGTCTGACACTGAGCAGGGTACACCCTCAGCCCCACAGGACACTACTCACTTGCCAGTAACACACCCTCTTGTTGCAGTGGCAAATTTTGGGAACCGAGTAGTGCCAGAACTATCTAATGTTAGCAGTGCATTTTCAGAGCATCCAAGGGTTACTTGGGGAGGTGGTCAAAACTCCTGGGAGACCTGCATTTGTTTCTAGGTAGCTTGGCTGACTTTTCTTTTTTCCCCCAGAAGTCCAGGTTCTGGGATTAGGCAAAGTAGATATGAATTCTGAGTAGGGAACCCGTGGATCTCATTGTGACAGCATGTTTTGGAATTCTCAAATGAGTTTTTCTTGATAATAGTTTAGGAAATATGATCTTATTAATGCTTCTGTATAATTCTCCTCTTTTTGTGTGGTTATAGCCAGTTATTTTATGTGTGATGGAATAGGTAGAATCATCCATGTAAAAGTTTAATGAACAGAAATCAGAGTTGAATCTGTGTATGTAAGGAAAGAAATATAAGGACATACACATTGTCAAGGAGTGAACTTTTTCCCATAAGTAACTTTCCCCCATAAATTGGTGATGACTTCTCAAAGAACCAAAAGTTTTTATATTTTAGTAATTTTTAAGGAAAATCTTTAAAACTTATTCATCAGCAGATGTTGAATACAAATTAACATTCTTATATTCCAAATAACCATTGAGTAATTTATGTTTATTGCTGTGTGTGTGTGTGTGTGTGTGTGTGTGTGTGTGTGTGTGTACTTTGGGTCATGAGGATATTCTATGCTCTTATAATGACAGTATATTTTTGATTTTGATTTACCTTTAACAATGCATAATAATTCTCTTCTTTTAGTGAATAAGATAAGGAATAAGTCGGGAGGAAATTCTGAGTGTTTGGGGCAAAGTCCTTCCTTTAAGTTCATACCTGCCTGGAAGGTCTGGAACCAGGTGGCTGGTGAGATATGGTGAAGGGGAGGGGCCTGGGGTGTGTGGACAGAGGGAGGGGATTGAATAGGGATAACTCTAGAGTTTGGTTGGGGGTCCTGGAGTTAAACTTCAGGCTCTGGGGCATTCACCTGGAGAACATGTGCCAAAAACTTTTATTTTTCCCAGCTTACATTCAAAAATTCAAGTTAAAGGGTAACTTTTTATGTGTGATATACAAAGTTAAAATAACACCTCAAATTCCTCTGTGTATGGATTTGTTTTGTCTCCAAATGGTCAGAGTTACTGAAAGAAACTTAGAAAGGTTATTTGAGGTTCATAAGACCCTCTGGGAAGAGCCCACTTAGTCAGACTAGCCACTGGGACTTTGAGAAAGACCAGTGTAGTGTTGTTACCTGACATTAGTGAGAAGGAGTTCTGACTGGTTCCCAGGAGCTTCCTGTGTTGTCATTAGCTGCAAATACCAGAATTTGTGGAGCAAGGAAAGGGGACCAGGCTGGGAATCAAGATGCCTAGCTCTCGGTCCAAGCTCTCTTGCTATTTGTGTGACCCTGGATAATTTATTTACGTTTTCTGAGTCTGGTTCTTTATTTATTTAATAAGCTAATAATACCAATGCCTTATCATCAAAACTGGAGATACAAACCAATGAGGTAATGGGTGTGAGCGAATTTTACAAAGATGACCAAATGCTATGCAAATTCAAGGGCTACTTAATTCTACATATTTTAGTAACATTTAAGTCCTTTCAGACTCCATTCATGCTACAATGCCTTAGAGCAACGACAGTCTTAGAGGTCATCTCATTCAGTGCTCTGATTTTACATATAGGAAACTTAAGGAGAGAGGCAGGGAGAGAGGGATTTGCCCACAAAGTGATGTGGCATGGTAGTGCCAGGGCTGAAGCTGGAGCTAGGAGATCAGACTCCCTTTGGAGGCTTTTTTTGTCTGTTTGTTTTAAACAGTGTCTGTTATAGAGAAGGCTCATAGTCAATGATGGTTGAGTTCAAATGAAACAGCTTCAGATGTTATGAAACAATGAAATCCAAGGGGAATCAGGTAAAGGTGTCAAATTAAGGCAATTGTGTGCTATCATGACTTTCTTGACTTGGTTTGAAATCTACTGACTTTCCAGGTCCTTATCAGTTTGATCCCACAAAGGGAGCACACTCGTCCAGTTTCCTGTGTCTATCTTCTCAACTCACACATGACTGTGAGGTTTGGGAGCTCTCAGCACATGGGGCTTTGAGTGAGTAACTGCTCACCTGGTCACCTCAGGCAGATCCATGCCTTGCATCCCCAATGGGGAGAAGGGAGTGTGACCAAGAGCTGGCCAGCCTTTGAGGAAGGACCAGCTTTTAGGCAAGGGTGCTAGCTCAGGAGTATTCCAAGTACTTGGTATGTTTTTTTTCATAGTTGGGGTGGAGCTCTTGACTGCTCTCCCTTTCATCCCAGATTTAACTCTCCATAATGGACTTGTGGGGTAGCCCAGTCCCAGTCCAAGAGTCCCAGATTCAGGTATCACAGAGGCTATGCCATGAAATGTAATCACCAGTTGTTGCGCAGTTGAGCTTTATGGGGGAGCTACTAGATATTTTGAATTTTTGATTCTTTGAATTTTATTTTATATTGAAACTTCTCCCCTGTCCCAAGTCAGTAGTACCTCAGGCAGGGAAGTCTGCTTAGGAAGTGGGAGGCTATGGCAGTCTTCTCTGTTTCCCATCTGTGCTATTCTTCCTTCCCCAATACCTGCCCTAGTCTGCTGGGATCATCTAGGGGTTTGTGGGGGTGAGTTAGGGAGTGAGAAAGGTACTGCTTGATAGGCATTGTCATGATCCAGTAGTGTTGCCCTCTGGGTTCGGTGGAAGCTTGTTACTCACATTGAGTATCAACTACTGTTCCCTTAACACAGTTGCTGCCCTTTCAAATTGGCCACTTACTACTCCAGATATCAATATCCAGCCTTTTTTGGGGGATTATCTTGCTACCCAGTTCCCATGAGGATTTCCTGGGCAGAACTTTTTCACAACATGGTATATTCTGGTTATCTTTCTACAAGGTCCATATGGAATCCAAGGGAAACCTGAAACCCAGGCATTTCCCACAGAACCATCTCTCCTCCTTCTACGTTCAGGGCAGATGGCCCTTCACTGCTTCTCTCTTGTGGGTTTCTCCAAGTTTGGAACCAACACCAGATTCTGGGCTTTAGACCCCAGATCAAACTCTTCAACCTATAATTCGAAAGCCCTCCCACCCCCCACCGCCGGCCCCCAACAGGTAAAAGGGATGCATTCCCTTTCCTTCTCTCACAGAGTGTGTGTAAGGGTGGTAGTAATGCTTAGTATTCTTGCCAAAAACATCCTTTCTTCAAGGTCTCTTCAACCTCAGAGTTTTCCAGAGTGGATGTTGGACTAAGGATTATACATATGGTTTCTGAAACATTTCCTTTGCAAATTCTGCATTGGTGGGCTATCATCTCATTTTATAATGTGTTATTTCAGAAGAATCCCATTTTAACTCCTGTTACCCTTCCATTTGAGGTGCAGGCAAATCACATTGGAACCTGCCTTGTCTGCTTTGCAGGACAGAGGTAGATTTTAAAAGGCGTCATGGAAGGAAAGAGACTTTGCAAACTCTAACATCCTATAGAATTGTTTGGGCATTATTCTTAACATTATCCCTTTTAATGTAAATATTGGAAAATAGGCATGTACAAATAAATCATATTTCTGTCTTTTAGAATAAATTTTCTAAATCTTTAGTGGATACTGACTGGCATTTTTGACCATTGAGGCAATTCATTAGCAAACAGTCATTTCCAAGATTAACTAGGTGCAAACCACGTATTTCTTTCTCTTTAAAATTTTCTCCTACTTTTATTAATGCCTGATTGTCTTCATGTCAATGGAATGGTGGTCTTTGGTTACCCATAGGAACAGATTAAGAGTAGCTCATCAAAGTCTTTGCTGTAAACTATTGGTACCCTACAAAGAGGCAATCTGTTTTTGCTGTTTGCAAAGGAATTCAAGACCTTTATGGTCACTAAGAACTAATAAAACCAATGAGCCATGTATATGAAAATGATCCCTGAGTCTAGTCTTCAACAAGCCAGTGTTTGCTAATCAGTTTGGGAAATAAATATGAGCAACCAGGGCTTTGGACTTGAGAGTGTGTAGTGTGTTGGTGAGTGGGATTTCTCCTGAAGTCATCTTGACATTCTGTATGGAAAATCATGAGAGTTTAAACAGGTTTGTCTTATATTTTCATATGCTAAACAACAACAATAAATAAACAAAAATAGGTAGAGCAAAATCAGAAAATTTAGTGTATGTTTCCAACCCCCAATTTTTAAAGTTTATAGAAGTGTTAATTTGTAACCAAAGGATGCCTCATAGCACTGTGTGCTTTTTGCTTTTACCTTCCCCAGATGTGTAATCTCTTAGGATGTGTTCCTACCAGAATGAGAATGATGGTTTTTCCTGACCTTTTAAAATTGTAATTTCCAGATATAATGCCATATCTTTTATTTTGTTTTCTTGGCATGTAATAGCCCAAATTAGCTGGTCTTGTGTGTAAGTGTATGTATATGTGTGTATGTATTGAGAGGAGGAGAGAGTAGGGGGACATGGGGGTTATGTTCAAAGGCTGGCACACAGGATTTATTATGTGTCCCCCAATATGGTTAAGTCTGACATTTAGTCTTTCAACAAATATTTATAGTCTTCCATGTTCCAGGAACCTTGGTCGTTTCTGGGGCTACACAGTTAATTAAACCCTGGTCCCTCAAGGTGCTTACATTGGAGTTGGATCTCTTTCACTGCTGGAAATGGAGCACAGGGCTTGAAAATTATTCACTATGATACACATTTATTCTTTATTTGGTACCCAAACAATGAGACAATCCTTGCTTAAGTAGTTTTTTTGAGAACTTTCATTTGAAAGTGCTTTTTCCATAAAGCATTCCTGTGTGTAGAGATCGTAGTTTTATGAGGAGTGGGAATTTTTCTTATGCAGATTTTCTTTATAAATGTGGAGTCACTGATGAAGTGGCAAGGGTGGGAGATTTAGAGGGTGGCAGGAAGATATACACATCTTTGGAAGTTGCCAGAATCAACACTAATAAGATATTCACTATCATAGTTTTCAGAGTGTGGATCTATAAAAGTATTGTGGTTATGTCTAGGACCAAGAGGCACTGATTTTTATTTTACTATGATATTGCAGATTGTGCCATTGGCAACAGAACTTATCATACCATTCTTTTGGCAAGATAAACTAAGTCTGGTTCTACTTCATTCTGCGTTGGGTTGTCTATGGATCTGGGGTAGATTAACTCCGTTCATGGGTGTCTAGGGCCAATGAGACTTAGTTGCAGTTCTGATTCCCAATTTGACATCAGTCACTTTCATACAAAAGAAAAGGAGATTCTTCTTTGGTTATGGTTGTCACATAATGCCTGCTGTCATAGCTAAATCATACGGTCATCAGAAGACATGGACAAAGAGGGTGTGAGGACTTGGTTTCTGTAGTCATCTCTCCCAACGGTATATTCAGCATACTTACATGATGACTTAATCAGTCAAGTTGCCAACATTTTTGTGAAGTGAACCTTGGAAGCATCGCAGAATAATACCTACCCAAATGGAGCCCAGGTCCACTGGCAACTTCCATTGGCAAAGGTGAGCAAATCTGGCCCCGGGGCCTAACTTCGCCTTGACTATTCCAGAGATAAGGAACCCCAGGTCTCACACTGTCAGAGCTAGCTCACTCTTCAGTAGGATATGGTGCTAGTTCTTGATTCTCTCATCCTAGGTATCCTGTGTGAATTAGACCCCTTTATACGGAGGACAGAATGGGATCTGCCTAAGAAGCAGGCATCCAGTGTCTGCTTTTCCAAATGTTGCTCAGGGTTGTGGACATGCCCTCAAGCATCATTCTTCTCAAGACCTCACAGCTTTTGCAGTTGTCTTGGGTTAAGAAAACGACATTACTCAGCCACAACCAGTTTCTTGCCAGGATCTCCCATAAAATGCATAATAAAGCTGGATTTTAAAGATGAAACATGTTTATATGGTCTCTCATATTGATGGAGTAGTCACTGAAGTTTCAATTTTTCCAGGAAGATAGGAGACAAGAGGGTGGTGGTCTAATGGTTGCTCTGAATTGAAATAGGCAGAAAGAGCTAACAGATCTAGATATAGTAGAGATTTGCAAAAGGATGCAGGTGGTTGGCACTGGAAACAAGAATAGGAGACAGATGAGAAGTTGGTGTGGCATATATTTCCAGTCAGTGCAGTTCTACAGTCCATGGCTGGCTGCCCTGGAGAAAAAGGCCGGAGAGTGGCTCATGGTAATGGAATACACATTGACTTAGCATGGGCTAAGTTTTCTAGGGTTATAGTAGATGATGGACTCTTTTCAACCATGCCTCACTGATGACTTTCCTCATTTTCCCAAACTAAATCATATTCTTTGGACTAAAGACAGAGTAAAGGTCCCTAGCTCAGACCTTTCTATTATGAATTACTTTGCAGTTGTTCCTCTGTGACTATCAATTTTTATCATCTTCCAAAAAGTAGCAGTCATGCCCACATCCTTCTCTGACCAGGCTGCATCCAAGGGTATCCTTTACTATCCTCCCTCCTGGGCTTAATCCAAGACTATAGGCCACCTCCATAGTGACATTACCTAAGAAGTCCATTTGCCACCTGGAAACCTCCTTACTAATTGGTGGTCCCATTGCCTAGAATCTCTGCACAGAAGGCAGAAAAGAACTGTAAGTGTTATCTCTGATTCTTGAGTAGGGTTTCTCAGAAGAAGGAAAAGCTCACAGTGACCCATTAATTCCCTTGTTCCCTGAGGCTTTGGGCCCATTCTTTCTGATCAGACCTCATAGTATCACTGCTATGAATTCACTGCCTTCTCTTCCCCATCTATCTTAACTGAGAGACCCATAAATCACAAAATTTCATGATGGAGGGTTGTGGCCTCACAGACAAGCCCAATTTGTCTCCCAAGCATCTATGCACATACTTATGCATGATGTCATCAGTCTGTACTCTTGGGGCATCCATGTCTAGGTGCCCCAACAAGAAACTCTGAAAGTGTCTTGTCACCCTGTATTTTGTCTTGAACCACTAAGTGCCCATGAATTTGTCTCTCTAGTACTGTTATGTTCACATGAGGTCCAATGGGCCACTTAGGTCCTCAGGTGAGACTCAGAAGGCAGTCCTAGGTGGCCAGGAAATCTCTGAAAAAGCATAGCTGAACCAGGGTGATTCATCCTTGCCCAGGAGATATGGCTCTGAGTGCATACTCCAAGGACGATGGGAAGGGTGCGGTTATCTTACTATCAGGAGGCCTGGGTTTGTTGACTTTTATGTCCATGATACTTTGTAATCTACCTGGGAGAATGAGAAGGGACCAGTGGATACTAGTCCACTCTTTTCCCCCTTCTGTCCTGACCTGCCCGTGATCTTCTTGGGCACATTATTTGGGAAGACTCGGGAAGGTGAAGTAGAAAGTCTGGCCTTACCGTTCAACTACAGCCCAGGGACCTCTTCATTCTGGTTTTGCCATCACTGTTGGCATGATTAAGACCCACGGAAGACTGCAAGAGGCCCAGTGTATAGTTTACACTTCATTTTTGGAAAGAATCTTTATTCATATATCAGGGAATGGCTCTCAGAGTGTGGTTGACTCATTAATTGTTCAATTGTTCCTTCCTTTTTGAACAGACACTACCTGAAATACAGGCCAAGCTTCAGGAAAGAGATTGCCAAATTATAGGACAGTTTCTTTTTTGAACCAAGTTGTGCTTAGGAAAAGTACCATTCTTCCCTGTCTTCTACCCAGGCAGCTATGGGAGAGAAAGGGGACCCAGTTCTCTTGGGGCCTAGCCCAGCCTTACACATCCCAAAGCTAAGTTTATAGTGTACCCTGGATGGATGGGTAGTCAAGAGAGCAGGCTGTGGCTTGTGTTGGTGCTATCTCTCTTCTTTCTCTCTCTGTCTCTCTCTCTCTCTCTCTCTCTCTCTCTCTCTCACACACACACACACGTGTGCACACACACACACACACACACACACACACACGGATACTTTGGGGACTCCTGTTCCAATAACTGGACCTTCCTCACTCTTGACTCAGGAGTTTTGGGAAAGTGCTTCCCCACTTCCAGGTGCTGCCCCCTTAGAATAGTACATTAGGAAGCAGAGAGTTTTCTATCGGACATTTGATCTCAGGATTGGAGCTGCTTGTGTTCTGTGGAGACCACTCATAGCTCTATATGTGTAGATGTGGAGGACCAATCCACTGACCTCACTTATTAAGCACCTGCCTGTGCACAGAGCAGTGTGTGAAACACTGCAGGAAGTGCATAGGTGGACTGGAGTCCAGTGGATCAGTCTGGAAGAGAGACAAGTGAAACCACAACGCACGTGGAAAAGACAGGATGGATCAATGGGGACCATGGATTTCAGGGTAAAATTGAGGCTGGGGGTGGTAAAGTTACAGAATAAGAGAGGAGGGTACTGACTTCCTATGTGGACAAGTGGTGATGGGACATGGGGGTGCTGGGATTCTCACCTGAGATCCTCACAGGCACCTGGATTTTCCAGGGAGTGTGTTCACCTGAAGGCTGCCTTTCCTGCCGTGGCAGAAGAATGGATTTTTTTTTTAAATTTTTGTTGTAATGTTTATTTATTTAAGGGGGAGGAGAGGGGTAGAGAAAGAGGGAGACACAGAATCTGAAGCAGGCTCCAGGCTCTGAGCTGTCAGCACAGAGCCTGACATGGGGCTTGAACTCAGGAACCCTGAGGTCGTGACCTGAGCCAAAGTCCGATGCTTAACTCACTGAGCCACCCAGGCACCCCAAGAATGGCTTTTAAAATAAAGGTCCGCTGCTTCAGCCGGTGCTCTGCCACCATGGGCTTACAGAATCTCGGATGCCTGAGACAAGCCACTCTGGTCTGCTTTCCCTGCATCACCCTTTCGGGTCTCTTCAGGGTTTTCTTTGACCATTTAAATGACAGAGGGGAATTTTTGCAGGGATGGTCACGGGGAGAATATTTTTAGAATGAAGGATATTAAAAAAAAATAAGACAATTACTGCAAGATTTTGAAATTTGACAAGCCGACATTTTCCATCCCCATCATGAGACTTTGCCCAATTTCTTGGACCTTTAAATACCACAGATAAGCTTCGGTTTCTGGCTAGCACCGAAGGGGGCTCAAGCAGAGATCTGTGGAGGCTCAAAATGACACCTGTGCGGGGGCTGCCAGTAATTCTGGCATTTCAGGCCCAGCTTCCCCTCTTTTACCCTAATTAACTGGATGCTAATCCTCTGCTAGTAGAATTTGGCTTCAGAACACCCAGTTGTAAATTCCAGCTTCAACCAGTTACTAGCTGTGTGACCTTAGGTAAGTGAGTTCATCCCTCTGAGCCTTTGTTTCCTCATTTGTAAAATCAGGATAAATACCATTCTAAACCCACCTGGTTTGGGCAGGATCCTCTGTTTCGTTGCAGGGTGTTTCGGGCGCAGCGCAGTGAGTGATGCTGGGTACGGGAAGTGGGGCTTGCAGCTTCATCAGAAGGCAGGTGACCAAAGCAATCATTCTAATACAATGTGAGAAATGCGATCACGTGTCAGAAGTGATTTCACAAGTGTACACGTGGGCAGGGTTCAGTGAAGACAGAGAGGGCAGAGGAGATGGACCAGGAGGAGCCTAAACCAAGAGATGTTTGACCTGAGAATGGAAGGCCAGGGAGTCGTGGGTGGGCTTGCGAAGGGAAGTCTAGAGAGGTGACCCTGAACACAGGTATAGAAGTGTGGAGGCAACCCATGGGCTCATACTGCTGCATGACTTGGTGTGACCTGTGTGTGGTGTGTCCGAGGCAGGGGCTGGGTGACAGGGCAGGGTGCCGACCAGATTCTCATTGAGGGCAGAGGCACCGCACTGTGGAGGTGACAGGTTTCTTCTTCGTGGCATCTCTCATGACTGGCTTTCTGAGGTAGGGCTGTTCTTACCCTCAGTCCCATTCCTCTGATTGCTTTTCTTCAGAGCAGTTCTCACCAGCTGAAATTATTTATGTACCTTAAAATTTAACTTTTGGTGTAAATTAAATGTCTTCTTAATGACTGTATCCTTAGGGTTTATGCATATAGTTGCTATAAAGTAGGAGCAATAAATATCTGTTCAGTGGATGAATAAACAGCAAGTGGTTTACTCGTATGAAGACCAAATTATTCACAGCCTATAGCACAGACTCTAAGAGATGCCCTAAGAGATGTGGTCAACACCCCTGAGTCTACTGAGGAAGAAAAAGGAAGAGTTCACCTTCTTTGCTGTAAAGTCGTCTCAGGTTGGGAAAGTGAACATGCTTCCCATGCATCTGAGAATGAGGAAATGAATTTCTATGCCTCTTCTTGTTTCTGCAAAGAAGGGAGGCAGAAAGAGACAGTGGTCGACTCAGAGACCCTCAAGAGTAAAAAGAAGGGATACATCGGCTCCATGTTCCTGTCACAGGCCCAGAAGTCTTCATGATCTTGGTGGTAGGAGAGATGTCTGCTTTGAGCCCCTTGTAGACTCCAAGGTTTGACACCCCATTTGGTTACTCTGTCACACTGTAAAATACCATGATGTGTCAAGTTAATTTGGCTTCCCAATCACATTTCTGCAATCATTCCCCGTAGCTGCTACTGTCTCTAAATGTTTCCTTTGAGAAGAGATTTACTAAAGAACGTACAAGTTCATTTATGTTCTCTGGCTCCTCCTAAATTGCCTAGTAGTAATAGGTTATGAGAGGAAGCATTTGGCATCCTTACAACTCTTAGAGTTGGTTGCACATCCTCTTGTTGGGAGCACCAGAATCACACTGTATCTGCATTTTGTAACAACCATATCTTAGTTTTTCCACTGAGTTTTACTCAAATGCTAGAGAAGCATTTTCTGTGGCTCTAATGACTCTTAAAGGCAGCTAGCAGAGCCTAGTATTGACTCTACCTCAGCCTGACCAAATAGCTGATGGCTTGTGGATCAGTCCCAGTAGAGGTTTAACAAAGAGAGTTTATGTTCAGAGCAGGGACAAGGTGAAGGAAAAGGACAGGGACCAGCCACCCAGCGGCCAGCAACCGTGGGAAGCCATGAGTCCTGAGGGGCAAGATGAGGGACCACGAATGGTTACCTGGGCTGTCCTCACAGGCTTTGAGGCTTTCCTCTGCCTGTGCCCTGCTCTGTGAATACTCAAGAAGAACAGAAAGTGTCTGTCCTATAGTTTAGGAAATGGTGCTGGAAAACCGACCACTTTTAAGTTCTGAAACTGTGTGAAGAGGTTGGGACAGGAGAGCCTGAGAGTCATGTCTAGTGAGTTAGGCTGGGGCAGGATTTATAAACTCTGCTGCCATGCCAGCATTTTTTGCCTGCAGTAACAGAATAAGAGCTAATAATTAGTGGGTATTTACCATGCACTCGTCCTTGTTTTAAGCAATTTGCATTATTAACTAATTTGCTTTTTGGGAACATCCAATGAGGGACATACTACTTTTTCTCTGAGTTTAGAGATGAGGTCATGATCACAGAGTTAGGAAGTGGCCATGTTAGAGTTCACATCTCAGTGTTCTGTCTGCTCTGCCCAAGTTCTTGATCAGGGAGCCACAGTGCCTCTCTTTTGTAGTATTTCCACTGTTACATCTCTGAGGTCTAGTTTGTTTACTGAGGACCCTCCTATTCATGGCTGCCAATATTTCTGCCCACTTCAGAAACCCTCAGAGAGAGGGTTTGAGTTATCTGTGGCAGAGATTCTCTGTGTCACAGTAGTCTGCACCTAAAAGGGTGTAGCTTCAAAGCCAGTCTGCAGCTGGTCTATACAGGCTTTCACCGGCCCCTAAACTGGCCAGCTTAATGCAGTGTACAAATTGCGTGTCTGAACAGCCCAGTTCAAAGTGTTCTGGTGAGTGGCACAAGTGAAGCTTACTCAAGTGTTCTTAGGTTTCCAAGAATCTTTCCATGAGTTTTTAGGAAGAACATTATTTAGTTATTAAAGTTTTGAAAACCGTATGTAATAATTATAGAAAGTTTTTTCTTACACAATGTTTATACAAGGAAGAACATTAGTTATTATTAAAGTTTTGAAAACCATATGTGTAATAATTTACAAGTTTTTTCTTGTACAGTGTTGCAAGACCACAATATTATTATTTCCATCTTATTGCTGGAGAAACTGAGACTCAGGCCCATATTATAAAATGATATGGACATCAGTGGACTGCGAACCCTGAGGTCATTTTCTGGCTCTTCCTCCAACTAGATGTGTGACTTTGCGCATGCCTTCTCCCTCCCTCTCTCAATCACTCTCTTTCTCTCTCTCTGGGTCTCTGTCTTACCATTTATAACATTTGAGGCTGAATTTGATTTCTGAGTTCTTTTCCAGCTCTGAAATTCTATGACTTACTAAGATCAAAGCAAGTTGCATGTTAATTGATGTGTTTTATAGATGACTTGGTTCAAAAAAGGATTCGAGGTGGCTTATAGGATTAAAAGGCACTTAAGTCAAGATGGTTAAAAATAACAACAGAATTGAAAATAATAAAACACGATGCAAAAGAGATGCTTCAAACACCAAGACTGAATGAGTCAGTCAGTATTATGTCTGGAGTCCCAGAATTCCAGGATGCTGCAGCTGAAATGAGCTGGAGAAATCATGGCTTTTCCACATACATCCCAGACTCTTAAGCTTCTCCTCTGGAGCATTCTGCCAGTAAGAATATGTTATTTCTGAATGAAACCCTCTCGGAAATCTGTCTTTCTGACCCACAGGATCTGTGAGTCCAGAGCATCTTGGCTGCTAATACATGAAGAGATTTGGCAGCTCAGCCAGGAGTGGATCCCAGGTCTCCTGATTTTTTCCCAGTGCTTTGTCCGTGGCTGCATGCCACCTCCTCTAATGACAGTGACTCTACCATATAGTAGACAGATGGAGATTTGTGGTTATACAGTCTTTCCATAAATAGCATCTCTCTGATTCTCTTAACCTCCTGAAGGTAGGCAGGAGAAGTGCTATTATTCCCATAGTATATCTGAGTGAACAGGCTCAGAAATGTTGCGAATTTTCCCAAAAGCACACTGCTAGTTAATGGAGAACTGCACCTGGAACCCGGTTCGTTGACTCTGGAGTATTCAGTGCTTGCCTTATGCTATCTCCAGGGACCGGTGTTCTACGTTGATGTGCCAACAGTCCACTTCTCAGGAGGTAAAATCAAAGCAGCTGGTCTGAGACAGCCTGACCCACACATGGCCCAGTGACTACCAGAGACAACCTTGGGAAGCGGAGTGTTGGTAGACTCCCTGGCATTGAACCTGTGACCCAGACACCCGGCCTTGAGTTTAAACTCTGTCATCTCAGACTAGTTTTTAGCACTGTGAGTATATAAAACTTCATGCTATGTATTGCACAGGTCTTGAGATTGAGACTGGTGATATTGAGGGAGAGCCAGAGTTTGAAGCAGGTTAAATCTCTCTGAGCACAGCAGGGGCTTTTCATCAGATTCAGCTGTGGGAAACCCTTGAACCGGACCACATTGCTACTGAACATGTCATCAATCAATCAACAATTATTTCTTGAGACAGCAATGTGAGAATTCAGTGAGATCACCTAAGTGACAAGTTAGGAAGGCAGCATGGCACAGAGAAAAGATGTGGGCTTTAGAGGCATTCAGAAATAAGTTTGAGGGCTGGTCCTATTATTTATGAGCTGTATAAGTCTGACCAAATTACCTAATCTCACTAAGCCTCAGTTTATCCATCTACAGAATGGGGGAAAATACCTATTTCATCAGGCTTTGAAAAAGCACTTATTTTGGGGTACCCGGGTGGCTCAGTCAGTTAAGCGTCTGACTTCGGCTCAGGTTATGATCTCAAGGTTCATGGGTTCAAGCGCTGTGTCAGGTTCTGAGCTCTCAGCACTGGAGACTGGAGCCTGCTTCAGATTCTGTGTTTCCTTCTCTCTCTGTTCCTCCCCACTCATGCTCTCTCTCTCTCTCCATCTCTCAAAAATAAGTAATTTTTTTAAACAGAAAAAGCACTATTTCCTATTCATTTTCTCTCCTTTGTCTGATATTTAAACAATTATAAAATAATATGTCACTGATAGTTGTATATATCACTGATATATTGATATATCGATATTATATGTTGATAGTGTATACCATTGATGTTTGTCAGTTAATTATTCCTATGTACTTGACATTGTACAAGATGATGGGAGGGATAAGGGATAACCCCCTTTCTCCTTACAGAGACAAGACTCATGCAACAAACAAGGCAGGATGTGGGGCAGGGGAGGTGATTGAGGGTTTCTGGACTAAGCAAGAATTTCCTGGAAAAGACGGAGATGGGTCTTGTTGGGTGGATGAAAGCATACAATAATGTGGGAGACAGGAGTTCCGGGTGAGAGAGATAGTAACAAGCAAAGTCTGGACATTTATAGCACATTTATAAAGGTCTGACCAGAGTGGACAGGACGTAGAGGAAAATAATGATAATGCTCGTTGAGTGAGGCAGAAAGAGGAGTCTTTAAAAGTGGATTAACAAATTTAGACTCATTCCATGACCTGGTATAAAATGTGTTAAGCTTTTTCAGTAGAAGAGTGATAAGGTTGGGAGCTGGAACTATGTCTTATTTTTTGTATCAAATTTCCATAAAATTTTTAGCTGGATATTTAAAGATGCTCAGTAGTTATGTATAAAGTAATAAATAGGCAAGTTTATATAGAGGCAGTCTGGCAATGGTGTGTGTGATGTTGATACCCCTTCTGAGTGTGGAATCTCACACTAGATACCAAATGACTAAACTCAGCCAATGGAAGCAATTAATGAGGTCACACTGGAGTTGGCTTTCCATGTTGATTCAGACTCACTGCAAATGACTCCATTTATTTCATTTAGATTCTTGACTTACACATTTTAAAATACAAGAGGTGTCCATGCTGTTTGGAAAAATACTAATACTGTAGAAAGTTCCCATTCACATTCTTCTCTCCTAGGCTTCTGCCACTTTTAAAGGCTTGTTGTATTTCCTTACCGACCATTTATAGGCCCAAAAATACATAGGTAACATCCACTAACATATATACATGTATACATGTTTTCCTTTTGATAACATTTACTGAAGTATAATTTCCATAAAATAGAATGCACCAATTTTGTTTAGTGTTTTGTGAATTTTAACAAATATATACACCTCTGTCCTATCTAGTTTTCAAATATAAGAATGAGATCATGTTGCACATACTATTCTGCAGCTGGTTTAGGTATTCAGTAATGTCATGGAATCTTTTTTTTTTTTTCATGACACTGACCTCTTTTTAAATTATTGTATACCTTATTGAATATAAGCTTGGATACCAGTAACTTATTGAACTATTTCCTTCTAGATGGACATTTAGAATCCCTACACATTTCTCAATTTAAATGGAGTAATGAAGATCCTTTTCTGCTTATCTTTGACATTTTGAAAGGTATTTTTTATAGATTATAGATTCCTAGAAATAGAATTGTTTGATCAAAATTTTTGAAATTAAAAAAAGATTATAACAATTTAAGCTCCCACTTAGAAGAAAATGCCCTCTTTCTAAAGTATTTTCTATTTGGAATGTTCAGACTTTATAAGATTTGCCAGTCTGATAGGTGAAAAGAGGTAAGATGTTGTTGCTTTAGTTTGCATTTCCCAAATTGCTGGAGAGGATGAACATTTTATGTTTATATTTATTTTCTATTTACATTTCTTCTGTGAATAAACTGTTCTTAAATTTGTTGATTTCTATCTGTTTTTTTCTTATTGATTTGTAGGCACTCTTTTTATATTATGTCTTTTTTTCCCTCTTACTAACCATTCAAGTTAACCTGTTAAGCAGTATCCTAGATACTGACATGCTTTACTATCACTTGGGTATCTTGTTTAAACAGAGAATCTGATTCAGTGGGTCAGGGGATGGGCCTGATAATCCACATTTCTAGCAAACTCCCAGGGGCTTCCAGTGCTACTGGTCCACAAATCATTCCCTGGGTAACAAAGTGTTAAGGTTTATGACTTTTATCTGGCAGAATTCCATCATGATCAAGAGACAATGTGTGTTAGATTTTTCTTTTGCTAAATAAAAGTACTAGGAATGATCTGGAGAAAGTAATCTGTGTGGAAAGAAGAAGCCAACTGTAGTTGTTGAAATTACTTCAGTCATAGTCTTTCTGGGGAGCTAGGGGGTGCTGGTGTGAGTTTTGAGTTAAGTGTCACCTCTACTTACCTTGAGCTTGCTAGGCTTTCAGTTTCCACCTTGAGAATTTTTTTTAAGTTTATTTATTTATTTTTGAGAGGGAGAGAGAGAGAGAGGGAAAGAGAGCATGTGCAGGGGAGGGATAGAGAGAGGGAGAGAGAGAATCCCAAGCAGCCTTCCGGATGATGTCAACACAGAGCCTGATGCTGGTTGGGCTTGATCTCATGAACCATGAGATCATGACCTGAGCTGAAATCAATAGTTGGTTGCTTAACCCACTGAGCCACCTAGGTGCACCTCCACCTTGAGAATTTTTAAAAATAAGACAGTAATCTCTGCTCTATTTCACAAAATTTTGTTGAAGATCAAAGGAGAATTATGAATATGCTTTGTGGCCTGTAACAAGCTGGAACACAGCGGGTGTTGTCCCTGTCCACACAAAGCCTCCGGGAGTCTGAACAGCAGGCCTGGAGCACATGAGCATCCAGTCTGGCCAATGTCTACAGTGAAGGCAGAGTGCTTGTCAAGTTTTTGTATCAGCCCTGAAATTCTTCCTCAAAGTTTGGACTGTCCTAAGTATATCTGAATCAATTTGGACTTCAATTTTATAGTAGGGAACCACTTAGGATTCCTTGGTATTTATCTGTGGCAAGTAGCAGGTGTTGGACTCTGTTCATGGTTCTGGAACTAGGTCATCATAGTCCAGTTATGTGGATGACACACAGACACAGACATAGCCACACCATGAACCAAAATGTGATTTCTAAATTACCATGGTAATAACAAAATTGGTTCTCTAAAGTATGGATTATTAGAGTATGGTCTATGGAAGACAGTGGCTAGCTTTTTATCAAATATGTTTCCTTTTCTGGAACACACAGGCAGGTGATCTCGCTCAACTTTCTTTGCAGTTAGGTGATTAATGAATTGTGAGTGGGAGTCATATTGTCATTCTGGGGTGCAGTTTTTAAGAAGTGTATTAGCTATTCCAGTCTCTGATCTCCTGTCTGCTGGCTGAACACAGAGGACTCTACTGTCCCAGCAGAGCACTGAGAATATGATGGAAAGATAGAGATCATGGGTCCCCAAATCTCATGTGGGACCAACCTGCCACCAATCTGTTTTGGACTTCAGGGGAACAGGTTATTTATGCTTATTGTGTTGAACACATTATATATTTTGGGGTTTGTTCATTATAGTAGTTAGAGTTACCTTTATTAGTCACTCTAATTTGCATAAATCACTGAGATATTTTGGGATACTTTTTAATTGGTATCGGCATAAACATTGCAGTCCCTCCGAGTAATCTATTAAATGATTACATAGGGCAGATGAGTAAAAGAGAAAAGGTAAATGTGATAACCTGATGAATGTGGTTGGAGAGTCTTTGAGAGGTGGAGCATTTAACCTGTTGGGAAACTTCTAATTGTCCTTCATTTCAAAATATCAACTTTTTGTGAATAACTGACTTGAAGCTCAGAAATCAGACAGTGAGAAACAGTTAAATGCTCCATGTGGCTACCCTGTGCCCCATTTCCCTTTAATTCCTTTCTTGCTGCTCAGGCCTGGAACAAGATGGCTATTCTTTGGAGAGTGAAAAGCAAGTGAAAGTCCTGTAATGTTTCTGTTTGATGTTTTTGGCAGTGATGATGAAAATTCTAGACTGAAATGATATTGTATGAAGTCTGGACCAATTGCCTTGTTAAAGTCGAATGGATTTCCTCTCTTTTAGCTGTCTGGATCAATTCTTGGAGGAGTTAGTCAGAGAATTTGCTTTCTCAGTTGAAGCAACATATTGTACTGATAACACGTGAAAGTACAGTCTGATTGGACTCCCCAGGCCTTTCCAACTCACTGCTCATGTGAGCATTAGGAGGGCTTTTGCAAAATAAATAGAGCTTGCTGGGGTCTGTTAAGAAGGGTTCCAGATTCCATTGACCAAAAGTGGAATGTTTAATACTCCACAGTTAAAAAAGAAAAAAAAAAAAAAAAAAGAACCATGGAATTCTGAGTCCCACCTGTTAAATTATTTGTCCTTCTAATAGAAGCAGGAATGAAAGGCGTATGTTCAACATCATTTTGGACCCATTTTCTGTGGCGGGAAACCAAGGTAAACACATTTTTCCTGATGTAATTGTTGATATTAGTTCAGCTCATATGATGCAGGCTGTGTGAACCATTTCACTTGGACCTATCCTCGGCTGGAGTTGGACAATGCTAGTGGGAAAGCTTGGAGCCCACAGAGCCAGCAGTCTGGGGGCCCCAGAACTCTTAGGGAGCACCCGGGCTCTAACATTGCTGCTGTAAATGTATCCTTTGGGTTCCTGGCCTCTGGTCTCATTTCTTTGCATGTATGCTTGGGAACGTTCACCTCATCTCCTCATTTGGGTTTGTTCTCATTTCTTAATTTCTTATTTGGTTTGTACCAGAGAATTATCATTCCCCTTTTCTAATTTTTCATATATGTGTATATACATATGTATATATGTATTTTCATACATATACATATATATGTATATATACATATATACACATATATGTATATATACATATATGTATTATATGTATATATGTATTTTATTATATGTATATGTATTATATGTATATATGTATTTTCATACATATACATATATATGTATATATACATATATACACATATATGTATATATACATATATATGTATTTTCATATATGTGTATATATGTGTATGTATATACACATATATGAAAATACTATTATACATATTATAAATACTGGAGTTTCTTTTTCTTTAAATTCTCTCTTTTTATGTGTGGTTCTCTCTCTTCTCTCTGCCCCTCACCCTTGGCCAATCCCTGCCCTCATCTATGTTAACAACCCAGCACACTCCTGTTTCTGCACACTCCTGTATTTATGTGCAAACACAAATGTTCATATATATTTTCATTTTTTTGTGTCATTTTAAACAGTAGTTCCCAGGGGAGCATAGGGGTTTTGTTCTTAGGCTAACCTCCCCAAACACATTTAGCCCACAATACAGTTGTTTCTTCATTTGTTTTTCCCACTAATATCTGCTTTGGGTAACTTCGTGTCAGGCCCTGTGCTCGGGATTATGGGCACCAAGATGAACTGAATACAGACTCAGATCTCAGGAAGTTACAAGAGTGTATGCTTAGTGCAATGAGAGACAAGGGGCATCTAGACCAGGCTGCAAGGTGTAGACCCAGTTAATACCACTGGGCTCATTGCTTCTCTGGAAAAACATGTTCCAAGTCCCATTTTGGGATTATTTAAAACCCACATGTCTACCCCAGGCTCAGGATCGGCAGGGGCTTTGGCATGGAGGCAGGAGGAGTGGGACCACTGCAGGGATGGGGGGCCCTGCCCAAGGGGTCCTGGACAACTGTGTGGTAAAGAGGTCAGATGGGTGACACTTCTGGATATGCATTGTTCACAAGTCTGTCTTTGTAAATGAGGCACCAGGAATGAGGATGCCTGTCTTGTATTGCTTACATAGTTATTTCCCATGTGAGACCTGGCCTTCAAGACTGTACATGCAGGGAGGGCAGACTGGTCTCTCAGGTGCCTTGTGCTCTTCCTGTGGCACAGAACACAATGCTGATCATTAATTTAAATGCAGTGCTGGTGACCGAAAGAATAAAAATAATATAGTGACTGAACATTTGTACATGAAGCTACATCTCCAATGAACTTTTTAATATGTTTTAACATCCTGGTTTCTGATAACAGAAATGCCTATATTTGTGCAGGACTTACAGTTCACAAAACATTGTCCCATACTTCATTGGGTCTTTACAATGAACTTCGGGGGCAGACATCTTTGTTAGTATCACAGTTTTGCATTAGTGCAGACATACCTGAAATTTAATTTTTTTAAGTTTACTTATTTTTGAGAGAGAGCTAGTGGGAGAGGGGCAGAGAAAGAGAGGGAGAAAGAATCCCAAGCAGGCTCTGCACCATCAGCATGGAACCTGATGCGAGGCTTGAACTTACGAACCATGAGATCATGACCTGAGCCAAAATCAAGAATCAGATGCTCAACCAACTGAGCCATCCAGGTGCGGCTCCCCACCCCGTTTTTTTATTTTGAAATTTAGGTTTTTAATTCTCCAGGAGAGCAGAGCTGTCATTGGGAAGACCCAGGAGTCAAGCTGTGACTTGCAAACTTACACAGGAGAGACCCAGAGAATAAGGTGGCTCTCACGGCCCTGAATTGGTGCAGGGCTCTTTAAACTTGTAGCAAGTAAGCCTGCGTTCTTAGGGGAGCTAGCCTTCACTGCAGTTTGAGTCCACAGTCACAACTGTGGGTGATGAAGAGCACCCACTGGGGCTCCAGAAGGGCTGAGAAGCAACTACCAAAAATACCACTGTTAGCAAAGCCATCTGTTGGGTTAAATATTGCCTGCTTTGGTCTTCTGTTTAAACCAGACATGCCTGTAGGAGAGGAAGACGTAAGTTTGAAGCCACCAATTAATATCACTGCAGTGTCAGTTGGGTTATCAATTGCTCAGGTTATGAATTATTTGAGTTACCAATTATTGGGAAAGAACTCTAAGGTGAAGTAAATTTGCCTTGTTTGTTCATTTTAGGAAAACTTTGGAGCTTATATGTGATTCAAGGGAGTAGACCAGAGGGCCACACTGGGGTGGGGGGGTAGGACAGGGGGTGCTGGGGAGAACACAGAGATCCTCAGGTTGCTTCTAGATCCTTGTGCTCCTGGCCAGAAGACTTTGACTTCTATCTAGTCATGGACAACTGCTCCTCCAGGCATCTCTTAGACATTACATTTCTGAGGCTGTGCTGGGAGCAAATGAGGCAGAATAAGGGCTTCCTTCCTGATGACCTTCCTAAGTCAGAGGGGTGTATCAGGCAGGCAGGAGAGAGCAGGCAGCCAAGGCATGTTTTGGGAGAGAAGGAAGCTGGTCTGTGTGATGCGTGATTACTTTGGGGGAAGCAGTCACAGGGCTCTTGATTTTAGAAATAGGACAGCCTCCTGTGCTGAAATGATGGACTCTGGGCATGGCAGGGTCAGCCCAGAGCCAGCGTGGGGGGCATATGTACCAGGTCAGGGGGTTAGCAGTGATCCTCAGCCCACTATGGACCCTACAGATACTCACAGCCTTTTTTTTTATGACTTGCATGAGAAACAGTCATCAGTGCAGAAGTTCAAAGCCATGATTCCCGTGCGTTCCTTAACATGATACAGGTGGGCTTTCATTGGAAACACCTTCTGCTCCCCCAGCTCAGTTCTCTTGAAAACAAACATCGGTGCCCTTTGCCCAAGTCGGAAGAGATGGCTGTGAAATCCCCGTGAACTTCCCGTGCATGCCACCTCTTCAATCAGGTCCTTCTGTAGGGGTGAGGACCTGCACATCCATCCATCCTAGAGCTCACCACGGGCAGCGTGGCAGAGTCCCGCAAACAGCATGCTTGCACATGGCTCCAGACGTAGCCACGCTGGTGTGGGGTAAGGGGTCAGGGTCCCTCAGCTCAGGCCAAAGTGCAGCTACAACTGGGAGGTCTCCTGTCTTTGCTCAGAAAACACTCTTTGCAATCCAGGCTTTGAATTATTCCCTCCTTCCCTTTCATATTAAAACTGCTGTTCAGATGTGAGGGCTCAGCATAGAGCCTTGAAGCAATGAAAGAAACAAATCTGGAGCCTGACTCCTCACATATGAAAGCTAGGTCATTTGACTTTGTGCAAGTCGCTAAGCTGTTCTGCATTTTGGCTTCGTCCTCAGTGAAATGCAGGTCATAGTAGTGCTTACCTTCCAGGGCTCTTTTGAGGACTAAATAAATTGATGCGTATAAAGGACTAAGAATGATCTCTGGCACTGATTAAACACTCAATGTTAGCTATTATTGTTAATAATACAAATAATCAAACTGGATTTTTAATAGGCTTTATTTTTTTAAGTTTATTTATTTTGAGGAGAGAGAGAGAAGAGAGAGAGGAGAGAGAGAGAGAGAGAGAGAGAGAGAGAGAGAGAGGCAGAGAGAAAGAGAATCCCAACCAGGCCCCATGCTGTCAGCACAGAGCCCAATGCCAGGCTTGAACTCATGAACTGTGAGATGATGACCTGAGCCAAAATCAAGAGTCCTCCGCTTAACTGACTGACTTAAATAAAAGCCCCTAGGCTTTATTTTTTTAGAGAAGTTTTAAGTTCACAGAAAAATTGAGGGGCAGGTACAGAGAGTTCCCATTCATGCATGCTCCCATCGTGCACAGTCTCCATTTTTGACATCCTGAACACAGGGGTACTTCTGCTATAATTAATGAGCCCACATTGACAGGCCATTATTACCTGAAGTGAAGATTTTACATTAAGGTTCACTCTTGGCATTGTGCATTCTATGGATTTGGACAAATGTATAATGACATATATTTATCATTATAGAATCATACAGAGTAGTTTTACTGCCCTATAAATCCTCTATGCTCCACCTATTCATCCATCCTTCCCCCAACCCCTAGGAACCATCTATCCTTCTGTTTATCCATAGTTTTCTGCCTTTTCCAGAATGCCATGCAGTTAGAATCATACAGTATGTAGCCTTTTCATATTGGCTTTTTTTTCACTTAGTAAATCCATTTAAGTTTCCTTCACGTCTTTTCATGGCTTGATAGCTCATTTCTTTTTATTGCTGACTGGTATCCCATTGTCTGGTTGTACCATAGAATATTTATCTACTCCCCTACTGAAGGACATCTTGGTTTCCTCCAAGTTTTGGCAATTATGAATAAAGCTGCTATACATATCTGTGTGCAGGTTTTTGTATAAAAGCCTTCCTTTTTATTACATTAAACATATATGGAATTAACCTGTGCCATCTCAGAGTGTATACTATATATACTTGGTATTCAACTCCTGACTCTTCCACAAATGTCTCATGTAGATTTCTGTGCTCAGGCTGGCGGTGATGTGATCTCTAGGATTCCCAGCTGTTGGCATGCCCTTCACTCAGAGGACACCTTGCCAATCATATCTCTCTCCTCTGCATTTGTGCCCTTAATGCCAACAGCTGGTTTGTTTGCTTGTTTGTTTGTTTGAGAGGGCACAAGTGAGCGAGGGACAGAGAGAGAAGTGGGGCTCATTTGGGGCTTGTGTTTTATCTAAAGCGGGGCTCGTGCTCCTGAAGTGGGGCTTGAGTTCACCTGATGTGGGACTCAAGCTTATGAACTGTGAGATCATGACCTGAGCCAAAGTTAGATGCTTAACGACTGAGCCACCCAGGTGCACCAACAGCTGGTTTAAAAGCTAGACATAACTTGTCCCTAAGTCTTTACTGAGGTTTCTCATACTTTTCCCCTAGCCTCAAGTTTTAGAAAAGACCAGCAAAACAAAACATCAGTTTTGTTTGCAATATAATGTTGCAGAGGAGTCACACAAGAGTTTCTGAAGCATAAAAGGAACATGCAATTGAAAAGGTGGTAGAATAGCTAAAGATATAAAGTAGGCAATGTTGATAGAAATTAAAAGGCCAAATTACTGAGTGAATAGAATTGCTAGAAATTTATGACAAAACCGGCATTTTAATCTTGACTATACACAGGTTTAAAGAATGTGGAGTGGTGATTACAAACACTCATTTTTGACAAATTTGCTTCAGATGACTCATTTCAAGAGGGAAGCTAAGCAAGAAGAACAGAAAAAAGTAGGACAAACTTGGAAAATACTTGGAAAGCAAAAGAAATAAAGGACAGACCTTATCACCCTAACCAAGCCTTTCGTAAGTTATATAATACTGAATTAAAAAGCTGAAATTTTGAGAAATTGCCCACGATTCACCAAAATTTCCAAGAAGAGAAAAATGAGTGATAATATTTTCATTTTCTACCAATTTTCCTAATGAAATACTTGTTTTAAATTAAATTATAGTTACTCAATGGAGTAACAATGACATTAGGCCTTCTGAGTGTCAGTCCTTGTGAAAATGGCAGTGATTCCTTGTGCTCATGTGTGATGTGAGGCCAGCCTTACTCATTAGACTCCTACCAGCTGTCTCCTTTCCTTGATTTGAACTTGGGCAAGTCTCTTCCCCTTTCTGAGGGGAAGGATTTGAGCCACATGTTGTGTGAAAACCCTTGTAATTCTTACCTTTTCTGACTTCAAACAATACCATGCATTATTAATCCACAAAACTCTCACCCAAGACATAACTTTGTTGGTCATGTTGTCTTTGCTCATTTCTTCAGTGAAGGATCATTTTCGTCATGAAACCACTAATGCCCAAGCCACCAAAAGTGACTGGATTCAGGGCAGGACTTCTGATTGTGAGCAAAAGAGGCGACCCTATAATTAAGGTACTAGAAATAACAGAAACTCTATCTCTGCACGAATCCTATAAACTCTAACTCCCATTACACACCATCAAGTTTGAGCTGCTTCATTCTCTTCCATGCCCAGCCTCCAGATTGCCATTTTCTGATTACCTACCTTCCAAGGCTGTCCTTAATATGTACTATAACCAATTTTTACCTACTAATGACAATTTACCAGTGTGTGTGTGTGTGTGTGTGTGTGTCCTACCATCTCTACATATCTTTTTTTATGCAGTGCTGAATTGTGTTTGTTCAGCTAGATCATCATTTCCATCTTGATGGTTTGACTTAGAAAAGCACAATATGCTTACTATCCATGGACTGACCCAATTTTTCCCTCTCTCACAATATGGGTACATGGATAACGATCGCTTAATTTTTTTTTCTTCTCTTAATGGTAGTATCTAGTGACATTTGCCTGTCATTTTATGTCACATGCCTGTGCCTGAGGAGAGGTGATGGGGAGCTGAGGACTGGCCATAGATGTGATCAGTGGGGCGCTCATTTTTGCAAAGAAGGCATTGCACTTGCTTCTCTTGTACTGCATATTGAGTTGCTGTTTACTATTTATTTTACAAAAATTACTAGACTAGAGATTATTATCCCTATTGAACAGATGAGAGAACAGAGGCCAAGAGGGTTAAATTAACACGTCAAGGTCTCGTCTGAGTATCTGTGTATGTAGGCATGAGCCCACACAGAATAATTTGTCCTGAAGCACCCCTTTCTCAAGGAAGCCCTTCCTAATGTGATATATCCTGAAGGGCAGACTCCAGGCTAAAGTAACTTGATAGTAGATGGCAGTCTTCCAAGCTGTTGCTGGTTTCCCCAGGTCTCAAATTCCTTACTTGTGTGAATATTAAGGCAAATTGAGTGGGATATTGCAACACTGGGTTATCACTCACATGGTAACTTGCATGGGAAAATGTCTCCCCTGCACAGATTAATTAAGAGCCAATCCTCTGGAATTCTGTGCTTCGGAGTGAATTACGGGTGGTTTCTGTGAAGTTAAAGGGACGGAGACTGTTTTTTTCGTTGCTAACTGGAAAGTGTAGAGGAGTGTAAGTGGGCAGTACAGCTGCATTTGTAAAAATGCAGGTTGTTTTTAATTAATGCCACATGACGCATCCAACCACAGCATTTTCCCCCGGTTCGATGATGTCTGTAGGCATTGTAGCCTAGAATTCTCCAAATTACTCCCATGTTGTGCTAGACTCAGCAATGATTGAGTATCATTTGCTAGGGGCAATTGGGATAATAGGAACCTCATCAGTCAGCTGAGGAGGTGTGGACAGCAGATTGGGGTAAAAAGGTGAAATCTGATCTGAGGCTGGTTCCGGAGCCAGTTATGTCCACCTGGCAATAACCAGGGAGTAAGAACTTACTCTTTGGAACTCAGCTAACTAGTTGTTATTGCTTGGTCAAAGGGAATTGCTTCTAAGTTCATAGGTCCAGGCAGTGCTGGAGCCTAGACACAAGAGCGCCCTTTACACAGGCAAGGAGCCCACAGGCACCATGAGGTTGCATCAGTTCTCCAAGGCATTATGACTCAAGATCTTGAACTTGTTGCCCTTGTTTCTAGGAGGACATCTCAGTCTCATGGTGATAGTTTGACATGAATTTAAAGTAGAAAATCATAGTTGATTTTGATATCATTCAGAGGAAGCCCACTTTGCATTGATCACTGAAAAGTAGGAGGTCAAAGGAAGAGGAAGAGTTGAGTAATCATTATACACAGTATAGCCTTACTGATTTGAGTCAGTGGGTAGGATTGGTCTGATTATAAAATATTTAATGAGAAGTGTATTTTAATAAAGTTAAGATGCATTCAGGGTTAGGTATGTATAATAAAAGTATATATATATATGTATATTTATATATATATAAAGGATACTAGGTGAGTATAAAAAAGTCATTCTCAATGCTTTAAAAAAAATTTTAAGTAGGTAAAACATATGCCATGCTAGTTGCTTTACATTATTAATTTATTTTTCAAGTAGCTATGGCAAAGATAAAATCTAGCCTGGCTTCTGCGCAAATTATCAGAGATTCCGATTAGGGGAATTTGGATCAGGTACAAAATGGTACATCAAGAAAGGAGGGTTTCGTTTGAGTGGGTCCAGACCTAGGGCTCTGGAATCAAGATAGGCTTATGAGATTTAATTTATAAATATTTAATGATATCTACTGTATGCTAAGCAGAGAGTAAGGCTATGAGGGGGATATGAATGAAGCAACAGAAACTCTGCCTCATAGAGAACATATGTAAGACATCTATGGTTAGTGTGCATAGTAACAATGGGAAATGAGGATGATTTGGTCAGCTTTGGATGATATACTGAGGGGGTAGTGAGGAGCCATAGAATGTTTTTGAGCAGGGGAATAACATGACCAGAGCTATGTTTTAAGAGCAGCCACATGTGGTAATTGAGGAGTTCAAGCACTGCTGCATAGTGTGAGTGAGGAGTGTGGTCCAAGAATTACAAACTATGACAGTTAATCAGATGAGAAGAAGAATCAAGATCTCAAAAGTATTCTCTGAGACTTCCAGCCTGGAAGATGTGGCATGATGTTAATAGGGTCCGTCTGGTGTGGGAGGACTAGAGTTTTGGACAATGGTTTTAGACATTCGATTGTGAATTCTTGTGGATTATGCACCTGGAGATGTTGAATTGATATCTGGTCTTGAGGTTAATGAAGCTGGATTTAAATTACAAAATTGAGAGTCACCTGCACAGAGGTAAGATCTGAATGTGGGGACTGGATAGAGGAAGAGATTATATAGAAGTGAAGAAATTAGGTCTAGATCTTGGGTAATGAATCCTGTGGTTAGGAAGCAGCACATGTGGTCTGTATATCCTCTGTGCCTCCAGCTCCAGGGAGGTGCCCTTGCTGAGGTGAGTGGGGATAAAGACGGGACAACTGTGTTTTCTTGTAAAGAATTACATCATTACACGATGCAGCCAATGAATAGATTTCTGCTATGCTGAGGATTATCTTTAAATTACAGTAGCAATGATCCTATTGGTCATTCTCTGTCTTAGCTTTCCTTTTCTTTGACTCTGTCATAAATGCACGTTTGGCTCCTGATTTACTGTTAGAAATTTCCTGTGTAGTTTGGGGTTGAGAGTTAGGGGGTCAGGTTTTGGGATTTAAAACCCAAACAAATGTTTCCCTGCCTTCCTACAGTACACTTAAATTAATTTAGGGGTCAGAGGATATCCTGTGAAAATATCAATAGCAACCTAGTCTTTTACTATGTGGACCCAAAGGGAAACACATTTGAACAGCATGAAGCTCATTCCAGAGGAGCCAAATAGCACTATTAAGAACATTAATGTACTCATCCCACAATTAATTTCTGAAGTAAATATTTGAAAAGATAAGCATGTCTAACTTTGCAGAAGAAGTTACAGAATATGAGATGCAGCCCAGTAAAATGAAGAACCCAGATCAAGTATTGAAAAAAAAAAGTTACAGAGAGGGAGGGAGGCAAACCATAAGGGACTCTTAAGGACTGAGAACAAACTGAGGGTACATGGGGGGTGGGGGAGAGGGGAAAGTGGGTGATGGGCAGGGAGAAGGGCACTTGTTGGGATGAGCATTGGGTGTTGTATGGAAACCAACTTGGCAATAAATTCTATTAAAAAATAAAAAAAATGAAATAAAATTCATTATCCAGCAAAAAAAAAAAAAAAAAAAAATCAACAAAATAAACTTTTACCGACAGCCAATCTAATTCAACTAATGTTTACCAAGTACCTATTAAGGGAAAGCATAAAGCATGATCAGGATGTGTATCAGTATTCTAAAAAGTCAGACATGATTTCTATTTTCAAGGAAAGTAGACACCAGTGTGTGAGCTTATATATAAAAATAACAACAGCAATGATAACAATAAACTGACTATAATGCAAAGTAACATGAAATCTGTGATGAGCTGAGATTAATAAGCATTGAATATGAGGAGGTGGTTCAATTAATTCTGACTAGAGGATCAGGAAATTTTCTCAGAAAATGTTGCATTTGAACTACAACTTTGAGGATAATTGTGAGCGTGGTAGTGGGTGGTTGTGGTGGTGATGATGATGGTGATGAAGCAAAAGGGGAAAGGGGAAGGAGAAGGAAGGGGAGGAGGAGGAGGAGGAGGAGGGAGGGGGGTGGAGGGGAAGGGGAGGAGGAGGGGGAGGGGGACAGGAATGGGAAAGAGAGGGAGAATGAGAAGAAGAAGAAGAAGAGGTAGAGGAGGAAGGAGAAGAAGGAGGGGGGAGGAAAAAGAGTGGGAGGAGAAGGAGGGTGAGGGGGAGGAGGAGGAGAGGGAGAAGAGGAGAAAGAGGAGGAGGAAGAGAGAGAAGGTGCCAATCATTGAATACCTATGATTTGCCCAGCTCTGTATTATTTGCTAAACAGATTGTATGTTAGTGTCTTGATAGGTAAAGCAGAAGGGGAGGATTTCAGATGATACAGGAGCAAGAGAAGAAACATTTTGTGTGTTGGCGTGTGTAGAATAGAAAAGCATTGTTGTGTTCAAGGTCCAGGGTACATGGAGTGTTGTAATATGAGATAGGACTGGGGAGGAATAGGGACCAGACTATTAAAGAGATCCAAATACCCTATGAATTACATGAGTAATACCTAGAGCTCTCTGGATACTTTTGTGGGAAGCTGATCCCATTAGGCGTTCCAGGACTGGCTTCTGGTGTATGCATCTGTCTTCCAAATCCCTGGAAGATGCTCTCTGGAATTTTACGTGAGGTTTATGAAGGAGAAACCTTGAACCTGGTCATTTGATGGCCCCAGGAAAGATGGACTTGGTGAGGGCCTAGCAGCCGTCGTTAACAAAGGATGGCCAGTACATCATGGACATTGCAAGAAGTGGGTGATGTTTTCTCAGAAGATGTGGTATTCTTTTCCACTTTAGTGCACAGGCTTCCTAAAGCATTTGGGATTTCTCTATTTTTAAATAAGAATTCCACATATGCCTGAAGTAACTTACAGGCACCTCAATGTTATGTTAACAAAGAATACCTTTTATTATTAAAAAAATGACTAACTTGCAGTCTATAACAGTGAAAAAGCAAGGTGTCTTTATGGGGAAAAATTCAGAGAATTCTGATAGCTCTGAAAGAGGCAGAGAAACAGAAAAATAATGACCTCAGGGAAGCATATTATATTTTTTAAACAAGTTGAAATATCTTAGAGATATCAGTTGTGGCCTTTTTTCTTTAAAGTATGTGGTCATTTGGGGAATGAGGAGGGAACGCATGTGTGTGGCGGGAGGGTGTAATCAGCTTGATAAAGCTCACGACTTTAGTCCAGTTGGGCTGAGTCCAATTGAGATTAGGAAGGAACAGAAAGGTTTTCTGTAGAACAATTAGTGGGCTGTGAGGAATATTCAGTTCTGGTTTTTAGTTTTGGTAAATTTTCAACAAAATAATGAAATAATAATGACAAGCACAACAAAACCTTAGAAGACGCATATCTGTGTTTTTACTAGCTTTTAGAGCCAGCAGATACTTGGGACTCACTTGTTTGGATTGTGATGCAAAGACTACTTGCTTTCAAATGTTTAATTCAGAATTCTTCTTGGTGGCCCTGAGCATTCTGGGAGTAGAGGTACATTCAGCTGCAGGGACCAGACCAGTTTCCTGAGTTTCCAGGCATCCTTGAGCTTTGGTTTTTAGTGAAAAACGTTATCTTAAAAATTCCAGAGATTTCTAGGCAAGCTGTTAACATGAGAACCGATGTTGAACTATTCCCTGTCAAATTCACCATGAAGCAATCAACAGAATATGCCAAAAAGGGAAAAGAAATCTTTATCGACATGAGTGAACAGAGAAGGGTGTCATTCACATGTCTAGACACTTGGGGGATTTGTTAGAGGCAATGTCCATGGAACCAAATGTAGCCAGTATATGGTGGAGTGACCAAATAGTTGTGAAAATGTTGAAGTACATTTATATTGATTGGTAGATGGCCGCTTCCTGGAGCATTTTGAGTGCTCTCATGCCGTTCTTGAGATCAGATGGTTCCCTCCTCTGCCAACACTTCAGTCTCCCCACAATCCAGCAAATAACAGGAGAGTGCTTGGCACCATAGGGACATCTCCAGAATTTGGCTTCATGGGCCGTCATGATTGCCCAATCTGTATTACTTGTTGGATGGTTTGAATGTCAGCACTGTTGATTTGCCAACTGAGATGTTATTTGAGGGAGGTATTGTTGTCATTTAGTGTTTATATTCTCAAAACAGCATCTTCTTCTTTGTGGGAACAGCTTCTTCCTTATATTAAACGTAGTTCTGATGAGGATGACAAATAGCTCCCCATTACCCCGGCTATAGTGATTGGTTCAGGGATGAATAGGTAACTCAAGGCAGGTAACTCAGATAATTTGTTTTTAACAGGAGCTGCCTCTCTTAGGTTACAAAATAGAGAATCTTGGAACTCTCCACAACTATGACCCTGGCACATGGGGGAGCTTGTGTAAGAGAAAAAATGTCCACAAGGGGACGTGAAGGTAGAGATTCTGAAGAAGTTCTCAGGATGTTGAGCCCCCAGGTCTAGTTGTTGATGGAGCTCCCAGTCTAGCCCATCCTCTCTGCTGTTTACTATCCCCTTGATAGAGTGTGATTTTGATTATTGTTACTTCCAACTGAGGAGTCTTGATTAAGACAGGAAATACTCCAGGTAAATGAGGACATTGGCAGTGAGGCCCTCCTTGGAGAGGGAGTGTTGGTTTCCCATAAACAAGAGAAAGAGGCACTGAGCTGGCTTAGTTACTGGGGGAAGTGGTCATACCTATAAGACACCTGGCCAGGGGATCCTGGCTTTCCCCTCTGTGCTGAGATGAAGTTCCCAGTTGCCACTCAAGGATGACTCTTTCTGTTTCCTAACTCCATATGCTCAGGAGCTCAGGATGCTAGTTCTATGAATTGGTAATCCATTGTTGAGTTGGTTTTTTTCCTCCCCTGTTTTGGTTTCTTTAATCTGTATGGAGTTTTTTCTATTAAAGTTTCCACCAGGAAAGTACAGACCAGGTTCGCACAAATCCCAACTTCAATCCTACCTGACTGTGAGACAATGTTAGGTGACATTATCACACTAATTATATGCTAGTTACTGTAATATGCTTACATAGTTTCATTTAATCCAGGCAGTAATTTTATGAGGGAGGTACTGGTTTTCTGGTTATTTTATACATGGAGAAACAGAGGAGAGAGAAGGTCACAGCACTAACATGTGGGAAAACATAATCCGAACCCAAGCAATCTGACTTTTGACTGTCTTACTACACTGTGAATAAGGGACTAGACTGTGGTCCTGAGAGAGCCCTAAGATTCTAGAGCTTCGTTACCGCTGAAGCCTCCATTGTAGCCTCATTACCCACGACCCTCCTCATTCCAGTGTGACTCATATTTTTGGCCACTTCCCGCTTTCAACCATGAAGTCTTGACTAAGGAGGAGGTAGGAGGAGACCCTGCGTGGGCTTTGTGGAGAAGTGGAGAAGTGAGCACCGGCTGCAAAGAAAAGAGGGGAGATTTCCTTCTGTGGGGTGACCAGACAGGGCAACACTGCAGACATTTGAGAGCTTTCTGCACGTCAGGATGTGGCTGCCAGAGACCCTGACAAAGCACAACTGCTTGCTCTGGAATAACTTCACCATAAGAAGACAAGAACATTTGAGAAAGTACTTGATGAGAGTTCTTAAACTCAAAGCAGAGCAGGGGACATGCACTACCTCATTTAAGAAAGGTGAAAATCAAGGAGGGTGCTACTTAACCTCATCTGGATGAGGTACTTTATTAAAAAATTTCAAAATTATTTTTGCAACAGTGAATGGCTGACTTGATACCCTAGAAAATAATTAATGAAGAGACAAGAGCTTGAAAAAGTCTTGTGGAGCGCTAAGGAAAAATTAAGAAGAAAATGAGAGATTGCTGAAGAAATATCAGAAATAGACCTTGGAAACCAAACTATGCACAGTAAGAAATCCTGAAAGAGAAAACGGTAAAGATGTAGCAAGGATGAAAATAAATAAATAATAGAAGAAGCTCCCTGGCTGACAGAGATGGCAAGAAAATGGGGAATAAAAGTATAAAATAAGATGACAGAAACAAGAACAAATATAACCCATTTATATGACAAGGGGAAAAGCCCCAATTAGATTGGTTTAAGTTAAATTGAATGTTGATAAGAGACCAGTCAAGGAAAATAACACGAAAGGATTAAAAATAAAATTATGAGCAATAATGTGTGAGGGAAATCAGAAATCAGGTGGCTGCACTGATGTAAAGGAGAAATTAAGACCAAAAGCATTTGGGGGCCCCCACAACGTCATTCTATGTTGGTCTAAGAGTCAATTCATGATGAAAATTTGTGTTATGAATACATAGCATTCACAAAGGTACTGCTAAAACTTAGAAATCGGAGGAAAAATCAACAGTACAATTATGCTAGATGTCAACAGAGCACTATCAATATGTAATAGTTGAGGTAAGTAATAATAAAATCCTGAGAGGAGAGCATGATAAGAACCAAGAGGTCTGGGGCAAATAACAAGGTTGAATTTCTTCATTATCGATCTCCTTTCTGTCCTTACAGATAAAGTTCCTTCTTTTCAAGTGTTCTTAGGACACTTAAAACATTGAATTATTCCTCTTTTCTGCCACAAAGAGCATCTCAATAAGAAATACCTCCCAGGCCCCAAACAGAAAGTGTTCTGACCACAATGTCTGACCAAAAGCTTTAACAAAAAATGACTAATAAAGCATCCAGTCATCAGACGAAGCCCTCTGTGAACTCCTAGCTTCTCTGTTCAGACCACCACAGCCCTGCCTTTGAGGACAGGCATTTTGTACTCTTGTGCTGTTAGAATTTTCACAATAAGGGGAACAGCATGAAATGATATACCCCAGCGGGGAGTGAATAGAAAGTTACTGCAGGCAACTTTGAGTTAGTTTTTAGAAACAGAAATGTATGAAGTGATTTTTAAAAAATAGAACTAAGGAGTTAAAAAGGTTCTTAAGACATCATTCTGCCCAACGATCTCATCTTACAGAGGAGGGAATAGAGACCCAGAGAGGGGAAAGGATTTGTCCCAGGTCTTACAGCAAACAAAATCTGGCTGGTGCCTGAGTCTTCTGGTGGGTTCTCAGTTCTATGCCTTTGTCCTGCTCTACAAGTTTATCTGGAAGCAAGAATGGGGGCCCACATCACACATGGAGATCAAGGGCTCAGTTTCGGGTCAGAGTGACTACGGTGTGCTCATTTGCCTCTCAGAGAAGAGGCTGCTCCCAGGGGACTCCTTGGCGGCTAGGCTCTGTCTGTCTCGTGAGAAGAACCTGAGCAATGTGGTTGTTATTACCCAAATCATAGGCTCTCCACCTCTGCCAGGTAACCTGTGAAACACCTCTGACATCATTAAATGCTGGAATCACTAAACGTAAACGTGTGCTGGGGTTGTTTTCTGGAACGCCCTTATGACCTCTTTTTGTCAAGGTTCATTTTGTTTTTTATTTTTCCCCGGGATCTGTCTCTTCCTTTTCTCTCCTCTATTCCAGGCACCCGGGATGGCTTGCCCTCTTCCTCTTTGGAAGGCATTTCTCTCTTTTTTTTTTTTCTTTTTTTTTAATGTTTATTTATTTAAAAAAATTTTTTTTACATTTATTTATTTTTGAGAAACAGAGTGAGACAAAGCGTGAGAGGGGGAGGGTCAGAGAGAGAAGGAGACACAGAATCTGAAGCAGGCTCCAGGCTCTGAGCAAGTGGTCAGCACAGAGCCTGATGCGGGGCTCGAACCCACAAACTGTGAGATCATGACCTGAGCTGAAGTCGGACACTCAACCGACTGAGCCACCCAGGTGCCCCTAATGTTTGTTTATTTTTGAGAGAGAGAGAGAGAGAGAGAGAGAGAGAGAGAGAGAGAGAGAGAGTCAGAGAGGAAGACACAGAATCTGAAGCAAGTTCCAGCTCTGAGCTGTAAGCACAGAGCCTGATGTGGGGCTCAAACCCATGAAAGGCGAGATCATGACTTAGCCAAAGTCAGACTTTCAACTGACTGAGCTACCCAGGCGCCCCTGAAAGGGATTTCTAAGGCACACCCTGTGGCTAGCTGCTTTTCCATATCACCGGGTCACATTGTTTTTTCACTTGACCACCTGGGCTGTGGTTGCCAACCAGGTGGTGCAAACCAGGTTCCTAACAGAGGGGAGAAAGCAGAGATGTAAACGTTTTGCTAGCTTTTTCAAGACTGTTGAGCTCAGTGCTCCAGAGGAGACCTTGTTTCCAGCCATGAACTTATGAACTGAGGATTTTATGAAATCCAATCCTCATTGTTATTATAGCATAATCCTTGTTCAGTTATCCACCCAATTTTTCTGTAACAGTTTTATTTCTCCCTTCCTTTCCCTGTCAGGGGCTCTGGGCATTGAGGCTTGGGATGCCCATCTCTTGATCTCCTTTTCCTGCTAATACGCGAGGGGCCAAAGCTGGGTGGTAACTGGCTCAGCCTTTGAATTCCATCATGGCTAGGGGTGAGAACCACAGAGCCCCTCTGCAGTGAAGGTAAGGGGATGTGTTTTGAAATAATGTCCTCTCAACTAATCACGTCTTAGTTTTGGTGCTTTCAGATGAGTAATTTGTTTTGAAAGGAGAAGCAAAGGATTTGAGGACAAGAAGAAATTTTATTCATCTCTCACTCCAGACTTCCTGTTTCAATTTTCTATGACTACATAACAAATCACTCCAAAATGCAATGGCTAACCAACCACTGTCAGTTGTTTGCTCATGATTCTTCAGTGTGGGTGGGGCTTGCTGAAGAGGTCTCTTTCTATACCAGGTGGTTTGGGCTGGGAACCTTGGTTGCTTACAGGTGACCATTCTTCCTTCATGTGGTGTCTCACCATTCACTCATCAGCCTGAGCATCTTTACATGGAGGCTGGCCTCCAAGAGACACAAGATGAAGGTGCCTGGCCTCCTAAGGTCTGGCCCAGAACTGGCTTCCACCTCATTGTATGGGCCAAAGCAAGTCATAGGGCAGCCTGTCATTTAGAGGAGAGGAAGTGGACTCCACTTGGTGGGATGAATGGCATGAGCTGGGAGTGGGAGGGATATTTGGCATTGTCTTTGCAGACATCTTTGCACCACATTCCATGTTTTTCAAAGAGCTGCACTTGCACCCCTGGAACACTGTGTGACCTAGTGAATTGGTGGCATGTCTGGGAGCTCCTGAGTCCCAGGAGAAAGAACTCACTCTTCCTACTTTCGAGGAATGAATTGAAGTTCCCTCTTAGACTAATCTGAAAATAGTAGGAAGTGAGGGGGGAGCAATGATGGCAAGAAATTGGGGTGTGATGGGAATAGGACATGTATTTTGAGCTCTACCAACGACAGTGCAAATCTATCAAATCAGCCAAAATCATGTTTCTATTTGGACTTTGCATAAAACCCCCAAGGCTGTATGTTTGTTGAATGATTATTGATTACATAACCTCATGAACTCCGATTTTGATTTGAAAATGTGTGGGATTGGCAGAGGAAAAGTGAAGCACTGAGGCTTTTTCTGTCCCATACTGAAAGGCAATAACAGGAACATGGTGCTTTAATGGAAAGAGTGGTAGTGACAGCACAGGGAATTCCTTGAGGAGACACTCCTGGGGGCAGCACCCTCTGTGAATGCTCTGCCTTGGGAGGCCAGTCAGAATCCCTTGAGAAGGTGTTAAAGGCCTCTGGCCACTTCTCTTTTCTCTTTGTCCATTAAAATGAAGTGTAATAGGAAGTTGGTGAGGTTGGTTTGACAATGACATTTTGTGACATGTGTTGCATTTTATGTACTTTTTCAAGCTGCTTGCTTCTAGTCCTAGAAAGAAAGCACTTAGCTTGGATTAATGAAGTGAGATTGGGACCCTGACCCTGCTTATGGCTGAAGGCCTGGGGTCTCCCTGATTAGCCAGTCTGGGGATGAGCCTCTAGCCTGTGCAGTCTTCTTGGGCAGGAGCAATGCACTTTTGCAGGGATAAGAAGTAATTCTTTTTGATTGGATAAAACGGAGTTCAGGCCTCATTCCACCTATTACAGACACAATTGATTCCAAGACCTTGAAGACAATAGCTGGATGAGTTCCTTTGTCTAAATATTATTCAGTGCTATACCTTGAAGAATCATTTAACATCGGGGCTTCATAAAATAAATACAAGTATAAATACAATTTATTCAGTTTATGTTAAAATTTTTTAATGTTTGTTTATTTTTGAGACAGAGAGAGACAGAGCGTGAACTAGGGAGGGGCAGAAAGAGAGGGAGGCACAGAATCTCAAGCAGGCTCCAGGCTCTGAGCTGTGAGCACAGAGCCTGACAAGGGGCTCAAACTCATGAACTGTGATATCATGACCTGAGCTGAAGTCGGATGCTCAACCGACTGAGCCACCCAGGTGCCGTCTGTTTATGTAAAATATTTAACAAAGGCCGTTTTGATTATTATTCATCATTTTATTGTCTCAATCTTTGGGTACCTGAATATCTGCTAGGAAACAATATTGGCAAAACTCGTGAACTGGTATGCCACAGCAAAAATGTTTTATAATGGCTTCCCTGTTGAAAAACTGTGGAGGTAGTCATGGTAAAGGAGGCAGAAGAAATGATAATGACACATGTTGATGTTACTGTGCTGGTGTTATCATTTGTACTAGGTTCTTATTGCTGTTGTAACAGATTACCATTACCATCGTGGCTTAAAACAGCATAAATTTATTCTCTTCTGCTTCTGGAGGTCAGAAGTCTAAAATGGGTCAGTGGGGCTGTGTTCCTTTGGAGGCCTAGAGAAGAATCCATTTCTTGGATTTTTCCAGCAGGTGGAGGCTACCTGCATCCCCTGGTTTGCAGCCCCACGTCACTCCGGCAGCTGCTGCCATCATCGCCTCTGACTCTGACACTCGCACTCTGCCTGTCTCCCTCTTGGAAGGACTCTTAGGCTTCTGTTAAACCCAGCTAGATAATCCAAGACAGTCTTCCCATCTAAATGTTCCTAATCATGTCTGCAAAGTCAGGTTCCTTTTGCTGTGTAAGGGACATAAATCTGTCTACCACATGACTGATTCTTGAAACATTCATATAATATTAGTTGCAAATGTCTACACAGTTTTGCTAAAACATGGTTCTTTAAGTAGGAAAAATGGCATCGGTATAATGGTGATTTTTAACAAAATGTTTTAATGTTTGAACAAAGGAGAGCAAGCTTGTTCTCAAGTAAAGAGAAAGCCTTTGTGATATATAAAGACCTTAAAAAAGAAGCTGAAAATCCTGCACAATAATGCTTTACTTTAGAGCAAGAAGTCACTGATATGATGACTTTAAATACCAGTACTCTTTCTTCTGTTTTAAACTCTGTGGGGAAGCTATCTGTGCAAGTGGGGGAAGCTGCAAATACATCCTCCCTAGTGTTAAAAAAAAATCAACTGATGAAAAGGATTTACACGTTGGATCATATATTGCATTTTGGTGAAACTGATCTCTAATAGATGTAAATACCCTCCAGGATCTATGTCTCAAAGGCAGAAATTAAAGCAATTAAATTAAAAATTAAATTAAAGGAATTAAAGATGTGAAGGATAGAGAGGCTTTGATGCTGAGAGCAAATGCCAGTGGTGATTTAACTATTCTATTATTTGTATTACTAATTGTTACTATTTTTGTGAGTGTTCTGGTTAAAATTTCAGATGTTTTGAGTGGTCTGCCCTTAACCTGTTTTCCCCTAAGTCCTGCTGCTTTTAATGTGTGGTTTTATAAAATGTGAGGTTTATCAGGGACATATATATGACATTATAACAGAAATTACTTCATTTGAATTTCAAAGTCACGGTGAATTCCTCCCAAAGTCATAGACGGATACCTTCTGAGCAAAAATTGCTAATTTTGTTTTTCCCGAAAAGCCCCATCAAAGGAGGACACTTTCCCCGAGCAGAATGGGAGAGCATTTGGGAAATGTGGGGAGATTTGGAAAAATTTAGGTATAGATAACATTTGAGCTAATTGTAAAGCACTGTGAACAGGCATTACTTGGGTAAGAAAAGATGGGAAGACGATCCAGAAGGAGGGTCAAACACTCAACAAATACTTGCTGTATTAGTTCAGAAATTTCTTAGGAAGCACAAGGTTGACTGTTTACACATAACCAAATGGCTTTGATGCCAGCCTCCTTGTCATATTCTGCTCAGCATCTTGTTGAAAGGAGGCATCAGAGATCACTAGGATGACAGCAGTTTTTTTTCCTTGGGGGAAATTATGCACCAGGATTCTGACTCTGCTTGTGTTTCTCCAACCCCACCTGGCTGTCTGGCACTCACCTGCTAGGTGATCAGAATTGATTTAGAAAAAGCCACCTTCAACACAAATGAGGTTAAATCACTGGGGCCGTCTGCATAGACAAGCCCTGGCAAGGAATTTAGGCTCTTTCCATTTGTGTTAGAGCTGTTTCCTTTTAAGTTCAGAATGCTTTATGGATAAACAGAGAGAGAGAGAGAGAGAGAGAGAGAAAGGGAGAGAGAAGGAGAGAGGAGAGTGGGAGAGAAACTTGGATTCTGCTCACAATCCTTGGGATTGATTTGGGGCAAAGTTAGCATGAAGCCCTCTTTTTTTCACCCTCTGGGGGATCAGCAGAGCAGGGCAGGAGAAGTGATGCGGGGCACACAGACCCCTGCACCTCCAGGTGAGAGCAGGCATTGCCGCAGCTCCTCCAGTCTGCCTTAGTTTTGAAAAGAGGAGGTAAGAGGGCAAGAGGAGGTGAACTTTTGCTATGCAGAGAGACAAGTCAGACAATGTGAGTTTTAATTGAAATCATATCCCGAGCATTTTACTTTTCAGAAGTTGTTAGCATGATCGAGGTTGCATTTTCTTGTGACTACTATTATTACTGTCACGCTGACTGCTCTGGGCAGGGGCTGAAGGTTACATGTGGGCTGGGAACGCTGGGCTGCGAGGGAGGGGCTGGCAGATGGAGCCCCAGCCCCGGAATGCTGCTCTGGAGCCAGCTTCTGGCCGCCTCGCCTCTGGCTGCGTGCTTGCTCTCTCTGGACACTGAGAGTTGTCTTCTAAGGCACACGGTGATGCTGTTGTTTGCCTTCTCTTCTCTCCTGCTCCGACCTCTTGGATCATCAGTATGTTTCTCCCTTATGAGGAGCTAGACTGAGCCGGGCGGCCTGTGCATCACATACACGACTCACTCCACAACTTACTCTGCTGGGAGACCTTCTCTGCCAGAGATAGTGAATTCTCAAGGCTCTGCAGGGCTGCATTCCAAGAAGAGGGGGTCATACCTTAACTAGACTCCCCAGTTTTATATGCATTTGAATCTCCTAGAGATCTTGCTAGAATGCAGGTGCTTTCTCAGTGGGTTTAGTAATCAGGCTTCAGATGCTGTATTTTTAACAAGCTCCCAGGTGATGCCAAGGCTGCTGGTCCCTGGACCACACTTTGGTTAGGAGAAACCTGGATTACAGCTGGAAACCAGGTTAGCTGTGGCCTGCCTCTAAGCTGTGTACTTTTTTTAAGAAAGAAAATCTAAGAAGAGTAAATGCTAAGGAACTCTATTTGCTGAGTGCCTGGACCTGGGGTACTGTGTGGGATAAAACCTGACAGAGTTGAGAAACATGGTGCCACTTCCTGCCCATGTGCAGTGGGCATGTGGAAGGACAAGACTCACACATGTGCAGAGATCAGTCCTATGTCATACTTTCTCACTGCTGAAGTGCCAGACGAGGGGGTCTGGACTCTGAGTGCTCTGCTCTGGAGAGTGGCAGGCTGTCCAAGGGGCTTTGGAAATCTTGGCTCAAGGTGAGGTTTGTTCCAAGGTGGGGGTGGGTGACTCAAAAGGAAACTGTGAAACTGATACACATGTTTTGCCTCTTTCCCCAGGACTTACTACTCTCTTATGTCCTTGTCACTCTTGTTTTCCAGTGGTTGTTTGTTTGCTTGCTTGTTTATGTAGACTAAGTAGCCAAGGGGAGGGAAAGGACCTCCTCATGGTCATTTGGATGCTTGCTCAGCATCCAATGGCAGTGCATTGTGGGAAATGGCCTTTGGTCCAGAAATTCGTTTAGCCGCTGTCTCCCGAGGGCCCACTGTAGTTCAGGCCCAGTCGCTACGAGGTCCTGGGGACACCGACTTGGGGAGATACTGTCTTTATCCTTTGAGAGCTCAGGTTGGTGACAATTAGATAACATGGCAGCTCTGCTTGTAGACAAATTTGTTTCTTGTGAAAAACATGGAGCCAAGGGATTTCTGTGAATGATTTATCTAACTCTTGCCATAGGCAGCGATAGAGTTTCTTCAAAACCAGTTCCAAAGGAAAACTGAACAACTACTTCTCAATCAAGGCTGGTTTTGAGTTGTTCTGACAGACTCTCAAAAAGAAAAGAGTTCTCCAAAGTCTTCTTTCATTTCCTTGGGAGGTGGCTGTGGCCATGTCAGTGTCACCTTCCAAGTGTCCCTGGTTTTGGGCTCAAGCTCAGGACCTTTGGGAACACCAGGTCTCTTTGGTTTCTGAGCATCCAAATTATTTAGAAGCTTTGCAGTGAGTATGAGGGAGTGGGAGTATGAGTACGTGGGAGGGGATTATTTTCTCATTTCAGGCATCCTTGTGGCCATGGGCATCCTGGAGATTATCCGGAAGAAGCCACCTCTGGCATTCTCTGAAGCACACGGGATCAGCACGAGTCATTCTGCTCACTGAATTATATTTGGTGGGGAAAGATTTTGCCATAACTGTCCCTGGAAGAAAAATCCTGTTTTGTCATACACTTCTCATAAATATTTTAGTGCTAAAATGACTTTGAATATAATTACTAAGAAGTTCAAGATGTTTAATGGGCTCTGTGGCAGTCAGGTTAAAATGCCTGTCACTTTGTCTCTCTAATGTGCACTGAACATTCCTGCCTGGAGTAAGAACTGTGAGTGTTATTTTTTTGGCTTGGATCTTGGCAGGTGTGTAACGTGACTCCTGATAGCAGGACAGCAGATTACATTCGGCTATAAAACCATTTCTAAGGCTCTTGGCACCCAAACTGTTATTGCATGTCTGCAGGTGTTTAGTAATTGGATTAATGCAGAGCCCAAGGAATGTCTGCTCCCCAGCTCGGAGAAACATTGAGGAAAGACAAATTCATTTCGGAGAGTGACCTGGAATGCACGATGACAGGCCTGCGCTCACACATGAAGCCAGATCTAAGCCTGCACGTTTAAAATGAACTGCTGTGAGCAATCACCTTCCATAGGAAAGTTTATCCAAAGCTAAATATAATAACAATGGCCTTGTGAGTCAGGCGGGAAGGAGCTTCAGCTTGGATTTTGATCTTCTTCCAAAAGCAACTTAGACAACTTGAGCTTAAGCCTTCCTATCATGCAGCTCATGAACCCCACAATCGTAGGTGTTTAATAATAATAATAATTTTTAAAAGACCTTGGTAAACAGAAGAGGATGATAAGCCTCCCAGTGGAAGTGCCGAGACCACAATGGTATCCTGGATCATCATACTCCTGCCAATTAATCCCCGCCTTGATTGTAGAGACAGTCTCGCTGTGTCACAGACCTCCTCAAATATGTTCAGAACGTGATGAGCTGTGTTCACACCTCACTGCAGCCGTGGCCAGTGCATACAAGAAGTGGCTGCTTTTGGGGTAATTTTGTCATTCTGGCTAATTGAAACTTATTATACCCTCTGAGGGCTAGAAACCAAACTCTCCAAGGCTCCCATCTGAGTAGATAAAACCTAATGGTTTGGCCTTATAAACCTAACCTCTTTCTCAGCTTTACAACTCAGAAGGGAGGCGGACCATTTGGAGAGAGTCCAAATAGAAGGAAGATAATGGTCAAAAGACGAGTTTTGTGAAGAAAGGCAAAAGACTTGATATTGCTTAGTTTAAATCCTAGAGGGGTAACTTGTAGTTCACAAATATTATTATGGTAGGCAATGACAAGAGGATGGGGAGGAGGAGGAAGACAAGAAGCCAGTCATGGCATGGAGAGCAGAAGTTCAAAGGGCTTGTAATGTAGAGGAAACATGACATCTGAGAAATCTGTGTGTGGAGGAAGGGGCATGACGCAATGAATGGCTATTCATTCATTCATTCATCCAAAAAAATTTGCTGCTCACAGCCACGTGCTGGGCCCCAGTGCATGGGGATTACCTTGTGATAACCATCTATTTTTGGCTTTCTGAGAGCTATAGTCTAGGAAGCACAGCATGTACTCATAACATGGGATCTGGTAGCAAAGACGGCTGTGAGCACTCACGGGAACGTTTCAGTCACCCGGGGTAGGAGCAGGGCAGGTGTGTCTGGGCAGGTCTTGTGTCCCTCTGGAGGCTACCAGGCCTCTTAGCTAGGTTGATGGGGCTCTCCCTGACACTCTAGCTGACTTTCTGGCTCTCAGTCAGAAAGATATTTTATTGGGGAGGGAGGATACAGGTACACTTCCCGTCTGGTTGGTTGGGTTGTAGGTTAGTGGAAAGCAAGAGGCCTGGAAAGTACCTGTGGTCATCTCCACATGAAGGTCATCCATGATCTATGGGGCATGTGGGGGGAAGCAGAGCAGGGGCTGGGGAGTGAGTGCAGATGAAAGTGAAAGAGGTCTGTGAATAGGAAACAAACAGAAACGCATAGTAACAATAATAAAACTTTCAAATGAAAAGTGGCAGTGTTGAGGGGAGTGGGCAGCAGGGCCTGTTTGGGAGGCAGAGTGCTCAGAGCCTTCCTCACTTGGATGTCAGTGTGGTGGGCAGGGCAGGTGGGGCCTCCCAGGTGTGGAGGACTGAGGGACAGAGGGCTTGGGTGGGGGGAGGCAGTGCTACTGGACCAAGGAGGAGGGACTTCTGCGTGAATCCCTGCACGCAGGGGTCAGGGCAGGGGTGAATGGTCCTTAGTAGATCCCAGGATAACACTGAAGACAGTATTTTACATTTTTCCCTGGGCAGAAAGGAGCTTGGATAATCAAGATAAAGAGGGGTGCCTGGGTGGCTTAGTCAGTTAAGAGTCTAACTCTTGGTTTCTGCTCAGGTCATGATCTCATGATTTGTGAGTTCAGGCCCCCATCAGGCTCTCCACTGATGGTGTGGAGCCTGCTTGGGATTCTCTCTCTACCTCTCTCTCTGCCTTTCCCATCTCTCTCTCTCTCTCTCTCTCTCTCTCTCTCTCTCAAAATAAGTCAATAAATAAATTTTAAAAAAAGAGATAGAGACAAGCCACAAAGACTAATGAGACCAAAAAGCTTAATTTTAAAGGTTGAATGAAAATCTCCATTCAAAGGTAGAAAATGAAATTATGAAGCTGCTTCCTGAGTAACTAACTGAATGGCTTTTTGAAAAGTCATGTATCGCATAAACCTATAAGGTTAAACCTGAAAGGTTTCTTACAGACTCTAAGCTCAAGCCTGTTAGTTTTCACTGAGGGAACTGAGAGGGAATGGATCTAACCCCCAGCTACACAGCTGATCAGGCAGAGCAGGGATCACTGGCATCCAGGAGGTCTATGGGATGGGGATACACATGGAGATGTGTGGGAAGGAAAAATAGCTTCTGTGTGTGTATTTACTATACCGAAAGTATTCAATCAATCCAAAAGCCGTAACTAAGTGCCAGCTCAGTGGAAGGCATTGTGAAAGATGGTGAAGTGCTTGCTTAAGGGCTCTCAATTCTTTTGAGAAGACTCTGACAGAGAGAATAATGAGTTCCTCAGGAATTCAGCTGATGGAGAGACCACTGTGGTAGGCATGGTCCAGGAAGGTTTTGGAGAGGAGCTCTGACAACACAAATCTGTGTGTACGTATGTGTGCATGTGTGTACATGTGTGTGTGCATATGTATGTGCGTGTGTGTGTGTGTGTGTGTGTGTGTGTGTGTGTGTGTGTGTAGGGGGTGAGGAGGAGAGGAGAGTGGAGTCCACAAGGGACTCAGAGGCTAGCTATTTGGGAAGCCATGGTATGACTTCTATCTGTGATGCATGAAGATTCATGACTGATTTTGATGTTCTATGGGATGTTTTCTCTATAAACACGTGGGGTCAGGCCCGAGAAAGCAGAGTGCAATAATACAAATTCCTTCAGCTAAAGTGGTGGGAAACCTGAGTTCTCACTCTCTGGTATGACTCACTTTTTGTTGGTCTCTTCAGTGAACTGGGGTGTCTTATCGGGTAGATATTTCTATTTCAGCCAGTTGTGATGGACTTGCCCAGGTAACATCTGGAGATCCTTTCAGCTCTGAGCCAGACTTGTTTTGTAAAGGGAGTCAGGGTGCCCACAAAGGGTTGGCAGTGCTCCCTGGTTCAGGAAGGGAAAGGGCCCTCATCAGATTCCCTCTGCTCTTTGTCAACTTCTTCCTTCAGCACCGTCTTGCCCTGGAAGCCCCTGAAAGCAACGTCACTCTGCACTCAGAATCTTTCTTTGTTTACAAGATATGTGGGCACAGATGGAATTATTGCATCACAGGCCAATTTCTTCACCTCTTTTAAAAAATTTTTATCACGGAGAGCAGCATGCTGAAAGATCTCAATGCTACTGAAGATTGCAAAACCAAAGTGGAGATTCATCTGCTTTTGGAATTCTGTCCAAAGACCTTTCCATATACATTCCACCCCCTTTCACAGCCCACAGTGTGCCTGACCCTGACACCCAGAACAGCTTCATCACCTTTCTTAGGTCAGGGTTGGTCCTGACAAATAACTCTCCAGCAGGCCCTTCCCAAGGGAACTTTCCTCAGGTAAAACCCTGATGAGACATTCTGGGAGCGAACAGTTTCTGGCAAGAGGGAAACTGAGCTCTGAATTGTCAACACTAACAAAACCCAAGAAAGCAGGTTATATACCCAAACTAGACTAATAAATGTTTCCTGATTAGTAGAGGGCCCCACAGGTTGTGTTTTAATAAGGAGACTGAATTGGATCACAATTAACATTACTTACGTATACAATCAATATAGTTTTTTCATTAAATCAGACAGAAATTCTACTTTATCATCCTGTTTGCTTTGCTGATATTATTTAATCAAAACCCTTTTTATTCAAAGATGTAGAGTAGGTAAATTTTAATCCAGACATTCAATTATCCAAATCACTGACATTTTCCTGTTCTCAGAAAAATGCTCCAGGAACACAGGCTGCTTGTTCCCCTTCCTACCTTGGCTGGCAGAGAACTACAGGGTAAAACATAGAAAATTGGCAAAACTCCATTTTCAATCCATGTTAAAAACTGGGATCAGTCTTGCTTCTCTTTCTTCCTAAAATAGAAAGAAGAAATAAAAGAAGCCCTTCTTTATATAAAATTGGATCTTAGCATTCTCCAGAGGAGTGGTACCCCCTGTATTGCAGATGAAAAGGGCCAAGTTTTCCCAGCAAATAATCTGGGACAAGGGAGTGGAGGTGAATGGCCTTCTGTAACTGTAAGAAATCTCCCCAGCCACCTCCAAGGGAACAGAGGGAAGCATCTGGGGTCAGGGATCTGAGTCAGCAAGAAGCAGGGAGACAAGACAGAGAGAGGCTGGGCCATTGTGCTGCACATCCTCTCTTATATTCTGCCTGATCTGGGGCTCAGCAAAGCTCCCTAGATTTCTTTCTGTCTTCTCCAAATGCCAAGAACGAGTTGAAAGAGGAAACACTGGGTAAGAAGATTGTGAAGAACTCCAAACTCAGAAGTGTTTATTGACTGAGTCATTCATTTATCATTCAGAAATTGTTAAGTCTCCACTGTGCATCAAGCCCAAGGTTGGAGGTAAAGAGGTAAATGATTCACAGTTGTGGCCTCCAAGAAGCCTTCAGCCTCAGGGCCCAAGAAGCTGCATCTCACCAAGAGTCTTGGAATTTTGTCTGCGTTTGTGTCCAGGCTTCCTTACTCATTGTTAACTTAGTGTATCAACCTTTTCCAATGGATAGGGAACACCAGTATCTTATAAGATGATGGAATGTGATATAACCTGCATAACCAAGATAATTGAAGTTAGGTAGAGACTAGGCCTTAGGGCAGGGCCTCAGGTGTGGCAGGTAAGATGCCAAACTCTGTGGACAGGTCACTCACAGGGTCACTCTAGTGCTGCCTAACACTGATGGGTTGACAGATGTCATACAGTCGTTAAACTCTCTGAACTTCAGTTGCTTGTCTGTAAACCAGGGACATGCCTACCTCAGAGTTGCTGAAAAATTAATAATATAATATTTACAAAATTACATAAATACATGTTAGTTTTATCAAAAGCAATAACTATTAATGACCTTTGTCATTAAGCACAATGACATTATTAACAAACACAACCAAAACGTTCTTTGTGGTAGATGCAACACATTATATTGGAAATGGACTACAGAAATCACAGGATCTGGTCCTCTGCTTTAAAAGAAACAATAGTTATGGGGCGCCTGGGTGGCTCAGTCGGTTAAGCATCTGACTTCAGCTCAGGTCATGATCTCGCAGCCATTGAGTTCAGGTCCTGCATGGGGCTCTGTGCTGACAGCTCAGAGTCTGGAGCCTACTTCAGATTCTGTGTCTCCCTCTCTCTCTGCTCCTCCCCCACTCACACTCTCTCTCCCTCTTTCTCTCTCTCTCTCTCTCTGTCTCTCAAAGATGAATGTTAAAAAAATTAAAAAAAAATAATCAATAGTTAAATATAGTTAAATATGATACAGTAGTTAAATATAGCAAGATTTTGAGCAATGGACTCAGAGAAACTTGGATTTTAATCCCAGCTCTGTCACCTATAAATATTTAAGCTAACCTCTAAAGTCTCCATTTCCTCATTTGTGAAAAGGGAATAATAATGGTGGACTCCTAGGGTTGTTACTGAGGATTCAGTGAGATAATGTGTGTAACACTCAGACTGCAGGTCCTTGGAGGGCTCTCCATAGATATAGATGTGAGCTGCTGTTGTGTGCAGGCTGAAATAAAACCAGTTCATGCTGGACCAGAATGTCCCCTGAGATACTTCACTTTTTCCAGTTCCCTCAGCTGAGCTCATCTTACACAATCCTACATCACAAGGATGTTCTTCCTATGGGCTTGCTTTTAGGAATAATTATACTAAATATGGTTCCTTTCTTTCCTAAGTTTCTTCAAAGTTCTAGCTGTGGTGTGAGTGCCCAAAATTAAAGATTTGGACTTTTTCCTTAAAAATAAGAGTTAGGAATGACATTAATGGAATCAGGTTTTTTATCTTATTAATTTAGTGAGTTCAGTATTCACCTTAAATACTGTTTTAAGTTGTTAATTTCAATATTTATTTTAAAACTCTATTGTGAAGCTAAAAGTAAAAAAGCTTTTTTTAACTTTCTCTGCTGCCTTTCTCTTGCTTCTAGTGCCAGAAGCTGGAGACATGAGCAGGGCTGGTGCACAGAGAAGATGTGGGGCTCTGAGAATCAGGCTTGGAAAAGAAGTGTTATCTAAGCCCAATGAGAAGGAGAAGGTTTGGACTAAGGGAAGGGCTATGTTCCAGGCTCCAGAAGGGGTCAGACCATACATCCATAGGTTTAGAAAAAAACCTAATGGCTCAGGAAAGGATGTGAGCCCATCTCTCAGCAAATATTTACTGAACACCCAGTGGCACCATCAAAACTGCAGGTAACATAGGCACAATACATAGACCTTGACCTTAAGAAGACTCTGGCTGTTGTAAAGGCAACAGTATTTCACATAGGATAGAGGAACTCACTTCTACGACTCAGGCATATGGAGATTCACAGGTGAAAATGGTTATAGATCATCAGTTTGCCTTTTTCTGGCCATATTTCATTCTCTCATCCGTTATCTATCAGTTCCTGTTGGCTAGTGCCTAATCCAACTTCTGGCATAGAACAGCCCTTGGGAAAAAAGCTGTGAACGGATGAATAGGTGAGTACATGGGTCCTTGCAGCATGTCATAGGATGGATTTTTCATGACTCCCCCCCCCCGCCCCCATACATTTGCGATAATTTCTTTGCATTTAAATTGCTGGGAAATAGATTCAACATTTTCTCAGGAATTTGTGATTGTTTATAGAGTTGAGGAACCCCAGGTTTAACTAGCCTTCATTTTTGATGGCAATTTCCAGATACACAAACCTGTAGTGCTCAGCAAAGTTGGGGTAACAGATACCCAGGAGCAGGTCTCCTGCTCATGCCCACCATTTATTACTGGAACCCCAACTTCCTCTTCCATCCACATCGTGGTTCAAAGATAGAGCCCATAAAAAAACAAAACAAACAAAACAAAAAGCAAACAACATTTCTAGCCAATGATGGCACACAGAGTGCATCCCTTTTGACCTGGGGATAGTTCACAATTTCCCACTATTTCCTGTAAGACCTTAGGCAGGTCAAATATCACAAATCCTTCCATGCTAAAAGTTCTTTGGGAAGTGCCATTTACTTTCCCTGTTTCCCTCTGCTGCTTTGGAGATCTATAGAACACTGGTGAAGGAGGCCATTAGAAAAAAGCTGGAGTATAAGGGCTCATTTTGGATATTTACAAATAGGACTGATCCTCACCTCTCCTCCACTTGTCTTCTCACATTGCAAAGCTGCACAGGAGAGTGTGGCTCCCCTTTGACTCTCAGTCTTGGTTCACTTACTGACACCCAGCAAATTCTGATACAATTTTTCTCATATCTTGATAGCATACAACCCAAAGTCTTCAGCTTTGGTCTCAATCATAAAATAAGGCAATCCTCACAAACTGCAAATCTGGGGCAGGGTTTGGGTTGGTTGGGGTTAGCAGGTAGCTACAGTACTAACAAGTCTAAGAGGAAATGGATAGAGATGAAGTCATTTGCCCAAGGTCACAAAAATAACAAGAGAAGCAGAGAGTCAAACCCAGGCCCTCCTGACCCCCAAATCCATGCTCTGAGGCACTTTGCAATACTAGCAAGTGGAGAACATTCCTGAAGCCCAGTTATGAGAGAAGGGACCTCCCTGGGTGAGGTGACATCACACATTAGTTAAACATCACTTCTTCGTGATAGCAACTGGACTCCAAGAGTACCCTGAAATGCTCCCATTGACACACAGGACGCAGAGTCACCTCCAGTCTCCATGAAGAAGGGTGTTAACGAAGCAATCCTACGTGGATTTGTCAGTCAATTTAGAATTAGAATACATAACAAAGATCTTGAAAATAAGAAATGCAAGTCCTTTGTTCCCACGGTTGTATTTTAAAATTTTATTCTAAGGATATAATCAGAAATGTACACAAAGTTGTACATACAACATGCTCATTTCAGTGTTATTTATAATATAAAAAATAATAGAACTAAACCAATGGTCAAGAAGAAGTCCAAGTAAATTATGGCAGTAACTCTTAGCATCTGTTGTGGAAGAATATATACTGATGGGGGAAAGTATTTATTTTTATTTCTGAAAAGCATATTGATAGTCTAAAAGAAAGATTTGAGTAAATAAAACAGTGCCCAGAGTAGTGGGATTTGTTTACCTTTTCCTGCCTCTCCATTTTCTCCAATTTTTCTGTAATGAGCACATGTTACTTTTGTAGTCAGGAAAAAAATGTCAAATAAATGTTATTTATTAAAGATACAAAGTCAGGGGTGCAGTTGAGTGTTCGGCTTTGGCTCACGGTTTGCAGGTTTGAGCCCCGTATTGGGCTCTCTGCTGTCAGTGCAGAGCCTGCTTCAGATCCTCTGTCCCCCTTTCTCTCTCACCTCCCCTGCTTGTGCTCTCTCTCTCTCTCAAAAATAAACAAACATTAAGGAGAAAAGATACAAAGCCAAATCCTGCCTTCTAGCATTTGGCTCAGGACACCCATGAATTATGCTGCTTGACGCCCTCACTCTCATATGAGAGCTCTGGCCACATAGCTGTTGAAGAGACCCACTCCCTCAGTCCTTCTCCTGAGGACTCAGGCAATCTGAGTGCCACTTCCCCTACAAGACCATGCACCTGGCCTGAGTTCATGCACCAGACCCATTCTTCCTGAAGAAAGTCCTTCCCCCACCCAGTGCACTGCCTCGTGGAGAGGGATCTCTTGCCTGATGGGTTCTCATACCTGACGGGATGTGGTGATGGTCAGCACTGGCCTTTCCAGGGGAGTCCTGGGGACCTCATGCAGGAAGCTCCTGGCAGGCCAAAGCTTGCTTGAATTTGCACTGGGTAACACCCAGGCTATGCTTTGCTGCATTTTCATGAATCAATAACAGGTGACCCTTCTGGAAGTAGGTAGGACTTAAATCACATGTTAATGACCACATACCTGGAGTGAGCTATTGGCCATATTCACTCCTCTACATCCTGCCTTGCTCAGGATATTAAAGGTAATTGGTTAGACACACTCAGTGTTGTAACCAGCAGGCTATGGGCTGAATGATTCTGAAAGGCACCTGAGTTTTGGCCTTTAGAAGTGCTGTCATTTGCCTCTTAAATGACAAGTGCCACTCCTCCAGTCGAGCTCACTCTTGCCTGCTGGTGTCACCCAGCAGTTGCCCGGCCCCAGGAGCACTGGCTCAAGTGTGGGCTGGGTTTGTGGTCCAAATAGGAGCTGAGGAGAAGGGTGGGCACCCCAAGCAGGGGGAAGCTGGACAATGGCTGCTTTCACCATGCTGTGACTGGGGAAGGAAAAGTCTGGGATGGACCGAAGCCCAACTGCTTTTGCTCTTCTGAATGTGTGACCTGAACTTTACGAAGTGCCTCTGTGAGCGCTCAGAGGGCAACACTCAAAGCTCCACTGTGCACGTGTTCCCTTGGTTTCCTTGCCTTTCTTTTTCCTCTTTGAAATGAAAAATAAAGCCACCTGTCAAAGCTGGTGATATGTTCAGACCTGTAACCCACACAGATTCAGGAAGACTTCAAAGTGGAAACTCCTCGGATCAGATTTCATTTCACTGCAGATGGTAAATTTATGCCCCGAGCTCCCACCTTTGCTCTCACTTCTGTTCTTTAAGCTGCTGAAGAGAATACACAGTGGTGTTAGGTGCAGACTAATGAGTTAAATGCCACTTAGTCCTCAAACTTTACAGACTATCTGGATTTCAACAGAGATGAGCTGAGACTTAGCTTTTTTTATAGACTCTGGGCCCTGAAAAGCATCTGCCGGCTAGAAGATAAAACACCCTTTGAGACTCCACCTTCTGGAGTGTCTGTCCACCTTCCTAGCACTTGGACTTATAACAATGGGGATAAAAATAGTGTGAACTCATAAGGTGGTTGTGAGCTAATTGAGCATTCAGAAGAATATTGCCAGAGACAAGCTGTCATATATGTGTGTGACCTGTTGTTACCTTGAGGAACCAGATATGGAGGGGGCTGGTAAAAGAAAGGTGAGTCTATATCCTGATAATTCATTCAGAACTATCTTTACCCATTATCTAGCATAAACTCTTCTGAGAGCTAAGAGGAGGAGCTGAGGCCCAGCTTAGCAAAAGGAGACAGTCATATGTACAGTGGATTTCTTCCTTGGCCATTTCTTCTGGAAAAGATCGACATGCCACCTCCTCAGAGAAGATCCACCCAATCTTTGCTCTGCTTGTTATCTCTGAAATTCTATAATGCAGGTATTCTGGGCCGTGGAATCTGGGCCGGTTATTGCACTGACTACAGAGCTGGTGTAGTTTTCACTCATCCTGTGAGGTTCTCTTTACTGTTACCTACATGGCTTCTTTGGTGTTGTGCACATCTGTCAACCTCTGGTTTGTGTTCATTGTCTCAGCTAAGAGGCATTTATAAAGAAAAGAAGAGCCATGGCTTGGAAGACATACTTAGTTCATTCTGACGCATCTCCCCCATACTTTGGATGCTGCCTTCCAGGTAAGTAGAAGAGACCTAGAGAGAGCTTGTAGGGAAGAGTGATGACATGTATACTGCTGAGGTGAAACTCAGATTGCCTTCCAGCCCAGCTCCCTCTGGCAAGGGAGGGCCTGTTGTCTCATGTGGACAGAGCACACATTTGCTTTCTAGATCAGTGACAGCTGACCCAGTAGGAGATCATACTCCCCCACGGTCCAAAGGTGCTGCTTTGTGGGCTGGAAGGTTCAGGCAGAGGTCAGGCCTGTGTTCACTCTCAGGGCACAGGGCTCTTGGGTAGGACACTCAAGACACTTTGCCTCTTGCTCATGATCTGGTCCCGTCTGATTCCTTCCTCTGGAGGACAAAGGATCCAGATGGAGTCTGGTTTGATACTGAGTAGGTCACCATGGTCAGTTGGCTACTGGTTAAGAAGTGTCCCCGGAGTGAGCATTTCCAGGTTGTACTCAGACTAATTCAGGAGGTGTGAGGGAACACTTTAATTCCACATCCCAAGTGGACTTTAGGACTTTCTGCCCACCTTCTTTTCTTCTTTCCATGTGGCACTTTCTACACAGATGAGAATCTTGTAAACCCCTTATTTTGACAATTGCCATTACCACTGGACTTTCAGCCAAGAACAAGACCGTTCAACAGACATTCACAGACTACAGCTCTGTCTGTGGTCTTGGTGAAACAGAGAGAAAATAGTTCCTGTCCTCAAGGAGCTCACAGCTCTGTGTTGCAGGCAGATGAGTGGAGAGAGAATTGCCAGGAGAATAGAGACCATGGCTGTGGAGGGATGCATGAGGCATGGCCGGAAGGCTGTGTTCCTGACGGGCTGCTTTGTGCACTCTCCCCCTGGGGTGGTTTCCCTTCTTGTGGGAGAGGAAGTTCCTGTAGGGACACTAATCTTCATCAGATGTAGAACATCTCCTCCTTTGAGGACTGATACTAATGTTGACCACAGTCTTCCTTCACACTTTCAGAGAGGCCTGGTGCCTCCACACAGAATCTGAGTGTGGTTCTAAGTTTCTCAGAGCCATTTTTCTGGCATCATCACCTAACTGCTAAAGCTGTTCAGTTGCACCTATTACCTGGTTCACTTAAATGTCAGATAGTCCTGATTTCCTTTCTCCTAGACTCCCTACATTCTTATACTCATTCAGGCCCAACTTGGGTGAAGTCTTCATAGCCTACCCATCCATTCTCAATCCTTTCTTGAATTTCAGGAGTCCCCGCCCGTACCCTGCATGTGGCAACTGCCGCTTACACCCCAGGTCTGTGTCTGGCATCAGGGTCTCATATTGCCATCACTTTAAAATGCCGCTGAGGGGCGTTTGGGTGCCTCATCAGGTAAGCGTCCGACTCTTGATTTTGGCTCAAGTCACGATCTTGCGGTTTGTGAGGTTGAGCTTTGCATCAGGTTTCATGCTGAGAGCGCATAACATGCTTGAGATTCTCTCTCTCCTTTCTCTTTCTTTCTCTCCCTCTGCTCTCTCTCTCTCTCTCTCTCTCTCAAAATAAATAAACATTTTTAAAAATGGTGCTGAAATTTTCAACACTTGTATCAGAGCTCTCTCGTAGATTGTTAACACTTCGGAACATAAATGCCCTCCCTCATGTATTTGGCTGTCCCTTACAAAGTCTAGAATACTGGGTCATTCATGGTAGTGGCTCAAGATGTTCCTGTTTCATAAGAATTTCATACCTTTGATTTTCAAGTCTGTCAATAAATACCACTTGACTGTATTGCTCTTCCAAAATGAAAACAAACTTCTCATACACTTAAACACATGGTAATTCGAATAGCTCCTGTTTGTTGAATATTGACTATGTGCCAGGCAAAGATGACTTGCACACATCATTTGACTTTAACCCTTATGATAACTTGTGAAGGAAGTGTTACGATACTTATATTAGAGGTGAGGAAAGTCTGGTGGAAGTTGTAAGAATCTGGATGGAAAAAGGAAGGTGAGTCTATATGCCGACCATTCAATAATGGACTATAGGCATTGCGTCAGCACTCCCTGCCAGGTGAGCAGTGGGTTAGAAAGCCAGGGATGGTGTGTGAGAGGAGAGTTATTTGAGGACTGATTAGTTCCCTTCAGCTTCAGAATTATCTTGTTTTCCTTTGGCAGTGTTAAGCTTTAGACAGAACTGACTTCAGATAAATTGATGACAAAAGGAGAGTCATTCAGACTTTTTTACTCATCATGTGACTTAGGTGCTCGGTATGGATTCAGCACAGCTGTGTTTTTAATAATCTAAGCCAGATTAAAGGGATCCATGTTTGAAACGTGTGTTTTATTTAACAATGTGTTACTTGTGGCACTTCAGACACACGTGGGTTTCTAAGTTTCTCTTGAGGAAGCTGCATGAATGTTCAGTGAGTTACAGCTTTCACAAGATCTGTCTCCTCCAAATCTTACAAAGAATAAGCTTTAGTAGCTCCCATGTCCCTCAAATAAACGAACACTAATCAACTCACTCAGTTCAGTTCATTTAATTTTTAAAATAGCTCCATGCTATTTTACTTTTAAAATCTCAAGAGATTTCCTGAATAGATCATTACCACCAAGTTGGTACTGACTTGTGGAGGCCATAAAACAAATAAAGTCATTAAAAATAATTTGAACAAAAGGAGTAACTTGATATTATGCCATCTACATTTGGTTAAAATGACATTTTAAGGTTCTCTTTCATCTTACTAAACAGATCTCTAAAAGAAAAAAATGTGATTAATAATTATCCTCCATAAATCTTATGATAACTATTATAGTCTTTGGAGAATTATGAATCCACATCTGGAAAAAGTATTTTATATGCTACTGCCTGTAAAACAGCATGCCATGCATTTTACAAGTGCACGTTAGTAAGTAAAAATACGGTATGTTTTTTGTGTTCATCATTTTCCCCCTCCAAAAGAAGTGTAAGCCTAGTTTATTTCATTATAAAGAGTGCTAATAAAGTTTATATGATGCTTGCTTTCCTCCCTTACTTTGGTGCTGATGCAGTTTCCTTAGGTTATTGGAAATGAGCTTTCTATCAGAACTTAGGGAAGCCTTCATTATAAGCCAGGTCATTGGTGCCCTCAGAATCACCACATGGGCAGAAGCCAGCTGGTCCAAGGGGGTGGCAGAAACATCACAGGAGTAAGCTAAAGCCATAGAAGCCACAGACTTCACTTTTTTCCCCCCACTTTGGCTCTTGAATTTGATTTTTTTATACTATTTTAAATGCGCAGGTCTCATGAGCTAGTGATTCAAAATGCAAGATCGGCTCATTTTTGGAATTAGAAATTTGATTAAACTTAAACATTTGTTAAATAAAATGAGCAAAGTACTTTGAGAGCCAACAATGTCCCTTGGAAATAGAAAATGTTTTTTCGTTTCCAAGCAGCTGTTTGCAATAAGAAGTGGCTGGTGAGTGAAAGGGAAGGACGCCATTAAGTGAAGGTAACCCCTCCAGAGTTTTATGGAGCTCTGCAGTCATGTGAGCGCCATCAGTGATAAATATCACAATAGAGGTTGCAATGTGCCTGGTTTTATTTTCCTGTGGATCCTTGCATACACTTTAATTCAAGTCACAGAATACATTTAATGACTGACCGTGGAAAACCAAGATCTTAGTGTGCACAAAAGCAGCTTTAGTGAAGAAAGATGTAGAAGTCTTCTTTCTAGAATAACCTACAATAACCCATAACAATAACACCTGTGCACCAAATTTTCTTTTGTTTGGATTTTGGAAAAGCAGCAGGCTAAACCCTACTAAAGTAGATACCAGGTTTTCGGTCTCTAGAGAGTTCTAATGCATTTATCTTTGGGGCCTCGTTTCTAAGCCTTGACCAGATTAAGGGCTTGAGATGCTGTGGGAATGGTGAGGGCCATAAAGTTCACTGTCCAACCCCCTTACCTCACAGAAGAGGAATCTGAACGGCTGAGTGGGAAAGGAACTTGTCCCAGTGCCATAACAAGCACAGATAGGACTAAGACCCATGTTCACTAGATTGGGGTCTCCCTGCTCTTAACTCCTCCAGTAGACTGACAAGCATCAAAAGTATTTCTAACTTAAAATGGGGGTATCTTGGCACATGAGGATTGGGGTTTCTGTTCCTTTCATCATATCATCAAAACACATCTCCCAGAGCCTCATTTATTCCATGGAAGCAACTGATAGTGTCACACACAGTGTCATAAAAACACCACTTAATGACTGACAGACAAACAAAAGGTAATTTTAGTGCACTTAGGTCATGTAGAGAAATAGTTCTATTGTTTGAGGTTTCTAGACTTATTGCCACCAATAATTAGATGTGTGAGTTTGCATAATTCTCACAAGAATATACATTTAAATCTATTCAGCTTTAAAATCAGATCAGAAAAGGGGTGCCCGGGTGGCTCAGTTGGTTAAGCATCCAACTTCAACTCATGATCTCACAGTTCGTGGGTTCAAGCCCTGCTTGGAATTCTCACTCTCTCCTCTCTCTCTGCCTCTTCCCTGCTTGTGCTTTCTCTCCCCCCCCGCCTCTCAAAAAAGAAAAAAAAAACTTATAAAAAATAAAATAAAGATCAGAAAAGATGATTGCAAAATTACCTTTTATGTATACGTTAAGGAATCATTCCAAGATTGGTTTCAGAGTTACAATGAATGACAAGATTTTCTAATATCTGTTCCAATTTCTATCTAATGCCTACAAATGTGCCTGTATCAATTAGACCTTCCAGTATAACAAACCACCCCAAAACTTGGAGGCTTAAAACAATAGCCATCTATTTAACTGATGACCCTGTGAGTTGGTGATTTGGGCTGGGCTCATTCACATGCATCCAGGGTGATTCTGCTTCTGGGGGTTAGCTGGCCACTGGTTGTTGGGGTAATGGAGGCATCTGGGCACATGGTTTCTCTTCTTTCGGCTAGCCTGGGCTTGTTCATTTGGTGGTTGGAGGTTATAAAAGGCAAAGTAGAAGTAATCAAGGTCTCTTGAGGCCTAAACTGGGAACTGGAACACCATTATTTCCATATCATTCTGTGGCCAAGTCATAAGACCCAGAAGATTTATGGGAGAGGGGAAATAGTGTCTGTCCTTCATTGGGAGGAGTTCTAAAGTCAAGGTTACATGGATACAGAGATGAATGGAGGATTTTAGCTATTTTTGCAGCCTACCATAGTGCCTAACTCTTATTATTTAGAACACTATGGCCTCCTTGAATCAGCGGTACTAAGACTTTTAGATTTCATGAACCAGTACAAAAATGAAACAAAATAGTATAGAGAATACACATAAGTATTTTAAAAACTGGCAAATTTTGATTGTAATAAGTGAGAACATTTAAAACAAAATGCCAATCATCCTCTATCCCATGATAGATATAATATTAAAGACTACATGAATCTATAACTCTAGGGGCATAACACTGAGGTTTGGTGCCCTGGTTTAATCTTACCTGAACAGCTGGTAGGAGGAATTGGCCCTCAGAGAATTTGTTTCTTCCTTCAGCATTGCAGTCACCAGCTGGGAATCCTTAATTAAAACATTTACGCGCTGAACTTGAATTTTCTCATCTGTAAAATGAGATAGTAGCAACCCTTTTTTCATTGTATTTTTGTGAGTATTAAATGCAATAACATATATAAAATTGACACTATGCCAGGCTCATAGTAACTGCTCAGTATAAGACAGTTGATTATTGGATGGTTGATTTGGTTTTAAAACATGTTACTGAGTTTTTACATACCCTCCTTCCTACCACTGGGTTGCATAGGAAACACAGCAGATTTCTTTTCATTTTAACTCCGATGGATTGTATTAGAAAAAGCACGACAATAAAATAGATATGAAACTGTAGCCACATTTCATGCAAACAGCTGTAATAGCATACCTCCTCACAGACATTCAGCTAACATCAGTACCTCCATAATTTAATCCTCACTCTGTGGATAGCACTTCCCTATAATGCATGTCTTATCTCAGGGTAAATGGTTTCCCAGGGCTTGTCTTCCCTAGGAAGTTTTGCAGGAATTGATTTACTAGTTTTTCTTTTGCCACCAGCTTTTGTGACCACTTACTAACCCAATAACTAATGTGTAAAGAACCATTTCTTGAAGGAAAGACTCCTGTTTACTCCTTTGAGTATACTGATCTTTTTCTTAAAATTCTCTCAGCAAAATAGATGAAGAAACATAACAGAAGGGGTGCTTGGGTGGCTCACTCGTTTAAGCATACAACTCTTGGTTTCTGCTCAGGTCATGATCTCATGGTTCATGACTTCAAGCACCACATCAGGCTCTGCTTGGGATTCTCTCTCTCTCTCTCTCTCTCTGTTCCCCCCTGCTTGTGCTCTCTCTCTCTCTCTCTCTCAAAATAAATAAATAAAGTTAAAAAAAGAAACATAACAGAATGTGATGACCTTAGTTTGTGTGACACCACTGTTGAAGGGAAGGGGTAGGGAATGGTTTTGTTTAATCCCTCCTACCAGCTGTTTTTGAAGCTATACCTTTTTTATTCATAATTTTCATTGAACAGTCCCTTAGCAGCTATTATTAAGATGAGATTACACACAGAATTGCTTCTTGGTTGCACATTGGAGTTATAAAAATTTCAGTATGCTAGAATTAACCAGGCTTTCAGACTAAGACAAAATGATTTTTCAACAAGCCTATTTACATCATAGCCTGTCGCCAACTTTTTTCCCTCACTGATCTTCCTATCCAGTTGGCTTCCCCAGTCTATATCTGAGTTGTTTCCATTTTAGGTAAAGAGAGAAAACAATGAATGTCACTGCTTGTCACTGCTGCTCATGACCATAATGGGGCTTTCTTTACACTGGTGGCTTAACATAGTGCCTTTCTCCACACTGCTTGGTGGGACTGGTTTCCTCACCTCTGCAGCCCCCACACCCCTATCCCCGCCACCATTCTTAATCCTGTGACATGCCATATGAGTCCACAACTCAGAGAAGGCTTCTGAAGAAACAGAAGAGTTAATTCTTTCTGTACTATATTATTGTTTTCTTAGCATCCCTAAAGATGTAATTCTTGCCAAAAAAATAATCTCAAACTTGGCTGGAGCCAAAGAAACCACCTCAGCAGCTTTCTTAATTCTGTCAGTGTTCATGAATCCTTCTCACTCCTCCATACATACCTTTATACCTTCATGTTGAAAAACTCTATGCCAGTGTCTGTGCACATGTGTGCCACTGCATTCTTACTTTCATTTGGGGTCTGGTGTCCAAGCTTATTATTCGAAGTGATCGCCAACACTATTTTTCTACCCGCTATTCATCTGGAAAAATGACATAAAAGTAGACCAATTGATAAACCTGAGAAAAGCAGAGGGAAGGAGGATGCTATGAATAAGGGTAATAAAATTAACTTCCCAATTTTAAACTATTAATTCCCTGAACTTAATTTTTAAAAGCCTTAGATTGGGCACTTGAAAATTTATCACTCAGTGTGTCTCTCTCTGTCTATGTCTCTTTCTATTGGATTGAAAGAAGCCTGTGGATTATAGCAATCCTATGTGTCTGACCCTTCATTTGAATTTTTAAGCTCATTTTGGCAAGCATAATTTGGTAACATTTTATTTTATTTTATTTTTTACTTTACTCAGAAAGATAAATACCTTTATGATGAAGTGGCATGCAAACCCCTTGCCATATAGCAAGCCAACCCTAAATACTATTCTCTTTTAAATGGAACTGACCTCCATAGCATGGAAGGGAGGCAATAAGAAAACAAAAATGCCTCCCTGAAACAGAACCCGGAATCTAAAACCAGTCATTCTCTTGAGGGTTGAAAATGTTTTCCTTCAAATGAAATTAGACTTGTGTTTCTACCATTATGGTTTTAGCAGTGGAAATTTGATAAGGATGGCCATTTCTGTTTCCAGATGGTCCAGAAGATCTGGATGCTTCCCCAGCAAACTGCCCACATTCCTGAGCAACAATTCTCTAATAAAATTAGGTACATTTCTTCTGGTGACACTAAGGATGGCTTGTTCAGACTGAACCCACACATCTCCTGAGGTTAAATAGCACAGCTCTAGATAGGTGTAGGCATATGTGTTTAAGTCAAAGTGTTTACATGTATAACAGACAAGTTTTGCAGTACATATCCAGAGTTGTGGGTAACATTTGCTAGGAAGAAACAGTGAAGAGCCCTTTAAGTAGAACAACAGGTTGGCAAAGGTTCGGGTTATGTTGAGTGCTGGTTAAGAGTTCTCAAGGCTGCACTGAGCATTCATGTAGAAAAACCAAGAAAGAGGAAGTTGAATGGGTGCAGTAGACAGCTTCTGGCATGACTCCCAATGATCCCTGCCTTCTCGTATTAGTGCCCTTGAAGTTAGGCTGGACCTGGTGACTTGCTTTTAACAAATGAGAATATGGCAAAAGCGGTAGGATGTTATATTCGTGATTAGGTCATAATGACTATGACTTGCTTCTTGCTAGCCCTCTCTCTCTGGCTCCTCTTGTAATCTTGCTCTGATGAAACAAGATGCCCTGTCATGACCTGTCCTATGGAAGGGACCATATGGCTAGGAAGTGAGGGATAGCTCTGGGCAACAGCCACCAAATAACTGAGTTCCCCATTACAGTAGCGACAAGCAACTGAATTCTACCAACAACCACATAAAGGAGCTGGAAGCAGATCCCTCCCCGAGCAGGCCTTTGGAAGAGACTGCAGTCTTGGCAGAGGCCTTGACTGCAGCCTGTGAGAGACTCTGAAGTAGAAAACCCTGTACATACCATGTCCAGATTTCTGGCTTATAGGAACTGTGTGAGAGTAAATGTATTTTAAACCTCTGAGTTTTGGTATAACTTGTTATGCAGCAATGGGTGTCATGTTAGTCAGTGTTCTGCAGAGAAACCACACACACACACACACACACACACGCGTGCGCGCGCGTGCGCGCGCATGTATATACTTTCGTGGAGAAAGAGTGAAAGGAAAGGTGGGAGAGGGAGGGGGAGAGATGTCAAAGAATTGGCTTGTGAGATTATGGAGATTATGGAGACTGATAATCCATCCTCAATGTGGACCAGCAGGAGGAGACCCAAGGGAAACAATGGTGTGGAAGAAGTCCAAAGGCAGTTTGCTGGAGAGTTCCCTCCTGGTCTGGGAGGCTGATCTGTTTGTTCTGTTCATGCCTTCAAATGATTGGATGAGGCCCACCCATATGATGGAGGACAGTCTGCTAACTCAGAGTTTACTGATTGAAATGATAATTTCAAAAACAACTTCCAAGTTGACACATAAAATTAACTGTTACAGATGTGAATTCATACCTTAAAGGTGCCTTTTAGAGAAGCTTGGACTTAATCATATCCTGGGCAAGAGGGCACATCTCAGGTCTTCAGCTGAAAAGAAAAACAGCATTTTGGGAAGATAAATCTGAAAGTGTTGGGTGATACTTACAAAGTTGTATCTCAGCTCTTAGGCCATGGTAGATAATTTTGAGGACTTGGGAACAAGTAATTACATGTACATTTTAACCAACTGTTAGAGAGCAAATACCCATTTGGTACCTGTGTAGATTACAAAAGAGCACCATACTAGCATCCCTGAAATCCTGCTGTGGCCCTATCTGATCAGAACTCCCATGAGTTTTTATAATATATTCCACAATCAAAGATAACTGGGAAATGTAACTAAACTTATAATTATGAATATCAGTGGAAAGTAGAATATATACTGATTATTTTAAGTATATTAAGACTTCCCTTTTTAAGTAGATATATTCTCCTAAGAACAAGGGTTTTGTCTCCTGTCAATCTGGAGGATATGACCACATCATGGGTGCCATGTTGGTGATCATTTATTGGTTATTTGACAACTCTGAGCAGTCTCGGAGCTCAGATGGGATTTGTCAGGAGGTAAGATGTTTTGGTGAGAAAATACATGTGCTGCTGAGCCCAGACATCCCTCATAATCTTTAGTTTTTAGGGAAAAATTATCTGCCTGTAAAGATAGAGCTGAGCATAATTAGCCTAGGCTATGTTTATATAGACAGAGTTGAAATGATTGGAGCTCTGAGCCTTTTATAACTCTTTAAAGGTAACTGCTCATTTTCAGTGCTCAAAACTCAGCATCTAGGTTTCTGGTTATGTTATGAAGGTTAACAGGTATCTGTATCAAAGTTTACTTTAATTATTGTGTGTGTGTGTGTGTGTGTGTGTGTGTGTGTGTAGTAGGGGAAGGAGAGAGAGAGAGAGAGAGAGAGAGAGAGAGAGAGAGAGAGAGAGAGATTGATTCCAAGATCAGAGGCAGGTTTGAAGGTTACACAAGTGCAGTGGAAGCCCACTGTCCTGCCTGCAGTATTTTACCAGGTGACGAAACTTCTAGGCTCTGTGGAAAATATATTCTGAATTTCTTCTATAAATTTTAAGTGTTTGTTTCATTGTGGCCTGCTGGCACTAGGATTTGGTCTGTCAAGGGTATAATAAAAATGGACATAATGCTTTGAAATGCCAAGAAAAACAAATGCTAAACAGGAGCCTGTGCAGGCTAAAATATGCAAACAAGCCAAGAGCTCTTACCCAGCAGCCGGATGGGGAGCTTGCAGGAAAGGGGGAGCTCTGTGGCCTACAGTGAACTGTAGGATTGCAGCATGCATGGCGAGAATGCTTGCACCTCGGGCAGTGGGGCACTTGATGCATGTGTCCAGCTGCAGGTTTAGTTGAGATTAATGTGCTTTGATGACCAGTCCTATCCTAAAGTTTCCAAGAGGAATCAGATTCTGATGCCAAGTTGCCTCAAAACAGATGGGCAAGACTATTCCATGGGGAAAGAGCACCAAGGTGAAATGCCACATGTCAGGAGAAGGTATTTCAAACTTAATTCACAACAGGCGAAATGATGTAGAAGAGTAAACTGACCTTCAGAAATTTCTGGTGTGAACATTCAGAAGGAACCCAAAACTCTGTTCTTAGAAAAATTGTCCTCTCCCACTGTCCTCTCAGATTTCCAAAGTTCACCTGTTGTGAAATGCTAGCATTTGTTGCTGGAAAAGGACACCAAATAATGTTTTCATCTTCTGCAGAAAAATCTCTGTTTTCATGAATTCAGTGTGAGACCAAATATGTCATCACTTTTGCTCAGTGTTACAAAGGGAGAATTCTTTCAGCTGTCTTTATTGGAACAGAGAATGTTTTCACACTACTTTATGTCAGTGTCTCCCATTTTAAGTTTTTGTTTTTGTTGGACACTTTGAATTTTTTCAGCCCAAACTGCACATATCCAAAACCCACTAGATTGTAGGCCAGATGATTGGGCCAGGGAATAGCCACTTATTCCCAGATTTATGTCAAGACTGATCGAAGTAGAGATGCAAATATTCCACCTGCATAATCTTGTCTTAACTCCCCGGAAACTCTGCTCTTTCCCAAGATGCCGTGTGTTAGTTATAACTGTAGGCTCTATTTTGACTAAGTCCCAAATTTGTGTTATTTAGAACTTAAAAAAAACCTTTATATCTTACTGAACCCCTAATATGTGTGGTTTGCCATTACTGAGGCCGTGCACTTGTCCTGTGGGCTGCAACAGGGAGGAGGGCACGGTAGTGTTCATACCTCTTGTGCGAGGCAAGGGGGTTGCAAAATAGATGGAAAGCATGAAAAGTACCTTTCTGTAGATGTCTGGAAAGAAACAATATCAGAAACATTGCTGGGAAAAATGAGTAACTCGCAAAATACAGCAGCAGAATTGTGTATTTACTCTAAACCCAAAAATAATTACGGATATATTAATGAATTAAATGTAATACATAAATCATAGTCTTTCCTACTATGGGATTCATAATCCATAAATATTTATAATTAATAACTATTATTTTGAATTCAAAGTATTATATAATTGTTAAAGGCAGGTGTGGGGCACTGATCTCAGCTTCAGAAAATATGGATTTTAATCTAATTTTATTATTAGCTGTGTGCCCTTGGGCAAGTGACCTAACTTCTCTGTGTTTAAGTTTCCTCAGTAGTACAATGGAGATAACAATAGTCATCTTACGGTCACTGATATCATGGCTAAATGATACAAAATAAGAGAAGCATTTAGCACTATGCCACATACACAGAAGGCACTTAATAAATAATTGTTATTAGAAGGAACAAAAACATGAACTTGGCATTTGTATAGGAGGCCCACATGTGCTATGTACAGACAAATGGGAAAAGAACAGATTTGAAAGAGGCATATTAGGGCTTGGAATGTAGGCACGGTGATGCCTAAGGGTCAGTAGAGCGCTGGACTTCTCAGAATGACTATAGATTTGAGGGTAGAAATTATCCACTGCCCTATGTGTCCTCTTGTCTTCATGAGCTGTTCCTCCATCACAATCCCCATTGTGGTGAAAAGATAAATCACCTACCTCTTTGGACAGGAGTCTTCCAATGCCAACACATAACTGAGTTCAAGCAAAACAACTTTTTAACTGGGTTAGAGTCAGTTGTTTTGAAAGCATTCCTAAGGAATACCTGGACATAGGCACAAGGAGAGTGGAAAAGTGGTATGAAGTGAAGGTCAGCCACGATAACTTCTATCTGCCTCCTCTGGCAACCTTCCCAATCTGCTATGGACAGTGCAGTGCCAGGAGCAACTTGTCATGTAGGACTGACGTTCAGGGGGTCACAGGAGAGTGCCAGCCACTCTGCATTGCATTGCGAGCAGAGGCTGATATTTAAGAGCAGAGACTCTGCCTGATGAAATACTTTTTGATTGTCCACAAGTGCTTCTTAGTTCAACCCTACCCACTTTTCCACTTGGGGGTTCAATACGTACTCATTTTGCCTTGGCCCTCCAGAGTTCATTCAGCGGACATTTACTGAGCACCTGCTATGTGCAAGACCCACTGTTTGTAACTAAAGGAGATCCGTTGATGGCTCATTTCTGGCACCAATTCTCACACGCTGATCCTTCCAGTGACCATCTTGCCACTTTCTTTAAAGACCAGTTAAACTTACCAATCTTTATTAAGTGACCAGCTTGTGGATGGCTCTGCTATGAATATGGTGGAAGATAAAGGAGAGGCACAGACTGGACCTCATGTTTTCATTCCAGATGTTTGGTTCCTTCCTGAGACAGCTTGGTTGAAAAGCTTTCCATAAGGCAGCATACGGGCAGAGGGACTGACAAGGAGAGGCAGGAGAAGAAGAGAGGAGGCAAAGGCATGGCCAGTCAAAGGATGCTGGCCATTATTTCAGGCGTCCAAGCAAGACTGAGAGTAGGGGGTCAGGAGCTCAGGCAGGAAAGGGATGAGCCAGAAATCTCTTTTACATAACATTTGATGTATGCTCCAGGGGGATGTTAGGTGGCTGAATGGTGGAACATAATATATTCTACCTGTAAAATGTTAAATAACCTTATTTTAAGATAGAAATAGATACATTGTCCAGAAGTTATTTTTTTATAGTCATCATTACTAGATGATTTATACAGAACCAAATTCTTTTTTTCACTTTTTATTTTTTTAATTTTAAATTTGTTTATTTGAATTCAACTTAGTTAACATACGGTGTAGTATTTGTTTCAGGAGTAGAACCCAGTGATTCATCACTTACGTATGACACCTAGTGCTCATCCCAACAAGTGCCCTCACTAATGCCCATCACCCATGTAGCCCATCTCCCCATCCAACACCCCTTTAGCAACCCCCAGTTTGCTTTATTACTTAAGAGTCCCTTATGGTTTGCCTCCATCTCTGTTTTTATCTTCTTTTCCTTTCCTTCTCCTATGTTCATCTGTTATGTTTCTTAAATTCCACACATGAGTGAAATCATATGATATTTATGTTTTTCTTCCTGACTTTTTCACTTAGCATAATAAATACACTCTTGTTCTATCCATATTGTTGCAAATGGCAAGATTTCATTCTTTTTGATGGCTGAGTAATATTCCACTGTATGTGTGTGTGTGTGTGTGTGTGTGTGTGTGTGTGTGTATGTCTCTATATATATACATATATATACCACATAATTTTCATTCATTCATCAGTCTATACAGACCAAAATTCTTATAGAGATTTTAGGAAGGGGGTAGATTCCTCATTGTTCCAGACTTGGAGGAAGGCTTTCTAGGGAAGATTAAATTAGGGCTTGGTCTCGAAGAAGGAGTGAACCTTGGGGAATTAGAGCAAGGTGAAGAGGGCTGACCGCGAGGCAGCCCACCATCCCTCAGCACACCAGACCCCTCTTTACTCACCTCCGCCTAAAGCTCCTTTGACCAGCACCCCAGATACTACTACTAAGCACCTTCTGGAGCCCAGAGGTGTGCTCTTCCCATCACTTCTGCCCTTCCAGTTCTGTCACAACAGGTAATGACTAAATCCTTGCCTACATTCCAGGTCCTTCTTCTGTAATGCAGACATACACCTTCTGCTTTCTATGGCTTTTATCCTCCCAGATAGCCTACCAAATTGTAAGCATTGTCTAATAAGCCTCTTCTCTTCTCAGCCCACAATTCCTAAACTTTCACTCAGAAAGCACAGGCACAATTTAGTCACTGGGCACAGAATGTTTGCCTGTGCCTGCACTGGCACTATACCATAGGTCCAGAGGTACACAGATGTGCAAGTCACATGCTTGCACTTGATCTCTATGGAAGCATCCAGACGCTAACAGGCAGGGCAAGTGTTAAGAGGGATATTTTAGAAAAGGGAGGCATGAGTTGTAGGAAGCCTTGCACGAGTCACACAGCCCACAGGACAAAGCTAGGACAAAGCACAAGTCTTCTGACTCCTGGTCAGTATTTCTTCTCTGCCATGTGGTCCTGCCACCATTATAACCTCCTATAAGCAAGCCTGACTAAAGCCGGCATATCCTGCTATTGTGCTCATATTTCAGATGAATTAAATATTGGAGAACTTATGTAACTTGCTCAAGTTAAGTAAGTGGCAGAGGTCAGGAGAGGACACAATGAATGCAAACCGCATGCTGGTAACCATCATGTAATCCAGCCATGGTTAGAGGAAGGGATTTGTTCCTTGTGATTTTAAGGCAGAATTTACACTCATTGATGGGAAACAGGGTCTTGTGCTTTATCTCAGTAGAAGGAGGCATTTGATCACAGAGGTGTGTTGAATAAGGAAATGGGCAACCTTGTGGACAGTGAGTGCCCTATTAATGGGGTGCCTATGTCATTGGAGATGCTGCAGTGTAGAGTCCTGCATTATGAAGAAAATTGGAGTAAGTGGTTTCTAAGGATTCTTCTAGTCTTGGTATTCTTTTTTTTTTTTTTTTTTTTTTTTTAAATTTTTTTTTCAACGTTTTGTATTTATTTTTGGGACAGAGAGAGACAGAGCATGAACGGGGGAGGGGCAGAGAGAGAGGGAGACACAGAATCGGAAACAGGCTCCAGGCTCCGAGCCATCAGCCCAGAGCCTGACGCGGGGCTCGAACTCACGGACCGCGAGATCGTGACCCGGCTGAAGTCGGACGCTTAACCGACTGCGCCACCCAGGCGCCCCAAGTCTTGGTATTCTTAACTTCTGTGAAGTCAGTGCCTACCGTGGAATTTGTTGTTAGTGAAAAAGCCATGTTTAGACGTTCCCTTCAAGTATCCTTGAGCTGGGAGATAGAAAAGTGGTCTTGGCTTTCAGGATACTTCCTTGAAGGTTACCAAGTCATAACAAGTCTTACAAATGCCATTTGTGCCACCGATGATACCCAGTGTGTCCTCTACTCTTGCTCTCTGTCCTCCCTTTCTTCTGCCTCCGAAGCCCCATCTAAGACTCATCCAAAACTGACACTTTCCTTCTGTTTCCCAACTAAATTTTGTAAAAACTCTTTTAGAAAAGAAGCAAATTGATTCATTGTTGTGTCTTTAAGATTGGGCTACCTGAGCTATGGCTCATTTTGTGTTTGGTTTAGGGTCTGATCCAAGGTGATTTTTTATCTCTGTGCTGTAAGAACGTAGTTTCTAATATGTCAGCTCCATCCTGCTGAGTGTTCCATCAACACCCTTAACCCAGTTATCTGCGAGGACTTTGACCCCAGACGGGGAGTCCCAGATGGAAGCCAGGACATTGCTTCAGGACGGACTATGAAAAATGCATATAAGATAGAAAAATGTGAATTATGTGTGAAACAAACAAAAGCACCAGGCAACATGGAATTTGTGTCAACAAAAGCTTGCTGCAAGCTGTTGCTTGCTTCTAAGGGGGAAGTAGACTCTGGCGCCCAGAGAACGGTAGCAGAGAAGGACTTTTGCAGGAGACTTGCAGAAACAAAAGAGGTGAACTGTTTTGACTGCAATTGCTTTCAAGTTCTTAAGCTCTCCTCTCTTGCAACCACCGCCCCCCCCCCCCCCAACATTTGTTATACAGCTGGGGAAGTTACTGATTATTGAGCCAGTCTGAGCCATGAGAATGGGAATAACTGACATTTATAACATTTTGACATATTCAAGAGAAGAGAAAAACAGTCCAAAGGGTGGGACCTCCAGTTGACTTTCTTGTTGACTATAAATGAACTCCTTGACTGGATTATTTGGGTGAATAAGAGGATGGCAAGGTTCTCGGGAAGATTCACGCACTGGAATGTCTAGCTCACGTTCCAATTAAAATATTAAATCTGGTGATACTACACTGCACAGACTTTTGGTGCCACCAACTGAAAATGTTATAAGTACTAGTTTTCAAGCTAGCTACAGAAATCCAAAATTATCATTCCCTCACTGAGAGATATTTCTAGGCAAGAGACAACCAATATGCACATTTTTTAAAGCAAATTATTTTCAGTTATTTAAAATGATTACCCTGTTCCTCTCTGGATCACTGCTGGAGACTCAGGCATCCAAGTGCCATAGGCTGCTATGTCAAATATAATAAATAACATTCCAGTTATGTTCAGGGCGGGGGGCACACACAGTTCTAAATTGGCTCACAGCCACCCTTGCTACCACCAGAACTGCCTTCCTAAGGTGTTCTGGGAGAAAAGAGCTCTGTGCAGTCCAACTGGCAAGACTTTTGCATAAATACATCTCCCTTTACAAGGCTGATGAGATTTTGTGGCCTACAGGCCGTAGCCTCAACCCAAATCCATGACCACTGCACACTTTCATTAATGTGGGAGGTACCACTTCTTGCTCTCACTTCTCCCAATGGGCTCCTGGGGCTCATTGCAGCCTTTTAAAGAGAGATTGGGGGAGGTATTCTGCCAGGTCTGCTGAAATGAGGAGCCCTAAAATAGAATTTGACTTCATGCATAGAGAGTATTCAATTTAATTCCATTCCATTTAATTCAATACATATTTACTAAGTGCCAATTATATATCAGATTCTATGGATCTGTCTGTTGCCTGGGCTCGTTTCAACCTTTTCTCATCCCCTAGGTCTTGGTTTCTTCATTTATTAAATTGTTACAGATGATAATAGAGTTCCCTCAGGATTCCTGCAAGCTTAAATGAAAACGTGTGTAACACACCCAGCCCATTGCCTGGTATAAGGTGGGCATTTAGTGAATGCCAATGTCTCTTATCCCCTTCCCCTTTCTGCAAATGCTCAGAAACATAAATCCATCAAGCCCCCGGAATCACTCCAGGCAGGGGCAGGAGATCTGTCGAGAGTGTTTCTGATGAAGATTGTCTTCTCCAGACCATATTCCTACATTGAAGTGGTTGGCTTACGCTGTCGACTTCACAGGGTTATAGGGGAATTGAATGAGATAATGTCTGCAAAATGCTCAACACGTATTTAGTGACTCACTGTGCAATGTTGTTACTACTGTCTATCTTTGTATCAATTTTGTCATTACTATTTATTTTCTTGGTTTGAAACCTCTTGGATTCTGGAGGTCCAGTTGACCCTCTTTACCCCTGTTGTGGCTTCCTGACTCCCTAGAGTTTGGGTATTCCTTCATTCATTCCACAACTTACCGAATACTTGCTAATCACCAGACACTTTGCCAAGTCCATAGGTCACGAGGATAGACTGAGTCACCAAAACTGGTCATACAAGCAGGATCCCTGACTTCTAACAGCTTTTAGTTTGTTGAGGAAGCCAGAGAAACAAATACATCCTTTCAATATCATGTAATAAATGCAGAGGCAGAGGTCACCATGGGGTGATATGGGAGCACAGAGTAGGGACATGTACCCTCCTGTGGGGTTAGTGGAAGGGGTAGCCAAGAACAGTTCCTGGCAGGGACAGTTCAGGTAACTGCAAACATTCCTCAATTCTCAAGACCTAAGAAGTACTACTTATACTTGTGTCCTTGACACATGATGGGTCATAACTCGTGACCCATTTAAGTCTAAATTCTGCCACTAGACCATGCTTGAGAGGCAACACAGCAGGCTTGGAATTCTGGAGCAGTTTCATTTCATGGGAAGAAACAGAACCACCTTCTTCTCCTTGACCCCAGAGCAGCATTTTCTGAGCTCTTGTGCCTGTAACCCAGATTCTCCTCGGGTTTTTCCACAGGAGGCCTCCCCCATAGGACACCCCACACAGCTGTGTCCCCAAGGTGGCCTTGAAGAAAGCCTAGCCAGTACGGGAACTGGGAAGCACACCCATAAATATATAGACAATGCTCACAGGAAGAGTAACAAGGGAAAGGACCCCAGGACTGCCCACCTCCCTAATGTCCAGCTGTTGCTCTTGTTTTTACCCATGGAGGGACACAATGGCAAAGCTCATGTCATGGTGATGACCAGTGTCTAGTATAGAAAATAATGCTCTGCAATACCAAGGTTGGCTTCTTAGCTAATGCCTGTGACCACATAGCAGGAAAGATTCCTCATCATTCCGGAAAAAAAAACATTTTTAAGAACCCTGACTTAGAAGCCTTATGCCTCCATCTATGCCTCCATGTCTGTGGCTGAGCTGGGATATGGGCATGCCCTGTGTTGTATTTCTCCTGCCTAATTCTTCCTACTGTGTTTTTCCCAATCCTTAACATCCCTGCTCATTTCGTGTCCCATCTTGCTCTCCCTCAGGAAGCCCTGAGAGTGGTCCCAAACTTCATAAAAAGTCTTACTGCTAGCTCGGCTTTCGGGATTCCCAAAGAAGCAGATATTAGTTTCTTTTATGAGAGACATGTTCACTTTTTAAAAAGACTTTATTTTTAAAGCAGTCTTAAGGGTACAGCAAAATTGAGGGAAAGGTACAGAGATTTCCTACGGCAAGCTGGGCATTGTCTCCACACATGCACAGCCTCCCCCGTTGTCAAAATGTGCACCAGAGTGGTCCATTTTTACATCTGATGAACCTATACTGACACATCATAAGCACCCAAAGTCCATAGTCTACAGTTCACTCTTCATGATGTACAATGTATGGGTTTGGGCAAATGTATAATGACATGCACCCCCCATTATAGTATCATACAGAATGTTTTCACTGCCCTAAAAATCCTCTGGGCTCTGCCTATTCATCCCCTCCCCCACAACCCTTGGCAACCACTAATCTTTTTACTGTCTCCATAGTTTTGCCTCTTCCAGAATGTCATATGGTTGGAATCATACAGTATGTAGCCTTTTCAGATTGGCTTCTTCCACTGAGCAATATGCATTTAAGTTTCTTCTTCATGTTTTCTCATGGCACATTCAGTTTTTTAAACTTTCATGCATACAATATTAGATCCCAGGAAGCTGGTCTCTGTCCATTTTGAGACATCAGGGATTCTTGAAGTTATGAAAGCACCCAGATGAGATCAGTGGGTCAGTACATTGGGGTGGATGGGTAGGCAGTGGTTGGCTCAATCTCCATTTTACAGCTGAGGAATCTCCTCTCTGCGCTCTGCTCTGGGCTGAAATTGAGTGCAAGAAGAGAATAAATAAAATTGGAAGAGATTATTGGAAGAGATTATTGAGCAATTGAAATGGACTACTCAGAAGGGTCCTCCTTCGGTTTCCATTATTCATAGTAATAAATGAAGGAGTAGTAATAATGGAAGTAGCAAAAGCACAGCAATGACAGTGCCAGTTTACTCGTGCACTGCATCGAACAAGTGAGGGAGCCTTTTAACATCCCGTTTCTTATTTGATTCTGCAGGAACGATGGTGTATGTGGGGGGAAAGAGACCAGTGTTTCCATTTTTCAGATGAGGAGTCCAAGTTTGTATGCAGCTGTGGGGCATAGTTGAGGGTATCACAGCCGACATGCACAGCAGAGCCAGTATTCCAATTAGGGTCTCTGACACCAAGCCCATTAAGATTTCTAGCATGCCATTGATCCAGCTCATCTTTATTGAGCAACTACTGTGCTGTACATACACCTTGGGCTGGGGCATGAGAGAGGGGTTCCCTGACGGATGGTAGAGACACACACAAGTCCCCTAGGCGCAAAGTGCCTTGTGTGTTAGTCCAGCTGTGGGGCTCAGAGGCAGCAGTGACCACCTTAGACTGGGGATCAGGGTAGGCTTCAAAGAAGAGGGGTCCCTTGACCTAGGCCCTGAGGATGGTCAGGAGTTAGGCAGAGATTAGGAGAGTGGTTACTACCTAGCAGGTTTCAGGCACACCCGGTACTGCAGGGAAATCTTTCATGTGACATCACACAGTGTTAGCACATTCAGGTGGATGCAGACATGTTCAAGAGAGAGCTGTGGTCATCGGGATCTTACTTTGAGTCCCATCAGTGCCTCTCTCTAGCCTTCTGCTCAGGCCTTGGCCTGCTCTGTCTGCAGCTCAGGGTGCTCTGGGCCCCAGACATGGCACGTTTTCCACTTCATAGAAGGTGGCCATGAGCATGATGGGAAACTGCTTCTTCCCGGCTCCCGGCAGGAGCCTCTTTCTCTTCAGTCCCTTGGGAGGAGGTTGTGCACCAGCTCCTGGGCCTCAGTGCGGTTGCCAGGGGGAGCCCCAACTCCTCAGCAGCTTGCACAGGCCTGCTTTCATCCGGCTGCTCCCAGATGTGAAAGGACATAGAACAGAGATTGTTGGAAGGCCTGGTTAGTGGGGTGGGGTGGGGGGAGGAAGGGGGGCTTGAAATTCAAAGCCAAGGCCCCCCTATGCACTGCACTGTGGCAGCTCATCAGTCCTCCCTCTTCTCACCAGCGTGGGAGCCTGTGTGCTCCTGCTCTTGTCTGGCTGCAGCCTGGCAGCGGCATCTGTTAGCAATGAATAAAGACGGGGTGGCAGAGGCGGAGCTGGAGGTGGGGGCAGAAGGAAGGTCTACTTAAACAAAATGTGTTTGCTCACACACATAAAACCACAGGCCTCCTGGAAGCGAGCACCCCATGAAGACCCCCTCATTCTTGAATTGGTAATCAAGAGCATGTGATCGAAGACTTGAAGACTTCACTTCTACTCAGTGGGCCTCACCATCCTCATTTCTCACATAGGAGGGGCTCAGGTGAGCAGAATTTGCAGGACCTTTCCAGTGCTGCTATCCTGTGTGCAGCAGGGAGATGCTTGCCAGGCTACATCTGAGAACCCGCTGGTTGTCACACACGAGAGAGAGCACGCGGTACAACCCCCAGTGTCCCTGACCCATGGAGAAGGAGGCTGGGTCTTCTCTGGTCTCCCGAGGTGGGAGGCAGGCACTTTGGAAAGGCCCCATACTTCCAACCAGGTAACATCTGGTTCTTCACCTCTGCACCTAAGGCCTCCAGGATCTGATATCTGCTTTCCCGTTTTTCCCATCAAAATGTATCATGTTATTTCAGAGTCATGACCTCCCAGGAAACAAGGAGGTAAGAAAAGTGCCAAGGAAGACTCAAAGCCAGTACTCAGAGTCACTAGAGTATTTCTGGAAGGCTGGACAGATAAAAGTGGTCTTGTATAGAGAAAGAAAAACAGTCCTAATTTTTCTTTTTAGCAAGTAATCCTCTTAGCAAATTATTGGAGCTAGATGCTCCTTGCAAGACCCTTAAGAACAGGAAATAAAATTGTCATCCCCATTCCTTTTTCGTTCTGTGGGCCTGAGAGGTAAGGGTCTGCATGTGGACAGATGCAGCTTCTATGCTTGTCTCCTGTTGCAGGGCTGCGGCTAGTCCTGAGGCCCTACACGGGTCCCCACCAATGAGGAGAATCAAGAAACTACCTCACCTTGCAATGTTCTCAGGCTCTGGTGACTAAGTTCTGAGAGATTCTAACCAGTGTTTCTAAGGCCCTCCATTGCCTTAGAATGGTAGGTAGGTGGGAGGTAGGAGGGAAAGGAAGAGGAACAGTGTAAGATAAGAGGAGGGTTTCAATGGTCTGGAAGTCTTCCATACTCATTTCAGAATAAGGGCATACATCCACCGGATGATCTTAGATTACACTTAGGTAAGGGCTGAAATAGGACACAGGATAGGTGTCCCTATGTGGAGGAGGCCCCAGGAGGGTTGTAAAGGGCTGTGTCCACATCCTATTTGTGTCTGGAGCCAACCTTAACCGTGTGGTCTAGGTACAGCTAAGGGGTCGTCTTTGGTGAGCAAGTCAGATGTCTTGTACCCCTGTTATAAACTCTGTGAGCTGGGCCATCCCTGACCCACCGTGTGACCCAGAGAATTAGCATGTTAGTCCCCAAGTTTTTTACATATCTGTAAATTGGAAATTCCACTGCCCAGACCCCTCTGCAGCCTTGGGGATTAATGAAAGCCTTGTTCACAAATGTCTTGGAATCTGTAAAGGTTTAGATCGATAATTAACAAGAAAGAAAAGGCATAAACATTTCAAATATATATCAACTCCCAAATCTATAACAGCCAATAAGTCTAAAAACTGAGTGGCCACAATTTCCCTCAGTGACAGGCAGCCCATGCACTTTCAAAAGTAATTCTACAATAAGCATAAATTACCACTTGGGGAAACCTTCCATGTATGCCATGGCTATAGATTTATTAAGTGAAAATGAAACTTTTAAATAAATATCTGGAACAAAAATGTATTTCCCAATCTAATCGGGCCACAGAGGCAAGAGTTTTTAAAGTGCTACATAGCCTGTAGAGTATAAAGCTGAGCACATTTTCTTAGACGTCACTTTGCTGAGTCAGTTACTGCCGTGCAGTGCCTCCCTAACTTTCCGAACACCTGGATCCTCCTGACATCAGACAAGACCAGGGACACAAAAGGCCCAGAGATCTTTCTCAACCCCTCAGGGAACCTAACATTCTGAGACATCTTGATGTCTCATCGGACTATCTTGATTTTGAATCCCATCGGATTTTGAACCAGCAGACTTCATTTATTCACCTTCCCAACACAATGTTCCTGCCACGTGGTCTTCCCCTAAAGGGCAGAATAGGCCAGTGTCACCTTGGGCCTTTGATTAGCTTTGTTGGCTAAATAATCCTTGCGAGAGACCAATGGGAGACAAAATATAAAATGGAAGGGATATATCAAAAAGCTAGCCAGCTCCACCAATGCTTCGTGGCACTTCCTGGTGCAAGCAGCAATACTCAGTGAATAGTACGGGTCCCTCCAGCTATCATTCAGATCCCGCCCTGTGGTGGAGCTTCCCAGCTCTGGGTTTGGGCCCTTGAATACATTCAGTCAATACTAGTCACTCCTACATCTCTTGACGAAGAAGGATGTGAGGACTCAGGCCTAAGCTAATCACCATCTGGAATTCCCTGTTAGCAAGAATTTATTCTAAGTGGGCAGGAAACAAATTTTTTTTGGTAAAATTTTCTTTGACCAAAGGTGGGGGGGAGGGAGAAAAAAAAAAACGGGAAGAGATGTTCTCTTACTCCTGTTGGCAAGAATGAGGAGATGTTGCTATTGGTAGGCATCCTGTGACAGCAAGGAGAACCAGCCATAGGATAAAAACCCGTGGAAGGGAGAACAGGGATGAAAAAGAAACAGGTTTTTGATGACCTCAGAAAGGCTACTTTCTTTTTCCTTTAGGAAGTTCACGTTCTAACATGAGTCTTTCAAGTACTGTAAGAGTTGGGGTATCTCACACTGTTGATGCTTCCAGCCTATTCCTGGAGAGGGACATCAGGGTTGGAAACCATTTGCTGAAGTTAATGTACTTGTACAGTATTCTGTTAAGTATTTTTTTTTAATTTTTTAAAATATTTGTTTATTCTTGACAGAGAAAGAGAGAGACAGACAGAGAGAGAATGAGTTGGGGAGGGGCAGAGAGAGAGAGAGAGAGAGGGACACAGAATCTGAAGCAGACTCCAGCCAGGCTCTGCGCTGTCAGCTCAGAGCCCAACGGGGGGCTTGAACTCACAAGCTGTGAGATCATCACCTGAACTGAAGTCTGATGCTCAACTGACTGAGCCACCCAGGCACCCCTGTTGAGTATTTTTCATGAATGTTCTTGAGAGATATTGATTTATAATTTTATTTTTTTGTAATGTCTGTGTAGGTTTTGGTGTTAGGATTATGCTGGCATTATAAAGTGATTTGGAAAGCATTTGGCTCCCTATATTTTCCTTTAAAATTTGTATAAAATTAGTGGCATTTCTTCCTTCAATGTTTGATATAATTCACCAGTAAAATCAATTATTTGATATTTTATCATGCAACAATTTTTGATTAAAATAACCCACAATTTCTTTATAAAGCACTATTCAGAATTTATATCATCTTGTGCCATTTTCATAAGTCATATTTTTAAAAAATGCATCCATTTAACCAAAAATGTTTAATTTGTTGGTATAAAGTTTTTCATATTTTTATTATGTATTTCATATCTGTAAGGCCCATAGATACAACATCTTTCACTCACACTTATTGTCAATTTGTGTTCTTCTTCATTCTTTTCTCAAGAATGTGTCTAAGTGTTTCTCAATTTTGTTGCTTGTTTTTCTTCAAAGAACTAAACCTGAGTTTCTTAGTTTGCTATTTTTTTGTTTTCAATTTAATTGATTTGTTGCTTTTATATATATTTGTTTCTCCCTTTTATCTGGATTTACTTTGCTTTTATGTTTCTAGCTTCTTAAAGTAGTACTGTAGGTCATTGATTTTAGATCTTTCTTTAGATCTATCTGTAAGCATTAAAGCTATATGTTTTCCTCTAAACCCTGGTGTAGTTGAATCCCAATTTTAACATGTTGCATTTTTATGATCATTGAGTTTAAAATATTTCATTTCCATTGTCCTATCTGTTTTTTTTTTTGTTTTTTTTTTTTGTTTTTTTTTTTAACGTTTATTTATTTTTGAGACAGAGAGAGACAGAGCATGAACGGGGGAGGGGCAGAGAGAGAGGGAGACACAGAATCTGAAACAGGCTTCAGGCTCTGAGCTGTCAGCACAGAGCCCGACACGGGGCTCGAACTCACGGACCGCGAGATCGTGACCTGAGCCGAAGTCGGCCGCTTAACCGACTGAGCCACCCAGGCGCCCCTGTCCTATCTGTTTTTACTAACAGATTATTTAAATATGTGTTGTTTACTTTCCAAGTAGTTGGTTTTTTAAAGATGTTTTATTCATAAAGAATACTAATTTGATTTCATTATGGTCAGTAAATGTACTTGGTATGACTTCAATCTTTTTGAATATGTAGGGTCTTGTTTCATGGCCCAGTGTATGATCTATCTTGGTGAACATCTTACATACATTTGAAAAGGACATGTATTCTGCTATTGTTGGCAATAATGTTCTACAAATGATAATTACATCAATGATCTGAGCAATATATTACTTTTGTATAGTTATTTTCTCAAAGAGGACATTTTAAAACTGTGATTGTGAAATTGTCTATTTCTCTCTCTTTTTCAAATATATGTCTCCATTTATTTATATCTTCTTTGGTTTCTTTTGAACAATAATGTGTAGTTTCAGCATATACACTCTGTGCATATTTCGTTAGACTTATGTCTAAGTATTTAATATCTTTAGTGATTGAAAATGGTATTTTAAATTTAAGTTTCATGTGTTCATTACTTATACATAGAAATGCAACTGATTTTGAATGCTGGTATTATATCCTGTGACCTTGCCAAACTCATTGACTAGTTGTGGAGTTTTTTCTATGGATTCCTTGGATTTTCTTTTATTTCTCTTTTTAGTTATTGCCAGTTTTTGCTTTATGTGTTTTGAACTCTTTTATTAGGCACACAGATATTTGTAGTTGTCATAAATACCTGAGGAATTGACTCTATTATCATTATCTAATGTTTCTCTTTTTCTCCAGTATTACTTTCTGTTTTGAGATCTGTTTTATTTGATAATAGTACAGACATTTTGTCTTCTTATGCATACTGTATTCAAAGTATATATTTTTCCATTCTTCCACTTTCAAACTATCTATCTTTATATTTGATTTGAGTCTTAACATCTTGCTTTCCCGTGTAAAATTTTCTTCAGTTTTTGTTTTAAACCATTCTGACAGTTTTCTACCTTTTGCTTAGTGTTTTATTCATAGCCATTCAATGCTGTTACCAACATTTGATGTAAGTCTACCATCCTAATATTTATTATCTGCTCATTTCAATGTTTTTTTTTAATCCTGTTACTTCTTCCTGTCTTTTTGGGGGGTGTTATTTGAGTATATGTTTTTTAAAGTATCCACTGGATTTTTACTCTTACCTATTTGCATTATTTATTAGTGGTTTTTTGAGGGCTCTGAGGTTTAAAATATACACCATTAACTTTTTACAGTCTAGAGTATTTTTGACATATTTTACATGTATTACATACAGATACATATTATATATATACCATATATTATAAATGTTATATATTTATATTGCACATTATAAATGCCATATGACAATGTTATAATTTTGCTTTAACCAGTTCTGCATATCTTAAATAATTAAGAGAAAAACATTGTCTTTTTATATAAGCCAATATTTTTACCATTTCCAGTGGTAGTCATTTCTTCTTGAATATCTGAGTTTCCATCTAATTTCATTTCCCTTCTGTCTAAAATATTTTTTCTATGTTTTGTTTTATTTTATTTTATTTTATTTATTATTTTCCTGAAACTGACATTATTTAACTTTCATCCTTGAAGGATATCTTTCCTGAGTATAGAATTATGGGTTGGGAGTTCTCCCCATCTGCCAGAACCTTAAAATGCTGTTCCTTTGTTTTCTAGTTTCTATATATTTGGACGAAGTCACTTAGTTCCTGTATATCAAATGTGAATTTTTGTTTTTATATTCTTTTGTAATTTTTTCATTACTTTTTGGCTATTTTACTATGATTTACTTAGGCATGGTTTTCTCAATATTTACTGTGCGTGAATTTTGCTGCATTTCATGATTCTATAAATTTATGCCCATCAAAATTTTTTAAAATGTTTGTTTCCTCAAATATTTTCTTTTGCACAATATTCTGGTTTTTTTAGGTTCATTTATTTTGAAAGAGAGAGAGAAAGAAAGAGAGAGAGAGAGAAAGCACGCATGTGAGTGCATGCATGTGTGGGGGAGGGGCAGAGAAGGAGGGAGAAAGAATCCCAAGCAGGCCCCATGCCTTCAGCATGGAGCCTGATGTGAAGCTTGAACTCACAAACTGCAAGATTATGATCTAATCCAAAACCAAGAGTTGAACCCTTAACTGACTGAGCCACCCAGGCTTCCCCTGCCCCATATTCTTTTCCCTCATCTTATGAGACTCCCAATTATCCACATATTAGGCCTTTTGACATTGTTCCACACGTCCTAGAAACTATCCTTCCCTTAACTTTTATTTTATTTGTTCTTTAGATTGGATAATTCTATTAATCTGTGTTCAATTTCATTGACTTATTTCTTTTTTCATATCCATTTCACTTTTATTAGGGTTCCCTATAGAAATAGAACCAATAGTGTGTGTGTGTGTGTGTGTGTGTGTGTGTGTGTGCGCGCGCACGCACGTGTGTGTGTACAGAAAGAGAGAGAGAGAGAATTTAAGGAATTGGTTTACAATTTTATGAGTGGCAAGTCCAAGATCTGAGTTGGCTGGCATGCTAGACACCCAGGAAAGATCCAATGTTGCAGTTCAAATTTGAAGACCATCAAGTAAGACTATCAAGCAACCCATTAAGCAATGCCATCCTTCTTGCTTGGGGGAGGTCAGTCTTTATTTTATTAAGAAGATCTTTAGCTAATTGAATGAGGGCTACTCATATTATGGAGGGCACACGGCTTTACTAAGTTCACTGATTTAGATGTTATTGCATCCTAAAAACACCCTTACAGGAACACCTCGAATAATGTTTTGGCCAAATATCTGGGCACTGTAGTCCAGCCAAGTTGACACGTAATATTAACCATTACACTACTGTTAATGCCTGTCTAGTGAAATTTTTATTTTAAATATTGTAATTGTTAAACATAGAAATTTCTACTTTGTTCTTTGTATCGTTTCTATTTCTCTGATGTTATTTTATATATTTTCATTCATTGTAAGCCTTTTAACATATATCATTAGGCATCATTATAATAATTGGTTTATAATCCCTGTGGGGTAATTACAACCACCCTTGTCATCTCAGGTCTCATTTCCATTGATATTTCTTTCTCTTGAGATTGAGCCACATTTTCTGGATTCCTCATGTCACATAATTTTGGAACACATCCTGAGAATTGTGAATGTTATATTGTAGAGATTATGAATTTTTAAATATTTTTACAAAGAGTCTTGATGTTTTTGTTTTGGCAGAGAATTAATTTGGTCTGAAGGTAACTGCACACTCTTATCTCTGGGGGAAGATGTTTAAATCTCAGTTCCTTCCCTTTTTAGCCCACATATGCACATGTGTGTGATTTAGGGATTGGCCAGATACTTGGGCAAAACATAAACACAACATTTGTAACTACTTCTCTGTAGTCCTTCTCTTTTTGGAAATCTCCCTTCACTTCTCACCTCTCTGGTGGCTTAAACTTTTTCTTCTGGTTCTTCTGGTTCTTCCAGCCAGAAAGATGTGAGACAATCACTAGGGTTTACCCTCTGGCTAAAAGCTGTGATAACAGAAATGCACACAGTGTCATTACTTTTCGAAAGTACTCATCTGTCCCGAGAATATTGCTACTTTTGTTCTGCTCCAGTAATTTTAGTTGGTTGTTTTAGTTGTGGTTGTACGTGTTGCCCAGAATGTATAGTTTTATTTGCATGAGTGACCAGTCTAGTAGGAGCTACTAAATTACACTGACAGCAAACATCCTATCTTCATTTTTGAAGGATATTTTTGTTGTATATATATTGACTAAAAGGAGTTTTTAAAAATTTCAGCACTTTCAAGATGTTGTCACTTTGTCATCTGATTTCTCTGGTTTCTCTTGTGTTGTTATTCTTATTACTGTTCTACAATTTGTATTGTGTTTTTCACCCCTCCCCCCCCCCCATAGGCTTTTTTCACTATTTTTTTTTATTTAAATTCAAGTTAGTTAACATACAGCATAGTATTGGTTTCTCAAGTAGAACCCAGTGATTCATCACTTACATATGACACACAGTGCTCATCCCAACAAGTGCCCTCCTTAATGCCCATTACCCATTTAGTCCATCTTCCTACCCACCTCCCCTGCAGCAACCCTCAGTTTGTTCTCTGTATTTAAGGGTCTCTTATAGTCTGCCTCCCTCTTTGTTTTTATCTTATTTTTCCTTCCCTTCCCCTATGTTCATCTGTTGTGTTTCTTAAATTCCACATATGAGTGAAATCATGTATTTGTCTTTCTCTGACCATCTTATTTCACTTACCATAATACATTCTAGTTCCATCTATGTTGTTGCAAATGGCAAGATTCCATTTTTTTTTTTGATCGCTGAGTAATATCCCATTATAAGTACACCATGGGTGTTTTTAATATAATATGACATTTCTAGGTGATTTTTTTGTTATTTTTTATTTTGCTTGGAATTATCTGAGCTCCTTGTATCTGTGGATTAATTCTTTTTATTAATTTGAAAGACTCTCAGCCAATATAACCTCAAACATTTACTTTTCTTATTTTCTCTTTCTTTTTTCCTCGGCCTCTAATTTTTAAGGATGTCAGACTATTTGATTTTTGTTTTCTAGATTTTAGATGCTCTGCTCAATTTCTTTTATTATAACTTTTTCTCTTCCTTATTCTCTTCCTCTTCTTCCTTCCTCATATAGTATCTGTTGACCTGTCTTCAAATTCACTGATCCTTTTGCTTTATTTAGTCTGTTGTTAAATCCTTTAAATGGATTCCTCCTTTTTCATATAGTAATTTTCATGGAATCATACAATATATAATCTTCTTTCATTTAGCATAATGTTTGAAGTTAATGCACATTATTGCACTTACCAGTTTGTGCATTTATTTTTATGGCAGAATAGTATTCCACTGTATCCACTTTGTTTATTCATACCAGATGAAGAACAGTTGAGATGGTCCTGTTCTTGGCAGTTTAAAAAAATATTTATTTTTAGAGAGAAAGGGGGTGGGGGAACAGAAAGAGAGGAAGAGAGAGAATTCCAAGTAGCTCTGTGCAGTCGGCTTAACTGACATAACTGATGCTTAACTGACTGAACCACCCAGAAGCCCCTTGGCAATTTTGAATAAAGTCTCTGTAAACATTCATACAGTTTTATGTAAACATGAGTTGTAATTTCTCTTCAGTAAATATCTAGAACTGGGATGTCTGAGTCATATGGTACGTGTGATAGTCAACTTTGTAAGAAACTAAAACTGTCTTCCAAAGTAGTTGTACAACTTTACATTCCCACTTAGCAATGAACTAGAGTTCCAGTTCCTACAAAATCTTACCAGTACTTGGTATTGTCAGAAAAAAAAAACACTATATAACACTTCCTGATGTTGTGTAGTTTTTTGGAGTTTTTATTTTCTCTAATGGCATATGAATACTGAGCAATTTTCATGTGCTTATTTTTCACCATTTCTTTGGTAAATGAAAATAATTACCTTCAGGTCATAAAATAAATTGAGAAATGTTCTCTTATTTTCTATTTTCTTGAACTGTTTGTGTAGAACTGGCATTTCCCCCTTAAATGTTTGATAGAATTCGCTAGTGAAACCAACTTGGTCTGGGGTATTTGCATGTGTGTATGTTGGTTGTGGGGAAGGTTTCTAACTATAATTTAATTTATTTAATAAGTATAGGTCTATTTCAGTTAGCTATTTTTTCTTTGATGACTTCAAAGGTAGATATTTTTCAAGGAATTTGCCTATTTTATATAATGTATGGAATTTATTTATATAAAGTTAATATATAATTAACTATAAGCTCTCTAGCCATGTGTCTCTTTCATTACTGAAATTGGCAATTTGTCTTTTTTTCTTATTAAATCTGGCTAGATATTTTTTATTTTTTTTTGGTTGTTTTGATAAATAAGATTTTGATTTCACTGATAGTCTTCATTGCTTTCCTTTTATGATATCAGAATTTCATCAGTTTTTGCTGTGTGTGTGTGTGTGTGTGCAATTTAATAGTTGTCTTTTGTATTCTATACTTGAGTTTGAGTGCATTTTTTTCTTTTTAAATCCTTCCTGGAGTAGCACTTCAAAAATTCTTATAATGAGGATCTATAAATGTTAACCAATTTTGTATTTAGTGTAGATTTGCATGTCTTTATTTTGTTCCCATTCCAAAATATTCTTTTGTATGTGAAATACCAGATTTGGCTAATTTCTTGCAGCACTTTGAATCTTTTTTTCTTTAATGTTTGTTTGTTTGTTTGTTTGTTTGTTTATTTATTTATTTTGAGAGAGAGAGAGAGAGAGAATCCTAAGCAGGCTTCGCATTATCAGCACAGAGCCTGATGTGGGGCTGGATCTCACAAACTGTGAGATTATGACCTGAGCCCAAATCAAGACTCAGATGCTTAACTGACTGAGCCACCCAGGCACCCCTGATTCCTTTAACTTATCATTTTCTGCCCTTTCTGACTCTGTTGTGAAGTCTGCTTTAGGTTCCACTATTGAAATATTGTGGCAGCCTGTCTTTTTTCTCCAGTTGCTTTTATAATTTTTCTCTTTATTTTTAATTTTATGATACCTGCCTGTGACTGTATTTTTATTAGTTAGTTGTTGAGGTGAAATGTTAGCCTGCAAACTCATCTCCAATTCTGTTCCTCAAATTCTGTAAAATTTTGTCTTTCTGTTTTTTTACTCTTCCAATTCTCTGTTTGAAATACACATTTGACAATTTTTTTCTAACTCTAGTTTTATATCCCTTAACTGATATCCTAGTTAAATTCCTTTGAGGCATTTTCTGATTCCTCATTTGCTATGTCAAGTCTGGATAGTATTATGTCTTTCTCATTTAAGTCATTATATTTTTCACTTCTTGTTATTTTTCAATTTCTGCGAGTTTTTGTTTAATATTTTCGTGTTTGTTTTCATAGAAATTATTCTTTTATCTCTTTGATGTCCCTACCCAAATTTATTTTGTAATTTTTCTCAAGCTATTCTATAAAATTAATTTCATATAAAGAGAACAGCTTTTCAATCTGTTAGCATTTGGCTGTCTTTCTTACCATAAGATATAGTTATGCCTTTAAAATTTTAGTCTCAGATTGATTTGAAAACTTATTACCTCCTTTACATGTATCCTTCTTATTCTATAAAGTTAGTAGGTACCCCCTCATAGCTCTACTAAGGTCACAGATAAGCCCCACATCTTCCAATGCATTTTGGCATTCCTTCCCTGTGGCGCGTTTGTGGACATGACGAAACCTGTCACTGAGCCATCAGGTGGTTTAGTTCCATTTCTGGTATTTGTAACCCTGTTCTATGAGCATGAGCTCTAAGCAGAATCAACCACAGCTTCTTTTGGCCTCGCTTCATGGTTGGGAGCGGCCCCTACAGCACTCTGCTCCAGGTATGGACCATAGCTTTAATCTCCCATTTTGAGTGGAGACTTTTAGTCCATTTTGCCCATGGGTTCCTGGCCACCACTGCTTTGGTTTGGATCATGACCCACAAGGCTTGTGGCTTCAGCTCTGCTCACTGCTTTGCATTTAAGTTCTATTTCAGTCCGGGGTGATGTTTGTTAGGCTTTCGAGGCCAACTCTCTCTTTTTGGATTTCTCTTTTTATGCTTAATTTATCACTGCTATGTGTTTAAAGCTAGCTGACAGAGGGTACTAGACATCAACTTAATGCCATCTTTATCAAAAATATTCTTCTCTTTTTATAAGTGGAGATCTGAAGCTCAGAAGAGTGAACATTCTGGTCTAAGGCCTTAGAATGGGCTTATCCCAGAGCCTGAGCAGGTACTCAGGTCTCCCAACTCTAAGCCCTGGGACTCTTCACTGTCCCCCCGGGTGCTCAGAAACGGAGCTGAAGGGCAGGTCTCAGCACGGAGCTTCTTGCAGGAATGGGCTGGGGGGCAAAGGCAGCTGCTGGGGAGAATCACCTAATGTGTCCTGGTAAGGTAGAGAAGATGTTTAACAGATTTCATCACCCCCAAATTCATGTCTGACTAAAAACCTTTCTTTCAGCAAGCTGTCACAGCTCGAGTGAGGCACATCACGGTGTGCAATGCCACACGCAGCCAATGACCTTTTCATTCACCTTAACAACCGAAGCTCTAGAAACAGTATTTTCCCTTTGGAGGCAATGTGGCTTCCTTAAAAAGGAGGGATATAAAAGGAAAGTATTGATTTTCAATTTGAAATAGGCAAACATTTAATTGTAGGCTGTACAAATATAATACAGTTGTCAGTTGAAAAATGTCGCTCAGCTTAAGAAGAAAAGTGTTTAATGTGGTATGTGTGTGTAAAGGAAAAAAACAAAAAAGTAAAGCCTGGTTGCTGGAACTATCACCTGATCAGACACCCATTCCTCATAATATTGCACAGCTGTGTGATTAGAGCTGTCTGATTAAACTAATTTACTAGTTAAAATTCTGTAAAGATGGGGTGCCTGGGTGGCTCAGTCGGTTAAGCTAAGCGTCCGACTTTGGCTCAGGTCATGATCTCGTGGTTCATGAGTTCGAGCCCTGATTTGGGCTCTCTGCCGTCAGCATAGAGTCTGCTCTGAATCCTCTGCCCCCTCCTTTTCTGTCACTCCCCCACTCTGTCTCTCTCTCAAAAATAAATAAACATTAAAATAATTTGTTTTAAAAAGTCTGTAAAGATAAAACTATCAAGCAAATTGCTGACTGAAATAAATCAAGATTTTTTAGAGTTAGAAGGTAGATATTTTTCCTCCTTTTGATTACTTTAAAAATTAGCTAAAAAATGGGACATCTGGGTGGCTCAGTCGGTTAAGGGTCTGACTCTTGATTTCAGCTCAGGTCATGATCTCACGGGTCCTGAGTTCAAGCCCCATATCGGGCTCTGCATGGACAGTGCGGAGCCTGCATGGGATTCTCTCTCTCCCTCTCTCTCTGCACCTCCCCTGCTCACTATCTCTCTCTCTCTCTCAAAAAATACATAAATAAACAAACTAAAAAAAAGTAAATACTTCTGGTATCTCTATTCACAGAAAATGCACTGCAGGCTGAAAATGATGTTAGATTCTCTTCATGCTCTGGCTGGACTGCCACAATGCACTGAGACCTTTTATTTCTGCAGCTGTGTGCTTATTGTATGTCCGTGTGGTCACTCTGTCCCTAATTTCTATAATTCAGAGTTCCAAATGAAACCCTACACACTCGGAAAGCTACTTTTACTTGCAAAACATGTATTGGAAGATGATTTAAGTTCCGTGCAGTGCACCCTTCGGGATCTCTCACCAGCCAGCAGTGGTATAAGGGGTATTCAGTCGACCAAATGCCGGAAGGAAGGTGACTGCAAATAAAGGGCAGCCACAAACCTCAACGTGTTGTCATTACTGAGCACAGCTACAGGAAGGGGGTATTTCCCTTGCTATGTTCTAAGATTAACGTGTATAGCAATTGACCGATGTGGATAGGCCAAGTGGGGGGTGTTTAAAGGATCAAGTCAGCGTTTGTCTAATGCTTTGAAGATAAAGGTGAAGATAATGGGCAAATTCCTATTATTGCAAATGATCTAATAATTACTATAATAATTATCCTCATCCAACCATAGACCAACAACAGATATATTTGAGTACACTGAATTTCATAAAGCATTGTGCATCCCTCAGCGGTGGTAGGGCTCATTGTGAGTAATAACGCAGATCAAATAACCATGAGCAGAAAAGCCCCTCTGTTCACTCATCAGGTCTCACACTGAGCTACCTCTCTCACACCTTGCAGTCAAGTACATACAATAGCAAATGCACTTCAGGAGGCTGGAGGGAGGCCAGGGAGGCGAGAGGGCATCCCGCTCCCAGGTTCTCTGGCTCTGCAGTGTCAAACAGTAAGTGAGTATCTCCAATGAACCAGCTAATATCTTTGTGTTGAACTGACAGACTGTTTTGACATTATTGGGCACAGCCAAACAAAAGATGAAAACAAACTGGTAGCCACGTTTCACAGTTCCTGGTTGTAGACACAAAGCAATCAAACACACCTGCAAGAAAGCCTGAACTATGGGCTTTGATCCTGGTGCTATTCAAGGTCCCCACCAAACCTCCCCTCCAGCTAAAGTAACCATGGGATGAGTCCCAGCCTCATAGAGTGAGATTCATGTTTTACCTTTACCCTTTTAAATAGTTGCTTAACTACAGCTGGGATGGTCCACCTCAGTCAGGAAGGTACAAGAGAATGACAGGGGCATTTCTAGGCATAGAACATGCTAGAACTTAGAGACCAGGTCGGCAAGTGGGAAGAAAGGATCAGAAATCAGGAGGCTTGATGCTCTGCATTCAACTTAGTTTCCACATCCCAGAGCTTGGATTTCTCAATGCTTAAAGGTTAAAGAGAGCTTTATGGCAGACAGAGTGCTACTGCCTTCCATGATGGGGAATACATTTTGAAAACCTGATGATGTAGCAATGGACCCAAAAGAGTTTTGAATCAATTCAGAGATAACAAGTCCAGTATGTATTAGGGAGGAAGCTGTTATGTACCCTTAATCACGTTCTCTGCAAGTGGACCCCTTGACATCCTAAGTAGAGAAAGTATCCAGGGCTGGAAGGATGGTGGTCCTGGGGGGCATGTGCCTTTTCTCTGATGTGGCAGGAACGTTCAGGTTTGGCATGCCTCAGCCCTGTCGGAGACACAGGATCCTGCTCTTCCTCTCTGCCTTCAACCTTTCTGGGGCACTCTTACTGGAACACAGGTATGGGCCTTGCTTCGAGCACCTCTCCATCTCCTCCAGGTCATCATTAAATAGTCAAACAAACGAGCAGTGAACTTTCAAAACTAAGTGACTAACAGGTTCTTACAGACACAAGGAAAAGGGAAAACAGTGGTCATTTTTCCAAAGCACTGGAGTTTTAGTCAGACCTGGAATAAAATCTCATCCATGTCATCTAGAACAAGTCACATAGGAACTGGTCACATATAGTTAACATGAAGATAGGATGAGATGATCTTTTAATTTATGAATTTTGCTTTTGGTCTATTGTTTGAGAGGGTCTTTCTATGCCTTTCTATGCATGGATGATGAAGATAGTCTTCTACTTTGTAAGCAGCTTCAAGTTTTTGCTTTTTGTATTTGGGTTTCTTTTTTTGGTGCTATTTAACCAAGGTAATTTTTTTTTCGCCTTTTATGGATAGCTTATTATACTAATACCTTTCATAAAAGAGACTATCTTTCTCTAGTGATTTATAATATTATTTTTGCTATAACACATGTCATCATTAATGTGCAAGTTTGCTTCTGGGGTTTCTCTTCTGTTCATTTGTTAATCCCCTTTTATGTAAATGCATCACTTTTATGATATGTCTAGCTCTAAAGTACAGGTTGATTTCTGGTGGGAGAAATTGTTCCTCCTCCTCATTCTCTTGACTTGCCTCTTCTTCCTCCTCCTCTCTCCTCTAAACGTGATCGACCCTTCTTAGATTTTCGTATTCCCCTCTGCATTTTAGAATTGGTATGAAAGATTCCATCTCATAAAAATCTCGTTGGAATTTTGATATGAACCTCTTTAGTTCACAGATTAATTTGGGGGAGATTTGGTATTTTTTACGAGATGGGGTCTTCCGAAAGTGAGCATTGTATATTCATATATTTATCCTGATTGTCTTTTGGGGCCTTCAGTGAATTTTAAATTATTTCTGTGTAAATATTCTACCCATTTTCTTTGCCAGACTAATTTGCACGATCTTTATTTATTTATTTATTTATTTATTTATTTATTTATTTGTTTGTTTGTTTATTTTTGGGAGAGAGAGAGAGAGAGACAGAGAGAGAGATACAGAGATGGGAGAGTGAATCCCAAGAAGGCTCCACACTCAGTGTGGAGACCAACATGGGGCTCCATCCCATGATTATGAGATCATGACCTGATCTGAATTCAAGAGTTGAATCCCCAACCACCTGTGCCACCCAAGTGCCCCCAGGATCTTTAATGATCACATTCTGATTGGTTACTGTCAGTTTATGGTAAAAACATTGATTTATATTTGCTGATCTTGTGTTCAACACACTTGCTTGTATAAATCAGTATCTCAGCAAGAAACAGATGGAACACTCAGGTTAATTTGAGAAGAGTTTAGTGTGAGGGACTAATTACAGAGGTGTGAGCAGGGTATATAAAATCACCATGGATAATGCAGCTGCCCTGGGCTAGTAATTTTAAGGCTTAATCATCAGCCCTCTATCTGAAGGGTGGCAGGAAGGAGCAATGATTAGAGCAAGACACAGGGAAGTCCCCATAGGAGGTCTGCCTGACAAATGCTGAGCCTTTCATGGAGGGGATCTACTGTTGGGGGAATAATAGCCTGACCTTGCTTTCCTCTGGTAAATCTGCCTTTGCCTTTGCTCTCCCTCTCACCACTGGCCAGGTCCATCTGAAGCTCACAGTAGTGTCACAGGGCACAGAGAGAGTGGGGAAAGATAGAGAAGGGTGTAAAGGTACAAGTGGAACTTTACCCCCGTATTGCTGACTCCTGTTAGTTTTTATAGTTTGTCTGTCAGTCTTCTTATAGTTTCTAGATAGACATCTATGACATCATCAAATATTTTTCTCCATTAATCCTTAAACATATGTGTTTTTCTTAATTTTTTCACTGACTGGGCTCTCCAGTATAATGTGAGCTAAAGATTGTAACAGTGAGTTGGTTTGTCTTGTTCCTGATTTGAATGAGACTACTTCTAACATTTTACCAGTATGTAAGGGATGTGTTTTAGTATGGCTTTCGTTTTACATATTTTTTTTATCAAGTTAAGTTGGGTCCTTTCTGATCCTAGGTAAGTGCTTTCTGTTGTTGTTATTTAAAAAATCATAGATTGTTATATTTTAATAGATACATTTTAATACTACTATTAAACATTTTTTTACTGTGTTAATGTGGTAAATTCCATTTTTATGTTTTTTTTGTGTATGAAAGTTACCTGCAATTCTGTTATATATTCTACCTTGTTATGATACATTTTAAAAAACATATACTCCTGCTTTTGATATGTTAGTACTTTGTTTAGGAGAGTCACACGTATATTCATAAGTCAGATTGCTTATAACTTTCTTAATTATCCTGTTTTCAAACTAAGTTTGTACTAGCCAGATGAAATAAGATATGTATGTCTTCTTTTTTTTATTCTTATAAATTTTGAATAAAATAGGAATTAACTGTTTTTCAAAGGTTTGATAAAACTTTTTGACATGGTATCTTGGTCTGAAGGGTTATATGGCTTTGACTGCCTATGCCATTTGTTTAACGGTTATAAATGAATTTAGGATTTAATATATTTTGAGTCAATTAACACTTTACTATATTTTCAAATGATTGATGCAAAATTCTTCTGAATATACTTTTATATAATGTCATTTGAATTTTATATATAGCTATGGCAAATTTTACACTCCTAATATTATTTGTATCTATGTGCTTTCTTTCTTCTGCTTTTTCCCCTGAGTAACCTTGTCAGAAGTTCTTTCATTCAATCCTTCTGTGCCTCTTTGTACCTTTCTTTCTGACCTTTCAATTGCCTTTCAGTTATCAACCATCTCTATAATTTTATGTTTTACTTTATAAATTTTCCTCTTACCTCTACCTTTGACTTTTCAACATTATTTCTGAATTTACTGCTTTATTTTAAAGGTTAAAACCTATATAATTAGTTTTCAATATTTTTTTCTTTAATATGTTTTTTAAATGCTAATTTATTTTTGAAAGAGAGAGAGACAGTGAGCAGGGGAGGGGTAGAGAGAGACAGAGGATCTGAAGCAGGTTCTGTGCTGACAGCAGAGAGCCTGATGCAGGGCTCAAACTCATGAACCATGAGGATTATGATCTGAGCTGAAATCAGAGACTTAACTAACTGAGCCACCTATGTGCCTCCCATAGTTATTTTTTTCTAATATATGAATGTATAAGACTTCACAGTTTTCTCTGAGAACTTTTTCAATAGAAATAATTATATAACCATGACTACAGCAACAGCTATAATGGCTGATATTTGTAGATATATATTGCTTTTATTGTAATTCAGTTCTAATTGTTTAAATTTCTATTGTGATATTGTTCAGCAATATTGTGCTTTCAGTTTGCCATTTTCTTATCTCTTTTTCCATCTTTCCTGCTTTTATTGGATAGATTATTTTCTTTTTTTTCTATTTCTTCCTCTAGAGGGTTGAAAAATTGTACATTTTACTACTATTCTTTTGGTGGTCACTCTAAAATTTTTTACCATTCACACTTCAGTTAACATATAATCCAATGTTAATCAATATCCTTATCTTTCTTCTGAACATCTTTCTTGTTACTGGTATTTCTTAATTTAATCTACTTTGCATTTAAATTCTAAATACATTATTTTTATTGTTGGTATTTTTTAAATGCTAGTTTTTTAAAAACATTTATTCATTTTTAAGAGACAGAAAGAGACAGAGCGCAAGCAGGGGAGGGACAGAGAGAGAGAGGGAGACACACAATCCAAAGCAGGTTGCAGGCTCTGAGCTGTGAGCACAGAGCCCGATGCGGGGCTCGAACCCATGAACTGTGAGATCATGACCTGAGCCGAAGTCAGACGCCTAACCGACTGAGCCACACAGGTGGACCTGTTGTTGGTATTTTTTAAAGTTAGTGCCAATTTAAATTTATCAGAATAAATAAAAATTTATCAAAATGTTTTGTCCCTTCTCCTCCATTGATTTAATACCAGCTATTTTCAATATGTCGTTTTTCAATATATCAATATATCATGTCAAGTTTACAAGGTTGGTTTCTGGAACAGTGTGCACACTTCATCCTTCTACTTGATATTCCTTTAAAAACCACTTTTATTACACAGAAGGCAGCATGGCAAGTTAGATTAGAAGACAAGGTATATTTGTCTTTCATTTGCTCAATCAATGTCAAACATCAAAAATCCCAACTAACGAGGAAAAAGTCTGTCAGAATTATATTCCATTTAGGAAAGAAATATCATTTTGTTACCAGTGAAGTCCCTATTCCCCCTTCTTTTTCTCAAGGTGTGGCATCACACGTCTGCTGGCAGAAGCCCCAGGATTTAACAGAATGAAGAAGAACGATGTGCAGGTAGTATACACTTTGAGTAAATGTGGTGCTTCTGAACTGTTTGAAACCTTTCCCTGTTGATTCTGGCTGCTGACAGGAGGGTCCTTCACTTCTCAGAGTCAGATCTGATGTGTGAATAAACTGGTGATATACTTGAGGATTTCAGTATTCTTTACATTTAAACCTAATACATCAGCCTGTGTGTGTACACGTGTGTGTGTGTATGTGTGTGTGTGTGTGTGTGTGTGTCTTAGATATCTGTATTTCCCTCACACATTAGGCCATTCGTTAGCTATACCTTGCTTCAGATATGTTGTGCCTCTAATCTGAGGAAAGCAGAAACATTCTGAGGTTTGATTTTTACAATGGGTTTTACTGACACCCCGATATCTGAATAATTTGGAACCTGTTTTGGGCTTGTAATTCAATGCATCTCCAAATCTAAATACATAGGTTGATGGATAGGACTGTGTGTTTAATGCTTGCTATATACATAGAACCTAGCATGGAAAAAAACACTTTGCTTATTGTAGGCAAAATATCTGGCTTAAACTTTCAACTTTTCGTTCGAATCGCCATTTGTTTCTAATTGGCAAAGTTACGTAATAAATACTCTGTCTGCTCTTTAAAAACGGAACCATCGATAGTGCATTTATTATAGATTATGTGACAAACATTGGTCTCTTTTAATAACCCTGACTCATCTTTGCTCCTGCCTTCTTCCTCTCTTTGTATCTGATGGTAGAGTGCTATCCATCCTCCTTTAGACCATGAACTCCTTGGAAACCAGGATTGGTTTTATTCATATTTTTGTTTCTCCTGAAATGGCAGGCAGTAGGGAATGCCATTAATGCTGGTTAAACGAGTGGATGAGTAGACACTGTTGTCCTTGCAGCCCTGGAACTTTGGCTCAGGATGGAGGGGTGATGGAGGATGTGTTTGTGGGATGACTTCCTCCAAGTGATAGCCAGCATCCCACGTGGCCCACTGCAGATGCCTGAGGAAACCTTCCTTCTCATTTTCTCCGGCCTTGCTGGGATTAGCGGAAGAAGAGAAGGGCTGATGGCAACTTTGCATGTTGCGTGAATTTATAGACACATCGTATTACAAACTCATTCTAGTTCTGTGTCTGAACATCACATGCCTCCCTCCCAACCTGATTATACTGCATAAATCTGTGAGTGAAAAAATTTGAATGAGTCTTCACAATTTCTCAGATTCTGAATATTTATTCACCACTGTATTTTATATCAGCCACACTCTTTTCCTTGGCCACGTGTCTACATTTCTGCGCACTTACTGTCTGGACACACTCCTTCTTAATATTTAAACAAAGGCTTAGGCATATGCAGACGCAGTATTAATGGGAGAAAAGTAGGAACCATTTACAACTGGCACTTGTCCAGGAGACAGACACAGTCATGCCAGTGACAAGAGGCATGTCTTCTCTGCTTTAAACTCTGAGTGCATAGTGAAAAGAGGATTGGGGAATGGGCATTGCCCAGGCAGAGAACCAGCTAGGGTGGCAGAACCATTCTCAATCTTGCCTGTGCCATACACCTCATAAACTGATAACTCGGGGTAGAATTTCCCAGCCAGCAACTGGAAAAGAAGTGGGTTTTACAGCAAACTGAGGCGGTCTGACAGCTTCCAGTAAACAGAACGTAGGTCTTCTCTGTAACCTGGATAGGAAGCTGCCGTCTGCCGCCCCACATCTCTTCTGCTAGTGTGTCAGAAGCTGACTCACAGAAAATAATACTGATACAATTAATACATCGGTCACATTTATTGAATGCTAGCCAGGGGCCAGCCACTGTGCTAAGTGCTTCATAAATACGAGCTTCTTTCATCTTCTGAAAAAGTCCACTGTAATTATTTTGATTTCACAGATAATAAAGCTAAAACTCAGAGAGGTTAAGTAATTTTCCTGATGTGTCACAGCTAGTAAGGGGCAGGGCTGGGCCTATGATGAAAGCTTAGTTGTATCTGATGACAATGCCTGCTCTTCTGCTTCCCCACTCCCACTGTAACCCAGACCACTCCTCCCCAGAACACCCTCCACGGATAGTCAGCATAGCTAATACAGCAAAGTAATGGCTTCCTATCTTAGCTGTCTGTGACCCCACCGGGCTACGAACTCCCTGGAGGCGGAAGTCTGTTCATCTCTGTGTCCCCAGTGCCTGGCATGATGTCTGGTGAAAAGCCAGAACAACAGGAGGTGTGTGATGAACAAACCAATAAGTAAATGAAACAAACATTTGGCAAGGAGCTGCTTTGTCAAAGACCCTTTATTCCATCTTTACTGGTAATCTCTGCCTCAGCATGGAAAATCATGTCACATAATAGGATTTAAATTTATTTTTAGATGCAGATGACAGATCAGTTTTCTTGGTCAAGCAGTCAACAAATAAAAGTATTGGCAGAAGGAAATCAAAGTTTCTCTTTGGGAATAGGTGATTCAACAGAAGGCTGCAAGTTCATGGTTAGGATCTTGAAGAACAGTCAAGATCAGTCAGTCAGTCTGTTACGGTCGAGCTCAGAAAGGCTCACCTCTCTCGTGTCTCAGAGCCTACAGTGAACTGATTCAATGCAAAGTGGCAACCACCTCTCAGGGTATAAGGCAGCTGCCGGCCGGCTGGGTTAGGGCTGCTTCCAAACGTAGGCTTCGTTCTGAGACAGTATCAGACAACAGATACAGTCTCTGGGCACTCCCTCAGAAATACAGCTGTTGCTTTTCAGAGCACTTTGCGGGAAAGCTGCACCCTGTGGAATCAACAAGAGGTGTTCTGAGTTTGTAAATGCTGAGCTCAGAGCAAGGAGCAGACAGCCCCAGGCTGGCTCTGTGGAGCTCCAGAGTGAACTGCACACAAGAGGATTTGCACACACCTGAAACCCCAGCCACATTAGTTACGGGTTCTCAGCAGCTCCTCAGAGAGGGGCCACAAGGGACCGAGGTCAGTCTGCGGTGTGTGCTTCACCTGCTGTCATCCATAAAGACCCAGGGTAAACTACCAGGTCCTCACGAGAGAGTGGATCCAGTGACAGCTTTCCCCCACTATCTGAAAGTAGCACGTTTTCACAGGAAAACTTGCTTAGGCTGAAATGGTGTGAGGCAAAGAAGCAATTCTTATTCATTTACACGAAAAAAAATTTTTTTGAGAGTTTCCAGACCCCCAAAATAACCACTCTTAGGTTTTTCTGATACCTTAGGATACGTATTACCACAAAATGCACAAAATAAATCCAGATAAAGCACAGATGCTCACAGACGCACTTTGAAGTGAGGGCAGCTGGACGCTGGGATGCTGCGTGTGCTTCCTGGGACAGCAGCTTGGCGGGGCCGCTCCCGCTGCTCTGCTCCGGGTGCGTCTATACCGCCTCGCCGCAGAATAAAGGCCGAATGTGATGTTCACTTTTCACCTTTTTTTTCATAAAAGCAAAACCCGCCTCAGATTTCGTTCAAATCAGTGCAAAAACAGGCACTAATGTAGGTCTTTTTGTAAAAGCAGAGTGGCGTATCACAACCTTTTGAAACGCAGAGGATACCTGTGTTCTCCACGCAGCCTTGAATTAAAGGGTTGAAAGCTTTTTCCAGATATGCCCTGGATGGAATCCATCACTTCACTGGAGGAGCCGAACCAAGGAGGCAGACCTTTCTGCAGGATGCTGCCTGAATGCCTTACGTGTTGTCAAAGACGTGGGAATAAACAGAGCCTGTTTTTTTGTTTCTCTTCAGATTGCTAAGAGGTCAGGTGTTTTAGGAGGGTAGGGAGCTTGTACAGAAACGATGAACAGGGCTGCAGAGAGAGGCATGCAAAGGTCTAACCCTCCCCAGTCAAGCCATTCATTTCTGTGGGCGCTGTCCTGGGCTGTCCTGGGTGTGCATTTTAGTGATGGATCGCAGATTGCTAGGAAGAGTTTTCCTCAGCTTCTGCACTTAGAATAGGTGCACACGATACCAAATCATAGAAAGTATTTATTTCAGTAGTTTTTAAGGGTACGGAAACACACACACACACACGCACATATGGGGGTCGACTAGGTGATCTGGGAAGTCAGTTCTACACCTGCCCTGTGTGCTGGCTGGTGTCTAAAATTTCCCAGTGAAGCCAGGTAATTTGATCTCTTTCTATAAAGTTAATTTCCTAAAAGGCGTGTAATTTTACAGGGGGAGCCTCCTTTTCTGCTGTGGAATGCTATAGAAGTGCCAATTTCTATGACAGTATTAGTGACGGATAGGCACAGCTTGAGTGTGGGGTAGGTGAAAGGTGTTTAGATCAAATCACTAAGAAAGTGTAGGATTTTAATACAGCAGGGATGGAAATAAGGAAGCTGCTGGTTCTTCCTTCCTGCAGAGTACAGATTTGGTAGTCATTCGTCTCCGCCTTCCTCCTCCTCCAGCCCCTCTACACACACACACACACACACACACACACACACACACGTGCCTGCACACACTGCTGTGCACACTCATGCCCAAGCCTGGTGCAGATATCATTTCCCATGTCCAGCCCAGAGGTTTCCGACAGCTGGATGGGGACACCTGCGTGGCTCTGCTTTGTGTTGGCCACACTCACATGCAGGCAGGCCTGGGAACCATCTGCATAGGTAACCAGCAGCCCAGCTCCTACAGGCACAGAGTAAACCTGGACACAAAGCAGGCATCCTGCCGTACCTGAGAGGGCCTGCTTCATGTCTCTGGTTCTTTCACACAAAGAAACTTATTTACACATTCCCTCTCTTTCTTAATATTCCCGTCTCTGTTTTCATAGCTGAGTCGTTCTGGAAGCTGGAGGGATGAGCTGAGAATGACTCAAAATTCAATGGCTCTGTCATTGATTCCCTCCCCCCCTCCCTCCCCCTCTTCTTTTTCTTTCTTTCTTTCTTTCTTTCTTTCTTTCTTTCTTTTCTCTTCTTTCTTTCTTTTTTGTTTCTTTCTTCCTTCCTCTTTCTTTTTTTTCTTTTTTCCTTCCTTTCTTCCTCTTTTCTTTTCTTTCCTTCCTTCCTTCCTTCCTCTTTCTTTTCTTTTCTCTTTTCTTTTCTTTTCCCCTTCCTTCCTCCCTTCCTTCCTCTTTCAGAAATTGCGGTGTGCCAGTCTGTTTTGAGACAAACCCGCACAGAACTCCAGAGCTGAACTTGAGGACCTCAGAGTCCAGTGGGAGAGACAAATGTTGCCTCATAATTGCAGTCCGGTGTGGCAAGAACTCTTAGATGAATGCATGGGAAGGGCTTTTCAGGCACAAAAGAGAAAGCTACAAACTTCCTCTGTCAGAGTTTGGTAATAGTTTACAGAAGATATCGTTTCTGAGTTGGGCATTGAAGAATGCTTAGGAGTGTGCTGACTGGACAAGTGGAAAAAGGTATAAAGTCACAAGTGAGAAATCCCAATGTTCTTAGAAATGGGAATAAAAAGCAAGAGTAAATGATTCCACAGTAGAACTAAAAACCAGTAATGGAAAGATATCAGGAGAAGATCCACAAATGTTTGGAAATTAAATAACAAATGTATAAAAAACTTGTAAATCAAAAAAGCAAGTAAAAGCAGGAAAGGAAGAATTTTGAGCAGAATCAAAAAACATATATACAACACATTAAAATTTGCAGGGGGCTCTGTGAGTGGTATTGGGGGAGAACTTAGAATGTTAAGTATCTATATCAAAGAGAAGAGTGGTCTTCAGTGAATAAGCTTAGTTTCTACCCTAAAAAACTAAAACAAGAGAAGAAATTGAACACAAGTGAGTAAAACAAAGGAAATAGTAAAGATCAGAACAGAAGCCTCATATTATTAATATCAGAAAAGCAATGGGGAAAATCAGTGAGAGCAAAACCTGCCTCCTTAAGAGGAATGAGAAAAGCAATAACTTCCACTCTGACTGGTGAGGGAGAAAAAAGGAGAAGACGCAAATTATAAATATAAGGAACGAGAAAGGTGGCATTCACTACAGATTCTGCAGATATTAAAAGATAACTAGGGAAGAATACGAACAGGTTTATGACGATAAAGACACAAACCACCAAACCTCACTCAAGAAAGATTAGCTAAATGGCTGTGTGTCTATTTTAAAAATTGAATTTATACTTAGAAACCCTCCCTCAAAGAAATCTCCAGGACAAGTTTGTTTCACTAGTGAATTCCATCAAACACTTAAAGAAATATTACAAATTCTGCACATACTGTTCCAGAAAATTGAAAAGGGAGAATACTACCAAGCTCATTCTCAGAGGCCAGCATTACCTTACTATCACAGCTAGACAGAGATATGTCAAGAAAATCACCAACAGTCACTTTCATGGACATATTGTAAAAATTCTACACAAAAATTTAGTGGATTGAATACTGTTATGCCCAGAATTCGTGATCCCCAAAGACCACTAGGGAGCCGAGTCCGATGCAAAAGCAAAAGAACCTTTATTCGAGCTAGCTCGAGCTCAATCCCCTACCTGCACCGACGCACCGACGCAGCGGTGAGATACCAGGGAGAGAGAGCGAGTTTAAAAGCACAAAGGTTTTATAGGGGTCTAGGGGCAGTTGGTGAGGTAATGGCTGTGGCCTCAGCCGATTGGCTGGGGAAGCTTCTAGCCAGTGTAAGGCATTAAATGTAGAATATTCGCTATCCTCTACAAAAAAGCTAGTGGAACTAACTGAACTTACTAAGTTTGCAGGAGAAAACATTGGCATCCAAAGACCAATATATATTGGATATATATATATCCAAAGACCAATATATATTTCTATATATAAGCAGCAAACAACCCGAAATTTAAAGAAAAAAAAATGCCATTCATGAGAGCATATAGATACGAAATGCACGGAGATACATCTGACAAAAGATGTGCAGGACCTACACCCTGAAAACTACAAAACGTTGCTGAAACTGAAGATCTGAATGGATGATGAGGAATGTCTGTTGATGTGTCAGGAGATTCAGTATTGTTAAGATGTCAACTATCCCTAAATTCATCTACTGATTTAATGCAATCTCAGTAGAAACATCAGAAGGGGCACGTGGGTGGCCCAGTCTGTTGACCGTCCAACTCTTGATTTCGTGTCAGGTCATGACCCCAGGGTCGTGGAATTGAGCCCAGTGTCTGGCTCTGTGCTGAGCATGGAGACTGCTTAAAATTCTTTCTCTCTGCCTCTGCCCCTCTCCCCACCACCTGCTTGTGCTCTCTCTCCCTCTAAATAAAAAACAAACAAAAAACAATAAAAAGAAACATCAGAAGCTGTTTTTGTAGAAACTCACAAGCTGATCCTGAAAATTTTTGTGGTAATGCAAAGGACTTCAAGTAGCCAAAATAAGTTTTTAAAAAAGAAGAGTAAGTTTGACAGAGAGAGAATTTGTGTAGAAAAATTATGATGGTATTTGTTAATACCAGACCATGGAGAGTCTTGAATTATATTTTAATCATTTAAAAATAATGAATCCACACAAAAACTTGCGCAGAAATGTTTATAGCAACTTTGTTCATAATGACTAAAACTTGGAAACAATCAATGTCCTTCAGTTCATGAGAGGATAAATAATCCAAAGTATATTCAGACAACTAAATACTGTTTAATGATAAAAACAAATTAGCTATCAAGTCATTAAAACACAGGGAAGAAGGTTAAATGTTTATTATTAAGTGGAAGAAGCCACTCTGAAAAGACTATACCCTGTATGATCCTAACTCTATGACGTTCTGGAAAAGAAACTCTACAGGTAGTGAAAAGATCAGTGTTTGCCAAGGGTTTTGGGTGGGGCAGACAGGAATGAATTTAATCGGTGGAGCACAGGCTATTTTTAGGGCAGTGCAACTACTCTCTGGGATACTTTAAGGTGGACACTGACATTATGTGTTTACCAAAACCAGTGGAAATGTACAACACAAGGAGTGAGCCCGAATGTAAACTTTAGTTAATAACAATGTATCAATATTGGTTCATAATTGTAACAAAGGTACCACACCAATGCAAGATGTTAATGGAGGAAACTGGGTCTCCAAAAAGAGGGTATATGGGTATATGGGAGCTCTTTGTACTTTCTTTTTTTTTAATTTAATTTTAATTTTTAAGTTTATTTATTTTGAAAGAGGCAGAGAAAGTGCAAGCAGGGGAGGGGCGGAGAGAGAGGGGGACAGAGAATCCCAACCAGGCTCCGTGCTGCCAGCCAGAGCCCAGTGTGGGCTCGAACCCAAGAAACCGTGAGATCTGAGCCAAAACCAAGAATCAGACACTTAACTGACTGAGCCACCTGATTTTGTACTTTCTTCTCAATTTTTCTGTCAACGTGGAACTTCTTTAAAATATATACATATATTTTAAAGTTTTATTTTTAAATAAAAAAAATATATATATATTTTTTAACTTAAGGAATCTTCAGCACCGTAGTTATTCTACTCAGAGCTGTAGGAAATTCAGGTTTTGCGGGAAGGGCTGGAAGGGAAAACCAAAAGGAGGCACATGAGTTAGGAGGTCACTGCAGGAGTCCTGGGGGGCGGGGTGGGGGGGGGGGGAAGGCAGTCAGGGCCTGGGTCAGGTGGTGGCAGCCGGAGTGGGAAGCAGAATAACGTGAAAAGGCTCTGGAGAAAGACTCCCAGGAGCCTGCTGACGGCTTAGCTGTGGCACTGAAGAGAGAAGTCAGCGCACGCTGTGTGGGAAAGAACAGTGGATTAGGTTTGAGAGACTTCTGATCCAGTCTTGGCTCTGACTCCGACATGTAGTATGAGCCCTGGCAAGTGACTTGGTGTTGCTGGATCCTGATAACTGCAGGAATGCCCAGGAGGCATTACTGTGATGTCGAGACTCACGATGAAACTGCCTAGAAGTGTGCTGTCCAAAACATTAGCCATTAAACTCATGCGGCTATTATATACTAGAAGTGCGGCTGGTTGGAATTGAGATGTGCTGCGTGTGTGAAACTAAGTGCAAAAAAGACTCAGAGAAAGCAAAATACCTCATTAATAATTTTTACACTGATTACATTATTTGAATTTCACCTGTTTTCATTTTAGATTTTTCCTGTGGCTACTAGAAAATTTAAATCAATTTTATTTTATTTTATTTTATTTTATTTTATTTTATTTTATTTTATTTTATTTTCTTATTTTATAAAGAGAGAGTGTGAGCAGGAGAGAGAAGCAGAGGGAGAGAAAGAGATAATCTTAAGCAGGCTTTACGATCAACCCAGAGCCTGATATGAGGCTCAGTCCCAGGAACCTGGGATCAAGACTTGAGCCGAAATCAAGAGTTGGATGCTCAACTGACTGAGCCACCCAGGTGCCCCATAAAACTTAGAACTACATGTTTGGATCACCTGATTTATCTGTTGGGTGGCACTGGTCTTGAGCTTCACCAGATGCTTTCTGTCCAGAGCCATCTAAACTTGGCCTGGAGGATGTCCCGGTTCTCAAAGCCGTGCCCCACTCTAGGATGTGAGTAGCGGAGCGAGGCAGAGGAGTCAGGCAAGATTCCTGGGGTGACCTTGACACAACCTGGGTTTCTCTAGGAGTCACTTTACCTCCTACTTGAGAGGGTAACGTGGGAGGATCCATCCAAACAATATCCAACCTAGAGTTCACCTCCTTATATCATCTCCTTGGGAATTAGGAATTCGACATATGAATTTGGGGGAGGAGGGCACACTCACACCACAGCAGACAGGATGTATGGCAACCTGACACGATGTCTGAATGAATTACTAAATGACTGTAGAAATGACCATATTCTAAAATGTATTTGTCCCTTTGACTATATGAGGATAGAGCGGATGAGTGAATTTATAAAGCCAGTCCCAGAGGACACCTATCTACTGTCTACAGCAAGTGAGCAGCGGCCTAGGGCCAGACCCAGGCCTCTGGGTTCCTCCCATGGCCTCCCTGCAGGTGGGACCATGCATGCTTAGCTCCATCAGCCTGCCTGTCCTGCACTAGTTTCATTTGGCATGACTGCTCCCCCCTAGTCGTTGTCATTTACTACCATAACATATCAGTTGACACCATTAAACCAACCAAATACCCTATAAACTTGGTATTCAAAGTGTGTGTGTGAGGACCGGTGGCCTCGTGTCACCTGAGAAGCTCAAGCTTCACCCCGAATTCACAAATCAGGATTTGAATTTTACAAGATTCCCCGGTAATTTATATACAACTTGGAAGCACTGCCCTCTAACACCCTTCACTGGGCTGCTTCTTCGTCACGGCCTTTCTGGTCTCCAAAATTCAGCTTCTTCTGTCTCAAATTACATTCCTACATCTGGTCTTCAAACTGCTTTTTTGCTTTTTTTGCTTTTTTTTTTTCCCATCTGAGAGATGGCTTTTCCTGGCCCGCTGCTAACAAATGCTGCTTTACTACCTGGAGATGAGCCTTGCAAGGCCGTGTGCATTCACAGGGAGAAGAACAGGAAATAGTGTAAACTTCTTTGTCCACTTAATTTCACACAGGGCACATGTGGCTTCTTTTTATTTTCCTAGAGATACCAGTTCCTAATTTCCTAAAGTTGTAAGTTGCTAAACAGTAGTTGCCAATCTTCTTAAAGTTGGACATGGTAGATCAAGATGATAGTTTTGATTTTTGATGTTACGAAAGTACCTTCCCAAATGCTATAAATGCTAATATTTATGACAGTAGGCCATTTACAAAATACCTTTATGGATCCCTTGGATGAGCTATTTACTCAGCAACCTCTTGTAACCCAGAAGACAGGATAGGAAATCTCTGTCCACTGCCACCCCCAGACCCCTGCACAGCCAAGTGCAACCTACTACAGGGTGAGGTGCCCTGATCTACACACTGGGAAAAATGGGAAAGTGGTAAAAACAAACAAACCTAGCAGATAATTAAGGTGGTCTTGGCTGGGGATTTCAGCTTGTAATGTGACATTGTTACAATAAACAGATGGGGATGAAGAGGGGCTTGATTGACCTTTTATAGTTTCCAAATGTTCATGAACCGTTCTCTAGTTGTAAAGAACTTGTGCCTTTTCAAACTCTCCAGTTTGAAGTTTAAAGTTTCTTTAGAATTATCTACCTTATGGTGAAAGAATTCGGGTTTCAGACTAAGAGATTCAAATGCTGGCTTCAGCATGTACTAGTCCTGTGAATTTGGATAACTCCGTTTCCTCATATGTAAAATGTGGGACTTCATAACTAATATGTAGAATAGTCTATTTGGAGAACGTGAATGCAAACTGTCCAGCACACAGTCGGGAATCAATAACTGGTAGTTTTCCTTACCTAGCTTCCAGGAGAAGGCTTAGCAGAGTAAACATGCAAAGAGTATTTGTTGAATTCACTCTCTCCCTGAACTCATCTTCATATGCTGAGGGACAGATACAGTAATATCTGGGGTAAAGGTCTTCTCTTGATAACTTGATTTAGGAGTTAATTTCTATAATAAGCAGCCCCCAGGTTAAAATCTCAGGAATACTGGGGCGCCTGGGTGGCTCAGTCGGTTAAGCGGCCGACTTCGGCTCGGGTCATGATCTCGCGGTCCGTGAGTTCAAGCCCCGCGTCGGGCTCTGTGCCGACAGCTCAGAGCCTGGAGCCTGTTTCGGATTCTGTGTCTCCCTCTCTCTGACCCTCCCCGTTCATGCTCTGTCTCTCTCTGTCTCAAAAATAAATAAGCGTTAAAAAAAAATTTAAAAAAAAAATCTCAGGAATACAATGAGTCAAATAGGCATCCATGTACATTCTTGAAACAGCCACAATGTTTCTCTGAGATGATTTCTGGTTCCAACCTAAAACTCCAGAAGAGAAGCATATTTGTTTCCTTCCCATGGAGGCAGTAGCTGTTAGCCCAGGTCACATATTTTTACTTTATCAGGGTTTGGGGGAAAGGGTCTCTGACCTCGGCCTGGGGCGAGTCAGACATTTATCTGCGCGGGACATTTGCACGTTAGGTGCTCGTATTCCAGCTGAGTTGTTGCATGACTGAAGAGCTAGTGTGCTGTGGCACTTAGAAGGTGGATATAACGTACGTGAGAGGGTTTCGGATAAAGTGTTGTAGGCAGGTTAGCGTAGGGATGAGGGGACAGAGCTCAAAACAGGATGTCATACCTTAACCAACAGGAAGGCTGTGGTCAGCCTATAACATGTCAGGGACCTAACTAAAGACGTAGTAAGCCAGGCTCCTTTTTTGAGATCCAAGCATGCATGCGCTTATGGCCTTGAATGATCTAGAATTACCCCTCCACCTGGAGTGCTAGAAGGAGCTTAGTCTATTCTGTGTATATTCAGGGTATACTCATGGAAAATGCTAGGATGCATACTCCAGACAACTAGAAGGAAGCATGCATGAGGTCCCCAGAGCCCCTTCTTATTAAAGAAGAAAATCCCTACCCCTTCCATGAATCTTCTACCCTTTCCCGTAACCTTCCTGTAAGCAGACAAGACCCACACCTCTTGGGGGGCTCTCTCTTAGAGTCTGCCTGCACTCCGGTCTTGAGTGTAAACTTTTGCTTTCAGTAAACTTATTGTTGCTTTCACAGGCCTGGTTTGTCTGTGAATTCTTTCTCAGGCAAAGCCAAGAACCTGGGTCGCTGGTCCTTAGTCAAGGTCTCATTCTCATCCCTCCGGAGACCTCCTCGAAACTTACATGGTAACGAAAGGACCAGAAAAGCAATATAGCCTACCTGCCCTTGATCATGAGTGATGACTTTGAGTACACACTTAATATTTATTTTATGTGCTCACATATTCTGTTAATGAAATATTCTGTAACCTCATTCAAATAGTGCTCACAGTTAAGGTTTAGGACACTGATATATTTTAGGTTCCCTCTGTGGTAAAGACATTTTTTAAAAACTTTATTCATTTATTTTGAGAGGGAGGGAGGGTGGGGGAGAGAGAGAGAACATGCATGAGTAGGAAAGGGGCAGAGAGAGGAGAAAGAGAGAGAGAGAATACCAAGTGGGATCTGCACTGAGAGTGCAAGCCCCACGTGAGGCTTGAACCCACAAACCACGAGATCATGACCTGAGCCTGAAATCAAGAGTGATGCTTAATAGACTGTCACCCAGGTGCCTGGTAAAGGCAGTCTGTGAAGGTAACCTTCATGGTTGAATGTAAGTGGGCTTTGAGCACGAAAGAGAGACATGCTAAAAATCCTTGACCTAGTTCTTACAAGTGGCACTAAAAATGAGGCTCACAATTGAAAAATATATATTTCTAAACTGGTGATAATCTCTACTTACCTTACTCTACAATGATAAAATGGAAACATTATTCAAACCCCTGATTTTTTCTCAAGGAACTACTTGTCAGATTGTTAATTTTTTTTCTTTATTCAGTGCTTTATAATGGACACTTATTTTTTTCTCCTTGGGTAGTTCTACTCTGCTCCTTGAAAAGATGAGTGATATTAGAAAATTATAAAATATGTTTTTCACAGCTGTTTTTGTATGATCAAAGAGCAGTTTCTTCAAGGGTGCCTGGGTGGCTTAGTCAGTTAAGCGTTCGACTTCGGCTCAGGTCAAGGTCTCATGGTTCATGAGTTCAAGCCCCATATCGGGCTCTGTGCTCAGAGCCTGGAGGCTGCTTTGGACTCTGTGTCTCCCTCTCTTTCTGCCCCTTCCCCACTCGTGATCTGTGACTGTCTCTCTCAAAAATAAAATAAACATTAAAAAAAAAAGATTCTCTTGAGTATCAACTACCACTGTTCAGATTTGGTGATGGGTGTGACAGTGAACTCTCAGGAGCACATCTACTCCTGCCAGGTGAGAGATAGAGACGCCTGAGGGGGCTCAGGTGAGAAAGGACAATAACCTATGACTAAGCACTGATTAGTTCTACTATTTGAAAAATTAGTATCTCGGGGTTTGGTTTGTTCGTTTTCTAATCTGAGAGAAATCTGCTTTCTAGCTCTGACTTCTAAGTAAGAGGTAACTTTGTAAATTCGATTCCAATAAGCTTAGGTCTGAATCATCACAGTGAAAGCATTGGGTCATGCAGCTTCATGAAACTTGCATCCTTGTTCGTATTTCTAAGACAGGGGTCTTTTTAAAAGACAGGGGTCTTATTTATAGAAGGAGCTTAGTCTATTCTGTGTATATTCAGGGTATACTCATGGAAAATGCTAGGATGCATACTCCAGGCAACTAGAAGGAAGCATGCATGAGGTCCCCAGAGCCCCTTCTTATTAAAGAAGAAAATCGCTACCCCTTCCATGAATCTTCCACCCTTTCCCGTAACCTTCCTATAAGCAGACAAGACCCAAACCTCTTGGTTTGGGACAAGACCCAAACCTTTAAAACCTGCCTATAACACTTTATCTGAAACCCTCTCACGTATGCTATATCCACCTTCTAAGTGCCACAGCACACTAGCTCTTCGGTCATGTAACAACTCAGCTGGAATACGAGCACCTAACGTGCAAATGTCCCGTGCAGATAAATGTCTGACTCGCCCCAGGCCGACGTCAGAGACCCTTTCCCCCAAACCCTAATAAAGTAAAAGATAAAGTAAAAGACCCCTCTTGGTGTCCTTAAAAGATAGGACAGATTTAAAAGACAGAGGTCTTTTTTCAATGTTAATTACACCATCATCATTCTGTAGGTGAGGCCTGGGGTGACAGAGTTCCACAAAAATTTTCCATATGTGTATATCATAAATGTTCAGCAGCTAATTGAGACACGTATCCATGCAGATAGGGACACTGATGACATTGCTCTCTGCTTGCTCCAGGCAATCATAGATAGTAGTCATACAATTAATAATCTTCAGGATGTCATCAGCTGGTCATTTTGCATATGCTGTGCTAGTCCAATGTGTCACATGCAGCTCACAAGCTCAGGTGAGCTCTGTGAGCCCCGAGCTGTACCTCCAGGTCCCTCACAATGTCCATCTCACCTGGGTGCTCCTCCTACCTCCCCGCCCCCTGTTCCTTTACTTCTATATCCCTTAAAAAGCGTATCCAGTAAAACCTTGGTTTGCGAGCATAATTCATTCTGGAAACATGCTTGTAATCCAAAGCACTTGTATATCAAAGCGAATCTCAAGAACCATTGGCTCAGTTGTGATCATGTGACATTCGGCATCACGTACTACTCGTATTGCAAGACATTGCTCATTTATCAGGTTAAAATTTATTAGAAATGTTTGCTCGTCTTGTGGAACATTCACAGATGTTACTCACAATGCAAGGTGTGTTTTTTGTTGTTGCACAGTTATAAAATATGTATCATGTGTTATGTAATCTTCTGAGACTTACTTTTCACTCAATTATATATTGCTATGATTTATTCATATCATTGCATATAGATATAGTTCATTCTTGTTAACAGCTATAAAATATTCCCTTGTGTAAATATACCATAGTTTATTTATCCATTGGACTGTTAAAGAGCCCTGTAACGTTTCCCATTTTCAGTCTTATAAATAGTGCTGTTAATGAACATTCTTATACATGTGTCCAGCACATATTTAAAAGTAACTCATACGCACACGCACACACACACACACACACACACACACACACACACGCTCACATACCCAGGAATAGAACTGCTTCATAGTAAGGGGTTTTAATGTTAGGTCTTACAAGATAATGACAACTTGTCTTCCAAATTGGCTGTAGCCATCAGCAATATGAAATGGATTCTGTTGATCACATTCTCTCAAATACTTGACATTGATTTTTGTCATTGGCTCCAAAATGTTATTGTGATCTTGATGCATTTTCCTCATCCCTAATCAAATCAAATGTCTTTTCACATATTTATTGGTCACATATAACTCCTATTCTATGATATACGTATTCATGTCTTTTGTCTTGTTTATTGGGGGATTTTTTGGATAGAAGTTCTATATTTAGTGCTTCTGCTAACATCAGTTACTTGTGTTACAATATATTCTCCCAGTTTATATTTCAGTGTTTTACTTTTTTAAATGTTTGTTTGTTTGTTTGTTTGTTTATTTTGAGAGAGAGTGTGTGTGCACAAGTTGGGGAGGGGCTAAGAGAAAGAGAGAGAGCATTCCAAGCAGGCTCCACACTGTCAGTGCAGAGCCCAATGTGGGGCTCAGTCCCACAAACCATGAGATCATGACCTGAGCCAAAATTAAGAGTTGGTTGTTTAACCAACTGAGACACCCCAGCACTGCTAACATTTTCCTCTTTTAAAAAGTGTTTTGTCATAAACAGACATTTTAATTTTAATATAAATAAATTTATCAATTTTTTGTTATTAGCTCCTTTAACATTTTAAGAATTCCTTCCTACTCAAAGTTAGACGGATAGTTTTGATGTTATGCCAAGTATATTAACTAATGTGTTAATTCATTAATTACCATGTTATACATGTGAGCCATTGAAAATGTGTAAGACCCTGTCCTCAAGAAGCTCTCATCCCAGTGGAGAAATAGATCCATGAACAGATAATTATGTAGAAAGTGGTAAGCGCTGTTGTATCATGTAGTCCACTTGGGTAGAATCTACCCCCTTAAGGGAAGATTCTGTAGGTAACTTAATGTAGTTTTGTTCACATCTGCCCCCCAAACTTGACTGAAGCAGGTGGGAGCATCTAGTCTACTCATTTATGTGTAAAAATGCTTCAATGCCATAGAAGAATTTGTTAAGAATGAGTCTTGTACAGCTGATTATAAGACACATTTTATGTGTCTGTTTTTGTGTGAGTTTGAAAATAACTTCACCCTTCTACCCCAGCTAAGATTATAGTGTGAGCATTTGAATTATAAAACTACAACTGGTGATGACCCAAATTGGACCATCTTTGGTATGTGCTGTTTGTTCTCATTCCAGTGAACTGTGTGTTTGATTCGATGTCTACTTCTTGCCTCGTCTTGGGACACTTATGACCAGTCACACCGAATCCTCAGCTTTTGCCAATGCACTTCATCAAAGTGTGATTTCTGAGTATGTAGCCATTGATATCCATGGGTGGGTTTCATTTCATCAAGTATGCTCTGTAAAATGCAAGCTGCCTTCTTTCTTAGTAAAATGACTGTGATGCTGTATCTTTTCTCCTCCCTAATTTCAGAATTCTCCAAATTGTTTGAGTGCTCTCTGGTGCTTTCTACAGATTGATCTCATATGTTATGTCTGAGGGGAGGAGAATGCTTAACATCACCTCTAGTAGGATGGTACATTTCTTGCTTTATTTTTTTAATTTTTTAATTTTTTATACATTTTTTATATTTTTATATTTTTATTATTTTTTTAATATGAAACTTATTGTCAAATTGGTTTCCATACAGCACCCAGCGCTCATCCCAACTGGTGCCCTCCTCAGTGCCCATCACCCACCCTCCCCTCCCTCACACTCCCCATCAACCCTCAGTTTATTCTCAGTTTTTAAGAGTCTCTTATGGTTTGCCTCCTTCCCTCTCTGTAACTTTTTTTTCCCTTTCCCCTCCCCCATGGTCTTCTGTTAAGTTTCTCAGGATCCACATAAGAGTGAAAACATATGGTATCTGTCTTTCTCTGTATGACTTATTTCACTTAGCATAACACTCTCCAGTTCTTTCCGCTTTGCTACAAAAGGCCAGATTTCACTCTTTCTCATTGCCAAGTAGTATTCCATTGTATATATAAACCACAACTTCTTTATCCATTCGTCAGGTGATGGACATTTAGGCTCTTTCCATAATTTGGCTCTTGTTGAAAGTGCTGCTGTAAACATTGGGGTACAAGTGCCCCTATGCATCAGCATTCCTGTATCCCTTGGGTAAATTCCTAGCAGTACTATTGCTGAGTGCTAGGGTAGATCTATTTTTAATTTTTTGAGGAACCTCCACACTGTTTTCCAGAGCGGCCCCACCAGTTTGCATTCCCACCAACAGTGCAAGACGGTTCCGTTTCTCCACATCCTCTCTAGCATCTATAGTCTCCTGATTTGTTCATTTTAGCCACTCTGACTGGCATGAGGTGGTATCTCAGTGTGGTTTTGATTTGTATTTCCCTGATGAGGAGCGATGTTGAGCATCTCTTCATGTGCCTGTTGACCATCTGGATGTCTTCTTTAGAGGAGTGTCTATTTATGTCTTCTCCCCATTTCTTCACTGGATTATTTGTTTTTTGGGTGTGGAGTTTGGTGAGTTTTTATAGATTTTGGATACTAGCCCTTTGTCCGATATGTCATTTGCAAATATCTTTTCCCATTCCGTCGGTTACCTTTTAGTTTTGTTGATTGTTTCCTTTGCAGTGCAGAAGCCTTTTTATCTTCATGAGGTCACAATGGTTCACTTTTGCTTTTAATTCCCTTGGCTTTGGAGATGTGTCAAGTAAGAAATTGCTGCGGCTGAGGTCAGGTTTTTTCCTGCTTTCTCCTCCAGGGTTTTGATGGTTTCCTGTCTCACATTCAGGTCCTTTATCCATTTTGAGTTTATTTTTGTGAATGGGGTAAGAAAGTGGTCCAGTTTCATTCTTCTGCATGTTGCTGTCCAGTTCTCCCAGCACCATTTGTTAAAGAGACTGTCTTTTTTCCATTGGATATTCTTTCCTGCTTTGTCAAAGATTAGTTGGCCATACTTTTGTACGTTCAATTCTGGACTCTCTATTCTATTCCATGATCTATGTGTCTGTTCATTTTTGCTTTTAATTCCCTTGCCTTTGGAGAAGTGTCAAGTAAGAAATTGCTGCGGCTGAGGTCAGATCCCATTCACAATTGCACCAAGAATCATAAAATACCTAGGAATGAACCTGACCAAAGATGTAAAAGATCCGTATGCTGAAAACTATAGAAAGATTATGAAGGAAATTGAAGAAGATACAAATGGAAAAACATTCCATGCTCATGGATTGGAAGAATAAATATTGTTAAAATGTCAATTCTACCCAAAGCAATCTACACATTCAATCCAATCCCAATCAAAATTGCACCAGCATTCTTCTTGAAGCTAGAACAAGCAATCCTAAAATTTGTATGGAACCACAAAAGACCCCGAATAGCCAAAGTAATGTTAAAGAAGAAAACCAAAGCGGGAGGCATCACAATCCCAGCCTTTAGCCTCTACTACAAAGCTGTAATCATCAAGACAGCATGGTATTGGCACAAAAACAGACACATAGACCAATGGAATAGAATAGAGACTCCAAAATTGGACGTACAAAAGTGTGGCCAACTAATCTTTGACAAAGCAGGAAAGAATATCCAATGGAAAAAAGACAGTCTCTTTAACAAATGGTGCTGGGAGAACTGGACAGCAACATGCAGAAGAATGAAACTAGACCACTTTCTAACACCAATCATAAAGAGAAACTCAAAATGGATGAAGGACCTGAATGTGAGACAGGAAACTATCAAAACCCTAGAGGAGAAAGCAGGAAAAAACCCATTTCTTGCTTTAAATTGGATCTGAAAATTGATGCCCATGCACAGGAAAAAATACACATGATGGTACAACTTTGAAATATCATTAAACTTCCTCTAGCTAGCAAAATCTCTAGCATTATATGCCACCATATCATGTCTGAATATCCTTTGTATGATACTGGGAGAGGGGTAAGAACAGGTTAGATGGAACAAGGGGAAGTCTTGCCTAACCCACATAAGGTAGTCAGAGAAAGTGTTTGGGAAGGTATGAATTTTAAAGGATCAGTAAGAAGTATCTTGATGAAGAAGAGGAAGATAATACAACCCAGGGCAACTATGGTAGAAAAGACTCTGGAATTTTAAAAATGGCTCATTTCTCTTTGTGGCTCAGAAAATATTGATATCCTCACTCAAATAAAATCCTTGGTATAGCATATTAGCTCCTTTGTATGTATGGGGATCCTGCCACCATCACCATCACCACTGGAAACCACGGTGGGGGTAAGCATATGTAAGTATGATTTCATATACAGTCATTCAATGTGACATTTATATCAAAATAGATCATTTAACACAAGGGACAAAGGGCAAAACTTAGCCACAAATTGTGTGCCAAGAGGGTGGTTTTCCAAAAAAATTCCCAAAGGTCTCTTTCCTTACCAAGGGCAAAGTGTTCAAATGCAGGATCTTGCCACATGTTTCCATTCGAGCAGATGGCAAAAAGGTTTGTCTGCAATGTGGAACTTGTTAAGGGGGGAAGTCCTTCCTGATAGAGATCAAGAAGTCTGCTTAAATTTGCTTAGTGGTGGAATGGTTTGTAATCCATTCATGCTTGTGAGTATAATGCCTTTATAATTACTTGTAAGTAGATTGAGAGCCTCCAGAATCAACTCCAGGGAAAAGGCTGTTTATCTGATGCTTAGATGTCAGCTGAACACTCCAGACAATATAGCCATTCCTTATCCATGCCATTGAATTACATTTTACACATACATCATCTTAATTTTGCTGCTTTGATTGAAAATATTATTTTGCCTGTCTATGGGAGAGGGGTCAAGGACCATAAAAGGTTACCTTTGAGAAATAGCTCGATGGTCTTTATGGACAATAACATCAAGGCCAACCACCACTAAAATATGAACACCATCACCACCATCCCAGGTACTATGTTGTATAGATGAGGATGCACTAGGTTTTGCTATGGTAACAAACAATCCCAAATCTCGGTGGTTTAAGACAAGAAAATTTTCTCTCTCATACAAAGTTCACCGTGCAGAATTTTCCAAGGCAGCTGTCCTCCATGTGTTGGCTCAACATTCTAGGGTACTTGAATCTTACGGCACTTCCATATCAACACACACTTCCATTCTCTCTTGGGCAGGATGAGAACTGGATGGTCCCATACTGACAATTAAGTGCACATAACTCTTTCTGTCCATAACCCATTGGTAAGAACTAGTCATAAGACCCCATCCAGAGGCAGGCTGGGTTGGGAACTTTAATTCTCCACTGTGTCAAGAAGAGGAAGAAATTAAAGAAGAACATTCACAGTCTACTTTAATGTGAATTTTTTCAAATTTGCAAAGCATCCTTATGGAGCAAGAATTAACGTTCTCCTTTTAAATATAAGAGGTAATACAGGATAAGTGCCTGGGAGCATGGATTTGCAGTCAGCCTTGGATCCCCCAACACATAATCCATGGGGTCTCAAGCAAAATATAATCTGTTTCATTTTCCTTTTTACTTTTTTGATAAATTGGGATGAGATTGGCTACCTTATAGAGATGTGTTGAGGTTGAAATGCAGTAAACAAAATGGATTGCATGGTTTGTACATGTGCTGATCTACATGTGTATTAAGCTAAACATGAGTTCACACTGACCTCTCCAATTCTAATCCATTACTAAGTGGATCATTGCAGACTTCCCTTGCTTATCTGTAGCCTCCAACTCCAACAGTGGGAAATATGGTTCCCACCACTATCATCTATTACTTCATTGTTCAATTCCAGTATAGATGTATAGTGGTTTCAGAATTGTTAACCCATACCACTATGGGCTTTGTCAGCTAGCATACAGTGCTCATGTGCAGTTCTTTTTATTCTAGTCTTACAGATGCCACTTATTTCCAAAGTTACTGAGGTCAGGCCCTTTTTCTCCTGCTCTCTTCATTCAGGGAAGTAAAGTGACTGCTCTTGTCAGTCTATGTTCTGTCCTAGTACTACTCCCCCCGTAACAAACTAAATGTTTTTAAAATTGTTTTAATATTTATTTTTGAGAGAGAGTGCAAATGGGGAGGGGGCAGAGAGGGAAAGAGAGAGAATCCCAAGCAGGCCACTCACTGTCAGTGCAGAGCCCGCCTGGGGGCTCCAACCCATGAACTGTGAGGTCATGACCTGAGCTGAAATCAAAAGTTGGATGCTTAACCGACTGAGCCACCCAGGAGCCCCAAAATGTTTTTAAATTTGTGTGTATTCAAACTCGCTATTTGTGCTGTAAACTTCTGTGGGTTTGACAAATGGATAATAACATGTATCTACTATTACCATTATCATACAGATTGGTTTCAGTGTTTGAAAAAAATCCCTTCTGCCTCATCTTTTTAATACTCTCCCCTTCCTAAACACTTGGCAGCCAGTGATGCGTTTACCCATCTCTATAGCTTGTCTTTTCCAAAATCTCATATAATTGGAATCTTATAGTAGGTCACCTTTCCAGACTGGCTTGTTTCACTAGCGATATGCATGTATGATTTTGCATTTCTCGATAGCTCATTCCCTTTTATCGCTGAATAGCATTCCACTGCACGAATTTGCCACCTTTATCCCCCACCTATTGAAGAACATCTTGGTTATTTCCAGGTTTGGTGACTGTGAATAAAGCTGCTGTAAATATTCACATGAAGAGTTTTACGTGGACAGAAGTTTTCAGTTTGGTAAATACCTAGTAGCCTGATCGCTGGATTGTACGGAAAGACCATGCTTAGCTTTGTGAGAAACTGTCAAACTGTTTTCCAAAGAAGTTTACCATTTTCATTCCCAGGAGTAATGAATGAGAATTCTTACTGCTCTGAATGCTCACCAGAAACTGGTGCTGTGGGCGTTTGGATCCTGTAGAATTATCTCATTGTTGCTTTCATTTGTATTTCCCTGATGACACAAGGTGTTGAGCATCTTTTCATATGCTTATTTGGGATAGGTATATCTTCTTAGGGTTTTTTTTTTTTTTAATTGTTGAGTTTTAAGAGTTCTTTGCATATTTTGCATGCGAGTCTTTTATCAGATACGTGTTTTGTGAATATTTCCTTCCAGTTTGTGGCTTTTTGATTCTCTCAACAATTGTATTTTATAGAGCAGAACTTTTAAATTTTAATAATGACAAACATCTATTTTTCCTTTTATGGATTGTGCTTTTTGGTGGTATATCTCTTCACCAAACCCAAAGGCACACAGATATTCTAAAATATTTTCTTCTAGAAGTTTTATAGCCTTGCATTTTTCTGTAGAGGTATATGATCAAATCTGAGCCATTTGTGTGTGTGTGTGAAGTGTAAGATGTGTGTCTAGATTCTTTTCTTTTTTTTCCCTCTGTGATTTAAAATAGTCATTATCCATTTTCCCAGTTTTCTACTGGGCTATTTGTCTTTATATTCTAAATTTAAAGAGTTTTAGATATACTCTCAGTATTATTCCTTTATCAGTTACATGTTTTGTAAATATATTCTCCCAGCCTGTGGTCTGTGGCTTGCTTTTAAAATTTGTCTTGGTTTCCGTATTGAATATATACATTAGCACAGTGCTATTCATATATACAATTTCAAAATATCATTCACATTTTATTTTATTGAACATGGTAACTCTGCATACAGATTTTAAGTTTAATTTTAGAGTTGATGAAGTAATCAATCTTATCCATAATAATTAGATTTTTATCTTATTTATGAAATTCCTATTTCGAGGAAAAATTACTTCCTTCTATTCCAAATTTAATTTTTTTGAATTTACTTTAAAGTATTACTATGCATGATATTTATGTTAAAATATGAGCTAGAAATTCAGTTCTATATTTTTCCCTTATGGATAAGCATTTGTCCCAACAATATTTATTGCCTAGTCTCTGATTTTCTTGTTGATTTATGTTGTTACCTCTGAAATACACAAAGTTTGCTTTCTTTTCTGTTTCTTTGGTCTTTTCCTTTACCAATAAACTTACCTTATATGAAATAAATTCAAAAGTTTGAAATAGTAGTAAGGTAAGTTTTGACATTCTCCTTTAAATTTGTCTTGGCTCTCCTGGGTATTTTAAAATCCAATATTGACTTTTGCTTATCAAATTCTATTAAGAAACATGCTGGAATTTTTTTTTTAGAGTTGCATTAAATTTGTAGGTTAATATGGGTATAATTACCATATTTTGAACTTGGAATATTCCCACCAATAAATATTGTATATCCGCCCATATATTTTTGATATTTCTGATGTTCCTTAATAATAATTCGTTTTTCTTTTAGCATGTACTTTGTTAAAACAATTCCTGGGTATCTTATAATGTTTGTGACTATTATGAATGTATCTATGTATTTTTAATTGTATTTCTAAATTGATTGTTTCTGGCATACAAGAAATTTATTAATTTATATATATTTTTCTTATAACTAGCTAACTTGATTTACTCTTTTATCAGTTCTAATACTCTATAGATTTTTTTCAATTCAATCATACTATCAGTCAATAATGACATTTTTTCTTTAATAGTGTTTTATTTTTTAAATATATTATAGTATTTGTTAGGACCACCAGTGCAATGTTGAATAGAAACGGTAATTTCTCCTTGCAATGCTATTAGTTTTACCTTACATAGTTTTTGCCTTACACAATTTTATGCTCTGTATTTAGGTGCTACATTGACATCTTATTGTTATGTAATGTTCCTCTCTTCCCTGATTTTTCCTTGCTTTTAAATAAGCTCTGTCTGAAATTAATATACCCACTGCTGCTTTCTTTTGATTTGTGTTAGTATGGTAAAATTTCCCCCCATCCATTTCGTTTTAATCTATATATGTCTTTATAATTAAAGTGGGTTTCTTTTTTTCTTGTTTAAATGTTTATTTATTTATTTATTTTCAGAGAGAGAAAGAGAGAGTGTGAGTGGGGAGGGGCAGAGGAAGAGAGAGAATCCCAAGCAGGTTCCATGCTGTCCGCACAGAGCCCAATGCGGGGCTCAAAATCATGAACTGTGAGATCATGACCTTAGCAGAAATCAGGAGTCCAATGCTTAACCAACTGAACCACCCAGGCACCCCTCAAGTGGGTTTCTTATGGACAACATAGAGTTAGGTCTTGTGTTTTGATCCTCTCTGACAATCTGTGCTTTGACTTAAGGCATTTAGAACATTGACTTCCAAAGTGATTACTGATATAGTTAGATTAGTATCAACCATATTTGTTACGGTTTTCTTATTGTGGACCTTGTTTTCTGTTCCTATTTTTGTCTTCCATTCTTTTTCTGCCTATTGTGGTTTTATTGTAGCATTTTATGTAATTCTATTTTCTCTCCTTTCTTAGTGCACTCTAGAATGGAATCCAGGTCGTCCTAGCCTTGTAAAAACAAGTTTTAGAGAATTCCTTCTTTTATCATTCTCTGAAACAGTTTGTGTAAGACAGGGATTTTTTGTTGCATGAAAGTTTAGTAAAAGTTCTCTATAAAACTGAGCCTGATGGTGCTGATATTTAGGTTTGCTGAGAAGGCAAGGGTATGAAAAGATGGGGATGGTGAGATGGATTTTTTAACACTCAATTTATTTAATGGATACTGAGTTTATTTTTACTTTTATTATGAACAATAATTTATTATTTTTTCTATAAAATTGTTCATTGCATCCTAGGTTTCAAATTTAATGGCATATGTCTATATCTAATATTCTGTAAAGATCAGAAAAATCTCCACTGTAACTATGGTTATATTCCCTTTTGACTAGTTTTGTGATGAATATGACTATTTCGTTAGGCTTTCAAAGAATGTTTTCATGTGTTATTTTTTTCTATTTTATCTTGCTTTCTTATATTATTTCCTTTTCCAGCTTTTTTTTCTTAGGTTTTTATTCATTTTTGAGAGACAGAGAGAGAGAGAGAGAGAGAGAGAGAGAGAGAGAGACAGAGTACACGTGGAAGAGGGGCAGAGAGAGAGAGGGAGACACAGGATCCGAAGCAGGCTCCAGTATCTGAGCTGTTAGCACAGAGCCTGAGGCAGAGCTTCAACCCACGAACCTTGAGATCATGACCTGAGCCCAAGTCAGACACTTAACCGACTGAGCCACCTAGGTGCTCCTCTAACTTTCTTTAGGTTACCTTAAATTCCACATTTAGCATATAGATTTCAAATATTTATTGTTTGTATAAACATGAAATATATACATTTGCATAAGTGTATATACATGTACGCATATTGTACATCCCTGTAAGTACTGCTTTAGTTGCATACCACAGGTTTTATATGTGATTTTTTCCAGGCTTAGTCTTTTAATTCGCTTTTTATTTCTGACAATTGGTCATTTCTTTTTCTTGTGAGCTCTCATATATTCCAAACACTTTTCTGTTGGCAATATTTTATTTGTGGAAAAAGGAGTTCCATTTTAGGTCAGTCTACTGTGTTGCTGGAATTGGGAGACAAGTATACATCTTAGATTTGATAATGACTTTCTCTTTGGTACTAAGAGGGGAGAAAACAAAGGCAACATTAATATTGAACTTTCTGAAAAACAAAAATAAGATATGTTAAGTAAAAGAAGAGAAGTGAATGAATTTAATGGTAGGGATGTGTATAGGTTTTTTAAATTAAGTATTTAATTTTTTAATGTATATTTTTGAGAGAGAGAGCACAAGGGGAGGGGCAAAGAGAGAGGGGATAGAGGATCTGAAGCAGCGGGGCTCAAGCTCATAAACCATGAGATCATGAGTGAAGTATGAAGTATGTGGGTGAAGTATGACACTCAACTGATTGAGCCATCCACACGCCACATTAAGTGTTTAATTTTAACTCCAGTGTAGCTAACATACAGTGTTATGTTAATTTCAGGTGTACAATATAATGATTCAACAAGTCTATACATTACTCAGTGCTCATTATGAAAAGTGTACTCTTTAATCCCCATCACCTATTTCACCCATCCCCCCCTTCTTTCTGGTTGTTCTCTGTAGTTAAAAATCTGTTTCTTGGTTTCTGTCTCTCTTTTTTTCTTTGCTCGCTTGTCTTGTTTCTTAAATTCCATATATGAGTGAAATCATATGGTATTTGTCTTTCTCGGATTTATTTTGCTTAGCATTATACTGTAACTCCATCCATCTTGTTGCAAATGGCAAGATTTCATTCTTTTTTGGGGCTGAATAATATTCCCTTATACATATATACCACATCTTTTTTATCCATTCATCTATCAATGGGCATTTGGGCTGCTTCCATAATTTGGCTATTGTAAATAATGCTGCAATAGACATAGGGATACATGTATGCCTTTGAATTGGTGTTTTTGTATTTTGAGGGTAAATGCCCACTAGTGTGATTACTGGATTGTAGGGTAATTTTAGTTTTAACTTAAAAAAATTTATTTTATTTTATTTTAGAGATAGAGAGAGACAGAGTGAAAGCAGGGGAGGGGCAGAGAAAGAGGGAGACACAGAATCTGAAGCAGGCTCAAGGCTCCGAGCTGTCAACATGGAGCCTTATGCGGGGCTTGAACTCACCAACCGTGAGATCATGACCTGAGCCAGAATCAGACGCTTAACTGACTGAGCCACCCAGGTGTCCCGTATTTTTAACTTTTTGAAGAAATTCCATATGGCTTTCCTCAGTGGCTGCACCAGTTTGCAATCCCACCAACAGTGTAAGAAAGTTCCCTTTTCTCCACATCCTTGCCAACACCTGTTGTTTCTTGTGTTGTTGATTTTAGCCATTCTGACAGGTATGAGGTGCTATCTCATTGTTGTTTTGATTTGTATTTCCCTGATAATGAGTGATGTTGAGTATCTTTTAAATGTGTCTGTTGGCCACCTGGATGCCTTCTTTGGAGAAATGTCTGTTTATGTCTTCTGCTCATTTTTAATTGTCTCATTTTTTTGGGGGGGGGGTGTTGAGTTGTAACAGCTTATTATATATTTTGGATACTAACCCTTTATCAGATATGTCATTTGAAAATATCTTCTCCCATTCAGTAGTTGCCTTTTAGTTTTGTTGATTGTTTCTTTCACTGTGCAGAAGCTTTTTATTTTGATGTAGTCCCAAGAGTTTATTTTTGATTTTATTTCCCTTGCCTCAGGAGATATATCTAGAAAAATATTGCTATGGCCAATGTCAGAGAGCATCCTGTGCTCTCTTCTAGGATTATTCTGGTTTTAGGTCTCACATTTAGGTCTTTAATCCATTTTGAGTTTATTTTTGTGTATGGTATATGAAAGTGGTCCAGTTTCATTCCTTTGCATATATCTGTCTAGTTTTCCAGACATCATTTGTTGAAGCAACTATCTTTTTCCCATTGTATATTCTTTCTTCCTTTGTTGAAGATTAATTGACCATAGAACTGTGGGCTTATTTCTGGGTTTTCTATTCTGTTTCATCAATCTATGTGTTTGTTTTTTGTGCCAGTACCATACTGCTTTGATTACTACAGCTTTGTAATATAACTTGAAGTCTGGAATTGTGATACTTCCAGTTTTGTTTTTCTTTTCCAAGACTGTTTTTGGCTCTTCAGGTCTTTTGTGGTTTCATGCAAATTTTTGGATGGTTCTAGTTCTGTGAAAAAATGCTGTTTTTATTTTTATAGGGGTTGCATTCAATCTGGAGATTGCTTTGGGTAATATTGACATTTTAACATATTTGTTCTTTCAACCCATGAACATGGAATATCTTTCCATTTCTTTGTGTCATCTTTAATTTCTTTCATCAATATTTTACGGTTTTTAGAGTACGGGTCTTTCACCTCTTTGATTAAATTTCTTCCCAGGTATTTTATTATTTTTGGTGCAATTATAAGTGGGATTATTTTGATATTTATAAGTTTTTTTTTCATGACACTTCTAAAGCATAAGTCAAATTGATGGTAGCATTTTATTTTCCGCAACTATAAACTGAGAATGAGTAATTCTCAGTAGTAAGTCTTTACTACTTCATAGTCTTAAAGTGAAATGAGAATACTAGGGGAAGCACAGTGTTAGAATATGGCATATGAAGTTCAAGTTTCCAAGTGTTCAGACTCAGATATAATGGGATGTATGGATGTGTGTTAGGTAGACTATACAGCCCTACATACACATTGCTGATTATTATTTGTAAATACCTATTTGTAAGAAGAGCTATATAAATTTTTTAGGCTTTTATAGTCTAACCAAATTAGTACATTTCTAACATGTGGTGAGCACATTAAATATTCAATTAGGTGACCTCAAAAGTTGAGTATCTGGAAAGCACTGAGGTTGAAGGGAATAAAGAGCTTAGCATGTGAAAGGTGTCTATGAAGTTTCAATTTTATCTTCTCTCTTGAAATATTATTTCAAGGCACCGTGTTTTAAAGACTCCACCACACCCTTCTCTGTAATTGTTTTCTGTTATTAGATTTTTTTATTTTATTTTATTATTTTTTTAATATGAAATTTATTGTCAAATTGGTTTCCATACAACACCCAGTGCTCATCCCAACAGGTGCCCTCCTCAGTGCCCATCACCCACCCTTCCCTCCCTCCCACCCTCCATCAACCCTCAGTTTATTCTCAGTTTTTAAGAGTCTCTTATGGTTTGCCTCCTTCCCTCTCTGTAACTTTTTTTTTTCCCCTTCCTCTCCCCCATGGTCTTCTGTTAAGTTTCTCATTTTAAAAATTATGTCACATCATTGTTTTCTCGAAAATAGGCAGTATATAAGTGATTCATTAAAAGTATTAATACACCCAACATACATACATAGAATAATAGAAGGTAGACTTAAATTTCTCCTCTTAAATTGAGAAATGTATCACTAGATATTAAAGTGTTTTAACTAAATTTTAAACCATAGCTGTCTTTGTTTCTTGAGTTCAGAGTTCTAGTGATAAAGCTCTTAAAACTGAATTGTTTTTGGGGCGCCTGGGTGGCTTGGTCGGTTAAGTGTCCGACTTCGGCTCAGGTCATGATCTCACGGTCCGTGAGTTCGAGCCCCGCGTCGGGCTCTGTGTTGACAGCTCAGAGCCTGGAGCCTGCTTCCGATTCTGTGTCTCCCTCTCTCTCTGACCCTCCCCCATTCATGCTCTGTTTCTCTCTGTCTCAAAAATAAATAAACGTTAAAAAAAAATTAAAAAAAAACTGAATTGTTTTCATATGGATAATCCAGTTAGGATAGCTACTTCAGTCCATTTTGATGCTTAGAAATTATTATATCCAGAATCAGATGTGTACTTATGATTTCTGTATATGTAGATATCACCATTTCCAAAATAGGAACACACTGGTAATTTGTTTCCTTGAGAGTAACTCATAAATATTCTTCTATTTGTTCTACTCTGTTCCTACATTTAGGCTCAGTTTAGAAGTACTTCAGATCACAGAGCCTTTATTATATGGTATAAACAGTACATATTTACATTTAGTCTAATTATTCATGCATTCATCCATTTGCTAGTAAACAAGGGTAGAAAAATTGTTACCCTTTGAGGTCTTCCCCTAGTCACGTGTCCTACACGAAGCCTGTACAAGTCATTTCGACTTGCAGAAACCTCTCTTCTGAGTCCCTGAAGTGTCTCCTTGGGCTCTGAGCACACCTGCCCTACCCTCCCTCCTGTATGATTAGGCGATTTCCACCTGCATGTGCCGCATGCCCCTCAGATCTATGGAAAGGAAGCTTGAAAAGTTTAGGCTGATACCCCCCGAAAGACCTAAAATAGAAAATACTTGCACATGTAGATGAGCAGGGTCTCCCTGTTACCCCTGAGACTTGGACACTGTCACCATGACCCCTCCCCACAGTCCACGTACCTTGGGGTACAGCAGCTTCTCCACACGTGTTTGCAGATACTCAAGCCTTCGGTTTCTGCCAACAAGGTGTCACTCTAAAACTTGCTTACAATGAACTCTCTTTTTCCACACTTTACCTGTTTTTTCTTTTTATGTTATCTTAACATTCAGCCAAACAGGGGACCACCCCCCATCCTTTCTCCCTGATAATATTCCCTAAATCTGTTACCTCTCTGCCTTCTGCAGTAACCCCCCTCCATGACATATGAATCAAAAGGTGCAATTTTGGTAATAAAATAATGATAAACCAGATTACCTTATGGCTCTGATGATTAGATAAACTCAGTGGGATGCAAATTTCCTATTCCAACAAAGTTCCCTTTGTCATTTCTACAGAGACTTCAGCTTGCTGCTATATTTCCTCTCCTTTCCTGACACCTTCCTTAATATCACAAAACTCTAGCAAATTCTCCACCATACCCTCCACTTTATCACGCAGAGCCTACTCCTCATCTCCAGCTCTGAACCTAGACTCAGTTTCTGACTTCTCTGTACTTACTAAGAAACATATTAATGTGCTCAGCTAGACAATGGTGAGACTTACGCTTTTTCTCCTCTCCCAACCAATCTCTTCCAGGAACAAGGACGAGGGCAGAGAGTATTGCCTTTATGATATGAATCATGCTACCCCTCCCTCACTGAAATAAATGATCTCTCCCAAACTGGGAGATGACTGGATACTTAATGTTTTTCCTGAAATAGTATCTGCAGTTGGCCAGGACCACATACTTATGAAAATTCTTTCTTCACTCACTAGAGTAATACTTCCTGATCTTTGTGTCCTAATTCCAGGAAAGGAGATCTATCTATATATGTTTTTAGAAATCCTGATCATGAGAAGTTATACAGTTATGATTATGACATTTAGAGATGAGTTTCCTGGCAGCCACAGCAACAAGGAGAACCTGTTGAGCCTCCATCAACAGAACAAAGGAAATACACTCATTCGTCAAGGGACACACATTTTCTGGCCTTTAATCACAAAAATAACTTGCAATCAGATATGATTTTATTCTTGACAGTAGCTTTACAACAAATTCAGACCCATTTTCACACATCATGTGCTTTCCTGGGCCCATCAGAAAAGCCAAAGGCATGGCATTGTAGCACATCTTGGTGAGAGGCTTCTGCTGTGGCTAAAGGAATTGGTTCAAAAAGCCATCTGGTTACAACAAAGAAGGTGAAAAAGGATTCAGAATTCAATACTGCTGAGACCCTACTCTGACAGAGGCTGTTGTGCCCTGGGACCTCGCTCTATTTACCAGAACATATGCTTAAACCTGAAAACTGTGTCTAACTTGTATCTTATCTCACAGAGCTGAAATTCTTGGGAACTTAAAGGATTCGGCCGAACAAGTTCAGTTCCAAAATGCTGGGATTCCGAGGACAGGGTAATATTGACGTGCCAGGTTCTTGGTTGGAAGCTCTGATAGCCAAACTTATAAAAAGGCCCAGCACAGCTATCACACTGACATCCTTTGGGGTTCCTGAACAGCAGACTGAGGACAGGAGGACATGCACAACAGGAGCTACTCGGCTGGAGGGATCCTTCCTGTCAGACCTCTCTGTGTGGCCCACCGGCAGAGGGGCCCTACTGTGCATGACTCAAGGCTGAGCTCAAGAGCTCAAGTCAGCCCGTTCAGCTAGCTCGGTGGGCTTGCTTGGAGCCTCAGCGGCTGGGAGCCCCTGATGGGAGCAGGCCGCCTCAGCGCTTACACAGCTGTCCGGACCCTCATGTTCTTTGGGCTGGCCTATCACATGTGTGGCTTCAAAACGCTCAAACCTCAGGCCTCAAATAATCTTTTGTTCCGCTTTTCTGCTTTGTATGTTTGACTCAGTAGCTTTGTTTATTTTCTTAAAATATTTCCTTTTGGTTTGTGTTTCTTGGCATGGCGCAGCTATGGTTTTTCTAAATGCAATCTTCTTCCTACCCCCTTGCCATTCACAATGCCACACCCCCACACTAGCGGCAAGCTGTTAAAGTGCCTTCCAGTTCCCGAGGCTTGGAAGGGTGCTCAGGACCATGGTGCCACCTCCCCTTCTCCTGAAGGGTGAGTGCTCATAGGGGGACGCTGCCGTGTAGGACCCGGGTCACTCTTACTTATGGTCCAAGTGATGTATCCAAGCCGAAGAATCCCATGTTCTCATCCTCCAACCAAGTGTTTTTGCCATTGGTATCAGCACTACTGGTTTCCTGAAATCACAAGTTTCTTGACCTCATCTTTGGGGTTCTACAACTAAGGAAGCCTTTAAAAGGAAGCCAGGCAGAAAAGTAAGTTCCCCTCTGCAGCCCCAACACAGCCTCAGGCTTTCTTTACACAGATCAACCCCCTCCCTCCCCCCACTCCCCACTCCCCCCCAAGAAAGACATAAAACCATCTCCCTAAGATCGTCAACATTCCAAAGCAACTAGTCCTGCGGCTTTCCTGCATGCTAATGGCCATTGCCCTGCCCTGGAGCTGAGCTCCAGGCTGGAAGCTCTTGGCTCTCTGAGCATCCCCTTCAAAGAGGAAAATACCAGCACCTCCTGAACCAACAATGAGACATGTTTGACTAGTGGTGATGAAATGTCTTCTACAAACACTCCCTACCTTACCTACCTCCCCTTTCCAGGACTGATTCACCACTGAAATATTTGTGTCACCCAAGTTCAAGCAGACGAAACCAGACCCTTTGGTGTTGGCAGTTCTCAAGTGCCATAGAAAGCAGCATGAACTTCACGGGCAAGGGAGGTAATTAAATAAGCCAAAGCAAGCTGCTGGTCTCCAGCAGGCCTGCCAGAACGACAAATGAGAGCTAAGCCTGGGTCTTTCTGGTTCAGATCAGTAGTGCATGCTGGGAATCCATGTTGTTCCCCCCAGAAGTTTCTGGCCTGTGCAGCCAGAATACATATTTCCAGCACAAGAAGGGTAGGACTCTCCCTGCCTAATGTGTTCTACCATCAGCACAGTGGGAAGTCTCATTAGCTTGGGACCCTCTCTGTCAGAGCTAGGGACCCTAACTCAAATGTACCTTTACACTCTTATATGGGGACAGGGTATTTTACATACATTTCAGAATAAGAAAGGCTGTGGGGGGTACTATACTAATTATTTCCTTGGGAAAAGAAGAAACAATAATATTGGAAACACTAGAAGCAGCCAATTTATCTACGTATCATTGAGAGTATTTTCAGCAGCAGGAGTGCCAATATAAATCAATACTCCCCTGCTCATGAGCAAGCACTGAAACCAAACTTCTCTGTGAGCAGATTCTCCTGGGGGTGACTAGTCATTGCAAAAGACTCTATCCTAGAAGTCATGGTTGAAACTCCAGAGATAAAAGGAAGAGGAGTTATGGTCCTTTCACACAGAAACTTAACTTTTCTTTCCGTGGAATTCTATGTCAGATCTAATTATTACTTTTCAGGACAGTCTAAAAATTTAAGTTATTTATGATATAGCTATAGTATATTGTTTTATTATGATGGTGTTGAGGATAGCTGAAAGTGTATACGTTGGGGTGTTTGTTATTCTACTGTGGATATTGTACAACATATACACTCTTGGGTGGAAATAAGTAGATTGGGATTTTCCAAACGAATGTCTCACTCTACACTTATATTCAGGATGTTAATTAGGGTGATAGGACACAAAAATTTATTCTGTATGGAAATTAATTTTAATGACAGCCAATGACATGAATTTAAAAAGTTTTTTTTGGAGGGGGCCCCTGGATGATTCAGTCGGTTAAGCGTCTGACTTTGGCTCAGGTCATGATCTCGAGGGTTGTGAGTTCGAGCCCCGCGTCGGGCTCTGTGCTGACAGCTCGGAGCCTGGAGCCTGCTTCTGATTCTGTGTCTCCTCTTTCTGCCCCTCCGCACTCGTGCTCTGTCTCTCAAAAATAAATAAGCAGTAAAAAAGTTAAAAAATAAAAAAGTTGTTTTGTTTTTACCTTGGAATCTTTAATAACTGAACGTGCATTGTGACTCTCCAAGTGCGCTGCATTTTCCAAATTTATTTTACAAAGTGACTTTCCTTTCTTTTTCTAGAATTCTTAACATCTCCTGAAATACGGAGCTATGGAACACAGTTTGGTAAATGTCGGGTTAAGCGTATTTCCTGCGGCATACCTAACGTAGCCAGCTTAGTTTAGATTGGGAAGCACTAGAAGACCCATAGAAGCAACCTAAGCTGTTCTAGTAATATTCTTCATGGCCATTAAATTCTGTTTGAAAAATAGCGCCCGACGAGAACTCAGCTTTACACGGACCGTCTAAAGGACAAGCAAGCAATCTGGCTACTGCTTTCTTGGGCTGCAGCTGCTCAGGTGTGTGGTACTTGCCACATTATGCTCTTGGATTGGAAATACTTATGTGGCCAACCTGGGAGGCTGATCACCTGATCACAGAGTATAAATTCACATTTGTAAGAAAATCTGCTCTGAGTCATAAAGGGCTAGTTTCCCATTTCACGTAACAATGGCTTATAAGATGGCAATGTCTATAATGAAAACCGACCTGGCCTCCATCGTAGGTGTTTTAGCCGTTGTTCCCTCGTTCAGATGTTGCGTTCCTTATCTATGTTGCTCTGAATTCCTGAATGACCCTGTCCCCAGAGCTGTGACATGAATACACCATGAAGAGAAAAGCCCTCCCTCTCAAGCATTTCGGCCCGTTGTGCAGATCTGGTCACACCTCCTCATGTTACCGCTAAATTAGTCAAGCTGCTGGCATGAGTTTGCTACTTAGAGCAAGGCAACTTGTCCTTTGTTGGGTTGAGGGGCAGCCTCCAGGCTCCTTTTAATCTGATTGTTTTAACTCAATTTAATCTGCCCAGTAAATATTTTTCTACAGCTGCAGATATGTGTAAATCGACTAAGTAGTTTGTAATCTATGTATACAGTTAACGGAGCTCCTGCTGACCAATGCCACGGGACTTGACATAAATTTGCTTTTGCCGGGCAGTCCCTACAGTCGCCCAGAAGGGAAAGCGATTCGTGCGAGAGCAATAACAGAAAGCGATACCTCACCTTCGTAGCAACTACCATGCATTGAATATTTGCTAAATTCTGCTAACAACTCATTATCTTCATTGTACCTGGCAAGGTAGACATTGCTGTTCTCGTTTCACAGATGAGTTAAGTGAAGCACAGAGAACTTGGGTGATGTGTCCAAGGCCTCCCACCCAGTAGTTGGTGAAGCCAGCATTCAAACCTAAGTATGGTCAGTGCCAATACCTTTTCCTCTGCTATTACACTACCAGCATTCTGCCTCTGTAAAACTGACTCATATAATTTTAACCTTTTCAGTTCTATGGCTAAAAAGTTTAGATGTGAGTCAACGAATTTGGCTGATAAGGTGTGGTTTTGTTTTTTGTTTTTTGTTTTTTGTTTTTTGTTTTTTAACTGCCAAAGTATGTCAAGATCATGATCGAATTCGATCTTTCAAATCTCCTCAAAAAATCCCCTGGAAACATAGGAAAGGATGAAAACTCACACCTCCACCCACATTTAAGGCTAACATCCACACTTTATTCAGAACTGGGAGTCACTTCCACAACTGCAAGACTGTGAGTCTGTATGGAAAAACAGAGTCTGAGACCTGCTCATGGAGTGTTGCTAAGAACAGCGAAACCTGCTCTCACTGGATCATGGAGAAATAGTATTTCCTTCTTGCACTGCCAGTCAATTCAGAATTACCAAATCTTTAGTAAGACTCAAGGCCCCTCTGTTTTATGGGAGTTAGTGTTGGAGGTAACTAGGATACTGTGGGTGGGGCTGTGGCATGGGTGAGTATGGATGTGGTGACAGAGGGGGCAAAATGGGGGAGTAGAGGGGTAAGTAAAAGCATATTAAACATTTTACATGTGGAGCGATTCAAAGATGACAGTTATAATAATAATTGCAATTTATTGAGTATACACATAAAATGATTCCTTTCCCCAAACATGCTTATAAATTAGTATGACTCAGAGCTTAGAAAATCTAGCAAAATGGTACAAACAGTTATATTTTACTGGTGGTTTAGAGGACTGATTTGAGGTAAGAAAAAATTGAGCTTGAATCTCATTTTGATTCTGAACTGGCTATGCAACCTTGAGAGATCCCTTACCTTCCATGAACCTTGTTTACTGAGCTGTAAAATGAGAATGACAATACCTATTTTGGAGGGATGTTGTGAAAATTAAGTCAAGCATCACATGGAAGTGTATATGGCCTGGGACATAACTGGTATTCAAAACTGGGAGCAATAATAATATTTTAGGCCTTATTCCTGTCATACTACTGAACCCCAAAACAGTCCTGCAAGGTCAGTAGAAGAAATAGACAATGGAGACTTTATGTGGCTACCAGCCACAGCAGCTGCATTTAAACTGAAATCTGATTACTCTTCTGGTTAATACTCTTTCAATTATACCTCCATGTTTTGTCTTGAGCTCGTCAGGCTGGTAGATATATGTTTAAGAATATTTTTGAAAATCTTAAAAACAATCATTAAAAGAAAAATAAACGCACACCTATTAAAGTTCTGGATGAGATAAAAGCAAAGACCTCAAAGCTGAAAAACAAAAGAAATTTAAAATATAAATGACAAATGCAAAGCACAAAGAATGGTGACAGGAAAGTAACACAAATGAGTTTTGAAAATAGAGACAAATGGTTTTAACATCCTTATCGAGAGGCACAACCTTCTTTGGGCAATACAAATAACATTATTAAAATAAATGTCTACTCTTTATAAGGGGAAAGCTTGATATATAATAACACAGAAAAGGTCAGAATAGTAACATGGGCAAAATTTTGTCTGGTAAATGCAAATATAATGAGAGTAGAGAAAATTGGAGGTTGGTGCCACGTCTACTTGGTTATTCTAAGAATGGTTTTCCAGAATCCCCTTCTCTCTGTGTTTCTGGATTAGAGTAGGGCAAAAAAGGAATTCACTTGTATTTGCAAGGCAGAACTGACTCATCTCTCTCTGAAGGTCATTGTGGTTTTGAAGGAGGGCAGATAGATGTAGAGGCACTAGAAGGTTCCCGCTTGTTCTCACCCAATCCATTTGTTTCTCCTGCCTGCTGGCTCTACTGACTAATTGTCTCTTCCAGCCCATTACCAGAAGCTTGGTGGTAGACCTGCAGAAGAGGTAGTTAAGCAGGGATTTAATTTTACATGCACCTTTCCATCTACTCCCCTTCATGGCCCCACTCTGGCAGCTCCATGATGCTGGCCTCCCAGCTTTCCCCGAAAGCTGCACTTCTACTACCCAGGCCAGTGCTTCTGCAGAATTGGTTTGTGCTTTTCTCTGCTCCTCTATTCCTCCTTCTAGACCCTTACTTTTCCAGGTTCTTCCATAATTATACAAAGACTTGTTCCTATCAAATTTTTGATGTCATAATACTCAGAGCGGTTCTGCTTCCTGATTGAACCCTGAAAAATATAGATAATATCAATTTTAGGCAAAGTATAATTTTAGCAGAAGTATTGACTGGGCAGAAATGTGTGCCTGGATCTTGATTTATAAAGGTGACTGAACGACCACATGGAGAGTTCAGTGCTGTTGAAAGAAAAGTTACTCCTACTTCCCCCTAGAAATGGGAGGCATGGCTGGACATAGAGGGCCACAGGATGAATATCAGATCATAGGAGCAAATGATAGATCAAGGCCAGAACCTTTAATGAGGGGAAGGTGAGACAGGGCAGGGAAAGCAATTCAGGATTGGCTAGTTTGAATGATTTTGGCAGGCCCTGGGATGATTAAAGCAGAGAAATATTGCTTCCTGGGTGAATAGGCCAGATAGAGGAAGTATGATTTGGAATTTGTTGGTTTACGTATCAAAGGCGTGTTCCTTAAGATGTGGTGGTGGTGGTGTGTGTGTGTGTGTGTGTGTGTGTATAATGTGGTATGATATATGTATATTTATTTATCATATTTATTTACTGTCATGTACTTATATGAAAATAATATAATGTATATAACACATTTTACATATAGTATATACCATGGAATATATATTTTATATATGTACATAAAATATGGAATATTATTCAGTGACAAGTAAGAAGGAAATTCTGTCATTTGTGACAACGTGGATGAACCTGGAGGACATTGTGTTAATTGAAATGGGTGAGCCAGGGACTGAGGGGTAGAGAAATAGGGAGAGGTTGGTAAAAGGGTACAAATTTTCAGCTATAAGATAAAGTCTGAAGATCTAATGTACAACATGGTGACTATAACTGATAACATTGTATTGCATAATTGAAATTTGCTAAAGGAGTAGGATTTAAATGTTTTCACTAAAAAAAAAAAGATAAAAATGAGGTGACAAATGTATTAACTAGTTGGGGGAATTCTTCACAATGTATATGTATTTCAAATTATCATAATGCACACTTCAAATATCTTACAATTTTATATGTGAGTTATATCTCAGTAAAGCTAAAATTAAAAAATAATTTTGAAAAAGGCATGTTCCTGGCTGAGTCCTTTGTTATCACTAAGAGTTGGTTAGCCTCTGGGGCGCCTGGGTGGCTCAGTCGGTTGAGCATTCAACTTCGGCTCAGGTCATGATCTGTGGCTCCTGAGTTTGAGCTCCACGTTGGGCTCTGTGCCGACAGCTCAGAGCCTGGACCTGCTTCAGATTCTGTGTCTCCCTCTCTCTGCCCCTCCCTACTCACACTCTGTTTCTTTCTGTCTCTCTCTCTCAAAAATAAACATTACAAAAAAATTGGTTAGTCCCTGCAAGAGGCAGTCTTTTCCACCAAAGATTTGTTTTTAAGATGTTAAAACATCAAAATATACAGAAAGTTTACAAAACATGACTAGTACAATATTATTCTTAAGAAAAGCTAGAGCCAATATCCACAATATATGTAGTAACGGTTGTTAATTTTTATCGAATATCATATTGGATATATAAAGGAAAATCTATTAGAAATACAAGGAAGAATCAGAGTTCCTAGTGGACATGTAGGTAATCACACACTTGACCATAAGAAAATCACAATAAATTCCAAAACATACAAAAGAAATGTTATAGGAGTAATTCTCGGATAGTGCAATAAAACTAATTATTTTTTTCTATAATTCTATAATTGAAAAGAACTTCTTTTCCATTAAAGTAAAAGTAAAATATGTATTAGATAATAATTTATTCCAAAATAATATTGGAAAATAAAGAACTTCAGAATTGTATTTCCAAAATCTATAGTCAGGGACAAATACATTGGTTTAATTTTTTATTATTAATCAAAATTATAATAAAATTTAATATGTGAATTTAAGAATTTAAATATATGATAATGAAATAAATAAACCTAAATAAATGTCTCCTGTTGTTCAGAGATAATATTTAAAGAATTACCTAAAAGAATAAGCAGGCAAAAATACTAAGAAAATGTAGATAATTAGAGTAATATTAAGGGAGAATTTCTCATCATGTATTAAATAACATACATTTCTAGAAGGTGTATTGGTGTTAAAGGTTATTAAATTTAAATGATAATTTTTATTAAAATTGCTCATCAGCAACTCTTATGAGAATATATTTCTCCATATATTTGCCACATTAGGTATTTTACAACTTTTTAGTGTGGGATGAATTGATAGGATGTCTTGCAATTTTTTTTTAAGAAAAACCTTTTTTTTTTAATTTTTTTTTTATTTATTTTTGAGACAGAGAGAGGCAGAGCATGAACAGGGGAGGTGCAGAGAGAAAGGGAGACACAGAATCCAAAGCAGGCTCCAGGCTCTGAGCTGTCAGCACAGAGGCCGACGCGGGGCTTGAACTCACAAACCGTAAGATCATGACCTGAGCTGAAGTTGGACACATAACCGACTGAGCCACCCAGGCGTCCCTGTCTTGCAATTTTTGATTTGCATCTATCACTTCTAAACGAAGTTAAACGTTTTTCACAAGTTTCTCATTTGAATTTCTTTCCCTATAAACTTTCTACTCACAAGTCTTGCTTAATTTTACTGTATTTTTTACTTTCTTTTTATTACAGTTCTCTGTATGCTAACAGTCCTTAATCATATGTGTTTTAATAATTTTTCTCACTTTTCATTTGTCTTTTGATGTTCTAACAAATGTTCACCAATTTATGTGCATGAGAGTGTTTTCTTTTGCAACTGAGTTTTGAATCCTGGAAACCTGAAAAGTACTTTTTCACTATGAATAAATAGGGTCAATTCACTTTCTTCACAAAATTCTTATTGAAGGTTTTAAGGGAATTTTATCGAATCAGTAGATTTATAGAGAATTGACATATTTTATTGAGTTTTCTCATCCATGGACACAGTCTTATTTATTATTTCTTAATATCTGTAATTCCTCATATGATTTGTCCTTTCAATCAGGGACTGTTTAGAATTGCTTTCTTTAATTCCAAACTTTGGGACTTTGGGGGGTACATTTTATCATTTCTAATTTTATTGAATTTTAGTCAGAGATAGTGGCCTGTGTTTTATAAATTATTTGATATCTGTTAGGATTTCATTATGGACTGATACTGTATTATTTTTCTATTAGAGTATAACAAATCATCACAAATTTAGAGACTTAAAATGATACCACTTTTTTAAATATGAAATTTATTGTCAAATTGGTTTCCATTACAACACCCAGTGCTCATCCCAACAGGTGCCCTCCTCAATACCCATCACCCACCCACCCCTCCCTCCCACCCCCTATAAACCCTCAGTTTGTTCTCAGTTTTTAGGAGTCTCTTATGTTTTGGCTCCCTCCCTCTCTAACCATTTTTTTTCTTCCCCTCCCCCATGGTCTTCTGTTACGTTTCTCAGGATCCACATAGGAGTGAAAATATATGGAATCTGTCCTTCTCTGTATGACTTATTTCACTTAGCACTGGAGAGTGTTATGCTAAGTGAGATACCATTTTTTTTAGCTCAGGGTTCTGTGGGTGAGAAATCGCAGAAATGTGGCTGGGTTGTTTGCTCAGGTTCCCACAATGCTGAAATCACATGTCTGCTTGGCCGAATTTGCATCTGGAGGCCCTGGGGAAGAATCTGCTTCTGACCTCATTCCTGTTGTGGGTGGAAGCCAGTTCCTTGTGGTGTAGGACTGAGGTTCTATTTCTTTGCTGGTTATCAGCCAGGAGACTGCTGTCAGTTTTTAGAGGCCACCTATATTCCAAGCTTCATTATTCCATCTTCAAAAGCTAGCAACGGAAATTTTCTCTTGGATCAAATCCTCCCCATGTTTTGAATCTCTGATGCACTCTGTCTCTAACCTTTAGAACCAGATTTAAAGGGCTCATGAAATTAGGTTGAACTCAACTGGATAATTTCCTTATCTTAAGGTCAAATGACTTAGGGCCTTAGTAACATCTTTAAAAACTTTTAAGGCGGTACCTAGTTCAGTGTTTGATGAATAACTAACTGGGAGAAGTTATATGTATACTAGGTGCTGGGCTTTGGGGCACTATCTTAGATAAGTGTGGTTGAAAAAAAATATTATTATATGGCATGTTCAGTATTTCATATATCTCTATTTAATCAAAGTTACTAATCATGCTCTTCAGATTATAACTTTACTAATTGTATAGGTTTGGATGCATCCAGATCGATGTTTATGTCAGTATCTTGACATTAGTGAAAGTAGTGTAATTAGTGAAATTTAAGACTTAGGAAAGCAGTGTCATTTAAGACCTCATTATCCATAAGAGGTACTAACATATTGTTTTTTCCTCTATTAATTTTTTTCTGACTCAGTCTCTATGGATTTAGTGGGAGTAAACTCCTTTCTATTCTGCAGACACAAGAAGTTGCCCAAGCATCTTTGGTTTGCTGATACTTTCCTATTGGCATGGAAAGCTTGCTGCCTCTCCAAATCTATCCTCTGCTTCAAAAATTCTAACACTTCCTTTAAGATACTCTTCATTTATCTCTGTGTAATGCCTGACCTCCAAGACAGCCTTATCTTACCTTTAATTTATCGTGGTTAACATTTCATTCATTAAATCTTTCCATAACAAGCTCTTATAGTGTTATTTATCTCTTTATACATATGTGTAGGTGCATGCACATATGTAAATCTTTAGTTCTATCTTCCTTCTTCTCTAGGTTACATGATGCTACCCATGCTTGGATGTAAAGGTTGGGGAGGGATATGTATTTTAGTATTCAGAACAGTTCCTGGTCGATAGTACTGCTCAACTATTTGTTGAATATAGAAATGGATGAATGGATAAACATTTATTAAGTGCCTAATAAGGCCTTTAATAAAAGACAAAGCTTTCATTAAATTATACTTAAAGTGTCAAGTTTATATCTCCATTTTCCCTACTGATCTATGGAATCTCTCAACTGACACAGTCATGGTGGTCTACAATAATACCATCTCTTACCTGGTCCACTGAAATAGCTTCCCTTGTGCCTTTTCTGCATCCTACTGACCTCCAATGCATTCTCCACACAGCAGCAGCAGTCAGAGTGGTGAGCTCCTAGAGGCATAAATCACATCATTCACCTCCATACTTAAAACCTTTCTTTAATAACACCTGTATTCTTTAAATTAATATATAAGGAGGCAGCCATATGTCCCAGTTTGCCTAGGGCAGTTCTATTTATGCCCATTGTCCTCATGGAAATCTCACTTCTACTGCCAAGATGCCAGTCTGTGCCCTTGGGGAAGATGTCCAGTCCTTGAAGCTATCGAGAAACAGTGGCTGCAAGACTGTAAGGGCTTGACCATTTCACATGTGCTTGTTACTGATGTGAGTTAGAGTTGATTAGTTACATGCCCCAGAACTTCTTTTGGGTATCTTGGTCATTTTTAAATCTTATATCTGTGAGAAACGTTGTATCTAAGTAATGGAATGATAATGGTTTCCTCTTGATTCTTTGAGCTCACCCGAGAGTAGTTTTTGTTGAACAAACAAGGTGGACATCGCTTTATTGTATTTGAGCCACTCAGTCTAGCCCTAATAGGGTCTCTAAATTGTTCACTATGTGTTGTTCTGAAAGTTTGTAATGTTATTTTTGACATGATTGCTAAACATATTGGAGATTAAGACTGATGGCTACCACTCAGAACATTGGTGTAAGAGCAAAATATATTTTACACGTTATTTAATTCCCACGTTAACAGCATAAGCATTTTAATCTCTATTTTATCGACAACGAAGTTAAGACAACTTTCTCCAGGTATGAACAATCCAGTGCTTCCTGCATTCAAGTCTAGTACTTGGAAGTGTAACTACTTTGGCTTAATAAATATGGTTTGTTATCTGGTAGATAGGTAAACAATGATCAGATAAACAATGATTCATTTAGGTTGAATCTGCAGAGAGCAGGACATGAATTTGTCTATTATAAATATAATTTCTTTTTTTCAAAAATCTTTATTTATTTATTTATTTATTTATTTTGATAGAAAGATAGTTTTAGCATCAGCGGGGGAGGGCGGAGAGAGAGGCAGACAGAGAATACCAAGCAGGCTCTGTGCTGCCAGCGCAGAGCCAGATGTGGGGCTCAATCCCATGATCCGTGAGATCATGACCTGAGCCAAAATCAAGAGTAGGAGGCTTAACTGACTGAGCCACGCAGGTGCCCCTAATTTCTTTTTTTAAGTTTTTAAAAAATATTTAGTTTGGGGAGAGCATAAGTAGGAGGGGGCAGATGGGGGACAGAGGATCTGAAGTGGGCTCTGCGCTGATAGCAGTGAGCCCGATGTGGGGCTTGAACTCACCAATTGAGCCACGAGATCATGATGACCTTATGATCAGTCAGAAGCCCAATCAACTGAGCCACCCGTAATATTGCCCCTATAAATATTTCTGAGCCAGGAAACCATGCACCTAGCCTTGGGCCCTTGAAATTTTAAGATACAAATGAAAAAGCTCCTGACGTCATAAGACCTGCCATTTTGTCAGAGACAATTTTCACAGATAAACTGCAATTTTCTAGGATAAATAGCCTGCATGGTGTTTGGCATTTAAAAGCGTACTATTTGAATAAATGGAATATAGCATGCCTGAGAAAGGAACAAATGAAGAGTACAAAGATCAAAAGAAGCAGAGAGGAAAAGACTTTCTCCCTGGGAAGTGGGCAAAAGCGTCACTAAAGTGGTTGGTTACATTGGAACTGGCTACTAGAGGGGGTATGTGAGTTTACTAGGGAAGGAAAGCTAGAGGGGGGCATTCTGGGCAGAGGGAATAGCTTGGCAAATGTATGGAGCTGGGCTAAAATCAAAACCATGGCGTATTCAGGAAGTGGGTAGGAGTTCACTGATCTGGAAAGGGTCTTCAGAATTTCATGGGCAGTATTTTTCCTGCATGAGGAGAAATCACAGCCTCGATTGCACTGCTGTTCATGGCTCAAGTTGATTCCTTTTGTAAAAAGTGCAGTCTTAATATCGCAGACTGAATTCTGAGTGTTGTGGGCTGGAAATTGGAAGAGACCAGAGCTGAGATGGATGAATGTAGTCTGATGCCATAAGCCCCATTCTACTGAGGCTTTCACAAAATGTCAGGCATTGAAACTACTTGTCATTGAGTGAGAACAGCCTCCTCTCTAGGGAGCATTCTTTTTGCCCTCTGTGTTCCAGCAAATAGTGTACAACCCCCTTCTGTCGGGGCCACTCTTCCCTGAACACACAATTCTTAGGAAGTTCAGAGGCTGGCAACTACTGTGTTCTCAGAGATTAATACAGAGACCTCATGGCCTTTGCAAGGCTCAGTGACCTGCAGCATTCCTTTGAGGAAATAGGAGGGGCACAGGGTACACTCCATACCTAGTAGGAGAATTTTCTGGGTGTAGTGCTATGGAGGAGGATTTGTTTCTGTGGAGGAGACTTGTGAAATGACACACAAACAAAAAAGTGACAGAAATGAATGCGCTTCCTGTCACTTCTTCCTGAAAGTCAGTGTTGATTTTGAGAAAACAAAGAGTAATATCTTTGCTAGTAATAAATAAAATGAATAAAAATAAAACTAATAAAACTAATAAAAACTAACAAAACTCTCATCCCTAGAGTAGTGAGAGTGAGAAAGACCATTAGTTGTGTGTGTATGTGTGTGTGTGTGTGTGTGTGAGAGAGAGAGAGAGAGAGAGAGAGAGAGAGAGAGAGAGAGAGATCTGGCTACTGTACTTTAACAATAATTCCTCTTGACATTATACAAGGTCAGCACGTCACCTCAAGACCACCCTGCTTGAGGATTTGCTCTCCACACAGGGTTGTATGGACTCTCTCGGCTGAGAAATGTCACCCAGCACCTTTCATATTTATGGTGACTCATAAACAGGAAACCAGTCCTGTCCATGACATTGTAACTTTTTTCATATCTCAAATCCTTTTATGAAAATGAAAAAAAAAAACCCACCAAACAAAACCATAGAACTTAGCTGCCTTGTGCTTTCCGAGCCAAAGTAAATATTGCCAAATTAGTAAGGCATACTGAACAAATTAAGCGCTAAATGCAAATTTATCGACTGAAATCCAATGGCGGAGTCGCCAAAGAGCTTACAGTGGTAAAGCGCAGCCCTGTAAGTAGGTGTTTGTGTTGGCGAGTCTCTGCAGAGAGGCATGGGAACAGTAATATAAAAAGAGAGCATTTCTGTTACACCCAAGATGAACAGTTTGCTTTAGAAAGTTCAAGTAAACAGTGTCTAACATATATTCACTGAATTCAGAATCTCAGTTGCTACCAAGAGGGAGATGAAAAAAAAGAAGCTGGCAAAATGTCATTAAAAAAAATCTCATTTGGAAATGTTCAAGTCAGCCTTGTAAATCATTGAATGAGATGGAGACATCCTTCCTCATTTCTGAGCCCTGACTATGTTCCAGCAGTGCATCACTAGGGCAAACAAGAGCTTTTCCCTTAAGGATATTTAAAACCTTACAAAATAAGGAGAAAATTTATCTTCATATTTTCTAATATCTCGAATGGAATAAAATCTTACAAAATAGGAAGATTTATCTTCATATTTTCTAATGTCCCAAATGGATGATGTATCCTTTTAAGTTGTGGGCATCATTTATGATGCCTAAGTTTTGAAAGTTGCATGTGTATTGCTTTGGTTTAATGACTGATTTGGGAGGGGCTGGAGGAGAAAGTGGTTGTGATTGTAACTGCTTCAGTGTTATCCTCTTGACCATGGACTCGGTGACTTCTCTTCCCACTTTGGCCAGATTCTCTTATCCCCTTTAACATGAAAAATCCTAAGATGCACATTTCTGTTTGTATTGAGTGTTCCTCTTCCTCTCCTCCTCCTCGTCCTCCCCCTTCTCCTACTCCTCTCCTTTGCTTCCCCTACCCCCTTTTTATAGCACTGGATCTGCAATGCTAAAACAAAGTCCTGGTCATGTATCTTCCATGAAACTACATTTGATGAGATTTTATTTTATTTTTTAAAAGTTTTAAAAATTTTAATTGAAGTATAATTTATATATAATGTTATATGTTTTGGGTGTGCAACATAGTGACTTGACAATTATACACATTACAAAATACCATGGTAAATGTAATTACCACGTGTCATCACACAGGGCTATTACAATATTATTGACTGTATCCCTTGGATGTTATTTATTCTTCAGTGAAGAGTTCCTACAAGCTTTCTGGGGCTTCCCACATTGTCTTGTCTCTTCTTTTTAAATTTTTTTTAATGTTCATTTATTTATTTTGTGAGAGAGACAGAGTGAATGAATGTGAGCAGAGAGGGGCAGAGAGGGAGAGAGAATCCCAAGCAGGCTCTGCAATGTTAGCACAGAGCTCCATGCAGGGCTCGATCCCACAAACTGTGAGATCATGACCTGAGCTGAAACTAAGTCAGACAGTCAACTGACTGAGCCATCTAGGTGCCCCACCTTGTCTCTTCTTTGACACTAGGAAGGTGAAGAAACCAGGAGACAGGAAAGTCATTTTATCATACGGTACAAATCGGGACTATAATGAAAATACCATAGTGTGCCAAACCTGGATGGATATTTAGAAAGTTGTATTTTATAGAGGAAAAATTAGATGCCCAGAGAGAGATTATCACATGGCCAAAGTAACGCAGTGATTCAGTTGCAGAGAAATTATTAGATCAGATTTTCTTCATCTCTTGATTCCTAACCAAAAGACTCAACATACCAGTCTCCCTCCCACATACTTACTGTTGAGAGGTCTTTTCTATACATAACATTCTCTTCCCACACCCAGAAACATAGAGTAGCAGAGCTAAAGATCTCCTTCTCCATGCCATTCTCTTTCTCAAGGAGATCTGCTGGTCTTCCACTGCAGAGGAAATCAAGGATAAACTCCTCAAGCATTTTGGGTTTTGAAGCTGAGGGTAGCCCTGGCTCTGGTTGGCCAAAACATTAGACAAGCTGAGAATTGTCTTGTGGCAGAAAGATAGCAAGAGAATTGCAAAGCAGAAATAGGCCTAGCTATGACCCCCGGAGGAAGGGAAATTTATAAATATTTGGTGGGTGGAAATGAAAATGGGTTATAAATTATATTTTCCTACATGACATTTCCTAAGAAATCAGCCAGGGTTACATTTTTTAGAAGAATTTAGATAGTCCAAGAAATGAAAATCAGCTTGATGCATTTTATTTGCATGGTATAATTTCAGTTAACTAGCTTCAACCACACAATCAGCTGGCAATACCTTTGGTTCAGAGGCCCACACAGCACAATAGACAACATCATATATGCAGCTTAGTATACCTGGGGCATTCTGCATTTATCTTAGATTCCTTTCTAGGTCAAAAGTCTAGGTTAATGAGCATTTCCACTCATACTCAGAACATGTCCCTGGAATGCGGGAAAAACTTGAATTGTTAGCAACAACAACAAATTCTTTTGGACTCGTTTTAACCAGAAGCAATATAAAAAAAGTGTAATAATTTCAGAACATTAACAATATGCAAATCTCTTAATAAAAGTAAGAAAAGATTACTGTTATTACAGCTGAGTTCTTAATGATCCCTCCCTTGACTAAATATTAGAATAGGTCTTCCTATGGCCTTGGTTCTTGGTGTAAGAATCCATAGTCATCACCTAGCTACTCTCCACCTGAACGAGCCTATTCAAAACAATGGTCTTCTCCAGGGGCTACATGTTACACCATCAAATGATTGGATGTTTCTGTGAAGTAGAAGATACAGTGTGTTAATGCATATTGGCTATTGGAGAGTTCTGTTGAGTAGATGACTTCTAATATGTGGATATTTTGATAATTAATAGTAACTAATTTTACTCTTTTCCCATGGGGTGATCTGCCCCAGAATAGTCTTAGGTAGACTATTCTTACCTCCAAAGGTAATGGCTTAGATTCATCAAGCTACGGATGTGAAAGTGCTATTGATTTGAAGAGATATGTTTATTCGAGTGGATACTGACAGAGATGCTGTGGGCAACTTAAAATCTATGCTTACCTTGAAATCTAGCCCCTGTGGAAGCATATAGAGGACATAGTGGGGTTTTTATTCCAGGGCAGTTTTCTAAAGCTGTGATCAGGGGTAGAATGGCTGGACGTAGAATGGACTGAGCACTGAATCACTATCTTGGCCACAAGAGTGACCACCAATCCCTGAGGAGCGACCTCCTCTCCAGTCTTGGAGAGAACTTAGCGGTGGGGCCCAGAGCAAAGCTAAGAAGCCCCAGAGAGCTCAAAGATCCTGTAGGAAAGGGCCAGGTCATCACGCCCTCCACTTTCTCTGCCAGTTCTCCTCTGGGTCTCCTTTCAGACCTCCATCAAGTCTGTCTTCAGAGTTTCCCAGGGCACATGGATGCAATCTAAACTCATCATGTGAATCTAAGTAAACCACTTAATCCAATGCCTGGCATATTTAAGGACTTAATAAATATCTATCATTAATCTTCTTGTGCTAAAATCATCATCATCATCATCTCATTTATTTAAACCTTACAACATACTTGTCAGTTTCTTTGAGAAAAAAACAAAAGCCAATCTCACACTTACAACTAGTAAATAAATTATTTATAGTTTGTCTTACAGGACAAAATCTAAATAACTGTACATTAAAAAGAACAACAGTTACACTTTAGAAAATTCACTCAATGTGTTAAAAACATTCCTTTTGTTGCCTCTATAAATTTTGTAGTTAAAGACATCCTCAGGAGAGGTAATATACAGGTATCTGGGCTCCGCAATCAAGCTCCTTTCTGCCTGAGGGTGTTCTCCCTTCCAAGTATATACCTCTCATTTTTCACATTATATGGTGACATTTTTGAGGACATAAACCTCATGTCTATTTTTCTACCTTTTGTACAGTCTCTGACACAGGACTTCACATATAGTAGGCATTCAGGAAAACCTCTGTGATGAATGGATGAGTCTGAGAGCCACCGGGATTTGGGCTGGACCAGCAGCATCTTCACTGAATTGAATGCGAAGACCAATAATTCTCTGGGCTGTCCACAGTCATGCATTTCTATAAAACTCCATTTTACCACCCACAAAAACACATTTGACGCAGCTGAATGTGTACATATGCACCTGCACACTCACACCCGTGCATGAGTGTGCATCCTAGTGCCCCCAAGGGCTGACATTCACCTCTTCTGCACCCAAACTCGACACTCCCCCATCCATATTCACAGCCAAGTATCCCCCCCAACACACAGCGGCACAGACACATGTGAGCCACTACAGGATGGCACCCGCACACATGCAAACCTGCATGCCCTCCAGATGACTTTGAAGCTGGGACTGAGAGTAGGGAAACACCCTGAATCCTGGCTGCTGTGGCAGTCACAACACATCACATTAAAAAAAAAAAATTCTCGTTATTCCCTGGAGACTGCAGGCTGACTTCTGAGTTTTAAAGGACCCCCAAAACTGACTCTCCTCTGACTTTGCTCGGGGCTAGTTCCTGAACAATACATAAATTGTCGGGATCAACGAGAAGAGTACACTGTGTTCTCTAAGTGCCTTTAGGACCAGTGTCTCCACCTCCCAAGACAATATTACTATTGTCTCCAACGCTCAAGCCTGTTGTTTTATCTTTGAGGAAGTTTATTCCTAGATAGAGATCTTCAAACACCAGCTGAAAATGGAGGCATTGACAGACTGGCTCACATTTATTGCTGCTGTATAAGAGAACCATTTAAAAGCTGGTGGAGTTTTCCTCCTCAGCAAATACAGCCACTTACTCTGGTCAAGCCATCTGCCTTTCTAGAAGGCTCAGGACTTAGGAATCAGCCCAGTTATGAGCAGAATCCACAGAGCTGTAAAGGCCAACAGGGAAGGGAAAGAGTTTAAACTTTAACTTCTTCAGACATCATGGAACCATCACAAAAATGAATCAGAAACACCCAACGGAGAGCATTTTTCACAGTCACTGTGCAGATGACAGAAGATAAGAAATGTCAGTAAAGGTGGAAAGTTCTATACTGATAACATCTCCTACCTTGTGGATAGAGACACTATTTCTCAGGAGTTCGCTGGATAGTTCACATCACTGGTTTTCTTCTGACGTACAGAAACAGAAAGAAAAATGTATCCAAAAATCACTGTTAGGAGACATATCGTCCACTCCCTGCCCCTGGTTCTGGAATTCAGAGAGCCCCAGCCCCAACACTTGTCTTTTTTTCTTGAGGAAGAAGAACCAAGAACATGAAAAGAGAGGGACTTGTTTACAGTGACCTATAATGTAGCAGCCAAGTGAAATCTTGTACCCAGTTTTGGACTCTCATTTTAAGGTTTTTTTATTTCTGTTCCCCCCACCAGGCCATGCTATTCCCTCTCTCATTTAATCCTCCTCCATGATGGCTGGAGATTAGGCATCCTTCCAGTGAAAATTATTGCTCACTCAGTCTCATTCTGCACTTCAAGCATTACTTTATTCTCATGTTTGCTATGATGATTTGTGCAGGGTTTTAATTAACTCTTCAATGAATTCGGTAAAGGAGCAGTTAAAAATGAATTAGTTTGTGATTTAAAAAAAAAGGGGTCCTTTGGGGCACCTGGGTGACTCAGTGGGTTGAGCGCCGACTTCAGCTCAGGTCATGATCTCACGGTCCGTGAGTTTGAACCCTGCATCGGGCTCTGTACTGACAGCTCAGAGCCTGGAGCCTGCTTTGGATTCTGTGTCTCCCTTTCTCTCTTTGCCCCTCCCCCTTGTGTTCTCTCTCTCAAAAATAAAATAAACATAAAAAATGTTTTAAAAAATTTATAAAAGGTCCTTTATCCTAGAGACCTGAGCACTTTTAGAACAAGGTTTTCCTTCTAGTAAAGGAAGAGAATCTTATTTTGCCTTCCCTTTGTTCCAGGTATGGATCGGTCAATCTCCTGATGTCTCTATCAGGTGACTGCAGAACCATGGGCAGAGCATGTGTAGTGGAGATACTCTTGGGCTTTTGTCTCATACCAAAGACCAGGAATCTAAAGCTGTTTCAATTGTTTAGGCACCTAGAGTGGAAAGTCATGTCAGTCTCCTGATATGGTCTGCCAGGCTCTAATCTTTGGATAACTATCTGCTACCCACTGGTAGACAGAACTGGACAGGTTCCTAGAGGCCATGAGATCCAACCCATTTTATGAGTGGAGAAACTTAGTGCCATAAATGGTATGGTAGTCAGAATGGTGGCCCTCCCAAAAATGTCCATGTTCTAATCCCAGAACTTGTGAATATGCTACCTTACATGGTAAAAGCGTCTCTGTAGATATGAGTGAATATAGAATAAAGTTAGGGATCTTGAGGTGGGGAGATTATCTTGGATTATCCATGTGGCCCAGTGTAATCACAGGGTCCTTATAAGGGGAAGAGGGAGGCAGGCGAGTGAGAGTTTGAAGAGAAGTGAACATGGAAGTAAAGGTCAGGGTGATGTAATTGCTGGCTGGGAGTCACCTGCCAAGGAATGTGGGCATCCTCTAGAATCTTGAAGAGCTAAGGAAATGAATTCTCCCCTAGAGCCTCCCTGCGGGCACCTTGACTGCAGCTCCATGGGACCCATTTCAGACTTTTGATCTCTAGAACTCTATAGTCATAAGTCTGTATTGTTGTAAGCTACTACACTTGTGGTAGCTTGTTATAGCAGCAACAGGAAGCAGATGCAGGGAATAGGAGAAACTGGGACAAGGACATCCCTTCTATCTGCTTCCTTGGTCTGGAAACCTTCTCTCTTCAGCTCCTTTCTTTGGTTGACCAACTGCTGTCATGCTCAACCTTAGCCGAGGATGTGTTATAGCAGAGCCTCCCTTCGGACTTGATTCAGAACCTTACCTCAGTTCTCCTACAGTTCCCTGTGTCTTCTATGGAATATTCCACGTTGTGGGCTGTGAGACTGAGTTTTTCCCCTCCCCCAACCGACTGTGGACTCCTCGAGGGCATCAACTAGCGTCATTCATTCTTTGATCACCAATCTCTAGCACAGGAGAGTCTTGATGATTGGTTCTGAGTGAATACATCAATGAATACACAAAATATATTTTTTAAACTCAGCATTTTGAAGGTTTTTAGCAATCATTAATGAATAAATGTATTTTCTCTGAATATTTTTGCCTTTTTTTCTTTTTTTCCCCCCTTCTCATCCAGCAAGTTTGAAGATGACTGTGGAGACTGTAAATTCAGGAGTGTTAACTGTGGAGTGACAGGACCCTGGGGACAGGCTCAGAATTGCTGATCCCAGGCAGGACTTGTGCCTCAAGCTCCTCACAAAGGGGCTTCCTTAAGCTTGTCACTGAGTTGTCCCAGCAACCTGGAAAAACAGCTCCCCTCTTTGAGGTGGTAGACCAGTTTTCTGATATTCCCCAACCCCCAGACTATCAAGTTCATCTCCCCAAAAGGGAAGCTTTTTTTCTAAGATGGTGAGAAAACGCCAATGCCAGATATCATCTAGTTTCCGTTGAGGGGCTCCAAAACTCTGTCATGGGCTAATTGTTTCTATTCATACACATGAAGATAACCATGAATGAAGATCTGTCACCAGCTCCTGGTTCTTGGTATCACTGTATTGACCTAGGCATATGGGTTATTTTGGAGAAGCTAGTCCTTTGTTTTCTAGGCTCTTCTATGGCACATACTCATGATTCCTGCAGGGGCCTTTGGTGGCTTCTTGAGTATCTCAGACCCTTAGGAGACAATAGGGTTCCTTTACCTCATTCCTTCCGTCTGGAAGTTGTGGGGCTGTTTCTGTCACCCAGCTCCTTCACTTTAACCTCTGTGGATGTGGCTCCTGCTCAGGGTTTAAAGGGTACAGCTCATATGCCATCACCTGGAAGTATCTAGATACTGGTGAGATAGGAACTCAAATTGCTGGCTGCTCCGTTCTCTTTACCAATATTTATTTCCACTTTGCAGATGAAAACAATTTATTATGAAAGCATGCTGATAGCCCGAAATAACCTGAAGTGGGCACAGTCTTGTGAAATACTTGGCAAGGGAATAAATACATATTCAGCCACTGAAACCAAAAGGTTTATTGCCTAGGAGGGGCTCCATGGAAACTCCTTCGCAAGGATATGTCTAAAGCAGTTATTTTCCTGACTTTGGTCTTTAGTATATCACTCAAGAAGACAAGATTCTGGAGAACCACGTGGAAAGGCGCTCAATGACTAGGTGAACTTGGAAAAAGTGGCCTTGGATGTCTCTCACAAATTTACAACACACCCTAGAAAAATCTACAGCAAAGAAACCTATTTACATTTGTTTAACTCAGAATTTCCTATTGCCCCATGAAAATTTCCCTGCACAGAATACCTGTTAATATGTCACAGAATCATTGTTCTGCAGCCTACATTTTGTGAATCCCCACATCTTGAGAAGCTTTCTCCAGGCTTCTTGGAGAGGTAGGCTTCCTTATCAGACTTTCTAAGTTGCACATGTTTATCATTTATGAGACAAGTGTCAGAGACCATCTCAGTTAATATAGCAGCTTTGAGGTAGCTATTAAGCCTTCAATCAGTAATTACATAATTGATATTAGTTATCTACTATGGCATGACCCCAGGGCAAGTTTGTTATTACCTTTATTTTATAGGTGTAGATGGGGAAACTGAGTCCCAGGAAAGGTAAATAATCTATCCGAAGTCACATGATCTTCAGGTAATAGAGCCAGAAAGAAAATCCAGTTTCTCCGATTCCCAGTCTTTGTTTCCACTTTTTACAGACTGCAGAGGAGTTACTACTGCCATTCTTGCACCAACATCACTCTAGAAGTTCAGAACAGGGTTGCTAAAGAGGTCTTTTTTATGAACTTGATTGAGATCTTGTCCTTCCTCATCTCCCAGTCTGTGCTTTCCCTGCGTCCAGCTCTGAGTTAGAGGAGGGAGGTTGGAGAGTTACTTTTTTAAAGATGTTTTTATTTATTTTTGAGAGAGCACAAGCAAGGAAGGAGCAGAGAGAGAGGGGGACAGAGGAACTGACGTGGGCTCTGCACTGACAGCAGCGAGCCTGATGTGGGGCTTGAACTCACAAACTGAACCACAAGATCATGACCTGAGCTGAAGTCGGACACTCAACTGACTGAGCTACCCAGATGCCCTGCAAATCACTCAAGTAGAGAGACCCACTCAGACCTGGGGAGAAGGAGTCATGTCCACATGACGCTCAGAACCCCAGTGGCATTTGCATTTGCATATCCCAAAGACGGGAAGCAAGATGGTTTAACTCAAGACCTTTGAATCTCCCCCTCCTTGGCTGCTATGTAGGAGATTCTCTCCCAGACACGAAGCTTCAAGATGATCATTCTAATGGATTCCGAGGCACAGTGTGTGGAGTGGGAAGCCTTTGGACTCTGGGTTTCCTGTGTTGTGGTCTAAAACCTGTTCAGTCAAGTCGAATTGTACTGGTATTCTGCAGTTTGTGTTGGGAGCCCATGGCCAGCTGTTTATTATTTTAAAAACTCTGGGTTGCTGCCTTTATACATGGGGGTGGGAGGGCAGCCTACTGTGCAAGGCGGCTGCCACCTTCTTCTGGGAATGACAATGTTGCTCTGTATACTCCACGGGGGCCCCTCAGGCAGAGCTACCGCATTCCGGAGCTCTACCCAGCCAGATGAACAGAGACTATTTCATCTCACCAGTTATCGAGACAAAGTCAGGGCTCTAGCAATTGTGTTCCTCCTTGTCATATAACCTTTACATGAGGAAGACCCCGCTAAGGCCTTGAGACCAGGACCCTCACAGCTTCACCAGAGTACTGGGAAAACGTGTTCACACTGGGCTTTATGAAACACACTCTTGCCTTCCTCACCTTTCAAAATGTGTCCCTGCTGGGTGCCCTACATGGTAAGAATGTCTCAGTGTCCCACTGGAACATTTGTTATTGCCCAATCCAGCTCAACACCCCTTCCAGCCATGTCCCAAGAAGCCAGCGCTGAGCACTTGAAATAAAACAGAGCGATGTCCTCGAGCTGTAAATGCCTCCCAAAGACAAACGGACAGAACTTCATTGTTTCAGGGAAGAAGGCGCCTCACATAGCAGTCACATTGTGGTTACCGGGGGCCCGATGATTAATCCACAGAGAGGATGTGCAGGAGAGAGGAGCTGGCATCATTCCTGCAGATGAAGATTCTTTAAAATTTCATGTCTCTGACTGAACATGTGCCCCAGAAACACAAGATTTCCATTGTTAAGGTCTCTTTGGTGACCTCATTTTCCCAGTCGTGAGTTGGCATGTAAGTAATTACCTTTTCTGTCTGCACAGGGATACCGTGTTCCTGAAACTTAAGTGTTTCACACTTTAAAACATACATTGTGCTGCTTATAATCATGCTTCTGAAGGTGCACACTTACAGCGATTTGTGAAATTTCTGATTTAGAAATGGGATATGAGCCACTAGTGCATGGAGAAATTAGCAAAATCAGATACTGCTCAGTGTACATATATGCTCAGCATAAATAATTAGATTATTTTTAGAATCAATTTTTTAAAAGCTCTGTGCTAAGCTCTTTTAAAGGCACTCCAGAAGATTCCAGCAGTATCCACCAATGTCTACCATGGCTCATGTCCATTGCATGATCACCACTGGGGGAGGTGGACTCTCTTACAATGGCAAATACTGTATGTGAGGGGCTGACGCAGATGTCATGATGATGCTGATGGGTGAAAATCCACAGTTCTGTCACTTACTAGTACTGGGCCGAGGACAGCTTCTCTGAGCTTCTGTTCCCTCATCCAGGTATAAGGAATAAATCATGAACTATGTATATAAGATGCTCTCGCACATACAGCTTATTGGAGTAACCTCTTAAATATGAATTTCAGCTCAGGGTGACACTATGATTTGGGACTGTTGTGGAAGTTTTTAGACATGGTTTAAGAGATTGTGCCTCTCAGGTCACTTTCAGAACTCGTGGGCTAAATGGACAGTATAATAGGGATGGATATGGGAGTGGTGCAGGAAGCAATGGGGGAATGGATTGGTTATCAGAATGAGGGAGATGAATCTCAGAGAGCTCATATTTATGTACCAGCTGACTGGGTCTTTGACCCAGCTCCTTTACTGCCCAGATTAAATGGATGCTAGAGCCTTAAGGGGGGACCCACGTTAGAGGGCACTGCCTCCAGGTCTATGTCCAGAAGCTAGCTTTCTGTCAAGGCAGACTGAGATAAGATGTCACCTGTTTTTATAACCTCCCATCACACAAGCCAGGTCTAAAGCTCAGAAGACAATGCAGAGAGAGTTGTGTCCCTTTGTTTTGAGCTCAAGGGCTTTTTAATGCCATCAAATGTCTCCTTGTTCCCTTGTTGTGCAACAGGGCATGCAGCTCTGAATGGGACCTTTTGTAACTGGAAATTCCACAGTTCCAGCTGCCCCTGACTCTCGTCCATGCCAGACGACATCCCCAGAGACTTTGAAGTTGCATGTTTGAATGAAGCACAGCCCCACCCCACCTCTCACCCTATGTGCCTGCCCACAGTATCAGGCAGACTCTGGGAGAGCAGTGGGACCAGCTTCTGGCTACCAACAGGTAAGAGCTACAGCTAGGCGGCCAGTGCTGCCCCACCAGTCAGCTCTCCTAGTGTCTGGAGCTACAAGGATAGCACTTCCAGAAGCTTTATCTTAAGGAGGGACTGGGCTCATCTTGAGGGAATCCATCTAAGTCTCTTCTGAATCCTGGTTAGGCTGTCTTACCTGATGTAGACCCAAGCAGCCCTAGCCACATCGTGCCTGAAGTCAGCACAGCATCTGCTTTGCCTGCAGCCCCTGCTTTCCTGATTTGAAATTCTTTAAGTTTATTTTTGAAAGAGAGAGAGAGAGACGCAGAGGTGAGCAGGGAGGGGCAGAGAGAGAGGGAGACACACAGAATCCGAAGTGGGTTCCAGGCTCTGAGCCATCAGCACAGAGCTCGATGTGGGGCTCGAACTCACCAAGTGTGAGATCATGACCTGAGGTGAAGTCGGACACTTAACCAACTGAGCCACCCAGGTGCCCTACCTGCTTTCTTGATTTGTATGTGAAGAGATATATAGCCATGTTGATTGAAAGCACATCAAAGCACAGAGATTGCTTTGTACTTAGTAGGAGAGGAGAAAAGAGTGGCATTTATTGAGCACATACAATCTAACTGGCTGTTTGGTACTAAATTTTATTTATTTATTTATTTATTATTAAAAAATTTTTTTTTCACGTTTATTTATTTTTGAGACAGAGAGAGACAGAGCATGAACAGGGGAGGGTCACAGAGAGAGGGAGACACAGAATCTGAAACAGGCTCCAGGCTTTGAGCTGTCAGCACAGAGCCCAACGCGGGGCTTGAACTCACGAACCTCAAGATCATGACCTGAGCTGAAGTCGGACGCTTAACCGGCTGAGCCACCCAGGTGCCCCACTAAATTTCATTTAAACATCACAACAAACACCATGAGGCCATCTCCATTTGCAAAGATGAGGAAATTGAAGATCAGAGACTATGAAGTTTGGCCAGGTCTTTCTAGCTACTAAGGGGAGAGATGAGATTCAAACTACGGTCTATTTAGTTCCAAGATAGACTCTTTCTTTTAGAGCATCATTATTTTCAGATCCCTTTCCCGCTGAGACTAATTATTAATAAGCCTTCCTCCCGGGCCAGCTCCTTCAGTGATGTGTCTTAAGCAGAGACATTCTGACTTGGCCCCCTCTAGCTCTTTCCTTTCCTCCCTGACAATCATTTCCCTGGCCCTCTCTAAATGCCCAGAGGCCTCAGGTTCTCCCTATTTCTCCCTCAGTGCCCTAGCCAGAATGTATCTGAGATCCTTCATTCATGTTCCAAAGGCATAAAGGACATTTAGAGAAGAGCTTCCTGTGCACACACTGTCCAAACTCAAAATAGGGATTTAAAACCATCAGCACAGGGGAAGACTGTTGTGGAGTAGCATCCAGGTCTGATTGTGTTTTATACTACAGGAATCCAGCACAGTGTTGTGCCTATGCAAGGATAGATGAATGAGTGGAGCTCTGAGAAATGAGGCCCCTGGTGGAAGGGCGCTTGAGGACATCAGGCCACTTTCCTTGCATCTATGAAGTCATACCATGTTGGCTGACACCTCATAAGCCTGGACACAATGCAAGTATCCCAATCTGTTAAACTTATTTGTCCATTTACAGTTTCATTCGATGTTTACTGAGCACCAACTTTCTGTTAGGTCATGCTGGGGAAGATAGCAGAATGAAAAAATGTAGTCTCTGTCTCAACAATCCAGGTGGGAGAAGACTTGAGTTTCATGCAGAAAGCAAGATAGCAAGGAATGGACACTTATCTCGTCCTGAGAGATAGCTATGAGAAGACTTCCTGAGTGGGATGGCTTTGAGTTGCTACAAGGATGTAGTAAGAAATAAAAGTCCGTAAAGGCATTAAGCAACAACCACAGCAACACTGTTTTTTTCTATACTCACACCAACATTTCTGACATCAGATGTGTGGGTTTTTCTACACCAAGCAATTCTCTAGTTCTCGGCAGTCACCAGTTGAGTGTCCTACAATTTAAATTCCTACACTAACTGGACAGACCACACAGGTTAAGAGCTTAGTCCACAAGACTGTCCCCCACTTCATAAACCAATTGCAAGGCCTGGGTTGTCACCTGTACTTCTAACTGACTGGCCATAAACGGGGGTTCCCACAACTCCTCCTTGGATTGGCACATTTGCTAGAACAGGTCACAGAACTTGGGAAAACAGTTTACTTACTAGTGTACCAGTTTATTATAAAAGGATACAACTCAGGAACAGCAAGAAGGAAGGGAAGCAAGCATAGGGCAAGGTGGGAAGGGGTTCATGGAGCTTCCATGCCTTCTCTGGGTTCACTACCCTCCCAACACCTCAATGTGTTCACTAACCAGGAACCTCTCTCTACCCTGTTGTTTGGGGTTTTTGTGGGGGATTCGTTACATAGGCATGGTTGCTTAAATCATTGGCCACCGGTAATTGAAAATCTCCAGCCGCTCTCCCCTTCCTGAGGAGGTTGGGGAAGGGACTGAAAGTTATAACCCTGTAATCACATGGCTGGTTCTCCTGGAAGCATCCCTCCATCTTTTGGAGCTTTCCACAAGTCACCCCATTAGTATAAACTCACGTATGGTCGAAAGGGATATATTATGAAAAATAAAAGATGTTCCTTTCTCCTCTATCACTCAGGGAACTCCAAGAGTTTGGCAGTTCTGTGCCAGGAATTGGGAACAAAGATCAAGTATACACTTCTTATTATATTACAGTATCACAGCTTTCCATGCAGAGGGGGCAGAGCAATTAAAGCAGAGCAGGTGTGAAAAAAAATGTGAGGTGTGGCTATAATAACGAATTTCTGTGAGAGGGTGGGAATGAGCTTGAACAATCAGTAGCAGCCTGGCTGTGTTAATGAGTTTGAAACTATATTATTCTCTTGTGGGGGCATGGATAGTAATTGTACTTTACACACATAGAATGATTCTGTGAGCAGTAAGCACTCTGCTTTATGTGAATGATCTCATTAAATATGTGCTACCACTCTGACTTGGGTACTCTTATTATTTCCACATGATATATGAATAAACTGAAGGCCAAAGCCACACAGATAGTCCATGTCAGAAAGTTTTAACCACCATACCCTTCTGCCTCTAAGAGATACGATGGAGTGAGCTCCCCGGAAACGGAGGTTATCCCCTCTGAGGACAAGCAACTCATGGACATAAAGGACAAATTATAACCTCAAGCCCTGGCTTGGTAGCTGTGCTCGCAAAGATCCAGCTCCAGGTGACACGGCCAGGATGCCAAGTACCATTGTGCTGGCCTGGCTGGCTCATCTAATGGGCTTAGATTTGTGTGTTCAACATTTAGGAGACATTTCATCTAGTGGGAGCCAAGAACACATGGAAAATGACCTCGTTGGCTAAGGGCTGAAGTTGAAACGCCTGGCTTGAATTTTGGCTTCACCTGCCCCTTCCTCTTTTCTGGCTGCTCCTGTGGCCATGTGGCCCAATCCCAAGGCCACTATAGAGTAGTCTGTGCACAGAGTTGTAGCTCCTGGCCACCTCGTGTATCTACTTTGCTCCATTACAGAATCCACTAATTTGAGCAACAATCTGTAAAATTATCCAAGAAGACCAAAGTTGAGACATTGCTAATGTGTGAAAAGGTTCCCTGCTATGAGAAAAACTGGAAGGAGATGTGATTCATTGAAAAATTTTGCTGAAAGGCCCAAATAATCATTTGGGATGCAACATTTCTACATTAGTTCATATATATATATATATATATATATATATATATATATATTTTTTTTTTTTTTTTTTTTTTTTTTTTTTGGCAGAGACCTCATATATCTTCTTTTCTCTACCAGCCCAGCGAAGCAGGCAAGTATTCTTTTCCTTTTTTGCAGGTGAGAAATCTGAAACTCAGAAAGTGACTAACAGAGCCAGGCTTTCCAAATCAAATCTGTTTGACTTTTCCTTCAGTACTTCTCCTTGTTGGCAGTGCTTTTCCTAGTCCTTTGAGTCCAAGCCAAATGCTCTCTCTTCCACCTGAAATGATGCTGCTTAGTTTGTTGATCCGCAAGGATGGTGTTCTGCTTGCTTGCACCAGTGTGACATTTTTGTTCATTAATGGATAGCACCTTTCTGATTGGTCGATGACAATGTCATAGTAGTTATTAAATATTTTGATTATTGCTTCTGTTTTTATATAAATATGTAATATTTCTACTACATTACTTTAATTCGAAAAGGATTTATGGCTGTTTATAAAAATACCACAAACCAGTAGGATAGCATCTATCAGAAGTAGATAACAGTAGGGGCCCCTGGGTGGCTCAGTCGGTTGGGCGTCTGACTTCGGCTCCAGTCATGATCTCACAGCTTGTGAATTCGAGCCCAGCGTTGGGCTCTGCAGTGACAGCTCAGAGCCTGGAGCCTGCTTCGGATTCTGTGTCTCCCTCTCTCTCTGCCCCTCCCCTGATCACACTCTCTCTCTCAAAAATAAACATTAAAAAAATTTTTAATAAAAGTAGACAACAATAAGATAACATCTATCAGAACCAGGTAAAGAAGCAAAAAGTAATACAAGGATAGAAAGATAAATTTACGCAGGAATGAGACCACCACAAAAGTGTAGATTGTAAGTCTGAGACACTTGCTAGAGAAGAGATGAGCTACTTGTTGGATTCTAAACCTGCCAGGAGCCAATGGCAGAAGAAATAGTGATTGGTTACGATGCACTGTATCTTCAAGAAAAACTAAATGAAAAGCGTATCTTAAAGTTATCTTCTCTAGACCCCTCAGAAATAGATCACTAATTTAATTAATACTATTCCCATGATATCTATGGAGTGGTCAGGATGGCAATGAGTTTCAAAGGGTCATTCCCATGGGCTGCTTGACTGACAGGCCCAATATCCTGCACATGTCTCTATTGCCTTGAGTTGTCTGGTGACCTTCGGGGCAGATTTGCCTTCTCTCTCTACTTATAGTTTCTCTGATTAGATTCAAAGTTTCCTTGGAAAATTACCAAAAGCAGTAACTTTTTAAAACTAGAAAAATAAGAGTTAAACAACAACTGAGGGGATGGGAATACCAGGTTCTGCTCTAAGATTTTACATTTCTTACCTAACTGAGCTCTTGTGTCCACAAGACAGGAAAGCCAAGTCATGTCCATTGCCTTCTGACCTAACAGGTGGATAATATTACAGATGTTCCTGGAATTCTTGTCAACTTCAGACAGAAAGTAGTCAGTGCAATTCTTATGCCCATTCATTGCCACTTATTCATTCATCCTTTTATCAGAAGTGTGTAGAAAGTGACTGTGTGCCTGCCCTGCAGACATAGAGGTGGGTACGACACAGTGCTATCCTGGAAGGGCTTATGCAATGAAAAAGAAGACAAAAATGCTCATGGATGATCATAGCACAACACAAGAAGCACCGTAATGGGGATATGTACAATGTGATGGGGAGTAGGGAGAAAAGAAGCATTATTACCATCTGGGAGGCCAGAGATGGACTTCTAGTGGAGTTGATGCTTGATTCCAGTCCTGGCATAAATCCCTCAAAGAATGAAGGATGGAAGGATATTATTGATGGGGAGAAAAACGTATTTATAGCAGGCAGTGAGCATGTGTTTGGGCAATAGAGAAAATCTGAGGAGCACAGAGCAGAGTTGATCAGACTATTTCATCCACAAACCATGACTGTATTATATTCTAAAAGAATAAAATGCCTAAGCACATGACTAATTTAAATTTTAACTTGGTGTTCTTAGAAGCCAAACCTTCTCCATCTGCATTCATTAACACTCTGACATGGGTTGCTGACAGAATCAGCCAGAAGCACAGTGCCATGTGCTGGGCACACGCAGGGCTGTCTGATGGCCATCGCTCAAAAGATGAGCTAGTGACTGCCCATTTCCCCAAAGACATAACACTTTTTTTTTAAATTTGAGCAACAGAATATGATGTTACGTCTTCCATGATGTACTTCTCTCCTTTTTGGTGAAAAGTGTTGGGCTTTGGCTTCATGTTTTGGTCTTGCATAAACTCTACTCTGTATGATTAATATGCAGCTCAATGGCCAAGAAAGAATGTTCTGCCTCCAACCCAGTTGCATAGGCAATAATCCCAAAGCCATAGATTTTCAAAAATCATACCACGAGTTAATTTTTTTCTAGCAGGAAGATCACATTGCCAGAAGAATGAAGTGCATTTGGAGTTGCCAAGTGCCAGGTTAAAGCTTTGCTTTGTGAGCTGTCTTCAAATGGGGGAAAAATCAGTCTTCAGATAGTAAGTGTTTGAGTTTTAAAAAATTAAATCCATATTGGAAGTAACCTTTGAGGATTTAGGACACATCATTCAATATTTTTAATTTCATCAGTAGCAGTGGAATCAATATGAATATCAGGGGATTTGCTATGTAAATTTAATAGACTTGAAAAATCTTAAAGTCCAAATGAATGAATTATAAATGTTCTATTAAGACAGATAATTGGCCAAATATATAAATATATAATTCTCCTTAAGAATTGGTGGTAAAGTCCTTTTTATTTTCAAAGAGAAAAAAGTTAGAATCTTTGTCTTAACTTCACAAGAGTTCAGACTCAGAATCTGTGCTCACATCCCTTGTTTGCTGAGTGATTGGAGTCATCCAAGCTAATCAGTAGACCTAATATTGGGTTTCAGTCAGTTGTCTAAGTTTGCCAGATCCCTGAAAGGGTTCTGCCACAAGCAAATGCTCATTAGCCAGCTTCCTTACTGCAATAGTAATTTTCTTTCATTCTATTTAAAGCAACCCTCACTCATACCATGGTAAATGATTTTACACTGCACAAAATGTGCTGAAGTGCTCACATTTTGGCTGATCACAAACCACACAGGAATAGGACTTTACTCTTAAAGAATAGTTTGTGCCTGCCTTGGGTCTTTGCTGCTCGCTTTTGACATTCTTTGCCAACTCCACATTCTCCAAGAAAGTGTAAATCCTACCACGGGAAAACGAGGTGTAGAATATGTGCCTCATTTGATGACATCACCTTCTGGTCAGGGCCGTAAATTGTGTGAGACTATGCATACAGATACTGGCTCCTAAGTGCTGGATTTTATAGGTGTATGTTCTGAGCTTGAAAACACATCATCTGAGCAATGGAGAGCATTGCTTCTGCCTAGCTGAGTGTTGTTCTGGGATCTTAAGGGAGTGCACTGGCCCAGAAGTCCAATGAATCGGAGGTTTTACACCTGAAACTGCTACTGCTTTGGGCCAAATGCTTGTGATCACTTTATTATAGGTCTCAATTATATAATTCTGATAAATGCTAATGACCGCATGGGATGCCTTACCCTCAAGAAGAGCCTGCCTTCATTAAGTGACCTCAGGATCCCCAGGAAGGGCATTAAGCTGGTGAATGCTCCAAATTTCATCATTATAAGACAGCTCATTGTCAATTTCCTAGGAAAGGGTCACGTTGAGGTCCTTTTGGTGCAGTGGTTCTCCATCTAGGATGATGGTGTCCCCAAGGAGACATCTGTCAAAGTCTGAAGACATTTTTAGTTGTTATAACTGGAGAGAGAGAGGGTGCTACCGGCATCTAATGGGTAGAAGCCAGGGATGCTGCTAAGCATCCTCCAGTGTACAAGGCAGCCCCCCCACAACAAAGAATTGATTGGCCCCAAATGTCAATAATGCCGAAGTGGAGAAATCCTGCCTTAATATAAATAACAGAGGCTATGAAAAGGAGGAGTGGGAAGCAGAATGGGGAAAGGCCCTTTGTGTGGGGAGTTGGAAGCCATCAGCACAGAGAGAAACACATACTGGCAAACTTTTCATTTCGCTGAGGGTTACCCTGAATCTATGCTAGAAAGGCATGGTTGTTAGGATTTGTTGCTATAGTTAAGAGTTCAGAATGAAATGAAACAAAAAAGTAGAATGTCCCTAGGCTTTACTCATGGCTGGTGGAAAAGAGGAGCATGAAAAGAAGAAGTCCCCTAGAGAATACAGAATGCAGGATCTAGATGAGCAGCCTGGATCAACCCCCGTGGGGATCTGGCAATTTCCATTGAGAAAGATGGACATAGTGAACTGCTTCCCCTAATTAGTTGGGTTTTCCATCTTTGCAAAAATACACTGATCAGTATTATCCAGTCAGTTGGGAATGAAATTGCACACCTGCGGCAGGTAGTGGGGTGATAGATTTGGAACCCTCAGATACCCACAGACAGGCCTCTCTAAAAGGTAACAATGGGCAAATCATGGAGAGTAGTCATTTTTCCCAGGCAAATTCTCCAAAAGTGGTGCGTATTCAATAATTTCCAACAAAGACTTGAACATGGCAGTTGTTGGCTACTCTGTGATAAAAGGGCATTAGAGAAGGCTGTGGAAAGCCAGACTGTGAAGCATGTAGAGAAGGTGCTGAAAGGGTGGCACATTATATTGCAGGCTTGCTTTTCCCCATCAACCACCAACACACACCCCCTCTCAAACATGCACTGTTGATGTTTAAACTTGTGTACATCCCTATCAGTTCCTACAAATTCTATCACTGAGGTATCCACAGCGACTCACTACCTTCTTACACTAGACCATGAGTTAGCTCTCTCTTTGCTTCCTGTTTGTTCATAAAGAAACTGTCCAGACTTATTTGGTGTTTTCTTTGCTCAGATGTCAGCTACATGAAGTCACATTGTTCCCACAAGGGGACTTCTTGCTTGTGCCGCTGCCTAGTGTTAACAGAGCGCTAATGCTGCTTGGCATGAAGAAGGCTAGTCATTGTGGCCAAACTTCTGAGAGGTGCAAGAGGCCAAATGTCAGACTGCCAATTAAGCAGCAAGGTGGAAAATTCTTGCCTCTCTTTTGGCTCAAATGAGCCGGTTGGGGGAAAAAATAAACTGAACAGGCAATGAGAAGAAAGATTTCATTTGTTAATGTATTTGAGCAGTGCAACAAATTGTGCTACCATTACTGTCCTGTTCATAGTCACAAATCACATTTATATCTCACACACATACACACACACACATGCACCACAAGGACTCCAAGAAAGGGTCTCTTTGGCTTCAACTGCTGGAGCTCCTAGTTGGGAAAATCTATATGACAGAATAAGTCAGCTTGCACCCCAAGTTCTGCCCACATGGTCCTGTTAAGCCAATCAACCCAGTTTCGGGGATTCATATTGAGTTATAGAATGTCTATTATTAGGAAAATAGTAGTCATACCTCCGTGTAGTGTTGCACAGTATGTGCACATGCACAGTCTTGTTTGATCTGCACAACATCATTCTCCCATTCATTCATAGGATGACACACACAACACACACACGGCAAGTGTGTTGTGTGCCTGGCAAGGGGTTTGTGGGATTAACTGGGGAGAGAGATTAAGTAACTTGACCAGGATCATACAACTTCTAAGTGGTACAACTTGTACTTAAACCTGAGTCTTCTGACCTGAAGTCCACAGACTTTCAATAAGCTACATGTTCCACTATTCACTCCCTTCAATAATTGGCATTTAGCTCAAGTAGGATTAGTCAGTGGGGGCCCCAATTTAATGAGAAGCTGATACTGCTTTTTATTTATCTCCTTGAAGTATTCCTCCAAGGAGAGGTTGACTCAGCCTACTCTTTGGCATATCTGGATGATGTCTATGATTAGAAACCCTTATTACCAAAGGAGACAATGTCACCTAGTGACAGCCCTTCAGGTTTTTCCCAGTGGACATTTTCTTCCAAGCTCCTGCCTGTGCTTCTCAACCTTTCAATGATATGCGTAAGAAGTGTGAGTGGGTGGGGGTGCCTGGGTGGCTCAGTTACTTAAGCATCTGACTCTTGATTTTGGCTCATGATCTCACAGTTTGTGAAATCGAGTCCTGCATCAGGCTCCACACTGACAGTGTGGAACCTGCTTGGGATTCTCTCTCCTTTTCTCTCTACTCCTCCCCCACTTACGCTCAATCAATCAATCAATAAACAAAAACATGAAAAAATAAAAAGAATTGTGAGTGGGTGATTTCATCTTATTTTACAGATGGCAAAATTGTGTCATAGGGATATAAAATGACCTGCTTATAACCACATGCAATATGCCATTGCTCCACAGACAGATTTTTGGTAACCTTGCAACATATAGGTTTTACCTTTTTTTTTTTTTGTAACGAAAATTAAATGCATCACAATGATGTAGACATTTTGGCTCTATAGCCCTTTGATTTTCCTTGGACTTGCTAGTTTAAGGTCCCGTTGAGTCCAGGTTTCTTATTTCATATACACATATCACCCTTTATCCAAAGCCTTGAAGAACTTCCTCTTAAGCCAAACTAAAAGCCCATCGAATGGTCAGTGTGGCTTACATTCTGCACCTCTGAATCCTAGTTCTGAAGTCAGGGATTAACATTTCTCTTTCTCTCTCTGTGTCTCTGTGTCTGTCTGTCTATCTGTCTTCTTCCCACCCTCTCTCTATATATATCATTCATTCATTCATTCACTCATTCATCTAACTTACTCCACAAGTTTTCTAGGAGTATTTATTGAGTACATACTCTGTGCCAAGTACTGTGGCAATCCCTTTGGAATTTATCAACAAATGACCCAATGCTTGTGTGTGTGTGTGTGTGTGTGTGTGTGTGTGTGTGTATGAAGATGTGTATATGAGTACAGGTGTGAACTAAGTCACCTATAATTCATATACAAAAATTCTCAGTTTTTTCATGCCTCTTAGACCCAATGTACAAAACAAAAACATTTCCAAAGGATATCTTGGTTTTAATTTCTCTACAACTTTTCTGTAATCTTCTTTTTGTGCAGTGTAATCTGGGGAGGGCTTTTATTTTTAGGATCACTTCCTGTCTTTTAACTTGGATGTGTCAAATGGAGGATTTGCATACTTTTCTTCCTACTGGAGATATAATGTAGATTAAACAACTAAGTCCTGTACTATAAATGTTGAAACTTCACATTTTCAGATGCCTCAGCCTCCTCGCAACCAATCCGTGAACATGCCACCCAGCTGACCAGGAGTACCAGTATGATAAGGCTGGTCCTTCCTTGCCACAAGTTCCCTTCTTGCTGTCCCCTGACTGTGACCTAGTGATAATCGTACACAGTGGTAAAATCCCCTCATGCCTGATTCCCAATAAAGACACTAGTCCACAGGTCCTCACTCTCTCTTGGCTCCCCACCTGCTTGGTTGACCCCCTTTCTTTTATGCTCCCCCTCCATGTGGCTCCCTCATGGCTTTTGGTGTCCCTATATCTCTAGGATGTGTGAGTATAATACAATGTGTTTTCCTGTGCCTTTCCTGTGTCAGCTCTTGTGGCCACACCTGACTGACCATCTCTGAAATAATGCAAAACTTGCCCATATATCAAACTCTTAATCTCTCCTTCCTTCTCTACTTCTAAGATAATAACATGCGTTTATATCTTAAAACAACCAACCAAAAGACTGTCCTGAAAAACCAAATCAAACCAAGATCTACTTGATGTATGACTCACTAAAGGCTTTCTCTTTAGCTGCATGGTACCTGGGATCTTGGTCTGGGATGACCAGGGGTTTCCCACACTTCCAACCAGGCTCCACATGGCCTCTTAACACTGCCTTCTGTTGTGCTTTACATAGATTCTGACCGATGTGTGCATCTTCCATTTGCTCTGTCCAAGGGAGGCAGAGGAGCCAAGCACCAACCATTCCTTTATGGCCCCTTCCACCAGCTCCAGGTAGGTAGCTGGACTAATTATGAGGATGTACCCCCAGTATTGGGGTTTTTGGCTTCTGCAACCATGCTGTTCCAACTAATTTGACTTCAGTCTTTTTCTCAACCTAATGTATTGGTATATTTTACCTAGGGTTGTCTCCCTTATTATTCTCATTACACTGCTCTCTCAATATCTTCAGGTACCATCTTGCTCATCAATGGTCCAACACCATCTATTTATTAAGCATAACAATGCCTTATATTTGGAGAACTTTTACATACATTATTCTATTTAATCCACAAGACTGTCCTGTGAGGTAGGCATCAGTCTTACACATATTTAGAAAAACAATGTAAACTAGACAGCAGGGAAGAAAAGCCCTCGTCTGTAGTGAGTTCTAGACTTTTCTGAATCAGACTCTGCTAGAACCTCCACACAGTTACAACAAAGATGGAAGGGCAGGCAAAGCTCTGTCCACCAGGGACACTGGTGTCCTTTGTATGTTCTACTTCTTTTTAAGGCCTATACTCTGCTCCTGGGATCATCACTTCTTCTGTCTCAAAGTCCATGTTGCCTCAAAACATGGCAGTGATGAGATTATTGCATGTTGTTATTATTCTATGATATATGCTATATTTTATCTATATATTATATAGGTTACATATATCTTTCTATGCAAAATTTTAATATAATTGTATATAATTATAAATTAACATTTACTGGGTAACTCCTTTAGGATGAACTTTTTATACAGTACACCATTTAATTCTTAGGAAAGATTATGAGAAAAATATTGTTGTCCTAGTTTAAGAGGCTCAGAGATTGGGCAATTTTTCCAAAGTTATACCTGAACAAAGACAGGAACTCTCATCTGACTATCCCTTAAACTCCTCTTTTTACTATACCAATTCAACTCATTTAACTCATGCAAGATGTAGGTAAGTACAAACTGTGCTCTTGCTCCTGCTTGAATTTCTATGACAGAAAAAGGCAGAGACTGCATGTTTGCTTAGTAATTGATCAGAGAGGTGAGAGGAACGACAGGGCACGGAAGATGTCATGGGTATGTGACTCACCATGGCTGGAGTGATGGCGGGGGTCCACGGAGCTCCCGTCCTGCTGTCCTAACTGTAACACCCCTGAGATCAGTAGCAGGTGCAGCAGTGGGTACAAAGGATGCAGATTGCCACTCTGCCAGGGTCTGGGTGCCTGACTGTGATCACTCTCTTTCTGTGTGACTTTTGCAATCTGCTGGCCCTCTCTCTGCCCGGTTCCTGATTGCTGGGAGCCTTTCCAGCTCTTTTGCTCAATCTCATTAAGAAATGTGGATATATTTTTCTACACCAACATTTAAGTACTTGCACAGTGATCTATAGGAACGTTTTCCTGGAAAGACTTTGCACGGATTTTCCACTGCCTGCTGCCCTCGCTAGCACTGGGAAACTGCATTTTTTTTCCTTCCTGGTTGCGTTTGCCACTTACCCTACTGAAAACAGGAATTAAGACTTTAGACAGCTGCTTACCACATAAAATTTTCAAATAAAATATTCCTATTACATTTTCTTAGGGAAAAAGTTCACTCTACTAGATTAGCAAAACTAATGTAAATATGAAGTAATGCCAGTGGCTGCCTGCAGAAGGTGTTTTTAACTTTCCATTTTGACTTAAGGGCCCGTGCATCGAGGTGTCTGTGACACTGCTCTGTGTCACATTTGTGAGTAGGATGATGGTGTAATGCTCCCATAATGGCGAATATTATGTTAATGGAGATTGATGCCAACGTGTACGAATATATATTTAGTCAGGTGGAGGTATTCCCAACTGGCAATGTAACCAGTGTGGTTAAATAATTTACACGTATAAACAGAACAAGGAGGATTCAACTCTTATTCTGGATACTGATTTTACCCTTGCATGAATACTTGATATTATTCTCTGATGGCTAAAGTCTATTTTCACCCTTATGGAAAAAAATGCAAAAACATTCTGAACAAATTATTCAATGAATGGGATCCTAGCTTAGTCTTTCAAAACACGTATGATGGAGCTAGAGAAACCAAGTGCCTCAGAGAGAGATGGCAGGCCTCCTCCCTCTGGATGTGGTCTCCTTGGTCACAGTCATATGGTATGGAGCCAAAGGGTCAGTGGGACAATTGCCAAGACAATTCAAGAGGTGAAATTCACTCCCCTCATTCACTTGTATCAGTAGAAACAGAAAGATCAAAAGGTCAAGGGAAAACTCTCTACTATTAATTCCCTATGTGGTTTGGAGGAAATCACTCAACTTCTCAATTCTCTCATCTGTCAAAAAGCCGTCTTCTGAGTTGTTCAAATAATATAATTCTGTTAAGGTGTAAGGGAGCAGTGAAATGACGGAAGTACGTAAGTATGTAAAGCAATGGTGATTCGGCGGATAGGCAGAGTTCTGCAGAGCATTCTGAGCCAGGCCAGACGTGGGTAACCTCTCCCTGGGTCAGCAGGCCTATCCAGCAATTCCTCTGGAGTTGGTATCACAAAGCACTCCCTTTGCTGCCATAGACCTCCTGCCCCCAGCCCCTCTCCCAGCCATCCTTGCCGCATCTCCACATTTCTGGAGCAGATACCTCTTATCAGGAGCTTTCTCAGAATGTTATGGGAAGATACCTTTCAATAATAGAAAACAGAAGAATCTTTATAGTCCAAAAATCACATAAGGAAGCAGAAAAGCCCCAGTGGACCGAGATGCCAGTCCTCGAAGACCCCTTTCCCTATGCCAGGGCTGCCGAGGGTCAGTCTTCTTGGCTAAGTTTTTCCCCTTCTTGTGTGGCATGCCTTCATCCCACTGATCCTGACTTCTGTCTTCCAAATCCTCCCAAGGGGGCACCATCTCTGGAACTTCCAGGGTATATTGCTTGTTTCCCTTTATTCTACCATTCACAGACATATGACTCAGGCGAAGCTGTCCAGCCCAGTCCAGCCCTGTGCCAGGGGATTCTATAAGCTGGAGAGTGAAGGAGGAGATGGGATCCTGTCACAAATTATACAGATGTATGAGGGTACTTTCACCAAGATGGCCCAGACATTTGAGAGAAGAACTGGCAGTGCTTTATATCTGAATTACTAAGAGTTTGCTCCCCTCCCAATTTAACTTTGCTATAAGTCCATGCCCATGTCAGTGAGACTGTCTAGGGGAAGAGCTGCAGTGGGTTAGAGCCAAGAAAGAAGTTCTATCTCAATAGGTGGAAGACCTTCCAAGAACAATGAAAAGTCTTTGGAATTTTGTGGGCTCCATGAAAGGCAGAGATGACTTAATCCTGGAAGAGTTCCATCAGAACTTGTATGACCAGCTGGCAAAGATACTGTATAGCAAATTTTCATTGGAGAAAAGGTTGCTGGAGTCGAAGTTGCATCAGACATTTTAAAAGTTTTCTTGAAATGCCAAGATACTTGGATTCTACAAATAGGTGGGCAGTTCTCCTTCAAGAAGCTCTCCCTCAATTGCAAGTGTATGCACGCGTGCACACACATGCACACACACATGAACATTCACAGGTGCTCTAAGATAGTAAGCTTCCCCATAGAGATCAGGCCCATGCCCAGGAAGATGCAGGACAATGGTTGGTGCTTAAGGGAATGTTGCCCATAGGCAGTAGCTGACTTGTTTGTTATAGGAACAGGAACTCCTGGAGGAAGGGAGAAGAGGCAGGAAAGAAGATAGGAGAAAATACCCAGAAGGCAAAGCTTACCTCTTGGCCTCGTTAAAATACTGTGCAGTGGGCTCCAGGAATCTAGTTCTGGAGCAAGTCCACAAAGTAAGTCTTCAAAACGTTTGTACAAAAGATTCTTAAGTAAGCTCATAAATGTGACACCAAGCAAATACTTGGCAAAATTCACTCAAGTCATAAAAGGAGCTGTTGGGACCCTCCAGCAGCATTACCTGCACTGGCAAAGGCTTGGGTGAGGGGCTGCCCTTCTCCTAATTAGGGATCAGGTAAATGACAGAGATTTCAAGTTTTATTTACATTTGGTCCTGGGCCAGTTCTTTCTGGTCCCTGGACTCCTGTCATAAAAGGAAACCAATATAAATTAGGACGAGACCAAAGAAAACATGTGAACTTTTTATTGTAGAAATGTGAACTTTTCATGGTACGATCAGACTTGATGTGAGCGCATCGTTGCTGGGGACATTGGGTACGGGGAAAATGCTCTCAGTCACGGACTGTTCTTGGAATTATCCTGACTGCATTTTTCTCTCAATTATTTTGTTTGTAATCGAATCACTAGAATCTTTGATTCAGGCCCTGATCAGAAATGTTCACTGCCAGGCAAAGCTGCATTGGAGGATCCCTCAGCCTAAAAAAATACAATGACATGTGCATGAGTTTCCTAAGGGCTTCCTTGATGAAGTACCACAGCTTGAGTGGCTCAAACAGCAGACATTTATCATCTAACAAGAATGGATGCTAGAAGTCTGAGCAGGCTTGGTTCCTGCTGAGGGGTGTCAGGGAGAAGCTGTTCCTTGGCTCCCGTGTAGCTGGTGCTAGTTTGTTGGCAATCTTTGGCATTCCTTGGCTTATAGAAGCATCATCCTTATCTCTGTCTTCATCTTTATGTGACGATACATGCTTGTCTGTGTCCAAATTTCCCCTTCTTGTAAGAACACCATCATATTAGATTAAGCCCATACAATGACCTTATTTTAACCTGATTAACTGTGTAAAAGCTTACCTCCAAGTAAGGTCACATTCTGAGGTCCTGAGGGTTAACACTTCAGCATATGAATGGCGGGGAGGGCACAATTCAGCCAATAACAATCTGATTTTCAAACCAGGAGGGAAAGGAGCTATTGTAAATCAAATTTTCTTTAAAAACCCAAGAAAAAAGTATTTGCAAAGTCCCGGTAAAGACTGTGATTCCAGCGCTTCAGAAGTACCACTTTAAATAATTTATTTTGTATGTTGATATGCTTGTTCATCGCCCCCATATAAGGATGCATTGGAAAAATTAGTTTATAGTTAAGTACCAAGAAAAACATGGGTCCCCTTCATCCTTTCTTAAATTTTTTTTTAACGTTTATTTTTTTGAGACAGAGAGAAACAGAGCATGAACAGGGGAGGGTCAGAGAAAGGGAGATACAGAATCTGAAACAGGCTCCAGGCGGTCAGCACAGAGCCTGACGCAGGGCTCGAACTCACGGACCGCGAGATCATGACCTGAGCCGAAGTCGGCCGCTTAACCGACTGAGCCACCCAGGCACCCTTCCCTTCATCCTTTCTGACAAGAACCACATAGCTCACCATGTCTGACCTTTTATTTGTGTTGCCAGAAGTCTCAGAGCCAAACGTAATACTCAGCCTTGGTTTCCTCATTTATTTCTCCACCTTTTGTTGAGTCTGGTTTCACATAGACTTTCATGTGCCTCTTTGAGCAGTTGCTTCATGGCCTTTCTGGTGATAGGTGGATGTATTTTGGCGTAGCCAAAAGGTGATTCTCAATATCACCACTGCCTCTCTGGCCCAACTCCTGAAAACCTAGTCTGTCATGAACTTCCCAATAGGGTTTGCCCCAAGAATTCCTGGATTATCTCTTTAGATGCACCTCCAACCTTTCACCTGTTTGCCAGCTTTTGAAAACAGTGGTTTAACCCTGCTCACAGCATGGAGCACTCTCTTGAGTCAAATTTTATTCCAAGGGAAAGTCAGGCTTAAAAATCCAATTGCATAAAATACCAAAGTACCTTCTTTGTATGACAAACAAGAAAGAGAAGGTAAAAAGTCCTGTCTGTGTTCCAAGTCTTTAGGGAAGACAGTTATTTCTTTGAAATAGGAGGAATCCAAAATGGAATACACACACACACACACACACACACACACACACTCACATACTCACACATACACACACCACCAACAAACTACTAACTCGCTTCAATGTTCATTAGGTCTCTGTGTATCACATTAATGTATTTCAAAATAAAATAATTGACTAAAATGTTTTTTTTTTAATTTTGTGAATACCTGGTTGGGCATCTAAAGCTAGGACATACCTCAAGAATTTTCATGGGGTGCCTGGGTGGCTCAGTCGGTTAAGTGTCTGACTCTTGATTTCAACTCAGATCAGTTTGTGAGCTCGAGCCCCACATCAGGCTCCGCACTGAGAGTGCCCAACCTGCTTGGGATTCTCTCTCTCCCTCTCAAAATAAATAAATTAAAAAAAAAGAGAAGTCTCCTTGGGATTTGACATCTTTTGAGCCACAACGTGGGGCTGTGAATTTTAGTTATAGTTGCCTCAGTTTTACAGACAGCAATAAAATATGGAGGATTGGCTCACTGAGTTAGGGACATCAATCCCCTTGTGCTTGCTCTGTATTGTGAACTAATTCTTCCACTGGATCTTTCAGATCTGAATTCGTGTTCAGCTCTGCCTGCACCCTTTTCAGTTATCTGTTAAACATTTTCGATCATATATATTTTCAGATCCAGAAGACCTTTAATTGGTCTCTAAGTGACTTACTTTTATAGGTTTCATCATTTGGGAAGCTCTTTTCAAATGCTTTCACCTGTGCAACAGCTGTCAGCTCTTCTAGATTCACACCTTCCTCCCTGAGAATCCTTAAGTGTGTTGTCACATTTTGCCTGCCTCTGCTTTTCTGTGACTTCAGTAAAGGTGCCTGGCAGGCAGAGGGCCTGTGAAGCAGAGGGGGCACAGGAAGGCAGAAGGCTCATCCTGTGGGCCAACCCGACCACTTCTGGGCCCTCATGGAAACCTCTGTGCGGACAGCCTCAGCCCCACAGTCACTCCTGAGGAGGGGGAGAGCAGGCAGGCAGGCTCTGTCCAGAAGAGAGGGAATCTGGGGAGCACTCAGATTGTTGGCATTTTAATCTCTGTCCAGACTTTGATGAGTGTTAGGAAGACAAAGACAATAGTGCTTCAGAAACATTTTACACCATATCAAAGTGGAATTTGTCTAAAAAAATATGGATACTTAAACAATCATATCAGCATAAGACCTCACTTCCAAAAATTAAAAGAGAAAATGCATGTTTCTTGCTGAAATATAAGCTATAGTGTATGCCTTTCAGCCAAGGTCCTTGGGCAATACTGTAAAAATGTCTTTATTTTGTTGTTATTCTTTTTTTTATGTTTTATTTATTTATTTATTTTTGAGAGAGAGGGAGTGAGCATGAGTGAGGGAAGAATAGAGAGAGAGGGAGAGAGAGAATCCCAAGCAGCCCCAATGCATGGCTCAAACTCAGGAACCATGATATCATGACCCAAGCTGAAATCAAGAGCCAGATGCTTAACCAACTGAGCCACCCAGGCACCACTTTTGTTATTCTTGAATGATGGTTCAGCTGGTTTAGAATTCTAGATTGAGTTCTATTCCCTCAGCACTTTGAGGTCATTGTTTTCATTGTTCTTTTACAGCCATTGTTGCTGATATGAAGTCTGCCATTAGTTGGATTAGCATTCATTTGTAAGTAATCTCCTTTTTCCGCCACTTTTTATTTATTTTTTGTTTGTTTTGATTTTAATCTTTGGCCGCGTGTGATTTAGATTTTTTTGTTAACCAAGTTGGTACTCTGATTTTTATTCAGAGTACTCATCTCTTTCTTGAAATTGTACGAAAATAGAAACCAAAAAACCCCAACAATGACAAGAACTAAATATTTTTATTATGAATAATGAATAACGAAATGTGGCAGAATTAGCAACTGAACATTAACCGATAAATAGATGACTTTCAAAACCCCAGATGTTTGAAAATTGGTTGAAAAGAAATCTCTTGGATTAAAGCAGAAATCATATCGGAAATTATTAATTGCAAAAGCTAAATAACAAAAGCATAAGTGTCAAAATTACATCTAACCTTTTCTTCATCTCCTTTTTTTCTTCTGTATTTCTGGAGTAGCCACTGTATATTGTATACTGAATTGTCTCCTGGCATTTGCTTCCTGCTATCAGATCTCCTTCCCTTTTTTCCCTCCATCATCCTTATCTCTCTCTCTGTTTCATTCTGGGAGAGTTCTCCAGCTCTAGATTCCATTTTCAAATGCAAGTTTCAAGTTCAGATGCAGGGATGCAGTGTCAAATTCGGTTTTTGTCTAGTAGACCATTACACTACTAAATTGGGGGTGTTTGTTTGTTTGTTTTATTCTGTGAGTATAAATTCAGAACTGATACTGGTTCCTTTTCAGTTCTGATGATCCTTCTTCTGCCAAAACAGCCAGTACTTCTTTCAGATTGCTTTTTCTAGTGTTCTAAACATCCTTATTTCAAATCCTGTTCCTGACTTCTCTGTGACATAAAGATTCGTGGGTGTGAATTACCCCATTCGTGCCATCCACCAACTTCCTCTCAGCGTGTTGGTGAAGAGCAAGGACTCGGAAATCAGGCTGCCAGAAAGAAATTCAGATTCCACCGCATGGTGGCTGTGTGAACTTGGATAAGTCAGATGCCTTCTGGTGCCTCAGTTTCCTCATTTGTAAAATAGAGATAATAGTTTCTTCCTCAAGGAGTTGTTATGATGAAAAAGGTCAGTGTGTATAAACCACTTTTCAGACGCCTTGAGCAGCATAAATAATATTTATTTTTCATCGCATAAGAATGAGAATTCTAGTAGGCACAGATTTGAGGGCTCCTCCCATTTCCCCTCATCCTCTCCAGAGGCCTCTTCATTATTTCCTGTCAGCTTTACAAAAAGCGGACTTGTATTCATTGGCAGGTGATGCAAATTTTTGTTTATTTACTTTTTTTTCCAGTGCTTAGAGAATTCTTTTTCATTGCCCTGAAAAAAGGATGTCTAAGTAAGGATTTCTTTTCACAAATTTTCCTTATTACATCTCCTCTCTTGTCTTAGGTCCTTTTCAGATAAAGAAGTTTATTTTTGTAATACATTTCATTATTGCTTCTGTCTGCTATAGACTGAATATTTGTGTCCCCTCCTCCCCAAATTCATATGTGGGAGACTAATCCCCAGAATGATGGTAGTTGAGGATGGTGGTGAGGAAGTCATGGTGGCACAGCCCTCATAAATGCCACTAGTGCCTTTCTAAGAAGAGACACGGAGGCTTGTTTCCTCTCTCTGCTCTCTGCCTTGTGAGCACACAAGGAGCCGACCATCTGCAAACCAGGAAGTGGGTCCTCACCAGATCTGGGATCTGCCAGGACCCTGGTCTTCGGTGGACTGGGAAGTGTGAGAAATAAATCTGTTGAAGCCACCCAAACTATGGTATATTTTACAGCAGCCTGAGCTGACTACACTAACCATTTGCTGTATTTTCTTCTTAATTTCTGTATGCCCCTTTCCTCATCTATAAAATCAGAAAAATAAGACCTATCTAGCAGGATTGTTCTGAGAATTACTCATGATGAAGGATGCACAGAGTCTAGCCCTGTGCCGCATGAATAAATCATATGCCCACATTAAGAATGCCACAGATTCATGCTCTGTCTCTCTCTGTCCCAAAAATAAATAAAAAACGTTGAAAAAAAAAAAATTAAAAAAAAAAAACTGATGGCTCGGAGCCTGGAGCCTGTTTCCGATTCTGTGTCTCCCTCTCTCTCTGCCCCTCCCCCGTTCATGCTCTGTCTCTCTCTGTCCCAAAAATAAATAAAAAACGTTGAAAAAAAATTAAAAAAAGAATGCCACAGAAAGGGGACACTTGCTGTTTCTATTTAAAATATTTTCTTATCCTCCACTTAGTCACAACTTGAGCTCTTGAACAAAAGCAGAAAACAACATAACAGAGGGACTGCTCGTGATAGACAATAAATGCTGGTTCTTCTCTTCCCTGCTTTTCCGAACTTGAATTCATATATTGACTTTTAGCCTCTTTTCCCATATCCGTCACGATCCTTATTGACATCTCTTCTGCTTCCTCCTCATGTGATGCTGCTTTCCAGTTTTGCGTTTCATGCCATTAATTCAATTTTATGATGCATTTAAAAAAAATTGGTCACTGCATTAAAAAAAGACTCTGGGATATCTCTTCTGTTCTCCATCAGAGTAGTATTTCATTTAAGAAGCAATGTCCCCTTGCACCTCACTGAGCGCCCAGAAGAGTTTCTGACCATTGTTGGTTTTAGTGGCTTTACTTCAGAAAGATGAGATTTCTTCTTATCTGTATGATATTTTCTTGGATGGTGGATTCCTAATTTATAACCCTCCCCTGTTTCCACTTGCAGCTGTGCAATCAATAGCTCTTTTTAAATACACTTTATCAAGCATTGCTTCCAATGGTCTGAGTGTAGAGTTCTTTGAAAAGGCAGCTGGGAATTTGGTTTTGGAGTTTGATTTTTCGATGTTTTTGTAACTTTCTATAGAAGAAGTTAAACTCTCATGATATGAAATATTATAAAGTGTGGTTTGGGTAAAATTTCTGTGATGTGGATTCTATGATAGTCTTCTTTGGCTGATTTCTGTCAAGGGATACCCTATTACCAGCAGAGGTTTTCTCTTTTGGAACAAAATACCAAATAGTGGCAACAGTCTACCCGAGCCTATAACATATGTTCAAAGGAAACTAGGCTCAAGAAAATTGCCTCCAGGTTCTTTGCACCATCATGGGTGCACTATTATTTAAGTTCCCTGTTGACTCTTATGAGGACACAGAACACTGCACTGTCACAGGTGCATGCTGTTTTCTCACGGTTGGAATTACAAATCTAGGCGCTATTTGAAAAACTATAAAGATTTGGTTACCTTCCTATTAGTTGTTGATGTTATTAAAGGTAAAGGGATAGAAGATTTCTTTTCTTGGGTGTTAAGATGATGTTCTTGAGCTTGGAACATATTTTTCTTTGAATTCGAGAGACAAGGGTCAACAATGTGCTCCTGAGAAGAGTAGGAATTCATGAGTGTTTGTTCTACGATGACAGGCTCTAAATCCCAAGGAAACCCAAGTCAAGAGGCTCTGGGCTTGTCCTGCCTGGGTTGTCTGTGGTGCTTCCATGTCGTGGAAGTGGAAAAGTTTCTATACAGTTATTTTTAAAAGGAGACAATTTTCTATATGTTTTGTACTGCAAAGAGGCGAGTTCTGTGGCCGGAACTCATACCTGGCATGTGTGACCATCCGGCATCACACCAGGGTTTATCCGTGTGGGATCGCAGTGTAGCATCAGCATGCAGCAAGGCAAGAATGGACAATGGTTAGAGGTGTGGGCTCCAAGGGGTAATACCCTGGTAATAAGACAACTGGTAAACATTTATCAGGGGCCAATCTCCATGTGAGGCACTCACATAGACGTTACCCCATTTAGGTATTTAGATTAAATGTTAACCTGTTTCAAGTGATCTGCCAGACAAGTACTGCTGTTCCCCTTTTATAAATGAAGCAACCGAGGGACGTGGTGGAGTGGCCTTGGGAAAGTTGCTTGTTCTCTGTCATTGTGGACTTGGCCCTTATTATGCTGCGGTCCCTTCCAGCTCTGACACTCGTGGCTCTGGCCTGTTCCACTGCTTGCCAGTCTGTTCCACATACAGGCCAGAGACATTGCTGGCAGACGCTGTGTTTCCCTTCACATTTATGTGATTGTGGTTTACAAATATACTCATTCTTTGAGTATGCCAACTACTCTCTTCAAAATACACCAGAGCCCAATACCCCACCAGAAGCTGGCTCAGAAAATGCTCCAGAGGCTGCTCAAGGCTGGCTTGGAAACCCATTCTCTGAATTAAGCCAAAGAAAGATGCCAACTTACTCTGCAGGGGAGAGAAGGCCTCATATAGAGTGGGACACAGGCATCCTGTGCTACTCATTCTTTAAGACCAGAAGTAATCATCGACATGCTGTTTTTGGTGCCAACCATGGACACAGGAGTTACTAATCATTAATACCATGAATGCAACCTTCAGATTATTACCCAGAGTGATTAAAAGCAGCCAATATGGCCACAAGTGCCGACTATGTAGCTCAGGCTGCATTGGTAGCGTCATATTCCCTGGAGGAAGGACTAGCCTCCTCCCTTCATAAAGGCCCTCACCCAGCCAAGAGCCTTCCTCTCGGCACTTTGTGGCCTTCCCAGGATTCAAATCAGAGAACTTATCTCACTCATCAAAAGAATGTAGTTTCTAAAACATTGATCTTAGCAGCTCTCAGTGCCCTGAGGACTATTTCAAGGGGACTAATTTGTGAGCCCTAACTGTATGTTTACACTTTAAATGTTACATATATTTACATGTCAGCTCTTGCAGAGGATACATTTGTATAACAGGTTCAAAGAGAACTAAACTCTATAAACTCTTTGATGAGGCTATTTTTTATTTTAATAAATGTAATGAAGATCAAAACACTTGGAAGAGTTTTAAGAGTGTCCGAATGCCATCAATCCTAGAATTTATCTTATTGGATAAAAGGAGGTGGCTAATCAGAATTTCTCACCCAATTATTCTTACGTAGTGGAGGTTGTGAGTACCTTTCTTTGGACAACAATGTAATAACAACATGTGATACCTGCACTCACAAAACGATCTTATAGAAGCTATAATAAAAGTGGCAATAAATGGCTTAACGTCTTTAGAATTGACAGAGTCCTGTTGTGCCTGGCTTAGAAAATCAGGTGCTCTCTATGATGGACAAGCAAGGTAGAGGTGTTAACATTTCAAACACATAAACACTCAAGTACACACATGGATGATATCCTATTGGTACCTTCTCTTTATACTACAGAAACATTGTTCAGGATTCCTAGTTCTACTGATCAAGGGGCCTGATGAATTTCCCAAGTGAAAATATCAACAGTTAATAAATCAATTTTCTTTTTAATGGGATAAAGGAGGCAATAGTTCCGGTGGGGTAGTAAAACCTGGGTAAAGGCATTATCCAAACTCCATTCTATGTGCTAGTCAAGACAAAGTTTACTCTGAGAGTCTTTGTGGTGTGTGTGAAAAATAGGCATGAACTGTGTTGTTTTTGCAATTTAATATCCATTTCAGTTCAAATTTATGGCAGAAAACTATAAAGTTGCAAATAAAAAGCGTTCAAAAGCAAAACATATCCAATCTCCATATCCCTCTATAAAAGTCTGGAATTCTTGTCAGGCATTCTTCAGAAATGCTATCTAGACTTCAAAGTGCCCTTCAATCCTCCCATTGAATGCTAACCCCAGCCTTCAGGCTGCCCTCATTTCCGATGTCACAGCAACCCTACACCCCCATCTTGACAGGAAGATGGCCTCACTGCCAGGTATCTCTTCCTCCCCCACCTCAGCTGGACTTTCCCCACCAGCTGGAAAGACTTTGTTGCCTTTCAGACAATAGAGCCCATAGTTGTGACATGTTAAGTCTCACATGAGATTCGTACACATTTACTATCCCCACTTTCAACCTTCCCTCTCTACCTTCTCTGTAGTGATTTTGACTTCCTGTTATCATATCCGTAATTAAGACAGTTACTGTCAGGCAAGTTTATTTTGCCACATCTGCAGTCAACAAAGGCTGAGAGGGGAAATCTCATTCTATACTCCAGAGAAAAAAAACAGAGTCTGGCCTTTTAGAATAGAGATGAATGGGCGAGAGAAGGAAATAGTACTAGAGTGAAAAGACCACACTTTCCCAATTCAAGTAGCCTTGAGTGTCAAATCCTTGCTCAACTATTTACAATTCATGAGACTTTGGAAAGGTTATTTCACTTTTCTGAGACTTTGGTTCTGCACAGGCAAAACAAGATAAAATGCCTTCTTTATAGTGTTCCAGGGAAGATTAGGGATTATAAGATTAGGGATCATAAGTGCCTTCCGACCCTTATAAGTGTGGGCGCTGCTGTAGTCACAGATGTAGTGCTTATGGTGGTGGAATTATTGCGGATAGATGGTGCTCATGGAGTTGTTGGTGTGAGTGGTGGTGTTGGTGATGGTGCTGGTAGTGGTGACAGTGGTGAAAGTGATAGAGAAGGTGGTGTTAGCAGTGCAGTGGTGGTTAGAAAGTTGCTGAGTCACACAGAGAGGACCTCCAGACTTCTATGGAGAGTCTGACAACAGGCTTCAGTTAACATGGGCTCTGGGGACATAGACTTTCCTTAATTTTCCAGGCACATAAGCCTTGAACAATGGTGCAAAGTTAACATGCAAAGTGGAAAGTGAAATCAGTTTTGGATGCGTGAAATTTAAACGTGCGCATTAGGGAAACGAAAAAACATTTTCAAGGACAAAAAAAAAATAAAACCATTTGTTTTAAAGCTATGTCCATGTCACTTGATAATGCTACAGAAACAGGCCAAAGAATTAGAAAGAGATTTAACACACACACACACACACACACACACACACATACAGACACACATCCTTTGGTTCAATTAACAATCTTAGAAAAGAGGTACTGTATTATTATCTCCGTTTTACAGATGAGAAAGCTAAGGTTCGGAAAAGCAGGAAGCACTGTAGAAAGTTCTTGGGCTTCAATCCTAGGTTTTGTATGCACCGGTTGTTTGACTTCATCTTTCACTCCCCCTCTTCAAACTGTAATTTCTTCATCCTTGGCAATAATGCTAACAATCATGTTTAAGAATTGTTATAGGGCATAAACAAGTTATATTTTTGGTCTACAACAGTGGCTGCTTCATATAAAAGATCAAACATGATACTTATATAGAAAGCATTCAGCAAAAATACCTACCTTCCATTCATTCATTCATTCATTCACTCTTGAAATTATCCTTCTACCCTCTATTATTTTATTCAAATAGTCCAGATAGACTGTATGAGAAGCCAAGAAGTCCATGTTAAACCTCCAAGAATTCTATCAGTTGGGAATTTTGGGTTTCAAGGAATAAAAAACCTGATCTATATTTATAAAGGAATTTTTTGCCTAATGTGACTAAAAAGTCAAATATCAGACATGGCTGGACCATGGGCTTCACTGATGTTTATGACTCAGTTTCTGTCATTTCCACTCAACATAAGCTCCTGTGAGCTTGTTCCTTTTTTGGTCTGACTCTCCTCTAATGATTGTAAGATTAGGAGCTTCTAAATGTACATACCCCCACTGTTAAGTATAGCATAAGTAAAAATTTTCCCTCATAACTCTCTAGCCCAGGGCCTGACTTCCACGCAGGGGGATAGATACAGTCCAGAATGAATCACTTTTCCCAGTGAAATTAGTTACTCTGTTCAGCTTCAACCAATGAGTACTTGCCCCAGGAATATTGGAGGCAATTTCCCATACCACACACACTGAAGGGGTAGAAAGCTGTTTCTCCAAGAAAATGCAAGTTATTGTGCTATCAGAGGAAGGTTGAATTGACTCTGGGTGACAAAGCAACAAGTTACCACTATAGGAACTAACACTGTTCTTCCCAAACCTGGTCTTCCCCGCACCCCCCTCCCTCAATATTCCCTCTCTATGATCCATCTTTTCCAAAAGCTGAAAGCCCAGGAGTCATCTTGGGCACTTCCCTTGACCTTCCTGTCAGCCACTGTGTCCCTATGGCCAGTTTCTGTCAATTGTATCTTTTCTCTCTCTGGCCTCCCATATGCTATTGTTCTGTCAACACAAAATGCTGTTTACTGCCCTTTATCCTAGTTAGTGTAAGATATTCGCTTAAATGTCAAACTTTCCTGATCCTCTGCTAAATGTAAGTTTCCTCTGTTACGTTTTCGAATCTCTGACCACAGTTTGTAATTATAAATGAGAGTGAATGGTCAAATGAAAACTGGAGCTTACAATGGCATGGTCTGTTTTCATTCACCGTGGCCCTAGTGACAATCAAAATGCTGACATGGAGGGTGTAGTGTTCCATGAAATATTTCAATGAATGAATGAGTGAACGAACGAATGAATGAATGAATCCAGATGCCTTGTCCATTATAATGGAGGTAATAAGTGATCAGTAGGTCAGGGTGAGGTCTTCTGACCACATATCCAGAGCCCCTTCTTCTCCCCTGGGAAGAAGCTTGGTGTAACTGGGCAAGGTTAAACAGATAGTCTGTTAGAGTTTTCTGACCAGAAGTGTAGAAGCTGCTTTTAGACAACTGGCTTGAGCAATGGAAACTTGATCAAGGCAAAAGAGCCCACAGCAACCACCTGGCTGAATACAGACAGGCCCATCAAGTGACCCACCTCAAAATATCCATAAGGCCTACCTAACCAATGGGCTACTTATAACTAGGCACAGTTACCAAAAAAGGAAAAATTCCATATGTTGCCACGCCTCTTCACCTTCCCTTTTTAAAAATAGCCTGTACCCATCGCCTCCTGGTTGACAGCTTCCCCTCTGCTGTTCCACCTGCTGCTCCCCATGGTGTATTCAGTAAACCTCTATCTACTCTGTTCTGCCTCTGGTGAGTCCCTTCACTGCCAGAATCACCTTCTTCATATCAATTGTCCCACGTTTGGGGGCCCCCATGTGAACAAGAGACACCACTTTTAGACACCACAAGAAGGAAGTGGGGAGATAAGAATGGCTCATTGACTGGATAAGGTGGGAAACTGGCCCTGAAAAGATGGCACAGCAGAGCAGTAAGGGAGCTTAATAACTTTGAAATGCCAGTGAACCTGTGTTTGAGGGACTCATAAAGGGGTATATGCCTTAAGAAGTGAAGAACAAGAAGATGTTGACTGAAGTCCCCTTCCTCCTTTCTGTAACAAAATCCCTGTGAAGCTGCTAGTCACAGGCTGGGATTAGTCACCTTCAGGTCCTGGGACCTGAAGCATTCAGGCCAGAGCCTATAAGAATGGCTTTTTTCCCCTCAAAATCTGCAGAACCCTGTCCTAGTCTATGATATCAGAATTCTTCCCATTCACTCTGGAGTTCTGTTGGGGCCAGAGCCAATATCAACCTCCTAGTCTGTATCTGTTGGGTTTCCCAGAGAAGCAGAACCAACAGGGTGTGTGTGTGTGTGTGTGTGTGTGTGTGGAGAGAGAGAGGGGGAGAGACAGAGGGAGGGGGGACAGATTTATTTTAAGGAACTGGATCCTGTGACTATGGAGGCTAAAAAGTCCAAAATCTACAGGATGGATCATCAGGCTGGATACTCAGGGAAGAGCCTATGTTGCAGTTCAAGTTCAAGGCGGTCTGCTGGCAGAATTCCTTCTTGCTCAGGGGCAGTCAGTATTTGTTCTATTCATGTCTTTCATCCACATTATGGAGTGCCATCTGCTTTATTCAAAGTCTACCAATTTAAATGTCAATCTCATCCAAAAACCATCCTCATAGAAACATCAAGAATGATGCCTGATTAAGTGTTTGGGCATCATGGTATCACCAAGTTGATGTATAAAATTAACTATCGCTTTATCTAAACCATTGATCTTGGCCAAAGTTAAAGAAAAGTGTTAAGGTAAAGTGTTTGCTTCTGTGGTATAAATAATAAGAACGAATGAGATCTATTACCAAAAATTATCTTCTCCTTGGGCGCCTGTGTGGCTCAGTTGGTTAAGCAGCCAGCTCTGGATTTTGGCTCAGGTCATGATCTCATGGTTTGTGGGATAGAGCCCCATGTTGGGCCCTGTGCTGAGAGCAGGGAGCCTGCTTAGGATTATATCTCTCCCTCTCTCTCTGCCCCTCCCCTACTCTCTTTCTCTCAAAATACATAACTAAACATTAAAAAAATTGTCTACCCTGCTTCCTGCCATGTTGTGAAAATTCCACCACTTGAGATTCATTCTTTAGGATTCATAAGTATTTTCATGTTCAAGAGTCCCTGTTAAAACTTAAATATCTTGTGGAGTTCTATCTTTATCTTCTCACATTTTATTGGCAAATTTTATAATTTAGAAATAGAAATATAATATAATAATATATATTATATTATATGTAATAAATATAAATATTATATATACTATATATAAATAAATATATAATAAACAAATAAAATATATAAATATAATGAATAAATATATAAATAAATACATAATAAATATAATTTAGAAATAGAAAAACAGATTAAAAATAAGAAGGTGGTTGTAAGGACTAAATGAGAGTCAAGTTTGGTCCAGTTTCTTTAAGTTGTAAGCACTCTATAAGTAACAATTGCTTTTGTCACTATCATTATTGTTATCATATACAGAATCTACACAATTTTGTGTTAAATAGACTTTCCCATTTTATAGCTGATAAAAAAAGTAGGTTTAGTGAGCCATAGGGTAACTTCCCAAAGTCATGCATCTAGCCGGAGACAGAGACAGGGGCTGACCTGTAGTCTGTGTGAAGTCCAGGCCTTTGTTATTTTTTCTGTCTTGCTATTCCCACTCCTGTATTTCCCAAACTGACCATAATCCCAGGATGAAGGCCAGGTTTTACTCTTCTCTCACTGCCAGCACCTAGCCCAGAGCCAGCCACATGGCAAGTGGCCTCTAAGTACCCAAAGGTAGTTCAGACTATCAGAGAATAACCTGCCTGGGCCAAAACATGGCCTCTCATGCCTGAGAGTGTTACCGGGATTCACAAAGGTGGGAGCCACTCTATTTGCTGCGGAGATAAAGAGTGCTAGAGTAACCATCCCCTACAGTTGTTCCCTGAGCACCCACTCAGGAGCCAGCAGCCCCAGCTTCTAGGAAGTTAAGCACAAGGAGTGCAGCCCACAGGGTTAGACCTGAAAGAATCTTGAGGCATCTTCCCAGGAGCCTTTGGTCAAGGCAAGAACACTGAAGCCCCTTCTCTGAATCCCTGAGGGAAGCACAGATTCCTGCGCCTTTCGGTGGGGCCAGACTGGTGTGTTTGAGCCGAGACTGAAATGTATACCACACATCTGGCCAGTGGGGAGATGGGGGGGCTGGTGTGGTCAGCGGGGGTGCAAGGCCATTTCAGGGCAGTTAAGCTAGAGTAACCCGAGTACAGCAGGGCCTGAGTCACTCTGGACTCAGGGAGCTCCCGATCGGGTGGGGACTGACACCTGAACCCATCTGCGGCTTTGCCCTGGCTGGCCCTGCCCTGCCCTGCCTTGTCCAGCTCAGCTTAGCCTGGCCAGGCCAGGCCCCACTGGTTCCAGCCCAAAGGAATTGAGACCAAACTGCGGAGCCAGGAATTCTGAGCAATGGCAGTGATGTCAGCGGGGGTGAGGTGCGGTGTGTGCAGAGCCCCACGAGGCATCTGCTCAGGGGTCCCTGCATCTGAGTGTGATCTGCTGCTCTCATGTGCTTCCCCCCTGACTCTCGAGTGTACCTTCTGGGAATCTACGTATATGTCTGTGTTCATGCCTATGTGTGTTGTCGGCTTGTGTGTTTGGGTGTGCTTCCCCTGGAAAATGAAATCATAATTGACTTTGTTGTAGAATTTTCTTGGTCAAAGTGCAGCAATCCTTAAGGGTTTTAAAAACTTCGTTGTGTGTGCAAGGCCTTATGCTATGGGCTATTTAGGACACTGAAAAGAACCAGCCCTGTAGTGTGTAGTCAGCCTGGATCACGCACTTTCTTGTGACAGCCAAGCCTGCTGTCCAGGAGTGTTTGTGCAGAGCCAAGAACAAGGCATGGACATGGTCACTGTGGTTTGGTGGCCAGAGACATTGGCCTGGGCAGCTGGGGTGGGGGCAGGAGAGTTGTGTGTCAGGATTTGCCACCTTCTCCAAGCATTTTCCTAGATACAGAAATTTTGTGTCTTCTTTTTATGATACCAAAAATAAATTTTTAAAAATGTGTCAGAGCGATAAGGGCAAAATGTCATTTGTTGCGTTTTCTTCCCCAGAACAATCCAGACTCCCATCATGAGGACTGGTAGTCCAGCATATGGTCACCACGGCCCACTCTAGGGTCCCCTCCCCATCATGTGGCGATGACTGCTGCTGTCTGATACTTCTTAGACTAAAGATGTGACAGTCAGGCAGAGGAGCAGTGGGGAGAAAATCATTCCACTTGGGCCAAACCATCACTGCTCTGGGAAAGGGAAATAACATGTAAGAAGGAGAAACTCAACTGTGAATGAAAAGCTCAGGACTCTGAGACTGCGGATGTCTGAAGATTTAACAGCAGGTTAGAGGGAATAATGAGGTCCTTGTGAGGATTCCTTGAAGAAGAAAGAGAGAGAGAGAATGGAAGAAGGAAGAGGGAGAGAGGAAGGGAGAGAAAGAGAACAAAACACCAGATAATACTCTGAGGACAAATCCAGAGAAGGAGCTTGACACCTTTTCCCACAATCTAAGTTGCTCTGTAGACTTCTGAACAACTTGGCTTGCACAGCCTGTGATGTCACATCTTTCCATATAACACACAACCCAGTAATGGTGGATGTAGTAATGGAACAACCCAGCTCTCGCCCTGTTTCACCCTCTGTAGTCCTCTGACAAACACCAAGGACAAGCAAGTGCCTGTGTAGTTCAGCTGCCACTTCAAGAAAATATCCTTCTCTAGGTCTATCACTTAGTATTGTGATGGCCTTCTACTTATCCACTTGCAGAGGGAGCTTCTGAAAAGGCATTTTTCAAGATATCCCTCATCTGTGTTTCAAGACACAGAGCCTTGGATATTGAATGTACTCAATAAATACTTAATAAATATATGATCATTTAAAACAGTCCACGTGGAGAATTGTTGTGTGAGTACCCAAATAGAACTTGGAAACTCCTGCTATGAGATTGACTTTGACACTGAGGGGGCTCACTGTGGCATCCTTCCAACCCTTACTAATCCACTTGCTCACCTGAAGAAACAGTAGGACTCTACTCACTCTCTTCCTATACTGTAGCCCATCATCTGCCAGTGACCATTCTACTCTACTCCTGGTTGGTTTACAAGGCACTAAAGGAATATTATCAGGCATAGGGTCTTCATGATGGCCTATTCTATTATACCCACTACCACTTTGGATTTGGTGTGGGCAGGCCATTAAAAATTTCAGGAAGGCTGAGTCAAAAGTGGGTTCCATCAGTTTTGAGGGAAGGTCTCTCAACTTCTACTAGGGATGGCTTCCTGACACTCACAGAAAATCTAAGGACTACCTACCATTCTTGTGGCCAGCTGCATTGTGCGGCAGCCAACATTCTGGACCAATTTCATTCACTGGCTGATGGGTGAGGAGACAGTCTTGGGATCCTCTGGCCACCATGCTTTAAGTGAGGAACTTCCCTGTGAATTTGGACCAAGCCCCGAGCCACCCAACAGAACAAGACAGTGCCAAGAACTTAGCAAAGACAGACTGCCCAAAGTTCCTCAGCTTCTTAGAAAGCAAAACGGCCCATCTCCATCTATCACCATAAATGGCCTGCCTGAACTGCTGGTGTCTTCAGTCTGTGCCATAATATTTCATTCAACTACCCATTCGTTACACACATCCTCAGAGCAAATAATGTTAATGTAAATAATTTGGGAAGCATTGTTCCATCTGTTGAAAATGTGCAGTAGTTGCTTCGCCCCTTGTCTAAACTGGGGCGGCTACTTTCAGGCAAGTTTGGGAGGTAAATGAACTGTCTGGATGCTTTTCTTGGCAGTCTCTCTTATTAGTGGGAGGTGGCAGTAACGAGAACATGAGGAAGACGGAAAGTGTTTACTTAAAGTCATGGCCAAATGGCGAGGGAGAGTTTAAGATAAATCATAAGCTGTCAATGATGACAACTGCAGACTGCTACTAGTTCACTCCTGTTTATGGGGCTTCAGATGCTACATTTAGAGAGTGAAGGAGTTTATTGGTAGAAGTTGCTGATTGTTTAGACGTCAATGTTTGAGGCAAGAGGTAGCAGCCACTTGGACTGCGTATGGTGAATGCATGAAGCTCTCACATGGTCATTCTGGGTGCATCTCTGCCCAGTGAATGGATGCCACTGACTCATATTCTCCTTCAAGACTCAGATAATGGATCACTACACTTTTGTCAATGACAAGCAATCATAGAGTATTATAGTGAAGGGGCAAAGGCATAATAGAGCTGGGTTCTTAGTGTTTCTGGATGCTTTTCTTGTCTAAGTTAACTTTGCTTGGGTGTTGATTTTTGAATTGCAGCTTACGGCTTGTGAACATGTTCATGCTTTGTTCGTGTGAACAAAAGACCAGAATCTTTTGAGGTTAGCCAGCATTCTCAACAGTTTTCCCCCCAAACTCCTCTCTGCTATACACCCATAAAACACAAAATGAATTCTTATGAAACTTCCATGTTTATCTTACTGAACTGCAATGTCTTCCTCTGTTCTAGAGTGAGTATACTCTTAGCAAGACCCTATATCAGTGGCAAGTTGCAGAGAATGATTATGTTTTCAAAAGGCCTTACTCAAAAGGCCTGTGAAGACCTGGAAGGAGCTCTTCTGTGACTTGTACACCTTTTCTTTCTATGTGTCTCTCAAACATTTATGAAGTGCCAGTGAGGGCCCAGATACAATGGAAAGTGACAGTCCATACTGTCAGAGGTATGGGGTAATCAGAAGGACCACATTGTCAACAAACCACAGTGAAAAATGGCCAACGGCTTCTATCATGATAGAAACTTGTATAAATCATTGTGAAGGGGGAAAGCACGTAGAGTTCAAATCCCTGAGGAAGTTGGGGAAGATGGTACTTAATCCAGGTGTTGGAGATTGGCTGGAGTTTTCCAGATTCATAAGTGAGGCTAGGTTACTCCAGACAGAGGAAAAGAGAATCAAAAATCTCACTTTGGTTCAAGAATTGCTTAGAAGTCCTATATGGCTGGAACATGATTTACAGGGATAGTGGCTGAAGGTGAATAGGGGAATTAGTTGTAAATTTTATAAAGATGGGAATAATTTGTAAAAGGAAAAAGAAAGAACAACATGGAAAACAAAATAACTTTCCACTTCATTATTTCATTTGTGCTCTAACACTGCTTTTCTTTGAAATTTTTGAATGAGAAAAATCACCCAGAGTTTCTAATAGTGGGAATTTTGTTGGGAGAAAAATTGATTTATTTTTCAGAATAAAATCAAACACCCCCAAAATTATCTGGGATGTTTAATCAACAGGGTTAAAATTCTGGATTTTGAAGTAGTAAAGGCAGAGTTTGAGAAGGAAAGAGAAAGTTTCAGACATGACCACTAGACTGGGAAATTAATTCAGGAAACCATTATGAGTGTAGTGGAAAGGGGGAGAAGGGCCTTCAGGCAGAGCCTTCTCCCCAACCCCTTCTTCCCCCTCACCCCATCTGTTATGGATTGAATCACATCCTTCCAAAGGATTTATTGCCCTAACTTCCAGTACCTATAGATGTGACTGTGTTTGTTAAGAATCTTTGCAGATGATCAAGATGAGGTCATTGGGGTGAGCCCTAATCCAATATGGCTGTATCCTAAAAAGGGAGAATTTGGAAGTAGCGTTATATACATGAGAAGAATGCCATGTGAACATGAAGGCAGAGACTATGGTGATGCCAAAGAGCACAAAAATTTCCAGCAACCACCAGAAGCTAGAAGAAAGGCATGGAACAGATTCTCCATATGGCCCTCAGAAGAAACCAGACATGCTGGTACCTTGATCTTGAATTTCTAGCCCCCAGAACTATGAGACAATACTTTTCTGTTGTTTAAGTCTTGTAGTTTGTACTACTTTATTACAGCAGCCCCAGAAAACAAATACAGCACCAGATTGTGGAAATGGCTTTGAAACAGCCAGGGGATAGGTGGGGACACGGGAAGTAAGAGTAGGATGCCTGGCTGGTGCACCAGAGAATGAAGATAGGTGGGAAATATTCATGAAATCGTCCAGAGGAGTGGTGCTCCAGAAGGTTTTGAGCTTCACAAGATGATTGTCCAGACCAAGCCTATCTGTGTCAGGCTAGTACATGGTGATTTGGTATTTTTCAGATGAAAATGGATTTTATGATAATAAAACAAATGGTTTTAGATCAAAGAGTACTGTAGAATGCAAATAAGTGCTTTATCAGGAATCAAAATAAGTTCTTTCTTGAATGAAGACATATACATTTAATGGAGTCATCCAAGGAAATAATATGACATGTGCTTTAAAAAAGAAAAAAAAATGAGTATTCATTTTCCCCCCTAAAGCTTACTAGTTATCTCCAAAAACCTAGGACTTTCTTGTTATCTTAAGCAATTTTCCTTTTTATGCTTTGACCTGTTTTGCTGGCATGTTCTTAGTGTCTTTCCTGCTAGTAACCCCCTTGTGTGAGATCTTTGCTGTCCTGGCACTCTTGTCTTTGTACATGTCTACCCCGAAGTCCCCCTCTACTCTGGGCTTAGGGAGTCAATACTACTACTCTTTCTGATTCTCACAGCCCAATTGATAGCAGGCTAAGACTTTGACAGGACTTTATCGAAGGCCTGAGGGGAACCCCAAATAATGTCCACGTCCAAACCCAAACATGCTTGTGAAGCAGGCACCTCTGCACCTAAGACTCTACACCAGACTTCTCTCTGGCTCTGTATGGAAGCATGAGCATTCCCTCAGCCCTGTTTCCGGGTGACTGTAGGGATGTGGTTCTCCCCAAGGGGCAATCTTGCTTTCTACTCACAATTGTCTGACCCCAATGGATAGACGTTACAGTAAGAATCTTGACCACAGGGCTACCTGGGTGGCTCAGTCAGTTAAGTGTCCGACTTTGGCTCAGGTGATGATCTCACAGTTCATGAGTTTGAGCCCCATGTCAGGCCCTGTGCTGACAGGTCAGAGCCTGGAGCCTGCTTCAGATTCTGTGTCTCCCTCTCTCTCTGCCCCTCCTGCCTCTCAAAAATAAATATTAAAAAAATAAAAGAATCTTGACCATATATTAGACGTGATTCAGTCATTCAGAAAGTATCTATTGTATGCTTACAACAATGAATAGGATAGGCAAACTTTCTGCTCTTGTGGAGCTTATGTTCTGGTGGGGGAACGAAAACCAGAGGAAATAAAGGAAACTGTTAGGGAATATGATAAATGCTGTGTACTCTAACACCTGACAGAAAGGGAGAAGGTGAATAGTGTCTTCTGAATTAACAAGATAATGATATTATACAGTAGAATAACAAATTACAAGAAATGTACCAGTGGGGATGTAAAGAAGGGAGACTTTCTCTCCATTGCCTTATTTTATGGATTGTGAAGCTCTGATCCTATAGACTCATCCCTGCTGGCCTTTCTAAGTCTCTCATGAGATTTTGTGTTGCATTAACTTTTTTGTGATCCAGTTCAGTCCTCTCAAAGTATAAGAGAAATAAAAAGAGTAAGATGACCATCCATAGATGTCATCTCAATATGAAATGTCTTTCCATGGAGATTTGTTGAAAATCAGTATAAACTCATGTGTGACCTACTGGACATCAACTTGGACAGGTTATTAAAAAACACATTTGTTGGGGCACCTGGGTGGCTCAGTCGGTTGAGCTTCCGACTTCGGCTCAGGTCATGATCTCGTGGTCTGTGGGTTCGAGCCCTGCATCAGGCTCTGTGCTGACAGCTCAGAGCCTGGAGCCTGTTTCAGATTCTGTGTCTCCCCCTCTCTCTGCCCCTCCCCTGTTCATGCTCTGTCTCTTTCTCTCTCTCTCAAAAATAAATAAGCATTAAAAAAAAATTAAAAAAACAGATTTGTTGTTAACTATATATCCTTGGACAATGCTATTCAAACCCACTGTGTATAATTTTCTTAAATGTAAAATGGGGTTAATAATACTTGTTGCATTATTGTGAGAAATGCATAATGCATGGAAAATGCATGAAACAGTCCCTGACAATATTGGATGTTGGCAAAAAACTGGTTATCACATGATACAAGGATTCAATCATATATTGCTCTGGGGATTGGTTTTATTGAATGAATGAATGAATGAATGATCCAAATCTATGCTTAAACAGAATTATAAGAGAAAAATAGGTGATAATGCAGCAACAAAGCTCTAGGCCAAATTAAATGTCAGGGGACAGTAATGGTCTTCACCTCCAACTGGTCTCAAGTAAGGGAGCTGTTCCATCAGGGGACATATGTGGTTCCAGCTGCACATCTGTCAATTTGCAGATGATGCTATGGTGAGAACATGTTCTAATGCACATACTTATGTGGAACTAAGGTGCAAGAGCAGATGGCCAAGAAAGGTCCTCAAATGATGCTATGAATCCAAGAAAATCTATGGTACAGCTTGATATAATCGTGAGGCCCAAAAGGATCTGGAGTGGTGGGATCTAACATGTAATTGTGTTCATTTAAAGAGAATATCTGTCATTAAAAAAAGACTGGGGATTGGGTCCCATATACAATGAATAGTGAGTAAATATACATGAAATGAATGATAATGGTGTTCTTGGAGGACCCATTACAGAGTCTTTAGGAACCAGCTTTATTGGGTAGTCCAGCTTGGATTTTTTTTAGCTTTAAAGACTGCAATATCCCACAAAAACATCAAAACCTGGTGGCTTGGAAATAATCAATAGTGACCTCTAGTTGTTTCTTGAATTCCTTCTCACATAGTCCCAACATCTGTGTCATATCTGAATCTATTTATTTTGATTGATTTACCTCTTGGCATTATATCATTTTTTCCTTACCTTTTCAAATACTTTGTAAGTTTTTGTTTAAAGCTAAACATTTTGTGTAGGACAGAGACTGAGATAAATCCTTTGTTATGCAGGGGGATGAATGTACACTCCTTTCTGCTATGTTTTTAATGTGGGGGTTTGAGTTGATCTAGTCAAGGGTACTGCTGGGTCTTTGGTCATATTATCGCTGTGGTTTCTCTTTGTGCATCACGGGCTTCCAGTTCCTTTAGTCATGCTTTATCTCTCAGCACCCCTGCCTCAGCTGTGCTTCTGAGTCCTGAAAGGATTTCTGCACCTGACCCAGAAACTGAAGTTTTCTTCCTGTTTCTTTTGACCAAATGCAATGGATTTTCACCAGTGCCTTCCTTCCCCCACAGATTAAGGATTGCATCCCTTTGTGAAGGAGAAGAGAGAAAGGTCCAGACCTACACCACAAAAACACTTTCTCAAGACATTGGTCAATCATTTATGCTAGTTCCCAGTGGGGTCTGTGGCGAAGAAGGTGCAAACCCCTCTTATCTCTCTAGGTCTAAGGAGGTCCAAACTCTCTTGCCTGCTTACACCTGGCAGCCATCAATTTTTGTGACTATACTAGTTGACATTTCCTGCATTTGCCCCAGGTAGGCCATGATTCCTGTCCCATCTTTTCCTGCAACTTTGGTTCTCTGATGCAGTCAAGAAAAGTGAACTTGTAGTTTGGCTTTTGTTGTTGTTGTAGGGGTGGGAATAATAATCCTTCTGGTTCTTTACATCCCAAGCAGAAACCAGGTGTCTACATGTTTCTTAATAGTAATAACCATGATATCCATAGAGTGGGTACTGTGTCAATAAGGATGTACATATATGCACTTATACATATATTTGAATATTTAGATGGTGAAATTATGCAAGAGCTGGAAAGCACATTCATATAAATTTATGCATAAATTAGGAAACCCTCATTTTTCTGGAACTTTTTAATGAGGCCAGTCATACCTCCCTTATGGGAAGTAAGTATATCATATACATAATGCAGAATATAAGTACATATTCCTACGATTGTTTGCACTAAGTGGTTGTTTCAACTCATGTACCTAGCTACCTGGGGTGAGTAAGCATATGAATACGGTGATTATGACTACTTATAAGAAAGAATGTTTTCTTTGGAAGGACTTTTAAGAACTTGTGTGTGAAGAAGCTTCTGTTCTCGACAGTATCAAGATGCCTTAGAGAACGCTGCAAAGGGCGTGGTGAACAGTGCCTGCTTTGTGTCATTTGCGTACACGAAATATAACTCAGGACTGACTTTGACTATTTCCATTAAGGCCAAATTGTAATGACTAATAAGAAAAAAAAATCAAATGATTTCCAAAACCTGTTCTAATTAATAATGCAATTCTGGTATAATAAACTCAGATGAAAAAAATGACAAATAGCATATAGGCTCTGGATACAGATAATTCAAGATCACATTTAACAGCTGTGAGATCTTGGTCAAAATGACCTTTCTGAGGCACATTTTCCTAATAGACGCAGTGAGGACTGGGATATCTGGCGCAGTAGGTAATTGTGATGCTTGCGGGAATTCCTACATAAGTCTCCCTGCAGAGCGAAGAGACTCACAGTGGCAGTATTGACCCCGAGCTACAACCCAAAATCAACGATGACCTTTCTTTCCTGACCAATCTCTGACTTGTGGGGGAGTTGGCAAGCGGAGTCTTCACGCTCTTGTCCCATTTCTCACTTCTTTCTCGGAGAATAAAGTCCTAAACTAACGGTGCCAGATGCCGGCTGCCATTCGGGCCGCATTCCCCAGCAGGCAGTTCATTGTATGCTACGATCTTCTTTCTCCTGCAGTCACATGGCCAGATCAGCGAGGGCGGCCGACATCACTGAGCTCTTTTCCTTTTCTTACTCTCAGGGTTGTTGTTGGAACCTGCAATCCCTCCATGTCTGTCACTTAGGGATTAGGTCCAGAATACCTATCTGCCTGATAATGAGAAATTATTTTTTATGATAGAGCTGTTTTTTTATGCTGGAGTACTTTTGCTTGTTGTTTTGTTGAATAAAGGATTCTGTTTCTGAAATTTCTCCAGGTTAATTTTATTTCTTTTTCCACGCAGTACTTTCCTCATTTATTACTTCTGTTCCCTCTTCCATGTGAGCAGCCCAAGGATGTGAAGATTCCAAGATAAGATACTCAATTTAGAGTTTGGGGATCTGGACCAGGATCTGAGAGTATGCCATGTGTCCTAGACACATTACCAGAAAGTTCTACGTTTGTTTATTTGGCATTGGCCAGGCTAATAATAAAGTGTACTTTAATTTCCCGTTTGCTGTACTCCCCTTTTTAAAAATAATTCCTTTGGGGACTTTATGGGAATGAGCAATGAGATTGGGGCAGGATTCCAATGTTCCCGGTCCCCCTATTCCCAGGAAAACATGTAACATTACAAAAATTTTACACCTCTTTCTAAAACATCACTTGCCCTTTGAGGACAGAGCCATCTTCATGTTTTCTAGATTTGAAGGAGATACATAATTCTTTTCTGAATCTTTTCTTCATTGAAAGTTGAATATTAAGAAGACAAAGATACAGTTAGGAAGTTCTCATTTGGTATGAGATTCAGGGGCTAAGAAGTCCAAACTGCCAAGAGTGGCACTAAGATCAGGCTTTCTGGGTGTCGACATGGTCAGGAAAGTGTCTCATGTGGCCCATTTTGGAGTGGAAAAGCAGGGTTTCTGGTTCCACCTGCTCGAATTCATGCAGAAGAGTCACTTCCACCATACAGAAGAGGGAATAGAAATTCCCAGGAAAGGAGGGAATATGAGTAAATTGCTAATCTTTGTTCAGAGTCCCATGGTAAACATGTCTCCTCTTGTTTAGGCAGGTAGCACTGATCTGAACCCTTCTGTGACACAGAGAACATTTATCTTTAGTGGTGTTTCTCACTAGATGGTGAAGGCCTGCTTTGTCTCTGTGCCACACATACTAGCCTACTCAGTGGCTCAGAGAGGCAAACAGTCAATGATCTGGAGCTTCTGAGATTAAAACGTCAATTTTCTCCAAATTCTAAAGAATCTTTTCTAATTCTATACAATTAGCCAAGATGAGTCAAACAACGGTGTGGATTTTCTGACCACTGTTTTATCTGGACTGTTTGTCTTTTCCCCCTACTTTTTTGATAGCTTGATCAGTTTTATGAATCTTAGAATTTTCTTAGAAGCTGAAAGTAAAAATATGGCAAAGGTTTAAGACCAATCCATTTTAAATCTTAGTAGTTTATCAGGGGAAGGAAAAACAGTCAGAGTAGACTTTAATGAAATGTGAGACTAATAAAGTTCTTCATTTAATTCTTCCTTCTCCCTGGAGGGCACAGGTAGAAAATAGCTACTTTTCATAACAGACTTATAAAGCTGATTTTTCTCCTGACAATTATAAGAGAAAGGACCACATCTTAATCCTTGATATATCTCTGGTGTCTCTCTGATGGGAATTAACAAACACTTTTTGAAAGAATACATGGATGGAATGATTGACTGGTGGACTGGCTTTGATTTCTCAATCCTTGGTGAATTCTTTAAAATATATTTGGGGGGTGCCTGGGTGGCTCAGTCGGTTAAGTGTCCCAGTTCAGTTCAGGTCATGATCTCGTGGTTCATGAGTTCAAGCCCCACGTTGGACTCTGCACTGACAGCTCAGAGCCTGGAGCCTGCTTCAGATTCTGTGACTCCCATTCTCTCTGCCCCTCTCCTGCTCATGCTCTGTCTCTCAAAAAATAAATAAATGTTAAAAAAATTAAAAATATATATTTTGATTGCAGCACATAGAGAAGGGCTACCTACTTACTACAGGTGTGTCCATGGCCCCCTCTTATTTTATCTTAATGTTTTCTCTTTTACCCTCCACCCCTCCATTTCTAGTTGCATGAACCTGTCAGCTACCTTATTTTAAATAACTGCATTAGTTAGGGTATCTCCGCCTATTGTTACAAAAAACCTGGAATTTCAGTGGCTTAACATATTTATTTTTTTCATTATAAATTTCATTTGAAGATAGATCACTGTGTAATTTAGATACGTATGCTTATTTTGTAACAAGCAGAGGGACGATCTCTTCCACCCGTAGGTGTTTAGAGGATGTTTCAAACTTCTGGTAGTTCTTCATAAAAGTAAAGTTCTTTACAAATTGCCACTCTGGTTTATGATTTCTACTTTATTTTTTTTTTAATATTTATTTATTTTTGAGAGAAAGAGAGACAGAGTGTGAGCAGGGGAGGAATAGAGACTGAGACACAGAATCGGAAGCAGGCTCCAGGCTCCGAGCTGTAAGCACAGAGCCTGAAGCAGGGGTCGAACTCACAAACCATGAGAACATGACCAAAGCTGAAGTCAGACACTTAACCAACTGAGCCACCCAGGCACCCATATGATTTCTCTTTTAAATTTTTTTTTTAACGTTTATTTATTTTTGGGACAGAGAGAGACAGAGCATGAACGGGGGAGGGGCAGAGAGAGAGGGAGACACAGAATCGGAAGCAGGCTCCAGGCTCTGAGCCATCAGCCCAGAGCCCTACACGGGGCTCGAACTCACGAACCGCGAGATTGTGACCTGAGCCGAAGTCGGACGCTCAACCGACTGAGCCACCCGGGCGCCCCATGATTTCTCTTTTAACTACTACTGTTTGAGAGCCCTTCCTTTCTCCATGCAGCTGCTTCTGTAATAATCTTACCATTTTCGTTTCCTTTCCTACCATGAGTCCTTCCACTGCCACAGATTCCTTTGACCTCAAATTTAGCTCTTCCTCTCCCCAAGCTCCACTGCTGCTTTCACCAGCACAGATTTCACATACTCTCCCACCTAGGAAATCTTGGCAGGGCCACCGTAATGTAGAAAGCACAGGAGAATGGGTTCAGCTCCCATAGGCTGAAGTTCTGAATTTGGCTATAGGGATGGTGCTCTAAAATGGAACTGGATTCCTTTAACATGTTTACAAGAGTTTGATGAAGAGCCTTTTGGGGGATTTAACCATTTAGAACAATGAAATTACAAATTGAATTTATCCTTCTAAACAAATGGTTTCATCTAAATATTAGAATCAAAGTCATTCTTAAGTATGTATTCTAGGTATTCTAAAGAAAACACTATGCAAATTAAAGACAATAGCAAAAGATGAAATGAAAGCAAGGAATAAGTACTTGAAAAAAATTAACTTCACTAATAACCAAAGAAATGTAACTTAAAGCCAAAACATTTTGCATTAAAAAAATAGAATTAATTCTATTTTCCCGTAAAAGAAATCAGGGGTCCTTGGATAAATAAATGGCCAATTCCAGAATGAGAACAGGATAATTGCGAGAGCAGAGTAATTGGAATGTGGGGTTTGTGTGTCTGTGTGTGGGGAGTGGGGAGCCAGGATATGAGAAAGGGCTAATAAAATGATGAAGATATTCCAAAGAATTTAGAAACAAGGGCTCCCATTAGTCAAATCAGGGACAATTTCAGTATCAAAATGAATAATAAGTTTAGTGGATTATAACACACTGAATATAAAAAGAATCCATATATCCATTCTATTAAAAATATATATGAACAAATGACTGACTGACTACATACATATATACATGCAAAATAGCAAGAAAAAGCAAAAGCTTTTTGTTAAAGTAAAACGGCAAATAATAAATGCAGAAGGGATTCTGGAGTTAGAAAAATTAGTATTTTGCAACAATCATAGTAACAACTATTTCGGACACATCTCAAAACGGATGCTAAAACCCATGGGCGAGAGTTTGTTGAGGTCCAGGATATTTACACAGTCTCAAGTAACTTCCCATAGATTACTTATTAATTACAAAAGGTAAAGCTACCTTTACAGTGGGGAAACATGGTAGAATCATTTTAACCTAGTGATTAAAGTGAACATCACTAAAAATAGGACAAACTGACATCATGATGTGTATACACTGAGAGCAGAACATCACTTCTGTGGCATACTTGCCCAAAATGCATAACCTGAGTCTAATTATGAGGAAACTCAGAAAAACCCAGATGGAAGCACATTTTACAAAACAATCTGCCTGTACTCTTCAAATGTGTCAAAGTCATGAAAACTAAAGGCTGAGAAACTGTTCTGAATTAAAGGAATTAAAAAGACATGGCAAGAAAACACAATACATCATCCTGGCTTGGTTTCTAGATCAGAAAACAAAATCGTACGAAGGACAACATTAGGACAACTTAAATATAGGGCTGTGTGTTGGATGATAATATTTATCAATGTTAAAGGTGCTTAATTTGAAAGTACAACAATATAAAAAAGTGTTTTTCTTAGAAGACAAAAATTGAAATATTTAGGGGTAAAAATGTCTATAACTTATTCTCAAATGGTTCAGCAAATAATAATAATAATAATAATAATAGGGATAATAAATAGTTTGAGGTCATTAATGCACACGTAACAAAATATTAATAATTGGTGAATATAGACAAAGAGCATACAGGAGTTCATTGTACTGTTCTTGTATGTTGTCTGTAGATTTGAATTTTGTAAGAATAAAAATTCTAAAAAATTAGAATAACTAATGTTCATGAAAGTCTAATGAATTAGTTACTTTAATATATCCCTGAAGGAAATGTAAATTGGCACAAGCTATCTGTAAAAAAAATGTCAACAAATACCAAGGGCCTTAAAATATCCATACTCTTAGGTTTTGGGGAATTGACCCTAAAAGTTAATTACAAAATACAGAGGAAAAAAAAGTTTGTTGAAAGATATTGTTAGATTATTTAAAATACAAAAGCTCTAGAAAATCAAGGTAGTTAGTTAAATTGTGGTATGTTTGTTAATAAAATATCAGATGATCATCAAAAATATGTTAGAGTTTCTATTCATGTTGGAAAATACTTGTGTTATATTATGTGTTCAAAAAGCTATACAAAATTATATATAATTATGGTCCAAATTATATAAACTAAACTTTTCATAATAAAAAATGATATTGACCAAAACATGAATAATAGTTATCCATGACTGGATTATGAACTACTATTATCATTTTCTTTGTATTTTCCAATGTCTTCTACTTTGTTTTATTTTCTACAACAAGAGAGAGGAGCTCTGAGCTCAAGCCCAAGGGGCCCCCAAGTAGCACATGATTATTGGCAAGGCCCTTCCTGTCCCCTTGGCTTCCTCATCTTTGCTGTGAGGGGCTTTGGAAGGTGCATTTCTCCTATATTCCCTCCTGAAGAGAAAACAGAACGTACAACTTGAGAGCTTATGGGGTTAGAGGCTTAAGTAGGCACCGAATAGAAAAGATCCACGAAGTCTTGGTCTATCTGCAAAATGCACATGAATTTTTTCTCATTGTATTTTATAAGATAGGTGTTGGTTTTAATATGACAATAAAACCGTTGGGCAGAGCCTAGAAGTAGACCATTATAAGGAACAAAGTTCTCAAGAGATTTCCAAGTTTTCCTGAGAGTCTTTAAACCCAAGGGATAACAAAGCCAAGTGGTCCACAAATAAAAAAATAAAAAATAAAAAAAAAAAGGAGGGCTGGTAATTGCATTATTTCCTACCTTGGGCAACTTCATTTCAAACTGAAATAAAAGAACAAGTGAAGGGTGTTCACTTTCAGCAGAAAAAAAAAAAATTGTTTAGGAGAAGCAATCCCATGGGTTAGTTTTTAAGAGGAAGTATAACAACCTATTTGGATCTTCAGCAGATGTTTTTTAAAAAAATCCTACTGTGAGCCTCAGATGAAAAGAAGTTTCATGAGTATCCAGAGTACATGGGAGCTGACGGACTGGTAGAAAAACAAAGACCAGAGGAGTGCCTTTAATTGTGTGCTGCAAGATTTACTGGGGCCCGACAGGGGTCAGACTTGAGGTCCTCCCTGTTCACAATCTATAAAAGATGATATAGACAGGTTAATTCTGCTGACAACACAGAGCTGAGGGAGGCATAGCCATTCAATAACAACAACAAAAAAAATCAGCCAAATTCAGAAGTGTTTGGGGCTATTCCCCTGCCCTGAAAGTTCTCGGAAATCAGCTGATGTTAGTTCAACACTCACGTTTGGGAGAGAGTGTGTGACCTGCAGAGTAAGTGTAGAAGACCCATCAAAAGTTGTTTTTGGCACAAGAAGGAAGATTACATTAGTGTAACTTGAGTTGAGGATTGTTTTGGACAATGCCAAGATCTGGGACTCAATTCTAGATAAGGCAAGTTTCCCAGCCTCCTATTTCAGTTGTGTCATAAAGAAAGTACAGCAATCTGGGACCGTGCATATACATTTTTAGTGGGATGGAACACTTCATCTTGATTTTGCCTTTGGTAGGCTGGCCATGGAGCAGGACCTGCTTAGACTAGTCACTGGCACTCTGGCATAAGGTGGGTTCTTTACCACAAACAACCCCAGAAATCATGATTTTTGGTGATTCCGGTGTTATTTTTCCTTGCAAGTCAATGGAGGCTAAGCAGAAATGCTATCTTCTCCTGAAGAAGTAATGGAATACATCCCATTTATTTGCTATTAAGTACTGAATTTGTCTCCCCAGTACAGAAGATGTAGGCATTTCTTACAGGAGGAAAGGCCATTGACACCCATATTTTTTTTCTGTTCTTCTCACTGCTTATTCTTCTTTCCAAACAAAATATTTTGCTTGGGGTTAACTATGGTGTTTGTTTCCATTCTGATATCTGGATACACCACTTGAATTTGAAAGATCTCATTCTCTACTAAATATATTGTTGCACTGTTTGAACAACGCTAGAAGAGTGGGCTTCCAAAGGTGATATTTCGGTGGGGGTTAGGGCACTTTCAGAGAGGAAGAGTTCCAGGGTCTGGCTGATGGTCTTTGGAATGAATTGTATAGGTGGGGAGGTGACTCTAAGGCCATTCGAATTAGCAAGGTTTTAGGATTGTGATTGGTGAAGTCAGCACTACATTTTAGGATTTAAGGTGGAGAGTAAGACACTGTGTCAGGTTATAAGAGGTGTTAAATATGAAGAAATGACCAACATAGAGGCTGACATATGACAGCCATGAAGGTGAAGAGAGCTCATTAGTGGCATCAGGCTCAAGGAGGAGGGTATTCTCAAGGAGAGTAGGAAAGGAGTGGCCAAAAAGCCTTGTGGGTCTTTACAAATTTATTCTATACCCCCTAAAACTAGTATCTAGGGATCACATGGACACAAGTAGCCGCCACCGGAAGGCTTCAGGGTTTTTGAGACCACTGGTAGGAGAAGAACTTTCTGAGGAGTTTGAGGACTTAGAAGCACTGTTTATCACAGAGCGGTCCTTTCTGGGAACACGATAGGAAGCATTGGGAACTGCTTAATGAAAGGCTGAGGCTAAAGGACTAGGGCGAAGGTCACATTTTGTGTAGATAATTATTCAGAAGAGACTGCAACTCTGGGTGGTCCTAGAAAGCACCAGGAATTAGAGAAACAGAAACACTCCAGTTGGAGGGAAGTGATGGGGCTTAGAGAAATTTAGCAAACCTTTTAGGTAGGTAATACTCTTGGTTCCCTACAAAGCTCAGAAGTGGAATTTCTTTTTCAGGTGAAGAGCTTGGTTCCTAAATGTATCCTCATTTAGATCATCAAATCCTTGTGTGGATTTGTCTTGCCATTTGAACCTTGCTTTCTCTTCTAAGCCAAGTTGAGGTTCACTCCAGTGACTTGAACACAAGTCTTAGATAATTTAGGGAATGGACACCATTTTGTGAGAGTGTTCTTCCTTTTCAAGCCATTCGGAGTTCTGACAACATGCTAGGGATGACGGCAAGGAAATTGTAGCACTTGGAAGGCCTCAGAAGAAGGAGAAGGTGCTGACTCCAAGAGTAAAGGGCTGAATGATTGTCAGGCGGGGGGCCAAAGAAAAGGGGAACAATTCTGCCAATTCTCCACTCCCCCTCCACGCGCTCCAACTTCCCATCTGCCGCCAAGACACATTTTATTTTTCTGACATGAAATATGTATATAATTCTAGCCTGATTTTTTAAAGCACAAGAGGGTTGATTCTGTTTATGCCTCCCTCCAACTCCCACCCAGTACAAACATTGGCCTCCAGCCTGGTAGTGACGACAGCATCTAACAAAACAGAATCCTAGAGCCAGGAAGTAGATGGCTAAGTAAATATACCCCAAAACACTGACATTTTAGACCAAGTAGGTGCGGTGGCAGAGGACTTGGATGAGGAGTCACAGGAAAGATAACCGCATGAGAAGATAGCAGCAGACATTTATGACTGACTTTGTTCGGAGGCTAATGTGATTTGTCCTGTCCCAGCATTGGGACTTCAGGTATCATCTTCTGCATCTAGATCTTGGTGGTTGAAGCAGGGAATGGGTAGCCTCACTGAAATTGGATCTATTTCAGGAGGTTTCATAGATGTACCCAGATTCATCGTTTAGCATCTTCATGAACATATATGATTCTGGTAAGAAAGTGGAACCTAATGCCAATAAAAGTAATTGGGCAGTTGAAACTATGTGAGTCCGTGAATTAACACACTAACGTTATGGAGGGCTAAGTCACATCCATTTGATGACGGAAACTACCATGCTCTGCACCTTGCAGTTCTTATCTAGTTTCATTTAATCCCCATGTGGCTACATGTCAGCTATGGGAAAAACATTAAAAAAATCACTCCCACTGCAATAGGCAGGGATTCATGTCATCAAAAATTTTTTTTTTGTTTTGAGAGAGAGAGAGAGCGAGCAGGGGAGGGGCAGATGGAGAGGGAGAGACTGAATCCCAAGTAGATTCCACACCCAGCACAGAGGCCAATGCGTGGCTTAGTCTCACGACTGGAAGATCGTGACCTGAGCCCAAATCAAGAGTCCTATGCTTAAATGAGTGAGCCATCGAGGCACACCAGCATCAAAAATATTGTATTATTTTTCATTTATTAAGTTTCCTGAAAAATTATTAAATTTCATCCTTTGTTTCAATAATTCTATGAGCAGAGTGGTTCCATTTCTAATGCTGTGTTCATTCCTAGTACCTTGCTCATGATATGTGCATTCTTATTATGTGTTTTTGAATGAATACATCACTGATAGATTGCTCACTCTCCCAATAGCTTGATTCTGAGAAACATAAAAGAAAAATGTGTAAATTCAGCTTAGTTTCTAATAATCATTCTATAGTTTCAAAGAGCTGTAGAGAGGATGCTTTCCCAAAACCAAAGCAAGACCTTCTTCTTCTATATGGCTGCCTCTCTGTGTTGCTCCTTTAGTCTCAGGTGCCAAAGTGCAAAAAGGAGGGTTGTTATTCTTGTTGCTGTGATCAGTAGCTTCATAGTAGGACATGACACCTGCTCCCCAGTGGCCCAGTCTAGACCTTGACTAGGAAGGTATTTGACTTTTCTGGAGCTATTGAGGCTGAGTGAAGTGTACAGATTATATTGGGGTGTGAGCCAAGCTGATGCTGATTTCTTAACTTTAAGATCATTGGACTTTACTATTTGATTGTTTATTCTAAAATTAGAGAATATTAAAATAAAATTAAATTGGAAAAAAATCCTTGAAGGGTTTTTTCCTGGATCCTTCTTTCTCTTCCTCCCTGCCCCCCGCTCCCTCAACCTATAACTCTGTTAATGTCCCTGCCTGTCCTAGAATGGAGACCTCAAGTATCTGCCACTAGCACTTTGATTGCCCAAGGTAAATTCAAAATCTGAAAGGAATCTTTCCATAGATTATAGCTCAAATCAGTGCTAGTCATGCTAAGACTCAATATCGAAGGACATGCATATGGAAATGCCTTTAACTCAAGTTCTTTTTAGTTACAAAATGTTATTCTTAAAAAAATTGGCTGGATGAATTTTGAGCATTTTTAATTCTTGTTTTTTGTCACCATGCCTACAGGATATAGAGCGCCTCACTGGACTGCTCCATGGCTAATCTACTACTCAGTTCTTGGCTTTTCTTCTATGTTTAGACATCTGAGCTCATCACCACACTCCTCATTCTCCAATTATTATTGGGCTCTTTCCCATGCCCCGGCCTCCAAGCTGGACAGCTATCCGGCAGGATTCTCACTGCATTAAGATGGTATCTCAAGGGCAACAGGGCCCTTCTGAGCCAGAATGAAAGGAGTATCTTCTATTCTTCTCAGCCAACACGGGAGATTCTGGAGAAGTGTAGCTGATAGGAGACGATTCTTTATTGGGCTGGATGGTCTAATACCATCTCCAATTTTTCGTGATGTTTTCTTTTGAGATGGATTTTTCCCATATAACAACATATGTAACATTGCAGTTTTCATATCCCATACTCCAGAGGGGTCCATTCACACACACTGACGTGAGAAGGGCACTCCCTTGGTGTTTTGAGTGCACAGCTCAATAGCCGTCCTGTGGTATGTATATTCTTAGACTCGTTGTTTATTAGCACTAAAGGGGAGAGTATAGATAGTCTACTCCTACTCTCACCTCTCACAGATGAAGAACTGAGGCCCAAAAATGGAAGCTCTTATGTATTTTCATACAACCAGCTATTTGTTGAGTGGATGTATGAGTTCATGTATAGACCCCAATTCTCACCATAATCTCCATTTCATGCTAATAGCACTTGATGGGGGGTCAATATTTTTTGAACATATAAAGTTATTTAAAGATTTTTTTTGATGAAATTTAAGACCTACCTTGACCAACACATCCTCATTATTTAAAAGCCATTGATAGTTGAACTAAAATAAAAATTTCATTCCAAAATTCCTTGCATGAAAAAATAAATGCCATTCTTATGGAGGAGTAGTGATAGCATGGCACATAGAAGTAAAAGCTTATACAAATTACTAAAAGAAGACCCACAGTGATTTCTTAAAATATACTCAACCTAGGAAAAAGCAGAGGGCTGAGATCCTTAGAACTGGCTATTCTTGAGGTTCACAGTTTGGTTCAGACATGTTTATTCCCTTCTTTGGTCCTTGACTTACCAAGTTGTGAAATAGGTTAAACTAGATGACCCCTAAAGCTTCTCATCATCTTTAATATTTTTATAATTCATTCTCCTAGAATTAGGCACAAAGTAAAGACATATAACTGCAGTAACAGAAAAGGAGTCTCTGAAGAGTAAAATATACCTAGCTTAGGATATCTCATTTTTCAGACTTGTTGCCTATATCTCCTTTTAGTGGGATCATTTTGCTGTACTATTCATAGCTAGTATATGAGTCTCTCTTTACAGTTGACTACATGGACCTACAGTGAAATGTCCTGGTTCCTCTGACCATCACCACCTTTATTTTCTGAATCTTAGGACTTCTCAGCCTTGAAACAGCTTGTTGGCTCTGAGCTGGGTATTTGTTTACTTGGTGTTTTCCTTCTTCTGAGAATTCTCATCCAGGACTGTCTGTTCTATATTCACTGGCTCCCTGCTCTCTGTGCTCCCAGGCCCCTCACTGATTATTCACTTGCACGGTTTCCCTTCATGGCTCATTTTTTTCATGTGTTTCATGATGTTCATGTCAGTATACTTAAAATCAGGCCTGGTATTTCTGGAACCTTTCTAACAAAACTTTGTTTACTTTTTCCTTTCTTCTTTCTCTCCTTGTTTGATCATCTGTGCCTTTTCCTATAGTTTGATTCCAGCAACAAATGCAGAAAATTTACCAACGCAGTTTAAAATTTTCCCATTGGATTACTGGAAACTTACTTCTTGTTCAAGGTCTTCTTCTTCTTCTTGTTCAAGGAGGTGTCATTTTCCATGTGATATCTCTTGGTTTCTGAAGCTTCCTCATACCAGAACAAAACATGCTCTGGTGTGGGGCAAAATTTCTAAAATGGGCTCCTCCTGCCAAAGATGTCCTGGCCTAATTTTCCAAACCTGCGAATATGATGATGGATAATGTTTGTGATTTTGTGTACACTATATGGCACAGTTGCCCTTAAAATGAGGTTATCCAGGTGGGCTTGATATAATCACGTGAGTCCTTCAAAGTAGAGGCGGGGGGTGCTCAGAGAGATTTGGAGTACGACAGCTGCCGCTATGGAGATGAAGGGACAGGAGGAGGAATGTGGGCGGCCAGACAAGCCAACGGGAGATGGAGACCTTTGTCCACCAACCAAGAACCACAAGGAACTAAATTTGGCCAACAACCTGAATGAGTTTTGAAACCCAGTCTTCCTCAGAGCCTGCAGATGAGAGCCCCCCACTTGGCCCTACCTACCTACCCCGAGCAGAGAGCCCAGTTACACTGTGCTCAGAACTCTGACCTACTGAAACTGTGACATAATAAATTAGTGTTGCTTGAAGCTGGAAAATTTGTGGTAATTTGTTACACAACAAGAGAAAAGTAATATTCCCAGCTGTTGTGCTGTGTGGTGCTTCTTTCCTCCTGTTTCTGGATCTAGTACCTACAGACACGGGATCTTTGGGTTCATTGAGTTAAGTCTGTACAAACCATAATATTTCCTGAATACCAAGGTTAGGGGAAGCTTCTAATTAATGTTTTAGATAATGTTAATTTATGGGATATAGGTTTCCAGTTACGGAAGGAATAGATCACAGGAATAAAAGGCATAGCATAGGAAGTACAGTCAATAGTATTGTAATAGTGTTGGATGATGACAGATGGTGGTTACACTGATGGTGAACATAACACAGGAACAAAGAAGTTGGATCACTATGTTTTACTCTTGAAACTAATGTAACGTTGTGGGTCAACCATACTGAAATAAATAACGAATTTAAGAATTGCAAACCAAAAATAAATAACGAATTTAGAATTGCAATATTGTCTTATTCAAAGAGAACTGGAAACAACTTGGCACAGAGTTTCCGTTACTCAGTTACCAGTAACTGAAATCTCCACATTAGCAAATTATGCCTAAACTCACTTAACGATACAGTGTGAGAAGGAGGAGTGTGGAAAGTGGATGTGAATAACATTGACACAATCATGTGAAAAGTGAGTCTCTTCTCTCTCTCTCTCTCTCTCTCTCTCTCTCTCTTTAAAGTCTATTTATTTATTTTGAGAAAGAGTAGAGAAGAGAGAGAATCCCAAGCAGGCTCTATACTGTCAGCCAGGAGCCCAACAAGGGGCTGGATCCCATGAACCCTGAGATCATGATCGGAGTGGAAATCAAGAGTCAGATGATTAACTGAGCCACCCAGGTGTCCCCAAAAGTGAATCTCCTAATGCAATTTTAAAAGTAAATAAAAATGAGTAATGACAATTTGCAAAAGTAAAAGGAGGCTAGACTAGAGCAGAATCAGAAATATTGTAGACAAGTTGATGGATAAATTCTGAGAATTTGATTCAAACTACTTATAAAATAGCCACTGCCTTTAGAGGTAAAGGGAATTAGGTTGGAGAGGAAAAAAAATTATGTATTTAGACAATCTCCAGGCAATATTCTATGTTATGTTTTTCCTTTCTGCCTCCATACAAAGTGAGGGATAAACTAGGAAACTGTAGATAAGTTGTATTTTTACTCTGATATTTGCACCTGTGAATATCAAACACATATTAAAAGAAGAATAAGATTAAAGATAAAAGAAAGTTAGCTGTAAGAGACTACCACATCAGATTGCGCTGAAGCTTTTTGAAACTCTCAAAAGGATTTTACCTAAAAAAGTCAATAAAATATAGGTTCAAATGCTTTGTTTATGAATAAAGTTGGAAGTATTCAGTTTGGAGGGCAGCTACAGTGAAAAAGATCTAGAGATGTCAAAGAATCAAGTCTTAAATTTATCAATTTGGTGATTTTTAACTGTTTTCATTTCTATAGATCTGTCTCAGAATGGCATATCATTTGTGTATCAAAAATTGTCATTATGGCGGCGCCTGGGTGGCTCAGTCGGTTAAGCGGCCGACTTCGGCTCAGGTCATGCTCTCGCGGTCTGTGAGTTCAAGCCCCGCATCGGGCTCTGTGCTGACAGCTCAGAGCCTGGAGCCTGTTTCGGATTCTGTGTCTCCCTCTCTCTGACCCTCCCCTGTTCATGCTCTGTCTCTCTCTGTCTCAAAATAAATAAATGTTAAAAAAAAATTGTCATTATGTAAGCAAACTTCTTTTTATAGAATATAATAATGTGTTGGTGTAGCAACTTTCGTGGCCTGGGCCTAGCAAGTACAAAGAATAGTAGAAGCTATTTATGAAATCAGGGCCTTGAAAACTTCAGACTACTACAGAAATTAAGGATTGTGTTCAAACATTTCCCTGCTGCCTGGCAAAGTCAAGTTGTGATGGCTTCTAAAAATAAATCTCTGGGTGGGTGTCCCCAGGTGGGAACCGTGGTGGTTCCACATCAATTCTTTGGGCTGTACAATGAATGAGAGCTCCGGAGATTGCTGACTTGGGCTGGGGGCTAAGGGAGGGGATGAGAGGGCCACTGGAACCTGAAATCTGACTACTAGTGAGTCAGGGGAGGTGGGGAAGTGGGAAGGAGGAGAGCATTCCAGGTAGGGAAAACAGAGAGGAAATGCAGGCAGCTCATGCTACTTTTTTCAGGGGACAGTGATGTTTCCAACTATGATGAAGACGATACCTTTATTTTCCCACATTTCCTAAGTAAAATGTCTGTGTCTCTTCTCTTATGGTATTTTCAAAACAGCTTGTTGAGGTTTAGAAGGCAGGAGTTTATTATCCTGGTTTTAAAGATGAAGAAATCAAGGTCCCAAGGGGACTAAGTGGCTCTCCCACAGTTAATCACAACTGACCACCTGACACCAGCTGCAGGCAGACATGTGTGCCATGTACGTATGTTTTACAATATCTGCATTTTTTTACATGTTAAGTTACTTAACTGACATCCTTAGGTATTCTCATTAAGGTCATCTCCATTTGGAAGTAAGGAAATGAACATCAGGATTTACATAATTTATCCAAACTCACCCCAGCTGGTAACTATGAGAGCTAACTTTAAAAATGCCTCCATTGCCTAGCCTGCCCCTTGGCTGAAATGATGAAAGACCTGAGTGACAGAGCAAGCCCCAAATAATTCTCATCTTCCTGAGTTAGTCAGCCGCATGGACAAACCAAGGCAACTTAAATCTGTTCCACTGTGGGTTTCCGTCCTACATCACCGTGTCCAACATTGGAAGCTGCCTGTGATTCGCTGTGACAAGCATCAAAGTACTATGTCATCTGTGCTGTGTATATTTCAATGGCCTAACAGCCATGGGCGAACATTTGCTAACAGAACATTAAATATACATCTGCTTATTGTGTCAAAGGAGAGTTTCTTCAAAAAAATTTTAGGGGGAAGATAAGAGAAATGAGAGATATCTTGACAGATGATGGGGGAAATACGGAAGGGGGAGCGTGGGGGTGATGGTTCCAGGAATATGGAGAAACTTGGAGGAATGCCCAGAATTTGGAGTGGGAGCTAGGGAGGGAGACACAGGGAAAATAAGGGAGGCGATAAAGACAGCCTCAAAGTGTAAGGAGGCCTTGAATGTCAGGACAGGAAGTTTGAAATTGATGATGGAGGTGTGGAGGAGACAGAAGAGACATACAGGAAAGCAGGGAGTGATGCTGCATCGGGAGCTTGGGAGGCCTGCCACAGGCATAGGGAGGCTGGGACTTCGGGGAAGGAAGAATTGCAAGGGGAGGGAGAATTTCCAACTCTCATGTGCCTCACAGATACATTTTTTAAAAACACAATAAGGACTATAATGAGGAAATAAATGTCATAAAAATGTTTGATAGCAGATGGGACATAGAAACCCGAAGAAATGCCAATACCTCCAGCCAAGGGCAATAAGGGAAAGAGTTTGGTCTAGCTGACCTCGAAGCTCTGTTCCAGCCTTGCAGAGACTGTAATTCTACGCTTTGGTTCAATTTATTGAATTCCACTCACAGTTATTTGCCAGCTACCGCCTATGTAGAAAACACTACGCAGAGTGTGGTGGTGGAGGATGGGGTTGAAGGCAATCATTTAATTTCCCTCATCTGAAGGAGATGTGTGCATCCTGGGGAGAAGGTCTTGTAAACTATAATGCACTCCAGAATGAGTAAATGAGCTCAGAAGATTATACATGCAATGGAAGCCAAGAGGAGAAGGTGGACAAACTTCATCATCTATGCATGTGACAGATTTAGGGACTGGCAGAGAAAGGTGAAGCCACTTACTAAGCAGCAGTAAAATTTGTCTAAAAGGGGTAAGAAAAATGCTCTGGGAATGATAATTTTGGAGGCAGAATTTTAAGATGATCCCCCGTGAAACTCACTCTTGTATAACTCCCTGTCCCTGAATACAGCTGGGACCTGTGATGTGCTTCTAGCCAATAGACTATGTCAGGGGTGGTTAATACCACTCCCTGATTAGATTATGTTATATAGTAAATAAAGTAATTATCATGCATTTGAAGAAGTGAGTTGCCATTTGTGAGATTTCTGCTTGGCAAGGAACTATGGGGTCTCAAGGAGCTGAGAGCATTTTCCAGCCGGCAGTCAACAAGAAAGCAGGACCTCAGTCCTCCAACTGTAAGGGACGTTAGTCTGCCAACAAATAGCGGAGCTTGGAAAAGGACCCTGAACTTGAGAAAGGAAAGCAGCATGGAGGACACCAGATTGTAGTCTTATGAGACCCTGAGCAGAGGATCCAGCTAAGGCATGTCTGGATTCCAGACCAACAGAAATGATGAGATAATAAAGGAATGTTCTCTAAATCACTAAGTTTGTGATAATTTGTTACACAGCAGTAAAAAAACTAATAGTCCAAGCTATCATGTGTGGCTGAAGCTCTGAGGACATGTTGGGAGTCAGTGGGAAAAAGGCTCAGAAGATTGTTTGGGATGAGATAATTTAGCCTGGTCCAAATTAGAATTTAGGCAATGAACGGAATCTGGTTCAAATGAGAACTAAATTAAATTCCAGTAGGTGGGACAATGTTGGGGGATGCTGTGTGAGCCACCATGTTCTGTGGTAATGACAGTGGCATGGTCTGGGGAATAAGTGGAAGGATAAGCTAGAGAAGCAGATAGCAATCAGCCCATACTATCTTTCCAGCATTTGTCTGGAATGTGGCTGCCAATTTGCAGCCATTGTGATTACTTATTCTGCGGCTATACCATTCTCTTTGCAATGTATGTGTCAAATCACTAAGTTGTACACACAAAAATAATATAACATAGTATGTTAATTATATATCAATTTTAATAAAAGGCCCGAGCAATGCAATTAGAAGGCACAAGGCAGGGGCACCTGGATGGCTTAGTTGGTTAAGCATCAGACTTCAGCTCAGGTCAAGATCTCCCAGTTCATGAGTTCAAGCCCTGCATGGGGCTGTTTTGACAGCTCAGAGCCTGGAGCCTGCTTTGGATGCTGGGATTCTATGTCTCCCTCTCTCTCTGCACCTCCTCCCCACCCCCCACACTCTGTCTCTCTCTCTCTAAAATAAGCAAAAACAAAAAACAAACAAAAAAAGAAGGCACAAAGCAGGAGTGAATTTAAACAGAACTGCCGTGGAATTCTAGAAGTAGGAGATGAATAGAAGCCTTAAATACATCTCTCCTTATTTACTTATATAATGAGTATAGTTAGTAACTCCACTAACAAATCGATCAATACTATGGAAAGAGTGGATTGTTAAACCTCAGCAATCATGAGAAGACTTTCTTAATCTGAGCTGTAATTTTATGGAATCACAACTGTCAGAGATGAGAAGTACTTTTCCAATCATTAAAAGATGAAGAATTAAGACCCAAAGAGGAGACAGTAATTGTCCTATCTCCCAGAGTCATTCAATGATAGGCCAGATATAATCTGCACCCCTTCTACCACCAGACACTCAGGTATGGGATGCACAAATGAAGGAGGAAGGATTCGTTTAAAGATGTCAACTATTAGGAATTGAAAGGGGCCAACTTTGCCTTCTGAATTTATATGCAAATCTAACAGTTGCCCAAACACTGCCACGGCTACTAGAGCATCGCATCTGTTATGAGCACAGTCACCTCTCTGACAGCTGTCCTTCTTGATTGCTTCCACTCCCATTTATTTGTTTAATATGTTTATTGCATAGCGTTGTACCTTTCCCTTTAGAAAAGCACAGCTAATAGCAGGCTCAAGTTCCTATTTTAAACTCTTAAAATTGGGAAATGCCATCCCTCCTTCTCTTTCAAGTCTACTCTCTTCTCCAGGGGCATAGATAACTCTCATGGTCTTCCCCTCAATTTCAAATAGATGTTAGAAATAATAATCTTCTAAATACTTAAATTTTAATGGCTCTCCAGACCCAGAGGTCCAGGTCTGTATCACTGGACAAATAGTTGAGATGGCAGTTGAGGACATGATATAGCTCAGAGCCAACCCGCATAGGCACTCTAACTAAGACAAAGTCTGTTATTTTCCCTGAAATTCTTCCCTAGGGAGGACAGACATGAAGGGAGAAGGAGAGAAGAAAGAGGAGCATGGCAGAAAAGGAAGAAAGACACAGTAAATAAATATTGGGAGAAGAGAAAAGAAAGGGAGCATATAATGTTAAGCCTAAGATTTTTTTCCTGACTCATTAACATTAAAAGCAGTTTATCAAACTGTGTGTGCACCCAGACATATTTTCCTGGATTGGAATGCTGTGGCCAGTCCAGTCCTACAACCACCCACCCGTTAAACACAAACTGATGTCCTGGAAGGAGGTCAGTGACTATCTCAAAATGAAGTGAAGTCCCTGTAGCCAGGATAACTGAGTAGAGAGAACCCTTTGTGTTCTTCTGTAGAGACTGTCGAAGGCCTCACCTTATAGGAAATGACAAATAGCCACACTCTCTAATAGCAGAATTGCCCCTGGGAGACATTCCTGGGAAAGAGCATAAAACCACAATCAAATGACCGTGCTGCTTCCCATGTTAAGTACACAGCAAATGGTTCACGTGTGGGCTTTGGACAGAAGTCTAACTCTCCAGATAGATGACTGTGTTGTCGGTGCCCCTAATGACTTCACTGGCCTTGACATGTGAGGAAGCAGGACATGTACCCATTAGAGGCAAATTTTTATTAGAGTGGCCATTCCAGGGATTATTAGCAACTTGTAAAGAATGCAATTACCACTTAAGCTGTATTCAGCTGAATACATTTTAACTCTAATTGAAAACAAATGTATGCTTAACTGTATGGTTGGTTAAGCCTCATGATTGTGACTGTTATCTTATTATTTGCCATTAATTAAAACAGCATGTGCTGGGATTTATTTGCAATTATGCAGTTGCAATTTGATGAAGGCTCAAAACAGACGTCTCTGTTTATTGTTTGCTTTGCAGCAACCAGCTCAACATGAGCCACTGTGATTTTTGCCACAAACTTTTAAGATCTATTGACATGATGAGAGAAGCAATACAGGTGCAATTTTGTTTCCATTATTTTTAAGGAACATTTAAAACTCAGCAAAACTCTTGTTACTCTTATGTAACAGGAAGGCCATTGATAGCTATGGCCACCTGAACAGTTTAATCTTGATGACTTTCAGAAGAAATCAGTTTCTAGCTTCTTTTGATCATTAAGAGGAGTATCTAGGGCTTTGAGCTTCTTTGAATATTGTGTCTGTTTTTAACCACATGCAATCCTCAAGGACCCATAGTATTTTTTTTTTCTTTTGCCTCAGATTGGATGTTTCATCTCAATGTGCTAGGAAATTTGATTTTAGGAGAATTTGATCTAATTACATAACTTGCCTTCTGAGAATGCTTTTCAAGGCCTAGATTTGAAAATAAGAGACCTGGCTCTCGCTCCCCAGTTTGCTGTGGTATCAGGAAGTGACTTCATACCTCTGGACTTCAGTTTTGCCCTCCTATAAAACTAGTATAACAAACCTGATCTTATCTACCTAGCAGGGATGTTTTGAGACCACAGAAGATGACAGCAGTGGAAGGGTTTAAGTCTGTAATGAATATTCCAGAGGTCAGGATCATAAGGATGAGATGAGAGTTTTCTTCCTCCTACAGGCCCATGAGGTTGGTCTCCACTGAATGCAACAAGGTCTCCACACTTATTAGATGTTCAATAAATGTTTTCTGGAATGCAGCCATGGTTTCACGGTGTCCTGTGATGGCCAGTGGTCATCATGATGCATGTAGGGCAGGCATACAGAAATGAATTTCAACCACAGGTGGTGGGGGGGATTTATATAGTTTGAAGGAAAGTTCCCAGTCTTTGAGACGATGAGCGGTTGGAGTACCTCCTGGAGAATGTACTCTTCGAGTGTCTTTTGTTTGTTTGTTATTGTTGGTTTTGTTTTTCACTTGCTCTTCCATTGGCTTTCCTTGATCCTCCTTCTGTGACCAGCTAAGGTTTTTTTTCTGGGCATCACTCTGTTTCAAATTTTTTGTGAGCATCATCCCTTGTTGTCAATTTAAGGTATATATCTGGGCTTCTGGATGCTTAGTTAAATCCAAACATACCCCATACATTGTATGTTCCAACAACCATACAATATGATAATGGGAGATGTTAACCCAAGGGGAAGTGCCTAGAAGAAGGACAAGCTAAGCCTCGGAGAGGACAGAGGTCAGGATTCCAGACTCTGAAATAATCCTCTATAATAAGATTCTGACAGAGAAGGGGGAAATGCCATGTGATTCCAGGAAAACACACTTGAAGAAATCAAAACTAGTTGAAGATCAAGTGGTTGAAGAATTACCATTTATAAAGCAACTACCAAATAAGCATGGAATACAGATCTGGTCTTTGTCTATGTATCCATCAGATGTGGCCTTTGTCTATCTTCCCACCTTGGTTTATCGGCCCCTCTCAGCACTCTTTACTCACTAGATTAATTTATTCTGCATGCAAATCATCTGGAATTTTCCATGCTCTGAACATGCAGTGTTTTTAGGCCTTTGTACCTTTTTACATGCTGTTGCCTATGCTTGGACTATCGCTCTCCTGGCTCCACCTCAGGGGTGGTGGTATAATTGAAGGTCTGCCTCTTCCACACAAGCCCCTTGAGAGCTGGAGCCTGTCTTCTTTGTTTCTATATTTTCAAAACTCAGGTGCTGGCACAGAGTGTGCATTGACTGGATATATGTATAGAATACTGGTGTCCAATAGAGCGTTCAGCGGTGATGGGCATGTTCTATATCTGTGTTGTCCAATCCAATAGCCACAAGCCAGGGGAATCAAATCAAGGAAGAGGGGATGAACTTCTTTGACTCGGCTGCAGAAGCCGTCCGAATATGAGACGATGCTCCAAGGCCCCTTTTCTGGGTGGAGTCATCATGCCTTTGGCACAATCATTTCTACAAGGCCAGGGAAGGTACAGGGCAGCCAGAGAGACAGAGCATGTCTGGGTCGGGGAAGAAAAAGAGCACTGCAGGGTCACCAGCTGGAACAAACTGAAACTGAACACAGCTGGAGGTCATGCTACATGCTTTCCAGATGCCTCCTTGGAACCGGCTCCTATTATATCTCTGCAAAGGAGGTGCTTGAAATAAAACTGAAATCACCACAGTTCGATGGTCATAGAAGTATGATTCTTTAGAACCATAGTGTCGTGCTGGGTGGGTACCTCAGTAGTGATCACCCACGGGGGTTCCTTACAGCTTCAGAAAATCCATGAGTTCCCTGAATTACATGTAAACCCTGTGCCTGTATTTTCCAGAAAGATGGCTCTTATCATTCACAAAAATTTCTATGAGGTTTATAAATCCAAAAAGATTTGGAACTGCTGTGGTATTTCACATCCCTCCTACCATGTCCCATATGAAGAACTTGAAGCCCAGAGAGCAAAATGACATTTCTCAAATCATTCACTGAGTCAGTGGGAGATCAAGGGTGGGAGAGGAGGGAACCAGGGATACAGCTGTAGTTACTCATTAGAGACCCCAGCCCATTTGCCTGATTATTATCAGCACCTATGGAAGTAGATTCTACCTCGTATTCACCTATTATGTTGACATCAACCTTTATTTTTTTCAGTCTTCATAATATATCATGAGGAACTTTGTTATGCCTGGTTGAATACTGGAGCTAACGTCAGGCCTTCCTGATTCCCAGTGGCCACTGAGAACAGTAGAATTAATAGAAATGATCTGTGCATACACTTGCACAAACCAATATTATCCATGAACTAAAAAAAAACAAACTATGTTTTCCATATATGTATGAGAACCTTAAAATGCATGTAGACACTGTTGGGATAAATAAATGCACAAAAAGTAAAACAACAGCAATTGGGGCTATAAGCTTTGAAATGTTTTGATGCCATAGGAGCCCTCACACCCACAAGGTATAGACCATTGAAGGATGTCTACTGCGTTTCCCTGGTTTGGCAATCCTGAGGAATGAAGTAAGTAAGTTCAAATCAGTATGTTCTTAATAAAATTATTGTTTCAAATGCTTTCTCTAGTCCCCAAATCAAAGTTAGCTTCTGGCATTTCTCAGGTGTGAAGGCACCCCATCCTACAGCAAGGGTCCCTGATTCTGCCAGGTGTCTTCTTCGTCACTGAAGCTGCTGCCACTTAGAAGAAGCACTGGGACTTAGGATTTTTAGGATGGTAGTGTATGGGTCCTATCATTCTCAGGGATGTTGGCCTCATCATTGGGCAAATGGCTTAGGGTTAGGGTATCTTTGTCAAAATTGATCTTCATCAACATTGGGGGACGATTAGTACAACTGTGTACTCTGATGGGAAGGTGGCCCAGGCTTGACTGGATCACATACTGCCAATTGGGTGGCAGACATACGGTCTCATCCAAGGTCCCAGAAGGAAACATGGCCAGCACAGTCTGCCTGGTTTACTTACAATGAAGATGCCATTTATTATGCCCTCTGCTTTGTTTATTCTCGCTGGGGCTTTTCATAAATAAAAATTAGCTTATGGGTTGTACAGTTACAAACATTTAAAACGTATACTTTGGGACAGACCAGTTGTTTCACATCATAGTTTTTCCCCTAAAGACTTCAATTAAATTCTAGGCCAAGAAAGACCCAAGGGAATAGGACCACACACTGTACTTTAAACTGTGTTTGAGGAGATGATGGATTGTGCCTTAACGGTAGCCAGATTCTTAAAGAACGCTCCCTGCCCCATCCCCCTCACCCCCGCCCAAGACATTTCCACTCAGCGTTGTTTGTTTAGACATCTACAGACAGGCACCCCATTCAGAAAGTAGAGCACAGAGGGCCTCCTTCTGCCTGAGTATCTCAGAAGTAGATGGACAAGTGGCCCTGGTCCTTCTCTATGCGACATATGACACATCTCTCCATGAAGGCTGTGGTGTTGCTCACCAAAAGGATGTCCCCTGAAGGAAGTGAGCATGAGCAGTGACTGTGGGGACAGCAGAGAACCTTTCTGATTGCTCTCTGTTACAAGGAAGTAGGCTCACTGAAGAGACACACTGGGATCTTACTGAGGGCTTATTAATAGAACTGAGTGGCTCAAATACACCAGACCTTCTCCTCAGCCAAGCTTGACAGTGTTTCACCCCCTCCCAGAGTTGATGTAGGGCTCCAAAGCTCTCTGCCCTTCCCTCTGCCAATGGCCACCTCCTGTGACTTCACCATCCCTTTACTTTAAGGATTTTTTCTCTACCGTGAAGGCATTCCCTCCATATCTCCTGTTAAGATTCCTTCAGTTATCCATCTCTCATCACAAATGGGTTTACAGTCTCCCCTCTCCCCCACCCAAAGCAATTTTGGCAGTGATGTGTGGGGCATAATCTTGAGTATTGTGATTGCTGATGAGAGAAGATAAAAGATGATGCTTTCAGGGTGAGAGAAATAATGGGAAATAAAGATGAACACTCTATGTTATCAGCCCACTTTAGGATTCGAAAGGAAGAGTCCCTACTTGTTTGCTGGGAGTTGAGTTCTAGGCATGAGAAGGTACCAGGACCCTATGTGATTGGAGTTGAAAGTGAGTGTGAAAAATCAATAGCACTTCACATGGTGGGATTTTCTTTTAAAGTGTATTTATCTTTAGCTGCTAGGCATTAGGAACAGACAACTGCGGACTCCACTCCTATCTAAGGCAGGCTTTCATAATACCTTGATTTCAGCTGTACCGTGTTTGTGATATACTCCTGGAAAGAGAGGCAAGAAGCTTACAAAGTTTACCCAATTTCCTAAGAAAGGACTAGTTTTGGAGGTCTGGAACGATGTGCTTTGGATGAAAAGATGGAAGAATGTCATAAATACCAGGAAAATCTGGAAGAGGAGACATTTACAGATGCCCTAAAGATCTCTCAGCCCAGCAAAGCTGGCTGATAACTGGTATCTCCTGATCAACAGTGGAAGTCTTCCTTGAACTAATTCAGAAAATAGTTCATAGTGGACCAGCTGCTTTTAACAATGGGATGGGGAGGATTTTTCAGTATAGACTGAACTTTTAGAGAGAACATTTCTCAATGTTGGTTTTAAAAGATGGGCGATTATTTCAGTTATCAAGCATTTGTTGAACACCTAAATGGGTCAGTAACCCAAACATGAAAACAGACTTGGTTCTGAGTGCTAGGCTCACCCAGATTCAGATGGCTTCCAGAGAATCTAGCAAACTGGATTGAAAGGGAATCCAGCACAAGTGTCTTTCAAACAAAATCCCTGAAAAGAAATAGGAAATAAGCTATAATAATAGCAGTAGAAACATAAATTTTAGGTTCTGTAAAGAAATAGTTTTTATAAAGATCTGAAAAGGTGAAAAAAAAACCCTGGATTTGTTTGCCTGAGTTTCCTCATTTTGTAATGCAAGAAACTTAGGGATAAGGTAAAGGAAAAATTAGGTGAGACTCCAACTTCTTAGTTCCAAGGTTAGTGTTGCTTTCCTTCCCCACCTAACCGTCACTTTATTCTTACTTTTCTGAGCTTCCTTTAATAGTTTTTAGTTTATTGTGCAGCAACTCTGAAACAGCCAGGATAAAATATACAGGAAATCATCATTTGGCTGCATGTGGGCATCTGGGCTTTTTACATCCTCGATTGGGAGTGTGGGCTGTTTTTGATTGGGTGGCATACCATGACAGCAAGTAGAGAAGGTTTCTAGATGACTAAAACATTCTAGTTATATCTGGTCACCTCCTCAGAGGGTTATGTTTTCAACATGTATTTTTCCATAGAAACAGTAATAGAGCTATGGTTTGATCCTTTCCTCCCCCCCCACCCCCCACTCCAGGTGGCTGTGTCTCTTCCCACACAGTGTAAAGAATAGGACAGTGCTTATGTATGATGTGTTGCTACCTGGCCCCCATGCAGACCCTGAGGGGAGACAGGCAATGGTGCTTTAGGGAATCATGAGATAGAGGCTCAAAGGAGAGAACAGGAAGTCTAAGGTAAAGGACAGGGATAAAGGAGCAAACTTGGCAAGTGCCTGGGTTTTAGGTGTCAGGGTAAGAAATCACAAGGAACTCCTCTTAGAAGCCCTCTTTTCTGACCTATCAAAATCATGAGATTTTTATTATCACATTGGACCCTGAGATAAAATTTTTCTACCAGAAAGAGAGGGATGACAATTTTATCAGTCATTAATTTATTGAGCACTTGTAGGTTTTATTCCTAAAAAGTGAATGGAAAAACAGCTGGTAAATGGGCTTTTTTTTTAATCAGCAAACACATATGCTGTCAGTTCTCAATTTTCTGTTCCCATATGAGTGCCGAATTTATGTTGTTGTCTACACAAGACTTCTCAAGGCTTTTGCTCTCTATGAGCTATAAACTACCAATCTAAGGCAAAGTTTGGGCAAATGGGAAACATGGGAGTGCTAATGGGGACAATCTGTTGGGAAGCTTTGCTGTTGATGGTTCTTGGGTCCCTCAGGAAACTCTTGCAGTGGCTGGTCTTGAATACCCTTAGTGACACCCACAGTGGCTTGACTTCTGCACTCACGCTCATTTTGGTTCTAGCAGTGAGGCCTAAAAATACTTGCATTTTCCAGGACTCTCTTCTATAAGAAAAAAGAAAAGCTGTCCTGCTTTCACTCACATGTTCCTTCTTATTTTATCCCTTGTCAAGACCCCCAGATAATTGTGGCAACTGCAGGATACCTCAGAATGTGGCTGTTTTCTGCTTGGTTTCTGGGTGAGGTCCAGATAATGTTTTTGGAGGATTCTTTCCATTCTCATACTGGGCTATCACGGAATTTTCAAACTGGGAATGCCTAACAAAGTCACGTCAAGGAAGGAAAAACAGCATTGGTATGCATTTACCAAATATTAGTATATTTAAATAGGGCTACATGTTGGAAATAGAAAGAACTAGACAGTCCCTGCTATAGAGACCCGCAGTGTGGCAGGAGAACAAACATATAAACAGATGATCATAAAACTGTTGTGGTGCTAATAGACAGGTATGCATGGAGAATAATGGTAGTGTACAGAATAAAGTCATCCCTCTTCTGAGAAGGAGTAAGAAAACAGTTGAGACCTACGTTGAACTGTAAAGAACGATCCAGGGTTCACCAAGCCAGGAAAGGGCTTAAAAAATTACAGACATAAAGCACAGCATATATGATACTGCAGAAATGGATATCATGGCTAATCTACTTCTGTACTCAGTGGGATAATATGATGATTGTATTTCCCTCTAAAGCCATTGCAACTTCCTTTACACTTATTGGATGTTTGTTATGAGTGACAAACAGATATGGAGGGAGGGAGGGAGAGAGAGAGAGAGAGAGAGAGAGAGAGAGAGAGAGAGAGAGAAAGAGAGACAGGAAGAATAATTTGCTGGACCCTTGCTTGTATTGCCACCACGCAGAACAAAGATGGGGAGAATCTCCTTTAAAACCTTTGATTCATTTGTGCAAACACCCAGGAACTTCCTATTGCTGAAATTGTGGAATTGGACCTGGGATAGAACTTTTTATGTCAAAGCCTTAGTCATTGGATCAGAACAGCACTTCATGGAATCCCAGAGACTACCTAGCTCAGGATTCATTCCTTCTGTTTTCTCCATGCCAGTGAGGTACCTCACAGCGAAGCTCTGTGATCTGAAGAGCATATGACCATGATATTGTTCCATGAGTTACCATAAGCACATGAACCCTGGGAAAGTTGTCCCCACTAGGTGGACGCTATTGACTCCATGAAGCTTGCAAGGGAGGTAGATTTCTTTGCCCATGAAGTTTGGTAAACGGCCTTAATCCTTCAGTAGCTGTCCACTAAAAGACTCTCCCCGAGGAATAGACTGTGGATGAAACATAATTTCTGGACAGCGAAGCAGCACCAAGGGAAGACCTGGCCCCTTCTTTGATCCCAGACCCTGAGTAACTCTTCTGAGAAGACTGTCTGACTGTGGCTATCAGAGATTGTGTCCAAGTTCTGATTTGAAAGGAGCAGCAGAGAGCCAACTGCAGGTGTGGGCATGCCCCTTCCTTCACCCACAGACCTTCTGGAGTAGGCTGTGCGTTCTGAGAAAAGCCTAATGAAAAGGATCAAGCACACCCAGAGGCCCTGCTGTGCAGGAAGATTGCTTCCAAGAAGCGATTCATTTTTAGTTTAACAACTGTGCATTTGGTCCCCACACAATTTATCTTCATGCAAAATCACATACCTGTGTGCCAGATGTGCGCAGCTGTATGTGAGCAACTGCTGATCTATCTGGATCGTATGCCAAGTGCCTGTTTCTTTAAATTAGGGTGGGTTGGGATTGGGGCTGTGTGAAAATGTCATTCTGAAACCAGACACCAAGCAAGCCCTGGCTACACGGGGGGTTCAGGGGGTTCGAGCATAGCATGATGATGAACCAAGGTTGAATTAGTCTTTTCCAGGACCCCCCAGAACCTCCCCCTTTCACGACCTCTAAAATTCAGCTGCATTCTGGGTCTGCAGAGGTTAGGCTATCTGGAGACTTGGTCCTGGCAAAGTGTGCGGCCCTTGTAAATGCTTGTGGTAAAACTGCAAAACCTCTGCCCGGCCCTTGGGAGCTTCTGGAGCAGAATAGAACTTGACATTTTTAGTTTGTGTTTCAGTTTTCACCCTCTGGCCTCAGAAGAAGCAAGACCACAAAATACTCAATGGTTCTAGGGGTACAGCCATCCATGGAAGAGTAGGGGACTGAGGTGAGGAGAGGGCCATCCCCCCAGAAACCCAGGGTTCCACAGCACTGGCACACGTACATTTCCTCTCTAGACTTGCCTGTCTCTCTTTCCGTGGCCAAAGGCAGTGACCATGAAGAGATCCAGTCTTGTTTTGTCATTTTATGACTGGTTTATTGAGTTTCCACTAATGCCAGGCATGTGCTAGGCATCAGTAGGAAGTAAAGTCCTGGACACATAATAAGTGTTCATGTGTTAGTTGTTGAAGGGATTATAGAAGACTGACCATTTTTCCAATTTTTTTTTGGTGACCTACCAGATGCCAGGTACTATGCAGAAAGTTTCTGGTTAATTCTTACAAGTCCACGAGGCAGACACTGTTACGCTATTTTACTAACAGGAAACCTGAGGCTCAGAGAGATTACAGAGCTCACTCAAAAATTAGGTATTTCAGGGGCACCTAGGTGGCTCAGTTGGTGATGCATCTGACTTTGGCTTGGGTCATGATCTCACAGTTCTTGGGTCAAACCCTACATTGGGCTCTGTGCTGACAGCTCAGAGCCTGGAGCCTGCTTTGGATTCTCTGTCTCTGTCTTTCTCTCTCTCTCTCTGCCCCTCCCCCGCTTGTGCTCTGTCTCTCTCTCAAAAATAAATAAGCATTAACAAAGAATTGTTTTAAAAAATTAGATATTTCCTACATGGTGGAGCCAGGGTGAGACAGCTGAGTCTGATTTCAAATGCCGTTTTCTTTCCACCACGCTGCTATTGTTCTGTCTGCCTCTTGGCTGTTATCAGAGCCCAAGGAGAAGGCAGGTGTCTCTGTGTGGGAATACACTGCGTTTGCTCTTTCTGACCTTGGGCCATGTCACTAGGACATGAGAGCCTGGACAGAGAGAGGCCCGCAGTACAACTTCCTATTGTCACACCTCTCAGTTCCATTCTGGTTCTCACACGGACAGGCACTGATAAGTCAGCCCACGGTACACAGGCTTAGTTTGTGTTTCAGCAAAATTCTCTGAAAACAATAACCAGATGTGATCTAACTCACATTGTGTCCACATGAGGAATCCATTGCAAGAGAAGTCAGAGGATGCACTGTGATTTTTCCCAGTCAGGTGAATGGCTCCACTCTTCCCTGGGCTCAGTTTAGAACTCAAAGAAGAAACAACATCTAGATTCGTTTTTGAGTTCAGTCTTTGAATCTGGTCTCAGGAAGAATCCAGATATAATTTAGTCTCATAATGATGACCCCTTAGATCACAGATCATTTGTGGGTAGTGGCTCCTTCTAGACACCTGCTGTACTCAAAGCAATTTCCTCTTTTCAGTTTTAAGAATTCTTTCAGAATTTCCTTTCTTCCAAGCTACTTAGAAGAACCAGGCCACCATCCTGGGAGTAAAACAGGATCCTCCAGGAATTACATCATTTATTTTTCAACAAAGATTAATTTAATTTGGTTTAGTTTAACAAGAGTGTATGATCATATATTTGATAACCAAATAGATGCCTTGACGTAAATTTCAGTCCTGGTTTAACTCTCTTCCAGTGAGAAAAACAAAGACTCTCAAAGGTAATTGGTATACCACCTCTCCAAGGGGGGAAAAACGGGTAGGCTTTCAATTTTCTTAAACATAAAACTTAAAATCCACATATAATAATAAACAAATGGTTTAAGGCATTTTATGTCATAAATGTGCTGCCATTATTTAGTTATGAATTTTCAGGTTCAGGAATTATGCTAAAACCCAAGGGTCATTATGGAATGTCTGTATATTTGATTTCCAAAGCTCCGTATAGGTTTTAATGTGTTCAATGTTATACCACCGCACTCCCTAAGCTATTTCTGTATCCTCAGAGACATGTCCTAATAACAGGCCTCCGTGTCTTCTGCTTAGTGAGAAGTGTGAATAATAGCTCCAAAAAGATTATATATATATATATATATATATATATATATATATATATATATACACATACACACACACACACACACACACACACACACACAGACCCACACACATATATATATTAACTTTAACATATGTTCCCACATGGCAAAGTGATTGAACCTAATACAGTTAACAACTTAGGAAAGGATTCATTGAATTTTCCAGGTCTCTTCATGGCCAGAGTTACTTTGTAAGGAGACCCTAAATGTGAAATAATCAACATGTTAAAGTAATCTAGATGTTTATGATTTGATAACTCTTTGGTGCATTGTTTAACAACATGTTTTCAATTTACTTTCCTTCAAATAGCTCCAAATAACCCCATGATTTTGGATGATTGATTATGGGAATGCTGCTTTTACTGTACATCCAAGGTAATTTTAAAATTACATCTTCTTTTCATTGTTAAAGGGTAAAATCATTTGCAGGTCTTGACATGATTTATCAGAGAAAGGGGGATAAAGGGTCAGTCTTGGCCTCACTCTATTAGAACATTATTTTGTTAGCCCAGAAGCAAAGCATTAGACTTCATAGAAGCTGGGTTCTAGTGTCAGCATGCTGAATAATTAGTTCTGTGGTCTTAGAAAAGTCATTAACCTCTTATGATTCACTTTTCTTCCTTATAAAACTAAACAAAACAATTGGGATCAAAACCTCCCTTAGTGATTCTGATTCATTGTAACTTCAGCAAGGCCTAGAAATCCGTATTTTTTATTCAGAACCGGAGGTTTATAATCAGACAAGTTTGGAAAACACTACACCAAATGACTTCAAGGTCCAGGTCTAAAGTTCTACAACTCTAGAACCAAGCTTCTCTGTGGTCTAGACATTTTTCTTTCAATACAACCATTTTATTATGCAATGGCCTCCTTACTTTACCCATATGGCTGATGTGTATTTCTCTCAGACACCGTGCTCAGGCTGGTATGTAAATGACCTGTTTAATCCTTGTAAGAACCTTGCACTGTTAGCCTATTAGTCATGGTTATTAATCCTACTTGCTACCACAAACTCCTCAATCTCAGTGGTTTAACACACTGACATTTTATTTTACTCATGTAATATCTTCCTCCATCTTCTAACTGCCATCTGGAATGCATGTCCTTCATGTGAAAACAAAGATAGGAGACGCTGGCTCTTACCTATCATGGTGGGAACTGATGCAAGACACTGCTGTTCACAGCCTGTGGGTTAAAGTAAGTCACCTGGCCCTGATCCAACGGGAAGGCTGGGAAATACAAAGGAGCACATGCAGATCTGATAAACAAACTGTCTTTGACACAGTAGGGGATCTAAATTTTACAGCTTTAAGAAACTGAGGCTCAGGAAAGCCAATTAACAGTAGGATTACACTTGAAGAATGTCAATGATGAGAATGTTACCTGGTATTTCATTCCAAAAAGAGGCATGCATTATTCACAATGGCCAAGATGTGGAAGCAACTTGTGTCCATCCCGTGGATAACGGATAAAGAAAATGTGGCAGTTCACGCAATGGATATTATCCAGCTTTAAGACAGAAGGAAGTCTTGCTAACGTGACTACCTGGATGAGCCTGAAGGACGTTATGCTAAGTGAAATAAGCCAGTCACAGAAGGCAAAAAATACTGCACGACTCCATCTACATGAGGCATCTAAAATAGTCAAGAAGAGCATAGGATGGAAATCTCCAGGAGTTAGGGAGAGGGGGAAATTGGAAATTGTTGTTCGACAGTATAAAGTTTTTCCACCGGACTTCCCTACACCACCAAAAAAATAATAATAATAAATTTTACTGAGGTAAAGTATGTCAAGCAAAAATTGATAAATAATAATAAAATGTACTTTTTGTGTTCAAAAACCATGGCTTGTAAGAATAAAACTTAAGTATTTCCTTAGAAAGAAAAGGATTTTCTTACAGGTAAATAACAAGAGACATGATAGTTTTGAAGTTGCCCTTGCTACTCTGTATTTATGTGCTGACATCTGAAGAAATCCCTGTCCCTTAAGCAGACAGGTGCTCTCACTAAAGGGCCATGAAGTCTGAGGGGACTTGCCCATGATCTAGTTTGAATGAGACTTGCTCATGACAATGAAATGGGAACCTCAAGATATCAAAGAATCATCCTTTTCACCTCAGCTTCTTAAATCAGTTCTAAGCACAGATTATTTCTTTACAACTAAAACCTGTGAATTAACAACTTTGTCCATTCAAAACACACCTGTTGTAAATGGATACATTTTTCTTTCTCTCTTTCTACTTTTGACCCTGAGAAACCTCTCAGTAATTCAACAACTAATTTTAAAGGCATGGAGAGAAGCCAAGATCTGCAGAAATGGAATTCAGGAAGATAGGCCCTGTAATGGAGCAGCAGTGAGTCCACAGCAAAAAGAAAACAAGACAAAACTACAACAACACAGATAAATAAGTCCCTGTAAGACATGAGGTAAGAGCCATAATAATTGACTTACCTACGGATTAATGGAAGCCTAGGGAAGGGAATTTTCTTTGGGTTTGAGAGGTCAGGAAGGCCATCAAAGAGAGAAAATGACAATTTCTCTAAGCCTGCAAGGAACTCATCCTTGTACATCTGTCAGATGTACAGGGCAGGGTGCATGTGAGGGAGCCGTTTAGGGGAAGGGAGAGCTCGGGCGGGAGCATGAAGGTGGGAGAGTCTTAGTATTGCAGAGAATGCAGTGGGCAGCAGATGGCTGCCAATGTGAGCTCAGAAACCCAAATATCCTCCCAGACGAGTGTGGAATTTACCCCATGTATGTTACAGAGACATCTGAGTTTTTTAATCAGGGGTCAAGCATGTGCTGTGGAAATACCACTTTGGTGTCCATGAGAGGTAGAATTCTCTACTTGCACATCTCTGTGTAGCACAGACAGGCAGGAAATTGTCCCCCCATGTCTATTTTTCTCTAGCAATATATAATAATTAGAAAATTTAACTGGCTATGTGACTGCTCTGAATAAAGATGACATTTTTCAGCCTTCTTGACAGTTGGTGTGGTCTTGTGACTAAGCTCCAGCCAATGGGACACAGCTAAAGCCTGGTGGCAGCTCCAAGATTTTTTTTTTTTTAAGACAGCTGGCACACAGTTGCTTCTCTTGTCTTCTTGCTGCTACTTAAAACACAGATGTGATGATGATGATTTACTTGGGCCATTTAAATGGAAAAGGTCAATTGAATTTTCCTCCATTTGAATTGCTTTCCCGCTTTTGTCAAAAATCAGTTGGGCATATTTATGGAAGTGTATTTCTGGCTGCTCCATTCTGTTCCATTGATCTATGCGCCTATCTCTGCAAATACCATGTTGTATTAATTACTGTATCTTTATAGTAAGCTTTAAGGTCAAGGAGAGTGATCCCTTCCACTTCACTCCCCTTTTTTCAAGATTCAAGATCCATTTTAAGAAATATATTTTACTCTGTAACCTAGGCACACACATAAATATGAAACCCATCTCATGAAAATGATATAGTATTTGTGATGTACTCTGATTCTTTCCTAACCTATTCTACTCCATTCCATTCTTTCATTAAACAGTGCTGATCATGACCCAGTAAGTTGATTTCACAGACCACCAACCCGTCTTTCAACTTGCAGTTTAAAAAACACTGCACGAGAAGGGAGTGGGGAGGGGGGTTAGGGGATACTTGCCATTAACTCACCATTATCCCCCACTGAAAAATAGATGGGGCAAGCTATGGGGTTGCCTTCTTCACATTAGGTTTCTTTTCTTCTTCAAGTTTATTTGTTTATTTTTGAGAGACAGAGAGAAAGAGAGAGAGCACAGAAGTGAGTGGGGGAGGGGCGGAGAGAGAGGGCGACAGAGGATCGGAACTGTGCTCTGCACTGACAGCCCAATGCGGGGCTCAAACTCACAAACTGTGAGATCATGACTTGAACTGAAGTTAGATGCTTAACCGACTGAGCCACTCAGGCGGCCCTCATTAGATTTCTTTTCTAAGTGGAGGAGGGCTTGTAAAGAACATATAGCCCACTGCAGGGCGGTTTCTCACTAACACCAAATGTCCAGTTCCTAAACATACGATTGGTTTCCTTTGAGAAAGGAAAAACCACCCAACAAGAAATTTAAAAGCACCATAAGTTGGTTTTTGGTATCATGATAATCAGTGGGTCACTTCTTTCATGTATGTTTTCTTTTGTCTTTCTCTGGCTCTAAGAGATATATATATTACAACTTCCATCTTACATATGGGAAAATACAGCTTCAGAAAGGTGAAAGAATGTGTTCATATTTGCACATCTGGCAGGCAGCACAGCTCAGACTCAAGCCCATGCCGGCCTTACTCCTTAGCCCCAAATTTCATGCGTGAGGCTAAACTGAAGCACCCTATTGTGGCCAAAAGGCAGGAGCCCCAAAAGGAAGGAGATGGACTTTTTTGGATCATTCAGAAGATAGTTCTTAAGATGATGACTTAATTCCCTGTCTGGACCATGAAGCTGAGGGCCACGCCCTGAGCTGGACAGGGCCTGGATTGCCAGGGAAGAACTTCATGGAACAGAACCCCCAAGCCAGCCTGGGATCGCACAGCTGGTCTTCTACATGAGCGAGGAAAAACTTTTATCAGGTTTAAGCTGCTGTTATTTCGGGTTTATGTTACTCACAGTTGAATTTAATCCTAACTGATACAACCACTATCCCGCAAGAACAGTGGCAGAAAAATATATATCACATATCCATCACATAAATCAACTTTTATAAGGGAATGAAGTCAAATTATTACCCCCAATAAAAAAGGTGTTTTGCAACATGACCCAGGAATTCAGAAGTACCATTTGTTCACTGTTTCTCTTGGTCTCACATACACGGCTCCCTATGGCCTCCATGGACATATGTGGGAGCAGGGCTCATGAGGGCAAGGTGTGGCAACCCAGGGAATGAAGAGCCTCTAAGGACAATGCTCAGATTGTCAAGGTTTGGCCAGCAGTGTACTTTCTCCAACTTTGCAGTAGTAAGAGGAAGAGCTTTCCTGTATTCTCCTTTACTAAGTAAGTTTTCTAGGAGAAGGAAGGAAAAAGACAATGGCAGATAAGTGGAATAGAAGAAAAATGAAATATAAACAAACTAAATTCTTCACTGAACAGAAAAGTTCAATTAAAAAAAGAAGAAGAGAAATGTAGGATCCTAATTTGAACCATAGCCCCATGTCTAATGCTTTTAGCTAAGAAAAAGAGAGAAAAGCAAAAGAAATCTGAGTCAGAGGGAAGATGTCATGGTGAGTTTCAATGGGATGAATTCCTTATTAATTCTAAAGAACACGATGCAACATGGATTTAATTATACAAGTCAACCCACCCACATTCCTCTCTTGCTTTTCACACACATGGGCTTCTGAGGACGATGAAAGGTGGGTGGGGAAAAAGGGAAAAGGAGGAAGAACACAGGGTGGCTAAGGCCATGGAGAAGGCGGCTCTCCTCCAGGGCGCAGCTGCTCTTGGCCTCCCCTTTCTAAACGTGAAAGCTGCAGTGCCCCACAAAGCCACTGCCTTTTAGCCCGACCCTTTCAGCCCCAGCGGATCCCTCTACCTTGGCCTCAAGGACACTTCTATGTCGCTCTATTTACTGTGGAAGGGGGATTCTTTAAATTTTGAGGGATGGAGAGAAGGAATATCATAAAGGGGCTAGATAGGAGCCTGAAAAAAATCTCAGCTGCTTTTCATTTCCTGTAGGATGCACAACACAATCACACCAAGATTTTCACTAAGAACAAACAAATCTATTAAAATTCCAAAGAGTTTAAATGGATTAGAAATGTTTAAAAATTTATATTTTAATAAAAATTGTATATGTTTAAGTAAAACATGATATTTAGATACATATACATAGTGATACTTATACATATATGTGTATTTAGATACATATACATAGTGAAATGATTACTATGGTCATGCTGATTGACATATCCATCTTCTCCTGACCTAGTGTGTGTGTGTGTGTGTGTGTGTGTGTGTGTGTGTGTGTGTGTGTGGTAAGCACACCTGAAATCTACTCTCTTAGCAAATTTTCAGTGTACAATACAGTATTATTAACTGCAGTCATCATGCTGCATATTAGATCTCAAGACTTACTTGTCTTGCATAACCGCAACTTTGTCAAAACAACATTTAGCTTTCCTTATGGTCTCTCTGGGACTTTTTCTTTGTGCTTCCATCAACAATACCCCAGTCTCTATACAGGTGAAAACATCAACAGTTTCCCCTTATTGTTTCTTTCTGCTTTTTCTTTTCTCTTTCAGATAACACTCCAGAGAATTCTAGCTGTTAGAGAATCTCATTGGCCATACGATGACTTTAGCTAACTATTTATGGATAATTTGACTATTAGACTAATGATGTCTCATTTGGGAGAGGATTCAGTGGTGGAATGGTGGGTCTAGAGTCACAGGCATCAGCATCAAAGTTCAGTTGAAGATGAAAAAAAATAGAAACAAAAATCAACAACAAAAAATACCCACTCTTCTAAGCAAAGGGGATATACTGCAGAGACATACATGCTTAGAAAAATCTTGAAAGGCTTTAGGCCTTGTAAGGCCTCCATGGATGACTCCAAGAGTAACATCACTGAACAGGCCTGTCAGGGTAGCTGTTGTGTCTCCTACCATTGGCAAAATGGAGAATTGGCAAAAAACACACTGAAATATGGCTCTAGGAACACCCAGTCTTAACCATAATCCAGGAATCCAAACATTTTCTTTAGAACTATTAAATTCAGAGCTACTCCATGTCTGCTGCATCTGCCCTGACAAAACAAAAACAAAACCAAAAAGCTGTTGCCCATGCACTGCCTCTTGATCCCCACAAAGCTAGTGAATGGATACTGGTATGTCTGCTCAAATCAGGGATGAAGTCCAGTGGGGTGGGAGGGCATAGTCAGATGTCCTCACGACCACACTGACTCTATCCTACCTGCTCAAAACTCTGGGATGTAAAATCTATATCATGTTTGGACCCCTAGACTCAAGGAATATGTGTTTAACTACCCAGCGTCTGCAGTATAAGAAGTATATTAGAAAGACAGCTTTCAACCATTTTTCAATCATGATGCATTAAAAAAAAATGAACTTATTTTGAGATCATTGCAGATTCACATTCAGTTGTAAGAAATAATGCACAGATCCTATGCACTCTGTGCTCAGTTTCAATTGCAATGTCTTATTGAACCATAGCACAATATTATGACTAGGATGCTGACATTGGTAGAATCCACTGGTCTTTTTTAGATTTCTCAGTTTTGCTTGTACTTGCGTGTGTGTGTGTGAGCCTAGTTCTCTGCAATTTCCTCACATGTGTAGATCTATGTATCTATCATGACAGTCAAGACACAAGATACTAGATATACCTTGTTGTGCCAAATATCCAGGAATGACTATAAAGGAAGGCTATGGACTGTCTTGAGAGGTTCCTAAGATGGTTTTGAAAATGATTTATCCTACAATAAACTGGACAGGGTCCCTGTTCGAAAGGGGGCCATACCGGGAAGAACTATTGCTATAGAACCAGGTTTCTCTTCTTTTCACCTTTTTTCAGGCATAAAGTTCTCCTCCTACTGGCCTCCTGTTCTGCTCCCTTTCTCCAGTTTCCCCTGAGCCAAGACTCTCCTAGACTAAAGTCTTGGCCACCTCGAATCCTCTGGGCTCCCATCCACCCTCATAGTGCTTCAGAGTTCATTTTATTTCCCATAGATAAATAACAGTTTCCAGTCCCAGTAAATCACATTTGTCATCCTCTCCAAGAGCCAGGTATGAAAACCAGGAACTCAGTGCCGAGTGCATACTCCTATGCCCTAGGCTTGCACAAGGCATGCACAGAGATTGCAGACTGCTGGCACAGAGTGGGTACTTAAAATGCTACTTATAATTATTATTCCAGCGATATCAAAACTTCTTCACAAGTGCAAATTTAATTTAAAAAACTTAATTTTTTAAAAAATTAGTATTTGGTAATATTTGGGTATTGACTTTCCAGGTAAAGAGATAATATTCCAAAATAAACTGAATATAATATTGAGTTGCAATTCTAGATGAATCGTAAAAACATCCTCATGTTGGTGAATTGTCAAAATTTTGTTAGAACTTTCTTCGTTTTTAAATATTTTGTCATATTTATTTTACCTTTTTCATTTCGTAAGCTGCAGTATATCATTTTGTTCCTGAAACAGTTATTAAAGGCCTAATCCAAATAGCCAACTAAAATAAAGTGTGGTAAGGGCTTATAAGGACATCCCAACAGGGTGCTATATGAAAAGAAGGAGAGAAATGAATACATGTAATTCTTAGTTTTGATTTCTATTTTAAGTATGTCCAGTGTGTTAGGTTTGTTACATGTTCCATCAAATCTCTGAGTGCTTACTATGGGCTTGGCATTGTGCTAGGCTTATTGGGAGTAATAAAAGAAATGCAAAAGTGGGGAAAAGTCCTGGCTAATTAGTAAACTGGCTTTGAAAGGGAAGGGCCCTGGGGTGCCTGGGTGGCTCGGTCGGTTAAGCATCCGACTTTGGCTCAGGTCACGATCTCGCGGTCTGTGAGTTCGAGCCCCGCGTCGGGCTCTGTGCTGACAGCTCAGAGCCTGGAGCCTGTTTCAGATTCTGTGTCTCCCTCTCTCTCTGCCCCTCCCCTGTTCATGCTCTGTCTCTCTCTGTCTCAAAAATAAGTAAACGTTAAAAAAAAATTTGAAAGGGAAGGGACCTATTTTGGGACATTGGTTTTTTAGAGAAGAAATGTGCTTGGGATGAAATAAAGAATTTCACCTGGCTGCTCATTGAGTAGCTTCCTGGTAACTCATTTCAAGTTTTTCTGATGGAAGATGATAATATCCAAAAGTTTAGACGACCTTTCAAAAAGTCTTGTGAACCACAAGAGACTCTTAACAATAGAGAACAAAATGAGGATTGATGGACGGGGGTGGTGGGTGGGAAATGGGCGCGATGGGTGTTCTATGTAAATGATGAGTCGCTAAATTCTACTCCAGAAACCAATATTGCACTGTATGTTAGCCAACTAAAATTTAGATTAAAACAGTCTTGTGAACAACTCTAATTATTGGGGACACTATTCCCATAACTGGGGGACCTTTGGGTGGTGGTCAAAACAACAGAGATAATTGTAGTCCCAATGACAGGAGCAGGTTTAGAGCCAGGAGGAGCAGCATAGCAGCCCGCAGGGACACAAGCAACCATGAAAGCTGCCATTGCCTGAGAACTTACTCTGAACCTGGCAAGTTGCCAGGTACTTATGTGTATCATGGTTGACCATCACAACTATGGTCTAAAATAGATACGGTCCACATTCTGTGAATGAAAACACTGAGCCTTGCTCTGCTAAGAGTAGTAAAATCTCGATTTGCCTCCAAAGCCATAGTCTTCCTGCCACACTATGATGCCTCTCAAAAGTAAGGACATTTGGAAGGACAGGTGTTCCTCAGGAACTTTGGGAGCATGGAGGTGACGAATGAGACTGTTGCTCTTGTTATTCATGTCAGGATCATCTTCATGCTGGCATGGCCTGGGGATACTGGTAGGTAGGCAATGACTGTTGGTTGAATTAAATTGAAAAGCATTTATACCAGCACCACAGTCTAAGCCTAACCTCCTTACCCACAGGCATTTAGGAACCTTCTATGTCCACTCTAAAATTTATCTTCAGCTTCCTCCCGCTGGTGGGTAAAGTTCCTAGAGTCACCTCTAAAGAAGGAAGGCATCCACTAAATGTATCGTTGATAGTTTTGAGGGTTGGAGGGAGGCTAACTGGAGCCTATTAGCAGTAAATCAGCCCCCACAAGAAGACAAAAGAGTGACTGCAGTTACTGATGTGACTTAGACAAGCTTGACTCAGGAGGCTGGGAATTTGAGGATAGCAACCACCACTGCCACTGATGACAAACACATGACTACTATTGTCATTCTCTCTTATTTTCTGTGAGCACTTATGGATCACCCACAAAACCACCTGCATCTTCTCTGTGTTAATACCAACCCTAGCAAACAGCTCTTCAACCTTTCCATTGGTCAGGTCTCCTGCACCATTCCACTATTGCATGGTCTCCTGTTGTCCACCTCTCAACACTTCCATGAGCATCTGCCCTCATGTGGCTTCCTGTGCCTCCCCTGGAATTGAGGGCTGTCTTTAACTGAAGGACACATTAGATTTCATGGTCTAACTCTTAGGCATCCCCCAGGAGCCATTCTCTAAAAGCAGCATGGATTTTAAGCTTACATATGTTGTTCTGGAGTTTACATTTTTTAAAAATTTACAAGCCTTTTCAAATAAATGTTTGTGACCAAAATACAGGATGAAATAAAGTTTTAGAGTCTTATCATGAGTTGGTGCTAAGTCATGGGAGCTGATAGTCTAAGTGGCCAGGGATGGTGTCTCCTCTCCAGACATTCTGCCAAATCTATCAATGGGGGATAATCAGGGGGGGAAAAGTCACCTGTCCTTCTCAGAAATTTCAATATTTTAAACACTAACAAAGTGAGAGACCACAAGTTTCCTTGTGTATGTGCCATATTATTGGGCTGGAGATTTCTAGGATCTGGGACAAAAGAGACCTGAATTCCAGAAACTCTAGTAGGTTATGGGTCATTGGAAGCAAATGTGACTCTCTTCTCTTGATTCTAAGTAGCCCTGGGACACCTGGTCCACCCAGGAGATGCAGGAGGGAGTTCTCAGAGGGCCACCTATCACTCTGACATGCCTTCTGCCTATCATTGCTACTCTTGTCCTCCTCAGCCTCATTTGCATCCCCCTCATGGTGTACTTTGCTGTTTAACGCACTCTCTGAGCTTTTAATTTCAACAATTTCATTTTTCATTTCTAACAATGAGCTGTCTTTTGAAATGGTTTCCTAACATTCGCTTTCTGCTCTCTGCCGTGGTCCTGTGTCTATGCTTAATCCTAGGCAGTTTGAAAAGATGACTGGTTCTAGTGTTTTGCTTTTCCCAGTCCAGCCTTAGTGAATTAGCAGGTGAGCGTACTTGCTGTGGCCCATGGTGTTCCATGGACCTCAATCCTAGTTCCCACTGAGCATTGGTCTTCTAAACAGAAGCCACCTCCTTGTTTTAGTATATCCTCCTGGCTATTTATGGGAGGGAAGGGAGGTTGCAGGCAAGAAATGAGAAAGTTTCTAGGGGTGACATAAATAGGAAGGGGGTCCTAGGTGGTGCAAGCGTGCTCATCCTCTGCTGGCAGCATCCACTTGCCCCCACCCATGTGAAACGGCCTTTCCTGCCACACAAAAATGTACCAGCCACATTTGGCTCTGAGTATATTTACAATCAACACACATGCTGAACCCAACTCCTCTCTTTTATACTCTTTCACTAAGTCATCACTTCTAGTCTTCAACCGAAAGACTTTCTGTTTACTTTACCAAATCACATGATGGGAGATAAATGTTCAAATCCTTATTTATGGGCATTTAAAGATTGCAACACTGCTTTTACAAGGCAGCTATTTGATTCCAGAATGGGTAAGTTACAAAGCTACAGTTGGCCTCCATCACATCTGCAAAGCGACAGAGTCCTAAAGTTGGTTTTGCTCATGAAAAGGTAAACAGTGACACACACATCTGGAAACAAATAGAACCAGAGGGTCCCCTGCAGAATGCTAGTAGGGCGCATTATGCTGGTGTCACCATAGTGGAACATTAACACTCGGCGGCTTGGGATAGACTCACAAGTTCTAAGAGTTGCCAGCCGATTGTACTGCCTAATCAAGTGTCTGCAGTAACAACACCTGAAACAACCTGTTAATATTTATCAAACATTTGTAGACGGTTTAGCACAGTTCTAGTGCTATGCATGAGCTATCAACCTAATGCTCACAACAACCTTTAGGACTTATTCCCATTTCACAGATGAAGATTTGGAAGCACAGAGAGGTTGTACCACTTGCTCCAGGTCACATAACTGGACAGTAGTGTAACTGGGAATAAACTCCAACCCTCTCGGAGTCCCTGTGCTCTCTGCTTTTCTGAGGATTGATGCTTCCCCTGCTCACCATAAAGGCCTTCGGCAAGCCGGCCTCACTGTTATTCAAGGAAGCGACTTCTATTGCCTCACATACTGAGCTACATCTGCCTGTATCCAACTCCTCACTTTAGTCTTCATCTGACTCCCAGGAGCATCCAGAACATGTTTCCCCCCACCCCCCTCTCTTTTTTTTCTTCTAACAGCCTCCAGAGATGTGAAGATATTAACTGGTTCTATCAGTTGCACCGGAATATTATCTTTGTGGTTAGTGAAGCAGCCTTGGCCCAATAGAAAAATGGGAGGACTCAATAATTAAACAATTTGCCAACTGTCCAGGGTCTATTGGCAATATAAGTCTAATATTGGATATCAAGTGCATTAGGAATAATCTCAAGGAAACTGTAAGTTATACTGATATTTATTTACTATTTGCAATGTCATTTATATTATCCACAAATTGGAAATACGTATCTAAAATAAGGGAATTAATAAAGTATAATTTGACCATACAGTATTATATGCATGCATTAAAATTAATGTTTTTGTAATAATAACTAAAGATAGAAAATTCTCAAAATCATGGTCATTTTTAAAAGTGGGATTTAGGGGCGCCTGGGTGGTTCAGTCGGTGAAGCATCTGACTCTTGATTTTGGCTCAGGTCCTGATCTCATGGTTTGTGAGTTTGAGCCCCGCATTGGGCTCTGCACTGATGGTACAGAGTCTGCTCGGGATTCTCTCTCTGTCCCTCCTGTGTGTTCTCGCTCTCTCTCACTTCCTCTCAAAATAAATAAACTTAAAAAAAAAAGTGGGATTTAAAACAATATTAAAGTATTGTCCTAATTTTTGAAAAAAAAAAGCCAAAAGAAAAGAAATTCAGAAATACATATATATAGAAAGAGTAGAAATGCACCATTTGGCTAATAATGGATTATCTTTTATCTCTTCTTCTGAATACCCTATTTTCCAAATTTTCTAAAATGGGCATTCATTACTTTTGAAATCTGAGGGAATAGAATGTCACTGCATGTGTGTATTTTTTTTTTAAACGATCAAATGTATTCAAGAATCATCTCCAGCCAAAGAAGGATTTGAAGATCTGGGCACTGAAATGGGTTGAATCCACCATCCATTCTGATCCTAATGTTTTGGCCCCAAATCGCTTTGAACTTCCCGACGCATTCCAGAACTCAGCGGCCAGGGAATGAGAGCAGCTGTGGCCTCTCCCCTCCAGACTCCATCTCCTTGGGGCTCGTAGTGGACATTGTCAGGGCTCCACCCATCTCGGGTTGTCAGAGAAAATGCAGGACACCCAGTTAAATTCAAACTTAGATAAACAACAAATGCTGCATGGGACATACTTACATTAAGAAATTATTCTTTGTTTATCTGAAAATCAGATTTAGCTGGATGCCCTGTATTTTAGCTGCTAATTCTGGCAACTCTACATGCAGACCCCATTCAGATTGCATTTTCACCATTTTTGTAAATGTAAAAATTTCCCCTTCTCCTTTACTGGTCCCTCTAGAAACACTTCTTATTAAATCACTCACCCAGGAATCCCGCTCAGGATCTGTTTCTGTGCAGGCTCAGCTTAGGAGAAGCTTCTTCCTCCCTCCTTGCTCTGTCTCTTCAGCTCTCTCCCTCTCTCTCTTCCTCTCTCTCTACCCTGTTCTCAAAAATCATTCTTTTCTAATTCTTCATGGATTATCTAAAAAATAAATATCCTCATGATTTTCTCTAATGAATCAAAATATTACTAGTACAACCAGTAAACACAGCACAAAACTTTCCCACTAGAGAGGCCCACTGAGGGATGGCCTGGGCCACCACCAGCCTCTTGGCAGCAAGGCTTTCCCATATCTCTACTCCCTGGATCTGTGGCCCTCCTGCTTTCTCTTCTTATTGGGGTGTAGAAAATGCAGCTCTTAACTCTTCTCTTCATGCTGCCCTGGGGTGTGCAGGGCTCTGAGGCTGCCCCTGGCCTGTCTATGGTGAGCCTTCTAGAGCTACCTGCCTGCCACTCAGGCACATGGGCTGTCCATGCGTCTTGCTGAGTCTTGCTTTCTTCTCAGCTATGCTCTTTACTCTGAGGGGAAGATGAAGATCTCTCCATATGCCGAGACTTACATGCCATGGAGGGGTCTAGCCTCCCTAACCCTCATCCCTCAGGAGATAACCCAGCATGGGGAGTAGACAGGGCCCAGTCATAGACCAACATCTGAGCTATGACTTCCCCTAACTATTCTTTCCCTTCCCAGTTGGTGGGTTCCCAGATTGTCTGAGGCTAAGTGGAAAGGACAGGATCCTAAACACATTTGCTTTCTAAATTTTTGTCTTACTCATAACATCCAGATTGTTAAATTTAACTGTTAAGAACTTGCTTCTCTATCTTCTCATCCTATTCTAACAAATAGTCCCTGTGGCAAATCAGGAAGGTTGATGAGGGGAAGGTAAAAATATATTATGAATATCTTATGTTATGATACCAGACTATAGTACATAGTACATATACTATGTACATGTATTATAGTACATGTACTATAGTACATAGTCAGCAGAGATAGCTACGGCAACATAAAAATAATCCAACTAGAAAAATCTGCCAAAACTAATTCAAATGTAATTCAAGCTCCCCCCGCCCTTGGTATACTTTCTGAAAATTTCTGTAGGCCAGAAAACAGTATAATGCATAAAGTCACTCTCTCCCAACTTCTAGCTGGTTATCAACTAGTTTGGAAATAAATATGAAGCCCTGGGGGCTCCTGGGTGGCTCAGTCGTTTGAGAGGCTGACTTTGGCTCAGGTCATGATCTTGTAGTTTGTGAGTTTGAGCCCCCCATTGGGCTCTGTGCTGACAGCTCAGAGCCTGGAGCCTGCTTTGAATTCTGTGCATCCCTCTCTCCCTCTCCCACATTCACACTCTGCCTCTTTCTTTCTCTCTCAAAAATAAATAAACATAAATTTTTTTTGTTAAATCTAAAGCCCTGAATAGCAATAAAGACAGAAACAGCTCCTGCAAGCAGGTGGCATCCACTGATGATGAATTAGGCAACACAGAGAGAAGGAACTATCAGGAAGCAGAATGGAAAAGAGAAAAATATGCTGTCACCAACTTTTAGGTTTGCAGTAGGGATGGAAAGAGCAGGGACTGCAATCCCTTCTGGACATGACATATTGGGGAGCTGGGGGTCATTGAAGAGAAGATATGATTATTTTCAAAAATGTTTTTGTCTTTAATTTTCTCCTTGTCACTCCTATCTTCATTGAACTGCTTATTGTCAATGGAAAGATCATTCCAGTTAGATTTAAATCATAAAGAGCTGGTTCGGTTGGCTGGGTAGCTATGAACAATTTTGGCTATGCATTTTGGGGTAAGCTTAGAGAGGCTAAAATAATGCAGAGGCAATGGATACAACCATCCATTTATTCATTTTACTAATTCACTTGACAAATAATCTTTGAGCATCTACACTGTCCCAAGCCTGTCCTAAGCAATAGAAGGCAGAGAGATTAATAAAAAATGGTATGCCATGAAGATGTCATCATCTACCAGGTAGAGGAGACACATGGTAACTAGCCTTATTATATAGGATGGTGCCATGGAGAACTGTGTCATCAGAGGAGAGAGGATGGGTGTTGACTTCTCAAAGGAGATGCTTCTTCACGAAGCAGCAGATAATTAAATGTATCCTTTGGAAGGAAAATGGACTTTGATAAGGGTCAGAGGCTAGACAGAACACAGCATATTTAAGGAAATGATCCAACTTTAGTGCAAGAGGGCCCCAGAGGACTTTGGGGAGCAAATGGAAATGCAAAAGCCAGATTGTCAGGGCTCCTTAGCTCATGATGTAAAATTTGGACACTATCCTTTGATGATGGAATGCCATTGACTGGTTTTTAACAGGGAAAGCATGACCAAACATATCATATTTTAGAAAGATCACTTGAGTGGTGTTGTGTTAATTATAAGGAGGCTGAGCTGGAAGCTGGAGGGCTGTCACATACTCTAGGGGAATGAAGATGGGGTCAGGACTAAGTCAGTAGGAGTGGGGGTAGAGGGAAAGATAGGTTCAAGAGGTTGTGTGGGTTTGGAAAACTGAGGAGGTAGAACATGTACAAAGGAAGTGGGGGATAAGATGATGTCTAAGGTTTTGGTTTGGAAAGGGAATAATAAGGCATACAGGATTGAAAGGAGGTTTCCCAGGGATCAGAGGAAAGAAGTTCAGCTTTAGATATGCCAAATTTGAGATGCCTGTGGGACATCCAAATGGAGATGTCTTCGTGCTGTTTGCTGTACAGGTCTGATGCTCAGTAGACAGGCAGGTCTGAGCCAATTTATTATTTGGGAATTGAGTCTCTGAGGCTGTGAATCAGCACTCTCTGGAACACTGCTATCTAAGGGGTAGGAAAGAAGAAGACTAGCCAGTGAAAGAGGCTAAAAATAATCAGCTGGGGGTATCATGGAGGAAGCAGGAGCCTCATTACCAGGAGACAAGGAACACAGAGTATCAAGAAGAAGGGAATGGTTAACTTTGCCAAGTTCCATAGCAAAAAGTCACACAGGGAAGTTGCATTACAGTCTGACCAAAAGATGACTGCCAGCCACAGAGAGGCAGATTGTGTTCCAACCCACAGGAGACCTTTCTAACAACCAATACAACTAGTACCCTGCACACCGTAAGATGTTTGAAATTTTAGTTGAAGTCAGGGATGTTTAACAATTGAATAATTTGTCTGAGGAGGGCTACACAGGAGCTTATGAGGCAGAGGTAGTTTCTCACCAGTTAGGATTGTTATAATGAGAAGTCCATGTAATGGGTAGGAGAGCTGTACAGAGGGACCTTCTAACATTTGGATGGCAAATATTTGATTGAGTAGTTTTTTTAATGACATTTCTTTGGGCAAATAAACAGTGAGACCCCAGGCCACTAGTTATTTGCCATGCCATTTGAGGTCATTCCTGTAACCCTGGTGTCACATTTCCTTATCCATAAACCTGGGACAAATCATCTGTTCCACCTACATGACAGAGAACAAATGCTGTAGTCTCTAAGTGTTTGGAAACATTAAGAGAAAGAAAAGAGTAATGATACCACCTAGGCCTGGAAGATCTAAGCCTGGCTTTGCTACAATGCTCCTGGGTCAACTTAAGCAAACTAGTTTTTACATTTATAAAATGAAGGGGATAGACAAGATGATGTCTAAGATAACTTCCATCTCCAATCTCCTTCAGGTTGTGATGACCATTTTCTTCAGCACAATCATCATTGCCAACTTGATATAGGGTCCATGCAATGTGCAAAAGGTAAAATACACTCAGGTGGGGGCACCTGGATGGCTCAGTTGGTTGAGTGTCCAACTTTGGGTCAGGCCATGATCTCATGCGTATGATCTAAGGGTTTGTGAGTTTGAACCCTGAGCCCCATGAGTTTGAGCCCTGCATCAGGCTCTCTGGTATCAGTGTGGAGCCTGCTTCAGATCCTCTTTCCCCCTTTTTCTCTGCCGCTCCCCCCTCTCTATCTCAAAAATAAACACTTAAAACAATATATATATACTCAGATGGTCCTCAGTGTGGTCCAGTGATGGGGGGGGGGGAGGGATTCCATGATTGCCTACAGTTTCCAGATGACAATGAGGCTCAATAAAGTCCATTGTAACAGGTCTGGGGTCACAGAACTGACAAAGGGTGAACGCTTTTGTCTCTAATTTCTATGTTCTTTCTACCTCCTATGTGTGCTTACTCTGGACATTGTCATTACTAAGCAGGCAGCCTTGATTGCTAAGAAAGGGGTAGAACCTGCCTGCTGAAGGCCTAAGGCAGAGTCCAGTCTCCAGCCCTTCTTCAGTGTGCAGCCTTGAGAAGGTCATTTTCTCTTGTTGGCAGGTGTTCAATTTCTGCACGCAGGAGGGCAGAGCTACTCCACCCTGCAGCTTCCCGAGGTTGTTAAGGGGGTGAAATGAGATGAAGGAGGCTGGGGAGAGCTATGCACTTGGCGGAGCTGTTCCTTCTGCCAGGCTTGCAGGCATATCATCCAGCTGACTGCACAGCAATCCCATTGCTTTCCAGGGCCGTGGGGCCCAGCATGCCTGTGCTGTGAGCTGGTTGTCTTCTGATGGCCTGGGTAAAATACCCCTTGGAGGGACTGGTCTCTCCCTCCCACTCAATCCAAATATTTAGCTTCGAGCCTGCCTCAGCTGTGCTTTGGCAAGAAGCATTTGGGAGGAGGAGGCTGCTCCTTTGAAGCCCTGGGTGTCCTACAGGGATGTGGGGCCTGGGCCAAGCTAGTTGAGCTTTGAGGCCAGCAGCAGGTTTGAGACACTCTGGGGCTGCTGACTTCAGCTGAGAGGGCCCAGGGTGCAGGGCCCCGCACAGCCGTGGGCTATCACAGAGCTCTGTCAGTTGGGAGTAGAGCCTCATGCACTAACACAGCCGGCTCTGGAGCAGCCTTCCCCGGGCTTCTGTGCACTGGCCAGTCACTGTACTGGGACTCCAAGGTGGGATCTGGCCCTCTCCAAAGAGAAAGGGACTATTATTGTTGAATCCCGTAGTGAACTCTTTGGGTGCCCACTCAGTGGTGCTCCTAGTCAACTGCTTGGGGAATTGATGCTTCTGGTCCCTGAAGCTTTAGACTCTAAAACATAGGACTCTTATTAACTTAAAGCTATGACTACTGCTGAGTCACTTTGGCCCACTGTGCCACTAGGCTATTAAACAAAGGAGTTATATACACTGGCAGTTGTAACCAACTCCTACCTAAGGTGAAGGGCTGGTGTTTCGCAAAGGGGAAGCTGGTGCATGTGGCTACATGTCATCCACTAGCCAGCCACTCTTGGTTCTGCTATTCCCAGTGCTTAATAAATGTACAAGTTTAAAGGCATGGTGATCCAGGACTCAGACCCTCAGAGATGGGTTAACACACCAGGCAACCCATATAGGCAGGTATAAGTAAGTACTAACCAAGTGAAGGGCGGGGATGGATCCAGAAGCCTTGTGTTCTAGGGAGATGGAGTCTCACTTATTTCTAGGATGCACTGCAGTGCAAGAACTGGAGTTAGTCTGACTAACTCTCTCTAATATGCTTCCTCTGGAAGTTGTGATCCACCAGAATCTTAGAGAAGCTATACCTGGAAGAACTGATCATAACGTGAGAAGCCTGGGCTTGTGAGCAGGCTGGAGGGTGAAGGGAGGTCGATGCTGCTAATGCCTACCAGGATCCCTTTTCCTAGCCCAATGCACCCATTTTTCATTCCCTCTCCCTTCCTTAGAGAATTATGTCCTATTCCCTGGGAGACACAATGTCATCAAGGATGTTATGTATCTCCTCTACCTACCCACCCCTCATCCCCATCTTTCATGCCTCACCCAATGACTTGTTGATACAGAAGTACAAATACACCAAGTTCCATTGTCTTAAGATGGGACTCTGGTGCAATTCACCCACATTTCACTGTGGGATCAGGCTGAAGGTAGACTCCAGTTGAGACCATGGCCTTGCTCTGTCCCCCTCTTGTTAAATCCTGTTCCCCTCATTCTCTATTCCCTAAAAGCATTCAAATCCCCATTTAGGCTCTGTTTGTAGGTACTAGTCTTAAGTCAAGCCCACACTTGCTATGTTGGGCATCATGGGAGGCCCTTTAAGTGCATTATCTTATACAACCTTCTGTTAAACCTGTGAGATAATATTCCCATTAACCCTTATGGTTAAGCTGAGGAAACCAAAGCTCAGAGTAGTTAAGTAACTTGCTTAAAGTCATACAGCTCATCTTCAAGTCTGAGAGTATCTATTTTCAAAGCCTTGGCTGTCACCCTTATTCATTCCTGCTTCTGTAATAGTAAACCCTATTACTAGAGAAATGGCCCACATAAGGAAAATGAGATTTAGAGAAGAGATGGCTCTTGACTGGCTCTCAAGAAGCAAGACTAAGGTCTGTAAACTTCTGATGTGCTATCAGTTGAGAGAACATCTGATTTAGGTGACCTCTGAATCCTTGAAAGTGCCCTACCCAAGGCTGTAGAATAAACACTAGAGACAGAGTGCAGGAAATTCCTGTGGCCGGAGGGAAGTAAAACCAAATTGCCCTTGAGGTCTCATCGAACTCAATACCTTGAAGATTATGAGAAGGATTCTATGGATATGTCTCTACTGCTTAATCCCACATAGATCAGTCTGATAGCCTCAAGCCTAAGAAGCCTCAGAACCACTGGTCCAAACCTACACCAACACTTAACAAGTAAAAGCCTGAGTGCTCTATCCCACGTGGAAATCATAGAAGATACAGAGAGAGGGATGCTGAGTTCACCCCTAGTGCAATGCTTACTAAGTCTCAGGTGTTCCTCCATCCAGACTTGGAGGGTCACCACACAGGTCCTTCTTCATTCAGGGAGTGGTTCAGCAGAGTAAATGCTAATAACAATGGTATTGTTGGCAATGTGCCACATATTGTTCCAAACAGTTTACAATACAAAGTAATTTAATTCTTATACTATCAGACAAGTAAGTGTTATTATTATATCCATTGAAATGATAAAGAAACTGAGGCACAGATATACTAAGTAATGTATGGTCTTTCATGAACATACAGTTTTCCATAGGCTACATGATATGTGATATGACAACTGATTGAATGCAGAAGCAGTTAGATCAGCCTTCTATGAAACTAAACATTAAAGACATTTGCTTATTCTCATTAATTGCTTTTTAAAAATTATAGTAATTTTCATAAAAAGATATTTATATCAAAATATGAGTTTATTATTATTTTAAAATAGACTAATAAACATTGAAAATTTTCTCAGTTTTAGTTTCTAATATGTAAATATTCATAGATAAGATCTACATTAAATTTTGAAGTCCTGTGTGTACCTGAAACTAATATAATATGTCAATTATACTTCAATTAAAAACTGATGTCCTCTATAATTTCTAAGTGCATAAAGGCTTTCTGAAACTGAAAAGTTTGCAAACTCTTGACTCCATTCTTTAATCCAGAATACTTCCACCCTCCCATTTTGGCAAAATACAATTTGATGAATAAAATCTGTGCCATGTTCATTGGTGCCTGGTCGAATGTAACCACATTTTTGTCCTGATTATTAATTAGCTCACTAGTCACTGGTCCTTCAGGAAGAATATTTCCTTTTTCCTCTGGAGATGCTGTCTTCCCTAAATAACTAAATATTTATTGAAGATATTGGGAGAAGTTGGCACTTACATATTGAGAATGTCACCCACTGTGTTAGTGCTAGAGGGTGGGGGAAAATGGAAGTGAGAGGACAGTGGAGGGTGGAGAATGAGCCAGTAGTATATGTATGAGAGAGGAAGCTCTCTCCTCTAGGCCCAGGTGTGATCTTGGCCGCTGTGGAAGAGCAGGAAGAAGAGAAAGTTGGACATTCTTCTCTTGAGTGGCCCTGCTCTCCCTCACTTGTCTCAGAGTTGGTTGTGAGGGTATAAACAATGCTGTCACTATACACACCACCTTCTCATTTTGAGTAAGATTTCAATGAACCTCAACTCAAGGTCATGACTGAGAGAAAATGGGGAATCATTTGGGGAAATAAAAACTCTTAAAAATAGAAAAAAAATGGATCCAATTATTAATAGAAGTCATTGTATTATTTTCCATAGCTGAACCTTAAGGGAAGAACTGTGTTTAGGAATGGTAAAGTGTTTCTAAGAAAAATGATCCTGTGTGCAAAGGATGCACTCATTCTGTTGAGTAAGGGCACATCAGATTTTTTACTATGGCAAACTCAGAAATATAGGATTCTCTAACTCGCCTTTTGGTCTGGTAGATGCTTCTTTCTGCTACTCCTGCATCGTAACTGAGTCTATTCCTGCCTCCAGCAGGAGTTGAAAGAAAATGTGTGGATTTAGAAAAAAAAAAATCCAGGGCCACCTTTAAATGCATTTTCCAAGGCATATCAAAATATCCTTGGAATTTGTTGTGAAAATTTGACCACATCCTAGTTAGCATGAGGTTAAAATTAACAGTAACATGTGTTTTAGGGATCTCAATTTGCAAAATATTAATAGAGTTCACGGGCAGTTAAGTGCAATAAAGGGAGGAAATGAAGTTTATAGAGCAAGGCCCTGGGGATTACCGCCTTCCCTACCCCTGAGCACATTCATATCCCAGAACTCGACATGAGGTAAAGAAGGCCATAAAGGGAACATGGGAGGAAATCTCAAGGTTAATATAATGGATCTCCTTCTCTTACCTCCTGGGAGGGCTTGCAGTGCCTTAGAGGTAGGCTCACCCAGCCCTAGCCTCTTCCTCCTTATTCAGAAACTTTATGATTTAGTCAGAGTTACAAAAACAAGGCTCTTTAGCAAGGTTCACAGCTGCCAGAACATCAGGAGAGAGCCCTGACCTGTCCCTTGTAATTTCTCTGAAAATGTGGTATTTGCTGGGTTGGATCTCCAGATGAATGAACTACTTAGGCAAAAGAAAGTCATGGAAGACATCTGGCTTGAGAGTCAGGAGATACAGATTTTCCTTCCATTGCTAGTAGTTCCCCAGTGACCTTGAGGAAATCACTTCTCCCTTCTGGACTTCTGCCTGCTCACCTTTACAGAGGGAAATGGTGGGGCTAGGTAGACATCTGTAAGGGGCTCTTCCCACCCATTAATCTGTAGCTTAATGTGAATCTGACCCTTGTCCATGGGATTTCTAGGAAACTGTATTAAACAGTGGTTACTTAATACATGATTCAGATATTAGAGCCAGGAAAAGTCACTGCAAACTAAAGTAATCCTGATAGGGAGAAAGGTAAGTTTTAGTTCAAAGCCCTGAGGGGAGTAGAAAAACTGGAGGGCATTTCAGGCAAAGAGAAGGCTCTGATTAGAGGCCTGAAGTGTGGAAAATAGGCCCTAATTTGAGAGTCTGTGGGGAGAGTGAAGTCATTGGAACAGGTTGGAAGAAACACAAGAAGAGAACCACGATGGCTTTCCCAGGACTTCATGTGGGAAAGAAGGGGTCTTCTGGGGCTATCTCTGAGGGCACTTCCAGGGACACACTTCAGTGTAGTGTGTGGAAGCCTTTTTGGACTCAAAAATGTCAACATCTTTGGCTTTCCTGGTCAGGTGCCTGCTGGTCTCACCTGCCCATCAAGAGCTGTAGCTGAGATTTGACCCACTCATTTCAGTTGGCCAGTTGGCAGGTGTTCTCACATAAATTCCTTTTCACACTAGCTCCTTCGTAGGCCTGTATTTTGCTCACCTTCTGCTTGCAGAATGAGGTCATTCTCCTTTTGGGAGAGCCTCCAAGAAAAGATCCTGAGAGTGATGACCTTCCAGAGTGCTAATGTAGAAAATCTTCCATTCTATGGTTTACTTTACTCTCCAGACTCTTAGGATTTAGTCCTCTGAACCTCAAGGGGTCTTAAGAATACCCAGCACCCAAACCAGTCCTACTCATGACAGAGGTTGTCAGAAGCCTTCAACCTCTTCAATATTTGGGGCAACAGAGCTCAGAATATCATGTATCCTTGTTGGGATCTACTGACTGGTTTGGTGGCCAGGCACGCTCACTAGATTCTAATCACTTTGGTCACAATGAGGTCTGAGGCTTGGTGCTGCCCAGATGGTTGGCTCAATCCTGCTGATATCTCTGCCACTCTGCAGTTGTCCTTAGGACTGAGATCTACCCTTACATACTTCTTAGTTATGAACCCTCATTTTGTTCAGTGTCCCAGGCCCCCCCCCCCCCCCCCAGCGAACCACAGCCAGCTAGCTCTGTGACGAACTTGGTTCATTTATCTGCGGTATTGGTATTCTGCTTTATACTTACCAGACCCTGTATTTTTTACCTGACTAGTAGATGCTATTGCAGAGATCACCTTCTGAGCTATGAGCAAGTCTGTAATACAGCCTCACACACCCATCTCCTTAGGTCCACTCGTGTGGCATGCTCCCATCCCCTGAACATTTATCATGCATTCTTTCTGCTTACGCTTGATTTTTTGTCCTTGATTTGTAAGTAGTTGGAGCAACGGAGGCCCCAGAGAAATTTCAGAAACTGTTTGTTATTTTTAAGGCCTCATTTTACTCTCATTAAAGATCTTCTTGAGAAAGAATCTCATGACACTAGCTCATACTCTTTATGGGAATAATTTGATAACTACTTGATAAAAGTTTTTAGGCTTATAATCAGTTGCTGTAGATCTTCAGAACATCAAGAAATAGAAGGAAATATGTAAGGTTTGTTTGTTCCTTTATTTGCTTGTTTTAATTAAAGTCATTAGTTGCACAAATGTTGTAGTCTTTTAAATTGTGCACACTTTGTGCCTTAGTTTATCTTCATACAGTTCCTGGCCAGAGGTAATTTGTTTTCTAAAGAGAATGGACATTTGTGTGAGGCATCAGAGCTACAGACTCTTCCCCCATCCCCATCCTGAAGATTTTGTCTTCCTCAGTCCAAGCCAAGGGAGTTATCAGCTGGCTCAGACTCACTATGCCGGGAACCTATAACTGGTCCTTGTCCAGTAGTCCTGGGTCTTAAGGAAACTGGGGTGGATATTAAGCATCTAGGAGTCTACTGAATGACAGGTCTCTCAATGCCCAGAAGTACACCTGTCACAGGCAGACACCCATGGACACTCCTGATATCATGGAACAAGTCAGTACTGAGCTAATAGAACCATTTTGGAGCTTGTAGACCAGACCCCTGACAACATTCACTGAGGGCCTCTTCATGAAGCTTTTGTTCCTTCAATGGGCCCATGCAGTTGACTCCCAGAATGCCTTTAGTGCCTTACAAATAGCTATTTGAGTCTTACAAATTTGAATCTCTTGAGTTTGCCACGGAAGGCAAGGACCTTATTCTTTCCACTCACTCAGTTCCAATGAGAGAAGCCATCTGCGAGTGCTGATGCACCTAGAGGAATTCACCTGCAATCCTAAATAACTCAGTCCTGGTCTCCGTCGCACAAGGGAGAATATAGGTAAAATTCCTTCTGAGTCTAATCCCTGAATCCATCACACTTTCTGCTCTTTTAGCAGATTCCTGTAAGCAGCCCAAATTCCTCTAAAGGGTTCCACATGTCCTGAGGTCCTGAAGGCTGTGGGGAAAGTCAACCTTGGAGCCACAGGGGATGTTTGCACACAGAGCAAGCTTAGCAGGGATACTGTGCTAAGTAACATTTTCAGAACAAGGAGGAACCTGGGTTCTTTTCATTTAAGACCAGAAAGAATTGCTTGTCTACTCAGAGGATCACAACAAGAACCTTTTGAATAGGATGAGGTAAAGGGGAAATCACCTTGAGTTTGCAGTATGTGGCTCTGGGTTCTAATCCCCACTCAACCGCCTACCAACTCTTGAGGCTTTTCTTTATTTCTCTTAGCCCTAATGGCTTCATCAATTGATGAGAATAACAAATGCACCTCAAGCAGTTATTGTGAGTTAAATATGGCCGAGGTTATAAAATGCCTACATGGAATTTGGTACAGAGTAAGTGCTCATTTTATAGCAGCTATTTACTATAAGAAAGAAAATTTAAGGTAGATGGCTGGATTTACTTTATCATTCTCTCTGGATCTGAGAGATTCCAAGAGCTGATGTAACAAGGGAGATGGCCTAGTTAGTTCTAGGAAAATCTGTAACAAGAATTACTTTTCTTCTGAGATTCAGCAGAGCTAAAAGAAGTAACTGTCCCAAAGTGTGAGTAAGAGCAAAAGGCCGGATTCAAGTTCCATTTGTCTTGCAGAGAAGTAGAATATCCTTACTGTATAGGACACACATACGTGCATACACATGCAGACACATGTGCACATACTTACACACTCACCATAGAGCTCCCAGTCTCGGCCTGAGCTACCTCCTGAGTGGCAGGTCTCTGAACCCCCAGAAATATGCTGATCACAGGTAGAGATTCACTGTCATGCTTCACCAAGCAGAATGGACACTCCTGATATCATGGAACTAGTCAGGACTGAGTTAATAGAACCCCCAGCGGCCCTGTTCTGAAGCCCCCAGGCTGTGCCAGAGGAGAAGAGGAGGTTTCCAGCCTGTTGAATTCTAACTCATCAAAATAGTTCGCGTTACCCCCCTGCACTACTTTACAAGGCATTTTAGGCATTTTTTTCATGGGATTGGGAAATCATGTTTCACCAGTAATAAACAGAATCGAACCCCAAAAGACTAGAGCTCAGTTTCAAACTCTGAACCGAGGAGGTCAGAGTGGGTTCCATCACAGAAAAGCACAAACTCCCTTTCTTCAGCAAAGCAAGACATATTCTGGAAGAAAGAGAGGAGGCGAAAAGTCAAGCACAGCAGTTTCTAATATTTTTACTCTTGACTTTTCTTAATTAGTGTTGACTAGCTTAACGAAGCAATTAAGGGGCTTATTTGCTTTTTAAATCACATGTGAAATTTAAGAAACCTTGAAATAGAAGAAATATTTGTCCCCAAGATCTTACCCCACAAGGGATATCAGTTTGAATATTCTCCAACCACTCAAAAGTGAGGGCAACTGGCCCTGCTCTCCAAATGAGGCCCAAGCAAAACAGAACACTCAGTAGCCAGCTCTGTACGGAGAAACCCCGGTAGGTGAGCGGCTGTTTCTTAAGTGTATTTCTAAGACTTCCATTGAAAGCAACAATGATCATTAGTGTTTAATAAAAATTAATTTCAACAGTGATATGAAGAATGATATCCAACATTGATTACTTATGTGCTAGAGGCTGTGTTGTGCACTTTCCATACATGATTTCGATCTAAGTCTGTGAGCCCCCTTCTTTTTGTGAGAATAGGGAAACAGGGATGCAGAGAGGTTAATTTCATGCCCAGGCTCCCACACCTGGCTGGGCCTGGATTTATACTTTTCTTACTCTGAAACACAATGTCTTTCCGTGATAGTTTACTTCCCTTTGTGGTAATTCTTAACCATGAGAAAACTGTGGCCCGAGTACACTGACAATTATGTAATAATTATTTTTGTCTGAGTATGTTTACATTTATATTTATATAATAGCACATAGAGAGTATTATTTGAATTAGGCTTTTACATTTTAATAATATAAAATCCATATTATAATCTATTTTATACTTTATATGAAATACTAGTGATATAATTACTGTATCATTTTATATATTCAATTGTCTATATAAATGAAATGATAAAATTAATATAACTATATATAATTTATATAAATATAAATTAATAGTTAATATGTATTAATATATTATACAGTATATAAAACATGAGACATGATATAGGACATATACATGATACCCATTCATAATATATAATACAAACCATAATATAATAGGTGACATATAAAACATAATAAATGTGTGATATCTGTAAAATGTACATATAGAATATATAATACATAATATATAAGTGGCAATTTTATCTAAATAAGTATATATAATTATTTATAAAATTATATAATTTGATAAATAGAGGGTTAATAATTAGATTATTTTCCTAAGTAGATACTTACAGGGTATATTTTATATAACTATCTAATATAACGATAAATGAATTATATTATTATATATATATTTTTAATTTTATTTCTAGAAATAGCAAGAGTGAGTGAGGGGGAGGGGTAGAGGGAGAGAGAGAATCTTCAGCAGGCTCCACGCCCAGCGCTGAGCCTAATGTGGGGCTTGATCTAATGACACTGAGATCATGACCTGACCTGAAATCAAGAGTCGGATGCTTAATCAAATGAGCCACCCCGGCACCTTTGAACTATATTATTAAATAAAATTAATAAATCACTAATAGATTGGAGTATCCATAGTATTGCCTCTACCTATGGGAAATTAACATTTATTGCCTACCATGTGTTATAAACAGTGCTAAGCATTCCATATATTGCCTCGGCTAAACCTCACAACAAACCAGCAAGGTGGGTGCCATCAGCGGAAAAGAAATAAGGCTTAGGGGTGTCTGGGTGGCTCAGTCGGTTGAGTGTCTGACTTTAGCTCAGGTCATAGTCTCATAGTCTGTGAGTTCGAGCCCCGCGTCGGGCTCTGTGCTGACAACTCAGAGCCTGGAGCCTGCTTCAGATTCTATGTCTCCCTCTCTGCCCCTCCCCCACTCGTGCTCTGTCTCTCTGAAAAACAAATGAATATTAAAAAAAAAATGAAGGGGCGCCTGGGTGGCTCAGTCGGTTAAGCGGCTGACTTCGGCTTGGGTCATGATCTCGCGGTCGGTGAGTTCGAGCCCCGCGTCGGGCTCTGTGCTGACAGCTCAGAGCCTGAAGCCTGTTTCGGATTCTGTGTCTCCCTCTCTCTGACCCTCCCCTGTTCATGCTCTGTCTCTCCCTGTCTCAAAAATAAATAAAACGTTAAAAAAAAAAATTAAAAAAAAAATGAAGTTTAGATAAGTTAAATGGTTTGTTTTGGTTTTCCCTCAGAGACAGAGACCTAGCACAAGAGCCAGGATTTAAACCTAACTTCATTCAAATCGTACAGTCTTTGTACTTTACCAAGTTACATGAATAGGTGGAGAAGAGAAAGTGACAAAACAAAAGGAATTGGATCCTAATGCTTGTCTGGTCCTTACAATAGAGAACAGCGTGGCATATCCCAAGTTTCACTGATACAATATAGAAGGCAAAGGAAGCCAGCCCTCGAATCAGCCCAAGCATTCCCTTAGCCTCTCACTTATTCAACATGCTGTTCCTCAGGGTACTGGGAAGGAGGGAATGAGGTGGGGTGGCAGCTCATGGCCCAGGTCCTGATGCTGGCAGGTACAGGTTAGTTACCAGGCCCTTCCCAGTGTGACATCCTTGTGACCAGCCTCTGCATGCTCATGACACTCCTTTGGACTCAATCTATTTTTCCCACCTCTGGGATTACAGTCTTGCATTGAAAAGACTGGCAGCTTCAAGACAGATCAGGAGGACGTCCCAGATGGGCACTGAATCAATGGTGCCAACAGGAGGGGAAAAAAAAAACCCATGTGAGTCCACGGAGATTTCTTAACTATTTACTGAATAAGAGGAATTGTTTATTTTCTGCATATCTCCCAAAGAGTCCATTTATGAGCTCCATTTACAACTTCAAACAGGCAAGTTGGCAGACATGGCAGTGAAGATAAGATGATGACTAACTAATGGTCTTGCAACAGGTTTCAACACCCAGATCTACAACTACTTCTATTTTTTTCCCTTCACCACTAACATTTATTTTCAAATACAAAATGCTTTTAAGTATTTTTGTTAATACAGCTAATAGCTTTATCTCGTTCCTGGCACTATTTCCTCTCCTTGATAGGGTTATAAATAGGGTATTCTACTTGGCAAGGATCTTGTCCATGGCATCAGAGAAATGGTTCTATACTTACTATAGCAAAACAGCACATAGTTGGCATATTTTCCCCAAAACGCTCCTAACGTTTACACTGCCATCTGCATACTTTTCACTTGACTTCACTCAGAAAATTGCTTGTTCCTCTGATACATACCAGAGACTTGGCTACTTGGGAGATTTGGTAGGGGCGGGGGAAAGGAGAATATGAAGGAGCATTCTTCCCATTTCTGATTCCAGGCATTTAATACTTGCAAAAGTACAGTCATTTGTAAGAATGATAAAAGGTGGCTTCCTTTAAGGTCAATTTCAATTTTAAGATCTTAGGATTCTGTGACTGGAGGAACAATGCCAGCATCCACTAACACATTGCTACTGATAACTGCATTGTTTTCCTCAGGTTTATATAGCAAATTGCCTGAATTCAAGTAAATGTATAGTAAAAGACACTGATTCCATATTTGGCCGTTTTATTTATTTATGTATTTTGTAAAGAAATTCAAACACAAGGTTAAAAATACAAACAATAAAATTATAGCTGAGAATTTGGGGGCTAAAACCCTTTCAATGTTTCTGCTGCCCAAATTCCAAACAAACGTTAGAAAATTTGGATGAGATTAAGATGCTGGAAAACAGTATCTCTATAGATTCAAGTATTTTAATTGTGAGACAAGAAGGCCTAGGAGTACAATCTCCAGAGTTCTATCTCCAAGGTACTCTGGTGACCTCATCAGCTGATCCTCACTCTCCTTTCAGGTCTAAAAAGGTGGGCAGGAGAGTTTGGCAAGAGCCACAGGTGCAAAGAATGTCTCCAAAATGAGACTTTGGGGGAGGCAGAACACAGAAGCCCTTCCCTGGAGAATTGGAGAAACCCACCCCATCTATATCATGCGTGGTTGGCCAACACTACTTTTGAATGATTTTTTAAAATGTTTTATTTATTTTTGAGAGCAAGAGAGACAGAGCACTAGTGGGGGGAGGGGCAGAAAGAGAGGAGGAGACACAGAATCTGAAACAGGCTCCAGGCTCTGAGCTGTCAGCACAGGGCCGGACACAGGGCCCGAACTCACAGAATGCAAGATCATGACCTGAGCCGAAGTCAGACGCCCAACTGACTGAGCCACCCAGGTGTCCCAAACTTTTGGATGAATTTTAAGGAAAAACTTACTGAATTCCCAGTCCTTCTTTCTGAAACTTTGCACATTTTTCTCACATCCTTGGATAGGAGAGACCAGGTCACCTGGTGAACATTGGTTCATAACACAGTGCACAGGAAGGTTACTTGGTGGCCATTCATCTCCAAAATGTCAACATGTGAAGATTCACCAGCAAAAAAATATTTAAGACTAATTTGAGAAGGCAGCCACATAATGAGTCCATTTGTGATTTAAAAGTATATATATATGTAGTTGAGTCTACGGTGTTGCACCGCTGTGGCCCTCTAGTTTTGTTCTTTTCTTTTTTGCAAAGTATTATAGGAAAACCATTACCAACTCTAGCACCAGTTTTTACTTGTGATTTTGATATTTTGATCTTAAATCTTTGGGGGATCAACTCCTTACAGCCTTGGAGAGCCCAATTTGCTGTTTTTGTTTTAATAATCCTTTCAGCCATTGAATGAAGGAATGGACACTGGTTTGTTTTGCAGAGCAATTTATCCATAATTTAAGAATCTAATGAAGCTGAAACAAGAATATTATTTCCTATGGGGTTTAAAAGAATACAGATAATGAGTATGATAGACCATGTTTGGGTTTTTAAATTCCAAGTGCTTTAGAGATAAAGAAAGATTAGGGAGAAATAAACCAATGCATCCGCACACACGCTCACACACACACACACACACACACACACACACACACGCCAATACATTTTTTAAAGTCTTATCTGGTTATATATGTTGTGTTTAAGTAACTGTATGTTAACTACCACCATTCTTATCTTCCATCCAATTTATATAATGGATATTTAATTTAACTATATCATATTAACACATGTCTATGCTTGAGTTTTGTCAAAAAATATCACATGCACAGCATATTTTGTGTAAGACAGGGTGCAGGCTGCTAGATATTGTTAAGAGATTAAAGAATGGCCATAATTTTGACATTGGAGGAGTTTATAAATTTGGTGGAGAAAAAATTTTATTATTCAAACAAAATGAGTATAAGAATTGCATTTTGAATTCTGTGGCTCACAGATATAGCAATTACAACCTGATGTGTCCTTTGACTCAACTTTCAATTCTTCCACCTCTTACTTTTTTTTTCTCAGCCTCTCTACATTCTCTCAATCCATCTCTCTCCTTCAGTCAGCAAGTGTCAGTTTTGCCTGGGTAAACCTAGAACTCAGTGTATCATTCAAGGCCCCTAGAATTGCTCTGTCCAAAATGGTAGCCCAGTTAGTCATATGTGGCTTTTAAATTAAAATTAAAAATTAATTAAAATCAAATTAAACTAAATTTTCAATTTCTTAGTCACACCAACCACTTCTCAAGTGCTCAGTAGCCACATGTGGCCAATGGCTACCCTATCAGACAACACTGGTTATAAAACATTTACACCATCTAGGAAAGTTCTGTTGGATACAACTGCTCTACGACCTGGTTAAAAGCTTGCTTGCCAGCCTCCTCTCCCCCTGGTCCTCCTCAGGCAAGTGATCCTCCAATAAATTGAATATTTAGTGTTTTCTGCAAAAGTCTTGAGGTTTGCCAACTGTGTGTTTGCTATTTCCTGGTTTGGAGTGCTTTTTGGGAATACTGCTCTCTTTCAAGGTCTAGAAGAAAGACATCTCTTTTCCTAAGAAACTATTTATGATATTCCCAGTCAGAGTATTGTCTCCTCTGAAGTTCAAGACCACATAGTATACTACATTCATGGATCTACCTCATTGTGCTCCATAGTGTAGCTTCCACGGGACTTTTTAAACTCTTCTACCAGCTTATATGGGTGTTCGAGGGCAGGGGAGGTATACATGTCCTTGTTTATATTTCATGACCTCTGGTTTTCATTGTTTTGAATTTTATTTTAATTTAAGATATGAAGACATTAAAAAGGAAATAAAAAGAATGAAGAGGGGGAAAATACATCTGACGAAGTCTGAAGGAAGAAGGAAAGAAATACAGTTTTGTTAACAATATGGAAATATGGTAATGTTAACAGTATAAAGGAAGAAGAATGGGTTGTCTCCCTGTATATGCTGGGAGAAATCTATAATTAAAGTCTGATTCTGCCACTTAGCCTTATGGATCTGAGCAAGTTAATTATTTTCCTTAAATTTCCGGGTTTTTTAATTTGAAGAATACAAATAGTAAAGCTTACCACACAGGTTGTTGTAAATATCACTGGAGAGATAATATGTAAAAGTGTCTGTTGGAAAAAAGAAAGAAAGAGAAGTTTCATACAAATGTGAGGGGTTATGCTTACAGCAAGCTTCCAAAATAGAAGGGTGTGGAATAGAGAGAAACACATGTTGCCCTGGCCCCCTCACAAACCCACTTCATTCTGACAAAGCCCAGCTGACTGATAAAGTTCCAGTAGGCTCTTTGTGGGTTATCCACAGGGTTCTCTTTTTATCTCCCAGAAATATTTATGTATCTATAAGGATCTATAATATTTTCTTATTCCACCCTCCTTGGGATGCAGTTATGGCTGTTGAATGTTTACTTTTCAAGCATTCCTTCTCACTTTGAAGAAATCCACAAAAGAAAGAACGAAATGCTGACAAGTTTTCAAAGCCATGATTTACAAGAATGATTTCTGAAAAGCAAGTGGACAACATCCGAGTTCATCATCAAATAATATTTCTAAAGCACCCTCTAGTGCCTGGCTTCAAGCCAGATGATTCAATGCCTGCAGAGGCTGCAAACTTTTTTAAAGGAAAATGGACTCTCTGTTGGCTTCTGAGAAACAAGTATCTGTCATTAAGGATTCCTTGAGACTAAATAAGCATTAAGAATCAATTGCTTCAGAAAAAAATATAATTAGAAACCCTAATACTATTAAGTACAATTCAAATCCCAGTTTGAGACAGATATTAAGACTTGAAAGACAAAGTCAAAAGTTACACTGAAAATTGAAAATAATGCGAAATCGAAGCAAATCTTGGGGCAGAAAAATCTGCTCTGTAAGAGAAGAAAAGTTGTGAGCCTCGAGGACAGGTAAGAATCGCAAGAGTAGATAGGTGTCATTTAGTAGGGAAATGAGCCCCATCTGCTACCTGATTATGCTGTGACTTGTACTAGCCTAGAGTCCTCACCCAGCTGAGTCATAAGTGGTGAAGTGGAAAGACAGCAGTACGCAGAATCAGAAGAATCATGGTCTAGGATCAACTCTATCATGTACTTGGCTATGTCATGTGAAACACATCACTTAAGATTTGTGAGCCTTCGTTTCTTCCCATGTAAGATTGTGATAATTCTGCCAACTTCATGGAATTGTTTAGGCTTCAGAGGATTAAATAAAATACACTGGACTAGATTCTTGAGCACAGTACTTGCCCCCCAAATGTCATTATTTTTCTAGCTGTCTGATTTATTTTGGCAATCAGCAATTTTATAATATACATTCAATATGACCCTTGAACATATCTCCTCAAAGGAAATCACACTGTAATGGAACCATGGTTTATAGTAGGATATTGAGCTAGCCTATACAATTTCTGTCTAGGCTAGTTGACTTTAAAGATAAATGCCCAATCATTGATTGATTGATTGATTGATCACTTCATTCAGTCACTCAATTCCTGTTCTTAAATCCACAATGTCCCCATTCACTAACTAGAACATTTTGAACAAGATGAACCAGATGTTTTTGTTACATTAGGAAGATGTTTGTACACAGGGGAACAAAGAATACTGAGTCATTTTAAGAAGTCCCTTTAAAAATGACTTCTGAACATGGGGCGCCTGGGTGGCGCAGTCGGTTAAGCGTCCGACTTCAGCCAGGTCACGATCTCGCGGTCCGTGAGTTCAAGCCCCGCGTCAGGCTCTGGGCTGATGGCTCGGAGCCTGGAGCCTGTTTCCGATTCTGTGTCTCCCTCTCTCTCTGCCCCTCCCCCGTTCATGCTCTGTCTCTCTCTGTCCCAAAAATAAATAAAAAAGAAAAAAATGTTGAAAAAAAATGACTTCTGAACATAGAAGAACTGGGTTTGTTCAAGCAAATTATATTTCAAAGTGTTACTTGCAAGGTTATTTATTACCACGTGGAATGTCACTCCTGTGGCTAGGGTCAAGGAAAATGGGGACACAGGTGTCTGCCTATTTGCACAGGCATTAAAGAGTGTTGTAAAATGAGCTCCGGCCTTTTAAGTTACTGTCTTTTCCTTTATAATAATAATCTCTTCAATTTTACAAGGTCTATATTATTTTTAGGTAAGAAAACACTGTAGAGTTCATGTTTTATTGTTCCTTGCAGTTATATAAATTATATTTGGCCAAAACAAATGTAATTCCTACTGTGTGAACTGGGAACCCAAAATGTTGATTTTCCTCAAGTTATAAACAATGTGAAGATATGTTATACTGGGTCACAATTTTCCAGAGCAGAGCAAAATATATAACTCAGTTTTAATAACAAAACTGCATATATCATTAAAGTTTCCTACTCCACACAGAATGTATTATATTACTCTGCCCAGCAAGAGACATCCTTTGTGTAGACCACAATTTCTAAAATACCATTTGATTGAATGGAAAACATTTTAGCCATTGGTTAGTTTTAAAAAAAATATATAATGGTTAAATGCTCATGGAAATTCTGCTTTGTCTTTGCTAGTGAATATTAAATTTCTTCTCACTAAATTTCAGTGCCATGGATTTTGTAAACACCAAGTTCTGGGGGAGAACTATTATGACGCTTTTCCCACTATTAGATGAGTCTTCACTTTTTTAGCATCTTGGAAGCAGATGTCTGCTCCTTTGTAACACCAGTGAACCTTATTTATACATGTATCATATCAACTTCACAGTTGCATTGTAATTATTTATTTATAAGCTTGCCTCTCCAAACTTGTAACTTAAGAAGGCAAGGTCCAGATTGCATTATCTTTGTATTTGTGACCCCTGATCCAATGCTTGTCATAGTGATGGAGCTCTAAAAATGTTACATAAAGAAGAAATGCTGGAAAAAAAACCCCACCACCAGATCATTAATTTGCCCATCCACCTGTTCTCAAAATAATTCCAAAATTTAGGAGATCTATAAATGCAACTATCTTTACAACATTGGAGGAGATGAGAAAAGATTATTTTCTTTATGAAAAAAAGTCATCAATGGGATGAGATAACCTAACCTCCTTATTTCACAAATGGCGATTTGGGGACCTGTAAAAAGAATTCTTTGCTCATGCTAATGTCACAAAGGTGGAGGCAAGTTAAAAAATACATAGAGGAGTCAACAAGATTATGAAAATATATTCAACATGAAAACTCAGTAGAGAAATGCAAATCAAGACCACAATGAGATGCCATATCACATCTATTAGAATAGCTAATACAAAAAGAGAAGAAAGGAAAAGAAAAGAAAATGTTAGCAAAGATGTGGAGAGATTGGTACCCCTTATGTATTGCTGGCAGGATTGTAAAATAGTAGAATTCTATGGGAAACAGTATGGTGGTGCTTCAAAAATTAAAAATAGAACTACCACGTGATCCAGCAATCCTGCTTCTGGGTATATATCCCAGGGAGATATTTGTGCACCCTGTTCATGGAAACATTATTCATAGGAGTCACTAGGTGGAAGCAATCCAAATGTCCACTGACGAATGAACACACAAAATGTGGCCTATACATATAATGGAATATTTCTCAGCATTAAAAAGGAAAGAAATCTTGTCACCTGCTACAATATGGATGAATCTTAAGGACATTATGTAAGTGAAAGTAAGTCAGTCACAAAAGACAAATACTGCATTATTCCACTTATATGAGGTATCTAACATGGTCAAATTCATGAAACAGAAAGTAGAATGCTGGTTACCAGTGGCTGGGGGGTGGAGGGAAGCAAGGAGTGGCTGCTTAATGGCCACAGTTTCAGTTTTGCAGAATGAAAAAATTCTGGAGATCTGCTGCCCAACAATGTGAATATACTTAACACCGCTGACCTGTATGCTTAAAAATGCTTAAAGTGGTAAATCTGATGTTACAAGTGTTTTCTGTTTTGTTTTGTTTTGTTTTGTTTGGCCATGATTAAGTAAAAAATAAATAAATAAAAGAACTGAATTTTTTAAAATATACATAACAGCAGAAGAGATGTTAAGGATAACCCATTCAGTTATTTTTTTCTGGAGTACTTATCCATTTGAAATCATAATGTATAAATGCTATGGCACCTTATTTCTATAACAAAAATATGACGAAAGTATTTCTAAAACTCTCTAAATAACATTTAAGAGGCTGAATAATGTAAACAAACTGCAATTTACTTAGTAATATCCCCATATCCAAATTCTTCTCATGTCTATAAATAATGCTTTATTTTCTATTTTTGTACACTCTGTATCATCTGTAATTCTGATTATAATGTTGGGACAGGGTATAGTCTCAGAAGTTAAATTAGCAGAATGAACATTTAAGAATATTGCTGTATGTTGTAAATTTAACAACATATCATTGTAATTAATATCTATTCAGAGCAACAGGATGTGATTACTTCCATTTTATCACACCACCACCTGCAGAGTTTCCTCCTTTTCTTCCTCCTTTTCATCATTGTTATTATTTAATTTGGAATGAAGGAAATAGGATTATTTGTTGATTTGTATTTCTTTGTTTGTTAGTAAAACTGATACAATTAAACTACTTTTCAGACATTCATATGGTCTCTTGTGTGAGTTACTTTCTTACATTGTACAGTAATATAAATGGAACGAAATCTTTATTTATAAAGACATTAAATTATTTATCATATGGAGTTGCAAATATTTTTCCTAGTTGTACCTTTATTTTAAATTCTGTATGTTAAGTACACAATTATTAAGCTGTAGAGAAGCCTATCTCATTTTCATTTAAATTCTTATAATTTGATTATTTACTCTGTTTTCAATTAGCTATGATGTAGTCAGTGATTCCACGATTTAAGTAGATATTTTATGAATTTTAAATAAAATTTCCAGTACTATTCCTTGAAAAATCCTTTTAGAGTTGTGCATAGGACTGTAAAATCTACACCTGAAGTCGAGAGTAATTGTAACAATATCAGTGGCAATCATAATGACAAACTAAACTCTAGTTATAACTCTTGAGTGCCTACAGGCTGCCAGGTTTTGCATTTACCGATAGATCACATTTAATCCATACAACAAACTTATGAGGCATATGCTGTTCCTATGGCCCTTTCACAGAGACTCCAGTTCAGGCATAAAAAAATTACACAGCTTTGCTATCATCATTCAGCAGTAAGTTGATGGAACCGTGCTTTGACTTTAGTCCACAATATCTTCAGAACCTTAGGGCTCTGGGTTGCCTCTAAAGGTCACTAAGCTGTCTAAAAATCTTCCTAAGAAGTTCTTAGGACTTTATTAAACTTGTCTATGTTTTGAAGCTATGTTTAATCTTTGTTCTAAATGTTTTGGATTTTGAATTTTTTTGATGGTTTTGAATGGCTTTTATTTTTTTTTTCATTGTATTTTCTTGCTGATTATTTTTAGTGTCTAAGCACTTTATTGAACTTTTATTAAAAGGTGTCCTTTAATATTCTTCTTGGGTTTTTCTAGTTGTGAAATTATATCTTATGAAAATAATTATAATCTTATTTCCACTTCTATTCCATATCTTGCAGTAATAGCCATGAGCCCTACAACCATTAGACTAATAAGGAAGCAGAACATGTATGCATGTTTTGTCCTAAGTTTAACATATGATATCTAGGTTTTCACTATTAGGGGCAGTGATGGTTGTCAGGTTAGGAAAGTACTCCTTTTCATGTTTTATGGTACTGATTCATTTTAACTTAAGTTAAAATGATTCAAAATCATTTAGCATTTATTGAGATGGTAATATACCCCCCCCCCCCCCGCCGCCTTTGGTCTTACATAAAGAAATAACAACAACTACATTTTGTGGACAATTATCATACTCTAATCACCACTTAAAAGTTTGCATTCAATTTCATACTTCGCCTTCATGAAAAGCCTATGAAATAGACACGATAGTGGTTTTGGGGGGTTTTGTTTGTTTTTCAATTCATAGATGAGGAAACTGAAGCATACATTTGTGCAAGGTCACATAACTAGTTCGTGGCAGGTCTGAGATTCAAGTCCACTATACTCTGCCTCTAAAGCTGAAGTTTTTTTTAAATATTTTTTAAATGTTTATTTTTGAGAGAGAGAGCGCGCAAGCAGGAGGGGCAAAGGGACAGGGAGACACAGAATCTGAAGCAGGCTCCAGGCTCCAAGCTGTCAGCACAGAGCCCAACACAGGATTCAAACCCTCGAACCATGAGATCATGACCTGAGCCAAAGACACCCAGGTGCCCTATAAAGCTGATGTTCTTAATCACTAAGAGACACTTGAGGACATCAATAGATAAAGGTTTGAGAAATCCTTTAGATTTAAAATCTGTAACAGAAAGACAGAGAAGGCTATTCTATACATACATTCAAGAGGTAGATGACTCAAACATGAAAAAAATAGCCCATTTAGTAGGAATACTCAATTTTTAGAAATCACCTTTAAAATATACACTTTTATATATCAAGAGTGAGCTCCCCACTCACCCACCTACTTTTCTGTCCCTTCATAAGGCAGGAAAACAAAGGAATCAATCATTCTGTGTGATGATCAGGATTGGGGAAATTTCCCTTCAATTTTTGAAGTTCAGGAAGTCTCAATGGCTATAAGAAACCTGAGAGGAGGGAGGTTGGAGGCATGGGAACTCAGCAGGGAAATAGGGCCAATTGGTCCAGTAATCAGTGCCTACCAAGAGACCAGGCAGAATGACATTCTATGAGACATTATTTGTGCGACTGAGGAACCGAAAATTTCAAATAAGAATGTTCGGGGATTGTGTTTGTTTCAATGCTGTGCTGAATTTTCCTTCCATTACTCCCAACTCTCAGGAAATCTATTACAAATGGGAACCTTATGCTGGCAGCCCTACTGACACACCCTTCCTTCAGAACATCCTGTCTTTCCTTGACCATATCAGATTCCAGTGGCACTAAACAGAAACAGTAGTATAGATGATTGGGCAAACAGAGACTCTCGTATACAAGGAGGAAGATACAGCCAGGAATCACCCAATATATGTGGACAACTACCAGCATGAAAAAGAATCACTGAAAAGCTAAGACCAGAGGGGGGAATATAAATACAAAAATAGAATAATTGTAAATAAAAGCATAAACTTCATGCATGGCAGAACAGTTTACTGTAAAACAATAAAAAAAAGCTTTAATAATGTTACCAAAAATTCAAGTCATTTATCAATAATTAACAATATCATTTTAAAATTTAAAATCCCTATATAAAGTATAAACTGCAGAGCAAAATTAATGACCTAGGTTTCAAACCAAGAAGTATACTCATACAATATCAGAGGATAAAAATAGTTAATAAATAAAATATTTAAAGATATAGAAGATAGACGCTATATTTCCAAAAACTCAATGGAGAGTTATCTCTAAAATTCTGATAGAAAATTATGAACCTAGAAATCTATAACTAGGTAAGTTACTATGTTATTGGGAAGGCAAAATAAAGGCACTTTCAGATGTACAAGGATTAAGAAGTTTACCACAGAAGAACCTTAACTAATAATAAAGAACAGTTAACCTTGATTCTGGATTGGCATCCAAGAGTAGTTTCCACATAGGAGAAAGAACACAGGAGCCCCCTAGACATGCAATCAACTTGTGTGTAGTTGGAGGTATGTTGTGTTTGGTTATTGTTGGCAAAGAGCCACATGGCATTTTGGATTTCTCTCAGTAAAAGGACATTTTCCTTTTCTTATGTATTTTTTATGAAGTGTATAATTATTGGTCAAGTTGGTGTCTCATACCTTTCGTATGATTTCTTTTCAATTTGGCTGCACTAACAATGGTTTGTGAGAACTGAATTACAGAATTATGGTGGAGATAATCTCTGCTAAAGGCTGGCATTTTGGAGGAAGAGCAAGGAGGCCAGGGTCCCTGCAGTAATGTTCAGAAGAGGGAGAAAAGCAAATGAGATTAGAAAGATTGTGCAGGGCATTGTAGGGCATTATAATGACTGGACACTTTTGACCAGAGTTAGATGTGATCTGAGTTTCATTTTAGCAGATCATTCTGACTTCTGTGTTGACAAAAGACTAAAGCAGGAGAAGGAAGGTAAGATGCTAATGGACAATGCAATGATCCCCTTGAGTCAGTAAGCTATGGTCATGGTAATGCTGTGTAATAAGTAATCCCACAATGCAATGGCTTGAAACAACAGCATTGCTTCTCAGGGATCTGCAGGTTATCTAGGGTTTGGCTGACTAAACTGTGTTGGGGTTGGCAGCTCTGTTCAAGTTGTGGGTCTGGCTATTCTTAGTGCCTTCCTCAGTCTGCTCCATGGATGCTTTTTCTGCCACAAGGTGAGAAGGCACCAGTGAGCTTGGGGAAGCTATTCTTAATGGGATGGCAAAGACCAGAAATAAAACTCTGCTATACAGGCACATTTCAAGCCTGTGCCTTCATTCTTGGGGAGCATGCAATGGGGATCAAAGTCAAGGGGCAGGGAAATCGATTTTTCCCACCAGGATGCCATGGCAAATGTGTGTACACAGAGAGAAGTGATGACTTGGGCCAATAATTCCATCTACCGCCCCTGTTGAAACACAGTAGTGACTTGGACAATGCAAGAGTTAGTGAAGAGGCAGGGTGTGGTCAAGCTGTATATATATTATGCAGATAAAGCTGACAGGATTCGTGAGTTTGTCAGATATGGGATGAGAGACAAAAAGAAAAACTAAGGATGAGTCTCCTTATCTGTGTGTTTAGAAATACCGCTTTCTAGAATTTCAGTTTATATTGATATTAAGCTCACTTATTCCATTTCCAGTGTTTTGGCACTTCTCTTGACTTCCATGATCTCCTTAAAGACCGTGTACAGAATTTCAGACACCTCATTTTTATATTGTCTTATTACTATGAAACATAGCTGATCTGAATCAGGTGATTTATATGTAAATATATTCAGCAGCAGCATATTCCCATCACCTGCTCTACAGCTAGGTTTCCGTTTCCCCCTAGGGATGTCTAAGCTACCCCTTTGGTCCACCAATAATTCCTCTCAAAGTAAAAAGAAGTAGACTGAGTTTAGAAGCACTTTGTTTCTCCTGGCTAGTCATCTGATCTAGCTGTGCACCTGGACACTCCTTGTTCTACCACTTTTCTTCAAACATACGGAAGGTCAAATTATATTCTGAATATAGTGTTTAAGACAGTAGGGAATGTTTAGGAGAACCTGGGTAGCTCAGTCAGTTAAGTGGCTGACTCTTGATTTTGGCTCAGGTGATGGTCTCCCAGTTGTGAGATCGAGCCTTGTGTTGGGCTCTGCACTGAGCATGAAGCCTACTTGAGCTTCTCTCTCTCTCACTGTCTGTGCCCCTCGCGCCCCCCACCCCCACTTTCTCTCTCTCTCTCTCAAAATAAACAAATAAACATTAAAAAAAGTAGGGAATGTTTAGAAGGAATTTCATCATACATGGTTGAAATTTTTTTTAAAGTTTTGGCACTTAAAGTCACAGGCCTTAGGTATTTGGAATATTATCTATAATAAATTGTCTATTTCCTAGTGATGGTAAATAAATGAGGCATCACTCCATTGCACTTTTGGTGATTTATGCATCAATATGGGGACCGTGTTCCATTTAACAATGCAAAGAGTGTACACGGTCAGTTTGTTTTGTTGCTATGTGTAGTGTTTAGTCCCAGGGTGCCTTGAACTGGAAAGAAGCCCTGTTGAGTGACAGGGTTACATAATTCTACCTTCTTGGTAAACTTGTCTTGGGCCTCAGCGTCCTCAGCTCAGATATCTGTCTATCAAGAAACATGTGGGTCTTGCATCGCTCATTCTGGTTTGACCCTAAGCCAAGAACTTTTACAGAAGCTGAGTCCTGGGCCTCCTTCCTAAGCAACTACCACTGTCATAGAAGTAACCAATTCCTGCTCATTACTGCAGCTCCTGTTGACAGGAAATGGGGTGCTCACCATTTTCAAAAGAAAGGCAATGAAAAACTGTTCCCTCGCAGGTGGAGTTTTCTGGCTCATGTAAGGATTAGAAGTGAAATTAGCCATTGGAAATTTCATTCAGATCAGTCCAAGCATTGCAAAGTACAACAAATGCAGACCTTTCCACATTGGGTAATCAAGTTCAATTTCTTTCCATGTCTTTCCTCCAAAGCAGACAGCTGTGAAACCCTTCTTAACTGTTTTCCATGTACCCAGTTGCTGCCAGAGTCTACAGAGATAGAACATTCCAGAATGAGCTCTGAGCCCTGACCTTGCAGGGCTTGCAATCTAGTCTGGAAGACCAGAGTCACCCACACAGACTGCTCAGTGATCTAGGCAGTACATGATAGAGTAGCCAGCGTTGTGGGTCAGACAATAGGGAGTTTGGAGCCAACAACAACGGTAAGTGCATCATGAAGCCAACTTCAGGAGAAATAGGAATGTGACAAAATGGTACAAATAAGATGCCTGATTTGGACATTTCAACTTCTACTGTTTCCTTTCTTCCAACTTCAATTTCCCTGTAACAGATCAAAACCACTTTGCAGCAGAGATCACTTTAAAATAAATTTTAAACTAATATGCCCCCACTTTAAAACAATATTCTTATTTTGGATGGACCTTCCATTCATCCATCACCCTGACCCACTCCAGCAAAATGATGCATAATCCATCACAGAGCTTTCTGCACGTTGCTCCCCTGTTCAAACACATAAATGGCTTCCTACGGCCAACATCAATCAGCCTTTGCTCGGAGTCCTGTGGTCTCCCCAGCAGGGCCCTGCCTCACCCACTCATACATGAGTTATAGCACAAGAGCTTATCCTTTAGGGCAGCTTCAGTAATGTCCCCTATTTCCCACCATACTGAAGCCACCATCTGTGACCTCATGTGACCATATTTTATAAAGTTGACAATATGTCAGATTTGATTATTCCCCCTGTGTATTTCTTATCTTTATCGTTGGATTAACATTTTCTTCCAGTACAGGATTATGCAATATAATTGGAAATGTTTCGCCTTCCCCACAACTTATAGCACATGGTAAATGTTTAATAAGTCACTTACTGATTGGTTTTAATTTCTGTGGAACTAAGGCAAGGTGATCAGCACATGTTAATTGCTGCATGCAGGGCCAGGGCTAGTATGAAACAAGTGATGTGCCCAGAGGGAAAATTTAAGCAGGCTTTTACCCTCGCTTGTGGACCTTGCTCTTGTACGACCCTGAGAGTGAGTGTGTCCTTAAACTTCATGCCCTCCATGCTTCACTTCATCCTAAAAGCTGCCATGGTTGCGTAGTAGTATGAAATGTCTTTACAGAATCTGTCTTTATCCAGTCAAAGTAGATACCGACTTTGTTTTCCCTCACAGCTGTTATACACAGGACCTATATGTGTGCTTGCATACAAAGGGGTGAATTTCATTAGACTGGCTTCTCGACAATGGTGGCAAAACCTTCGGGTGTGGCTTTGGTGAAAAGAGCTTGACCCTAAATTGCACATATTTGGCATCAAGCTTCACTCTGCACGGCCTAAGTAATCTTCACCTCCAAGTATTTGGCAAAGTGTAAAATAGTAAGGATGAGAAGCAAAAGAAGAAAAAGAAATAAAAAAAGAAGAGAAGGAAGAGAGAAGGACAAAAGAGAAAAAAAAATCATAAGGATTTCATGAGCACTGATTGGAACTGAATATGTGAAAACACAAAGCCCTAAATAAAACTTGGCTATTATTTTTATTTTTGTTGATGATCTTGGTTTGCTTCTTTGAGTGTGTTTATACTCACTATTCTTGAAGTACAGAATGCTACACACATGTATCTCTACACGTACATCCACAACCATAATACATATTAAAGTTCCTGCACATATAGTGCCAGTGAGACATTCAGAAGAAACTCTGCCTGAGTTATTCCAGCCACTACACAAAGGGAAATATCGAATGGGCCATAGCATGTATGTTTGGATTCAAGATACTGTGCAATGGGCATTATTTGTTCACTTTCAGATCGGGAGCCTTGGAAGTTCATAGTATCTTTATACCATGAACAAAAGCTGAGGGCTTAGGAGGAATAGTGGATACAGGGACAAAAATGACACGTTCAATGTGAACTGCTAGTGGTCCATAGTGGACTGTGGATTCTTCTAGAAAAAAGAAGACACACCAAAAATAAAGGCGTCATTTTCTAATAATTCATACTCAAGTAGTGAAATATATACCATATAGGCCATGATACAAGGCACTTACATGCTTTCTGAAACTGATCCACTGAAGTATCATGAGTATGTGCGTGGTGATGAACTGGGCAAGACAGTAACAGAGTCTGTCAGCTGAGGCCATTTCTCTCATGAGGTGTGACGTCTCCATGACTTATTCTGGCAAGAGTAGACTGGCACTGAATCAATAAATATGTATATGCCTAGCTCTGAAGCAAAAGTGATCTTATCTCAAATAGGCAATCATGACTGTTTAGACCTGGTTTGAAAAATACTTCACGAGAGCAGAATGAATAAAAAATGTAAAATTTTTATTTCTGGCCAGCATATTCAGGTACGTAAGCTACCTGATCGGGCAACTTCTCAGGGCCTTTTGAATTATTAGCAGTAAGCTAGTATTTGGATATAAACGTTTTTACCTCTTCAATTTGAATAATGAATTAATTTGTTTTTCCCAATCTCACTAAAAATAGAAAAAAAAACCCTGCTAGGTTTGTGACTTTGTTGCTTCGGTAATTCTTTTGCTTGAGTCCTTTTGAAGGTTTTTATGCACATCAAATTCAGAGGCAGTGATACTTAGAGAGGGCTTGAAATAAGTGGCTTTTAAATATGATTCTAAAGAGAGAAAAAAAAATTGAACTAATGAAATGGTCTGATATTAATAGTCCACTAATTTAATATTTAGGACAAGTAAGCAAAGCCAGATGTTAAATGAAATGTCTCCTGGTCGGGTCAGAGTCTGAACAGTCCCCCCAGTGTAAACACTCCAGCCTTGTGCCAGCTCGTGGGCCAAGGACCAAGTCACACAGGTTTTACTGCCCAATAAATGTACACCTAAAACAATTAAGGTAACATGGAATAAAGACACATTAAAAAACCAAACTCTTGTAGATACATAAACAGACATGTGCATGCGTGTGTGGTGTGCGCACACACACACACACACACACACACACACGGGTTTAAAAAAAAAGCCTAGTATTAACAACCTCAAATTTTCTTGTGATAACAGCCAATTCTATTGGTAGACTACCAAACTAATGGCTTGAAACCTTCCAGGACTCATTTCAGAGTCTCAAGGAGTCTGATTTACTTCTCAATGGCCCATTCATCCTTTGAACATTTACTCTGTAGCCCGTGCAGTTATAACCTAAGCTGGATTTCATGCATGAAAACTGACCTCCAGCACCCACCACTCTTGCCAAGTCCCAGTGAAGGCTCTTGGAATCATTTAGAGTTTGCCATAGTGACAAGTTTAAGATTCAATTATTAAGTGTAGTAATTTACTTTTATTATGTTTGTAGAATGGCGTTCACCCAACTAATTTCACCCCCCTTCACAGCCAAATGGCCTAAGATAGCAACGGCGATCCTCTCAGCAACAGGGTCACTCACTCTTGGTTGTTTAATGCCATGTCAAACAGAAGGATTTCCATGGGACTCTGATGGAGACATTTCTCTTTTGCCTTAGTTTGGGCAAAAAATTGATTTCCTTCAGATAGCTGTAATGGATGATGAGGACGGCAGAGAGTAATCAGACCCAGCTCGAGGCAAATGCCAAAAGTTTCCCAGAAGGATAAATCTTGTTTCCTGCCTTACTTCACAGAATTAAGCCTTAAACAAGTCATGTTCTGTGGCTTGGATTCTGTGTTTATATCAGCTTCGGTTCCCTGGCTCATCGTTGGGAACATTGTATTGGTCTGTAACCCAGGAAGGTCTTCCTGAAGCAAGAAATCACTATCCCGGCATCTTTATCTCCCATTCCATTTTATTTGTTCTATTAATACTAGCAAATGAGCTCTGAATGGTAAGTGGATCACAGGAGACAGTTACATTTACCAGGTGTAGCCTGCAAAGCCAATGATTTAGCGCTCTGCTTTGCTAACTGTCTTTCCCAGGAGCTGCATGAAAGATGCCTCTTCATAAAGGATTTTGTTTTGGAAAATAATAACAGCACCTCATCTGTGCATGGCACATTCTCAGTAAGTTTGGGAGAAAATCTTTTCTGTAGAGTTCAGGGGAGGCTGAGAACTTGTGGTCTCTCAGCGTCTTAAATGAAACCAAATCCTCCAGGGATTGCATTCGTTTATGGTTAGTAACAGGCGACTTCCTGTTTCGAAGCGAAATGGGCTTGAAGAGGCTTATAAAAAAGACTCAAAAGGTTTCTTGGACATCAAATGACTCTAGTAAAACATTTTGATGAGTTAAGTGTAAATGCATCAGCAGCATACGGATTAAATTCCCTTCTAAATAAACATTAACAGAGAACATGTTTGGCAAAATGCATTTTGAGTTTTGCAAAACTGAAAACATTTGAAAAAGGAGTGTGAGATATTTGATGAACTCAGAAAGCAGCCGGATTGCCCATCCCGTACTTGAATATTTTCTTTGGATGTTCTGCAGATGTCAAATAAATTAGGACACAGATATTAAAACCAGCGTCTGCTGCAGAAGTGATCAGGTGCCCTTCAGTTAGGAAGGTGTTTCTGTGGATACCCAGTTCATGTGTGTGCATGGAGAGAGCCCCAGGGGACCTGTAACCCTCTCCTCACAGTCACCATCTCTTTCCTGGATGTGGCCCTGCGAGACTTTCTGTTGTTCACAGCTCTTGCATCTGCTTTTCCACCCGTGAAATATTTTGACTCCCAGAGGGGATTCCTGCTTTGCTACAGATCAGCAATGAAGCTTTGGTGCCACCAGGTAGATGACAGCTTTGGTGTTGCTTGGGCCAAGACCTTGCATCCGGAAGCCACTGCCCTTGTCAAGACTATCATATCTCTCGCCATCTCTTTTTTTCTGACATGCAAAACTTATTAATCCTTTGGGACTGTAGTCATGACAGTGGAAGGGAAAGATGAAAGCTGAGATACAGTTGAACAGAGCCTTAACTGGACTCGATAACTATGGGTAGAAAAAGAAGAGTCCAGTGTCACTGCCAGGGGAGTCTGGATGATCCAATCTACGGTGAAGCCACTGAATGAGAAAACTGCCATTAGGAATCTCTTGGATTATACATTCTTACAGAGCAAGGGAAATACATGACTGGCATCTTTTTTCTAAAGCACTTGGCCCAGAGCCACAAATTGGTGTATCATAGGAGAAATCTCACACATGTGGATGCCACTTCCTTGCAATCCATTCTCACACTGACTTATGATCATTTGGCCCTTGGATGATACTTACAGAAAGTAGATTCTCAGAAAAATAACTGGCAAATAAATAGCAGGTATTGTGTTTAATATTTGAAAGATTAAAGGTTTATCCCAGTGTATTTTGGCTAATGATAATATTTACAGATAACTAACAATGTGCCGCCATATCAAAAATTACACAGAAAATTAATATGCTATTAATTAAAAATATTTAAAACCTGTACAGAGAGTATTCACTTCTCACTTTGAGTTTATTAAATGGCCTTACTGCTGCCAGTGTCTTCCTTCCTGCCACATTTATCCATTCATTAATAATGGTTTCCCCCTAAGGCTATGATGAGGCTGAGACCGTTGGCCTTGGCTCTCTCTACTTGCACTTTACTCTACATATGGTTGCCAGAGTGTTCTTTCAAAAGGACTAGTCTTGTCATTCACCTGTTCAATAACCTTTGATGCCTACCAGGTGGCTCCAGAATGAAGTCCATATTCCTTAACTTGGCGTTCAAACTCTTTTGGTCTGGCCCCAATTCACCTTTCCATTCATGTCCCACCACCTCATAATCCAGTCATACAAGACAAATTCCCTGTTCCCAGATTGCACATATTCATATGCTCTCCTAGTACTTAGTACTTCTTAGCATTTTGCACACTTGTAAATATTTCTTAAATTATTTGCTTAAACAGAGTTTTCTCACTAGACTGTCAGTACATGAGAGCAGAAGCTGTGTCTGTCTTCTGTACTGCACTTTCATTTCCAGGGGTTATCACAGCATCTGGGACATAGTAGATGACATACGATGGCCGTGGTCGGATGGAGTCACCATTCTGTGTCTCATGGCACTGGTTATGCACTTCTATTTGGGACGTGCTGGGTTCCATGTTTGTCTACCTGATCTTCCTGTCACTAGCCTTTGAACATAGAGGGCAGCGGATATGACTTAATTTATTTCTGTGTCTTTGACACCTGGCTTAATGCTTAGCACACCCTGAGTACTTAACAAATATTCACTAAATTTGAAGGAAGAGTATTTATTGAAGCAAAAGGTTCTACAAAATCATGTCAGTTCCTGAGGTAAGCTTCCAGCTCTGATGGCAGTTTTGAGATGTGGCTCTCACTCTTGCATACACAACAGCATTCTAGGTGAGGTAGACAAGCTAGGGCCCACAAGCCAAATCTGTGCCATGGCCTGGTTTTGTGAATAGCTTTAGTGTAACATTCATTTTCATACTATATGTGTCTGCTTTCACACCACGGTGGCAGCATTGAGTAACGGTATAGACCAATAACCTTAAGGCCTACAATACTTACTATTTGCCCCTTTACAAAGTTTGCTGATCACTGTTCTATAGGATAGACATAAATAAGAATAGTAACAGTATCCACTGTGTAGAGTGGTTATAAGGATTAAATGAGGTGACATCTACAACATGCTTAGCACAATCTTTGGCACATATTAAATACCCAGTAATTTTTAGGAAGTATTACTATTATAGCTATCATAATATTATTAATTATTTTCTAACAGTCAAAACTTGAAATAACGAGCCGGAAGGAATTTGATACAGACCAAGTTAGAGACAGACTTAGGGATGAGAGAAACATAACCTAAGAGCCTAGCATTGAGGGAAGAGCAAACTACAAATAGGCAAAGTGCTTACAGAAATGCCATTTGACACAGACCATGCTTGCTTTGTTATCCTGCCCATTTTACAGATGAAACATGTTAAGTCACCACATGCTTGTTCGTCAGCCTTAGAATATCAAGCTGAGAGCGACAGGGCCTGAGGGACTGTTACATATGATACAGGAACTAAAGAGTGTTTTCATGATCTCTGGCTCACAAGTGACTAGGATGGGACAACTTTTGAAAAAGAAGCAACAAAAAAGAACCACAACCCTGCAAATTATGGAAATTCTGACAGGAAATGTTAACACAGAAATGGATTCCCTGACCAATAAACATATGAAGAGGTGATCAATATCATTAGTGATCAAGGGAATGCTAATCAAGATCCCATGAGGTATCATATAACAGCCAGATACTTCTTACAATGGATACATTTAAAAACATATATGACATTTCCAGGTGTTTGAAAGGATGAATCAATAGAATTTCTTTAACTTTGCTGATGAGATTATAAACTGGTGCAGCCACTTTGGAAAATGGTTTTGCATTACCTTCTTCGTATATCCTATGGCACTATAAATTCAGTTTCAGATATGCACTAACAACACTCTTGCACATGTACAAGAGGAGGCATATATTGAATGTTCAAAACAGTCTTTTTTTTTTTTAAGTTTATTTGGTTAAGCAATCTTTACACCCAACGTGGGGCTTGAACTCATGACCCTGAGATCAAAAGTCTCATGCTCTTCCGACTGAGCCACTTAAGTGCCATGACAGCAGCCTTATTTTTAACAGCAAAATCCTGGATACCTATCAACAGAAAAATGGACAAAGTATGGGCAAAGCCCTTTTATACAGTAGTCCAAAAAGGTGAACTACAACAATATATGACAGTAGGGATTCCCCTTAATAATATAAAATTAAATAAAAGCAAATGACATCTTTAATATATTTTTTAGGACGTCTTTAAAGGACGTTTAAAAAATATATCGAGATGCAATAAAAATATAGCAAGGGAATGAACATAAGATCTAGGATGTCAATTCCTTAGTGTGTAGGGAAGTAGTTTTAAAGGTTCAACTGAGATGTGTTTGACAAGGGCATTGATTAATTTATTCCTTTATTCATTCAACAAGTAATATTAACTATTTATATATTAACTGCTGTTAAATTATAAAAATTATTAAGCACCTGTTAAATGTAAAGCACTAGGTTAAGTTTAGGGTAGAGTAATAGAAATGACAGATATCACTCTTGTCTTCATGGGACTTAAATTCTAATGGGAGAAGAATTTTGGAGAAGACTAGGATTTAAAAGCCTTTCTATCTGATTTAGAATGATGACATTCCAATGGAACCCATGGAAATGGAAAGAAAGAGCCTTAGGGAACAACTTCTTGCGGGTAACTTATCAGTTGAGCAGGACCATGTGGAATGCAAGTCCAAGTTGGCAATGAATGGTAAATTCACAAACACCTGAGCGTAATAGGCCAAACCAACACTCAGGATATACACGTACACCTACATATTTCTATAGAAAATAGGAAGAAAATACATGAAGACATTGGTGAGTGCCCCCACCATTTACACAGGACTCCTCTCTAGCATCAGAAGGTATTTTAATTGATGAATTCATTCAACAAATACTTCTGGAGTCCCCACTATATGGGTCAATGTGCTTGATTTTGAATGGTCCTAAACAGCCATTATTCAAAATTAATGACATGTCCAACAACAATGACTAGAGAAGAGATATGATCTTAAATGCTGCAGAAATACGAATTCACACGAAACTACTTAGCTGGTAGAGTCCGCACACGACGTTTTCCAAACAAAGCATGGAGGTGACAGGTTTTCACAAAGCATAACTTCTTGATAATTATTTGGGGACTTGCTGATTGCTGCATTTTAGGAGCTCCAAAACCTAGCTTCAGTTAATGAAAAGTTCAGAGCTGCATTAGAGACATAGGAGTGATCCAGGGCCCAGGCTTCCTCATTTTTCCCTGTTTATGACTCAGACTCCTCTGCTACTCATCCTCACACTCTTCCTGCAAACCTGGCTTCCTCACATTCACACCTTTAGTCCTCTGGCTCCTGATCTCTTTCTCACCAGATTTCATGCTGATACGCATGACTTCAGTTTTCTTTTGTTTTTCATGAACAAACTAGCTGCTGAAGGGATCAGCTAATGCACCCCTCAATGATCTGTTCCTCAGCACCCAAAAAGTAGGAGTGGAGTTTATTGACAAAATAGGTAAATTGGTTTCCAAAGGCCATGTTCCTCTGGAGAAACTGCATCAGAATAGGAATTGCTAATTCAAGTCTCTGCTAACTTGAACAGCAGCCCAGGTCAAGAACTGGGATCATGATACCAGTGTTTCCACCTCTCCCTGGAGGACAGACTCAGGAAATAGTCCACACTGCCTGAGATGTGAGATGCCGCCCCAAGGTGAAGTACATATGGTCTGTTAATTAGTCAGGAGCCCTAATCAGTAAGAACAGTTTTTTGCATAATTTCAACTGGGTGTCATCATATCAGACAGGAGGGAATCTGAACCAAAGTTTGGTTATAAGAATGGATGTTCCACAGAAAGTCCTTGACCGGGACAGTGAATCCATCAGGCAGGGAAAAATAGTGCCCTGAAGGAGGAGAGCCAAGGATTGTCAGCTCAGACTGTGCAAGCAGCAGTTTATTTGTTTTGTGGGTGTTTTTCTCCTCTGTAAACATGTTCTGAGGCCAAGTGATTGGTACATGTTTTATACACTGGAAATATAAACACAGACATTCTCTTCCAAAAATGGATCTTTAGGACTTCCCTAGGGAGCTCGCTCCTATTCTGAACCAGCATTAGGGAAAATGTTACACTTTTAATATTTGGAGTGTTAATCCCAACATCAAAGAGAAAAATCATTGAGAAGGTTTTGAGACTCCCTATTAGATTCCAAAAGTCATTTCTGCTTCTACTGAGGACAGTTCACTTATAGTACATGTTTTATGAAGGAGGAAGGAGGGGGAAACAGGTGTGTGTGTGTGTGTGTGTGTGTGTGTGTGTGTGCGTGCGCACGCGTGCGTGTGTGTAGGGGTGGGGATAAAGAGCTGGCACCAAAGAGGATTCTCCTTCAACTACATACTCTGAGGTCTCTGAACATGCCAACTGGTGTTTTAGTTTTCAATGTCACTGCTGTGTGGTTTTACTTTTTTTTCATAATATGACACCTTCTTCTAACCTGGTTGTGGTTGTTTTTAAAAGCTATTTTGAGAGAGCCTAGAAGTAATAATGAGGCATCTAAACATTAAGTAAAATGAATGCTTCACCAGATTATTCACTTCTCAATACATGGTCTTTTTGCAAATAAGATGGTTCTTCCTTACCAATTTACAAAGGGTTGGCTTAGAGTCTGGTTGTTGGTACATCTGTTCTTAGCTCAAAAGCCCCTGCTCTTTCTTCCTTAAATGATATTATTCAGCTGGACAAGAGAATTACAAAATTTAAATGGCCCTGGAAGAAGAACAATGTGTTTGGGGAAAGCTTTTAGCATGTGTTGTCAAGGGAATGTGTTCGAGTGCTCAGAAATAGTTCCTTCTTACACATCTTCCTTCCAGAAGATGTAGGGCAGGGCCTCTATGGTCTCTTATGTAAACACTGCCCTGTTTGGAGGTCCCCTGGGGTTTCCCTAGAGGGTCATATTTATTGTGAATGTCTAGTTTTCTATTTTGGTTTTATAAAACACATCCTTTGTCATTTGGCTTTGAACCATACGTACATAAAGGAGACACACACAACATCTTGGTGGTTTATACACTTAGTCAATTGGCACTTAACTGCTGGTGCCGCCCAACTGAATATTACATTTACTAAATCTGACACCATGAACAGTGTATGCTGCCCCATTTGTCACCATTCACCCAATTCCCTCCCCACCCCAGTCAACACAATGGAAGTATATAGCCTACTAAAAATGGAGAAGGAAGCTGGGCTGTAGTCTACACTATAAGCAGCCATTAGATATTTCCCCACTCTCACCACTCTCTAATACTAAGATTGGTACATGTTCGCACTGTTCTCACCCACATCAGTGTCAGGAACAGTCTTCCCCTACTGTCTATCCTCTGTGTTTCTCTTCACTAAATCAGACCTCACATTGATGGTTCACTCCTCCCACCCATCAGTTCTCAGCCTCCTTAAATCTTCTGGCCCTTAAGCATGGCCTATTTCAGCCAGTCTTGAGCATTGCCACCCTCTGGCTTCATCATTAGGCAAAAGTATGTCTATGTGTAATAAACCATGTAATGAACCAACCCCCCCACTCTTTTGATTTTTTTTTTTTAATTTTTTTTTAACGTTTATTTATTTTTGAGACAGAGAGAGACAGAGCATGAACAGGGGAGGGGCAGAGAGAGAGGGAGACACGGAATCTGAAACAGGCTCCAGGCTCTGAGCGGTCAGCACAGAGCCCGACGCGGGGCTCGAACTCACGGACCGTGAGATCATGACCTGAGCCAAAGTCGGACGCTTGACCGACCAAGCCACCCAGGCGCCCCACCCACTCTTTTGATTTAATCCACCTTTTCCAGTCCTAACCCCAGCATTCTGGCAAGAGTCCTTGCTTCTCTCAAATCTTCTTGCTCACTTGAGTGTCTCAATCTCAGATGGAAACCCACAGATGATTATCCCAACGTCTTAAGATTCTGACCTCTGTGCCTTAGCTCAAATGGGCTCCACAGCACTTATCTCTGCTTATCCCAATTCTACATGTGTTTCCAAGTCTGTCTAAATACCATTGCTTTCTCTGATGCCACGCTGGCAGGCTTAACCTTGCCTTCCCCCAACTACTCACAGTACTTGAACACTTTTTATATGGTATATGGCATTACTTCCCCAGCACCTTCGTTAGAGTTTATCCTTTTGTGTGACTATTTGAAAACAGGGACTGAATTTTGTTCATGTTAGATGCAAGCAATGCTTACCAAAATGTGTTGTAGAGAGTAGGTATTCACTAAATACTTTTCTAATAAAATATTTATTGTTATTTACCACAACAGATCCAGATTATTGTTAACTTGCTCAAATATAAACATTCTTATTTTCCAGTTAAAAAGTAGTGAAATTATATTAAACAGGTCTATGTTTTGTTCAATTAAGCCATATCCAAGGACCAGAATTAATTTGTCTCTATAGTAAACAGTGGTGAGGTTGGCAAATGAGATGACATCCAAGACACTGACCCATGAAGTCCCTGAGGATAAGAATGTGTCTCACTGTTATCTCTTTCAAGTCTTTGTGCAAATGACAGCTTCTCATTGAAGTTACTCTGACCATCCTATTTAAAAATATAGCATCTCCCAAAGCAGATATTGACAAACTTCCCCTGCCTTACTTGTTTTCCAAAGCACTTATCATTTCCATACAATATTATACAATTTTTGGCTATTTTATTTATTGTTTATTTTTTCTCTGATAGAATATAAGCTCAGCAAAGCCCTGTTTTGTTCACTGCTTTATGTGCAGCCCTAGAACAGTACCTGACACACAGTAGCTGCTTAGTAAATACTTGTTTTTGTTAATAATACTGTGGTCACTGGTATACCTAGTGTATTCGAGACAGACAGAAAATCATTTTTTTTTCTTTTTTAATGTTTATTTATTTTTTGAGAGAGAGAGAGAGATAGAGCGTGAGCAGGGGAGGGACAGAGAGAGAGAGGAAGACACAGAATCTGAAATAGGCTCCAGGCTCTGAGCTGTCAGCACAGAGCCCAACGTGGTACTTGAACTCGTGAACAACAAGATCGTGACCTGAGCTGAAGTTGGACGCTCAGCTGACTGAGCCACCCAGGTGCCTCCAGAAGATCATTTTTTTACACCCATTTTGTTTACATGAGAAAATTAGTTTCATTTACAGTCAGAAAAAAAATAAGGACCAAAAGATAGTGACAAACATATTTCATTCACATATATAATAATTCATAAAAATAAAACTAATGGTATAGTTCAAAAAAAGAAAAAAAACCTGCACAACTGTTTATTTAATGGCTATTAAATTTACCTAGCCATTTGAACTTTGATTCTTTGTTACAGTCTGATATAAGAACATTTTACTTAAGTAATTGTCCAGTAACTAAAAAGCAAAATTTAGGGGTGCCTGGGTAGCTCAGTTGGTTAAGTGTCTTGATTTTGGCTCAGGTCATGATCTCATGGTTCGTGGGATCAAGCCCTGTGTTGGGCTCTGTGCCGACAGTGCAAAGCCTGCTTGGGATTCTCTCTCTCTCTCTCTCTCTCTCTCTCTCCCTCTGTCCTTAACCCGCTCATACTCATGCACTCTCAAAATAAAAAAGTGAGGGGCGCCTGGGTGGCTCGGTCCGTTAAGCGTCCGACTTTGGCTCAGGTCATGATCTCACAGTCCGTGGGTTCGAGCCCCGCGTCAGGCTCTGTGCTGACAGCTTAGAGCCTGAAGCCTGTTTCAGATTCTGTGTCTCACTCTCTCTGTGACCCTCCCCCATTCATGCTCTGTCTGTCTCTCTCTGTCTCAAAAATAAATAAACGTTAAAAAAAAATTAAAAAAAAAAAAGTGAAAAGTTAAAAAAAAAGAAAAATTTAAATATTTATATTTCTTATATTTTAAAAAGAAATAAAAATTCCAAGCAGTCACAGAAATCACTCTAATTCTGTTTCTTTGACTTCAAAAATCATAATGTCATCATTGTTTATTTCAAAACTACTATTTAAACACAAGAATACCTAGTATCACAGAGTATATGGGCACAAATTATACCTAAAATGAGTTCTAGCAATTATGAGCCATGAAGCATGCATTTTTGAAACAAACACATGTAGCTGAGTATATGTGTGTCAGGATCAACTTACAACTGGCAGTTCTCTGAGTGAATCTATATAGAATGCTTAGTAAAGGAAAACTAATGAAAATGAACACATTTGAAGCTGATATATACACATATATGAGATTTTATATGATATATTACTTAATATATATTTACTGTAAAATGTTATATTTATTTGTATAATATATAATATTTAAGTTAATATACATTAATATTAATATTTTATAAACAAATACTTATATAGGAACAGATATAAATATATTATATAAACCTATATGATATATAATATGTAAAATAATAAATATTATGAATAATAATTCATTATGAACGTATTATTATATATTCACTATCAGTATCTAAATAAAATCCTGTAGTACTTGCAACAATTGTTTAGAATTTAGAGCAATGAAACTTTTTTTCAGGGAGGAGTATTTTATCACTGATATTATTTAGAATTGTTGGTTCACAGTGATAATCAAAAGTAGACCTCTTTTTCATTTGTTCTATTATTGTATTTAAATTCTCTACCGACTCTACCGACTCTGCCCACTTTTATTGCTATCTCTGCCCTGTTCTTGCTATACCATTGGTTGTTTGTATTGATCTTTCATTCCCAGTGCCCAGCAAAGCCTCACCTTTGGCAAATGGTCCATGGATGGTGAATACTGCCTATGGTTAATTTAAGTCAAGAGCAGTCTTGAGGAAGGCATCTCAATGTAGTGAGCTTTTCCTCTTTAGAGTCCTGGGGTAAAGAGTCTGCAGTGAGGTGACCATCCATTCAATTCAACCTCTGCAGTGATGTGAGAGTGTACAGTTCCTAAACCATCTAAAGCCCACAATGCACTGCTCCTATACCAATCCATTTGGAGCCATCCTTCTTCTCTGGGAGGATTTGTGTCAGCTCGGGGATTCTCACTGGGCACAGTTATCAGGGCTCCAAAGGACAGAGCTCTGAGTTTCTCTGCCAGGGCAGGGGCAGCCAGAGTTCTCAAGGTCCAGGACTATATTAGGAGATACATTCACCAGGGGAACAACAAACATGTTTGTTTTCTTCCAGCACAGTCTGCTCTGCTTATCTCAGACACCTCCCTTTCTTACAGAAATCACAACCCTAGGAGGAATGTTCCATTGGGGTTTGGGAAGTTTTTCCTCTAACCGAGGTCTTGACCTTGGTATTTGTGAAATCATTTCAAAAGAAATGTTTTCTCTGTGACCAACAAATAGTTTTTTGAAAATCAAATGTGGACAACCATACAAAGGAGGATTTCCTGAAGGTGAGGGCAATAGGTTCATTTCCTGTCACTCATTTGCTGAAGTACCATCCACAGATATCTTTGTCACAATTATCCTAATCAATCTTGCTCAATATTAACCATTGGTCTTAGGGTCATGAGAGCTCTGTTCCATGGAGGAGAAAGAAGACAGGAACATTTGAGTCTATGTCTTGTTATTGCTCATCAGTCATCATTTAGAGCTCTTGGTGCTCAAAGCAATGCTTTGAACCAGTGGGACATGAGTGTGCTAATCAGAAACCACTGTGTTACTTCTACCCATCCTTGGTCCAGTCATATCTGCTCTTCAGAGTTATTCTTCCTCATACCTTTCATGAAATATGACACAGCCCATGAATTCCTGGTCACTTCCTATTAATGAAAGTTTCTCAGTTTTCTGCTAGTCACCAAACTGTATTATTTCATTAATTAAAATGTCCAACCATACATAGCAAAAGAACCTCTGTAAGAAAACCTCCAGCCTCTGTCTGCTGAGCTTCCTTACCCTAAAGGTGGACTCTTGAGGCAAGACTAAAGTCAAACTCAGGCTAACATTCTTTCATGTAGCCCAGAGGTAGTCTTGTTTAGGTTGCCTCCCATTTTCCTTCAGAATGGAGGTGGCATTTTTTACCTTAAGGTCCTAGATGAAACAGAGACAGGGTCTGATTTTAAAACTATAATCACAACTCAATTCATTCTTGTCTACTGAATTTTAATTTACAAAGTGCTTTTGTAAGTCACTTATGCATGGAGATTAAAAGGTTAAATGAGGCAACGAGGAGATATAACTGCAGGGGTATTTGTCTGATTCCCTGATGCTAGATGTAACCGTGAAGTAGAGGGCTCTGGAGTTGAGAGGGCCCTAAGGGTTCCTGAGACATCTTCTTTTCTTCTAACCAAAATACATGGAAGTCAACAAAACCCCTGTCCCCTTAGCCATGCTACCCATTCAAACACAGTTGCAGCATGGCAGAATGAAGCATATTACATTGCTTGCATTTGTAGGTTCTGTGGGGTATTGTATTAGGATGGGAACAAAGAGAGTTTTAGAAATAAGGGAATGAGGCTACGCTGAAAAAAAAAGTAGATGCAGGGCAATTACAAACAGAATTTTGGACAACTGGCCAATCATTTAATCAGTACAAACAAAATCATCCAGAATGAAGAGAATAGTCATGACCAATAAAGTAACTAGCATGGAATATTATGAATATCTCTAGATGTTAAAGAAGTACTCAGTAATAGAAAATTATCTACATGTGGATGAGGACATAAACACAACTGAAGCCTTTTTTCTAAAAACTTCATTTCTGCTTGGTATGAGAGATTGGCTATTAATGTCACCTCATGGCATGAATAACATCTATAAATGTGGTATATATACATGTATTTTACCTCTTTAGACTGCTTCCATGGTTCTTGGAACACATTCCCCAACAGAGTTCTGGATCTTCTCCAATCATCCTTTGGTGATCTTTGTAAAATCTAAACTGATAAATGCTTTCCAGAATTGCTATGGAGAAGAGGTTAGCCAATATTTGCAAGTCACTACCCTAGGCCAACCAAATAAAGGTACCTCTTATGAAAATGTGTCTGAAAGTATCCTAATCTGTTTCTATATGCTGCATCATTTACACTTTTGCAAAATTATTTCATTTGGCCTTTAAAATACCTTTCTGGGGTAAATATTAATCTTCCAGATAAAAGAACAGGGCTTGTAAAGGTTAAATTATTTTCTCAAGGTCACATTGTAAGTAGTAATGATGAATATTCTTGCCCTTCATTAATAATACTTCACTTGTCTATAATTGTATAAAAAAAACCAAACTTCAAAGTAGAGACTTTCCAACCAATTATCTATTGATTTTCACAAATTTGGAACTTAGCCAGATATCCTGTTTCAGAGAGGAAAACATGTTAGGTCACACAGTTTGTAAGTGTCAGATTCCTAACTCAATCCAAGTCTTTCTCTACACCACATTGCATCTGTGTATGTTTCCCTTTCTAAAAATGTGTACATTTCTTTATTTAATTTCCATGTAATTTATAATTATACTTACTACGAAATGCATAAATGTGGCTGTCACTTATTCCTAATCTCTTCCCTCTTACTTCCTCATTTAAACAGTCAGCAGCTTGAACCACAAGACAGAATAAATTAAAAATCCAATGTAAGTACTTTTTGTTTATATCAATTTCAGTGCTGGTCCCCAAAATACAAACCAGTATCAACAATTTGAAATTACTGTGTTAACATTTTCTGTTTCTAAGTTAAGCTAAACATTGGAGCAAATTGTATTGCAACACATATTTGTTTTAACTTCAATACAACTGATATTCTTATCCAAGACATGTTAACAGATTTTCCTGTAGTTATCCATACAGTGATGGAATGGAGTTAATGGAATATTTTGGTTTACAAATTTGAGTAAAAATACAAATTCTAAAATTGTTGTATAACTAAAAAATGCATCTTTTTTTCTATTAAATTACTTTGCTCTGTGTTAGATATAAAAATCCTCATGCTTCATCCAGTAAACATCCCATTTTAGCTTACAATTTGTAAGCAGTAGCCCCTCCGGGGAAATATTTTAACAAGAAGATTATTTTGAAATTGATTTTTTTTCTCATCTTACCAGCAAGTTTTATTTGAAAATAAAGAATAATCCCCTGCCTGTACTTGACTCTTGAGCAGATGAACAAAAAATGATTCTGATCATTTAAATTGTACCTCATGTCCCATGATGTGGCAACCAAAGTTCTCCTTGGAATACAAGTTTATATTATCAACACTGACTCATTTTCTCAGGGATCATTTGACTCTCTGCTGGTACAAAACCATACCCTTGGAAGGACAATTAGCTAAAAATTAGACAAATTATCCTTTGATCAAATCCACTTCTAGTTGAATCTCACAGGCATATAATTGTAAACGTAAAATCCAAATGCTAAAAATGCTTATCAGTATATCATTTATAATAGTAAAAATTGAAAACAAAATAAAGTTTCAATAGATGAGACTGATTAAATAAATTTTGATCACTCTTTATGAGGAAATATTAGGTACTATTAAAATAATATAAGTATAAACAGTTTTTATGATCCGAGAAATTGTTCATGAAATAAGGTTGAGTTTTTAAAAGTATATTAGAAAAACTACTACATATTACCATCTCCAAGATATACATTGTTTATCTTTTAATATTTCTAAAATCAGAATTCATCTTAAAATTCATTGTGTCTTACAGTCATTGTAAGCCAGACAGCCATGGTGGCAGTTGTTCTTGCTGGCCCATATATGAATTTGGCTGTTATTCTTATTAGAATGACTGAACAACTGCCACGCCTCATTGTTTCACTTACAAGACCATTTAAGGACAAGTTTCTGAAGAAATAAAAATCCTGGTTGTTGCCTGAAAATCTTACATAAACTCCTTCTTAGACCAAAAAGGTACAAGCAACATAACTCATTTAAGGTAAAAGACTGAATGCTTTCCCCACTAAAATTGGAAGAAAGCAAAGGCAAAAATAATTACTCTCACTCTTTGTATTGAAAATAGTACTAGAAGTCTTAGCCAGTGTAATAAGGCAAGAAAAAAAATAAGAATCCTACATATTGGAAATAAAGAAATAAAACTGTTTTTTGTGTAAGACGTGATTATTTACATAGGAAATCCCAAGGAATATACCAAAAAATAAAATAAAATAAACCAGTTGATATAACTAATAGGTGGGTATAACAAAGTCACAGAGCACAAGGACAACACACAAAAATCAATCCTGTTTCCATATATAGCAATGAATAATGGGAATTCAACATAAAAATTGTGATATCATTTGCAATACCTTCCCCCACACCACCACTACCAACAAAAAGTAGGTACAACTTAAACAAAACATGAATAAGATCTACATACTGAGAAATCCTAACCACTGATGAAGGAAATCAAACACCTAAATACTTGGAAGACATTTGTGGATTGAAAGACCCAATATAGTTAAGACATCAATTCTCTTCAAATTTAGCAATAGTTTTATGATTACTCCAAGAAAAGTGAGAAATATTTTTGTATCGACATTTTTTAAAATTTATATGGTAAGGCACAAGAATTAGAATAGCCAAAACAGTTTTGAAAAGAAGAAATTTGGAACATTGATGTTATCCAATTATAAGATTTACTCTAATGTCGCAATAATCTAAATTGGTAAAAGTGTAGACATATAACTCAATGGAATAGAATAAAGAGTACAGAAAGAGAGCCTCACCAATATGTTCATTCACTTTTTGACCAAGAAAAAAAAACACAAAAATTAAATTGAAAAAAGAATAATCTTTTCACCAAAATGGTATTGAAACAACAGCCCAATGCAAAAAAATAAAACTCAAGGTATTTTTCTGTGGAAATTAACTCAGAATGAACCCTAAATGAATATAAACTGTACAGCTTTCAAACTTTTAGATGACAATATAAGCAAAAATCTTAGATACCTGGGATTGGGTAAAGATCTCTTAAACATGATACAAAATAGCACAATCAATAAAAGAAACAGTTGGTCAAGTTGGACTTCATCAAAATTAAAAATGTTGCTTTGAGAAAGACTGTTAAGAGAATGAAAAGTGAAGGCATAGACTGGGAGAAAATATTTGGGAATCATATATCCAACCAATGACTTATATCCATAACATATAAAGAACTCTCAGAACTCAACACTAAGAAAAGAAACTCCCCAACTAAAAAATGGGCAAGACTTCACAAAATAGATTATATCAATGGCAGATAAACACTAAAAAAGAAAAGCTACTTAACATCAGTACTCATTATGGAATACAAATTAAAACAAAGATGAGATACACACCTATGAGTATGTCTAAAATAATTTTAAAAATACCTGAGAATAAGTGCTAGATAATATGAGTAACAACTGGAATTTTATATCTTACTAGTAGGAATACAAAATTGTACATGCACTCTGGACAACCGTTTGGCAGGTTTTTGTTTTGTTTTGTTTTGTTTTGTTTTGTTTTGTTTTGTTTTTATCAACATGCATTAGTGTGAACTTGTAATCCCAACACAGGGCATTTACACGGGAATATTGAAAACTTATGTTCGCACAAAAATCTGCATATAAATGTTATAGCAGCTTTCTTCATGATCTCAGAAAGCCGGAAATGTCCTTTACAGTGAATGGATGACAACCTCTAGCATATCCAATCAACAGAGTGCTGCTCTTCCAAAGAAAAAAAGAAAAAAGAAAAACAGAACAAACTATTGATATGCACAACAATATGGATGAATTTCAAAGGCATAATGATGAGTCAAAGAAGTCAGTCTCAAAGATGACAGACATACTGTATAATTCTATCTATATGACATTCTAGAAAAGGCAAAACTATCATGATTGCCAGAGACTGGGAGTGTGAGGGAGGGAATGACTGAAAAGGGGCAGCGCGAGGGAGCTTTTTGGGGTGATGGAGGTGTTCTGTATCCTGATTGTGATAATGGTTACACAAATATGTAAATGTGGCAAACAATAGAAGTGTCTAATCCAAAAAGGTCAGTTTTACTTTACGTTAATTAAGAAGATACATAAATTATATCTCAAAGGAGGTCCACTTAGATGGTACAAATAAAAAGAAGGGAATTTTTAAAAAGCTCTGTGTCATTGGTTTTCTTGATAGTACATAAACCAATGGTTTCCCATCATCAAAACACCTTAAACTTCAGCAAGATACACACATCACAAGCAATCTGCGAAGCAATAATCAGTTTGGGATTGTTACTAGCAATTGTAAATGTGTTATAGTTGGAGAACTACTCAGAGAAGGGGGAAAAAAAGGACATTTTTATCTTTATTGGGGAAACAGAGTACTGTCTATGGCTGCTTCTTTGTAAAACTCAAATTATGGGATGTGATGAGAAAGCCAATATTTCAGAATAGGTAAAAAAATGCTAGTGGCAGATACACATTTGTTTCCTGTCTCTGTCCCCTCATACAAATACATTTCCACATGTCAGTTCCCCGAAACCCTCCTCTTTCTGTATGCCATCAGTAATGACTCCAGCAATAACTGTCAGGGGTAGGAACAGTAAACATTTTGTAAAAGCAAATGGCTTCCAAATGTGGACTTTCTCTCAGCGAGCATGTCCCTTAGAGCCCAACTCAGGAACACAGAAGCAGGTAGAAATGCTAAGCCCAGAGCGTGTGACAGAATCAAGCAGTTCAAGCCGTGACTGCTAATCCTGAAACCCACCTGCCGTCTCCCCTATTTTTCCATCCATAGATAACTGGCCTGTCGGCTCGATAGACAAGAATGACCCTTCACAGATTTTGTGCACAGTGGTTGCCTTGAGGACCCTTTACAAAGGTATCTAAGCACAACCTGAATGGTGGGCAGGGGTGTGGTTGGGTGGGGGATGGGGGGGTGGGGCGGGGGAGGGGCAGTAGTTGATTAGCTGCCTTTGGGTCTTCTGTCTAGAGAAAAATCCTTTAATTTTTAAGGATTTTTAATTTTTAAAATTAAGGATTAATTTTAAGGACCCTTTAAGACTCATTTTCCGCACTTTCATAATGGCCACAAAACCTCTGGGAATTCCCACTTTGAATAACGAGGTCAGGAGCCCAAAGCTGTTCATTTTTGTTTGTTTCATGGGTACCCACAGTATTATGGAATATTAATAAAATGCAATATACTACTGAATTTAAAAATGATGTTTTCAAAAATTTTAAGGATGTGACTAATAAAAATGGCAGTGATAAAATAATTACGTACAATTTTATTAAAGCACTCTATCATGAGGGATGTCTGTGTTAGACCAAAACAATATTTAGGAAAGCAATAACAACTTTTATTGCTTGGTGGTGGTATTAAGATTATTATTATTTTTTTTTTTTTTTACGTTTATTTATCTTTGAGACAGAGAGAGACAGAGCATGAACAGGGGAGGGGCAGAGGGAGAGGGAGACACAGAATCCGAAACAGGCTCCAGGCTCTGAGCTGTCAGCCCAGAGCCCGACGCGGGGCTCGAACTCACTGACCGAGAGATCACGACCTGAGCCGAAGTCGGCCACCCAACCGACCAAGCCACCCAGGCGCCCCAAGATTAATTATTTTTTAATGCTATTTGCATGTTCTCAATTTCTTTGTCTAGAACATATATTTCTTTCAAAACACCTAAAAAGTAATAGTCTAAAATATAACTGTTATCTTTACATTTTTAGACTGGATTTTGTATCTTTATGAAGTGGAATCATTCTACTCTAATTGCATGTTATCAGTTGAAGATGTATTACTTTATTATAAAAGCATACACTTTTAGACATTAACACACGAAAAATTTTTGCCATCTTAGTAGAAAACATTTCTCTGTATTAAATATCTCAAGCCACCCAGAAAATGCTTCTGTTGGCACCTCCTGACTCTGCCTCCTGGATGCCCATGTCAGAGTCCCCCATGTTCTGGATTGCTCCCCATAAGCATTCTCATTGATTCTTGGGCAATTTTCTGGTCATTCCTTGCTGACAAAAATCAGTCTGTGGAAATATGGGACCAGTTCATGTTACAAAATGAAAGGGGTTGTTTTAAAAATCAAAGAATTTCTAGTTTAACTGACATCTAGAATTTCTAGTCTAACAGCTTCCAGCCATCAGAGCAGCTGAATGAAGTTTTGAGAAGCACGTAATGGTGGGATATCGAAAGGTGATTTGAGTAAGCACAGTAAAATAGTGCTCACTCCCCAACCAGGGGGCTTCACGCACCATAACAAACAGCTTCCTCTTGGCCTACAGCTGCTGTAATCTCTTTACTAGAGCTGGGCCTAGAAACAGGGGGTCAAGGCATCTGAATACACAGATGCCAGGCTTTTGCTGAGTCGTGGGGCATACACCATCTTCAAAGAACCTCCCCTCACCCCCATCCCATTTGTCCCTTTCAAGAACTTGCTTTGCTCAGGAGAAAATATCAGAATTCTTGCTGTTTAGTTTTTACAGGAAGCCAGGGCGCTGATAAATGAGAGTTCATCCATACATGTTTTTACTTTGTTACCTAAGAAACTATCTTCAAAACAGAAGTCCTCATAAATACTCTGGAGATGCATCAGACACTCTCTGGCGCTGGGCGACACTGTGTATATTGTTTGGCAGCAGTTCATTGGGGGAAGATAAACTAGCACATTTTGCCAGGATTCTATTACTCTTGACCTTGACCTTGGCTAGAGGCTGTTTCCAGTTACACTCCATCTTAAAGAAAGACAGTGCCTACTCTTCCCCAAGGTTCCTTTTTCCCTTCTCTTTTCAGTTGCCCCAAGTACAACACTTAGTATGCTGCCTTACTGGGGTGGGGGTGGAGAGAAACTCCTGTCGCTGCTTCCCCTCCTTAGATTTCACATTTGAACACAGCATTCAAGTGCACCAAAAAATCCTCTTATTTAAGCAATGGAGATTGCCTCTTGGATAGTACTTGATCTCAGAGTTCACAGTATCATATAGTACCGTATTGTTAACTCTAGGTACCGTGCTGCCCAGCAGATCTCTAGAACTTACCCATCTCACATAGCTGAAACTTTATACCCATTGAACAACAACTCCCCATTTCCCCATCTCCCAGGCTCTGACAGCCACTATTATATTCTCTGCTTCTATTAATTTGATCATTTTAAATACTTAATCTAAGTGAAATCATGCACTGTTTGTCCTTCTGTGCCTGGCTTCTTTCTTTCTTTTTTTTTTAATTTTTTTTTTTTAACATTTATTTATTTTTGAGACAGAGAGAGACAGAGCATGAACGGGGGAGGGTCGGAGGGAGGGAGACACAGAATCTGAAACAGGCTCCAGGCTCTGAGCTTTCAGCACAGAGCCTGACGTGGGGCTCAAACCCACGGGCTGTGAGATCATGACCTGAGCCGAAGTCGGCCGCTTAACCGACTGAGCCACCCAGGCGCCCCTGTGACTGACTTATTTCATTTAGCATAATGTCGTCCAGGTTCAATCCTGTTGTCACAAATGGCAGGATTTCCTTTTTATAAGACTGATCAATAGATTAATATTCATATATATATGAATATATATTATTCATGATGTATTATTTATGATATATATTCATATATATACACACATACACATGCATAATGTTTGCTTTATCTACTCACTGGTCAATGGACACTTGAGTTGTTCCCATATCTTGGCTATTATAGATAATTCTGCAGTGAACATGGGAGTGCTGATATGTCTCTAGATCCTGATTTTTGTTCCTTTGGATATATCTACTCTCTTGATGGTGGTGATGCTATTGTGGGTATTTGCTTATATTCAACCTCATCAAATTGTATACATTAACTATGTGCGGTACTTGTATATCAATTATACATCAATAAAACTTGTTGTTGCTTTTTTTTAAATACTTGATCCTGGCACAGTATTACTCATGACTATTTATTTATTTATTTATTTACTTATTGCCCCTGACAATGATGACCCAACTCATCAGCACCTGCTCTGCAACATGAATATATTTACATTGTTCTGATTATTTGTCAGGATGATTTTTTTTCTTGGTAGAATTACCAGGGCAACAGTCTAAGCACATTTAAAGCCTTGTATGAGCAATGTCAATTAGCTCCCCAAATAAACCATTTGCAACTCACTTAGGTGGTGTGCAAGAGAGGTGGTGTGCAAGACTCTTTATTCAATTGCATGTCCACCGTACCAGGTCTTTTTAATCTATACTAATATGACAGGCAAAGAATGGTACCTTCTAAATTTGTGTACATTTTGTATGGGATTAAATTTGTTTCTGTATGAATTTGGGGTCTTTAAAATTTGTTCTTCATGTCTGTTTTTTTTTTTTTTTTTGCCCCATTTTCACCTAAGAAACTTTAAAAATTTTTTTCTAAGAATATATAAAATATTAAAGTATTAAGCTTAATATTAGTTCCAAATATTTTCCCAAGCTTTTTTTGTGTGTTTTACATTCAGTTTATAATATATGTGAAACATAATGTTTTTTGGTTAAAATATTTCAATTTTATTATAATTATTTTATTTACTTTGTGGTTGTCGTTTTCTTCCCTTCCCTTCCCTTCTCTTCTCTTCCCTTCCCTTCCCTTCCCTTCCCTTCCCTTCCCTTCCCTTCCCTTCCTTTCCTTTCCCTTTCCCTTTCCCTTTTCTCTTTCTTTTTTTCCTTCTTTGTTTCTTTCTTTTTTTCGCATAAAAGGCCTCATGTACCTCAGATCAGGTACATACTTTCTTTTTTTTTTTAACCTGGTTCCTTCAGAATTTCTCATTTTATATTAATTTAGCATTAATTGTAGCATATAAAAATGAGTTAGGATTTTAACTATATATATGTACTTATATTGACTTCGAACTGTTGTCATATTTATTATTTCTGGTGAATAAATAATATCCAATTATTATTATTCAATTAAGAAGAATGGACATCTATAAAACCCAATATTTTTATCTAGGAACAGAATATGGCTCTCCTCTTTTTGCCGTTTTAAAATGTCTTATCCAAGTTTTATTGTGTCCTTTTGTGTGATTTGGACATTTTTGTTGGGCTGGATATTTTTATCAATAATATGAATAAAATATTTCCCAGATCATCTTCAAACTGATTTGTGATTCTACACAAGAAAACTATTGATTTTGATTTTTTATGTTATTCCCATGACTTAATGTTAAGCTATTATTAATTATAAGAAATACTTATGTGATTAATCCCTGAGGTTTGGCTAATATTTTTTGCAACTGTAAACTCAGATTATTGTTGTTACATGCATGTGTGTGTGTGTATGTGTGTGTGTGTGTGTGTGTGTGTGTGTGTGTGTGTGAATGTACTCTCAAGAGTACATTTTGGTATTTGCTTTCTGTGTTATCAAATTTAAAATTATCATTTAGCTTCTACTTTCAATACTTAATATCATTGCATTAATACTATATTATCTCTCCAATCTTAAACTGTTAAATTTTAGTGAGTTTTTGGTCATTTTTTATTTTATTTTTTAAAATGTTTGTTTATTTATTTAGAGAGACAGAGAGAGAGAGAGAGAGAGAGAGAGAGAGAGAGAGAGAGCGCGCACCGGTGGGAGAGAGGCAGAGACAGAGAGGGAGAGAATCCCAAGCAGGCCCCATGCTGTCAGAGCAGTGCTCTGCACCGGGCTCAATCTCATGAAACACAAGATCATGACTTTGGTCATTTTTTTAAAGAAGGCTATGTGAGAAATATATTTTCTAAACCCTGATATATCAAAAGAAGGAGAAAATATGTTTCTGTGCTCATCTATGGCAGGAACCAAAGCCTACATTTTTCTTCTCTAAATCTCGTCCACATATGTACAGAGTATAAACTCAATACAAAAGTAGCACAAAGGTGGGCTAAGTATTTAACAGAAGACATTTCAAGATTACGTGGATATACCAAAAGCATCAGTTACACAAAAATAAGATGATATATTTTTTCATCTACTCAACAAGTCCAGTTAGCCTTCCTACATGGTTGCCACTGTAAAGCAATGTTAAACATTAGGGGAGTAGTAATACTGGCTAAATCTTAGACTGTCTCCTAATTCCCAGTTCTCTGGAGCTAGCTAACCCTAATCTGTGTAAGTCTCTAAGGGATTGTCAGCATAATACTTTAATTATCCTGGCATCTCTAGAACATGGTTTGCCTACAATCAGCAGTAGCAGATTTCCTAGCCAGTATAGAATTCTCGTATATATCTTTCTAAAACACTTATTATTGATAAATGTTGCATTATCCCATGTTTTCAGAAGATAGGCCATACATTATTTGTATTTCTAGGGACAAATTTAATTATTAAATAAAGTGCTATGTTTTAAAATGTCTTATAATCTACAGCTCAGTCATGAGCTGTTGGAACTAGCTTTGGAATTTGGAAATATTTTTTCTTATCTTTTCTTACTTTCTAAATAGAAAGAGGCTCTATTAAAATGCCAGCTCTTGGTACGGAGAAAATCTCTTTATTACACTTTTCCTTTATGGCATGTTTATATAAAGACAAGAAAATTAAGAACTACAAAAAGCATTGAAAAGAAAACATTGTCTCTTTCTGCTGTCACCCCACACTGCACCTCTGCAATTTCTTCTGTCAAGCAGGAAGGGCGGAGGGGAAGATGATAAGGATTATGGAAAGATACACACCAAGAGAGTAAGAAATTTCATGTCCTCAGGAGAAAAGTCACTAAGTGTTGAGAGAAAAACTAGAGGGTGTTCAAGTTCAAACTAGTCTTAAAGGAGAGAAATCCATATAACCTCATTTTGAATCTGACTCTAGAATGGGATATATTTGGAGATGTTGAATTAAAAGAAGTGAGAGGAAAAAATGCTGAGACTAGATCAGTCTTTGATTTACAACAGTCATGGTTGAGGAATAAGGAACATCTAGACATTAAGGCAGGCAAAATAATGTAGTATTAAGGAAGTCCACACATATAAATAATTTTGCCTATTGTGGAGCTGGCAGTAGTCATAGTAATTTCCCAATCTAGTAAGTGGCTCTCTGAGAATCAGAGTCGTGAATTGACCTGGATCTGCCTTAGCAGTCTTTCTCTTCATTCTCCAAAGAACCTTGTAAGCCAGATCATATTCAGCAATGAATCTCCTTCTCTTTAAACTATAGTTGAATGAGTTCTCTAGTCTGCACCTTGATTCTGTTTGAGACATTGTTAGATAAATAAGTGGACAGATGGACAGACACACATGCACACACAAATGTAAAATACATGGATGGGAATTAGAAAATATGAATTTCTAGTAATATACTCTTATACTTTAATAAAGTACATATAATTGAATCACTGCTGTCAACTTTTAGAGATGATTCATTATTGCAAATTTTCAATTTTTTAGTTGTGCCTAAACCTTTCAGGACACTGAAATCTTTGTGACTTTTGTTATTCGCAGCTACAGAACAACTACATATTAGAAAGAGTATTCTAAAATATCCCAAAATTGTATTATCTTGTGCTGGAACTTTCTAGACTTTGTATTCAGATGTTTGTTTATTGTTTACAGAATCAGAAATAATGGTTGTGGCACATTTTCATTTCATAACACTGGCTTCTTAATACCATTATGAGAAAAGTATTGGCAACTGAGGATTTAGGAACTGCAAGAGGTATGTGATTCTCTGTGGAAGCTCATTATAGGAAAACATTCTAGATTCAGTGGATTTGCCATTGGACCAATAAAATGTAGGCCAAAGTGTCCTGGGAACTTCTTGTTTTCTTACTTCTAAGAAATGGCCAAAGGAAAAAGGTCTCTTCCCTCCGAAAACTATCATGTGTGATGCTAGGTACTGCTGATGTGCCTTACAACCATAAAGAAAGGGGAAGAAGCCAAACTATTCAGCCTTCCTCAGTTGGGATTCTCTTTTGGAACCACCACATAAAGAAAAGGAAAGATGTGACTACTTTCTTAATTCTCTCAAGGGTGGTTTTAATAGTATACTGTTCTAGATGCACAAGAGAAAAGTCAATTCATTATATTCCATAGATGACCTAGGGCATTAGGGCTCAATTCTCTAGAGATCCATTTGAGAAAGGTTGTATGATGAGTGAGATAATGTATCTACTGTATTATTCTGGATTTTTTTCATGAGGAATAATACATTTCCTTATTATTTAAGGAAATTAGAAGTGGGCTTTTCTGAAATTTGCAGCTGGAAGCAATTTAACCTATATACCTTACCATGAGACATGGTACATTTCAGTTTACCTCTCTGTTTCCTCATTGATGGACATAGGGCAGTTAATGTGAAGTCAGCAGGTATGTATTAGACAGCAAAGGAGTTTGGTATCTGTGAATAAACAATTATTCTTAAAGTTATAAGTCATGCCTCTGGTGTGAGTCCTTTTAGAAGAGTGTTAATTTGTTAGCTTTATTAAGATCTTGTGGTTTCAAGATATTTTATTCATCATTTGAAAAACAAAATTGAATTGTACTGAACACTGTTAGGGTGAATAAACTTGTGACACTTAATGATTTAATAACTAGCAATAAGGGTAATTCAGCCTCAACAGTTTGCTGACTGTTGACAGCAGAAGTGTAAACCTGACCTCAATTCATGCATTTGCTGACAGTCCTTCAAAAGCCAAAAGACATGGTTGACAAGTGTGTATCAAGCATGGGGCAATTTATTTAAGATAGTCATGCCCTTGGAGGAAAGTCAGGGACAGTGTTTTCTCAGCAAAGTTTTTCATTTGCCTTATTGTGGTGATGACAAATGACAAGCTATTCCTTGTGGACTGGTCCTTATGAGTAGGCTGAGGGGTTGGGTAGGGTTTGTCACAAAGATTTTTAAAATAGGGATTCAATTAATAATTAATTGCACACAATGCTGGTTTTAGTTTTACTGAGTCAGCTGTAGGATGACTTCATGCCCCACTTCTACATTTTATTTCAAGGAGTTCCTCAAAGAATTACATCTTGGGTTCTGTTTAAGGCAGAATTTTGTTAAGGCTTTCTTGTTACAGTTACGTACCTGTCTATCACACTCAAAATGAAATCTGAAGTATCATGACAATACATAATATAGATAAAAATATTGCATTGGTGGAAGTTGGGGTAGGGCCACAGATTCCCACCCTCTTGCACCTATTCTCAGTCTTCCAATGATAACTATGTGGACTTCAAGAAACAATTACCCAGCCTCTCAGAGGGCAAAGAAACATTTAAGCATACTCATATAAATATATACACATCTGCTGTAGACCCTCCTTTAGCTTCCACTTGGCGGTTGCAATATGGGCACAATCCTCCAGATAAAAAAAAACCAATGATGTAAATAGTGGCTTCCATATGATTCTTACAGAGTGATGATATCATCAGTGAGCGCATGAAGCTATGGGCGACAGATGATTCAGCAACAGATTTATCCAGGTGATGATGATGAAAATTGAGGTAAGGCTGTCTACCACAAACTTTGAATTCAAAGAGATTTCATTTGGATCCTGGTTTCATCACTGCTATTGAACCTCTCTCTAATGATCTATTTTCTCATCTGAGAAATAAAGATAGTAACACAAATATTCACTCATCTCTTAAGTGAACATTTTAAGAGTCCATAAGAGGCTTTCAGGCCCCATGCTTAGTGGTAGGCATTGTGTAAGCTGTCTCCTTTTGCAGCTGTTTTGAAAATGGAGTTGCACACGATGCATAGGTTGCCTAAAAGAATACCTGTCGCAGAAGCAGGCATTTAATGAGAGCTATTCTGCCAATATAATTGATGAAAACAGAAGCTGGGCCTTGGAAGGAATATCTAGTAAGCAGGAACCAGGAGGCTTTGTGAAAGCAAAGTTAAGAACCCTGAAAAAGCCCTCAATGTTACACAGAATTTTCTTCACTTTTATTCAACATTATGTTTAAAATTCTGTCTAGTAAAGTCAGGCAAGAAAAAGAAATAAAAGTCATTCAGACTGGAAAAGAAGGAAAACTGTCCTTATTCAATGACATTATGACTATCTATGTAGACCATTTGATGAGATATACCAAAAATAAAGCCACTAGAATGAGTGAGTTTAGAAAAGTTGCAGGATTCAAGATCATTATACGAAAATCCATTGTGCTTCTGTATGCAAACAATGAACAATCCGAAATTGAAGTAAAAGTATACATTTACATCAAATTATAAAATACATAGGGATAAATCTGACAAAAGATGTGCAGTGTCTATTTCCTGAAACTTCAAAACAGTGCTGAGAAAAAACTTAAAAGACCAAAAAAAAATCCAGAGATATATTGAGTTCTTAATTTAAAAACTGAATATTGTTAAAAATGTCAATTTTCTACCAATGATCTATAGATACAATGCATTCCAATTAAAAGCAGGCAGAATTTCTTTGTTTTGTTATTTTTTTAGAAATAGAGATGACACTAAAATTCGGTAGAAATGCAAAGGACATAAAAGAGCCAAAGTAATTTTATTTATTTATTTATTTATTTTTTATTTTTTATTTTTTTATTTTTTAATATATGAAATTTACTGTCAAATTGGTTTCCATACAACACCCAGTGCTCATCCCAAAAGGTGCCCTCCTCAATACCCATCACCCACCCTGCCCTCCCTCCCACCCCCCATCAACCCTCAGTTTGTTCTCAGTTTTTAACAGTCTCTTATGCTTTGGCTCTCTCCCACTCTAACCTCTTTTTTTTTTTTTTTTTTTCCTTCCCCTCCCCCATGGGTTTCTGTTATGTTTCTCAGGATCCACATAAGAGTGAAACCATATGGTATCTGTCTTTCTCTGTATGGCTTATTTCACTTAGCATCACACTCTCCAGTTCCATCCATGTTGCTACAAAAGGCCATATTTCATTTTTTCTCATTGCCACGTAGTATTCCATTGTGTATATAAACCACAATTTCTTTATCCATTCATCAGTTGATGGACATTTAGGCTCTTTCCATAATTTGGCTATTGTTGAGAGTGCCGCTATAAACATTGGGGTACAGGTGCCCCTATGCATCAGTACTCCTGTATCCCTTGGATAAATTCCTAGCAGTGCTATTGCTGGGTCATAGGGTAGGTCTATTTTTAATTTTCTGAGGAACGAGCCAAAGTAATTTTAAATATTAACTAAGTGGGAGAACTAACACCATCTTATAAAGCTAAAGTTTTCAAGGCAGTATAATATTAATGTAAAGACAGACAAATAGATTAATAGAATAGAAGAAAGGGTTCAGAAATAGACCCATGCATATATGGATAACTTACTTTTTCCACAAAAATACAAAAACAATTCAGTGGAGAAACAAAATTTTTTCAAAAAATTGGAAAGTCATAAGCAAAAAAAGAGTTCCCATCAATACATCTCACCATGTACAAAAGTTAACCCAAATAAATAATATTAATTATTTATTAATTTATTTATTTATGCCTTTAGGGGTTTTATGCCTTAATTTAACAACTGTAACTATAAAGCTTTAGATTAAAACAGAAGAATAGCCTCATGTTCACAGAATTATTAAAGATTTCTTAATCATTATGCCAAAAGCATGATTTCCAAAAAGAAAAAAAATCTATAAATGATGCTTCATCAAAATTAAAAACTTCTCTTCTTGAGACAATATTAAAAGAATTTTAAAAAGCTGGAGACTGGAAAAATATTTGCAAATCATATATCTGGCAAAGGCTTTGTATTCAAAATCTATAAAAGACTCTCACGATAAAAAGGAAATGATCAACTCAATAAAAAAATATGGGCAAAATATTTGAACAGACATTTTACCAAAGAAGATGCATGAATAGTAAGAAAGCCCAAGAAAAGATTCTCAGTATCATTAGTCACTAGGAAAACACAAATTTTTTTTTTTTTAAATTTTTTTTTTTCAACGTTTTTAATTTATTTTTGGGACAGAGAGAGACAGAGCATGAATGGGGGAGGAGCAGAGAGAGAGGGAGACACAGAATCGGAAACAGGCTCCAGGCTCCGAGCCATCAGCCCAGAGCCTGACGCGGGGCTCGAACTCATGGACCGCGAGATCATGACCTGGCTGAAGTCGGACGCTTAACCGACTGCGCCACCAAGGCGCCCCGGAAAACACAAATTAAAACTACAAAGAGATATCTATTGGAATGGCGAAAATGAAAGAGACTGATCATATCAAGTGGTGGGAAGGATATGGAGGAACTTGAACTTTCCTATAATGCTCTGTGTGGATAGGGCAACCAATTAGCAAAAGAATTTGGCAGTTTTGTAGTTAAATGTGCAGCTACTATATAATTGGACTATTTTGCTCTTAGGTATTTACCGAATAGAAGGGAAACCATACGTCCATAAAAAGACTTGTACACAGTATTCACAGAAACTTTATTTGCAGTAGCCAAATGTAGGAAACAACCCAAATGTCCACTGGCAGGTAAATGAACATATAAGTTGTGGTATGTCCATGCAATGAAGTACTATGCACAAATGAAAAAATGAACTATTCGTACGCCAAAAACATAGACGGGTCTCAAAATCGTTATTCTAAATGCAGAAAGACAGACCACGAAGAGTATATACTGTATGATTTCACATATATAAAATTTTACGCAATGAAAACGAACCTATAGTGACAGAAAGCCTAGGATCTGCCTGTGGACAGGAGCAGGAAGGAAGAAGAGCACGAGAGACAGATTACAAAGGAGTACAAATAATTTTTTGTGGGTGATGGCTATGTCATTATCATGACTGTGATGGTGGTTTCATGAGTTTATGTATATCAAATTATATTATTTATGCCAGGTTATTTATGTCAATTATACCCCCACGGAGCTGTCTAAATAATGTATAAGTGTGATGAGTCTCAATAAAGGGTGGATAGGGTCAGGGTGCTATGGGAACATAAAATGTGGCAACTCCCTCTAGGCTCCATCCAGGGCATCTATCTAGACAGATAAAGGCCAGATATGACCTTAGGAGCTTTTTGAAAAACAAAGAAGGAATTCACAGCAAGAAAAGTAAATACCAGTGTAATGACCAGAAGTAACTCAGAAGCATCCAAAACAGGCAAGGCAAAATATATATATATTTTTCAGATTTAGAAAAGGTTATGCAATACAGAGGAAACAGTAACTTTGAGGAATCAGGCTCTTTTAGCACAGTTACTATTACTAGAAAACAAACTTCTTAGCTCCTATTGTGTACTGAGCATTTTTATAAGCTTTGGAAATACAGATATGAAATAGGTACATATGTACAATGTACAATGTACCTATACATATGATGTACAACCCATCATATGTACAAATAGGTAAGCAACTATTAGTAAATGTTATTTAAACTGCATTAAAAGTTGTACTCCATTATTATTAGTGTTGAGGAAACAAGGTGACTATACCATCTGCATTATATGGAGGGGCGTGACCTGTCCAGAAAGTGGATTCAGCCAGGGAACTTGGAGGTGCTGAGCTCATTTACCTTACATCAAGTTCACAGAAACTGACTTATAGGCTAGACAATGACTTTAATTCACATGGAGAATTAAAGTCCAGAACGAATAAGAATGCTTATGCCATTGGGTTGGCCATGCTCTCCCCTACTGAGAACACTAAAATAGTTTCCAGAATTTTGTTTTGTAAGCATGGGGTCAGAGCAGGGAGCAGGAGAAAGATGATTCTTCATCTCTGCCTTAGACTTAAGCCTGTCAATGCTAAGCCCCTTCTATATGAGTATGCTTTCCCCTGGACCATGAAGGAGTAACAAATACGAACTTTCTTTTGCTTCCCCCTTTTAAATCTCCAAGTGAAGCATCCTTTCTCTGTGGCTTCATCTTATTACATGTTGAATTATGTCCTCCCATGTTCCTGTGTTATGGTCCTAACCCCACTACCTCAGAATATGACCTTATTTGGAAATAGGGTCTTTGCACATAATCAAATTAAGATGAGGTCATTTGGGTGGGCACTAATCCAACATGACATATGTGCAGGGAGAATGCCATTTGAAAATGAAGACAGAGATTTGGGTGATGTTCCTACAAACTAAACAAACACTAAAGGTTGCCAGCACACCACCAGAAGCTAGGAGAGAGCCATTGTACAGATTCTTTTTTAGACCTCTCAGAATGAACCAAGCCTGTCAACATCTTGATCTTAGACTTTTAGCCTCCAGAACTGTGAGACGATAAATTTCTGTTGTTTCAGCCACCCAGTTTGTGGTGCTTTGTCACTACAGTCCCAAGAAACGAATACACATCTTTTCTTCCATGATGTTTGTACAACTTTTCCAAATCTATGTGATCTATGCCCTAGATCACATCCTTCAATTAAATTTCTATCCTTTCGCTTTGGTTTGGAAGATACTTTGCACCCTAAAGGGACTTCTGCAGAAATCCTATCTCATCCACTTGGATTTAATTTTATCAAGTTTTAGCTCTTAGAGGCAGTAATGTTTTCCATTCAAAAGTCATACTGTCTCATACTTTTATTGTGCATTTGTATAGAGTACTATCGAGGGAGCTATCTTACTCTTAATTTGGCTACCTACCTACTCTGTGAGATAGAAAGAACCCTTTGTTATAATTGGTTGTCATTGTCACATTATATACACATTACAAGCATCTTCATTTTATTTGGCTACAACGACCAGATCTAAGACTAAAGATCTGATTTTCAAAATCAAGGCATAGGACAATGGAGATATCAACAACTTAAAATCCCTACAAACTATATGATACGGTAACCAAATGAAATAACCCATCATGTTACATTCGAATGACATATCCAGAAATGTCAGTAGCCTAAATTCTTGGGTATTGACAACTACTCCCTCATCCTTACCTGATTTAATTTTTATAGAGGTTACTGAAAGTTCATTATTCCTTTCAATAATTAAAATAACTTGGGTATATAGGATAGTTCATTTATTTGCTCTCACTCATCCATCAATATTAATCACATGCTTACTCTGTGTTAGGCATAATGCTAGGCACTGTGTATCCAGTAGTGAACCTAACAGACACAGTCCTCACTCTCATGTTATATAGTCTAATGGGGAAATGACATTTAATAAATATATAATTACAAACTGTGACAAACATTAGAAGGAAAAAGAAATGTGAATGTTATATGAATAAAAAACCAAATACCTAAGCAGTTTATATTTTCACTAAATATGTTAGTCAGGACTCCTTCAGTTATAGGTGAGAGAAACCTTACGCAAGTGGGAAAAAGCAACAATAATGTAGGGGAATGGGACAGGATTTTATTTTATTTTAATTTAATTTTTTAATGTTAATTTATTTATTTTGAGAGACAGGGAGCACAAGTGGGAGAGGGGGAAGGAAGAAGGAAAGAGAGGATCCCAAGCAGATTCTGCACTGTCAGTGCACAGCCCAATATAGGGACTCTGTCTCAGGAATCGTGAGATCATGACCTGAGCCAAAGTCTAGTCGTTTGCTTAATCAACTGAGCCACCCAGATGCCCCCACGCTTTTTTAAATGTTTATTATGGGACAGGATTTTAGAAAGAACACTAACAGGGCTGGTTTCAGAAACAACTGAATCCAAGTACTCTGAATACTTGACTCTGATATCAGTACCCTTTATTTCCACTTCTCTCGTCTGTTTTTCTCTCTGTCCCAACTCCATTGGCTTCTATTATAAACTTCCTTTCTCCATTCTGATAATTGCAGGCTTCTATCTTCACAGATCAGAAGCAGTGCATGACAAGGGCCTTTCTTGCTAGTTCTGTTTCCTTGGTAAAAAAGGAAAAAAGTCCCGAGGACATACTCCAATTGGCCAGGCATGAGTATTTTATTTGAGGACTGGACAATACCACGAGAAATTGTATACAAACACCAGTTAGCTTAAACAGCTTTCGTTTATGTGTTTCCTTTAATAAGCTTAGTAGCAAATGTGAGCAAGCAAAGAAGGATAGGGGTATAAGGCCCATTCCTATCTCTGCAGGTCACTGCTTTGACCTCCACTCACTCCCAGCCAGTGTTTCCTGGTTTCTGTTGCCTTATGGTCAGTGTGTGCAAAGCCGAGAGCAGCCCGGAAGCAATGCAAGGTGAATGCTCCTTGTGGTCTGCCAGGGGCTGGACATATATGCTAATCAGGAGCCTGGGCCCCAGGGTGCCTCCCATCCCAATGATTGGCTGGGGCAACTCTCATATTCTGATTGTTTACAACCAAGCTACCTAAACTATTACATCATTGGCTATATATGGTATTTATCATTCTTTATCATGTCTTTATCAACATGTTCATAATTTTTGGTGCTTTCTAAAATATGTTTATACCCTGGGGGTACAGTGAGTGTTTATCTCTTCGAAGAGAAATAGCCATTTGCTTACCCGTAACACATAAACATGTTTAAAACTTTACATTTGTGGAAACTGTGTTTACAAGCACAGGCCTGTGTTAGGCAGGAAAGCTAATTTGCCACTTTTCAGCATAGCAAACAGATTTTTATTTACTGCTATGAAAATGAAGAATGAGAACTGTCACAGCCAAGAGAAGCCTCAGGAGATCTGACAGTTAAATGCACTGTGGTACCCTGCATGGGATCGTGGAATGGAAAACGATATTGAGCAAAAGCTAAGGAAATCTAAATATAGTATAGACACGAGTTAATAATAGTGTCAACATTGCCCGTTAATTGGAACCCACACATGACACTAATGGAAAATGTTAATAAACGGAAAGCTGGTGAGAGTATATTGGAACTCACCATATTATCTTTCAAAATTTCTGTAAATCTAAAACCATTCTACACTTTATTTTTAAAGTTCGTTTTTAAAAAAACTAAGGGAGACATTCTTTTCAAAATTCCATTTCACATATCACAATGAATCATATGCCCATTCCTATCAAATCATCATTGTCAGAAGAATTGGATATTATGCTTGAAAAGCAGAGAAAAGCAAAGGAGGGGTGTCTTGGGTCTCACAAAAGACTAGCAACTGCATTTGATTATTTGTTGGCACATGAAGCCTGGATTTACCAATAACCTTGATATATTTTAATGTTAATGGTGCATTGCTTAAACTTAATTTCTTGGTGATAAACTGATGAACAGAATTTAAGATTTAAAAAAAATTCAGTATGAATTCCCTTTTATTTCTGACCACATCAATGAGCAGAATGCTTCATTAGTCTCCTTTTCCTTATGTAAAAACACAAAACTAAAAATCATATTCTGCAGCGCCCCCCCCCCCCCCACCATGCTTCTCTTATTCCCTCTCCCTGCCCTCCCGTTCTTCCTCCTCCCCTTCCTTCCACTCTTGCGTCCACAATTACTAAGCATCGGCTCTGATCCAGGCACTGGATTTAGGCACGTTCAAATAACACACCACCTAGGGGGAGAGATACATGGACATGACAAAAACTGAATTTGTTGTCCAAGGATAAATAAAGCAGCTGTCTTCCTCTTCTTAAAAGATCTGGACAGGTCTGCCCCCTTGAAAATTCACCTTTCCACAGCTAAGGTTAGAAAGAGCAAGAGGCACCAGCTGGCCAGTGGCACAGAGAGCCTGCTATGGGATGGGGAAAGTTAGAAGGCTCATGTCTGTGGCCAAGGATGCGCCAGACCCTGGGCAAGTCTGCCCCTCCTGCCGCCCAAGCTTTCTCAAGGGCCCATGGGATAAAGGTGCTTCCATCTCAACTTTGTGGTCTTTGATTACAAGGGCGTGGGCTCTTTAAGAAACATTTGCTCCAGATGATATTTAAAAATGTCTAATTCTCCAAGGATTGGCCAAAGAGGGTTTTCCTGTTTTTCCAAGCTGCCCTGCAGAACATATTATACTGTCCAGAAATGATGTTTAAAGTTTCAATAGCTTCTGGTTCTCTGGGCCACATCACCTTGCAGTTGCCCTCAAATTGTTTCTGAATCACGTTTCCTCTGGCACGAAGCAGGAGCCCTCGGTTCACATTACGCCTTACAATGTACAGCGCTCTCACCCCGCTGCAGAGGAGCTTTAATGTCAGAATGAAAAATGATAAAGCATAAATGAAATAGCAACCACATGTTCTCGGGAGTGTGGCCCTGGGTCTGCGTGGCCTTTCAAAGCAGGGAGCAAACCATCTTTGCAGCACTTGGTAAGAGATAGGGTCTGCTGGGTGGGGGTGGGAGGCTCTACCTTCACGGTTTCCAGCCTGGGGTGAACTGAGTCCAGGAAGGGTTGCCTCGCTGGCCAGAGTCACCCCAGAAATGACCCGCAGTATGCAAAAAGCAGCACAGTAAGCGAGAGGGGGGATTGATAGTGTGGACCCAGGATACCGGGTTCAAGTCTCCATATATCAGTCTGCCCAGCTGATTCTACATCCTGATTGTCAAGTCCTTCTTTCCTTTTTAGACTGCATTCCTATGGGGTCCGTCTGATTGTCCCATTACCGCACGTCTTGTCACCCTTAAATCCGCTCACCACTCTGCAAGCAAAGTGAGGCATTAAAAAGAAAATGTAGTTTCAGTTATGTTAGACAAATAAGTTCTGGGGATCTCATGTGCAGCATGGTGACTGTAGTTAACAATACTGTACTGTATACTCAGAAGTTGCTAAGAGGGAAGATACTAAGCATTCTCACCGCAAAAATAGAAAAAGAAAATGGTAACTATGGAAGTGATGGATATGTAAATTGACTTGATTGTGGTGATTACTTTACAATGTATACATACATCAAAACATTAAGTTGTATACCTTTTTAATTTTTTTAAGTTCTATTTATTTATTCTGAGAGAGAGAGAGAGAGAGAGAGAGAGAGAGAGACAGACAGAACTCCAAGCAGGCTATGTACTGTCAGTGCAGAGCCCAATGTGGGGCTCAATCTCACAACCATGAGATCATGACCTAAGCCAATATCAAGTTGGAAGCTTAACCGACTGAGACACCCAGGCACCCCCCAGTTGTACACCTTTTATATATGTTTTTTTATGTGTTGATTATTCTTCAATAAAGCCAAAAAGTGAATCTAAAACCACCTATTTAGTTTCCTCATGATAAAACGAGTCCAAACTTCTTAACACAATTTACTTGGTGATCTTCCTTCTCATCTCTGGAGACTCTCTCAGGACACATCCACTGTATGTTTTCAAAACTACCCACATTTCCTGGCTGCTACTATGCTCACGAACACTCCTTTGCCCCTTTTCCCTGCCTGTGAAGCCCTTACCGCACATTGACTGCCTGGGGAATCAATACTCATTCTTCAAGGCTCCATTCAGACACCACCTCCTCTGCAAAGTCTACCTGAAAATCATTCTGGGAAAATTAGTCTTCTCACAGGTCCTTATATGCATCTTTAGTAGGTCATTTATAAAATTACATATTATAAACGTTTATTTACAGTTGTTTCCCTTGCGTAATACAATGAGCAACACAAACACAGGAACTATTTTCTATACTTTGTTGCTACAGACTGAAATTGTCGCCCCCAAATTCATATGTTAAATTCCAATGCCCAGTGTGTTGGGATTAGTAGGTGGAAGCTTTGGGATACGATTAGGTCATGAGTGTGGAGCTGTCATGAATAGAATCAGTACTCTCGTAAGAGATCCAGAGAGCCTCTCCTTTGCCGTTCCTCCACAGTAAGAATACAGTGAGATAGCTGTGAACCAGGGGTTGGCCCTCATCACATGCTGTATCTGCTGGTGCCTTGATCTTGGACTTTCTAGCCTCCAGAACTATGAGAAATACTTTGGCTACTGATAAGCTACCTGGTATAAGGCAATTTTGTCCAGCGGTGTGCTTAAGCCGGCCACAACACTCTAGAGAGCTCATTGTACATATCTTTCCCCACCTCTGAGTTCAGCGATGTCACAATGGTGGTTGAGAAATCAGCCACGATGGGAATATTTATACCACAGAAATTGGCAAATACTAAAAATAACCACTCTCCCACCTCCCTTGTAAGAGCACTTTGTTAAACATTTACTAGCATACCACTGCTTGCATCCATCCTCAAAACCTAGCATAGGCTCTAAAATACATAGCCTCTGAGGCACCTGGGTGGTTCAGTCAATTAAGCGGCTGACTTCAGCTCAGGTCATGATCTCCTGGTTCATGAGTTCGAACCCCGCATTGGGATCTGTGCTGACAGCTCAGAGCCTGGAGCCTGCTTTGGATTCTGTGTCTCCCTCTCTCTCTGTGCCCTCCCCCACCTCTTTTGCTATTTCTCTGTCTCAAAACTAACTAACTAACTAACTAACTAACTAACTAAAATATATAGCCTCTTACAAAAAAGCTGAATGAGAGCGCAGGCCTGAGGGGAACTTTGACCCTGAAACAAGGAATCTGGGGAGGGCCCGGGCCCAGAGCAGACTACTTGGGGATCTGTGAGTCTATAAGGCTACAGAGCCCCGACTGTCCTCCTGAAGCTGGAGGGATGTGCACTGCCAATGAGCAAACCACCCAATTTAGGGGAGCCTGGGACCTGGGGTTAGGGCACATTTTGAAAGGAAAAACGAAATAGCTGAATGAGTCAATCTACGGATGAATGATCTATATGGATAAATGATAAACTATTAAATAGTAGTATCAAAATCTGCTTAATCTCTCCCATCCATTCATAATAAACTTTCACCTGGAAATGGGGCTATCACACTCTATCCACCTTTAAGGACAATAACAAGTTGATACCAGTGGGAAAATATTAGAAGTCATATCACATATACAAATCACATGTGGTTCAAATGCACCTCTTTATCTCAACACTTGCCTAGAAATGCTGCTAAATGGGTGGTTAAGTGAGGCGGTTAAGAGCATCCGGAATCCTTCCTATAGGTCACATAATCTAACTTCTCCAATTTGTAAGTTTTAGGTGCCATCCCCAGTGATTTTCAGACTCTTGTAATACCTGAGCCAAACTGCCTGAAATATGTACTATCTTGTCTTATTAAAGAATTATATGAAATTCAGCTTTCAAACGGCATCTGGTTAGCAGTCCCTGAATCTCTTAATCCTCATTGTCTCCCAGCCATGAGTCTGATGTGCTGTCCCCAATAACTTTCACCCTACAACAGCTTCAAAAACTAGAGCTGATGCCCATCCTATTGCCAAACCTGGGAAGAATTTCCACTTACTAGAAATCTTACAAAAATATAATGAGCAAGTTAACTTGGGATGTATTCTTGCTGTGCTTCTAGAATAGAGTGAGCCTGCTGGCCTGAAAAATGTAGAGTGATCTTTTGTTCTATCCCCACCCCCCGCCAGTATTTACAACTTGGTTCAGAGTTGAAAGTTTGAAAAACAGAAACACTGTCTCTTTCCCACAATGGTGGCTTGCCTTTTGGGTCCAATGGTCACCCCTCCCCACCCCTTCTATTAGGCTTTCCTTTTCTGAAACCATTTGGAGATTGCAACTCCCATCACATAGTTGGTGAGGTTGGTACAAGTCTATCAGTGGGCAGGCCTTGTGGGTAGAGAGAGTCGGATGGCAGAATGAAGGGTGAATCATGTTATTCCTGGACCCGGGGCCCCTGGCAGTGCACAGATCTAAGACAGACTTGGAAGCTGGGATGCCACATATCCAGAGTTTGATTAATTTTTCAGAGTTTATCTTTAAAAAATACGGAAGGAAAGATAACATCTTGATGAGATTGTTGTTAGAATTTCTGTTTTTCTTTTAAATTTAATAACTTCTCTTATTTTCAATACATGAAATGTCCTTGTTAGTATAAAACGGACACTTAACTTTGAGGCTGGGGGAGAATGATTCTGGCTTGTGTCAGCGGAGGGCTCTCTCAGCTATTCACAAGCAGGAAAAGGAGTTCTGGACTGGCCTTCCTGTAAGTCAGAGGCCAAGTCAAAGCTTTGAGAAGCCAGGAGCGCTCTTGTCAAGTCCGCAGGGGATCTGAATCAGCAAATAGAGTGGAGCGTGGCTTCTGAGCTTGCGTGTTCGGGCCTCCACGGTGCCGGGGTTCCCAGGCCAGAGCTGGAGGGGAAGCTCGCTCCCACCTCCTCACCCTCTCTCCCTGTCCACAGACCTGCCCCATGCCTTAAAGGTCTGAGAGCCTCTCTCTCAAGCACGGGATTTGTATTTGGTGGAAGGCAAGATGTTAGCCCAAAGTGTAGCTAAACAGAAACTTAAGGTTTTTGTTTGTTTTTTGTTTTCTCCTCGGGGCAAGAGAGAATGTCAGAGGCTTTTCCTTTCACACCCACAGAATATAACACAGCTCCAGGCATCTGGTCGTTTCTAAATTGGAACACAAAAATGTACGTTCAATTGTGTGAGAATAAACAGACTGCTTACAGCCCAGGGCACGCCTCTGCGGCACCTCTCAAAGTGTCTAATAGAAATAACACTGCGAAGATACTGAGCCACAACGTTAAGGGGTGGTGGGCCTGCGGAGGGCAGGACAGAGTGCCGGAGGGAAAAGTGTGATCTTGATTATGAGCCAGTGAAGTTCGGAAACGGGAAGGTGAGGCACAGACAGTTCCCGGGGCGGCGAGAGCACCGAGCAGGTAGGTATTCGGTTGGGGCTGTGAGTGGCCCCCTGCGATTCTGCGTGCTATTGTAATCAGTAGCATGACGCTTCTGAAGAGGGGGCTGGGATGATCGGTCGTTCTGCAGGCGAGCCACTCGGCGATCACTAATCCAGACAGGCAGGCATGTTGGTGGGCAGCTGCGTTTCTTCGGCTCCTGTATTTCCTTATGCCCCATGTGACCTTCGCCCTTAGCACCCTGGTCGGAGGGCCCCACGATACACAGGGCTGGGGCTGGAACTTGCGCCCTGAACCGCTGGACAGATGCAAATGTACAGAAGCTCTGGCCTTTGCTATTTCGGTATTTTCACGGGCACCCTTTGTGAAATTCAGGTTTGGGTCTAGAAGCAAGCCAATTTCTTTGCGGATGCAAGACACAGTTTTTCGGAGGATACTCCATCCCCACGGTTACCGAACTGTGCAGTGGTGCCCCAGGGTGCTGCAGCCTATGCACCGGGGTGCACAGGCTTTTCCAAGTGTTTTTTAATTGCAAAATTAATTGCAAGGGAAGCACGGTGACACTGGACATCTGTCACACATCGTGAAAACTATTGGCTTGAGGTGGGGCACCGTTGAACACGAGGTTGTATCACATTCCTTTCCATGGCATCATATTTTTGCAAAGCCACGTTTTTGGTAGTTGTGAAGAAAAGTGAGCAGTGTATGAAAATCAATGTGGGGCAGGAAGCGAGAATGGCAGCACCCAATCTGATTCCAAGTTTTGAGAAGTGGCACAGAGTCAACAAGCACACATCAGTGAGTAATTGGGTTTTCTAAACAATGAAATAACCAGGGGTGCCTGGGTGGCTCAGTTGGTTAAGCATCTGACTTCGGCTCAGGTCATGATCTCACGGTTCTTGAGTTTGAGCCCCACATTGGGCTGTCTGCTGTCAATACAGAACCTGCTTCAGATCCTCTGTCTTCCTCTCTGCCCTTCCCCCGCTCGTGCGCATACTCTTTCTCTCTCCCAAAAATAAATAAACATTAAAAAAAGAAATAACCAATTTTTTTCTTTCTCTTAAGTTATGTATAGTATTATATATATATATGCAATGCACATATATATATATATATATAATAGCTACTAAATGTATATAAATGGCTATTAAATGCCTACTAAATGGCTACTAAATTGTTAGAACATAAATACATATCAAGTTACATGGACCTATTTAATAAATGGAAATCTCTGGTATTGTTTTTGATCTAGAGATACTCTGAAAAAAATTCTTGAGTCGCCAGGGGCACTGTGATTCAAGAAAGTTTGGAACCCTCTGCCCTATGTAAAGCTGGTTGGTGATCCTCAAATGTACAAGTCAGAAGATTCCTATTTCAGTTTAGGCTTTGTAGATCTGTGGGGATGAAGGACGTGAGTGGCTTTAGTAAGCACCCACTCAGTATTTGTGGATGAATATTTTCTCTTAACGTTTACTGAGCCAGGCACTATATAAACCATTTGCAGTACACTATCTTATATGATTCTGATGATGCCCCAATGAAGTGCGTGTTACAGTATTCACATTTTACAGATGAGACAACCAAGGCTCAGAGACGTTAGATAAATTTGCAAGTCTCACAGCTAGTATATGCCATTTGAACGCTGGATGGTTTCACTTGAGGCTCATACTCTTTCCACCACACCATCCTCCCCCAAATGCACGGACAGACAAATGGATGGATCCCTGTACAAATCAGAGACCTGATATTTTTGCACAAGTTGGTCAGGGAGGAAACTCCAAATGGCATGGGATGGTAGAGGGACCTGGGGAGCAGAAGTTCTTGTGTGAAATTGAACACATCAATTAACCAGTCTTCATTAGGGACTGAATAAATAAAACCAGAATGCCTAAATCTACACTGAGTTCTGCAAAGTTCATCCTTTGTTTCGCGTTTTGAAGATACATAAGAATCGTAGTCTCTGTTACCGTACAGTTAATTCCTAATGGCTTAGTAAAATCATAGGTTGATCCAAGTTCAAAGAGGACAATCTCTTTGGTTCTGCATGTCCTTCTAATATTTCCATAGCCTACTAGCCCAAATACTTGAGATGTTTGAGATATTTCTGCCTCAATCAAGCATTTCTATTTGCATAAAATATTTAGATATTAAATTTCTAATGCTTAAAAAAAAACTTCAGTGGAGAAGTATGTTTTCCTTAACCTCATTTGTTTTAAAGGAGAAAGAATGAGAGAGAGAGAGAAAAATGCATCGTGTTTTACATAAAGGAAACAGCTCGAGGCAAACCTTACTAAATATTTTAATGGTTTAAACATTCATTTTAGCAAGTTTTCTTTAATTTTCTTAACTTTGTTCCTTTTGAACTGGCTCAACCTTCATGTTTAATCCTTGGAGCTTTCAAGGAACAGCTCACAGAAAGTTATATACACAAATATAACAAACATTTCAAATAAAGCACAATGCATAAAACAGAGAACAGGAGAAGTCTGACAACAGCTGCTACATTTAACACTAATAGTTTTGAAAGATTTTGGCTTGAAGGTTAAGAGTATCTTATGACAATAAGCAGGCTTTGTATATAATGTCAACAGTCCTGTTGCAACATGCCCAGTTTTAATTTATTCTTTTTCATTTGTGTAAGACAAATAATATAATTATGGATGTCTGGTTCATGACATTGAAATTTTAAAAAAAGTTCAAAATCAATCATGTTTTTCAAGAATAACAACTTAAAAAAAAAAACCTCTGGCCTATATGCCTGGTAATAGCTACAGTTTGGTTTACACATGATAATATGCTTCAAATCTTTATGGATTTGTTTTATTCATAGTAGTATTTGGTGCATGGGTGCTTCTGCATATGTGGAAGTGATTTAGCTTTCTGCCCAATTTGCTTCTCCAGAGGGTGCCACGACTGAAGCTGAGTCTAGAGATAGGGGTTGGGCACAAGGACCTACCCGTTCCCCCTGCCCCACAGACCAGGAACAGATGGAACTTTTCAGAATCAGCCACCAGCCTGCTTTGCCCGAGCAAAGGCTCAGGAACCATCCCAGGCAGATCAGAGAGTGTTTTACATACATGCACACGGGCACAGAAACACACATGTACATAACACACACACACATACATAATTTTATAAATAATAGCATTTGTCAGGCTTTGCCTAAGATGTCAAATGGGAAACCTCGAGAGAAGGGTGCTACACAATGCAGTGCATGTTTAGAAGATATGAAGTAAAAGAAGCCTGCAGCCAGATCCCTGTGTGGGAGGCAAATAAGGCTGGAGTGTGGCTTTCAGAAAGAGGAAGGGTTCAACATGGTATTGTTGATGAGCCCTTCCTCCTCAAAAACACACAAGTCACCAGCGAATGTCCAGACAAGGCAGTAGAGGGGCATGAGCTGGCCTTCCTTGTGTGTTATGTTAAAGGACCCCAGCTCTCTTTCCACATCCAGGTGGGCTTATGCAATAGACCTCAGGTCCGGTGTCTTCAACCCAGTGTCCAGGTGTAGTGAGGAGACCAGGCAAACACCTCTTGCTTGCTCTCAAGAGTGTGCCTTGGCTTTGAGCAATATTCTCTAGAAGAAATTTCCACAGTGATAATAATGACCATAGTAATATTTATGAGTACTTACTACATAACAGGCATTGTATTAGGTGGTTTACTGATAGATCTCTGATTCCTCACCACCATCCTATGAACCAGGTATTATGACCCCTTTTTTGTACTCAAGAAAACTGAATCAATTTTCCCAAATCCGTGGTAAATTCAGGACTCAAACCCAGATATTTTCCATTAAAGAATATGTGGTTATAACCTGTCTTTCTTTCCTACAATGAAAGTGCTGAGGATTGAGCAAATGATGTCATGTGTGACGATGGTGTGACTTGTTTCTAGGTCACAGTACCCTCCTCTGTCACTCTCCTCTGAGGAGTTAAGAATCCCATGCTTACCCCACTCACTTCTGCATCTTTTTATCCCATGATATTTTCTCGTATGTGATCTAGAAGTACACCCCTTGTCTTGACCTTGGAATCCATGTGGCCCGCACCTGCACAGGCATCTGCCAATTACTTGAGCTCTGACCTTGACACATATGGGCACACATGGGGAAAACTGAGACATCCTAGACTTGAGTCCCTCATTTTACTAGTAAGTACATTGAGACCCAGGAACTGGTGAAAGGTTAAAGGGGACATGAAGGGCAAATGCCTTTGTTCATTCAGCAGATATTCTAAGGGTACTTGTGTGTGTGTGTGTGTGTGTGTGTGTGTGTGTGTAGGATTGCGTTTGGTTCATAAAAATACAAAGAACCAATGCTTTTTATTTCTCTATCAAAGATGAGAGTGAATATTTCCTAAGAAGTGAGAAGCACTGTTGGCCTGTGTTTTCACATTTTATGTGATACTTCTTCTATCACTAAACAGCTTCCTGAGGATGGGGTTATTCCTTTCCTGCTCTTTACCCAGTTTTAGCACAGGGCCTAGTGCATAGAAAGTGTTCACTGTAAGTCTGTTAAAGGAGCAAAAGCCAGACTTAGATGAGAAACTCAACACTGGAAGGAGCCCTGCCTCTTTAATCAGTCTGTTGTTCTAGAACAACACCCAGTGTTTTGGATGGAGGTCATGGTACCTCCTAGTTTCTGTGCAGCTTCCGTCTTAACCACCACTAGGATTCTGTGGCCTCAGGAGTGATGGTCTCTCTACATCTACCTTCTTGTTACAGTTTGAAGCACAGACAAGCCACTGTATGCACAAGGTGCTTAACCCAGTCAAAAAATCAGCTTCAGTGCACAGCAAAGATCCACTGAGTTCAGGCATCCTTAGTGCGGTGTGTAGTGGGGGGAGAGAAGCTGGTATCAGGATGCCTGGGTTGTTGGCCCAGATCTGTCCCTACCACGTGTGGGACATACTCTCCTTGATATCCAAGAACAGTAAGATGAAATTGCGTGGAAGATGGTGTCTTTAGTCTCGTTTCACCCTAACACAACATGGCCGTGTGGAATGTGACTCTAACATCCCATGGTTCTGCGGTTGTTACTCTAATACCCCATGCTTCTGTGAGATGTCGCTCTAACATCCCCATGGTTCTGAGGGATATGACTCTAACACCCCATGGTTCTATGCGATGTGACACCCGTGTCAGGCAACAGGAGACTCCCTATTCCTCAAAGATGGACAGTAACATGAAAATCCACAAAAAATCCCAAAGCATTTCACCCTGAGCTATGAATGACTTAGAGTATGGAGGATATTTCAGTGAGTGGAAATTCAGGGAAAACACCCTTGAGAGAAAGATGCCCCCCCACCATCTCACTCCCTGCCCTCACCCCACCAGGAGCCAATCATTGTGAAAATAACATCCAGGATGGAAATGTGAGGAATGTCAGAGCTCTTCTGAAGTCAGTTGAAAGGAGACAAACCAAGCCTACCTCTCTGGGTAGCTTCTTCCCAGGATTCCAGAGTCTAGGAAATTTGGTCTGCTCCCTGCAATGGCGCAAATTACAGCCTAACTAATGCAAAAAGGCCTAGCTGCACAACCCTCCCTCACGCAAAACAGAGCTGATTAAATACCATGAGCTGGTCAAGAGCTTGGGCTTTGGAACTGAGAAGATCTGGGTGGGAGTCCCAGAAAATTTAGGTCCCTGTATAAGTCCAAACAGCTGAAAGGCAAATAATATTTACTGACTCTGATTAAGAGTTCTTTCAGAGATGCACATCAGACAGGTTGCACATTAGGTCAGGGAAAGTTGCAGGGCTTATGAATTCCCCATCTGGCAGCCATCTTCCCGCCAGCTACTCTCTGCCAGGTGATATGTCCAAGTGTCAAGTGGTTTGTTTTATCTAACCTTCCTTGGGGTATCTCAACAGGGGCACCTGGGGAGAGTTTGTCTCTTTCAAGGGTCTGCATCTGTGTTCTGTCTTGTCTCCTTCCTTTTCAACTACAATCCTTGCTTTTGAAAGCCTGTATTCTGTAGCTCCTTTTCACGTTGTAGATAGGTTTCCACTGTGGTGTGGTGACACCACCATAGTTACCTGAAATGTGTCTTCTCTGCTGTTTTTTTTTTTTCTTCTGATAATCCTGCTTTTCTTTATGCAAACATATATACTTGTCAGAAAAGCTTGTGGGTAAAAATGGCAAAAACAGTATTCAAACTTGCTTTGACACATGTTGATTGTAATAATCTATGCAAACTCATAAAATTAATGAAGAGTTGCAGTAACTGGAAACTTTGAGGACAGGGGATTTACCCTTCCATTAATCCATCTCTGCTACTTCTTGCTGGCATCCCTATTACTCTCTCTAGTGTCTAGATAGCGTAGAGGACAGGGTCACCACTAGGTCTGCAGTCATCACGTCTATGATGCTCCTTTATCAGAGAAGTAAAGAAATTATTTTTCTACTTACTTTACTTAAGGGAATCATGGGGAAAACTCTGATTGCTATAGCTTTGGTCATATTCCCATTCCCAGATCAATCACTATTACTAGAGGAATGGAAAATTATTATTATCTGGATCTGGGTCATGTACTCACACTGTGTCTTGGGAATGGGGTCATGGAGCTGGCAGCATGCAGAAACCCACAGTTTGAGTAGGGGAGGAGAAGGTCTCCAAAAAAAAGGTTTCTACTATCAAAATAAGGAAGCAAAGATGCTGGGCATATGGAAACAATAATTGTACATCACAGATAATAATGATTATAGCATAATTTGTGACAAGCCCAATGTGTGTCATGTTTTTACATACAATTGCATTTCAGGTAGTCCTCATAATGAATAGACATGAGAAAGTACTTCCCCCATGCATTGATGAAGAAACAAAAGATCAAAGGATTAGGCTGTATGGATGGTGCCATGGCTGGGCAGAAGGGCCAAACATCCACAGCTTGAAAAATATTTCTGAATGTCTTGGTTTGTTACTGTCTAAGTCATTCCTCCAGATGAAGAGAAAATGCAATAAACACACAAATAAATAAATACTATTGATTAGGCATCCAATAAACATTAGGCAGAAGAGATGGATAGCTATAGATAGAATTGAAATCATGACTATTGGAGGAATGTTTTGCCCTCAAAGTAGCTTATAGAGCAAAAACCCTCAAAAATGAAGCAAGCCTATTGAATAGTCATGCTAATAAAAATTCTGAAGTTGGAGAAATTACACAATTTGAAAATGGTAATCTAATAAATGGAACACTAATTTTAATTACTCCTTTAGCTTTACAAAATATGAATCTTTTAGTTATTATTTAGAGAAACTGACAAAATATATAAGAGAAGCCAAACATGCAGGAAAAAAGATGAAGAAATATTTGAAAAAAAATAGTGTATCATTCCAAGAGAAACATCTATTAAATGGTTTAATATATGAAAATGTGTCCATCATTTGACAACAAAAAGTACAAAAAAATCATAAGTTTATGTGTATAATGAAATTTGAACAAAGAAAGTTTGCAAATCTCTGTGGAATAAAGGTGAACAAAATATAATAAAATCAAGTTCATAAGTATAACATTTTAAGAAGTTATTTTCATGACCTAGTTCATAATAGAGATATTTATTATGCTAACATATCGTACAGAAATACATGGGCTAAAAATAGTTTGATTATATAAGTTCAGTTAAAGATGACAAAGAGTTTAGTACCATGAATAACAGAATGGATTTTTAAATTTTTTTTTATGTTTATTTTTGAGAGAAAGTCAGAGAGCAAGCAGGGCAGGGGCAGATAGAGAGAGAGGGAGACACAGAATCCGAAACAGGCTCCAGGCTCTGAACTGTCAGCACAGAGCCAGACACGGGGCTCGAACTCATACAGCGTGAGATCCTGACCTGAGCCGAAGTTGGACGCTTAACCAAATGAGCCACCCAGGCACCTCTAGAATGGATTTTTAAAAGAAATTCTCTGCTTATTGAACCAAGTCACCTAATGGCTATCTACTTAATGAAAAATTATTGAAAACATTTATGTGTCTCCCTGTCAAAATCGAGATGCAAACAAGGTCATTATTTAGTTAGTGACACTTGTATGAGAACAATGTACATGCCATCTGACCCTCCCCTGTTCATGCTCTTTCTCTGTCTCAAAAATAAATAAACGTTAAAAAAATTTTAAAAAAAGTGATTTAAAAATTGTAAGAATGACTTTATGAATAATTTGCAGCATGATTTATATCACTTGGTAAAGAGTCCTAGAATACACTCTGTAGTTAATCTACAGAATAGAAAGAACTTTTAAACTTTTTTTATTTTACATATTGACTTGCTTTATCCCATTAGTGGTAAAATATATTACTGTCCTCTCAGCATTTATGGACAAGGAGTTAGGAGAACATAGAGAGCACTCTCATATCAGAGACCAGCTGAGAGTATTTCCTGTAGGAGGAGTCAGTCATTCAGCTGATTGGAAGTTAATTTCACAGACAGAATAGAAAACAGAGAATATTTTGAAGGGAGCAAAATTGTGGGATTTTGAATACACAAACTGATGTCTGTAACTTGGCCCACTGAGTCAATAGTAGAGGGCCTTATAGACAAGTAGTGGGAAACAGGTCTAAGAAGGTAAATTATGATTAGATTGGGGTATTTTAGGTCCAAATGGAGCAATACAATTCTACTGGCTCTTGTAAATCACTGATAATATTTTATCAGAATATAGTGACATGGGGCCTTAGTTTTCTTATCTGTAAAATGGGATAAACAATCCCTCAAGAATTAGAATTGAATTATGTATATGCAAGAACCGGACACAGACAGAGCCTATTGGAGATAACTGAAAAATGTATTCTATTCTGTAAAAGCACTCTGTTTAGGTAAAATGTGCACAGTTTTCTTTGAAGCTCATACAGATTGAGAGTTAAGAATTAACAGAAAAGTAATATAATCTCCCTAAAGAAGGTATTTCCTATCTGTTCTTTAATCTGTTTGTTAAATTATCTTTAGTACCTTAATCAAACAACAATAAAGGAATCACCCCACATTTATTATACTGCACTCTATTAATAAGAATGCAAATTGCTAAATTCACCTTATTTTTGCATGACATGATACAGCTTTGCTTCTGTACGGTCATAAAATTTTGCTGAGATTCAGAGCACTTACTTTCTTGTATATTTTTTGGCTCATATGAAATCCAAGGTAATGAGCTTTAACACTACAAAGGCTCTGGAATGCTTTCAAAAACATTTGCTTCCCACAAGAGAAATTAGCTGAACCAAGCAATAAAATGTGACATTAAGCATTCAATACTCCCATTTTTATGTAGTCCCAGGTCAACAAAAATGACCCCATTGGGGGCATTTCTCTAATGCCCTTGTTCAGCGTTCTACTAAAAACCTGTCTCCAGAAAGCTAATCAATAGTTATTTATGCATTGTAGACCCCTAAAGAAAGCCTACCTCATAAATTGAACTCAAGGCATTCTGGAAGCTTCTGAACCTAATGCGGTTTATAAGGATCCTCTGTCAAGTGGACCACCCTGTGTGCACACATGTCTACATCTGTATATGTACATTTGCAATTTATCACTTATACCTATTTAGGATTGTATCTTAAGGTCTTGAGAATATTCTAAAGTTGCACAATGATCAGTGAAATACTACTCTTCTTGCCATTTTTAAAATTCATGTTTAGACTTTCTAGTTGTTGAATATCTAGTTTTTAGAATAAGGGATGTGTTCATCTCACCTGGAGTATCATGCTCTTTCCGTTCAAGGGGAAGCATTTCTCCAGGAAAATAGTAATTGGTCTAAAGAAAGGAGGCACGGAGTGTGAAGGAAGATCTTACATGGAACAGTTGTGAAGGCTGGGTGTTCTTGGCCCGAGAAGACAGGGATGTGGAATGAAGAGAGGAGTCAGTATCTGCATGTCCCTAGAAGACTGTTAAACAGAAGGGACCCAAGATGGGGTGGGGTGGTGGTTAGATGAGGGGCAACAGAGTGACAGGGAGGCAGAGTTTAGGTCAGTAGGAGGAAGAATTTTCTAATACAATGGTCCAAACCAGAATGAACTATATAAGCAGAGACTAATTCATTAGATTGGAAAACTCAACTGGTGATGTTTCAGACCCTTTCCAGCCCTGGAATGAAGGCCTTAACAGTCCTCACAATACAGAATTCTCTCCTATCTTTTTCCTGTCATAGTTCAAGATATCCTAGTTGAGCTAGAGTTTTCCACACACAAGTCTGTGTGTGGAAGCATATTCCCTGAGGATCCCAAGGTTTCTTTCATTCCAAGGCCAGTTTTTAAATTTTTTGTCTAATAAAAAGTAGCAAAACAAGGACAATTATTTGAAAATTCAAATTAATGTTAAGAAATTTTACTATGTTTTTTGATTAAAAAAAATTCTACCAGGAAAAGTGAGACATTTGTTCAAACGGGTTGGTAAATTCCTGCCTATTTTATCATCTGTCAAAATTATGGGTGCTTCTTCCTTTTAGGCTACTCTATACCTTGATTAATTAATAGTCAGGAGAGGAAGCTTCCAGACACCACAGAAAAGATTGGCCTATCAGCTTTGTGTGTCCTTTCTTTCTTTTGAAATGTAATATCCTAACAATTTACAGATGCTCCCTGCACTACTTTCAGCTTCAGCTTGGACTGATCCAAGTAGGCCTCTGTCATCAGGATGGCATTTGTTACTTCGTGCCTGGGGCCAAAACAGAGGGATGCTTATGACCTATAGTCAAATTCTGGTGGAGAATGTAGAGGGTACCGTCCTGTCAAGGGCACTCTGTTCTATCACAACCTGAGAGCTGCAATTTAATCAAAACTTCTCCCTGAGCAATTCAGTGAGGACCACCACTCACTGTGCAACTCTATTATATTTCCCTGATCTATTAAGGGAGGTTCAACAAGAAATCTGAACATGTTAATCACTCTAAGTACAGTCCATATCTCACTTATGAATAGCAATCATAACTCATCTATACTGATGGAAAGGAAAAACAATTACTAGGGCAATTCTACAGAGATTAGTACTGCCAGGAGAGCTGGGGCAGCTGTCAGGGTGGAGGGGACTCAGGAGCAGGGGAGCAAGATTAGCAGCTGTGTGCCCTGCTATCTCTGCCATGGCTGCTGTGGGTTTCTCTTCAGCCTTCTCCTATGTCAGGGCATCTCTGAAAGTCCATTCTGGTCCCAAGATTCTACTTTCTCCAACAGCTTTAGGTTCTACACGAGGCCAGAACAAGAAATATTTGGATGAATAACTACTAGGACCAAGATGCAATGAGTCCAGTGGGTCTCAAATTTGTTTAGCTATAGCTATAGATATTTCATTTTATACAGGATTGTGCTAGATTAAAATGTGGTAGCTGTCCCCAAGGGTATAAGAAAAAAATATATATATATACTGGAAATAAACCACGTAAGTGGAAGCCATTTGGGGCCAGCATAATGAAGGTCAATGTCAGTTTTCTGAGGCCACACAATTTAAGAATGAATGATTAAGTCAAATGCTGAAATTCAGGAGTAAGCCGAACATAAAATGACTCTTAGTCTCTGATTTTGCTTGCGAGAGCAACTTTGGAGAAAGTTTAAAAACATATCAATCTCCATCCCCTCTCTGGTTCCATTAGAATAAGTTTTCAGGAGTTTCTAAGGCCCCACCAGATTTTGTATTGTCCCTCACATTCCCAGTCCACGTGCAAACATAACTTCCACATCTTATCCTTCTGCTGACGTTAATAATGCTCCCTTAACCCCATCAGGGCAGTTTTGTCTCAGCAACACATGAAGCCAGTGTTGGGAGGTAATGATCTGTTTCCTCATCCTATTATTTCCCTCTACTTGATGACTCTGCCAGCTGACAAAGTGGGGTCAAAAAGTTTGCTGCATACACGATGAGATGGTAGCTTTGGAGGATGGGGGTTGAGGCTTCCCCCAAGCTTCAGGGATCACTTGCTATCATTATTGGCAGAGCAAAGAAAGGGAGGGTAAAAAGTGTGAGGATCTTGTATAACACATTGCTCCCTATCTTCTTGAGAACTTGAGGTGGCTCTGGTCATGACTTATATTTGTTAGGGCTCACAGATGATAGACTGTGTCACCAAAGTTGTCTTATGTTTTTGTATTCACCAATACTTTGGTTCTTATTTTGATACACACACTCACACCTACACACACTCGCACCTACGCAAACACACACACTCACACCTACACACACACACACACACACACACACACACACACACACCAGGTTACAAAAAAAACTTGCTGATTTTAGCTACTGAATACTTCACCAACTTCAAATTACCCTCATCATATTTACTTCCAAATAGTTTTCTGGCAGGCAAAAATTCTGGGAGTAATACTGATTTCCAGTATAATGAATGTAGTTATTACAAGTTTTTCTATTCAAAGAAAAGTAAGCTGCCATATGAAACTAATAATATTCATAATATATACTTAAATTTTTCAGAATATAGTTATTTTTCTATTATAGTAACAAAATTTAATTTACCTAGACTTATTTTATCTCTTTTTTTTCCTCTTATGATACTTTTCTTATTATAACATCTCAGGTATTTATAATAATGCCTTAGTTATCTGAAAACACCAGGCTGACAACTCTTAAGTGTATGGAATATGGCCACGTTCCTACTTTGGGAAATGTAGGAATCTGGTAAATTTCTTTTAAGAATAAGTAATTATATGCATGCCCTTCTATAACATTTATTATTCCACATCAGAGATAATTGTTCTATTATACTGTGAGCAACTCGATGGTGTAAAATATATCTTAGCTTCTTTCTCATCCATTGGCCTTTGGTTCTCCTGTAACTTTGCAATGAGTAATCAGTTTCTGAGGGATAACATACCTTTCAAAAATATACTTTGAGATAACCTTACTTAGAGGTATTGGCAAATACTGTTCAGAAGGTCCAAAATATTCTACAAAGTTCAACAAAGGGGTAACCTAAGTCTTCTCCTCTCTGAAGCTTAGTTTCTCTATGGCAGAATGAAAGAGTTGGAAGATGAACCTGAGATTCTGTGACACTCTATAGTCCATTCCTTTGTACAATGTAAAATAGTGTTCATTTTTGCCACTGCATGGAATGCCACATTGAAATGTAATGGCTCATGTGTCAGAGGTCCCTGATAAGGGGGTAGGTCCTTGGCATCACAAAATGACCATTAGGGTTGAGGGGTGCTGCTGTCTGTTCAGTATTCACCAGCAGGGTCACGTGCAGAAGCCCCCATCCATGCTCCCCTTGTCCAGCTCTGCACCCAGAGGACAAACCGGCCAGTTGCTTCTGAGGGAGGGCAGCACCTGCAGAGGGTCTCTGCCAGGGAAATGAGGAGAGATCACCTCAACAAAGAGTTTCTGAGGCTCAGGCAAAGGAAGCCATGTTCCAGAAACCTTCCATCTATTATCGCTCCCTGTCCCACTCAGTCATGCCTTCCTGCAGATCATGCTTCAGAATCGATAGATAAATTTCTTTTCAGAGAGGGGCACCTGGGTGGCTCAGTCGGTTGAGTGTCTGACTTCGGCTCAGGTCATGATCTCGTGGTTCGGTTCATGAGTTCGAGTCCCACGTCAGGCTCTGTGCTGACAGCTCACAGCCTGGAACCTGCTTCAGATTCTGTGTCTCCTTCTCTCTCTGCCCCTCCCCCACCCATCCTCTGTCTGTCTCTCTCTCTCTCAAAAATAAATAAACATTAAAGAAATTTCTTTTCAAAGAGCTCTTTCTTCTTGGCTCTTTTCCTTCTGGTTTACACTAACTTAATTTCTCACAAAGTAGATTTTTGCATTCACTTTTTTTCCTACGAATCCCCAGAGATTTTGACTTAGCTACTTATTCAGGGAAGTCATTGGGTTCTGACCAGCCCCTTCTGACTCTATTCAGAGCACAGGAAAACAAATATTCTAAAGAGTTGCCAGTCTCAATCTAAAGGAAGGATATACACAGCGTGCACAGAATGGTGGGCTACATTTTCCTCATCCCTGGCTCTGGTATTCAAAATGTAGGAAGGAGGTTCCTCATCTACTAGAACATGTGATGGGTTTCTAAGTATTACCTGTGCAGCTCCCCCATCCCCTGCAGCAGCCACCACTTGGAACACAGACTTGCTGGTCTGCATCCCACATGTGCCCTCTATCAAGGTGGTAGGGCTCATAACACTCAGCAATGTCTTATGAGGCTTTTTCTAAAGACCTTCTACATCCCAGAAATTAGCAGAGGCAAATCTGCTTCTCATTATCCTGATAGTCAATGATTTATACCTTCTAACTTGGGGGAGGGGAGAGTGCCTAAGAAGGTGAGCCATTTGGCAAGTTATTAACCCTTCTAGGAGAATGTGCTCCCAGCACTTCTCTGGAATCAGTTAACTCGTCATTCCTGGTCCTTCCACCCCAATGAACTGTCCCTTTTCAGGGGTAACAAACTTGTTTAATTTTCTTGAACAGCCACCGTAGAGGGGGCAGGGATCTGCAGAAGCTTTGCAAACCTCTAGAAGCCGTAGCCGTAGGGCTCCAAATGGAACCCTTGCTGACAATGCTGCTTCAGCACAGGGACCTGGTGGAACTATTTGAGGGAAGAAAGGCATGCTTATTTGAGGGTCCCAGGCTTTGGGTAAGTGTGACCCCAGAAAGGAGAGGATAATTCCTCTAAAAGAACCACAGTTTCCTGGGCCGTGGTCCACTCTGACACATGTGGCAGTAGCAGGAGCAAAATGTCAGCCTAGCCATCTCCCTGTAGACACGGTGGTTCTGCCCTTGACTCTTGGTTCCATAGAACATCTCTTTATTGGGATCAATAATGAAAGAACTGGTGAAGCCTCTGAAAAACATTACAACACCTGGTGCTGGTGGCATTAATACTCCTTCCAATGGCAGTTGCATCATTGTCCAGTCAAAAAATGCATGCCCCTAAATTCTGATCTCAGAAAAATGAAATGAAACACACAGGGTTTGTCCTTCAGACACTGGTAATCCCTTGTGAATTCCTTGACAAATAAATGACAGAGGCCTGAAAAACTGGACCTCATGCTCATCTGGATACATGGGAGCCCCAGGATTACTCTCTGGGATATCAGTTCACAGGCCCATTATCACATCCCAAAAAGTAAATTTGTCATATTCATCATATAACAAATTACCACCAATTAGTGCCTCAAAATAACACAAAATTATCTTATAGTGCTATGGGTCAGAAGTCTAACTCACAGGGCTAAAATCATGATGTTGGCAATGCTGTGTTCCCTTCTGGAGGCTCTAGTGGGAAATCCATTTTGTTGCCCTTTCCAGCTTCTAGAGGTCACCTGCATTCCTCAGCTCATGGCCTCTTTCCTCCATCTTCAAAGCTAGCAATGGAAAGTTGAGTCCTTCTCATACTGCATCACTGTGACCTCCTCTTCTGCCCCCTCTTCCACTTTTAAGACCCTTATGGTTACACTGGACCCTCTCAGATAATACAGGATAATCTTGCTATTTTTAAGGTCAGATAATTAGCAATATTAATTCCATCTGCAACTTTAATTATATTTTGTTATATAACCTAACATATTAACAGGTTGTGGGGATGAGGACACAGACATCTTTAGGGACACGGGTTGAAAGTGCCTGTACCAGTTAAGAATTTAAGCACAAAGAATCAGCCACTGGGTTAGATGTTGGGTTTCCAAGAGGAATAAATCTCAAGGGTTTCTAAGTCCAGGAGATAGGCAAAAAATAATAAAATAATATGGGGTACCTATAATCATCATAGGATAATATCAGAATGCCTATCTGTTGGTGGCCAGTGGCATGGTTGAAGATTTTTTGGAGGTAGAGATGCCTGAGTTTAGTTCCTAATGGATTCACAGCCATCCAGTATGTGAAGAAGAAGGCATTCTAGTCACTCACATCCCTAATGTACCAAAACATGGCAACTTTCCTTCCTCTATAGCTCGGCTGATGAAATCTCCTGAAAATCACAAGGCTGAGAGCAGCCAAATGGGGAATTCATTGAAGATTTTTACTTGACAAATATATACTGAGGACCCATGACATGTCAGAACATGTGTGGCTATCAAAGCTGCAATGAAGGGCAAGACGTATGTCTTTTTGGTGTTACAGGACTACACAGGAAGAATGGCATTGTTCATGTGAAAAACTACATAGGAGATAGGCTTATAAATCTGTCCAGAGATGTGATGCTTTTCAGATCCCAAGTCTTAACAGGAAGAGAACAACTTTTGAGTTTCCCCAAATCGCTGATGAACAACAGAAGCTACTTCCCTTGAAGATTATCATCACAAACCAAAGCAATGGAAAGTCTGGGGCTCAGTGAATAGGGTGTAGTTCTGGCCAAAGGGCCCCCATGCCAGTGATAGAGCTGCTTCAGTCCACAGAAGCCACTGTCATACCCTGCTCATGTCCCCAATTTTTATTTTCCATCTCCCCCCCATGACACTGCCCTTGAAGTAACCAGCTACTGGTCATGCCCCTAACCCCAGAAGTATCCCCTGTCACAGAATCATGGAATTTTATAGGCTTTTATGGGTTATTACAGAAGCCTGACTATTATTTCCATGTTATTTCTATGGGAAAATGTATGACTATTGACTTCTAAATGAATTATAATAAAATGCCAGAGTATAACTATTCAGAAGTTAGGAAAGGCCTAACCTTTATAGGGACTTAAAATTTTACCCGAAAAATGTAGATAATTAAGCTCCCTTAATCAGTTTTAACATCATTCATGTGGCTGCACCACTTTTATTAAGTTATGATCAATAATCAAATATTGTTTGAAGCAAGAAGAATGGCAAATGGAAACAGCATACGTTTTGAAGGCAATAGATCTCTGCTCAAATCCAGCTCTGCCACTTACCATCTGGGAGATCTTGGATGACTTACTTAACCTCACTAAATACTAATATCACCACTATAAAATCAGCTTAAATCTGTCAAACTCTAGCTCTGTGAAGAATGCTTGTGTTATTTTGATATAGATTGCATTGAATGCGTAGATGGCTTTGGGAAGTATCGACATTTTAACAATAGTTGTTCTTCCAACCCATGAGCATGGACTATTTCCATTTCTTTGTGTCTTCTTCAATTTCTTTCATAAACTTTCCATAGTTTTCAGCATACAGATTTCTTTACCTCTTTGGTTAGGTTTATTCCTAGGTATCTTGTGGTTTTTGGTGAAATTTTAAATGGGATTGATTCCTTGATTTCTCTTTCTGTTGCCTCATTATTGGCATATAGAAATGCAACCGATTCCTGTACTTTGATTTTATATCCTGCAATTTTGCTGAATTCAGGTATCAGTTCACAGAACTAGAAGAAACGTTTCTAAAATTTGTATGGAATCAGAAAAGACCCTGAATAACCACAGTAATGTTGAAAAAGAAAACCATAACTGGAGGCATCACAATTCCAGACTTTAAGATGTATTACAAAACTGTAATCATCAGACACTATGGTCCTGGCATAAAAACAGACACAGAGATCAGTGGACCAGAATAGAGAAGCCAGAGATGGACCCACAAATGTATGGCCAATTAATCTTCGACAAAGCGGGAAAAAATATCCAATGGAAAAAAGACAGACTCTTCAGGAAATGGTGCTGGGAAAACTGGACAGTGACATGCAGAGGAATAAAATTGGATCACTTTTTTACACCACACACAAAAATAAATTCAAAATGGATGAAATACCTAAATGTAAGACAGGAAAACATCACAATCTTACAGGAGATAAAAGGCAGCAAACTGATCTCAGCTGCAGCAACTTCTTACCAAGCATGTCTCCAGAGGCAATGGAAACAAAAGCAAAAATGAACTGTTGAGACCTCATCAAGATAAAAAGCTTCTGCACAGTGAAGAAAACAATCAACAAAACTAAAAGGCAACCAATTGAATGGGAGAACATATTTACAAATGACATATTGGACAAAGGGTTAGTATCAAAAATCTATAAAGAACTTACCAAACTCAGCACCCAAAAAATAAATAATCCAGTGCAAAAATGGGCAGAAGACATGAATAGACACTTTTCCCAGGAAGACACCAGGTAACTAACAGACACATGAAAAAATGCTCAACATCACTCACTCATCTTCAGAGAAATACAAATCAAAACCATAATGAGATACCACCTCACACCTCTTAGAATGGCTAAAGTTAAAAACTCAGAAAACAACAGATGTTGGCAAGGATGCAGAGAAAGGGAGGCACTTTTGCCCTGCTCGTGGAAATGCAAACTGGTGCAGCCACTCTGGAAAAAAGTATGGAGCTTCCTCAAGAAATTAAAAATGGAACTACCCTACAGCCCAATTGCACTACTAGGTATTTATCCAAGGGATACAGGTATACTGTTTCAAAGGGGCACATGCACCCCAATGTTTATAGCAATGCTATCAACGATAGCCAAATTATGGAAAGAGCCCAAATTTCCACTGACTATGAATGGATAAAGAAGCAACTCACACACACAGACAATGGAATTTTACTAAGCCATCAAAAAGAATGAAAACTTGCCATTTGCAACAACATGGATGGGACTAGAGTGTATTATGCTAAGCAAAAGAAGTCAGTCAGAGAAAGACAAATATCATATGATTTCTTTCACATGTGGAATTTAAGAAACAAAACAAATGAACATAGGGGAAGGGAAGGAAAAACAAGATAAAAACAGAGAGGGAGGCAAACCATAAGAGACTCTTAAATACAGATACAAACTGAGAGTTGATGGAGGGTAGGTGGATAGAGGGATGGGCTAAATTGGGTGATGGGCATTAAGGAGGGCACTTGTTGGGGTGAGCACTGGGTGTTCTACGTAAGTGATGAGTCACTGGGTTCTACTCCTGAAACCACGACTACACTGTATGTTAACTAACTTGAATTTAAATAAATAAACTGAAGAGAAAAAAATCTGTCAAACTCACAGGATCAATAGGAAGATGAATGACTGAATATATATAAACCACAGGGCGCTATGGCTGGAATAGAAGAGGCACTAAACAAGCCTTTACATCAGCAACTTCTGCATTTATGTGGCCACACCGTTGTCGGTTTAATGTGTTGATATGTCCCCTACTAGTGGGCATTGGCCTGTTCCCAAAATCCAGTTCTAAACACCTTTGAACAAATAGAATTGAAATATACCTGTGTGTGTGCATGTGTGTGTGTGTGTGTGTGTGTGTGTGTGTGTGTATTGCACTATTGAATGCACAGAAACAGAAACTGGTTCTGAATGTTTCTACTGAGGTGGTATGAGGCAAGCAGATGGTAAAAGAAAGAACTTCAGTAAACTCTTATCTCTGGACACTGCTATCCCTTGAGGGCATTGGACCCTGATCCTGAGGAAATAAAACCGTCTCACAGCAAAGATACACAGTCATACCAATTCCTGCGGAACACTTTAGAAAGATTCATTCCTATGTATTATAATCATGAAAATACCACATTCATACTAATAGGCTAGTCTGTGCTGAATAGTTCACATTTCTTCACCACAGAACTTTAAGACACTGAACAGAAAGAGAACAACGTCTAGGGCAGATATATGTGCTTTGGGGTTAACATTCCACCTTTCCTGCTGGTGGCTTGAATGATCTCGAGAAAAACCTTCCCGTAGCCCTTTCTAGATCTTGAATTGTGAGATTCTAGAACCTCCAGGTCCCTGCTGTTTTTATTGCTCTCGGCCCTTCAGAGCCTTTCCGAGTAAAATTTCTAAACTGGCACAGAAGGACTTTGGCATCAAATGACTCTTATGAAACAGCACACTGATGAGTTAAATGAAACGATTCAGAAAAATACCGATTAAATTTCCCTTTAAATACTCAGGGGTTTAGAAATTAACCAAAACTGCTTGGCACTAGGCAGTCTGGATTTTAACAAGCTCAAAATGTTTGAAAAGTGTTCAAGATGTTTTGACAAACAGAAAATGCCACTATGTTCTCTCCTCTCTCCTGACATCACTCTGCCAAAAAGAAGGCAAAATCAGTGTATTCAGGGTCTGCTGATCAGCTAGTGTCCCAGGAAGGGCTTTCTCTCATCAAATGGAACAATCCATAGTTCTTGTTTTAATACTCACTAGCTTCTTTGTTTTGTTGTAAAGTGATAGAACCAGTTTGCTTCATTTTAAAAATGAAACAAAATAAAACAGAGTAACTATGAATAGTATAAAGTGATGACCTTAACAAGTGAGGTCATATTTTTAAAGAAAAAAAAATTCCAAATTATGTGAACAGAATCTGTAATGTTGCCCTGGCTTGAGCAGTGATTGCAACGAACATGAAATTCAGCCATTATCAGACTTACAACATCACCACAAGTGGCCTGGGACACTGACCCTCACTTGCCTGCTCAAGGAGGGTTGTGATGTTTGGCAGGAAATAGAAAGACTCCTGAGAGGCCATGTGGTTGGGTAAAAAGAGTACTAAAGGAGAAGTCAGAGGTCTGGGCTTCAGCCCCAAACCACCACTGCCTGCATGGATCACCACAAACAAGCCAGGATTCACACAGAAAGCAGCCTCCCACATTGACCTCCCCTAAAAAATTATGTGTGGGTTGAGTCTTTGAGGTAACCTCCAGTTCTGGAACATTCTAAGATATAGTCAGGCTCTATTATTTGTACCTCCATAAATGAGGAACATAGTTGTAAAACTTGTACTGATAGATAAATTTGAGTCACTCATTTTCCAGTTTAATGTAATTTTTCCAATAAATATTATCTCCTGCCCCAAGTGAGGATATGAGGATATGAGGAGATATATAAATATATCCTTTCTCCCTAATGGAACTGAACTATATTAATATTACTTAGCCGGCCATCCATGCATCCATCCACCCAATTTTTAGTATCTTGCAATTTACAAAGTATATTCATCCTCTGCTTCTCAGAACTCTGATGTGGATCAATTATCTATGTCCCCAAATAATGCTCAAGGAAAACTGATACTTCTCAAGGTGAATTCCTCAAGGTAAGAAAGCAATAAGCGACACAGCTGGAGCTGGGCTTAAGTCTGGTGGGCCCGCGTTAGTTTCCTTGTAACATGGACTGTACTCAACCCATCATTATTTTATTCTCTAAGGCTGTGAATTCACTCTAAGGGAGTGAATGAATGAATGAATGAATGAGGGAGGGAAGGAGAGGGGGAGGGAGGAAAGCAGGAAGGCAGGAAGGCAGGAGGGAAGGAAGGAGGGAAGGAAGGAAGGGAGGAAGGAAGGAAGGAAGGAAGGAAGGAAGGAAGGAAGGAAAGAAGGAAGGAAAGGACATAACTTTTGAGCTACAGATCAGCAGCACGCCAGTAGGTTCTTTCCTGTGGTTTTGATGACCCAGAGCCATTTGGATCACTACCAGTCTGAAACTGGTGAGACGCAGCCATTGTTTGGCAAGTCAGTACAATGATACACGAGAAACAGTTTCCATTGTCTACTCCCAATTCCCCAGTCATGTCAGCAACCAAGCTGGGCTGGTTTGGGTTTTCTCATGGCAATCAGAGTCAATTTCAAGATTTAAAAGCCAAGTTCATGCTAGAGAACATGGAGCCACACCTTTTCCCTTGTCATTTTATATGATCCGTAAACTCTTTCTGTAACCATGAAATAAGGAAGCTGTAAGGCACCCAAGTGATATTATCATAGAGCTAGGGTTGATGTTTTAAAGCACATAGGGATTGATATCAAAGCCACAGAGATGAACATGTTATCATAATAGTTACGAACACTCACATGTAGCCCAGACATCTATTATGCTTTACAGCCTGCAAAACCCTGGTAAATTTATTACATCACTTGGTCATCAAAACAGCTTGGTGATTTAGAAAAGGTGAGGATTCCACTCCTGCTTTGCACATGAGGAGAGTGAGAATTGCACAGTCTTGGTAAATGGCATCCACCCAGTTGCCTGGAGGGGAAGCTGGACAGGATCCTCTCACCTCCATCTCCCTCACTTATCACAGCTCGTTCATCACCAACTCCTGGCCTTCTCTCCACCCTAGTATACATCAGATCCATCCTCCTCTCTGCATACCCCCCAACACAGTTCCAGTCAAAATACCCTCCGCCCTTGTCCGCACCTCCACAGCAACGTTCTCCCTGGTGTCCGTGGTCTTCCCAGCTTTCTGACTTCAGATCCTTCAGCAGCAGGGCTCAGACTTCAGCGTGAATCCAGACTCAGACTTGACTTTGCCTGCCGTCCCCACAGCCTCTGTTTCCAGCTCACTCTCCTCACCATGTATCTTTCCTTTGTGCTCTGCACTGCAACCACACTGGGCTTCTTTTAGTTCTCAAACTCCCCATGCCCTCTCTTGCCTTAGGGTCTTCCCACTTGTCCTTACCTGCTGGATGTCTTCCCAGTCCCCTCCCTTCCTTGCTCCCATTTGCCATAATGGTTTATCTTCCTATCTTATTTCCCTATGATTTCCCTCCCACAAGATCAGAATCTACATAGCCCAAGCCTTACTCAGTGTCTGACAAGCACAGAAGAAGTATTCTGTAGCATACCTTTTCAAGAATAAGTGAATGAATTTTCACCAAAGGCCTCAAGCCCAGGGTTTTACACCATCAGTTCAAGTTTTGCCCCAAAAAACATCTATTTATATAGAATAACTGTGAATAGTACCTCTCTGTTTAAAATTGTCAGGTCACCTGATGGCGCATACATGCAGTCAAACTTTCCATCTTTCTTCCCAGACAGAGAAGCTGCCCTGAATCCTGAGTCCTTTTCTGTCTCACTGAAATTGGCCTGTATTCTGGAAAATAACTGGGTAGCCCCCTTCCCTCTTTTCCTTCAGCCAAGAACCAGTATAAGAGAGCCAGCTTTGTGGCCATTCCTCAAAGTTTCTCTCTGCAAAGGGATCCTTGAATCTTAAGAGTATTCAGTATTATCATGGGTCATGATGTTTCTTGACTCACTTTTGCTACAAAATGCAGGAGGGGAGTCTGGCACATCTAGAGAGATTATGGGTTGCAGCAGCACTGGGGCACTAAGCCATGAACATTCTGGAGAGCCAGATGGCTGAGCAGGGAGGACCCCAGCTCCTACACTACTGCACATGACAGGAGAGTAGATACTCTCCTGGAATAGTACCAGAGGCCCTGATTCAGAGTTGAGTCCATCTAAGTCACAAGCCAGAGCAGCCACACCTCTTGGTTTAATCCAAGGTTCCTCACCTGTAGCACTATTGCCATTTTGGACCAGATAATCCTTTCCTGTATGGGGGTGGGGGGAGCTGTCCTGTGCCCTGCCGGGGCTTTGATAGCATCCTTGGCCTCAACCCTGGAGACAGCAACAGTAACTCTGTCCCCCATGACCCTCCCCCTACCCCAGATGTGACAACAAAAGTGTCACCAAACACATTGCCAAAGTCTCTTGGGAGAAGGGGAGGGAAAGTCTCCCTGGTTGAGAACCACGGATTTAATGGCACTCAGCACCTTGTGCAAGTTACAAAACATGTTGCTGATCTAATTTTCCTCATCAAATAAAGAAAACAAAATTTAAAAAATTTAATACTTTTATGAGGACCAATGAAAATATTATGTGTGTAGTATCTAACCTAGTCCTGGTGCAAAGTAGGTGCCTAGGAAACATGGCTATGTGAACAAATTCTTACCCATGAAAGAAAGTGACTGAGACTGGGAGAGAGAGAAGCGCTGCTCAAGTCAGCTCCTCTGGCTGGGAGGAGCCAGGTGCCCCCCCAAGTCATATCAGCAGCAACAGAAAGTCCAGTGAGGAGAGGAGTATGAGAACATTTTGCTAAAGCCAAAAAATTTTGCAAATGCAATTTATTTGGCAACATAATGGGATCTCTTATGGGGTCTTCTTTCCACCTGGCCTCCAAAAGACTTGGATTTTATGTGTGTGTGGTGTACCTTGGGGTACTGTTGTGGATAGTGTTTTATTTTTATTTATTTATTTTATTAATGTTTATTTCTTTTGAGACAGAGAGAGACAGAGCACGAATGGGGGAGGGTCAGAGAGAGAGGGAGACAGAGAATCCGAAGCAGGCTCCAGGCTCTGAGCTGTCAGCACAGAGCCCGACACGGGGCTCGAACCCACGGACCGTGAGATCATGACCTGAGCCAAAGTCGGACGCTTAACTGACCGAGCCACCCAGGTGCCCCAATAGTGTTTTAGGAAAAGCTGTCCCAGGAGGAGGCCCATGGTGGCCACACCAGAGAAGGGCAGCAGCATATTCAATGGGATGCATATGCAACACAGAAAAGGTAGAAGAGAAGTCTTACTGGGAGGCAGAGGTGGGCATGAGACTCCATCCTGCTCCTCGCGGTGTGACTTTTGGCATACAACCTCCCTGACCTTTACTTGTTTCATTACAAGGAAAAGGTAAGAAGTAAATGGAATAGGGGCTCCTGGTGGCTCAGCTGGTTAAGCATCTGACTCTTGATTTTGACTCAGGTCATGATCTCACTGTTTGTGACATTGAGCCCTGCATTGGGGTCTGTGCCGACAGCATGGAGCCTGCTTGGGATTTTCTCTCTCCCTCTCTCTCTGCCCTCCCCCGCTGGTGCTCTCTCTGTCTCTCTCAAAATAAATGAATAAATAAATAAATAAATAAATAAACTACCTACCTACCTAACTCAAAAAAAGAAGTAAATGGAATAAGATGTACAAGTCACTTGGCATAGAGCTAGAACATAGCAATCACATAAAACATGTAAGCACTGATAATATTAATTATCACTGCACCGGCTTTTACTATTAATCGTTTTTTACTACTACCATCATTATTGCCCAGGGTAGTTTAAAGAGCATTATTGTTATTAACTTCAGATCTGTCACCTCTTGGTCAGCAGGGCTACCAGTCTGTCTCCTGGATCAAGAAGACGGTGAAGCAGACAGGTCGTTTTAGCCCACTTCCCTCTGAAAAACATTTTGGGTAAAAATGTGTATCGTCTCTGGTCCCAGGACATCAAAGTGGCTTTATCTCTCTTGGCAGGTTAGGCTACTAGGAATACTGAACATTTTTCTGTCACACCCATTGCCAAGGGTGCAATTTGGGAAAACAAATAGGGATTTACAGATAGCAACTTTCCTCTTCTTCTATTGATAGCCAGAGATAATTCATGGCTAGGTTTGGACAAATGCAAAAAATGTGCATTTAGTTTGAATTTGGATTCATTCCTTATGAATATTAGTCATCTCAGCCTAAAATTCAAGCACTTCTCTGTTTCAACAGATGGGAGAATGAACTGTGGAATCATACCATGGCACAAGGGGAAAACAAGAAGTTTGGACTTAAATTTAAGGATAAGTCTTGGCACAGTGGCAGCAAAGAGTGCAGCACCATATATTTCCCTACAAAATAAGGAATGTGCTCTTAGGTGTGGCTTGCATTCTTGCAAAAACAATGGGATGGGAATATTTATAAACCATGTTTGCTTGACAACTTAACTCACTGTAGGAATATTTTTTGCATGTAACTCTTCATACAGAGTTTCATTTTACTGAATGCCTAGATCAGAAACTGACTCGTCATAGGTCAGGTTCATTGTCAATGATGAAAATAGGATGCTGAAGCTCCTGCGCTCTTTCATGTCCCCTTCTGCCTGTTGACATTCCACTACTTCCTGAGGCACTGCTGGTGGATCCTACAACATGACAGAAAATAGACCAGCCTGGGACCAGCTGGTGACACTGGGGGGAGGGTGGAGGGAGGAGGAGACAGGATCAGGAGAGAACTAGGAAGAAAAAGAGCAGGGTGAAGAAAATGAAAAAAAAAAAGAAGAAAAGAATTGGAGCAGGAGAACTTCATACTTTTCCCACTACATCACACCAATTAATGAAATTCAGTAGGAAATGCACTTGTTAATTCCAGTCATGAATTTTTGCTGAGCACCTACTGTGTACCAGACACTGTGATAGGCAATGGGGAAAAACTAAACTTTTATGATAATGAAACCAGAATTCATCTAACATCAAATCAAAGAGAACCCTAGTTCCCACTATTTTCTGAAGATTTCCATTAACTGGGGTGTCAACATGCCAATAACATAATAATTCTTGCCCTCTAAGAATAAACAAAAGGTCATGCAAGATCTTGAAGCTCCTTCTATATCAGAGAAAGAATGACATTCACTATGGTTCACTTTAATATATTTTCATTACCATTGAAATTCACTGAACAAACAAAATTATGCACTATATTGAATATACCCTTTAATGTAGTGTTATTGATTATCTAGGAATTTCCATTGGCTTCTCAGTGACCAATCAACTTCTCAGAAGTAGTTTTGGTTAAGTAGAGGTCACACAGAAAAATTTTCCAGAAATATAAAATTTAGAACTTCAGCTTTGTAAGAGATTCTAGAAATTATTTTGGCTGAACATTGCTCCATTTGCAGATAAGAAAATGAAGGAAAAGAAGAACTGAAGAACCATTTCATTGCAAATCTTTCTGATAGTAGATTAGACACAACTAAATTTTGTTGAGTACCTCTTTTGTAACTGATTCAGTTGCAGACACTTTCATCCATATAATCTCCTTCAGTCCTTCCTAGAACACTATGAGGCAGATGTAATGTTTAATATTTAATATATGAGGAAAGAGAAGATCTGAGAAGGTCAATACCTCATCCTGGGTCACACAGTTAATCTCCTTATTTCAAGATAGAAATCTCACTATGTATATTGTAGCTTGTAAAGAAGAGATTATATTACCCAAATTCTCAAAGTCTCTTGTGTACTTAATAAAAAGGCATTTGCCTTTTTATGCTATAGAATTCAAGAAGATTTTTCCATGTATGAGGCTTTTTGAGTGAGAAATTAAAATATAAAACTATTTATTTATCAGGTTCCCAGAATCTATAGCATATCATCAGTTACAATGATTATCTATTTCCTAATTCTTCTTAGAAGGATTTTTAAAATATTAAAGGGACATTTTAGATAGTAACTGCAAAAAAAATTGTCAGAGAAAACAAGAGTGAAAATAGGGTCAATTTTATAGCCTATTAAAGAGGAAACTCAAGGTTTTTATAGCTCAATCTTAGCTCTAACTGGGTGAGTAATTAGGGCTGATCACAGGACCTTACTGTGTAGATGTTTGGGTGGAGTGAAACAGTTGTATCTGGATGACTTGTCCCTCACTGCCAACCAGCTGCCTCAACATTACTGGAGGTAATTTTAAATGCAGGTTGTTGCTCCCAGCCTCAGAGATTCTTTAACTCAGTAAGTTTGGGGTAGCTCAGAAATTTTTATTATATTTACAGCTCCCTCTGGTGATTCTGTTGTTCTTCCATGTAGAACTATCAACTGTGTTAAGAATATTTTATTTGTATCAGGTACTCTATTTAACTCTGAGTTTTGTTCTCTCATAGTTGTGGAAGCTTGGGCAAATCATATTTCTGAGCTTCATATTCCATGCTACAGTGTGAGAGGGAATTAAGCTTTGATGGTGTCTTGGTCACCACACAGGGCCATGATTTCCATGAGATCATGTGTGTGATGGGTGTTAAACTCAAAAGCTGTTTACAATGTCCATAAATTTTGGTGCCACTTTGACGACTCTATAGGTTAAGAGAAAGGTTTTGAGTGTCTGCTCCATGCCAGGCACTGTCCTTGATATTTCTCCTTCTCAACCATCAATTGTCATGATTGTCTGGACCAGCTGAGTAAAGAATTTTCTTCCTGTTGAATCTCCCGGCCTTCCAGGTGTCTCTCCCCAATGCATTAGCTCTATTGACCTTCCCATGAATGCTGACTTTTGGATCCAGTTCTTGTGCTCTGCTTCCCTTCTTGGATATGGTATTTTGCATGGTTACACATACATTCCTCCCTTCACTATACATCCCTCTCTCTTTCAAAAGATTCCCAAAATTCCATTCTAGACATAGGTCCTAGGATTCTTTTTCCTAGAATGGGCCATCAGACAATAATCATTATGCAAATTAAACATTATTATTTGCTTTTTTTTACAGATCAGAAAAATAAGCCTCCATGATAAGTAACGTGCCCAAGCTCCACCACTAGTAAGCAGCAGAACTGGGATTTGCAGCCAGAAAGTATGTAGCCCTGGATCCATAGATCATTCTACTAAATCGTTCTATCTCCCAGAGTTCCCAGGAAAATGGAAGCTTAGAAAGAGAAAGGAGACTTTCATCATTTTGGCATTGCCAAATATTTTGCTCTATTTCAGAAGTAGATTGGTTATACTATGCCTTTGAGTTCCTGTCCTCATTTTCAAGAGTGCTTTTAATTTCTTAGAGTAATGCCCTCACTCCCTTAGTCTACGTGGTCTCTCTTTCTAAAGGGAAGACCCATTGTTTTTCTGCTTACTATCCATATCATAGACCACAGAGTTCTCTCAGAATGAATTCTCTGTGCTTATACTCAGTGTTCTACCTAGTTCTTTTATCAAGTCAACTTCTGGTTACTCTCCTAAAAGTAGAGGAATTTAAAGAAAGAGCCTAAAGGGAACAGGAATCACTCTCTTTCCCTTTATATCAATCTCTACATTTACTGTGTGATTCTTTCATTATGTCTGTCACTCACATTTGCCCACTAGTTTATCCACAAAGCCCAGCACAGAGCTTGGAATAAAATTCTTGTTCAATAAATAAATGAATGAATGGATTCTTTTAAGTTTCTATACCAATAATGAAATTTTAAGGGAAGTTGAATTTGAAGAGTACACTGGAGACCCATTTGTCATATGATACAAGCTCAGGTAGAAAAAATCCCATGATTTTTAAGTATAGTCCATCGGTCATCCAGCAAATAAAACATAGTTTGGGGCACCCACCGTGTACTAAGTTCTCTGCTTCATGTTAAGGGGAGGCAAAGTGGAGCAAATAAGGTACTTATAGGACATATGCATCATTATTTATGAGACTGGATTGTATTTAACAGTCACTAACCTCAGAATCAGTGTGTACTGTACTCAGGGGACAGACAAGGTGTGGAGGGGGTACATTTGCAAGAGGGCGTAGAGATCAATGTTAACTAAAATGTCCAGAGGGGGTGCCTGGGTGGCTCAGTCGGTTAAGCGTCCGACTTCGGCTCAGGTCATCATCTCGTGGTCCGTGAGTTCGAGCCCCGCGTCGGGCTCTGTGCTGACAGCTCAGAGCCTGGAGCCTGTTTCAGATTCTGTGTCTCCCTCTCTCTGACCCTGCACCGTTCATGCTCTGTCTCAAAAATAAATAAACGTTAAAAAAAATGGCCAGAGAAGACTTTGCTCCCAGAAAGAATGAGCAAGTATTGGGTGGTAGGAATTCACCCAGGACACACTAGGGTGTGATCTGTCTTACCTACATGATCAGTTCTGGTGGAAAATAAATAAAATAAAATAAAAATAAAAATAAAATAAAATAAACTTCTAAGATACTGTTTGGGACACAGACTGAGGCTGGCTTGTTTGTTTATTTATTTGTTTACTTATGCAAGGATAAAGACCTTTGGAACTCAAACTCAATCAATCTCTTTCCTAAGAAGAAGGTTTAGAACAAAGCTGATTTAGCCATATGTAGTTTCCCCTACATTTAAAAGGCCTCCATGTTTCTTTCGACTCCTTAAATTTTCAAAGGAAGGGGGAGAAGCATGTTTAGTTGCTTAATATTTCTGTATATCTTAAAGGACCCTTCATATTTATCATCAGAGACACACCAAAGCACATTACAAGTAATGTAAGCCAGCTGGTGTTTTACAGGCCAAAGTCAGTTGATGGTTTAATAGTAAAAACCATCTTTTTGTTAACATTTTTCTGGAGCACATCACCAAAGAATGCATGGCCCCTTTGTACATTTTTCAGAAATGAATGGTATTATTAGCTATTTTCTTAAGTTTCTGAATACTTCTAGGACATGAAGGATTGGTCTGGTTTCTTTTGAGAACTCTTTCAGAGCTGTGTAAGCCTACCTTCTGAACACCAGTGACATTCTTTTTCATGTGGACTTGTTGGATTCTCCAAATTTACCCACATAGATCATGTTTAATATACTTGCATAAGGTTAGCAAACCTTCTCATCTGGGACCTAAGCTAACCTGTGTCTTCTGTGCTGGTCCATACACTGGCAATTGAAAAAAAGTAACTCAGAAGAGCTATTAGAGATTAGGCAGTTTCACTGCTCCCTTCCATTCTCAAAACACTGATTGAGTCACGATTCACAGGTCTCACTCAACATGGAATTCAAGAATTACCTCTAAAACTCAAAGGAAAGGACAGAAGGGTAAATTCTGTATGCTTTCAGCCACTTATTAATTCCCTAAATATGCCATACTCCTTCCTAATCCATATCTTTACACACATCGTCTCAAACATAATTCAAGACCCATCTCAAAGTCTCCCTCCTCCAGGGAGCCTATTTTATCATACTTCACCTCTTCCCTTCACCCTACTCCAGGCTAGTTTATGGGGAACTGCACATAGTCTTATTATTATACCATATTGTCAGCCTATGAGCTACCTATGGGCAAAGACTATGCCTGATAGACTGCTCCGTAATCAAGCCTTGTAGTCATCATGGTAATGGCACCAGAGTTCTGAAATAGCATGGTGTTTATGCCTGCTACACTGTGGGAAGTTATTACAACACCAGAATAAGGAAAGCTGAGTGAGGAAATAGTTCTAGGCAGAATTTTTGTTAAATACACAGATATATCTTTAGAACAACATAATATACAAAAGAAAAAATATTCACATCGTGTATAGAGCAACTGAGTTTAGTGCATCTAAAGCTTTCCCAGTAGAGCTCCTTTGGGGGTAATCCTTGGATGTAAAATCTAAGATCTAAAATCTCAGATCTATGAACTGCGTGGGAAAATTTTACAAGTACTGAACTCTATTATCTAATTTTGTCTTCTCAACAACCCTAAGGAAGTGGTTACTATTCACATGTTATAGATCTACAAACTGAAATGCAAAGTAGTTAAAATGCTGACTTGGGACTTTATCAAAACTCATGAATTTAAATGCTATGCCTTTCTTTCTGCTATAAGAAGTAAGCTGAAGAAGCAAAGGGTGAGTGATATCATAAAAGGTACCAGAAGAACTCCAAACCATTACCTTGCCCACTATCCTGTCCCTGATACAAGAGAACTGCTTTGATCTTAAAGGGGTAAATGTTCTGGCTTAACCTCTAAGGATTTGGCTCCTAGAGCATTTCCTTTGAGTTTGGGCATCTCCTTTAAGGGGAAGGTCATACACTTGAGGGGCTCCCAGGATTGCCCCTGTTCCTGGTCACCAGGCATGACTTTGTGCAGGGAAGATGGTGTATAGAACTCCAGTGACAAAGGAAGATGAGTCACTGTAATGGGATGATTCCCATTGGTGCAGCTGGGGAGAGACATGGCTTTTGCCAATGTCTGCTGACATCGCCATGTGCCAACCCCCCAAAATAGAAACCCCTGAGAAAAACCAGGAGCATCCCTCAGAAATACAAGAAGTCCATCTGGGGTTTGGTTACATGTACAGATTATACACTGAGCATCTAGGCTTCTGCTGGTTTTGCCCATGTGTTAAATTCTCACCACGCCTCCCCTCTTTCTGCCTCCTGAGTTACCCAACAGCCAGCGATGCTCTTCATGGATTATCTCTTAGAAGTTCTTGCTATCATAGAGAAATAAAGCACCACAAGTACGAAATTCATATTTTGGCAACTATTGCCATTTGCCATATTTTATCTTCCTACAGATTTCACTTCATTTAAATCAAGTCTTTTTGCTGAACTGGGACTGTGTACACCGACCAAAAGCAAAACCCCAGGCAGAGACGATGGCTTTGCTATCCAAGTCTGCTATTCAAAGTGACACTTCCTCAGACGTTTGCAGCCCTGCTGTGCAAACATAGTTACGCATGAAATAAAGTAAAAACAAAAAAAATTAAACAGCAGTTAGTGGTTGGATGTTATTTCCAGTTTGGAACCACTGACGAGGCTGCTATAGAAAACTCTTCCCTCTGTTATTACAAAATAACGGTTTGTGGATGGTGAAAAGAAAACACAACTGAATTTTCTTTTAACTTCAAATACAGAAGCTAGTGCATCTATCATTACCACCACATTACAATACATTATGGGAGAAGGTCATCATAACTTTAGATGGGTTATTTCCATCCACGTCTCTCATCCTCTCAAAATTGTTATACCAGGACCAGGCTGATGCCAAATGCTCTGCTAAAGAAAACACGCCAAGTTGAAGTGAGCTAATTAAAGACAGTGAAATAGAACCAAAAGGTCAATGCATGGGACCATTGCAATAGTGAAGCAGGTTCCGTCACAATGCGCCCCAAGACAGCAGCATCAAAAACAGCCCTGCTTCAGGGCACCTGGGTGGCTCAGTCAGTTAAGCGTCCAACTCTCAATCTGGGCTTAGGTCATGATCTCACAGTTGGTGAGTTTGAGCTCTGCATTGAGCTCCGCGCTGACAGCATGGAGCCTGCTTGGGATTCTCTTTCTCCCTCCCTCTCTCTCTGCCCCTCCACTGCTCACATGCACTCTGTCTCTCCCTCTGCCTCAAAATAAATAAATAAATGTAAAAAATTTTTAAAAAACCCAGCCCTCCTTCTCTTTTTCTTTTGTCTTTAAGTCCACTTCTGTTTTGTCACATAGATTATCCTTTATCCAATGACCACAACTGTAGTCCTTGTCAATATCCATGGAATCCATCTAGGAACAACAACAACAAAATTCTTCCACTTCTTTCCTTCCTAGAATTTTGTCATTATCTCTTTGTAGTGATAGTACCAATGAAGATGATAAAAGGAACAAGGGCAATAAAGTAGTTAATATTTATTGACTATTTAGCAGGTGTCATGTAGTATTCTTGTTTAAACCACGTCATAATCCAGTGGGTTACTGATTCGAGCCCTGCTTTGTGTTTTAGCTATGAGTCTAATCAAACTGTCTTCATTATGGGACCTTTTTAATGGGAAAGTCTGAGCTTATTTAATCACCATATCCCTCAAACAGAGCCCCTAGTCAGTCCTTAATCAATGAATGTAGAACAATTGTCCATAGCAAAGTCACATGCTCCAGAATAATTAGGGAGCATAGTGATCATGTCTACTCTAAATAACCAATAGAAATTATACCAGAATAATAAATATGCCTAAGCAAAAGAAAAGATCAGGGTCTCAAAATGGTGCTCAAGTCCATCTTCTGACTTGGGCTGTCATCTGCAAAGGAAACACAAGTAAACTAACATTTTCAAGTGAATATATTTTCATAATGTGTATTCCACTTACAAATGCGGTTCTTAGATAAAAGATACATGAATGATAATTGCATTGAGTGAGGGACAAGGAGCTCTTTAGTATAACATTTACCTCCATTTAATATTTCTTAGTAATTGGAACACATGACCTTGAGCCAGGGCATTAAAATTTGCATTGCTTTTAAGTGGACTACCTACCGTACATGAGGGCACTCAGCTGTTCCTAGCCACAGAGCTTGGCATCATCAGTCAGAAGATTTCTTAGACGTGTTCAGTTTTTAGATTGAAAAGTGAAAAATGACTTGCTCTTTTTTTTTTTTCCTCTGGAGAATGAACTAACACCAACAAGGAGAGCACAAAACTGAAAAGGGCATGTTATCTTTGACAAGTCTCTGGAACATCTATAACTTGGAACCACACTATATGAAGAGGCCTGTTGTGAGAAATGAAATGGGAACGATGGTCAGAGAGGACCCCAAGAAAAGGATCTGTTTTTAAAGATGTGGGGTCAGAGCCAGATAAGCACCATGACTCTGTGTTTGGATGATTAAAATGAAGTGTGTACACACTCACAGCAGGAGCCTCTCTGCTTCCAGTCTGACTGCGTGGAACAGCAGGCAAACTAGAGCAGAAGAACAAATAAGGACGATTTCTGAAGAAGTAGAGAAAGAATAGAAATCACATAGCCCTGAGATTTACAATAGGATGACATCATCTCCCTCCACACTCCCCACCCCAAACACCCATACACACACACACTCACGCTCTCACACACCTGCATCGTTTAGCATCATGTAGTTTGACTGTAAGCAGGACAGCTTTTCTTTCTCCTGGCTCTTGATTTTACCTACAGGGCAGTGTTGATGAGTAAGTTTCTATAGACAGACTTTCAAGTTCCCTGCTTGCTTGCTACTCAAATTTCTTCCAACCGCAGCTTCCCCCACTGATCACTTGTCCACAAAATCTGTTCAGAAATGTCTTGTCCAGGAAGAATTTCCTCCACTCAAAGACAATAATAATAATAAAAAGAAATGTACTGCTAGTTTTTATGGTATTAGTAGATTTTATGGTATTAGTATTATGGTATTGTTTTAAAATAATAAAACAACATCCAATCTATGGAACTTTTTTTAAATGAGAAATTCAACAAGACAAATGGAAGGCAGTTGAAGAACCACATGAGAAAAAGTGTGCTGTAAAGCAGCAGAAAGCTTTACCAAACATTGCCCACAAGATTAACAAATTTGAAGGAAATGCATCCTGTATGAGGAAAGAGCCCAATGCAGAGTTAGTGGGGATGAATGGACAAAAGATTAGAATCGCCACACTGGCAGAGGACAGGGAAGAATTGTAAGGGGAAAAAAGAAAAACCATCAGAGGGAAGCTGAAAAAAAAAAAAAGAAAAGAAAAACAAACACACAGATACGACAAAAAAAATGATATAAGGAAGGCAGGTTTGAGAACCCTGAGCAAAACTTTTCAGAGATTAGAGGATTTATGCAAAGATGTTAGATGTGGAATACATATGCAGAAGTGCCAATATATTCACAATTGGTGTCCCTGAGGAAAGGTACAGGACAAATGGAACAGAAAGAAAATATTCGAGTATATACTTGGGAAAGCTTTTGTGAAATTTATAAATATCTTAATCTTAGGATAGGCACATCATTTCTCAGGAGAAAAATAATTCAGATCAATCAACATCAGTATATACTCCACTGTGTTAATGGATTTAGAGCATATAAAAATAATCCCAGAGACATGCCCAATAAAACAAATCAAATAACCTATAAATTGGCAAAACCATATTTTTGGCATTCGTGTTGGCCATCCAGCTTTTGAATGCCTACTACATCTAGGCGATTCTTTCCTGAATTATCAGTCTTGGTGAAGTGCAGTGATCAACCCTAATTTGAGTAGTAAAAATGCTACACACTCCCTTTCCTAGCCTCCCTCATAGTTAGAGCACAGGGTCATGATGTGGGATTCACCAATCTGTCACTCATGTCATATTTTGACACAGGAGCTAGTAATGTGAGGAGAAAGAGGTGAGGGAAGCCTCTATCCTTGGCATTGACAGGAAATGGTGGCTAGAAGGTCAAGTTTCTGGCATTGATGCTTGAATGAAGTTTAGAAGTAGAAGTGCTGAAAACTGTAGTGCCTACTACTCATTAGCAGCAGCAAATTTCTATTTGTCTTAATCTGTTGTTATTTTTGGTCTTCAGGTATAGAGAATTGAACTAATTATGCTCGTTAGTTTATTTGCTTTATTATGGTTCTTTCAAAGATGGTAACTTTTGTTTTAATTATGCACTCATTTCCTTTATCTTCCAAATTTCCCTTTCGCATTATAAGTAACGTATTTACCCAGCCCTTGCCCCCATTCCCAGGAAGCCACTGATATAAATTCTGTAATTATAGTTTGTATTTTCTAAATTTTGGAACCATAGAACCACACTGTAATACTTTTATTTTTAATCTGACTTTTCACAAAGCATAATTATTTTTTAATGTTTATTTTATTTTTGAGAGATAGAGAGAGAGAGAGCACCAACGAGGGAGGGGCGGGGGCGGGGGCAGAGGATCTTAAGTGGGCTCAGTGCTGACAGCAGAGAGCCCAATGCAGGGCTTGAACTCAGGAACCCTGAGATCAGGATCTGAGCTGAAGTCAGACACTTAACCAACTGAGCCACCCACGCGCCTCACAAAGCATAATTATGTTAAAATTCATCTACATCGCATGTAGTTAATAGTTCATTATATTGATGTGTAGTAATTCATTATATGACACATTGCAATTTGATTATCCATTAATCTATTGATGGCCATTTGTGTTGTTTACAGATGTGGGCTATTAAAATAGAAGTTGCTATGAATATCCATATACAATTCTTTCTATGGTCATAGTTTTTCAACTCTCACAGGTCCACACATATAAATGGAATGACTGAATCATATGGCAGGTGTCTAGCTAACATTTTAGGAAATGCCAAACTGTTTACCCATGGTTGTGCCATTACACATTCTTATCAGTAGTGTAGGGGGTTTCAGTTGCTGTATATTCTAGCCAACACTTGATACACTTTCTATTTCTGTATATTCTAGTCAAAACTTGATATATTCTTTTTACTTTTAACTATCCCAACAGGCAGGTAAAAGTATCTCACTGTGATTTAATTAGCATTTCTCTAATGATTAATGATGTTAATGATCCTTTCATCTGCAAGTGGTGTATTCATGTATCTCATTTGTTCAAATCCTCTGCTAATTTTCAAAATTAGTTCTCAATTCTCAAAATTGAGTTCTTGTTTTCTTCCTAAGAGAATTTTAATACATATATTCTGGATACAAATTTTTACCAGCTCTGTGACTGGCAAATATTTTCTCCTAAACTGGTTTATCTTTTCATTCTGTGATTTGCAAAAAGCAGAGATTTGTAATTTTGAGGTGTAACTTATCATATTTTTCATGTATAGACTATGCTTTTATTCTTGTATTTAAGAACTCATTGTCTAACCCAAGGCTATACAGATTTTCTTTTCTGTGTTCTTCTAGGAGTTTTATAGTCTTAGATTTTACATATAAATCTAAAATCCATTTTGAGTTGATTGTTAATTGTAGAAAATATAAATTGAAGTTCATTTTGTTTTTTGTATATGGATATCCAATGAATCCAGTATCATTTTTTAAGAATAAGAGAGAAAGAGAGACTATCCTTTTTAAACTGAATTGCATTTGCACTTTTATGGGGAAAAAAGTTGCTAATAAATGATGTGATTCTATTTCTGGACTCTCTATTCTGGTCAATTGATATATTTGTTTATCTTTAGGACAATACCACAGCACTTTGATTAAAGTAATTAAAAACAATTTTTTTAATGTTTGTTTATTTTTGAGAGAGAGAGAGAGAGAGAGAGAGCGGGGAAAGGGATGAGAGAGATGGAGACACAGAATCCAAAGCAAGCTCCAGGCTCTGAGCTGTTAGCACAGAGCCCCATGTGGGGCTTAAACTCAGGAACCAACCGTGAGATCATGACCTGAGCTGAAGTTGGACGTTTAACTGACTGAGGCACTCACGCAGCCCTAAAGTAATTTTTAATAAGTCTTGAAATCAGATGGTATTATTCCTCCAACTTAGGTTCTTTTTCAAAGGTGTTCACTACTTTGAATTTATGTGAATTTCAGAATTACCTTGCCAGTTTTACAGAAATGTTCACTGAGATTTTGACTGTGTTTGTTTTGAAATTGTAGATTAATTTTGGGAAGACTGACATTTTAACAAATGTGTATCTTCTGACCCATCAACACAGTATATCACACCTTTTATTTAGGTCCTAATTTCAGTTATCAGTTTTCTTATAGGTTTTAGTGTACAGAGCATCTTAAAAAAAATTAAGCTTATTTCTTTATTTTGAGAGAGAGAGAGCGTCCAGAAGCAGGGAAAGGGCAGAGAGAGAAGGAGAGAGAGAATCTCCAGCAAGGTTCTACACTGACAGCACAGAGCCCAATGTGGGGCTCAGTCTCATGAACTGAGAGATCATATATAACCTGAGCTGAAATCAAGAGCCAGATGCTTAACTGACTGAGCCACCGAGGCACCCCTTTTTTTTGTTTGTTTCTAAATACTTATTTATTTATTTCTTCTGAGAGAGAGAGAACTCGTGCATGCAAGTAGGGAAGGGGCAGAGAGAGGGAGAAAGAGAAAATCCCAAGCAGGCTCCACACCATCAGTGCAGAGCCCATGAACCTTGAGATCATGACCTGAGCTGAAATCAAGAGTCTGACACTTAACCGACTGAGCCACCCAGGTACCCCATGTTTTATGAGATTTATCTCTAAGTATTTCATGTTTCACATGCTTGTAAATGGCATTATTTTTAACTTCAATTTTTTATCCATTGCTAATATATAGAAGTACAATTGATATTTGTATATTGGTGTTGTGTCTTACAACTTTGTTGAATTCACTTATTGTGGTAGCTTTTTGTAAATTCCAACGGATTTTCTATAAAAATGATCATGTTGTCTATGAATAAAAATGATTTTAATTCTTCCTTCCTAATCTGGATGCTTTCCTTTTTCTTTGTTCAGCTGGCTAGAACCTCCCTCCAGTTGAATAGCAAGAAAGAAAATAGACATTCTTGTCCTGTTCTTGATACTAGCAAAATAGCACTGAGCCTTTCCCCATTAAGAATGATGTTAGCAATAGCCAAATTATGGAAAGAGCCTAAATGTCCACCAACTGATGAATGGATAAAGAAATTGTGGTTTATACACACAACGGAGTACTACAGGGCAATGAGAAAGAATGAAATATGGCCCTTTGTAGCAACATGGATGGAACTGGAGAGTGTGATGCTAAGTGAAATAAGCCATACAGAGAAAGACAGATACCATATGGTTTCACTCTTATGTGGATCCTGAGAAACATAACAGAAACCCATGGGGGAGGGGAAGGAAAAAAAAAAAAAAAGAGGTTAGAGTGGGAGAGAGCCAAAGCATAAGAGACTGTTAAAAACTGAGAACAAACTGAGGGTTGATGGGGGGTGGGAGGGAGGAGAGGGTGGGTGACGGGTATTGGGGAGGGCACCTTTTGGGATAAGCACTGGGTGTTGTATGGAAACCATTTTGACAATAAATTTCATATATTGAAAAAAAAAAGAATGATGTTAGCTGTGGGTTTTTCTCAGAGGCCTTTAGCAGGTTGAAGAAGTTCTATCACTTGTTTGCTGGGAAGTTTGTTGATTTGTTTGTTTCATCAGGAATGGATGTTAGATTATATCAAAAACTTTTCCTGCATTCTTAATGAATGTAGATCTTCATTTAGTAAACTACAAAATCCCTATTTCAAGATGTCAAGTCCATTGTCTCTTTTACAAAATTGCTGTATGTGTGAGCGTGTATGTGTATGTGTGTTATTATAATCTAGTCTGAATGGTTCTGTCTTTCATTTAGTGAGATTAACCAATTCTCAATTAGTGCACATTCTGTTCTCTTGGTCATTATTTTTTCCACATTATTTCATATTTCCAAATTTCTGTATTTTCTTTTCCCCCTTTTTGTCTTCTTTCCTGCATTCCTGGGATAATTAAAATTGTCTTCTCTGGCTTAAAAAATCATACATTCTATTTTTATTCTCATGTCTTAGATCATGACACCTACATGTGTTGTATTATGCCTTTTTGTTGTTTCAATTTACCAAATATCTATTTCTTCTCCAAGAAAAAGACAAGTCTCTTACCTTTTTTCAGCTTTCTTTGGCCTATAGCATAAACCATTTCGTAAAATATCTGGAATGAAATAATAAAGGTGGCATTTCAATTCAGTAAACAAAGAATGATGTGTTTAAAAAATGACACTGACATAAAGTTAAAACCCTATTACACTCCATGTAACAAAACATTTTACATGGATTAGCAATCTAAATGTAAAGGACATAAAACATAATTTTTAAAAGTTTATTTATTTATTTATTTGATAGAGACAGAGACAGCACGAGTGGGGGAGGAGCAGAGAGGAGAGGGAGAGGGAGAGAGAGAGAGAGAGAGAGAGAGAGAGAGAGAGAGAGAGAGAGAGAATCTCAAGCAAGCTCCACGCTGTCAGCGCAGAGCCTGATGTGAGGCTCAAACTCACGAAATCCTGAGATCACGACTTGAGTGGAAACCAAGTCAGATGCTTAATTGGCCAAGCCACCCACACATCCCATAAAACCATAATTTTTAAACTAAATTTTAAATTAATTTTTAAACTAAATCATTTAGAAGAATATTGATATAACCTCAGGGTAGGGAATTCTTTTTTTCAGCCAAACAGGAAACCAGAAACCATAAATGAAATCATGATAGATTTCTTGCATTCCACGAAATTTTTTTTAAAAAAATGACACATTTTATTGGCTGTATATTTTTACCGTGATGGTTATATACTTTTAAAAATAAGACACTGATAATTATCTTTCTTTTATTCTTGCTGAGAAAAATATATGACTACTTTTGCCACATAAAAAATCTTGCTTATTCCATCTATCAGTTTAAAATAATCTATTCTTTTTTTCTTGAAAAAAATATTTTTTCTACCTGGTCCATCCTGTACTAGGCCAGGTATCATGGTGGGATTTATTTTCTTTGTACTTCTCAGCTAATTCCAATGTATCTTGTAACTTTTGTTTTCTTTTTCTCTCTTGGTTTTTTAAACCTTATTTTCTTGAGTATATTATCTAGAAACTTCCTAAGAACGGTGCATAGGAAAATTTCTGTAGGTTTTTTTTCTCACATATTCTGACGACTTAGTTATGTATAGAATTCTAGATTCAAACTAATCTATTTTAAGAGCTTGGAAAGTGTTCTTCCACTGCCTTCAAGCATCCGTTTTTGGTGATAAGAATTCCGGTACAAACTTGATTTTCATCCTCTAAAGTTATGTGTTACGTGATTTTACCTTTTAAGGGTCTTCTCTTTATCTTTTGTGTTCTGAAATATTGGAAAAATAATGAAAGAATGTGTGTGTGTCTATGTGTGCATGCGTGTGTGTGTGTGTGTGTGTGTGTGTGTGTGTGTGTGTGTTTTACCTTGAGGTCATTTGGATGTTCCTTTGAATGACAAATCTTATCTTTCCACATCTCCGGTAAATTATTTTCTATTGTTTATTTGTTTAAATTCCTCTCCAATTTTTTGCCCTTTCTAGAATTTTATTAAGGTCAATTTTGTTAGTACTCTATACAGCTTATCTATTCTGTAATATTTATCTTTTTTTTAACTCCATTCTGGTAAAGGTTATCAATTTTTGCTCCTAGCCCTTCTATTGAACTTTAAATTGAAACAAACTATTTTTAATTTCCAAGAGATCCTTCATAGTATTTTTAATGCATAAGAAATAAATCTCAGTTTATTTGACATGATATTGTTCTAGTAATTCTCTCCACTAATGCATTGAAAAGTAAATAGTAGGGAAAAAAGAAAAGAAAAGTAAATAGTATGAGGTTAATGGACATTTCATGTATAGCACATGCTAAGAATTGTAAATGTATATTGAATTTCTCTAATTACAATAGTAACACATGTTCACTGTACCAACATTAGAAATGCAACCACTACCAAGAAATAACCACCTAAAACAATTTGGCTTCCTTTCAGTCTATGTTTTTTTCTTGTATCTTTTGCTTGTATTATTTTTAACAGTTATGTAAGTCTTGTTTCCTGTTTTATGACCTGTTTTTCTTACCTAATATTCCTTATAATACTTTATTCCTGACATCAAATAAATATTCTTGGAAACACAGTTTTTAAACTAACATTACACCAGACACTATAATGTGTTTCTTCCTCATAGTTTTTCATTTTTCCCTTTTGTTACCACAGACTATTCTTGTTTTATAGAGGCAACAATCTTTCTGATCTAATCTTTGTGACTTTTTTTTTAAGTTTAGTTATGTTCCATGAATTATATATTTGTTTTAGGTTTAGTTGATCTTGACTTTTATTTATTTATTTATTTATTTATTTATTTATTTATTTTATTTATTTATCTATTTATTTATCTATCTATTTATTTGTTATTCCTTTTTATTTACTTATTTTTTTATTATTTTACATCATGAGTGCTATTTATTTTGTCATATTGCTGGTAAAATCTTTGTTTTCTATTATATTTGTGCACGAAGGACACTGTTGATTTTGTAGGTGGTTACAGCAGTGTTCTTACAGGTCTTCTTAATGAGCTCATTGGGAGCTCTATGTCTGGTGTAAAATTGCCAACTGGAAGGCTTTACTTCAAAGTCTGCAAGTAGAGGGAGATGGCCATTACACTAGAAATGATAGAAGCTTCAAAAGCCTTAGCCTTTCTCAAGAGGTAAGTTGAGTACTGTCGAAGGAGAGCACTCTTGCTGTCTTTGTTTTTTTCCTGTTTTGTCTGCCAGGCAGCCAGTTGTGTGAGGGTGGTGGTGGAAATAAGGAGAGCCAACAAGGTTTTTATTCTCTAAACCACCTTTAATTAGTTCCTCTGTTTGGGGACCCTATTTTGAACTTGCTAATTTTGCATAGACTCTTTCCCAGGTTATTCCATAGGGATTGGATCTTTCTTTCCTCTTTCTATGAGTTAACATGCCAGTGTGGAGTGGCAGAAAGTATGTAAGGAAACAAATCAAGAAGCATTGTAATTTCAAACAGCGATTATAACTATGAGAAAAATAAAATAGAGTGATAGATATGAGAAGAGACAGTGTAAGGTACTTTATCTTTTGCATCAAAATATAAGATTCATTTTCAGAGTAAATATTTGGAGAGAAGAAACATGGTGGCTCTGATTTCTTTGCTTTCATCAATATTATATATCTTGCACTTACTAGTAAAGATGGAAACCAAATGCAAACAAGCATTATTCTTTGAGGTCTGCTGATCTGAACTGTTGTGTTTGAGACAGGACTTGAAATAAATAATATCTTTATCTAGAAGTAAAATGTCTTCAGCAAATTAAAGTGGCTTCATAATCACGATAAATCGGGGAAAGGGAAAGAACATTTAAACTTACCATAAAACCTATTTTAAGTTCAATTAATGCAAACCATTCATGTCTGTATATAAAATAGGAACTCTGTACATGTCCACAATCATAGTTTCTGGCACCATGGGCTTTTGCAAATAATAAAACTAAAACTGCCTCACTTTTAAAATATCCTATAAAGCAGACTTCTTACCGAATTAGATTGACCTTTTCCCTTGTTAGTCCAAATCAGTGGGGTTTGACTAAAATGCCTGGAAATACATAGAAAGGACCAGATGTCAAAAAGTCAGGAAACCAACAAAACCCTAAATTTCACATAATTTCTGGCTCAATTGTGAAAACTCAAGGGGAGCAGAAATCTTTCTATAAGTATCTGAAGAAAGAGCCTGCTGAGAGGTTAGGAGTGTTTAGAAAAGGCAGGTGGGAGGATGAAAGACAGGAAGAAGTCAAGAGTTTCACGTCAGAATACCAGTTCAAATGGAATCAACACATTGCTTGAGCCGGGATTAAACAGTATGTGCACTGTGTTTCTTCCCGTCACCACTATGTACTGCTACCTGATTCCTTTTCTTTTCAGCTCTCACTGAAGTCTCCAATCACGGATAAACAAAAGTATTTTCCAATTTATGTTCCATGGAATCTGAGTTTCACAGGGAATTAATTTGTGCTAAGGTGTTACAGGACACAAGGAGCTCTGTGACCAAATAAGTTGGAGAAATTCTGTGTTAAACTGATACTTTCTGTTTATTGCCAAATCTCTTAGAATCTTTAGTATGCTAACATGCATTTGGATCTCTAAGGTACGCATAGTATAGGTACTCTTTCCCAAAGGTATTTGGCCCTGAGTATTTTTGTTTTACAGAACAGCTTTTAAGGACCAGTGATCCAGTGAAGAGACTTTATGTTATGCTGTATTAAATATTCAGCAATTGGGGCCTCTGGGTGGCTCAGTCGGTCGCATCTCCAACTCTTGCTTTCTGCTCAGGTCATGATCTCGCAGTTTGTGAGTTTGAGCCCCGCACTGGACTCTGTGCTGACATTGTGGAGCTTGCTTGGCATCTCTCTCCCTCTCTCTCTCTCTCTCTCTGCCCGTCCCCTGCTTGTAAACATGTCCCCCGCAATAAACATTTTTGATAAACAAACAAATGAACATCCAGCTATCAAAGAAGCTAGATATCTGAGATTAAAATGTGGAAAAAGAGAGTAGAAGTCTTAGTCTATTCCATGTATTATAACATTTCAGTTTGTCCAGTACTTCTCAAAACAAATAGGACCTATGTTTTTTTTTTTGCTTTGTTTAAGTTACTAATTTCACCTTGATTCAGACCTTTACAAAATGCAATAAGATATTCCTTAGAAAATGAGAAAACAAAAACATAAAATACAACTTATAAATTATAACTCATTACAATGTGAAATTGCTATTGAACTTTCCCTGTTTTCTCAATTCTGTCATTGCAAACCAGTAACAGAGCATTTGATTATTAGTACCAGTTGACATTCTTGAGTCGCCTGGAGTTAACACATATGCATGTAAGCAGCATCTACACCATAAGCTGTTGTTCTGAGTTTGGATAAAATAGATTCTCTCGAGGCCATCCCTCCACCCATCCCATCCCCTATTGATGAGTATGTGGGAATCACAGCAATGTCTCTGTGATGTGATACATTTTTATCTGAAAATTGGAACCAACAGTGACCTCATGAGGCTATCACAAAATAAATACCTTTTCTTTTCACTTTTCCCTTTCCCCACACTCACGAAGCATCATAAGGCATGTAGAAAACTCAGAGTTTGATGTAGGCATTTTTCCTTCTATTTATTGTCCCAGGCACAGGATTCCCTCCCTGGCCACAGCAATAGATTATCTTGTCAGCATTGATTTCCAGGTCTCTAAATACCTTAGTGGGAATCAGTACTGGTTACATGATGTGGCCACCCTGAAAATAACTCTGTGCTAAATGTGAGCAGCTGAAGTTCAAAATTGCAGTCAGATCTTTCCCCCCAAATATCTGTTATAGTGTGTGTGTGTGGGGGGGGTTGTGCATGGGAGTGTGCATACATGCTCAGGGGTGTATGAGTGTTTATGGATGTCTCTTTTGGGGGATACCTTGTAGACCTATAACTCATGTTCTTAGACCTTAGCTTTTTCTATTTCTTCTGTGAGCCTCTCTGCTGGAGCCTCCGGGCTCACAGAGATTTAAGGTTGGTTCTCTTCTACTCCAAATGCTTACACCCATCTTCCAGAGGACCTATTACAACACTGTGTCCTATCTCTTGATTGGATGAAATCATCAAAAGAGTGTGATTTTTGACTCCCCACCCCTGGCCCGCTAGACCTCCTCCTTCTGACTCTGCCTCTTGTTTCTAGTTACTTTTAATTCAAATTATCTTCAGTTATGGATCTCAACTTTCATGCTACAGAAACAAGAGAAGGCAACAGATCTGCTAATGCCTGTTTAATTGATGGCTTTTGGTGGAGGAATTTTAGCCTTTATACATCATCAGATAATGTTTTAAGTCAAAGAACCAAATGGCCTCCAGAGCTATGAAGAGGCAATTTCCCACACTCTCTCACTTTTGATTAGCTTGTTATTGGCAAGAAACCGTGTTTATTAAGAAACTTTTATCAGCACATAAAATCTTGATCTTCTAATTCCTAAAAGTAACACAAAATTGTCCATTCGTCTTTTTGTTTGGATACCTCATTTTCTACCCAGTTACCATCAGACATTACAGGGAATTTAAATATTCTCAAGAATTGACTCTCAAGAAATCAGTCCAGCCCTGATCTCTTTATATTGTGAGTGCCATGTTAGCATTTCAAAATAATATTGATATATACCATCTCCAAAAACTTAGCATTCCTAACTTGACTACTTATTTGCCAGGAGAAGGGAGAGGAACCAATAATCATATATCAAATTCTGGGCTCAGCCACATTTCTTCTCTTCTGAAAATCTTAAATGCATCAGAAACATTTTAAAGCAACACAATAATGAGAAGTGGCTTGCTATTCTTTTTTCATATTTCATACCTCTCCTATCCTCTAAAACCGAAGGTGGTATACACTGCTCATTGTACTAAAATACCAATGGCAGAGAGGAGGCATTTCATAAGGAGGAAGGTGGGAGATATATTTATAACTTGTCAAGATAAAAATACTGATAAACTTTTTTTGTGTTTTAGAAAATCTCACAGATTTTTAAAGTGAGAACACAACCATCTAGTCTACTGAAAACATAACACCCTCAAGGAAATAAACTATGGTTTTTCTTCTTCTCTACCAGTTGCCTTGCTCTCTGGAGAGCCTGTTGAGCTGCACAGTATGGCCTTACAAAGGATGCACAAAGCATCAGGAATCAAAGTCTCCTCAACACCCATCAAGCAGGAGACCAATTAGAGTTCTTACCCACCCAGTAGTGAGCCATGTACAACCTTTAAGAAAAGAATGGCATTTTACTGTCAACAAAAGTATACCAATTCAACTTCTGTCAGTCATGATAAAGTTGATAATCAGTGTTCCTTGCTTAGCAAAATATGGTAAATAAACAGACCTGACAATATATCTAATATTCTCTACATATAATGGTTTCCTGTTACTTTAGCAGAGAATGCCATGGTAGCAATAGATAAAAGAATGCTATGATCTAGTCAAGCCATATATTTTAAATACAGGATAACCTGATCCTTGGGCCTTCTGTAACTACAATATTTCACTGCTCAAAGAACAGTTACAAGTCCTCTACCAGTTCAATGGAAAAGAGATCCTTAGCTTAGCTCAAATATTTCCTGACTGAGATACATTAATTCATCTTACAATCCCAGTAACATCAGTGAAATCAGTGCTCTTCACTCAAGGACAAGGTCTGAGAAGCCAGTTAGTACTGGAGTATTTGCATATAGATTAATAGTGCCATATATATATATATATATATATATATATATATATATATATATATATATATATGGAGTGGGGGTGGAACAAATAATGGGGTTACCAGGTTGGTTTGTATTTCTCAGTGAATTGGGGCCAGCTACCCAGCAGTCTGACCAACTAATGTGCATCTCATTTAATGTAATAATATACATTAAGACCTGTCAGGCTCTATTGTGGAGAATGAAGAACTACACATTGTACCACTTCATATGGAAGTCTGCATATGGAACCCTTTAAGGGTTCTTAAGAGACCCATTGGGGTTTCTAATTATTGTGAAACATCCCCTGGAATCCAGAGAGAGAAGGATCTTGGCAGAATTGCTTCTGCCATTTCAAATGTTCACTGTGAAAATAATTAGATGATGAGATTTAGACAGAAACCGCTAACGAATATTTTTTTTAAGTCTCCTTTGCTTTTTAATGTACAGAAAATGAAAATCTGAAATCGGCGAGCACGAAAGGAAAACAATATGGTGTAGTTCATTCTGGGGGTGGGATTGGGGGGTTTCTTTTTTCTGACTTTAATGCTTGGCTTCCTGTGGTTACAGTGGGGGTGATTTTTTTCATTTTTTGAACATTATACAATCCTGTTGAAAATTGGACCAAGGGTTGTTTTTTTAAACTTCTGTTCTAACTTTCTAAATGTGAGCAAGCCCCCATTGTTCCTCCAAGATTATGTCTCTTTCTTCAGAGGGAACCCTGACATTAGAGAAACTTGCTTTAATCAAGCTTTAAAGTTATCTCCCCCTCCACACACCCAACCAGAACCAAAGAAACCCCATCCTCTGAAACTGCGAGCCAAGCTAACATGTAACCAATTAGGAGCCATCACTTGTACCCAAGACACAGAACATATTTGTTCAATTAAAACAAACAAATATGATTAAGAGTTTAGAAAGCCATGCTTTGGGAAAGATGGACATTTCAAAAGAAATGCTGGCTTAAGAAGGACGCAGCTGTGATAAAAGTAAGTTGCGTGAAATCAGAAAGGTGAACTTAACAAATGGGGACATAAACAATCTTGTGCAAAGTAGCCAGGGTCTTTGGGTTGAATACATCAAGGTCATAGTCTGTTGCCTGGAACCCACTGACTTCATTCACATGCCTAAGACACCCCAAGTCTGAGACTTTTTGCTTTTTTTTACCCACCCACAACACTCTGACTCACAGAACAGGAGTCAAGGAAGAACTGATTTAACGCCATTCTTTCCTATTTTAAACTCCACAAATTTGAGGATTTTTGGGTTTCATCTACTGTATGCCAGGCTGAGGCAGCTCTTCCCTTATCCTGATGTCTGTTAGTATTAGAATGGACAGTGGCTGATACTGTGTCCCACCCACCCACTTATTCTCTCCAGGTGTCTCCAGTTTAGGGTTGGTCATTACATACTGGATGGACTGTTCTCGTGATAACAGATTGAAAGGATAACTCATGGTGAAATTGCTTGATTCAACATTGGTCAAAATGTCCCCTTCCCCTTTCCTGTTTTTGATATTGGGTTAAGGTCTAATGCAGTTCAGATTTCTAATCTCTCCTTTGGCTCTTCATGGATCTCTAACAAGTCTGGAACCAGTGAGACCTTTACTAAATATCCAATAAGCATCATTTCAGGTATGTTACATAGGTCAGAATAAAGGATATAATACAAATCCTGTCCACATAGAATTTTGAAAAAGAGGAGTATGGTTAAGACATATAAATATGTATTGAATGCCTACAATCTGCACACTGATTACATAGCTCTGGAGAAATTACAATATTCTATCAGTAATACAGTTATTTAGCCTTTGTACTACTGAGGTACCATTTTGGTTTTGATACTCCAAACATACAGAATCACTGAAAACTGTAAATCCCAGCAAGTCTCCCACCAGTGTCTTTCCTGTTTCTGTTCCACATGCCAATGCAAGGGTGATATCCTCAGGATGCAATGCATCATGGTTTTTCTCACCCACATTTCCTGACCAGATGTCTTCAATGAGTTGCTGTTTCTGAATAGACCTAGTTGGCAGGAGTGTCAGGAGATCAACAAATATATATTGAGCATTTAAAATATTCCAGGCTCTGTTACGGGTGTGGGAAAAGAGCAGTAAACAAAACAGACAATATCTGTGCCTTTGTGGAGGTTATATTCTACTGGAAGAATTAGATGAGAGGTAAAATAAGTATATATTAAGTAAGATGGTGTTAAGTGCTATGGTAAAAAAAAATAAAGCAGGAAAGTGGTACAGTGAGCATATGAAAAGTTCAATAGTTCAATTTTAAATGTTTCTTGAGCACCTACTATATGCTACATGCTCTTCTTGGCACTGATTATATAACATTGAATAAAATAATAAGGAACCAAAATCCATATTGTCAAAGAGCTTGCATTCTACTAGAAGGAGACAAAAAATAGAAATATAAATCACGAAAATACATGGCATATTAGATGATAATGACTAACAAGGAAAAAAGTAAGACAAAGCATGACCATAGGGAGTGTTAAGGTGGTGGACATCTTGAGTAAGTCTCACAAAGACAGTGACAGTTGTACGGAGATTGAAAGAGATGAGCTGTGTGATATTTGGTAAAGTCCACAAGGAATGTCCTCTGATGGCTTCAGACAAGCCTTGAAATGAACGTGACAGTGATGTCTGTGCCTTTTTCTGATTGATCACAAAACAGGGATATCTACATCAGGAAAAAAGAATGGAAGGATTAAGTATCTTCCTGTCTTTTTCCAGGTAGGTCTTATTTTCACAAACCTGGTGAAGTTATTTATTTTTTCTTTCCTTAATACCATATGCCTTACAGTTAGTGGAAATTCTTTTCAGATACTGACATTTTGTCAATGCCTTTAATTTTTATCATTGTACATATCTTTGCAATATTTTGTCAGGACATCAAACCAAAAACAAAACCAACCAACAAACAAGCAAAACAGCTACAGGTGTTGCTCACCAGACACCGTGTATAAATGCTGGCATTAATCTGACAACCAAGTCTATGTTTTCCCTCTTTATCTTACAATGCCTTGTGGCAGAGACTGCTAACTACACCCCCAATATCCATCTTCCTCCATATTTCTTAGAGGTAAAAATTTTATATTATTGGATGTGGCAATGTGACCAACCACAGGACCCTTTACAGGTTTTCTTGCATCTAAAGAATAGTCAATGAGATTAAAGGAGGAGTTGCTGGGTAGGGTTTGCAGAAAAGCTCTTTAAGGTGTCTTAGTTGAGAGGTACATAATTTTGTTCACGCCCCATTCCTTCTTATTTCTTCATGCAACATGGATGTAACGGTAAGCCTTCCAGCTGCCATCTTGTAATCTTGAGGATGGATGCCATGTGTTAAGGACAGTGGAGCAGAAAGATAAAAGGGACCCAGAACATTGATGATAGCACACATCTATCACACTCTCTCAGGACTGTATCCCTCTTGATTTCTTTTACCCAAGGAAAAAGTAATCTCCCAATTGGTTTAAGACACAGTTATTTCAATCATTCTTATCAACAGTCAGATGTAGTTTTTAACTCCTACAAGTCTTCTCTATTGCAGACTCTGCTTGGACAGGAAGTGATAGACTTGCTTTGTTGGGCCACATTTATGTAATAATTATTAAAACTCTTTGCTTCAAAGGCAAAGAAACTTTTTTATGTGCTTGGCACATGGAACATATTTTTAGAAAACCATGTTGAATAATGGAGTAGTAATACTTTACAGAATCAGATGTCTAAATGATAAGTTCTAGTATATAAGTAAGGCCCCACTTAAGAACTACTTGACTGAGAGTCAAGAGTCTTGACTGACAATTATAGTATCTACTTGCTTGGAAATGATCAAGATTCCTTACCTAGAGGTGACATAGTCTTATGTTAACCTCAGCTTTTTTGCAGCTTTGATATTTTTTTTTTTTATTTTTTAATGTTTATTTAATTTTTTAAAAATTTTTTTTGTTTATTTCTGAGACAGAGAGAGACAGAGCATGAGAGGGGGAGGGGCAGAGAGAGAGAGGGAGACCCAGAATCGGAAGCAGGCTCCAGGCTCCGAGCTGTCAGCACAGAGCCTGACGCGGGGCTCAAACTCACAAACTGTGAGATCATGACCTGAGCCGAAGTCGGTCACTCAACTGACTGAGCCACGCAGGCGCCCCAATGTTTATTTAACTTTTGAGAGAGACAGAGTGTGAGTGGAGGAGGGGCAGAGAGAGAGGGAGACCCAGAATCGGAAGCAGGCTCCAGGCTCCAAGTTGTCAGCACGGAGCCCAACGTGGGGCTCGAACTCACGGAACTATGAGATCATGACCAGAGCCGAAATCGGACGCTCAACCCGTGGCTCAACTGAGCCACCCAGGTGTCCCTACAGCTTCGATATTCTTTAATTTTCTACATACCCTATCCTGGTTCTAGCAAAAGGAATTTTCATTTAATTTAAGAATCACAAAACCTTGGGGTGCCTGGGTGGCTCAGTCGGTTAAGTGTCTGACCTCAGCTCAGGTCATGATCTCACAGTTTGTGGGTTTAAGCCCTGTGTTGGGCTCTGTGCTGGCAGCTCAGAGGCTGGAGCCTGCTTCAGATTCTGTGTCTCTCTCTCTCTGCCTCTCCCCCACTCACTCTCTGTCTCTCAAAAATAAATAAACATTAAAAAAATTTTTTTTAAAGAATCACAAAACCTTGATGACTATGGATCTATGTTTATACATGCAAACTAGCCCAGTAAGAGTTTCTTTGCTATTTCATTCCAAATCAATAGGTAACTATTAGTAATGTATTTGTCCATGTGGCCTACAGCTCCATCTGAATGAACTCAGTAAATTTAACTCAGCTGACATGACCTCAATGAGATAAAGCAGAGGCTGACATGCTATCACATGCTGAGTGTAGAGAGTCTTCTCAAAGACTTTAAAACCAGAGATCCATTCAACCTCTGGATAACAGGCATTCTCAGCAAAGGACTATGGTTAGCTCAGTTTGTCCAAAAGTAACTGCTCTTATATTTGCCAGCTCTGTCATCTGCATGCCTCAAATTAATATTAGATGCATACCAGATCTCTGAGTATATGCAGGTGGAAAACAGCCCTCTTTTTTACCCTAAAGAGTCACCAATATGTTCCACTAAGGCCCAAATCCTGAGTACCCATGGGTTGAACATAAGATAACAGTTGTGACTCTAGGCTTTAAGGCGAGATGAGAAGAGGAAGGGAGAGGTAGGTGGGGGAAAGTTCCTGTCTGCGTTTTCTACCTATAAACTTCTACTTGCAAAGGTCCCCTCCCTGGATTTCTCTTCTAACTCAAATACAATCCAGTTCAACAAATATAGAGAGAGAGCTCATTATTGAAAAATACTTTTGTAGGTGCCATGGATGTTATATAAAATGAAATCAGACATAAACTCTACCCATTTTTTAAGATGTCCTTTAAAATCTACATCTTATGTGAAACATTTCTTACCCCCCTTTTCCTCACTCCAAACCCAATGTGGTCACTCACATCTCTAAACTATGACAATCTAACACAGTAATCCTAGAATCCCATAATTCAACATGTTTTGCTCAAGGCACTTAATTTAATGTAACTCCACAGAACATTAAGCAACATTTTCATTCTAGGACATGTGGTAAAATCCTACAATATAAGTGAAAACAAGACATAGATTTTGCCTTCCAGGAGCTATTAATTTATTGGTAGATTAAAAAAAAAACACTTAAGCAATTGATTATAATTCTATGAGTATCTACTCCACTACTTAAGCAAATGACCTAGAAAGACATACAAGAGTGTGGCACATACAGACACTGGCTCAAAAACATCCATCCCACTTTTATTCTTTGACAACATATGCCCACATTTCTTCATAGCAGCAATGTGCTGAGCCTCCAAAAGATGCTATGATTGACTTAGGTCAGTTGGGACATTCCTGTCTCTCTGTTTTCCAAGCCTTCTTTGGAAGCCTTCCTACACAGTCCAGGTTCAGCCAGTAGGCCCAACAGAAAAGTCCTTATTTTGCAGAGATTTGGTTTCCCCCTTCATCCTTGTATAGCCTTGAGCACAAATGTGATGTCTGAAGGTGTACCAGCTATGATTTAGACATAGGAGATAGGACAATTTAGCTGAAATAAAACATCCATCAGCATATGGAATACTCATGATTATCTCATGAGTAATTTATTTCACTATTCCTCAATGGACTCATCTCAACCAAATTCCAGAGAAAGAATGCCTTCTGAAAAGCATGCAGGTTCTTTATTTATCTCTTTTAAAGATAGAGACCCTAACACTTTGTCTCTGTAGGACAGGAGAATCACAGAGCAGTTGGCCCTTACATTATTAAAACACCAATGGTGCCTAATTCAGCCTTCTTGTTTTATTAGAAAAATAAACTCCTTTTGGTTTGAGCCACTGCTGCTTCTATATTGTTATTAGCAGAAGAACATCTTTCTAACTAATATATTATGCCTGAATTGTTCTGTCTGGGCCAAAATGGGAAGAGGAGACATGTTCACTTCTGTATTCAACAATTATTGATCATCTGAGCTGCTAATTATATCAATACTTATGTGTAAATTCTTCAGCTGCCTTCTGAACTTGAAGGAGAAATAATTCTTCTTTATATCCCTCATAGTGTCTAGGATGGTTCCCTATTTATGATATATTTATAAGTTATACATACTTCAGATTAGGGAAAGGGAAGACAAGTGGCTCATAGTTCCAAAAATTTCCTGTCCAGACTCCAAAAGAATGTCTCACCTTGTCTTACTTCTATTCAGGGACAGGTAAGAAGTCTTGTCTGTACCTCCAGACTGTGAGCCTGTCCCACCCCCAACATTCCTGGCCCCTAGGGTTCTAGTACATAGAAAAGACCATGGCCAGTGGACAAGGAAAACCATTAGTACTCAGTATCTCACACCAAAGTAACTAAGAGTGAAAAATAGTGACTTCATTAGAAAATACTAGGAACACAAAACTTGTGTTACAGAATCATGCATTTCCTATTTCTCCCTAGTTACATATAATTTGTTCCAGGGGCTCCCATGGTTGTAGGACTAACTAGGTTCTGAGAAATTGGCACTTTGAATTAAGCTTCACTGAAGCCTGCACCAGCCCTCTGATTATTGGGAGACAGGGGAGAATAGTTACAATAACTTCAAGTTGAAATTCTCCATCTGTGGCAAGGCCATGTTGGTAACGTCCTCAGTAGGCATATGTCAGTATCTTGCTCTAACATGAACTTCAGGGAATTTGAGACTGATAGACCAAAATTGGCCCCCAAATCAAAATCTACATGTTGTGCCCACTAGATGGAGACATTCTTGATTATTCAACCCAACGGCATTTTTATATTTTTATTTTCCACTTTATACTGTCATGTGCATTTTATCATTCAGCTCTGGGTAGGAATCTGGGGACCTGGGTTTTAGACCAGCTTGGGCTACTGATTACCCACACGGCCTTGGGTTTAAAGTCCTCTCAAGTTTTAAAATTCAATAACTCTATCATGTACATTATCTAGTATTCCTGATTTTTTATTTTATTTTATTTATTTATTTTTTTTTTTTTAAATTTTTTTCAACGTTTTTTATTCATTTTTGGGACAGAGAGAGACAGAGCATGAACGGGGGAGGGGCAGAGAGAGAGGGAGACACAGAATCGGAAGCAGGCTCCAGGCTCTGAGCCATCAGCCCAGAGCCCGAAGCGGGGCTCGAACTCACGGACCGCGAGATCGTGACCTGGCTGAAGTCGGACGCTTAACCGACTGCGCCACCCAGGCGCCCCAAGTATTCCTGATTTTTTAAAAGACAATTTAAACATGCTTAGTCTGCAGAAATGAAGAATGGAATAAGCATTACAGTTTTTTAATTTCATGTTAAGTCTTCAAATCAAGTCATTAGTGAAGAGACAGGTAGCTTTAAATTTGTAAGTAAAGTAATAGCTAAATATGAAAAAAATGACTTAAAAGGTTGTTAAAAGCAATTATAATTATGGAAAATGTTTATCTACTCAACTCCATGATACATATAATACCAAGGACAACAGCATTATTATTATTACGGAGACAAATTATGAAAGCAGTTTATAATTATTGTTGTTAATATCAATCATAAGTATATTACATATTTATATTACACTTATTATGTCCCAGACACTAGGTTTTATGTTTTATATACTTTCGGTCTCTACTACAATTGTAAAGTTATGTATAAGCTCATTATTAGATGAAAAAAATTGAGAAAACCTGCTTCAGGGCACCTAGATAGATATACTTCAAATCCAAGAATATCAATCCCAAAATCTACTACTATGCCACACTGGCTTTCAAATAAGAACACAGAGAAATAACAGCCAGTTAAAGTACTTATCAGAGATGCTTTCAGACTGCTTAACATTCAGGTCTTTAAGCCACCTTTAAGTACAGAAACCAGAATATCCTTCCCTAACAGAACACCTTTCACAGCTTTTCTATCTGCTTCAAAAGTGGGAGTTGGAGTTATGTGCAGCAAAGAGAAGACAGAGGTAGGAGTAAAAAATTTAAATGTATAGGAAAGGTAATGGATGAATATAAGAAAATGCCTTAAAAGATTTTTAAGAGCAATAATTATAGAAATGCCTATATGGTCAACTCCATGATGCATGTAATACCAATAACAACATTTTCAAGATGCTTGAGAATATCAGGGCCTACTCTTCCTAATGGAAGAAAGGAGAGGATGTATAGTCTCAATTAAAAGCATGGAATCTGAAGCCCCTGAGTTCCAGAACATTCCTATCTGGCCATATGATCATTGCTTCCTTTGTTAATTAATGTTTTACTATCTCGACCTGTGTCTCTCAGCTCTATTCAACTTACCTTCAGAATGCATAGGCTGGATCTTCAAACAAAGATCAGTTAAATTCATGTTTCATTATTTACTGGATATGTTTCTTCATATTTGCGTATGAGACATTGAGTCAGGGAACACTTTTTGACACTGGTCTTGGCAATGATTTCTTGGATTTGAAACCAAAGGCACAGGAAACAAAACCAAAAATAGGCAAGTGAGACTATGTCAAACTAGAAAGTTTCTGCACAGCAAAGGAAACAATCAACAGAATGAAAGGTCATCTTACAGAATGAGAAAAAATATTTATAAGCCATTTATCTAAGAAGGGGTTAATATCCAAAACATATAAGAATCTCCCACAAACCAACAGCAAAGAAGCCAAATAATCTGATATAAAAACAGGCAAAGGAACTGAATAAAAAATTTTTCTGAAGATGATACACAAATGGCCAAAGGCATAAAAAAAGATATTTAACATAATTAACCACCAGGGAAATTTAAATCAAAAGCACAGTGAGATATCATCTCATATTTATTAGGGTGACTATTATAAAAAACAAACAAACAAAAGATAAGTATTGGTGAGAATAGAGAGAAATCAGAATCCTTATATGCCATTGGGAATGTTGAATGGTGCTGCAGGTATGGAAAACAGTATAGATGTCCCTCAAAGTTATAAAAAGAACTATCATATGATCCAGAAGTCCTATTTCTGGGTATATAACTAAAGGAGTTAATATCAAAGAGATATCTTCACTGTCATGTTCATTGCAGCATGATTCACAATAACTAAGGTACAGAAACAACCCAAATGTCCATTGTCAGATAAATGGGTAAAGACAATGTGGTATACACACACCATGGAATATTATTTAGTCTTAATAAAGGAAATCCTGTCATTTGTGATAATATATATATATATATGTGTATATATATATATATATATATATATATATATATATACACACACACACACACACCATGGAATATTATTTAGTCTTAATAAAGGAAATCCTGTCATTTGTGATAACATGGACCAAACTAGAGGACATGATGCTAAGTGAAATAATCCAGTCACAGAAGGAAAGATATTTCATGATTCCACTTATACAAAATATTTAAAATAGCCAGACTCATAGAAGCAGAGAATACAGTCATTATCGATAGAGGCTTGGGGGGAAGGGGAAATGGGGAATTGTTTTTTTCAATGGGTATAAAATTTCTGTTATGTAATATGAGTAAGTCCTAGAAATCTGCTGTAGGGCATAGTACCCGTAGTTAACAATACATATCTTGAATTTAAAAATATGTTAAGAATATAGATCTCATGTTAAGTGTTCTTACCAAACAAACAAACAAAAAATAAAAACAAACACACAAACAAAAAACAAAACCACAAAGAACAGAAGAAAATCTTTGGAGGTGATGGATATATTTAGTGTCTTGGTTTTGGTGATGGTATCACAGATATATGCCTGTGTCCAAACTCACCAAGATACATGCACTAAATGTGTGAAATTTTTTTTATCAATTATACCTCAGTAAAGCTATATAATGTAGATAATTATTAGAAGATGAAATAAAACATCCTATATAAGATGATTGGGGCACAGATGGAGTTTAAAGTTACTAAACAGTAAGCATGTTATTAAGGGTTCTGAGCTTTAAATGTATACACATACTTAAATTTATTTTTTCCTGCTAAGAATATACAGGCTTAGATTTAAAAAACTAATTAGAAGAAATATGTTTTCTTTGAGTGATTTGAAATATCCATCAATGAAAGATTTTTCTTAAATTAACAAATATGGATAAAGGTGAGAACCTTGGATAACAAAGGATATATGATGGTCTCATTTGCTAGAGGAAATGTGTGTGTGTGTGTGTGTGTGTGTGTGTGTGTGTGTGTGTGTGCGTGTGTACTACAATTATGTTTAAAATGTGCTTGTTAACTGTGTTAAACATGATGTTAATTTTTATAAAATTTATAAAGACACAAAGTTGATAATGTTGAAAAGTATAAAATGTACGTACATGTGTGATATGTATGTACATATTGATATCTATGTATATACATTATACATTCCCCTATATCCTTTTCCTCAATTCACAGCCAACTCCTTCTAGAACTATTTCTTCAGGCATTTAACAACATACATGTAATTTGTCTCTTGTCCCACCTGTCTTAGATACTATCTCTCATTTTCCTGTCATGGTAGATAAGAATTAAGTTCTACTCCTTTCGCCCATTCCCATTCCTTTGTTAAACTGGAACCACAGGGTTGTACTTGCTGACTTAATTGTTGTCTCTTAAATCCTTAGTTCCCTGTGAATCATTGTGGGGTTATATTTAGATGGTCTTGCTCTAATAATTAAGTGAATATATAGGGTTACTTTGAGTGGATTTGACTTTGTGTAGTTCCTAGTCACAGAGGGTCTAGATAACACTCTACTCTGTAAAAATAAACGAAACAAAACAAAACAATGAAGATGAAGATGTTGCTTAATAAATATATACTGAAGTAGAGTTTTTAATATTTTTCACTCTTATATTCCAGATGGACAACTAAAGTAATTCTTGATCTAATGACTTTGCAGATGATTACACTAACATATCCCCCTATCCTAATATCAAAAAATCTAGTCTATCATAGAATGATATTTTTAAATTTCATTATACTGACTCTCCAGGTAACAGAATTTCTAAAACATCCACATGTATTTGAGTGTATATTATTCAACAGATGCTTTTATATATTTTTTTCACTTAATATTTACAATAGCCCTTTAAGGTTGTTGCTGTCTCTGTTTTAGAGAAGAAGAACCAAAGACAGAGATGGTAACTAATTTCCTAAAGGCAAAGCAAATCTGAGACCGAGGATTGGGATGGATTTCTGTTCCTTGGACTAGAGCTTTATCTACTTCATCACAGCTAACCTCTCTGAGTTCTGTTTAAAATCCCTAGGTCATTACCCTATGACCCAGCAATAGCACTGCTAGGAATTTACCCAAGGGATACAGGAGTACTGATGCAGAGGGGCACTTGTACCCCAATGTTTATAGCAGCACTCTCAACAATAGCCAAATTATGGAAAGAGCCTAAATGTCCATCAACTGATGAATGGATAAAGAAATTGTGGTTTATATACACAATGGAATACTACAGGGCAATGAGAAAGAACGAAATATGGCCCTTTGTAGCAACGTGGATGGAACTGGAGAGTGTGATGCTAAGTGAAATAAGCCATACAGAGAAAGACAGATACCATATGGTTTCACTCTTATGTGGATCCTGAGAAACTTAACAGAAACCCATGGAGGAGGGGAAGGAAAAAAAAAAAAAAAGAGGTTAGAGTGGGAGAGAACCAAAGCATAAGAGACTCTTAAAAACTGAGAACAAACTGAGGGTTGATGGGGGGTGGGAGGGAGGGGAGGGTGGGTGATGGGTATTGAGGAGGGCACCTTTTGGGATGAGCACTGGGTGTTGTATGGAAACCAATTTGACAATAAATTTTATATTGAAAAAAAATAAACATTTAAAAAAAATAAAATAAAATCCCTAGGTCATTACAATAATGTGATTCCAATGTAAGACAATCCATCTTACTCCCCAGGGAGGTAGTACTCCCTAGGCAGTCCACAATTTACTCTCATAGATGCACAGGGCCCTCCTGTCAAAAATACTCTCCTAAAGCCATCTCACTAGCCACCCACCCAATGTTATCATAGGGAAATCCCTTTCATTTGGTTAAAGTAACTCTGCTTCCCTTGGCCATATCCACAGGGATACAGGAAATGACAGAGACAGGGATTATATTATTGGTGTCAGAATAATCTAGAGGCTCTATCACATAACACTTCTAATACTTCCAGAATAGTATGCATCCTAGTTTATGTCACTTGTTTTGTTCATAAGTGCTTCTTCTTCTTATCAGACCTTGCAAGTGTTAACCACGGTTGTAGACCTCTGTCCCTCCCTGCTGGTCACTGCTGACTTTGCCTAGTCTGGACTTCGTGGGAGTATTCAATCCATTCCCTACAGCCTGCTGGACTCCTGGCTCCCAACCTGGCTACAGGCCAGGCTATTAGGGGTCTAAATTGATCCTAAAATTATTCTGAATCATGTATATCCTGAAGTTTCTCTCCATTTTAATGGTCCACAATCACCTATCTGCATTACAAAACATCAAAAATGTTCTTCACACCCAAGTGCTTTCCTAATCTGAGAAAACTTACTTGACCACAGAGTTGGACCTGAACTGATAGGAGAACTTAGCATAAACACTACAATGTTTTGTCAAACAAATATTAATGATTTTGATTATGAGGTGCTGGCCCAGACTGTTTCAGGGACATATGCTCTGTATTACCATTCTGAAATAAAACAAAAACAAAAGCAAAAAAAAAAAAAAAATTGAATGGAGCTAATGGAGATGCTAATTGGAATTCTGGACCCATGTATGCATTTTTCTTCATATCTTTGATGCAGAATCAATGAATGTGACTAGCATTTTCAGCATGAACATTTCTGATTGTCTCCCTCTGCTATATCCATAATGCAGTTGTTCTAGGAGTGTTCCTTTCTGTGAGATTTTAAAACTCCATCAAGGAACTTCACTGAGACAGCAGCTGCTCCCTTTAAAATACTCAGTTAAAAAAGAATATATGATTTCAAAGACCTATTTAACCTTTGCACTGATATTTCAAAGCAGCAGTATATTCAATTAAAAAGCAACATTTAAAAACAGATAATATTTTTTGCAGTATCTTAGCAACAGGTGATTGAACCCATGCCTAGAACTAAGAGTTGAGATTTTGCCAAAAGGGCCACATACTAGTGATATCTTCTTTTAACAAATGGAATAAATCTAATATTGTTTTGGACAAGTTGTGCTGGATTACATCATAATATGAAATCCTGACAACAGAGCCACACTAAAGGGAGGACACAGTTTTGAAAGAGAAGAGCAAATACTATGAGTTCCTTTATACCTAAGCTTCAACTCAGGTGCCTAAAGCATGAATGATCAAGGGAGTTTCTTCCTGAGATTCCTGGTCATTCAGAATTCAGTTGTCCAACAGGGACCTCTGAGGCACAGAGCTCTGTTCCCATTCTTCATAGCCTTCCTCAAGATGGAAGTTTACATAGAATTAAAATTAGTGACCCTTAGTCCATTTAAGAATTTGTTACAACCCTTACCCTAGAAAATCGCACCTTTGAAATACTCATGCAAGATATTTATGTGATTTGAGAAGATTTATAGAACAGGTGAAACTTAACTTTCAGTCCCATAATTATCCCATAATGTGTCCTGATCATAACTCCCTCTGTTGTATCTTGCTCACTCCTTAAACCTTAGTGGAACCAGGGAAAGGCAGGGTGACAGAGGTGACTAGTTCTATGATCCTGAGTTCGTGTCACTACATAACTTGCACATTCATATGAGCAAAAAGTGGAGTAAGAGTGTTGGCTGTAAAGTCACATTTGTGTTAATTGAGAATGAAATTCTTTTCTTTTTAAAGCACTCTGCCCTTGAGCATTTATGTGCCAATTGGTAGATTCTGGTAGATACAGTATTAACCACTGTGGAAACCCCCATTTAAAAAACAACTATAATTAAAACAACCTTTAACATACTCTGAGAAATGTCTTGTCAGGGCCACTTGCCCAGCTACATATCCCCAAAGTCCCAAGTATGTGATAACAACCTAATATGTTTGCTGCAATAATGAGATTATGTATGTGAAATATCTAACAGCATGGTAACATGTAGGTGCCAAGCATATTGTAGTAATTATTATCATTATTCCTGGATATAGCTATAATCTTATAGTGTGATGTAATTACTAGCAGCATCCCTGACTCAATTTAGGTGAAGCCAAAAGAGACCACACATTGAGATGGTGAACCGTTTAAAATATTTCTTAGGTCTGCTGGAATCTCTCCCTGATCAGAGGAAATCTAGCTCTCTTTTACAGTCAGTCATTCGGCAAATATTTACTATTTTCAGAGTCTAATTTATGCCAGGCACTGTGCTAGGTGCCAGAGATTCAAAAATAAGTACAATGTAGTCTCTGACTTTAAGAGATATATAATCCAGAAAAAAGAAAGAGACACATAAAGAGATAATTGTGATGTCATGTGGAAATGAGATATATATGCACCCCATGTTATGGGAACACAAAGGAGGTCAAACTAACCTGAGTTGGTCAAGGAGTTGTCTTAGCCCAGGGTCTGTCAAAAACAGAGACTGAGGGAAAAGCTTATTTGCTAATGCTTGAGAGAGCAGCCCAGAGAACCAGAACAGAAGTAAGAAGGGAAGCTGCAGGAGGAACAAATGCAAAGATGAGGGGGTGCATTGCCCATTTGGGCACAGCCTCATGAGAAAACATGGGCAGTTTTTCTTTTTCTCACATCATCTTGAGAAAGAGACATGCACGGTATGAACTACCTGTTCTCAGAAGACTACATGGGGTTGAGGAAGGGTGAATACTTTCTCCAATGACTTTCTCCTGTCCTTGCCTCCCAGTGGTAAAAATCTATTAACTCCTAGATTATGTCATCCGGCTTCCTTGAATCAGAGCCCTCAGGCATCTAGTCAGTCTCCCTTTGTCAGTCAATATATTATATAAGACTCCTCAACCAGCAGCTGCAGCAACATGGCATCGTAACTATGGGACTAGCTCAAAATCATGCTCAGATCTTTTAGTCTGTAGGATACAAATGGCTAAGACCCAGAGTGAGGACTAGCAAAGCTGCATGGATCTGGGTAGCATAAGAAATATATTTTGTACAGAGAGAAGAGCGATGGCTTATCAGAAATTGTCAGAAGAAGCTAGACATTATGATTTGAGAGGGATCAGAGCATTTTCTGGTAAGAAACATCATGCTTTAACAAAGGTTAAGGTTAACAGGGCTTGAGCCACGAGTATGAATATGAGAGAGAGGGAAGATAGTAACTTGAGAGAGCAGATTTCCCCCTCTAGCAACTGTAGACATGATGCAAAAAATGGGAGCAACCAGAAGATCAGGAAACATTTCCTCCTGCAGAAACATGCCTATATCCAAAGGAAATGCTTTCTTTCTAAGGATGTAGAGAATACTTCGTCTCTTTCATCCGCCTGCTCTCTTATACATGCATTCATTCACCTAACATCTCCTCAGCTCTGCTTGCCAGGTGCCATAATAGGCATCTGGAGAACAGAGTGAATAGGTCACCCTCGAGGTGCTCACATCTGACAGTGACAGACACATAAACAATGCCCGGCAGTAAACTCTCCAGCAGATATGTGCAACAATGGGAGCGCAGAGGAAGGGACAGATTTATCTTTTAAGGGAATAAGAAAATGCTCATCAATCCTAAAGGAGAAGTATGTAGGACAAGTCCTGGGGACAAAGGCTCAATTTGCTCTGCAAGGAATATAAAGAGAAATATCCCACTAGTGAGTGCAACGGGTGAAAAGCAGAATTGGGAGGGGCCACGCTCTGTGACGGGACCGGGTGAGGGGTCAGTGTGATTGGAGGGAGCTTGGGTCTCATCCCAAGTCAGAAGGCAAACCCGTGGCAGACCTTGGGTGATGATTCAGGGTGCCTCACTTCCACCAGGCCAATCTTCCTACAAACTGACGTGCTTCTCCCCATGGCAATCGAACACCAGTTCCAAAAACATCCCATGCTTTTATGGCTAGGCACAGCGGAACTACCCAAAAGGAAAGGACAGAGAATTTGCTCTTAGAGCACCATCCTACATGAGCCCACACCCAGTCATCCGCTGGAGAACGGCCTCCCCCGGCAACTCACCTTGGGGTCAGCTCACCAGAAATGTGCTTAGAGTCACAGCACAGCTGGCAGAAGATAACACCTCCCCTTGCCTTTGATCTGCGGGCATGGTGATTGTCAGACTGTGCGTTGCAGCTGGTGATGAAAACACTAACAATACCCCAACCCCAACCCTTAACCCTGAACCACAGGTTGATAATGTTCTCTAGAGCAGGCATGGGTACGGTCTGGAGCCCGAGCCACAGCGTTTGAAGAAAAACCCAAATAGAGCCTCTCCAGTTTTTGGCCTGGCAGGATGTACCAGTGGTGCTGGGGATTTGCTCCTTTGCAGGCAGATGTCACATTCAAATGAAAGTTGTTTTATACACGGATCTGGAAAAAAAAAACCCTAAGAATGTTTGCTATTAAACTCAGGCTGGCTGGCCCACCCCAAGCACTGAGACAATCTGCCTCTCAGATGCGAGGAAACTTGGAAGGATGTCTCCAGGCCTTGGCACAACACAGGCTTTCTGGGCCTTGGTGACATATAGGTGCTTTATAATGTAGCCCATTTGTTATGCTGTTTAAATATGTATATGCTGGGTACAGAAAGCTAATATCTGGAACAATAAGGTAATCCTATATGCTTTTCAATGAAAAACACGAGCAGAAGGCTACTTGCTGCCAGAATTCTGCCATTCTTACTTAATTCTGTCTTTCAGTTACATGATATCTCTGAAAGCATACTTTGCTAAAACTGCCTGGAGAAAATGAGCTACAAACAATATCCACTCTGCCTTTGAGAAGCAAGAGGTCAATGAGACATAGTTTTATTTGTGACTCAAAGAAACAACCAGAGAGAAGTTGCAGCTGAAGCCTACTTCTGGGCTGCCTAGTCCCCACTCATATTGGCTGCTGTGCTTTGCCTAAAAGATGGTATATGTGGGGATGGGTGGGGAGAGAGGTGGGCGAGAAGAGGACAACGATGCTTTCCCACATACTTTGAAAAGAACTTCATAGCAGAGAGGCATCAAGGCTTTTTGGCCTGTGAGTGGCAGAAGCCTCCTCCTGGCCTAGGCCATATGTTACAGTCAGGGTTGGAACAAAGAGCTAAATCAAAACTGAAATTGGTGGGGGTAGGGCTGCAGGGAGAGGAGGTAGCAAGTCCGTAGATAAGCAGGTGCCCATCTGAGCTCTGATGATGAGAGGCTCACAATGGCCCTGACAGGAGAACGGGCAGGACTCAGGCTCAGCCAGGCTCCCGCAGGCAGTGTGTGCTTGCTCACAGGTTCTCTGCTCCTGAGTGCTTTCTGTGCCTCCGAGATGAAACATACCCTGTGTGTACATTGGGGTGAGGTATTTATCCATCCTGACCTTGGTACCATTTTGAAAATTGAATAATGGTCTTGAGTATACAGGGTTGCTGTAAGAAATCAAAATAACTGACATAAAATTGCCACCTACAGTGTCTGATATAAACTGGGATGTCTACAAACAGGCAGCTGTCTCAAGATATATACTCTGAAGAAGTACTCCTCTAAAAACATGCAAGATGAAGCCCTACCAGGTACCTAAAAAACAGGACTCCGTTGACTTTTCTCCTTCCCTGAACATACCCAGTGGCCACAAAAGGATCTGGTTAGCTCGGCCTCACCTCCCGTACCAATCCCTCTGAGAAGCCTTCACCGATTCTCTAGGACAGAAAGCTTTGTGAGCCATTTCCCTGCTTTTAATATCACAGAATATGTTGCACTTTGTTGTGATCTCCTGTATCTTTGTTTCCTCCACCAGCCTGTTAGCTCACTGCAACTTATGTCTTATTTAACTCTGTGTCCCCCATGGCTAAAATAAAGTGACACGGAACAAGCACTTTAAACATATCTTATAAATAAATAAATGCATGAATAGATGAATAAATGAATAGGATTACATGAATAGCTATTTCCTCCATCTCCGAGCTGGAAGTTCAAACAGATTACTCAATCATGAATAGGCTTCCCCAGTCTTGTCGCTAACCATGAAAACACAGGCAGGGAAGCCCTCAGCAAACCACATCTTAGAGAGATGACTTTGTGAGCTCTGTTTCTCCGGGTGACTCTCTACTCTGCGGAATCATGCCGTTGTGTAAACCACTGGCAGACTCAGAGGGGCCTGCTGCTGTAAGAGTGGGTGAGTTGAAATTGTTTCACAGCCAGAGTTAACTCACTGGAGCAAGTATCTTCCTTTCTCTGAATGTTTACAGCATCATTTAGCTGGGACTTTCACGGTCCATTTCTATCTCAGAACAAAGCCTCATTCAGGGCCACTCTCGTGCTTGTTGGCCCAGTTACACTCCCAAGAAGATATTTTTTTCAGAAGAAACATCAAAGCTCATCTATATTTGGAGGCAGCATAAAGCACACACCCAAATGACAAGTGTGGCTGATGTCTCCACAGGGCCATCTGTATCACCTTCTTTCTGGTCTCAGAAAAGTCCAGGAACAGATTAGCCATCTTGTTCTTGTGTTCACTTTATATTAAACACTCACCCCGTCTCTTGAGAGCAACTCTGATCTAAGGGATGTGGTAGACGGGGAAGACACACACCTAGAATGGAGGTATAGACAGAAGAGGCGGCGGGTAAGAACATAGGAGTCATACCAAGAGTCATTTCAATCACAGAACATATTTTTGCCTTGTTAGACAAATAAACATCAGGAAAAGAAGAATCACAAGAAGTCTTTATACTTCTGTGCTATCTTTCATCTATCCACATTTACTGAGTCCTGACATGGTTTAAATGTCCATACATGGGTCTGGAGCTGCTTGCATCAGACCCTGGAGAATCAGGATTCCCTCATGTTCTGCAGGAGATTGACAGAGGGCTCAAAAAGTAAGTAAATGTTCTTTTCATCCTATGTTAATTCACGAGATACTTAGAGAAGGTAACTTTAGATTTTCAACTAAGCGGGTTTGCAAATATTTTACCCCATTTTTAGACAAACTTAATGCCAATAATTTGCAATGATTAACAATTCTTTGAGTCCCTGAAGGGACAGAACCTTTTGCTCCAAGATTGCTCTCCAAACAATTGAGAGTGAACCAGGTACTTTCTCTTTAAGGAGGCAGGCTTCTAAAGAAGCACATGATGCTTAGTTCAGTGTCTTTTCCTAACTCGCAAATTGGGTAAGTCCTTCCTCCTCCAAAGAAGTGAAAACGGGTAGAGAGGACCGGACTGTTCCATGGACTAAAAGTCTCTCCATATGGAAATAGATAGACTCTATCATGTTGCTAATGCTCACACCTACCACCTTGGACTGAGAATGGCTTGCTCCTCTGCTAGTAAGGGTATAGCTAGTCCTACTTTGTTAGTTAGACCTTAGCAAAATCATGATGAAATAGCAGCCAATGAAGATTACACCTGCTGTTGTAGTATATCTATAAAAAAACAAATAATCCAGCATTTAGGTAAATGTTCTTCTCTCTTAATGGGATCTTGTTCCCCTTATTCCACTCTAGGAGAAAAAAGTAATCACCAAAAAGTTGATTAATACCTGCTATTTATTCAGAATCATAACAGCAAGTTCTGGTCAGGGTCAACAAACACATATATTTGCCCAGTTTCTCAAAACTTCTGCAACTAAAATTATATGCCACAAATTTGATGGTCAAAATAATTATACTCTAGGAATGGGCCTCACACAGATTAAGGATATTTCTCAGAGACCACTTACTAAGACTGGATAATTAACAGACATTTCAGATATATGTTGAATGCTTAAGATGGAATTTATTATTTCTCACAAAGATTAATTTAAAAATTATTACTCAAAAATTTCCATTTTCCAAGCATTATTGCTAGCCTGGCTTTACTGCATTGACATTTAAAACAAATAAAATAGGGTCATGATTTCTGTCAGTTAAATAAATATATTCTGTTGAAGCTTAAATTATCATCCATCTTAGCAAAGGGTCATATATTATATTAGCAGTCAGTGACTGATTAGTTATTTATTCTCTTAAAGAGTAACTGAAGGAGATTAATATTCTGATAAGCTTGTCACTGATTTCTGGGGAGTGCCTGGCTTTCTTTCATCACATGAACTATAATGTGTCAGACATAAATTCCATTATAATTACAATTAGTGCTAATGCCTCCCAAATTATATTTAATGGAAAGGTCATTATTTTAACTACAAATAATTTCTTTCTTAAAAGTTTCAAATGGATTTACACACACACACACACACACACACACACACACACACAAAATCACAGTTAAGTTAATGTCGAAGAAAGAACAGTAAGTAAATCAGAAGGAGATAGGTAAAAATAAACAAATAAATAAAAGACGGTGTATTTTGCTTATTTTTCCAGCTGGGTTTCATTTTTCACCCATGTTCCACCATGTTGGTTTTTCGATGATAGTGGAAGAGGAGTGGGAAGCAGGGGAAGAGAGGAAGAAAGAGAAGGTGGGCGCTCATATTGGCCAAGTACTGGGTATGCTCCCAACACAGGGCAAGATGCTTACAAATCCCTTCTTTTACTTCTTATAATACCCCCGTGAAGTAGATATGTGTCCTAGTTTACAGAGTAACTAAGTGATCTTCCTAGAGGTTAAATCCCTCAAGCAATTTTACGCCACCAGGGATATGAGGAAGTGAAAATTAAGCCAAGGCCTGTCCAGCTCCAGACTTCCCATTGCCATAGGCAATAGCTGTTGCTGCTCATTCTGTTGGGAATGACCACTGCTGGCAAGAACTCCACATTCCCAACTGGGTGGATGGGTAAAGACCGGACCTAGGTTATGCCAGGTTATGTGATGAAAAGACCACAAGGCTGCCACGTGGTAGTACTGAGTCCTTCTCTGATTCTTCTGTGAGCTGGGTTCCCCTGGGCATTTCTTACCAGATATTTCTAAAAGCATCAATGAATAGACAGAATACAAGAGACAAACAACGATAATAACTGAGCCAGTGTCTTGGCAGCATGACTGTATTGCTTCTTAACATGAAAACAGCAAGTTATGAAATGACCATGTTGTGAAATGGCCATGAGATGTATAATTAAAAGACCAAAGTTTGAAGCCCTAGGGAGCTCAACGTAAATTAAAAACAAACAAAAAGGCCTATTCGGTATAGGTTTCAAAATATGCACATGCACCCACACATACACACACACGTGACATAGAATTTACTTTGATAAACTATTTAGAAATAAGAACACATTGAGTGCCTCTAATTATACGACCTTGCACCAAGACACTTCTTGAGTCTGAGCCTCAGTTTCCTTGTCTACAAATAGAAAGATTGGGTCCTTTCAGTGAGAACAAGTGAGAACTTGTTAGAACTATAAATTCTTGGGATCCACCCTAGAACACTAAAGTAGGTCATCTAACATGAGTCCCTATGAATCTCTAAAAGTGTCTACATCCAATAATAAAGGCAACCTCTTCACACTGTGCTTTGCAAATCATTTTAGTATAGAGTGCTTTATTTAGTGAGGACAACAAATGCTCGTTTAGCATCAACTATGTGTCAAGTGAAGACATTCTTTGATATATGGCGCCTCAGCTGTCTATTGGGGAGGAAAAGGCAAGCCCACAGAAAATCAGGCACGACAAGTGCAATGTGAGAGGTAATCTCTGGGAAGACAGAAGAGGGACAAGTGACTGTAGGGAAGCACCTTAACTCTGGTAGGTGAAGCGGGAAGGAGAAGAAGGGAAGAACTCAGGTTATAATAGAAGGCTTCCGGGAGAGGGAAACTTTGAGGTCTGCACATTAAGTCCAATGAGAAAATTATCAATTTACATATTTTACAGGAGAAGCTGAAGATCATAGCAAAATGTCCAAGTTCACACAGCCATTGTATGAAAGAGATGAAATGTAAAGACAGATCTTTGGACTTAGAAAGTCCCATTTTATTTGATTTTCTTCTGATAGTAAAGCAACTATTAGGACACAATGGATCTGCAACCCCTCCCCCATCTCACGCTCCCGGAATAAAGAATAATCCCTATAGGTCTAGGGGGAGGGAAGTCCTTCAGTAGTCAGTGAGGCAGCAGTGGCAGAGAGCTGGGGCCAGGCAGTCACCAGTGAGCCTATTAAATGTATCAGATGTCATCGGTACCTCCTTTATCCTTCTCACTTTGGACCTCACAGGCTGATAAGAAGGGGAAAGCGTTATAACCCAGAAGTAAAACTGTTGCGTGATTATAACCCTGACAGCCTCCCTCTAATGAGCTTCCCTGCAGATAGGGACAGGGGAGAGTGCTTTGATCTCCATGAGCAGAAGGCTGAAAGGACCACTGTTTGGAGCAAAGCCGTCTGATGGGGTCCAGTCTTCCAGTAATCAAAGTCACAAGCTACCATCTGAGCCATTTGTGAACCACAGATAAGATTAGCTGCTCATTTGATAGATCAACCACCGCCATCAATGGAGGCTAATTGTATCTGAAATATGACCAGGGAAGTGTCAGCTCCTGGAGACAAGAGCTTCCTTTATCCTGGGTTTGAAGCAGAAACAACATTTTTCGCTTGAAAACTTGAGCAACATGTTAATGTGTGCAGCACTTTTTTTCCTTTTAGCCCCCGCCATAAGACAAGAGGAAATGTGGGGGTTCGTGGAATGAGATATCAATCTGCACACATATTTTTACAAAGATCCTGCATTATGGTGTCAAAGAATATGTAATTTGGGGGTGAAAGGCTGTGGGTCCAGGAATACCTGTACCATGGAATTCTTACGTAGTTTCCAAATAAAAAAAAGGGAAGTGCCCAGACTTTGGAAAATCATGTCTAGGAATACTAGCTTTGAAATTCTAAAGTGTTTTAGGCTGTAGGAAAAGAAGAGATGACCCGGTCATTCTGAATTTGAAGGCTTTATATGGGTAGCATTTTGCCTTGGAAGCTGATGTGACTGACAGCTTTCCTTTTCTTCAAATTTATTCCCATGTCTGTAGAACCTGAGGTCTAAATGAATCATGATCAGGCAACTTGGACAGCCCTTACACTCTAGCAAATGAAGAAAGCTCATTTTTCGACTCTAGACCCACTGAAGATGGTTCTTTGCTGCAGATCACCCACTCTTTGCATTCTCCAGGCGTATTGCGGTACATGCATGAGGAAATTTGGTTTCTCATCCTCTGAATGTTTCTGTGTATGATGGTAAGCCATTTTAGCCTTCCTCTTTTATTCCCCACTCCCATCTCTCACCACTGCAGTCGGGCCTCTCTATTTCCGGCCTAGTCCACTATAGCTCTTAAATTGCTATGTTGTTCCCGTGTCCAGGCGGCTAGTAAAGGCTGCCTGAAAATGGCAAGGTATGATGAGAAGCACCTCATTATGGCTCCCAAAATACATAGACCCAAAATAGCTCTGCACAGTTGGGGTAAGAAAAGAAGGAGGAGACCGAGAACAGAATGTCTCCCACCCTGTGTAAGAGCTAGAGGAAAGTTCTGTCACCTTCTCACAAAGATTCAAGCTATGATGACCTTGCAGGGCTCATTTTCATGGACCTTCGCCTGCTTGGTCTGACACCCTGTCCTGCGAGCATCTCACAATTCAGGTTTAGAAATTACCTTAACCTTGCAGAAGATGGTGATTATGGTAATAGCTCTCTAGTAGAACCACCAGGTCCCGCTCTCAGAGCCACAGAACATTACAGGAGGAACAGCCTTTATAATTAACAGCACCTTATAATGAAGCAGGTACTGTGCAAAGCATATTTCAGTCTATAACTCTTAATCCTCACCAACTTCTGCAGGAGTTAAAGTTATTATTTCTGCCTTAAAGAGGAAGAAACGAAGACTCAGAAAAGTTCATCATATTGCCCCAGGAACACAGCTAGTAAGTGACTGGTACGTGAAACCAGATTAAGAGCACAGCTAGGAACAACTCTGCAACACAGATGCGTAGCCACTTTTCCCAAGTTTCATAATCACTTAGGAGACAGCCGGAACTGGTACTCAGTACTCTCAACTCCCAGACCATTTCCCTGCTTACTCTGTGGTTGCTCCAAAGCATGGGGAAAATCCACTCTGCACTTAGGACACACTGGGATGCTGTCCGAAGGGATGGCAGGAGAAAGCCCTCCTATACCCAAGAGGACTACACAAAACATTGAGAACCGAGTGTTGATTACTGACCACTAATATAAAGCATGAGTTTACTTTTTAGAACACTCTATGACTCAGAGTTATAAATTCCCCATTCTAGGATTCTAGATAACTAATAATTGCACTACTTGACCCAGTTATTAACTTCACATACTACAATTCTGAGATTTGGGGATCTTACTACCTCGCTAGGTCCTGTCTGAACCTTAGCAAACAGGCTCTGAAATCAAGAGACTAAACTGAGATGCAGTATAAAATAATCCATGACTGCCACATCCTGTGCCCTCAAATCTCAGGAATTAAGATGTGCAGAAAGTGCTCTGAGGTCAAGGGTAGATAGGTCCTTTCCTTCAGCATTGTGGGTGAAGAAAAGTATTTGCCACAGGATGGGGAACACTACCTACTGTTTGAGGAGCTTCTGCAGGCCTGCTGCCCGATAACTATGGCTCCCCTATAAGCATCTCAGGTTGCTACAAGGAATCTGGCTTTTTGTTTTTCCCTTGACCTTACTCACATTTTCTAAGTTCTTACCCCTCCATGCAGTTTTGTCTCATATCTGGCAAAAGCTCTTTAGCCATTCTCACCATTTTGGCTCTCTGGAGCAAAATTTAATTTAACTTAACAGTGCTTATAGAGCAGGCTCTGTGCTGGGGCTCGGGAAAACATGCAGGGCCTAGTCCTCCGGGCATCATGGGACCACACCTAGAGGTCAGACTTCCTCAGGAATTAAGTTTCCCCAGGATTCCAAATAGGACAGGAAGATAATTCCAACACTGCCTCCAAAGTCAAGAGGTCTGGGTTGGTGCTAATTCTATCTCAGTCAGCTGTCTCACTTTGGGCAAGTCCTGGTTTTCTTCTCTGGACCTCAGTTTGTGCATTTCAAAAAGAGGGGACCCTTTGGCTCTTACTCTAAGTCCATGTGATTCTAAATCTTTCCATATCATCTCCAGGGCACATTCTGAAAGAGGCTTATTCTCAAAAGACACTAAAAGATGAATATAGAGGGACATTCTACAAAACACCTGACCACTAGCCTTCAGATATGTCAAGGCCATGAAAGACAAGAAGGGACCACGAAGCTGTCCTGGATTGGAGGAGACAAAGGAAACATGACATCTAAATGCAATTCGTGGGATCCTGATTGGATTCTGGAACAGAAAAGGGACACTGGTGGAAAAACTGGGTAAAGTCTGTAAGTCCACAGTTGAGTTAAGAATATTATGTCAATGCCAATTTATTTGTTTTGATATCATTGTTTTAGGTAAGATGTTAGCAGTAGAGGAAGCTGGGTGAGAAGTATATGGGGACAGTCTACAGTATCTTTGCAAATCTTCTTTAAGTCAAAGATTATCTCCAAATAAAAAAATTAAAAATAAGAAAAACATGAATATCTATTTTCCCAAAAAGTGAGACTATACATTTCTTAAGGGGTCTTCTTTTATCTTTCAGTATATTTCTTCAGGCCTAGCATAGAGGTGTCTTTCAGTAAGTTCCCAAACCATTATTAGAAGTAAGTGGGTCGAAAATTATTTACAACCACAATTTAACTGGAACAGAGCGACATGTAACCTTGTCATTGTTATAAAAAGTTAATATTGCAATTGTGGTATTTCTACAACTAGAACACACAAAAAAGTCTGGGAAAATGCCATTGTTTCCTGGTACCAAGGCAAAGAAATCTCTCCACGTTCAAGGCAGATAGCCAGTCTGATTTCGGAAAATAAAAAGGAAAGAAAGAAAAAGTAACAACACAAAAGATCAAGTGGCTCCTTTTAAAAAACCATCATCGTTGCTATTTGGACTAAGCCAGAAGCTCCAGATAACAGTAACCACTGAAGAAGAAAAGGAACAAAAACCCTCGGAGCTTTCAATTTGTTTTTCATAATAAATGAATTGCCCCCACCAAAACGCAGCCTTGAGGAGTTAATTAAACAGCTGCCCCCACGGCTGATTCTGAGATGTTAGAAGGCCCGTGACAGGCTGCTAAACAAATGGGGCAATAAAGGTGTGGGCTGTTTGGCTTGATTGAAGAGCCTGAGTTTTTCACCCCTAGTCTCTAAACCATCTGGAAGTGAGTTTGTGGAATGTGGGATGGCAGCCTCTCTTCCCTTATCTACTGATAAGATTCTCAGCCTCAAACACGTGTACTGGAAAGTCAGGGAGCAAATATTTCAGACCTTAAACAACTTGCAGATCCTCCCTCTAAAGTTCATGTTGTGCTATAGCACGGAAGGAAGGACACTCATCTCACATCTTCCCCCTCCAGATCTCGGGCTTTTGACGTCAAAATGAGCCAAGACTGCAAAGTTGACTTAGAGGAAAATTGCGTTTTGGTTCTGATTCATGAGTGTCACCCACCTTCTCTGAGTCCCACAGACGTTAGGCTACAAAAGTCAGCCTTCTGAGAGCTGTCCTTGGATGAGACTCCCATGCAAAGGAGGTTTAAGTGAGCAAAGAATTTGAGGATGAGGGCCAGTATCTATGTTTATGACTGCTGGTCTAGCTGGATCCTAAAAAACAAAATATCTGATGATGGCCCACAGGCTACAGCTACACTGACAAGGGGTTCAGGTTCCCGACATCAGAAAGGCTTGGCTGTTGGGAATGAAACAAATCTGGAAATTATCCTTATTGCTTTTAAAGCCTAAAAATGAGAGAGTGTATGGGGTGTGTATAGCTATGGTGGTGGGTATGAGGTATGAGGCTGTATATGGGAGTCAGGGTACAATTAAACTGGGCTGAACACAGTAAGAAAAAAAATCATAATTAGATGAAGCCATTAACATCATGGGTGAGACACACACACACACATATATACACGCGCCACAGACACAGAAGAACTGAAGGGATGCTGTAGCTTGAAAAAAAGCTTTCAGAATTCTGTCATTTAATCTTTCATTCAATCCTCTATTTTCAAGTCCCTAGATGTTCCAGGCACTAAGTGCACCCCAGGAATATAAAATCAGATGATGCATTTAAACCTTGTCCTTGAGGAGTATGCCATTCACTGGAAAAGGCAGAATAATCCAACAGTTACAGGACATAGTGATAAGGGCCACCATAAAAGCAAGTTAAGATTGTCCTGAGAGGCCAAAGGTGGAGTGACAGTGAACAGAAAATATCTACTGTGCCATCTCTTTTTCAAAACAGGAGATGATTCTCCCATTACTGGCTCATCCAACCTCAAACTGATCTTTAAACTCAAAGAAATAGTAAGACTTTCCTATTGGTTTGTGGAGCTGGAAAAATGCAATGGCAAACTTGATCACAATTTTTCTCCTCTCTGGTCTTAAAAATCTCATGCTTAAGCTGCTTGAGTGACTAATACAATTCTTTTTAAAACAACAGAAAATCACCAGTCAATTTCATTCATCACTCAAATGTTCTTTTAAAGTACCTACTCTGTGCCCAGTGCTGGCTCCTTCAATCTTAACTCTTTCAAAAGGGGACACTCTGGTCTTAACTTCTTATAAAACTTGGTGCGTCTCCTCCAGCACGATAATTTGAGAGCATAAAGAAGGATGATATTTTTAAAAAGACTTAATTGGTTTCATAGTGGAAAAGTGATCCTATTTCCCTTTCTTGACGAGAAGCAAAGTGATCATTTTATCTACACAATCTCGCTAGAGTCACCCGGGTTGTCTAATGGCATTATAACTAATTGCGAAGTAAAACAAAGATAAGGATAGTTTATTGGACAAAACAATTTCAAACAATCCCAGCTCTAGTGAAACCAAACCAATGGAGTTCCTTTACACACTGCTATGATATTAATATAATGTTCTTGTGAAACGAACACCAGGCAAATAAACAGGCAAGCACAGCAGACATGAAAGATGATCTGTGATAAGCTTATGGTGAAATCAATGGCTCTCCTGAACCTATTACAGCTCTTTAAGGGCCCCATGTCTGTACTCTCTCACAAAACCCAACTAACTCTGTCCTCTGAGTTGATAACTTTTTTATATTATATTCGTACAATACCCTGAAAATGCCCAAAACAGGCATTCTAAGTTCCCTCTACAGATCTTCACATATGAACTCTGTTCATTTTCCCAATTGTGCTCCCGGGTTTAGTTTCTCTAGCTAAGTGAGGAAAAGGCTTCTGCTTCCAGAGGTCAAGCATTATCTTGATTTAGCAGGTTGGGCCCCTGAATCACTGCTATGCTCAGTAGCAAAGAATGCAGGCTGGGAAGGATTAATTACCAAAGCCAGTAATCCTGACTCCAACCTCCAAAAATATGGGGAAGTCCAAAAAAAATCTTGAAAGTGATTTGCAACATTCTGTTCAAATCAGCCTCATGAGTAATGTCACTTTGACACCTCTTACCCATGTAAACATAATTATCGCAGACACATCAGCTATTCCTCTGAACCTTCTCCTTTTCACCCTAAGGCTCAATTTCCCCTCCTCTGAAAGAAGATCAACATAGTTTTACTAATAGCTTCTTCCTCAGTCTTTCTAGTGAAACAAATATACTCAAAGTGTGAGAATGCCAGTAGCCTGTTTTATGACAAATCATGTGTACTCCCACAGGCATGGGCAAAAAAAAAAAAAAAAAAAAAAAAAAATTAATTATGTACTTTGGTCTCAAGCCCAGGGGACATAGATTCTCTTGGCAAATTCTGGAGAGTTGGACCAAACCTTGCAATTCCTGTCATTCCATATCAGTGAAATCTCAGTTTATTAGGAAGTAACCATAGAAGAAATTCCCAGTTGACCATTAAAATGCCTGAACAGGTACTACTTTCTTTCACTTACTTTGATCTGGGCTCAGTGAGCTCAAGTGTTGCCACAAGACCATATGTCTGCTGGTATCACAGGAGTAATTCTATGAATGAAAATATTTACAGCTGAGGTTATTCATCCATTAAGGTAAATAAAAGGCATCACTGATGTGATGTGTGTGTGTGTGTATATATATAATACACATATTACATACATACATACAATGTCCCGCTACCTGCCTAAGCAAGGGTCCTATGCTGAGAATGCTGAAAGTATCTTAATACATCCCCCCCATCCATACAAGTTAAATGAATTAGAAAAATTAATAAGAAATGTAGAAAAACAGTATCTCACAATAAATGGTACAAACATGGTTTACTTAACATTTGGAACCTAATACCATAGCTAGTGTCTGGGCATAAATATAATTAAATCTAAATAACTTAAGAAGAAGAAAATGTGTGAAAACAGCTGATATGGGAAAGAACGTAATTGTCAAGGGATGCTAAAATGTCAGTTTATTATGCACATGAACCCAATACATGTCACATAAGGAATTCCTTTCCTTCACAATAAACCATCAGGGATTTCTAAAAATAATATTGTACCAAAGGAACGGCTTGATGAACTTCAGATTTAGAAACTTACATCCATGTCCACTGTGTCCAGCTCATGTTTTGGAAGGAGGCACATCCTGAGACTTCATGGAACGAAAGGTGATTCTAATGGCTGTGTGCTCGCTCTGTTGGTCCTTTAAACATATCTGGAAATTAACATTGAAGAATTGTTATTACAAGTACACGTTTTTTTCTCCTTTGAGCCTGCATCATATATATAAGATTATATTTTCATCCATCATTCCTCTGGACAAGGTCAAGTGGGAAGGCAGGTTTGTTCTATAGCCTCAAGGGAACCAGGGCATCAGAGTGGAGGGGTGGTGGCAGGTGTGTTAGGTCACCTCACTCCTAAGTGTTATGCTCAAAGCTCGATGTTCCCTAAACACAGGTGAGGGGCTGTGTTACATGATTACCTGGAGCTGGAACTCTCTTGTGAACTTACATTCTCTAACACCTCATTTTGTCTCCAAGAGAGTCCCACTGCTCTTAGGATTGTGTTCAAATTCTTAATCAGTCATTCAAGGTGTTTAGCTCTAGCTAAACACTGCATCCTCTTCCCTCACAACTCACTCCTACTCCCCTCTATTCTCTCACTTTCCACAAAACATGCATTCATGTGTGTGCTTAGTTAGTACTCATGGCAGGCTTCTTATGTGCCAGCACTGATCGAGGCCTTGGGGCTACAATAATGAACAAGACACTCACGGAATGTCCTTCCACTCATGGAGTTTATATGGGGAGAAGGGCACAGTGAAAGACAATAAACACAAAAGCCAATAAGTAAGTGAATAGTATTTAAGTAACAATAAGTGTTAGGGAGATAAAGAGGGAATTTCCATGAGGAGGCAGAGAGAACCTCTCTAACTAGAATGGTCAGAAAGACCTCATTGTGGATGTGACGTCTAGGCAAAACCTCTATACAAATGGAATCGCAAATGCAAAGGCCCTGAGCTAGGAATAAAGTTGGCTTGTTTAGGGTGCAGAAAGAAGCCCAGTTTGGCTGAAGTAGAGTAATTGAAAAGATTACAAAGGTTTTTGACAGTTGATGGCAGTAGAGGAATCCTAAGATGGCTCCCAAGATTTCTCACAGAAAATGACCTTTTCCACTATATTCCGTCATATTCCCTCTTGTCCATGATGTATGAGATAGCCAGAAGAAAGGTTATCTGGAGTTTTTTCTGCATATCCAAATATATTTAGTTCCATTTCAATTGTTTTATTTATGTTATCTTTTTTTAATTTTTTATTTGCCTGTTTAAAAAATTTATACAGGTTTATGTTTCTTTTAATGAGATTTAGTTCTTCCCTCCCTTTTTGTACTTACTAAGTGGGCCATAATTCACAAGCTGGGTCTGAGAATGGGTTAATCCCTTTGCAGACTGGGTATAGCTGAGTTTCCGCCCTTGGTTCAAATGCTAAGTGAACCTGCATAACCAGCTTCAGGTGCAGTTTAATCTTTGGGCCACTGTTTATTTGTCAAAGGCCTTGCTGTGCACTCCTGTAGGTCAAAAGGCGCAGAAATGAGAGGTGGCAGAGAGGTCAGGCCCTGGGGAACTGTGGAAACAGCCAGGACTCCAGTAGGCTTGGCCGTTAGCTCCCTGTGTGGCCTGAGCCAGGCCCCATGGCTCTCTGAGCTTCAGTTTCTACTTTCGTACATGAGAGAGCCACAGGCCAGAGAATCCCTAAGGATCTCCCCCTCCTCCTCCCCCTCAGTACCTTACCTAGAAGACAGTGAGCTCTGAGGGACAGGAGGAGGCCAATCTAACTGTTAGAAACAATTACTGTTGGCTTGATCGAACTCTCCATTTGCTGAAGGACAGTCCCTAATAGTGGTTGAATGTTTATTGGGTGTGGATCTTTGTTAATTACCTCAAAACATTATCACATTTCATCTTTACACAACTCTCTGGAATATGTACTGTGATTCTGATAAATTTTAGATAATAAAATATAGACTGAGAGCGTTTAAGGAATTTCCTCAAATCACACAACTGGAAAGCGGCAAAGATAGATTACCTCAGTTTTTACATGTACCGTGTTTTAGTGTTTTAGCTCTATTCCAGCTATTATGTGGTAAAATACGAATTAAAAGCAATGTCCAACTACACATGGGTCTTAAAATAATATAAATGGCATATGTGGTACCAAACAACACAACAGATGTTTTACATAATTTTTACTGCAAAGAATATATTTCTAGTCCTCATTTTTGATTAGAGAAACTAGGATTCGGAGAGTTTAAGCAATTTCTCCAAAGTCCCACATCCAAACAGTCATGAAGCAAACTTGCTGGTCTGTCTGCAAAGCTCATTTTCTTCTATGGCATTTTGTCGTTCTTATGTGACAGAGATCAGTGGGGAATGGGACCACGTGTTATACAGTGAAGTTAAGGCACATGGTAGGTAGAGCATCAAGGTCACAGAGCCTCCCACATAGCGAAGTGTGGGTTTGCTATGAAGGGTAACCCAAAGGTATTCGAGAAGAACCATCTACTGATGAGAGGCATCAGCAGGAGGCAGTGGAAGTGCACAGGGTGTAGGTAAGCAGAGTGGGTTGGCCAGACACAGAAAAATCTTTTTGTACCAAGGTCAGGCTCAGGGTATGACTCTCTCCCACTGCCACACCCAAAGCAATGCCTCCCCCTTGTTCCATACTCCAGCGACAGAGACCAGGTCCTGAAAAAGGAAAACAAAGGTGAACTCTCTTGCTGCCCTTTCCGATAGTTAATCTTTTATGCACGTGACCCGGCACAGTCAGAAATGTATGTCCTGCCAGGAAATCAAAGATGGTCCAGACCCACTCCCAGAAAAGCCTTGGTCTTTGTCCAGTGCAAACTGGGCAATTCTACATAGAATAAAAGACACACATTCATAAGCTCTCTATCCTTGGGAGTGTGCTCTAGGTCTCTGCTACATGGCTACTATGCTGGCTGAAAGAATTTGCCACAGTTCTATACAAAGGGCAGTTATTATCCTCTAACTTAGAATTCAGTTCTTTTTGCAGGGTGGGGAAAGGAGTACATTTAAAATACTGAAATCAAGGCAATTTACTTAAATAGGAAGGCAGACGTATTAGCAAGATTTATGCCAAACTAGTTTTATAAATGATATAAGTCACTCAGGGTGCCAGGGTGGCTCAGTCCGTTGAGCGTCTGACTTCAACTCAGGTCACGATCTCACGGTCCGTGGGTTCGAGCCCCGCGTCGGGCTCTGTGATGACAGCTTAGAGCCTGGACCCTGCTTCGGATTCTGTGTCTCTGTCTCTCTCTGCCCCTCCCCTGCTAGTGCTTTGTCCCTCTCTCCCCCCCACCTCTCTCTCTCTCTCTCTCTCTCTCAGAAGTAAATAAAAAGTAAAAAAATAATTAAAAAAATAATTGATATAGGTCACTAACATGTGTTTCTATTATTTAATTAGAATGCTATCACATGTTCTGGTCAACCACTATTCTCAGTGGGGCATTATGTATATTTATGCAGAATAATAATTAGTAAATAGTTTTTAATGTGTAAAACAGCAACTACAGCAACTTTCCCTATCCTGTAGCATTTTGCTTAAGGCCGGTCTTAATGGTGAAGTTCTTGGTATTTAATTAGAAGAAAAGACATAGGTGTTTTTACCATTAGTGTCCACCCAATTTGTACTAATTCATTATGTATTGTAAAATACCCAAGGATAAAGGGAACAGTATGCCAGCCCCCATATGTTCCTCAAAGCTCTCACTCATGATATAGTTGCCTGGCATTTGGCACCATGAACACTGGGAACATAAATAGTAATTCCTAAAGGATTTACTCTGGCCACCAGGTTCCTGTCTTTCTGCAGAAGGCTGTTGCTGCAGGGATGCTAAAGTATAATTGCTTCCTTTCTTTCTGTCCATTGTTGAAAGCGGGGCACTGAATTCTCCTATGATTATTATAGTGTCTTTTTCTCCCTCCAGATCTTCTTGTATTTGCTCAATATATGCCAAAGAAAATGAAATTACTACCTCAAAGAGATATCTGCAACATCATTGGAGCATTATTCACAATTGCAGCATTACTCACAACAGTCAAGACATTGACACAATGTTAAACATCCATGAATGGATGAATGGATAAAGAAAATGTGGTGTGTGATATAATAATTATATATATAATTATTATATATATATATAATTATATAATATATAATTATATATATAATTATATATAATATATATAATATATATATATAAATATATAATATATAATTATGTATATATATATATATAATTCATCCATAATAAAGAATGGAGTCCTGCTGCCATTTGTGACAATTATGGATGGGCTTTGAGGGCATTATGCTAAGTGAAAAAGCTCAAGATAGAGAAATGCAAATACTGTATGATCTCACTTACATATGGAATCAAAAAAAACCAAACTCATAAAAAAAAAAATAAAGTAGAATGGTGGTTTCCAGGGATTGAGTGGGGGTGGTGGTGTCAGGGGAAGGGAGGTACAGGAAGTGAGCGATGTTAGTCAAAGAGTACAAACTTCCAGTTACAAGATGACGAAGCTCTGGATATATAACATACAGCATGGTGACTATAATTAGCAATATTGCAGTATAAACTTGAAAGTTGCCAAGAGAGTACATCTTAAATATTCTCATCCTATACACAGATGCACAGACACACACACACACACACACACACAGGCAATATATGCATATATCAAATCATCACATTGTATACTTTAAACTTACAGTGTTGTATGTCAATTATGTCTCAATGAAGATAGGGGAGAAGTTAATGCAGTACTAACATATTACTATGTCTGAAGTAAATACAAACCCAAGTTATTTCACCAAAAAATGAGATTGACAAATATACCTTTGGTATGTTTTAACAGACTTAATCATTTGCCTTTCTATCAAGAATATATGGAGTTTTTGAAAGAAGTTCGTCCTAAAGTGTTTTGGTCATTACATAACCTGGTGGTGATTAAAGAAAAAACAAAAGATAAGGAATTTTAAAAGATAATTTGCATGAACTCTGGAAAGGTTTAAATATTGGCAAATGCTCGTTCCCTCAAGGTAAGCCCCCCCTTCTCAGTGTGTCTTCAGACGAGTAATGGCATTGCCATCATAGGGTAGCTTGTTAGAACTAGAGACTCTGTGGGGTGCCTGGGTGGTTCAGTCAGTTAAGTATTCAACTTTGGCTCAGGTCATGGGGTTTGTGGGTTCGAGTCCCATGTCGGGCTCTGTGTTGATAGCTCAGAGCCTGGAGCCTGCTTCAGATTCTCTCTCTCTCTCTCTCTCTCTCTCTCTCTCTCTGCCCCTCCCCCACTTGCACTCTGTCTCTCAAAAATAAACATTAAAAAAATTAAAAAAAAAAAAAAAAAAAGAACTAGAGACTCAGTGCCCAGCCCCAGACCTACTAAGTAGAAATCTTTAAGTTCATGAGAACTTTAAGTTCATGAGAAATCTTTAAGTTCATGCCCAGGTGGGCATGTCATACACATTGAAGTCTGAGAAACACTGCTCTGTTCTAAACCTTTGCTTTTCCAGCTCTCTAATGCATCAACACCCTATACCAGTAGTGGGGGCCTAACTGAGAAGGATTATTTCCACAGAGTGCTCAGACTTAGAGAAAACTCATTTTATTTTCACATTGGAGTGAGAGGGAAATAAACTGAAACAGAAAAACTCAATATATACAGAAATCTCAGCATCAGGTTATAATCTGCCAAAATTTTCAAGGTTGCAAGAAATTAGCTGTGTTATTACAACAGGTTCAGGAAAAGAAGGCACCTTTGGATACACCCCTGTGTATACCTGTAAAGCTAACCACATCAGCAAATCCACTTTCCAGTTGCTACAGTCCCATGTGGGTGTTTGGAATTCTCCCAGGCCAGGTGAATTTTGCCAATGTGCTATAGAGCTAAAGGCGGACATGCTCTATGATCCCAGCCAGCAATTGTACTTTTCATATATTAGTACTTTTTATATATTATGTCCATAAAATTCTGCTCCTTGAAGCATTGGTTCTAATAATAATGATAATGATAATGATAATAATAATAATAATGATAATAATAAATAATTAGATACAACATACATGTCTATTGACACGACAAAGGGCCAATAAACTGTGGTATTTTTATATTGCAGAATACTCAACAGCATTTCAAAAGAATAAATCTTGTATATGGACAGGGATAACTCTCAAAAACATAAATATTTTGAATAAAACACATAAAATCTGAAATTATTCACATCAAGTTTAAAAACCTGCAAAAGAATATAAAGTATATGAATACCCACAGACAGAAATATAAAACCATTCATGGGAATGATGACTATAAGATGATGAATATAAAACATGTCTGTTATATATATATATATATATATATGTATATATATATATACATATATATATATATTATTCTGTATTTTTATCATGTTTAAAATATTATGATTAAAAAAGGACAATTTAGAGAAGTGGGAGATTTCTAACTAATAAAAGAAAACAAATAGCAATAACAACAAAAACACTGTAAAATTAAAATAACTATCCCTAGAATTACTTTATTGGGGCACCTGGGTGGCTTGGTCGGTTAAGCGTCCGACTTCGGCTCAGGTCATGATCTCACGGTCTGTGAGTTCGAGCCCCGCGTCGGGCTCTGTGCTGACAGCTCAGAGCCTGGAGCCTGTTTCAGATTCTGTGTCTCCCTCTCTTTCTGCTCCTCCCCTGTTCATGCTCTGTCTCTGTCTCAAAAATAAATAAACGTTAAAAAAATTTAAAAAAAAAAAAAAAAAAAAAAAAAGAATTACTTTATTTAAGAAGGTATGGTTTTTAATGAAATGAACTTTTCAGAAATATTTTTAACCTAATAATAATGACTTTTTCACCTGGAAAATGATCAAATTACCTCCTTGTGCTTGCCCCATGGTCTCATTTGCTCTGCAACTTGTATGACAGAATCAATACTGATATATGGAAACTTCTGTGAGTCCAAAAAGGCACCAGTGGTCCAGAACCACTGAATTCAACACAAATTTAACCAAAGTCAGAATTTTCTTTTTGACCCAGGTTGTAAGAAGGATATACGTCTCAGAATGGATTTTCATGAGGAACCAGATTTCATGCAGGCTGACAGCAGACCTCTGAACTGCAGTTCAGTCAACTGTGAGTTGTATGATATTGAATGAAATACTTAACCTCATTGAGTCTAGGTGGAAATAGCAGGTCATAGTGTTGTTATTAGTACGAAATGGTATATAAAATACTTAGTACTGTATTTAGCTCATAGTAAGTGTTTTATATATGATGGCTCACAGTAATAATGATGGTGGTAATAAAACTATGGCCAGGGGCGCCTGGGTGGCTCGGTCGGTTAAGCGGCCGACTTCGGCTCAGGTCATGATCTCGCGGTCCGTGAGTTCGAGCCCCGCGTCCGGCTCTGTGCTGACAGCTCAGAGCCTGGAGCCTGTTTCGGATTCTGTGTCTCCCTCTCTCTCTGACCCTCCCCCGTTCATGCTCTGTCTCAAAAATAAATAAATGCTAAAAAAAAAATAAAAAAAAAATAAACTATGGCCAGTCTATGCTTTATAAGTGTTTTTTTGTTTGTTTGTTTGTTTGTTTGTTTTTTACATTCAGGACTGTAGTATTTCATGAGATATATGTACTTTATTTTGCAAGGCAAATGAACAAATCACCAAAATAAAACATTGCATTGATCTGGCTTTGGTTCAGATATAAAGATGTGCCCAAGAAGACTACTAGCTCTTTCTAACTCACTCTCCCTTCTATTCTATATTTTCTTCTTGCTCTACCCCAAGTGTAGGTTCACTTGGATTCTAATAAAATCTGCCCAACTGACCTGCTATTAGTATATGAACCAATAGATGAAAATGCAAATCCTAAGGTAAGAGTTTTAATTTTTATTTGATATTTTATTGAAATAATTTTTTTTAAAAACTTGAACTCTGATTGATTTTTTAACATGATGTTTTCATACATAAATTAAGAAGAAACAACCGAAGGTTTTGCCCAAGGACACATTGTCTTGGGTGCAAAGTTTTAAATAAGAAATGTATGATGTCATGACCTTTGTTAACCAACACCTACACATCAGCTTTTTTCGGTGACCGCAGGATAAGCTTATCCTTGGCCTGAGCCAGCCCCGTGGCAAACAATGGAGCTGTGGGTATGAACAGAGTTGGAAAACCAAGGGCAAGATCATGGTGTCAGTTGGCCTAGAACTTCTGTGTACAGGGCGTGGGGTGGGGTCCTCTCCACTTGTCCTTCATGGATTAATGGCCACATATTATGCTATCTGCCACCCACTTTCCTGCCTCACCACCAAATGGTAGCTTTGTTTCTTAAATGAATGAATGAGGCTTTTCCCATCTTTTCTTCAGAATAGAAAGAAGCCCTAGAGATGACAACGTGATATAATATCTCAAGGCTTCCCTTTGAAAATATAAAGCAGAGCATTCCTTTTCCAGAAACCAAATGGAGTTTGGAAACGGCAAAGGACAACATTGTTAAAAGATCAAAAGCTAATCTCTACAACCAAGTCCTGATGCTTTCATGGCCCCACTCAACATGCAGCTAAAATCATTTGTGAAGCTTCTGTAACCCAAGGATGTCAGGCAGCTCAGATATACAAGAACAATATATGCCTGGCAGGACAGAGGAGCTCTGGCCAGGAGAAAGCACTTGTGACATTGACTCCTCTCTACTATATTTTGTAAAAAGAGATCTGAAAATGAAGGGCTCCTTCTGTTTGCAAAGCTGTCCCAAAATGTGGCTAATTGATGTTTTCTTAAGAAAATAACCATGGAGAAAGACCAAATCCCCCTCACTATGAAGTTGGGCATAGCTCACTGAAAGAGAAGGGAAGTGAAAGTGAATAGCAATCAGGGTCCAAAAGCCAAAGGCTTCTCACTTGCAGCAGCAGATTTAACAACGGGCATGGTGGTGCACAGGGGGAAGGAAGAAGACAGTGAGGATGGGGGTGAGAGGACAGATGTGACTGCTCGTTAGTTCTAGTCCCAAGACTGGTTATAGGAAGGTGACTTATTTTAGGACTGAGGAAGAAAGGTGGGAAAGGAGAATTGTGCTTGAGGGCACAAGGGTATGAAGAGACATAGAGATATTTATTGAGACATTAATGAATTCCGATATTGGGAAACATTCTATCCATTTTTTGTTCTTCCAAAAAAAAGTAAGCAGTTGCCAAGGATAGGGTGGCAAGCAGATTTCCTATAAAAAGCTTTCCTAATAAATTATGTACTTGGTAAGAGGAATTGCATTTTACATGCTATGGCCTTACTTCACAGTTTTACAGATTTCTTTAATCCTGACTATATTTTCCCTGGTTTTATATGAGCTGCTGACACTGGGTACTAGTGGTGGCTGGTAAAATTGTACTTTTTCCAGGGTTTTAAATCTAGAAATGGTAGCTAGAGAAGGAGGAATGGAACTGCAAAATGGCTGTGGCTACAGCTTTTATGATTCCAAGGAAAAATGAACATGTCTTATAATATTCAAAGTTTCCTTTTCCTCATAATTTTTAGAATGATCTCATTAAGAAATGTGTTATCACTTTAAATTTTCAGAAGAAATGGGAGCAAATTATGATTATCTGAAAATTCAGGAGAGACTAGTAAAGCGAGTTTGAAGAAGTCCCTTCAACATACATTAAGCACTCTTTGATTAAAGCCATCAGTACTGCCTCCACAGTGCCAGATATTTCCTAAGATGTCTTGGAAAACTTCTGGATGTCATTCCTGAATTCTGAAAAGGTCAATGATAGAATATGAAATAAAATTTTTTCTACGTTAGAAATACTGAATATGATGTTTCAGTTAGAAGGCACATATGGAAAAGCACAGAAGTGAAATTCACTGCACCTTCATGGGGATTTAGGAACAGTTTTCCAGCAAGGGCTAAATGGTCACCAGGAAGCAAGAGCAAAAATGAGCACCTCAGGCACAGGATCATGCCTGGGTAGTTTACTGGGCTGTAGACCAATATAAGCTGAGGGATCAATTGCCAATCTCGATGGCTTCCACGAGAGCTGAGTATTTAAATCAAAACTCCACATTTAGCATGTGTGAATGTGTCAGATTTTTTTGTGGAAAACTTTAAGCACTTGCTACCACAAGTACTCTTCCAGACTGTCTTCCCTGGGACAATGGAAGGTCAGTGGAATAGAGTCAAGAAACCTCAAATCCAAGTTCATCTCTGCGTTCAATTGATGTGTGGTTTTGAACAAGTCATTTCCCTTTCCTCCTCCTTTTCCCTGTCTGAAAATTAGAGATGTGTCATGCACGCTACCTAAGTTCCTCCTAATTCTAATGTCACATGGCTGAAGATAATGTGTTTATTTTGAATTTCAGGTCAATATAGTTCCATCTTCCCTAGGAATTAAAGTTAAAGAGTCTTTGGAAATTAAAACTATAAACCTGAGAAGTAGTCAAACTCAAATCCCCTCATCCTACTCATAAAGAAACCGACCACTTGTGTTTGTTGGCTTTACTCCCAGATGCCAGTGAAAATATTTGGTTGTTTCAAGTAAGTGCAGCAACGAAACTCCTTTTGAATCTGAAAAATTCAGTTTCACGTTCTCTCACACAGGAATAATGTCATTTCACTGTCAGAAAAGAATACAAGTTCAAATTATACTAGAAACAAAATATCCATCTCAAACGAAGATGGGGTTTTCAGCATCATAGAATTAAATATCCCTACATCTGTCCCAATGGTGAAACTTGGAAAGAAGCTGCATAATGCATCAGCTATGCAGCTTATCTATGGCACAGTCTTGGGGTCTGGACCCAGTTGGTGGAGCCATGTCTGATAAGGAATACCTACAGTCAAAACAAAAGTACCTGAACCTTCCCATATGTTTAAGGAGAACTCTGGAGCCCCAAACAAGGACATGTGGGGACAGAAGGAAGAATAAAAAGCAACTAGGAACAAAGCAGAAAGTATAAGACCATTACTAGAAGGAGCAAAGGGCCCAAGCTTTTCCTCCAATTAGGAGCCAGCCCAGTGGGCCATGTACAGAGAAGCTTTAAAATTCAAGGTCAAGGCAGGCAAGAGTGATTATGGTAGATGGCTGCCCCCACCAAATTATTCATTTGTTTTTATTATCATGCTTGTAGAAAGTAATTGCCATAACTTGGTACCGTGTTATGATATTGTCTTTGAATCTTCTAGTGGCAGATAAGTTTGCAGATGCCTGTGTCTTGTTTCACTAGCTGAAATATTAGCTCTTTGAGGATCTTATTAATTACTGTATTTCCACAGGTAGAGGCCTGTTATAAAGTAGGTGCTTTCTAAATGTTTGGCTCGTTCCATAGCTATCAAACGCTCTGTTTAGTTGAGAGTTATATCATCAGGCATTTTATTATATTATTAATGAAAGTTATTTCACAAAGTATGCATTTTGTATATTTTTCTAAGGGTTTATAAGTCTTTACAGGAGTATTGTAGTCACTTGCCAGTTCCAGAGATCTCTGGGTATGGAATATGGGGTAATCCAAACTTATCTGCATTTATGTATTTAATAGTTGGCTTAAAAATGTTGGGTATTCAGATGAATAGAAAAACTGCCCATCTTTGTTCATTACCATAATTTTGTGGAATTCATGGTTCATTTATTTGAATGGTATTCTGAATTTTATTTACATGACTAATGTATATAGCCACCTCCATACACACAAGACTACTATTTCATTTATATCCTTAAACTTTGAATACCTATGCAGAGAAGAAATTCATTCTGTACTGCCCTATTCTTTTACTATTCAGAATGTGGAGAACCTCACAGCAATTGCTTATCCTACCCAAGACCCACTGAATAGTTATCTGATCTGTTTAAAAGAGAAAGATGTATACTCTTTTCCTTCAGTAGGGTTGCCCCTCCATTTATCCATTCACTCCCCCTTCAGACATCCTTTGCTCAATGTCTTTTACATGGACGATATAAAGGAATGAATTAGGCACACAAAAAGAAGCTAGAAAAAGAATCCTTTGATTTCAAGGCATTGATATTCTAGAGATTAGATAGATAAACACATGATCACATGTCCCTTGCTATCCTCTACTTGATATCCCCACTTATACAATCCTGGGTGCTAGTAGGCACTTACAAATCATTCACTACCCAAGTGGGCCAATAAATGTAATTATGAGAGCTGGACACAGTGGGCACATATGTGGCCAATAAGCCACTATCGGACACATTTTGAGATTTGAAGGAGGCATCTTTTAGATAAAATAAAATCATACCCTGAATGGTATCCACATATTCATGTGTTTATAAAATACGGAGTTTGTTTTCTCAAGAATGGTTTGATGTTCATGTAGAATCAATCCACAGCGGATGTAAAAGGAAATCCCTAGCATTTAAAATTAATTTAGGAGAGGTTAACCTTGCAGATTCACTTCTAAGAGGAGTCCTGCCAGAGCAGAATCTTGGGTGGGTAGGTAGATCATGGTGTTTGCCCAGCTGACCATCGCCCCATTATTTAGCTGTGCGCTAAGCAGGTCCTATGCTCTCTTCATAGAACAGAAAGTGGCTGACATCTCCTGTGTTTCCTGTCCCTTAGCACATAAAATCACAGTGATACAGAAGAGGAGCTCAAGACACGAGTACTTGCCTTTCAACCATCCAAAATCTACACCTACCCTGTGTGACCTTCCCTGGGATGGCTTCTCCAGTCTGCCCTATGTGAGAAAGTGTGAAAAAAAAAAAGCAGGCTTTGCTGAGGGTACCAACAATCCATGAAATGGCGGTGCAGTCTGCAAATTCTGTAACAGTACCCGTTTTGCAGGAAAGGTGGTGAGACATTGACAACCTGCTAATATAATACAGTGTAGGACTCAGGAAGCCCAGCCTTCCCCCAAAGTTTCTCCCAACAGAACAGAAGGACCAGGTGACAGCAGAGGTAGAAATCAAGCTGCTGAGCCAGCACCAAGTCCATGCAAAAGGGATTGTCCAGCTTATTTAGGCTTTAAAACATTCCTGAGCTGAATGTAACCCAGTTAATCTTTCCATCAGGCTCAGTGCTGCACTTCAAGATAAAAGTGTCACTCATAAGTCATCAGGCACTGGGGTCTGGCAAGAAGCCAGATAACACTTCTGTGAAACACTGGTTCCAAGCTTTGCCATCTACTTCATCCCCTACACATTCTAACCCAAGGCTGGGAGGTTTAAATAATTCATAGCTGAACCAAATACAATTCATTCAGAGGATACACTGTGTCTCTTGACTTGGGAATGGAGTAGTCATGGAGAGACAGACCATGGAAATTAGCATTTTGTTGGAATAAACATACCCTGGGTCACCCTTATCCTGTACCATGGAAGCAAAGACCACATCACTCTCAAGAGACAAAACCAGAACCGTGAGACCACAGCACTCCCCAGAGATGACACACTACTTCCCTCAGCAACTTCCAGGTTCCTGAAGCTTCATATTTTAGTGGGTTTTCTTCTCCCACTCAGTGTCCGATGAGGTATCCACCATTGGAGCAATCATTGCCAATCTCTTTACCCCAGGGAGTTGAGCTGGCAGAGACCATTTGAATGTTTATTTTTGAAGTGTGACGTGACACAAATGCCATCAATGATGTCTCTACCTCATCGTTCTCCTAAATCCTTAAAAATTTTAAATCTATGCCTCGGTGTGAATATTTTTGACTTGCTCCTGTGACTGTGTAGTGTATGTCAAGCATTGTTTATTTATATGTGTGTGTGTGTGTGTGTATAAATTATATATTACATATATAAATTATATAAAATATGTTCATATATAATTTTATATACATAAATTATATTTATGTATATAAATATAATTTATGTATATAAAATATAAATATATATGTATATAAAATATAAATTATATTTATGTATATAAAATTATACATAATTTTATATACATAAATTATATATAAACATATTTTATATAATTTATGTATAAATTATATTATATATAATATTTATATAAATATATAATTTATGTATATATAAATATATATCACTCCTTTGGAGATATATATATATGTGTGTGTGTGTGTGTGTGTGTGTAGAGAGAGATATATATATCTCTATATATCTATATCTATATCTATCACTTCAAAGGACTTCTGAATATTTTTTACAGGTAACGAAATCGAATGTCAGGAAGGTAAACTTGTCTAGAATTATAAAAGTAGTTGGTAGCAGAGCTAAGTTATGAATCCAGGATTGTCTATCAGTAGAGCTGGACTTTTTTTTTTTTTTTTTTTTTGCTAAAACCTGCCTTCCTTTTTCTCCGTGAGGCAAGATGAAGGAAGGATGACATCTTGACTGCTGTGGCCTGCAGAAAGAGTGCAGAAAGAAACATGCTAAAAACATGGTAGAAATGTTCAGGACAAGGAAATCTCAAGATAAATTTAGCCTAACGTACAACTTTGAGTGGACATGGCCCACCGAGTGGAGCAAGTCTGCTTCTGAACCATTATGGGGGAAATATGTGTGTTTCCATAGAATTAGTGTGGGACCTAGACTCCAAGTGTGCTCTTAAAGGTGTATATTTTAGAAGCAGCCTCTAATTATTTATCTACTCGTGTCGTAAAATAAAACATCCCTAGGATCCATCTCTGCTTTTATCAAATCCTTTTTACTTGGACAAATCTCCTAACTTGTTTTCCTGAACAAATTTTATTCCTTGCAAACTTTGCAGCTAACACCAAGGAGATTTGCTAAAATGTGAATCATACTGTGCAGTGGCTCTGTTTAGAATCCTTTGAAAGCTCTGGGGAACCCGAAGGAAAATTACCAAACTCCTTAGCATAACACACTCCACTAGGCAGCCATGCTGATTTTCTTGTGATGCCAGGAATTTTCATGATGCTGTGCTCTGCCACAAGCACTCCCTCTACCTGCATACCTTCCCCTCACCATCTGCCTCAGTTTGCATGACGCTTCCTTAGGAATCCCCTGAATGGTAAAAAAAAAAAAAAAGAAGGAAGGAAGGAACGAAGGAAGGAAGGAAGGAAGGAAGAAAGAAAGAAAGAAAGAAAGAAAGAAAGAAAGAAAGAAGTTACAAATGGTATCCACCTGGAACACCACCTTCTATCTTGGGGATCCTACTTTCTGAGGACATTGTTTGAGAGGTTAGAGAAACATTTCCCATGGAAACTAGTTGATGGAACTGACGAGCTAAGCAGGAAAAAAAATGAAAATTAAAGACAAGAAAACTGACAAAGAAATATCATAGGAAGAAGCAGGTTATTGAGGAGGTTTGTTGAGGAGGTTTGTTGAGTATGGCCCAGGAGTCAGAACCAGGATCTGGTGTGGAAGTAGTCTAAAGTCAGATTTAACATATTTTTCGAAAGGCTTTCTTGAGATTAAAGATTTATAACTAATTAAAGATTATAACCAAATATAATTAAAGATTATAAGCAATACTCCTGTAGAAAACTCTGGGTTCCAGGTTTCAAGAGAAGGCTAGATGATGCCATAGAAGACATTGCTACAGGAGTTAGGAGAATAAATGCTCAGCTTTTCTCACAGGCATTGACCATCAGGGATGACAAAGAGAAATGGGACAGCAATGGAGTGGAGAGGAAACCAGCTAACCTATTGGAGCCTACAACCTCCCATTAACTCCTCCATGTACAGAGTCACTAATGAATTTAACCACAGCATACAGCCTCCACATAAGCCCTGAGGATATTACCTTCTCCAATCTTATAACTGTTTAAAATATATATATTATTAACAAGAACTCCATGACCTCTGCTCTCCAATATTTGTGGGTAAGGAATTTACAAGCAACATTATTGGGGACATGCATGGATATTTGGGTATACAGACACATCCAGTAGAGAAATGTTTTTATATAAAGGCATATTTTAATGTTGGCATATAAATTTGTGCGTAATTTACCCTCTAGTAGTCAGCATGGTTATTGCTATATTCATTTAGGCTAGAGCACAGTGATGGTGCAAGACTTAAATATTACCTTGCAAAAAAGTAGTTTGTATACCTCAGTGTCATAATGCATCCCCGTGCCCAGTGTACTGGTGGGATGCACTACAAGTAGTTTGTTATTAATGGTAGGTAAAGTCTGAAATTTGTGAATGATGTAATTTTAGAACACTATAAATCAGATACAAGATTATTCCCCATATAATGTAATTCTCACTCGCTTGCTTACAATATACTTTCTGAAAGAGAGAGAAATGGGTGGAGTTTTAATTAGTACTTAGGAAATTGCACATAGCCTCTGGTGCATCCCATGGAAATGTGTGATACATGTCTTCTGTTATATGTGTTGTGACTGATAAGTTGAGAACTCTCTTCTGAAACACTGAGTATAAGGTAACACACTGTTCACCTGTCATCCCAAAACTCTACATTTGCATGACCTTTAAACTACATGTGATGGACAGAGGAGCACACGCTGAAAAATGCTTTTAAGGTAAATCTTTCCATTCTCAATTTCACACAGTGGTAGCTAAATAGAAACACATAATGTATATTAAAAACACAAAAATAATGCATTGACTTTTGGAAGAAACTATAAAACCCTTATCGCTTTGTAGTATGTGCACACATCTGTAACCTGACTATCCCAGTTGTCCAAAAAGATAGAACAGATTGAATGACAGCTCATGGCCAAATTTCGGTAGGAAATAGGAAGATGATTATATGTTTGCCTTTAGTACTGTTAGGTTATGCAATGCCTTTGTTCATTTAGTTAGCCACTATATTAAGAGCGCTAGTATTCCTCTGCACAAAAAAAAAAAAAAAAAAAAAAAAAAAAAAAAAAAAATAAGCACTACTCTCTAAGAAAGCAAGAGACAGATGCAAGATGATGCTAGGGAGGCAAGTAGGGACTAGACCAGGTAAAATCTCGAAATCCTTATAATTTATCTTTCTCCTAAACTCATTCATTGAAACATTGAAATACATTAAGCAGGGTTTAACATGAGAAAATTTTCACTTCAAAAATATACTGTGGATGTAGTTAAGAATAGATGTGGGTTATTAGTTTAGGAAACTTTCACATAAGTCCAGGCAACAGACACTAGAATAGAATGGTGGAAATAGAGAAAAGTGGTTGAAATGAAAATACATTTAGGAGATAAGGCTGAAAGCCCCTAGTAAGGCATCAGCGATGTGGAGGGAGGAGGGAGGGCTTAAGGATTACTCTTAAGTGTCTGGTTTGCACAACTGTGGAGGAATTGCAAATGAAGGAGCTGGAGAACAGAATGAAAGGATCAGGTTTAGGGAAAAAGATAACGGATTGGATTTCAGATATATCGACCTTAGGATGTCTTTAAGACCTTCAAGAAGAGATGTAAAATAGTTATTAACATATATTGTGGAGCTCAAAGGAGAGGTCTGAGTTGGAGATGAGTATCAAGTTCCACAGTCCCATTTGTTTATCCTTACTCCAGGCTCACTCTGTTCTGATCACTATGGCTTTACAGGAAGCCCTGACATCAGATACTCTAGGTACCTCAATGTTGGTCTCCTATTAAAAAATCATTTTCATTTTCAGTATTCGAGATCCTTTCCATATTTGTATGAATTTTAGAATCAAGTCCTCAATACCTTCAAAGACAGAAAATCTTGCTGGGAGTTTTGCTGAGATTGCATTGAATGTATAGCTCATCTTGAGGAAATTTTACATCTGCCAATTCGAATCTTCCAATTCAGTATAATGTTATATCTGGTCATTTACTCAGGTCTTCTTTCTTTTGGCAATGATTTGTAGCTTTCAGTGTAGAGGTCTTACACATATTTTGTTAAATTTATACCTAAGTATTTCATGTTTTTGATACTATTGTGAGTGGTATTTTTAATTTTTAATTTCCCAATTAGTTTTCTAGTATACATAAATAAAACTATTTTTATATGTTGCTTCTGTATCCTGAGATGTTGCTTATTTGTTTGAGTAGGGTGTTTGGTTTTTTTGTTTGTTTGTTTATTTGTTTTGGGGAGATCCTTTAAAATCTTTTAAATACATGATCATATTTTCTGTGAAAGAAATACAGTTTTGCTTTTTCCTTTTCCTTATATTTGCCTCTTATTTATCTCCCTTGACTTAATTATACTAGCTAGGGTCACCAGTAAAATTCTGAGTAGACCAAGTTGATCACTGGAGACACCCTTACCTCCCTTACCTTATATCTGGTTGTAGGAAGGAAGTGTTCAGTGTTTCACAATTAAACATGATGTTAGCTATAGGTTTCTCATGGATTTCCTAAACAAGATCCCAGATATCACATATCAGGACATCTACACTGAAAGCTACAAATCATTTCCAGAAGAAAGAAGGCCTGAGTAAATGACAAGATATAACATTATACTGAATTGGAAGATTCGACTTAGCAGATGTAAAATTTCAAGATGAGCTATGCATTCAATGCAATCTCAACCAAAATCTCAGCAAGATTTCCTTTATTTGGAGATATTGAGGACATGATTCTAAAATTCATATAAATATGAAAAGGATCTCGAATACTGAAAATGATTTTTTAATAGGAGACCAACATTGAGGTACTTAGAGTATCTGATGTCAGGACTTCCAAATATCACCATGTTGGGAGTGTGGGCTTCAACATAGGAGTTTTGGGGTAAACCAGTTTAGTCAATAGGAGTTTGCTCGTTTAGCCTTTCCCATTTCTGGCAATCTGCTCCACAAATTCCAGCCACCTCAGTCTCTCCAAGCTATTTTATTTTCCTTTTCATCTCAGTGAGACCACCATGCTGTGTTTGAGTTTATCCTCCATGCACCAAGTTCTCATATCAACCGGATAATCTTGAATGAATCATAGTATTGCATTTCCTGTGTGCATTGTCTGAAACAGTCATTTCAAACATTTAGAACAGTTCTTATAGTGTTTATAGCAAGAATTCCCATCCAGTAACTTTAATTAGGCTGAAGTAGAAACCTAAGCTATGGATTTTTGAAAGTTGGGGATCACATAAACTGGTGGAACCAATGAATTTAATGGTATGGTGCAAAATTAGTTGATGTACAGGACAGAAAAAAGCATATGAGAACTCATGATTTTGGAGATGGTGCAGCTATTAGCAGTGACACAGTGTCACAATGTGATAGGGTAACTTCCTCTCCTTCTTTATTTGACAGACAAATGGTAAGAAAGAAGAAAAAAAATCAATCACCTAATTGGTAGTATCATGCATACATATTTACATATTCACTCACTAAGCATTACGTACATTCAATTATTTATTCATTTTTTTTCAGCAAACATTCCTAGGTGTCACTCAGGATTAAGACAAAAATGTATAAAAATTCAGATAAAGTTTAGCCTGTGGCTAAGATGAGAGCCTAGGAAGGAAATTAGTCTTAGAAGAAGACATCAAAACTAAGCAGAATAGAATTTTGGGAGTGAAAGTAAGATGTCCTACTTAATGCAGTTGATGATTTTTAACAGAAATATTCTAGATACAAATACTTTACTATATTTATAAACTTTTATATCCATAGGCAGTCATCAAATTGCATCCTATTGAGGAAAATAAACCAGTCCATCCATCTATTTCTCTGTCAATGCCTCGTAAAATAGCTGGTTTATGTTTCAGACATAAGACAAAACAAAAGTCCATGGAGTATTTTCCTTCCCAACATGTTCCAGAAATTTACAAGTTATATTCTTTGGAATTGCCTCTCATATTATCAAAGGATTGCAGTTAACCAAGCATAAGCCAGAAAGGTGATATTACTTAGTGAGTCAGATGGAATGGATTCCAATCCTGGCTCTGTATCTGAATAGCTCAGTAACCTTGGGCAAGATGCTAACTAGGGGAAAGAAATAAGATACAGATTCAAGAGATATGGAGGGAAAACGGAAAGGAATAGGGTCTGTCTGGCTATAAAGAGAGAAGAGTCAAAAGTGATTTCTTGTTTCTGGTTGAAGGATGTGAGAATATTGGTATCATAAATAGACACAGAAGAAGAAGGTCTTAAGGGAAGCGACTAATATCAATTTAAGATATGCAGAATTTGAACTCCTGGTAGAACTTAATGTTGAGCTTCTAGGTGGAGCTCTCTACTAGAAATTAAATGGCTTGATGTTAAATCCTGGAGCTCAAAAGAAAGTCATTTATACATTTTTTTCAACCAACAACAGTTATATACTTAATTTTCCAGTTACTGCGCTGGTTGCTAGGGATTCAGAAATAAAAGACTAAGCGACTGCCCCCAAGAAGCTTACCTCAGTGGAACCAAAGTTTATAAGACAGTTAGATCATGCGATCCTAAGTGCCAAGTTTTGGGGGCTAAGGTAGAGGTAGGGGCACAGTGCTGTGCAGATTGCCCGTCTAGGAAGCAGGAGGTGAGTAATCAGAGAAGGCCTCCAGAGGAACTGAGCTAAGTCTTAAAGGAAGAGTAGAAATTTGTCAGTCAGAGAAATTGAGGAAGGACTTTCAGGCAGTGGAGGCAGGGTATGTAGAAGTACAGAAGTTTTCACCAGGAGGACTGACTTTGAAAACCTCAAGAAGTGCGTACATAATTTCCAGTAATACCACATTCCTCATTTTATTCCTACATCATTGTCTATTCCTTTTTATTATCCTTTTTACCATCTTCTCTGCTCAGCCCCTAAATGATAGCACTCTTTCCTGGGCTGCTTCTCTCTTCTGTCTATATTCTCTCCCTAAGTGTTCACACCTATGGCTTCACGTATCATTTTCATGCCAACGGTTCTTCTCTGAGCTCCTGACTCTTATAATCCTTTGACATCTCCACCTTACAACACTTACCCAGAAAAAAAAAAAAATTTGTCCACTCAATTTCCGTATATTTTTCCCAAACCTGCTCCGAGTACCCTCTTCTCTATTAACAACAATATCATCTACCAATTATCAAACCAAAACCTTAGAAACCATCTATTACTCTTCCCTTTACCTCACTTCCTACATCAGATCATTCAGGGAATAGTCAATTTTTTGTCTAAAATATCCTCAAAAATAATCTGATATTTTCCATCTTCATTACTAGCACTCCAGTGCTAGCTACCAACTTCTCTCACTTGGACTATTGCAACAGATTCCAGGATGATTACCTACTTTCTTGTTCTTGTACAGTCATTTTCCCATTTAACTGTGACCTTCGATAGGGGAGTTTCAGAGGCAGTGGAAAAACTCGACCATAAGGATTTTAGAAGTGAGTAATGAAGACTTTTTATTTGCTCATTAATTCATTTACTCATTCATCTAATTTGAGAGAAACCTAGGCATTCTTTGAGAAAGATGTCAAAGTAATAGTGGAAAGGGAAAAAAATGAACATGCAAGAGAATCATGCATAGAACTGAAAATCTAACGCATTGAAGAGAAGCAGGATAGCACAGAAGTTGGGAAGATATGATGTGGAGGTAGATTATTTTGTTCATATTCTAGCAATATGACATTGGGCAAATTATTAAGCTTGCTGGGCCTCAATTTTCTTGTAAGTGACAGGGAGATGACATGTGGTCATTGTAGATAGTGAATGAGCTTCATGCATAAAGGGCTTAGAACAGAGCCTGGTGCAAAGGAAGTACCCACCAAATATTCAACACTCTTCAAAACTGATTCGATATATGAAAATGTTTTGAGGTGAAAAAAAAAGTAGACTTCAATCTCCTTTGTAAAGTAAAAGTCATAGTCATTTGTAAGGAGTTAAATGGAGGTCTTGGAGATTGAATAATAATAATAATAATAATAATAATAACAATAATAATAATATATTACCCTTTATTGATGTGTAAGGCATAATGCTAAGTACCTTACATAGAGTTATTTTTGTCCTCCTAATAACCCTGTGAGTTCAATTCCAACATTACTCCCACTTATAGATTGTGAAATTAAGGTTTAAGGAGGTAAAATAATTTATCCAAGTTCACACAGATAACGAGTCAGGATTTGAATCAAGTCTATGATATTTTGTGTTTTAAACTGCTGCATTATGTTGCCTGTCAATTCCTTAGTCTGCATATTTGAACAGAAATGCCCCTCAAAATATTAAAATCACTGCCCTTTCAATAAAATCAGAATAGAACACTATTTTATACTGCATATGTTGATACTCCCTCTTTATTGAAATATACTTCATACAACTAATCAAATAAAAACAGTCTGACTGTCCTCCAGAATTCCTTTTGAATCTGGTTTAGTCTTCCACAGAAAGGAACAAATTTCACAGAGCAAAAGACAAAAGCACCCACTATCAAACTGCACCACTGCTGGTGGCTCACAGAGAAAGCTGTCCAGGGGCAATGATCCCAAGAAGATGACAATAACATTTTAATAGGGAGTTCTAAAATCAAAACTGTGTTTTCAAAAGTTTCTTTCATCTCTAAAGCATGTTCTAAATATTTGCTATTCAGGCTTCTGTAATAGACCTACCATGCCTTTGCACACAATACACAAAAATAACCTTAGACTGACCTGGAGGGCCTGGGCCTGGCGAGTGATAAATCTGTTAGCCCCAATTTGGAGAGCAAAGTATTTTCTAGAGGTCACAACACTACCATTCACACAGGACTACAAATGCTTTCAGAGGTGCTCCCTAGTAAAATCATGATGAGTGCTTTGATCTTGGGGTCTCTTTCTTTTTGTAACATGTCCGAATACCTAGGATTAGGAGGCAGGCAGAAGTCAGAGAGAAATTAAACAAACAGTGGAGAGTGACCAGCCAGGGTGGCTTCTAGTACTGAGGTCATGTGTTTGCCTCTTTACTTGCAGATCAAGGTGAAAAGTGCATCCTGAGCTCCAGCCAAATATGGTATATAAACAAACATGAAAGAAGGATTAACTCTCTTCCCTGAGACTAATGGGGGCCTCAAAAATCAATAGCTGATTTGTGACAACGAGACTAAGTCAATATTGGGACAAAAGATGCTAGCTATATCCAACTCACCCTTAATCTCAGGTAAACTTGTAGTAAATTCAACATTATTCATTTCCCTGGCTGCAATTCTCCCTGCCTCAGAAGAAATACTGATGTAGGAGACACACACAAAAGCCACCACTTGTTTCTTCTAATCAGATCCCTTTCTTCTCCGACTCATGACAGATGGCTGTTTGCAGACACTTTTTTTTGTCCTAATTCTAGTTCAGCCAGCGGGAACTCTGTGTGGAGAGAGAAAGCAGCCGACTAGCTTCCCACTGTTCTGCCTGCATCCTGCGTTCCTAATACAGGCAGAGAACCATCATGAGCAGCGTTCTCCCTAAGGGAAAAGACTCCCCTTCATCCAGAAGCTCAGAACCCCAGGATACATGTGAGACAACATTTGTAGGTATTAGGAGCAATGCTCTCACAGAATTTCCTAAGGATTTTCATCTGCATCACAGATTCAAGACCCCCATAGGCATCAAGGTTTTTATGAGTTTGAGGTGGAAAGTGACTAAGTCCCATGGCCTAACGTTTCCACTCCTGAGTTTACATGATGTATGACTCCCAGACCAGCTTCTCTAATATACATATATTCAGATTATTTGGGTTTCTTGGCCAACCTATACACAGAGAATTTTCCAGAAACTACCTAAGGAAAAAGGGAGTTAAACCCTCAGCCATGCTCACTATCACCATCCACATTTTGCAGATGAAAAAACTGCCTGAGAGCACAGAATGAATTAAAGGTGGATCTAGCATGCACACCCAGACTCTGACTCCAGGGTCAGCGACCAACATTTGAGCTCTACTTTTACATGACCTTAGCATGCATTTTTATCAGTCTGAACCTTGGCTCTCCCATCAATAAAAAGCATGTTTTGATACACATCTGGCAGTGTCATAATGAGCAGTCAATAGAAAATGTACATCAGATCCTTAGTAATGGCTTGGAACATAGAGATCAATAAATGGCCAATTCTTCCATATCATTTTCTTCGATAAAGGAACAGGAAATATATGCAGCACTGATTCTCTGGGCCACTTCTTGTCACTGCTCATTGCCTCATATATTTTTCCATCTAGGTTCTTCTTCAAAATGAGATTTTTTTTTTAATTTATATTTTCACTGACATGCTATCGTCCTAGAATTGGGCTATTCCTTAGGAACGTATATCTATGTCGATGCTTCATCGTTAGGAAAGGAGTTCATCTTTCCTCTCTTTTTCTAATGGCTTCAGGTTTTTCACTTACATGAGAATCTAGCTCTTAGCATTTTGATGAAAAATAAAGAGCTAGCAGTCTTCCTAGGAGCACGGCCTCCTGGATCTGCACTGTACCCACAGTGCTGAGTGGAGGGAACACTGAGAATGCTTGATGAGAATAGAGTTCAGGGTTAGCGGTTCTGGCATCTAAACCATCCCCTTGTCTTTCATGCCAGCAAATCATGCCAGGAAGAGAAATAAACTTGCCCAAGATCTGCAATATATCAGTGGACAGCCTCCTGTATGTTGTGATGTCTAGGGTACCAGAAAAACCTCCCTTTATCTTCACAACCAGTAATAATAAAATATTCAACCATGGAGTGCTTGTTTTTTTCAGGCAATTGACTACACATTAATTCTAAAGGTACTACACGTTCTTCAGGATGCACAAATTTTGGCCTAGTGCTGAATGGCTCATTGTTAAAGCCAGTATGTGGCTAGAAACTAAGGCAGAGACTGAGTATTACTACCATAGACTGTACTTTTGAAAAACAAGAATATATCTGAAGTTTTATCAAAAGTAAATATTACTGCAACTTTATCTTCAACATTATATGCTCAAAGTTTAAAAGATTAGCACAGTGTAGGAAAAATCATTTCTTAGTACCATCAGTTGACAATTACTCTGGCATTCACTATACTGTACAATTGCAACAGTAAAGAGATGCTCATTTTCAGCCAAGGTCAATGGAGGAGCAAGGTAGTTTTGGGTAGGCAGTGCTGAAGTTCATGTTGTTACCAAGTTGTTGAGGTTTCCCTGAGGCCCCTCAAAATGTAACTGACTGAAGTAAATGGTGACCTTTTCTTCATCTTCCCTGAAGATACAGTCACTGATGCCATCTCATAAACCAAAAGCTTTGAACTTGCTTGAAGAAGATACTTTCAAGATGAAGAATACTTGAGGAATATTTTCAGAAACAAGGCTGAGGTCAATAGTCTTACCCATCATCACACACACTTAAACAAAAACTTTACTTGATACTTCAACAACCCTTTGAGCATGTATCATATCTCTGTTTTACCAGAGAGAAATTAAAGGTTCCAAAGATTAAATGACTTATCTAATTAGCAGTTAAATAGGATTTTAACCCAAGCTGTCTCATGGCTATGTACAGAGCTAAATAATGCTCCAAATAAGCAGACAACTCTCTGTTCAATGCTTGCCATGTATCTGGACTGACGTATACATAAATTCATTAATTCTACACAATTTGATATAGCCATTCTTATACCTACTTTACAAATGGCCTGGGACCTAACCTAATGACTAATCAGTGGCGCAACCAGGATTTGAACCCAACTACCTAATTACTAAGTATACGCTCCTACCTACTGCGTGACGACCCTGCTTCTCACCATTCTTTCCATCACCAGGGATTCTCTCAACAATATTCAGCTACTATTAGTGAGCTCTGACCATACGCCAATTGCTCGTAACGTCTAAGATCTAACATTCTGGAGAGAAGTCACTAAATTTTATTCCATAGGGAGAATCTGACTTGCATTGTCACTCAGGAGAAAAGATACACGGTGAGGCAGCATGTTTTGAAAAAAAGTATAGAAAACGGTAGATTTGGAGGCAGCATAATGAAATGAAAGAAAAGCTGCTTTGTTCCTTGCCGTCTTGCCCAGGGTTTCTCTAATGCGAGTGATATCAGATTAGAAGACAGAAAGAACAGCTTCACGATGGTAGCTGCCAGCAAGGCAACCTCTTTTCCACGTGCCCTGTCCCCACACTTTCCCCCTGGGAGAGGCCAAAAGGCATCAGTGCAACACAGGTTTGTTGCTGGGAATAGGCTGGAGCTAATCCCTTCCTGGGGATGTTTGTTTTTACTGAAATACTTTCCCCCACTTCAGTTAGCCCGTCCTCCATTATGTGAGTCAATCTGACAGTTTAAACCAACAGAAATATTACTTTTTTTCCCTGTAAAGTGTAGGTTAAATGCAACGTTTAACATAATGAGCCCAAGGGGGGAAAAGTTCACAGTAAAATTGAATACTCTTTTAAAAAAATTAGACCCAATTAATAATTAGATGGTATATGTTTGCAAACAATGAAAAGGGGAAGCAGTGTTTCTTCTTCTTTTGTTAATTAAATCACAAAGTCTATTGTTTTGTTTTAAAGCCTGAATACCAATATATTTCATACATTATGGCTCTTTTCTGAAAGGAAAAAATATAAAACTATTTTATTAACCACGATCCCCCCATATTTACTGTAAGGTAAACAGCAGCCCTAGGTAACAGCTCTTTTTCTCCTAAATTACTACTTCCCCTTGCTCCCTGGAGACCTAACTAACTCCAGTTTGACAAAGATTGATCCTCAGTCGCGACTGGGGAAGGCGTGCTTCTCACAATACACTCCTCACTTTGCAGTTGACGGTGGTTGCGTTCCAAATCCTACCCAAACCGCTTGGGGTTCATACTCTCTCACTTTTCCCAGCAAAATCAAAACTTGCTTCTTAAGAGCGTTCTTGCTAACATTGCTTGTTAAGATGAGTTCCTGAATATTGCCTTTTTCTTAGCTAACAGCGAGCTGAGGATTTAAGTCTAAATGAATCAGAAACATATGGCATGCATTTCTCTTAATAATACGCTGGGCTTTATAATTAAAGGAGAACAGTACTAGAGGCAAAGTGTGCTTTGAGAAGCTATTGAAAGGGGAACGTTGAGTGGGATTGAGGATGGTCCACAGATGCAAAAGAAAGGCCCACTTGGCCTTGAATTTTGCAATCTTGGGCTACTAGGGAAGACACCATGCCCTTAATGGAAATTCCTAAGAGAATATTCCATTTGCACTCTTTCTCTTTATTTATTAAATTTTCTGTTTCATTGCCTACTCCCTTCTCCCTATCTCCCCCACCTACCACTTTTGGTTCCTTTACTAAGATCTTCCTGCTTATTAAAGTTCATACACTACGTTTGTTTAGAAGCCTCTATATATGCTAAGACCTACACAAAACGAAGGTAGATGGTGAATTATTGAGTGTGTAACCAAAGCCTGGGCCCGGGATTATATTCAATTAAGCCTCATTTTTATGCAATCCTAATGTCAATCTCACTGAAAATCCATGGGGGTTTGATGTTGGCTTATAAGGATTTTCATCACCTCTCTTTATCAATACTGTGTGTTCAGTGTTGTTTATGTGAGAGCAGGAGAAGACAGGATCTGAGACAGCTGGGTCCCAAACTGTCAGCTACAATGTGCCTTGGACAAGTCACTTTATTTTCCTGAATCTCAGATTTTAACATACACAAAGTGGGAATGAAAATACAGCTATATTACTGGTCTGTGGTAAGAATGCAATAATAGATTAACAATTGCTCTGTAAGTTGTATTCAAATTAATGTTGAATACATTGCTTTTACCTCTTGTCTTTAAATATTTAAAAGACTCTCTTAGACATTTTCAATTTGTTAATGTCTCTATATTTTCCCCTAAATTCACTATACCATATGGGAACATTATTTTTCCTCAAACAGAGAGAAATGGGATAAACCAAGTGTCCCCTTGGCATACTATAGCCAAAATTGCCAAAAGGCATTTTTTTTAAGAATTACACTTTTTTCAAGCTTTGGTCCTTCTGAGAGTCTGTAAACTATCCAGCCTATTCCTAGAAATAGCCAGATAAAGTGACTCTGGGCTAAAATGATTACCTAAACCAGAGTTGGACACCTCAACCTTCCAGTTCTCTAGTCTGCCACCTTGTCTTTTGGAATCGGTCTCAAATCCCCTAGAAAGGACACAATCTTCCATTTATCAAGAGTCTCCCGTGCTTGTGTGTAGGCCACCTTGTATGTGCTATGTCACTTAATTTTATCTCCACGCAGCATATGTTGGGTGAGTAGGAGTTGCATCACCTTCCCCCACCCAACGAAACCAGGGATTCTGAGAGGACCATGCAGAACTGACTGGCCTTAAAACCAAAAATAAATCAAGTATTACATTGACTGGGAAGCAAGAACCACATGGTGGGGCCCCATCTGCTGTCTGGGGACCTGCAGGCTTCCCTTCCACACAGCTGCTACAGCTGTTCACTGAAGCACTATTCTTCATGTGGCCACTTGAATGGCTTCTGGTCAGCCATTCTGGAAGGTCTGGTGCTGAACAGGTTAAGCCCTCTGAGATGTAAGCCCGTTTCAAGTATTTTAGGCCAAGGGCAGCAAACAGAATGGCAAAGACCAGGCACAGGGGTGTTCCTTTGAGAAGAGGTACAGCATAGTGCCCTGCAGTAAGCTGTGGGGCAGGCACTGGAAGCCTAGACCCCTATCTTAGCACCCCTTTGTCCTAGCTAAGTGACCTTGTCCAGGTCACCACTTGGGGCCGCATTTTCTTCATTTGTGAAATGGGAATGATAATTCCAGCTCTTCCCACCTCACATGGAAATGGTGGAGTCTAAATAACAATAAAAAAGAAACTACCTGTAAATTGCTGATGTCCAGTGTTGAGTCACATAGATGTTATCAATGAGCATTTGTGATGTGCCAAGGATGCAGCCATTGCTCTCCTTCCTGGGGTGCTGGGTGAGGGACATTTCCAGAGAAAACTCTCACAGGCTTTCCTCTTTCTGATCCTTTCTAGGACATCACAGTAAGAGCTCTGGGCCCTCAGTGCCTTTCCTGACTGATTCAGGGCCTTCATCCTTGGCCTCTGCTGAAAGCTTTGCCAGGGTGGAGCCAAATGAGAATCTGACAGTCCTTCAGAAACTTCTCTCCAAGGAGCAGCAGGGCATTGCCTTTTCTCCCAGCTGGACTAAATCCTCACAGGAACAGGACTCAGCAGAGGGACAGAGCCATCAGCTGGAAGCACTAGGAATCAGGAGAAATGGAAGTGAAATGCAGCCAGGTGTGGTCAAGGCAATGATTGAAGGCATCTCATGGGAAGAAACATGGCTCACTGCAGAGAGGGACTGCAGGAAAGCTCTCTTCTGCAAGTCGTGTCAGCCAACGCTGTTTGATGCAATTTAAAATTACAAAACATTCACTATAGCCAAGTTCAGACCTTCCACGATATTATTCCAGAGGGGATACTATGAGCAAGCAGAGGAGAGGGGCAGGATGAGAGAAAGAGAAGGGGGAAAAAAGGAGAAAGAACCAATTTGGGAGCAGAGGAAAACAAGACAGTAGAGAATAGAGAGGACAATTGATCCCTGAGAGGATGGGGTCATCCTTTTCATATAGAACAAAAGTTAAGCTGTGTCCAATATTCACAGAAGATGAAGTATGGTAGCACAGACCATTTATTCCCCCCAATTTTTTTTAACATTTATTTATTTTTGAGACAGAGAGAGAGAGAGCATGAACAAGGGAGGGTCAGAGAAAGAGGGAGACATAGAATCTGAAACAGGCTCCAGGCTCTGAGCTGTCAGCACAGAGCCCGACGCGGGGCTCGAACCCACGGACCGCGATATCATGACCTGAGCCGAAGTCGGACGCTTAACCGACTGAGCCACCCAGCGCCCCTATTCCCCCCAATTTACCTTCCTCCAGCTTCAGCAATATTTGAAGAACTCTTGAGTTCAATCAAGTCTCTATGATCTCAGTCTACACTCCTCTGAAGAATAATATAGGAAAAATATAAGCATATGTACGTGTATGTGCGCTTGTGTCATGTGTTGTGTACGTGTGCTATTTGTACACACACATGCATTGCTTGTGTGCAGGCATTTGTATGCATGTGCACACTGTTTGCATGTGTGTGCATCTGTGTGCATGCACACGTGTGTTGGTCATGTGATTGTGTGTGCCTGTGTGTGCACGTCTGCATGCTGGGGCCGAGGCAGAGCTGCTCCCTTCCCAGGGTCTGGGCACATTTTGCTGCACGATCCTTTTCAGTAAGAAGGCTGAGACAGCAAGCCCAGCTCAGGTTTCATGAGGCTTCATCCTGTCTGAAGGCTGGTCATAGAGCAAAGTCGGGTGTATTTCAGGGGCTGATTAAAGCTCTCACAAATGCCAACTTACATCATTTCAATGACTATTAATTTAAAGAAAACATTTGCCTGGAAATAAAGAAAAACATTGCAAACCATTCCTGTTTTATCACCGAGGGTCCTTACTCTCAGTAGATCCTTCTCTCTGTCACGAAGCAGGCAAGTCTGACCTGGGCAAAGTTATCAAGGTAGAGCAATTACAGAAACACGGGCCAGATTCTTCCAATTAGGTGAGTGTGCACAGACCTTTGCCATAGTGATGGCAAAAAAAAAAAAAAAAAAAAACAACTACTGTTGCGTCCCCCATTCCCACTGTTCAAGTGATAAATGACCCCCAGCCTGCTCTCCCCAGAGCTGAGTGAGGCCTGTCTCTGGACAAAGGCCAGGGAAAACACAACAAGATTTATAAGAGCCAAAGGCAGGGTGAAGAAGACCCGCAGGGCAAAGGGGGAAAGACCACATGAGAAAATGTGGCACGTTTTAGTAGCTGCATGTTATTTTATGATGATGGGGTGGGAGCAGAAGGGAAGATGGGGGGCTGGCAAAGGATAAGTGGCCACAGTCAAATAGCCTAGAGTATCTGGAAGGCCGGGGGCTTCTCCTCAGTTGGCTCAGCTCTCTGCAAAGAGGGAGCACTAGCTCTGAAATCCTCGTCTGGCTCCTCCATTCACCCCAGCTCCTTCTAAACAGACACTGTTAAAAGAATGTATTTAAAACTAAGGAGACAAATGGAGACAGAGAGAGAACAGTCATGTGCTGCTGAGATTAGAAGGCATGATGGTACAATTAAAGATATTTACCAGAGAAATTCGAACCCCATTACACGCTGGAGTACAGTATGCAAGGAAGAGCTGTTTTATATCATTAAAGACAAAAACCAGGTCTATAGGTAAGCTTTAAGAACAATAAACATCCTGAATTCAAGAATAAGGCTGTCAAATGAAGGGATATTGATTTTGGAACAAGGAATATTATGTCAAACAACATTAGTTTAATTGATCTGAATTTAGTTTAAGTACTAAAAGCATTTATATACAAACAGCAAATGAAAATTAACTGCAGCTGAGCCCCACTGCTGGTTCTCAGGGGCTTCTCAGGGCGGAGGCAGAGAGGAGAGCCTGGCACCCAACAGGCCTGGTTGGAGTCATGAACACACGGCAGAGCTGGGGTTTCATCCCCTGCACAACGATGGGTAAGGCAATGTGCTTTTTCTCAGAGCATAGGAACATTTAACACTGGCCTTTGACTTTTCAAAATACACAAATGCTGTTTCTTGCTCTGAAGGAATTCATGAGAAACATGGGATAGGCCAGGAGCAAGGAGTCGAGTGGGTACCCAAGTCAGTGAAAAGCTTCTGGTCCGGAAGTGAATGAGGCGAGCCCCTGATCTGCTTCTGACCACTTGGCCCCAGCTGAACCAATGCCTGACTGCAGCTGCCAGGCCCTGGGAGCCCAGGCAGAGGCTCCAGGAAAGCACCTGGGCATGGAGCCTGGGGCAGCACAGGTTGTCAAGAAACAGCATTGGCCTCAGTCCTTCCTTAGTGACAAAATGGAGAGAGATTTCAAAAGTGTCCAAACCCATCTCCTCCTTGTGCCCTTGCCTCCTCCTGAAAGAGACCATAAATCGACCACTCTTTCTTTCTTAACCCCTACCCACAGCTATCCCGGGGTACCCACCCCAGAGCAGGAGAATACACAGGAAATGCACAGTGGAAAAGCCAGGGTAGAGATGCACATTCCTCTTCAGTTACCAAAGTCTTGTATGGAAGAATAATAGTGATTCCACTGAAAGATTATCCAAGAGAATTCCAGCAGGAACCTATGGACTGCCCACCCCATCTGCTTGCCGAGGGCTCATCGTCCAACCGCCACGGACCCCCGTGAAGGGGTGAAGGTGTGAGCTGCTCAGTTATGTGTCAGACTCATTATTTAAGGTCTGGTCAGCCCAGGAGCCAACCATGTTTCCACTTTGTTTTCAGAAGGCCTGACAAAGGCCCCAGAATGTTGTTTTGTTTATATCTTGCCACCTGTGCACTCTCTCCCTGAGAGCTGAATCTCCACTCTGAGATCAAAGGGCAGTTAAGTGGAGCTGAAAGAAAGCTCTCTCCACCCCCAGCCCTGAGCTTTCACTCTAAGGACAGTGCTACATGTTGTCAGATTTATAGCTTCATGTGTGAATATGGTGTCAAGAAACAACAAAAATAGCCCCACGTCATGATTTTCTATCCATTTAGACACTTTGCCACATACATGAGGGTTAGTCTCAGTCTAGCCATGAAGGGACACTTATATGAGCTCTCAAGATACCAGTTACCCTTTCTTGACTTCTCCTCTTGAAACATTTTTCTCTCCCATATGCTTGAAACATTTTTGGATCAAAATATTTTCCCCTCTGATATTCCCAGTCAGCCTAATCAGTGGGGGATAGAGTGACTAAGGACCAGGAGAGCAGTGTTCTGGAAAGACAGATATAACTTGCTGAGGACAATGTAATAAGAAAGAAGTCTTAGGTAAGGCCTATAATGGAACATTCTGGGAACATTCTCTGTGTGCAGTAGGGTCTCATAGAGTTCAAAGAGCCAATATTCCTGGACTAATATTCATATTATATCTGCTCATCAAGTATGTATTGAATACTTTGGTGGGCCAGATCTTAAGCAAAGCATGCATGAACACTGCATACTATCTTAGTCAAGAACAGATGATCCAAGCACAGTCTGACTTATATCTGCTGAAACAGAGGTACAAACTACCCACTAAAATAATCCTAAAGGTAGAAGCAATTGTTCTTTCAAGAAAAAAGGGTGCTATCATTTGAATGTTTATGCTTCTCAAAATTTAGGTGTTAAAATCCCTTAAGGTGATGGTAGTAGGAAGTGGAATCTGGTGATTAAATCATGTAGGCAGAGCTCTCTTAAATGGGATTAGTATCCCTATAAAAGAGACTCTAGAGAGATCTGGACCCCTTTCATCATGTGAGGACACAACAAGAAGTTGGCTGTCTTCAACCTGGAAGAGGACCTTTATGTGACCATACAAGTGCCCTGATCTTGGGTTTCCACACTCCAGAATGCAGCCTGAACTAACTAAGACAGCAGGCATGGCAAGGAAAGTGTTTGGGAAGTCTTAACTCAGGAGTCTGCCAGCTGGTACAGGTGAATGGGAAAAAAAGGAGATTCCAAGAAGAGGGAACCACAACCACACAAGTACAGGGGGTACAGGTGATATCTGTACAATGCTGCCTAGTCCAGTGTGGCTGGATCCCAGAGGATTGTGGTGAGGCTCTGGAAAGGATCCTAAACAAGAGCACTCGTGGTTTCCTAACCACCTTATTTCTGTCCTTTCCCTTTGAGAAGCTGTAATGGACTCAGGCAGATGGTCTCTGGATTGAGCCAGTCTCCTCCATTTCTTAGACATGTGACCATGGACAAGTCACTTAACCTCTCCAGACCACAGCTTCTTCCTCTGAAATATGCAGAAAATAAGTTCCATCCAGAGAAAAGTGGAGGGAGGCTTAAATAGAGGCAACTATTTAAGCGTCATAAGTGAAAAAGCCCTTACGCACAGTATAGGACTAGGTCTACCAGGACCCTCAGTCACGTGATCCAGAGGGCCCCACACTTTGCAATGTAAAGGGATCAGGCTGTCTCTGCCCTGAATTTAGAAAAACTCCCAGTAGTTCTACCCATGTGATTTTGAGCACATTGCCACATTTCCTCAGGCCTTATTTTTTTCCTCATCTACGAAACAGGAGTGGAAGGGCCAGGATTGATTTCTAAGGTCTCTTCCGGTTTAGATTTCCAAGGACAGAGTTTAAAACTCACTGCACAAAAGCTTCAGATTCTTGAAGACCTTGTTTAAATCCACCTCCTGGAGTGTAACTGCTATATGTCTGAACATTACAAATTATGAAATATGAAATAAATATATGCATATATACATAAACACATGTGAGTATATATAGACATGCATGTATATATGTAACTCAATTGTTCCAACCAGGGACATTGGTCCAATGCCTGGAGTTTCTCTTTTTCTTTCAGGATTCAACATTTGGCTCAATTCCAATGTATTCCCAAGTTTCTGAATCCTGTTCCCACAAAGATCTGTCTTCTTTCTCTGGTTAAAAGAAATGTATGCTGGGCATTCTGCCAAGCACTTGGGGGCCCTGTAGCATTCTGCTGTGACCCCTGGGGTGTGCCCCTTCCCTGTCACTGATTGTAGGAGTGAGGACAGGCCTACCATGGCCCTGCTGGAGCTACACATTGAATTCTGAGGCATAGAAGGTTTATCCAGGCCCAAAAGTGGACTACCCAGATCTGTGTCTCAAGTATCCCAGCCAACTATGTTCTGATGCACTAGCAGTGCCTTATGGAGTGACCCTCAAGAAGAAAAGGAGAGGCCCACCTGTTCTCTCAGGGTCACCATCACTAATGCTATCTCTCACACTAAAACAGCTCCTCATTATTTACAAAACACAGTTACATCCTTGACCTGATGTAAGTCAAATCAGGTTGATAGCATGCAAACAAGTACTCAGTTTATAATGCATAGGCACATGGAGTCCTAGGGGTCATCTTTTGAAGAAGTGTCCTCTTACTGACCTCTATTTATCCTCAAAGGGCCTGGATATACCATTCCTGAGGTTGGGTATTCTTAAACTTAAAGGATGGAAGGGACAAAGGTTGGCTTTTGGCAATATGGAGAAAAACTGAAAGATGTGGAGACTCTATTCTCCCCTTTTATGCCCTGCCCTCATCAAAGTATCTTTTCTACTTCTCCCACAGCCTTCCTCTTCCTCCTGGAAACAACTTCTTTTATAATAAAATTTACTAGTAGTCTCTAATGGCCCTTAAAACTCTGACATTTTATGGTTCTATTTGAATTTCATCCAATTTCTTTTCATGAGATGAAGGTTTGCTATTAAGGAGTTTCAGAAATTCTGGGGTCATTTGGGAGGAGAGGTAGGGGTTTCCCTACCTAAGCAGATTTTATGGTGGATGTCTTCATGGAAACAGGCGGCATCATGGAGCCTGACCACAGAGCCTGATGAGAGGGATGCTCATATATAATAAAAGGTTGTCCAGGCCAAGAGAAAACCCCAAGAAACTAAGATTTTTCTACTGATGAACTTCAGCGCAGCAAAACAGATATGGACAGGAACTATGAAGTTAAGTACCCCATGCCTCTTGGATTAAGGAGTTCATTCTCTACTGGTAGAAATATATACACGAATAGATAATTTCAATAAAATATCCTAAGTGATAAAACAGATGTAAGCAAGAGTATTGTGAAAGCACAGAGAAGGGACATTCAGCCAATCTAGGAATTCAGAAAATATTTCTTGGTAGGAATGAAGTCTATTCATGTTACATTTTAAGAGTGCTTTTTGTTTTTACGTCATGCCCTTGTCCTCCCTTTCACAATAACCTCACTCCATTCCTGTGAAGGAGTCAAAGAAAGGAGCATTACCTCAATTGATGGATGGAGACACCAAGGGACAGGTGAAAAAAACAGTTACACAGCTAGTTAATGGCAAGGAAAAAATATTTTTATGCACTTGAGACTGAATGGAATAATGGTAATCTCTAGAGCATTTAGACTTAGAGCAAGGAAAAATGAAGAAGGAGATATGATAGACTGATACGTTACAGCAGTATTTGATTTGCTTCAACCAAAGCTATCCTTTATAGAAATATATACTCTATAATTCAAAAGCACTATCCCTGAGGGGTGGGAGAAATGGATGAAGGAGTTTAAAAGGTAAAAACAAAACAAAAAGAAATAAAACCAAAAAACATAATGCCATTTACAATTATTCCAAAAAAATGAAATACTTATAGATTAATCTTATATAGGATCTCCATGCTGCAATACTAAATTCTCAAGAAAGAAATCAAAGAAATCCTACATAAATGAAGAGACATACATACTATGTTCATGGATGGGAAGTCTCAACATAGTAAAGATGTCAATTCTTCCCAAATTTGTTCATAGGTTTAAACCAATCCTTATCAAAATCCTGTAAGGCTTTTTGTAGATATAGACAACCTTATTCTAAAATTTATGTGAAAAAAGAATTCTGTGTAAATTGTGTCTTTATGCCTATTGGGTTTAATGTTAGCTAACTTTGGAACAGGCATTATTTTCCATTTTCTTCTGAAAGGCATATGAAAAAATTCAATAGTGTAAATAAAGACATAATTTTTCACCTGTTAATTCTCTCTGTTCCTCCCCTGATCATGTTCTGTCTCTCTTTCAAAATAAATAAACTTAAAAATAAAGAACAAAACTCAAACATCAGTGGGCTCTGTTCCCTTGGGCCCTGCGTTACACACACCTTGGATCTCCTTCTAAGATGACTACTTGCTCTTTTGTCTGGTTGTTTCTTTTCCCTATCAGATAGTGAAGTTCATGAGAACAGGATGTTATTCTACTTATTTGCCCAGAATCCAAATGGTAGTTGCTTAGTAAGTGAACAAATGGATGGATAAATAGAGAAATAAACAACAGTGAGGAATTAATCTTAAAAAAAACCAAAAACCAAAAACAAACAAAGAAAAAAAGAAAACAGTGTCAGTGGATTGTCTCCAGCCTCAGCTCCAGGGTATAAGGAGCTGGAAAAAGAAAAGCAGCGTTCCCACACTAATAATGAAAAAGAGTCAGACTAAGTTCAGGTTTACAGCATCTTTCAAATCCACCAGATGATGGAGGTTACAGAGACCTGGCTCAGAATCTAAGGAGGGAGAGTGACTGAAAGGAAAGGGAAGATATAAACATGTACTCACCTGGGATAGGCAGAACCAGACATCAACAAACACAATTCATCTACAATAGCTAACAAATTGGTAAAGGCTAAGGGGGAGCTAGTGGGACAGAGACCAGCTCTGGGAGGGTGGGGTCACAGAAATTAGAGGAGGTCACAATATCTATCATACTTGTTCTCCATGAACCCACAGGATGTCCACACCTGGATCACGAGGACCTATCATGGTACAGATCTAAATGAGAGAAATGGTAGCTGTGTAAGAGGGACAAGAACCTCTTTTGGATCTTTCCCTTATACCTGCACCGTGGAACACTGAGGGAGAAGGGCGACACCACTGGCCTTAGGGCACAGGTGAACATACACTGAAGCTGGGGAAAGGGAAGAGTGGGAGAAAATCCTAGTCCTGGGAAGAGAACAGAGTTAGATGCTGAGCCCACAATTTAGCCAGGGGAGGAGTGGAGAACAAAAGGCCACCTTGCTAGGACACAAGGACATGCAAGCCCAAGCTTTAACTGGAAAAACAGAGACCACACTCCACTACTACTACTAGCAAGCTACAAAGTTTAGAAGAACAAGTAACGAGAGAACACTGCTAGAGAGGGACAGATGAGGAACAAGAGTTTGCAAAGAGACCCTCTCTGAGGTAGAGTAGATATGGAGGACCTAAGACTTGAATCATAGATGTTGCTCTGGTTAACCAACCATATGCCACCCTAGCACAAAGCATCTCTAGAGGAATGTGAAGAATGTGGTACACCGACTGTAACCAAAGCAAAAATAGTAGCACTCAAAAACAGTCAAATATATATTCTTTTCTAGAGAAGATAAAACATTCACCAAGGTAAGCACAGAGAGTTCAACTGCCAAATCTACTAAACATTTAAGGAAGAAAAAACAGCCATTCTACACAACTTCTTCCACGATATAAAAGCAGAAAGAATATTTTCCAAATCATTTTATGAGGCCAGGATTATCCTACTCTGAAAGTGAAATGAAGACATTGTAAGAGAAGAAAGCTACAGAAAAATATCCCCCATTAATATAAAGGCATATCCTCAAAAGAAAACAACTATAGAATCCCTGCCATAAATCTAAATTTTTCCAAAATAAAAAAGTTCTAAAAGTGGCATCAGTGTGCTTAGAATTTCCCCATTAAACAGAACTTTCTTAAATCTTGCAGTGGAATTCCTAAACTATGATCTGGATTTGACCCTTTAGCCAGGGTTACACAGGTAAAGGAGTAAAGGAAGAAGAAATCTGGCAGGTAAACTTTTAACAAGTGATCAAAACCAATATCATCAGATGTTACACATTTTAATTCTCGCCACCTGATAGGATACAAATAGAAGATTGAAGTGTCACTTCTGTAACATTTGTGCCAAAAATGCATGGTCTGAATCTACTCAAACCCAAATTCAAAGCCATTCTTCAAAATAACTGACTTTTAGTCTTTGAAACTATCGAAGTCATGATGGTCAAGGAAAGGTTGAAGAACATATTGAAGAAAACTAAAATCAATGTGCAGTTCTGGACAGAACCCTTTTCTGACAGGAATGAATTTGGCCAGTTGATGAAACTTGAGTATAGTTATAGGAACATGTTGAGGGAATAATAGCGCATCATGTTAGCAATGTGCTCTCTGATGGCTAAACATGTTCTTTTTTACTGTCCTTGAGACTTATGGATCAGTTTAATTGTGATTTAGAGATATACACACAAGCGTATTCCTAGCAACACTATACATAATTGCAAAACATTGAAATCAGCCTATGAACTCATACATGGGAGACTGGTTGGATAATCCATGGCACAGCACAGAATGGAGTCTCATGCAACTGCAAGAAAAATTGGGGAAGATGTCTGTGAAATGATATGGCGTGGTTTTCACAATGTATTGTTGATAAGAAAGGGGAAATCACGAGGCACCTCGGTGGCTCAGTGCGCTAAGCATCCAACTCTTGATTTTGGCTCAGGTCATGATTTCATGGTTCATGAGTTCAAGCCTCATGTTGGGCTCTGCACTGACAGTGCTGAGCCTGCTTGGGATTCTCTCTTTCTCCCTCTCTCTGCCCCTCCCCTGCTTGGTGTTCTCTCTCTCTCTCTCTCTCTCTCTCTATCAAAATAAAGAAACACTTTAAAAAGTTTTTTTTAAAGGAAAGGGGCAATTGCAAATGATATTTATAACATGCCATTTTTCAAGTAGGGAAGAAAAGGACATAATGGAATATACACATATTTGCTAATTTGTGCAAAAGGAAATACAGGAAAGTTCAACCAGAAACTAGTGAGGTTAATTACCTGTAGAGGGTGGATAGAAATGAGGTAGAAAGAATTGCAGAATGGGAAAGGAGTAGTAGGGATGAGGAGGAAGTGATACTTGCCTGAGCTTATCATCTGTATGGTTTGGACTGTTAAAACCACTGCAATGTTTGACCTACCCCCAAAATAAGTAAATAATTACTATCATCCAAGGTGTGTGTGTGTGTGTGTGTGTGTGTGTGTGAGAGAGAGAGAGAGAGAGAGAGAGAGAGAGAGATGGGGGGGATTCAAAGTAGATCCAAAACAATTGCAAACAGACCTACCTATATTATAAAGAAAATAAAATAATCACAGAGAAGAGTCTGAGGAAGGAAATAACATGCACTGGAAAGGATTACTTTGATTGTATGATATAAGGCTAAATAAGGGGCAAAACTTGTTTGCAAATGTACTATTTTTCTACAGGGCTGTAGGTTAACAATTCTAAAGCTACTTTTTGTGTACACAATTATTAAAAAATAGGGGTGTCTGGGTGGCTCAGTTGGTTAAACATCCAACTCTTTGTTTCAGTCAAGTCATGATCTCAGGGTTTGTGAGTTTGAGTCCTGTGTCAGGCTCTACACTGACAGTGTGGAGCCTGCTTGGGATTCTCTGTCTCCCTCTCTCTCTGCCCCTCCCCTGCTCTCTCTCTTTCTCTCTCTCCCTCTCTCTCTCTCAAAATAAATAAATAAACATTTAAAAATATTAAAAAAATAAATGAATATATTAAGGAAATTGAGAGCCAGGTTTCTCACTGTTAAAGATGCTACACATAAAGAAATATAAAATAAGCCTCATGGTATTGGATTAGAATCAAAGGTATGAGCATGAACTCATAGCTGCTATATAGAAATAAATATACCTGTGTAGGAATGTGTGTGCTCATATACATACATATATTTCCTGGCTCTTAATGCTGGGAGGCTCTAGAAGCAATGGTACCCCAGTGCCAGTGGACATCCAGTACCCAGATCTTGATTTCTAAATTCTATTAATAAATGCAAGAAACAGAGAGTCAGAGAAATGAATACTTTTAGGACTGGATCAGGGAATGTACATGAAGAGCCTGGAAGGTCCGGTGGTACCAGAAATTAAGTAAATGCTCAAAAATAAATAAGGTCATGTCAAAAGGTCATAGTAGTCAACTTAAAGGAGCTCACAATGGCCAATCTGGATAATTTGAACAATGAAGTAAATAATGATAGTAATAGAGTATAACCTGTAGGATAAAATAAATACTCAGGACTCCATGCTTAGATAAATAAATAGGCAGATATATAGAGGAAATGGACATTTTTTAGAGTTCCACTGTAGGAAGAATAATGGAAATATAAAATCAACATTTGGCAAACAGGAAGTAATAATTAATTAAAGAAAATGGAATTATTACATGATACAGAAGATTATTTATCACTCTGGGACCACAACTTGTACTTACCTTAAATTTAATTTTTGAACATTGTAGTTTAATACAATATGTCAAATATTGGTATCTACTTGGGAGTTGCTACTTTTATTCATTCATTTATAAGCAAAACCAAATTTCAAAAAAAGAAGCTCAGAGTTTAGAGATTCTCTTGAAAATTGCTGAAATATGCATTTCCATAAAGAAATCAAAACTGGAAAATAAATATTTTTGAAAGTAATAAACTAGAAATCATTTTAGTAAATGCTGAAACTGACATATTGTGTTTCATGTAATGCTCCTGAGATAGTCCTTTTGTTAAGAAAAAACTGTAGGAAATATAAAGGAAACACAAAATAATAAAAACATTATTGATATAGTACTTCAACAAAATAACTATGGATGCCTGGAGTGCAGATTTTACTACACATAGACTGTAGTGATCTACAGAATATGTACAGTCTAGAAATCCTAACACTCATATTAGAATATTAGAATCACAACTATCTTTGAATACTTTCTATGTGCTTTGTATTGTGTTAAGTATTCTCTGTAGGTTGTTCTCATTTAATAATTACAACAACTCAAGTTCACTCATCTCCAATTTAGTAGTGAAGAAACCACATCTTCGCAAATTTCATTATCTTGTCCAAAGCTACATGTGTTGCATGTGGCCAAACCAATATTTATAACCCGATCTGTCCAGCACCAAAGCTTTGGGTCAAAAACAGAACAAAGAAAAACCAATACATCCACATGCTAAAGATCCACTAGCAATGCTAAAACATCAGTCACACAGGTTTATTCCTGTAAAAATGGTAATCTTTATTTAAGAACTCATAATTTTAGCAGTAGGAAATTACACATAAAATTTGAGCCAAATCTGGACTTTATTAGGAGAGTGTGTCATCAGAGAAGCTAACAATCCCCTCTGCAAGCAAGCTGTCTTTATGTTTAGTATAGAGATGCTGGACAAGAGAGCATGTCACAGTCTCACTGTTTATGCTTCTTCAAATGAATTCCCTGCATTTTTCTGCAGTGTGACAAAGTCATGAAAATAGAGTGTTATGATTTGGTTAGGAAATGGATGATATCTCTACTGTCTGTTTTCCTTCCTGTCCATCTTTTTGGATTCAAATTAAACAACAACCTCATGACTGTAGCCCAAATGTGTGAAAACAATGGTCAAGGTGAGTGAAACTTCCTGGTGCTGAAAATATCACAAAAGGAAAGCAAATAGAGAAAGCAATGGATGCAGATAGGACATAAAAGGTCATCCAACCTGGTACAGCTGTGTCATCTTCAGGTGGAGTCTGCAGCAGCCCAAAGATTTTAATGGTAAGTGTGTGCAAAGAGGATATCCTGATGAATGAATGTGAAGCCTGGAAATTTCCACAAAGGAGTTGAGAAGACTTTATATCCAGCCAGTTGAGGCTTCTATTTGACCTCGTTCGCTCTGACTTCCAACAGCGTGGCCTATTTGGTTTTCAGAGCTATTTGTTGATTGTGGAGCTGAAATATAACTTGCTCTAGAGTTGGAAGGAAACACATAGGAAACCAAGGTCAGTGTACTGTCTCTCTCCCTAGATTTATTTGTCTGGATCTCAGTCAATGGCAGCTAAGAACTGGGCCACAGAGAGAAGTTTTGACAGGGCAGAGAACACCATGAGAAATTCATCATGCAGATGGTGGGTATAATTTTAAAGAGTTTTCAGCAGAAGTTACAAACTACTTTATAGCTTTAGAAAATGATATATCCCGTTCTGTTTGTTTTTCAGTCATTAAAACCTTTGGCATATTTCAGTGGGGGGCGGGGAGGTTAGAGTATGCAGTGTTCTACCTAAAAGATACCAGGACTACAATCATTATATCTACCCTAAATGCCTTAAGAAAGATAACCAGGAGAATATTTCAATTTATTTTAATTTTAACCACAAAGAAACTGTAAAACTGAAATCTGAACACAAAGCATTGATATCAAAAAAGGCAGTACAAGTTTTCATTATTGTACCTGGCATGGCTGCAAGCCTTAGCAAGTCCTAGACTTCGCTCACACCATATTAATAATTACACTCCCCTATGGAGAGAACCACATCAAATTCTTTGCATGATAATGGTGGCAGTGAAATCATTGAGAAAGGCATTTGATAAAGAATGGCTGTAGATCCTAGTGGCTCAGTAGACTATAAAAGACATCAAAACATTCGATTTTTCTCATAAGACATTACTTTTCAAGGTAACAGGTATGTGGCTGACACCATGAGTTTATTTTTAATTAACATTTTCTCTCATTTCCTTTTCCACCTTCCCTGCTCCACTCTTCACCTGAGCCAAGGGGTAAATATACGCTAATGACACTCGTTAGCTTTGTCTTTACAAACATCAAATTGATGAGCAGACACCCCAAATCCTTCATTAGGTGGGTCATAAACTGAAAGAGCTCTTTGATTATAATATGATGAAAGATTTATTAACAAACATGTATTCAGCTAAATCATAGTATTGGCAGGTTTATGAGATTGTCTCTCCCCAGCTGACAGGTGGGGACTGAGGGCTGGTGTGGGAATGAAAACACTCAATCTGTTAGTGTACTACATAATGATCTAATTACCTCCCAACAGAGGGCCGCACAAGGGTCCAGAAGTTCAGAAAGTTTCTTTGGGTTTGCTAGGTCCTAACACCAAAAAAGAAACATGACCATAGTTCAGGGCACAAAACTAAAATATGTTAAATGGAATGAACAAGGGTTTCACAGAAGGCATGTAGTCAAGTGACTTATCTAAAAATAGTAAGAAAGGAAAGAAAGAAGGAGGGGCTCTACAAAGTGCCAAGTCAATTGCAAAGGGCCTTAATTCTCCACGTTCCTCTAGCAGAGATTTCTTGCAGACTTTTTCAATATGTAGTGATAGTTAGGAATTTAAAATACATAATAAATATGCCAAACAGTACACTTAAGTAATATCATGGTAAAAGAAATAATATAAGGGATATATTATTAGCTCATTGAAAATTAAATATTTGTGCATACCTTGAAAAAAAGGATGGACAAAAATCATGTTTATAATATACCACTGGACCAGAGGAAGTTTTTTCCCACTGGACGCTCAGAATTTTAGAGTTTTAACATAAGGTCATATATACGTATAGAGGTATAAGCCTGCAACATGGTGTCTGAGAAACTCTCTGAAAATGGCTTTCAAATTACCAACATTTTCTAACTCACCCCCCCCCACACACACACACAAATACTGAATTGTTTTGTATAGTGAAGTCAAACTATTTTGAATAATCAGAATAATTTTTGATGGGTTTGGGTTTTTTACAAGTATTTTTCTTAAGGTGATTTTTTTTAATATAAAAGCTTATTTTCTGTTTGTTTGTATACTTTCAACCATACATGTCTTTTCCCATTTAATACTATTAGCTATTGAATTGTCAAACAAACAAATTTTCTAAACTAATAATTATAGGTGAAATTAACAATACATGTCTTAGCTTAAAATGAGGCTTTGGCCATAATGTTTGCCATTTAAAGAAAATTTATATGCTTCTGGGTTGATGTTAAAACTGAAGAGTGATATGTAGCATAAAGGGGATTATGTTCTTAACCTCTGTATTTCATGAAGATTGAATGGAGAAAGGAAATTTCTCAGACTCTTAGGACTGAAAGGGACTTTAACAATCTTCTATTCCAACCCTCTCACTCTAGATAGAGTTATATAAGTTCAGATAACTTCTTCAGGCATAGTATCCATAAACATAGCATCCATTTTCCAACACATGTACGCAGATGTGAAACCACAATAGCCTCTTAAAGATGTATCAGTCTTCTGATACTAATAAGATCTCTGTCATCATAAACTTCTATAGGAAACTGAGCCACTAAAGCAGTACTTGACATCAAATAATAGAAAAATATTCTTTAGAGTGTGCGTGTAACAAAAATTTCACTTTCAAGTATAAATACAATCATAATGGCTTTCATGTTTTGAGTACCAGTCACTGTACTAAGCAGTGTGCTGGGTACTTTTCACACAACAGTATCATATGCTAAGAAGATACATGTTGTTTTAAGAACAAAATTCACTTAGCCATTTTATTGCTTTTATCAATTCAGATTCCCAGAAGGAAATATTTACAGGCATATAGATACTTCCCTAGCAGGATTTTAGTAAGAAAGCAGAGGTACTCTGCTGCTTATCATCAAAACAGCAATACTAATAATTATATTAGTGTTAGGGCTTGCTCTGAGGATAAAACAAGACAAGAAATGCAGCTTCTAAGCCAGTAATGATATATAGGTTGCTGACCAATTGTTACTCTCATTATGGTCCCTGATCATAAGATTTTCCACGTTGAATTTGGGGCCTCTCATCATACTCTAACCTTTTATAACACCTCCTCTGGTCCACCTACCAGAGAACTGGAAACCCAGGTATTTAAATGAAGCAAGTACCATGCTTTTAGCTGCCTCATACCTTCATTGATTAATGAAGAAGTATGTTGCCTCCCTAAGAAGATGTGGTTCTCCCTGAGGACAGAGAAGACATCCCTCTCCCCCTGTCTCTTCAAATCTCCAAATCTCCAGAACACGGTGGGAGATGGGAAGTATATTCAATGAACACTTAGCAGCTCATACAGCTGTGGAAATTATGAAACTGTCACTCTACAAGGCGGGTTTCCTAAAACAAAGAATTCAAGATTATTTCTGAGTCATTAAAATATGTTTTATTGGAAACTTTGTGGGAAATGGCCCTTTCTGAGCTATCCTAGGCTCTATCTCTGAGATTTCATTCATCTACAGAAGTTTCGATATCTACACTTTATTTTTTCAAAATTAGATTATGGAATCCCTGTAGTGATAGAATGCTTGGACACTCTACTTCATGGAGGACACTGTGGTCCTTATACCTAAGGAAAAGCAATTGAGATTTCATATAGATGACTGCTATAGGGTCTGCGGCATAATACAACTCAGTGAGTGATTGCTGATAAGGTTTCATGAACATCAGGATGAAATCTATGCAATGATGGAACAGTCTGTAGCCAGATTAATAAGGAGATTATTATAAGGTAGGCAATGGTATTGGGAGTACAAGATCATTCACAAATATTTATTATTTATTAGGTAAGGTATTTGCTATTTCTGGGGATTAAAAGATGAAAGTAAAACAATTTATAATCTAGTAGGGAATAGATAAAATAACATTTAAAAATGCAACACAGTAAAATCAAAGTGCTACACTGAGAAAACTGGGTTCTGTGGGAATGTGAAGGAGGGTGCTATACTGTGGCACCCTGAGGAGGGAGGAGGTGGGCTCCCTAAGCCTTACTCAGAATAAGGCAAAGGAATGCAGAATGAATGGTCTAAGCAAGGGGAAGGCCTTAAGATGAGCAGTGAGAGGTACTTTAATAGATTGAGAAGAGGAAAAAAAAGACTATGTTTCACTATGGCTAAGCAGTGTACCAGAGAGAGATAGCAAGAGATGACATTAATGAAGGGTCTTTTGAAATATGTTAAGGAGTCTGTACCTCATTGTCTGAAGACAATGGGAAATCAACTGAAAAACTGTTAGTAAGAGAATGACATGATCAGCTTTTGTTTCCTAAACATCATTTTGCTTGCAATGAGAAGAATGACTGGAGGGGTCCAAACAGGAGGCATAAAAAACAGTTAGTTAAGAGACTACTGGTAACAATCTGTGGGGACCCTCTTACACTGTTGGTGGGAATGCAAACTGGTGCGGCCACTCTGGAAAACATTATGGAGGCTACTCAAAAAGTTACAAATAGAACTGTTATGATTCAGTAATTGCACTACTAGGTATTTGCCCAAAGGATACAAAAATATAGATTCGAAGGGACACATGCACCTTGATGTTTATAACAGCATTATCAACAATCACCAAATTATGGAAAGAGCCCAAATGGCCATCAAATGATGAATGGATAAAGAAGTTGGGGTGTGTGTGTACCCACACACAATGGGGTATTGCTCAGCCATCAAAAAGAATGGTATCTTACCATTTGCAACAACATGGATGGAGCTGTAGTGTATTATGCTAAACAAAACAAGTCAGTCAAAGAAAGACAAATACCATATGATTTCACTCATATGTGGAACTTAAGAAACAAAATAGATGAACATAGAGGAGCGGGGTGGGGGGGGAAGCAGAGGCAAACCATAAGAGACTCTTAACTATAGAGAACAAACTGAGGGTTGCTGGAGGGAAGGTGGGTGGGGGATGGACTAGATGGGTGATGGGCATTAAGGAGGGCACTTGTTGTGATGAGCACTGAGTATTGTATATAAATGATGAATCACTAAATTCTACTCCTGAAACCAATATTGCACTGTATGTTAACTAACTGCAGTTTAAATAGAAACTTGAAATAAAAATAAACAAATAAATAAGTAAATAAGGCAATTAAAAAATAAGTAAATTAAAAATAAACTAAAATAAAAAAAATCAATGGGAGCGATTATAATAGGCTAACCTGGGACCATAAGAATAAGAGCAAATAAACTGAGAACAAACTGAGGGTTGATGGGGGGGTGGGAGGGAGGGGAGGGTGGGTGATGGGTATTGAGGAGGGCACCTTTTGGGATGAGCACTGGGTGTTTTATGGAAACCAATTTGACAATAAATTTCATATATTGAAAAAAAAAAGAAAAAAAAAGAATAAGAGCAAATACATGAGGACATCATAGCCTCTATCTATATACCTGTATCATCATCATCATCATCATCATCATCATCTAGCTCTAGATAGGTAAACAGTTTTATTTGATTTTTTTAATTTAGAAATTTATTTAGGGGGCGCCTGGGTGGCTCAGTCGGTTGGGCGTCCGACTTCGGCTCAGGTCATGATCTCCCAGTCTGTGAGTTCAAGCCCCGCATCAGGCTCTGGGCTGACAGCTCAGAGCCTGGAGCCTATTTCGGATTCTGTGTCTCCCTCTCTCTCTGACCCTCCCCTGCTCACGCTCTGTCTCTCTCTGTCTCAAAAATAAATAAATGTTAAAAAAAACAAAAAAGAAATTTATTTAGTTTTTATGTCTGACCAGATATGGGGAAAGAATAATCAAGGACGACAGCAGATTACGAATTTAAGAAGCTGATTATGATAGTACCGTTGTCTGAGTTGAACAGCTAGGAAAAGGTGAATTTAAGAGTAAAAATAACGACATCAAGTGAAACATATTAACTTTAACATGCTTGTGGGATGACAAAGTGTTTCCATTCATCAGACAATTGAAAATATGGATCTGAAGCATATGGTGGAGAGATAGCTTGAACATGGACATTTAGGAATGATCAATGTCTAGGAAGTGATTAAGTAGTTGACCATGTAAATGATAAGCTGAGGAAAAGAACAGTTTAGTGAAGGAACAAAGGAATCGGTTCACACAGGGAGAATGAGGAAACCCAGAGGAAACTGAGGAGAGTATCATGTCATGAAAGCCAAGGAAAAATATTTTAAGAAGGGGGTTAGTTAGGGGCGCCTGGGTGGCTAAGTCAGCTAATCATCCAAATTTGGCTCAGGCCATGATCTCACAGTTCATGAGTTTGAACCAGCATCGGGCCCTGTGCTGACAGCTCAGAGACTGGAGCCTGCTTTGGATTCTGTGTCTCCCTCTCTCTCTGCCCCTCCCCTGCTCATGTTCTGTCTTTCTCCATCTCTCAAAAATGAACATTAAAAAAAAATTTTTTTAAAGAAGGGGGTTAGTTAACTGTATCAAATGTTGCTGAGAAGTCATGACTAACACGAGTGTTCATTGGATACGTTTTTTTAATGTTTGTTTTTGAGAGAGAGAGAAAGACTGTGAGTGGGGGAGGGGCAGAGAGAGAGGGAGACACAGAATCCAAAGCAGGCTCCAGGTTCTGAGCTATTAGCACAGGGCCTGACATGGGGCTCAAACTCACAAACTATGAGATCATGACCTGAGTCAAACTCAGACGTTTAACCAACTGAGCCACCCAGGCTCCCCTAAAAGTGTTCATTAGATTTGATAGCAAGGAGATAGGTGGTAACTTAAAGGGGACAATTTCATGAGATGGTGAGAAAGGGACTAAAGGGAATGAGCTTGGCATTTTACAAAGATGGGGAGTATTCATTACAAAGATGGGGAGTATGCTGCATTTGAAGAATGAATGGAGCTTCTCCTGAGAGAGACATAGTAGAGACTTCTGGAAGAAGAACTAAGATAGGGGTTGTGCCTATTAGCAGGGGGACCTGTGAGGTGTCTAATGTGGCCTGAAGATAGCATTCCTGGAAGGATGTTGGATAGACTAATTCAAGGAAGAACATTCTAGTCTTTGAATATGCCAGAGTGAGACATTTGGACATTGTTCTGTGGGACACGAGGAAGCCACTGACAGCCTACAAATAGGCTATAAGTTTAGAACTAAATTTTAAAAAATATTCTAGGCATAGAATAAACAATGAATAGGAGAATAATTACCATTACTCAATGAATGATAAAAACTAATAGCAATATCCTTTCTCAGTACTGAAGCTGAACAACATCAATACAGTTGCTATGATCATCCATCCATTGGGTAATAAACCATAACTTGACGGTGCTGTGGCCTCACAATGGTTGTGACTTTATGAAGTGCCTGTATATATGGTAAGGATATGTTAAGAGAATTTTGTTTCAATTGTTTCTTTGATGCATTACTTTAAAGCAAGACTATTTTATTCCTAATAAATAGTCAGACGTTCTATATCCAAATGAATGTAGAAAGCAATCCCTTCCAGATTCTATACTTAGTCTACTTTGGAACGTGCCATGAGAACTGGCTTGCAAATCTCTCAAGATAATCTGACTTTTTTTCTTTTCTTTTCTTTTTAAAGTTGCATTTCTTTTTGCTGAGAATGATTATTTGCCAACAATTACCACCGTACCCACTAGCCTGGATTCCTGATGACTCAGACTGCCTCTAAAAGTCACCTTCAAGTGTCAGGTTGGAAACACTGCCTTTTTTAAAAACTTATAAAATAACTTTCAAACAATTTGAAAGTATATTTGAAAAGATGATGCAAAAATATCTGGCACAACAGTAGCCTGGTTTGAGATGTGCCGGCTGTACTTTGTTTCACATTTACAACTCTCACTTGCCTAGAAAGGAAAAAAGCCTGCTAGGCAGAGTTCCTCTGGCATGACTTTTAAGTCCCTAAACTAGCTAGAGCCCTATTAACCAATTAACACAGTTGGGTGCCATTTAACAGCCCACACTCTTACTCAGGACCTACATCCTCTATTTGACCTTAGAACAAGAACCATCTTCCATCAAATGCTTGATGCCAACAATTCAGGCATGGGGACACTGATAAGGGAACAGAAGAATTTTCATTTCTGAAAGCAGGACGCCTGAGTCAATTTGTCCCAATTGTATCTGCACAAGGCCTATTATATGGACTGTGATTTCCAGGGATGAAAGCTGTGAACTCCCAGGTCACTTGTAAACTGATCACTCCCCAGTCTTTCCTCCTCCTGCTTTTAAGTGGTTTGAGGCTGGTAAATTGAAACCTGAAGAAACACAGAGCTCTGATCCCGGAGACCTCCAGAGCAAACCTGGACTTTGGCTGATTTGCTGTAGGAAGTAACTGCTTACTTACCTCATAATTAACACCACAAGCTGATCCTTGGGAGATAAAAGTACAGAAGGTCAGGCGCAAGATCATCTAGAGAAGGATTTCACTTAAAGTACTACTTTTAGTAGCTCTCGTGGCGACTTCACTCGAGAAACAACCGGGTGTAATTTCTAAAAATATTACTGTTCATAGAAACGGAGGAAAGGGTGAATTACCTATCAGTGAATATGATCTCAGAAAATCCCCCCTTGATTAATGAAGCCAAAGCACACATCAACCTGGCATTGTATCCAGATACAGAACATGCAGTTTGTACAGTGGCAAGTTGTAACGACTGTTGTAACGACATTTCACTGTCCTATATACAAAATGACCTTTCTCCCCTGGTTGGAAGTGTTTACTGGCTTAGCATCCTCCATCAAATAAAGTCCCCTTTGAGCCTGCAGGCTTCTGTGGTCTGGTGGCCTGGCAGACTTTTGTAGCAGCCCTGCTCCCCTCCTTGCCACCACCCTCTCACCCTTACAGTCGGGAGAATACAGCTCAGGTTCCTGCCTCTGTACTTCTGCACAAAATGCCCCTTCACTTGAAATGCCCTCACTGCTTTGTCTATGAGTCAGATTACTCCTCCTCCTCAAGACCCAGCTAAAGAATTACTTGTCCACAAAGCCTTCTCCACCTATATCTGCAACATACTCCTTTTCTGATATATTGCAGCTTATAGATATTGCATTGCTATCGTGGGAAATATCAATCTCTCCTATAATTTGTTTGTTGATAGATATCAAAATTATAGGAATTGAATGAAGCAATATGCCAATAGAATACACTGGTTTCTAGGGGCACCTGGGGGCCTCAGTTGGTTAAGTGTCTAACTCTTGATTTCAGCTCAGGTCATGATCACACGATTCATGGAATCGAAGGACCATGTTGTGCTCCGTGCTAACGACAGGGAGCCTGCTTGGGATTCTCTCTCTCCCTCTCTCTCTCTGCCCCTCTCCTGCTCATGCTTGCTCTCATTCTCTCACAATAAACTTTTAAAAGAAGAGAGAGAATACATTAGTTTCTAGTATCTTTGCTTCCTAAATAATTTGTAATCAAGGTCTATCTTCACCCATGTTAATCAGTCTCTGGAAGTCAACGAAATCTGGGAGACAAGTTTTTTAACGAAGCAAAGAGCATTAAAGTTCAACCCAGTTCAAATGTAATAACTATTCATTCTTAGTATTCAGGTAAAAATCTCTTATCTGGGAATCAAGAGGCTTAGATTTCAGCTGTGCACTGGCATGACCCAAGGGGAAGTTCCTCCCTTCTTCATTAACATTGTCTCATTGCAGGGGCACCTGGATGACTCAGTCGGTTGAGCATCTGACTTTGGCTCAGGTCATGATCTCACGGCTCGTGAGTTCAAGCCCCGCGTCTCTATGCTGACAGCTCAGAGCCTGGAGCCCACTTCGGATTCTGTGTCTCCCTCTCTCTATACCCCTCCCCTGCTCTCTCTCTCTCAAAAATAAATAAACACTAAAATATTTTAAAAATAAAAAAAAAATGTCTCATTTGCACAATAGAGAAGTCAGAATGTTAGAATGTTTCTAAGGGTATTTTATAGCTCCAAGATTTTATGACTCTATGAAATATTCAGGTAGACTGTGTAACTGCAATATATATTTATAAAGTCTACAGTCTAGCAGTTTAGAAAATTGACCTCAATTAGCTTAATTGTTATAAGTCTGCTGTTAATATAGTCAAAGTTTGTGGCCCACATGGGCAAGTTAGCATGATCAAGGCAAAGCCTCTGCCTCCTCAGTAAAGAACTATATATTTTAGCTCAGTCAATCTCGAAATGTATTCCACTGGTCCTAGGAGAGCCCAAGAGTGAGAGTTCCCCAATCATATTCATCAAGACGATTCAGGAGTCACTGGTAGCATGTATGTTGTGCTGACCCCAGGTCAACATCATTACTCTCATATACAAATGTTTATTCCTCTTCACTCAGTGCTTCTAGTTTTGGACATCTATTATAAGAAAACAATCTGTAAAATTTGATATAACTTTAAATTCAACAATATTCTTTGTAGCATTATACATACTATTAGAAAAAAAGAAAATAAGCTAAGTATCCAAAAATAAGGACATTGATAGATTGGTTTATCTGGTATAGAAGCATGATGGACTATTGCAAAGCCATTAAAATTTTTAATAAGGATATTTTTGTGGACATACATTAAATAGTAGGTTAAAAAGGGGTGCCTGGGTGGCTCAGTCAGTTAAGTGTCCGACTACGGCTCAGGTCATGATCTCATGGTTCGTGGGTTCGAGCCCGCATCGGGCTCTGTGTTGACAGCTCAGAGCCTGGGGCCTGCTTTGGATTCTGTGTCTCCCTCTCTCTCTCTCTGCCCCTCCCCTGCTCGTGCTCTCTCTCTTTCTCTCTGTCTTTCAAAAATAAATAAACATTAAAAAATTTTAATGTTAGGTGTAAAAAAATGAATTTTTTTTTCTCTTATAGAAGATTCACATTAACATGCAGAGGAAAAACAAATGGAAACCAACAGTAAAATAATATGTGTTGTATGACTTTAATGAGACACGTATGATTTTTTAAAATCTTCTGCCTAATTTTCAATATTTTCCAGAATTTGTATAATGAATGTATATTAATTCAAAAACCAGACAAAATTTAAATGTGTTTTAAAGGGCAGCATTTAAAAATACATTTATAATTCAACAAATCAAAACTTATAAACCATATTAAATGTACTGGTCAAATTTAAAAACTATTGCACGTATTCAATAAACTGAAAAAAAAAAACTCACCAAGAAATCTAAAGGTAATTTCATCACATTAATAAACAATCGTGATAAAGTTCAAATGAGCTACAGGAAACATTTTAAAACACCTCTCAGAATGTGTTTCTTAATGCACAATGTAAATGCATTTGTAACCAACAACCCATGTTTCATGTTTTAAAAATCCATGATATATATATTTATATTATAAATAGAAAGCACTTTCAAAGAATTGGACTTACAGGGATTTAGGTAACTAACAGTGCATGCAAGGCACTGTCTAGTGATGTGGCTGAACAAGTTCTTACCCCTCTGAAAACTCAAAATCAGCAAAATCACCGCACTACCCAAGGTATCCCATAAGTTCTCATCTAGCTCCAAAATACTGGTTCTTTAAGGCTGTCATGCAGCAAATGGAAATGAAAGGGTAAATGGGTTCTTAGGGATATGCCCAGGAAAGAAATTTAGCTTTAAAGCAGGTAAAAATTTCCAAAAGGAAAGGGATAAAAGAGAAAGAAAGAAAGAAAGAAAGAAAGAAAGAAAGAAAGAAAGAAAAAAAGAAGTGAGGGAGGGAGGGAAGGAGGGAGGGAGGGAGGAAGGAAGGAAGGAAGGAAGGAAGGAAGGAAGGAAGGAAGGTGAAAGGGGTTGAGTGGGAGTAGGAGGGAGAAGGGAAGGGGGAGGGGGAGAGGGAGAGAGAGAGAGCGAGCCATCAAAGAGAGAATATTTTGTGGGAGAAAAGTATTAGTGAAATATCTCTTAGGGATGTTCCAGGATGAGAAAGTAGAAGGCATTTGAGATTTAAGTCCATGACGCAACCTGGAGTGCCAAAGTCTCATATTCACTCCTACTCTGAAGCAGCTCAATAAATGACATCTCATCTTTTATCAGCTATATCACAGCTTGAGGCACACCATTACCTATGGAATGGAAATAAACTAGGGACCCTAATGACCACTATGCACAGGATGAATAAATAGGTCATTCAATACAGATAAGAGATAATATTTGAACCATTTGAGCCATATCTCCAAGTGCAAATCCCCCCTTGGATGATCCAAAGGACCCTCAATGTCACTATTACCAAACTGGAGCTCATCTTAATGCTCAAGGCTTGCTTCTCCCAGAAATTTCACTTCAAGGACTGGCATGTTTTTATGCTTAAGCTGTAAAGCCAGAGGTCTGGGTATCATTCCAGATGCTCTTTCTAACTTATACCTAAAGTCTCATGAATGCTCAGTGTAGTCATTGATTCCTAAATTTCTTTAGTGTCAATTTCTTACCAGCCCCCCTAAAATCTAGTTTACACCAGCAGGTTTCTAACTGGTGTCTCCTCCAGTATCACCTCTAGACAGTCCACCTGCCCCACCTCTGCTGGGTATCTTTCTAAAATGGAACTCAATAATACCATCTCATAACTTTAAATACTGAATGATTCCTCTTTATTGTATTTCTTCCAAAATTAACCTAAACTCTTTAGAATGGCCTAAGAAGCTGACCAGAATCTGGCCTCACCTGACTCATCTGGACTCTGCATTATGGTAAGTCACCCAAGGTCTTCCACATGTGGGGTCTCTGCAAGTGCTCTACTCTTCACTCTTCAACAGCTACCTTAGAAGTCACTTTATCTAAAAAAAAAACTTTCCTAACTCCCCCAGACGATGTTTCCTTCCTCTGTGCCTGCATAGATCTTAACGCTTTCCTTAACTGATATTTGCCTAGCTCTGATCACGCTGGGCTGTGATCATGTGTGTTCATAATCTGTTCTCTTACTGAAATGTCAATCCTTATCAGCAAGGATCTGAGTTGTAGAAATTCTTGTACCTCCTGTATTTCATCATCTTGTAAATAATCAATAATCGGTAAATACTCACTGACTGCTTTCAGTGAATAAAAGAATATCCTTTAAGGATATATGGATACAAATTTAGAAATCAGTGAGTAATGTGTGCTGTTATTTCAACAGTTTTATTTTAATCTAAAAAAATGTACTGCAAATACCACTCCATTTTCTGGGTCAAGGTTAGTCATTTGTACCATACAAGGAAAGTTCAGTATCTCAAATCATTTGATGGTATCTGACAAAATGTACATGTGGTGCCTTGAAGAAATAAACTAGCCTTTGAGTCTCTGGGCATGCAAAGTCACTCATAAGAAACCACGATAATATTAAAATAATCAGAAACAATGCATAAACTTTGAAATTCTGACCTAGATTAATTTAATCAAGAATTGAACAGAAGGGAAATAAACATAATGAAATACCACTAGATGTTTTCTTTGGCCCTATTCCCTCTCCCTCTCTCTCTCTCTCTCTCTTAAATGATTTTAACCACCACCTGTATGTAAGAAATACTGGGTGTCAATATATTCTTCCATCACAAGTTCCAACATATTCTTTCCACCCTCCTAGAAATCTCTACCTGGATCGGGAAACTCAAATCCAACATTACTGACTGTACTCATTATTTTAATAATCTCATCAACTAATTCCTTTTGTTTTTCCACTAAATTCTATGAATGGTACTACTTCCCACCCAGCCACTCAGGGTTTTAGAGTACCCATCTCCCTCCCTTCATGCCTAACAGACAATTAGTGAATAGAATCCCCTGTGTATATCTAATGTGTGTCACATGTCTCCTCAGCTCTCCACACATTATCATCCCTCTAGTTCAGCCTCCAGTTACCTTTTACCTGGATTACTTTGAGAACATCTTATCAATTACACTGCTTCTTTTTCATCTCTGCATCTCTGCTTCCCAAACTCCATAAATTCTTTTTTATACTGGTGTCAGAGTCTAAAATCTAGTGTAATACTGTCCATTAGAAATTCCAGAGTGGATAAAAATGCTTTTTACTGTCCAATATGGTAGGCATTAGGCCACATCAGGCTGTGGAGCACTGGGAATACATCTAGTGCATCTAGAGAGCTGAGTTTCAATTTATTTTAATTAAGTTAATTGAGCTACACATGTTTAGTAGCTACCATATTGGATAATGCATTTCTTTTTTTTAATGTTTTATTTTTTTATTTTTGAGAGAGAGAGAGTGTGTGTGCATGCGTGTGGGGGAGGGGGAGAGAGAGAGAGAGGGAGACAGAGGATCTGAAGCTGGCTCTGTGCTGACAGTAGAGCTCCAAATCACAAGTTGTGAGTTCGTGACCGAAGCCAAAGATGAACGCTTAACCAAATGAGCCACCCAGGTGTCCACGGACAATGCATTTCTAGATCTAAACATTCAGTCCCTGATTTGAAAACATTCAGTGACTCAATTTTATCCTAATGGTGAGAATGAAATAAACTAAAAACTCATCAACTTGCCACTTGAGGTTCTTCAGGATCTCGTCCAACCTGAATGTCCATTCGTGTATACTGCTGCACTTTATCATGATAAACACCTTATGATATAAACCTATCGGAATGCCCATAATTTTCCAAAAGTCTGTTGCAGTCTCCCTTCTGGGACTTCATTAAATCTCTTTTGCTTGGAAGCCCCATCATGTTCATTTTATAAAAGCTTGTCTATTTTCAAGACCCTGGAGGCTCTAAAGTGCTATCTCCTCATTGAGAAACTGCACAGGGTCCCTCAGTTGAGGGACTTCAAAGACTCACAATACACCGTTCCAGTGACACTTATATATGTGCTGTGTTTTTATTTTTCTTCTTTCTTATTAGAATCTTCTCCATCTGATTCTAAGGTCCTAGGGTTATGCTGTATCTGATTTCCATTTTTTAAGTTCATGAAGTCACACTTGATGTCTTATTTTAATAACCATATATTGAATGGGATATTATGACTCTGTAGACCAGAGACTGTCTTTCCTGGTAAACTTTAGTCATTGGATCCTTAGAATAATATCCCCAACATGAGGTGTTTTAGACAACCAAAACTGGGTATATTCGTACACTGTAACTACAAATACAGCATTAATGAGCAAACACTTGAGACACATTTCATATTAAGAACCATAAACTAAACAAAGTTCATAAGACTTCTGCATTTACAACTTAACTAGAAGCTCATCTCTCAGGACTATGCCTGTTCCTCTGAAGAGGAGAGTTTCCTGTAAGCAGGAATTGAATATGAATGGAGAATTAACTCCACAAAATTCACAAAGTACTCACTGCATGGTCACTCCTAGGTCAGGCATCAAAAGGGAGTAAAAAAGCATAAGAAATAATTTCTACCTCAGGTGCTAAAAGTTAAGTTGGGTACAAATGGCATGTATGTAACAAAGTAAGAGCAATACAGAACAATCTAGTAGAAAAGGTCCTGTTGCTCCTGTGAATGGGCTAATTTTTTAGCTCTGATGGTCTGTGAATATCTGGAATGGGCCATGAAGGACAAGCCTGGCCACTTCGGACAAAAAGACAGAGAGGCATAAACAAAAAACTCAAATGTACAAGTAAGTTACAGAAGATAGGTGAACCAACCTGCATGAAATTAAGGTGCTGTGAAATGTGGAATATTGTAGATAAATAAGGAAAAAATGAAGAAGCTGGATTCTAGAGAACATTATCTCCCAGAATAATGTGGACTCAAAGCAGTGGGTAATCCTTGGGAGCATCTGAGTAGGAGAGTGATGGAATAAAAGTTAAAAATACACAGAAGTGATTTCTCTCACGTAGCTTTAATCTTTTTTTAATTTTTTAATGTTTATTTATTTTTGCGAGAGAGAGAGAGACAGAGCAGGGGCAGAGAGAAGAGGGGAGGGGCAGAGAGAGAGAGGGAGACACAGAATCTGAAGCAGGCTCCAGGCTCTGAGCTACCAGCACAGAGCCCAACGTGGGGCTCAAACTCACAAACCACGAGATCATGACTTGAGCCAGTCAGATGCTCAATCAACTGAGCCACCCAGATGCCCCTCACATAGCTTTAATCTTAAAAATGAATTCTTTCAGGACCTCCAGAAGGAAAGAATAAGAAGCTTAGCACACCACCCCCCCTCCAAACAATTTAAATGGTGAAAAGTATTTTTTTAATCATTTAATGTCTCTAGAAATTTTCCTATAGGCATACAGGAAATGGAAAAACATTGATTCAAGAAAATTTACTTAATGGTAGCTACACTTGTACATTACACAGTGTAATGTACAGACTTGTTGAATCACCATGTGTGCAGTTGAAACTAATGTAACATTGTATGTCAACTGACCTCCAATTAAAAAAAAGAAGAAGAGGAGTGCCTGAATGGCTCAGTTGGTTAAGTGTCTGACTTGGGCTCAGGTCATGATGTAAGTTTCCTGGGTTCCAGCACCTCATCGGGCTCTCTGCTATCAGCTTCAGATCCTGTATCCCTCTCTCTCTGCCACTCCCCCACTGACATGTGCTCTCTTTCTCTCTCAAAAATAAACAAATGTTAAAAAAGAGAAGAGAAAATCTACTTAATTTTAGTAAAAATACTGAAAGTCTGTGGCATTTAGCCACAGAATCCCTTCTGCCCCACCACTGGGTATTACAGAAGCTCCCTAGCTCCTCATCTGACAAGAAAGTACTCATACGAGGAACAGTGTCTGTGCAATTCCAATGAGAGAGTATCCCTTGTCTGAGTGCACATGGGGAGAGGGAGGCAGGCACAGTGAAGATGGGCCTTTACCACTCCTTTTGGGTTTTGTCTGTTCCACCCAGGCTACCCTAAATCTGTCAAGTTTGAAGGAGTGAGACTAGAAATGTAAACATCACTCTCACATCAAGGAAGTTCCAGGCAAAAAGTGAGCATTTCAGTCTACTTGGCTACTTGCGGGTGCTAAGTATCTTCTCATTATAGTCCCCTGTGTCTCCAGGCTGCCTCAAATGTGAAGCTATTGATGAACAGTGGCCATTAGCATTCTGTACCTCCCACAGTCAGTGACTGTTCTCTTAACACCACAGGAGACTCACACTTTCAAAGAAACTGGGATACCTGCAAAATTCAAAAAAGCCCCTAGGAAAATGACTTTCTATGCAATAAGAAGTCATAACATGCACATTATTCTTCTTTTCTTATGCCAATATTTGGTTATCTAGATAAGATCCAATAGTTGGAATAAAGATACACACACACACACACACACGTGTATGTGTGTGTGTATATATATATATATATATACACACATATATATATTTGTGTATATATATAGGCATGCATTTTCATATATAAATATATGTATTATATATGATTGTGAAATATATGTATATTTATAAAGATTAATATTAAGACTAAACCACAGAGCTTGGTGAAATTGAAGTGTGAAACAAATGTCTGCCCTACATGAGATTTTGTTTTACTGTGTGTATTCCAACTATTTTATTTATTTATTTAATATGTATTTTTTAGATATCTACTATGTGTTTGGCATATCCTCAAACCCTGATGAACACAATAAGCAAACAAGATCAATACACTCATGGAGCTTACATTCCATTAGAAGAACGATCACAACCAAAAATCAACTGGAGTAAGTGCGATGCTGAGAAATAAAATATGATGATACGATGAGACAAAGAGATCCTGGGTGTCTACTTAGTATCACCTAGTCAGGAAATGTTCACTGAGGAAATGGCATTTAGACTGAGACTCAGATCTGTTGACAAGAAAACACCTATGATGAGCAAGATGGGCAGGGGGAGGAGGCAGCATTCCAGGCCCAGAGAACAGCCATTGCCAAGATCTGGAGACAGGAAGTGACTTGGTATGTCCCAGAATCAAGAAGGCCAATGTGGCAACAGCAGGGGGAATAACGAGGAGAGTGACAGAAGACAAGGTCAGCCAAGTTAAGTAGCTTGGATTTTGGTTGCATTTTAATGCATTGTTGCTGACATTTTAGTCTGAGAATCAAGATTTGGGTGGGTTTTGATCAATGCCTTGCCATTAACTTACCATATGACTCCGGAAAACTTATATCCTTTCTCTTGGCCTCAGAGCGACCTCAACTGTGAAACAAAGAGATTGAACTAGAAAGTAGATGATCTATGAATTCCCTTTGAGTGCTAACATTCTATGATTCTAATCTTTGCCCTCAAAAATGAAGTTGAACACTCCCTTTTCTTAAAAGTACTGAGGCCCTTCTGTGAACTAGGGAAGTAGAGCTCAGGGCAGGCTGGTCATTTGCCCTGAATTGTAAAACTGCCAAGACTTAAGATAGGATGGGGAGCCAAAGATTGCATTTCCCCTGTGTTGTTGACATTTCTGGTAAGACATATTTGCTGTGAGTTTTTATATTTTGCTCCTGTCTTCATTACTTTTCCAGTTTCTTCAGAGTGCCTGACTAAGGCTCTCTCAATTCTCTACTCGCACCTTAAAGACTTAGAAAGGGAGAGAGAGAGAGAGGAATGAATGAATATGGAAATCATTAATCCCTTCCCAATATCCATAGGCATACCGGTTTTCCAAACTTTCCTTTGGGGATAAGATCAAGTGTGCAAAGAGTGACTCACTTCTCTCTGAGGAAAGGTGCTTGAAGGTGTAACACTAATGTAAGCTTAATCACTTTGGAGAGATTCCCAATATAATCAATCAGAAGAGTGATTCCCAGGACATGAAATTCACTGTGACCAAGGATTAGTTGGCTCTCACCATAAATAATTGAGAAAGGCTACTAAACAAACACTTCAACAGTTTCATACGGTTGCTAAATAAACAAGCAGTACGTGCACAAGATAAACCTTTTAAAGGAACAGCTAAGAGATTTAGACTTTTAAAGAATATTTACCTTGGAACTCAGATAAAACCCAAGACTAAGTTTAAAGAGACAGAGCATAGAACACAGGCCTTCTTCTGTGAATCAAAAAAAAAAAAAAAAAAAAAAAAAAGAAGAATAAACCCTGTTTCTGATTTGTGGTATTTTAAGTTTCAGGGCTGCATCGATACCGTGACCTCTTTTTCAGAGTCATGCATGCTTTAGCAGGAAAAAACAAAACACTTTTAAACAGCATAGATATTTATGAGTTTGCTATGTTGTGTGATTTTTATCATGCTTTAGAGGCTAAAATACATCAGTTGGAAAACAACTCTATTTTATTATGAAAAATAATATCGGACATACAGAAATTTTATTTGCAGGACAAAATATATTCTATAAAGTGATTTTCAGTTAAACTAAACAAACACTACAGAAAAATGTTGTTTATTTTTTAAGTTGCTAACAATACGAGATATTGGAAAGCTATCTCATTATGCACACACAAGAGTACATTTGAGGACTGAGTTTTAACACCTCCTCTTTAGTAATTAGCAGTGTAAGCTTGGATAAGTTACTCAGCTGCTTTGAGTATCACCTGTATTTGCCAAATAAGGCAGTTGGATTAAATGTTCTCAAATTGTAATTCAATGTTGAAATGCTGGAAGTGTATTTTTAACACCACACATTGCCTTTGCATGCAGCACATGGTAGGTATTTAATCAGTTCATCAACAATTTAGTGAAAACCTGAAACAGTGAGACACAGTGTTTTGCTAATTAGAAAAGGGCATTACTTATCTTGGTAATGCAATATCTTGGTAATGTGGAGTCCTGAAGTTGTTATCACAAACCTCTGTTTCTCTCCCCTACTAGTCACAAAGGAGCTTGGGGAAGATCATATGAACTCTCTGGAGCACCATTTCCTCCTTTGTGTATTTCCTTCTCATAACTGTTGCAAATAATTAAGAACACAGGCGCTGGACTCAGACTGTTGCATTTTAAAATACGGCTCCACCAAGTATGACCTGTGTGATGTGGGGGACACTTGTTTACCTTCAGAGTGCCTTAACGTTCCCATCTGTAAAATGGAGGTGTTGGCAGTACGTAACTGAAAGAACTGTTGTAAAGATGAACTAAGAGACCATACCTATAGCAATTAGAATAGTGCTCAGCATGCAGCAAATGTTAGTATTCATTTATATCGGTAGCGGTAGAAATAGTTGAAATAGTAGTAGTAATAGTTTCAACAGTAGCAGCACATGAAAATCCAAGTACTAAGTAGAGAGAAATCAAAATGCTTTAAGGGAAAAAAAAATAAAGTAGGCCTATGGATTGGAGCTATGGAAGAAGGCTTAAGGGTACAGCCGTAGTGACCATTGGGCCTCACAGATAAAAAAGAAGGTCAACAGAAAGGTGTTACAACCTAAAGAAGCGAAAAGATGGGAGGGAAAAACCTCAGTGAGATTTCCAGGTGAAGAAGCAAACTAAAAGTAGGCATGTACTCTTGCTCCTTCCTGAAACCTCAAAAAAAAAAAAAAAAAAAAAAAAGAAAAAAAAAAGAAAGAAAGAAAGAAAAGAAAGAAAGAAAGAACATTAAGGAAATATTTTTAAAGCATAAAACCATAAGAAGAAAAATAATAGAAAACACCAACCCATCTTGGGAATCCGGTAAGCAGTTGGACTAGTGCTGAATGGTTTAGGAAACTTGACTAATGTTAGTTCCAAGCTGGCAGTAGGAAAAGCTAACATGTGACCAAAGTTAGGGCAGAAAACCTCCACAAAATTCAAGGATGTCCAGAATCAGGCACCTCCAAGAGTGGAAGTGAGGATAGGGCTAAATTAAAGTAAAGAATTCCTTAAAAGTTTGCTTAAGAAACATTTTGGGGCATCCAGATGGCTCAGTCCATTGAGATTCCAACTTGGGCTCAGGTTATGATGTCACAGTTTGTGAGTTCGAGCCCCTCATTGGGCTCATTGCCATTAGCACAGAGCCTGATTCCAATCCTCTGTCTTCCTCTCTCTGCCCTTCCTCTGTTTGTGCTCTCTCTCTCTCAAAAGTAAATAAATTTAGAAAGAAAGAAAGAAAGAAAGAAAGAAAGAAAGAAAGAAAGAAAGAAAGAAAAAGAAAAAAACACTTAAATCTCCAGACTCTTTCCCCAGAAGGCCTCTGCACAAGGAAACAAGCAGTTGAGGACGGCATTACCTTACTGACAAGTTAGAATGACTATATACGCATTTATATGCTGACTGCTGAGAGCCATCCCACTACCCCATTCCCAATCTTCTATCACTGATGGGCTTCTAGAACACTGGAAATCAAGTCTGCAAGGACTAGACTGAAAAACTGTCCCTGGGAATCTGACCAGCCCAAAAGGAAGATACATAAGTATTGGCACTGAGATTTCCTCCACAAAGCAGACCATCATGATTGCCCTTTTACTCTGAAGACTAGTTGACAAAGTCCACCAAGGCATTCTGAATTTATCATCTTTTAAGATAATCACTCTAAAAAACAATCAGATCATTCAGAACATATGTTAACATGAAAGAGACCTGAATGTAAGTGAAAAAAAAAGAAACAACTTGTAGATAATAAAAAATGCAAGATAAAAACTTAAACAAAAATGTTATTAATGTATTACATTCATAAAATAGGAAGACTGCACTTTACAATAACAGATATTCTGACAATTTTAAAAGGGTCTTGGAAATAAATATAATAACCAAAATGAGAAGTCAATAGAAGGATTGAAAGACTAAATTAGGGAAATTTCCAAAAAAGCAGGACAAAATTTCTAGGAGATAGAAAATGAGAGAACACAAATAAAATGTAAAAACAGCCCAGAACTTTCGATGTCCAAACATTAGGAGTTCCAGAGAGATGATAAAAAGGAAGAAAGGAAGTTGTCAGTGAGCAAATACATCAAAAAAAATGTTCAAAACTGAAGACATGAATGCCAAATGCCTGCAACAGTGAATAAAAGCAGACCCATCCTAATATATATCATCTTGAAACTTCAAAGAAGACCATACACATTTCCAGAGAAAGAAACAGTCACATACAAAAGATGAGGAATCAAACTTACCTATGGATTTTGTAACAGCAGAGCTAGAAAGTAGAATATAATGAATGGGAGCCTTCAAATTCCGAGGGAAAATGATTTACAACCTAAAATTCTATACCCAACCAAACTTTCAATCAAGACTGATTCTAGAATAATGACATTTTAAAACATGGCATGGTCTTTAAAAATTTCACTTCCCAACATCCCTTTTTTGTGAAGCTACTGGATGATGAGCTTTGCAAAACAAGTAAGTGATCAAAAGAGAAGGCATCTCTACAGTAAAAGGCAATCCACCACTGCAAATAGGGAGAAAATCCCCAAGAAAATTAAGGATAAACTAAGGTGAAGGCTGTACACCAAGCATAAAAGGGAATTAAATCCATTAAGAGCAGATGATTAGGATTTTGATGAGATTTTTTTCTAGAATACAAAATTTAAAGAATACTTGAAGATTTTGACCATCAGTAAAGAATCTGGGCTGAACGAATAAGTACATAGGAAACTAAAGAAAGGGGGAAAAATCAAGATGGGTATTCACTAAAAAGAAAAGGAAAACTGTAGAAAAAGAGAAGAAATGATTATTTACTACCTGGTTCAGGATTTACCTAGTCATAATACAGGAAACACTGAATATTCGTATGACCAATGTGAAAACTACATTGGAAAGGCGGGAGAAATAGGAAACAGAGTATGTGGATCCATGGATCATGCCTAAACTGAGGCATCTGTAAATAGTACTGTATTTAGCAATGCTTCCCAACCATGTTCAGTCCATGGCACACACGTGCATGCACACGCACATGCACACACACGGGAATGAATGGAAAAGATAGCTTAAGATTAGAAGCAACAAGACAGGGGCTCAGGTCACCCCAGGTTTCATGCGACCTCTCTGCGGACAGAAAGGATCAATATCACCTCACACCTATAATCTGTTGGCTGCTTACTGTTTGAAAAGCTCTGATTTAGAGACCAAAACACAAGCCAAATGAACTGAAAGTGATTTCCTCCAGAGAAGGGGTTTGGGTGGGTGTGGGGAGACATGCAGGGGGCAGAGACCTACCTTTTTTTTTATAAAAAATCTTACAGAACTAATTGAATCTTTAAACCATGTTCGAATATTACTTTATGTTTTTAATGGTTTTTTTTTTTTATTTTTGAGAGAGAGAGAGAGAACGAGAGAGAGAGAGAGAGAGAACGTGTGCAAGAGGGTAAGGGCAGAGACAGAAGGGGACAGAGGATCTCAACGGGGTTCTGTGCTGACTGCAGACAGCCCAATGTGGGGCTTGAACTCACAAACAACGAGATCATGACCTGAGCCTAAGTCAGACACCTGACTGAGCCACCCATCTTCCCCTATTACTTTAACTTTAAAAATAAAATCAATAAAAACCTTAAACTATACTATGTGAATGATGCCTGAACTAAATGAGGCTAACGTGTATTGAGCAAATTTTAAATACCAGACATTCACTAATTTCCTCATTTGATCCTCATGACAACCAAGCAACAGGCAATAATGATTGCTATTATACACATTTTAAAGATGAAGAAACATATGTTAAGAGAAATTGGGTACATTGCCTGCCTTTCTACAGCTAATCAGTAACACAGTTGAAATCCACCCAGAACTCGGCCACCTACCAGAACCCAATCTCCTAACCCACTGCTGTGTTGTCTCTCAGGTGCGGTCAGTGTTGGTGGCGTCACACTCTGAAGGGTCTTGTATACCAGTCTATATGAAGTCCTCTTACTTAGGCACTTTGGGAAATGGGATCTCCCAAAATTTTTTCACGTATCAGGAATACGGGCCATATCGACCTGCTCAAGTCTAAAAACGTATCAGGAATGCGGGCCATATCAACCTGCTCAAGTCTAAAAAGCAAAGTGGTAACAAAGCCAGACCTGCCATCTGCCTGACCCTCCTGCAGACACTTTGCCATGATCTCACTGCTGCTCTGTGCCTTATGGAAATGGTGCTGCACAGCCCTTGGTCTCCACTCAGGCATGTTTCCTGTTATCAGAGGTCACTGCTGCTTTTCTGTGGGGCTGCCATACTCTGCTGATTCAATATGAAGGTTGAAATGTGGGAGCTAACCTCACTGGATGTTTAATATTGTTTCCAGTATCATCATTTAATTATCTTAACAAGGTTGCTATTGGCTAGTCTGCTTGCTAATATGGACTCTACTTTCCCATAAACATCATTCAGGTATATGTAAGCATCATATTTCAATCTAAAACTTAAGGGAAAAAAGGAAAAAAAAATCTTTAAAAAGATTGATGGACACCTAAATTTCATTGGAAAAGTGACCCCTTTGTAACAACCAAAACTATTAGGTTTCCTGGCAGTTAAGAAAAAGTTATTCTGAATATTTACATCCAGAAAGCTTCTATACACACACCAACACACACTCATACACATGCCTGTGTGCACATACACACAGATGGAGAAAGAGACAGACACAGAGAGAAGGAGGGAAAAGAAGAAATTTTAAAAGAACAATAACAAAGAGCTGTGTTGATCTTTAACCAAATAGCATTATAGGGACCTATTAGATAATTTACATTCAATCGATCAACGGAATTCAATTGACTGCATATGATTATTTTTCCCACTATCTTTCCATCTCTCTCCTGCTGGAAAACCAGACATGCAGACTTTTACACCATAGACCTTCTTCCAAGATCGTTCACATCCCCCATGCTTATCCCACGTGCCCCTATTCCCCCACAATGTGCACATGCTCACTCACGGCCCTGACAATAATGCAGTCATCACTGTCCAGGACCCCGAGTCTGTGTCAGAAGCAGACTTCATTCCAGAGCAGGGGCTTAGGCTGGCCCAGTTTCACACTCTGTGGCTGGATCTGAACCAGCCATCCCAAACAACTCCCCGGCAGCCTTCTCCCTCCTAGCTCTTCCTCACCCACCACCACCCACTGTGTCCAGGGTGCTTCCTCAGGTTTTAAACCTAGGTGGGAGTCTCTCATCTGGAAAGTGAGTCTGGCAAGGAATATTATAAAATAACTTCCTTCCTTGACGGTAAAGAGACAGCCATTTGGTTTTCTTTTCTTAAATAAAAGCATTTTATTATTTAAATATATGGGTCCCCTTATTTTAACTTGATCCATAGGCCACACTTCTCCGTTCCCAGGCTACACAATTGCTGTCCAGGGCACTGACTGCCTTATAGATGTATTGACTAATACATTTATCCCTTCAGTCAGAAAGTATTTCATGTATGCCTACCAAATTCATCAGTGTTTGGAACACAGGCAAGAAATCAAGCATCACCCCTGCTGGGATCACTGCTAAATAGTAGAAGATGTGGCTTTCCCAAATGCTCAGTGGAAGAGAGGAGTATTTAACCTGGACTTGCTGAGGGGAGAAAGGGCACATGTGTGAGTGTGTGGAGGGAGTTCTACTTGTCAAGGAAAAGGAGGCTTCCAGGCAGAGAGAATTGTTTGCTCTAAGGACCAGAGCCACAGAAAATATTGATCAAATAAAAGATTATTCTCCTGAAGTACAGAAGGAAAAGGGGTGGGTTGGAGTTAGCCAGTAAGGCGCGAAGCTGAAGACAGGGTCAGGGTCAACCATAAGAGCCCTGTAAGCTCACTTTGGCAGCGATCACCCACTGGCGTTTTTAAAAGATCAGTAACGTGATCAGATTTGCATTTTTAGAATTTCATTCATTCTTAGAATCAGCTTCCACGCTTGGGAGACCTATTGTATACTTTAAAAGCAAGCCCACCCTATAATAGCAACTTTATCAATATCTAACTTGAGTTGATAGTTGTCTAATAGTTGCGTAACCTGTGGAGATTACTAAATACTTCCAAACATATTTTCACATTTAATCATCATAATTAACTATAAGGCCACTGTGATTATCTCTTCATTTTTGCCGAAGAAGAAACTAAGACAGAAAAATAAAGTGGAGTCTTGGGACTGGCTCTGGATTCAAGCGACCTTCATTCCACCCCTCTCATCAAACCACTATTTCCTGACCGAAGGAAGATCGGTTGCTCACATGGGCAGCCTGTAACAAACAACATAAACAGATAATATATACATAATGCCAGCTGTAGTTGCTTAAAGTTTATGACCTATAAGATGAGCTAGTAAAAAATGAAAAGACATGAGTCTGAAAACCAGAAGACTTTAGAGCATTAGCAAAGATCAACTGTGACAATCAATGAGAAAATTGTGTGAGAAATACTAGGTTCTCTTAGCTTAGTATCTCTCTATTTATACAGAATGATCTCTAATGAAGTTGTTTAAAAAAAAAACACATAAACAAAGACAGAGGTGTTTGCATATCAAGGTGCTATTTGTACACACATTCTTGCATCAATATAGACGATCTCTGAAAAGACATATGAGAAACAGGTACTGGTGACTGCCTCTGGGGAGGACTGGAGACTGGAAGGACATTAGTTTTCACTGTATATCCATTAGCCCTGCTTTAAGTTTTGCACTGTGCCTGCATCACACTTTGAAAATGGAATTTAATTATGAAAAAAATAGGGTATTTTGAAGAAAATTATCATTGTATCTAATTCAGAGGATGTGTTTTAAACTATTAATGCAGGGGTGCCTGGGTGACTCAGTCAGTTAAGCGTCCACCTCTTGATTTTGGCCCAGGTCATCATCTCATGGTTCATAGAATCGAGGCCCAAGTCAGGCTCTGCGCTGAAAACTTGGAACCTGCTTTGGATTCTCTCTCCCTCTTTCTCTGCCCCCTCCCTGCTGTTATGTGCATTCTCTCTCTACCTCTCTCAATAAGTAAATAAATATTTAAAAATAAATGCATAAATGCACGTAGAATATCACTGGCACTTTTTCTGCAATATCTGACACATTCTGGAACTTTTTAATGTAAAGCAATGTTCTTTGGAATTGTCTAACTCCCTGGGAAGTAACGTTTGCTCTAAGAATGGCCACTTTATGTATTATCATCCCAGGGCTACGTCAAGGCACTGTAGCCCATAGAGCTCCACGTACTTCCACCTTTGTTTACCCCCTAAGAAGGGCCACTGTGCCTAGTCACTATGAAAACGCATGATGTCGACAACTCAGCATTTGATCCTGAAACTCCACTGGCTGAGTTCAAGTTCTCCAAAAAAGACATTTGGAGGGGGAATAACAGAAAGGTGGAAGGAGACATTCTGCTTAATGCCCTAGGCCACTGTTTTAAAAAATATTTTCTATGATATTAATAGCTATTTCACAAGGAAAAGGAAATGTCAGTCAAATGAACTTGGAAAGTGTCATTTTCTCTTCTTCCTTTTCTAATGGGGACTGGGGAACAGTTCACATGAGCACATTGTCCTTGGGATGTTTTGCACTTATTCTTTTTCAAGGCAGGCCTTTTAGCATTGTCAGGACACCACTATTGTGTGGGGGAACACCGTTGGGGCGATGCTGCTTGGTAGATCTTTAACAGCAACAGCCCCCAATCCATCACGCTCCTTCCCACTACCCATTCCTTTGCACATTTCTTTCCCACTTTCACTCTGAGTTTGGCCACGCAATTTACTTTGGCCGGTGGGATATCAGCAAACAGAGCAAGCAGGGGTTTGATAAGGGCCTGCCCGCGGGGCACTTGCCCTTTTGGATCTCTGCCCTGAGATCCTCATGCTGGGAGGAAGTCTGGGGTAAAACCCAAGCGGAGAGAAAGAGAGGTCCATCCGTGGTGGCTGAGAAGGTGAGCCCAGCCTCTAGCCAACTCGCAGGATGAATGCAGGTGCGTAAGCCAGCCCACGTGAGTGCAGCAAAACTGCTCAACCAGACACAGAATTGTGAGAAATAACAAATTGTTGTTGTTTTAAGCCATTGAGGTTTGAGGTGATTTGCTACACAGCAACAGGTAAGTGATACAGACAGCTGTATGTCAGGATAAAGCAGGGGACCAAGAATCAGGACCCTTGACCTCTATTCAGAGCTCTGTTCTCTGCCTCAGTTTCCTAATGTGTAGAAAGAGGAAGTTAGAATAAATAACATCTAATGGGCCTTCTAGCTTTTATACTGAGTTAAATGCAAAAGGAATGTGTTCCACGTACATGTACTATTATTTTGGCATCCATTTGACCCCACACGTTAGGGCTTGAGCTTAACATATATCTTACAGGTGAGAAAAGAGAGCTCCACTTAAGAACTGGCAAATCTGGCTCCCAGTCCCCTAGGCTGACTTAGCCCAGATGTTAGAATGGAAGTATCTGAGACTGGAGTGTGATTCTTTGCAAAATAAAAGGTGAGGCAACGGCCCACGGGTCACAGACTCTCGGCCTCCTCGCTTTTCCGGGCTCAATGCATCTGTCAGCAGCAGTGTGACCCTGAGCTTTCTGAGCGACAGCGTTTGTGTTTACAGAGCATGGGACAGAAGAGCAACAAAAACCACCTCAATTCCCAGCCAAGCTTGCTTGCCGTCCGGGAGGAACAGGAGTGTGGGATCACACTTTGTTTATTTGTGGTTCTTTTAAGTGATGTCCAGAGACCCACATTTCATGCTTGTTTGAACGTGTATATGTAACCGGGGAAGCTGTTAAACAGCAGTTTGCCTTCACTCCAGTTATTTACTTATTTAGTTATATGCCAGCATGCAGTTCATTGAATCATAATTCTTTATCGTGCCCTGAGATGGCCAGCATTTGAGGGTGTCAGAAGGAAACCTGCATCTCAAATTTATAACTATTTCCCAAGACATCATATTTGGCTGCTTATATCTCAATCTATCATAGGCTTTCTGTTTGTTTGTTCAAAAAAAAAAAAAGCTTCCTTTGATTGGCAATACGACTTACAAAAAAGGAGGGAGAAAAGAGAAACACGTATTTCAGAGGGAGGAAAAAAATACAGGTCATCCCAAAATAAACGGAACCCAATTCCCTGAAAGTGCTGAAAACTGCTTTAAGATGTGCAGATTCTAAAAAGTGGAAGAAAAGTGGTAATTCATAATCACCGCGAAGGTCTGACCTAATGCAGAAAAGTTTAATTATGAGCAAAAAATCAAATAAGCTGAAATACAAAACACGTTTTCACTCTTTTGCATTGTGTATATTGGCAGCAGCAAAAAAAAAAAAAAAAAAAAAAAAAAAAATCCTTCTTAAGGAAAAAGAAAACTCTAAATCAAGTGAAAACAAACCAGAAAGCTAGATGAAGGTGACACCTCAAAGAAACGCTGCCTTCGCCACTCTCCTGTCTTGTCGGAGAACTGACAACTGCAATCTGCAAGCAACATTTTCTGGCTTACGAAATGTTCCAAAGTGTGCAGGCGATGTGAGCGGTGTAGCTCCTGGCATGACACCCGCAAGGCGTTCACTCAAAGATGAGGCATTTTCCTTTGACTTCCTGGAGTGTTTCTGGGCAACACAATGAAGGCCAAAGCAGGATGAGTTTGCATGCTCTATGCAGCAGGAAACTGCTGGCTTAAAACCTACCTTTTCACTCATCTCTCCTGTTCGGCTCTGTGTTCTGTAATTGGCAAAAGGGGAAGGGGAGTAGATAGAAGAGAAGCCATATGGTTGGGAATGCTCCCCCTTTCGGTCTGTAAGAAAGCTTGAGTTACACTCAGGACCCAGAACCACGTCCACCTTGCTCCCTGGAAAATGCCCACTGAAGACAGCCTCAGAATCTGGAAAGGTGTGGTCACCTCCTTGGCCACATTCTCACGCTCACTTTTATAGCCATCACTAGTCATCAGTCTTAGGAGATAAAAGTTTATTTAGAAACTCAGTCAGCAAGTTAACTGTGGTTTAAAGTGAATGGCTCCCTCTTCTCTCATTTTAGCCGGAGATTTACACCCCTTCCAAGCCAGTCCCGGTCTTATTTATGCAACTGCACTAGAGAGTGGCTTGAGGTTGTCTCTTATAATAACAAACTCTATTTATGCCTTGTAGGGCTGGGCCCAGGCAGTTAAAGCAACTTAGATTGAAACAGGCACCTAGTAGGAGCAGGCAGCATGGAGACACTTTTACCAAGACTCTCCCTCCCTGAAACAAGACCGCTTGGGCATTCTGATCATTGACCTCAGAGGCATGTGTGATACTATGGGACCTCCACATACTCTGGATTCTGAGTTGGTTCAGGCAGGAAGTGCCCTGAAATGTGGGCACAACCTTAATACAAAGACACAAGAAACAGAACAGAATGCTTTTTCTGCTGTTGCTGTTTATCCTGACAGAAACAGGTGTTGTAACACGCACTTTGGTGTCAATTTTTATTCAAAGAAATCTCTCTACCAATTCCAGATGTTGTACTGAAATTCACATATATAGTACATATAAATAAATTTTAATAACATTTACCATAGGAGTTATCAACCATTATTCCTTTTCCTTATCAACATTCTTATCTTTCATAAATCCACCTAGAACCTGTAAGAATAATTAATATTATTCACATATCTACAATGGACCTTAGTAAGGTATCCTTGGCTTCATTCTCAACCAAATGTCAAAGGTTAAGTAAACTGACATCTCAAGAGGAATGTGAAGTATATTTCAATTTCATCTAGAATTGTAATGCCATCTCTTTCTATAAAGAAACGGTTACAAAAGCTAACTTTTTCTCCACAAGCTGTTAAATGGCGCCCCCTACCTGTCAGTGATGAATTTGGTTAAGGAGCCAAAAAAAAAAAAAAAAAAAAAATCACATTGTATCTTGAATTGTTAGGGTTCTAAGGGTTCCTCAGAGATAATGCCATGTAGGTCCTTCACCAGACATGGAAAATAGATTGAGATCCAGACAACGAAAGGATCTTGTCACTTTAGTTAATCAGTTAAAAATATTTTCAGTAGTGGTATTGTGTTAATCATGGGAGAAAAATGTCCTAAGCCTCAGGGAACACAAAATCTCATAGGGAAGACTTAAAAGTAAACCAAAGAATACAATACAGGTTAACAAGTACTATATTTGATATGTGTACCGAGTGCTGTTATAGAAATAATAAGTTTGCCAGAGTAGTTTAATAAGGGCTTCTTTGAGAAGGTAACAAGTAAGTTAGATAAGGAGAGATGGTTACATGTTGACAAAGCATACACAGTAGAAAGAATTAATTCTGAGCAACTGAAATGGCATTTTAAAGCCTTCAAAGTCTGAAAGAGTGTGTTAGAATGAGGATCAAGGGGGGTAGTCAGTTAAACGTTTGACTCTTGATCTCGGCTCAAGTCATGATCTTACAGTTCTGAGTTCAAGGCCACCATTAGACTCGTGCTGATGGTGCCTGTGTGCTGATGGGATTATGCCTCTCCTTCTCTCTGACCCTCCCTCACTTGTGTTCTCTCTCTCTCTCTAAAAATAAACTTAAATTTTTTTTTTAAATTTAAAAAAAGAATGAGGATCAAGGACTTCAGGGTGGCAACTGCATAAGATCCACAAGGACAAGTAAAAGAAGAAGGAATTGGGGACACCTTCTAAAGGTCTTCTATATCAAGCCTAGAGTTTAGACTTCAGCCTGAAGGTGATAGGAGCCACAGAAAAGTTGTTAAACAGTCCAGTATGCACTCAGTTATATTTCAATGCCATCCCCTCACCTCCTTCAATAACCTGGTTAATTAAATACCTATCGAGCAATCTTCAGAGGTAGGCTTTTGAGAGGCATATTCTTGGCTCTATCTAGCCACCATATGAAAGTATTAGAAATCCACAGCAAGAACAAGGCAGAGGGAGTAGGATTTGATCTGTTGTTATACTGAGCCTTTGTAAAAAAAAAAAAAAAAAAAAAATAGTGAAAACAGTAATATATCATGGTATCTTTTGTGTGAAGAAAGAAAGAGAAATAAGAAAAATATATAAATCTGATTATTTTTGCATAAGGAAACATGGAGTGATTAACATACACAATAAAATCATTTACCTGCAATGGGGGAAAGAGGATTGAAGGGGTAACATTCCTCTGAGTATATAATTTTGTAGAGTTTGAATTTTGGAAGCATAGTAAATATTCTGTATATTGAAAAATAAAATTCACAAAGATGGTGGGAAGAACTGCTAACTAAATGCAAAGAGAAGCAAATAAGTCCACTGTATTTAAAATTAATAAAGTAATCACTAGGAAGAAAATAGAACTAATGCTAGTGACCATAGACCCAGTGCTATAAATACATAATTTCAGTCTGGAGGAAATGAAACCACAAACAAGCCTTGAACTCTTCTGAGTAGGGTTTTTTTTTTTTTTATAGTACTTTGGGTCTAGCGATTCTAAAACTAATTTTTATGCATTATAGAGTTGAGTAAATGTGTTGATGTAATTGGAAACCATTCTCACTGTGGAAGGTGGGAATGTAAAAAAAGAGGGGGGGGCAAGGAAGAATAATGTGGAGTTGGATTGGAATTTGGAGGCACTGGTATGAATTTGTGATTCCTAAAGAAATAAGTATATATAATGTTTTCTCCGTAGCTCTGTCTGCTGAAAGTGTTTACAAGCAGTGACACCCCAGTAGCAATGGGCACACTTCCCACCCAGATCTTGGTTTCCCAATATCATTCCTTTCTAGAAGGAAAAAGGGATCATTGGAGAAATGGCATTTCCAAAATGCCCTTTGTTCTCCTAGTGCACAGCCGCGGAATGGCCCGATGCTGAAGTCTCTCGTCCTGTGCTGGGAAGGCGCTGCCTTCTGGAAACAGTCTGGCCTTGTTTTCACAGTCCCAGATGCATCACTGATAGCGAGGAGTGCACGTACTGGCCCAGTAGCTGTATCTGATGAGTATCTTCTCCCAATCGTGAGTTCAGTCAGCTGCTCTCAGAGGTGTTTCAAAACAGGTGCTAATGTACATCCTTGGACAGCAAGGAATTACACAAGGAAGTAGGAGCATGAACAGAGATCACGTGCTACAACTTCTGGAGGTGCTGCTATTATGTGATTGGAAGTTCAGAGATGCATCTTCACTCACACACAGCACACAACCTCTAAGAGCCAACTTGCTCCAGAGGTCTGATACCCCCAGGGGTCACTCCTAGAAGAACCATCCTTGTTCTGCTTGGTTCAGAATTTCTGAAAAGAATCCTGGAAGAGGGGCACCTGGGTGGCTCAGTCAGTTAAGCATTGGACTTAGGCTCAGGTCATTATCTCTCAGTTCGTGAGTTCAAGCCCCATGTCTGACTCTGCACTAGCAGTGCGGAGCCTGCTTAGGATTCTCTCTCTCTCCCTCTCTTTCTCTGCCTCTCCCCAGCCCTCAAAAATAAATAAACTTAAAGAAAAAAAAAAAAAAAAGAATCCTGGGAGAATGTCAAAAAGACACAGAAGCCAGCTTGAAGAGGATTTCATTGCTATCAAAATAAATAAGAGTAATGGATTATAACCTGCTGATTAAAATATGAATCCATGAGTATATGCTGAAATTGACATAAAGATAGTAGATAGATGATAGAGAGACATATAGATGGAAGGAAGGAAGGAAGGAAGGAAGGAAGGAAGGAAGGAAGGAAGAAGGAAGGAAAGAAGGAAAGGAAAGGAAAGAAAAGAAAAGAAAAGAAAAGAAAAGAAAAGAAAAGAAAAAAGAAAAGAAAAGAAAAAGAAAAGAAAAGAAAAAGAAACAAAAAATGGGGCTTTTCCTTATAATAAAATGCCAATTGATATATGTAAATAAAGTGGTGTAACCATCATAGTAAACACTGATTTGGGCAAGAATCACTAATGGGTGCTAAATCTAAGAGAAAAAGTTTATTAATTGCAGGGGGGCATCATAACTGTAAGGAGAGAAATGGAACAACATTTCTAGCAGGCAAATGAGCAGACAAATATTGCAGGCTTCTGGATGTGGTGTCCTGAGACGGCCACAACCTCACTTTTGTACTATTCCCACCAGGGATGTAATAACGAGAATATGATCGTGAGGAAAGACGAGACAAATCCTGATTAAGGAACATTCTATACAATAGTTATTCTGTAGTCTTCAAAATTGTCAATTACATGAAAGCCTTAGCAAGGTTGAGGAAGAATTACAGATAAAAGAATACTAGAGACGGGGCAACTGAATGTTCTATATGACCCTGTATTTATCCTGTAAATGGAGGGAATTTTTTCTCAAGGGCAGGATGGGACAACTGAAAAAGCTGAAACATGCACTGTAGGGTCAATAACAATTTCATATCAATTATGCATTTCCTAAATTTGGTAACTATACATTGATTACATAGCGAATATCATTTTTCTTAGAAAATATACATATAATTCTTAAGGGGAAACAGAGCACAATGTATGTAAACTATTCTTGAATGTCTCAGAATAATTATAAAAGATGGGGCTCCTGTCTGTCTCAGTCAGTAAAGCAATGGGAGTCTTGGTCTTGGGGTTGTGAATTCCAGCTCCATGTTGGGTATACAGATTACATAAAAATAAAATCTTAAAAAAAAAGAAAAATTAAAAAATATTAATACATGTACACACCTATAAAGAGTGAAAGATTGTGATAAAACAAATGTGGCAAGATGTTAAAAATTGGTGAAATTGGTAAATGAAGAAGTTTTTAGTACTATTTTTAGCATGAAGTTATTTCAAAATGAAAAGTTAAAAATAGAGCCATACAAGATGTGTACCCAAGTAATGATGTACATAATTTGTCCCAGTTATTTTAATTAACCATGTAGCAACCAGCCAGACATGTCCAAGGGGCACCTAAGCACTGAATATGTGCACACATTTACAGTCACTTCTAGGAAAGCACACAAAAAAATATCATGTACCTCATAAGACCTACCTCAATTCAACTCCAAAGGACCTCCCAGATGACCTTGATAACTATAATGCCACAGTCCCTGAAGGGCCTTGGGAATATCAAGGGGTTCCATACATCTTGAAGTGCAGGGTTCTAATAACAACCCCACAAAATGCCTTAGGCCAGGTGATCCCTAGACAGCTTCCTTATAGATGTGTTGTGGACTTCAGAGTGAATTCTCTTCCTCCATGGTCATCAGACTCTACCTTAATGAATGGATTCTGAGACCGTGGACAGCAAAGACAAAGGTATGGTGCAATAGCTTGGCAGGCTCTATTCACAGAAGAGATTATTTTAACAATTCCTTGAAAAATTTTAGAGGCTACATGGTAAGCTAGATAGATTTCTGGGCTTCAAATTCAAGCACATTAGAAATGTGACTGAAAGTGTGACTAATATTGAATATCTTGAATCCTAATTTTATTCATCACTAAATGGCTCACTTTCACACAATGCTTTGCCATTTGCAAATTTCAGGACTACTATCTTCATAGTAATCATACTGTCAATAGTAACTGTAACTTACTTATGAAGCACTTCATCCACAGTGAGTGCTCCATGAAGTGATTGGTATACATCTAGTGTAACCATTCAGATAACTCCATGAAGCAGTTCTTATTATTCCCATTTTACATGAAGCTCAGGTGAGTTACATAACTTTCTGATAACACAGAGTAAGAAACAAAGCTAGAACACAAGACTGACATTAAAATCCATTATCTTAACCACGGTTATGCCTATAATATCTCACGATCATTCCCATTCCTCAAATAAAGGGGTTGAGGCCCCTTATTCAAATAAAGGAGTTGAAAATTAAAGGATTTATCTAAGTTTGGAATAGTCTAGTTCAAGTCATGTGACACTAAATTTGGCATCATTCCAACTCTGGATGCTACAAGGAACACATAAAACAATGGGCAGAAAGTGCTTTGTAAATTGAGAAATTTGTGAACACGTGAGGATTAAATCTCATTATTACCTTTAAAAACTTCCCTAGTGCATCATGGGAGTAAGCAACAGCTGGAATTAAAAGGGGTGGGGGCAGGTGAGACACTTTGGGAAACAATTTGGCCATTTCTTATAAAGTTAAACATACACTTACCATTTGACCTAGCGATCACACTCCTAGGTATTTACCCAGGAGGAATGAAAATATATGTTCACATAAAAATCTAGATGGGAAACTTTACTGCAGCTTTATACATAATTGCCAAAAACTGGAAACAACCCAAATATCCTTCAACTGGTGAATGGATAAACAAACTGGAACATCCATGGATTGGAATAGTATTCAGCAATAAAACAAAATGAATTACCGATGGATGTAACAATGCAGATGAATCACAAATGCATTATGCCAAATGAAAGAAGCTACATTCAAAAAAGACTACATGCTGTATAGTTCCATTTATATGATATTCTAGAAAAGGCAAAACTATAAGAACATACAACAGAGTGCTGGTAGCCAGAGGCTGGGTATAGACAAAGTACATTGACTACAGAAGAGTAAGGGGTGACTTTTTCAGGTGATGTAATATTTACTATCTTCATTGTGCTGGCAGTTACATGACTATATGCATTTATTAAAAATTATAGGACTTTACTCAGAAAAGGGTCGATTTTATTGGATATAATTTATACTCCAATAAATCTGACTTAAAACTTTTAAAGAAAGGAAGCTGAGAGTCTCTCAGTGTGGGCCAAACAGCCTGACAGATATAGCACCTGGTACCCCTCCTGGCTCATTGGGAACACTTTTCTAGAAGGCCTCAATGCCCTAGAGATGGTGCATCGAGATAGTCCCAGGAAAACCCATGTACACTAAAATCTTACACAGATCTATCTCCACATAGGATTTTTGCTACTACCAAGCTTATTTTCACTTTTCAACTTAATTTGTTTGCATAATTCATTATTTTTTTTTGCTTGCATAATTTAGCACTATTGAAAACACAGAGCATGCTGAGTCACTTACTTGGAATGGGCCTGAGCATAGCTCACCTGCTTTGTTCCTCTCTCTGAGAACCACTCTGTGCCTGCCTCCTATTAGGGGTTCCCCTTTCTCTCTCCAGTTCCTCTTCAAGTCTCAAGACCCATCTTAGCTCTGCCTCCCAAACCACCTCAGCCCACCTAAGTCTGCAAATTGTTCCAGCTCTGTTTGCTCTTCATTTGGATTTTACTATATGCTGTTGTTTGTGATTGTCTATAGCTTCTCACTCAGGCTCTCAAATATATAGTGTTATAGACCTTACTAGATATCATTTTGTCTTCTTGCTCCTGGATAGAATGCCTGCCTAGAAGCCTTCAGATTTAAATGAAGTCATGTGACAGTGACCAAGATACTGTAAGAATTGATGTATGCTGCTTAGAGAAGAGAAAACCTGAAATATCAATGGATTTTTTTCCCAGCTTCCAAATGAGGAAATCTCAAATTAATACGATAAAGATTAGAACATTCTGGATCATAGAGGTACTATATAAAAGAGGGCTTTTGTAGAATCATCTGGATCTTTAGTGAACTTTGTGTGATGACAAAACAAACTTCCTTATGATATGCAGCTGAGACATGGGGGTTGTTTGTTACCTCACTATAACTGAAGCTATCCTGACTAATGGAAGTTAATAGCATAGAAACACATCTGGATGGAATGGATCCAGAGGGAAACCAACCAGAGAAAGGGGTAAGTAAACATCTCCACAACTCCAAGGTTTAACATGCTGCTTGAAACATACTCAGCAGATTTTCAATAAATGCCTGTTGAACTAACATTAGCTTTGGTCGCATGGCTTTTCAGTGTGAAGCAAGGATCTCCATTTTAATACAATAGTTATTCCAGAACACTCTACTGGCAACAGTACCAGAAAACACTAATTTGGGATCTCTGAGACCATTCTTATTTCAACTTTTAATCTCCATCTCCTGAAATAATAGAAATATACCTGAAAGAAATATTGTTTGGAAATCAGATATTCTTTAAATTTTTTTTTTAATTCCAGTTAGTTAACATATAGTGTAATATTACTTTCAGGTGTACAATACAGTGATTCAACACTTCCATACAACACCTGGTGATCATCATGACAAGTGCACTCCTTAATGCCTATCATGTATTTCACCCATCCCCCTACCTACCTCCCTTCCAGTAACCATCAGTTTGTTCTCTATAGTTAAGAGTCTGTTTCATGGTATGTCTCTTTCTCTCTTTTTTTCCTTTGTCTGTTTGGTTTCTTAAATTCCACATATGAGTAAAATCAAATCATATGGTATTTTTCTTTCTCCTGCTGACTTATTTCACTTAGCATAATACTCTCTAGCTCCATCCATGTCATTGCAAATGGCCAGATTCCATTCCTTTTTATGGCTAAGTAATATTCCATTATATATTCATTACATATGATATATACATAAACACACACACACACACACACACACACACACATATATATATATATATATATATATATATATATATATATATATATACACATACACATCACTCATTAGTTGATGGACACTTGGGCTGTTTCCATAATTTGGTTGTTATAGATAATGCTGCAATAAACATTGGGGTGCATGTATCCCTTTGAATGAGAATTTTTGTATCCTTTAGGTAAATACCTAGTAGTGCAATTGCTGGATCATAGAGTAGTTCTATTTTTAACTTTTCGAGGAACTTCTACACTGTTTTCCAGAGTGGCTACACCAGTTTGTCTTCCCACAAACAGTGCAAGAGGGTTTACCTTTCTTGTGTTGCCTTTCAGGTGTTGTTTCTTGTGTTGGTGATTTTAGCCCTTCATCAAAATAAAAACTTAAACTAAATGGCAACCTATGGAATGGGAGAAGGTATTTACAAATGACATATCAGATAAATGGTTAGTATCCAAGATATATAAAGAACTTCTACAAATCAACATCCAAAAAGTGGAAAATCCAATTAAAAATGGGTAGAAGACATGAATAGACATTTTTTCTCAAAGAAGACATATAGATGGCCAACAGATACACAAAAGGATGCTCAATATCACTGATCATCAGAGAAATGCAAATCAAAACTACAATGAGATAGCACCTTGCATCTGTCAGATGTTGTTTTTAAATTCTATTTCCTTTCAAGCAGATTAGATACCTACAAATCTATTTAAGTGCCTCTTTACTCAAAAATGGTGCTAGAGGGACCCCTGGGTGGCTCAGTCGGTTAAGCATCCGACTTCGGCTCAGGTCATGATCTCGCGGTCCGTGAGTTCGAGCCCTGTGTTGGGCTCTGTGCTGACAGCTCAGAGCCTGGAGCCTATTTCAGATTCTGTGTCTCCCTCTCTCTCTGACCCTCCCCTATTAATGTTCTGTCTCTCTCTGTCTAAAAAATAAATAGACGTTAAAAAAAAATTTTAAAAATGGTGCTAGAGGTCTTCTTGATTATACATAAGTTGACCAACGGCCAAGTCATGTTAATGTACCCTAAACACAAACCACATACTGACACAGACACATGCACACACAGGCAATATTTTGTGTGTAAAATAAGCATTTTAGGGGCATCTGGATGGCTCAGTCAATAGTGCATCCAACTCTTGATCTTGGGCTCATGAGTTTGAACCCCACATTGGGTGTAAGATTACTAAAAAGAATAAAATTTATCTTAGGAAAATCTTGGACTTAAGCACCTAGCTAAATAAAAATAAAAGTAAGCTCAAACGGAAAGAACAATAGATTTGAAGTCAGAAAATTGAGGTGAGAACCTAGCTCTGTTGATCCTATATGTTTGGTCTTGGATATTCCAATTCTTTCCTTTGAAAAATGGACAGAATATCAACTCTGCTTACTTTAAAGAATTGTTGTAAGATATGAATAATTTTTTTTATAATCGCCATCTTTTAAAATTAGTATATTCCAGGAAAAATATCCTAGGTTTAGTTCTTTCTCTCTTAATAAAAGCAAATACTCCGCTTAGGCCAAGAAATGGTTTTATTCACATTAGCATTTTCTATCCTTTTAGGAGTTCTACACTTACTAACTGCTCATCTCAGAGGGTACAAACAAAAACAATGTTTTTAATGTATTTCTGCATCAGTGTTCTCACTCCCAGGCAAAATTCAGCTCGTCACTCCAGACACAGGTTTGGAGTTTCCTCTCCTCATGCAGGTGTTGTCTTCGCTCCTGACCCTGCTCCTTCTCTCCCACCCATATGGGTTTTCATCAGCTGATGCGGGAGCCAGGCAGGGTTGCCCTTGCTGCAGACAGAACACTGGAGGCTATGAGAGCCTTGCGGAGGCAGGGAGAGATGTGAAGGAAGTGGGGGAGTGTCGGGTGAGTGTATGTTGATAGCACTGTAGGTGGGAAAGCCGGTCTGGGAATTGTTCCCCTCAGCCTGGATAATGTCCACAATATGGCCGTGCTCCTGACATCGCTGGACTTCTTTCTATGCCACTTGGTGGGAAACGGTTTTGTTGGGATCTCCCTTCAGTCAGCAAATCGCTTTTATGAAGCCTCTTAGATTGCAGTTTCTGACTCCAGCTTTCTGCCAGCACTGCGTACCTCAGTAGCTGTTTCTCCACCATTCTGGAGCTCCCAATTAAGTTGTAGTCAAGGCTCTCATGGCATAAATTAGGAACAGAAAATCCAGTTTTAACTCATGGCTCTGGAAAGCAATCAGTAGAGCCATGAGGCCTGCTTTGGCAAAGACTCCTCAGCCGGGGGAAAGAGGACAGCCAGCCAATCAGTCAGCTGTGCGTTTCTAGCCCACAGAAGCAAAGCCCCTGGTAGGCACATGGCTGCCTGTTGGCAGTGGCTCTGCTCCCAACGCATGGCAGCATCCTTGCTGTGATTTTGGCAAGCTCAGAAGAGTAGTGGGAGACTGCAGACGCTAGTGCATTCTAATTGGGAGGCCAACTGCTTTCCTTCCAGATTTGCTGCTCCCAAGGCCTGAGGGGCACGCAGCCTGGGTCCTGGCAACTCATGGGATGGTTTTGTGTTACTATTTGGAGACTTCCTATTATGTTCTGCTGTAAAGGGTATGAGGGAGTCCCTCCTTGGGATAACCCACTATCTGAGTATTAAGAGAGACACCGACCTTCCCTGTTCCCTTCTCTGTGTGCACAGAAATAAATCCAGCACGCCTCAGTGTGGCATGGCCCATCAGTCATAAAAACATGACATGGACATCAGTGCTGGGGGGGGTGGGGTGGTGGCAGCAAGGCAACAGTGCCCCTCCTCCTCTTGCTCTCAGGCCTGTGCTAGGAGCTGCACACAAATCCACAGCTCCCTCTTCCTTTCTTGGCCCTGGGCCCCTTCTTTCCGGCACTCTGTTTCAAAAACATCACAAGCCACGCAGGTGGTTTTTGTTGCACCACAGCTCGTATTCTTGACAGATCCTACATCTGCACATTAATACTCCTTGATGCTTCCAGCCTGAAACTTTCCCAGACACACTGGCCTCAGAGCCTCACAAGCTGTGCGGAAGGGAGACGAACTACACAGGAATTCCTTACTGGGTCTGAGGGTTGTGAGGGGGAGGTCATGGTTATTTTAAACAAAAGAAGCTTCATGGTCACTTAGATCTGAACTTGAAGGCATCTGACTCCATTAGAAATCTACCTTCTCTTCAGGGCAGTGAGTGTTTTGGCCAGGGCTCTGGGGCAACTCCGAGTTACTATAATCATGAGGTATTACCATTGCCACAATTGCAATCACACAATTCATATGTATTGAGTGAATAAACAAATAACAATAACAATAATAATAATAATAATAGTTAGCATTTACTGGGTCCTTCCTATCTGTAAGGCACTGGTCTTATTTAGACGATTAGTCTTAATGCTCCCACAACCACTATACAAGGTAGGTACTAATGTACACATTTTATAGATAACAAAACTAACTAGCACAATGAATAAATATATAAATAATCTGACTGAGGCCACACTGTTGAATTAATGGCAGAACAGGAAACCAAACCTAGATCACAGACCTCGAAATCTATGCTAGAGAATTCCACTTAATCATACTGAGTTTGTATAAAAAGAAGGAGGTCAGGAAGTGTGACAAAGAGACTAAAGGCCTTCAAAATAAACTGCCAGGAATCAATTTCCATACTGGAGCCTGGTGTCCAAGAAGCCATTGGAACACTTCAATAGCCAGAAGAAACACTTTTCTCATTTTACTAGTATGCAGTGAAAAAGAATGGGGTACAATGGTTTGGAATGAGTGAAGAAGAAGTTTCCCAGATTCAACAAGAAATACAAATGAGGGAGAGAGAGAGAGAGAGGGAGAGATTCATCTCCCAGGAAGGCTGGAAAGAAGAGAACAGCATTATCCCTGAGGATACTAAATAGATTAGTAGAGCGACCATGAATAAATCAGAGATTTTAGAGATGGCAGCCAATAAAAAAAAAAATTGTAGAAATAGTCTTTGAGTGTTCATTCCCTCCCTTCCCTCTGTAATAACATGAATTGTAACACCACAGACATTATCTACAATTACTCCAAAATGTTGTTTCTTTACATCTAGAATTTTTATTTTAAGGCTAATCCTGAGAAATTTGGCAGTTGTAAAAGATGTCAGGATAGAGGAAGGGGGAGAGGTTCAGGAAATATGGTGGGCCAATACAGGGTTCACGCCGTCCATTGGGGCCTGAAATCAAGCTTGAGAAGAGTTAGCAGACCCATTGATTGTCTGTTGGAGAAAAGCGACAGATGGCCTGAGCCAGAGGGCTTCTCAGAGAGGGAGGCTGGAGTGCTGCCTAGGTCCCAAGTGCATGACTAACTCATGACTTATGGAGAGCCTGACAGGTCTGACCTTGGAGTGGTGAAGAATCACACTGGAACTGACCACAGCCCCTTCACTGGGCTCCATCTCGTGCCCTGAGGAGGGCCTCCATCATTCCCCCACTATGATTTGGGTATGAACAATATCTGTGGGTCTCAGCCACAGGGACAGGTCTGGGAACAGTCTCAAAACACACATCTTAAATCTCTTCCACTTGATTATCTACTTTTGATTCCATCCACTGTCCATGTAGATGGCTGAGACTAGGAAATCAGAGGGAGGTTTGATTCTGGGAAGAATAACATTTTCAAACACATAGTCATGAAACTGAATTTGATTTCTTCAGAATAAACCAAAGACACCCAAATATAGAAATAATCAATCTAATAATACTTATCATTAGCTAAATTCAAGATTTCTGTTGATTTATTTTCACACTGGAACAGACAGATTAGTCATAATGTTAGTATTAATGTTAGTAGTTGAATATCTCATTGGGAATTCAATGAGCAGCTATAAAGAAGGTATAAACTATGCAGGAAGGTTGTGACAAAATAAACTTAAGACAATCCCCCATTTTACTGGCAGTTTCAGTCTAGCTAGAACAGACTGAAATGAATTTCACTGTGTTGTAGTCTTCCCATGATGATCTTGAGACAGAAGCACAAAGTAGTATTATCTGATTATGCAATGGGTAGGAAGTGTCACAGTGCTTTCAACATACAATTGACCTCCCACATCTGCCCACATCGTCAGCACAAGACATTGGAGAAAAGAGAGGAAGAAAGACAAATTTGTTCAACTTCTGGAACACAGAGAGTTCTTTTCCCCTTGATATCTTGAGATGCCATCATAGAAACCACATAGGGTTGAGGGGGTAGGATAACATGGTGAGGGGCTTCCCCCAGGTGGGTAATCTATTAGGAGACCCCTGCATACAGCTAGAGTCCCAATAGACTATACCTTTTGTAGAAGGTTGAATGAGAAATAAACCTACTTCCAAAAATAGAAGATCAAGAAAACTTTCCAATCTCTGCCTTGGCAACAGTGGAGGGGGAAAAATACCCCATGAGATTTTATAACCACAACAGACCCTTCACAAGTTTGCCATACAAATTTATGCCACCTGTGAGGTCTGAAAAATCTCAAATGGACAATTTAATTTAAAGTGGTCCTAGGTCAATGGTGCCCCCAGGAAACTGGCAGAAGCAAACACACATCATTTCTGGAGGAATACTAATTCAACACAGGCCTCAAAGAATTCCCACAGATAAAGTTCCAAATAAAATGAACAACTCACTGGAAAAAAGAAAAAACACAAAGAGACAAGGCACCTTGAATTAAATTCTGGAGAACCAGTTTCCTTAATGTATCAGATATGGTAATTCCCAGAGAATATATAACAACCATATTTACTTTGCTTGAAGAAATAAAGGAGAAGCACAAAAAATACAAAGGATAATTGATAGTTTTAAATGTAAGAATATTTTAAAAGGTGCAAACAAAATATTAGAAATGAAAAATTATAATTAAAGTTACAAATTAAATGGATAAGTTTAACAGAAGATTAAAGTTGACAAGAATTAGTGCCATAGAACACAGATTTTAAAATGTTAAAAATGCAACTCAGAAAGACAGAGAGGTAGAAAATATGAAAGAGAAATTAGGAGCCAGAGCATAGAGTATGGAGAGCCAACAAATGTCCAATGACAATTATACAAGAAAAAAGAATAAGAATAAGCCAATATTTAATGACATTATGTTTGAGAATTTTCCAGACCCATTGAAGAACACCAATTCCCAGATCCAAGAAGTCTAGTATATTCCAAAAAGAATGAATAAAAAATAACTTCATATAAAGATATATCATAGTGAAACAATGAACATCAAAGAAAATTAGTCCTTAAAGTAAGTATGAAGAAAGGATAGATCACCTGAATATCAATTAGAGAGATGACTCATTTTATATTAGTATGTATGGTAATCAGAAGACAATGCAATAACTTGGAGTGCTTTCCCCAGTAGATTTTAAACAAAGAGGATAAAATACAGTTTTTTGCATAATGAAATGTGGAGGTTATCACCAACATATCTTCACTGAAGAAATTCTAAAAGAAATAAAATGAGAGGGGCACCTGGGTGGCTCAGCCGGTTAAGTGTCCACCTTTGGCTCAGGTCATGATCTCATGGTTCGTGGGTTCAAGCCCCACATCGGGCTCTGTGCTGACAGCTCAGAGCCTGGAGCCTACTTTGGATTCTGGGTCTCCCTCTCTCTCTCTCTGCCCCTCCTCCATTCATGCTCTGTCTCTCTCTCTCAAAAATAAAATAAAACATTAAAAAAAGAAAATAAGATAGAAGAAGTAGTAAACAAAGAAACTGTGAGTTAAAGAGACTATAAAGATAATGATGTTTAATTTGTGGGGAAATTAAAATAAGGAACAACAGTAAAATATAAGTTTGAAAATGGGGTAAGCCAAGGTAAGTATTTTCAGACTTTTGGCTCTCAAAGCATGGTTCGGATGCCTGTAGCATTGGTATTACCCAGGAGTTTTGTAAGAAATGCAGAATCCCAGGCCCCACCTCAGGCTGCCTGTATTTTAACAAGATCCTCAGGTGATTTGAATATACATTAAAATTTGAGAAGCTACTTGAAGTACTTAGACTTTGTCAATTACTAATTATTATAAAAACCTAATTAGAGTAACCACTGAAAGCACAAATACAGAGCATCATTTACAAACAGTAGAGAGAAAAATAATGGAATAAGGAAAAAACTTGACTCCATTGGTCATTAGGTATAGTCAGGTTATTCTGTACTAAAAATTTTCATGTACTAAAAATTAAAACAATAATGGATAATTTCTCATTCATGTTGAATATCCCTTGTGCATTGAAAGGGGGACCCAGTGAACTAGAGTGAAGTAATTCCTTCTATATTTGGGTCTAAGTCAATAATCTGACAATTTGTGTTCTGAGTTATTTCTTTTGGCATGGCTCTGTTGACAACAAATTCTCTTTTGATTGTTTTACCCCTTATTTTGCTTTATTTCTGGAGTATATTTACTTGACTACAAGATTATACATTTTCAGTCATTGTGTTTAGGCACTTTAAAGATGTTAATCCATCATCTCCTGGTTTCCATCATGATTTCTGATGAGTATTTAACTGTCAGTCTTATTGTTGCTCATTTGAAGGTAAAATATCTTTCTTTTCTGGCTGATTTTAAGATTATCTTTTTTTTTCAGTAGTTTTACCATGCTATACATATTTTTTAAATTTATTTAATCAATTTTGGGTTGGCAAGTTTTCTTGAATTTTGTGTCTTGATGATTTTCATCAGTTTAGGGTAAGTATTGACCAGTATCACTTCAAATTTTGTGTCCATCAGAATCCTTTTCCCTTTCTTTTAGGGATTTAATTGTAGATATATCAGATCTTTCACCATATCCCATATGTCTTTAATGCATTTTTAGCTATCTTATGTTTTTTTTTCTTTGCATGAGTTTGGAGATTTGATAGTAATCTTTTAGTTCATTTATCCTCTATTCTTCTGTGAATAATCTACTATTAAATTAAGTATTTTTAGTTCTTAATTTTCTTTTATATACTTTTTAATTCTAGAATTTACATTATTTTACAAATCCTATTTCCTTAGGGAAATTCTTATTCTTGACCTTTTTTTTTCTTTTAACACAGTAATCATTGTCACTTAAAAGTCAATGTCAAATAATAAATGGATCACCTGTTGGTATGATTCTATTGTCTGTATTTCTTCTTGGTTTTGGTCATTTGGTCTTATTTCCTGACATGCTTGGTTATTTTTACTTAATCACAGACATTCTGAATGAAAAAAAATGTAGATATTATTTGAGATTTGGCTGACTCATCTTCCTTCAACAAGGACTTTTATTCTCTAGTAAGCATTTAGAATAGGTACAGATCACCATAATCCAGTCTGACATTGACAAAGCTCAATTCCTTTTTGGGGGTGGAAGGGATAAGGAATGATCTATTTCTTGTTTGCTTTCACTCCTAGTGTGTACTCCCTTCTGGGGTCCTAAATGGAAGTATGAAGCTTTTTCCATGGGCCCATTTCCTTGGTACATTGAATCTAATTTTTATCTCTTCAGTCCCATAAGGTTGCCCAATGCTCTGCTCAATTAGCTGCCACTTCCTTCTCAACTTTTTAGGCTATTGGCTCCATTCCAAGAACAGCACATATCTTGAAAGCAATGCAAAATTTTGGGTTAATTTCAATGCACTTCTTTCTGGGTTCTGTCCCAGCCAGTCAGTCCTGGCTGCCATACTGGCTCTCCAGTGCCTACATGGCGTATTTTTTTTCCAGCTTGTCTAGATGTTCTTCGTGGGAATGTTGGTCTTCAGTAAGCTATCCATCATTAATTGGAAACAGAACTCCAAATTCCAACTTTGAATTTAGAATCTTACAAGCACTCACTTTGGAGAGGAGAAGAAAATAAAAATGAATTTTGCACATAGAACATTAAGTGCCCCAATATCTTGTAGGAATAAATAAATGAATAAAGTACTCTTTCAAAATTAAAAAACAAGGGGGGAAATAGCAAAGTGTTGGGTGGCTTGCTATGTGCTATCCATGTATTATTTCATTTATTATTTATAATAACACTATGAGTAAGATACTATTATTACCCCTATCTGATGATAAGAAAAAGAATACATAGAAAGTCTAAGTCACTTGCATAAGGTCACATACACTGTGGAACCTGCAAGCTGAACACCAGTGCTATGTATCTTCTCAAACTGAAAGGTATAAAAAAATTAGTATGACCAGAAGAAATAAGGAAACCTGAAAGAAATTAAGAACATCTATTAAACAGTGACACTTGGAAGCATCTTTTTTAAAGGACGAAGTTTCAGTGACAAAAAGTTACATCTCTTTTTCTAAGAATCCAATCATGCCATTTGACTCTACCTTCAAGAATATTTAAATAATCATAATATTGCAGATTCTATTTGTTAGATTTCAGATTTTAGAATTAATCTCCTGACGAAGGATGTATAATTGTCAAAGAGCCACATGTAACATTTGTTTAGTGTTTTCTGACTGTTTGGCACAGTGCAAAGTGCTTTATATAGATTGACCAATTTAGTCCACAGTTACTTATGAAGGAGGTGCCATTTCACCCCCAATTACACATGTAGAATTTGAAGTTTTGACAGGCAAAGTATATTTTTCAAGATTGCATAGATAATAAGTAAATAAGTGGTGAAATGCATTTTAAACTCTGGGAACTCACTTTTAACTAGGTTCCCTCCCTCAAAAAATGCTAAAAACAAGAAAATGCTCAATAAAAATAGGAAGGTGAAGAGAAAAGAAGAGGTAGGGGATGTTATGAGTATGCAAAGTTCCTCATCTTTTGCGGAAGAAAATCAATGGATATTGTCTAAAGATAATTTGAGAAGTAGAATTAGAAGTATGTTATTTAAAATTATAATAGTAACAATCAAGGAGAGTAAAAACAGAAACTAATCTGGAGTATGGGATGGGGGAGAAGGGTAGATAAATGGAAGATAGACTTTATCTTTCCATTATACCTTTCTCATTTGTTTTTATCATATGCATGTACTACAAATAGAAACTAAGCTATATATAAAAAGATAAATTATACCATAATAATGTTGGAGGGGTTATATTCCACTGAGACCACATGCTCTTGGCCACATGGCAAACAACAGTTTCCCCGGAGAAAGCCTGTGATACCACGGCACAGGCTCCATAAATCTAATTCTAGTCTACTATTAAAAAGCACATATGCCTCAATAAATAAGTCATATTAAACCATAGCTGCCTTATCCATTATAAAGGTTATATTTTGGATTTGAAATTTTCACTCCTTTTGTTCTTATTTCTAATTGGTTCAGAACCTGAATGGAAAGAAGTGTGCTTTTCCCCTGGGTCCCTAGGCACACTCCGACACATTTAACAAGAAGAATACACATAAAGTTGAAAGAGAGGAAGAGCACTAAATCCTTTTACAACTTCTTAGCATATCTCAAGTATCCTAGGATGCTTGGAACCAAATGACACCTTTCCTGGACTCAAACATAACAGTCTTAGGTGGAGTAAAGAAAATTTGGAATTTGAAAAATGATCAAGATTGTATTTCAATCTTCTTCAGTCATTCCATATCTGACTGACTTAAATTATGACTTAAATTATGATTGGATAAAAGACAGAAAATTTTTCATGCACTTTTATGTAAAGTATAATCTTCCAGGGTGAAAGCTGCAGGACTGTCACACTACACCCTGTCTGGGGAGAGCACCTGCAAAATGACAATTCTTTTGAGAAGCTTGCTGAGTTTTCACAGCTCGGTCACAGATTCATTAATCCTCCTGCCCCAGAAGCAAGTCTTCTTCATTTTCATGGGCTGTTTCCCAGGGGGACACAAGGGGTGGGGAACCACCTTGGAATCCCTTAGGTGCCAAAGCAAAGAGAACCCAGAGCTCCTGTTGTTTTTCATAAACACGTGCTCCTCTTTCCACATATCCGACTCTTTGCCAAGGTGCTGAGAAATGGTAAAGCTGGGACGGGCTGGCTCCAACCAATCTGGCCTGACAGCCCAGAACCTACTCTTAGGATGTGCATTTTACCCCACAGCTGTTTCTGCTTCACTCTAATTTGTTCAGGATTTGGTTGGGACCCTAGAGTTCACCTTCTGCAAAATATTTGTTAATTTTTGTTTTTAGCTGAGAAAATACCTTTTCCCCTCCCAAAATGAGAACAATTTGCTCTGGGATTGAAGATGGATTTGTATTATAGTTGCAGTGGAGATTTGCTCAATTGCTTCATAGCCACATACCCAACACTCACTAATTCCTTTTAACAAGAAAATGGTAAACAGGTGGAGTTGAAATCATAGATAAATAAAGAGTCCTCTCCAATCCATTCAGTTGGGTCTTTGTAAAAGGAATTCTACCCAGCTGGCAGTGCACACGCTTACACAAATGGAATATTTTTTTAAATCAGCATTGAGAATAGTAGACATGATAACATGCTCATGAAATCTACTGGGTAGACAAGACTTCAAAACAATCAGCATCATTTCGCTAATTGCCAAAACTCCTTTCCAGATATGACCACCATCACTTAGAAACTAATTTTTTTTTTCACTAAACCACTTCAATCCATTTACTTTGGTTTTATAACAAAACCCTTAACGTTGTTGGTAGCAACAATCGTAGCCTTGTATATTTTAATAATTTATTTTTTCCCAATGACTGTCATGGCTTTTGTAAGCCTAACAAAGCTATGTATAACTTCTCTAAAAGATAAGAGATTTTTCTCTCCTAAAAAGCATATATTTTTCAATTTTCTGAAGAAAATATAAGTAGACTATTGATTAATCCATTATCAGTCCTAGAAAATAGCCAATGAGACCCAGAGAGCCAAAAAACAACAAACAAAATCATTTAATTTTCTCTATCACTGCATTTGGTGACAGGTTGCTATTTGTAAAGGGTAATATAATTATTCTTTTTGATTAACTGATGTTTTATAAATACATACACAGACATTCACATATACACATAAATTCACAATCACAAATAAAGCATATTATTGCTGCTCTCTTCCTTGTCTGATATTTAGCCCTAGTAGGGTTTGTTTTGTTGTATTTGTTTGCTTTAACTCTTTATTCCTTGAAATATATTTTTTCAGTTATCCAGGGCAAGATTTAATTTTTTAATAACTGATAAAAGTTTAATTAAAGCTTTTATAAAATAAAGAACATGTTATAATGAAATCTTTCATTGTCCTATAAATGTAAAAAAATTCAAATGCCTCCATAATTTGTTTCCCACAGATCCTTAGAGCATTGTTTCCAGTATTTTGGACACGCATTCACAATAAGAAAGGTACTGTGTACTTTACTCTGCCCTCAAAACTGAAACCAAAGTTTTATGAAATCATACTTCTCTTTGCTGTGTATAATATCACTCAGATATTTTGTATACTATCAAATTCTGGCTTATTTATTTATTTACTTCTTTATTTCTTTATTTATTTTTAATGCTGGTAACAGCCTGCAGTTTGAAAAATCCTGCCCAGTAGAAACTTATCTTTGCTTCTATGTTCCCTAGATTGAATATTTAAGTCAGCCTACCTATTTCCATCTATTCTCTCACCAGACGCTAAAGGACTCACTGCCAAAGCCACCGAGCTAAGACGCAGGATTTTATGAGGCCTCATCACCTCCTTGACATCCAAATTCTAACCTCGTGTCCTGAAGTTGATCATGTACATCTTTAGGCCAGTTTAACATTGTCAAGCTCCACCCCCTCCACCTTATATTAACCATGCAATGTCTATACTCCCTGGTGAATCACATTCTCCACTGGGTGAGAGACTATATTTAATTTGGTATAAATTTCCCTCTCCTTCCCTCTGACCACTCTTCTAACATAGTCTTATGCTAAAATTAAAAAAAAAAAAAAGATACTTAAGGAAACTTTAAAATGACACCAATACAATTTCAAATATATCAATGTATATCTGACATATCTTCAATGGAATAATATCTAATTCAGTCTGTTCCCACAAATCCAATTTGACAAACAATTTGTGAGATTTCATTTCCAGATCTACCGAATCTCCAACAAAACAGACCTGGTTTCACTTTGAATTAAATGCTTCCAAACCTCCAGCTCTGTCTCTTCCTAGACAGGCATTTTCTAGACAGACAAATTTAAACCTAGGACACCCTGAGACCTACATGAAATCATTAGCACAGAACTTGCCGACACAACTCAAGGAAGATCCTGAGCTGTTTATTCCACATCGCTTTGTTTCGTCAGGCCCCAAACTGGCCCTAAGCTAATTTCCATGCTTTTTTATATTTTATTTTTATAACATGTGAAGCATGATGATTTGAAATCTGATCAAATCACATGGTGAAATAATTCTTACAATCAAGCCAATTAACACATCCATTCACATGGTTGCAATTTGGTGTGTGTGCATGTGAGTATGAGTGTGTGTTAGGAAAGGACCTGAAATCTACTCTTTTAGCAAATTTCCAGTACTCAGTGTGGTATTATTAACTATAGTCATCATGCTGTACATTAAGTCTCTAGATTTACTCATTCTACATAATTGTAACTTTGTGGGGTTTTTGTTGTTGTTTTTTGTTTTTTGGAAATTGTTTTATTTTAAAATTACCTCCCCTACAAACCATGTTAACACTTGAATGTTATGGTTTTTCATTGTAAACATACCACATTGTAAATGGAGTTTCGTTCTTTTAAACAACTGTTGTTTTGAGCTTCGGTTATTTAAAATAAGTTTAAGTGTAATATAAAAAACTATCCCTTTCCAGGTGGGAGCTTGACACCTGCATAAAACCTAAGAATTTGGTAAGTCCCTTAGTTGAATAAAAGCACAAAGTTACCACCCTTTTTATCCATACAACACGACATGGTTATGTTTTTTTTAATGTTTTATTTATTTTTGAGAGAGAGAGAGAGAGAGAGAATGTGAGCAGGGGAGGGACAGAGAGAGAGAGGGAGACACAGAATCTGAAACAGGTTCCAGGCTCTGAGCTGTCAGCACATAGCCCGACAGGGGGACTCAAACTCACAAACCGTGAGATCAGTACCTGAGCAGAAGTCAGATATTTCCACAGACTGAGTCACCCAGGCACCCCCATAACTATAACTTTGTACCTGTTTCTCCCACTCCCTGCTTCTGGCAACCGCCATTCTACTCTATGTATTCTTTTTTAGATTCCTCATATAAGTGAGATCATGCAATATTTTTCTTTCTTTATATGGCTTATTTCACATAGCATAACATTCTGTAGGTTCATCCATGTTATTGCAAATGACAATATCTCCTTTCTAAAGACTGAATAATACTCTTATATACATATATACCACAGTTTCTTTATCTATTCATTCACTGAGGGATACTTAGGTTGTTTCCATATATTGGCTATTATAAATAGTTCTACAATTAAAATGGAAGCACAGTTAGCCCTTTCAGATACTGATTCCAATTTCTTTAATCATATACCCAGCAGGGGATTGCTGGATCACACAGTAGTTCTATATTTAGTATTTTGAGGTACCTCCATACTGTTTTCCATAATAGCTACACCAATTTACATTCCCACCAACAGTGTATAAGGGTTCCCTCTTCTCCAAATCCCTACCAACTCTTGTTGTCATTAATTTTTTTTTTTTTTGTAATAGCCATCCTAATAGGTGTGAGGTGATATCTCATCATGGTTTTGGTTTGCCTTTCTCTGATGATTAGTAATGTTGAACACTTTTCTGTATACCTATCGGCCATCGTATGTCCTCTTTGGAAAAATGTCCATTTGGGTCCTTTTCCTATTTTTAAATTGTTGTTGTTGTTGTTGTTGTTGTTGTTGCTACTGAGTTGTGTGAGTTCCTAATTTATTTTGGATACTAACTCTTTATCAGATATACAGTTTGCAAATATTTTCTCCTTATCTGTTATGTTGCCTTTTAATTTTCCTAATGATTTCCTCTACCATGAAAAAGACTTTAGATTGATGAAGCCCTTTTGTTTATTTTTGCTTTTGGTGCCTGAGCTTTTGCTGTCATATTCAAAAAATTATTGCCAAGTCCAATGTCAAGGAGTTTTCTCCCCCCCCTTTTTTCCCCCTAGGAATGTTATGTTTTCAGGTCTTATGTTTAAATCTTTAATCCATTTTGAGTTTATTTTTCTGTTTAGTATAAGGGTCAAATTTTATTCATTGCATGTGGATATCCAGTTTTCCTAGCATTATTTAATAAAGTGGCTATTCTTTCCCCAATTTTGGTTCCCTTGTAGAAAATCACTTGACCGTATATGCACAGGTTTATTTCTGGGCTCTCAGTTCTGTTCCATTTGTCCATGTGTCTATATGTATGCCAGTACCATAGTGTTTGATTATTATAGTTTTGTAATAAAATTTGAAATCAAGCAGTGTGATGCTTCCAACTCTGTTCTCTCTGAAGATTGACTATTCAGGATGTTTATGATTTCATACAAAATTTGGAATTGTTTTTTTTTATCTTTTTATGTGAAAATTTCATTGGAATTTTGATAGGGATTGCAGTGAATCTATAAATCACTTTGGGTAGTATGGTCATTTTAACAATATTAGTTCCTCCAATCCACGAACATGAGATATCTTTCCATCTATGTGTGTCTTCTTCATTTTCTTTCATCAGTGTTTTATAGTTTTTAGTCTACAGATCTTTCGCTTTCTGGCTAAATTTATTCCTAAGTATTTTATTCTTTTTTTAAGCTATTGTAACTGGGATTGTTCTCTTGATTTCCTTTTTAAGTAAGTAATTGATAAGTAATTGTTGGTATAAAGAAATGTTATTATTCTAACAACTTCTTTTCTGTGAAGTTTCAGGGTTTTCTACAACTAGGACCATGTCATCTACAAACAGAGATAATTTTATGTTTTCCTTTCCGATTTGGATGTCTTTTATTTATTTTTCTTGCCTTATCACTTCTATTACTATATTGAATAGAAGCAGTATGTGTGGGCATTCTGACCTTGTACTAGATCTTAGAGGAAAAGCTTTCAGTTTATCACCATGATTATAATGTTAGTTGTGGGCTGCTTTTCATGAATGGCCTTTATTGTATGGAAGGAATTTCCTTTTATACCTATTTGATTGAGAGTTTTTATCATGAATCGATGTTGAATTTTGTCAATTGCTTTTTGGGTATCTATTGAGATGATCACATGTTTTTTTTATCATTCATTCTGTTAATGTGGAGTATCACATTGACTTATGTGGTGTATGTTAAATCAACCTTGCATCCCAGGGATAAATCCCATTTGATCATGGCGTATACTGTTTTTGATGTGTTGTTGAATTCATATTGTTAGTATTTAACTGAGGATTTTTGCAGCTGTATTCATCAAAGATACTTGCTTGGGGTTTTCTTTTCTTGTGGCATCTTTGGCTTGGTATCACCGTGATTCTGGCCTCACAAAATGAGTTTGAAAATATTCTCTCTACATCTATTTTTTGGAAGAGTTCGAGAAGGGTCATTATTAGTTCCCTTTTATAAAATGTTTGGTAGAATTAAACCATGAAGTCATCTAGTCCTGGGCTTTTCTTTATTGTGAGATTTTGTATTACTACTTCAGTCTCCTCATTTGTTATTAATTTGTTCAGGCTTTCTATTTCTTTTTGATTCAGTTCTGGTAGGTTGTATGCTTCCATGACTTTATTTCTTCCAGGTTATCCAGTCTGTTCACATATAATTGCTCATAATAGTCTCTTATGATTCTTTTTATTTCTGTGGCATCTGTTATAATATCTCCTCTTTAATTTATGATTTAACTTATTTAAGTCTTCTCTCCTTTTTTATTAGTTCAGCTAAGGGTTTGACAATTTTATTTTTTCAAAAAAAACAACTCTAATTTTTATTGATTTTTTTCTATTTTGTTTCTATTATCCACTTGATTTATTTCTGCCTTGACCTTCCTTTATTATTTCCTTTCTTCTGCTAATTTTAAGTTTAGTTTACTATTATTTTTCTAGTTCCTTGAAGTTGTTTACCTGTGATCTTTCTTGTTTTATAGTGTTGGTATTTATCATTATAAACTTAGCATATTTAACTTTTAATTTCCATGCTTTTCCTCCCAGTTTCCTCTCTTCTCTCCATGCAGATTATCCCATCTGTCCCCCACATCCTTCTATGGAAGTCCTGGTCACTTTCTTCATGACACCTTCCCTGATTTTCAGTCCCCACTTGTCAATATGTGCCCCCATATACGCACTCTCACTTAACTTTTTTAGTGTCTTTTGTAAATTTCATGCCCATTTCTCTCTTTCCCTCTGGTATAATTTGTTAACCAGTCTTTTTTTTTTGCCCCAATCCCCTTCCAACTGACATACTCACACACCCTGAGATTTCCCTAAGATAAAGTATCTCTTACATTACTTATTTTGTTTTTCGAGAACACTTAAAAAGTTATGGTAAAATATGCATAAAATTTACCATCTTAACCATTTTTAATGTTTAATTTAGTAGTATTAAGTACATTTATATTGTGAAACCATTGCCATAATATTTCTCCAGAATTCCTTTTATCTTGAAAAATTGAGACTCTATTCTACACCCACTAAATAACAACTCCTCATCTCACTCCCCTTCAACTCCTGACAACCACCATTCCACTTTTTGTTTCTATGAATTTGACTACTTCTAGGTGCCACATCTAAGTGGATCATAAAGTATTTATCTTTTTGTTTCTGGTTTATTTCACTCAGCATTATGTCCCCAAGTTTCTTCCATACTATAGCATATATCAGAATTCCCTTTCATCAAAACATGAAATGACTATCTCAAGCCAGGAAGATCAGAAGCCTGGCTTAGACAGTCCCAAGTGTGACCTAACACTGCCCTCCGTGTCTAGAGAGACCCTTCATTCTGCTATTTATTAATCACTGTCAAACAATGGAGGAAAGTCTAGGTAAATTATGGTATACTGCATTGTACAGAAGCTTGTGGATTTTTGAAATTGCATTTGCAATGCCATTTAATGATATGGAAAGGTACTCAAATGAATTATATTAGGTAAAAAGTGAAGATACATTATTTCTCATACATTATGATCTGAATAGTGCAAATGAAAAAAACTAAACATAAAAATGGGAATGAAATATACTAAAATTAGTAAGTAATGTTATCCTGTTTATTTATACCTTATGTGTAGCCCCAATTTTCTTTTAATGAGTACATATTGCTTTTATAGTCATATAAAAATATATATTTGAGAAAAAAATCCATGTACAGGATTCACTGGAGCTGTGAAAAAAGGCTGAATCCATGGCAAAATACTCATCAATGGACCTTCATTGTTCAGCCAGTAGGAGTGTAGCCTGTTGATGGCAGTAGCTGCACTCCCTGTGTAGAGACAGAGCCCTGAGGAAAATGGGCTGGGGGTAGTGACTGGGCCAGATGATGGCTGGCTGCAGTTCAGAGATTAAGGAGGAAATAGTCTTATCTGTTTCTAACCCGCCCCACGGTTATAACCACTTACTCCTACCACAACATGGTCTCTTTCACCTCCCCATCCTTTATTCATACACAGGCAGCAGGCATGAAGACCAATTTTGTGGGTCACCTTCCAAAGAGTACTAATCTTAATAAGAACCAAAGTCTGCACCTACACTAATTAGGTCAGAAGACAGGATTCCAAGGGTCAGTATTTAGTCACTCAAATTCTAAATGAAAAGTCTGCTATGTGCCAGACATCCACCAAGATGAAAGAACCAATAAAACTAACTGAAAGAACTCATACCCTGTTGGTATCAATGAAGTCCCTGTTCCAGGAGCTCGGGGATATACCAGAAAACAAGATAAGGTACCTGCCATCCAGAATCTTGTACTACATCAATCTCAGCCCTGTGAGGGCTACACTCATCAGTATGTGAGCTTCAGTTTAGGTTTTGGTAAAGGAAAGTCATAATTTTATGCCTACAGTGTGATTGTATATACACAGTGGTCATGGTTAAATGAGATTAGCTAATTTGATAGAGGAGGGAAACCACAATTTTTTATGGAATGATCAGAGAAGCTTTTAAACTTCCACTAATATTCCTTTGGTCATGGCTGGAAAAGCCAAAGTTCAGGACTGAGAAGCATCTGAAATGTTTTTCTAGGCAGCCAATCTGTTTAAGAGACTTCTCACAATCATTAAAGTAAACATCAGAGTCTCCATACCACACCCTCAAAAACTGGCAAATAACCCCAAGCCAGGCCCAGCAGGGCTTGACCCCTAAAACTGATGCTATTTAAGCTCTAGGATATAAAAAATGCCTCTTAGGCCAGACTCATTTGCCAGAACCTTCAACATGGCATACTTAACCTCTGGTCTTACTTATATAAACTATTTTATCCAAGAAACCCAACTAAATGGAAACAGGCATGTTCTGTCTGTGTTTGTGTATGTGTGGTGTGCAAGTGTGTGTGTGTGTGGTATGTGTGAATGTGTGGGTGTGTGCAGTCAGGACCTAACTCATATTTATCCATGTTCTATGTCTGTCTGTGACAGGCCTATGGGTACTGCCATGACTAATGAAGCAACTCCTGATTCCACAAGATACCCAATTAGGAAAAAAAGTCTCAGCAGGCCAGGAAAAACAGTTAGAGGAGAGGGCAAATGATCTTTAAGAGCAGTTAGCAGTATAGGAGAGAGTAGAGGGATAGAAGAGGAAGTCATTCCTAAGATTAAGTCAATCCACTTCCCTTACCATGCATTTTGGCAAGCACTGTCAGAAGCCATGGAAAGAGGATAAACCATGAAAAATGCTCAACTCCATAATACTAAGAAAAAGCATGGAATGCCCAGGATTTTCTGCCTTTTTGTCCTATTGAAACTTCTTAAATCTGTCCTCTGAATTTTTGTGATCTCATTGGGCTAAAGCATGGAGAATGCAGGGCCAGGGTCTTATTAATCACTTCAGCTACTATGTAATGGTTTTGAGAGACTGACATATGCCAGGCCCTCTGCTAAGGACATATCTCATGTTTTAGGTACTCTCATTGTGCCCATTTTTACATAAGAGCAAATAAAAAGTAGAATTTGAGCAACTTTCTTAAAATTAAGAGGCATGTAGAATCAGAGGTGGAATTCAAATCCCAAGTCTGACTCCTACCCACTCCTAGGCATGAAAAGGCACACAGTAGGTGGTTAATAAATGACTGAATGCTGTCCAGAAACACGAGATGGAAAGGGATCCATCTGCTTCACATTTTATTTTTTAAAATTTTTTTTTTTTTCAACGTTTTTTATTTATTTTTGGGACAGAGAGAGACAGAGCATGAACGGGGGAGGGTCAGAGAGAGAGGGAGACACAGAATCGGAAACAGGCTCCAGGCTCCGAGCCATCAGCCCAGAGCCTGACGCGGGGCTCGAACTCACGGACCGCGAGATCGTGACCTGGCTGAAGTCGGAGGCTTAACCGACTGCGCCACCCAGGCGCCCCATCTGCTTCACATTTTAAATTGTACACTCTGAGGGTAAGTAAGTGCCTATTGAGATCACAGCAGAACAGAGTCTACATGACTCATGGCAGGAACACTGCACTAGGACCAGAAAGCCTGGGCTCTGGATCTGGACTCCGGTCCAGCCACTGGTTCTCTGTGTGGCTTGGAAAAAGTCATCTTATATCCTAGGGCTTCCATGTCCTCATCTGACAAACAAAAGAATTTCCACTTTACCCCTTAAGTCTGCAAGGAGGACCAGAGGAGATAAGTACAAGTGAAGGTGCTTCATATAACACACATGAGAAGTAACATCAGTGAGGAACAGGTGTTGATACTGGAGCTGGTTCTGTATTCTTCTAACCTACCTGTCTTCACGATTGTTCTTTGTTTTCTGCCACTGAGGAGCTCAAACAACATTACTATTATTTTAAGTAAAATACAACAAGCTCATCGGATGTGCAGGGAAAAAAATGTGCCAGTGAAATACTGGCAGGTCAGATGGAAAGTAGATCTCTGACTCACCATCCCTTTCAGAAGAATCTCCAAATGCTCTCTCCCAGCATCCAGGACCTCTCCCAAAGCTACTCCATACACTTCATGCTCCAGTAATAACACATGACATGTAGTCCCTCCAACAGAGCAAGCTCTCTCAGACCTCTGATCCCTTTCACTTGTGGCTGGAACACTGATGTCCATCTGCTTCAGTGTTTTGAACCTCAGTCCATGCATCACTACTGTCAGGAAAATTCTCTGCTCCTTCCTCAGTGCTCAATACCACTCATATCATTACACAACTCCTGAGAATCCTTATCTCCATTACTATTAACTTCTTCAAAGACAGGCATGATTCTTTCATCTTGTTATTCTCAGTGCCTGGCCTAGGACCTGGAACTCTGTAAGCATATGGAGAAATTTTAATCAGTTAAACTAAATTTGTATGCATTCACCGTACCTCGCATGGTCAGGAAAACATAGAGACTGACTAGTTTGATGTTGAACAAGTGTCCTCAAGCATAAAGTTCCATCATTTGCAAAGTATTTAACTAGCATCTATGATCTATTACATTCATTTCATAATTAACCCAAAGGATCTTCATTTTATTAAGTGAGAATCTTATACCACACTGTAAGTTTTTCCAAAATGGAAACCATATTTTTATTAACTTGTTAAATCACGGATTCTCAATAATGCTCATTGCTGCCTGCCTGATTGAATGAATGAGAGAATGGATGGATTTTCTATACCCATTTCTATATCACCTCACAGAAACTAAGATGATGCTTGGGACATATATGCTGAAAATGACTTCTAAATGAATGAGTGAACAAATAAATATCCTTTTCATCTACTTTTTAACTCCAGTGACTAATAAAGGATGTGGCATGTATTTTTTCAAAATAATTACTTGAAAAAAAAATCTTTGTTTGATACATGAAAAAAATTAAAGATTCAAGAACTATCAAGTGAGAATCTGTCTACTTTTTCAGGTTTAAGACCTTTTTACAACACAAATTCAAATATGAAGAATCTGCCAAGTGTTCACATTTTTAAGTAAGTATCTGCTAGCAAAAGCATCATAAAAAGCACTCACTGGTTGGTTAATCTCAAGATTGTCTCAAGATTATATGTGAGGTGACATATTATTTGACTATGATCACAGTAGATTTCTTAAGCTGATGTATTTAATGAAAAGTCTATTTGGATTCAGAATAGTTATTATAAAAATGACAGAAACATTGCATTGTGTTAAAATATGCCACCTATTATGCTATGTATCCTAAAAGCATCCCTTCCAACAATCTCTCTCATCCCAAGAGCCCAGTTGGTGCCCATTAGAGTTCATGACATGGAACCATCTCTGTAGTATTTCCCATATAAAAAGATTAGGCCTTAAAGACCAAGTAGAGTCGGGCGAGTTTACCTCAGCATGGCATTTTCCTGACCAGTCAAATTAGCTCTCTCTTCCAGGAAACTCACGATTAGCTTTTGTTTGGGGAAACACAGGCTCTTCCAGGCTAAGCCTACTTGGCTGAACAGTGCCTCACTCTCCCACTGGGGATCATGAGTTGAAATGAATAGTAAATTGGGTCTTCGAGGAACCCAGGTTCAAAGGTGAAACCTAGGCAGGGCTTTGTGTATAGATACAGTTAGTCTCAAAAATGTTGAACCGCATGACTTCTCAAAATAAAACCATCGGGTCCCAAAACCAAAGGTGCATGATACAGCATCTCAAAGTTCTTATTTGAGTAAAAAAAAATAAAATAAAAATCTATCACCCCATAAACTGATACACAACTCTGACAAAAATCAAATGAAATAAATAAAATATTAAAATGAGGAAAGCATTCTCTATCACATTAATTTGATCCTCAATTCTTATTTACTCCAATCATAAACATAATTTATAAACCAAAGAAGCAGAACTCACTAACAATGAAAGACTAACAAGATAACAATATGGCTATCACCCTTGTAACATTTAGTGAATAATTTAAAAAGAAGAGTAGACAATGTGATTGAATGCAGGGAAATGGGCCATCTCAGATTGCTGGTACACTGTCTCAGTATACACAAAGAAAATGAAAGTAAATACAAGATAATAGAAAGGAGAAGGCTGAAATGTCCAAGATTCATCACCAGAAATAAAAAGAAATGTCCAAACAATAGCTACTCAACAAATGACAAATTAATTAATCTTCCCACCATTACTCCTTTCCCTTTTTCTCTCCTCTCCTCTGCCTGTTTCTCCTTCATTATCATTATCACTATCATCACTAACAAACAGCAAGTGGAAATCCTCTGGATCTCTTCATAGTGAAATCACCATCTGTGAGAAATTCAAATATGCTTGTTAAGGAATAGGAGACTTTTGGAAATAGTGAGGTACTCAACCCCAAGTTGTGTTGCTTGTTTAATGTTTATTAATATGGTTTCCCTATTGTTTCATTTTTCATGTATTTCACAAACAAAATCTCTTTGTTTCACCCATATTCACATTCACACACAATAAATCCTACAGTCTCTTTATCCCACTCCCAATTTAGCTTTACTAAAACAATGATACTTTTACAGAGGTAAAATTCAGAGTGTTCAAAATAATGGTATCAATTATTATTTTAAAATATGATATTTTAGGGGCACCTAGGTGGCTTAGTTGGTTGAGCATCTGACCTTGGCTCAGATCATGGTCTCGCGGTTTGTGGTTCAAGCCCTGCATCGGACTCTGTGCTGACAGCTCAGAGCCTGGAGCCTGCTTTGGATTCTGTGTCTCACTTTCTCTCTGGCTCTCCCCCACTGACACTCCATCTGTTTCTCTCTCAAAAAGAAATAAACATTAATAAATAAATAAATAAATAATCTGACATTTTAGAAATCTTCCTTAAAGGGCCATGCTAGTTAACTCTTCATAATGAAACTCAGGAAGAGAGTGAGACAGAGTAGAGGAAGTAGGAGAAGAGGGAAAAGAACTGCCATATAAGATGTGTGAGTAGCCATCATGGACTAAGCATCTTACGTATTTTACCTTGGTTAGTTCCCATGTTAAGAAGAGAATAGAGCTTCAAGAAGATTAAGTGACCATCTAGAAAGCAAGAAAATTAGGGACTGAATCATTGTCTTTCTGATACCACTATTTTTCTTTATAACTCTATCTCTTATGTTTATCCTCTTCTAGGACTCTTTTGTATGTAAATAAAGCAAAACATAAAAATAATTACATACACTAAAATATTATATTAATATAACAGAAAAAAAACTCGAATCAGGAAAACAAGTCAAATGTATAACAGTAAGAGAATCAATCATGGCACAACTCTAAAATGAGCAATCATGAGAAGTAACAATTCTGTAGAATTTACAATAACATGAATAATGTTTAAACTGAAATGTTATAGTAATGGTATGATAATGGTTAAGTACAAAAGTAAAGATATAAATCAATTCATCAGAAAATATGGTCATGTGTCTTATGAATTTAAAAGCAAAAATCCTCAACAAAATACTAGCAAATCAAAGCCAACAATGAATCAAAAGAATTGCACATGATGACCAAATTATATCTATTCCAGTTATGAAAGGATGGTTCAATATTAAAAAGTCAATCAATATAATCTGCCACATCAACAATCAAAATAACAAGGGTCAAATTATGTGATCGTGTCAACTGATGCAAAAAAAGTTAGACAAAATCCAATACCCACACCTGATTTAAAAAAAAAAAAAAAAAAACACCTCTCAGCAGATTAAAAATAGAAGGGGACTACTTTAGTTGGTTTTTTTTAAAGCACATTAAAAAAAACCCTTAAGGTTACCATCGTATTTAATGGAAAAAGGCAATTTTTCCTCCTATAAATAATAGCAAGGCAAGGATGTCGCCATCACAACTCTTATTCAACATAGTACTACAAGTCCTATCCAGTGTAATGAGACCAGGAAAAGAAATAGAAGGCATACAGAATGGGTAGGAACAAACAAAACTTTCCCTAATTACAGAATGACATGATTATCCACTTAGAAAGTCACAAGTAATTTAATAAAAAATTCTTAGAAAGAATTAGTGAGTTTAGCATGATTACAAAAAAAAAAGAAGTCCATAACATATCTATTTATATTAACAGTAAATATGAGGAAACAAATTTTAAAAACACAATACTATTTACCACCATCTAAAGAAAATGAAATACTTAGGTATAAATTTAACAAAACATGTATAGGATCTATACACTGAAAATTACAAAATACTGAAAAAAGAAACTTTTTAAAGACTTAAATCAATGGAAATGCACACTGTACTCATTTATTGGAAGACTCAGAATAGTAAAGATGTTAATTCCCTTAAATCTAGCTAAAGATCTAATATAATTCCTACCAAAATCCCTTCAAGGTACTTTGTAGACATATATAAGCTTATTCTAAAATTTATTTGGAAAGGTACAATGACTGTAATAGCTAAAACAATCTAAAGAAGAAGAAGAATGTGGGGTTAATCATGATATATTCAACATTAAGTTATTATACAGCTACAATATTCAATACAGTGTGTTATTAGTAGAAAAAGACACATAGATCAATGGAAAATAGATCATAGACCAATAAAAATGTGTCCAATTGATTATTGATAAATTTGCAAAAGCAATTCAATGCAGGATGGATGGCCTTTTCAAGAAATAAGGTTGGAACAATTGGACATCCAAGTGAACACACACACACACACACACACACACGGCAAAAAAAAACCAAAAAACAAAAAACTTCCCACTTGATACAAAATTTCCTTGAAAATGGACTGTGGACTTAAATGTAAAGTGTAAATTTTATACAAGTTTTAGAAAACAAATAAGAAAAAATCTTTAGGCTAAAAGGTTAGTCATAGAGTTCTTGAACTCAATACCAAAAATATGATACACAAAAGGAAATCCTGACTAATGAGACCTAAACAAAATTGAGTGTTTTCTCTTTGAAAGACCCTGTTAAGAGGATAAAAAAACTGCAAACTGGAGAAAATGTGCAAATCAAATATCTGAGAAAGAACTATCTATCTATCTGTCTATCTATCTATCTATCTATCTATCTATCTATCTACTCAATAGAAGAGTAACAAACAATCCAACTATAAAATGGGCAAGAGACATGAATGGACGTTTTACTGAAGGAGACACAGAGATAGCAAATGAAAAAGCCATTAGCAAAACTCATTTTACAATAAATATTCATTGTCAGAAATAGCAAATGAGCAACTTCAGTATATATTTTCATATTACTTTTCATGTTTCCAATACAACAAAAACATGAAAACAGCAGTTGAGGTTCCCTTTGACTTTTCTATGCTGACTTCAGTAGTCAAAAACCAAACTCAAGTGTCCATAGAAATATTCTCAAATGTTTATCCCTAAACTTTAATTGGTGAGCTCAAGTTGCTTCCCAGGTTGACAAATTACCAATATGTATTTTTAATTATGTGAAAATAATTCAATTTTTTAATGCATCCATAATATTTTCACGTAAATATTACCATCTTTTTAAGTCGAAGTCATATGATTAAGCCCCTCTGATTGAGCCCCTCAAAGACACACTAATAGACACTGAAATGTAATAGGACTTGCCCATGGAGCCAATCTTTTCCAATGAAGAGAGGAACAATGGCTAAGAAAGTTGTTAGAGCAGCCCAGAGCTCTAAGACAAAGACTTATTCTTCCTGTGGGGTCCTTGGAATGCTTTCCATCACTCCCTGGGTATTCCTTTTGGATGATTTTCTTGGAAAACATTCACATTGATCTTTGGTTTATTCCATTGCTTCTCTAAGAAGCCAAAGTTAAAAACTGACCTTGAGCTCAAGTAACTTCTAATGTGTCACATATGGAGGCAGGGAGATAAAGCTCTGTCTGTGGTTGAGAAAGAATAATTCTGCCAAAGCAGTGCTCTCAATAGCACTGATGATAATAATAGCAATAACTCCACATATTATTAAAGTGCTTTATATTTACAAAGTGTTTTCATATATATTATAGCATTGGATTCTCATTAAAATGTTCTGAGGTAGGTGAGCAAATATTATTTATATTATCTCAGATGGAAAAAAAAATATCTGTGCCTTGTCTCAATCAACCAGCAAGTGTTGCAGGTAACACTTGACCTTCCAATCTCATTTGTAACATTAAAGGAAATTTTCAAAAAATTTAATGTTTATTTATTCTTGAGAGAGAGAGAGAGAGCATGAATGGGTAGAGGGGGAGAGAGAGGGACAGAGAGAGAGAGAGAGAGAGAGAGAGAGAGAGAGAATGAATCTGAAGCAGGCTCCAGGCTCCGAGCTGTCAGCACAGAGCCTGATGCAGGGCTTGAACTCACAAACCATGAGATCATGACCTGAATAAAAGTCGGACACCTAACCAACTGAACCACTCAGACAACCCACGTTAAAGAAAATTTAAAAAAAAAACAAAAACATTTATTCATTTTTGAGAGACAGAGAGACAGCACAAGTGGGGGAGGAGGAGAGGAGAAAGGAAGACACAGAATCCAAAGCAGGATCCAGGGTCCAAGCTGGATCAGTCCAGCACAGAGCCAGACTGCAGGCGGGGGAGGGGGGGGGGCAGGGGGGGGGGCACAGGTGGCTTGAACTCCTGAATGTGATATCATGACCTGAGCCAACGTTGTAAGCTTAACTGACTGAGCCACTCAGGTGCCCCTAGAGAAAATTTTACAGATAAAAATAAATCATCCCAGCAGCCTACAGTAATTGATCTAAATTTTGTAAATGGTTAGGATTGAGTCCATAGGCATTTGCATTTTACAAACCAATCACAATTACAGTATTGTATTCTGCATTTATATATTTATTGTATAATAATCTGGTCGAGTCATGGCATCATTTTTATAATTATGTTGTTATTCTGTGGTGTGGGGAATTATAATTTATCTCATCATTCTCCTCCTATGCCTGATTTTTTTTTCTTTAGTTAATCATTTACTTAAGATAAATTTTTAGGTCTCTGATCCTTTGTCAGAGTTTGAAGATTCCAGCATCATTAGTGCCACTAATTATCATATTCTCAAGTAAAATATAAAAATTTGTATCGAAACGAGCTGTGTCTGTGTATACAACACAGGTTTAGACACAGTTCAAGAGTTACCATTTTTAAGTTGGAATAAGTATAAAGGTAACTTTATTTATTCACTCACTCAACAGCAAATTGGATCTTTTCAACAATTAGCCAGCTTTATTTCCTTTCAGATATATTTTTTCATTCATCTATTAAGGTCTTGATATTTTTCTTATATATTGAATGACATACTTTATGATAAAAATTAAATTTTTTCATAACTGAGAAAGTTTTTATTTGTTTATTTTATTTTATTCTTTTATTCCATAGATATTTTCCTCTTTAGTTTCTTCTATAGCTTCAAAGCAGAGGAAGTTTTCCCCCTCACTCTAATATCAAATCCATTTTCTGTTCCACTCTGACCAAACTTTAATATTATAGCTCTGTTTTAAGTTTACATAGAATATTTCTGTAAGAAGTGTGAGTATAACATTTTAGAAATACAGTTTATTTTGTTTTTATAGTTTATACATACATATAATTTAAACAGTAAAATACATCTGAGAGGCTTATTATAAAATAGAGATTCCTTTCTGCTACCCCCTCATATTCCCCTTCCTTGGTGCTTTCTACTCTTCACATTTCCAGAATAATGTATAAAAATATTAATGCACATATAGAGAGTGTTTGTTTGTCAATTTTTAATTTTTAATTTTTAGGAATTAGATACCGACTTCTCAAGATGGAAGATATGGGCTTAATGCTCTTTCCTCCAGCCCACATTACGATACTCACGCACACCTTCAGACTTCCATCCCCTCAATAAAGTTACATCTATCAGATCAGTCTATTATGGTTACCTAAATGTTCTTTACAACTGAGCCATTCAGCAAGCTTTAATTACTTTTGCTATCTTGTGTAAATTTTGCTCTCTTTGGATTCAATGGATGTTTTATTTACTTTTGTTTTCTTCGTTGCCTGTGTTATTATGACTAATTCACCCCCAAACTTTTCCCCAGTGTTCAAAAACATCCAGTTTTCTATCAGTTTCATCTTCTTGGAAAACTTTTATTCCAGAGCCTCTGACTTGCTCCAATCTGGACTAGTTACTATCTAGGCCTGTTATGCAGCTTTTACCCTAGCATTTCTTTTTGGCATCCTGAGTAGTTAGGGTAGGCTGCAATAACAGATTCCCAAAACAGAAACTTATTTCTTGTTAATGTAACAATCCAAGATGGCAGCCCATGATTAGTGGGTGTCTTCTCCTCTATATTGTGAGGTTGGGATGCAGGGCGTTTTGGTTTTTTGTTTTGTTTTGTTTTTGTTTGTTTCATATTATAAATTTATCATTTTCTGGGACCTTGAATCCTCTGCATATAGCCACCTCCAGGGGAGTTAGAAAAGGCATTCTCACTTCTTGAAAACAGTGGCTGGAAAGTAACAGTCAGTTTATACACTGGACTCAGTCTTGAGGCCACATTTGAATGCAAGGAACTTTGGTAGATACAGTCTAACTATATGCCTAAAGGACAAGAAAAGAAATTTGTACTGACTACTAGAAATCTCTGCCACACTATCATCAAGGGTATTTCTTTTGCCACTTGCTTGACTGGGATTTCCTGTTTCCTAGATCCTGTCTTCCTTTCTTTCTTTCATTTTCCTGGTTGGTAGAGAACAAGCTAAAGTAGCTTTTTAAGAGTGAATAGGATGTATATTTTTAGTGATATTGGCTGTCCCAAAATATCTTTATTCAACTCTCATATGCAATGGCTGGTTTGACTGGGTACAGAATTCTAGGTTGGAAAACATTTTCTCTGAATACTTTGAAGGACTTTCCATAAAAGTATTGCTCTGTTTTTATAGAGTCCAAAGTCATAATATTCATAATCTTTGGTACATATGATTTTTACCCTTTATGGGAGCCTCACAATCTTCTCTTGGCCACTGCCACTCTAAAATGACGTGGCATGGTTCTATTTTGATCCATTTTGCTGGGTACTTGCTATAATTTTTATTATATAATTCATCTTCCCAATTCTGGGACATACTTGAATTATTTCTTGTGACTTTCTTTTCAATTTTCTGGGTTTGTTTTCCTATTTAGAACTATAATTTTGGATATTGACTCTCCTGAGATGATCTTCTCATATTCTTATTTTCCTTTCCTATCTTCTATCTCTATTCATTTTACTTTCTGAGAGAATTCCTCACCCTCAACTTCTAAAGCTTCTAACCACTTTATCATATTTTAGAGTTTTAATTTTCAAGACCTTTCTCTTGGAGTCATACTATCCCTTTTTGTGGCATAGTATTCTTGTTTTGTTGATGCAATGTCTTCTCGATTATTTGAAATACAATGATACTTTTAATATTATCTCCCTGCATAATCTGTTCCATCCATGTTGTTGTTTTCTATTTATTTATTTTCATCTCTATCTTCTCAGTTAGTCACTTTGCTCAAATACCTGGAGATATTTGGCTGTCCACCCATGTTTATGAGTGGATCTCTAAAGGCTAATGGAAACCACTGAGCACTGTGTTTGCTTGTCAACAGTGGGCTTCGCTTTAAGGAGTGATGTGACCACTCAATTTCATTGAAGAAAGCACTAATGTGTGTCTTCAGGTCTTTTCTTGTTGATCACTCAAATTCTGCACAGAAGGATAATCCAGTCTCTTCGAGGAATACAAGCCATGGAAGTACAAACAAGGCTCCTAGTATTCTGAGAGCAAAGTAGGAAAAGAGTGGTACAGGACATCCAACATTCAGTGCAAAAACTTTGATGAAATCTCTCAATTTGCAATAAGATTTCCTTTCCTTCAAATGTACCTAATATTCCCAGTCCAGAGACATGCAGCTTTACCTCTCCAGAGAATAAATGTTCAGTCTTCTGCCAAGGTGAGAGTAGTTTTCCAGCTGAGCAGAGGAGGGAGTAAAACTGGTGGTTTAACTGCATCTTGAAGCAGAATTTAATCCAACCTCCTGTTTTCAACAACTTCTTCATACACTTCATCCTCTCTGCTTGCAGAGGTACCTGGTGCTGACAATTTCTGAGCCTCTTGGGGGATTTGTGGTGCAGATTGAGTGCTGCTCAGTTTTCTCTACTGCTGACTTAGGATTCAGTTGTTTTTTTCAGGTCAGCTAAGTGGTTTAGCACCCACCTTGTCGCTATTGCCGTTTCTCAGTTTCTCTGTGCTTTTGTATATTTATGCTTATAAAATCTTTTAGTTCTATTTTAGTGAGATTGCAAGAAAGACCAGGGGTAAAGATGCTCAATCTTTGATCTTTGACCCAGAAATCCTTAATGTAACTTTTCATTTTCCAAACTGTTTTCCTATCAGAGCACCAATTAATGAATAATCACTATGCCTTCCCTGTTTTGAGTGTGAGTTTGACACATACCAAGTTAATTATATTTCTGGAATTCATACTCTAATCAAGTGATCCAGTTTTACACCAATAATGTATTTTTTGTTGTTGTTTTAGAATATATTATCATATATAATAGTTGCTCAGTACAAGCTAGTTCTCTCTGATTATTGCTTCATCTATTCAGGTAACCCATGTGGAAAGAACTCTGTGAAGACTCATCATGCAAGCAATTTGCCAATGATACCATATGCCGACTTTGTTTTTGTTTTAAAAGAGAAGCATGTCCTTAAAATTAGTTCCAATTCCATTAATCATCCCTCTTCCAGTATATGTCAGCCAAGGCTGTTTCTATTCCAGGCCTAAAAATTAAAAATCCCCTGGGTTGACAGTTTACCATAGAACATGATCCATCCATTCAGCCTAATCTTCTCTAACCAGAAACACACAAAGAGACACGTATAACCACACACATACCTCCCTAAGCCATGGGTATCTCACTTAGATTTCTGGCCCTTTGATGCTCAGTGAGATTTACTGCTTCAGAATATCAAGATATTTTGCCAGACATGAACTTTAGAAATCTTAGTAACATCTCTTTACCATATGAAAGATTAGAAAGGGAATTGGCTTTGTAATTTACCAGGAAAATAGGCCTATGTAGTGTCATTTTTGATCTTCTAATCCAAGATTCTCTTCCATGTACATTCCTAAATATTTTCCCCTTATCCGACCTTCTTTATTGCTGATATGAATTACAAAATGTCCTACACTACTTTTCACTTTTTAATACAAATATCTGTTACCAAGAGTGTGCCTTTTTTTCCCACTTAGATTTGTCCTGGAAAAAAGTAATTTACTTTTACTATAATTCTAGTCTCATCATATCTGGCAAATAGATATTAATCTAATAATCATCCTTGAGCTATACCTAACATAACTATCCTCATGACACTAAGTGACTGCATGATTTTTCTAATGGGTTTCTCAATGCTAAAATTTATTATCTGTAGCTATTAGAATAACCACAATGTATAGACCAGATGAAGGACTGCTGGTTACACAAGGGAATAACCTACATGTTTCATAGGTGAGGTAGCAGCAAGAAAGATCAATGATAACTATGGAAAAAAAGTGTGAGAAATAATAATTTCATATTTATGAGAAATACTATCCTATACATGGCACTCCTGGGAAAGATAATTCAGTTATTTGAAAAAGAATTGTGTATCAGTTTTAAACTGTTTTGTTTCTTATTCTAGGTCTTATTCATCTTAGAGGTTGATTGTGTGATTTTTGGCTTATTGTGATCACTCACAGACAGTAAAACAATGGTGTGAACTCACTGGAACATTCCCCTCCTAATCTCACTGGACAAGTATAAAGTTTTTAATGGCCTATTTATGGTTCTCAAAAACTTGATTTAGGGTGGGAAATATTGGACTAATCTAGGTTTTTGCAATCAAAAGCACATACCAAAGAGAAGATAGTCTCTCAAATTAGGAACTTGGGGTCCAAAAATAAAATGCAATCCAAATGTTTGCTGAGAAGAGACTAGGAAGAGACAAGATTCTCAGCCCACCCCACCCACCCCCACTCCCACCAAAAAAGAGATCCTCAAAGAGGCATTTGCAAATGCTTTCATGCTAACACTCATTAAAATAACTAATATTTGTAATAAGAAAGTTAAAATAAAGAAGCTGAAGTAAAAACCAAAGGGCAGTCAAGACCAAGCCTGATCTTTTCCCCACCACAAATATAACTTCTCTCAACTCTAGCTGTTTGAATTTGTTGACTTTGAAGACAATCATCAGAGGGTGACTAACACCCAACCTTTCCATTTTAAGGTCTCAGAATTCTTTCCTTTGGCCTTATATCCAAGAATAATACACATCCTAATTACCCCCTGGGCTAAGGGGCCAAACCTACACAGTATTCCATTTCAGGAAATGAACATCTCAAGGTCTTTCCTCTGCCTTTCGCTCCTGCTTAGGCATGTTTACCCAATTAGAAGAGAAGATAAAACTATTAACATATGTTTGTGGGTGTTTTTTATACAAGGAAAAGGTAGTTTGCTTGATCAAATAATAAAGCACCAAGCATATTGAAACTGGGTTTCCTTGCCCTGGTCATTTTCCCCAGCTTCTACAACAAAGCCTGCACAGGTATTTCTGGCAATGTCCAGGTGAGTTAACATAGCCATTTGGTGCAATTAAATAAAGAGAATTGGGACCAGCTCATTTTTAACATAACAAATCCCAATGTTGTGCTAAATTCCCCCTTACAAAACAATTGACAAAAAAAATGTAATTTATCCCTTAGGAAAGACTGGTGAGAAGTGTGTGTGTGTGTGTGTGTGTGTGTGTGTGTGTGTGTGTGGAGGGTAATGAGGAAGGAGAGAGAAGGGTGTACATGACTCAATTTTTGGAAAAGTCTGAATAAATAATAATCAAGCTAATGGCAACTAGAAGGAACCACCCTAATGATTTTGGACCAGTAATGCTTTAGAACAAACATAGTTTGTATTTTAAGATTTCAGTCTTAAAAGTGGCCTTCTAAACTAAACACACACAGACACACACACACACACACACACACACACACACACACACATTTATGATACAACCCAGCTGATAAAGTTATCAGTCATAGTATAGAAATAAGAATCAATAAATCCACAGGAGACAGAAATAAATGAGAGAAAGAGAGTGAGAATTTTAACCAGATCTTTAACTAGATATCTTTAGTAGTGCAGTTTAAGGGAAATGATCGTCTTCAAAGCCAATCTCTGCCATACTACCTATTAGCAGAAACCTTGGGAAAATCATTTAATTTCCTGCTTCCTTAGATTCCTTTTATGTAAAATGAAGATGCTATTAAACTTCACTGATTTCATGGAAAACTAAATGAGGTAAGATATGAGATAAGGAATTCTATGAACTTAAAAGCATACAATAAATATTAGCAAAACATGAAGGCATTTATATACTTCATATTCATGTAAAATTGAAATACACTATATTGTTAAATCTTCTAAAAGATACTTTGTATAAAGTACAATGGAATTTTTCATACTATTGATACATAAATTTATATACAGGAATCTATTCTAAGGAAAAAAGTGAGAGATTTGGACAAAATATTATTTCCAAACATATTCATTGCATTGTACTTAAGATAGCCAGGCAAGTGGACTTAGCCTTAATGTCCAATAGTAGGAGAATAGTACATCTATATGATACTCTATTAAGACTATCTCTAATGGCTCATGTTTTTAATGAATGCTAAAAGACATGAGCATGGGAAATATTCATATAATGTTGATTTAAAAAACCAATTGTAAAAGTACAAATATATTATGACCTAATTTACAGCACATGCATGTATATGTACACACACACACACACACACACACTCCAGCAACAGAAGCAAGTATCTCAAATTACTGACAGTGTGGTTTTTTTAGGGGATAGAGATTATATAGATTTGTGGGGGATTTTTCTTCTATATATTCTCCAAAATTTTCTAAGAAATAAAACCATGAATTAATTTTTTAATCATAGGAAAAATGTTACTTAAAACACTGTATATGTTCTAGCTTCATAATCTATCACACAGGGAGCTGTCTACTTACCTCACTTTATAGGATCCAGATAAGAAAAGGGATGAAAAATAACTTTAAATAAGCAACAGTGAGCCACTGTTTGCTGAATTTATGTTTCCTTCATTTATATTTCAGTCAGTGATGTGTGAATTGAACAATTTGGTAAATGGGCTCTTTTTAGCTCAGTGTTGTACTCCATGGACTGCAAATACAATTATACATCAAGCACTGTGTGTTGACTGAATAAATAATATATGTATTGGACATGTATGAAAAATAGTTGTTTCCAAATTGTTTCTTCAAAATATACAGACATAATTGTATTTAATAAACTATAAATCCATTTTAATGTTTACTTCTTTTTGAGAGAGAGAAACAGAGACAGAGACAGAGTGTGAGTGGGGGAGGGACAGAGAGAGAGGGAGACACAGAATCTGAAGCAGGCTCCAGGCTCTGAGCTGTCAGCACAGAGCCCAATGAGGGGCCCGAACCCACAAACCATGACATCATGACCTGAGCTGAGTCTAGCACTTAACCAACTGAGCCACCCAGGCACCCCTACAAATCCATTTTAAATAATTAACAACTTCACAGCAGGATTTTTTTTTTTATCAGCCTGTAGTGCTATTAACTAAAAGTGTAAGTGCTCTTAAATATAAGTCTGCAAAATAGTTTGATATTATATTAAAAATAACTTCAGTGCCTGGGTGGCTCAATCGGTTAAGCGTCCAACTTTGGCGCAGGTCATGAGCTCACAGTTCATGGGTTCAAGCCCCACATCGGGCTCTGTACTGACAGCTCGGAGCCTGGAGCCTGCTTGGAATTCTGTGTCTTCCTCTCTCTCTCTGCCCCTCCCCTGCTCGTGCTCCGTCTTTCTCTCTCAAAAATAAATAAACATTAATTAAAAAAAAATAACTCTCGGGGCGCCTGGGTGGCTTGGTCGGTTGGGCGGCAGACTTCGGATCAGGTCATGATCTCGCGGTCCGTGAGTTCGAGCCCCGCGTCTGGCTCTGTGCTGACAGCTCAGAGCCTGGAGCCTCTTTTGGATTCTGTGTCTCCCTCTCTCTGACCCTCCCCCGTTCATGCTCTGTCTCTCTCTGTCTCAAAAATAAATAAACGTTAAAAAAAAAATAACTCTCCACATATCTCTTAGAGGAAATGAAACGAGTTAAACATCAAACGTCATGTCACAACACATAGCAAGGAAACAGTTAAAGACTACAAGGTACATCAGTAGTACTTAGGCACCAACTTAAAGAAGATATCACTGGGCCAAGGGTGAAACAATTTGAGCTTCAAAGATTTTAACAATATTTCATTGGAACCCATCATATATACTTAAATCCACATATAATATTATATAATTATTATATTTGATTATATATTATAATGTGTTATATATAATAGATATATATGATATATATCATAATAATATTTTTTTTAATTTTTTTAACATTTTTATTTTTATTTTTATTTTTGAGACAGGGAGAGACAGAGCATGAATAGGGGAGGGTCAGAGAGAGGGAGACTCAGAATCCGAAACAGGCTCCAGGCTCTGAGCCGTCAGCACAGAGCCCGACGCGGGGCTCGAACTCACAGACCGTGAGATCATGACCTGAGCCGAAGTTGGCCGCTTAACCGACTGAGCCACCCAGGCGCCCCATAATAATATTTTTAAAAACTAACTGTTCACCCTCAGAGGATTTTAGACAGTTGATTTATTATAGTCTTTAAATTTTTATTTAAGCTTATTTATTTATTGAGAGAGACAGAGAGTGCGAGCAGGGGAGGGGCAGAGAGAGAAGGAAAGAGAGAGAATCCCAAGCAGCCTCTGCACTGCCAGCGCAGAGCCTGATGTAGGGCTCGAACTCACCACACTGTGAGATCATGATGTGAGCCAAAAACGAGTCAGATGCTTAACCAACTGAGCGACTCAGGCACCCCTTAGACATTTGATTTATTATCTTAAAAACTGGTAATAAGGAGAAAGAATCAAGCATTTATTCTGCCTTTCCTACATTAATAGTATAACTGAATAAACAATTAGTTGAGGGGGAATAACTGTTTTTAAGTGTATCTCAACTAACACATGAAAGAAAAATAACAGAATTAGAATATCATCATTTTGTAATCCCCAATAAATAAGTAGATCTGAAAATTGAGCTTGGTGATAGGCAGTATTCTATTAATATGTCTCCATGCTCTCCACCTCCAGTGTTACTCTCCTATGATTTTGTTTCTTTTTCTTGCCTTGTGTTAGCTAGAACAATGTCAAAAAGGCATGATGAGAGGGGACATCCTTGCCTCACAGCTGATATTAGGGGAGAAGTTTGGAGTTTCTCACCATTAAGTATAGTACTAGTTGAAGGTATTTTGTAGATTTTATCAAGTTAAGGATTTCCCCCATATTCTTAGTTTGTTAACAGTTTTTATTATGAATAGGTGTTAGGTTTCACCAAATTCTTATTTTACATCTATTGATATGGTTTTAGTCTCTTGATGTGATGGTTCATAGTAATTGATTTTCAAATGTTGGACCAAACTTGCATACATGGATAAACGCCCCTTGGTCACGGTTTATAATTCTTTTCATACTTTTTTTGATTCAATTTGCTAACATTTTGTTGAGGATATTTGTATCTATATTCATGACGAATATTAGTCAGTGATTTTCTTATAATGTCTTTGTCTGGTTTTGGTATTAGAGTAATGATGACCTCACTGAATAAGTTAGGAAATATTTCCTCTGCTTCTATCTTCTTAAAGAGATCGTAGAGAGCTGAAGTAATTTCTTCCTTAAATGTTTGGTAGAATTCACCAGTGAATCTTTATGGGCCTAGTGCTGTCTATTTTGCAGCATATTAATTATTGATTCAATGCCTTCAATAGATATAGGCCTATTATGATCATCTATTTTTTTTCTGTGTGACTTTTGGCAGACTGTCTTTCAAGGAATTGGTGTATTTCATCTAGGTTACCAAATTTGTGGGCATAGAGTTGTTCAGTAGTATTCCTTTTTTATAATTTTAATTTTCATGGGCTCCTGTAATGTGCACACCATCTTTCATTTCTGATATTAGTAATCTGTGTCCTCTCAATTTTATTGATCTTCTCAACAAACCAGTTTTGGTTTTATTGATTTTCTCTAGTGATTTCTTATTTTCAATTTCTGCTCTGATTGTAATTATTTCTTTTCTTCTGCTTGCTTTGGATTTAATTTGCTCTTCTTGCTCTAGTGTTCCTAGGTGAAAACTGAGATTATTAATTTTATTAATATTTATTAATATTAATTATTAATTTCTAACATATGCATTCAATGCTATAATTTCCTATAAGCACTGCTTTTGCTGCAGAGCACAAATTTTGATAAGTTGCATTTTCATTTTTATTCAGTTTTTCAAAATGCTTTAAAATTTATCTTCTTTGATCCATGTCTTTTTTAGAAGTATGTTATTTAATTTCCACGTATTTTGGGATTTTCTAGTTATTTCTCGCTTATTTATTTCTAGTTTAATTCCACTGTGGTCTGAAAGCAAACATTTGTGATTTCTATCCTTTTAAATGTGTTGTATTTATGGCTCAGAATGTGGTCTTAGTGAATATTGCAATGTGAGCTTGAGGAAACCATTGGTATTCTACTTTCATTGGATAAAATAGTCAATAGATGTCAGTAGATCTTATTGATTATGTTGTTGTTGAGTTCAACTATGTGCTTATAGATTTTCTGCCTGCTAGATCTGTCCAACTTTGTGAGAGACATATTGAAGTCTCCAACTCTGATAGTGGATTCATGTATTTCTCCCTGCAGTTTTATTAGCTTTTGCCTCATGTGCTTTGATACTCTGTTGTTAGGCATATACCATTAAGAACAAGTAAGTCATCTTGGAGAATTGATGCCTCTATCATTATGTAATGCCGGTTTTTATACATGATAACTTACCTTACTTTGAAGTCGTTTCTGTTCGAAATTAATATAGGTAGTAATATAGGGACTCCTGCCTCTTTTGATTAGTGTTAGTATGGTGTATTTTTCTCCATTCATTTACTTTTAATGTATATGCGTCTTTATATCTAAAATGGGTTTCGTGTAGACAGCATATAGTTGGGTCGCATTTTTTATCTATTCTGACAATCTCTTTTAATTGGTGCATGCAGAGCATTGACATTCAAAGTGATTATTAATATGGGTAGATTAATATCTACCATATTTGTTAGTGTTTTCTATTTGCTTCCTTTGTTCTCTGTTACTAGTTTTCTCTTCCACTCTTTCACTTTTTTCTGCTTTCTGTGGTTTTAATTGCACATCTTATGATTCCATTCTCTCTCCTTTGTTAGCATAATGGTTATACTTTTTTTCCTCCTTTTTTCCACTGGGTTGCCCAGAATTTTCAATGTACATTTACAACTAACCCAAATCCACTTTCAAACAACACCATAGTAGTTCATGGATAGTGTCAGTACCTCATAGAAACAAATTAATCCTAATTTCTTCCTCCCACCCCTTGTATCATTGTTGTCATATATTTCACTTATCTATAAGTATATATATATATATATATATATATATATATATATATATATGGTAATACATAAACATACATCATTAAATACATTGTTACTATTAGCATTTTTTAAAATTTTTAAATGTTTATTTATCTTGAAAGAGAGAGAAAGAGACAGAGTGTGAACGGGGGAGGGGAAGTGAGAAAAGGAGACACAGAATCCAAAGCAGGTTCCAGGCTCTGAGCTGTCAGCACAGAGCCTGATGCAGGGCTCAAATTCACAAACCACGAGATCCTGATCTGAGATGAAGTGGGACTCTCAACTGACTGAGCCACCCAGGTGCCCCACCCCCCACCCTGCTTTTTTAAAAATTTGTAATACTAATAGTATTTTTCATAAACTGTTACATTAGGTCAATTAAGATTAAGAAAAATAAAAGTTTTTCTTTTACTTTCATGTATTCTTTTTTCAATGCTCTTCCTTTCTGTAGATCTCAGTTTCTGATCTCTATTATTTTTCTTATCTCTGAAGAATTTCTTTAACATTTCATGGAAGGCAGATCTACTGGCAGCAAATTCCCCCAATTTTTCTTGGTTTACAAAAGTATAGGGGCATCTGGGTGGTTCAGTCAGTTGAGCATCTGACTGTTGATTTTGGCTCAGGACATGATCCCAGGGTAGTGGGACTGAGCCCCATATCTGACTCTGCACTGAGTATGGAGTCTGCTTAAGATTCTCTCTCTCCCTCTGCCCCCTCTCCCCCACTCATGTGCTGTCTCTTTCTAAAATAAAATTTAAAAAAATAAAAAAATCATAAAAAAAGAAAGTATTTATTTCTCCTTCATTTTGAAGGATAATTTTTCAGTGTACAGAATTCTATATTAATGATTTTTTTCACTCAACACTTTAAATATTACACTTTGCTCTCTTATTGTTGGTATGGTTTCTCAGAAGTTGGATGTAATTCTTATCTTTGTTCTTTTATAGGTAAAAGAACATCCCCCCCACACCCCAAACTCAGAGTTTGTTTCTTTTTCTTTGATTATCTGTAGATTGAAAATTATATACCTAGATATAGAAGTTTTGTTTGTTTGCCTGCATTTATAATGCTTAGTGTTCACTGATCTTCCAAAATCTATGGTTTGGTATTTGACATTAATTTGAGAGAAATTCCCTGTCATTATTGTTTCAAATATTTTTTTTATTCCTTGATTTCTTTCTTCTTTTGTGATATCCCTATTATTTGTATGGTAGATCCTTTGCAGTAAACCCTGTCTTTGAATATTCTGTTCTAGCTTTTTATTTCAGTCTTAACTTTCTTTGATTTTTCAGTTTTTGAGATTCTATTGATATATCTTCTTGTTCAGAGATTCTTTCCCCAGCCATGTGCAGTATACTAGGAAGCTCATCAAAGCCATTCTTCATTTCTGTTACAATTTCTTTAATCTCTAACATTTCTTTTTGGTTCTATCTCAGGGTTTCCATCTCTCTGTTTACATTGTCCATCTGTTCTTGTATGCTGTCTATTTTATCCATTAGAGCCCTTAGCATACTAATCAGAGTTATTTTAAGCTTTAATAATCAAAACAGTATGGTACTAGCACAAATAGACACATAGATCAGTAGAACAGAATAGAGACCCAGAAATATGTTCATGCTTATTATCAATTAATATACCACAAAGGAGGCAAAAATATACCATGGGGAAAACACAGTCTCTTCAATAAATAGTTCTGGAAAAACTGGACAGCTACATGCCAAAGAATGAATCTGGGCCACATTCTTACACCACACACAAAAATAAACTCAAAATGGATTTAAGACCTAAATTTGAAACCTGAAACCATAAAACTCGGGAGAAAGATTAGGCATTAGTTCCTTTGACACTGGGCTTAACATTTTTCTAGATTGGTCTCCTAGAGCAAGGGAAATAAAACAAAAATAAACTACTGGTAATACACCAAAATAAAAAGCTTTTGCACAGCAAAGGAAACCATCAACAAAATGAAAAGGCAATCTAGTAAATGGGAGAACATATTTGCAAATGTATATCTGATAAGGGATTAATATCCAAAATATATAAAGAATTTATACAACTCAACACACACACACACACACACACTCACATGCACACACACGCACATAATCTGATTAGAAATGGGCAGAAAAACTGAATAGACATTTTTCCTAAAAAGACAGATGGCCAACAGACACATAAAAAGACCCTCAATAACACTAATCATCAAGGAAATGCAAATCAAAACCACAATGAAATGCCACTTTATGCCTGTCAGAATGACTGGTATCAGAAAGAAGAAATAGCAAGCATTGGCAATGATGTGGAGATAAAGGAATCCTTATTCACATTATTGGTGTGAATCTAAATTTGTGCGGCCACTGTGGAAAACAATATGGAGATTCCTCAAAAAGTTAAAAATAGAAATACCAAATAATTCAGTAATTCAATTACTGGATATTTACCCAAAGAAACCAAAATACTAATTTGAAAAGATATATGTACCACTATGTTTATTGTGGCATTATTTACAATAGCCAAGATCTGAAAGAAACCAAAGGGTCCATCACTAGGTAAATGGATAAAGACGATGTGGTACACACACACACACACACACACACACACACACACACACGAATATTACTCCACCATAATAAATAATAAAATTTTGCCATTTTGACAACACAGATAGACCTAAAGTGTATTATGCTAAGTGAAATAAATAAGTCAGTCAGAGAAGTACAAATACCATATGATTTCACTTATACGTAGAATCTAAAAAAAAGAAAAGAAAAGAAAAGAAAAGAGAAGAAAAAGCAAAAACAGACCCATAAATACAAAAACAAACTGGTAGATACCTGAGGGGAAGAGGTGAGGGATGGGAAAAAAGGTTGAGTAGGAGATGTAAGCTTCCAGTTATGGAATGAATAAGTCACAGGATGAAAGGCACAGGATAGGGAATATAGTTACTGGTATTGTAATAGCATTATATGGCAACCAATGGTAGCTACACTTGGGGTGAGCACAACATAATGTAGAGAGTTGTCAAATCACTATGTTGTACACCTGAAACTAATACAACATTGTGTGCCAACTATACTTCAATTCTAAAAAATTATAGCTGTTTTAAATTCCAGGTCTGATAATTACAAAGTCCCTGACATGTATGGCTCTGATGCTCACTCTGTCTCTTCAAATTGTGTTTGTTTTTTTTTTGTTTTCTGGGTTGGTTTTTTTTTTTTTTTTTTTTTGCATTTGGTATGTTGTAATTTTTCCTTGACAGCTAGACATTACATACTGGGTTAAAGAAACTGCTATAAATAGGTCTTTAGTGATGTGACAGTGAGATGGGGAGGAGGGAGGCATTCTGTAGTTTTGTGATTAGCTCCCACTTTCAGAGAGCCTATGCCTCAGGCTATAAACTTCACAAACGTTTCTCAGTTTTTTCTCCCCTCTAAGGTGGGAAGGGATGGCTAGAGTGGGCTGAGTTGGATATTCTACTTCCTCAGGTCAGTTAGGTTCTGATAATATACCAGCAGCCTTCCTTAGCTGGTTTCTCTGAGGACAGGTTTTGCTAAGAATGGAATGCTCTGGCCTAATTCAAAATGGTTCCTTTTCCTCCCCGCTGCTGGAACCCTGAGGGAATTTTCCTCTGGTATTTCCTGTAGGAATCTGGTTTTGCTGTTGAAGATATATCTCACAATATTGTGGGAGCCCCATACGCCTGGATCCCCTGGAGTTTTTAATTCTCAGAGTTGTCCACACTGAGCCTCCAGCAATGCATCAATTATAATTCAGTTTTTCCTATCTGGGCTCTGGTTCTCTTGTGAGTATCTGTTCTGGTAAACTTGACTCCCTATATTCACCTGTATCTCCAATCCTGGAGGCAGAAGTTTGCCCTGCGTCTTCCCCTCTCTACAGATCCAATGAGAGTTGTAGATTTTTCAGTTTGTTCAGCTTTGTATGTTGTTAGGATGAAGTGGCAACTTCTAAGCTCTTTACATGGGGAACCAGAAACCAGAAGTCTATTTATTACTTTATCTGGCAAAAGAAACTTTGCAGATGCAGCTAAGCTCACTAATCATTAATTGGCCATAAAGTAAGGGGATTATGTAAATTGGCTTAACCTAACCAAATGAGCTCTTTTAGTACTTTTTTAATGTTTATTTATTTTTGAGAGAGAAAGGAGAGGGGCAGAGTGAGAGGGATACAGAGAATCCTAAGCAGGCTCCACACTGTCAGCACAGAGCCCAATTTGGGGCTCAAACTCACAAACCATGAGATCATGACCTGAGCCAAAATCAAGAGTTGGACACTTAACCGACTGAGCCACCCAAGCACCCCTCAAATGAGCTCTCTTAAAAAAAAGAATTTTTTTCAGCTGGTGTCCTCAGAAGAGGTCTTCAGCGAAATTTGAAGCATGGGAGGGATTGAGCACAAGGGAGGTTCTCTGAAGCTGAGAAGCTTGGGGGCCACATGGAAGACCTCAGAATCCTAAAGAACTCTAGGAGCTAAAAATCCCTAGGCAACAGCTGGCAAGAAGACAGACAAACACGCTGAATTCTACCAATAACCTGAATGAGTGTGGAAGTGGATTCTTCCCCAGAGTTTCCAGGTGAGAGCTCAGCCCAGCAGACACCTTGATTTTAGTTTTGTGATATCCTGAGCAGAGAACCCTCAGTGTGCTGGTCTTCTGACCTATGGACCTAAGGGCTAATAGATGGGTGTTATCTTATAGTATAAAATCTGTGGTAATTTATTATGCAGCAATAGAAGTGAACACAGCATCAACAGCAGCTAACATGCCAGACAGCAAGAAGTCAGATATTGTGTCTCCTGATGAAAGAACACAAAATCAAAATATGTAGACCAGAAGACATAAAAGAATCTCACAAAAAACACAGAAATCAAAAAGCTGATTAAGCATCTAGATTCAGGAATCAATTTGCAAGAAAGCAGAGGATAGAGGAACCATTGAGTTGCACCATGTCACGCGACTGCAAAATTCAGAGTATGGAAAAGAATAAATGTCAAGTGATAAACTGTGGGAAAAGAAAGCATTGGAGGGAGACCTTGCAGACTAAGAGACACTTATAAGCTATATAAAAAAAGAGTTTTAATGTTTTTAGTTTATTTATTTATTTTGAGAGAGAGAGAGAGAGAGCGAGCGAGAGAGAGAGAGCACATGAGCAGGGTAGAAGCAGAAAGAGAGGGGAGAGAGAATCCTAAGCAGGCTCCTCACTGTCAGCACAGAGCCCGATGCAGGGCTCAAACTCACAAACCATGAGATCATGGACTGAGCTGAAATCAAGAGTCAGGTGCTTAACCAGCTGAGCCACCCAGGCACCCTTAAAAAAAATGTTTTAAAGAAAAAGACTAAACAAGAATATTTAGAAATATGTGTGTGTGATAAACTATAAAATAATACAAAAAAGGGATTACTCTACAAATCAAATGAGTACTTACTGCTAGGGATGTAGGGGAAGGAGTTGAGATTGGGACAGAAACAGGAAAGATTTCTGCAGTGGCAGGCAACACTCTATTTAGTGACCAGGATTTTGGAAAACCTTTATCGAAGTTATGTGCAATGAATATTTGTTGGGTGAATTAACGAATGAATTAGCCAAGTATAAAACAGAGATTTTGTCTTCTTTATTTTACCTGACAGCCTATAAAGTTGCTTAAAATTTCAAACAACACAATGCTCTTCCCGCACTAAAAGTTATGACTGTGGTATTTAATTGGGTGACTCCCAAAGTCATCTGAATATAGAAAAAAAAGACCACCTCGCTATTCCATTAGGATCACCTTTTCAGCCCCAGTCCCTACAAAATGGGCCAGAAATACAGTCTGCTCAACAAATTCAAGTGTTTACGGGGCCTATGCAGGGAACTTAAAAAACGAGTGATGCTGTCGTCCAGGAACAGGCAATAAGACTTCAGTTTGGGGAAAAATAGCAAGTATAAGGGATTACAGAAAAGTCGAAGTCACTGAGCTCCTCAAAGAGAGGACAAAAACTGCTTTTTTATAGCCTTTCTACAGATACGGGGGCGGGGATCAGGGCCAAGTGTAGCCCAAGTGTTTTTCAAGGGAGTTTGGAAATGTTAACATTTAGGTGAAATTCCTCCCCCTTTTTTTGCCATTAAATAATTCAAATGTAAAATCCTGTGTGGGCCTATGTTGTGACAGCCAAACTAAACATTCTGAGGCCAGGGCCAGCCAGCAGTCTGCCAATTTGCCACCTCTGGATGAGGATCTGAATGAGAACTTGTACACCCCCTTGCTGTCGCCCCGGCTCCTTCCACTATGCAGGTGCCTGCCCACAGCTTGCGTGCTGATTCTTGTGCCACAGAAGGTGTCTCTCTGAGCCATCTTCCTGAAAGGACTTTGCAACAACTTATCTGAAAGATCCTCAACTAGGGCAGCTCTTCTCCTCAAGTCAAATCTCTATTAAATGTGTTGTCAGCGCACCTGGGTGGCTCAGTCAGTTAAGGGTCTGACTTCTGCTCAGGTCATGATCTCATGGTGTCTGAGTTCCAGCCCCGCAACTGGGTGTGAGCTGACAGCTCCAAGCCTGCTTCAGATTCTCTGTCTCTTTCTCTGCTTCTCCCCTGCTCTCCTCTCTCTCTCTCTCTCTCTCTCTCTCTCTCAAAAATAATTTTTTTTAAAGAAATGTGTTGTGCTCTGAAGGGGGCAGGAAAGGGTCAACTGGGTGAGGAAGGAAAAGGTTCCCCCAGGTACAAATTAAGTCAGGTCAACCTATGTCCACAGTGGTAAAGTCTGGAAAATTTCTCAAACTGCCTGAACCTCCCAGCCTACATCTTTGGGTCACATAGGTAGGAAATTCACCTACTTTCTGACTCAAAACAGCAAATATGCATGCAGATGAGGGGTGCTGCAATATAGTGGTGAACAAAGCATATGCAGGAACTGACTGCTGCAAGGCTCCTGACTACCATTAGCACTTAGGCCTCATATTATTACACTGCTGTCCACTGAGGAACTCCGTAAGTACAATTGCACAGCTGGTACCATTCATCACTGTACCCTTGAGTGTGAAAAGAGAATCTGAAATTATAGTTTGAAATGGGCACAAAACTCCTACCGTAAAATAATGTTATTATTTCCAGAAATCCCAAATTGTTATAATTTGGCTTTCACCCCAAAGGAAAAAAAAAACTAAGATTCTAGGGGTCCAAAGTTTCCAGCTATATTCCAGATGTCCCACAAGAAAAAGCAACAAATGCTGTGCTTTGAATAGAAGATCTTCCAAAGAGATTGCCTTTTCTGAAAATCCATTGAAATAAACAAACAAATCCATGTCAATATGCTATATATAACTTTGTTAGGAAATTCCACAAGTCCTCTGGTCCCAGAGGTGGATGTCAGTGTGATTAAATTTCCCCAGGACACTCTGTGGGCTTATTAAAAGGGTACCAGCCAGAGGTTCTGGGCATTTCTAAGCATTTATAACCCAACTGGAATGTTAGGTACCTTGTGCAGGATTCCACAGGTAAGTAAGGCTTGCTGTAGAATTGGAAATATATTTTGTGTGAAGTTTATGAATACATATTCGTCTTAACACTTTCTTTAAAAACCAGGCATGTATCACTCCAAGGAGCATATGCCTGAAGTCCTGTGTGCCTGCTAGGGCTGCGAAGAATACTAAAAGATAGCCTCTGTCTTTAAAGAGTGTGTGACCTAGTTACAGTGCCTTTCAGAGCCTCAGTTTCCTTTTCAGTAAATGTGGGGACTGGATTCAAAATTTCGGAAGTTCCTTTTAGCAATTCTATAATGTGGCTTCCAAGGACCTGACAGATTCACAATGGCATGTCTTCTCTTTTTCAGGTGAAATATGGAACACAGAACACACGCAGAACACTCAGAAGAGGCTGGCAGAATTCTCAGGTCAGGGCTTGGGTTGGTATATGTGATGTGCTCCATTACAGACAAGGATGTGACTTTCACCTCTGAACACATTACCTAACTTCTATGGCCAGCAGAGCAACTTGCATACAGAATTGTTGGTTTGTGATTGTTTAATAAAGGTTGTAACATATGTTCATAATGTTTTGAAACTGGGGATTAATGTTTCTTTTCACAGGAAATCAAGGTGGCATTGCATGCTCCATGACACCCACAACACCATGAAAGAGAGTATGGAACAAGAAATAGAATAGAATGCTGTATAGCAAAGAAAATAATCAACAAAATGAAAAATAAGCTCACAGACTGGGAAAAAGTATTTGCAAACCATGTACTTGATAGGGAGTTAATATCCAAAATAAATAAGAAACTCAGGCAATTCAATAGCAACAACAACAAAACAATTTAAAAATGGGCAAAGAACCTGGATTGACATTTTTCCAAGGAAGACTTACAAATGGCCAGTAGTTATTTGAAAAGCTAGTCAGCATCACTAATCGCCAGGAAAATGCAAATCAAAACAAAACCACCATGGATATCACCTCATACTATTATGAAGAAAAGAAGAGATGGCAAATGCTGGCAAGGATGTAAAGAGAACCTTTGCACACTGTTGGTGGGAATGTAAATTGGTATAACCAATATGGAAAACAGTATGGATGTTCTTCAAAAATATAATATAACCACCATATGATCTAGCATTTTTTTCTTCTGTGTATATACAAAAAGGAAATGAAATCAATATCTTGAAGAGACAGCTCCTGCATTCGTTGTAAAATTATTCACAATAGCCAAGATACGGAAAAAATGTAAGTGTCCACCAACGGATGAAAAAAGAAATTCTGGTTTACCTGAACATTATTCACCTTTTAAAAGGGGATCCTGCCATTTGCAACAACATGAATGAACATGGAGGACAGTATACTAAGTTAAATGAGCCAGACACAGACCAAAAAAACTGTTTGACCCACATATGTGTGAAATTAAAAAAGTCAAATGAATAGAAGCAGAAAGCAGAAGAGTGGTCTCCAGGAGCAGGAGGTCAGAGAAGGATGGAGATATTTGTCAAAGAGTACAGAGCTGCAGTGATATAGGATGCATATGTCGAGGTACCTAAAGTACAGCGTGATGACTACATGTAATAACGCCATATTGAACACTGGGAATTTGCTAGGAGAGTAGATTTCAGGTGCTCTCATCACATACACCTCCCCCCCCCACACACAATATGGTTACTATATGAGGAGAAGAGGTGTTCATTAGCATGACTGTAGGAATCATTACTGTAGTAATCACTATATACATGTATATTATTAAAAATAAGGAACAGAACAAACTTGGATTTTAGAAACATCTGTGAAGTGGGAAAGTACCTCAGAAGATTATTGTAAATGAAATAAAGTATGCCAAGTATTTAGCATGGCTGGAGGGTAAGTTCTCAGCAAACTATGACTACAACTAGTATTAAAGCACCTGAAGCAATATCCAAAACATTAGTCCAGCTCAGAAAATGTTTCTCCCCCGTTCCATGCCTTCCTAGTAAGTGCAGCTCTCTCCTCACAGCTACAGATGCCTCAGTATGTCTGTATCTCCCTTGTATTGCACTCTGAACAGCTCCACCATCTACAGGTTGTTCTGATCCTGCCAACCGGAATCTCTCTCCATACTTCCGTAGAAAGCACACCCAAACCCAGGTACCCACCTAGCAAGCTCCTGGAACTGCTCTCCCTGTGGAGAAAAAGGCCTCCCCTCACAGCCCATCCTACCACCACTTGTTTCAAAGTCTTTAGTTGATTCACAATGCATGTTAATGGATGAAATTGGTCCCTTGGGTATAGAGATAGTCACTGTCCCTGGCATGCTTCCCCCTCTGACTCCAGCTGCTCTTTGGGCTCCGCAAGCTCTCGAATGCCAAAACACTGCTCCTGACACATCACACCTGCTTCCCAGGGCACATCTCAGCCCACCCCAGCCGGGCCTCTGCCACAGGCCACGTCTAATGATTCTACAGTGCTCAGATTAACTCTTTTGCTTGGCTGGCTTTTATGGATGGAGCAAAGTCCATTTGGTCTTGTTTTAATAACATCCCAATAAAAGAGCTGGGGAATTAGGTGCCAGGAATGACATTTAAATCCTCCATTTCCCTTTACTGCAATAATAGCCTTCTTGATAATAAAGTAGATAAATTTTCTTAAATTATATGAAGTTTTTCCATTTGAAAGCAATTAAAAAATGCTTTCAGTTCTGAATTACAAAACTATTTGCTTCAGATTTGAGGTTGACATTTTTATTGGTAATCTGAGTTATAACATGTTCAGCTCTATGCCCATTCATTGGCCCCCGATACTTCTGCCAACTTTTTATGGTTTTATGTGAAAGTACAGTATTTAAGCCTCCTCTAAATTCATGAGCTTCCCGTGCTTCTGAAAAAGGCTCTCTCCGTGTCTTAACAACGCACAACCAGGGCTGATGTTTATTTAAAAACATCTGCTCCATCCTTTGTGGTATAACATACCAAAGTAGCCTGACATTTTAAATACTTTTTTCTTTACTCTTTGTGTCAAACAATGAGAGAACGTAACTACTATCGTGATGAAAAACTGTTCAGGGCAATTACAAGATGATACAGTAAGTGGACTAAATGGTACCCAAAGTAATCAAAAGAAAACACTGGGATTAGCCTGAATGCTGCAAAAGGCTACTTTTAGGGAGATTCCTAATTCCCTAAACATCTCCATGATTATGCTTTACCTCTTAGTGCTTCCTAATTGATAATAAAAATAGTCCCTTGTTATCTTATTTTTTAAGGTAAGAATGTGAATTATTATTTTGTTGTTGTCCTTGTTTTTGACAAATCAGAATAGGAAAAAAGAACACAATCTCTATATCTGATTGCTATTTCCACCTGGCAGCCTAGATTGACCAAAAATTCTTTCAGTGCCACTGACCATTGACTCACCTGAAACCACTTTTCAGAATGGCCATTCTTATGTGCAATGCACCAGTGAATTAAGAATTCAAGGAAATGCAGTTTTAAACTTACTGTGCTTCTGAATCACTTTATCATAATATTGTCCAATAGAGTCCCTGTTCAGCCTACTATAATGAAAAAAATGCCTGTTTCTACAAACACAGGTGCTTCTAACATTTGCAAGGACAATTTTTGCCAATCCAAATACACCTTCAACATCCCCCCCAACACACACACACACACACACACACACACACACACACACACACACACCTGTTTTCTGCTATAGATTGGGTGAAAGTAAACTTTCGTTTAGCCTTTATTGATAATAACATTACAAATGCCTTTAATCAGCAGAACACCATATGACTGAAGGCACTCAAACATTCTTTTGGGCATGATATCTGAAGCAAAGGAGACACTGAAAGAAGATGAAAGTCAAACATGACTAAATTTCCTGAGGAACAATGTGACAGTCACAGTATACCTAAAGTAGAAAAGCATAGCTGTGTTTATTAGCAACGGGTGGACGGGAAGATTGATTTCTCACTGCCCTTGAAAATCTATCCTGTAATCACAAAAACACAGGTTGCCAGTGCTAAAAGGGAGCTTTAGAACATTCCAGCAGAAAGGGGCACTGTCCTGCCCTGGCCAGTTTGGCAGGGATTTGCTCAGCCTTGCCCAGGAAGACTCAATGCTAGTTCTTGTGAACCTCTTACCACCCTCCTTCATTCTGTGTACCTGAAATCCACTACCCTGGGGGTAAGGAGTCATGGGTCGACAGAACTGCTCACAAATGAATTCCCTAAAAGAAGCCAGCAATAGAGGGCCTTAGGGTATGTAGAAAGAGGGGAAATGTTATTTGTGACCTTTTAATATTGTGGCTCACTGTGGTACATAAATCTCCTTTTCTGATCACACTAACCTTACCTTGTGAACACATAGGCCTTTGATTGCCTCTTTATTAGCTTAGCAAATGGAGTGATGGGTGAGCTTCTGTCACGGTGCTGACTCTGTTACTAAGTGGAAAGGGAATTCCCATCCACCCATGGACCAAGAGGCGCCCAAATGCCAAAATACATCTGTTTTACTGACTATTCAACAGGAATGTTTTATCAAAAAGCACAATTATAAATTTCTGCCTGCTGCCACTCTCTCCTGAACACTTCCAGTCCCCATGTAACATAAAAAGCATTCCTGTATTAAAATTAAAAATTTTTAAAAGAACTAAAACACATCCCTTGCCCCAGGACGCCCTGTAGCTACTGCCATATTTCTGTCCTTTTCTTTATAGAAAAACTTGTAGGAAAAGTAATCTCTGTCTCCATTTTCTCTCCTCCAATTTTTCCTTGAGACACTCCAATCAGGCTGCTGTCCCCACAATCAACCAAAACAGCTATTTTTAATGTCACCAAAAAACTCCTTAACGTGCTGCTCACTGGCCGATTTTTTTCTTCAGTCTGTCTATCCCTATATCCCCAGCTTCCAAATGCAAAAGCATCTGAAAGTTCAGTCTTAAGACTTCATCTCTTTTCATCTATTCTCTCATTAGATAGTTCTCTCCAGACACACGGGATTTGATTCTACCTATATGTGGATGATCTCCAAAGTGTATCTCCTCTGAAGATTTCAGATTTTTCCACTGAACTCCAGACTCCAACTGCTTCCCCAACACCCTCACTGAGTATCCAATAGAAATATCAAGCTTGGGCCACCTGGGTGGCTCAGTCAGTTGAGTGTCTGTCTCTTAATTTCAGCTCAGGTCATGATCTCATGGTTCGTGAGTTTGAGCCCCACATCAGACTCTGAGCTGACAGCATGGAGCTTGCTTGGGATTCTCTCTCTCTCCCTCTGTCTCTCTCTGCCCTTCCCCCACTTATTCTAAATACATACATACATACATACATACATACATACATACATAAATTAAATGCATAGCTTAACACTTCACTTCCTCCAGGTCATCTACTCAAATGGCATTTTATCAGAAACATTTTCTCCGACTATCCTATCTATAAAAGAACTCCCAACTCCCTATGCCCCTTACTGTATTTTTCTTTTCTCTGTAATACTTACCCCACTTACTGGCCTAGTATTTCTATTATCTGTTTATTTGTTTGTATGCTTACTATGCATCTCCCCTTGCTAGTATGCAAGTTTAATGAGGGAGAACATTTGCTGTTCACTACTACACTCGATTGTTGAAAACAGTATGATTCATGTAATACTACCCAAACATATGTGAAATCATTGAATTAACATGTCAAAGAATGTTAGATATAGAAAGGACCATAGAGATTGTGATCCATCCCTTACCCAGAAGAAAAAGTTGGGCATTCTACAAGTCACTAGAGATGCAATAACTTACAAGTCATGTGCAGTATCCTTTACTTTGCAAAGTTAAAAATAAGCGGATTTTTCAATTTATGAACTTTGGAAGAGATTTAAGTAAGGCTGATAGAACAAAATTCTACAAACTAAAGGCAACATTAACTGATTACAATTTTCTACACTGATGCACATATATACACACACATATGTATGATTATCTTAGAGAAGAAATAAAAGCCGGACAAGCTTTTATGGGGACACTAGAACCACATATGACAACAATAAGAGAAAAAGAGGGGGGTGCAGGGAACGGTAGTCTGTTTATATACGCTTGGTTGATTAACTCACTGGATGAGAAAGCAGGTTTCCAGCAAAGTAAACAAAATTTACCATGCATGGTGGACAATCATTTTCCTATGCAGAGAATCTGTGATAAGTATTTACTTTAGAGAAATCAATTTTCTTTAAACAAGATGTGTGGTCCAGATCTCCTCTGAGTGGCACTAAATACCACCCCCAATCACAATCCTATGAAAGACTCCATTCATGGCAGAATAATCTGTAGGAAAACAGTACCAAATGGGACAATGTGCATTTTGGTGAGAACATTAAATCTCATATAAACAGATGTATGCACATAAACATGCCTAATTTCTACCACTCTTCTTTCCATTTCCGTAAGAATTCTCTTCTGGATTAATGTTCCATTCCTAGTACTGATGTTGCAAAATGAGAAAATACACAATAGTACCTTCTATAAGTGGTACTAATAAAACTCCCACATAAAATGAGGTAAAATGTGACCTTGCCAAGACCAGACTTTAGAGGCAAGGACAGTAATTTTGAGGCCTTGTAGAAGCACTGAAGTGCTTTATCAAATGTCCACCTACTTTTAGTACCCTGAGTTTTGGATCCAAACGGTCTTAGATTGCTGGAAATCACCAGCAATGTGACCTTGAGCAATATTATTAAGTCTTAGAACCTCAGTTCCTTTCTTCAAAAACTGAAGACTTCCCATTACCCCATAAAAACAAGGTCATTGTGAGACTGGAATACGATAATGTTGGTAAGTGGCTAGCACAGTATTGAATATATAGTAGATTCCCTCTCTTATATGAAACCTGCCGTGCAATTCAGTACCAATCTCGTCAAGCCAGTCCCACTGAAAGTAGAAAGTACGGTGTGTTCTTTGTTCTCCAATGAAGAAATGAACATTTTTAGTGTGCATCTGTGGAATACTCAGTTCCCTAAACTTGACCCCACTTGATTTTAATCTTTAAAAATTTTTTTTTCAATGTTTATTTATTTTTGAGAGACAGAGAAAAACAAAGCATGAGGAGGGGAGGGGCAGAGAGAGAGGGAGATACAGAATCCGAAGCAGGCTCCAGGCTCTGAGCTGTCAGCACAGAGCCTGACATGGGGCTTAAACTCACAAACCATGAGATCATGACTGGGGCCGAAGTCAGACATTTAACTGATTGAGCCACCCAGGTGCCCAGCCACTTGACTTTAATCTTGTTCTAAAATCCCTGCCACCTGATCCTCTCATCCAGAAGAGTCACTTCAGCCAGTCCCTTGCAAAGAAAAAAGTTGACAAATTTAACAGTCGAAAAAGCTCTTACTGTGATTTGGGAGAGAACAGAAAAGAAACATAATTAAGTCTTTAACCAAGGCCAACTACTAATTTACAACATTCACCTTGCCAACCTCACCCTGCACCAGACACTCCTCTTACAAATCCTCGCTTTCAACAACCAATTTCAATCCCACCAGTTACCATTCCTTATCCATATCTGCCTTCATTATACCAATGAACTCCCTTCATCTTTCATAAAGAAATAGCAAACTGTCCATATATATTTTCCAATGAATCATTTCCCCACAGTGCCCCACAGAGAAGACCATAAAAAGGGCAAACTGATTCTTGTGGAATATATACTGCTTCTAGCCCCAAGAAATTCATATTTAAAGATTTAACAAATATACACTTCTGTCTCCATTTATCCACCTCATCCAAGAGTGGTGACATCAAAGAGATGTCAGGTAGCCAATTCTTCTAAGAATCTAAAATCAGAAAAAAATATAAAATCAGTGCTTGATAATGTGATTTGTAAGTAAAATAGTATCCTAAGGTTAAAAACTGTATATAACTCATAGTCTCAGCATTCAGACAACACAAAGGAACAAAAGGCTCAAATCGGCCAGGAAGAAGTCAAACTTTCACTCTTTGCAGATGACATGATAGTCTATATGGAATACCCAAAAGATTCCACCACCAAAAAACTACTAGAACTGATCCATGAATTCAGCAAAGTTGCAGGATATGAAATCAATGCCCAGAAATTGGTTGCATTCCTATACACCAAGAATGAAGCAACAGAAAGAGAAATCAAGGAATCAATCCCATTTACAATCATACCAAAACCCATAAAATACCTAGGAATAAACATAACCAAAGAGGTGAAAAATCTATACAATGAAAACTATAGAAAGTTTATGAAAGAAATTGAAGGAGACACACACACAAAAGGAAAAATATTCCATGCCCCTGGACTGTAAGAACAAACATTGTTAAAATACTGACATTACCCAAAGCAATCTACATATTCAATGCAATCTCTATCAAAATAACAGCAGCATTCTTCACAGAGCTAGAACAAACAATACTAAAACTGTTATGGAACCAGAAAAGACCCTGAAGAGCCAAAGCAATCTTGAAAAAGAATACCAAAGCTGGAGGCATCACAATCCTGGACTTCAAGATGCATTACAAAGCTGTAATCATCAAGACAGTATGGTACTGGCACAAAAACAGATGGTCAGATCAATGGAACAGAATAGAGAATCCAGAAATGGACCCACAAATGTATGGCCAACTAATTCTTGACAGAGGAGGAAAGAATATCCAGTGGAATAAAGATAGTCTCTTCAGCAAGGGGTGCTGGGAAAACTGGACAGCGACATGCAGAAAAATGAACCTGGACCACTTTCTTACTCCATACTCTCAAAATAAACTCAAAATGGATGAAAGACCTAAATGTAAGATAGAAAGCCATCACAATCCTAGAGGAGAAATCAGACAAAAACCTCTTTGACCTTGGCAGCACCAATTTCTTACTCAAAACGTCTCTGGAGGCAAGGGAAACAAAAATGAACTATTGGGACCTCATCAAAATAAGAATTGCACAGCGAAGGAAACAATCAGCAAAAATTGAAGGCAACTGACAGAATTGGGGAAGATATTCGCAAATGACATATGAGAAAAGGGTTAGTATCCAAAATCTATAAAGAACTTATCAAACTCAACACCCAAAAAAATGAATAATCCAGAGAAGAAATGGGCAAAAGACATGAATAGACACTTCTCCAAAGAAGGCATCCAGATGGCCAACAGATACGTGAAAAAACTGCTCAACATCACTTATCATCAGAGAAATACAAATCAAAACCACAATGAGATACCACCTCACACCTGTCAGAATGGCTAACATTAACAACTCAGGCAACAACAGATATTGGTGAGGATGCAGAGAAAAAGGATCTCTTTTGCACTGCTGGTGGGAATGCAAACTGGTGCAGCCACTCTGGAAAACAGTATGAAGGTTCCCCCAAAAATTAAAAATAGAACAACCCTATGACTCAGAAATTGCACTACCAGGTATTTACCCAAGGGATACAGGTGTGCTACTTCGAAGGGGCACACGCACCCCAATGTTTATAGCAGTGCTATCAACAATAGCCGAAGTATGGAAAGAGCCCAAATGTCCTTCAACGGGTGAATGGATCCATTCATATATATATATATATATAAATGGATATATATACATATATATATACACACACACATATATATACATATATACATATATACATATATACACATATATATACATATATACATATATATACATATATATATACATATATACATATATACATATATATACATATACATATACATACATGTATATATATATATACATATATATATATACATGTATACACACACACACACACACACACACACATACCTACACAATGGAGTATTACTTGACAATCAACAAGAATGAAATCTTGCCATTTCCAACTATGTGAATGGAACTAGAGGGTATTATGCTAAGTGAAATTAGTCAGAGAAAGACAAATATCATATGACTTCACTCAGGTGAGGAATTTAAGAACATAAGGGATGAACATAAGGGAAGGAAAGCAAAAGTAATACAAAAACAGGGAGGGGACAAAACATAAGAGACTTTTAAATATAGAGGACAAACAGAGGGTTTCTGGAGGGGTTGTGAGAGAGGAAATGCGCTAAATGGGTAAGGGGAATGAAGGAATCTACTCCTGAAATCATTGTGGCACTATATGCTAACTAACTTGGATGTAAATTAAACAATAAATAAGTTAATTAATTAAAAAGTTGTATATAATTCATATTATTTTCATAAATTAATTTTATAGAAAAAGGCAAACTGGAATAAAGGGAAATGTCTATACTTCATGTTATTGTTTTTTTCTTTTATATGGTTATCCAATTAGAAAAAGAATATACAGTCTCCAAGACACATTTTGGTTTTTAATAAATGACAAATTAACTGTGCAAATCTTTGCATTCAAGAATAAAATAGAACATTCCTATAAAAGCTTTAGCCTTGAGGCTGGAACACAGTTGTGAATTTCGGAAAAATTCAGACCCTTTATTACTTTTTTTTTTTTTAACATTTCTGGCCAACAGAAAGCAAGAACATGAAATTTTGGCTTTTGCTAGCCCAGAAAAATGGCCACAAACTAGAACTATTTGTCATATGGGTTTTGCAGAAATAAACAAAAGAAAAAGTAGGTGCCTATTAAAAACAATGAGCACCTCCTTTATGCTATTCACTGGGCTAACCAATGTAGTGTCAGGCCATTTTATCAATTATTTCAAAAATGGGAAAGCACATAGTAACTCTACCATTTGTCATCTTTAAAACATCTTAGAGGGGCACGTGGGTCGCTCAGTCAGTTAAGCATCAGACTTCAGCTCAGGTCATGACCTCATGGTGTGTGGGTTCAAGCTCTGCATGGGGCTCTCTGCTGACAGCTCAGAGCCCTGAGTCTCCTTCTCTCTCTGCCCAGCCCCCCCCCCCCCCCCGCTTGCGCACACATGCTCTTTCTCTCTTTCTCTCTCTCTCTGTCTCCCTCAAAAATAAATAAACATTAAAAAGTTTAAAAAACACTTTAGAATTTATGAGAGACTTTCACAGCCTATTAGTTCATTTAAAAGTCTTTATGGCAAGTATAATGAAATACATCTTGATTTGGTTGACCCAAAAGACAAAAGAAGATGGATTATCCTTTGTCCCCAGATGTGTCCTACCCAGAGCTTTCCCATGGTCAATTTAAAGCTCTGACATGTCTTAGGAAGAAAACAACAATACTGTAAAAATGGGATCAGAACAAAGCGGTCATTCTTTATAACAGTGTTTCTGAAAATCATTTTTAAAAAGTTAAGTAAAAACCAGTAAAACTAAATCACTCATCCAGATGGAAGAGGAACGTAAAACACACTTTTAAATTATGATAACATTTATTTTTTATCCCAAGTTTAAATCAATAGGTGATATGCTTCCAGGCCTTTAAAAAGATATAAATTAGATTCATAAGGGTGTCCAAGATAATTTGACCTCAGCATGCTGAGAAACAAAATTAACTCCAGTGGACAGCACATTTGATTTCTGCCCTCAGACAGGCATGTGTGGTACTCAGTGGGAATTGCATAGGTGTTAGTGAAGGAAGAATTGGCCTGGAATAATTAGGGAGAGAGATTTTAACAAACCTGAGTGAAATATTTCATTAAATGTTTGGTTTCTACCAACAACTACAGCTGCCCCCAAAAATCTTCACTCCACTTTATTTTTACTTTGCTGAATGGATAGATGTCAAATAGAGTATCTTTCATAGTCTACTAAAAGCATCATTTTTTTCTAGTAACTGAGTTCAACCAATGGCAAATATTATCAAAAGTAAGCAGTTAGTAAATTGGATATTGATTATTAACCAAAAAAAATTACCTCTTATTTTTTTTTGTAATTTTTGCACATAAAGATTTGACTATTAACTAGATACATGAGTGATTTATTTGCTTTGGTAACAGTCCAGGCAAAAATATTTAAATTATACTCTTGGAAGTAAGAATTATCTAATCGTTCACAAGCTGTTATAATAAAACATTTATCATGAGTCATTAATCCATTAGGACTTATTTTCCATCCCCTCCTTCCACTAGCACCTTGCTTTGAACATAGTCAAGTTTGGCTACAATTTTTCCTCTTATCATATATCATAGTTACAGGATGGGACGCACCAAAGCTGAATTCCAAAATCCCTGCACTCTGCTTGAACTTGGCACATACAAACTCAACTAGTGACTCTAGGGCTGAAATTCATCCAGGTTCAAGGCCTGATATCATGCTTGGATCATGGGGTACCAAAAGTTTAGGGTTAGGAGGCAGCAAGGGAAAATATCTAGGTGCAACATTCTCTCACAGAGGTTTAAAAGAGGGTTTTAAATTCATAGGCTACCATTCTGGTGGCAGTCAGAGCTATCCCTGTATATGCTCCTTTCATCTACAACCAATCCACAGCTCTTTCACAACCTCCTCCCCAACCCTGCAACCTTCTGCTTTGTCCTCTTCTGGCCCAATAACCTTCCTCTGATGTACCTACTTCACTCTAACTGCAACTCCTTGAACATTTCCTAGACACAAATAACACCAACACGTGGATGCAGCTTCCTGTTTAATAGCAAACTACATTTACTTAGAAATCACTAATAATGAAAGAATATGACAGAAATAGATAACTATTGAATCTGTCTTCTCATAAACCCAAGAAGGTAGTGAATTTTGCACTAAGAGAAGCAGAAGGGTTTAGCCCCTTTTCTGCTCTCTTTTATGAAAATTATTACCTCTCCTGTTCATCTCACAGTACTGTTATAAAACTTAAGTAAACTAGTGCTTAAGAAAATATTCTAGGGGTACCTGGGTGGTTCGGTCGCCTGAGGGTCCGACTCTTAATTTGAGCTCAAGTCATGATCCCAGGGTCATGGGATCAAGCCCTGTGTCAGGCTATGTGCTGAGTGTGGAGCCTGCTCAAGATTCACTTTTTCTCTCCCTCTGCCCCGCTCCCCCGCTCATGCTCTCTCTCTCTCAAATTAAGAAAATAAATATATATTTTGTAAACTACAAAGCCACGGAGATATCTGCAATCTTTATAATAATCTATGGTAAAACTCATAAGCTACAACATTTTGCACATCATACTTGGATCTACACTGGCACCCGGAGAAATCATTGATCAGTGGAGCATAGAAGTTGAACATAAACTTAGTATATATTATAGTGATTGTACAGCTGAGGAGACTGAGGCTCAAAGAGATTACTGGCTTGATTAAAGCCATGCAACTTCCAAGTTGCAAGTGCTGAGGTTAAAGCTGCAATCTGCTGGTGAAAGAGTCATTCTTTTTTAGGTGGAATGCAATATTTCTGAAGCTCAAACTCTCAAATCGGTTAATGGATCAGCCTGCAGGGGGTGTGCTAACAGAGGGAAAAAAAACCACAAGTACAATGAGCTACTGCAGAAGCACAGAGGGGGGAAAAAAATAACCAAGTGCTTTTTTCTTATGGAGGATGAGCATTTGAGGAAATGTCATAAATGATAATCAGAACAAGCCAAGATATGCCATAGATAACCATTTTTCCTTGATTCTTTTCAATTTTAAAGTGCATTTGGAGCACCTGGGTGACTCAGTCAGTTAAGCATCCGACTCTTGGTTTTGGCTCAGGTCATGACCTCACAGATCTGTGAGATCGAGCCCCATGTTGTGCTATCAGCACAGAACCTGCTTGGCATTCTCTTTCCCTCTTTCTCTGCCCCTCCCCTGTTCCTCTCTCTCTCTCTCTCTCTCTCTCTCTCTCTCTCAATAAATAAACTTTAAAAAGATAATTAAAAAAATTAAAAAGATGCACTTTAATTTTTTGTGTGTATATGTTTGCTATTTTCTAAAACTGGGACACATCTTACATTGATTGTCAAAAGCATGTTGTCAACTACTAGACAGAGAGGCAATTGTGAGGTGTTGTCATTACTTACTCATTGTGAACACATCTCATACACAAAGTATTCATCAATAGTCACCTTAGGTTAATTATTTTCATTGGTAACATGACACAGTTTTAAAGTCAGATTTATAACATCAATTGCTGCTTAAAATGTTTCAAGATTGTGTTATAAAGGAACACTGAAAATAAGATTTCTATATAAGCAGGTTGCTCGTCACATGCCATGCAATTCAAGTACTGTGAGCAAAAGTTGCAAATTTCTCAAAATTACAAAGATTTTCAAGCTAGAAAGGCAGCAGTGACACAGCAGCAATTAGGTCCAAGCCATGATAATGGAGAGATAAACAAACCGACTATCCATATCTTCTATAGCCTCTCAGACGCAAGGTACTGTCTTTCAAGCATTAGAAATTTGTCAGAAAGATTCTGGCTTCTCTCAAAAGAAGTTTTGAACTTCCAGTCAGAGGTAATTCAATTAAGGGGGGAAAAAAAACGGAAACTCTGGTCTTCGTTGACAAACCCCAAATTATACTGTCAGTCCTAAAGGTGCTATGTCAAGATAACAAGCATGGGTGAAGAAAAGGAGAGTGTCACCGTGATGTTGTCTATAATCCCTAATGGCCAAAAGTGGTTCAGAAAAAAACAGAACAGACTCCATATTTACAGGATTAGCCTCAAATAGTGATGTTGAACCTAAAGAGATAAGTAGTATGTACCATATGGATGAATGTATTCTAACGCTAGTGCATTATACTTCATTAAAATCGCACATTTAAGCTGTTTTCCCCAAAATGTTAGCATTAAATCCAGTGACCAGTTTATCATCGTAGGTATCATAGACTTGATGACATGCGATTAAAACAATAATAGTAAATAATTACTAGGTACTTACCAGGCATTGTATGAAGCTTCTAGCTTTTATTATCTCCTTTAAAAATCAACCCTACAGGGGAGGCATATTAGTTCCATTTTACAGGTAAGAAAGTGGAAATTCAGACAGTAATGAAATCCATTTTCATCACACAGCTGTGAGAAGATGAAGCCAAAATGCTAACCCAGGCGTCTCTTATGACTGGGTCCATTGCTAAATGACCATACGACATGAATGAATCTGTCACTGGAACAGCACAGTAGTCATCCACCTAAAAAAGTTTCAGAGCTAAGACCACCCTGTCCCTCTGGTGGCCATGAACGATTCAGAGGACACTGAAAAGACTGGGGTTTGGTCATTTTTTTTCATTTTTAAATATTTGTTTGCTATCCCATTTATTAAACTGCCTATAGGCCTCATGTTAACAGTACATACGGGGCTTTCCTATGTATTTTTCCAGATACACTAGGAGAAATTCTTGCCAAATGAAATGTGATATTCCCAGAGAAGCATCTCAAGCCTTTTGACAGAGGCTTCTTAGGCACATGGGTTATGTCACTTTTGTTATCTATAACTCTTCTCTCCCACGAGTCTTGATAATACAAAGTAGACAATAAAACAATTAAAGTGGAACTATTTTTTAACTACCTCTCATCAGTAACAGATCATTCACTCCTAACCTGGCTAGACTGTACCATCGCACACTCCAATCTCAGCTTATCTGTAAAGCAGGGAGAGCCACACTCTGATCCCTCCTTACTTTAATTCATTGGTCATTTAATGATATCATAACCAGACAGGTCCCAATGTCTCTGTTCCCTGACACACTGCATATGTCCATGCTTCTGGAGTCTGAGGAAAAGTGGTAATACAAAAAAGTATGGCGAACCTGATTCTTTTCTGCTCGTAGGGAGCTATCTTTGCATGTTATATGTGTGTATATGTTTAGTTAACCATACCATTCACGCACGCATTTAGAGACCACATACCGTGTGTGCGTTAGTGTGTGTGTTTGTGTGATCCTTTGATGGATAGAGAGGTGAAGTTGGTTGTAGTGACAGGCCTGTCTTTACTATGTTAGGTTCTCCTGCCTGATTTCTTCACCAATGAGCTAAGTTTTTAAATAATGCATTATACAAATTCAGCCTACAATGCCTTGTTTCTATGTCCCCTAGCTACAGATCCCACATATCAGCAAACTATGTAGACATTCCATTCATTCAGCAAGTATTGTTTGCAGCATTCCTGGATTCAAGGCTCAGTTTATCACCCACAAAAAGAGGATGCACTAAAAAAAAAAAAAAAAAAGCACAGTAGGAGTGTGCTACTCACCAAAGCCTCAGTTTTTCTTACCCACAAAGAGAGGGGAAAGCCAGAGGGCTTTTAACCTTATGAGTCTCCTATTTTTTCCGTCATTAACTTTACATGCTTTATTTTTTTCTGTGAACATGAAAAAGATTGCTATTAAATTACGGTTCGTTGGAAATACTCTAAATGTCAGCGCAAACAACTGACGGTGTGGGTTGCTTGTCTCTGGAAAATCTATCACATATTTGGGAAGGTCCAGTACATGTCCTATGGATCCCAAGTTTTTAAAGCCAAGTATTTGTATTACACGGGTCAGGTATGCATATTCAGTGATGCATTAACACGTTTTCATGAGTTTGTTTAATCCCCACTGAAGAAGTAACTCAAGTATTGTTGTTTGTTGACAAAGTCAATTTACTAAATTCTTTAAAATCCTATCTGCCTTTAGATCAACGGAAGCAACAGTTAATGAAGAAAAATATTCTTCGCATCTCGATCTTACTAAATTAATTTAAATTATTTTCAGAGGAAACAAGTTTGGTTTGGCAGTTTCAGTGCTGAGATGAACCCAGGCTTCACAGGAGAGGCCACATCTGCACATGCACTGGCCACACATGGGGGGACAGAAAATGGGTCATGGGCCCTTTTCTTCTGATGTCCCAGGAAGAACATCTAGAAGTTGACAGCATGTTCTCTCCTCTTCAGGGAGACGTTTAGGAGCACTGCAGGAATATCCCAAGTATCCTCAAAAATTTCCTTCTGAATCTATACGTGCAAATTCCCTAGAGCCTTTAGAGAAAACACACTTTTCTCTCACCCTCTCACAGTCAATATGTAAGAGAACAGTATATCTCAGCCTATGCTCTAATGGAGCAAAGTGCAGTATCTAATAATAAAAAAAGAAACCTATGACTTTGAGTCACAACTCAAGGAACACCTAAAGTTTTGGAAGCAGATATCCATACGCCTAAGCTGACAGGACTCCGAAAGTAGAGAAGGAAACCAAGGAAAGAAAATGCAGAAAAGAAATTTAAAATACATCCTCTTTCTTACTGTGTCATAGCTGTCTTTTCTATCTGTCAGTCACTTCCACCTCCACTCACCACCCACCAATGTCCTAAAAGCACCTTGAAGAGAAGAACCAATTGCCATTCCACTTTGTATCCCTGTGAAATGACTAAAAGTCGATGCCCAACAAATACGTGTTCAATTAACGTACTCGGCAGAAGCGAAAATTTGTTCAGTGTTTTGGGCCAGAGCACCACCAGCACCTCAGGAACCCTGAAAGCTGAATTGCCCTGTTCTTGGTCTCCTTGGGGAACAGGTGACCTGGCGTTCAGCCTGTCTTTATCGTTGACTCACAGGAGGGTTTGAGTAAGTCATTTTACTGTGCCGAATTCAGAGAGCTTACTAATGTCTCCAACCGCTCAGCCTGGAGGTAGCAGACTAAAATAGGTCTTAGGTCACAGGAATCAGAGGAATTTCAAAATCTTGTGGATAGAATTCAGATTAAAAGCTAAGTCGACAGAATAATGCATATTTATAAAAAATATATGTATTCAATAAGTTATTTATTAAAAATATATATATTCAATAAGTTAAAATATATTCAGGGGAATTGTTAGAAGAATCATCATTTACTGGTGTTTACTATGTGCCAGACACTGCTTCATGCACTATACATATTACAACCTATTTGTTGCTCATTACATCCCCTCCATGCTCTCTTTGTCCAGATTACCTACCTTGCCTACCTGAACAATACTCAAGTTTCAGGACTTAGTACCTGCCTCTGAACGTCCCCTCCCCTCCTTTGTAGCTTCATTCTTTCAAATATGGACTTCTGGGGTGCCTGGATGGTTCAGTGGGTTAACCATCTGACACTTGCTTTCAGCTCAGGTCATGATCTCACAGTTGGAGGGTTCAAAGCCCCACATCAGGCTCTGTGCTGACAGTGTGGAGCCTGGTTGAGATTCTCTGTCCCCCTACCCTGCCTCACACAAAAAATAAATAAATAAATAAATTCTAAAATAAGTTAATAGGAGTGCCTGGGCAGCTCAGTCGGTTAAGCATCTGACTTCAGCTCAGTTCATGATCTTTCAGTTCATGAGTTCGAGCCCCACGTCGGGCTCTGTGCTGAGAGCTCAGAGCCTGGAGCCTGCTTTGGATTCTGTGTCTCCCTCTCTCTCTCTGCCCCTCTCCTGCTCACACTCAGTCTCTCTCTCTCAAAACTAAATACACATTAAAAATTTTTAAAAATAATAAACAATAAAATAAAGAAATAAATGGAAATTATTAAAAAAACAAATATGGACTTCTAAGAAGCAATAACAAAAACTATAGTTTAATTATCTGTCTATATATTTGACATTGAGCTTCTTGAAGGCAAGATATATATCCAATTTACTTGTATATACTCAGAGCTAAGTACGATAAATTGTTTGCTAAATAATACACAAATGCTGCTAGATAAATAAGTGATTGACACGGCATTTCTGTTTTTACAGCAGATTTACTGTGTTTCATATGGCTAAGCCTAACAGAGAAATCTATTAGCTGCAAAAACCAGAAGCATTTTAAATAACATTTTAGCCTCTGGGAACCCAAATTCACTGAGCCAAAATTATTAGACCTCTGTAGGATATCTCAGAAAACACATGGGCACCTGGGTGACTCAGTCAGTTAAGCATCTGACTTCAGCTCAGGTCATGATCTCACAGTCTGTGAGTTCGAGCCCCACATTGGCCTCTGTGCTGGCAGCCCAGAGCCTGGAGCCTGCTTCAGATTCTGTGTCTCCCTCTCTCTCTGCCCTTCCCCCACTCATGCTCTGTCTCTCTCTGTCTCTAAAAATTGAATAAATGTAAAAAAAAAGAAAAAAGAAAAGAAAACACATGAAGCAGCAACCCAGAGGGAAACTTAAAAATTAACAATCTCCTCTGAGTTTGGGAAAAGAGGACCAACCTAACAATGTCATCTTTCCTGGCTAGCCACAATATCTAAACCAGCAAGTTTAGAATGCAAAGGAGAGAAAAAAAAAGACAAATGGTAATGCGGTACACTGAGATGCCTTGGGGGGGGGGGGGCACTAAACCCCTCGCTATTCCAAGGATACACTCCTGAGGATATTTGGGGTGGGGGGGGGTTCATATTTTGTTTAGGATTGTCCCCAGACTTCATTTTCCCTTAGAAAGTAACATGATGTAGAGAGATCATTCTCCTTTTTCTCTCTCCTTAAAAAATTAACAATCTTCATATAGTTCAATCTCTATAAATACAGAAAAATATATCTAGCACTTTCTTGGGGTTGAGCTCATTGTGCCCCTGGATAAGACGTTAAAAGAAAGGTGATAACAGCCTGCACAGATGACTTTGTTTATAACTCTTCTGTCCCTAGAAAAAGACCACCTGCATTCTTCTTGTATCAACACCCAGGCCCAGCCTAATGTGGGGAGGCTCCTGACCCAGAGCTACAAATCTTTATCCTGTTACCAGAATTTTTTTTTCAGGCTATGCCAAGTTCTGAAACCTTTATTTGACTTGCTCCCCAAATCCCAAAATAAAAGCTATGGTAAAATCCTTCAGAAGACACATGTTTTTGCATAGCATATAAAGCCTTTACTATTCCTTTCCTCCCTCTAAAATTAATAGTATGTAAATCTCAGAGAGTGGTAGCCAACCTGCCTAGGAAGTTGAAGGCTTCCTCCACTGGCTACATAGGTCCTCAAACTGAGAGGCTGAAGCTGGTTACATTGTTTGACATGAGGGTTACTTTTCAGATAGTGAAATTTTAGTTGCCAGGTGCCAGAGGCAATTTATCAGACGCTCATAAAATAAAGATCAGAAAGCCCATCCGTCTCCCCATGCATCTGGGATGTAGGAAGGAACACTCACAGCCCTGAACCCTTTAAACAGCTCTTACTTAAAGAGCTTGATGTTTATAATAACAAAAAAGGAGAAAGGGGTCAGGTCAAATTCTGCCAAATAGCAGGTGTTGTTATAAGAGTTTCATTCTCTTTTTTCTTTTTTCTGAAAAAGTAATCTGAAAGACTATCGGGGCTGTTGCAGTGGATGCCCTCCACATGCATTTATTTACTTTTCATATGTTTCAACAGAAAAATGTGACCAGGAAACCAAAAAAATAAAGGCCTTTGACCATTAAAAAAAAAGGTTTGACAGTTTTTTCATGGAAACACCAATTACTAAATTACTAAATTAATTATTAAATAGCATCAAAGTTTTTAACAGTGTTACATGCAGAATGGTGCCATGTGAGGCTTACAATGCACATGTAACAATAATTTTGAGCAACATTAATTAACAACTAATAATAATACTTGAGCATGTAGAAGAATTTTTTTCCATTATCCCCTTGAGCAAAGAGACGGAGAGTCTGGTCTGTGATTACATGATATGAAAGTGACAGAAACACTTGGACCCTGGTCTTGGATTCCAGACCTTGTGCTGTCACCCTGGGGCCTCCCTGAAGCAGAGCTCTGGGGTGTAACTGCACTGAGCGCTCAACGCTGGCAGCATAAACAGCCTCGCTCTTTCTCGCTGAAATGAAATTAATACACCTAAATTTCTGGTTAGTTGGAAGCCAACAGGTTAAGTATTTAATTAAGATATCCTTACCTTATGGTAAGCAAATGATATGATTTTATGTTAGGGATAATGTACATTTTGCAAATGGTCATATTTCCTTTTTAGTGTTCAGTAGACAAAAATTAAAAGCATTTCCCACTAGTATTATGGTTTGGATTTCTTGGTGATGTTTTCTTTTCTGTTCCCTTCTTCCCATCTTCCCAATTTGTACTTCTTTTTCCTTCCTTTTATGTCTGTTTCTTTCCTCCTCCTCCGTTTGCTGCTTATTCTCTTTTCCTTCTTTTAAATCTTGTGATGCACCTTTAATTTTTCTTCATTGTGAAAGAGGTTAAAAAGAAAGAAAGGAAGAGGAGTGGGAGAAACAGGATGGTAAAGGGAGCAAATAAAACAGAGATGCAAAACAAAACAAAACAAAACAAAACAGGAAGGAATCTGGAAATCTACGATGATGGGAAGAATACATAGAATACCAAAAAGATGAAAATCTAGCAGGGTATATAAGTGCTAATCATTTGTAAAAGTTCAAAAATAATGAGAACAAAGGGGAAAATGGGGAAATTGAAGCTTATGGGGAAAAATGGTTTATTATTTCTGGAAAAGAATCTATTAGTATTCCTATTTCTAGTTTTAATTTGTTCATTAAATATTTCAGCTCATTAAAATATCTGTATATAATCAAAGAAATAACATATTATTACAGGCAGATATAAATATAGATTTTAGATGCTAGAAATGGCTTTACTATAATCCCAAGATTACAGAAATGAATAGAAGGAAACAACCAGAGTTACAAGAATCCTCAATGGAAATAAGGTAGCTTCTATGTTATGCCTTCAAAAAGTGTTGACCTGGAAGTTAGATCTCTAGACGACATTCCAGATATGTATATGAGAGAAGAAAACAGTAGGTATTTGGCAACCTTAGACATTCATCGGTAGGACTAAATTACAAATTATCCAACAACAAAATATTATTTTTAAGCATATTGGTCACAAGAGAAAATAAATCGAAGATAGCTTGTCAGACATCATCATAGGCTGGCTCTGAAAGTCACACATGGGATCATTAATTCATGTGTTTGGGGAGAGAGAAAACTTAGAGGCTCTTAGGAGAGATGTTTTTCTTAGCCCAAAGCCCTTCCTAAATGTCACAATTCTTTGGCATCCTTGTGGAGGTTGTATATCTTGGGAACTTTGAGAACTACTCCCCAAAATTCACACTTTCTGGGGAAATGACAATGTAAGGTTGATGGGTTTAAGATCAAAGAATTTATGCTCAGTAGTTCAGAAAGGAACTGCTTGTGGGTGCAGAGATGTGTTAGGCAGCCTAGGGCCTCGTTCTTGCCAATGGGGCTGGATGTAGGTGAAACAGTTCCAAATTTTCTGGAGGACCCCAACCAGAGTCAGGTCACTGGAATAATAATAAATCTCTCCTAACTGATTACCTGCTCCATTACCTGATGGACACATGATTAGTAGCCATTTGAAAATGGGTCATTTTAAATTTTTTTTAATGTTTATTTATTTTTGAGACAGAGAGAGACAGGGCATGAATGGGGGAGGGTCAGAGAGAGAGGGAGACACAGAATCCGAAGCAGGCTCCAGGCTCTGAGCTGTCAGCACAGAGCCTGACGCGGGGCTCAAACCCACAGACCGCGAGATCATGACCTGAGCCAAAGTCGGATGCTTAACCGACTGAGCCACCCAGGTGCCCCGAAAATGGGTCATTTTAAAGAACTCTAGGATTCTTTAGCTGCTCTTAGCAGCCACCATCCCCAAAGACAGTGGAATTCAAATTTTTTCTATGGAAATCAACACTCGTTTAGGAATGCCAACTGTATCCAAAAATTGGAAAACTCAGATGATCTATGACTTTGAGAGTATCTAAAATCCTCTCTGACTATTGATTTCTAGAAGCAATTTGCATATAGAGACATCAGGGTAAACCTGAACAAATCACTCATTTATAGTCTGACTTTTCATAATCCTGATCATCATTATCAGCAATGATAACGTCACCACTTTGTATGTGTACAACTAACTCCCCATAGACAGTTGTGGGTGGAATTGTGTTTCCCAAAAAGATGCGTTGAGGTACCAATCTCCAATACTTCCAAGTGTGATCTTATTCGGAAATAGGGTCATTGAAGATGTAATCAAGTTAAGATGGGGCCATACTTTACTATGGTGGGTCCTAAATCCAATGACTGCTGTCCTTATAAGAATGTCACCTAGAGATACAGGAACTTTGACACACACAAAAGGAAGATGACCATGCGATAACAGAAACAGAATTTGAGTGATGTACCTGCAGGCCAAGAGATGTCAAGCACCATCAGAAGCTAGGAATTAGGCATGCAACAAATTGTACCTCAGAATCTTCAGAAGAAACCAATTCTGCCAATGCCAGGATTTCAGATGTTAGCCTCTGGAAGTGTGAGAATAAATTTTTGTTGCTTTAAGCTACTCAATCTGTAGCACTTTGTTAATAGCATCTCTAGGATACTAACATACTGTATAGACCAAGGAACATACTGCATGTGAACATCTGAGGTGACTTTTTATTATGGGAAAATCATGGGATGAATAGAATCACAGATTCTCACCATTGCCATCACCATGCATCCATTTACTAGAGAGTGACTGTGTGCTAGGTACTGAGGTCCACTGAGTTCCACATATTTCTACACTAATCCTTACCCCAACCAAATAAGAAAGGTATTATCAGCTCCATTTTATATAAATTAGAACAGTTCAGTTAATGTGGCGAAGGTCATACCCTAATAAGTTGTGGATCCAGAATCTCAACATACTTTCTAAGCCAGCACTATCAGCCCTTAAACATGACTATAGAATACTCCATTATACCAACTCAAAAGTGAAAAGGAAATTTGGCAGATTATTTTATTTAAGCCTCCTTACTTAATATACAAAGAAACTGAAAATTCTGTACAGAAGATGAATTTTACTTAAGAACACACAAGCTACTCCATGATGCTAACACTAGTCTTTGGTCCCTCGTTCCACTATATACCATGCCAAGGACACTCTTTCTTCCTGCAGCATTAATGCTCTTCAGTGCATCCTTTAGACTATTTATGTACACTATATTTATTGGGAGATTGGGGCAAATGTAAAGAAACACCAAATAGGGAAATCCTTGGGCCCATGCTTCTCAGACAGAACTGGACATAGGGCATATAGTGATTAACTTTCTATAGAAAGTCTAAACTGGTCAGTTAGCTTCCCAGGGCCAATAGTTTTTTCCTCACTTTCTGACTTGATATCTGTGCTTCAAAGTTGTGCCCATGCCTGGCTTAAAACAGCACCCACTTCTGCTTATTACAGGAGTCACAAACCTACAAAGGGCATGAAGGGACCAGAATGACATCACTGCTTCAGTGCCTCAAGAGTGAGGTGTCCCAGGCCCGTCAAGTGTTCATGGTGTGCCCTAACAGGATTGGCCACCTTCTTCTCCAATCTAGTCCTATCAAGGAAGTGTGTTGGAACAACTTGAAGACCAGGATGGTCCACATTACTGAGCTGCCCTAGTGTTCTTCCTGCTCAGCACACACACAGAACTCTCCTTGAAAGACACAGTAAGGTACACATGCCAAAGGCTAAGGAAACTAGTGATGCAAAGCTCTGACAACTATCTCAAAATGTCTTGTTCTCTTTCCTGTAGCACACTGAGTATTTCAAAAATCTTTTTAAAAATTCTTAGTTATGATTTTAAAACATTCTTAATTCCACTCTAGGAAATAAGTAAAAGTATAGCACAATGGATAAGGACGCAGGTTTTAGTCTCTGATAGTATTTGGATTTGCTTACTAGCTGTGTGACCCTGAACAAGCTGGTTAGTCTCTCCAAACATCAGTTTCTGCATTTGTAAAATGGGAATAGTAATCTGTTCAGAAAGTTACTATGAGGGTTAATTACAGTAATCCATGTAAGGTACTTAGTGATGTAACTAAAATACCAGATATAAATGGCTTATTAGGATTACAATGAAATTGATAAAACAAAGCTTTCTGTGAAAAACTATTCTTTGCAGTGTTGTATATAGCAAAATGGGGGAAAAGGGAAACAATTTAATGGCCCAAAGTAGGGGATTAGTTGAAAGTGTTTTGTACCAGGACCCATGTTTGCTTGGGACATGGAATTAAAAAAGCACTGCTCTTGCACTTGAAAATCTCAGAGTCTGGCTGAGGAGATGAATTTATATATAGCTAAATTCAATACAGCAGAATCAATCCAGGGATGGAGGTATAAAGAGTATGCTTTGGGAGTCCAGCAGAATGGCATCCAAAGATAGCCTGAGGATGAAGAGACAGGGACAGCCTGTCTGTACCTGTGGTGAAGGCAGGGCCAGTACCCCAGAGCACAGTCCATGCTTTGTTGTACTCTGCATCCAACTCCTCAGTGAACTTTAAAAAGTGTACCGGGTGACCCACCATTACTTCATTTTGTTGTGGCCGCTGTTTTGAATCATAGACATCTCTAGTTTTAAAACTGCAAGGTAGCTTTCTCCACATTTAAATAGTAATTTCAAAGTTCCCTGGCTAATTTCACAAGCAAATATTTAACATAATGTCTTTCCATGCAATCTCTACTAAAAAAGAAATATATTTAGATTGTACCTAAAGAATATCACAATTAGGGAATTTTCCTTAGCTATTATATCTAGCCTAGCTAAGGGGATTAAAAAAAAAACTAACACATTCAAATGAATGAATCTTATTTTTCATCCAGTTTGATGTAGCATTCTATACTTGTGGTATCAAAACATAAAAAGAACATCACATTCATAGCAATTTGTAGGATTAAGACCATTTACATAATGCAATAATCAAGTAGATTTATTATAAATTTTACCAAGTTTCTGTTTGGGTTTGATGCCAGGAAAGCCCCCCCCTCTCTTACTCAATGTAGATAGTTTAACTTCAGCAAATGTACTAAAACTGATAGCATCCGCTCTTAAGATATAAGCTAGCACTATGTCTGCAGAATTGATAAGGAAATTATTTTCTCCAAAACAAAGCAAAGGAAGAAGATAAAAAGGAAATGGCACACTTTATTCTTTATGCTTTTAGATGACAATTAAAGCACTTGGGATTAATCACCTACCATTTGAGTGACCTCATTTTTTACAAAACAAAGTTATCTTAGGAATTCCCCATTCCAAAACTGAGATTATGGCCTCAATTTAAAGTGTAAAATCTGTGTTTAAACCACACACCCTTTTCCAAGGCGCTAGTTATAAACCAGCAGCATGTTTAAAAGCAGAGACCAAAAATTGATTGCTAAGTATTTCCCCAGTCTTTGTGACTTTGCTTTGATGTTACAAACCAATATCGGGAAGAAGAGAATGAGCTCCTTTTCTTGATCTTTTTTTTTTTTTCACTTTGAGTATTTACAGGCTTAGTAAATCAAATAGGCAAGAACACGCACACACACACACACACACACACACACACACACACACACACACAAATACACTCTGATCTTGTGAACCCACCCACTACTCCGGAACACCAATGGAATGCTTCCCAGGGCACTGCAGTCTCTCCCTATAGGACATCAAACTGTTTGTCCCCAGGATGGATGACCAGGAAGCCAGTGTGAAAATTTCAACTTCATAGCAGTAAGGAAAAGAGTAGTAAAATGTTGTATTTGTGTAACGGGCCAAATTCCAGCATCTAAGGTTACGGGGACAACATCATCTAGTACACTGTTCTTCAAAGAACAAACTTTGTGAAATATGTATTTAATTCCTAAGACCTACTCCTATCTCTGTTGAAATGTAAAATGTAAAAACTTCATCTTAACAAACACAAGGGCTTAGTAAATTGGATGTGTTTTATTTTATTTTATTTTATTTTATTTTTAAACGTTTATTTTTGAGAGAGAGAGAGAGAGAGAGAGAGAGACAGGGGCAGAGAGAGAGGGAGACACAGAATCCAAAGCAGGCTCCAGACTGTGAGCTGTCAGCATAGAGCCCAACACGGGGCTTGAACTCATGAACCTAGAGATCATGACCTGAGCTGAAGTCAGCCGCTTAACCAACTGAGCCTCCCAGGAACCCCTGAATGTGTTTTAAACAGAACATTATGAAAGCTAACAAACATTGAAGAATCCTTAATTTCACAAAACCAAAAATTCCTATTTTAATCTTGAGCATTTTTTGTTTATTTTTCTTCTCATTTATTTGTTGGTGGTGTTATTTTCTTATGCCCTAAAGAGTTTTTTGTTTTCTATTCAACTCTATAAATAATCACTAGTAATCCACTATGCCCCAGGTGTACTGGTCACCACACAGAAATGTACATAAGTGGGGGTGCCTGGGTGGTTCAGTCGGTTAAGTGTTCGACTTCAGCTCAGGTCCATGGTTCATGAGTTCAAGCCCCAAGTCGGGTTCTGCTGACCCCTCAGAGTCTGGAGCCTGCTTCAGATTCTCTCTCTCTCTCTCTCTCTCTCTCTCTCTCTCTCTCTCTCTCTCTCCTCTCTATCTCTGTCTCTCAAAAATGAATAAACATAAAAAAAAATTTTAAAGAAATATACATAAGCCAAGGTCCCTTCTTCAAGGAACTCAGTTTAGTCAAAAAGACAAGCCAACAGGCATTCATAATTCATGTTTTATGTATTAGCTTCCAGTATCATTGGCCAGAACAAAAGCCCAGAGAGGGAATTAGAAATTCTCTCTCTCTTGGCTTCGGCCTTATTGATTCAATTAGCTTAAAAATTTGCTGAAACACTTAGCTCCTTCTCCATATTTTCCTAAGCATAATGGAATAATCTAGGCCTCACTCTATAAAAGGTTGTACAAGATCTGGTTTACTCCTGAGGAAAGTAAGGCCCAGCCACCCAGCAGGAATGCTTTCAGGATTGGATCATGTTTTTATTCTTGCCATGCACCATTTAAGAGCTACTGTGGTTTTCTGAAGTTCCATTTGTGGGGCATTAAACATGTAGGCATTCCTTTTTATATTACATTATGCTACATTCTACTAGTAGATTCCAAAGTTTTACCTTTTCCTCTCTAAAATAAAAGGCATCTAGGCTTCGGGGTAAAATGTTCATGGTACTCTTCAAGCAAAATAACCTCACGACTGTACAAAAACCAGCCAACATTCCACCACAAAGTTTACTATAAATACCTGATTTGGGTAAGGAATTCCTAATATCACTGTTTGATTTAATAACTACAGGAACTACTTCCTCTGCACAGATTTCCAAAACCTAAATAAACTTAGCATTCCTATCAACTGTTTGTTTACGAAGATATTTCACATTTTTGCTCCTTGGCAGAATCAAAGACTTATTTAGAATTATACTCACAAATAAGGAAGGGTTCGATATGTCTGCCATTTCATATCACATTTGAATATTATCAGCTAAAACCACACTTTATCCAAAAGTCAAGATGAAATGTAAAACTTCACCCATTTTCTTTCATATTCTTAATGTTTTAAAAACTATAACCAAAATGCCTTTGTAGAACAACAAAAATGAGGGCTAGAAAGAAACTTGGTAATCAAATAGAACTAGATCACTTTACGAATGATTAAATTAGAGTTTGAATAGGTTCAGTAACTGGCCTAAGGTTACATAAGCTAAATCTTACTTGAGCCAGGAAAAAAGTCAGAATAATGATTCTCAGTCCAATTTTATTAATGGGTTCTAGAACACAACGACCAATTTACAATTATAACACAGTACCCTTCTTCCTCTGCAGCCAGTCAGCAGAACACAGTCAGGGTCCCCATCTACAGCTTATTCCTGCAGCGCCTCTCAGGATCATGTACCATGCCTAATGTTCAGGGTTTCACTCTCTGTCCTACAAAGGGGTCATTGAATCCAGAAGCAAAATGAGAATCTCTGGAGGATATAGGCAGGGAGAGGACTAGGGTTGCCCAAGGATGGCTCTTCTGGAACAGGACTGAAGAAAAGCCAAGCACCGTCCCCAACCTGGCATGTCACCTGACATTTGCACCAGAGAGAATCCTTCTCTTTGACCGGAAGTCTCTTCAGTTTCCCTAGAATCTACTCTGGTTTAAAGTAACCTCACACCAAAATGCGCCGTGGTATGGCAGCTTGGGCAGAATAGGAGGTAGTGTTCACGTGCATAAAGCCATGTTGATGTACACCAGGCTTTGGTGAACAGTGTATTCGAAATTGGCACTAGAGTAAACCTAGTTTTCTAAGAACAAACATTCTCTTAATGACGACCCAGCCTGCCTTCACCACACTCGCCGCAAAGCATCCTTCCTTCTAACTACTTGGACTCCTCCTCATTCTGCAGACAGAGTCTATACAGTCCTATCTCCACACTTTTGTTCATGGCATATTTTTCTAGAATGACTATTCCTTCTTCCATATCCACTTACCAAAATCCACGGTTCTGGTTAAAGCCTTTTTTTTTTCCTTTTTTTCATATCTCTCTTCCATGTTTCTTTCCCAATCTCTAAATCTAACATAATCTCTAGGTTTCCTGCCTACAGATCTTTTTTCTTTGTGTCTCTATGTTGGATTTAATGTTGCTTTTTTGTGTTTGTTTTTGGTGGCAATAATCCCCACAGGAGTATCTCCCAACTAGAACTTGCAGGGCTGTGTCTGATTTATCTTTCTAACCTGTTAGCATCTAGCACAGTGGTCAGCACATGGTGCACACTCAAAAAACAGTTGCTGAGTTTAGCCTAGTTAATGTACACACTAGAATTACAGAAGACTTAGCATTATTAATTGCTGATGTTAATCTTAGCATTTCTGGTGCAGTAGCAATTCCATTTGCTCCTCCTCCTCTTCTTCTCCTCTTTGAATCCTTATCATTGTTGCTGTTATCATTGTTATTCTTATCATTATCATCTTGATCAAGAACTCTGAAATATACTGCCTGTAAAACTTGTCAACATATACGGACATACTTGGCTGCTGTATGAAGTCTGTAGGTCTTGGCTCCATTTGGTACAGCATGAGATAGCATCTCCTCTCTTAAATCAACCAAGAGTCTGAGCAGCAGAGAAAGCCTCTGGCCATGCTTCTCTCTGCCATGGCATATATAAATTATCCCTGACCATTAAGGCATAAAATAAAGTAACCTTAAAAAAGGCAGGAAGCTATAAATTACCCTGAAAATGTTTTAATCTCTCACTATCAGCTCTTCCTTGGATCACAATCAAAGTGTATCCCATTTAAAGAAGCCCTTATGGGTTTCTTCTCTAGCAGAATGCCTTGCTTCAAATTAATGTCTGGGATGGAGAAAAAGCCATTTATGTTTTGTTAGAACATCTCAAAAGGATATATTTTATTTTTCCCGATTAAATTGTGACTCCCTTGAATTCATGTTCTGTTTCCGGGTAAAAGAACTTGGAGAAACAATGGCCTTTTCACATACCAATGTTTTATCACAAAATATTATTGTGTAAAATTGTCCAAACAACTCTGCTAATACAGCTGTTCGAACATCTGGATGACTCCATTACAAAAAAAGTCTCTCCCTATGAGTCTCCCCGCAAGAGGCATCTCCTACACCAAGGTCTTTGTGACAAGTGATGACAGTAGACCCTCCAGTTCTCCAAGTTAACATCACTAGGCTCCTCATCACTGCAATAAACCAAGGGTTGCCTGAATAGAATCCTGTTCAGAAATTGCTATTTATGAGAGTAAACAAAATTTCTTTGTCCACAAAGAAAGCAAAATATACAGACAAAATCGGTAACTTTCCACGTGACTTCGGCAATCTATCTACATTATGTGTGTGTATTCATATAATTCATTTATACATGTCTATGTATTTATCTATATATTTTGCATATATCCACTTCCCAACATTCAGACTGTCAGCAGTTTCTTAATTCCTTGCAACCTATATGTGAACTCTACTGGAAAATGAATGATCGCATTTATATTTGGGTTCATAAACTGTTCATAAAATATTTTTAGTGCCTTATAAAGTACTTGGCTTATGTTATTATAAAAGGGAGAAACATAAGTTATACATCTTACTAAAATCCAGCTTTCAAAATATTGCAAATAGACATATTTCCACAAACTCATCTGAAGTGGGCCCAGAGCATTCTGAGGAAAGCACAGAAGGAAGGTTCTAGGTCTAATTTAGGTCTATGTCCTCAGGACTTAGTCCAGTACTCGGCACATAGTTTTTACTCAGTAAATATCTAGGAGCCAAATAAACAAAGTAAAAGTTAAGTCTTTTAAGAGGCAGTGTGGTATGATGGGAAGAGCAAAATTAGGTGAACTAGGTTGGAGTCCTAACTGCAATGTCTCCTGGGTGAAAACTGTGAGGCCACTGCCTACGTTTCTTTCACTCCAAGCTTCTGTTGCAACACAACGGTGACCCTCAAGGTGTGTTGTGAGAACGAACTGAGGGCACATGTGAAAGTTTTCTGATGATAATAATACTACCATTTATTGAGTGCCAACTATGTGCAAAGCAATGTCTATGATTTATCCTCTAATTCCTATAACATTTTTTTTCCATCAGGTACTAGTATCTCTGTATTTCAGAAAGAATTATATACCCAAGTTTTCTACTTGTATTGGTTTCTTTTACTTTTTTTTTTTTTTTTTTTTTTTTTTACTTTAATAGATGGGAGCGGATCTTCCCCTGATCATACTGTCAGAGGGGAGCACCTGGACAGAAAGTAGGTAAGCCAGTTTTTTTATGTCAAATCAAAATGTGTGTGAAAGTTCTCTAGAAATATAAAAGCATACCCAGTGGGAGATGCTATTATTAACCTGATTTTACATCTGGTTCAGAAGAATTAGAAGAGTCACTGAATACATTTCCTGATTCTAGAGCCCTGTGTGATATTCAAGTTTCACTTACAGCATGTTACAAAGCATGGCAGGACAATAAAGTGGTGGTAAGAAGCCCAAATAATATGAAATCACTCTTTCCTACAGTCCTGGGAATAAAGGAGAAAAGGAAACTCAAGAACCTGAAGATCGTGCCAGAAATTCCATTTTGGAAGGAGGATGCTGCCTTCAAAGCAGCTAGTGCCTCCCACTTCTCTCTGTTTTGATATACAGCCCGTCACCAACTTTGGTGAAACTATTTCTCATCCTCTACAACAACCTAAGGATCAGATCCCAACTACTTCTGGGGAAATGCCACATCTCCTAGGGCAAGTGAGAAAAGAACATTTCAATTTTATGGCAGCATGAGCAAAAATGTCATCTGAAGGATCATGGAGGAAAAAGGGAAGTAAAATATTATAAATGAACATTCCTTCTTCCTCAGTGTCTTAGAGGGAGAAGGAAAGAATTTAGGGCCAGATAAGGAACCCAAGCCAGAGAGATACTATAGCATTTTACAGCCTGAGGTCACCAGGAGGGGGACAGGAGGAGGCCAGGATGGAGGAGTAGAGCAAGTGCTCGGCCCAGAAGTGTAGGGGAAATGTGGAGTTAGTCCTTGGAGGCTGCGGGGTGAGAACAGGGAAAGAGAAATGGGGAGGCAGCCAGTGAAGGTGTTTGGGGCTGCTTGAGAATATCAAATTTCTTTCTGAGAATAATTGGTCAACATGCACAGTGACAGATTCTAAATCAAGGATAAACTAAAAACACTAGGATAGCCCAGAGGGAGATTGCTACCAAGAGTCTTCTCTCTGCAGGCAAGATAGGTTACTTATGTCAGAGTGCTCCATCCCTGGAATGAAATACATGTGCAAACTCAGCAGATATAAAACAAAAAAATATAGTAATTCTAAATTTGGGAATGGATTGGAAGGCAGAAAATCTCAACTTCCAAGACTTGAAAATAGTGGGGGGATGACATGAGGGGTCGTGAATTTACAACTGAAGAGTTGTACCATTTATGCAGGAGTTGGTGAAAATTCCCAGAAGGAAACAGGTGGCAAAGGTGGCTGTGATGAGTCAGAACTGTATTCACCAATCTCTATGAGCATAAGAGGAATTCGGAAAATTCTAGGAGAAAGCATAATGAGGCTACAAACTGGGACCAGGGGACTCCATCAGACTCCCATCTTTCACTAAACATTCAAGGCATTGGAAACCTGTTGAGTCTGTTTTTCTCATCTAGTTGGGAAAGCTGGATTGTAGCATGACAGTTCTCTTGCTCTTACATTGAAGAGAATAAATATTTCTTTTCCCTCTCCAGCTCCTAGAAATCAGGAAGTCTCTCCAGTACTTTCAGCAACAAATTCTAGGGCATCTTTGTTGTTTACTTTCTAACTTGTCACCCCATTGAAATGGACACTCTCCCAGACAATCCAAAGAGAGGTCTCTATCTCTTTTCCACTTGAGGTGCCCCAATCACAAATCCCTAAACCACAAGCATGTACGTAGATGCAGAACTGGAGCTGCCAGGATGTATACTAGTATCTTCGAGCATGTCCATCACAAAGTTGTAGAGATGGTGACTTTTCTGAGGACCTCAATAACTATAATGCAAATACTGATGCACTAGCATGTATTGAGTGTAAGACGTCATTCTAACACATTACTACATTTTCCTCTCACAGCAATCCTATGAAGGTAGATAGGTACATTCATTACCCATATTTTACGAATGAAGAAACCGAAGCACAGGGAGAGTAAAAAATTTGGCTCAAGGTTACATACCAAGATGTGCACTCAAGCAGATTGAGTGCTAGAGCCAATGCTGTCAACCACTGTGCGATAACTTGCTGATGTCCAAGTGTAAAAAAAAAAGAAAAAAAAAAGGTGCTCAGCACTTTGGAATAGAATGTACTCTGCTACCAAGGGAAAAATTTCACCTGGTTTTGCAGGTATTTACACTTCCATCTACATTAACCCATAGCACACTGCCACAGCTATTTGCTTAAACATTAATTTCTCTGCCTAGTCTATGAGCTGCTTAAGAGCAGCGACTATATGTTATGTCTAGCATCCTCAAAGTCTAGCATAAGACTGGGAACATCATTGGCACTCAATAAATTAACAAAATTTACTTAACAAAAATGTATTAACAAAAGGAGTGAATAAATTAAGGATTATTTTTTTTCATTCTTTCATTATTCTTTTCATTAATTTACTATGGGCCTATTATAAGCCAGATCCCATGCTAAGCACTGCGAACAATAAAGTGAATTGGGCATAGTTCCTGCCTTCAATATGTTCTCAATCTAATTGGAAAACCAGATGAATAAAAATAGAAAATTTCAATAGAGACTAAAACACCCTTTGACAGAGTAAAGTATATGGTACCACAGGAGCATAAAGAAATAGTACAAACCTAGCCTGAGGTAGTCAATCAGGGTTTTCTAAAAGAGTTTTAAAAAACACCTTCTGCGAGTTAGTTAGGCACCAGGGAAGCATGGGCACGGGCCAAAGAAAACATGGGGGGCATTTGGGCATGATCAAGTAGTTGGATGTTAATGTAGCATAGACTATGAGAAGTCCATTGGGAAAGAATCCTGAAAATGCAGGTAGAGGTAAAATTCAAAGAGCAATGGAACACCTGGATGGCTCAGTTAAGCCTCCGACTTCAGCTTAGGTCATGATCTCGCGGTTTGGGAGTTCGAGCCCCGTGCCTGGCTCTGTGCTGACAGCTCAGAGCCTGGAACCTGCTTCGGATTCTGTGTCTCCCTATCTCTCTGCTCCTCCCCAACTCGGGCTCTGTGTCTGTCTCTCAAAAAAATGAATAAACATTTAAAAAATGTTTTTAAATAAAGAGCAAAAAAAATGTTAAACACTGAATTTCCTCCCCAAAGATCATGGGGAGTCACAGGTATGTGGCAAGCAAGCAATAGAATAGTGCTAAAAAGAGATTAGTTCCACTTCAGATGCGTCATCAACAAGAAAGCTGGCACTGAAATGTCAGGAGAAAAAGAAAGCAAAGGGCCCATCAGGGATGGAAAGTAGGTTACAGCTCAATTGTTGGATGTGAAGAAGCAGAAAAGCAGAAGGCAGCACAGAGTGGCCAAGCAGAACTGCACTCAAATCTCCACTCTTTCATGGAGTGCTTGTGTGACCTTGGGCCACTTATTTTAATGCTCTGTGCCTTAATTTCTCTTTCTATATCCTTAGAATAAAACCACTAACCATGTAAGATCGACTGAAAGATTAAATGAGGTACCATGTAAAATCCTTGAAAGGAAGATAAGGGTTTCCCTGTATTATGTTGTCAAGATTGCCAAAGAGCACATACGTTATTCAGGGAAACTCTTACCTTCCTTCCCATCTAAGCATTTTATAGGTTATTTATTCTTTGTATCAATCATACATGGTCAGTGGTGGTGTTGTCAGAGAACTCCAGATACAATAAACAAGGATGCCCTCTGAGGTTTTTCAGAAGTAGTTCTCTGGACTTACCATGCTCTGTGCCATTACTCATTTCACATTCAACATCTTCACCCCTCCACCCCACCATTTCCTAAATCCTATGTGACTTCGGGTTTCATCCCTATTATTACCAACACCAGCTGCCCCATTCAAATTCCTCTTTGTTTGGTGTGGAACTCCCTCCTGGGATCCATCCACTGATATGCTTTGATGGCCTCAGCTGGTTAGGAAACCCATACCCACCTACACCCACTCCAAGATACCAATCGTCACTCACTGCTTATACCAAACTTGGGATTCTCACTTCAAGCAGCCTGTTGCCAATCATGTGGATGAACTGGACAGACATCAACCATACTAGCAAGAAAATGTCAGAAGTATCAGTCCTATTGAATTGTTATTCCTTAGAACATTTACCCCAAACCATCAGTGCATTTATTTCAATTGCTCTAAAGATAACGAGGAAATTGAGTAGTCCTACTGCTTCCTCACTCTGGGTGATGCACTTAAGGAAAGACTAAAGTACAGATTGTTAAATCTATGCAGACCTTGATGGACCTTAGGAAGGATCCAGCAACACCTCATTACACACAATCATCTGAACCTCCAAAAAGGAGTCAGAACGAACCTAACAGATTCAGAAATAACTTTTCAATCCCATGTCCGCAAATGCCCCAGAAGACTGGTGGTCTGAAAATTCCCAGACCCTAGAGAGATCCTTTTTAGAATAAATTCCTACTTCCAACTTCTCCCTCTTGATACCCACTGTCTTGATCTAGGAACTCATTAGCTTTTGCATGAATTATTGCAGCAGTTTCCCTGGAGGCCTCATTGACTCCATTCATTGTTTTACTTTTTTATCATTTTTATTGAGGTATAATGTAAATATAACAAAATATAATAAAATGTACAAGATTTAAATATTTAGTTCGACGAACTTTGACAATTGTAGTTACATCACTATAACTAAAACCCAAATAAATAGGTAAAATACATTTCTCTTTACCTTAGGTTTTCAACAATTTGACTACAATATGCCTAGGTATGGTTTTTGTGTTTGTTCTGTTTGATATTTAAATATCTTTCTGGATATGTGGACTGATATCTTTCATCAACTTCAAACAATTCTTGACTTTTATATGTCCAACCATTTTCCTTTCCCATCTCACTTCCCTCTTCTAACACTTTAATTAGATCTATTTTATGTCATTTTGTATTACCCCACCTATTCTAGCTATCACAATCCATTTCTTCAATCACTTTTCTTTTTCTTCTTCAGTTTGGATAATTTCTACTTATGTGTCTTCAAGTTTACTACTCTTTTTATTCTACTGGACTTGGTCTATTTATTAGGGCCAGTGAATAAATTATTCAATTATGATATGTTATTTCCAGTATTTCCCTTTGGTTCTTTTTATAATTTCCATAATTTCCATTAAATTCCCCACACGTTCATGCATGATGTTCACTTTTTCCTCTAGATCTCTAATTATATTTATCATAGCTCTCTTATAAAGACATGTTATGACAATCCATCCAGGTCATTTCCATTTATGTGTATAATTCTACTGATAATTATTTTTCTTTTGATTATGGGGTCATATTTCCATGTTTCTTTGCCTTTTGTATAACTTTTTTATTGTATGGCAAATATTGTGTGTAAAAGAACAGTAGGGGTCAATAACATTTACCCCAGAAAAGTGTATACTCTTCCTCTAACACAAGTTGTGTGTGTGTGTGTGTGTGTGTGTGTGTGTGTGTGTATAGGGTCAAGGGAGACATACATGAAGTTGAGTCTATCTAAACTGGGTCTGGTTTTGTTACAGATCTGGTTATACAGTTTACCACTGGCTTCAGGATAACTTGAAGACAAGATCAGGACTTTCTCTTCAAAGTGACTTGAAATCTGAACATGGCAAGACTCTGGAGGATGCATTAAGCTCAAGTAGCCCAGTCTATACATTTCTAAAACAAGGAAGTCTCTCCCTATTTTATAGCCCAGGATCCAGCCTTCTAAGTCACTGAGAAGTTATCTTTGCCTTCTAGGCTCCTGCTCTGGGTTTCAGGGCCTCAGTATATCCCCTTGTCCCCTGTCCCTTCCCTCAGCCTTCAGTGGGCTTCTGCAATGCCTTCAATGAAAACCTGTTGCACAAGAATAACATTTCTCTCAGCTTTCTTGTTCCACCCATAGTTTTCTGAAAGCCCCTGGTTTGCAGTAAGTGAAAGCTCTGTGTGCTCTGGATGAATTTCACATTTCTACTCTAACTCCTGTCTTCCATCAACTTCGCATATTAAATATGAATTTTGTGCTTCAGAGGAATATTATTCAGCTCTTCTGCCCTGCCCTTTGTCTTCAGCCTGCTATGTATCTGGTCTCCATGAGTACCCATCGCAAAATGTTGGTGGATGAATGGAGACTTATTCTGTAACTGGGGATACTCAGTATTCAAATCTTCATGCCAGTCTACATGTGGCCATTATGAGTTCATTAAAATTTCAGGTTGTTTCTCTTTACTCCTACATATGATGTCTTCTTGGTCTCTTGTTCCACCATGGTTGAAAGCAACCATGTGTCTCTTCTCAGCTCATTTAAGTTTCTTTGCATCCTTAGCTCTTTTCTGGGCTTTGAAATAGCTATAATTTTGTCGCTTGCCTGGCTTTTTCTTTTGTTAGGGTAAAAGTGGTTGTCTCTTGCAAATTTCTACATCCTAACCATAACTGAAAGTCTCCTCCATTAATATTTGACTCCCGAAACTCATCTCCCAAAAGTGATCTTTTAAAATGTATCTTACCATGCTATGCCCTGATTAAACCTTTCAATGGCTCAATACTTATTGCTCATAATCTCCGTAGTATGGTTAGCAAGACCTTCCGTAAACGAGATTTTTGCTCTTCTCTTCAGCTTTATTTACTGACTTCCATTTTGTATCCTGATAATACTGAACTATTTCTGGAGTCCATTTATTCACCATGCTGTTTCTAAGCTTAAAATATCCTTTCCCCAATATTTCTCACTGGGTTAACTCTTAATCATTGCTGAAGTACTCAGATCAGGCATCACCTTTACCAGGAAAAACTCCTGACATATTATATCCTCTCCCACTTCCCCTGCAAAAAGTTTAGATGTGCCTCTTCTGTGCTTTCACAGCCACAGGACCATGTATATATTTCAGCCATAATATCTAATAATGATTCATCTGATTGTGTTTTACTAGAATAGACTGCTATTTAGACAAAGGACTGACTACTATTATATGTCCCACATATAAAAATTTCATTGTATACTTACTGAAATATGAATGAAAAGAAGAAAAAACATATTTTTATCCCAAAACTATTTTAATTACTGCTAGGAGGCAATATACTAGGTACTATATATACAAAGTGAACACAGCAAACAAAATCCCTACTCTTATAGCTGTTTTTTTGGTTTGTTTTGGTTTTGTCTTTTGTTTTTTTAAGGTAACTTCTACTTATAATACAGAAAATAATTGAGAATATTGAATATTAGGAGTTATGGGTTAGGCCACTGGTTTGACAGGATGCACTAAAAAATTGGACAATTTTAGGGGTTAAAAAACCCAAAAATCATCCAATGACATTTTTCCCTATAGGACAAAATCCATGGTTGAGTCTCAACTTTACCTTTCCTCAGAAGCATATCCTCCCATGGGACTCCTGGGTGGCTCAGTCAGTTAAGCACCTGACTTTGGTGCAGGTCATGATCCCAAAGTTTGTGGGTTCAAGCCTCACATTGGGACATCTCCAGAGCCTGGAGCGTGCTTCAGATTCTCTGCCTCTGCCTCTTCCCAGTTCATATTCTTTCTCAGTCTCTCAATCTCTCTCTCTCTCTCTCTCTCTCTCTCTCTCTCTTTCTCTCTGTCTCAAAAATAAATAAATAAACTTAAAAAAAAAAAAAAAAGCATACCCTTCCAGGCCACCATGGGCTCATTCACCAACAATACTAAGTCACTCTCCACTCTTCATGTTTATCTGTGTTGACTATGCATTATATGCTCTCGTGTTTCAGGCCTTTTCTATACCTAACATACCACTAACCATGTTTTAAGATCGTCCCCCCTCTCAAGCATTATTTCCTCTGACTGCCATTTTCCAAGTACAGGTAATCAATCCTTTGACCACTCAATTCTTATCATTTTATTATATATATATATCTAAATATTAAAATGGAAATTTCAGCTCAGATCTTAAGGCAATAGATATCAGACATGTAGATGGAAAAAATATAACTAAATGGACACGAGGGGTGGGAACGGATTTTCTCCCTTAAGGTGGGAAAAGTCTTTCTGGAAGGGTCATGTTTAACTTTAAACCAGAATTTTAAAAGCATTATGATGCAAAAATACAGAATAAATAATTCTAGGCAGCAGAAACAAGTGTAAAAGAAATAACCTTGGGGAAGTTGAGGAATAGAAAGAGAAGAATGGTACAGATGAGATAAAAGGGGGTGGTTAGATCAGAATGAACATATTAGACATAGTAAAGAGATAGAACTTTAGTCAAATATTCTTGGAAGCTATTGAAGGGTTCTAAATAGGGTATTTAAAATATTCTCAAACTCACTACTAATCAAGGACTTGTGTGCTAAAGCAAGGTACCATTTTACATCCATCAAATTGACAACGTTAAAAAGTTGGACAATACCAAGGATGAATGAGTAGGTAGAAATATAAATTATTACGAGGAATCCTAGGAAGATGGCGGTGTAGGAGGACGCTGGGCTCACCGCGCGTCCTGCTGATCACTTAGATTCCACCTACACCTGCCTAAATAACCCAGAAAACCGCCAGAAGACTAGCAGAACGGAGTCTCCAGAGCCAAGCGCAGAGGAGAGGCCCACGGGAGAGGGTAGGAAGGGTGGCGAGGCGGTGCCTGCTCCATAGACTGGCGGGAGGGAGCCGGGGCAGAGGGGCAGCCTGCCGCCAAGCAGAGCCCCTGAGTCTGGCTTGCAAAAGCAGAAGGGCCGGAGGGAGTATGTTCTGACAGCAAGCGGGACTTGACATCTGGAAGGTTATAAGCTAACAGCTCTGCTCGGAGAATGGGAGGGCTGAGGACAACGGGAGGGAGAGTTTTTGAGCCCCGGACGACAGAGCTCAGCTTGGCAGGGAACAAAGGCGCTCACCAGCTCCATCTCACCTCGCCCATTCCCCAGCCAAAATCCCAAAGGGAACCAGTTCCTGCCAGGGAACTAGCCTGCACCTCGCAAACACCCAACACTGTGCTTCTGCGGATCCATCCCTCCGGTGGGTCTTTAGATTGAGAGTGAGGGGATGGAGAACTATTTATCATGCCACTGGAAGTCAAAGAAAGCTGGAGTAGCCATACTTATATCAGACAAACTAGACTTTAAATTAAAGGCTGTAACAAGAGATGAAAAAGGGCATTATATAATAATCACAGGGTCTATCCATCAGGAAGAGCTAACAATTATAAATGTCTATGCGCTGAATACCGGAGCCCCCAAATATATAAAACAATTCCTCACAAACATAAGCAACCTTATTGATAAGAATGTGGTAATTGCAGGGGACTTTAACACTCCACTTACAGAAACGGATAGATCATCTAGACACACGGTCAATAAAGAAACAAGGGCCCTGAATGATACATTGGATCAGATGGACTTGACAGATATATTTAGAACTCTGCATCCCAAAGCAACAGAATATACTTTCTTCTCAAGTGCACATGGAACATTCTCCAAGATAGATCACATACTGGGTCACAAAACAGCCCTTCATAAGTATACAAGAATTGAAATCATACCATGTATACTTTCAGACCACAATGCTATGTAGTTTGAAATCAACCACAGGAAAAAGTCTGGAAAACCTCCAAAAGCATGGAGGTTAAAGAACACCCTACTAAAGAATGAATGGGTCAACCAGGCAATTAGAGAAGAAATTAAAAAATATATGGAAACAAATGAAAATGAAAATACAACAATCCAAATGCTTTGGGATGCAGCAAAAGCAGTCCTGAGAGGAAAATACATTGCAATCCAGGCCTATCTCAAGAAACAAGAAAAATCCCAAATACAAACTCTAACAGCACACCTAAAGGAAATAGAAGCAGAACAGCAAAGACAGCCTAAATCCAGCAGAAGAAGAGAAATAATAAAGATCAGAGCAGAAATAAACAATATAGAATCTAAAAAAACTGTAGAGCAGATCAACGAAACCATGAGTTGGTTTTTTGAAAAAATAAACAAAATTGATAAACCTCTAGCCAGGCTTCTCAAAAAGAAAAGGGAGATGACCCAAATAGATAAAATCATGAATGAAAATGGAATTATTACAAACAATTCCTCAGAGATACAAGCAATTATCAAGGAATACTATGAAAAACTATATGCCAAAAAACTGGACAACCTGGAAGAAATGGACAAATTCCTAAACACCCACACGCTTCCAAAACTCAATCAGGAGGAAATAGAAAGCTTGAACAGACCCATAACCAGCGAAGAAATTGAATCAGTCATCAAAACTCTCCCAACAAATAAGAGTCCAGGACCAGATGGCTTCCCAGGGGAGTTCTACCAGACGTTTAAAGCAGAGATAATACCTATCCTTCTCAAGATATTCCAAAAAATAGAAAGGGAAGGAAAACTTCCAGACTCATTCTATGAAGCCAGTATTACTTTGATTCCTAAACCAGACAGAAGCCCAGTAAAAAAAGAGAACTACAGGCCAATATCCCTGATGAATACTAGCAAATACTAGCAAATCGAATTCAACAGCCTATAAAAAGAATTATTCACCATGATCAAGTGGGATTTATTCCTGGGATGCAGGGCTGGTTCAACATTCACAAATCAATCAACGTGATATATCACATTAATAAAAGAAAAGATAAGAACCATATGATCCTGTCAATCGATGCAGAAAAGGCATTTGACAAAATTCAGCAACTTTCTTAATAAAAACCCTCGAGAAAGTCGGGATAGAAGGAACATACTTAAAGATCATAAAAGCCATTTATGAAAAGCCCACAGCTAACATCATCCTCAATGGGGAAAAACTGAGAGCTTTTTCCCTGAGATCAGGAACACGACAGGGATGCCCACTCTCACTGCTGTTGTTTAACATAGTGTTGGAAGTTGTAGCATCAGCAATCAGACAACAAAAGGAAATCAAAGGCATCAAATTGGCAAAGATGAAGTTAAGCTTTCACTTTTTGCAGATGACATGATATTATACGTGGAAAATCCGATAGACTCCACCAGAAGTCTGCTAGAACTGATACATGAATTTAGCAAAGTTGCAGGATACAAAATCAATGTACAGAAATCAGTTGCATTCTTATACACTAATAATGAAGCAACAGAAAGACAAGAAACTGATACCATTCACAACTGCACCAAGAAGCATAAAATTCCTAGGAATAAATCTAACCAAAGATGTACAAGATCTGTATGCTGAAAACTATAGAAAGCTTATGAAGGAAATTGAAGAAGATATAAAGAAATGGAAAAACATTCCATGCTCATGGGTTGGAAGAATAAATATTGTCAAAATGTCAGTACTACCCAAAGCTATCTACACATTCAATGCAATCCCAATCAAAATTGCACCAGCATTCTTCTCGAAACTAGAACAAGCAATCCTAAAATTCATATGGAACCACAAAAGGCCCCGAATAGCCAAAGTAATTTTGAAGAAGAAGACCAAAGCGGGAGGCATCACAATCCCAGGCGTTAGCCTCTACTACAAAGCTGTCATCATCAAGACAGCATGGTATTGGCACAAAAACAGACACATAGACCAATGGAATAGAATAGAAACCCCAGAACTAGACCCACAAACGTATGGCCAACTGATCTTTGACAAAGCAGGAAAGAACATCCAATGGAAAAAAGACAGTCTCTTTAACAAATGGTGCTGGGAGAACTGGACAGCAACATGCAGAAGATTGAAACTAGACAACTTTCTCACACCATTCACAAAAATAAACTCAAAATGGATAAAGGACCTGAATATGAGACAGGAAATCATCAAAACCCTAGAGGAGAGCAGCAGGAAAAGACCTCTCTGACCTCAGCCATAGCAATTGCTTACTTGACACATCTCCAAAGGCAAGGGAATTAAAAGCAAAAATGAACTACTGGGACCTTATGAAGATAAAAACTTCTGCACAGCAAAGGAAACAACCAACAAAACTAAAAGGCAATCAACGGAATGGGAAAAGATATTTGCAAATGACATATCGGACAAAGGGTTAGTATCCAAAATCTATAAAGAGCTCACCAAACTCCACACCCGAAAAACAAATAATCTAGTGAAGAAATGGGCAGAAAACATGAATAGACACTTCTCTAAAGAAGACATCCGGATGGCCAACAGGCACATGAAAAGATGCTCAACGTCGCTCCTCATCAGGGAAATACAAATCAAAACCACACTCAGATATCACCTCACGCCAGTCAGAGTGGCCAAAATGAACAAATCAGGAGACTATAGATGCTGGAGAGGATGTGGAGAAACGGGAACCCTCTTGCACTGTTGGTGGGAATGCAAATTGGTGCAGCCACTCTGCAAAACAGTGTGGAGGTTCCTCAAAAAATGAAAAATAGACCTACCCTATGACCCAGCAATAGCACTGCTAGGAATTTACCTAAGGGATACAGGAGTACTGATACATAGGGGCACTTGTACCCCAATGTTTATAGCAGCACTCTCAACAATAGCCAAATTATGGAAAGAACCTAAATGTCCATCAACTGATGAATGGATAAAGAAATTGTGGTTTATATACACAATGGAGTACTACGTGGCAATGAGAAAGAATGAAATCTGGCCCTTTGTAGCAACATGGATGGAACTGGAGAGTGTTATGCTAAGTGAAATAAGCCATACAGAGAAAGACAGATACCATATGGTTTCACTCTTATGTGGATCCTGAGAAACTTAACAGAAACCCATGGGGGAGGGCAAGGGAAAAAAAAAAAAAGAGGTTAGAGTGGAAGAGAGACAAAGCATAAGAGACTCTTAAAAACTGAGAACAAACTGAGGGTTGATGGAGGGAGGGAGGGAAGGGAGGGTGGGTGATGGGTATTGAGGAGGGCACCTTTTGGGATGAGCACTGAGTCTTGTATGGAAGCCAATTTGACAATAAACTTCATATATTGAAAAAAAATTAAAAAAATAAAAAATAAAGGAAAAGTTGTAGCTACAAAAAAAATAAAAATAAAAATAAGGTAAAAAAATAAATAAATTATTACAACTACCTTGTGCAGTCATTTGGCAACTCCTGTGAAGTTAAAGACATATATACCCAGCAGTTCTACTTCTAGAGTATGAAATAGAACAATGTTTCTCAAAATGCGGCTATTGACCCATTAATGGAACATAAAATCAATGTATATAAGGAGTAACACTTTTATAAATTAGAATCACATAGAATAATGTAAAATAGTATGAAAAGAATAGGAAATAATCGAAATAATCAGAAAGAAATGAACTACTATTTTATGAAATTTAAATTTCAATCACATAAAAACATAAAATATGAAACAAAAAGGTTACATGGTAAAAAGTGTCTTACTGTAGTTATATATTTTTTTTAAAAAAAATGTTTAAAAATCACTGCCCTAGGGGTGTGCCTGGGTGGCTCAGTCGGTTGAGCCTCCGACTTCAGCTCTGGTCATGATTTCGCAGTCTGTGAGTTCAAGCCCCACATCAGGCTCTGGGCTGACAGCTCAGAGCCTGGTGCCTGATTCTGATTCTGTGTCTCCCTCTCTCTCTGCCCCTCCCCAACTCATGCTCTGTCTCTCTCACTCTCAAAAATGAATAAATGTTAATTTTTTTAAATCACTGCCCTAGAGAAATTCTTGCACATGTACAAAGGGAGTTATCCAAAAAGGTCAATTACTATATATTTTTAATTAATTTATTTATTTTGAGAGAGAGAAGGAGAGAGAGAATGTGCATGCATGTGCAAGCACGTGGGCAGAGGAGGGACAGAGGGAGAGGGAGAGAGAGAATTCCAAGCAGACTCTGCTCTGACAGCAGGGCTTGATCTCACAAAATGTGAGATCATGATCTGAGCCGAAATCAAGAGTCAAATGCTTAACCAATTGTGCCCCCCAGGTGTCCCCAATATTTTGTATGCATAGTAAAAAATTGAAAACAATCTCAATATTTATCAACACAAAAAGGAATAAATAAACTTGTGATATGACTAAATAGTATAATACTATACAGAAGTGAAACTTAAAAACTAGAGCCAAGTGGGTGAATCTCAAAAACAAAACTGAGAGAAAAAAACTACTTGATTCAAATAATGTAACATAGTTTATAGTTAAAAACACGCAAAAAAATCCTATATCATTTTTAGCAATATATGTAGAAAAAAACATCAGGAGAAAGGGACGATAGGCAGAGCATTCAGGAAGTTTCCCTTCTCTTTCATTGTTCAGTTCTAAAATTGAGTGTTAGATATGTAATTACCCATTACACTATGCTCCACAATTTTTGTATGCTCAAAATATTTCATAATAAAAAAGATCATTCTGCTTGCCTTGTGGGGAATATGTGGGGATACAAGTAGTGACAGCAATAGCCACGACAGGTGTTGGCAGTGGTCCAGAAGACAAACAATGGAGATCCATGGTTCAAGAGGCAGTATGCAAAATGGGGAGAAGAGATGTCAGATATAACTGGAGGTGGAATGAAAGGCCTTGGTCATGAATTAGATGGGAAAGGGAGTGGTGAGAAAAAAGATAAAAATCAAGACTGCTTCACCTTGAATAACTGTTGGGAAGCAGTTATTGGCACAGGAAAGACTAGGGGAGAAACAGATTTGGTTTTTGTTTGTTTTTTAATGTTTATTTATTTATTTTCCACACACACACACACACACACACACACACACACACACACACAGGGCACAAGTGGAGAGGGGCAGAGAAAAACAGGGAGACAGAAAGGGAAGCAGGCTCCAGGCTCTGAGCTGTCAGCTCAGGGCCCGATGCAGGGCTCAGAACCCAGGAACCATGACATTATGACCTAAGCCAAAGTTGGAAGCTTAACCTACTGCGCCCCCCAGGCGCCCCAGGGGAGAAACAGATTTGGAAGGAAAAATCAGAAAGTTCAGTTTAGATTTGTTCAGTTTGAAATGTCAATTCAGCATCCAGGGGAGATGCCAAATAACAAGCGGACATAGACGTTTAGAAGCCGGGACTGACAAATACAGATTTGGAAGTTACAGGCACACAAATACAATTCTGCTCTTTACCATGCATCAGCATCGTTGATGCGATAGCTTCATACACTTGTAGCAAGGAGACATTTCACGCAGTTCGCATTTTGTTTTTGCCTTAAGCCTTAAGGTTAAAAATTGCTTTTTATTTTTAGTCTTGCATCTCGAAACTTCCAAACATACTTTAAGAATTTATCCACTGTGGGGAGCCTGGGTGGCTCAATCGGTTGGTTAAGTACCGTCCCTCGCGCTCTGCCCCTCCCCCGCTCACGCTCTGTCTTGGCCTCTCAAAAATGAATAAATGTTAAAAAAAAAACTTAAAAAAAGAAAAGAATTTATCCACTGGTAACTCTTCTACTTCTAAAGGAGTCCAGGGGCACCTGGGTGGCGCAGTCGGTTAAGCGTCCGACTTCAGCCAGGTCACGATCTCACGGTCCGTGAGTTCGAGCCCCGCATCAGGCTCTGGGCTGATGGCTCGGAGCCTGGAGCCTGTTTCCGATTCTGTGTCTCCCTCTCTCTCTGCCCCTCCCCCGTTCATGCTCTGTCTCTCTCTGTCCCAAAAATAAATAAAAAACGTTGAAAAAAAAAATTAAAAAAAAAAAAAATAAAAATAAAGGAGTCCAGCAGCCAAGAGCAACACTATGCTAACCAGCCACTACTGTGACCTCATTCATTGTCACAAACATTTATGGAGGATGAGCAAATTCTAGACACAAGCACTCTGCGGGATTCTTTTGGGAATGAAGTTTTCTCCCATTACATCACTGCCCTGACACATGAAATACAATGGAAACCAGGAGATACATATAAGAATCACCCCTACAACATCCAACTTTTGTTAAGTATTTGGAGTCCTAGTACGTATCAGGTATTACCCTAGATGGGGATTATGACAGTGAGCTCAACACTTCTGCTGAGAGCCAGAAAGCAAATGACAATAGCTACAATTCTAATAGCAACTGGAAAGTAAATAAAAATAAGAAGTCTAATAATTAAAATAGAATATCCCCTAGATCAAGGGTCAGCACACTTCTTCTATAAAGGTTCATATAGTAAATATTTTAGGCTTAACAGTCCATACGGTTTCTGCTGCAATTACTCAGTTATGATACTACCACAAAAGCATCCATAGACAACATTGAGGGGGGAAAGAAAAAACATGGCTGTGTGCCAAAAAAATATTTTTATGGACACTGAAATTTGTATTTCATGTCACTTTCATACATCACAAAATACTAAGTTTTTTTTTTCAACTATTTAAAATGTAAAAACTATTTATCAGTCACAGACCATACACAAATAGGAGGTAGGCTGGATTTGGCCATGGGCCATTGTTTGCATACCCTTGCTCTAGATCAGCTTCACAATTCCACCTCAGCTATAAGGGTAATTTATATAATTTTCAAGGCCTATTGCAAAATTAAAGTATGGGATGATCAAACATTATTTAGAATTTTAAGATCACTCTACCAGAGCATTAAACTAAGTACACGGTAAGTATGGAGTCCTGTGTGACTATACAGCTCACATGTCCATGAAGTCGGGCTGTCATGTATTTATATCTTAATTGAACTTCTATTTTCTTGGATATAAACGGACTGTCACAGACAGTATTTTAATTATGTGCCCCTAGCAGCAAGTATTTATTTTAATTCTGTACCACTGGAACCTAACCTAGTACCTGGCACATGGCAGGTGTTCAACCCAAAGTAGTAGGATGAAAGCAGAAAGCAGGAATGACTACAGGTGAAAGTTTTGTACATGAAAACAACAAAATGCTACTGTCACAGAACATTATAGTTCCCTTGAAAACCCACCCAGCGGTCTAGAGATACGCATTTCTGGAATTTGTTTTACAAAACCAGCTTGATTTTTCTTTGCAACAGTGAGCTCTTTCTCCAGCTTCATCTCATTCTTCTCCCACCTGGTACCTACTTTCCAAGAAGAAGAATCCACTTCAGTTTCCAATGTGCCAAGTTCTCTCAGCTTTTGGACTCTATACATATTGTTTCCTCTCCCTGCAAAGACTTCCACCATCTCCACCTGGGTGAGCCTTCGTTTCCTTCACAGCTTTGTCACCTCGTTCTGGGAGCCTGTTCTCACCCACTGCTCCCTACAGAGTATACTGGGTGACGCTCCTGCATGTCCAAGAGTTCCTGTCCCTGTGTCAAAATGCTAACAGGGAAGCTTTAAGACTCCTTCCTCTACTCCTCCAATAGACTTGCGCCAGCTCCTCAGAAGCAGGGACCTTAGGGCATTCATCTTTGTCTCTTAAGCACTTGGCACACAATAGGTGCTCAGTAAATGTTTGATAAGCCAATGAGTGAATGAGTGTATTTAAGAGCAGCCTGGTAAATGTGGTCTGACTACCAAAGGCTTATTTCCCTCGGAAAACCAGAACTAAAACAACAGCCTGAAACCCACCCCTCCAAAGAACAACAGCTTACACAGCTCACAGAATTCTTTGGCACAGTATGCCCTGCCAGGAGTGTGGCCCATTGTGGATGGTGAAGGCAGCTGTGGCCACCCAGTGGTCACTATTACAGCTCCCAGCAAAGCCTCAGCAAGTCAGAAGGGAAAGTTCTGCATTTGTCTTCCTCTCCTTTCACCATTGAATTCATTCATTTGGCAAATATTTCTTAGGTCCCAGGCACTGCTTTAACAGGGAGATGTGTCCAGGAGCCTTTCTCATTAAGCTCACTCGCTGGTGGTGAAAATAGAGAATGAACAAGTAATCACACAATAAATGTCAGATGATAATAAGGGTTATGAAGCACAAGAAAAGCACAGTGAGGGACTTGAGGGTGGGGGGACACTCCAACTGGGGGTGGTCAGGGAAGGTTGTTCTGATTAGGTGATGAATGAGCAGGGATCTGAAGTGTGGGGGTGTGTCAGCAGCAGGCCCTGTGGGGTAAAAGGAAGGAAAGCCCCAGGGCAGGAAAGAACAGCAAGTGGTCAGTGTGTCTGGAGTGCAGGAGGAAGTGACCAGGGACAGTGACAGAAAAAAGGTCAAAATCCAGTCAAGGCAAGATCAAGAGGCTTTCAAAGGCCATGCTGAGGATTCTGGATTTGCTCTTCCTTTATTTAATTCTATTATTTTATTTATTTTTTTAATGTTTTTTTTTGAGAGAGAGAGAGAAACAGGGTGTGAGTGCGAGAGGGGCAGAAAGAGAGACACAGAATCTGAAGCAGGCACCAGGCTCTGAGCTGTCAGCACAGAGCCTGGCATGGGGCTTGAACCCACTAACTGCAAGATCATGACCTGAGCCGAAGTCGGGCACTCAAACTTCTGAGCCACCCAGGTGCCCCTATTATTTTAGTTTTAATAATAACAATAATAAAGTAGATTTGGAGAACCTCCTGGATCCAGATATTGTATGCTTACCCTCCCATCCCCAAATTGTCATAATTTTTAATCTCTGAAAGTATCAACATGAGCCAACTAGAAGAAAACATGCAGTTTTCCCCAAGATTCTCCTGGAGAAGCTCGGTTAAGAACACACAGAGAGGTTCTCTTACCTTTGGGGAGCACCAATGACACAGCTCGTTCTCACAGATATTGATGCAAGTGGTCAAATAATAGCCTTCAAAATTTACTTCCATGGAGTATAATTCAGGTATCAGTCTTTTCTGTGACTGGCATTAAGGAAACCTCCTAGAAAAATTCTTGCTATGCATTGATTGTTATTGCCTAAAATGACTAACATTTATATTGTACCTTGATATTTAAGCAATTCTGTATTCAAATGTTAATACTGCTGAGGGTCCAACCTCTGTCTCATTGCATCGTAATGAGGACTGAAACAGAAAAATCACAGAGCACATCTCACTCTGCAGGCAGAAGATCTGGGTTCAAATCCCAGCTCCCAGACTTCTCTGCTTTATATTCTCAGGTAAACTTCTTAACCTTGCCTCTCTCAGAGGTGTCATCTGTAGAGTGACAATACGGAAAACAGCAGTCACTTCCCTGGGTGACTGGACGGATTTAACGTGACCAGACTATGGTAGGATTACGTGTGCGTTTGGTATTGTTAATGTATGATTGTATATTGAATTCTGAAAATATTACTTTTTTATACAAATTAAAAAGAATTTAGTCATTTATTTTCAAATTGACATTAATTCTACCTTAAACACTTCACAACTTCCAAACCCCAAAGCCAATAGAATCAACTTCTCTAGGAGACTATTTTTCTATCTATAAATGAATAGGTTTAGGGTGAATGAAATCTAAGTACTCTTTAAAAAAAGGGGAGCAGAGAGAGAGGGAGACACAGAATCTGAAGCAGGCTTCAGGCTCTGAGCTGTCAGCACAGAGCCCCATGCAGGGCTGGAACTCACCAACCGCGAGATCATAACCTGAGCCAAAGTCGGACACTTAACCAACTGAGCCACCCAGATGCCCCATGAAATCTAAGTACTCTTAAGTCCATAATTTTATAATTTTAGTGATTAATCAAAGCATGTCTGTCCTCTTTGGTCCCTGTGATTTGGTGGGATGGTGGTTGGGTGGAGGCCTTAGGCTGTTCCTGTGCATCCACATGACCCATATGCCCCTGAGGAAAAAGGGGGGATAAGGAAAGGGTTGAATTGTGTGGTCATCTGACGTCCACCACAGTGTGAAAATGCGATTTCACAAAATCTGAGATCCCATGGTTACCTTGTTTTTCTATAGCTTTTCAAACTCATAGAAGGTTCAAAAGCAGATTCTGAAAAATATAGTTAGAAAATTAATTTTAGTCCATTTCATATTTCTTCTTTATATAGTGACCTAAGTATATGTTGGGACACAGAGACTTTTTAAACCTATTCAGGAGACATTATAGAAGCTGAGTTGAGCAGGTGCAATGAAAACCATACAGTCCATGGGGTACCTCGGTGGCCAGTCGGTTAAACATCCAACTTCAGTTCAGGTGGTGATCTCATGGTTTGTGAGTTTGAGCCCCATGTGCCACAGTTCAGAGCCTGGAGCCTGCTTCAGATGTCTCCCTCTCTCTGTCCCTTCCCTGCTTGTGTTCTGTCTCCTTTTCTCTCTAAATAAACATGGATTTTTTTTTAAAAAAAAGAAAGAAAGCCAGATAGCCCACAAAGTCTAAAATGCTATCTGACCCTTTTTAGAAAGGGTTTTCTAATCTCAGTTCTAGAACAGTGTCTGGTATATAGTAGCTACTTAAGAACTCTGCTGGATGAATGAATGAATGAATGGATGGATGGATTTAATATTCATGAAAACCATTTCATAAAAATTTTAAGTGGTAGAGTTGAGATTTAAACTGAGTTTCGTATCTCCAAATTCATGCCCATTCATTGTACCATATTTCCTTCTTAAAATAACCCCCATATGTTTAGCACTTTACCATTTAAAAGACATTGTTATTCTATTCTTGTTTGATATTAACAACAACCTTCTCAGAAGTTTTGCCATTGTCATCTCCGTGTTTTAGGTGGGGAAACAGGTAACAGTTTCAAAAAGATGAAGCACTTTGTCCAGCATCACTCAACTAGTAGAAAGAGTCTGGACTGGGCACCAGGACTCCCCTTTGCCTTTACCATGTTTAAAAAATCTGTCAATGGGACACCTGGGTGGCTCAGTCGGTTAAGCATCCGACTTCAGCTAAAGTCATGATCTCGTGGTTTATGGGTTTGAGCCCTGTGTCAGGCTCTGGGCTGACAGCTCAGAGTCTGCAGTCTGCTTTGGATTCTGTCTCCCCCTCTCTCTGCCCCTCCCATGCTCATGCTCTGTCTCTCTCTGTCTCTCAATAATAAATAAATGTTAAAATTTTTTTTTAAATCAGTTTATCTTCATTTATCATCTGTGCTTCCAAAGAGTGTGAATTTCTTATTTATCTTTATATCCTCAATGCCTAGCATAGTTTGTGATTCCTGATGAACATCCCATAAATGGTTGGTGAATGAATGTAATTAAATTTCCCACTCGACAGAAGATAACTAAATCATACAACATTAACCTGTCTAACTGGCATAAGACTATCAGTGTGAGGTTCATTGGCCAGGTTCAAAACCTGGCCATCACCTAGTTCACAGATTCCAGCCTTCATAGGCTGTTCTCCCTAATTCCAAGTTTACTATTTTTATAAGACAAAATGCATAAGTAAGGAGGTTATTTCCCAATCCAAAAATACTCACGTCTAACATAGCTCTCCCTACTAAGGTCAAAAAATGCTCTTTGTGGTACACATGTATCATCTACTTCCTTTTAAAAACCTACACACGAATAGATGTACACTGTTCTTAAGTTATGCCACACCTTCCTTGAAGAAGCATGAGATATTCTTTAAACATTAAGAGGATGGTAAGGAATGAAATGTTTGTATAACTTTCCTTTTTGACAACTATCATAGAGTTTATGGGAAATATGAATAATAGCACAAAAATTGTTTCTATCTTTGGCTAACCAGTATCCGGTAATGAATCAACTCATCACAACTGAAGATAATGTGTACTCTGTTCAGATTTCTTAAATATGACATGACTGCAAGTGGAAATATTCCAAATCATGAAATATTTACACAGCAATGAAAACAGTTAAGACACAATAGGCGTGTAGGAACATTGTTCTGGATAGAAAGACAGACACAAGAAATGTGTGCTGACAGATGAACAGATATATGGCCCCTTCATAAAGGCCTAGGACATCTCCCAGGATAGGCATGTCTTCTTGAGGAGTTACTGATTCAGAACTCTTTCTATTCCTGAGATACATCAGTCACACGATATTTGCTTTCAGTTTTGGGTTATAAGATAAAAGTTAAAGTGAGAAATAGAGGCTCTGGACGTTGGCCAAGAATCATTTAATGCATCTCTCTCTCTCAATCTCTCTCTCTCTCTCTCTCTCTCTCTCTCTCTCTCTCTCTCTCTCCTGCCCTTCCCCCATTCTCCTGTTCCTCCTCTTCTATCATACTTCCTGGTCTGTCTTCCCCTCCTCTTCCTCTTCTTTTCTCTCTTTCATTTTCTCTACCTACTTCTACCCCTCCTCCTTCTTCTCCTCCTCCTCTTCCTCTTCCTCTCCCTCCTCCTATTCCCCCTCCCTCTCTTTCTCTCTCATTTCCCCTAAACTTGTAGCTTTAATGACTCAGGGTGAAAAATTATATTATTAGCACTATTATTCAGAGATTTTTTTAAAAATATTGTCAAACATAGAAGAAATTAATGGTCAAATACATGCCAAATTTCTACATATCCATTATCACATTTGAAAAATGTATTATTACAGTATCTAATCAATTTAGACTCTGGGAACTGATTTCAAGACTCCATATTGAACTAATTTACAAAATTTGCACTGACCTAAGTTCCTCTTCAGTGTATCCTTCCTTCCTTCTAGAGTCCATTATCATGGGGATAAAATAATCAAACTACTATTTTGTAATAATAATCCTAATCTTTCACCTACATAGTTAATACAAGTAAAAAGAAAGAATTTATAAATAGATATCAGGGGAGTTTGATTTGTATAAAATTTACCCCCCAAAATTACTAGATTTTCTTTAGCTTAAGATGAGCTGTGAGATTTATTTTTTTAAGAACCTTCTCAATTTGAAATAGCATAGCTTACATCTGTAGGATGCCAGGTATCGTTTGCCTGGAATTCAAGAATGGATTACTTGATATTTCTCCCACTGTTCTATGATTCAATAAATTCTTAGTAACAGAGAAAAATGCACTATTGTATTCAATTATTCAAATACAAGATTGAAAAAAGAAATAAGACAGCACTTCTTTTAACGGTATTACCATTCTATTGTTAAAAAGAAAACCAGAGGCCCAAGGTGGAGTCACTTATGCTAGTCACCAAGCCAGGGCTTAGTACTTAACCTAACTTCAGTTTTACCTCCCCCAGGAATGTAGTCTTAACCAGCCAGTCATTCAGGAATTTTCTGGTCAGCATCAATGAGGTAATTTGTCACCTAAGGCCTTCCCCCTACCCACTAAGGTAAGGGGACCTTGCCTGAAACAGTCCCTTTCTTTTGCTAATAACTCTTGCCCCATCTTCCTTCCTATAAAAACCTTCCATTTTGTAAAACTCTTCTTTGGAGCTCCCCTCTACTTGCTGGATGTGATACAGCCAGATCCATAAGAGGCATAATAAAGCCAATTAAAGCTTTACATTTGCTCCGTTGAATTCTTGCTAACACTATAAAACCAGATTATTTAGCCACGGTCTTTCTTAAAAATAACAACGGACACTCACATATATATGTATACATATATGAGTGTCTGTATTCTCCTATCCCTTAAGTAGGAGAATTGACAAAAAGGAACTCTCTATTTTTAGGTTTATTTGAACATTTAAAGTATTGCTGTTACTGACATTAATCTCTTCTGCAAAGCCTCCATAGCCTAAAGACTAACCGCACGATGTATTTACTCATATTTACTTACCCAAAGGCAAGGGAGATGTAAGTGGCTTTCTGGTGACAGTGAGCACCTCTTCTCTGTTAATATTCAGTAAAAGTCCATTCTATGAACTGCTTACTGCTAAACACCATCTGGGAGCCTCAGGAAAGTTCCTTAAATCAGTCAGTGGTGTGATCTGGCTATAGTCAAGGGACATCTTGGCTAAGTCAAAACACAATGTGTCTATTAGGTCCTGGCTTTTATTGGCTTTCACTAAGAAATCAGGCATTTTTGGTTCCACTGAGATAAATTCACCCATGGATGGGGTAGTTGTGGTGGTTCCCATTGACTTTATGTTAATATTGTTACCATTAAGTTACCATTTATGATGTGATAACTATATGCCAGCCACTCCACTAAGTACCTCACATGTATTATCTCATTTAATCCTTCCAACTACTAGAACATTATGATCATTATCCCCATTTTACTAACAAGGAACCTAAGAGTTAGAGTTTAAGATTCAAGGTCACATAGCTAAGAAAGCAGATCTGTGCCTTAAATCCATGCCTGTTAGATTCTATAGTTTAAGGACCCCCCAACACATACATAGACAATTCTTTACTGCCAATCATATTTAATGCATAAACAATTATTAACATAAAAATAGAAATAAAGTCCATATAAAATGTCTTTTTTTATAATGTACTTAAAAATATTCTTCCCTCTAGTGTCAACCTTCATCTTGAGTTTACTAGAACTCTAAAGCAAAAACACTGGGACTTGCATCAAGAGAAGTAAGTTCTGGCCTTGAATTTACCACTAGTTTGCTATGTGATTTTGGGAAATTCATTTCCTTCTTTGGGCTTCAGTGTTGAGTCCTGCAAAATAATGGAACTGGATTATATCATCTCTAAGGTCATTCACCATTTTGAGATTCTATCAGCTGTCCATTGGTTAAGAAGCCTTTGTCTTCAGAAAAAATACACTTTATCACAACTGCAATGATCAAGATTTTTCAAATTATTGGGATTTTAAGAAAATAAGCTTCATTAAAAAAAAAATTAAGTTATGGCTGAGAAAAGTAGCTATAAAGATGGAAAATGCCAGACATTGTGCTAAGTGCTTTCACTAACGCGGCATCAATCCTGAGATATGTCCCTTTACTCTCATTTTACAGAAAAGAAGATTAAGGCTCCAAGAAGTAAGGTGTCTTGTATGAAATGATGTAGTTAGTAAGTGCTACAGCAGTGACTCAGACTCATTCCCCTCTCTGGAATCACAAGCTGTCAGTGGTAGAAGGGGTTTTGGAGGTCACACAGCTTAATGTTCTCTCTAAAATTAAGTTAATATCAGACTGCTCAGTCCTGTGAATAACTTATGCTCCTTTTAGGTTTGAAATGTAACTAAGTCTCCCATGGTTTGGATAAAGAAAGAGGATACAGGCATAAAACTCATTGAATTAGGGGCGCCTGGGTGGCTCAGTAGGTTGAGTGTCCGACTTCAGCTCAGGTCATGATCTCACAGCTCTTGAGTTCGAGCACCACGTCGGGCTCTGTGCTGACAGCTCGGAGCCTGGAGTCTGCTTCAGATTCTGTGCCCCCCTCTCTCTCTCTGCCCCAACCCACTCTCATTCTCTCTCTCAAAAATAAATAAACATTAAAAAAATTTTTTTTTAAAACTCATTAAATTAAGAAAAAGTGAGATCCAATGAAATAAAGGAAAACCTAAGTTTAACACAGTGATTAGGAGATCAAGGCTTGGAAACAGACTGATCTGGGTCCAGTCTTGACTCTGACACTAAATGGACATGTGACAAAGCAAAGCATTTTTAAAACTCAGTAAGCCTCAGAGGTGCCCTTATCTGTGAAGTAGGAATACATTACTCCACAGTGTTACTAGGAAGATTAACGGGATAATCCATGTTAAGCTGCTCAGCAGAGTACCTGGTATGCACATAAAAGTGGGTTATTGTTCTTATTTCTTTCTCAGTGAACTAAAGGGAAGAACATGAGACTTCACCTTTACTTACTTAGCTCTGACCTCTAGGGTTCCAGCCTTTGTCCCCCAGCCCCCACTGCCATCGTAAAGAATTTACATTTCACTAAAGACATTTCACATTTCACTGTGTTCATGGTTCAGTAACTGACCTCACTGCTTTAGCCCTCATCCCAGGTCTGAGTAGCAGCTACATTAACAACCAACTCTTTAAGAAAAGACAAACAAGTATACAAATACCAGCAACCCCACACCCCCGTAGAGCTTCAGTACTCAATACAAATCTCAGCCTGCTTGACAACATCATCACAGACCAGGTAGAAACCTATGCAACCTCTCACCAAAAAAATATTTGGCAAGAAATGGAAATGTCAGAAAATGAGGAGGGAAGGCAAAGCATGAGGTAGGGAAAGTACTTCAGCCTCAAATGTGAATAAGATGGATGGTTAGTGATAGGGCTATGCCAGATATTGGTAGCGTAGATGATTTGCCTTGCACGAGCTTGTCTAAAACAATAATTCTTGTTTACATGCAATTTTTACAGTACTTTCCTTGGAAAACATGAAGGTTCTCAGCCCAGTAGCTCAAGTTCTTCCAAGGGACAATTAAAATAAATAGTTCACAGCTACAACAAGGTGGGCAAGGATTGAAACAATCAGAGAACAAGGACAGTGGGAAGCAAGTGGAAAATGGCACAGGAACAATAAACCCGAATGAGTGGAAGCATAAAAAGGAGGGTAATCACACTAGTGGTGTTGACTTTTCCTCTCACTCCAGAAAGGGCTTGGTTATTTCCAGATGGTCTCCTCCAACATTCTCTCTGTCACCTTTCCTTTTATATCTCAAATTATGAGTGTCTGGAGGATGAGATCACATCTTTCATCTCTGTGTGTCTGACAGTAGGAACTCAGTAAATGCTTATTAAATGAATGATTGAAATCAGAATAAACTCTAAGGTGCACATGCACCTACACTTACAACACTACATTTTCTGGCTCCTTAGACTACATAATTATCATGTTCTACTATTTAACATGGCTAACTCTCATTTTGTGTGTGTGTGTGTGTGTGTGTGTGTGTGTGTGTGTGTGTGTTTCTTCTAGAAGTATAAACAACTAAACAATGTGGTCATGTTGTTGAACAGGCAGTTAAAGCATCGGAGTTCTGGTTATGTCTCAGCTTTAAATTATCATGTGATATTGGACATATTGTTTACCTTTTCTGGACATCTTTTACCATATCTGTAGGTTGAGATGAATTATTACAGTATAACCTCAAAGGGTTCTTCACAGCCCTAAAACTGAAAGAGTCTGGCAATAAATTAATATGGAGCCAAAGTTATACCATGCAAGTATACAATGCTCCTAAATATGAAAGCATACAGTGTGCGCTATTTAAAATGAGCCACCACACGGGCATCCGGGTGGCTCAGTTGGTTGAATGTCTGACTCTTGATTTTGGCTCAGGTCATGGTCCCAGGGTCATGGGATTGAGTCCATGCTGGGTGTGGAGGCCGCTTAAGATTCTCTCTCAGAACAAACGGTGGGTAGAGGAAAGAGGTGGGTGGGGGATGGGCTAGGTGGGTGACTGGTACTAAATATGGTACTTGTTGTGATGAGCACTGGGTGCTATGTAAATGGTGAATCACTGAATTCTATGCCTAAAACCAATATTGCACTGTATGCTAGCTAACTAAAATTTAAATTAAAAAAAAAGAGAGTCTCTGTCTCCCTCTTTCTCTACCCCTCCCTCTCTCTCTCTAAAGTAAAAATTAAAAAATAATAAGATGAGCCAGCACAAAAAAAGATTTAACTTGTATAGCTGGGCAATGAAATGCCTAATGAAGTAACTTTATCAAGGAAGAAAATGAAAATAAATTTGGATCTGAAGGAAATAAATGAGGGAGGAAAAGATTTTGATGACTTTCCAAAACTAACTTAAGTCAAGTTGTTCAATAAAATTTAGCAATATTTATTCAAGATAAAAACGACAGGATCTGAACAAGTTGTTCTAATTTTAATATCAAATGAAAGTTTAAAATGGAAATTAACATACTTACTCCCCCAAGATGAAGAAATTAAAAAAACAACAACTATAATTTCAAGCAGAACAGTGGTAACTTACAGAAGTATTTTAGTTATTTATGATTAAAAAACTAGTAACTATATTATATATATCAGAACTATTTCCTATAAAGTAATGTGAAGAGATAAAATATGCTTGATTCCCCAAAAAACAAGCCATGTAAACATTTCTATAACATTCTTATAAAACACAAATTAAATAGTGCTCTTGAATTGGCTTCGAAATCTAATCAACCTTCACATAACATTGAATCCATGGGAAAATGTTTTAGTTTCAAAATAAAACAGAATTTAAAGTGAATTATCTGATTATGGCCCATTATCTGATTTGGTGCACTGTAAATATCAGAGAATAATATCCTATAAATCCACTTAGGGCATAAAAACTCCCCTATCTGTGTAACTCCTTAGGTCACCAATCCCACACTTTCCCCTCTGCCTACAGTCACACCAGGTATAATATAAAACAGGAAAGCATGCACATTCTTTTTGTTCAATGTTTTAATTCAAAACCATTCTCTCGGATCCCTTTCTTTCCACTGACTCCATACTGCCTTCCAAGTTCTGTCTACTAAACTTGCTGTGCATTTTCATCCTTACCTTACCTACTGAATTTGTCATTCACTTCCATTTTCCTAAGCTCAACCATGATTTTCTCTCAAAATCACTGCTCTTCTTATAATATGATTTCCTCTGGTCACCTTGATTGAGCATCCTTAAACATCCACATGGCCCCAAGACCTCCTGCTCCAGTGTATTCCTTAGACCAGGCCACCATTCACTCTTTCCAGCCCATTAGAGAAAACAAGATTAAAGTTTTTACAATATAATAGGTAAGGTTTGTTAACTGCTCAGAATCACATAATGTTGAAAACACCTCATCACTGCCTGACTATTTTAAATATTGATTAGCATAGGGGCACCTGGGTGGCTCAGTTGGTTAAGTGTCCAACTTCAGTTCAGGTTCTGATCTCAAGGTTCGTGGGTTTGGGTCCTGCGTTGGTCTCTCTGTTGTCAATACAGAGATCCTGCTTCAGATCCTCTGTCCCCCCTCTCTCTCTCTGCCCCTCCTGAACTGTGTTCTCTCTCTCTCTCAAAAATAAATAAACATTTAAAATAGATAAGTAAATATTGACTGGCATATAGAAATAAGAGTATATTCATTTGACAGGATCATAGATTATTGTTCACTTGGTCAACAAGTAATTACTGAGCACCTATTATATATCAAGCACTGTGCCTCACATCTGCATTGAGTGGTAAACAAGATATATTCCATGACCCTATGATACTTTAAACTCTACCAGGGATAAACTTTTGACAAGTAATTGTAAGTGAGATGAAGGTTATGAAGTGGAGGTGCAAATATTATAGAAATATTCATGGTATTGGCACAAAAACAGACACATAGATCATGGAATAGAATAGAGAGTCCAGAATTGGATGTACAAAAGTATGGCCAACTAATCTTTGACAAAGCAGGAAAGAATATCCAATGGAAAAAAGACAGTCTCTTTAACAAATGGTGCTGGGAGAGCTGGACAGCAACATGCAGAAGAATGAAACTGGACCACTTTCTTACCCCATTCACAAAAATAAACTCAAAATGGATAAAGGACCTGAATGTGAGACAGGAAACCATCAAAACCCTGGAGGAGAAAGCAGGAAAAAACCTCTCTGACCTCAGCCATAGCAATTTCTTACTTGACACATCTCCAAAGGCAAGGGAATTAAAAGCAAAAGTGAACCATTGTGACCTCATGAAGATGAAAAGGAAAGGAAACAATCTACAAAACTAAAAGGTAACCGACGGAATGGGAAAAGACATTTGCAAATGACATATCAGATAAAGGGCTAGTATCCAAAATCTATAAAGAACTCACCAAACTCCACACCCAAAAAACAAATAATCCAGTGAAGAAATGGGTAGAAAATATCAATAGACACTTCTCTAAAGAAGACATCCAGATGGCCAACAGGCACATGAAGAGATGCTCAACGTCGCTCCTCATCAGGGAAATACAAATCAAAACCACACTGAGATACCACCTCATGACAGTCAGAGTGGCTAAAATGAACAAATCAGGAGACTATAGGTGCTGGAAAGGATGTGGAGAAACGGAACCCTCTTGCACTGTTGGTGGGAATGCAAACTGGTGCAGCCACTCTGGAAAACAGTGTGGAGGTTCCTCAGAAAATTAAAAATAGATCTACCCTAGGACCCAGCAATAGCACTGTTAGGAATTTACCCAAGGAATACAGGAGTGCTGATGCATAGGGGCACTTGTACTCCAACGTTTACAGCAGCACTTTGAACAATAGCCAAATTATGGAAAGAGCCTAAATGTCCATCAACTGATGAATGGATAAAGAAATTGTGGTTTATTTACACAATGGAATACTACGTGGCAATGAGAAAGAATGAAATCTGGCCTTTTGTAGCAACGTGGATGGAACTGGAGAGTGTTTTGCTAAGTGAAATAAGTCATACAGAGAAAGACAGATACCATATGATTTCACTCTTATGTGGATCCTGAGAAACTTAACAGGAGACCATGGGAGAGGGGAAAGAAAAAAAAAGTTAGAGAGGGAGGGAGCCAAACCATAAGAACTCTTAAAAAGTGAGAATAAACTGAGGGTTGATGGGGGGTGGGAGGGAGGGGACAGTGGGTGATGGGTATTGAGGAGGGCACCTGTTGGAATGAACACTGGGTGTTGTATGGAAACCAATTTGACAATAAATTTCATATTAAAAAAAAGAAATGTGTACAAAAAGGAGACCTAGCTTATTCTGGGATGTCAAAGAAATCTAGGTGAAGAAGTAAGTCAGGGAAAGGACTTTACAAATTATTCCATCTAAATCCTCAATTACAAATAAAGCCATTACAAGCTAGAAAGAAGTGACCAGCTTGCCCCATGAATGGTGGTGGCTGACTCTATATACACTTATCTCTCTATAATGTTACCTACTCTCTAAACAGAACCTTCCAAAACAAGTAATTAGTTAAAAAGACTCAATGTAGAGATAGATGCACTATAGGCATGCAATCACAATAGTTACGGCAAATAAATATTTAACAACATTTAATTCAATTCAGTGAAAATATTGTTAAGTAAAAGTAGAAAGTATGAAGTAAAATAAGTGATAGTATACACTGACAGTACAGGTATTCCCTTTGAGTTTAAATTCAGCTCATCGTTAAAGGCTCAGCCACTATTTTATGTTCGAGAAGCATTAGTCTGGCCACAGGGAGCTTCTTAGAACTCCTGGCACATGTGACTATCTGCACCACTCTTATGGCATTAATGCTTACTGCTGTGCATTGCCATTTTTTTTTCATTTTTATATCGTTTTAAACTTGAGCACAGCAGAAACTATATATCAAAGCTTTGTGCATAGCCTTTAGCCTTTAGTGCTGAATAGTAATCAAGGAATCACATGTGTGGTAGACAGAAGTCTAAATGGCCCTCCAAGGTTCTAACCCTGTAGTATATATGCCATGTATAATCCCCTCCCCTTGAGTTTGGGCAGGACTTTTGCATATGATGGATTCCAAAGGTGAAGAGAGTTTTACAGATTTAATTAGGAACCTTAACCAGTTGACTATGAATCAATCAAACTGGGTGGACCTGATCTAATCAGATCAGCTCTTTAAATAAGACTGGAAACTTCGGAGATTCTTTTGCTGAGTTTTAAAGAGCCACCATGAGTTTTACAGCTGCAAGGAAATGAATTCTTCCAAAAATCATGTGAGCTTGAAAGAGCACTCTTTTTATTTATTTATTTATATTTTTTTAATGTTTATTTATTTTTGAAGGAGAGAGAGACAGAGAGTGAGCAGGGAAAGGTACAGAGAGAGGAAGACACAGAATCCAGAGCAGGCTCCAGGCTCCAAGCTGTCAGCACAGAACCTGACACAGGGGTCAAACTCATATGAGTTGTGAGATCATGACCTGAGCTGAAGTCAGACACCCAGCTGACTGAGCCACCTGGGTGTCCAAAGAGAACTCTTAACCTCAGATGCCACTACCATTCCAGCCAACACCTTGACTGTAGCTTTTAAGACTCTGAGCTGAGGACCCCACTAAGTGTACCCACCTTACTGACCCGTGGAAAATAGGATATAAAAAATGGGTGCTGTTTTAAGCTACTGAGTTTGTGGCGAATTATTCTGTAGCAATAGAAAACTGATTCAGTAATATATCTGTGTTCACTGTGCATACCCATGCAAGATGGTCTGGAGAGAGAAAAGCTATCTTAAGTAAATGGTGACAAATAGTGTATTAGCCAGCTTGGGCTGCCATAACAAAATACTACAGACTGGATGGCTTGACCAATAGAAATTTATTTTCTCACAGTTCTGCTGGCAGGAAGTCTAAGATCAAAGAAGCAGCATGCTTAGTTTCTGGTGAGGGCTCTCTCCTTGGTTTGTGGATGATTGCCTTCCCCCTGCGTCCTCACATGACCTTTCCTCTGTGCAGGTGAAGGCTGCCCCTCCCTCTTCTTATAAAATATACCAGTCCTATCAGATTAGGGCCCCACTCTTATTACCTCATCTAATCTTAATGATCTCTTCAAAGGCCCTGTCTCCAGTGACATAAAGTCACATGAATTTGGGAAGACGCAGTCCAGTCCATAACGAAGAGGTAATGCAGATGGATGGCAGAGGCACAAGTGAGTGGCAGTGGAAAAGGAGGAAACAGGATGCAGCCTGGAAAAGATATAAAGGAATAAGGGCCTGATGCTTACTTACTTCCAAGATAAAGGAGCAACCCACACCAAAGCAAAGTTTTCTGTCTTGGAAAGATCCACCAAAAGGGATATAACTGGCATAAAGGAAATCATCATTCCTTTGAGGACTGTTGTTCTTTGTTTTTCTGTTGGAGAGAATAATCAGGAAAAGAGGGGCAGAAACAGGGCAAGAACTTTTGTTGAAATTAAGGAATCGGCAAGTCATACAGTTGTGTCTACTAGACAACGAGGAATACAGGCTAAAAAGTGTAAATAAAAAATTCACATTTTAGCCAAAAAAAAAAGATGATGTGTAAATAGTTAGAGAAAATCTTCACTGAAATTAATGAAGAACTTATGGATTTTTTTCTATTTTTTTAAAATGTAATTCTATTTGTTTGATTTCCCAATAAAGAATCAACCTATTTTATGCTGTCCAATCCAGTTACATGTTAAAAAATGATCAAATATAAGTTTATCAAAACTGAAAATATTTCTTTTTTTTCTTTTTTTAAAATGTTTATCTATTTTTGAGAGAAAGAGAGAGAGAGATAGCAGGAGCGAGCGGGGGTGGGGGGAAGAGCGTGCATGCACAAGCAGAGGAGGGGCAGAGAGGGAGACACAGAATCTGAAGCAGGCTTCAGGCTCTTAGCTGTCAACACAAAGCCCAACACAGAGCTCAAACCCATGAACTGTGAGATCATGACCTGAGCCAAAGTTGGATGCTTAACCCACTGAGCTACACAGGTGCCCTGAAACTGAAGATGATCACACAGCAGTTCTAAAACATGTTTTATAAAATATAAACCTCATGAGGCAATCTATTATAGACTTTTATTGTAATAAAAAGATGTACATCTAAGCCTCTACCCAAGAGCCACAATGCTCATTATCTTACAAAAGATTCTGAAATCAACAAGGATAGTCTAGATCAATGGTTCCCAAGTTTGGTTGCATATTAGCATCACTCAGGGAGATTTACGAAAACACACATAAACAGGGTTCATCCTAGGTTAACTGAATCAGATCATGGTACTGGGCCTAGATGCTACTAAATTTAAATTATCCTCACATAAATCTGACGCATGGCTACAGTATTGGTCTGGAACAGGTTAGTAAGACATTTCTGTTAGTCTGTTCTGTAAATTAACCCCATGCTTTGTCCTTCTGTCATCATAAACAATTAACTAATTCCTATTAGACATTGTTATTAGCCTCATTAGACAAAGGAGGAAAATAAGATTTTAAAAAGTTTAGAAGACAGGGGTAGGGTCTTACATATTTGAATGAGGGAGAAGATAAGGAATGGTTTCAGGGAGAAAGAGAAAAGGTGTTTGACCTGATTCTTACAGGCAAACCCACCCCTATTATTTACAGAACGAGAAGAGTACCGAGTGCCCTCTCTTCATCTTCCAAGGATGTGCCCTCCAGCTGCATGGCCCATGCTCTGAAGGACTGACCTAGGAAGGCTCCCCAAAGAGGTTATGGAAAAATGCTTGGAACATTTTAAGTAGAGAATTCTGGAGTCCCAGTTACTTGGAGCATGGTGTAGAAAACAGAAAGGGTTAATGTGCGGGCTCAGAAAGGACATGTGCCTTTTGGCCTTATTGATTTTGCACCTTGTAGGGTGAAACATGGCTAAGGAAGGACAAAGTGGGGGCTCCCTAAAGCCCAGGATGTCCAGAAAGTAGTACCTCCTCAAGTCACAATCAGATAGGATTCAGCAGACACTGCTAGAGAAGGAAGGAAGAGACAGGGAGAAATTGCCAGAGGAAATTAACCAAATGCTAAAAGAGAATGGTCATGGAGTGAATATTCAAACTATATTAGAAGCAGAAGATATCCATTGTTCTTGCTTCCAAGAAGGTATTCCCTCTTATTCTCTTCCTATAACCTCTGCCTCCTGAAAACCTTAACTACTAAGGGTTGTATTGTGTCCCCACAACATTTGTATATTGAAGTTCTAACATCTAGCACCTCAGAGAGTGACATATTTGGAAACAGGGTCATTGCAGATGTAATTAGTTAAGATGAGGTCATACTGGAGTAGAGTGAGCCCCTAATCCAACATGACTGGCATTCTTTGGGCACAGAGACATATGCACAGAGGGAACACAATGCGAAGATGAAGGCAGAGGTCAGACAGATGCTTTTACAAGCCTAGGAAGGCCAGAGAGTGTCAGCAAACCACCAGAAGCTCCCTCACAGCCCTGAGAAGCAACCAACCCTGCCAACACCTTGATCTCAGGCTTTTAGTCTCCAGAATTGTGAGACAATACATTTCTGCTGGTTAAGCCACTCAGTTTGTGGTATTTTGTTACAGCAGCCCCAGCAGACTAATCCCACGCACCTACATGGATGTCACCTTCTCCTGGAGGCTTTTCTCTTGCAGCCCCTCTAAAATCTCATTCTTACCTTCTCATCTTTGGCCCGTGGGAGCATGGTCCTCAGAAAAGTCACCATACTCACTTGTGTTACAGTCATGTGCGTACCTGTCTTCTCTGACGGGCTGGAAGCTCTGGTCCAATCCATCATTTTCTTCCTGCAACTTAACACAGTACTTGGTGCAGGACAGGCGCCCAACACATTTGTTGGATAGAACAAAGTAAAGGAAAACCTTATAAAGAGCAAAGCCTATAGGAAAATATTTTTGGTCAGTGATGCATAAAAATCATTTTTCTCGCAGGTGAAGAGCTACCTTGAGTCTCAATTATTTGGCACCTACTTTCTGACAAGCATGGGACAGCCCCCAGTGACGCAAAAATGAATCAGATACAGCCCACAGTTAAAAGAATTCACAGGCAAATTAAAGGAGATATTCAAGTAAATATTCATACTGTAATGTCGTAAATAGTAGCTAAGAATGCAGCACAGGGTTCATTCTATGGGAATTCCAAAGAAGTATCTACCCCATCTGGGGATCAGGATGAGGGGAATAGGAAAGCAGTGGATGGTCAAGGAGAGTGACAGCTGAGCTGGGACCAGGACTGGGCCTCCCCACTCTTCTGGAGGTGACTGTGAACACACAGGCCTAGATAGTTGATCTTAGTCCTCCCAGAAATGTGTATTTGAACAATTCAGTGTTTCACTGAGTAGCAGGTGATTGAGCATGGATTTACAGAGAAGGGATCAGTAGGTGGCACAGTTAGAAAACAGCCACCTCCTGTAGTCAGTGGTTACCCCTACCAGGAAGAGATCTGAAAAGCCAGCAGGAGGGATAGTTACAACGAGTTTGTGACACACTGGAATGCAAGTCAAGAGAGTGCAAGGTCAAAGACAAGCAGCAGCCACGGAGAATGGTTCACAAGGAACTATCCTAGTTCTTCAGAAAGTGCTCCTCAGAACACATTGCTCTGCAGGCTCCTGACACTCAAGATTGCCTATTCCTCCCTCACGCTCGCAATCTTGGAAGCTACTCCATTTAGCAGGCAATCACACTGTGAAGCAACGGCCCCTCCTTTTGCTTCTGTCCCACTACATCAGTTTGTTAAGGCAGCTACAACAAAGTACCACAGACCAGGGGGCTTAAACACCAGAAATTTATTTTCTCACAGTTCCAAAGGCTGGAAGTCTGAGATCAAGGTGTGGCAGTCTTGGCTCCTTTTGAGGCCTCTATCCTTGGCTTATAGATGGCCTTCTTCTTGCATCTTCTCATTATCTTCCCTCTATGTCTGTGTCTGTCCAAATCTGTTCTTCTTAGGACACTGGTCATATTGGGTTAGGGCCCACCTGCAAGACCTCATTTTATATTAATTATCCCTCTAAAGGCCCTACTCCCAAATATAGCCCCTGCCTCACCTTCTGAGATGCTAGAGGGTTAGGAATTCAATGTATGAATGGAAAAGTGGACATGATTCAGCTTATAACACCCACCAAAACAGACAGTTTTGTTCTGTGTTAGACTAAGTTTTCTGTTCATGAGGAATTTCAGAATTCTGAGGGGGGAAATTTCTCTTCCTGAGGTGTTAGCATTCGTTTAGAAAACGTAAATACCCTCTCAGATAACTAATGGAGACTGGAAGGACAAGGCCTGAAGAAGGCAGAGATAGAGAGATGATGATAGACAGATAGATGAAGCTTAATAAAGTTTTAGCATCACGCTGCCATTATGAGTCCTGGGAGCCATAGACTATTCTAGCAGGAGAGAAAAAGTAAGGCCTCCATCAAGAAGCATTTCGAGATAAGCATTTTCAATTTATGGAACTTATTTCCAATAAATTTGGCAAAGAGATTTTTAAAAAAGAAATCCAAATATCCAGTTTTCCAGTAATGCATTGTGATTACATTTCATGCTCTAAATAAACATTTACTTTTATATCTAATTTTGTATTCTTTCTCTCAACATGTAGACTCCCCCTCCAAACTAGATCTGCCTCATAGAAGAAGATGAAACAGAAGAAATTCTTTCTCATAGCATGGACACTGAAATGTCCACAAATCTAGGCTGGGGCTCCAGGGGTGGGGTGTAAGCTATGTCATCTACTAAGAAGAGGCAGCAGAGGGCTGTGAAGAGAAAGGAGCCTGCAGGAAAGCAGGCAAAATGTGTTTTGTCTCTGCAAATCAACAACATTAAGGCAGAGTGGAGAGAACATACACACTGGTGCTGCCGACCCTCCATGGAACTTATCAATCTTTGAAGTATTCAGTCCTGGGCTGATATTCACGCTAAAAATGTTCACTGTAGAGACAGAGAGGGGAAAAAAAGAGCTTTCACTGGAAAATAGTTAAAAAAAGACTACATATTGGCTCTAAAATTATCTTTAACAAGAACTAAGAGATTCCTTTCCCCAGCAACTGAATGCCCAAGTCACCTAAACCATACCTTTGTAAATCAGGCCAAGGTGACACACAGAGGACCATGTGACTCACGTTTACCAGAGCTGGCATGGCCCATGCAAATGAATCATCCCAGCTGCTCATTCACCATGCCACCTGCCAGGCTTAGATGCTCCACACCGCAAGGCCTTTGCAAAGGAAACCATAGCACCTTACGTTAAGACTGCTGGGACACACAATCTCACTCTATCACAACTCTATCACAAGTTGGAGTTTCAACTTGTGATAATTCATCACAGCTCTGTCCTCAATTTCAGTTTGGGACTAGTTGAGAGTCAGACATGGCTGTCAGTCAGATGAAGACCAAACCTCGGATGTATTACTTAAAATAACTAGATAGGAGGAGGTGAATTAGATGGATAGTCACAGTGAACTATCTAAAATTTCCTCCAAACTTCAATCTACCCATAAGCAGAGTGGACAACTGTAGGCATGCCCAGTCAGTCAAAGTTGCCCCGGTAATCTAACCACAGCAAAGAGAGGACTTCAGAGATACTCTCTTTGCGCGCAGTCACATCTGAAAGAAATTGAATCTAGGAGAGCTGAACCAAACTGCCTGCTTCCAAACTCACCCGTTAGAGGAGCCATGTCTATCCCTATGGAAAGAAGTGAGTGGAGGCAGGAAAGCAAAAAGCCCAGGAGGGTGCCTCTGGCCAGAACACCAAACACAGGGCGTGGCAGATTCCACTGTACCGCATGCACAACAAAATGTTTTGATCTTTAAATCAAGTACTAGCACTTTCAAAAACAGATCCAAAGAAAATAATCAGTGATACAAACAGTTATGTATCAATATCCTCGTTTTAACATTTAACATTGCAGACCTCTCCCCGTCCCCATTCCTGTTGCATAGTCCCAGATAAAACAAGAGAAGCGGGGAATCCAAGTGCCCTCATTTCCCAACTAATCCTAAATGGAAAATACAGGAGCCAGCAACCCTTCCCTCACTCTGAGAGCCACCCAGTAAGGGCAGGAAAAAAGCTTAAACAATAAGGAAAAATAATAGTAATATCGCAGAGTGTCTGGGTGGCTCAGTCAGTTAAGCTTCTGACTTTGGCTCGGGTTATGATTTCGTGGTTCATGAGTTCAAGGTTCATGAGTTCATGAGTCGGGCTCTTTGCTCTTTGCTGCTAGTTTGGAGCCTGGAGCCTACTTCGGATTCTGCGTCTTCCTCTCTCTCTCTCTCTCTCTCTCTCTCTCTCTCTCACTGCCCTTCCCCCACTCATGTGCATGTACACACATGTACGTTCTCTCTCTCCCTCTCTCTCAAAAATAAAAATTAAAAAAAAAGAATAGTATCCATTAAAAGGTTTTCTAAATGTTTGTAATAAAATGAAAGACATTCATGCTGTAATGGTGAAATTTTTAAAAGGCAACAAAATTGTACTGCAACATAATACAAACACACATTTTTTAAGTGTTTCCACAAAAAATATAAAATAGATAAGAAACATCACAGGTGTATTTTTCTTATGTTATTACACATTTCTCTAACATTCCACAAAGAGCATAGATTATTAATATAATCAGAGTAAGATTATTTTTTCAACTTGCCCAGTGTATCCAGCCCATGATATTCACCGTGTATATACTACTTTCATAAAATAAAAAAGGAATTAAATATTTATTTTTTCATTTTATTTTTATTTTAGAGAGAGTGCATGCAAGAGGGGACAAGGGGCAGAAGAAGAGAGAGAGAGAGAGAGAGAGAGAGAATCTCAAGCACGCTCCATGCTTAGTGTGGCACCCAATTCAGAGCTCAATCCCAAGACCCTCGGATCATGATCTCAGCCAAAATAAAGTGTCTGACACTCAAATGACTGAACCACCCAGGTGCCCCAAGGAATTTAATTTTTAAGTATCACTCTTTGATCATGGGTTAAACAACAAGAAACCTAAATCTGCATTGCACATTATCATATAGACAACAAATAAATATCTACATCTATGTAGACATCCCCGTATTTCTACAATATAAAAGAGAAAACATATATTTTATCCTACTGTTGTAATCTACCTAAAAAGATGAGGATAAATATCTAATATAAATATTGATTCTAACAAAACTAATCAATGATCAAATAAATTATTGTCTGTGATCAAAGGCAGTATCAACATTTAATTATACATGATTAAGGTGCCAGATAAACTACAGTGTGTTCAATCAAACCTGAATTTCAGATAAATAACTTTTTTATTATAAGTATGTTTTCTGCAATATTTGAGAGAGCCCATGCAATACTTGGAACATACTAAGAAATTATTCATTATTTATCTGAAATATCAATTTAATTGGTCACCCTGAATTTCTATTTGCTAAATCTGGCAGTGCTGTTCATGAAGTCATTTCAAAAAGCTACATTCTCTCCCCTAAATATCCATTATACGAGTTCCAGCAGGGGCCCGAACAATTGAATTAACCAGAAAGCAGTCATCAAATGAAAACTAGAGCTTTCTAATTCAGAGGAAACACTCCTAGGAAGGACACTGGAATAGATTTCATGCTTGTAAAACTTGCTGTGTACACGCAACAACTGCCTTTGCAGACCTCTCCCCGTCCCCATTCCTGTTGCACAGTCCCAGATAAAACAAGAGCAGCAGGGAATCCAATGCCCTCATTTCCCAACTAATCCTAAATGGAATATATAGGAGCCAGCAATCTTTCCCCCACTCTGAGAGCCACCCAGCTGCACCACTCCATCATGCGACAGCTGCAGGAAAGTGACTTGAACTGGCTGTGGTTCCTCCGTAAAGCACAGAAGGCAGAGAAGCCAGGATTGCCAGAGCAATACCTGTCACTGGAAGAAGAAAGGAAGAAGTTGTCTGGCTTCCTTCTTATTCTGGAGATGGTTACCATATATTGTGATCGCAGGAAAATAGAGGCTGAAGAAGGACAGGAAGGGTGCTTGGACAATTGGTATTTTATTATCCTATGGCTGTTATTCCATTGTATGAACAATAAAATATGGAGCAAAAGATGCGGTCTTTCAAGCCGTCTCTATCTCACATATAGATAAGAATTCAATCTCCAAGAAGACTTCGTAGCCAGGTGGTTCTCTGGGTCCTTTATTAAGTGCTGATTCCAAACCCTGAAAGATACCTACCTATCGTTTGATGCAATACTTCCAGGAAAGTTGTTTTAGAGGAAGAGCAGTAACAAAACTGAATTCTGAGAACCACATCAGCAGGAGTAGGAAGGAATCCAGCAGAGGGTCTCCAAAGAAGGCATGTTCCAACTGCCTGAGCTTTGAACCAGATGACCCACCATGCCAAAAAGGACTCACTCACAAGGGCAGCTGCAGTTTCCTCCCTGGGTGATCTGCCCTCTCCTCAATTCTCCGAGGCCTGTCCCATCCCAACAAGGAGGTTTTTTAGCCTTGTGGTGAAAGTGACAGGTAGACAAGTAGATAGCAACGTGGTTAACTCCTGCTGTTCAATGACAACAATGGCCCGAAGACTCAAGCTGATAAATTATACATTTATCACCTTGCAATTACACATTTATTCACCCTGCAACTGTCCTGTTCACATACAATTGTGAGGGTAAATACCAATGTCCAACAGTTTGAAATCTATGTTATTAGCCCAATGTAGATTGGATGCAAACTAAGATATAAAAATCATGCCTTCTGTATTCTAATTTTTGTAACTTAAATATCATTTGCTTCCAAAACTAATTGTGTATATGAATTTCACATTTTGTTGCAAATCGATGTTATGTTCGTGTGTGCCTAGCATATTTTATTTTAGCTCCAACCTCTGCAATACCATATACTTTAGTTATATGTCATTTGCTTTAAGACATTGTGAAAGCCCTGTTTCCATTCCTTTTCACCAAGTCTGGCTTCTCAGTTGAAATTTTATTACCTATCTAGGTTGATTGTCTCCAAATGTCCTTTGGCCAGAAGCTTCCATTCAGCCAGAAGATTGCATTCTTATCTATATGTGATATAGAGAGGGTTTGAATGACCACATCTTTTGCTCCAAGGAAGCAGAGAGCTGAAAGAAATCACTCCTAGCCATTAAGAATAAGTTCTATTCCCATCTTTCCAATCTTTTTTCACTGATACTAGAAAAAGGAGGCATTTTCCCATAAAAGACAACAACCAGCTGGCTTTGAAAATCCTTAAGACGGGGGCGCCTAGGTGGCTCAGTCGGTTAAGTGTCCGACTTCGGCTCAGGTCATGATCTCACGGTTCGTGAGTTCAAGCCCCGCATCGGGCTCTGTGCTGACGGTTCAGAGCTTGGAGCCTGTTTCAGATTCTGTGTCTCCCTCTCCCTCTCTCTGCCCCTCCCCCACTCATACTCAGTCTTTCTCTGTCCCTCTCAAAAATAAATAAACATTAAAAAAATTAAAAAAAAAAAAAAAAAGAAAATCCTTAAGACATTGAAAGGTACTGTCTACGTCAACAGGATGCTTCTAATAACCATTTGTAAATAAAGCCTGCTCTTGGAAAACCTAAAGGCTCTGGCTCTCCATTGACACAGGCACTCACCAGTTTGCTTCTTCCTCCCTGAATTTATGTGAGTGTGAGGTGGGAAAGAATATTTAATTGATTTTGGTTATTGCTCTGTAATGTGAATGGACAGCATCTAAAGTAAGATGACTCTATCAGGCTGCTTTCCCTTCACAGAAATGAAAGTGGGGTTAATCTACTATATATCTATATCAGGAGCATAAACATCAATGTGTATCATGAAAGGACCTACTCCCTCCTCAGCACGGTGTCGGGCAGGGAGTGGTCAAGAGGCATAAGGCCTGGTTGAGTCCCTGGGCTTCTACTTGTTAGAAGGACTGAAAGGGACTTTGCATGAGGCCTAGTGTGAGTTAAGTTTCTTCATCTGTAACACAGGAATGAAACCTTGCCTTCCTCCTAGGCTATTCTAGGATATGAGTAGGAGAGTGTGAGCAAAAATATTCTACAAACTGTAATGACCCCAATAATAGCAAGTTCATAGTATGTGAGCTCTAGCTACAAAGGAGAGTCAGTCTCTAAGGATTCCCCTCAAATGAGGGCAGAAATGGTGACTTGAAAATAATGCTTTTATTTTAAATCTGTTTTAAACACTGTATATCTCCACCAAACAGATATGTTACTCTGGGGGAAAAAAACAGCATGCTGGTATTTTCAATTTGTTTATTTTATGCCACTCCTACAGAATAACCCAGGCCCTCTCTCCATAAAAGCCTTTCCTGATCAATACTGTGTTTAACCTCAACGTTACAGAGGTATTTAAATTAGCACATGATTCTCAAGTTCCTTCTCTCAGAGAAGTTCCACGGAGTAACTTTCTAAATATTGCTTTTGTCTGGGCCAAATCAACTTGAGATGCCAGATGTACATTACTACAAAGCTGCATTATAAGACAGTGCCATCATAACAAAATGGTGAAAACCAGAGCAGTTTTTATTAATAACAGCAGAACCTAATTTCATGGGTTTTAATTTACCATTTTTACATTTTGCTCTGACATTATCCAGATATAAATTGTTATGATGAGAAGCTATTCACTTGGGACAAAAAAAAATTACAACTCTGCTTTTAAAAAAAGACTCTGCATATATCAGTGAAGGACACGCTAATAAAGATTGGTCTGGAACATTTCTCTTTATGACGATTGACTTATCAGCAATAGTTACTGCAGCAGAGTTGGAAATTACATAATTGCCAGAAACTGTAGATATTTGACTTGGCAAGAACCCTGGGTTTATCTGATTTATTTTTGTTAAGAATTGGGCCCCATGGATATTTAGAAATGTTTAATGAAAGAACAGTAGAATATAAATGAAACAAGCAAAAATCCTCTTTTCAAAGGCTTCATTTAACTCCATCCTCACTGTTGTGATAACACAAATAAACCAAAGACAAACCTTTAGTGATGGCATTGGGCAAATTAAAACATTATGAGCTACTAACATCTGGACAGTTTCTCCCTCTTCATAATCATGCTCGTCCATTCTCTGCCTACTATTTATCAGTAGGCACTGCAATAACGCAACACTGAGATTTGGAACACATGCGTGGTCATGAGCACAACACACGAAGGGCTATATTCATGTGCAGGCATGTTCTGCCCTCTGCACTTGAGAAAGAGGTCACCCATTGTAGAGGGAGACAGACAGACACACAGAGAGACAGAGGCAAGTGTTTTGCGAAGACTGTTCTCCTGCCTTTGGGTCCCCAGTGCCTGGCCAATGCTCATTACAGAGCTAATTCACATCAAGTGCTTTGTTGTGGAATTGAAGTGAATGAGTCAGATGGACTGACTAGCTGGACATGGTAAGAGGAGACAGAATACAAAGACCCGAGTTTTGGCTCTTTGGTTGCATCATCAACACTGTGTGACTATACACAAGCCCTTTCTTCTTTCTAGGCCTTGGTTTCCTCATCTGTAAAATGAGTTCATTTTGATTGATTGTATCTGAAATATCTCAAATATCACCTGCTCTATTAACCCCCCCAAATTTTTAAGGCCTATTGTCCCACCAGAAATGTCACACTTCCTCCCCTGTACAACAAACTGTATATTCACCACTATATTTATTCAGTAAGTTCACTTATTTTGGCAATACCCTCCCCCCGCCCCCGCAGAACTCCATCATCGGTAGCTAAATTTTCTGTTAAGTTCCTCTTGATGTTCCCACATAGCATAGTTCTGATGGCATCCAAGGTGTGGTGAGCAGAGCCACATAGCAAAAAAAGTTCAAGCTTTGGAGTCAGACCAACCAGAGTTTAGATTTTGGTTCCTTCGTTTTCTAAGAAAGTTACTTAGCTCCCATGAAACTTGAACCACCTACAAAGTAAGATTCCTATTTCCTTCATCTCAGAGTTGTTGGAAGGCTGTGTTAAGACAAATGCTTTAAGCAGTCATTTGGCACCTAGCCAGTTTCTCAACATTATGTCGTTGCTTATAATCCACCTGCTACCTTGCAGATTCACTTAAGAAACATCATGTATGCCCCTTCTTTCTCATCCCATAGCTTCACATTCTGAGATCAGGCCCAGAAGTGAATGGGCTAAACAGACCCCAAAGGAAGGGAAAGCTACCCATTTCAGAAGTTAGTCACCTTCATCCCTTTGGAAACATTTATTGAGGACTGTGACGAAACAGGACAATATCATGCACTTGAGTACAAAATATAATCAAAGTGTTGCAGGACAGACAACATATAAATGACAAAGTGTCATATAGTATGTTTGATAATAGGGGGGTATACACGGTGTTATAGGAGGATCAAGGAGCATCCAAATCTAAGAGGTGACGCTAGCTTGGTAGTTTCAAAACTCCCTCATCTCTATTAGTGAAAGAGGAATAGAGTGCTAGGGAAATACCCTCTCCCTTGAGGCTATTTTTTTAAAGCAGGGGAAAAAATTAATAAAGAATTGACTTCCTCCATAGAAATATAAGTAATGGGATTTTAGTCAAATATTTATTTCACAGATACCTACATGTATAAAAGGATTATTGTAATTATCTATGCATTAAAACTTATCAAGCTTGTAGTCTTCTCATCACTATAAAAATTTTCAGGCACACAAATACTTCAAATGTCCACAAGATCTTTATATACTAAAAGTCATCAGGGTAGCAAAGTTTCTCACATGAGAAAATTATTCAGATTTAATAATGAATAACCATCATATAAAACAAGTCTCTTCCATGATCCAGTTGCTAACTGACTGGGAAAATGAGCAGAATTCTAATATAATACTTATATTAACATAGTTAAGTGTGGACTCTGTTTTAAAATAGTTTTCTCAATAAAATGACCTAAGTTCTTTTCAGATCCTTTGTATTTTCTCTTTCATTTTGTCTTGAGTAGTAAGATAACAGTTGAAGTATTGAGTTAGTATTATAGTATTGGTGTCAGACCAACCAAAGTTTAGATTTTGGTTACTTCCTTTTCTCATAAAGTTACTTAGCTCCCATGATACTTGAACCTACAAAGTAAGATTCCTATTTCAAAATGTGGTCTGGAAGCTATGTGCAGGTAAGAAATCGGGGCAAGAAACACTAAAGGCAGGAAGATAAGGACAAAGGCTCTTAATTTATTTCACAAAACTATATTTGCACAGTGTAATGAGTTAGCAATTATAAAACTATTTTATGTATACTCTAAAGTTGAGGAATGAATATGCTGGGGGGAAGCCAGAAGGAGGAAGTTATAAATACAGAAAGAAAGATTGGAATGAACACTGTAGATCTGGATTGTGATTGGAGATATTGGTATCAATTCATGTTTTTTAAGATCATAGACAAGTAAATAGTTAAATAGACATGTAAATAAACCCAGGTATGTGCATGTGCATGTATGTGTGTTTTAGTTCCATCTGTTGGAAGGGCCTAGCAGCAATGACATATGAGAAGCAACAAACCACTTAATGCCCACATACTCATTTCTTTTTTTTTAAGGTTCATTTACTTATTTTTGAGAGAGGCACAGACAGTGTGAGTGGGGGAGGGGCAGAAAGAGGGAGAGAGAGGATCTCAAGCAGGCTCTAAACTGTCAGCACAGAGTTCAACGCAGGGCTCAAACTCACGAACCCGTGAGATCACGTCCTGGGCCAAAACCATGAGTTGGATGCTTAACCGACTGAGCCACCCAGGTGCCCCCATACTGGTTTCTATATACTATTGTCCAGTAAAAGGAAATAGACTTCTAGAGAAATACCTGATTCCAGAGATGGAAGAGAAAAAGTACAAGATGAGTCTAGAGAATTCTGTCATTTCTGAAAGTAAGAAAGTACCGAATAATCTTGAGGACGTTTCAGAGATACATAGGAAGCTTGAAAGAGTTCCAAGTGGCCAAATCCGGAACAATATGAATATCTAAAAAATATGGTAACAATTGAATTACACACAACGAATAAAATAAAAATCTATGAGTCCATAATTACAGAAATGAGTAAATGTGTGAGAAGAGAATGTACTTCATTAAAGTAGAATGCCACCTGAGTACAGAAGGAATGGAGCTAGAAAATCATCGATGAAGCTAAAACTAGAGGTGAAAGTTTGAAGGATGGGGTAAGTGCAGAGGCTCTCAATACACCTCTTTACAATTACACATTACATACAAAGGGACAATTAGGAACTTCACTATGGAGAAACCTGAAAGACACAGATTCAACCAAATCTTCCAACTAAAATCACCAATACTGGGACAAACTGACATTGTGGTCCTCCTAACGAGATGCACTGAGAAGGACACAATATTGTTTCAGTGACACTATCCCAAAAATAAGTAATCTGAATCTAATGATAAGGAACTGTCACAAAGACCCAAATTGAGGGGCATTTTAGAGAATATTTTACTAATAATTTTCAAAAAGGCCCAAGTCAAAACAAACAAACAAAACAAAACAAAAACAAAAGAGAAGGGCTAAAGAACTGTACCCAAGATAGAAGATTAAAGAGAAATAAAAACTAATGTAGTGTGTGGTCCTGGATTAGATCCTGAACAAGAAAAACAATAAGAAACAGTATATTGTAACAGCTGCCAAATGTGAATAGAGGCCCAGGATTAGATAATAATATTATATCAGTGTTAACCTTCCTGATTTTAATAATGGCATTATACTTATGCAAGAGAACACCCTATCTTAGCAAATGCACACTGAAATACTTAGGGGTATAAGGGGCACAATGTCACCAACTCTCAAAGTGTCAAAAAAATTATCTATCTATCCATCCATCCATCCATCCATCCAGGAAGAGGAATAAAGGGAGAGAGAATTAAATTGGATAAAATATAAACAATCAGTGAATCTGAATAAAAGAAATCCAAGAGCTCCTTTTACTATTTATTTGTCTATAAGTTTTAAATTACATTTAAATCAACTATAACATGCATTTATTCAGTGAACATAATTCTTGCTCTCAATCAGTTCACAGTAGAGTAGGGAGAATTTCAACAACTACATGAAACACCTTGTTCTGGCAGAAAGATATACTGGCAAAGAGGTGACTCAGAATAGGAAGTGGCCACTTCTGCTTGGGGAAATCAATGAACCTAGTCCAGAAGTTCCTATCAGAAGTGATGAGGGCTGGAACCAGACAATGACAGAGGAGACAGATTCAAGAGATGTTGTGGAAGTTGAATCAGCAGAATTCAGTGATCAAATGAATGGCAGGATGGTGGAGCCAGGAGAAGCTTGGCATGACTCTTGTGTCCCTGCTCAGGTAACAGAGCTCACTGGGATAAGAAACACAGGATGAAGAAAAGATATTAGAGGGAGAGAATAAATCCAAATTTGAACATGACAAGTTGTAGATACCCACGAATCATCAGGCAGCAATGATACCTTTATTTACTTAGAATAGTCTCTCAAGGTATCAAGTAGACTAATCACTGAGGGCATTTGGCTGAAATTAGAAAACCACAAATGGGTATAATGTCATTCAAGCCTAGGTTTGGTGGAAATCGGATTGGGATCTGATTAAATTTAGAGTCATAGAAAGCACCTCCTCAAACCCTCGCCTGATCTCTGACACAGATAGTCTTTCCAGGGGACACATTGTCTTTATACTTATCTTTTTATTCATCCAGGAAATATTTACTTCAAACACTGTACAAGGCACTGGAGATACAGAGATGATTAATTCATTGGCCCTGCCCCCCAAGGTTTTCAGGGATTAGTGGAAAAGAAAAATAATTATAAATCAGTGTGCTTAGGGTAGAGGCTGCACAGGATTATGTAGAAGGGACAAGAGTATGACAGTGAACATGCAATCAGGGGTGTGGCTGGTTTTGAAAGATATTAAGGAAATCAAGCTAAAGCGTGCTAAGAAGTGCCTGAATGTGATAGGGAAGCGGATACAGGGGTCTAGGATAAATTCAGGATGGATTTTACCTGAGCTACCAGGAAGGTATTGGTGCCATGCACAGGGATGAGAACACAAGAGTCGAAGGCAAGCTTTCTTTGTTTTAATGGGGAGGAGGAAGAGGCTAGCAGCAGTGACTAACTGGAAAAGAAAGGAGAGGCCATCAATCTCAAAGCCAAACTCCAAAAAAAACCCGAAAAATGTCACCAACGCCAATTTCATCCACAAAAATACCGAATGCATGCTGGACTGGACTTGGCACTCCGCGCTGCGCTGAGGGACATGCATTGCTGACCCATATTTTGCAACAGTATCGAGGGGGAGCACCTCCAGAAACAAGCTGCTTGCTCCTTAAATAGCAAACACACATATGTTCTCACCACCAGCGGGGCTATTGCCAGGAAATCACACAGACCCCAAATAAAAAACAAGCCAAAGGAAAACAAAGAGACAAGCCTCCTAGTCTCCTGTTCATGGGGCACTGAAGTTCAGGGCAAGGCCCTCTCTAGGTGGTCACGGGGTCCAGATAAAATCCTTCCCAGAGCCTCTGAAATTTGTTTGTGCAGGTGAATCAGAAGGCAGGGGACCTGGGAAGAGGATGGTTACGGCGTGCCTGTTCCGTGCCAGGCACTGTGCTTCTTCCCTCACATTCCTTGTTTCCTGTCTATGAAGTCAGTGTTATTATCATTCCTATTTCACAAATGAGGAAACAGGCTGTGAGGGTGAGCGACTCTCAGAGGCCGCTGGGCAGTGGCCGTGCTAATGTTCAGAGCCAAGCCTGCAGATGCCAAAGCTGTTTCTTTTCTCAGCAATGCATCCATCGCCTGTCTCGAGGAAGTAAGCGTGCTTTCTGGGAGCTTGTCGGGGCCGGAGGTGAGGCGCCTATCACTGCCACGTCCACGCAGAAAACAACCTGGTAACAATGCAGGCCCAGTGTGCTGAACGTGTGTACGTGTAGATGTCTCAACACTCCTTTTTTTGTTGTTATTCTTTTTTGGGTTTTGTTTTTAAAGCTAACTAATAAGGAGAGAACCTCTTAGTCTCCACAGTTCCACTCAGATTATGGGTTCTCTGAGCAAGTTGATAAAGTCCTGAAAGTCTCAGGCCAGGAGTTGTTTCCCTGCTTTGTTCTACTCGAGACTTGACTCTGGGAATCAGAAGCATCAGAATGTCATACAGAACCAGACAGCTTAGATGGCCTCTGGGAACTCCAGGACACGTTCTCCTTAACACACTGGAGTTCCAGGTGCAGAAGCTTCCATGCCATGAACACGGGGAGGGCACATATTTAAGTCCTATTTAGCACTTGGTTCATCTGACCGGCATGCAGCAGGAAACTGGATAATTTTTTTTTTTTTCCCTCGGATGAGGCATAGCAAGCTGATTAATGATGTGAGGGAGAGTGGGCTAAGGAGGGGAGTTCTACAAAAGTTTCCTTTCGGAGAGCCACAGCCGGCACAGGGGAAGAAAGGTGTGCTTTGTAAGGGGGTGGCAGGCAGTGTTTAGCTAATTAGGGTTTGGTTAATGCTGGTGAGTGTCGAACATTCCCGCTAATGGCTGTTACTAATGGGAGAAATGGGATCATTTGTTAACTTTACTTAGGAAAGTGAGTGTTGAAGGCAGAATGGAGAAAAAAAAAAGGTGAACATGGCCCATTTTGGCTAAGCCAAATGCAAAGTGGAAAAAATGCCTCATGAGTTTCTTTAAAAAAGCAAGACCCCAATTTCACACGTGCACCACGCTCCCTTGCCTTTAGAAGACAGTGGTCACCCATTCCTACTTAGCCTGCTGGCTTTTCAGGCCCTTTGTTGACCTTCCAATTGACCTTTCCTCCCAGTGCAACATGCATAACTTCTTAAATGGAAGTCGTCTTGGGAGGCATGTGTTATTAAGAACTTACCATGAACTATGCTCTGTGCTTTGACTTGTATGATTTCATTCAAGTTTGACAACACAATTGTGAGATATGTATATGCATCTAATTCCCATTTTATAGATGAAAAAATCGAAGCTCAAAGCCCTAATCTACACAACTAAGTGGCACTTTTATTTTCCAGGGCCTTCTGTTTTATAGAGCATCTTTACCTTTAAGACTCCCCCAGGATAACCTTTAAAACTTATTTTCTAAAGTACAAATGTTTTCCTTTTCTTTTAATTCTTTCCCAATCCATCAGATACATTCCATTCCAGTGTCCCACAGAAAGAGCTCTCTGGCCGTTTGACTTCATGGTAACCCCTGAGTCATGTGGGTAATCAAGATGGACTGACCCAAGAAATATGAACTGCCAAAACAGCTATTCTTCACTAGTGAATTCTGAATGGCTTACTCTCCTCTCTGGATAGTCTTCCCAGAACTTGTACGTTGCAGCCATGACCTATGCAAGTGGAAGGCTGATATAAAAGTCATCTGGACAGAGCCTAGTACATATGTACATTGGCCTCTAGTCACTCCTTTGAACAAGGAATTTCCACTTATGAACTTTCGGCAAGAGTACTCTGCATATGCACTATGAACAGGGTCGATATGAGAAGCTGCTCCGTAATCATGCTCTCAGGCTGGTAAAGACATGGTCTCATCCAATAGGGTTTATATTTGGAAATATGAAGACTTGTTCTTTGGACTATTCAATCACCTGCATAGAATTTCAGATCGGCCCGTTGTTAATCTGGGTATAGAAGAATGGGCCATTGGAGAGGCTCCTTCAAGAGGAAGTCGAATTGAGTAGCCACTGAAGCTTTAGAGGCAGGTAGGACTGATAATCTTGATTTTACTAATTTTCAATTTTTTGACTTTGGACAGGTTGCTTCACTCTGCTTGGTAGTTGAAATGTAATAAATAATATAAAATGTGTGAACTGTTTAATTCATAAAGATTTCAAATCTTCCCTATGGCAGCAGCATCCCAAAAGAGAAAGAAAAAAAAAAAAGTAGTCACTGCAAACCTTTGAAGACCTGCTTGGTTTTGGCATTTACACAATGTTACTTCCCCAGCATTATATTAGATAAAGTAAGTCACAGGCAGACCTGAATTCAAGGGGTGGGAAACAGACTTCACTTCCTGATGGGAATGGCTACAAAATATTGTGCATGGCTTAGTTGGCCACAGAACCCGGTACTCTGAGTTAAACATACAACATGCATTACTCATATATTTCTTCCAAAAAAAGAAACCCTCAAACTAGGTGTTATACACCCATTTTATAGACATGAAAAACAGGCTCACAAACATTAAGAATTTATCTGAGATTAACGAAGTAGTTAATAAAGAGCAGGTCTGCTCTTTAAACTCAGTTTTTATTCCAAAACCAACACTGATAACTCAAATATATACTTTAAAGGCCAAGCATGAGCAATGCTTACATTTCTATAGAAAGGAGCTAAGAAAAATACACTACTTTATCCTCACATTTATGTTTTTAGGACTATTCCAAAGAAAACTTCTTTTTTTTTTTTTAATTTTGTCAATGTTTATTTTAGAGAGAGATTGAGAGACAGAGTGTGAGTGGGAGGGGCAGAGAGAGGAGGACACAGAATCTGAAGCAGGCTGCAGGCTCTGAGCTGTCAGCACAGAGCCCGATGCAAGGCTCAAACTCATGAACCATGAGATTATGACTTGAGCTGAAGTGGATGCTTAATTGACTTAGCCACCCTGGCACCCCAAGAAAACTTAAGTACATAAACTCTCCTTTTAGATGTCAAGGTGCTTCCAAGTCTGTTCCATGCCAGCCTCGACAATCTACAGGGAAGGGTCTACTACTCCTCCCAAAATGTCCAAACACATGAATCCAAGGGACTTAGAACAGGCTCAAACAACTCATCACATATTACTTTTCCCAGCCCATATTCTCAAAAAACAGGAAATGTTTTTAAATCAAGTGCCAAGAGCAGCCCTACCTAATTAGCCCATATTCCCAGAGATAGATGATGGTGATCATCAATTTGCAAGCCTAGGTTTTATTCATCTAACTCCCTGTTTTGAAAGATCGCTAACATCAAGTCAGTTAAATGAATGTTGTAGGCAATATTCTAAGATGACCCCTCCAAAAAAATCCCTCACCCTTGAATAATTTCCTCCCCTGTGAATACAATGGAACATCACTCCCATGATTATGTTATTGTACCTGACAAAAGGGATTTTGTAATTATAATTAAGGTCACTCATCAGTTGACTCTGAGTTCATTGAAAAGGAGATTATCCAGGTAGGGGTAACCTAATTTTGTGACTTCTTTAAAAACAGAGTTTTCTGTCTGGCAACAGAAGAGAAAGGCAGAGAGATTTAAAAGGAAAGGAATTTGGGGTGCCTGTGTGGCTCAGTCAGTTAAGCATCCAATTATTGATTTTGGCTCAGGTCATGATCTCACCAGGTTTGTGAGATCGAGCCCTGCATAGGGCTCTGCGCTGACAGCGATGAGCCTGCTTGGGATTCTCTTTTTTCCTCTCCCTCTGCCCCGCCCCTGCTCATGTGCTCTCTCTCTCTCTCCCTCTCCCCCTCTCTCTTTCTCTCTCTCAAGATAAATAAATAAACAACAAACAAACGAACAAACAATGAGAGAAATTCATCCAAGGCAAGTTCTCCAATAATGAGATGGAGAATGTGGGGCAAAATCTGAGAATGGCCCCTAGGAGCTGAAGGTAATCCTTGGCCAAGGATTGGCCAATCCAAAAACTTGCACTTCAGTCCTGTAGTCACAAGATACTAGATTTTATAACGTGAATGGGCTTAGAAGCAGATTTTTCCCCAGAGTTTCCAGATAAGAGCCCAGCCTGGCTGATACCTTGATTTCAGCCTTAGGAGACCTTGAGCAGAGAACCCAAATGGTTGTACAACTCTGTGAATACACTAAAAACAATTGAATTATACACTTTAAATGGATTAATTGTTTGGCATGTTAATTATATCTCAATAAAAGAGGTTTTTTAAGATTTATTTTAAAGATCTTATTTTTCAGAGAAAGAGTGCAAGCGGGGAAGGGGCAGAGAGAGAAGGGGACAGGATATCCAAAGCCAGTTCTGCACTGACAGCAGTGAGCCCGATGCAGGACTTGAACTCATTGGATGCTCAGCTGACTGAGATACCCAGGTGCCCGTCAATAAAGCTGTTTTCTAAAAAGAAAAGTGAGAAAAGTTTTGTAGGAGAAATTGAGGTATATAAGGCTAGGGAAGCAGGTGAGGAATGAGGGTGAGGCTAAATCATGGAAAGCCTTGCATATCAAGCTAATCTGACTGGAATGTGTTCCTCCAAAAATAACGGTTCCCTACAAAGGGTTTTAAATAAGGGAGTGAAAAGTCCTATTATTGTTTTAGAAAGATACCTCTAGTGGCTCTATAAGGATGAATTTGAGAAGAGAGACATATACTGCAGACTAGGAGGTTGGTAAAGAGATTAACTCACTGAAAAGATAGACTTGGCCTAAGGCAAAAGGACTGGAAGAAGGCCTAATGTTTGAGAAACAATGGAGACAGAAAAAAAGATGTAACTTTTTAAGATAAGGAAGAAGCTCAAGACCACTGGGGTTTCTAGTTTGAGAGTCCAGCTTTGTAAGGATGATGGTGCCTGCCTGGCCTTTTTTAGAGTCTGGGGAACTGGACCCAAGGGAATTGTGGGAGGTGGTGGGTGGGGATGTGCATTAGGTACTTAGAAATTTCTACTTAGATCCTGGGGCTCTGCCCTCTAGCCAAACACAAATGATACCGATTAAGTCTTTTTGTGATTGTGGTCTGGGCAGTGAAATTTTTAAGAGATCCTAAGTCATTCTAACACACAGCCAAGCCTGTGAACCTCTAGCTTGGATAGCTCCTTTCTAGGTGAGGCTGGCAGAAGAGCGCCCACCCGTTGCTTACCAATGCTTACAGCCTAGCCTACAAGACTTGGCCCTACTGAACAGAGATTGTTACAGAAACTGGTCTGGATCACCCGGCAGAAGAACCAAGTGGCACTTGCAGATCTTGGAAGGCAGGAGGTTTATTTTACACTGGTGGGTTCCGAGGAGTTCATTCCCCAGAGGTTTGAGCCCAGAACATCAACAGAGGGGACAATTTGTAGTCTGTTACTTCTGCATTCCTCATTAGTAGAAATTTGGTGCTGGGGCAAGCAGTTCTTCCGGGAAGAACCCAGAAGGGGAGTCTTCAGGCAGGGACTGGAATTCCCCTATCAGTCCTGTCGGCCATCTTCTAACAGATTTTTCCCTATCAAGATAAGCCCCATCATGAGTAATGGGGTTTCTTGGGCCCATCCAAGAAGCAGTTTCACTGAGGGTGGATTTTACCACAACAGATAAAATTTAAGGTAAGGAGAAGACTATTTGAACTGGTTAAGTGTGGGCTAGCTAGAGCTCTACTCTGAGTGGTAAGAATTCCTAATTACTCTTGTTCAGTGATTATCAAAGTGTAGTTCTCAGACAAGCAACACCAACTTCATCTGGGTACTCATTACAAATTCAGTTTCTTGGGCTTTAATCCCAACCTAATGATCACAAACCTTGGAAAGGAGGCCCAACAATCAATGTATATTTTTTTAAATAAAGTAAACCTTTACAAATTTTGAAATAATAATAGATTCATAGGCAATTATAAGAAATAATACAGAACCATCCCATTAATGAGAGAGTGTGGGCCAGCTGAGGGTCAAGTTCAGGCTAACAGCACCACTACCCACTCCCCACACCCCCAGCCTCCCCCATGCACCCCACCCCTGCCAGGTGGGACCTGTATGATATTCTTTGGACACCCCCACTACCCAAAAACAAAATAAATAAGTCTCCACCAGTTGACAAGAAAAAGGCAACCCCATCAATGGCCTAAAGTCCAGGAACTCCCTACTGTCTTAATGTTAATTGTTTGCTAGAGGGAAAAACAACCTTAGCTTTGACAATAGTTAGGTTTCCAGCAAGTCTTTAGCATGTGAAAGTCTCTTTGGAAACTTCCCTTTTGATTTTACCTACTCCAAGTCCTTGGTATATAACCAGACATTCCACACAACCCCAGTCCAGCTCTTCCTGCCCACGGGTCCTGTCCCTGTGCTTTAATAAAATCATCTTTTTACACCAAAAACATCTTCAAGAATTCTTTCTTAGCCATCAGCTCTGAACCCCACAAACCCCACCATCACCCCAAAACTTCATCACCATCACCCTTTGCCCAATATATGCCAATGGCAACATCTTGCAAAACTATAGTACAATATCACAGTCAGTATATCGAGACTGATACAATTAAGTTAAAAATATAGAATATTTACACAATCATAAGGATCTCTCATGTTGCCCTTTTTCGTTTAAAATTTTTTAATGCTTATTTATTTTTGAGAGAGAGAGAGAGAGAGACAGACAGACAGAGAATAAGCAGGGGAAGGGCAGAGAAAGAGAAGGAGATATAGAATCTGAAGCTGGATCCATAGTCCAAGCTGTCAGTACAGAGCCCCACACCGGGCTTGAACCATAAACCGCAAGATCATCACCTGAGCCAAAATCAGACACTTGAGCCATCCAGGCACCCCTCATGTTGCCCTTTTATAGCCACGTTCACTTCCATCTTGGCCTCATGTACTTCTTAAACCTTGGCCACTACTGTCCCCAATTCTATAATTTTGTCATTCAATAATGTTATATAAATAGAATCAAACAAAATATAGCTTTGGGGGACTGGCTTTTTTTACTCAGTATAATTCTCTGGAGAGTCACCTAGTTGTGAGAATCAATGTTTTCTTTGTACTGTTGAGTAGCGTTCCATGGTATGGACGTTTGTGTAACCATCCACCTACTACAGTCTTGTTTCAATAAGCCATCCAGGTCATTCTGATGCATGTTTGTTTTTGAGAACCACTGATATCTAGAAAAATAACTTAAAAAGACAGGGAAAAAAATAAGGTGTTTTTGTACTTCTCCTTCCTACTCACTGACCTTGTGGGTCTCCTCTCATCTTCACCACTACTGTTATCACAGTACTGATATCACTCTGTATCCTGCTTATTACTGCTATGCATTTCTTAAGGGAATGATGTATTTATTTAAGAAATATTTATTGTGGTACCTCCTAGTAACTGTTCTAGGCACCAGGAAAACAGCAGTGGACAAGGTATACAGGTCTCTGCTGATGAAAAATTTTCAGGACAGTGAGGCCAAAGGAGACAATAAACAAAGTCAGGTCAAAATAAATGCCATCTGCTTAAATCCCAACCAACCCAATGTGGCCCTCTTGAACATAAGTAACACTCCATCAAGAGCATTTGGATTCTGATGGGCCCATCCAATACATGTCTGAATGTACTAGTCACTATGGAAAGAAAGATTTTGTACTAAGAACTTTATGTTAGCTGAGAAAGAAGATACTCAGGAAAGTATTATTCATAATAGCAAAATACTGGAGATACTCCAAATATTCAATAATAGGGAAATACTTATGCAAATTGTAGCAGACCCACTGTAGAGCATATGGAGTCATTAAATTAATGATTACTCAGACCAAGTAATATCATGAAAATAGCTGTGTTTAATATTATATAGAAAAAAATCAAGATACTGAACTGTATACACTATATAATTCTAATAATATTTTACAAAGGAAGAAAAATTAAATGTCAGACAAATGGGTGAAAAAATTTTGGAAGAATATAATTATGACTATCTTAGGATACTGAGTTCACAGATGCCTTTTTTTGAACTCTCTAATTTTCACTAAATTTCATTATCTTTGAACTTATTTATATGCATACGTACAAACAGTTTATTATTTTTTTTTTTAATTTTTTTTTTTTAACGTTTATTTATTTTTGAGACAGAGAGACAGAGCATGAACAGGGGAGGGGCAGAGAGAGAGGGAGACACAGAATCTGAAACAGGCTCCAGGCTCTGAGCTATCAGCACAGAGCCCGACGCGGGGCTTGAACTCACGGACCATGAGATCATGACCTGAGCTGAAGTCGGACGCTTAACCGACCGAGCCACCCAGGCACCCCCGTACAAACAGTTTAAAATATTAATAAATGTTGTTGACATTCTGACATGCTAGTTACTTGTGTATCTTTAGACTCAGAGAAGAAAAGCTATGAGAGCAACAGAGCCACTTTCCACCATATTTATTCCAATAGACCTGGATGGACATAGTGAAAAAAAAGATTCTTCGGAGTCTTCCCAGTGCACTAGTGCCTAGTTGTATTAAGCAATATGCCTCCTACGTTATGAAAATCTCCTGGCGAAAGCAGAGTCTCCTGGTGTCCCCAGAAATTTTGCATAATATCACAGCTTCACAAGAAAATAAGAAATAGCAGAAGGATGACCCAGTAGGAGTCATGTCCCACAAATGACTATGCAAAATCCTCTTAGCTCTGTCAAGGGAATGGGTATATTCCTGTCGATAACCATGGCAAGAATCAAAATTCATTAGCCAAAAATAGATGGGAAAGGCCTAGTTATACACATTTGTGGTATTCTAAAATGTCTTTTAGAGTCCTTTTATGGAACTCTTTTAAATAAAAAAATTTCATCCACAACTAGAATGAAAATTTCACTATAGAAAATGATTTTGGTTGATCTGGAAAGTGTGCATGACAGTGTCATAACCTTGTAGTATCTTGGCTTTATTACCAAGGTTGAACTCATGGGGAAATGAACCCAAGACAAACAAGAGATATGCTGCTGTGATGGTTAATTTTATGTAACAACTGGACTAGGCTAAGGAATGCCCAGATAGCAGGTTAAACTGGTGTATATATTTGGGTGTATATATGAGGATGTTTCTGGAAGAGATTAGCATGTGAATCAGTAGACTAAGCAAAGAAGATCCACCCTCATCAATGTGGGCAAGCATCATCCAACCCATTAAGGGTTCAAAGGGAACAAAAAAGGTGGAGGAAGGGTGAATTCTCTCTTCTTGAGCCATAACATCTACCTTTTTCTCCTGCCCTTGGACATCAGAGCTCCTGATACTGAGACCTTCAGACCCTAGAGCTTAAACCAGGGGTCTTTCAAGCTCTCTGGCCTTTACCCTTGGATTGGGAGTTCACCATTGGCTACCCTAGTGTCCAGGCCTTCAGATTGATACTGACGCATACCACTGGCTTTCCTCATTCTCCAGCTTGCAGATGGCAATCAGAAGAACCTTCACAGTCACATGAATTGGTTCCCACAATAAATGTCTTCCTATATATCTATATATCTCCTATTGGTTCTGTTTCTCTAGAGAATCCTGACTAGCACAACTGCCTACATGTATGCGTAGTTTTCAGTGTTCAATAACAAAGTTAATAATCAGCAGATAATAAAGAAAGACAAATGAGGAAATCTGAAAAAATACGAATAATTCTTTAACATCATCCTCAGCACTCAAAACAAAATGACATATTTAAATCTTGGTACACAAAAAAATTCAAAACACTCATGAAGCTCATAGTCTATCCGAGGCTGTGTGCTACGGAAAGGGAGCAATAATCAAGGAACTTATTGAACATATGAATGCTGATTTACATGGAAGAGTCATGGAAAGGACAAGAAGCAAAGGCTGATCCTGGCTCCAAGAACCAGTCAGAAACCAGACTCTTCCAATCCTTCATCTCTGCAAAATCTTCCTCCTGTGTGTTACAGAAAGCAAGTCTCAGAGCGCTCCAGCTTTTGCTCCTGCTACTTTAACAACTGCTCCCTCCCAGCCTGCCCTCCTTGCTCTGTCTCACCAGTGGGACTCTCTAGAGTCTAGGATACGGGAAGAACCACCAAACTGATATTTGATTGATTATACATGTATATGAACAATAGGTATTTTTAAACTTCTGTTCCTACAACCAGATTGCATTGGAGATTAGAGATTTTCTGTTTGAACTCTCTAGTATAGCTATAGCATAATTATGAATAACACAGTGATAGCTAACATTTATTAATCACTTATAAATGCCGAGAACTGTCTTAAGTACTTCACACTATTTCAACTATCACGATTACTATCATTGTGTGCATTTTGATGTTGATACCATCATTTTCTCCATTTTACAAATAAGGAAATTGAGATTTAGGAAGATTAAACCACTTGTTCAGAATCTCAGAGAGATACTGGGTGGGGGTGAGGTACAGGGTGACAGTGGGGAAAGAATTCAAACTGAGGGCCTCTAAACTTGAGCCAATGTGTTTTACTATCTAGAAGACTCCTTGGAGTACTTTGATTAAAGCTTTCAAAAACTTCCTCTGATATTCAAATTAAATTATTAACTCCAATTAAGAGAGGAGGAAATCTGCCTTAGTCCTGGCTGGTTTGACCAACTCAGGCTGGTGTGTGAGTCTCTTTCCTAGAGCCTGGTTGAAGATAAAACCAGAACCATTAAATGCATTACATTAGCAGACCCTGTAAACCAGAGCTGGGGACTGGATTGTATATTTTCTGTGTGTACACAAGAGGGACAAATATGTGCTTAAAGTTTCGAGGATGGGGCAAATAGCAAAACGACAGTGCAGGTATCATTCTCCTACACTGTCTGGCCCAAGGGAAGGTGCTTTGACTTTGTAAAATGGAAATGACCTTGCCATTGTGAAAGAAACACCCAACATGAAACTAAAAACAGGTCTAAACTCCATTGTTCTCCATGAGACCAAAACCTCAGCTGTCAAAAATCATCTCCAGATTGCACAAAGTTCTCCAAAATCTTTTGGGGTAAACAATAATAAATGATCGGGGCCGCAAATGAGTTTGCCATTCAATTTTGCAGTACCAGAAAATGTACATCCACAGTGGGTTTACCTGATGAGTAATATAGTAATGTTTAAAAAGAAGGAAGCAGTAATATTGATATTGCTACGTATAAAACATTTTAACATTGTGTAGACATCACTTCCTAAAAACTCTAAGAATGGTTATGAGTAGATGTACTCAAATTTGAAGAAATACTATTGCTTTTTTTATAGTCACATATATAGAGTCAGTTTGTTACTATGGAATCACATATGATGTCATAAATTTGACATTCTAAGCGCAAACCTAGGCAGAGCAACAGAAACAACAGGAAATGGAGCTGGGGAGAGGAAAACCTGCGTAACAACAAAAGAAATTCCAGTTAAAAGAAATGAGTCAAACATCTCTGAAACAGAAAAAGAAGGTGAGTGAGCTGAATGTCCTAGAATCTTGCCAAAGAGCTAAGGAAATGTAGCTATCAACAAATGTAGATAGCATTACCTCTGGGGATGTTCGGCAACAATTAAATCATTTCAGATAATGACTGCATGTGGAGAAAAGGGAAGGAAAATAAAGGAAATGAAGAATGGAGAAGAATGAGATTAGAGCATACAGTAGCAATCAGTTGAATTATTTAGCCTTTATTGGGCTGACGCTCCTATGTCAGTGGCAAGAGGTGGAAACACTGTTGCTATCTGTGAAGAATGCACAGCCTAGTAGGAAAGAGAATATATAAACAAAATACAGTTCAGTGCTCAGTGAAAATATGTATAAAAGACACAGGCAACATAAAAGAATGTTTAACTCTGGGAACTTCTCCCAGGTCATGCTGAGCTGGGTTTTGAAGAACATTAAAGAGAAGAGGAGGTTACAAGGAAATAGGGTGATATGGAGGCAAATGCCAAGTCATTTAGCACAAGCAAACACAGAGATAAAAGTGTACAGTGGAGGGCGAGTTGGAGGCGGACAGGATGCACCATGAGGCTCCTGGTCTGTAAATCCAAGCAAATGAAGGGTGTACCTGGAAATGAAGCATAATTAGATTTATGTTTGATAAAGGTCACTTTAAATTGATGGGGTAGATCTAGAAGTTGGGAGGATTTAAAGTTATGAAACCTGACCACAAGTCTATAATTCTGAGAATGCAGTCCTATACTGATCTGAGATCTGGAACAAGGCAATGATACTAGGGATGGAGACGAAGGATTGGGTTTAAAATATCTTTTCACGGGATTTTAGGGTGATGGTGTGGAGAATGGCTAGGAGGATTTTAAGATCAATTCTAGGACCACACAGCTCTGCCATTCTCTGCAGTCACAGTCTCCGTCACTCAACTAACACAGATGCACAAAGAGCTTTATGCCTAGACTGCTCCTGAGCACCGTGGTCTAAGCTAGAAGATGAGCTCTTAAAACAGAAATAATGCTAATCTTGGTTGCATTACAGCTGCCGAATTAGTATGAAACAATACAAACACACACAATGGTATGTTCCACAATTGAAAATGAAAATATTTGACTAGCTGTCCATGACATGAATTATCTCCCTGTGCTCTCCTACACAGACTTCCCTACAAGTTTGTTAATTAAGAAATGTCCATCCTTTCACTGTAGCTGGTATGAGTAATTAGAAAATATGTACTGAAGACAGGTCGGTCATTAGATCTGCATGGGATTAAGAACCTTGATTTTAAAAATCAAGCTAATATTGGTGAGGCTTAGATGCACAGAAGATTGGAGTTCTGGTTTGTTAAGAAAACAAACAAGAGAAGTTTTAATTCTACGTGGCAAAAGGAAAAGTTCCTCATGCAGCAATCTTCAGAGGAATGGAGAGAAAAAAAATTATTCTGTGTGAGCAATTTCACATTAAATTGAAGTCTGGCTGAGCCCTAGAAAATTCTGCCATAGCCTTTCCCTTGTTATCATTTTTTTAAATGATAAATACCTCATGCCTCAATATATAAGCCAACAAATTTCTAAATTAAAAAATTGTTTATATAGTTCTCTGATAGGTGTTATTTTTTACCCATGCCTGTTATAACAGAGGGAAAATGTCTAAAATTTATATATACTTTTAAATTGGGAAAGAGACAAATTCTAATTTTTATTTATCCTCCCATTCCTAAACCCAAGGTTTCTAATGCCCCTAGGATTAAAAAATTAATAAATACACTTTGTTTTCATATTAAGAATGATACTGGATCGAAGAACTCAAAAGACAGCATAGACACAGAGAAAAGAAAGGATTCTGAGAAATCAGGAGTTCGTCTGAGCACGCAGGTGAGCTGACCTCTTTAGATATGATGAGTGAATTAAAGAGTAGAAAGCAAAACAGAAAATGTAAGGCAGCAGGGGAGTTCTGGGAGAGAAGACTGAGCTGCCGAGATTTCTACTAAGGGAAACCTAATGTTCTCATGAGAGGTTAAAGACAGACTAGGAGAAGCTGGTCCCTGCCTTCCCCACCAGTACACATCCCCATGTTCATATAGAATATATGGTGTAGAAACCACAGCCATATTCTCTGCTCAGCCTATGGGAGGAGACTGGTCATTGTTCAAATCAGGGAGGGAAGGGGAGTCTGGCCATCGCATTGACCATTTTCTGCACAATCTTTCAGATGAGGCGTGCAGTCAATCCGAATCACTTGCTGAGATGTTGCCCCATGCGAGGTCACTCGTCGTGTAGACGCTGCCTTTGTGCAGCAGAGGGAACAGTACTTCTTGGCCCCTGCCGCACAATACGTGTTTATATTCACATGTGCCTCTTGTGGGAGCAGGGCCGGCAGATCACCATGATCAGGGTGAGCAGAGATCAAACAACTGATTTTGGAGGGGAGCCACAGGCAGTCTGGGTGAGGGGCAGGATACGGGGAATAAAAACTCTTCCGCTTGCCTCTCCATGGTGTCCTCCATTCTTACTCCTCCCAAAGGAAATGCCAGAGTGCTCTATTGCCTCTTCGGTAGCTGCTTTGGAGCCATGCTGCAGCCCCATTTAGGAGGCACCTGCCCTCATCTTTGTAGTAGGGTCAAAAATGGTGAATCACATCTTCTTAGTTTCAGCTAACAGGCTTACCCTTAAGGGAACAAGTGGGGAAAAGGGAGGAAAAACGGTCAACTCTACTATGTTCCATATAAGAGGAGTCACAGGTAAAAAAAATAGGGGACATCAGATTTGTTTCTTAGTTTTGGGTTCTCCTCCAGGTGGATCCCCACTGTTTGTCCCTCACAGAGTTTAGGATTGGGCCAGAGCTAGAATAGTACATAAGGGTCAAGGTTGAATTAATCATATAGGCCAGGGACCTTCTCACTGGACTCTGCTATATTTAGCTTGACATGGCTGTTCTGTAGGTACATGCATGGCAGGAGTGGGTGATGGGGCATCATACTCCTGGGTCTCTTCTCTCCTCCAAAGGAATCACAAGAATCACCATTGCCGAAGACTGATTCTCGGGGGTACGTTGTGCGAAATCAGTGGTCACGAACTTCACGGAGCCCATCCACCAGAGCTCCATCAGTAGACGAAACCAGAAGCAAGAGTGCCAGTCTTAAGGTAGAGATGGAGATGAAATGAAGGGAACATGATATAATAATGATAATGGCGATGATGATGATGATGATGATGATGATAATGATAATAATTTTTTATTGATGCTTTCTATGTGCCAGGCCCTATTCTATTCATTTTACATGTTTTAGCTAATTCAGTCATCATTAACAAAACAAACAAACCTATAAAGCCCTATTTTATGGTGGAGAAAATTGAAACACAGAGTAACTTGCCTAAGATCTCACATTAATAACACTAATAGAGCTAGATTAAAACCCAGGGTTACCAGGTCTATAAACTGTACACTTAATGATTATGCTCTTTGACATCTCCTTCCATCTTTCCTTCCTTCAATAACTGAGTACCGAAGCCTTAGAAGATGGGGTGGAAAAATCAACAAAGGAAATAAGTTGTTGAAAAGTGTTACATTGTGTGGTGCTTTGGGCCCTTATGGAAGCCTTGTCCCATGAGAAGAAAACATTAGTTTTGAGATTGAGTTTTTGAGTACAGAGAGAGTGACACAGACCTAGATGGAGAATATGTATCCCTACCAATCCATCTATCCCTGTTTGAAAAGTGGCTCAATAATCTAACCAAGAATGTCTTTTGAAACACGTGAAACAATCATCAAAATTGAAATAAGATATAGGTGCTTAATAATTTACTGCACAGGTATACTTCCTTTCTAATTAGATGATTCTCTCCCAATGAGCTCCACTGGCACAAAGTTCTGAAGGCAACAGGGAGACCCTTGGTTCTCTAGACTACCAACCTTCCCAGCAATTGCTGCATTAATCAAAGGGCAAATAGAGAGAGAGATGCCTACAGATGTTTTGTAGAGTCTGCTGGTGGAGCATCTGGTCTAGTAGCTCATAGTTAACTGGAGGTCACAGATGAAGGCAGTGGTGAGCAAGGTCCCTTACTCAAGCCCTCCATCCCACCTGGAGGTCTCTGAATGAGCAGTTAAAATGAAAGCAAGCCATAGAACTTTGGAACTATGTGCCAGCTGCCTAAGGGCAAGAAGACCTGTAATATCTACTCCAAACTAAAACAAAACAAAACAAACAAAAAACAGTGTGAGGTGCTGATGGGATGGGGCGGGGGGGGGGGGGGGGGGGGGGGGGGAGGGGAAAATAAAAGCAATCTGTCTCTGTGTCTGTTTAACAGAAATACCTAATGACTGGGTTCTTGAAACATGTGAGCCCCTCCAAGCCCTACTTAAAGGAGCTGGGATGACCGGGATCCAACTAAGGGCTAAAAATGTAACAAAGGGAAGGGCAAGGGTCCTTTACTCCTGCTGGGCAGAGATAGGGGGAAAGGCGAGCATCTAATTCAGACTCCCACTTTCTCACTCCAGCTCCCCGCTAGCTCCACAACCTCCCGGACTTCATCCACCTCCCCCAGCCAGCAAGAGTCCCAGAAAGAGCTGTCGGCGCAGCCCTCGCCGCCCACGCCACCCATGCCTCTCGACTCGAGCCCTCCCACTCCCCCGGAGTCCTATTCCCAGTCCCGGCGCAGCAGCAAGATGCAGGAGAATCCAGAAGCCTGGGCTCATGGCATCGCGCGGGACTCCATGCAGCTACGGGAATACCCTCCTCGCACGCCCCCCACCGAATGGAAGTCCTATGCCCAGCGCAGGACGACCTACTCCACCCAGCTGGACCGCGACTGCCTTTCAGAACTGCCCCGGCAGCAGCAGCTGGAGGAAGAAGGGGAAGAGGATGAGGCCTATTGGGCATCCGTGAGAACTCTGTATGAGAAGACCCCCAGCTGCTCTCGCCCCCGACCGGTGAGCGTGGCCCACCGACCTGGGACCCAGGACTCCCCCTCTCTGCAACCCTACAGCCTGAATCTCCCCCAGCCTTCCTCCTCTCCAGTGTGTAGGGAAGTCCTGCCCAGCTTCCTGCTTCTCCTCCCCCTAAACCCCCACCCCTGTAGGTTCAGGAGTTGGAGGCAGGGGGCGGGTGTTGGGTTGTGGAATCTCAGCCCTTTGCTGTCTCCAGCATCTCAGTGCTCCAAGCGGACGCCTAGGTGTTTTCTTTCCACCTTTCCACCTTGCCCTGGCATGAGCCCCTTTGCTGATCCCTTCCTTCTGTGTGACTGTCCTCGCATTGGCACCCCTCTTATGCAGCCCAAACCCAAGCATGCCATCACCATCGCTGTGTCATCCCGGGCACTTTTCAACATGGTGGACGGCAGGAAAATCTTCGAGGAAGAGGGTCTAGAAAAGTACATGGAATATCAGCTCACCAATGAGAATGTCATCCTGACCCCAGGGCCTGCATTCCGCTTTGTCAAGGTACCGTCCAAAGCTGTGTTCCTCCTGTCAGAACCCTGGATGGAGAGGGAAGGACCCAGGCAGGTCCTTGGGAACTCATCCAGGTTTCTTTATAATTACTGGTCTACCTTTGTAATTCTTGCCCTTTTCAAGTTGACCTCAGGTCAACTTATGCTTTCACAGAGGCTCCTAGACTGGTGAGAAAGGGTCTCCAGTTCTAGATTTCGGATGCTGAGATGGCCCTCAGCCGAGTTCTAATGATGACATGTGTAAGAGACACCTTTGTTCCCTTCCTAGAAGGAGTGGTAACCGGAAACGATAATGAGTTACAATCCCAGCATTAGAAACAAAATGAAATTCACTTTAGCTGCCCCAAACATAATATCGAGATGATCTTGGTTGGTGCTTAGAGGCATGATTTTAATAGAGAAAGTAAAGTTCTCTGAACTCACACTGAAATGTATAGCACTTGTGATCCCCTATATAACTTATAAAATTTTACACCATAACATTATAACCAGACAGAAATAAATGACATCTCCACAAGTTGTGAGTAGAAGGTATTTGTGGGGCATGGTAGATGCATCGGAGGAAACCACTAACCTATTTTAAAGACTCATGTTTGAAAAATAGACAAAGTGCTTTGGTAGCACATATCCTAAAATTCGAACAATACAGAAACCATTAACATGGCTCTTATGCAAGGGTAACCTGCAAATTCATGAAGCATTCTATATTTTCACAATAAAAAATAATCACCAGATGATCCGGAAAAGCAGATTTTATGAATCCAAAAAAAAAAAAAAAAAAATAGACAAAGCATAAAAGGGTTAACCTGATCCTTCCCTCTACCTACCCCACAGAGATAATTCTAAGAAATCAAATGTAACGGTCTTCAACAAACTTTCCCTATCTACTCAGCAAACATTAACTGATGTCCTGTGTAGCAGAGGCTGGAAATACAGGAATGAATGACATACCCCTGCCTTAATGGAGCCATAATCTCTCAGTGAAGAGTCTTCAGAGTTTGAATTTGACACTGATGCTATCCTTTCTCTCCAGACTCCAGACTCCAATGCCTACCTTGCCTGCCCCTCTTTACATGCATTCATGTTTGTAACCTGCAGGCACTGCAGCATGTCAATGCTAGACTCCATGAGCTGTATCCTAATGAACAGGACTTATTTGATATTGTACTGATGACTAATAACCATGCCCAAGTGGGAGTGCGGCTTATAAACAGCGTCAATCACTATGGTAAGTAAAATAAACAACATGTGGAAGAACAGCTAGCTGCTCTGGAAGGGAGAAGCCATGTCATTTTGCTAACTGTGGCCTAACCAACGCAACGTCTTTGATACTGACACCCCCTTCTGTGTGAGGAATGTTTATTTGCCTATGTCAGAAAAAGAGAGGCCATGTTCATTTTTAACTTCAGCAGAGTTGGGCCCAAAGCTCCGGACTTAACTTGTCAAGTGTGAATTTCAAAGACTTAATCCCAGCTCCTGCGATATATTTCTCTGTTTTATATTTTTCGCTTCTGAACTTGACTTCAAGGAGCCATCAACCCAGAGGCTTTCTCTGGGTGATCACACTTCTTGTTCACCACACATCCATGTCTAAGGTTTACAGGTTTTCCCCTTTCCTTTCGACTCTTAACAATTTGATTCTCCTTGACTGCTTTCCCTGCACATCAGATCCATGCCAGCAAAAATGTCTTTGTTCCTTTACATGGAAATTTGGATTGACTCTCATCTTCTCATAGCATTTCCATCAATGTGTTGGATACTTTAAGAGAAAAATCCTCATTTTCCTGTTATGGAATTACCTGACTTGTTATCTGAGGACCTTTAGCCTATCTTTAAGTGACATATCCAGTCTTATGGGTATGTGAAGTCAGAGTAAGGTTGAACTTTGGTATATTCAAGGTTTAAAGTGGGTTTAAAGTGGGAATACTTATAAATAATCAAGATGTATTTTACAAATTATGAGTTTTACATTATCCTAATTATAAGGCTGATGTCTGAGACATACTTTAAAAAATGTTTGCCTTTCAAAAAAGCAGCTTTCATAGTGTTATGACACGAAAAGAGAACGTATATAAAAGGTTTGGTATAGATGAGCAGCAAAATCACTCAGTTATGGCAGCTATTAACTTTACAGCAATCTTATTTGATTTAGTAGGTGATTTAGGTCTCTTGACCCTTGCCAAACTGGGTCCATCATGGCGAGTAGCATAAGGAATCATGGTTATTGACCTAACAGTTCTGCTAATGAACTGACTGACCTCCATCTCTTCACACAGCCTTACTCATGAAATAACAACCTTTCACCTGGAAGCATCATTTCTCTTCTCGGAGTATTGAATGCAATCTGTGTCTCCTTCTGCTACATATGGCCTGTTAGATTATAATTATCTGTTTTACGTGCCTGGCTGCTCAGGGAACTATGATTTACTTGTGAATTGGGATGGTGTTTTAATCATTTCTGAAGTCCTCCATGCCACCAAATAATTTCTGACCTTTAAATTAATATTATTTAAGGGATTGTAGAGTATACTTCGGTGCCACTTATGCCCAATGTTGGCTTAAGTGAAAAACAAGAGTATTTTGTTCATACAGTAGCAAACACTTCCACCTCAACTGTCAATGGACTCTATCTACTCTGTTGGTCCATACAGATGAAACACAATGACTAGACTCAAAATTCTGCTTTGTATCACGTGCAGGTACCCATTCATCATGTACCTAAAAAATACTTTGAATGGGTATGTACTATCTCATATGCATAATGTTATACTTTATTCAGCTATTCTCATATCATTAAACAGTATTCTGCTTTTATAAATAATCCTGAGCTGAGACTTTTCCACATAAATCTTTATCAGAGCCTCAGATTATTCCCTTAGAATAAACTATGAAAAGGTCAAAAGCTATAAACTAATAAAAGCTCTTGAGACATATTGTCAGGTTACTTTCTAGATAGCTTGTAGCAGTTTATACCCTCATCTAAAGTGAATATGGGTAACTGTTTTACAAAACTTTCACCAACATCTAGCGTTTGCTTTTTAATTGTTGTTGATTCGAAAGACATTTAGTGGCATTTTAATATTTAGTCTGCTAAATAATTACATTTAAAATTCCAAGTGAAGAAGGAGACACTTTCAGACCTTTTGTTGTTGTTTTTAGAAAACAGTTTAAATCCTGGCACTGCTTGTCATTACTATTGTACTGTTACTGAAGAAATACAGAAATGGTACTTAAAATAGAGCCACACATTAACTATCTCTTTCAACAAGTGAAGAGCCTGTGGTTGAAGGAAAAGAACTATGTTCTAGTCTAGACAAGAGTCCTTATGAACCAATGGGCTTAGACAAGTCTTTATGTCTCAGTTTCCTTTTGTGTCACAATGAGAATAATGCCTGTCATACAGTTGTTGTGAGGGTAAATTGGCATGGTCTACGTGGACATACTTAATGAATTATCCTGTACCAAACCCATCCACTATTATATAAAATAGCTTTTTAAATGTAATATAGCAGTTTTTCAATATTAGTGCTATGAATTTTAAAACTTCAATAGACGCTCAATTATTCCTATGATAACTTTGATTTACATTTATAGTAGGTAGATTGTCTTTAGTCTCTGACATAACAAAGTCTTTCTTGCCCAATAATAGGCTTACTAATTGACCGCTTCTGTCTGACTGGTGGAAAAAGCCCCATTGGCTATTTGAAGGCATATCTTACCAACTTGTATCTTTCGGCAGATTCTGAAAAAGTACAAGAAGCCATACAAGAAGGTATTCATTTGGTTTTATCGAAGGTTTGCACTAGTGTTGACTTTCATTGGGCTTCATATATGATTATGTGGCTTGTTAAATTTTCTTGTAAGCCGTTTCCAACGAGTGGCAGCCCCTAAGGCTGTCTTTTAGAGCTCTGACCTAGAGGTGGACATCCTCAGTGATTGTCCTACAACTGCTTTTACACTTTCCCATCCCTTATAGAAATGGAGGCAGTGTGTAAACAATAGTTTGGGGATGCGTGGTTATAAAGAGCAGTTGAGTCATCAGGTAATAGCTTGAAAAAAAAATACTGCGAAGGTTTTTTTCTTTTTTTAATCATTAAAATGGTAGAAGAAACTGACGCTTCTGGGAAGACTATTAATAAATCTCCATGGTCTGCCAGGGATCGCTTCTGCAACTATGTTTGATGGAGCCAAAGACATGGCTTACTGTGACACACAGCTCCGCGTGGCCTTTGATGGGGATGCCGTCCTCTTCTCGGATGAATCTGAACATATTACCAAGGAGCACGGGCTGGACAAGTTCTTTCAACATGAAGCACTATTTGAGAATAAGCCTCTTGCTCAGGTAGGTTCAGTGATTTCTAATTAATTTTGATCTACTTATTTTCCAACATATAAATGTTTTGAATTATTTTAGGCAGGCTATTCCTCACTTCGTATCCTTCACACTTTGCTCCCTTTCTTTCATGAACTCCTCATTTTGAAACATCTGCTGCCGAGTTGGGTACTTTTTGTTTTTGGTTTGTTTTGTTTTTAGTTTTGTTTTGTTTTAGGGTTCTTTTATCTATCCTGTTTTGGAAATGTTTCTATGATCTTCTCATGATAATGAGTTCACCTCCAAATTACAAGTAATAGAGGTAATATGGCTTACCAGTAAACCATTTCTACATAATAAGTTCTCAGAATAGTAAAGTGATTTCCAATAGGTTCAGTAAACATTTATGGACCTCTTTGACCATAGACCTCAAACTCAATAAAGGCATTATTTAATTGAGAAAATCTGCACAAGTGTGAGCTCAGATTGAATCAAACAATGAGCCTCAAGTAAGTGCAAGCTATGAACACTGAATCAAAATGAAACTGAATATTTAAATTTTTTGAATCAACCCATGAACTGAAATGTTAAAGTCACAGTCTGAAATAAACAAAACTTACAACTCCTGAACCAAAGGAAATCTGAAACATCAAGCTATTCTCTAAACTGAATCTAAACTGATGGACCATTTAGTTTTAATCTAAGAATTTTACCAAAGAATTTAATTATTTAATTGGTCTTTTTTTCAGCTTTTCTTGAACTTAAAATAAACAAATATTGTTATTTTTATTATACTTGTAAAAGTATAAATAGACTAACAGAAAGCTGAAATGTTTCACTAATTTGCCTTGTGATAGCAAGCGATATTTAAACTGTGTGTGTGTGTGTGTGTGTGTGTGTGTGTGTGTACGTGTGCACACATGTGCACATAACTTCATGGTCCCTGCCTTAACAGCTTCTTTGGAAAACTTGATCTTATGTTATGAAGTTGTTCATTGTTAAGAAATTGAGAGGAAAATCCTTTGTTATATTTTAGTAAGTCTGCTGAAATTCAGAGTCCATTGTATAGTAGTCTATTACTGAAATTTGGAAATTTCCAGAAAAAGAACACTTAAAATATTCAAAATCATAATTATTTCAAGATAATCTTAAAATACCATTTTCTCATCTCAGGTAAATCAAATTTCTTTTAAATTTTGCATTAATCACTTCCCTTTTCCGTGTTAAAGAACTTGTTCTTCACATTAAACATTGAAATTGTGAAGCCCAACGCTAGTTATTGCTGGAATACCCAACAAATTTCAACTGAAGATACTTGTTTTCATTATGCAGTCCTTCTGGCAGTGGATAAAGACGCTATTTTACTTACTTACTTACTTATTTTTGATGTTTATTTTTGAGAAATAGAGCACAAGAAGGGGAGGGGCAGGGAGAGAGGGAGACACATAATCGGAAACAGGCTCCAGGCTCTGAGCTGTTAGCACAGAGCCTGATGAGGAGCTAGAACCCACAAATCGCGAGGTCATACCGAAGTTAGACACAACCAACTGAGCCACCCAAGCACCCCATAAAGATGCTATTTTTTACATAGTAAACGTAGCTTTTCTATAAATATCAGGTATTGCCAGTGTGTTCCACTGATGAGAAAGAAGTACAACCGAGGTACAATTCCTACCCAAGCCTTTCAAGTATGTTGGTCATGGGACTTGCAGCTTGGTCATGACAATGTCCCACTTGTCTCAAATAGAGGAGAGCTGAGAGTCCCCAGAAAATGAAACAGCTAGAGAAGATTAACTTGGCCACTCTCTGGTGGCTTAAAAGCTTCCAGTGTGGCACTATAACAAGTAACAGACATTTCCTGATTTGATCCCTACTTAGTCTCACCATTCTCAAACAGTGGTCTCCAACTCTGTGTGTATGTATGTGTCTGTGTGTGTCTCTGTGTGTTTTAATCATAACATTTGATGTATAATTTATATACAGTAAAATTCATAACTTTTATTGGGTGCTTCTGAGTTTTGACAAATGTATACCGTTGTGAAACCATGACCAAATTCAAAATACTCAATATACTCACAAAATTCCCTCATACCTCTATGTAGTCATCCTACCCTGCTATCTCCAGGACCTGCAACTACTAATATAATTTCTGTCCCTATAGTTTTGCCATTTCCAGATGTCACATAAATGGAACCACACAGTATACAATCTTTTGAATCTGACTTCTTTCATTTAGCATAATGCATTTGACATACATCCATGCCATTCCACGTATCAGTAGCGTCTGTTCCTTTTTATTGCTGAGTCATATTCTCTTCTATGGATGTACCACATTTTCTTTACCCATTTACCTGCTGGAGGAGATTTAGACTGTTTCCATTTTTTGGCATTTATAAATAAAGCCACTTTAAGCATTTGCATACAGCATTCTGTGCAAACATAAGATTGCATTTCTCCTGGGTAAACACCTATGAGTAGGATTTCTAGGTCACATGTTAAGTGTATGTTTAATTTTATAACATACTGTGAAACTATTTTCCTAAGTGACCATACACTTTGCATTCCCAATAGCACTATATACGAGATTTTGTTGCAGTACATACTTACCAGTATTTTGTACTGGTAATTGTTTTTTTGTTTGCTTCTTTTAAGCTGTTCCGTATCTCACTGTAGTTTTAATTTGCATTTCTCTAACAATAAATCATATTGAACATATGCCATCATATATGTTCTTTAGCAAAAATATCTGCTCAAATCTCTTGCTCATTTGTATTGGGTTTATTATTTAAGTTTGAGAGTTCTTAACATATTCGAGATACAAGTCCTCTATTAGATATGTTTTGCAAATATTTTCGCTCAGTCTCAAGACAAACATGTCTTTCTATTCTCTTTATACCATTCATTGTCTTTCAATGATCAAAATTTTACAATTTTGATGAAGTTCAAATTATCAGTTAGTTCTTTTATGAATCATGCTTTTAATGTCATATGTAAAAACTGTTTGCCAAAGTCACATAAATTCCCTATGTTTTTGCACATAATTTTATAACTTTAGGGTTTTTTTCTTTTAGGATTATTACCTATTTCGAATCAACTTTTGTATTTGTGCAAAGTATTGGTTAAGTTCACTTTTACTGCCTATGGATATCCTAATTGTTCCAGCACTATTTGTGAAAAAGATTGGCTTTCTGTTCCTTTAATGTAGGTGTCCATGCTTTTACCAATATCACACTGTCTTGATAAGTGCAGTTTTATAGTAAGTCTTGAGATCAGGTAGGGTGAGTTCTTCAAATTTGTTATTTTTTAAAATTCTTTTGGATATTCTGAATTTTTTTTTTTTTTTGCATTCTTATATAGATTTAACAACTAGGTTGTCCATTCCTGAAAAAAAAAATTCTGCTGGAATTTTTATTATGATTATGTTGAATTTATAGCTTAAACTTGGGGGAGGCAGGAAGATGTCCTAATATCAAGTCTTTCAGTCCATGGGTATAGTACATCTCTCCATTCATTTAGGTCATCTTTGATTTCTTTCAGTGTTTCAAATGTTTTTGTATATAGATATTGCACATGCTTTGTTAGATTTATACCTAAGTATTTCATAATTTTGGTGCTATTGTGATTGGTACTTTAAAATTTTGATTTCCAATCTGTTATCACAGATTTTGCATATTGACTTCGTATGTTGCAACTTTGTTAAATTCACTAGTTAGTATAGTAAAATTTTCATAGATTATTTGAGATTTTCTACATAGACAATATTGACTGAATAAAAACACTTTTATTTCTATGTTTCCATTTTGCATGTCTTTTAATTATCTTTCTTGCCTTATTACCCTTGCTTGTGAATTCAGTGGAATGTTCAACAAGAGTGATAAGAGGGGACATCCTTGCCTTATCCCTGATCTTAGGAACAGATCATTCAGTCTTTGACTCCTAAGTATATTATCTATTGTTTTCTTCAAGATGCCCTTTGCCAAGTAAGGGAATTACTTTCTAGTCCTATTTTTTGAGAGTTTTTACGATAAATGCATGTTGAATTTTGTCAAATTTCTTTCCTGCATGTATTGAGAAAAGCATGTGGCTTTTCTAGTATGTTGATAGCTAAATTACATTGATGTATTTAAAAATGTTGAGGCAGCTTTGCACTGCTGGTGTAAATTCAACTTGGTCATGTTGTAGTACCCTTTTTATATCTTGCTAAATTCAATTTGTAAAAATATAATTTAGGATTTTTTTTTTTGCCTTTATGCTCCTGAATGATATATAACTCTATAGTGTTCCTTTCTGGTAATATCTTACAGAATAATGCTAACTTCACAGAAGCATGTGGGAGATATTTTCTCCCCGTCAAATTTTTGGAAGACTTTGTGTATAGTTCGTATTATTTCTTCTTCAACTATTAGGTAGACTTTCACAGAGAAACCATCTGGGCTTGGACTTTTCTGTGTAGGAAGGCTTTAACTAAAAATTCAATTATTTTTAATAAACTATTACTCAGATTTTCTCTTTTTGTCCTACTTTCTGGCAGTTTATGAGTTTGTATCTTTAAAGTAATTTGCCTGTTTCATTGAAGTCACTGAATTCATCAGCATAAAGTTTTCATATGTTCTTATTTTGCTTTTACTATCTTTAGGATTGTAGTGATATATACCTTTTCATTCCTGATATTAGTAATATTTGTCTTCTCTGTGGTTCTCCCTTGTTCTTAGTCTAGCTAGACAACAATTTTATTTATCTTCTCAATAGCCAGCTCTAAGTTCCTAAAGATGGAAGTTGAGGACACTGATTTAAGACTTCTAAAATAAGCATTTAATACATTAAAATTTCTTCTAAATGATGCTGTGATGGCATCCCACAAATGTCGATAGGTTGTTTGTAATATTCATTCAATTCTAAGTATTTTTTAATTTTCCTCTGACTTTCTCTTTGATTTATGGGTCATTTAGAAGTTGGTTATTTGTCAAGTATTTAGAATTTTACTAGATATCTCATTATTATCAATTCCACATAGAATTTTGTTGTAATCAAAGAATACATTTTATATGATTTCAATTCTTTAAATTTATTGAGGAGTGTTTTATGCCCAGAATATGGTCTATCTTGGTTAATGTTTCATGTGTACTTGAGAAGAATGTTGATTCTGTATTGTTAAGTTGAGTAGTCAAAAATGTCAATTAGATTAAATTGACAGTGTATTAGGTAATATTGCCCAAGTTTTCCATATTGTCAGTAGGTTTCTACCTACTTCTTCTATCCATTATTGAGGAGGCAGGGATGAAGCCTTCAAGTATGTTTGGGGATTAATCTATTTCTCCTTTCAATTATATGTGTTTGCTTCATGTATTTTTAATCTCTTCTGCTTACTGCCTAAATATTTAGGATTGTTATGTCTTCTTGGTGAAATAATCCCTTTTCATTATGTAATGTCTCTCTGTCTCATAGTCATATAACCACTCCAGCTTTTTTATTTGTTTTGGTTTGGGCTTTTTCACTGGTGTTTGTATGGCATATCTTTTCCATAATTTTTACTTTTAACCGATTTATGTTTTTACATTTATTTTTTTAATGTTTACTTGTTTTTGAGAGAAAGAGAGACAGAGCGTGAATGGGGCAGGGGCAGAGAGAGGGAGACATAGAATCCGAAGCACGCTCCAGGCTCTGAGGTGTCAACACAGAGCCCAATGCAGGGCTCAAACTCACAAACCACAAGATCATGACCTGAGCTGAAGTCAGACACTCAACTGACTGAGCCACCCAGGCATCCCTATGTTTTTACATTTAAATTGTCTCTAGAAAGGATGATACAGACACCCGTTCTGAATATGGTGACATAAACTGGTCCCTATTTATTCCCTTTGGAAACTACTCAAAAGCAGTAGGAGAACTGTATTCCTCTATGTTTCAAAGCCAAACTAGTTATTAGTAGGGTGGATCCTGCCAACAGTCACCATACCCCCTTTGCTGCTGTTGCCAATTTTAGAAATAGTTAATAGTTTTAGAATACCTTTAGAAAATGAATTTTACATGTTTTTTTTTCCCTGATATTTGCAGTCTTAGAGAAACAGTGATCTAAATAATGTTTAGATCTAAATAGACAAAAGATCATCTGTTAAGTCATGTTTATAAATAAACAGTTTGTTTCCAAGACAGCAGGGAAGGGATCTTTTGAATTGAAAACAAGTCAGTCGTACAATACTATCCTTGTCCTTCCCCCATAAACTCTCTAATTGTTCCCAGAAAAACCAGTCTGCTTCAGTGATGAGTAATAAAAACAGAAGCAGCACAGAACATACACAAAGATACTGAGACAAAGGCAAAAAAGGGCAAAATCTAATAACAGATGTAGATCTCTCACTAGAAATAGTGGCCAAAGCATAGGTAAAAATTGTGACTAAACATTTACTATGACTTTTAAAAACGTAATAAAGCAGGGTCAGGGTCATAAAGTGGAAATGCAAGAATCAAGGGAGAGATAATAAAATGTTAAATGGTAGAACTCTGGAAATGAGTAAAATTGAAAAATAGGATTTTACAGAGAAAAAAAATGACAGAAATGTATCATAGATAAAGAAAATCCAACATATGCATAAGTGGAATCCCTGAAGAAAACACTGAAATTATGTTTTGAAGGGAGGAGGAGAGGATTGTGTGTGGTAAATACAAAGATGCAAAATTATATCAAAATATAAATCAATAAAATATCTGAAACTGTCAGATTTATTAAAAGATTAGGGGCACCTGGGTGGCTCAGTCAGTTAAGTGTCCAACCTTGATTCAGGTCATGATCTCACAGTCATGAGTTCGAGCCCCGCGTCAGGCTCTGTGCTGACAGCTCGGAGCCTGGAGCCTGCTTGGATTCTGTGTCTCCCTCTGTCTCTCTCTGCCCTTCCCCAGCTCATTCTCTCCCTCCATTCCTCTCCCTCTCTTCCTCTCTCTCTCTCTCAAAACAAAAGTAAATAAAAATATTTTAAAAATAAACTATTAAAAGAATAAAGATTAAAGGTGACATTATGTAATTGGGAACTAGAACAAAATTATCATCACCAAGACATTCCCTAGTAAAAAATTTTGACATCAAAGATGAAAAAGTAATTCTTTGAGCAGTCTGCACATATGAGTGGGGGAAAAAATCAAGCTGTCTTCAGTTTTCTCCACAGCAACACTCAATAGCAAAAGACAGTGGTGTACTACTTATAAAATCACTTGGAGAGAAAATATATATCACAGATTCTATATCTAGCCAAAAGTTTATTCAAGTAAAAAAAATAGATCAACAGTTGAAAACATACTATATTCTCAGAAATTGTTATTTCCATAAGATTTTCTTGGGAAAATTAGTCTAGAAGACACATATTGGCCCACATGTAGATGAGGCACAAATGGATGCAGAATATATTTAACCATAGAGCTAAAACTAAAACAATTGTAGGGATTAGGGTGACAGAAAAGAAAGTACACATTATATGTCCTAACGATGTAGAAATTATATCACTAATGAAAACAAGAAAAATGCGGAGGAAAAACATCCAAGGAAGAGTAAGTATGTTGATATCTTCAGTTACAATAATGATCAAAGGATAAGATGTAAAACTGATAAATAGAAATATAGGAATCTTTAATAATGAAAATGAGGAAGAGGGAACAAGTAAAATTGGGTGCTTGCAAAGAAACAGAAGATGAAAGAGAGGTAAAGAAGGACTGTAATTTCATTACTTCTCATTATAAAAAACACTAGGTCTGATATTTAAAAAAATAAAGGATTAAAAGTACTATAAAAAGTTAAAGTTACAAAGGTAACCAATATAAGGAAATACTACAGACCTTCCTAAATGTTAGAAGAAACACACATACACACATTCACAAAGAAAAAAGATACTCAATGAACAAGGAAAATACAATAAAAATCCTAAGACAGAACCATTATCGTATATATTAGTAATGCCAATAAATATAAATGGCCTAAAACTCAACTTTGTTTTAAAAAATTAAGACTTCCATATTGGATCATATAGCAGAATCCAATTCTTGCTCTATTCCAGAGAAACAGCTAGAACTAAGTGTTCAGAAAGATGAAGATAAAAGTAAGTGTGAAGATATACACAGGTAATTGTAAATATAAGACAAGGTTAGATTCAAGCCAAGAAGTCACTTAACTAGCATATATTACAATATAGCATAAATTATAATAATAAAACGTGCAATTCACAAAAAGCAAACCAAAATAGTGCTTCAGTGATTAACCAGACTTTATTTAGAGTATCCCATTTTGCCATGGATAATTTATGTCTGTTGCCCTGGTTTAACTTTGTATAGAAACTTCTTTCACTCTTAAAACATCTATGTTTAGATGATAAATTATATGGTCATCCTATATTTATTCCAGCAATGCAAGGATAGTTCCACAAAAGGAAACATATTCACATAAACGCAAGGAGTTTCGGGACTTTGCCATCGGCCTTAGAATACTGACGTTCTAATGCAGTATTATATCCTTTTATAAGCTCTTATAAGCCTCTGCTTTTTCAGCATTCACTTCCTTTAGCTCACTGGATCACAGCTATGACATATGTTCCTTTTACAGGGTCCCTTAAAAGGCTTTCTGGAAGATTTAGGCAGACTGCAAAAGAAGTTTTATGCCAAAGACGAACGGTTACTTTGCCCTATCAGGACCTACCTGGTTACAGCCAGGAGTGCAGCCAGTTCAGGCGCCCGAGTGCTGAAAACCCTTCGCCGCTGGGGTCTAGAGATAGACGAAGCTCTTTTCCTTGCTGGAGCCCCCAAAGGTCCCATCTTGGTAAAGATAAGGCCCCACATTTTCTTTGATGACCACATGTTCCACATTGAAGGGGCACAGAAATTCGGCACCATCACAGCTCATGTACCTTATGGCATTAATCAAAAAATGAACAATTAGGGATGGGGAGGAGAAATAAAGCAGTGAGTCTGGTATTACAGAAGCCACTTTTGTGGATCTCTAGGGTAATTAGATAGGTATTTCAGATGATTGGACCTCAGAACTTAGTTCATTTGGAAAGGTTTCCTCTTGATATTTTGAAAATATTTTGAACCCTCAAGTTACCTGCAAGCTACTTCTCTTTGAGCTATCAATGCTGTTGAATACCACTGCACTTACCTTTATGTGTAAGTCATATTGATGACTCTTTAGGATAAGTTTAGAACCTGAATGCTTGAATACTTAACAGGCTATCTCAGGTGTCTAGTTAGTTTTACAAAGCATTGCTCATTTTTGGAATTGGTTGATAGAATGAATTGTTACCCACCATCATTGTAGAATATTGGTCTTCAAAGAAGGAAAGAGTAGGGTTAGATACACTCTTGAAAATTGGAGCTTTTTATTCTGTTGCCTCTGTGACCAGGCTTTTAACCAATGCAAAATGAAAAGGTCACTCCACCTGCAATTTTGACTCCTGCACCAAGTTTGACACTGCTCATTGAGAAATAAATCAGCAGGTTATTCATAGAGGGCACTTTCCATCTAAGATGAGCTCCAAACAGAAGGTCTGGAGAACCTGAAGAACCTGGGGAAGGTTCTTTGAAGCTTACCCGAGGGTGCATTACCTCTGGACTACAAGGCTTCATATTTGAAGTCTCTGGCTCTGGGCCTGGCAGGTAGGTCCAATGTTTACATAAAAAAAAAAAAAAAAAAAAAAAAAAAAAAAAAAAAAGCTTTGGCTACCACTTCAAAATGTGACATGAAGTGTAATATCCTAGCCTTTCGTTGTTATTATTTTGTTATTTTTCTTTTGATTTCAAGAAACATCTATTGGTTATTAACCATAATCTGCATAATAGGCACAGTGAGATGGTTATTTTCATGTTACCTCATTTTCTCATCAAACCAAATGTTTGTAACAGAACATTATTATTACCCTCATTTTTACCAATGGAGGACTTAAGACTCACAAAGAAAAAGTAGCTTGTCCAATAACGTGCAGCTAATAAATGGTAGGACTGAGATTCCTTCAAAAGCTACATTCTGTTTTCTCTGTGAATATACAGCCTTCCACTTCAAGTTGTTATTAACTCCATGGTCATAGGACCCATCCTGAACAGATAGTCATTCCATTACGTTCTATGCTTCAGTTACATAGCAGTTACATAACAGGTCTGAGGATTTCCCTCCTCCTCTCCTCTTCATGCCCTCTCCTGCTTCTTCTACCCCCACTTCTATCTCTACTGCACCCATGTATACATATTCTGCCCCGGCTCTAGGTAAAGAAGACTGCTGCTGACATACAGGTTTGCTCTCTTTCTTAATTTGATATAAGCTAGTCCAAAATATACCAGTCATGACACTTACTGAGTACCTACTGTTTTCTATGCATTCTCCAGTGTGAAGACCACAAGAGAAACTCAGACATAATTCTGTCCTTTGGGAAATTTAAAACCTTGAACAATCCCTTAGAGTAAGTCAAGCATGCAAACTGATATAGTCAACCCCAAAAAGCTGTTTGTCCTCAGTGCCAAGAGAGGGTCACACATGGAAGTTGAGGAAGAGATCTGTGTGGGCTGGATGTGGTCAGACTATAAAGAGAACCGAGGTGAGCTTTTAAGAATGAAAAAGACATGGATAGGTAGAAAAAGAAAGAGGAAACAGATGTGCTCTGGGATCAGTGAGCTTGAGAGGCAACTTCAAATTACCAAAAGGAAGAAATAAAGGCCCACCCCTGGTGACTTCTTCTCTGGTGCTTTGTGGAATCCTCAGGGACAGTGCTCCTTCCCACCTGTAAGCTCTACCTTCAGCACTCACACGAAACCTTCTTCTGTCATTCTAACCCTCTTCTATGTGCGTGCTCAATGCATGTTATATCCTTCCCAAATGTACAGGAGTGGAGGAGAGTTTATCAAAATAATCTAGGGAGTTAATTTCAAACTGTACAAGTTGTGTGACTCCTCTCTTATCCTAAAGATTCTAGAATGGGGGCTTGGGCAGGGGAGGTCTCTGTACAAGACAATAAGCACATTAAGGGAAGAAATGGTGTCCTATTTCTCTGTGACTCTCCCAGGGCAGGGGCCTGGCACATACTGGATGGGTGAGTAGATGAACGAATGACAACTTGAGAAAAGTTGGGTCTAAATCTATGAAATTTGCAGCTTGAAGATGGGTCCCTGTGGCAGTAAGACCTCACATCTTTGTATCATTTTTACAGTGTACAAAGCACTTTCCCTTCCATTATCACGTTGAATAGCCTCCTGGAGGGAGGCGTGGAGGCACTAGTGAATGGCTTTTCCCACTGTATCTCTGCCAGTATGAAATAAGACCATTGGAGGATGCCTTTTGCTATAGAGACCAATGACCTAACGGTTTTCAGTTCTCAAACTGTGGTCCACAAATCAGCAGCATCAGAATCACCTGGGAACTTGTTAGAATTGCAAAGTCTCAGGTCCCATCTGGAACCTATTGAATTCTAAACTCGTACTGGCACCCTACAATTTCTGGGGGGGGGGGGGGGGGGGTTCATGAGTCCTCCAGGAGGTTCTGATACAACGCTAAACCAACCAGAACCACTGATCCATTCCATTTCCGAGTGGTTCCTGTTGCTGAGTTCTTCGCCTCATCATAATAAAAAAGAGCCCTTCCTCAGACTCCAGGTGGGCAGGGACAATTCTCCTGAGGGTGAAAGTAAACTTCACTGAGGGTTAACAAGTCCCAGGGCCCTTTAACGGAAAACACACTAAGCAAGCTCCGACGTATGGGATTTGTAAATTAAAAATATTCATTAGGCATTCCCATGGGGTCGACCCCCGCTACTCTCGGGCCTGTGCTCACCCTCCACGCTCAGGCTGGAGACCTCTCCACGTAGTCACCACGACCCAGGGCGCTGTACTACGGCAACCAATCAGATGCCCTCGGAAGGAAAACTACAAGTCCCAGTATGCCCCACGCCGTCCCGTCAGGCGGCGAAAGGCCGCGCCCCAGAATTCTTCGCGGGCAGGTGGCAGCCTTAGTCCCTGGCGCGCGCGACCACTCCGGAAGTCCCGCGCAGGGGCCGGTGGGCCCTCTGCACCCGCGGCTATGGCCCTGGTGGCTACAGTAGCGGCACTCCTGGCTGCACTGGGTGGGGCTCTGTGGCTGGCGGCCCGGCGCTTCGTGGGGCCCAGTGTCCGGCACGGAGGAGGGGACTCCGGCCTTATGCACGGGAAGACTGTGCTGATCACAGGGGCGAACAGCGGCCTGGGCCGCGCCACGGCCGCCGAGCTGCTGCGCCTAGGGGCGCGGGTGATCATGGGCTGCCGTGACCGCGCGCGCGCCGAAGAGGCAGCGGGTCAGCTCCGCCGCGAGCTCCGCCAGGCTGGGGGCCCCGGGCCGGGCTCCGACGCCGGCGAGGCCGGCGAGCTCGTCGTCAGGGAGTTGGACCTCGCCTCGCTGCGTTCGGTGCGCGCCTTCTGTCAGGAGATGCTCCAGGTGTGGGGCTCCGGGAGCCAGCTGGAGATCGGGGACGGGCGCAGGCCTCGGCGAGCGGGTGGGGCGTGGGCTGAGCGGCGGGTAGCCGCCCAGAGTCCGGGGGGTGTGACCTTGGGAAAGACCAAGCCTAAGAGTCCCAACAGTCCAGTGGTTTTGAGAAGGCTAGGGAGTGCAGGCTGGGAAAATTGGTAGGACAGGCGTCTGCCTTCCAAAGATGCTGAGGAAATAATGGCCCCAAGAGGAAAATAAGCCAGTTTCTGCACATTTCCTTTCATTATGTGAGGCCGGCCCTGGAGGAGATCCGCGAGGTCACGGACTGTTTTTTCTGTGTCCCTAGTGAATCTGCACCAAGCCATCTTTCAGAGAACCTTAGAGCCAGGGACCTTGAAACAATGTCCCCCCCCCTACTGGGGTAGGAAGTTTAGTTCTCTGTCACCAGTGGACTCATTAGCACCACATCCTTAAGCAGTATCTGGCCTGATTTCTAAATAGACTGGAGCTCAGAATCCCAGTGGCCAAGTGCTCTAAACGGGGACAAATAAATATAATACTTCGTATTTATTGAAGGTTTCCTATGTGCCAGGAGGTGTTCCAAGCATTCTTAGGATGACTTTCCTGTGTGCCAGGAGGTGTTCCAAGCACTTATAATGAAATTAAAGTGCCCTTGGCTATTACTGTCATCGAAGCCTCACAGCAACCGTGGTAGACATTTTTATCCCCATTTTACAACGTTAGGCAATGAAGGCTAGGTAGGCCAAGTAATTTGCCCAGGATCTGTCTCCAAAGCCCTCGCTGTTAGCTTCTATACTCCTGCTGCCTGCCAGTGAGGTGTAGGATTTCTTCGGTTAGCTGATAAATATTCCACTACAGAGGATGTCCTCTGTTGAAATTGAGATAGAAGAGTTTCCTGCAGGGGTAACTTGCAAAAGCCATATAGAAAAGTGATATTTAAAATTAGCTGGCCTGGGAAAGGTGCCTGTATGAAATGGAGCCTCTTGAGTCTACAGCAGAGGTTCCCAAACTAATTATTTTTTTTTCATAATGCTGGTGAGCCAAAGGAAAGATCTATCGGTTTATTAAGTAATTAGGTCCAAACAACCCAGTATTTACATCCTAACAACTTAGTAGCTGTTTGAAAAAATAATACACATAATTAAAAGAAAAAATTTTTTATTTCATTGTTCAATAACCATAACTATTGATGGGAAATGTGCACCTGTTGTTCACTGCACCAACTTCTCAGTCTTTGGGATCAGACTGGAAATGTCCATCTTTTTTTGTTCTACATTGATTTTTAACATTGTACTTGCATTTTGGTAAAAACTCAGCTTTGCAGAGATGAGACACCATTGAAAGGAATTTAGCAAAATTTAATGTTTAAGCTGTGAACCCCCTGCAGCTAGTAGTTTGAGATGTTGTACAGATTATCACTTTGTTTCCCTGGAAAATATAAAATTATCCATAGCACCCTGTGGAGTCCCTTATGAGGCTGTAGGGCGCTTTGATGCATTGTTTGGGAACTATTGCAGATCTTTTTTGTCTGTTTGTCTTAATAACTAGTGTTTCATTATCAGCTGAAACAGTTAACAATACTGATGTATAAAAGATGTTGAAGCATAAAAAGTGGGTCTTCCTGTTCATTAAAATGTGGATGGGTCTGGGAATGCTTCTCATTTCTGATACTTACAGCATTTAACCACTTTGGCCATTTGAGACAGAACTAATTAAAAGTTAAAGAGATAAACTTTATTAAGTTTCTTCCTGGCTCTGAAGTTCAGTGACAATAACCATATATATATTTTTTTAGTGGAAGTGTAAATTTCCCACAGGTTGGTATTCATGGTATTTATATCATTTATCTCCTCAAATTTAAAAAAAAAAAAATAGTGAATGATAAAGTCTTAAAATAATACAAGCCCAGCAAAGAATGATGGCTCAGAAATGATTAATACAGGAAACTCTTCCAAAGGATTAGTGAAAAAAGAACACTCCTTTCTTTCCCCCACGGGTGAACTTTTGCCTTCTTTTTGAAGTTGACTGTTGGAAAAGCCAAAGGTGCGTAGACAGAATGATAAATAGTTGATCCTCTGACAGGTAGGCTGTGATAACAGTTGTGAAATTTAACACATTTTTCTTTTTACTTACACTTGGCAAAAGGGCCAGTGAAATTTGAAATTTGACCTCAAATTAATTTAATCGTAGGTCATCACTCTGTCTTTACACCTGGAACATGTTGTGCATTTTTTTCTCTGCCCATCAGAAGAGACAGAGAGGAGCCAGGAAAGGGCTGGGGAAAACCAACTTAATATGAATTAAAAAATGAAAAGACTTCCTTTTGAGGACAGTCTAAATTTTAGCATTTTACTCTGGAGAGATGCAGGAGGGTACAAAGTGCAGAATTCTGACTATATAGATCTTCCAAGCTGCGGGCCTCTTGTAGCTTGAAAGAGGTAGATTTCATACAGGGAAAAAAGAACTGTATTCTAGAATCCTAATAGATGTTAAAGGTGTTGGTTGGGGCTAACTCCTCTCTAAATGTCCTTTGCTGTCATTGTGAGACTTAGTGTTATGTTTCATTGCATTGTTGTTGTTTTTTTTCCCCATTGTGTAGTTTCTGATATTTTGATATTACCTACTTATTTTTTTCTTAATATTTCTTTGATTTATTCTTGACATCCTCTCCAGTCTTATTTTGCATCCTTGACCCTCTCTACTGTCCCAATTTTGAGGAAACCACTTGAAGTTGCTCTATCCCCATGGTACTGTTTGCCCTTAGAAAACTACAGAATGGAGAAATCCTAATTTGGCCCTGGCATTGTTAATAGCAGCTCTGGGAATAAAGGATGCTGACCTGCCTTCTGCTATACTTCCACTTTCTAGCACACATCGATTCTCTAGCTATGGTTTGAAACTCCCAATTAGAAAAGCAAGCTAGCTTACTAATTAAAAATAGGGGCATTAAAAAATAGGGCATTGCTGTCAGAAGATTTCCTCTTCCCATTTTTGTTTGCCACTTAGGAGCCCTGTCTTCACAAATCACCTAACCCGGGTGCTTCAGTTTGCTCTTGAAGTTGTTGAGGGTAGATGAGATAACATGTGAGAAGCACAAGCCCCCCATTAAGCATGCAACCCACCCTCAACTGTTGAAAACCCTTGAAGGCATTGTATAGAATTTTAGTACTTTGCAAGAATTTGTTTTTAATTTCATTTGAGGCCTGTGTTCATAATTACCTCATTCTCTTTTTGACATTTAAAGGAAGAGCCTAGACTGGATGTCTTAATCAACAATGCAGGGATCTTCCATTGCCCTTATATGAAGACCGAAGATGGTTTTGAGATGCAGTTTGGAGTGAACCATCTGGGGCACTTCCTACTCACCAATCTTCTCCTTGGACTCCTCAAAAGTTCAGCTCCCAGCAGGATTGTGGTAGTCTCTTCCAAACTTTATAAATATGGAGACATCAACTTTGAAGACTTGAACAGTGAACAAAGCTATAATAAAAGCTTTTGTTACAGTCGGAGCAAACTGGCTAACATTCTTTTTACCAGAGAACTAGCCCGCCGCTTAGAAGGCACAAATGTTACTGTCAACGTATTACACCCTGGTATTGTGCGGACGAATCTTGGCAGGCACATACACATTCCACTGTTGGTCAAACCACTTTTCAATTTGGTGTTGTGGGCTTTTTTTAAAACCCCAGTAGAAGGTGCTCAGACTTCAGTTTATTTAGCCTCTTCACCTGAGGTGGAAGGCGTGTCCGGAAAGTACTTTGGGGACTGTAAAGAGGAAGCGCTATTGCCCAAAGCTATGGATGAGTCTGTTGCAAGAAAACTCTGGGATATCAGTGAAGTAATGGTTGGCATATTAAAATAGGAACAAGGAGTGAAAGAGAGCTATTTATAAAACTGGATGCCTTACATCTGTAATCAGAAATGGTGTGGCTTGAGTACTTGCTACTTGAAAACACAGCTTTGGTTTTACAGTAACTGCTGAGAGGTACATAAGGATATTTTGAAGGTACTAAAAAAGTTATTTTCTAGAGAACATAAAATTTCAGAAAAGTTTTAAATATAAGCATAATGAGTGGTGTAACGAGCAACAGTATAATGAATATACAATGAACAATTTTATAAATTATGATTGAGCAAGCATGGATTATAAATATTAAAGAATCCAGTGACTTAAACACCTTGAGAAGTTTTTTCAAATATCTTTTTGAGTTTCATGGCCAAAGTGTTAAATATTTATATTGCAGTGCTGGTTTTTGTGTGAAAATAATATGCCTATTGTGTGCACCATTCTCACTTGGAATAAATTCAGTGATGCAAATTCTTAATTGTGCATTTTTTACAAGTTTCACTAAATTGTGTCCTTTATCATCTTATTAGCCTCCACTGATCTTGGTATGCCCAGTGTCTTCCCTTCCCACACATCTTGCATGCTGCATTAAGAAGTAATATTTCGGGGCGCCTGGGTGGCTCAGTCGGTTAAGCGGCCGACTTCAGCTCAGGTCATGATCTCGCGGTCTTGTGAGTTCGAGCCCCGTGTCAGGCTCTGTGCTGACAGCTCAGAGCCTGGAGCCTGTTTCAGATTCTGTGTCTCCCTCTCTCTGACCCTCCCCCATTCATGCTCTGTCTCTCTCTGTGTCAAAAATAAATAAACATTAAAAAAAAATTTTAAAAAGAATATTTCAAAAACCCAAATCTGTGTCACAGTGTCATATCCCTGCTTAAAAATATGTGGTGGTTTCCAATTGCCCATAACAGTGGGTTTCCAGCCTTTTTTTGTTAAGCTGCAGAATTCTTTCTTCAAAAGAAGTCTTAAGGGGCGCTTGGGTGGTTCAGTTGGTTTAGCATCCAACTCTTGATTTCAGCTCAGGTCATAATCCCAGGGTCATGGGATCGAGCCCGTGTCAGGCTCCGAGCACGGAGCCTGCTTGTGATTCTCTTCCTGTGCCCCTCAACCCCCAACCCTCTTCGTTCTCTCTCTAAAAACATAAACAATACAAAACAAAAAAGTCTTAAGTAGAGAAACTTAATGGATAAAACAAGTAATTACATACTTGTTAGTATTGTCTTTTTCCAAATATGTTCCTTTTGCTAATTCCTGAAAGGACTTAGCAGAATATGATAGTTTATAAACTACTTCTATTTAAAGTTTAAACTCTTTAATATACATTTGAGACTATCCAGGAACTGGCCACAGGCTTACCTTGTCCTCTTAGTGTTGTCCAATAGAACCTTCTGCAATGATGGAAATAATTGTGTCTGTGCTGTCCTGTGAGGTACACTCTAGATACGTGTGGTTATTGAGTACTTGAAATATAACTGAGACCTGCATTTCTAATCTTATTTAACATTAATTTAGATTTAAATAGGCACAGGTGCCTAGTGACTAATGTCTCAGACAGGAATCTCTCTTCATTCCATTGTATAACCCAGTCATTATTATAAATCAGTCATATGTTCACTTGCTTCTTGGCCTTTCCTTCTATCGTTCCTTCTATCCCTGTAGGCAGAACCAGTCCTTTTACTACTTTGTTTTAATTGATTTTGGAGCTTTACTAATTATTTGCTCAAAAATCCAGTTAGATACTTAGAATAAGAATTCTTCAAGGAATTTTTTTTTATTTTGTTATATTCTTATTAGTGTTCCTTCCTCAAGAATCAAGTGTAGTACTTGACACACAGTAAACATTGAATACTGATGTTTGAATGAGTAATAAGTAATGGGTCAGTGGTGTGCCTAAAAATAAGTCTGAATAGGGCTATTGTAGGTATCTGTACTGTAACATCAGAAAAAATAATTAGTATTTCTTTGTCTTAACCATCTCTTATTGGAAAAGGAATTGGGACAGAAAATGATGGACTGTACAATACTGAATTTAAGGACCATTTTGCTCAGGAGTAATCCTCGGTTGGTTATTATTTTTAAGACTATTTATATTATCTGGTTACCAGTATCAATTCTTTTCGAGAATCGCAGGACCTTGGCAGATTACACAGAAGATCTGTTTTCTGTTAGAGCACTGGGTTGTGCATCTGAGGAACACGGTGTTTGTATCATCACAGGTGTGCCTCTGCAGGTGTAGTGGGTATAGCTGCATCATGTTCTTTGAAATGTATTTTTAAAAAATACTCCACAAAGAGACTTGCTGAACTTAGAAATATGGCAGGAAATACACCAGAATGCAACTTGGAAAAATGGAAGCTAATAAATCTGTCCTACACCTCGACTTCATTAAAAAGAGCGCCTTTTTTATTTTTTTTTTCTTCCAGTTAATACCATCTTTTCTGGCTTCATTTTGATACCTGATGCTTTTCAGGGGAGTTGGGCCTTTTGTAAGAGTTGAGCCTTTCAGAGTTCTTGTTTGCGGCACCATAATAAAATAGGATATATTAATTTATCATGATGGAAAACTAGAAACTCATCTGGAAACACCAAGTATTTAGGTAAAATGAGCTGCCATTTGGAAGATGTCCTTCCCACCCCGTGTTGTATGGAATCGAGGGCTAATAGCTATAGTATGACTAGTTAGATTTTGAAGATTATTATTAAACTTCTGTTCTGCTGACTTACTTCTAACCATTTCACTGGGCAAAGAAATGAGCAAAAGGCAATTCTGTTCCGCTGATTCTTATTCTCACCCTTAGCAAAATATTGTTAGAAGTGTGCAGTGTGCCAGATGATGCAATAATTGAGTTAGAAACCCATTTTCATGTTGGTTTCTGGCTTCATCTTTTGAAATGTTGCCTTCTACATCAAGCAACTTGTTCTGAAAAGAAGTGAACTTGCTAGATGTTCTGCCTCGATTCTACTCAGAGTAACTATTCTGTATAGGGGTTTCCCAGTAGCATTTAACTGGGAAAGGGATCTCATGGCATAAAGACACCACCACATCAGATTTGATTAACAGCTCAACTATCCAGTTCTCCCTGAGACACTGGCAAGGTACTTAACCTCCTTGAGCTTCTGTTTTCTTGGCTCTATCATTCAGATAATCCTTTAAAGGACTGTGCAGTGAATATATTAGAGTATGTAAATAAAGCATTTAGCAAAGTGCCTGGCACATAATAGGCACTCATCCATTTCCCCTTCCCAAATGCACCTGATCATTACTATTAATGGTAATAGTAATTAATAATAGTAATGTTTGTGTGAGTTCGTATGATGGAAACAAAACTAAACCAAGGGTCAGCAAACTTTTTACAAAAGGCCAGACTGTAAATATTTAAAGTCACTAGGCCATATACAATCTGTGGTACATGTTCTTTTTCTTTTATGATCCTTTAAAAAATGTAAAAACCTTTCTTAGCTCATGCAGGCCAGACCATTACATTTATGCAACAGCCCAATGGACTAACGAACTCTTCTTCTCTTTCAGACACTGTGCATGACAGCGGTTCTTGAGTGTGCTGTAACACCAGTCTCTTTGTGTGGCTCCTGTTGTTTCTTCATATCATCTCTAATCTTGTATGACTATTTGTTTGCAGACCCAGGAAGTCTAGAGAGTGTATTTTTTAAAACCTCTCTCCAGCTATCGATTCTGATGTGAGGAATCATAGTTATCCGCCTTCAACTCTCTCCCCTCACAAACCTGCTGAGCCTGGCCAGAGATCTGAGGGAACCTCTATTTGAATATTTAATTGATTCCAAATGTCCTAAGGAACACTGAAGAGAGAACATGTTACTAATCACCCTTCAGGAGCTTGGCCCCTACAGACAGCTTCAGATGTTTCACAAAGCTTATCTGGACAATAGGGAGTTAAATTAGTTACAGGTTAACACGAGGAAGGTAGTTTCTTCCTAAAGGCAAGTTAGGTGGAGTGCTCCATTTTGCACCACCAGTAAGGAAGAGTTTTTGCTAAATTAGATATATCACCAAAGTACAGAGAAGCACCTTTAACCGACCATTGACTTACTGTAATAACTCCATCTTGTAAAACATACTGACTGATACCCATAGGGTGCAAATGCTCTAGGCTGGCAGGTTCCCCTCCAGGGCACCTCTGGCTCAGAATTCTGCTCCCACCTGTTCTATCATATATTTACGAAGAGGGAGTTGTAGAGCATTCATGTATTCACTTAACAGATATTTATTGAATGCCTATTATGTGCCAGTCATTATTCTAGGCTTTGGGGAGGCAGGGGAAACAAAGAAAACTCAACCAAATCTGTGTGTGTGAGTTAGTTGTGCACTATTAGTAATCATAATAGAAATCATTCTTCATAATACAAACCAATGAAATATGAGCACAAAGAGAAAGAACTTCTATGAAAGGTAAGCTGAGTGCTTTCTTACAATTAAATGAGGGCAGATCGCTAGAAACTTGCTGTTGAATAAAGTTTCAAAACACCTGTCAAATACTAAAAATATATTTATAAAAATCTCAAAGGTGTCTATATTTAGTGCTTTGCAGGTGACTTTCAACTTTGACTCCATTTTATTTTATTTTATTTTATTTTTAATTTTTATTTATTTTTGAGACAGAGAGAGACAGAGCATAAACAGGGGAGGGTCAGAGAGAGAGGGAGACACAGAATCGGAAGCAGGCTCCAGGCTCCGAGCAGTCAGCACAGAACCCGACGCGGGGCTCAAACCCATGGGCGGTGAGATCATGACCTGAGGCGAAGTCGGACGCTCAACCGACTGAGCCACCCAGGCGCCCCTTGACTCCATTTTAAAGACACAAAAACTGGAAATCATAGACTATACTGTGTAAGTGACTATAATGCAATAAGATGGGATTCCAAGTGAACTCATACTCAAAAACAACAAATAAGGGCCCTTTGCCTTGTATCAGAAGATAGGCAAATAAATGAATATGCTGTATGTTTCAAGTTGAAATAATAAATCCCAGTGCATATGATTCATCTTTATGATTTCCTTCTTTAATCAACTTGTTCATGTAACCAACCAATTCCAAAGAAGAGGGCTAGTACTGTATGAAATAGAGCTATCACTGACACCAGAAAGTTTCAATTTGGAGGAATTGGCAATAAATGTGTTCTGCATAATGAGTCATATTTTCCTTAAGACTTCTAATCTAAATTGAAATATATATATTTTAGTACCCCAATAGACTTAATTGATTATTGGGTTTATTTGGTCCTGAGTGTTTTTGCATCCTAAGATTTATTTTCATCATTAACCCTGTTTGTTTCTCTGCTTCATTTAAAGCCCCTACTAATTGTGTTAAGTAGGTAAGTTCCTTAATATTTAATAGTTATTTTTTCAGTATGTCCTTCGGTCTTTAGAAGTTGCCATGTTACATATGATGTATGACAGCCTAGTCTGTTCCAAGTCTCAAGTTTTAAAATCTATTCAAAAAACAACAAAAAAGAAGTTGCTAACTTCCTTTATAAATTCTGACTCAAAAAATACTTTTTTTTTTTTTTTTGGAGGGAGTATACCCTATAGTCTACATAGTAATCCAGTGATTAGCAGAACGGTTTTAAATCCTAATAGCACCTTTCCTGCTACTATGAGAGCAGTAAAATGAATGAGTAAATAGAAGTTTAAGTTGTAAATATATTCAAGAGATTTTTATCTGTACAGACCTACATACAATGTTAACATTTTAGGAATATCTTGAAGTTGTACACATGGTTTGAGGAAATGCTGAGCGCAGAGAAATACATAATCATTAGTTTGTGAAAAAAGCAAAGCAAGTTTCTGCCACCAACCCATGAAAGCACAGGAAATGGCTTCATGTAGTAGGTGTTGGAGTCTGAGCATTCTGTTGACAGAAGCGGGTCCTACCCAGGGGTTTTGTGTTAATGTAATCAAACACTTCAGAGCTGCAGCCTAGCAAGCTCAAGTCCACCCACCTCAGAGTTTATCTTTAGCTCATCTGGAAGAGTTTATTTTAAACATTGAACATTGTTTGCTGCTGTTGAAATGAAAGTGAGAGAGTTACAAGCTTTCTTCCACTGCCATCTGGCAGATTTACTGATGGATCGGGTTCTTTAATCCATGTAGCCCTGTGTGTGGGAGCTATTGTCTTTGTGTTGATCATGCAGCTGGCTTGGCTGAACTTTAAAAAGCTCACACAAAGCTATGGAGAGCCATCCTATAGATAAATGAAGTTGGGGGTGTTGCAAAAGCCAATGGAGTCTTTTGCAGGAGGGTGGAGAAGGCTCGAATGTAGATTTTTCATTCTTCTCCGAACACACTATAGCTCTCTTTGTGACCTGTAAAAGAGGAGAAGAACCGTACTGGAATATTTTAAAAGAAATCATTGTAGCCACAAAGAAGTAACTATAGCTAAATTGGAAAAGTATGCAGCAGGGTAGAAAGGAAAGGAATAGCAGGTTAGAGGGTCCCCACCTCCTTAAAATAAATGCGGGATGTAAGAAATCAAATAAATGTGCTCTTATTTTCAGTGGGGATTTTTTTTTTCACTATGTGTGATATGGGGACATTCAAAGGCACCAACCACATACTTAGTCATAGCCTTTTGGGGTGTGGGACAATGTAGGATCTAAGTCAGTACCTTACACCGAGTATAATTTATGACTAACTCCAGTGTGTAATTCTTATCTTACCCACTAATGCATATACAAGCATTAAGAGATTCCATGTGAACAATGGGCTATGCGCAGGATAGGATACATTCAATATAACTTGCACTCAGTTTATAGAAAAACAAGAAGACAAATAGAACCAGAACTATCTTGGATATGTTAAATTGCCATTCAGTTTTCTTTCCTTTTAGTAAAACAACTGCACTGTGCACAATCCAGACAAAAACCAGTTTCCAACAAAAGATGCCTCTACAGTGAGATTTTGAATGAGTGATTCCTACTGTTTTTGGCTATTTTCTGGTACTTGTGGAAACAGAGTTGCTTCTTTTTATTCAGTCTTATTTTTGTTGTTTTGTTTTGTTTTGATAACAAGAGGCAATTGAGGTAGATCCTGTAGTTCTGTGTCCACTCACTTCTCAGTGGGTATTGAGCAGGGGCTACAGCAGTAGCAGCATCCTGATTCTGGTTTCCTGATCCCAGAATCAAAGCTATGTCTTGTAAATAAGTATTTCTGCCAGGCTCCCACCTTCCTGACCGTGCATGACAGAAGTAGTAGCTTCCTCTTACAGGTCAGTTCTGTAGTATTTCTGGATTCATTCCTGTTACTATAACCTAACCCAGTATTTCAGCCCTCCCCATTATTTTGTAGGCACCTACTTCCCTACTTTACTCAATCCCCTTTTCCTTAAAATATCTGGGCGGATTGTTTTCTGCTGAAAGAAAGAAAGAAAGAAAGAAAGAAAGAAAGAAAGAAAAGAAAGCAAGCAGATTAACAGGATTACTGACCAGGGACAAGAAGCATAAAGTTTCAAATAAAAACCACCTTGCAAATGAGCAAGCAATGGCATAATAGAAGACACAAAGAAATGGAGGGTTACAGCTGGAAAGGGAGGGAGCTGATGAAGGAGAGGCAGCCAACATGGCATTTCTTTGGTAAAATCACAGAAGTACAATGCTTGGGCCCTCACTCAGCAGCCTCACATATTTGAACTTGTCAAGATGTCAGTAGACAATGAGAAACCACCAAAGGAACTGGAAACCTCTTTCCTTTGGGTGACACACAGTGAGGAAATCCATTTGGGGAACAAAATTATAACCAGAAATTTGATTAGATACCTGTATTAGGTGAATTCATAAGCAGATTTATGCTCTAGATGGCCATGGCTCTTGAAGGGGGCTTTAAAAGGATGTGTTCTCTTGTTGACTACTCCACCTTCTGGGTGACATTTTCTTTTTGCTTTTTTTGAATCTGTGCTTATCACCTAAATATGGCTAGTCTGCCTCAGGAAACATTTCACTTCTATAATACATCACAGAGAAGTAAAAGCGGCCAAGTGAATTAGCCACACTCAAAGACACAGGTAGGGGTAGAGGAATATATCATTCATGGTCGCAAAGGCTGACATATGAGAGAGTATCCGCGAATCTTTCCTAATATGAGATTTCTGGGGAACAGGTTAATTTATCACAGCTGTTTTCCATTTAGGAAAAATGTAATAAATACTAGGCTTCCTTCAGCAGGCAATTTGATTAAGATTGTAGAATGACATGTGATGGATAATCCTGCATAAGTGTTTTGGGCAGTGTGAATGGATTAGAAGGACGTTCATAACTGAAACCCTGGCTACCCTAGGAATATTTATTTCTAGTTATCTGCTGCAAATCAAATCAGAGAAGTAGAGGTAAGGGGGATGCGGAGGCTACATGTGTTTAAGAACCAGACTATAGTGCATGGAAGGCAAGGACATGTTTGAACATTTTCTTCTTCCTGCTAACATCTGGCATGGGGCCAAAACATATCAATTACTCACAAGATATTAGGTTGATTATTTAATTAGTTATTTAATTACCAAAAACTAAGGTGTCTACCACCATATTGATGGTCAGGGTAGATGGAGCTGATTTAACCGGCCTGGCAGATGGTCTCTTCCGACATCCTGGAAAATAAGCTCAACCTTCACAGGGAGTAGAGGGTTCTTTGGGCTTGTGACAGTAATGCTGGATTGTCTTCTACACTCTTACTCAAAACACGGAATGATGCGTATGAAAGAGCCTTGAGTAAGTGTGTCATCATTTTTGACAGTTATAGTCAATAATAATTAGGAATTTGTAGGAGGGGAAACTAGAATGTCAACAAAGAAGGCTCACAGGCTGAAAAAAACGAATCTTGCCACAGATTTCCCTGGAAATGTCTATATAGTTCATTCAAACTATTGACTAGTGCCTTCCAGTTCTTTTTGCAGATTCCTGTGGATTCTGGTAAGCAGTCTGCCTTCAGTTGATGAGAGAGGATTTGCCAAAGCCAACACAATTAATTCTGCCACAACCAGTATGTATTTGCTCTGGTTCATAATTAATTTTCAAATAAGTATATATGCATGAAAAGAAATGAAGAGGGCTTATGTTCTTTTTAAAAATAATGCCACCGTGGGGCGCCTGGGTGGCTTGGTCGGTTAAGCGTCCGACTTCGGCTCAGGTCATGATCTCACGGTCCGTGGGTTCGAGCCCCGCGTCTGGCTCTGTGCTGACAGCTCAGAGCCTGGAGCCTGTTTCGGATTCTGTGTCTCCCTCTCTCTCTGCCCCTCCCCTGTTCATGCTCTGTCTCTCTGTCTCAAAAATAAATAAACGTTAAAAAAAAAAATTAAAAAAAAAAAAATAAAAATAATGTCACCATTCTTGCAAATCCTTAAGACCACGGATGATCAATTCAATTAGGACAACTGAGATGTGATTAAACTCACCAGAGAGAGTTCTTTCTAGAATAATTATTATTTATGAGAGATATTTCACATATATTATCTCTAATTCTTGTAGCAACACTGCAAGATATTCTTATTCCTAATTTGCAGATAAGGGAAGAGAGTTTCAGAAAGCCTACGTGACTTGCCTAGAAAGTGATGGGCCCAGGATTTGAACCAAAATTTTTCAGGTTTTAGAGACTTTGGCTCCTTCCTACCAGTGTGCACTTCTTTTAGTGAACTAAAATAATGTACATAGAAAAAGTTAAAATTTTCTCTAAAACCAACACAATAGTAGATATTTCGTTTTCATATTTATGATCATTATTATTCCCAATCTGTCCCTTTAATATATTCATTTTCTAGAGTAGATAATATTTTAAGTAAGGTTATTTCTGCCTGATAGGTCGAGAATGTGTTAATTTTTTTTTTCATTGACTACTATATTTAGTTTCTCTGTCAACACAAGTTAATTGAAAAGGTTTCTGCATAATATCCCTAAGTGTAAATTATTTATCGGGGTGGTTAAAAAACCCAGTGCCCCATCCAGAATGTTGGTTCCCTGCCAAAGGGATATATATCATCTTTCATGGCTTTGCAGAAATTGCACAAACAATGAAATGTCTGAGTTAAATCATAATACAATGATCAAAAGAATTGTATTACTGTACTTTATAGTAAATGCATCCATTTCTTTTGAAATAAAGCAGTTTTAACTCTCCAACATCTGCTGAAAATTCAGAGATTATACATATCCTATTAGCAAAAACCCTCTAAAGATTCCAAATACTTAGAATAGTTTTCCCACTTTGCAATTGATAACACACTTGACATACCAATATTATTTCATGTAAAATTTTCTGAATAAAGTGAGAGATGACAAGAAAAATACTTTTTGTGTTTCGTTTTCCAAAAAAAAAATTATTTGAGGGAATTTTGGCTGCTGAAAATGACAGGTTACTTAGACCAATACTTTAATTTAAAGACAACTGACAATTCTGGATAAAAATAGAAAAAATATGCGGACAATGTGGTGAGAAATTTTTAGATCAAAATCAGGCAAACATGATGTAAGAATCCTAAAAGTTAAGAGAGAAGGCAAAATTACTCTTGCCCAGAGGACCTTTGTCTCCCTAGCAGAAACAATGATGAATGCAAAATTTTGTTTTGACTGCCCAGAGCCTGAAGGAGGATAGAAGTGAAAGCCTGCACAAAATCTGGGATTTGGTACACACTCACAAAAATTCACATGAAGCTGGGATTCTGAACCATTCCACGCTCGTGGTAAGTATGAAAAAGAATTAACATTGAATTATACCCCCAACTGTCCCGTGGAACAGGGGAGTTGTCTTAACATTGAACAGGAGAAGGAACATATAAAAGAAGAGAAAACCCCTCCCTGGAAGGAAGACTAAGCCCTGGCCCCCAGGGAGAAGTGCCCATTGACTTCACCAGAGCAACCCCCAAAAAACTCAAACCATCAATTTGGCCGAAAGTCCTTTGGGGGACTGGTAGTACCCTAGAGGACCAGCAGAAAAAAACCCAAATCCTCTTCCAAGGAAGGGACCTTCATAAAAGGGCTTGAGCAATCTCCATAAATATTTTTTTTTCAAAGTCAACAAGTAGCTAAGGTACAAGCATAGGAACCATGAGTAAGAATCAGCAGCACTGATCCGAGGATTTCAGATACAGAATTCTCAGACATAGATGATATAACAAGTAAGTTGAATTCTCAGACATAGATGATATAATAAGTATGTTTGCTATGCTTAAAAAAATAAAAATTAGTTGAAAATTTCATCAGAGAAAAACTATAAAAGTGACACCTTTTAGAACTATATAACAATTCTAGAAATGAATTTATTTATAGAATTTATAGCAAATTATAACAAATATAATTTATAACAACATTGTAACAAATGAAAAGTGAGAGGGTAGATTTGGCTGCTGATTGAACACAGCAGAAGAGAGAAATAATAAGCTAAAGAGACAGATTAGAAGAAATAATGCAGAATGTTTCAAAGAGTGACATAAGGATGGAAGTTTTAGGGGAGAGATCAAGAAATTTGTAGACAGAACATTATATATATATTATATATATATATATCAACATATATATATCAACATATATATGTATGAGATATATATGTATATATATTATACATACATGTATATATATGAGATATATACATATACATATGAGATATATACATGTATATGTATGAGATATATATGTATATATATTATACATACATGTATATATATGTATATGTGTATATATATACATTATATATAATATATATATATTATATAATGTTTATTTTTGTGAAAGAGAGAGACAAAATGTGAGCTGAGGAGGGGCAGAGAGAGAGGCAGACACAGAATCTGAAGTAGGCTCCAGGCTCTGAGCTGTCAGGACAGAGCCCTATGCGAGGCTCGAACTCATGCTGTGAGATCATGACCTGAACCGAAGTCTGATGCTTAAACTGACTGAGCCACTCAGGTACCCCAGAATATAATATATTTTTATTGTAGTTTTTATTGTACTTTTATTGTAGTTATAGAAAGAAAAAAGGGGAGAATAGGGACAGAGGCAATATTTGAAGAGATGACAGAGAATTTTCCAGAACTGATAAGAAACAATAATCCACAACTTCAACAAACCTAATTTTAAAAGGAATGTTAAAAAGGCACACACTGAAAACTTACATACACACAACAAGCTGCACGCAGATATTTATAGCCTTACTTGTAAGTGCCAAAACTTTGAAGCAGCCAAGATATACTTCAGCAGGTAAATGGTTAAGTAAACTGTGGTACATCCAAACATTGGAAGGTTATTCAGGACTAAAAAGAAATGAGATATCAAGACAAGCAAAGACATGGAGGAGACTTCAATGAATATTGTTTAGTGAGAGAAATCAATCTGGAAAGGTTGCATACAAAATAACATACACATATGAAAGATAGTAATAGACTGAATGACAATAACTGCCAACCTAGAATTCCATACTCAATCAAAGTATATACCCAGAATGGAAGTAAAATAAAAATGTTAACAAACATAAACAGTCCAAAATGGAGAGAACCAGCCACAGCTGAACCCCATCAAAGGACATTCTAAACAATTCACTTCAAGCATAAGGAAAGTAATTCCAGATGGAAGTCCTGAGGAGATAAGACCAAAGAAAATATTAAGTAAAACTGATAATTATATTAGAAAATAAGACTCATATGAACACTTATTATATAAAAATAATGTATATAAAATAATAACGTGAAAGAATAGACTTAATACACCTGATAAGATTTAGGTTGAAATCATGAAGTGGTAAGTTGAGTTAAAGTGTTCTAATGGTTTTCCATTATCCAGGAGTAAGATTAAAAAGTCAAGATTGATACTCAAATTTGTTAAGTAAAGGATGCATGGTATATTATAGAGTAATCACCAAAATAATTTTTAAAAGGTATAATCTCCAAACTAATACAGCAGGAAAAAAAATAAAAATAATCTTTCTAGGGGCACCTTGCTGCCTCAGTCAAAGGAGCATATGACTCTTGATCGTGAGTTTGAGCCCCACCTTGGACGTAGAGATTACTTAAATAAATAAAAAGTTTTAAAAAATATTTCTAAAAGAATATAAAAACTAAGAAAAAGAGTAGGCAATATGAGACAAACATAGTACACAACATAATAAACCAAATGTATAGTTATAATAAATGTAAGTGATTAAATACTCCTATAACAAAGACAAAGATTTTTGGACTTTTTTTTTATGTTTATTTTTGAGAGTGAGAGAGACAGAGCATGAGTGGGGGAGGGGCAGGGAGAGAGGGAGACATGGAGTCTGAAGCAGGCTCCAGGCTCTGCGCTGTCAGCACAGGGCCCGATGTGGGGCTCGAACTCACAGACTGCGAGATCATGACCTGAGATGAAGTCGGCAGCTTAACTGAGCCACCCACGTGCCCTGGTTTTTAAAAACCCAATTGTAGGGGCACCTGGGCGGCTCAGTCAGTTAAGTGTCTGACTTCAGCTCAGGTCATGATCTCTCAGTTCGTGAGTTCAAGCCCTGCTTCGAGCTCTGTGCTGACAGCTCAGAGCCTGGAGCCTGCTTCAGATTCCGTGTCTCCCTCTTTCTCTGCCTCTTCCCTGCTTGTGCTCTGTCTCTCAAAAATGAATAAATGTTTAAAAAATTTTTAAACCCAATTGTACATTGTTTCAAGAGATACACCTTACATGTAAGTATGAAGATATTAAAAGCAAAAGAAAGGAAAAGGCTGCATCAGGACAAGTCACCAAATGAAAATGGACATAACTCTATTAGGACAAAGTAAAACTTAAGCCAAAAAACATTAGTGTAGATAAAGAAGGTCACTTCCTAACAGTAACACTTTTAGTCCACCAGAAAGATATGATAGATTTGCTTTTTGTTTTTTTGTTTTTTTGTTTTTTTTCAAATGTGCCATGAACCTAACTGTGTGAAAATTAAAAATTATAGAGCCTCAAAACATATAAAGCAAAAAGCAAGCAGATCTACTGTCTGTCATAGTATCCTTTTTTTTTTTTAATGTTTATTTATTTTTGAGACAGAGGGAGACAGGGCATGAACAGGGGAGGGTCAGAGAGAGAGGGAGACACAGAATCCGAAGCAGGCTCCATGCTCGGAGCAGTCAGCACAGAGCCCGACACAGGGCTCGAACTCACGAGCCTTGAGATCATGACCTGAGCCGAAGCCGGACACTTAACCGACTGAGCCACCCAGGCGCCCCAGTATCTTTTTTTTAAAACACACATTTCTCAGTAGTTGATACCCAAAGCTGACCAGATGTCAGTGAGCCTGTAGCAGATCTGAGCCATAATTTGATTAACAAAGCTAATTTAATAGACAGAGAACATTGTACTCAACAGCTGAAGAATCCATGAACTTTCGAGCTTGTACAGAAGAATTTCAAAGTGATTTCATTTTATTTACTTTTTAAATGTTTATCTACTTATTTTTGAGACAGGGAGGGAGAGTGCGGGGGAGGGGCAGAGAAAGAGGGAGTCAGAGAATCCCAAGCAGGCTTTGCCCTGTCAGCTCAGAGCCCAGTGCTGGGCCTGAACTCACAAACCATGGGATCATGACCTGAGCTGAACTCAGGAGTCAGATGCTTAACTGATGGAGCCATTCAGGAGCCCCTCAAAGTGATTTTATATTGGACTATAAACCAAGTTTCAACTATCTCTTGAATTTGAGATCATATAGAATGTATTTCCTAATCACAATGCAGTTAAGATAAACATCAGGAATAATAATCAGAAATTCTCTTATGTTTCAAAATTGAAACATAAACTTTTAAAATATCAATGGGTCAAATCAGAAAGCAAAACAGAGATGTTTAAATATTTTAAAAGATATGATAATTAAATAATAGCCTTGAATGAATATATTAGAAGTAGAAAATCATTGGGAATCAATCAGGCATGCATTCATATCTAGAGGTTAAAGTACAGCAAATATTAGCTCGAGAAAAGTGAAAAATTTTCAAGATAAGAGCAGATACTAATGAAATAGAAAATCAACTTACAATTGAGAAAATCAACAATGTTGATTCTTTGAAAAGATTTATAAAATGGGCCTACCTTTTGTAGAGAAGGCACAAATAAACAGACAATGTCACTCACTGCCCTTCAAGCCCTCAATGGCAGAATCTTCTTTAAGATCTTACCTACTTTCACTAATGATCTCTGTGAGGCTCTTCCAATTTCTGCCTGCTGTCTAGTCCAAAAACCGTGTTGCCTTTATATTGACTGATTGATTGATTTAGTATTATTCCACTTCTAGGTATCAAAATTTGTTCTGCTTCCCCACTGCTGTGAAACAAAACACTCTAGAACGCAGTTACTTAAAATAATAGCAACCATGTATTTTGCTCATGAGTTGGCAGTTTGGGACCAGGCTCTGCATGGGGGGCTCATCAGTTTTCCTCTTCACATTAGCTGGGACCTGAGCTGGTTTGAGGTATGCAATATATGTAGGTGCAGAGGGCCTCATATTCATAAGAGGGCCCACATTCTCTTCAACTTTTTAATAATTTTATCTTTGAATCTGTGTTTTGTAAATAAAATCTGATGGGACAATGGAACATGCAGTAAAGGCTTGGAGCCTAAGGTTACATGTAGCTTAGCCCTCTGACACCTTCTAGCATTCCAGAGAGGATTCCTAGCTGCCTGGCTCCCACCTTTATCAGGCACCTGCCTCAACCATCCCTATTCTTGCAGGGTGCTGAGAAACCTTTGAGGGTTGGCACTCACTTGGCATGTATCCCTGTCCCAAAGGGTGCACAATATGAAATATCAAACAACAACCGAAAAACCTATGGCAGGTCAACCAAGAGGCCATTAATAAAAGAAAAAACTTTTCTCCTACTTTAAGAACAAAGGTATCTGAATTTTCAGTTGCACTGAGCCCCACACATTACGTAGCCAGCCCCAAGTGGGCAACTGGCCTGAAATGGAAAATCCGGTTCCAAGATGGTTCATTCACGTGGCTGGATAGTTGGTGCTGGCTGTCAGATGGTTGCTTGGCTAGGACGGTTGGGTGGGGGGCATGGTTTCCGTCTTTGTGGACCTCTCTGATGGCTTGGACTTCTTATAGCATGGCATCTGGATTTCAAGTGGCAGCTGCTGTGTCCTAAGACTTGGGCCTGGAAATCTGCATAGCATAGCATTAGTTTTGTCAGATCCTATTAGTTACACTAATTGTAATCCCATTCAGATTCCAAGGGAGGGAGCATAATGATCTGTGATATGTGGGTGATAAAACAATACAGCAAACTAGGGAAATAACCTCACAGAAGGAAGGATAGTGGATAACTATAGGAGGGAGGGAGAAAATAGTGATCCAGATGTCTAGGAATGTTCTATCTCTTGGGTGACTGGGTACAGGCATTTAAAACTATTTGCATATGTGCTATGCTTTCTTTTTGTTTGTTTGTTTTTTGATATATGGGTTTTTTTTAATAAAACATAAACAAGAAAAGTAATTGAATTTAGAACTAAGGTTAGCTTTCAGATGCTTACAGGATAGCTTTAAAATTACTAAAACTATTGCTAAATACATTTATGATTTTGTATCCTAGAAATGCATCTTTTCTTAAAGTAATTGTAAATGAAATAAAACCTCATTATTGTGACTTAATTAATTGGGATTTTGTAATAGCATGTTTGAAGATGAAATGAGTTGCCTTCACATTCTCTCAAGACAAAGCATATCCCAAGCAAATGAACATGCAATGCAATGTACCACCTGGTCAAGAGAAGTTGTTTTTTAACCATATTATTAATTGACAAATCTAAAGATTATCATATTTCATTTAAAATTAGCCTTTGGTGGATATGTATATATTTGAAACAGAATTTCTTTTTTTTTAATGTTGTTTTTATTTATTTAATTTTTATTTTATTTATTTATTTTTGAAAAAGAGACAGCGCAAGCAAGGGGAGGGGCAGAGAGAGAGGAGAGAAAGAATTCCAAGCAGGCTACGTGCTGTCAGTGCAGAGCCTGACACAAGGCTCGATCCCATGAACCCTGAGATCATGACCTGAACCATCAAATCAAGAGTCAGACGCCTAACCAACTCAGCCACGCAGGTGTCCCTGAAACAGAATTTCTAGTTTATAAATAATGATTCATATTAGCCCTTCTGCCTAATCTGAATAATTTTTTCTACTGGCCTTCCTAGAGTAGCCTAAATTATAGTATTCTGAAAATTAATAATTAATAATTCTGAAAATTAATAATTCCGATTATTTTTATTTAGAGATACATCAGAATGGTCACAAGTATTACAGACTCTGTCTCTAAAATTTATAATCCATCTATGTTAACATTCCCCAATTTCTGACTACCCCAAAATACCATTTTATGTGTCTTTTGCACATCACCTGAAAAGCAGATTCTGAAGTAGAGATAAGCAGGCAAGTGGCTTATTGGACAGTGCTTATTTCATAAAAAGAGATAAGAAAAGCAAGGTTGAGTATTAGAAGAAGTTTTCAAACTTACTTGATATGGACTGCATTTTATCTATATATTTTTAAAAATCGCTCGAGATTTTTTTTAAAAGGTGGTGATAAATCAATATAAATCTCAGAATCCTGACACATTTGAGACTAAATTGTCCAGTAATGGATACTCATTTATTTGTTTGTGTTTGTTGAATGAATGAGTGAAATAAGTGTAATGAAAGCAAACAACTTACAACATCAGTCCTATGTTCATTGGGCTTAAGTTCATTATCTCTGTGTCCAGTTATAAATCAAAATGTACCAAAGAATATAAACAAAATACTAGAAATATTACATCGAATATTATACCACAACAGGGCCAATGTGAGATTTTGTCATTTATAAGTATCTGGATCAACCATTCCTTATATCTATATTAGGATTTCATACACCTGTAAGAAGTATATTATATGGAAATAGCCATCTGACTTTATTTTGTCTTCTGAGCTTCACAATATTTTGTGAGGCCAGTATCCTCAGCCCCTTCTAAAAATCTTTTTGATGTTTATTTATTTTTGAGAGAGAGAAACAGACAGAGCGCTGGTGGGGGAGGGGAAGAGAGAGAGAAGAAGACACAGGATCTGAACAGGCTCCAGGCTCCGAGCTGTCAGCCCAGAGCCCGACACAGGACTTGAACCCACGGACCGTGAGATCATGACCTGAGCTGAAGTCGGACGCTTCACCAACCGAGCCACCCGGGCGCCCCCCTCAGCCCCTTCTAGAGATGAGGAAATCGAGGCTTGGAGGTGTGAAGTGGCAGCGACTAAACGGTAGGGCTGCAGTCTCAGGTTTCCGCTACCTGCCATCCTTCGACCTCACAAGCATTTAGGCCTTTCGCTCAGCAGATCCATGAACCTCTGTCAATGCGATCCAATAAATCTTAAGGGGAGACTCACCTCTTTCTCAGTTATTCTTTTTTTTTTTTCCAAAAAGGCTCTGAAAGACCCAGGTGAATGATTATCTGCTGGTAGAACTTCAAAAACCATAAATTAAACTAGAAAGGTGGGTGGCTACCCCTAAATCCCATCCTTCTGTGCATTAATCCCAGTTACCGGCGGGGGGGGGGGGGGGGGGAACTTGTCTGGGAGAAAAAGGCTCTGGCCTCTTCTGAAGAGTGGGAAACCTTTTTCAACGGATCACCATCATCTTAAAGGGCTTCCAGAACTGCATAATACCCCCAGAATTAAATAAATTACACATGGGTTATGAGAAAGCTAAGCACTTATTTATCCACATCATTAGTCATCGAAATTCTTGTAGGGAGTAACAGCCAGCCCCACAGGTCAGCCACTTCATGTTCCCTTAACACTTCCACTGTTTTTTAAACACCCGCTTCTTGATTTATGACTGTACTGTGGCCTCAGCCTGGGCCTAATAACACAGCACATACCACCCCTGAGCAGAGTGACATACACATTCCCTCGCACCAATGTAAGTCACCCCATATGTGGGCCCTCGCCTTCTATTCTGCTCTCTGGAAGTTCACGAAAACAGGTGACCTGCGTTGCAAGCCAAGGACCTTCACTTCAACATGAAGACTTTCAGCAAACGATAACTTACTTCTCAGCTAGCTTCAGCCACTCCGTATTCTTGAAGCTTTTTTGGCTGCTTCTTATTTTCCTCCAACTGGGCCACTCACTTCTGCCGGGAATGCTTCCCCTTGTTTTCACCCTCCACCGGCCAGGGATTGTTTTTCACTTCCTTTGTAAAATCACTAGCCATGTGATGAACCCAGATCCCATGCCACCTCTACAAAAAGCCTTTCCCACCTCCTTGTCCTTTCCAGCCCTGAACACACTACTGTAAGTCATGTCTGTCTCTAGGTCAGGCCCACGTGCATCTCTATGCCTGGCACATACTAGACGTCCCTAAAAACTCTCCTGTTTTTGACCATCTATCATATTCCAGGTATTGTGCTGGGTGCTGGAAATAATACATCGATGCACAAGACCAATTTTTGCCCCTCAAGATACTCTCAGTCTGGCAGGTGTAGATGAATATGTGCATACAAAATAAATAAATACTAGATTGGATCTGTGATAAAGAACTCACAGGAAAACTAACAATAGTAAAGGGGAAAGCTTTAGGTAAGCATGTGGTTTGGGGCTGGCCTTGGAAGCGTGGGTTCCTTGCGGAAGAAGGGACAGAAGAAGATCACAGGCAGTGGGAGATGCACAGGCTGAGGCACGGGGACTTGGCCATGATGTGGCAGGAGGGTGGACACTAAGTAAGATGCGGGAAAGATGGATGAGGCAAGGGTCGCGGCTGGCATGAAGGGCCTGTGAAGGACAAAAAGGTAACCTAGGTTTTTACCATGGGATGTCGTTGGAGTTTTTTTAGCAGATGAATGTCACAGCTAGCTCCGTATTTCAGATAGATTGTGATCACAAGGACAAGGTCATTGAAATGGGGAAGTGGTGTAGACAAACCAGTTTGGAAGTTGCAGCTCTTAATCCAGGAAAAGAGCTAGTCAGAACTGAGAGCTACTTTGGAGGGAGAATTGACAGCTTGGGGAGACTTACTGGATGTGGGACGAGAGCTAGAGAGTGGTGGTGAGAAAGACCTTCAATGGATTAAAATAATTAATTTGATTCTTGACCATTCAGATACAAGCATCCCCTCAGCACTGCTTTCACCTGAAATGGGACCAAAGGAACTCTGGTAACCTCAGGTAGAATCCTCTCTCTGGTAGACTTAAGTGAGGTCACGAGGATCTTCCCAAACCCACCTGAGGAGGAGAGACTAGGGAAGTGGCCATTGCCAATGAATGAAGGCTCTGTTTGTTCTGGGGAAGTATGATGTTTTCCGTTCACTCACTCATTCTCCCACTCCTTTGTTCAACAAATGTTTGCACTGCAGATTCCATGTGACTTCAATGAACTTGGAAAAAACAGGCAGGTAAATGGATGTTATGGGCTGAATTGGGTCCCCCTACCAAATTCACATGCTGAGGGCCTAACCCCCAGGCCCTTAGAATGTGACTGTATTTGAAGAGAGGACCCTTCATGAAGTCATTAAAGTAAAGTGAGATTATATGGGTATTTCCTAATCCAATATGATTGGTGTCCCCACAAAAAGAGGAGGTCAGCACACAGACATCACAGACAGAGAAAAGACCATGTGAGGACACAGAGAAAATAAGACCACCTACCTGCAAGCCAAGGAGAGAGGCCTCAGAAGAAATCAAACCTGCTGACACCTTGATCTTGGACTTTCAGCCTCCAGAACTGTGAGAAGATAAGTTTCTTTTGGTCAAGCCACCCTGTCTTGGTATTTCGTTGTGGCAGCTCTCACAGACTAATAAACTAGATAACTGAAATTTACGATGATAAGAGTGTGATAAAGTATAAACCTGGTACCATGGGGCACAAGGGAATCATGATCAATTCAGCCTGGGAGATCTAGGGGAGGAATAAATTCTTCAGTGAGGTTCTCAGTTTGCCAAGCTAAAATTGAAGGATGACATCACGGACAGAGGAATTCCTTCTTTCTGGCTCTCAGTACCTCTCTCCATGTTAGTCTTCTGGTGCCTTGTAAAGGTTTTGTTTGCCTCAAAGGACCCTCAGCCAGTCATTACTAAGAGAGAGAACACAAAGCCTGATCTTCCTTAAGGCCCCGGGCTCTGCTCTGCCTGCCTCTGCTTGGTTTCATCCTCAGGCAAGCTGCCTACACATGTATGCAAGGTGGCTGCTGACAGCCTCCAGCCCACACGGCCCTGCCAGCCTGGGTTCCTCCAGACGGAGCTAATCTCACAGACGAGCCCCGTTTGAAACACATGCCCTCCTCTGTGCACCACCACAGCCAGGGAAGTGGTGCTCCTGAGCCAGGCTAGCCTGGGTGACAATATGAACCCCGTGGTCAATACCATCTAAACCACGTGGAATGGCTTTAACACGGGAAGAAGCAGCTGGGTTGTTGCACGTAGAAGGAATACCGTGCAGGGGAAAGCAGTAGCTGCTCCTTGCAGCACTATTGTCACTCCTATTTGGAGAAGAGAACAGATTCCGAGAGGTTAAGTGGCTTCCGTGCCATGCATTATTTGTTCATTTATTACTTTACTCAACCATAATTTCTGACTATATGCCAAGCACTGTGCTAGGAACTTGGACTCAATTAATGAACGAAACTAAGACTCTAATGAAGCTTGAGTTCTAGTTGACAAGGACATCAACAAAGAATAAAATTGTAGGAATAATACAAATAAATCAATTATATATTATGAAGGTGGTAGGAAAAACCTGAGGAGGATGAAGGGGTGCCTGCTGAAATGGTGGTAATAATAAATGAAGTTCACAGGGCACATCTCGCTAAGAGGGTGACATTTAAGTAAAGACATGGAAGAAGGTGAAGCGGCTGGCCAGGCTGAGGGAAGAGCATTCAAAGGTTATAAAGCGGGGACTGTGTGCAGCATCATTTAAGGAACAGCAGCCAAGAGGTCAGTGCGCAAGCAGCAGGGATGAGCAAAGGGGTCACATTGGGTAGAGCCTTGGGGACCCTTCAAAGGACTTGGATTTTGATTAAGGGAAGTGGGAAGCTACTGCTCTTTTGAGCAGGCTCAGTAGCTCTGAGTAGATGGGACCCTGTTTCCTCTGACACTGGAGTCTGAGCTCTCAGACCCTACTGTAAATGGAGGGCCTGGAGCCCATGAATGTGGGGATGTGTATTGAGAATCTACAGTCAGATGTTCTGTACTTAGTAGGGTCTATGCCTCAGTGGCCCTGCCCTGCCTCATCCTCCGACCAGGGTGTTAGGTCACCAAGAGTTCATGCCCAGTGGATGTGTGAAAGGTCTCCAGCCCAGCCCAGTCCAGTCCAGCCCAGCCCAGCCTAATTCCCCTGAGAATGAATGGGTTTTTGTGTTTCCTTCAAGAACCTTCTTTGCTTTTTCATAGAGACATTTTTCTTACTTTCCTTTATACCCAAATGATGTTTTACAATGTATTTCATTGAAAAGAATATCATTATGAAGATCATTTAGGTAAATCACACATTCAAAAGTTCTCCAATATTCTCCTTAGAAGTTAAGTTCTTTTGTGGGAAAAGGAAGCCTGCATCTGAATGACTGTTCTATGCCCAAGTTGGCATAATTATTGTCGAAAACTTATCCTTTTCCTCGGACCCAGGTCTCTACCCTCAGTGAGCTAAATATTCCTCAAGAGCTGGGCCAGCGCCTGCAGAGGGACTGGTCTGGAGGGGAGGGAGGTGGCCAGGTGGGAGGTGACTCAATGAAGGCTGGCCATTAGGGTCAGCTCAGCCTAGAGGGCCTGAGGTAAGGTGTCTTCCTGCCTTCTGATACACATCACCTTGATATTTGGAAGCTGCCCGGTGTGGAGGCAAAAGCAGTGGCTGTAAAACCCGCTGCCACAGCTGTATGCTGGAGCCCAGTTGCATCATCTCTCTAAACTTATCTCATTGACGTGAAAATGAGTGTAAGTGGGACATAAGAAAAAACTCAACGTAAGGCCTGGCACACAGTACACAGAATATTAACTCTATCAATTAGCGTTTAGATTTAAAAGCATTTAGATTTAAATTTGTATTTTTTAATGTCTGTTTATTTTTGAGAGACAGAGAGTGAGCAGGCGAGGGGCAGAGAGAAAGGGAGACACAGAACGCAAAGCAGGCTCCAGGGTCTGAGCTGTCAGCACAGAGCCCGATGCAGGTCTCGAACTCACTTCAGCGGGGCTGAAGTCGACGCTTAACCGACTGAGCCACCCAGGCACCACTAGATTTAGATTTAAAAGCATTTAAATGTTTTAAGAAGCTTTTAGATTTAAAAGTCCTGAACTCAAGCCCTGTTCTGTCCCTTCTCAGTTTTATGGACTGAGTTATTCTCCTCTGAATCATCTGTGGCACAAGGTCAGCGATTCCTGACTACGTTCAAGCATTATTTGGGAGACTGTGTGACATCATAGATGTGCAAGTACCTTGCACTTTGTAAATGTGCTCTATAAATATATGGGATTCCTATTGTTACAAAGCAAATAATCTCATGGAGACCGTGTACTTTCAAAAGCTTTTGATCTGGATAAACTGACAAAGGAAAAATATGCTTCGTAGACTTGGCACAGTTAGAGTCGCAGCCAAGAACTGAGCTATTCATAGCCTGGGGCCCCCAAGCTAAAAAATATTTCATACCGGGGCAGCGTGTCATGGGGCCTCCATCTTAGTTTTGCCATGGAATGGGTTCCATGTGCTACCTGGGACCTGTAAGCATACTGGCACCCTCAAGCATACTCCCTATCTGCTGTCCCACACTGCCCAAATTTTAGGGCACACGTAACTCACTGCCTGCAGTCTGGGGCAAGAGTACGAGCAAACAAATACCAAATGGACAGGAGGTAACGGAGAGAAAGTGAACATCGGTACATAAGAGGGTTCCGTGGGAGTCAGGACTGACCTAGTGTATGTGGGATTCCCTTCTGGACCTAGTGTTACACAAGGGTGGAGGGAAATACAGAGTCACCATAATAATGGAAATGACAAAGGGGCACCTGGGCGGCTCAGCCGGTTGAGCGTCCAGCTTTGGCTCAGGTCACGATCTCATGGTTTGTGGGTTCAAGCCCTGCATCAGCCTTTATGTTGACAGCTCAGTCTGGAGCCTGCTTCAGATTCTGTGTCTCCCTCGCTCTCTCTGCCCCACCCCTGCTCACACTCTGTTTCTCTCTGTCTCTCAGAAATGAATAAACATTATTTGTTTTTAACTAGTGGCAATGACAAAGATGTTTTGAGTGATTAAGTCAAGCATTCTGCTAAAGGCGTAAAGGCATAGTTTTCACAATATTTCTGAGGTTGATATTGCTATTTTTTCACTGTATGGTTGAGGAAACAAGGCCATGAGTTTATGTGACTTGTTCCAGATCACACACTGGTAAAGGCCGAGCCCATATGTCTGACCTGTCCACTTCCAAGCTCTGAAGCACTCCACTGTCCTGGCCTCTAGGGGCTTCAAGTTGATCTCGGAGGACGTGAGAAGACAGAATACAGTTCTGTGCCATGTGCAGCAGGCGCTGAGAATAGTGGAGGATGGTTGTCAGAGGAAGGAGAGGTCTTTATGGATGAGATGTGTCTGGAAAGCCTTCCTGGAGTAAACCAGAAATGAGCTTGGCTGGAGTGTTGGGAAAAGGTAATAGGAGAGCCGCAGAAAGAAACTAAAACCTGAAATGATCACTATTTATTAATTGCTTAGGATGAAGGGGTGAGAGCACTCTTGGGCTTTTGATGTAGCCTGTTCGAGGAACTCTCCCCTGACATTTGTAACTTCAGGGACTGCTCCCACAGGTCAGGTCTGTGGTCCAGTGGACTCGAACACCTAACTGAGAAATAGACCAGAGATGTGGATAGGCATTTCCAGAAAACAAACCTAAAATGCAATGAACTTGAGAATCCCACTAACAATCAAAATAAGAAGATACAAATCCATTTCCATTTGATGAGCAAGAATGAAGCGGTCTCATAGTCAAACATCACCAAAGCTAGCGGAACGTTTTATACAAACACTCACACACTGCTGGGAAAAATGTAAAGTGGTTCGTCTACTTTGGAAAGCAAATTGGCAATAATAAGTAACGAAATTAAAAATGAGCATCCTCCTTGGCTCTGCAGTTCCATTTCCAGATGTTTATTCCAAAGGGATTCTCAAAGATGTGCACAAAAAAACATGTGCAAGAATATTCATTGCAGCCGTGTTCTGAACAGAGAAAAATTGGAGAACACCCCAGTGTCCATCTATAAATAAATAAATACAACGTACTATATATGTAAATTCTATTCATCTGTTAAAAAGAATGATCCAGATATATATATACAAATCTCAAAAACATATGTTAACCTCCACTTCTGGTCATGATGCAGTAGCTGTAGCAAAGCACTGTTCTTTCTAGCCGAGAATAAGAAAAGTGGATGAAGTAAAAAGGCAGCAGAGAGCTACTGAAGCAGCCAAGACTTTTTGGGCTCAGTTGTGTGCATGATATTTTAAACACTGTTTTGATATGGTGCATTTGCCAATTCTTGGTGCAGAGAGAGAGACGGGGAAGCCTGGCGGAGGGGAGTTACTAAGAGGAAATCTTAACAGCCTAGGTAGATGAACACTGGAGTTTGGAACTGACAAAGCAGCCCGGGCCACTAGGGGGCCACAATTCTGGAGACAGCAGAGACAAAAGGAAAGTACTCTGTGGGCACCTGACCATAAGGGTACCCATACCATGGTATCGTCATAGAACTGAATAAAATGAGTGTGCCAAATACAATGCTTTCTCAGCAGTGATATCCCCCCAAATAGGCAATGGGGTGTGTCAAATGTGCTAAGAATGTAAGAATGGCACATTATTAGAGGATACTTTGGTGAGTAAATCACATATGAAGTTTCAATCCTTATTCTAATCTCCGCCCCCTCACTCCGTTCTCTGAACTTCTTCACTATTTTGTATATTATAAAGTATGGTAGGAAGTCAGATGAATTTAAACATAGTACACCAAATGATCAAAATTCAAAGTAACTCTAATCTCCAAAATTTATAAACGTTGAGAATTGCATGATGATCAATACTGCTGACTCAGTTGTAAGCTGGGCTCACTGTTGCCCATGACAACGCTACATTTGTCAGCCCATACAAGTCCCTCCCCTGTCCATTCTGCTGTTTACCCAAAAAGGTGGGGGAAGGGAACTCTTGCTGCCATTTCTTTCGGTACTCTGTATTCTCATCATTTAATTTTTCCCCCATCTCTTGTATCAATGTCATCCAAGGGTGCACTAAGCAGCGGGGAGAGTGCTTTTGCTGAGAAACATTCCTGAGAATAAAAACCTTAGGAAATAGATGTAGATGTGATAAAATACCATGAAGATGACCAAATATCCACCAGGATAACTCAACCAGTCGATTTAAAATTCATTTAGGGAAACACTAATGCTAACCCCAAGACAATAAAAGCAGTATTAATAAGCATCTCTAAATTTCCTGAGTCTTTATATATTACATTATAGATTTATTATTTTAAAAGTAAATTCAAAGTAAAAAAAAATATAGCTTTTACCATAATTATAAATTTGTAAGTCTCAACGACACATCCTTCCTTCCTTATGCCCATGAGAAAATGAGCTTTGGATTTTTCAAATTTGTCATTGTGGGAAGTCTCCAGTAATATGTGACTTGCATAGAAGGGTGTCATCCAGTATTGACTTCCATGTTGGTTCTTGTAACCCAGGCCTTGGCTCTGTGCTGGCCACCCATCTTCATGCCTGGGGTAGTTCCTAGCATAGGTAGCCTTCCCAGAGCCCCTCTCCCTGCTCAGTCGTCAGAGGGCCACGGAATGAGCAGGGCTCCCATACCTCCCAGAATCCTCACCCGGGGCCTGGGGGACAAGCCTAAGATTGCAGGGCTTCCGATGAGGCAAATAAAACTGACTGGCTAAACCTTGCGAAGTTCAAGTGTAGGAACTCGATAAGGCGGTGAAAGCTCAGTGCAAGGGGCGGCTGTGCTCCAAGTCTTGATAATTTCAATATGTTTCTCAAACTTCACAGATAAGTCCGGCCTCCAGCCAGGCTCTCAAAATGACCTTGAAGAAAGGCAGCACTACCCTTGGATGTGCCTCTGCTGGGAGAATCAGCCCGCAGAGCATGTGAAAGAGTTTAGGGCTGGAAGCAATGGGGCATACATGCAACCCGGAGCATGGGTCTCAGCTTTGCCCTTGAAACATGTTTAACCTGTTTCATCTTTTGGCCTCCATTTCCTCACATGCAAGAGAAAAACTGCACGAGATTATTTCTGAAACACCATCTTTATGGGCATATGAAAATAAAAAGATGCTATTTATTGCCCGCCCCCCCCAACCCCCCATGAGACTGAACGTAAATTTTAAGGCGCAGCAAACCCACATTGTCCCCCGTCGTCTCCCAATGCTGACCCTGCCACCTCGGGTTCGAAAATGCTCAGAGACCTTCCTTGTGCTTTCTGTTTTATGATTTGAACTTGACAGAGTCCAGAGAAAAGGAAGAAAATGTCTCCCTCTTCTCAGGGCCATCCCTCTGTCTGCACGTGCTCAGCTGTTAAAATGAGAATAACAATCATTACCATAAGGAAATACTTATCTCCAAGGGATATGGGGAAAGTTCATGAGATAATGGATCTTGTAGCTGCCAGGGGGGGAGGAAGGGGAGCAGCCGCCCCTGCCCCCACCCTGGGGTGTAGTAACTCTTTCAGGATCAGCAGGAAACGGCTCCAGGTCAGACCAAGGTGGAGCATCGGGAGCATGGGTTCACAGCTCGGTCCTTTTTAAACCTCCCAGAGCTGGGTTTCTCTGTCCTTTCCTACCTCCCGCTGAAAGATGCTAGAACCAGAGACCCCCAGATCTCCTGCCTGGGCAGCCCCTCTCCCAGGACTCCTGTACGTAACATCTGTTTGGGATTGCTGACAATACTCTGGAAAATACAATACATGGACATCCCCCTGCCCCCCCCCCCCCCCCCCCCCCGCCGCCAGCAAAACTGCTTCTGAGTTTGTACTAAAAGAGCCGACTTTCCCAAAATTAGAATTGTACCTCATTGCCCTCCTGTCATTTCCAGGCGCCCAGACCAGTGTTGGGAAAGCCTGGAGTTATTTTTAGGTGAGGATACTGCCTTGCCTTTCACCCACAGAGAATCTGGATGCTTTGGGCCTGTGGCCACACAGATGTCCTCAAGGCCTCACCATTGCTGTGCTCTATCAGCTCACACCTGAATCATTGCATCAGCCGCCATCCAGTGCCCTCCAGTCCTCAATGCTTATTTCTCCCTGCACGCCGTCCGGGCCCCACGTGATTTCATCAGCAACCTGCAGAATCTCCCAGTTTCCAGCATCTGTGCACGTCTACCCAGGTTTTCCTCTGGGCATGTGCTGCTTGGGGCTCTCAAGGGCGCCATTTTGCTCTTTTGTCATAACCATCTTTTGAGGGAGGCAAGCAACCCTATTATTGCCCCTATCTTAGGAGGAAATTGAGTGGCAGGCAGTATTTTGCCCCATCCCAGAGCATTGTGAATGCCAAAACCAGATTCGTGAATCCAAATCCAGGGCTCTTTACCTGCCTTATGTCCTTTCTTCCCTTCTGTGCAGCATCAGAGGTCTCTGTGGGAGATTTAAAAAAAAAAAAAATGACTGCTCCAAACCATCCCCAGAGATTTGGATTCAGTGGGTCTGGGGCATGGGGATATGTATTTTCAAAATGGTGATCCTGTGGTTCATCCGAGGCTGACAACTGCTATCTGGTCAAGTAGAAACCTAGTTGTCCTTTCTGGCTCCCTCCCATCTCATCCCTGTCAACCATGGGTCAGGTTGGGCTGGTAAAGCCACTACATTCTGAGTGTCCCTGTTGTACCCAGCCACTGCTTCTTTGTCCCTGTGGGACCTCCTGCCTGCAGTGTTCCTCGAAGGGTTCTCTGCCTGCTCCAGAGATCTCTTCCCAGGGCTCAGCTCAATCCTGCCACTTCCACTGAACCTGCCTCAAGTGTGGAAGGCCACGGGATTGGCTCTGTGTGGAAGCTTCCACACACTCAAAGCCTGAAATACTTATTTTGGCATTACCATTTATTGCCTATGTCATTACAGACATGTTTTATAGGGACGCCTGGGTGGCTCAGTGGGTTAAGCATCTGACTTTGGCTCAGATCATGATCTCACAGTTTGTGAGTTTGAGCCCCGCATCGGGCTCTGTGCCGACGGCTCGGAGCCTGGAGCCTGCTTCCGATTCTGTGTCTCCCACTCTCTCTGCCCCTCCTCCACCCGCACTCTGTCTCCCTCTCTTTCTCAAAAATAAGTAAACATTTAAAAAAAACTTTTTTAAGGCATTTTTTATAGATTAGTACTGTCACTGTGGAGGAACTACAAGGGGCACAGAGGGTGAGTGGGGTGGGGCACAAAGGACATAGCGTTCAAAGTCAGGAGCCTTGGCTCTCGGCCTGGCTCTGCCATCCGCTGGCTGCAGGCCACGGTTTCCTTATTGCTCTTTTTGGTGTTGTTTATTTCTGTCTTTGAGCTTTAGTTATCTTTCTTACAAAAAGGAGATAATAATGTTGCTCAGCTAACTCAAGGTTGGGTCTCGAAAAGCACCTAGCCACCACCAGAGCAGTAGAGGCACTGCTGGCCTCGAACAGGCCTCGATATTTTATGGGCCTACATCTGAGACCCAAACCTAGGCCTTCTGCCCATTTTGTCTTCATTAAACCACATGATTGAGAGAACTGGACTTTCAGAGGCAATCACTTAAAATGTGACTTCTCATCACCTCTGAAATTCAGGAGAATCCCAGTTCTGCAAACACCTGTAAACAGGCATTGAACGTAAGAATAAGCAAATGAAGTAAAATTGAAACTGTGTAGGACATAAGCTAAGAGGAGAAAGAGAGGGGATTACTCCATCTGGTAAGAGAGTCAGAGAAGACCTCTTTGAAGATGTGATATTTGGGTGTTGAGGTCTGAGGATATAATTAATAACTTCTCTCTTCACCCTCGGGATTCAGAACCGATCAGGCATGAGGGATCGAGTCAGATGAAGGAGCTAACACATCAGCGTTCCTCCTGCTACCCCTGGATGGGAGAACAGGGCCCACTCCCCCTGCCCTGGCGTCTGCAGCTTGGGAGGCCCCTGTGAGGCCAGAGCTGGGCCTGCAGAGCAGATGTGCTAATGCTGTCTCCTGCAGGGGCATCACCAGTCCAGGCCAGCCATGCCACAGTGGATGGCCATGCACAGAGATCAGTGGATGGCCGTGCCGCAGTGGATGGCCATGCACAGCACTAGTGACTGTTTCTAGGAGGCAGCTGGTAGGGACCAGACAGGAAGGCATTGATCTGCAGGCAAAGGGGCCCTCCAAAGAGGGAGGGAGAGCTGAGCCAGTGTGCCTAGGTCCTAGGCAGTGTGCCTAGGTCCTAGGTGCCTAGGTCCCCCATCATCCCTTCCCCGTGAAAGGTGGAGAGAAGGGCAGAAACGTCCCTCTACTTCTCCTCTCCTGGAGAGGGTGTTGAAACTCTCCACCTTGCCTTTCCTTCTCTGTGGAAATATGAGGGGTGTATTTCTTTCTAAAAATGCTCATGAATGCAGTGGGCAGACAGTCCAGAAAAGAATTTCAGGCAGAAGAAATCGTATGTATAAAGGCTTGATGTGAGGAAATGTGGAATGTGTATGTGGAAGGGAGCTGCTGCGGGGTGCCTGAAGCCCGGGGTGCTTACAAGGAGATGGGGGAGGATAAGGCAAGGGAGATATTGCCAGATTTGGAGAGCCTCGAATTCCAGGCTTAGGACTTTGACTTTGATCATTAGGCAGTGCAAATCCATGCCTCTTATTGGAAACATAACTCTGAGCATGTGCGTCCACCAGAGCAGGGAGCAGTGCCGGGTTCTGGCAGAGAGAGATGGCTTTAGCCTCCTCCTCTTTACCTGTTTATAAGCAACACTAGGTGTGCTCCCCTAGGCTCCAGGATGAAATCACGTTGCACGTTTACCTCAAATATAGTAGGGGAAATCTGCAGCCCCAAATCCTTGAGATAAATACAGACACAACAGAAATGCAAACAGTAGATGACTGAGAATGGGACCCGCGGCCGGAGGGGAGGGCTGGAGGAGGCAGAGGAGCGGTCTGCCCCAAGCCTCGTCTCCCTACATCCCCTCTAAAGAAAGGGCAGGGCTGTGGGTGAGCACAGAGTGAGGGTCACAGCTAACATGCAAACGTGAACTTGGGACTCGTTAACTCAAGTCAAAAATAACATTAGAGAGAAACAAAGGTTGACCCACAAATAGAGGAATTTTCTTCGGGAATCGGGAATCATGCCAATCATCTAACTTAAGGGAGGTAATGAACCAGTAGATGACTATTCTTCCAGTTTCTCTCCCCCAAATTGATAGAGTTAACTCTTTTTATTCACTTAGCACATTGCAACTGACAAAGCCCTTTCACGTGACATTATCTCATGGGTCCTCACCAACAGCCCTATAAACGAAGGAGAGCCCGGTCCCATGACCAGGTCTAAAACCAAGTCAGCTGTCCCTCTGGCTCTATCATAACCTTGTGGGTTTGTTGATGGGGGCTTTCTTTGAGGAAGATGGTGAAGGGATTGGTCATTAGTTCATCAGTCTGTCCTCCATATGGATGTCCGCAATCAAGAATGTGTCTGTGATCCTTCATTCTATGTGATACCATCCATACTTAGGATTTCCAAAGTGACTGGGTTAACCCAAATCCAAAGCGTGTGAGTAGAATGGAAATAGATGTATACTTATGAGCAAGGGTAGGATATTAAAATCAACGTCAACTGGGCAGATTTGGGGTTTTCTCTACTACCAAATTAACTTTCCTCTTTCTTGGTCTTCCAAGTAGGCATAAAATATTTAAAAGGTGGTGTAGAGATGCAAATCAGTAGCCACTGGCTCAGAAGATATTTAAAGCAGTGTTTTAAAGAACTGTAACTTGGGGCGCCTGGGTGGCTCGTCGGTTAAGCGTCCGACTTCAGCTCAGGTCATGATCTCACGGTCCGTGAGTTCGAGCCCTGCATCGGGCTCTGTGCTGACAGCTCAGAGCCTGGAGCCTGTTTCAGATTCTGTGTCTCCCTCTCTCTCTGCTCCTCCCCTGTTCATGCTCTGTCTCTCTCTGTCTCAAAAATAAATAAACGTTAAAAAAAATTTAAAAAATAAAGAACTGTAACTTGAACACCAAAGACAGTGCATGTATCTTCCAGTATAACATGTCCCCGCCCTCCCTAATGTCTCGTACTGGACCCACACTTACTCATCCATTCGTTAACAAATGTTTACTGCGCACCCGCTCTGTGCCAGGAATGCCCTCGTGATTATGTTTGCATTACTTGCCGGGACCCTGCAGACATGTGAATAAGTGACTGCCATGCTACAGAAGACAGACGTGGATTAACGTGGACTCATGTCCCTTCATCCATCTTAGTGTAACCACCATAACCTGAAGTTTGAGTCATTTTGAGGCTAGGATATTGTAACCAATGTCCCACCACAGCCTCCAGAGACCGATTTTTCTGTAGACTTGCTATTTTTGTTTCCACAGTCCCATGACAAGCAGCAACGGTAGGCGTTCCTGCCCCAGAGCCCAACCAGGTGACCGAAGGCAGGAAACTTTCGAGACTTGCCCAAGTCCCCAAAGGCAGCAGCAAGGCCGGCCTGGACAGTTGGTCCCCTTGATTCCAAGCTGGGGGCTAGATCGCCTGTCCTTGAGGGGCTCTGGGTTTCAGAGCCTGCCTGGGAGAACAAAAGAGATTTCAGTTGTCATATCAACACAGCCAGAGCTGTTCTCTTTTCTGACTTGGCTGGCTTTCCCTGTGTGCTGTTTCACATCACATACCTTCTCCCCCCTCCCCTCAGATGATTGGTTGAAATTAAATATCCTGAAATTACATTGAAAGGGGAAGAAAAGCTAATACAAAATTTTAATCAAAACACAAGCTTAACAGTTCCCAGGCTTTGAAATGTGAGGCCGACACCGGGCTCCGTGGGGACGGCCCAACCTGTTTTCAGGTGTGAAGTTCCTTCAAGGAAGGGGCAGTCTCCCAACTAGGAGTAATTACAAGGAAGCCAGCTTGTTACAAACTGGCGATTTCCTAAAACAGCTGGGCCCTCCTTCCCTTTCCACAGTAGGCCTGGGCAGGCCAACCCAGAACAAAACCCTGGCTGTGGACAATAGAGGAGAGGTCTGGGTTTTCTTCCCCATCCCCAGCCGGCTTTGATCCCTGCGTCTGCATCCAGGGCCTGAAGGTTACAGGAGAAGGAAAGGACTGGGCAAAGGGTTTCCAGGGAAGCCGAAGTCCCCATAAACCAAGAGCAGCCCTGGCTGCAAGGGGCGGGCGTTGGGCGCCCTCTGGTGGAAGAGGCTCCACAAGACAAACTGAAGGATTTCTCCCTGGATTAACTCTATAAATAGACAGATGATTTATTAAACAGATTTGAGGCTCATTTGAGGCGCTGGGCCATGATTGCTTCAGGGCTCAAATAAGGGAGTGCTTAGGACCCTGCCTCTTATGCAAGCACCTGGACTTACTTAGCGAGTCACTAGCATGATCTACATTACAAGTGCATCGGACTGTTGGCTCAGCCGCTCCCAGCCGGGAGATGCCAAATTCCTCATATATAAAAGGAGCTTTAGTAACTCAAGCAAAATAAGCACACTTTTCCCCCCACCGCCTTCCCAGAGACTGAGGCGGCAGGGTTTCTGGGAGGATACACAATACCTTGTTACAAACCATGTAATGTTTTAAAAAGTATCTATCTGACAGCCTTGGCTAAAGCCAGATCTTCTATCTTGATTACTTCAATATGTCACATCCATATCGCACCACGGCGTCCAGGCTTTCAGAGCCAAGGCCTCTCTGTCTTGTCCAACCTTCCCATCTGGAAGCAATGAGCTTAATATTCTGGCTCTCCCCCCATAAAAGCTATGTCACAAAAAAGTAGCAGCCTGTGAACTGCTTTATCCTCCCAAGACACACCGGGGCTCACTCTATTCAGTTACATGTAAAGACCATCCCCAACGCCCCGCCCCCTGCTGCCCTACAGCCCCAAATGGCCTGTAATGCTTAGCACAGTACCAGGGGGACTGGAGTGAATTGACAATCATTTACACTGCAATCCCACTTTTGACATTTTGAGGGATGTAGTTTAGAATATAGTGGAGGCTGAGGGACTCCCTCTGGACAAATGTGTTTGCGAAAGAAGAAGCATCCCTCTGCAGGCAGCCTACTGTTTCTAGTGACACAACAGAGACCCAGCTTTGGAACCTGTCTTGTACCCCTCTCCCATTCACCTTAGCTTCTCAAGCATTACCTGAAGAGTTCCAGGTGGCCTCGGTGTTTGGTAGTTCACGGTTGATCATGCCCTCCCTTTTCAGCTGTGCCCTATTCATTCACTTCCTCATTGAGTTTGGATTGAATGACCCTTTGGCTATGCTCTCTGTTAATTGCAGTGTCAGAGGGTCTCTGGCCTTTGGGAGACTAAGTATGTGAAGGGACAGACCCCAAATTCAGAACAGTTGGAAAGTGGTTCTGGAAGCAAGGAATCCTTGGGGGGGGGGGGGGGGGCATGCAAGGCCTGCCTATTTCCTGGCCCCTGCCCAGACATACTGAACGAGAATCATTGGAAGCAAGGCCCAGGAATGTGTATGGTGAACAAAATCCCCAGGTAACTTCCGCACACAGCAGACTCACCAAGTTAGGTCAGACGAGGCAGCAGATGATGAAGTGTAAAATTTGGGGAGAAATCATGTGATCCGAAATGAGAACTTAGGTCTTTGCCTGGAAATGATATAATGCGGTTGCTCTTGCTCTGGTCCCAGGGTTCTGACAGATTAGTGTGAAGGGAAACCACCCCACAGCTGAGCTCTGAGGACTTTGGCTACTTGACTGTTCTCCTTCAGTTGGAAGCTTCTGGGGGCAGAGGCCAGCCTTCCTGTGCTGAGTCTTTGGGGAAGGGCCTCCGTGTACTGGAAGGGATTTGAAAGAGCAGCTCATACAAGCTTCTTGTTTTAAAGGGAAGACGCTTAGCCTAGGAAGGGAAGTCAGCTGCCCAAGGTCACCTAGCCTTTCAAACCACGTTTATTGGGGCTAATTCTTTGATTTGGAGACATCATCAACATTTGGGGATAAGCCAAGCCCATGTTTGTGAAGGTTCATATTCTCCAGCTTCTGAAAGCATTGCCCATCCACTAATGTATACTAAAGGGTTTTCAAAAGGGCTCATGTGAGAGCCATTCCCCTGGCAGGGCCTTCGAGTAGCCCAGCATCTACAGGACACATGCACAAAACCTGTCTCCTGAAACGCTGCCTTGCTGAACTGAAGTTAACCTCCTTTTGGCAAATTGGTTCCTGACCCAGGGACAGTTAAATGAAACTGTAGGCACATCAAGAGGGGGTTATTTGTGTTCTGTCTTTTTTTAGACCAAGCTTCTGATGTGTTTATTTGGAAGCTTGGCTCCCGCTCACTACCCCACTACTTACAGCTAATCCTGTTTTCTTTGAGCTACCTTGAAATCTATGTCGAATGAAAAATACTGCTTGATTTTGAAGTACGTGGTATTATAAAAGGAATCCCAAGGTTTATGATCTCAAACTTATTGTCAAACGTATTTATTTCTCATCTTTCTTTCTTTCTTTCTTTCTTTCTTCCTTTTTTCCAAGTTCAATCCAGCCAAGACGTTTTTAGCGTGAGTCGTGAAAGATCACAGTTAGAAGATGCTGGGTAGTGTGTCCTGGGGAACTATTTGTCCTACAGAAGAGATGCCCACAGTGCTCCCCAGCAACAGCCTCGGAGGTGCAACCACCATGCCTGAGTCACTCTATCCTTCGGACCTGACACAAGGTTTGGCACACAGGGGCACTCAACAAGCATTGGCTGGATTAATGGCACTGAAATGGGCGTGAAGTCAGTCCCTCCATTCTTACTGGCTTTGCTTCTATCGGAATGAGTTCTTAAGGACCTGCAATATCTTTGTTATTTTCTTATATGTCCGTGAGACAAAGCAACTCACTCTCAGGAAAAAAAAAAAATGTTCATCTTTTTAAGGCAGTTCTATATTTAGTTACATATTCTGGAATTAAAATTGTATAAAGAGACATATGCATCTGATGTTTTCAACTAGTAAATACAAAGCAAGACCCAGGAGAAATTTAGGTTGCTGTTTATGATAATAGTTTTAAACATATAATAAACTTTTTTTTTTAATCGCAGCTCTCCTTTTCTACCAGTTTTAGGACTCTGGACTGGTTGGCGTTCAGACTTCAGAAGGTCCTCAGTGAGACAGGGAAGGTTTGCCATGTCCTCTCCAAGACACTAGGAAAGGTGATTTCTTGAGGCTTTAAGTGTGAATCAGGTAGCAGAGTCCCAGGGGAAGCTCAGAGCTGTCCCTCTTGTCTGGCTCTGTGGTCCTGTCATCTCTAAAGGGCTGTGCGTAGGATGTATGGAGAGGATGGAAGGCAAAAGGTGAGACAGGATCTTGCAGACACAGGGCAGAGAGGGAGCAGGGAGTCCTCCGTTCCTCACCTTCTCTTGTTCCAGTCACTCTTGGAACCACACGCTTTAGCTCAAGCTAAATGCTTTTCAGGTTGGATCACCTCAGAAGCTTGGATCACCTCGAGGCTGCCAATGCACATCGGCAGATCTTACTGGGTCCTTCGATGTCTGGCTAATTCTCCGGCCATACCCGTAGACATTAGGTTTCATTGCTCCACTTGGTTCCGTATTTGTTTCCTATGAGCTGGCCTCACCTCCCAATCGGATTCCAGAACCAAAATCTGTGTCCCTCCCATCCATTGCCTAGCTCAGTGACAGGCATGGTATGAATGCTCACTAAATGATCCATAAATCCAAGAGGTTACTCCTTAGCTTACTCATCACACCCATCACCTCCTGTGAGCATTCTGTCCAGATTTTTCCAGGCAGGAGATGACCCAGATACCTCTGGAAGATTTAAGCAGGCATTAGGAATCTTCAGAGCCCTATAGCTAGTCGACCTCTGCACTGACTATAGATTTTGAAATAATGGTTAAAACCCACGTAGCTTCCTAGAAATGCCACTAGGAAGACTGCGTTAGACTGCATTAGACAGATTGTGAATCACAAGGTAAATATTTTGCATGTTTCATTCTATTTGTCAAGACCCTGACTTCTGGAGTTGTGGTATTTAAGACGATTCGGCTCCTGCAGGGTTAAATCGACTCCATTTGGGCTCACTCTAAACAAGTTCACATTCCAGCCTTGCAGCCTCCGACTAGCACATGCAGAGCCCTCAGCACGGCCCATGCACCTTTCACATCTGAACCGTCCATCAGACATTAATGTGACAGAGCCATCACCAGACAAGCTCATCTTGCCATTAATATCTTGGAATAAGAACACCCAACATACACATCCTGAGATTTAATCTGTAAACAGAGCCCCAAGCCTCTGGGGAAAGGAGGCGTGTTTATGCTTCAGGAGTGCTATTTCCACACTGCTCAGTGGGACTATGTTTGGCACTAATCAGAGACATTTTCTGAATGGTTGGAGGGTACACTCTGAGAGGCTGTTTTGACCTGCCGTCTGCACATGCCCCGATGGCCAGCCAGGAGCTCCGATGCCATTAACACACCTCGGCGAGTCCCCAGAGGCTCGCGCCGGTGCAGGTGGTAGTGTTTATCTTCAGTCACCTCTGTGAGTCACCGGGATGCTTCTCTCCCTTTCTTCCAGGAAGTGACGAGTCCGGTGGCAGAACCGCCCTCTGCGGTCCCAGGATTGCAAACACTGCTGTCAGCAGCTCTCTCTTCAGAGAGGAAGGTCCAAAAGCAAATTTGAAAAGAGTTTGGTTATCATTTCCGAAGTAGTGAAGTATGTGAGAGACTTTGGCACTTAGAATCACTCAGAACAAATAATCTCCAGCTTTCTCCTTTCTATCCTATGCCAACAAATAGCCTATCCCACCGCCTCAAAGAGTACAGCTTCTGTCTCTTCTACCCGACTCAGTGTAGGCTCTCTGGGTCTGTGGTGATGAATTTAGGATTAGAAGACAGGAGAAAGGAAGAAAAATGTGTTTTCTCAAAAGAAGAAGAGAAGGAGGAGGGGGAGAAGGGAGGAGAGGAGGGTGGGGGAAGGGAAGAGGAGAGAAGAGAGAGAAAGAAAGGAAACAAAATGACCATTTGAAGTAAGGCTGAAGGATTGCCTTAGATGCTGATTTTGAACAGATTGCCTTCCCTTGAGAAGACTCGAGCTGGCGGTCACACATCACACCCCCTCTCAGGAGTATTTTGTTTGGCCCCATCAGAATTGGCCTGAGGAGTCCCTTTGAAACAGAGGGAAACGTTTGGCTCTGAGAAACTGACTTCTACAAGTTTGCCCTCCGACACCCAGAGAGAGACACATGTAGGCCTGGGAAGGATATTAACTCCTGGTGGCTCGGTCGTGGCACCATTTAGACAGAGGCAGGTCCTGGAGGAAGGTAATATAGGGTCACGTGGGTGCGTGATTGTTCATCACTGCTGCTTCTGTTTTTGCTTCCACACGGGTGTTGATTGCCCAAGCTCTTCCCTAGGGCCAGGCACTCCTAAGGCACACGCGCACCCCAGCGCTCACACGCACTTTCCCACTACCCAGTATGGTGGCAAGGGGCTGCAACTCAGTAGCGGCCGGTCTCCTTTGGACAATACGTGCTCTCCTGTGTACCAGATTCACACAGACTCATCTGTCTGGTTCTGTAGGTATTGAACTTTGTAAGCGACTCCTGACACCTCTGAGGTGACCTTGGGAGTCACGGTATAGCCCACCAAAAACAAGAGATCTGGTGTCAGGTCCAAGGCTGGTGCAGCCAGTGACCCGCATGCCAGCACACTCCCTTACTTCCAGTCTGTTCTCCCTGGTCAAGGCTCCTTGTTCCCTGCAAGACGCGATGCACAGAGACCCTCTCACTGGTGGACACTCCATGGTTAATATCCTTTTCTGTCCTTTTAGGATCAAAAGAAATTCTCTTTCCTCAGAGATGCTGGAAGTTCCCTATAGAGAAAAAAAATATTATCATTTCTCTCTCATGTTCTTGCACTCATGTGCTAACAGAGCTTCTCAAACCTCCAGGGCTCTGCTCACGATCACCAAACCAAGGGAAAAGTAGCTGGGAACACAGCCCAGAAACGTGTTCCCAGAAGTTTAGACTGGCTCCATGCACGGCACCTCACACATGCACAGCCTGCCTGTGTTTACTTAGAGCACATCCTCAGCCAGCTCGAGTCTGATTGTCACAACAGCCCCGGCAGTACCAGGAAAAGTATTATTATCCTCCCACAGGACAGATGATGGGATGGGACCGCTTGTCCAGAATCATCCAGTGGGTCATGCTGGAGCTGGGACCAAAACTCAGGTCGTCTGGCTTCTTCCACGGTTCCTTGCAATCAATCGGTAGCACAGTCTTCTGTGTATTAAGAATCATAAACAATCAAATAATACTATTTAATTTCAAGCTGCAGATAGGAAGAACAATTGGCAAATCCATGATTTTTTAAAAAATCGTGCTAACGGTGTAGATGATTAGTGAGGGTGAGGGATGGATGCCTGGTAGGGAGGAGTGGGAGGCTAAAGGGCGAAGCAGGAAGAGGGGCTGTTTAGGCCTTTGGAAGTCTCATCACTTGCACTCTCCTTCATCTGGTTGGAGTGCAAGCTGGTACCTTCATTTGGGAAAACAGTTGGACATAATCTCCTAAAATTGAAGACCCATGTAGCCCATGATCTGGTCTTTCTACTCCTGACTGTATATGCTAGAGAAACTCTTATGTATGCACACCACAGGGCGAGTATAAGCATATCCAGAATAAGACAAACTGGAAACACCTCATTGCCCATCAACAATAGAACAGTTAAAGGCATTGTGGTACATTCCTAGCAGTAGATTCTAAACTGGAAATAAAGTAAATAAACATAAGCTACATGCAATAACATAGGTAAATCTCCAAACATAATGTTGAAAATGAACCGGTCATTAAAGTCATTGAAGCATCTCGGGAAAACAAACACAAGGTTATGACAGTAGTAAGCATCATGGTCACCACTAGCAGATAAGAAGTTTGAGTAGAGGCAGATGCAGGACTTCTGGGATTCTGTAAATGCTCTCTTGCTTGACCGGGTGCTTGCTGTTGCCACAAAATTTTCCCTTTGTAATTATTCATTAAAATGTATGTGTGTGTGTGTGTGTGTGTGTGTGTGTGTGTGTGTGTTTACACACACACACCCATATATATTATATATATATGTATATTATATCATATGTATATGATTCACCTTTTTCAAAATTTTTAAATGTTTATTTATTTTCAAGAGACACAGACAGAGACAGAGCTGGGGAGGGGCAGAGAGAGAGAGAGAGAGAGAGAGAGAGAGAGAGAGAATCTGAAGCAAGCTACATGCTACGAGCTATCAGCACAGAGCCTAACATGGGGTTCAAATTCACAAAACCCGAGATCATGGCGTGAGCTGAAGTCAGTCACTTAACCAACTGAACCACCCAGGTGCCCCAATTCACCTTTAAATATATATCTTACAATGTGGAAATGCTATGAACAAGGAAGAAGGGAGAAAGAGAAGGAGAGAGAAAGGAGCAAGGGACAGGAGGAAGGGAGCTGGATAGACTTAATGGATGTGAATGTCAGCTCTCATCCTCCCCTAGGGTTGTTATCCAAGCTTTTGGGATTTGTTTATTGTTTGGATGATTGGATATGTCATAATCATCCCGGATACCTTCCTCTGGAACATTGAAGGAACCATCACTCCAAGTTGCCAATGCAGTGAAATTTTCAAATGCCAGGTTCCATACAGACCTTAACCTTGCACCTCTGATCTAGATAAACTCCAAGCCAGCATTGCCTTGGGTTCCAGGAACCTGAGGCCGTGCTGGGCTTCTGTGAGAGACTGCCAATGTTTTGCCCTCAGGCAGAAAGGAAACCTGACTTCTTTCCCCGGACCACATCTCCGAATGTCCAGTTCCAGCAGTTAGGATCTCTCCCCTGCTGCAGCTGCTAATTAAGACCATATTCAGTCACCTACCTCTGTCTTTGCCTCTGTTTCTCTGTGTCTCTGTCTTTCCTTCTCTCCCTTCTTTTTATAGTGATTCATTTCTGATTGTCCTACTCTGTGATACTGTTCAGTGAGGCTGACACTTGTTTCAGATATGAAATATCACAACCTTTTCACTGCTTCAATCACTTTATTGTCAGGATAAGGAGAGAAATACCATTATCTTCCAGAATTTCAAGTTGTGTGGGGATTTATTCTCTTTAGTGGCTCTCTGAGAACTGAAATAGTTTGATACCTCCTTTAACATGACTGTAACAGCAGCCACTTTCTCACTAACATCATTTAGAAATGAACAGACATCAAGTGCATGTGAGCAATGTGGGTACCATTCTTTGTTTCTCTGGAGTTTCCAGCATTGGGAGGTAACAGTTTGTGGACCAACTACTTACAGTCAATTCTCAACAGACCATATTTTTTTTAAGTAGCCTCCACACCCAGCGTGGGGCTTGAACTCACAACCCCAAGATCAAGAGTGGCATGCTCTACCAACTGAGCCAGCCAGGCACCCCTCAACAGACCATATTAATGGAGTGAGTGAGTGTCCATGTTTCTATAAGATAGGCAATCTAAAAATCATTTGAGAACATTCTGATTTATGTGTAGATATATTTTATTAGGATTGGCTCCAGCTAAAATGAAAGCAAGGATAATAGTTCAATTCATTGTTAAGCCCCTACTGTATGTCAGGCATTGCACTAGCTGCTTGGTAGACACTACTCCACTTAACCATCCATCGTTCTGCAGGGATGCATGGTCTCTGCACAGCTGAGGAAGCTCTGCTCCAAGAACTGGAGTGAATTGAGCTTATGCTGAAGATGGTGTTGCTCCTTCAAAAACCAGCTCAAGTTTCTCCCTTACCTCAGTTCCAGAAGATTCTCTGGCTGTGCTGGCCCACAGGGCCCTCTGCTGTCTGAAAAGAAAGTTCTCATTGTCCACACCAATACTTCCTCTGACTTCTCATTAATGTTGCCTCGCAGTGCTTCTTACTGTTTTATTATCATTCACCTCTTCATGGATACTTACCAGATTCCCCTGCCTGAGTGGACAAGAGACCCTATCAACGTATTTCCAGCCTTTATTTCTTCTCATTGTTTAACTCTGAAATGGCCACAAAGTGGAGAAGCAGTAGATACTGACCAAAATGGAATGTGTATATGAAAAGATGGTGACCGAAAGCACCAGTTAATTTTCTATGTGTCCATCATCAGATATGAAGGCAGATGGGGTAATGTGGGCAACATTTCCATATGGCTTCCTTCTGCACCTAATTCGTGTGTGGCCACTTAGCAACCGTCACGAGGCCATTCTGAACTCTCCTCCGTGGGGCGAACATTAGCATGTTCTTTCCTCTCAAGCAGGGAATTTTATAATTGTGTCTTGAGGTTTAACTAAGTCTGAAATGTTATTTTGAACAAAAATCAAAACATAAACTAATGACATGGGACACCTGGGCTCAGTCAGTTAAGTGTCTGACTTTGGCTCAGGCCACGATCTCAAGGTCCGTCAGTTCAAGCCCTGCGTCAGGCTCTATGCTGACAGCTCGGAACCTCGAGCCTGCTTCAGATTCTGTGTCTACCTCTCTCTTCCTCTCCCCCACTAGTGCTCAGCCTCTCTCTCTCTCTCTCCCTCTCTGTCTCAAAAAATAAACACTAAAAAGCAAAAACCAAAAACCAAAACACATAAACTAGTGATAGAGTTGTATGAGCCGTAGGGGTATTGAAGAGGATGGGCTGGTGGAAGTGGCAAGCTTGGAAATAAAATCCCCAGAATCACCGCACGCTACCCTAGGAAACCACCAGTGGTAACTTCCAGTTTTAGTACCTTCCTTAACTTGTCAACTTAAATATGGAGATGAGCGTATTACTTAAAGTCCATGTTGGTGAGGATACGTGTCGATGGTGTTTCTCATTTGCTTTAAAATTCTGTCATTTTTTCCAAAATCCTTTCAGAGAATCTCCCAAACCAGAAATTAAACTCAAGGAAAGTTTCCTTTTTGCAATTTAGCAGTTTGAAGTTTTTCGTGCATGGGCACCACCCCACCCCATCCCACTCGATCCTAAATTGAGTTTGAGGCTTTTTTGTTTTCACTCTTGCATAACATGAAAACGAGTGAACACATTTTTACTCAAAATTTCCATCTCCAAATCTCCTAAGTGGTGTGAAAAATCCTGGAAAATCTCAGAGCAAAAGAGGACGCTAGGAAAATTCAGGGCAAGTGGAAACAGCAGTGAAGGATGTAACCTAATGTCTGTGTCAACACGACCAAACTTCCCCAAAGATGTTTTCCCTCCAGTGAGGCTGGGCCACTAAAGCAAAACCACGAGCTCACCACCGCTTAACAGTGATGGTCATGAATCAGTCCTACACCATTCAGCACCCGATACGCATCTGCTTTGTCCCTTAAGGCTCTCGAGGCCCAATGACTACAGACTATAATATGGTCAAGATCCCATGAAAGTCATATCTCAAAAGAAGTGCTGGTTCTAAAATAAAAAAGAAACCTGTGAAATTGAAATAAATATGGTCAATTATCTATAAAACAGAACATTATATGAGCTAGTGATACAGAACGCAATTTATTTACATATGTGTGTATATATGTATATACATACACACATAAAATATTTAGATACATACCTGCCTATGCATATGTGTGTATATATGTGGGGTTTCCCAAATATGAATATATATATATACACAATATCTAATTGAGATATGAATACATTTTAATATATTTGATCTAATGTGGCTCAGGCCTTAAAGTATGCTCTTTTTAAAAAATCTTTGTTTAGTTATTTTCAGAGAGAGAGAGAGAGAGAGAGAGAGAGAGAGAATCCCAAGTAGGCTCCATGCTGTCAGCACAGAGCCTCACTTGAAGTTTGATCTCACGAACCATGAGATCATGACCTGAGCTGAAACTAAGAGTCAGATACGTAACTGACTGAATCACCCAGGTACCTTAAAGTATGCTCTTAACAGCACTGTCCACATGTACTTCGTTATCCTTCATTCAAATGAATAAATGTGCTATGTGTGTGTCATGCGAACAAAAGCAGATAGATTTCTCTTTATGCGCAGTTCTAAAAGGTGCATCCCTTGACTTCAAAGAACAAAAAGTTTTCGGAAATCCTTTTTGAAATGATTTCCCATAGATGGCATCATTTCAGGCACCACGATAACAAGGTAGGAATATACATTTGAAGGACTTCTCAAGATGACCTTCTGTTGGCTAAGACTTCTCCATGTTATCCTTTTCTGTCAGTGATTTCCCTATCTTCAAAAGAAAATAAAGGGATCAATTCTTCTTCTAAGCTCCCACTCCATTTTCTCTATGTTACTATATAATGAATACTCAATCCTTGCGCTAGAGTTATTTCAGCACATTTGAATCCCCCACTGGACTGTGAATCCTGTGTGTGAGGTGGTGGTAACGAAGGCATCTTATCTGTCTTGGTATCCCCAGTACTGAACACAGTGTCCAACCATTAGCAGGTGCTCTGTGAGAAGACTAGAGGTAAAAATCGCTTGGGTAAGTGAAGAGACTAAAAATACACACTTCTACAACTGATGTCATATATGCATATGTACATACACGGAGAAAAAGAGAGAGAGAAAGAGAGAGTGCTTCAGGTTGATATGATTTCCAGAAGTCAGAGATACAGTTTCCTTTCCTTTATTCTTACAGAAATGAATAATTCCGGAAGCTTTACGTGGCAGAAATTGTTACTGAGAAACACTGTTCACAAATATTCAACTGGAGTATAATAACGAAGCTTTGGTTCCAAGAGCAGAATTGAACTTACATTTTTTTATCTCTGATTACAGAAATAATGAGTTTAGTGTTGTGCAGAAGGAGAAATGGATCCAAAGACATAACTGGGTCAAAATCCAGCACCCCAAGCAATTGATTCTGTAATTTCAAAAAGTCACTTATTCTCTAGGAGGATTAATTTCTCCTCTGTGGAGTGAAGACACAAATGCTATCACTATTCATAGTAGTTGCTGTGAGGTTAATATACCTGTGGCACCCTATTAATTGCTAAGCATTATAAAAATATAAGAGAAAATATTATCTTCGTTTCAGATTCAGAATTCTTTGCTCCTATAATCTTCGCCAAAGCATTATATGGAAGGGAACTTCCTACCGATTGAAAATCCCATGAAAGACTCAATGACCCAGGGGTTACCTCTCCTCCCCAGATGGTTTCATTGCAAACTGACCCCACGTCCTGAGTGAATTCAATGGATTTTAGAAATAAAAAGATATCACCTAGTCTAGCCTCTGACTGTTCCTGAGGAGGAAACAAGGCTCAGTAAAGGAAAGTGGTTTGTTCAAGTTCAGAGAGTGAACAAACCCCTGACTCCTAACACATCCCTTTGTCCTGGGTCATGAGAAAACAATGTCACGAGGGACTGTCCTCATAAGAAAACAGTACTGAGGTTGTCTACCCATGATCGGGCCCCTTCTTATGTCAACAAGAAGTATGATTAGGGTTTGTGGGGAGGAAGCTGAAGCCAAATAACCTTTTTGCTAGTTTCATTGCACACCATGAAATTAGTGTAATAGAGGTAGACATGTTGCAGAGTTTAACAGAAGGACCGCACATAGTTTTGGAATTGGGCCTGGGTTTGAATTCTGACCCTAAGTCCCATCCTGTGCCCACCTCCACAGCACATACAACTTACTGGCTTTGTGATCATGGGAAAGCTATGTAAATTTCTAAGTGTTCGTTTATTTTGTAAACTAGAGAGGATTGATACTGATCGATAAATAGAGATGTGGTGAGGACAGTTAATTGAGTTCACATTTGGAAAGCACTTAGCATAGTTCCTGGTATGTAATGAGAGGCTCAATCAGTGGATGTTTTTGTTTTATTAGGATTATACGATTCAAGGGTTTCTTGCTATAGCTAATCCATGATGCTCTGCTTTATCTAATGATGGGATAGCTAATTCTTGGAATAGATACAAAAACAAAAGAAGACAATTAAATATCTTCTAAATAATTTGGTCTACTTTGACTAGTTGTTAAAATATTTGAGATTTTTTAAAGCATGGAAAGAATATTTTCAGGGGTGCCTGGGGGACTCAGTTGATTACGTGTCTGACTCTTGATTTCGGCTCAGGTCATGATCTCATGGTTCGTGAGTTCAAGTCCCAAATTAGACCCTGAGCTGACAGCGTGGAGCCTGCTTGGGATTCTGTCCCTCTCTCTCTCTGCCCCCCACCCCTGCTTGCATACTTACCCTGTCTGTTTCTCTCAAAAATAAATATTTTTAAAAAGAATATTTTTAATTAGTAAATGTTTGTTAAGAAACTAGAAATAAAAAATAATATATTCATGATACAGATATAACTATGATAACAATTTTCCACAAAACTGTGAAGAAAAATTCAAATCTAAACATATGAGAACAAACCGTTGGTTATTGTAGGGGTAGTGGGTGGGGAATGGGTTAAATGGGTGATGGGGATTAAGGAGGGCACTTTGATGAACACTGGGTGTGGTATGTGATGAATCACTAAATTCTACACCTGAAAATAATATTACACTGTATTTTAACTATGTGGAATTTAGCAAAAGTTGGAGAAAGTAAAAAAAAAAAAAAGAAACTAAATTGGGACAAATAAAAAAGTTTTAGTATGTGAAATAATATTCTACCCACATACAGTACAAGAAATATATTAGACACATATTCATGATGGTCAACTTTGGGTAAACCACCCAGAGATGAAGAAGGAGAGTTCTTTAAACACCTACACAGTTGTTCCCAGAAAGCACAGGGAACCACAATTCCCCACAGAGTCCACAATGCCACAGTGGAAACATGAAACATTGCTACACATTCATTATTATGTATTCCACGGGCAAGAGAACTTTCCATCTGCCCCTTACGTTAGTTAGAATACAAGCAACAGATTCAGTTATGGCCCTGGCACTTGTATGTAGTAGAATCGTTGCTCAGAGATGAGAAACATATATGAATGAAGAGAGACAGATACGAATGACCCACACGGGATCAGGTATAAGCTTAGGTTCGTAGCACCTTCATTGAAGAATAAAAGTATTTCTTTCTACACCCTTGCTTGAGGTATTTTTTAAGTAAGGTTTTATTTCTTAGAACAGTTTTAGATTCACAGCAAAACTGAAGGGAAGGTACAGAGATTTTCCACATATCCCCTGCCCTGCACAGGCATAACCTCCCCTATTATCGACATCCACCACCAGAGTGATATATTTGTTGTAACTGATGAGCCTACACTGATACATGACAATCACCCAAAGTCTATGGTTTACACTAATGTTCACTATTGTTCATTCTGTGGTTTCGGACATATGCGTAATGTCACTGCCTTAAAAATTCTCTGTGTTCTGCTTATCCCTCCCATCTCCCCACAAACCCTGGCAACCACTGATCATTTTACTGTCTTTACTGTTTTGTTTATCCACTGTGTCATATAGTTGGAATTGTACAGTAATGTAGGCTTTTCAGATCAGCTTCTTTCATTTAGCAACGTGCATTTAAGGGGACTCTGTCTTCTCATGGCTTTACAATTCATTTCTTTTTAGTGCTGAATGGTATTCCACTGTCTGGATGGACCACAGTTTATCCATTCAACTGTTGGAGGTCATCTTGGTTGCTTCCAGGGTTTGGCAATTATGAATAAAGCTATATAAACCTCGTGCAGGTTTTTGTGTAGATATAAACCTTTCATTTCCTTTGGGTAAACCTTCCTTGAAACTGAAAAAGGTGCATATAACAATGCTTCACTTTCCTTAGTACACTAAGGGTACATTTGGCTGCATATAACAACAATAACAATAACAACGCATTCCAGAAGCTTTGGCAAGGCATACATTTTTGGTTTGCTTATCTATCATACAGGAAAAAGTAAATAGTCAGTGTTCAGTTATGATAACTCTGAGTCATCAGAGACTTAGTCTAGTTTTATTTTTATTTTCCACTTTCCTCAGCATACAGCGTTCATCCTCAAGTTTACATCATGGTCGTAAGATGTCATCTGCAGCTCTAACACTCCCATCCACATTCCAGGCTGCAGGAACGAAAGGGAAATGCACATCGCCCCACACCTGTCCTCCAAATTGGCCCCGGAGTCTTCCGGGAAGATCTGCCCACCCCTTCAGTGCCTTGACTTGCCTTGATTTATAGCTCATTGGACACTTACAGCTGCCAAGTAGGCTGAGAAATGTCATCTTTTAGCTGTGTGTTCCACTGCACTGAACAAAGTCAGGTGTCTGTTAGAAAAACCGAGAAGAGAAAGATTGTGAGACAGGCAGCCGGACCTCTACTGCAGCTCACAGTCAAACCATATCTTAACCAGTGGACATGATGTTCTCAAATCAGAAATACAATTTAGTTTTTTAATTTTGACAAAAACAGTATTTCTGGCCAACATTTGTATATTGAGTTATGGTTTGCCAAAAAAATCATATTTACATGATTGTGTGAAATCAACTTTACAAAATGTATCATATATATTATCTATTTGATTCTCACAATGATCCTGAGAGGTAAATATTTTGTGTACATTATCAAAGAATGAAATGAGTTTAGAAAATCTTAGTGCTTTGCCCAGAGCTAACCAGTTAGTAAGAGGATGTGACAACAATTTAACCAGATCTGACAAACTCCAAAGCCCATGTCTTTTTATCCGAAAGTTGATTAACAAGCTGTCATTTCTCCCTAGTTATTTTTTAACCAACAAGTTATAATTTTCCATTTATTCCATTCCTTAGTTGTAGCTCATTATTTCTTTTCAAAGGGGTTAAAAAACATCTAGATAATTTAATCCCAGGGTAGAGAAAGGAATGAAAGGAAAGGAAAGGAAACTAAGTTGCAAACATTATCTACTAGGTTCTTTTAAAATGCAGGACCCACTTTGGGGATCCTGGGTGGCTTAGTCAGTTAAGCGTCCAACTCTTGGTTTTGGTTCAGGTCATGATCTCATGGTTCATGGGTTGAAGCCCCAAGTTGGGCTCTGCACTGAGAGCAGAGAGCTTGCTTGGGATTCTCTCTCCCTCTCTCTCTGCCCTTACCAAGTTCTCTCTCTCTCTTTCAAAATAAATAAATTAACTAAAAAAAAAAAAAAAAATGCAAGGGCTCCTGGGTGCCTCAGTCGGTTAAGCAGCTGACTTTGGCTCAGGTCACGATCTTGTGGTTCACAGGTTCAAGCCCCACGTTGGGCTCTGTGCTGACAGCTTGGAGTCTGGACCCTGCTTTGGATTCTGTGTCTCCCTCTCTCTCTCTGCCCCTCCCCTGCTCATGCTCTCTCTCTCTCTCTCTCTCAAAAATAAAAAATAAAATATATTTAAAAATTTTTTTAAAAATAAAATAAATGCATGACCCATTTTACCTTCACAGCAGCCCTGGGAAGCAGGTACTACTATTCTGCAGTGAGGGAAACAGAGAGGTTATGACACTCTTGTAAGCTCATCCTGACAGGAGGTGACAGAGGGGATTTGAAGGCAGCTCTTTCTCATTCCCTACACGAACCTTGACGTTATTCATATCTCAAAATATTTGGAAGGTTGTTTCCTGATTATTTATCTGTATAACCTCAAAGGTGTGAGCAATAACCAAGGAACACAGTAAAGTAGACAGTGTCACGTGACTAGCAGAACTTATGAATAATGAAGGGAAGATAAACAAAGAATAAGAAGCTGTGAAAGATTTGAAGTGTTTGTTACTGGTTCTTTGGGAAGATCCCAAATGCCTCTCTGTCCTGCTTGGGTCAAACGTCCATTTGTTTTAAAGTCAGGAGCTGCACCTGGTTTTCTCACCTGACTCTCTCTAGTGCTAAGCTTATAGTCATAATAGCTACCATTGAACCCTCGTACTATCTGATTAAGGTTACTAAGTATTGCATGCGACATACACTAAAAAACTTGTTTTAAATTCTAAAAGAAAAAATTTCTAATTCATCTTAAGTTTATTTAAAATGTTCTTAAATTCTAATGTAACTGAACGTCCTGTATTTTTATTTGCTAAATCTGGCAACACTAGATGTGACAGACCTACGTATTGCTTGATTTAATTCTGGCAACAACTCTTCGGAGGATTAGATAAAGCGACGCGCATCCAGAGAGATTAACTTCAAGATCACACAATTTAAAACTGGTGGTCCCAGGACTTACGCTCGTATATAGCCACTCCAACAGTCTTTGGTCACAGCATATTTTTTCAAGCTTTGAAAATAAAAACAACTTTGACATTCTCTAACAATTAAAGAATTTAACTATTGATCGATTATCCTAACAGAGGGGAAGAATCACATGAAAGCTATAAAGAATCCAAAATCTGTCTCCTGAACAATGGCTAAAGCATGTGATATTTTTAATGTCTTCCAGATCATTAAGAGAAACAGAAAAGCAAAGAAGTGTCCTCTCAGTGGTTTTCAACAGGGGGTGATTCTTTACCCACGGGGACTTTGACAATGTCTGGAGACATTTTTAGTCGTCACAACTGGGGGGGTGCTACTGGAATTTAGTGGGGAGAAACCAGGGATCTAATTATCCTTCATTGCACAGGACAGCCCCCACAGTAAAGAATGATGCATTCCCACATGTCAATAGTCCTGAGGTTGAGAAACCCCAAATTAAAATAATCTGTTGGGGTTTTAATGTTTTTCTTTCAATTTTAAGTTGCTATACTGAACACAGAGAGCTGGAACATAGACATTTGGAGGTTTCCATGAAGGGGTGAGCTCTATATTCCAAAGAGTCACAAAACCCAATCCCTTCATGGCATTCTCTGGAGCAGGCAGAAGTGCAGGAGGGGTGGGGATGGTGGTAATTTTTGGAAACTAGCACCTTGTGCCAGCTAGTACATCTTTAGAAATCAACGTTGGGTGTTTTTTTTTTTTTGGGGGGGGGTCCTTTCTGTGTTTCCTTATGGCTGTTTTTTTTTTTCTTTGTGGTGACCCTTGCATTGGTTTTCTGTGTAGACTATTCTAATCCAAGAACGGCTTAGTTTTGGACAACTCAGTCCCAAAGGCCACATGTGCAAAGACATGGAGTTAGTCTGAGCTCTCCGTCTCCCTCATCTGCATACGTCCATCTGTTTGCAGTCCCACACCCCTCTAGGTGGCCTTGGCTGCTAAAATCGAGGTAAAAGGGAGATTATAGCTAAAGGAGACTGGATCAGTAGAAAATGCATGAAGTTTGGAGTCAGGCTAACCTAAATGCAATCTTATGCCATCTATCTTCTGGCTATGTAACTTTGGACAGTTTTTAAACTCTTCTGAGCACCGTAGTTATCATTTGTAAAATGCAAATAATTTTACCCACCCCAGTGAGTTGTGATAAGAATTAAATGAGGCAACATGTCTTAAAAATTGTTTTATAGCTTACAAAGCATCATTAAAACAGGTTAAAGTCCGGGCCGCTTGGGTGGCTCAGTGGGTTAAGTGTCCGACTTCAGCTCAGGCCATGATCTCGTGGTTCCTGAGTTTGAGCCCCGCATTGGGCTCTGCACTGACAACTGAGAGTCTGGAGCCCGCTTCAGATTCTATGTCTCCCTCTCTCTACCCTTGCCCCACTCATGCTCTGTCTCTCTCTCTCAAAAATAAATAAACACTAAAAAAAAATTAAAAAGCAAATTAAAGTCCTCACAGACTATTTGCAAGAGGTATTAAAGCATATGTGTTAGGTTAAAGCATGTACCCGTGTTTGTAGTTTCTTTATTTTATTGACCAAGTCATTTTTATATATCATTGTATAGACAGCTTGCGCTCCCTCAACTGAAGGAAGAGAACTATTTTGTGAAATTTGTTTGTTTAAACACTTTCTCCTTTTTTTGCAGGGTGGGTGGTTAGAGAGAGAAAAGTAACTTTTTCCTCAAACAAACAAATGCAAGAAATACCCAATTCTGGTTGACAGAACTTGGTAAACAATGGCTGGTTTTTAAATGTTGATGGCCTTGGGGTACATTTGACTGCGAGTGGTGCCTTTAGCATCTCTTGACAGATGAGAATTTATAAAATGAGAAACACCAGACTGACCTTGGTTCTGTGTTACCAAACTCAAATAGGACATCACTCAGGGTGGGAGAGTAGTCTTCTTCCAGGGGGCTGAGAAGGGTTTCCAGGGCAAACACTTGGGGGGCTGGAGTTTTTAAAATGTTTTCTTAGAGTAGAGGTTTCCATAAGGGTCTGATTTATTTCAGGATTCTTCTGTTCCTGGTCCACGTCAGAGTTGCAGAACACCCAGAGCCAGAAGGTGCCTGATTTCTGAAATGGAGGGACGTGTGTCAAGAATCTAGAAAGAGCAGTCCAAAGTCAGATTTAGATGTCTGTTCTCTTTGTTTCCTTAGCACTCTGATCCTTGCAGCTTTCCACACTGTGTTATTATCTATTTTCTCCCCCCACTCTTCCCCATGAAACAGTGAACCCCTTGGAGACAGGGAGTGAGTCTTATTTATTCTTCTAAATACAATGCTGTGCGTGCAGTACTTATTAGGTAGAATGTGTCCAATAAATAAAAGAGGAAGAAGAAAGGAGGAAGGGAGGGAGAGAAGGAGAGAGAAAAGAAGGCAGGAAGGAGAGATAGAACAAAGAGAGAGAGAGGGAAGGAGAAACAGATCATTTGCCCAAGTTTGATCTTGGGCCAAGAGCAACAAAACAATATTCTTCAGTCCAATGCAGTTTATCAGGTAAATGGCTACTACCTTAAAATCATTGTCTCTGTGAAAAAGCATAAAATATACTCTACTTCTGCAGTGATTGCCCAGGACCTGGCTCTGCCTCATCAGGAGCCTCCTGTTTCTTGGCTACTGGGGGATAGTGATCGAGTTCTAGCCACTGTATCTGCAATGTGACAGGAAGCCCTGAAGGACACAGCTCCTGGTAATAACCCAGATGCTCACTTATCTCTCTGGGGATCAGGGTTTCCCACTGGCACCAACGTTAGGTTTCCAGATACCAGAACCATGAATCCTGCCAGTTGGAAAAGGAATCAGAAAGTAATGTTTTCAAACAAGGCCTCTCAGCAGGCAAGGCTTACCAAATGCTAACATTTCCTTCCTCCATCAAGCCACATCGAAAGCCAGCACATACAGGTAGAAAAAATGTCCAGTTCCCCTGGCTTCCAGCCGGTTCGCCTATGAATGGTGGTCAAAGGCTGCCATGAGGGGTGCCTGGGTGGCAGTGTCAGTCAAGCCTCCGACTTCAGCTCCGGTCATGATCTCACAGTTTGTAGGTTCAAGTCCCGCATCAGGCCCTGTGTTGACAGCTCGGAGCCTGGAGCCTGCTTCGGATTCTGTGTCTCCCTCTCTCTCTGCCCCTCCCATGCCCATGCTCATGCTCTGTCTCTCTCTGTCTCTCAATAATAAGTAAACATCAAAAAAATTTAAAGGCTGCTATAACCTGAATAACAGAGGTGCTGTCGCTACACAACTGATATTTTATTCGTGGTTGTGCTTTAATGAACACAAAGCTTTAAGCCCAGAGCTTCCTTTTTATCAACCATCAGAGCCCCACTACCAGACAACTACTTTTATTGTATCTTGAAAGTTTTCAGGAAATGTAATGCAAAATCCAAATTCATCTGAAGGGAGCATGAAAGCATTTATTTTTTGTGTAGACTAGGCTGAGGTAACAAAAAGGTCCATGTATGTATCACTCAACATAATAGCAGTTTATTTCTTTTATTTTAAATGTTTATTTTATTTTTGAGAGAGAGAACATGAGCAGAGTAGGGGCAGAGAGAGAGAGAAAGAGAGAAGGGGGGAGGGGGGAGGATCCAAAACAGGCTGTGTGGGTAACACAGAGCCTGATGCTAGACTCAAATTCATGAACAGTAAGATCACAACCTGAGCCAAAGTTTGATGCTTAACCTACTGAGCCACCCAGGCACCCCAATAGCAGTTTATTTCTAATCACTTAACATCCCAGAATGGCTCCAGGTCTGTGAGTGGTAAGGGAGCTCTGCTCCATGTGGCCATTCTAGAAACTTCAGAATGACAGCAGCTCTCCAACTCTGAACATGGTGCCTTTAAAGTTGAGGGGAGAGAAAGTCCTGACTGCAGCCAGTCTTAAAGGTAAAAGGACATAAAGAGCAAAAATGAGAAATGTGATGGGCCAAGCCTGGAAAGGACACTCATGATTTCACTGGCTAGAGTTCAATCACCTGGTCACAACTAACACAAAGGAATCTGGGAAATGTAGTCTAGCTCTGTGCTCAGGAAAAATGAGATAATAAATGTTGGCACACAGCTAGTGGATCCACCACAATAAGCAAATTTCTATTAAAAGTAAAAGAGAATCAATTGATTTCTGTGTAAGCACCGGTTTCCCCACGAAAACGAGAAATGGGAAAATGTGTCTGGGGTTTAGAGTGAGTGTAGTAGGTAGGAGTAGGAGACGAAAGGAAAAAGTGAGATCACGGAAAAGACCAGCTTTTCCATCATTTTCATACATCTGATCAGCAGTTGGGAAGTAAGCACAGATTCTAGGATTCTCTTTATTGTCCCAAAGCTGTGAAGATAAGTGTTCTCTTTCTCTACGAGGGTCATGCAGGTTGGTGGTTTACTTGCTATAAGATAAGAAAACAGAATTACATCTGCCGTCTGGGCAACTTCTGCCATGGAACCCATGAGAAAGGACATGCAGATCTCCCATATTTCCTGAGGTGGCGGTAGTTTGTAATTTAGCACGAGATGGTACAAATTGCTCTTTGAAAATAGCAAGGCACAGCACTCTGAAAAAGAAGATTTCTACTTTGCAACCCCTTTGCAAATGTTGAAGAGGTCAAAAGGAAAATTTGGATTTAGTAACTAAAAAACAGTCAAGTGAAAAGTGGTAATCACCATGATTACACAAATGCTTAATGTGTCCAAAAACAGTGAGCTTTAAAAAATCTGCATGCCATTGCATATTTTTTTCTCTTTCTCTAGTATTTATTCTAAAACCAAGACGTAGGTGGAAATTTTTATTAGCATCTGGGTAAGGCCCCCTGCCAGTCTAGAAAACCTTCATTAATCATTGAGATGCTCACCCCCATTTTTAAGAGAATAATGACTCACTAGGACTTACATAGCAATCAGGGCAAAGGTAACTGAATGTTGAATTTTCAAACTTTCCTTTCTTAAGAATGTCTTCACTTTTGGAATGTAAGACTGCTTTGAGTGACTATGCATGTGTTTATGAGAGAGAAGTAGGGAAAGGAAAATGAACTGTAATTGAGAAGTGATATTTACGTTAGGATTTCCTCTCCTTTTCAGTTTTAGGTTTAGTCTTAAGCACCTTTGCCCCAAGGGAAGAAGGACTCGGGAGAGCTACAGCAGGCCCATCTAATTGCTTGTGCCTCACCACTTAGCTGGAAGTACACTGGGTCACATACTCTCCCATACCCTTCATCCATTACGTTCCGAAAAAGACACAGTGAGAAGAGAAGGCAGATGAAGTTCGTGGGTGTCTGGAGAGAGATGATGTGACCATCTCTCCTTTCGTAGGAGATGCATTCCAATTGAACTCTTTGTCACAGCACATGTACCGCAAATTTAGTTTTAATTCACCTCCTCTGGTACTGAAGCTACTCTTTGAAGGAAAAACCAGTTCACAAAATACCTGGAAAGGAAGAGATGTTGTAAAACTCTTCAATTTCTGCTTAAAAGCTTCGAAACAACTGTGAAAGACATTGACAAGTAGGAAAAAATTGGCAATAAATCAATGAAGAGCTTATAGTGTCTTCCTTGTAGCTCTACTGCCTTTCTTTTTCTTTCTTTTAACCAGAGGTTATGCTTTCTTCTATATGTCATTGGCTCTTCCATGGAAATTTACAGACTGGTTTATCAGTAAATGGATTTACTTCTCCCTACTTGTATAGACCCGGAGAATTGTGCAGCCTAATATCTGTACGTTTGAGAAGACAGTTCATCTGTTTTCATCAGGTGGCCCCAACGGAAGAAGGCGTTCTGGTCTCTTTTGCTCAGGTGATTGGGGGAGTTAATTCATTTAACCTTCAGGGCTCATGCTGCTTCCTCTCCTGTGATGAGGTGCACAGTCTGGCTTGGTCTCTCGGGTCAGCAGCTGCAGGAAGAAGAAATGGAAACTCTTCATTGTCATCGAGCCTCTTTCTCTGCCAAAGAACAATTGATCCCTGAAACTGCTAGCAGAGGGGAGAGGCTTTCCAAGGACAGCAGAGGAAAGAGACAAACGAAGTCAAATGATCAGCCTCCCTTGGGACAGGGAGTAGTCTACAAGCAAGCAATAACAGGACAGTGTGGAGGGTGGTGGAGACTGCCAGGGAAGCAGAATGTCCTGTTCCAGCTTTGGAGGCAGGAACGAAGGAGAGATCTGGGAATCCTGCTGAGATACCTCAGCACTCAGTAGGACTCTTCCTGTAACGTAATGTGGTTTTACTCCTTTTTAAATGTGTTGCGTAAAATGTTACCAGGATCAAAGGAGATCTAATTCCAACCGAGTCATAAATCCTTAAGACAATACTGAGAGGAGTAGCCTGGGGGATAGTTAATCATCAATGGTCTTCAGTGAGTAGTATTTCAAGTTTGAGGCTCATACAAGAGCAATTGTGGAAAATGGGTGTGCTGGAGGTCAAGTGCATGTGCTGACCTCATCCACATGAAAGCGGGAAAGAATTAAATCGTTTAAAAGGAACCCCTGAAATAGGAACAAATTTGCTACTCACAGATTCTCTCTGAAAGAAATACTAAATCATGTGCTTAAAACAAGAAGAAAAATAAACCCAGAAGGAAAGAATGGGACAGAACCAGACGTAATAAGAGAAAAGATTATGGTAAAAATATGGCGGTATGTCAAAATTTTATCAACCGCAAAGAATCAGTAATATTTGGGGAAGTTAACATCATAATGTGATATAATTACAAGAAAGTAAAAACAGAGGACAGGAAAAAGAGAGAGAAATTAAAACTTTCAAAGGCTCTTGCCTTATTTAGGAGAATGAGTTATTAATTTTAGGGTTTGTTAGAAGTATGTAAAAGTTTTTCATATTACTTACTAATATTTTTTCTTTTATTAAAAAATTAAAAAAACACAAAAATTAAAAAAATTAAAAACTCCAAAGCAAATATGATATGATATTAACACTGATTAATTCTGAGGCCTGAGTACATGGGTGACTTTTCTATTATTCTCTGTCCCTTAAAATTGTTTACCAAATTTTTTGTTTAACTTTTTATTGATGTTTATCTTTTTTTGAGAGAGAGAGGCAGGGCATGAGTGGGGAAGGAGCAGAGAAAGAGAGAGAGAGAGAGAATCTGAAGCAGGCTCCAGGCTCTGAGCTGTCAGCACAGATCCCAATGTAGGGCTCAAACTCACAGACTGAGATCATGACCTGAGATGAAGTCAGATGCTTAACCAACTGAGCCACCCAGCGTCCCAATTGTTTGCCCAATTTAAAAGGGCCAGAAAATGTGAGTAATAGAAGGGATGAGGGAGAGAGTAAAAGACAGAAAGGGAACCCAGAGCGAAATGGTTCGATTTGAAAGAAAGCTACAGAACTAAGTATTGAAAGAAAGCCATGCCCAAAAAGGGGGCAGTGGGCTTGGGTAGAGCTGTTTGAAGGGATCGACTCTCTATGGAAATCAGTCAATAAAGACGGTTCTTGGGGTTGGGGGGAATGAGTGAAAAATTAAGATGGGCTGCAAGCACTAACAAGGAAATTATGAAGTAACATCGCAGAGAGCAGAACACCTAAGACAAGTAAGAAGGATCCAAGCAGACAAGTTCTAGTTCCCCCATCTCTCTGGCTGTGGGTTCCCATTAGAATTGCAATAAGCCAGACCTCAAAGCTCGTATTAGAACCCCTGACGCCTCAGTCCAAATGTGATGCATGTGTTGTTCCAGCTTGTGAGTTGTGTCCAGTGTTGTTTATTACAGTGAGGGCTTGGCTCTTCACGATGCTTTTGTCATCTGCACTGCACCCCAAGTTAAAAAGCCTTTCTGGTGTTCTTTCAGCATCTAGATAGATGGGAGGCTGGGTGGTCATGGAGTCTGAAAGTGAATAACATTTTAGCCATCCTCACACAGGGAAGGCGTTTGGGTCTTAGCCTACTAAGCACCACCATCCATCACACAGACATTAGCGTTGGGATCTCCACTCGAGCTGGCTACACAGTGGGCAAGTCCTAGAGAAACACTGCTTGGCCAGTGGGCTCCCTCCCACTGTCCTGAGTAGCCCCAGGGGAAACCCAGCTGGCCGATGTTATTCTCCCAAATGGAGTCTTAGAGTGAAAGAGCTCAGATACAGATCTAGGTAAAGTGAGGAACTGAGAAGACAGACGGGTATGGGAATCCTAGCTGGACATCATCACACTGAAGGAAATACCTGCAGATGTGGTCTGCACTACACTGGTTTGACCACCCTTTGAATAAAACAAACACTGTGTGTGTGTGTGTGCGTGTGTGTGTGCACCAGGCACACATCTAGTGTCTTCTTTCTCATTATTTCATTAATTCCTCACAACTCCAGGAAGTAAACATTGCCAGCTCACTTTAGATAGAAGGAAACTGGACCTAGGAAGGCTAAGTGTCTTACTGAAAAGCACACAACTTGTGAATGACACAATTGTCAATAGAACCCAGGTCTGTCTAAATTTGAAGCTTTTATTGAGCCAACTCATTTGGAGCTGAATGGGAGGCAAGCTAGACTAATGGTCGGGGCCATGATAAGGACTGACCGGGTATCTCTGTTGAGAGAATGGTGTTCTTCTGAACATAATGTTTCAGGCGTCATGGGAACGATGTGGAGCTAGAAGAGATGGAAAAATTGAATACCAGGGTAAGGATATCCAGGAAAATGGCTCAAATGGTTATTCTATAGTCACATCAAAGGTAATTTGTACTGGTATTCATTTCACTGCTTAACAGCACACTTTTAAGCAGATTGTTAAACATTACTCTGTTAGAGCCAAATAGTCACCCCGTAAGAATGAAATTTTGTACATTTTGTTGTTCCCATAAGTTATGAGGAAGTTTAAAAATTGTCCATTACTCATTGTAAATTGCGAAAGGAAAGGCATGGAGCGGTTTTCATGTGGAAATCAGCTTGTAACTGAACTGAATAAACAATGAAATACATTTACTTTAGATTAACTTTGGGATGTGGGAGCTAGGGCATAGGTGGGAGGTTGCTGGGCACATCCCTAGCACCAGTTAAACAGATACGGGTCTCCCTTCCTGCAGGGGCTCTCAGCCAGGGGTGAATTTGTCCCAGCCCCCAACCTCCAGAGAATATTTAGTAAGGAAGGTCTGAAGACATTTTTAGTTGTCACAGCTGAAGTGTGCTACCGTCATCTAGTGGGTAGAGGTCAGAGATGCCGCTAAACATTTGGCGTTACATAGGACGGTCTCCACAACAAAGAATTATCTGGCTCAAAATATCAAGTGTCAGGGCTGAGATGGCCTGCCTCATTGAGAAAACAAAACAAAACAAAACAAAACAAAACAAAAAAACCAGGAGGCCTCCCTTGGAGTAGATTAGTAGGATGCAGACATCCAACATGACCCCAAAGCTAGCCTCTCTTATTTTCCAGATTTAACAGTCAGCTGAGGAGGTGACCAAGCTAATACTTGACCTAAAATGCTGTGTGTATTATACTTTGTGTGCCCCAGTCTGACCTCTGGTCAATTTCCATGTGTTTCTCTGCAGCCAGTAAAATCTAACTCCACTAAATCACTCCTCTCCAACAAGGCCCACAGTTAAGCACTATCACTTACAATGCATTTGAGTTTCTAGGCAATATTTCTATGCATAATATACATCTTAAAAAAATAATGACATTCTGGCCAGTGAGTTCCCAATCACAGCTCACTGCAGGAAATTAATAATTTCTCTGAGCAGCTGTTCTAACCACTGACTTCAAGAAATGATATTGTAATATTAAACTGCAGATTACCATCTTTGGGGGAAAAAATCTCTTTAAAATTGTCCATTCTTTGGTTTTAATGAGAAAATCGGTCATTTGGAGGTTGATGCCAAAAAAATTCATTCATTACCTTTCAGAGGCTCCATTCGGGGCTAGAACGGTATTTCAGGATTTACCGTATAGGTAACTCAATTCTGCGCTAAGTTCAGAGATTTAGGGAAACTGAGGCACAGTCACTCGTGAGCAGCAGAACAAAGGGTTAACAGGGAAGGTTGCCGGACAGGCCTTTGGACCATTCCCAGCCATGTCCGTTGAGAGATTCCTTGCTACCTCAACCTGCTGCTTCAAGACAGTCTTAGGGAGAGAGCTGGGGCAGCTCTCCTCCAATTCTGGCTCTGCCTAGCATCCTTCTACCCAGCGACTTAAAGGACATTTAAGGCATTCCACATGGCTTTTGACAGCAACGTGAGCAAACCTGAATGAAATGTTCTCCCGGTGCCAGTGAGCAAGTTCACTGATGAGCAACAGAAACTGAGAACTCTCATCCCTAGAGTCTGTCCTTCTATAAGGGCATACTACTTTCTGCCCTGTGTTCTCACTTCCTCTGGGTGACGGAAGCTTCAAGGGTAGGGGACAGAGCCCCATGCTGGGTTCTGCATCCAGCCTCTTTGGGCTCTCTTCCAACCTCTGCCACTGACGTGGACACCTTTCTTGTTTGCCCACTGTTTCCTCGTGGTTCAGTGAACTGGCTATTGTGGGAGACTCTTGAATGGTCCAGCCTGCACACTAAGAGAGTCCTTGAAGCAGCGTGGGGGCATTGATCTGCAGCCCTGGCCTGTGTATCCCTTCTGTGCCGGTGGTCTGAGCCTGCTGAGGCCGTCTGGGGGGCTCTGGTGCCCCCTCTGTAAGAGGCAGACTTTAAGCTGGTCCTGGAGGGTGAGTGGTGTTGTATAAACAAGAGGTGGTAGGGATGGGCTGGAGCTATGGTGAATGCACAAACACAAAGATAATGCACCAGCAAAGGCCTGGTTTACTTAGGGAATGGCAAACAGCACAGACAGGTGCAGTACTTTAGGTGTGATGGCAAGAAAGGAGTGGACGGGTTGAAAGAGTGGGCTGAAGTCAGATTGTAGAAACTGTTGACTGCCCAGCGAAGGAGTTTGGGCTTCACACTGACTTGCCAAGACTTATCATTCATATCTCTTGGTATCACCTCCACCTCTTTAGCACGTGAGATCCTCAAAGTCAGAGATGCTGCCTCTCATCCTCTCCCCAGGCCTCAGGTGTGGCCAAGGTGGATGTGGGATAGAGAACCCAGGCTGTTACTTTTAGACAACTTGCTCTAGTAGAGACCACCCTCGTGGGCCGGCCACAGGCCACAGTGTCAGCTGCCCTCCATATTTCTATCTGGAGTAAGAACTGCCATTAAGCTAAGTACCTGGGTCAAGAAGCAGGTGAGATGGCCATGGGGTGTCCTGCCTTCATTTTAGTTCTGTGGTTCTGAGTCTGTTTCCCTGATCTTCATCTGAGAAACAATTCCAAATGTGAAACCAGGGATAGTTAAACTATTGGACTAGCCCACACCCTAATTAGGCTCATTTTTTCTGAGTCTTAGAACAGCAATGCCCAGAGTTATGAGAAGCTTTACAGAATTGGGGCTCCAACGTCCTTCTCAAGACAGAATCACTGGTCAGTCTTGTTGGCCTACAGGGAGGGAGCCAGGGTGGACATGTGAAAATGACCTGGAGGCACCAGGCCAGTGAGAAGTGAAGCCACTTCTGTGTGACCCAAACAGTGTCTGTGTTGCTCTACTCTGGGCCACCTGTTTCTCGACTTTAAGTAGGGACCATAAAGCTATTTTGCAAGAATGTTGTAGGAATTAAATAAGATCATATGTTCAGACTACTCAGTATGGAGCCTGCTGTCACAGACACTACATGGATGCCATGATGATAAGACATCTGTGAGCCTTCATTCAGTCCATTCAGTTCAACACTTAGTAACCAAATAGAATATCTAGCCAAATCTGACTCTGGTCCTCTAAATTCTCACTGGTTTTATAGTAAGTCAAGTGTAAGACCATCTCCCCATTAACTTGGGGGCCCCTCGAGGCCTTACATGTCTCTGAGTCCTTGGCTTCTAGCAAAGTGCCTCTATGCAGGAAATTATAAAATTATACAGGAAATTTGTACGGGAAGAAGCTTGACAAAGAATCACAGAAACAATGCATATGGCTGACAGAAAGGATGTAGAAAGGCTTCATAAGTCTTGAGAAGATTAATAGAAGAGCTAAGGAAGGATTTTTCTGCCCAAAGGAGCAGCATGAACCACAACACAATATTATTGCTGGCACAAAAAGAGCATAAGGAGGCCCGACTACCTCGTGGGTGTAAGGGGCATATGCAGACGGGTGAGTTCCCATCAGTGAGGCAGGTAAAAGTCAACAAATAGAATCATTACATCTCAATCATATTAGGGAGTTCTACCATCAATGCCATAGGGAATACTTCTCTCGTAATATAATATATATTAACATATATGTATTAATATACATATAACATTAATATACATATAACATATTTATTACTAAGTATACTTTATTATTGTAATTTATTATTATATTAACTGCACTACACCATACATTCCGTTTTAGAAACATTTATTTTCCAGTCAATTATTTCCCCTTTCCCCCATTTTAGTAAGTTTTCAGTAAATCTAATACACAGACCATGTTCAAATTTTCTCTTTTCCCAACTTACCAAAAAAAATTATCATTTACAGGTAGTTGGAGCAAACTAGTTTCACGACCAGGATCTTAATTCATTTTGAATAGTTTGAAATGGCTAAAGTTTGCTTTAACCTTTCTCAACAGGAGATCACAGCTTGTTTCCTTTTGGGGAAATCCTTTCTTAAAATAAATGCTTTTACAAACAAGGGAGCAGTTTATCACAAGGATAATGAGCTTTCTGTTTACTGGGTCATTCATTTTGAACCACCTGCTGGCAAAGATAACATCACATTCAGTTGATCTTGGTACCATGTAAGAGTGCTTCAGATACAGGCATCCAGAGCTGTATGATGTTTGTGATAATTCTAGAGTTCAGTTTACCCCGAAATAGAGTCAAATCTGAGTTCTGAGTACCTGGAAAAAGAGGCTTCAGAATTAAGTGTAGTAAATTTTACATTGGTTCATCTTTTAAATGTTCCAACATACTGTTTCAATGTCTCTAGAAGGAAGCGTGAATTGTACCAACCAAGAAGAAAGCCAGGTCTCTGGACACAAGGACTCTTTCTCACCTTACACTAGCAGTCTTTTTAGGTAGTGGGGAGGGACAAGCTCGCGTCCATTCTAATGCTCCAGAATCTTGTTGTTGGCTTCCAAAACCACCAATACAAATTCATTTGTTTCTTTGTTTTTTCATTCCTCAGTGCTCATCACAATAAATGTATTCTCAATCCTCTTTATTTATTTCACCCATTCCCCCACCCACCTCCCCTTTGGCAACCACCAGTTTATTCTACAAGTCTGTTTTTGTTTCTTTGTCTATCTCTTTTACTCTTTGCTTGTTCATTTGTTTTGTTTCTTAAATTCCACATATAAGTGAAATCATATGGTATTTTTTTTTCTCTATCTGACTTATTTCACTTCGTGTTACACCCTCTAGGTCCATCCCTGTTGTTGCAAATGGCAAGAGTTCATTCTTTTTAATGGCTGAGTAATATTCCATTGTTTATATACACAACATCTTCTTTATCCATTCAACTATGGATGTACACTAGCACTAAACTAGATTACCAGCAATGAAATTGAATAAGTAATCAAAAAACTCCCAACAAACAAAAGCCCAGGACCAGATGACTTCACAGGTAAATTCTACCAAACCTTTAAAGAAGAGATGATTCCTATTCTTCTCAAGCAAGTCCAAAATATAGAAGAGGAGGGAAAACTTTCAAATTCGTTCTATGAGGCCAGTATTACCTTGATACCAAAACCAGACAGACGCTACAAAAAAAGAAACCTATAGGTCAATATCTCTGATGAACATAGATGCAAAAATCCTTACTTGTCCATTTATTCATCAGGTACTTCACTCATTTATTTACTTCACACATATTTGCTGAACATTTATCACATGTCACTTGCTGGGGTCACAGTAGTGAAGAAGGTGAGTGTGATCCTTGCCTGCTAGAGCTCAAGGTGCACCTAGCAGCAGCTGGGAGACACTGTGGGTCTGAGGGCCATGGGGTCCTTCTCCATTTTAATAGTCCCTGGATGGGAAAAGAGTCTCTTCAGTTCCTGGCAGGTGAGGGTGAGGACAGAGAATTAGTGGCAACTAATTTATTTTTGAGGCTCCAGTCTGCAACCACTCTTCCCAGAAGAAGCTGGATCTTGTCCGATCTCAGGAGTTCTATGGAATTGGCTGGAGAATCGAGGAGAAATCCCTGGATACTCCATATGCAAGAGGCCTTTCATCCCTGGCCCATCCTTAAGGAGAATCCTGTCTCCTTTTCTCCTTCAAGGTGATAATCTAATTGTCATGACCTAAAGAAATCCAGTGGAGTCATTGCAGAAGAGGAACCCCTTATTTAAGACCAGAACTGGCAATATTACCGACTGTGTGGCAAAGCAAGTTCCTCCCACTATGTAGGATGTCAAATCCACTTTTCTCGTGCTCTAAGATCTATGTGTTCTTAGGAGCCATTTATGTTCCTCCCTTCAAAGGGAAGGCTTCCTAACATCTAGGTTGTTCCCAGTTCTCTCCTTTTATAGACTCCGAGAGCCTTTGCCTGGGGTCCTCGTTAGGATCTGTCACATACTGTTTGTTTCTCCAGTTAGACTGCCAGATGCTTGTCTAAGGGGTCTTACCCCTTGTGCCCATAAAGAACAAGGCTGTTGAAAATTCTCTGTGGCTTAAATGTGAAGTCACCTGACTTCATGATTTCTTTGAGGCAGACAGGTTGGTATAATCCTTAAGCAGATGACCTCTTGAATCAGATCGCCTGGGTTTAAATCCTGGCTCTGCCACTTACCAGCTGTGTGGCTTTTGACAAGTTGCTCAACTTTTCTGGACTTCTTTTTATCTCATTTGCACAAGAAAAAAATAGTGCCAATCTCCAGCATATTTGCAATAATTAAACTATTCGATGCATGAAAAGTGTATAGAACAGTACCTGACGTGTCAGTGAGTATCAGTACTTATGATTATTGTCTTTCTTTTAAGGAGGAGACACCTATAACAATACCCCAAAGGATTGTAGACAAATAGTTTTTATGTAAATTCAAGTTAGTTAACGTCCAGTGTAATATTCATTTCAGGTGTACAAGATAGTGACTCAATGCTTGCACACAACACCCAGTGATCATAACAAGTGCACTCCTTAATCTCCAAAACCTCTTTACCCCATCCCTCCACCCATCTTCCTTCTGGTAACCATCAGTTTGTTCTCTATAGTTAAGAGTCTGTTTCTAAGTTTGCCTCTCTCTTTTTTCCCCTTTGCTACTTTGTTTTGTTTCCTAGATTCCACATATGAGTGAAATCATATGGTATTTGTCTTTCTCTAACTGACTTATTTCACTTAGCATATACTCTTTAGCTCCATCCATGTCATTGCAAATGGCAAGATTTCATTCCTTTTTATGGAAGAGTAATATCCCATTGTATATATACACCACATCTTCTTTATCTATTCACCAGTTGATGGAAACTTGGGCTGTTTCCATAATTTGGCTATTGTAGATAATGCCACTATAAATATCAGAGTGCCTGTGTCTCTTTCAATTAGTATTTTTGTATTCTTTGGCTAGATACCTAGTAGTGAGATTGCTGGGTTATAGGGTAGTTCTATATTTAACTTTCTGAGGAACCTCTATACTGCTTTCCAGAGTGGTTGCACTAGTTTGGATTCCCACTAAGAGTGTAAGAGGGTTTGCTTTTCTCCACATTCTTGCCAACCCCTGTTGTTTCTTGCATTGTTGACTTTAGCTATTCTGTACTATGAAAAGTATAAAACACCAGTGAAAGAAATTAAAGATGACATAAAGAAATGGAAAGACATTAAATGCTCATAAATTGGAAGAAAAAATAGTGTTAAAATATTTATACTACCCAAAGAAATCTACACATTTAATGCAATCTCTATCAAAATACCAACAGTATTTTTCACAGAGCTAGAACAAGCAATCCTAAAATTTGTATGGAACCACACAAGACCACAAATAGGCAAAGTAACTTTGAAGAAGAAAAGCAAAGCTGGAGGCATCACAATCCTGGACTTCAAGTTATACTATAAAGCCATAGTAATCAAAACAGTATGGTACTGGCACAAAAGTAGACACACAGGTAAATAGAACAGAATAGAAAAACCCAGAAATGAGCCCACAATTATATGGTCAATTAATCTTTGACAAAGTAGGAAAGAATATCCAATGGGAAAAAGAGAGTCTCTTCAACAAATGGTGTTGGGAAAACTGGACAACAACTTCATTTAAAAAAGAATGAAACTGGGTCACTTTCTTACACCATACAAAAAAATAAATTCTAAGTGTATTAGAGACCTCAGAGTGAGACCTGAAACCATAAAATTCCTAGAATAGAACACAAGCAGTAACTTCTTTGACATTGGCTGCAGCGACTTCTTTCTAGATATGTCTCCTGAGGCAAAGGAAACAAAGGCAAAAATAAACTTGGGACTACATCGAAATAAAAAGCTTTTGCACAAGAAGGAAACAATCAACAAAACGAAAAGGCAACCTACAAAATGGGAGAAGATATTTGCAAATAACATGTCTGATAAAGAGTTAGTATCCAAAATATATAAAGAACTTATAAAACTTAACTCCTCAAAAATGAATAATCCAATTAAAAATGGGTAGAAGACATGAATAGACATTTTTCCAAAGAAGACATATGAATGGCCAACAGACACATGAAAAGATGCTCAACACGATTTATCATTAGGGAAATGCAAATCAAAACTACAATGAGATATCACCTTACACCTGTAAAAATGGCTAAAATCAACAACCCTAGACAAATAGATTTGAAAAGAAACATAGCAGTAATTTGGTCCCAGCTCCTACCAAGTCTTTATGATTGATTAGTAAAAGGAGAAGAAAGTAACTCTAAGTTATTAAAAGCAATCTTGAAAGCCTCTGTGCATCTTGAATCACAAGTATACTAAAAACAGTACAAGAGTTGAACCCACTGCAATATACACTCTTGAAGCCTTCAATCTCCATGCAAGCACTTTTACTTTCCAGAGGCTGTCATGCCATGAAGGGGCCCAAATTAGCCCAGGGGAGAGACTGCATTGAAACTTCCTGAGACTATATGAAGGATGCAAGGGAGAGGGAGAGGAAGAATGAAGGGAGGGGTAAAGAGAGAGAGAGAAAGCGATGTCCCCAGGAAGCCTCCACTGGCTTTGTTTCAGCTCTGGGCTTTTCTAGCTCCTGACTACAACTGCATGTGATACCCCATGCCAGAACTGTCTATCTCAACTTCTCCAAAATTTCTGACTCTTAAAAGCTATGAGATATAATAAAATGGATGTTATTTTATGTCACTAGGTTTCGTGATGATTTGCAAAATATGAATAGATGACTAGATTTTTCTTTCTCAATTGAAAGCTTTCTTTTCTCTTCCTCCATCCCTTCCTTCCTTCCTTCATTCCTCCCTTTTTCTTTCTTTCTTTCTTTCTTTCTTTCTTTCTTTCTCTTTCTTTCTTCTTTCTTTCTTTCTTTCTTTCTTTCTTTCTTTCTTTCTTCTTTCTCCCTTTCTCTCTTTCTCTCTTTCTTTCCTTCATTCTTCCCGAATGGAAGAATATTTAGAAAGGAGAGGGTTTAAAGTCTTGTTAAAATTGCCACCTCTTTCTAGATCCTTTGCATACTAGAGGAAAGGGGAAAACATAAAATTATTTATAAAAAAATCAAATAGTGGACATTTACTCCAACAGAAATTCTAGAAGAACACATATATAAAGTTCTACCTGATTTAAATATAATGCCATTGCACCTTGGTTTATCATTGGGAGAAGCAAAATGGTGCTGCATGACCTTGTGAAACATCAGGCTTATGTACATGACCTGGGAGCAGGGGTATTCTCTCGGCCTTAACTCGTCAGTGGATGGGGGCCTGCTCCTCATGGGCTCACTCTTCTACAGGCTTTGTCCAAGGGTCCTGGTAAAGGTTCTGATGGTGAATGTGCACTACATTCCTCCTCAGACCCCTTTCCAGTTTGACAAGCTCCAAGAAGCCAGCACATAAAGCAGCACAGGAAATGCAAGACATCTGTACTGGGGCCTGGGAACACACTTTCCTCAGTCCCCTTGCTAGTGTGGTCCTGGCATGGAGCAGGGCCTCTTGAGAAATGAATTAAAGAAACAAGTCCAGTGGAGAACATGGGATTCCACTTCCATTCATCTTCCTTATTTTGCAAACACCACATTCTGCAAATCCCATGCCAGTAAAGCTCTTGGATCAGCCCTCAAATTCTTCGGGATCCTTAAGGGAGGAGATGTCAGGGCTGGCCAAGAATCTAAGTGGAAACTGATGACAGAAGCTGACATTAATCAGCTACACAGTATGTTCTTCCCAGCAGGTTTCTTCCAATAAATCAAAGGCCAGCAAATCCGAGGGGTGTTTAGCCATGAGAGAGCAACTGTTTGCTGTTCTCTTTCCTTGCTAAAGATGATGAATTTAATGTTTAATTGAATCCAACACTGGTGGCCGTGGGAGTGTTTGCTGTAGGTGTTGGGTGCACATACCACGAACAGTCACATTTCCTCATAGACCAGGGGCTTTATCCAAGTATCCCCTATTACACATGGTTCATCATTTATGTTAAAGTTTCCTGGCCAAATGGAGCCACCACCCTATCTAGTGATCTGAAACAGACTCACTCTTTCAAGTTGGAATCCTCAGGCTGTTTTTGGTGACCAAATAATTTCTTTTCCTTCCTGAAAGACCTAATTAAGATACTTAAAGATATTAATGTAATAATGTCTGTTTAAAATCCAACCAGGGCCAAGCTCTTTCAACATCAGTGTGTGTGGGGATCGGATGCTGGACTCAGAGAATAGGGTAGCTTTCTGTCTAAGGCCATGACCCACTCATGCTAGCTGTGCCACCTTAACTACATCACTTTACATCTCTGAACTTCCTCTTGCTGTCTTGAAAATGAGAATTAAAACCTCTATTACTGATTTGTGATAATGATTAATGAAGAAGATGTGTGTGGAAACAGCTCCTATGCTGCAGAAGCACTATGAACACAAAAAAGTCAGATTATTATAATTTGTATTATTAATAACAAAGTATTTATTAAGGAGCCTGAAAAAAATTTGGACTGGCTTTTAGGGTAGAAATTTCTGAGTGAGGAGCATAAGAAAAGCAAGTGCCATGATCTCAGCAACAGATCCAACGTGAAACTCTCTTCTGAGACAAATATCTTGATAAAATAAGAAATTTATCTCCCAGGTAAGACTCATAACAAATCCACATTAGGCCAATAAATGGGAAAATTATTTTAAAAATTCAGCTACTTATGACCAAATAACAATTCCAGAATCAATTATTCGGATAATTAATGCAGCAATATTTCTTGGGCATGAATAACAATTCAATTGCAAAATGATTTTGCATAATTTTGGAAGGTAGACCTAGTTATGTTGATACGTTTCCAATTTTTCAAATTCTACCCCATAAAGATCTTGGCTTTGGTAAGAAAAGGAATATGAAATTTGATATTTTGTATTTTCTTAATGATTACCAAATTAATACTTATACAAATTTATACTTATACCAAATTAATACTTATACAAAATTACTTATGTTTACATATTTTAAAACATTATCACATTTGTTATGACATTAGATTCTTACGATGGTCCTGAAGTTACCAGGGAAAATATCACATCCTTCTTCAGACACAGAAACTGAAGTTCAGGTTGGAAAAGAGATCTGCTCGAGGTCCCGAGATACCTGGTGGTCAAGTCCACACTGGGGCTGGTCTTCCTGATAATTCCTCATCGAATCACTCTGTGTTATACTTTTAGCAGTCACCATATATAAACCTAAAAAGAGTAGAAAATCAAAATGTTGAAGACAGTTTTGTGACATGCATCAATGCTGCTAGAAATTTCATCCTAGACATCTCACAAAAAATGTATCAAAGCACCCAGTTTGTAGACCAGTACCATACATCTAGAATATGTTCACAAAATGACTATAGATGCATAAGATACTTGTTCCACTCACTTTCTCTTCTACAAGAGACAATATAATATAATGTTTACACACAAAGGTTTTGGAGCTGAACAAATGTGGCACAAACTTTTGTCGGGCCACTTACTACTTTGTGTGACTTAGGCAAAATTCTTTCTGGGGCTTGGTCTCTTCCCATATAAAGTGGGGCTAATATCTAACCAATAAGATGGTTGTGGGGATGAAACAGCTAACGTATGCCTGGTTCTGCCTAATGATTTGTCTCAACTCTAAGTTTCCCCTCTGCGAGAGGTCTTTCCAGACTCCAGCAGATGTATAGCCCACCCCCACACCTCTCCCAGAATCCACTGGTGTTGATGCCATCATCCTATTTTCTTTCTTGGAGCACTTTCCGTTATATGAATTTATATTATTTGTTTGTTTATTAATGAGCTTATTGTTTGTCTTTTTTTTTTAACTGCAGGTTTTAAAAGAGTAGGAACTTGACTCTTGTCTTCACTGTCCTTCAAGGATACTACAATATGGTGAGACACCAATTCTGGGAATGCTGCTCCTAATACACTGAATGTTCATAGCACCACTTTATGTTGTATGATGCGATCTTTCCAGTCATATATGTGGCAGCCTGTTGTTTCTCAGTGAATGCTTAGTAAGTTCTTTGTGCACAAAGTAAGTGTACAACAATAGCATTAAGCATATATTTCTTACCAGGTCTTAAAATAAAGGCTAGAAATGCAGCAATGAATAAAACACAGTCTCTTCTTACCATAGGCTGATACTCTGGTACTGAAATGTTTTATTGCCTTAACATGGTTCTAAGGTTAAAATACAGCTAATTTTATACAACCTTCTCTATATAGAAGTTATTTGAAAAAAAATTTTTACTATTTTACATCATTTATGCTCATCATAATCATCATCATTAAAACTAAGACATGATTTCCTGAGTAATTGCTTCCTGAAAGCTTCTGTACTAGTCATTGTGGGGGCACAGAAATGACTAAAATATTATAATATGATATTCTATATGTGGTAAATATTTTCAATATTCAGGTTTATATATGATAGAAATTCTATGACACCAGAAAGCCACAGGCAGTGTGGTATGTTGGCTTACACCGAAGATACAAACCTGGATACAGCATGTCCAATAAGACAGCTGTGGCACCTACTCCATTCATAGTTTGTGTGTGATTTTGGTGAGGAGGAGGGGGAGGATGAATGGGGTAGATGACTAGCTAATAACCTAGTATAGAAAGGTCAATATTTGCCCCTTTACCTACAACTCTACGTCAGATGATCCAACATGAAATCAGAGGTCTCCAGGTCAATCAATGGGGAAGACTGAAGGAAAGCTTCTAGATATCTACTCTAGGTATCTAGAGTCTTGCTTTGGAGTTCTGCAACCCTCTTTTAATGACAGAAGGCTGTTATTAGCAGAGGGGAGTGTGTTTCTGCACCCCCTTCCCATATCCAGGTGGACATTTGCCCACATTGCAAAGTCAGCACCCTGCCATTTACCGGTTACTTCTTTATCCTCAGAGAGGCCAGATCCTCAAAAGCTATTGAAGTCAAATTCCAATGGAATTATTGCTGTGACCAACAAGGGCTGCTGTCAAGATATGTGATAACGCCCAGAGCTAGTGCTGTAGCTGCTCCTGCTGTGTAATGTACATTAAAGAGCACGAGACACACCACATTAGACTCCAAAGACACAGTCAAGGGCATTGAGAAAAGGAGACAGCAGTGTCTTAAGACATATTTTAATGCCTTGCTTAAATTTCTAATCCCCTTTCTCTATTCTCTGTTGTTTCTTCCCCCAAATCATCTACAACTCTATCGCATATGTCTGTTAGAGCTTTATTTCTCTTTGGTCCTCCCTTACATTACTCCATTAATGCATTACAATCTCATTTACTCTTTCACAGACTCATACAGGGGACCTTAGAGACCATCATTTGCAACCATTCAACTTACAGATGAGGATTTGAGAGAAAAGTTGGTTCCCAGAATCGACTAAAAGATAGGACTTTTCTTACCAGGAATGTGAGAAACCTCTACTTTCTAAAAAAAGATAAATTGAAGAGGAGAAGGATGATCTTGAGGAAGAATCTGGAGGCTGCATAAATGTCCAAAATATAGCGACTCATAGATTTACTTGAGTCATCTAAATTTATGCAGTAGTGAGGGAGTATGCCAAATGAATGAACAGGTCCACACGTACTCCTAGGTTGAAGGCAGAGTTTAAAAAGGACAAAACAAGTTCCCTTCTCTCTCTCTCTCTCTCTCTCTCTCTCCCCCCCCCCTCTCTCCTTCTCCCCCCCTTTCCTCACTGCTCCCCCCTCACCATTATTATCATCCTCATCATCATCCTCACACATAAACTACTAGGAAAACTATCAGAAGAGGAGTTAAGATACCAGTACAGAGAAGTTGAAAAATGTAATGATGTAAACCAAGAGGGCTAAAACGGAACATTCAGGGATGATGTCAGATTAGGGAAATAGAAAGATAGTAGAGTTGTCAAAGGGAATCAAAGATATTTCTAGAAACAAGGCCTGGTGAGCCAAAGCAAAATTAAATGAATATGCTGATGTTTACTTTCCCAGCTCTTCATAGGAAATTGAAGATGGTTTTGTGGAAGGCAAGTGGGGAAAAGGTGAGTCTATAAACCATTATCCACTCAAAGTCTTGATTTAAAACATTTGCTTTCAAACACACTAAGGATTCAATATTTAGTTGTTAAAATTTGCAAAGTGAAGTTTTTTCACAATTTATTTGAAGAAAATACCTTGAGAAATTGGAAACATGCCAAACAGGAAAAAAAGATGTATAGCATAAAGCATACTGTTGGAATTTTAGGGGCTATAAGCCAGCGGCTCCCATACCAAAGAGATTTCCGCCCTTCCCCCATCTCCTAGATTTTTTGGTCTAAGATGGCAGGGGGCTTGTTTTTCAGGGACCACAGAAAACAAATGCCTAGCACTTGGCTTCAGAATATCTTGGATGTATTTCCAGTCATAGGTCACCTTTTCATTGTGGAAACGTAAGGACAGGAAGACTATAGACAAAGTCTTGTCCCACCTTGACTATCCCTGAAGAACAAGTCTGACTGGGTGTTGTATGGAAACCAATTTGACAATAAATTTGATATTAAAAAAAAAATTTTAAAAAGGGGAACCTGGGTGGCTAAAAAAAAAAAAAAAAGAGAACAAGTCTGAACAATGTTTCTCAATGTGGGGCCTGTCTGGGTAACTGGGAGTACTAGGGTATTCTGAAAAGCTAGATCCAGGCTGAGAAAGAAGTAGCATGATTGAAGGCGAGCTTGGCTCATAGGAGGGATTTGTTCCCCTCTTTCCTTCCCCAAACTCCATCACTTCGTGATATTAGTTTCCCCCGATGGGTTAGAATTCGCCATTCAGAAAAGGTCTTGAAATCCACTCTGCCCTGGAGCCATGACTGGACAAAGCAAGGGCCTAGAGGGCACAACTGGATGGATCTCAGGGTCATTTCCTCAATCCCTGCTGGGTACTGGTCAGGAAACTCCTCTGTAAGCCACCAAAGGAACGGAAGAAAAATAAGGATGAGTGAATTGTCTAGGAAGAAAAACAAAGGTATCAAATTACTGCAGCTAGAAGAATTCTGGGGCCAGTAATTCATTGTACTGCCTCTGGTTGGCTTCTACCCTTGGAGCAACATTAGTCCTCAAGGTCTTTGGACCGTGTGGGGCAGGGTGGGTGGCACTTGCAGGTCTCTGGATCTCACTGGTCACTGCAGTTGGGCTTGGCGTGTGAAGAGAAGAGAAGAGTGCAGTGCACCCAGTGCAGAGCATGCAGTGGTCAACCTTCAAAGAATACCTGGAGGATGGCTATAAATGGAAAGAAGTAGATAATTGGAGAGAGCACAGAGGGAGATGAGGGAGAAAAGATGAAGGGAGTGGTGAGCAGTAGAGAACAGTCATCTGTGTACCTCGGCCCTCTCTGCCTCTTCTCTCCTGGACCTGTGAATAATGAACATACCATTGAGACCTCTTGCCATGACGTATAGTGTCTAAGACCTTCCATTATACTTTCTGCATATTATATTTTCATGATCACCCCACTGGAAAGTCAACCTTTGTGATCCCATTTTATGAATTAGTATATTGAGGCCCAGACATGTTTAGGAGTCCCTGGAGTCACCTAACTAATGAGGGGAAAGAAGAGTCTTGTGTCCCAGTTGTCCAGACAAAAGAGGGGGAGCCACAGTCATTCCTCTGGGGATCCACCAAAGATGTCTTCATTGCTCAGGGATCTCAGGGAGCAGCCAGGGAAACAGAGACACATGGTGAGAGGCCTATGGCAAGAAATGTGGAGGAGAAGGCCAAAGACCAGAGGTTAAGGAAAAAGAGGTGTGAAGGAAAGAAAACACTCTGTCTGCGGCAGTAGTCCCTGGACTGATGTGTTTCACTTAACAGACTGTGTCCTGGGTTGGACGATGGATGAGAAGATGAACAACACCCACGCTGATGACTAAGGCCCTCGGGGGACGTGACAGAGTGGAAGGGAGCCACAAATTCTCACCCAGGCCTTCCAGAAGTGAGAAGGAGGGTGCCTGTGTGACCATCAGTTGTGGCCAGAGAGGGCAGGATGAGATTGGGAAGGGCAGACCCTGGGCAGAAGCCATGGAAAGCAGAGGGAGAGAGTAAGAGCCACAGCAGGTGTCCTCGCCTCATCAACTGCTAGTCCCTGATTAGCTTCCCCCCAGACCTCACATTCCAGAATGAGTCAGTGTCATTATTGATTCCTGCTGTGTATTCCAGGGCTGGAGGGGAGGAACCTGGCGAACAGAGGAGGCCCCTCAAAGCATGCATTTGGCCCAAAATGCACCCAAAATGTTCTGTTCTTTGTAGCTGTCCACATCCACAGGATTCTTGTAGCTAGAACACCTTCTGTGCTATTGCACCCCTGATGTTCTCATAACAACACTTTTAATTCAGTCAATGAGTTGCTCATTCACCTGTTCAATAAGCATTGTCGGGTGGCAGGTAACTTTCTGGACAACAGAGGTGCCTAGTCTTGAAGGTCCCAGCCTTCTGGGAGAGCACAGCCTAGGGGCACCCAGGAAAGTCAGCAGACAATTTCAGTTTAGTATTATTGGAAGATGTAATCAAGCCAGGTGCTGAACTTAGGTGCACTGAACCTAGTTGGAAGATAGATGGTGAGTGGGAGGAAAGTATGAGGCAGTCCAAGGGTGGCCTGACACTGCCACAATCCTGTAGGACTAGACTCCATCCCAAAAGATCCCAAAGAACATTCTATAGTATAGTACTCAGGGTGTGCTTTTGTCGTTATGGCCCAAACGGTTAATAGAGCCCCAGTCATCACCTCTTAGTGTTATAACATAGGCATGAACAACAAACCCCATGGAACTCATGCTACTCGACAGTCCTAGGGATTAATAAGAGACTTCTTCCCAGCTGTCTTTGTCATCATTAATTCACCCATACTCACAACTTCAGTGTTCCTTCAATGCCCTATCCTGAATGTAGAGCATTAAATTGTACAAAAGAATGTAGTTGTACCCATCAACTCTCATTATTCATCATCACTGTACAAAATAATTTTTGCTGTACTTGGATCCATTGATACTCTTGCTTCTCAACACACACACGTGCACATACACACACACACACACAGACATGGGCTGGATTATTAGCAGGGACCACAGAGACCTGGAGCTTAAAGATGCCATAAAGGGTTCTGAGTCCAGCCATCCCTCATAACTTTCAGTTTGCTGAAAATCCAGCTTCGCCACAGAGGTGGACTATTAGAACACTCAAGTAACTGCCATGGAGGGCTGAATGACAAGATTAGGGCCCCAGGTCATCTTCTGGACCCATAACTGGTGAGTTGACACCAGACTTAGTTATGGTCATGGGCTTTGATAATCTGGTACAACTTGTGGCTTTATGTACAGATTTATGTCCTTTCTCCTTTTTCTTACCACTGTGCCTTTCTACTTGGAAAGAGTGAGCCCACAGCCTGAAATGTTGTATTATCTAAGGGCTGAACGTGGACCCAGGAATTCAATGACTCTGAGCCAGGCCCTTTTAAAGTTCTATGATATAAGTCACTTCAGTGTTGAGGAACCTGCTTCTTGTAAAAATAGAGACAGTAATAATTCCTGCCTCAAGGTTTTTAGGAACATGAACATTTAAATGCAAATAAGTCTGGCAGAGCCTTTCAATAAAAATGATAGTTTCCTTTTTTTTTCTTTAAAGGGTTTTTCTTTTCCAAAATATTTGCATCCTAGGAAATGGAGGGTCTCTGATAAAAGAAGTAAGTCGGCCGCAAAAAAAAAAAAAAAAAAAAAAAACAAAACTCAGTGCTGGCTCAGATTTGAGGAAGCTTCCATAACTAACAGCACAAATTTCCCTCTCTCTTGGCTGACAGAATTGGAGGCGAGAGCCTGATACTTATCTCCTTCCATCTGTTTCTGTGTGCAGACTTATTATAACGGATGTTTCTAGTCCAAAACAGTGGCCCCTTCTATACAAATGTGCAAAACATTTCTCTTAATTTCCTCGTGCTTTTCTCTCAGGCTTCCAATTGTAAAAGTAAGAGGTGTTAAAAAGATGGCTTCCTCCTAACTTCTCTGCTGAGAGGCAGCCCCTGGGGAGAGTAGGGGCATGAAGTGAACTCTGGAGTGGGAGTGTTATCTCCAGAGACCTCCCTCACTCCCCAAATCCACCAGTATCCCTTCAACCCTTGCTGAGCACATCCTTAGTTTGAGTCCTATTCATTTCTTCATGTTCCCAAAAACATAGTCTTTTTCCTCATCTTGCTGATTCTGATCTATTCCCCCCGCCCCTTCATCCACCTTCAACCTTCACCCAAAGCCCTGATTCTCATCTGTAGCTCCCACCTGTCACCCCCAACCCCACCCCCAAGCTTGGGCTGTGCTTTGCTCCAAGAATTGGGAGAGTGGCAGGTTATGTTCTTAGGCTAGTCTGGGAGGACTGGGGCTTCAAGCATTACTTAGTGGGAAGCAGAGCCTTTCCACAGGCAGAAGCAGGCATTGTTGGGGCTCTGCTGAGATCTCGTGAAAGAGGTTGAATGCACCAGCTTTGCTGCAACCTCTTTACTTCCCAGGAACCTTCATTCCCATGGATCTAAGTCTGTACTTAGAAACTGTTATGGACTGAATGTGTCCTCTCCAAATTCATATGTTAAAGCTCTAACCTCTAATGTGATAGTATTAGATGGGATCTTTGGGAGATAATTAGGATTAGATGAGATCATAGGTCTTACTTCAGATTGCTATAACAAATGACCACAGACTGGGTGGCCTATACAACAGACATTGGTTTCTTGCATTTCTAGAGGCTAGGGGGTCCAAGATGAAAGCAGATCCCATATCTGATGAGGCCTCCTAGGTTGCAGACAGCCACCTTTTAGCTGTATCCTCACATGGCAGAGAACAAAGAGAAAGGGCAAGTTCTATGTCTCTTCTTCTAAGGGCACTATTCCCACTCAAGAGGGCTCCACCTTCATGATGTAATCACCTCCAAAGACCTCATCTCCTAATACCATCACATTTTGTGTTAGGATTTCAATGTATGAATTTTCAGGGGACACAAATATTCAGTCCATAACATGGCCTGATCTAAGACACCAAGGAAATTTAGAAGCTCCGATAGACATCGATATCCCAACATGCTTTTAGAAAATGCATATCCAGCTTGGAAACCCATTTAAACTGGTTGGTATAGCCTGACTTTACTGCAGGGCCTGGAACCTAACATTCTGGGGCTGTACCTGCAAATAGTAAGCTTGTAGGAAAGTCTCCTATCCTAGATTGAGTTGATCATCTTCTTTCTAGAAACATTTTCCTTTTTGCGTATTTTATGCAATTGCTTTTACTCTAAGGAAACAAATGAACCTGTATGCCATGAGCATGATTTTACAGGTAAATCTGTAATTTAATCCTCAAAATAACCCAGTAAGCCGTGCCTGGGTGGCCCAGTTGGTTAAGTGTCTGACTCTTGGTTTTGGCTTAGGTCACGATCTCATGGTTTGTGAGTTGGAGGCCCTTGTCGGGCTCTGTGCTGATATTGAGGAACTAATTAGGATCTCTCTCTCCCTCTCTCTCTGCACCTCCCCCACTCACATGTGCATGCACAGGCATACCTGCTCTCTCTCCCCCCAAATAAATAAATCAACTTAAAAAAAACAGTGAAATATATATTACAACTCCCATTTTTATACATGAGGAAGCTAAGACTTAGAGGAGTTACTTCCTCCAGTACTGTACAACTCATAAGTGGTAGACAGATTGAACAAATGTAATGTTCTCTACATCTAAATCTCTTATTTTCTAGTGCAATCCATTTCAGATTCTCAATTCAGAATGCTGAAGTTTCTATAGACATAGGATTAGCATGACAAATCGAATAAAAGAAATCTCCAAATCATTCTTAAATGACATCTTAGGACAATAAATGCCTGACTGCACTATCACATAAATGTATTTCTACTTAGTTTTCTTTAGGTTGATCAAATAGTGACCATTTTTTCTTCTCTCTCTCTCTCTTTTTTTTTTAGAAAGAAATAACTCTCCCCCATCACCCCCATTTATTTTTTTTGTTTTTTGAGAGAGAGACAGAGAGAAAGAGAGAGATTGAGCTCAGGGGAGAGGCAGAGAGAGAGAAAGGGAAAGAATACCAAGCAGGCTCCACACTGTCAGTGCAGAGCCCGATGCGGACTTTGAACTCACGAACTACAAGATCATGATCTGAGCCAAAATCAAGAGTTGGACACTTCACATTGAGCCGCCCAGGCACCCCTACCATTTTTACTTTGGACTTTCACTACATCATGCCATTGTTATGGCATCTGTGATCCATGGGTGAATTTATTATATTACATGGCATGTGGAGTTAGAAGAACTTTGCACACAATAGGAGATCTCCTTGAGACCAGGAATCATAACTTAGTGACCAAAGAATGTCAACACTGCCCCCCGACCCAGGCAAAGGGGTATCTGCCACAAACTGCATGTCAAGCAGCCTTATACTTTGGAATGGCTTCCTGGATATTTTCTAAGTCTCCCTTGCACTCCAAAGGCCAGTTCAGTCTAGCAATTCCATTTGAGTGGATGGAGTTGTCTCAGGGCCTCATGGACAGGCCCTGGTTCTAGATTTCTGGGAGGGAATCTGGGGAGAAGTAGCTCTCACTGGCCAGGATAGTATTTCTTTCAGCAATGACATGAGATTGTTTTGCCAGGTACTGCTTACATGCTGATATTTGTGACTTAAATGTTCATACCATAAAGTATTTATCTAGAACCCTGTGTATCCATAAAGCAGCCTTGATCTGTTATCCGTATCTGTAGCCCCCAGGCACAAAGCATCTGCTCAGTAAATACTTGATAAATCAATGAATGAATGGATAAATGATCTGTGATAGTTCAAAATAAATTAAATTAGGAACGTCTGGATTTTTTCTTGACTATGGAGTTGGCGTTAAGGTCATTTTCCAAAGACAAAGTGTATAAAACTCACTCCAGTATCAGAGAGAGTAACCAGTGAATTGTTCCCAGAGTCAACTTAACTCTGGGAACAGTTGATACCAATCTGTCCATTCAGAAAGCCCAGAAAGCCATTAAATATGCCTATATTCCTCAGTCATGGGAAACCTAGCATCTTTAAACAGCTGCCCTCCCCCTACATCCACCATTACAGGGTCACCAGGGCCAGGAAGCCCCAAAGACATTTTTAAAAAGCCTGATTTATCTCAATTTTGTTCAGGGCTAAAATGACTTTTTTTTTTTTTTATTCCTATGCTGATGTTGAAATGAAATCTTCAAGACAAATGGCTTTTGAGTGGTGGAAATTCCAGCCCCAAGAGAGACGAAGAAAATGAGCTTTGTGTAGCAAGGGCTGAAGCCACCAAGACTGCGGTATCTGATTGGCTAATGTGTTATATTTTGAGTGAGGACTGACAAGAGCCTTATGTGAAACCATTATGTGATTCTGTGGAAGATACCTCCCTTATTTCTTACTACGTGATTTCCAGAGGATTTGGGCCTGTTGTCAAAAATAACATGCTTCATATGAAATACAGATTTATTGGGACTGGGATAAGTTATTTATGATCTTGGGTTTATGGCTTTAATAACCTATTCTTCCAAGAGGGTGTCTGAAGAAGGAAGGCCCTATGGCGAAGGGCCAGTGAATTACACACCATGATAGAGGGGGAGGCCAAGCATTCCTCTCCCATAGATGGCTTGTCCTTACAGATGTCTTGAGCAACGAGGATGTATGCATTAACCACTGAGCATACACATACAAGACATAGGTCCTAAACTCAAGGCCTTGTAACCAAACTGCTGTAACATGAAAACATCATGAATCATTTAAATGGATGTTTAATTTACACCGTAAGAGTTAAGTTCCCAGTGGACTGAGATTCTCAGAAAGTTAGTATATTTGGGGCAGGGCCCTGTATATTGGATTTGTTTGTGAGAAGTTTAAAATTCAGGAAAATATTTGAGTAAACATATGAATGAAATAATGTATATGGGAGAATTCAAGGTACTTTCAAGCACAAAAAAGAGGTCAAGAATTGTTGGAGGCTCAGGATTTGGAGTAGACCAGTGGAACTCAGGATAAAAAGGCAGATTTGCTGATTTTATCCTACCTCAATATTTCTATTTAACTAAGACATTGACTATAATAGTTTACACCCTTCTTGATAATTATAGAGAATGTGTCCCAAATAAGTCACAATGTTTTCCTCTCCCAGAATGTATGCATGCACAATATGCGCTGTATAAGACTATCCGTGTGTGGATGGCAAGTGTTTGGTGTGTGATGTGTACAGGAGGGCATGGCGGGATGCAATGATATAACACGTGTTGTACTTGGATATACATGTTTTATGTGGAGGGTACATAACCGAGCTAGGCAGGAATGTCACAAAATTTTCCAGTTATCTGAGCCCCACCCGGTGGGCCTTCTAGGACAGCAATGTGCACAAGAGAGACCCTGGCCACGACATATGCCTTCTCAGGAAACAATCATCCTTTATCATACCTTTTTGCCACACTAAGTCATAAATGATTTTATATTTCTGTTAAAAACAGAGGTCCAGAGGCAGGAGCCTGGAGATTTGGCCAGGTTACTTTGTTTTAAAGCTGTGGACAATGGCTCTAAAGGCAGTGATTCAGGCACTAACAACAAAAACACAGAAGTGAGCTATGCTTTGGACCCAGAGATAAGCATAGATAGTTCCTACTCCCAAAGGTTAACTGACCAGTGGAACAGGTAAAACAAGCCCTAGTGAAACACAGGAGGTAAGTCAGGGCCCAGATGGAGTATAAGCTCTATTCTGCAACAATGCAAGAAAAGCACAGGCTGGAGACCTAGGGAAAGCATTGTGAGAGGTTTTTGTTTGTTTTGTTTTTGATTTTTTTTTGCTTAGTTATTTTTTTTAATTAAAAAATATTTTTTGAGAGAGAGTGGGGCAGAGGGGGAGAGAGAGAGAGAGAGAGAGAGAGAGAAAGAAAGAATATCCCAAGCAGGCTCCATGCTCAGTGCAAAGCCCAACACAGGGCTCGATCTTATGACCCTGGACCCTGGGATCATGACCTGAGCCGAAATCAAGAGTCAGATGTTCAACCCATTGAGCCACCCAGGCTCCCCAGTGATATGAGAGTTTTTCAGCTGTGTTTGTAGGATCTTGAAGTTAGGAAAGAGATGGGGTGAAGAAATATTTCTAGGATGAGGGTGTCAGAGATACACAAAGCCAGACACTAGTTAAGGTAGATAGATTTCAATCAGTAATGTACTATTGCAGTAAGGAAGAAAGTCCAATGTGAACTGGACCCTACTTCCATCTACACAGCAATGGCTGCACATTATTAAGGCAGAATGAGGAGTGGGGGAGTGGGGTGAGTAGAGGCTCACTAGAGTCAGGAAAATGAAAAGTCACAAAAAGTGGAAAGGAAGGGTTGGTCCATGTGAATCCCAGCTGGGTTTGCTACCTGGTGCTTATTGAAGTCAGGCTCCCACTCTCCCACAGATGCTGGGAGACAAGGGGCCCTATCTTCAGGTGTTGGCTAAAACAGTGAATTCTTTTGACAGTCTTGAGTTTTTCCAGGAAGGCACTTTAACAGGGGCCAGGCTCCTCCTAGGGGTGAGGCCTTGAGCTGTTACAAACTATGTCAGTATTTTGCTCAAGTTTCTGAGGCCAATATTAGGGCTTCATCCAGAAAGTGCTCAGAGGAGCCTGGCTAGAGTCTGGTCAAGGGACAAAATGAGCTGAGGTACAGAAGCTTGGCAGTTTGCTGTGAATGTGGAGAATTATAGGTGAACCAGGGCATTTGGGCCACAGGTGCATCTGGTAGAGGTAGGCTAGTAAAAGAGTTGAAGCCAGATAAGTAGTTAGGCTCCAGCTTTGGGTAGGCTCTTTGGGGTTGTCTGGTGGGATGACTCTTGTCCTATGACATATGAATCCTGGTCAAGAAAATGCAATTGAGAGTAGGATAAATATAATGGGGTTATATATATAAGCTGGACTATTTAATTGGATATTGCTCCTTAATTCCCTTTAAATTCTCACAATAGGGAAGACAGTCCTCTAATCCTTAGCAACGCCTTATCTTCCAGTTGAATATCAGCTGTGCTATTGAGAAATAATGAACATTGTTAACAGAGACCCTTCTGATAGCAAGTGACAGAAATATAACTCTGTTAAATCTAACAAAGAGACATATAGGGATTGGATTAAGTGGATTTAAAACAATATCTAGATCATCAGGAAAGACATTGCTTTGGATAGCTGTTCGTGTCTGCAAAGGTCTCACAAGATTGTCCTTGATTATCACAATTCTCTAGAACCTTGCTACTCAAAGAGTGGTCCACAGATCAGTAGCACTGGCATCATCTGAGACCTTGTTAGAAATACAGAATCTCTGCCCTTTCACCAGAGATTGGAATCTGCATTTTAATTAGATCCTCAGGCAATATGTGTGCACGTAAAAGCCCTGGAAGCACTTACTTAAAACATCCTCTCTCCTGTGCCAAACACTGCAAAAAGGCAAAGGTGGAAATTTGAAAGAATGGAAGGAAGGATAAATGGCATGAGCTTTGAAATCAGACAGAAGTGGGTTCCAATTCAGACTGTGACGTTGAGTAAGTTACTTACATTAATCAATATCTGGAGCATATCAGGCGCTCCTTAAATGTTAGCTCTGTTTTTCCTCATCTTCGCCTAAATCCAGGGACACTAATACAATGTACCTTGATCTATACAGTCTGTGCAACACTTAATGGGTAGGTAGTTACTGGCATTTAGCATGAGCTGGGAAACAAACATTTTATGTATCAAACTTCTAAGATTATAATCTTAAGGGGTTATGTGGCATAATCTACTCTAATCTGGTTAGTATAAAATTAGTGGGACACCTGGGCAGCTCAGTCAGTTAAGCATCAGACTCTTGATCTTAGCTCACGTATTGATCTCAGGGTCGTGAATTCAAGCCCCGCATTGGTCTCTGTGCTGGGCATGAAGCTTATTTAATAAAAATTATGTATATATATATATATATATATATATATATATATATATATATAGGCTTGCACATCAGATTTATTATATATAATAAAAACTATATATATATATATAGGCTTGCACATCAGATGGTAAGAAGAGGTCCCTGAAAATACTGATATTGGAGGTGGTAAAAAGTGGTGGTGATTCATGGCACGCAATGTAGAAATGTTTGGTAAAATAATAAACAATTATGTCAATTTAATAAAGTTATGGCTCTAGGAGAAGGAGTGAGAAGTAAAAATCTTAATAGTGTGTCAATAAAGGTAGCATTTGGCAAAGTGTTATCGCAGAGATAGCTCAGGAAAGAGTCGACCAGTTTAAACGCAGAAATAATGGGAGGAAGAACTCAGAAAAGAGGGTGTGTCACCCAGTGCCCATTTCAGAAATGGCTGAGAAGGATAAAAATGGAAAAGACCCTTCTAGAGGGCAGATCCAGAGACCAAAGAGAACGAAGAAGTAGGGCGTGTCTCTGCAGAGAGCAGCATCAGAACTTAATTAAGGAATATTCTCCTTCCCCAGGCCAGGGAGCTCAAGAATATTCCCCCAATTGGATTTCAGGATTGTCAGCTTAGTGCCTGATAAGCGTTCTCATTCTTTGCCTTTCTATGTGGCAGTATTTATTATGCCAACCCTGCTCCTATTCCATGATGGCCTATTGCCTTTTAAGTACATGAGTCTTGAGATCAAGGGGAAAAAATGCCCCAGTTGAGAGAAGGAAACAAACCATAAGAGACTCTTAACGATAGAGAACAGAGTTGATGAAGGGATGTGGGTGGAGGATGGACTAGGTGGGTGATGGTATTAAGGGAGGCTCCTGTTAAGATGAGCACTGAGTGTTGTATATAAGTGATGAATCACTGAATTCTACTCCTGAAATCAATATTGCGCTGTACGTAAATTAACTAGAGTTTAAATAAAAATTTAGGGGCATCTGGGTGGCTGAGTCAGTTAACCATCTGATTCTTGATTTCAGCTCAGCTCATGATCTCAAAGTTTATGATACCGAGCCCCACACTGGGCTCTGCACTGACAGCACAGAGTCTGCTTGGGATTCTCTCTCTCCCTCTCTCTCTCTCTGCCCCTCCCCTTCTCACTGTATCTCTCTCTCTCCATCTCTAAATAAATAAAGAAGCATGAAATAAGTTAAAAATAGATACATAATTTTTTAAGTGCCCAGACCTAACATACAAAATACTGTTCATGACTCTGACATCTTGGATGCTAACAGATTTGTGATGAATGAATGAGATTTTGGATTTTCTACTGCGGGCAGGAGGGTAAGTGCTTCCTGTGTGGGAACAAAAGTAATGCAGTCATTTGATGACGAGAAGGCAGATGTGATTGACATTGCAGGTACTGACCAATACTTGGTCCTTTCTCCTTCTAAGTTGACAGGGAATTACATTTCTCCTCTTTGCAGTTGTTGGAGACCATGTGACTGGTTCTGACCAAAGAAATATGAGCAGAAGTGACAATTGTCATTTCTTGGCTGACGCAGTAAAACGCCCATGTGAAACTATCTACTTTCTTTTCTTCACCGCCACAAAGACCAGAGAAGGGGCCCTCTGTCTACCCGGGTCCTCGAGTGGTAGGGGTTCCCCTTGGACGTGGGTTGGACATGCCATGCGAGCAGAGAAACATACCCCTTAATAGTAAGACCTGAGATTTCAGGGATTAATCTGTTACTACCATGTAAGTAAGACTACTTTGGCAAGTGTTATGATGGCCCCACAGAATCTTATAGAGTACAATTACTCACCCAACACAGGCTAACCCTTGAAATTCCATATGGATTAAAAACACTTTTCTTCTGGGTCCCTCAGCCTTTCCTTTCAGTTTGCCAAGGGCACCACAGACTACAGAGATTGTCACCGCTGTGAAGGATTAGCTTGCTTTTCCAGCTCTCTTCGTTTTAACAAAACCAATCTGCTGTGCTAATTTTAAATCAGAAGATGCTGCAATATGAGTCATTAGTTTGTAACTGAGAAATATCAAGAAAGATTTGCCAAAATGAAGAAAAGCAGCTGACTGAAACATAACTCTTTGGCAGGGACAAAGTAAATACCAGTCCAAACAGAGGGAACAGCAGAGAATATAGTCTCTCCGCTCTCTAGCAGTAGAGGGGACGCGGATGACAGACAGTGGGACCTCAGAGTACACTGGAGTGGTGTTGGTATCAGGGCGGGCATCTGGGGCATTTGGAATGAGGGAGTGGTTTTAAAAAGAAAGGATATCAAACCCCAGGACAACTGTGTTGCCCATCAGTTAAGCAATCACTTGTCAACGTATATGAATTACTTATTATGTGTCAGTATTAACAATATCAACTGACTGAAAACCATGATGTAAGGTATAAGGATTTTTTCTGACTGAGTCAGAGACCATTTTCAACCAGAGGATAGAATTTTCTGTAAAAACTCCCTTGGTAATTTATTCAAAGTATTGCATATTTCTCCAGAGAAGAAAAATAAGACAGTTTCCTTCCAAGCTCAAATCTCACACAACTTGAAAGTTCTAAAAGTGCTTTTGAGAAACTATTGTGGAAAAAAAATAACAAAAGAATCAGGCTCCATTCATGTTAAATGTATTAGCAAAGGTCTGAGTTTGCTTGAGTCAATAACCACTCAAATGGGAAAAGTCCATGTGAAATGTGGTGATCCCACCAACCAAGCTCTGGTTCCATGTGCACAGACTAAAAGTAAACTGAAAAGTGTAAACTCACTCCCTCCAAGTCAATGGCCAACAGACACAAGAGAAGCAGCGAGGCTGTTCCCCAAAGTTTTGTACCACAGTGGCTCAATCCTTCTGAGACTGGGACCTCGTCTGAGGAAAACAGATGGCTTTGAGTATTCACATACCTGTGGGATGTAGCCATTGCTGCTTTTTCTTCTGCAGACTAAACACCCACTCACAGATCGGGCCTTCACCTGCTGGGCTCCTCTCTCTGCTCCAAGTAATGGAGAAGGGTGCCAGCTTCCTGCTTTAAGGGACAAATGGGGAGAAAAGTTTCAAACAAACAAACAATCTCCAGGCACAATCATAAAACAATGTAGCATAAGGAGGAGGTCTGTCAGTACAGTTCCTGCTTCCCTACCTCCAGCCTGTTGGGTTTAACCCCCTGTTCTTTGTCATGCCTCTGTGGCTTCTACATGTGCTGGTTCCTCAAACATGGATCACGTTCCTTACTCTCCCATGTATTGAAACTTCACTTGTCATTCATTGCCCTCGGTGTCACCTCTTCCATGACAGTTTCCTTAGTCTCCCCAGGAGGATTCTCTGATCTTTTTCCTGCATTCCCTCTGCCTTGACCATATCTTTGTACCTCCATCAAATCCCACTAGGATGTGTGCTCCTTTGGAGAAGGACATTTTTGCCCATTTTGTATCATTTTTGTGTCCCAAATGCTCTTAATCAAAGCTTAGTTAACGACTGTTGATTGTGTTTATTATGAAACAAAGAAGTGATTTTGGGGGGAGGGGAGAGGAAGGAAGACAAAAGGGTTTGGGTTAGCTAAGGCTCTTGGGTGAGTTAGATTGCCAGAACATGAAAGGTACAACAACAGTGGCTGTGAAGGCCCAATAGTCTCAAAGGGGAGAGACTCTGGGGAGCACTCTCTCCAAGATGAAAGTGGGAATAAAAAATATGTGTTGGGACAGGAAAGGGAGGTCTCATATCTGAGCCTGGTGACTCTAGATAAGTCAAAAGCAGTAGAGGTGGCCATCAAGCATTTGACGGGTAGGTGGTGGGACAGAATTTTCTCACAAGGGCCCTCTGTTGTGAATGTCCTCCTATAACCCTGTGAGGAAGCAATGTTACTTTGCTGAGAAAATTGCCAACTTTTTATTTAAATGGAGAAATACGTTCTTGAGGTAAATGAGCCTGTGGGTTCTGAGATGGGGTCTAGGAATGCTCAGTGCATTCATTCAGCTCAGGGATTGCTGCCATCCCCTTGGTTCTCATGAGGAGATGCTCCCTGGCCCCGAGGAGCTGCTTATCCACCCATCCTGGCGCTCATGGTGGAGTCTCTGGGATCCATTTCACCCATATAATCATCATGCATGTGATCCACACATGCTTGGCTTTGTCACCACATTTGCACGTTTTCCCATCATGCCCTCCTTTTGCCTACGTGATTGTTACTTACTAGAGTAAGTTGCCCACCCAAACATTTCAGTGAAATGCTTCCATAGCTTAAAAAAATAATACTTAGAGTACTTATGGGTTCAGGGTTGTGTTATATGGTATCTGCTTACTCACTGATTAGAAATAAAGGCAGTTTTGTGTTGGATATCTCAATGTAAAGTGGATAAAAGGCAGAATGACATGTGATAGAGGGGCACCTGGGTGGCTCAGTCGGCTAAGCATATGACTTCAGCTCAGGTCATGATCTCACAGTTTGTGAGTTCGAGCCCTGCATCATGCTCTGTGATGACAGCTCAGAGCCTGGATCCTGCGTCAGATTCTGTGTCTCCCTCTTTCTCTGCCCCTCCCCTGCTCATGCTCTGTCTCTCTCTCTCTGTCTCTCGGAAATAAAAATTTAAAAAAATAGTACAAAAAAAAGACCTGTCATAGAGATATACATCATATATTCCAGGAAACCAGCCCTACTGACCATGCTCTCCACAGCCTAGCTTTTCCTCTTCACTGCATTGTCTTTAGGCAGTCAGTCTGAGAAATCTCTCCTCCGGTCTCCTCTCCAGTTACTACTGCTTGTATGAGCAGAACCTGATGAACCCACAGATAAGTGTCATACTTCCTATCTAGGGATATGCCAATACCAACAAAGTTACAAATGTGGTGCCGATTTTCCTTGCCCATAGGACTCCTAACATACTGATCAAGTGTAAATAAATTAAGTTTGTCAAACTGGGAAGCAGTCTGGAATGGTAATAATCTATAGCAACAAAATTCCTTGCTGATACTAGTTCATCCCCAACTAAATAAGAGCTGAACAACTATTTAAAAGACACTGGTTTAGGGGCACATGGGTGACTCAGTTGGTTAAGCCTCTGACTCTTGATTTTGGGTCAGGTCATGACCTTACAGTTCATGGGATCAAGCCCCTCATTGGGTTTCACACTGAAAGCATGGAACCTGCTTGGGATCCTCTCTCTCCATCTCTTTCTGCCCCTCCCCCACCCACTCACATCCTCTCTATTCCTCTCAAAACAAATAAATAAACTTAAAAAAATAAAGAATACTGGTTTGATGAGGAGCCGAATAATCAGTTGCCTGGAGAACTCATGGTCTCAGTCTGGCCCTACATAGAGGCTCTTTTCACTGAAACAATAAAAAAGGCCCGGGGTCCCCAACTGCTCCTAGATGCCCTGCTCTTTACTTGCTACAAGGTCACTCCTCTTTGCCTCTTGCCACTGTCCCTGAATATTTCTAGGCTCCTTTCTTTACTACCCTTCTCTCCACCATTCCTGTCCAGGTGGTGAATCCTGACTTGGATGCAGGAGGTGAATCACAGTCTCAGAAAGTATGTCATTCTCAGGCCCCCTGACTCATCATGAAGAAGCACAGATAACCTGGTAAAAGAAATGTATAGTAAATCCAAGTATTTTCCTAGTCTTAGTTTCATTCAACAAAAATAGCTGTTGAGTGCTTACCATGTGTACTATCACACTTTTTTGAAAGTTAGATCCTTATTCGTGGTCCCAGAATTCCCTTTTTCTCTCAGTTTTCTTATGTTTCTACAGTTTCATTCAAAACTATCTATTCTTTGCCTGTTCTGTCTCAGGCATTTTGCCCACATTCCCTACCATTCCATAATTTATTCTATTCCCAAGGCAGGATCACTCTCACTTTATAGAACTAGTTTATAGATTCAGTTTATTAGAAACTGATTCTATTATTGAAAACTATTTCAAGTGTAAGTGACAGAACCCAATTCAACCAACTTAAGTTAAAAAAAAAATTAAAAGACAAGGGAAAGAATGTAAGAGTTCAGAAGTAGACTTAAGACCAAGGGAAAAGTGACAGGAAGGAGGACAGCTCTGAGAGACTCCAGACTGGGGAATCCAGACTCTCAGCCTCTGTCTGAGCTCTTCCCTGACCATTGGATTCCTTGTGTAGTTTCCTTTCTGTGGTGAATTGCATTATTATCAGTTTCATTCAAACCCTTAGCCCATCTCTAATAGGAAGCAAAGTGTCAGGGTGCCATATCAGAGGGGAAGCCTGATTGGATTCTTTTGATCATTTGCCCACTTGAACCACTTATACCAGAGATGAGAACGGTAATTAATCTGACCTGGGTCATGTGCCCAGCCCAGTGACAGCAACACAAGAAAGTGGGATATCTGCTTGATAGTCTATTATAACCCCCTATCTGGGGCTGGAGATGATCAGCTCTCTGATGCGGTGGTTGGGTTTATGCAGGGATTGCATTACTATAAGAAGAGATAAAATGTACAGTGTAGACAAATATGACACATGTCCACACACTGACTGCCAGTTCATGTCCTCTGAGGAGAAAATGCCAAAATGGAAATCAGAATGCAAGAGATTTATGGGGCACAATTCCTGTGAAGAAAAAGGCGAGAAGAAATGTGAACAAGAAGAGGGGTCTTCAGAGTGGGATGCTGGTCTGACACTTGCAAAAAGAGAGAAAAGATGGAAGAGGGTTGTGTAGGAAGAGGCTCAGTCTCCAGTACGGCTCTGAGCAGCCTGGCAAGGCAATAAGGAACCCAGGGCACCCACTGCACATTAGACAAGGCCTGCGTTGAGCAGGAGGGCCCTGCTCTATATCTCTGCAGCACTCGGTAGTTATCTGAGAGCATCCCAAGAAGAGTGCGGCCTTGGCAAGAGTGCTGTGGTAGACCCCGAGTGTGTGGCAGCCACAGGTATCCAGCTAATCACAATCCTCATAGGAGGCTTTCTCCTTGACAAAGATCTGAGTATGCACTTCCATGGTTACCACACTGATGTCAAGAGAGATCTCGGATCCTGCTCAAGGTGAATCACATGGTTAACTCAGTGATGGAACTGAGAGCTGAAGTCAACATGTTCCATTCCTACTCCCTTGAACTTCCCAGCTCCTCTTCAGAATCTGCTTCTTGTTCGGCCATGCTGTTGATGTGCATTAAGAAGGCTAAACTTTATTCTGGGAAGGCTCTCATTCCCAAGACAGAGACCTGATCAAGAAGCCAGAAGAAAAGAGGTCCAGCCAAAGCAGTAGGAGCCATGATAAGTCTCCCTCCGCTGCAAGGTGATATGTGAGCATGTTAAAAATACACCATTCTTTAGCCTGATGTTACCATAAATCTTGAAATCTTGTCCAGCTAGAATGGACTATCCAGAACCATAAAACAGTGACACAAACAACTTAATATTGTTCGGTTTAAAAGCCCCCTAGGTATATTCCTCTTAAATACAAAATCTCCCATCCAACTTGTCTCCACTATAGGATTAGATTTATAAACTTTATATTACCAACTGGTTAGACAGCAAGAAATACATCAAGAATGACACAACCACCTGCAGAGCTCAAAATTCTGGTATTTGCTCCTCCACCGAAACAGGAGCTGAATGCATATCCACCAATGTGGCCGAGGCCCAGTCCTGCCTCTGCCCACCAGCAGGAGCCGGCAGTCACATCAGGCACGTCCACGTGTTGACAAGAAGAAATATCATTTTTTAAGTTGGAATCCAAAGCATGAGAAGAAATGCCTTTGTGGTATCTAGCCAATCCTGCTCATCTCTAAATATACATGAGTCCTGGAGTTGGTCATGTGCATGCATCACAGAACATTTTAGTGGCCACTGACCTTAAAATTGACCAAGGTCACTGTTTTCCAACCATGACCTTATGGCGCTTTGAGAGAATATATGGCCTTATGATCAGGGGTGAGGATGAAGAAAGTAATCATTATAAAGGGAATAAAAGGAAGGTGATGCCAGTATACGTGCAAATATACAGCAATACCTTACTTATTAAGTGGACACATCCATTTACCAAAAAAATGAATCCTTCCAGATATCTAGATACAGTTATCATAAAAGTCAGTTAGGAAATCAGATGCATTTATGAGATGCACAAAGATGCATCTGTTTAATACTATTTTGTACACAACCCAAATAGTCTTGAATTATCTTGATGGCAGGTTCATAGTCAATTACAAAGTGCAACTTAGAGGGGATCTTTGGGGGTAGAAAGTCTTAGAGGAACTCAGAGTGATAGCTAAGCTAGCTGGCAATAAAGGTACAGGACAAAGCAAACTTAAATACAGATACAAGAGCTTAATAAGCAATAAAATCTAGAATTTATAGTAGAACTGAACATTTCAATATCCTTGGCGCTTCTTACAGTGATGAAATTACTACCATGTCTAGTAATAATTATAATAGATGATATTTAACAGAGTGCCTATCATGTGCCAAGTATTAGTCTCTAAACTCTTTTTCATGTGCTAACTCATTTAATCCTTTAAATCTTAGGGGTAGGCATTATTATCTTTGTTTTACCAATTTGGCAAGTGAGCTGCAGAGAGTTTAAGTAACTTTACCAAGATTAAAAGATTACAGAAAAACTATATTACGTTCAAGTAAGCCCACTTCAGTTAAAAACAGATTGTGTCAATTATTTTAGATATATGTCTTTCCAAGATTTTTACAAATTATCCCTAAACTAGCAGGCTTTAGCTCACTTTAACAAACATTTACCTGTTTACATGCTCTGTGTCATTCACTGAGCCAGGTAGCAGAAATTCACAGTAGCTAGGACTCAATTCCATCCTTCCTGAATCTGATAATCTAGTGGATATCTTCCATGAGCAATCTGATTCACTGATAATGCCAATTTCTCTCTCTCTCAGAGGTGTGTGTGTGTGTGTGTGTGTGTGTGTGTGTATACTAAACCTAATGCTAAAGAAAATTATCCTGAATAAGGAAGGGTAAACATGGTGAACACGTGCATATTTGTAATTTTGTGTCTATATAGTTACTTCCATCTCACTTTTATATAGGTCCCTTTATATTTTACATGGTACTCATTTAAAACTATGAGCAAACAAAGCAGTTTTCAGGAAAGAAATAAGATAGAAGGAAAATTGAAGAAAGTTCCCCCCTGAACAGACAATAGAATGTTCTATGTCTGGCAATATATATCTTCACCTAAGAAGGCCGCACCCACATGTATACCCTTTGACAAGAAGAGAACTTTCTATATCAGCACACTAGTATCCCAAAGGGCTCAAGCAGAGGTTTCTACCTGGAACTCTCACTTCTCCCCAAGAAATCAATGGGCAGAATTCAGCAGATTCTTAAACTTGTTTATGAAAAACACCACCATTTTCCCCAATAACGTTAACTGAAATTGAGCTTTTTTTTTTTTTTTCATTATAAATGTAGGTAATAAGGCACAGGGACATTAGCAGAACTTACGACTTTTCACCACTAAAAGTCATATAGTTCCATATTGCATTACAGTTATTACAGATACTTAACAATTCTTTAAAACTGTGCTAGTTATTAGACACGAGATCCCACATGGTCAGTCTTCCTGGGCAGTGTTGCCATTTGGCTGTCACGCAACCCAATCCAGATATCATTCAGTCACCAACTACTAGCTACCCAGACATCTGCAATACATTCTCTCTCTACAATTGTTTGTTGATCAATATGTGGAAAAGGATGAGTCATTTTCATTATGTGTTACTGAACAGTTTTGGATATAAACTGTATCAAAAGAGTTGATCTAGCCAAATATGAGCTCATTGATCACAAAACTGAAATCTTACTACATCAGAGTCTAACTCAAAAATCCTTGGAGAGTTCTGGTATTCCTTGAGAGAAGGCTCTCCTGGCCTTTTAATGCCATCTATGAAAGTTTTAATTCCAAATACCTCAATATATCTTTGTGAATTGGGATTTCTACACTTGCAACCATCAAAACAAAAAAAAATCAACACTGACTAAATGTGACATGTGTGTTGCCTTGGCAAAGACCACCCCCACAGTTCAATATTCTTACTCAAGGCGAGAGACACTAGCCAGCCTTAACATAGTGATGTATCTGTAAAAACTCCACTTCTAGTTTGCTTACATTTTTAATGTGTTATTTTGTTCTTTAACATGTTCAAAACAGTGTCATAAATTTTAATGTTTAAGGTTATGGTAATTATTCCAATCTAATGAGTGTCTTTTGCAACACTGTATGGTTTATTTTAAATGTACAAAAATATTTTCTTCTGAAATGTATCCATAGGATGCATCAGGCTGCCAAAGGTATCCATGGCACAAGAATAGTTAAGAACCCCTGAGCTTGGCAGTTTTACAGTAACTAGAAGCCATGAGGCATAGGAGATTAAAGAGTACCCAGATGTTATTGAGATACACCATGGGAATGACTGATTTACCATTACCTTTCATCTAACTGTATTACTTAGTGACATGTCCGCTGTTACAACAAATAGTCCTAAATGTCAGTGGCTTGGATCAATATAAGTTTGCTTCTTAGTTATGTTACAGTACTGTGAGGAGTCAACAGGTGAGCAGGGAAACCCTCTTCCATGCATTATGTCAATGAGTCAGGATGACAGAGCCTGCATCACATTCAATTCAGGACTTGCAAGTTTTCCATGAGTATTGACTCAGCCAACTGGAAGAGGAAAAAAGCATGGAGAAATACAAATGGAAGGTTTTTGTGGGCACATTACTTCCATTCACAAGCTAGAACTCAGACACATGACCTCAAGGAACTACAAGGAAATTGAATGTCTTGAAAGGGGAGGAACTAGGTTTGGTGAACATCTAGCCAGTCTCAGCCTCTTGGTCCCACTAGGTCCTGCTTGGTCCCACAAGTTACAGACATAGTTTACATACTATCTGTAAAGATAGCACCACCTTGCATTTACCCAACAAATCATATATAAAATGGTGCTACACAAACCACTTAGAATCACCTGGAGAGCTTCTTAAAAGTATATATCCAGGGTCTACTGAATAGGAAGCTTAATAGTGTATTAAACAGTCTAATATAAAATGATAAAGGAGTTTAGATAGTATCTTTATTAGGGAATAGTATCACAACAGGAAAGAAGGCAGAAGAACCAAAGCAAGTAACTTCCAAAGAAAATGGATGAAAGAATAGGAAGTTACAGGAATGAAGGAAGAGTTCCAAGAAGGAGGCAGCAGCCAACAACTTTGAATGCTTCAGAGACACAAATGAAACAACGGAGACAATCTGCACAGATTATGACTTCATTGTAAGCTGAGATGTGTATTTTATTCTTTTTGAAAGAGGCCTTATAACATCAAGCCTTTAGGACAATATCTCTGGTAGTGGTGCAGGTATATTTTGACTTTGAAAGATTGGGTATGGTGACCATTTACTAAGATTATCAGGATGGAGGAGATACTGGTTTTGGGATAACAGGGTGGGTTTGGTTTTGAAAACATGCTTAAGGTGTCTCTGAACAATCAAGAATAGCATTGGAGAAATTATCAGAGCTCAAACTGGAGGTTCAGTGTACAGGTTACAAGTTAGGTTTTATCATCCTGTGTGTGGTATTGGGCTCTGAGCTTGAATAAGATTGTCCAGAGAGAATGTGCAGTTGAAGAAAAAAGCAAGAATTATCTGTGTGATTCAAACGTGAAATGTCCGTACAATCAGAGTGAAGGTCCAGGCCAGTGTTAGATGACATGACACAGAATGAGACAGTTATGGGGCACCTGGGTGGCTCAGTCAGATAAGTGTCTGACTCTTGGTTTCCACTCAGGTCATGATACCATGGTTTCCTGAGCTCAAGCCCCTCATGGTCTCCATGATGAGAGTGCAGAACCTACTTGGGATTCATTGTCTCCCTCTTTCCCTGCCCCTCCCCCACTGTGCTGTCTCTGTCTCTCAAAATAAATAAACTTAAAAAAATTAGACAGATATTCAACTAAGCTGAAACTTTCAAAAATCTCTGTTTTGGATCTCTAGGTATTGTACAACTGCTTGATTTTTCTGTGTTTTTTTTTTTCATTTCAAACAATCCTTTAAAAAAGTGGGGGTGCACTTGGGTGCTTCAGGCAGTTAAGCATCTGACTCTTGATTTCGTCTCAGGTCCTGATCTCACAGTTCGTGAGTTCGAGCCCCTTATCAGGATCTGCACAGACAGTGTGGAGCCTGCTTGGGATTCTCTCTCTCTCTCTTTCTCTCTCTCTCTCTCCCTCTCTCTCTGTCCCTCCTCTCTCTCTCTCTCAAAATAAATAAATAAACTAAAAAAAAAAAAGAAAAGAAAAGAAAGATAATCCCCTGGAGATGTTATGGGAAAAGTTGGCTTAGGTATTTATTCCCTCCCCACTAATGGGGAACTTTTTCTCTTTTGACTTCATTTCTTGGTAAAAAGCATCAGTTACCCTGTAGTACTTTTCAGTGTATGCCTCTTTTTTCTTGGCTCTTTCATCTCCAGATAAGAGAGACCATGCCCTATAGACAACTGTCCTGCCTCCAGTCTCCCCGTGGACATCTTCCTTTCCACCAGCCCTGAGATGGACACTTCAAGCAGGAGGATAGAGTCTTGCACAATTATGATCAAATGTATGACTTATTTTTAAACTAACAAACAGTCCTTCTGAATCCCCCAGGAGACAAATTCTAATATTTCCAAAAGAAAGTAGAGTCAACATCATGGGCTGGCTCCCTGGGATGTACTGTAAATAGCCTCCAAATCAGGAGTAAAGAATGCAGTTCAGTTGGAAAAAAAGAAGACAAGGCCCAGAGAAATGAGCACGTTGGCTTGTTGTTTTTCTGAATATGTCCACATTGGCGCTGCTCAGCGCAGAATATATTTATCGCCTCACACAGCCAGCCTCTGTCATGTGCAATCAGTTGACATCTGGGGGCTGTTTCCTGCTTCTCTCCTTCATCGGCCCTCACTCAAGCATTTGGAGACATCAGTTACTAAACCAAGCAAGAAGAGAGAAAGCAGTGATAATTAGGTCATCTTCTATATTGTATTCAATTGTATTCACATAGTAAAACTCTGAAACAAAGAATGGACTCACTTATTCATTTGTTAACAAAGTTATGTCCTGCATGTGTGAGTCTTGTGTGGGGGCTGGTTTCATTAAGAGAAAGGTTTAAATGGACAGATGTGTGAAAATGTTCAGGATATTGAATGTTGGGGAAGGCGATTCAACAATGTGCTTGCTTTTATCCCTTTCTTGTGCCATGTCAGGAATTGGGAGGCAGGCTGTTATTAATTATTTCCTAGAGTGAATATATAGGGGGCAGGAGTTGGCAGATAGAGGGGTGGGTCTTCCAGCTAATAATGATTCAAGAGCCAACCACCATGATGGACAATGCTCCATATGGCAGCAAACATAGGTTCTTGTATCATCTTGGCAGGTCTGCAAAGGAAGTTCATTCCTAAAGGTGCCTGGGTGGCTCAGTCGGAAGAATGTCCGACTCTTGACTTCAGCTCAGATCTCAGGGTTTGCAGGGCTCTGCTCTGCACTGACTGAGTGGAGTCTGCTTAGGATTCTCTGTTTCCCTCTCTCTCAGCCCCTCCCCTGCTCACTAGCACACTCTCTTTCTTTCTCTCTCTCTCTCTCAAAATAAATAAATAAACTTAAAAAAAAAGAAGAGGAAGAAGAAGAAGCTCAAACCTAATACAGAAACTGTTTTGTTCAAGGAGTTGAGGTTTAAGGGTAAGGCTAGAAAGTCTAAGAGTCTATTCCATAATGAACAAATATCCAAGCTTCACCCTGAGTCAAACTCATCCTTTTTTCTGTCCCTGAATATAACCTTCACTGGACCCTAATGGATGTTCTTTTATTCACACGTAGAAAATCACATGCTGAATTTCCTCCAGCAATTGTGTCAACCACAATTTTTTTTCTGTTTTTTTTTCTTTTTTAAGTTTATTTATTTTGAGAGAGAGAGAGAAAGCACAAGCAGGGGGAGGGACAGAGAAGGAGAGAATCCCAAGCAGGGTCCATACTCAGCACAAAGCCCAATGAGGGGCTTGATCCCACAAACTGTGAGAACATGACCTGAGCCAAAATCAAGAGTTAGATGCCGAGCCAACTGAGCCACCCGGGCGCCCTAAAACACCTGATTTTTTTCTCATTCTTTTCCAAACTCTATGCTAGTTGTTTTCTAGAAATAACTTGGACCACTTTTTTTGCTAAGATTGAGGCCATCTAAGAGTGGGGTTTTTTTGCCTCTCTCTTTATATAGCAGAAGTTGACATAGCTTCTCACACCTTCCCCTCATCCTTGGAGGAAGCCCTGACTTTCCATCAGACCACAGCAAGACCTTCCACTTACCCTCAGAATCTACCATTTCCACCTTCTCAGAGTCTTCCCTTGAAAACTATTTCCTCTCCCTTTCTCCATTCACTCCCTCCTGTATTGAGCATGTTTGAAATTTTATGTTTTGACACTGGGCATGTGCTGGGTGGGGCTAGCTGGCCAGGGCTCAATCAACCCAGGGCCAGGTACCAAGTAGCTAGAGACTGCTTCTAAATCTCAGAGCCCACAGACATTATTCCAGCAAGCCAGTATGAACTGTTTCCCCCTCCCCGTCTTGTCTTGACCTCAGAAAGCCCAGGAATGGCTCTGGATCATGGTTTCCCCTCACTGAGGCTTCTGGCTTCCGGAAAAAACCCAGTGCTTCATCATGTGGTCTTGTGTGGTATGGTTTGCCCCCTTGTCTTGAAAATTGTATGTAATAAGCTTTTCTTTCAATGGCTTTGGTCTCTCTGTATTGGCTCCCAGTTGTCTCCATAAATTAAAACCCCATGGGTACATTGTCATACACCTCCCTCCTCTCAGTCCTTCTCTTCCTCCTTCCCTTCCCTCCTTTCTTTCTTCTTTCCTTCTTTAGTTCCTTCTCTTAATTTGTTTTATGTATTTTATTTAGAAATGTGATTGTTTTGGCAAAAAAAAAAAAGCTTTAAAAATTTAAACATTGATGCAATATAGAAAAATGTCCAGAAATCTAACAATCCAGAGAACATCTCTCTACACATATCTTGTAGAAGTACATAATCAAGCAAACATATGCGTATTTATGTATATTTATGTATATGTAATGTTCTAAATAACTGGGACAATACTACACATCTTCACTCAATAATATGCTAACAACTTTACATTTAAATAAAAAAGGATCCATGTCATCAACTTTGGTAGCTGAAGAAAATTTGGTATCACATAAAGTCCCGATGTGGGTGTGATGGCTCTTTGTATGTATCACTTATATGTACTAATATGTATTTATCAAATTGAACACCATGAAGACTGCTATCTCTTATATTTCATCCCCAGCCCAAATAATATACAATAGTAATCATCTCTCAATCTGTCATAAAAACAGTATTCTCAATCTTTGTAATTGAATAAAAAATCTAGTAGGTAAAAAAAAATAGCCCTTTATTTTATTTGAATGTCTTTGATTAAGATCTAACTGGTTTTCTTTTGTATATTGATCATTTGCATTTCTCCTTTTATAAATTACTCATTTCTATTTTTTGCCTCTTTTTCTATTTGTCTGCTCGTTTGTGTTTTTAATTGTTCTGTAAAGCTCTTCATGTGTTCAGAAATCCACTCCACGTCAGTCACATGATCGGCCCCCCAAGTTTCCCAGTTTGCTATTTTCCTTCCAATCAATCCTATTCATTACTTTTTGTTATATGAAAGTCATCATTTCTAATGCAGCCAAATGTACTAATATTTTCCTTTTTGGTTTTGAGCTTCCCTGGAGTTCTTAGAATCTCTCAGCTGCTATGTTATAAAACATCTTCGGTTGTTTTAACAGTGTAATCTTTATCCACCTGGAGTTTATTTTGAAGTCCAGGTGAGCGGGGACTCCCCCTCACCCTTCCTCTTTCTCTTCATTTTCCTGCACATGGGTTTCCACCTTCAGAGTCATTTTGGTGCAAAAACCTGAAGTTCGTCGGAGATCCTTCACTTCTGTTCATCCCACAAATCCAGGTAGTAACTTAAGTAACCACAGTGAACTTCTGGCTTTTTTTTCAGACATTATGAAGTGTTACCACATATATTACCCCCCCTGAGCCTCACCACAACCCAGGAGGGATTAGATGACCCTTCAATAACACGTGCAAGAGGACACTGCCGAGGGGGAAGACACCGGGTCTGGGAGACATTGTGACTTACTCCAGGTAGTTCCAAATGAGAGAAAAACGTGAAGGTCATCCTAGTCTGTCTGATTCCAAAGCCCAGACTCCTTTTGTAATAACATGTAGCTCCTGAACACTTACCAAGACCTCTGCTGTAAATCTCTACGCATTTCTTCTTCTCTATCCCAACTGCTCAGTGCACGTTTTTATGCTCTCTCGCCCGCATCTTTTCAGGTGTCCTTTTTGCAATTTATTCACTGCCTTAGACTAATCTTCCTGAATTATAGTTCTGTTTTCATGCTCAAAACACTTCAGCCAGTTGAATATGCCTTTGCCAGACACATAAAGACCTTCAAGATGAGGCATCTATCTGCCCGGCTTCCACCTTTGTCTCTCATTATTCCTCTAAACGGACTATGGGTTTCAGGGGTATCAAGTATTTGCCATACTCAAACATGCCTCAGGGCTGCCCTATACCCACGTCTTGTTTTGAGCCACGAGTTCTTTTTACAAGTACTGTCTCTCCTGTCTCTCTTCCAACACCCTATTCTTCCCCCAGGCCCAGCCCAAATTCCATATCCTTCATGAAACCCTTCCGGGAACATTCCAGTGGACACTTTCTTTCTTTTCCCTTTAACTTTCCCCAATCTTTCATCTTTGACTCTCCCATGACTCACAACTTTCTACTTTAGTTCGTGCCAGCATCTTACTTTTCCTATCAGACCGTGGACTTCTCAAGTCAATGGGTCAACTCTTGTCTAAATTTTTATTGCCCATTTCCCAATACTTAACACAGTGACTAGCACAGGTAAATATCTGAAAACCAATCAGCAAATGATGTGTAAACGGACCATAAAATGAATGGTTGCTTCTGATTCTTTTGGGAAGCCTCCATATTCTAAGAGAATTTCTCTTTTTATCCCTTTTGCCTGTCCCAAAACTCACCAACATACGCTCACCCTGGTGACTAAAGTCTGAAATCCCACCAGTAGAATGCCATGATTTCCATGTATTACTCTGATCAGTGCCAAAGGTTGATATCCCAAGGATTGGATGCTCACATTTCCCAGAGAGATATTATATCACCTGTGATGAATGGAGGACTTGAGAGTGGAATTTTTCTCAAAGTCTGGGGATGGCTGCATATGGAATAGAACAGTGTGTCCGACAAGCCTGCAGAAGCAGTAGCTAAAGGAAAAATCGGGCAGGAGTTGGCCAGTGACACGGGACCCACCTGCTTTGTAGTTCTGTAGGTCAGTTGTATAGCCTTCAGAGTTCCACATATGAGCCTTTCCTCCTTTATGTTTTCCCCCTGCCTATGACATCCTGGCCGCCTTCCGGGACCTTATGGCTCTGGATCTACTGCCCTGCCCTTGAAGCAGCAGAACATGTTACATGCCCCTGCCACCTCTCTGCCCAGGGAAGTTCTTGTCCTCAACAGGGACATCATCTCTCAGAGAGAAGAGGAGGAGTCCCGTGACATGTGGAAAAGATGGTATGTTCAAAAAGAAAGCTGACAAATAACACTTTCTTGCTCCAAAGGCAAGGCATTGCTTTAGAGACGGCTGAGTGCCAATTTGTTATAATTGAATAAATCGGATTTCTGATGTTTAATAACAGATGTTCTGGCTACAACTCATGAAATCACTTAATATTGCTTTATGCTCTGGTAATAAAAAAAAGTCATCTGGCTCCACTTGGTCCAGGTTATGTGTCTTCCTCATAGGGTCAAAATGATTTGATGCAGTTCTTGGATCAAAAGAGCTGATGTTTTCTGTATGCTATAGGCTGTGGACAGGGTGTGCTCATGGGATGGGACAGATGCTGGCATCATACAAGCTTTGCATCCAATGGCTGGAGGTACACCTCTGACCCTGAAACTTGCCCTCACTCTTGGCCTTGGAGAATCTGCACGGATCCAGAAGGCTCACTCTTTCCATTCTTCATATTTCCCACACCTGGCAGTCCCAGCATGGGACAAAGGCTCAAGTAGGTTGAGCAGCCACACTGAGTGTGGCTGGCAGGGTACCAGACCTTTATCCCTCCACCCCTGAAAGGGAGCGAATACATAGGAATGATCTGACTTTCTGGGAACAAGCTTCGTAGATCAGTTCGGATTAATCTGGAGGTGGGGAACAAGGGAAAATGTGCCTGATGAAGTCTGGTAATAAATCAGAAGGACTTGCAGCATCAATAAATGGTGAATTGCCAAGATGACTCAAATATTAAAATAACCAGGTTAATCAAAAAAGATCTTCTAAAGAAGTTGATGATAAAACAAGGGGATTCCTTATCCTCAGAGAAAATCTAAGGGAAAAATTAAACAAAGGCAAGCAGAGAGGTCAAAGGGGGAGACAGGGGGATAATTTAAGCATTGTTTGAGAAGCAAATTGACAGGAGATAAAGGAAGACCCAAGGCTATAAAAAAAAAGGACCTTTGCCACAATTTCTCAGAGAGAGCGATAATTCCTTCCAGGGAAGCATGATGTCAATACTTAGTAAAACAAAAGGCAAATTCCAAGCTACAACATAAACACCATGCTGGATAACAAATTCTAGAACAGCACACTACATGCACTCGTAGAATCCTGGAGGCAAGAATGCAAGGTAAACCTCCTGGTCAAATTCACACACACACACACACACACACACACACACACGATACAACAGCAGGTAGTAGAAAGGTAGAAAATAGTCTAGGGATTGCTTCTGAGGTCTTCTTCCTTCTCCCCACAGGAGTGTGGGCCCATGGTACCTGTTCTGAGGAAGCCCCTTCCCCTCACTCCAACTCACAAAGGAAATCTCATAGTTAGGCAGTCGCTGAATTCCTGCATTCCAGGCACTGTGTCAAATTCTGTGGCTGCAGATACATCAGGTGCATTTTGAACCTGCAAATAACTGACACCTTTTGGGGAAACCAACGGGTACACGGTCAACCACACACACTGGGGTAGAATTGTGTGCAAAGGTGTGGTGGGATCACGGGAAAAGATGAAAATTGGGTTCAAGGTCTAGCTTTGCATGAAGCCTCTGGGGAGATGTCTACTGCCTCCAGAAGTCCAGCCTAGCCTGGAGCTTCATGGCAGGGTGTTAGTCTTTGGTTCTTGTACTAATGCTGCTGGATCAGAATCCTTGTCAAGGCTGTATCAGCATGGATGGAGAACTGCTCTACAATCATCTAGGGAAAGCACAGGTTGCCTGAATCAAATGTTAAGGTGCATTGCCTGAGAAAAGATCCTGGGCTGTTTCAGGATTCCAGGGATAACATAAAAGGTGTAAAAATGTTGTGATTCAGGACACCTGAGTGACTCAGTGGGTTAAGTGTCCGACTTGTGATTTCAGCCCAGGTCATGATCTATCTCATGGTCGTGAGATCAGTCCCAACGGCGGGCGGGCTCCATCATGAACATGGAGCCTGTTTGGGATTCTCTCTCTCCCTCATTCTCTGCCCCTCCCCCAGTCATGTTTTCTCACTCTCTCAAAAAAAAAAAAAAAAAAAAGAATGTTGTGATCCCCAGGGCATTTTCGATTATGCAGACAGAAACAAAGGCAATCAATAGTAATGATAATAATGTTGTCTGATCCAGTAAGGTAAGGCAGGTCTGGGAATCAGAATGTCAGGGAAGAGAAGGATTAGGAAGAAAGAGTATCTGATTCACTTCCCTGAATGATAGATGGTGAGATTCAGACTTGGTGAGAACGGACCCAACAAGGTGATGGTTGACCAGTGGAAGAACCAGAAGTCAGATTTAATCTCTCTGTATTTTTTTTTTTCTGAGAGACTGTCTATAATTTCATACTCACTTTTCAATTTTAGTAAAATTTGTGTCAGGTGAAAGGCCATGACAACATTTTATCTTAATAAAACTTTTAATTTCTTTATCTCCAGACATCTTATTTTAGAACATGTGCAGCCCAAATTCTAATCCCCCTTGTGCCATTTTACCCAAGGCAATGAAAGGGTGGAAGCAACTTATTTCCTCAAAGAACAAAAGACTAAGAGTCACATTGAATTTAAGTGTATGTATAGTCCCAGATATTCAACGAGGAAGACAGGCCTGTGTCTGCCAGAGGTAAGGGAATCCCATAGTGCCAAAAATCCACTCCAAACACAATCTAATCTAAATGGCAAGCTGATAACAACAGTGAGATCATTTATTGAACACTCACTGCCCCCCAGGGGCTCCAGTCAGCACCAAATTAAGCATGCGGCAACTTCTGCCCCCCACTCACCTCTGAAATGCCAAGTCACTGGTGCTGGTGAGCCAAACTCCTATGTGTCCATCTGTCTGTCCATGTTCAAGGAACTCAGAGCTGGAGCATCTTGAGGCAAACTCTAATACAAGCTGGAGGACTGGAAAGCCTGCCCCAGGGCAGAGCTGCTCAGAGATCCGCTGAGGGTGGAGAGTGGCTCATAACAGTGAATAAACACTGACTTGCAGCAAAATCTTGGGAGTCACTGGCATCCCTTGCACTAAAATTCTCCTTCTGCCACCAACTCTGTGTGAGGTCGGGCAAGTCTGTTTTTATATTTCACTGGTTTTAAAGGCACATTCCTGCCCCCCCCCCCCCACACACACACACTAGTGTAAAAATCTCTTAAATTCCCATGTCTCTTCCAACTGATGGAGTCTTACAGCTACAAAGATCAAAGTTGTGTATTTCCTTTTGTGATGGTAAATAAAACAATGACATACAACCAGTGGCATTTTACATTTGATAATATTTAGTTGTATTTCTGATCTTCTGTTTATCTGTAAGAGAGAATGATAATATTTAGTTGTATTTCTGATCTTCTGTAAGAGAGAAATAATATTAAATTAAAATTTTAATGTTTAAAATCTAATATTTGCTGTAGGGGTTAAATTATACGATACAAAAAAAAAAATTTTTTTAGGAAAGTATCCAAGATTTGAGAATAGCCTTAAATGGTCAATGTAGATGTTGAATGATAACTCTGTCTGCTAGCTGCGTGAGCCAGGCAGGGTCTGTTCCCAGTTTCTGGTTCACAAAGATTACCTGGGAAAATTGAATACGAAAATAACTATTATCTGTGGATTGCTTATTTGGTGCCAGGCAGTGTGCCAATTGATTTCATGGGTTTTACTTCACTTTGTCTTACAATGCTCTAAGGATCCAATGTCAAAGATCACACCTACCTGTCAAAGGTCCCATGGTTAGTAACAAAACAAGGACTTGAATCCTTTCTCTGTGACACAAATCCATGCTTTCCAGCACAGAGCTGATGAGTACAGTCGATTATTGCAAATCCTAGGAGTTCCCTGAATCCTTCTATGGTCTGTACACCAGACCTCTGAGTTCTAGGAAAGGTGGAAGTGAGCTTTTCTATGCATCCTAGGAAACTGGGTTAATATGCTGGAACAAGGTATCAGGAGCTGGATGAAGACTGGCCCAGGTATTATAGAAAATAATCCTGCAAACATGCCTAACGCCAACTCAACCTGAGATCTTGCCTGGCTCCTCCTCCCACCCTGACAACCTCAAGTAGAAGCAAAAGGGGTGGGGAAACACCCTCAGGGTCTTGTTACAATGGTTTGAACTCAAACAGTCTCCTGATGGCTTCTCTGGGCCAAGGCCAACTGCAATGGTGTGTTCCTCACAAGTAGTCTATTCCCATTTCTGGGACTCCCTGAGGTGTATTCAATAATGCACTCCTCATTCTGAAGCAGATGGAAAAGTGTTTAAAAAGGTGCCAGGTTTATTTATGGAAGCATGAGATTGAATTTAAGAGATGCGCTTTGCCAATATGAAATGTGAACTCTCAAAACAGGAAGTGTGTTTTACTGCCTATTTATTTTATTGCCGTATCAGCTGCCCAGACCCTAAGAATCCTTCCTCTCAGGAATTATTTATTTTCTAACTTCTGAACCAGAACATCTTGACCATCAGCCCTTGAGCTTCTTACTGCCAGATTCCCAACTATAAACATGTGCCTTGCTGTCTTTCATAGGGGATCCATTGAGCTTTCAGTGAAAAACATTTGGACTCTCATATTTTGTATGAATCCTTTTTGTTTTAATGTAAGTAGAGGTGTTTCAAATAAATTGAATCAAATGGCGAATATAATGACAAAATCTTAAAGCCTCTTAGAATAATGGAGGGATTATTGAATTTTCTCATATACTTCAAGACAGTGATCAATACTCTGTCATTACCATTGAATCCTTATGAAGAATTTAATGGTAGAGAATGAGTGTCTAGATATAGATAATCAAAAGCAGTTGGGGGGGGGGGTAAAATGAATATATAATATGAAAAAAGGACAGAGCTACTGTGTAAGAGTTCTTTCAGTTTTTAGGAAAACCCATCCCAGTCTAGTCCATTAGAATAATCTAGACCATTTTAGTCCAAATGCTTCAGAAAAAGAACATTTCCACACATGGACTTGACCTGCCAAGCTAAAGCAGCTGGGAGACACTCTCAGGCAAAAGACATGTTACAATGGCGCCATCTTCTGGATACTATCTGAAACACATCTTTTCTTCTCTCCCACTCAAAACTCCTCAATGGCTCCCTATTACTGACTGAAAAGAGTCTACAATTCCTGGCATTCAGGGCCTTTTATGATTTAGCATAAGTTTATTTTCGGGTCTGTCTCCTGACACTCGTTTCATGGGTATTATGTACTCCTCCCCAGTATAATGTAGAATTTTCTGCCTCCTCAATCTCAATACCATCATTAATTCAATAAAATAAACCAACAGAGAATACCAGAGCAGTGGAGAGATTCAGGGCCAGAATCCCAGTAGGAAAAAGTCAAGAAAGTATGGGGTGTCCCAATATCCAATATACACATTCTGTAGGGCACCATGTGTTCCCAGCAACCTGAAGACCACTCTTCTCTGTGGTTATTTAGAAGGTTAAATAGCAGAAAAGTGAGCAATAGGAAAACAGGTAAAGGGCATGAGCACACACTCACAAAAGATTCATATTAAACTAAATATAAGAAGACAGATGGCTAAGTATACAAAAGATCAAAAAATGCAAATTAATGTCAAGCGATATCATGGTAGTTCATCAAATTTAAAATGATTGGTTGTAAAATGACACTGTGCGGTATTGGTGACTGTCCAGAAAATAGATCGTCTCATACACTTCTGTAGGGTAGCATTTCTGAAGGGCAATTTCTGCATATTCATCACAAGTCTTAGAAATGCTGACACTACAATCCAGAAATTCTATCTTAAAAAATATCTTTAGGATATAATCACAGTTTTGTACTAAGATAGATTTGCTAGAATGGTAACTATCACTGCAACATTAATTGTGGCAGACTAAAAAGCAGGAAAAAATTACATGGCTGACCACAGGATATTTGAGATATTCATATGATAAATTTAAGTAGTCCTTACAAATGATACATGACAAAAATGTTTATCACATATGTGCTGTTCATGTTCTATTACTTAGTGAGAAATAGAGGACTGAAACCCTGCATGTTCTGTTCTGTTCTATTTTTGTTTTTAAAAAATGTGCATAGAGGGGCACCTGGGTGGCTCAGTTGGTTAAGCATCCAACTTCGGCTCAGGTCATGATCTCACAGGTTGTTGGTTCGAGCCCCACATCAGGCTCTGTGCTGACAGCTCAGAGCCTGGAGCCGGCTTCAGATTCTGTGTCTCCCTATCTCTCTGCTCCTCCCCCACTCACTCTCTCTCTTTCTCTCTCTCAAAAAATAAAAATAAAATAAATAAATACACATAAAAATTAAAAAAAAAGATATGTGCATAGAGCAATAATCGGAAAGAGTTACTCCAAAATATTAATGATGTCTTATCCAAGTGGTAGCAATATGAGTGGTTTTATTTTCTTTTCCCCCAAATATTGAAATGTGTTGTAATAAGTCATATATTTCCTGTATAATACATTTTTAAGAAAGAATGATTTTAAAAACCAATAAAAGCAAGGTCATGTTAAGTTGTATCTGTACATAATTTTCAATCTGAATGAATTGAGCTTGTCATGCTTTTTGGTTTTGGTGAGTACCTACTACAGTTCAAAGTCTCTGGGATGCTTAATATTTCTCTTGTTACTAGGTCTCATGTGGGGGTGGGAGTGGGGGTGGGGGTGGTGAAATGGTGCCTGAACAGTGCCAGGTAAATACTGCAACTGAACAAAGCATTTTGTAAAGCAACATGCACACCACTATCAAAAGCCATAACCATAGTTATGTATTTCAACTTCATAATTCCGTTAGAAGGGTTCCATCCTAGGGACATTCTTCTCTTGAAAGGAGAAATGTATTCATACCCCAAAATGTTCATTGCTGAGTTATCGTTAATCGTGAGCAGTTTGGAAACTATGTAAAAATCCAGTTATAGGTAGTGGTTAACTAAATTCTAGGATATACACTCAATGAAAATTTTAACTCTTATGAAAGTCACGGAGCAGGATTGAAATGCCTATGGCATGATGTTAAATGAAAAGTAAATGGAAATAAGACGTAGTTGGCTTCTTGTGATTATGAGTACATAAAGGAAGCCTGCATATAATGGAAGAGGAAAAGGAAATATGTAAAGAAAAATATGACAATGAAAACAGCAAATTTCATCGCTTTTAATTTGAAATAAAAGTAACCTATGTTAATGGTCACACATCTCTTCCCCAGATGTTTAGGCTAGAATGCAAAATCCACAGTTGTCCCAAGTGGTGGAAAATTGGGCATCTAAAGGTGTGAGCAAGAGCGGAAGCACTTTATCTCCCCGGACGGCTTCCTAAGCAAGTCTGCTCATGGAAAACTCCATTCTCTTATGACTTTCTTGAAGGATTTGTTTTGTCTAAAAAATAATAATAATAATACAAAATACGATGTTTTAGGTCGGATGTCTCAGAGCAATAGGTAGGGCTCTGACCTCCTACCCCACACTCTTTAACTCAATGACTAGAAATTTTATAACAGGAACTTGGATCTTCAGTTTATATAACTTAATCCATTTGTAATTTTCTCTTTTACAGAGACATCCTATTTTGTAGAGCAGTAGACCAACCCTCCCTAAGTGACCTCGAACACCTAGATCCAAACAAGGGAAGAGAGATTTTTAAAAAGAGACAAATTGCCCTTTAATTGAAGAAAGAACAAGCCAGCTCAGTACAGCATTCTCTGGAACAGCAGACCCTCTAAAGACATGCTTCTGCTCTCAAAGAGGTTGGCCTGGCAACTCGCTTACACACTCCACTTGGGGAAAATTCTTTTCAGCACTAGCCAAAATGCCGATCCAGGTTCCTTTGCCTAGCAGCCTTGAAAGCTTGCACACATTTACAGAAAATACTTTCAAATGACTCTGGAGTTCTGCTTTATGTTTCATGTTCCTTTGAACTTATTACCTCTTTACAATGCCTTGGACTATTAGTTTGGGAACATTTAAAGTTAATGACTATATGGAAAGTAAAACAACACTTTGATGTTGTCCAAACCATTCATTTCTCTCTTTCATACACAGGAGGTTATAGAAGGCTGGGCGATGCCAGATCAAGTCATTTCAGGAATAAATAACTTATTTGGGGGTCTATATGGATTGTTGCTTGGGGGAAAAGGGGATATATCAGCTCTGGAATGTCTAAGAGAACCAGAGCCATGATTAATGAGGGTCAACTTTAAAACTTGAGCACACACAGATAGGATTACTTCACACAGAACAGAGTCTGTCTGACCCAGGCTACCCCGGCACAGTCCCCTGAGGTACATCATTCACAAATCCCGTTGGTTTCAGGGATACACTGACAACAAGAAGAGATATGGAGAGGACCTCCTTGGCCATAAGAGAGAGAACCTAAAGTACTATAAAATGCAAATATGATGGCTTTTAAAGAAACTTGGCAAACATTTCTAGAAAATCAAGATTCTAGCATTCCAGTCGGGTGTCTTTCAGTAAAGTATAGTATGTTCTTCCAGATAATAGGCATCGTAGTTTTTGTTTGTTTGTTTCTTATTTCTGTAGATAAGAGCTTGGAAGCTATTTGTGGGTTGGATTTCTCTGCGCTGCATAAGAGACTCAGAAGCAGATGTGATCCCAGGGATGCAGAGAGACAGAAGAAAGGAGAACTGCTCCTACTATTTCTCTTAGATATTGACCAAATCTGAGACTTCTGAAGGAGAGACAGATCCTATCCCACAATAAACCACTTTATCTTATTGAAAACCTAGCAAAGAACAGTAGAACAGGGATGGAATCTCTAAAACATGAGAAAAACTCCAAGGTTATTCAGCAGAAATCCTAGAACATAATTCGCCATTCTCCTTCCCCCCCCCCCCCACAAAAAAAAAAAAGCTAAATAAATGTTTATATGTGTTAAAAATTGTGTTAAGTTGTTCATGGAAAATCATAAAATGATGTTTTCTCTCAGAGAGCTTGTTTTTTTAAAAATACAACTAATATAGATGACGTTGTGTTCATTATTTAATTATTGAGCAAGTATTTGTTGAGTATCTACTATATGTTTGAGGCTGATCTAGACATGGAGATACAATGGTAAGAATACAGAGAAGGTCCCAGTTCTCATGAAATTTGTCTTCCAGTGGAAGAAGATAGGAAATAAATAACAGTAAATGAAGATTGGTGCAGTTGTTTAGAGCAAAGAAGGAAATAGAGCAGAGTATTATGGCAGAGGATGAGTGAAAATGGAATCATAGAGACTGAATGATCAGGGAGGAAGTCTCCCTAAGAAAGAGACACTCCAGCCAGGACTGTTCAGAAAGACCTGTAAAGATAGTCAGGACAGAATTTCTAGGCAGGGGAACCATATGCAAAGGTCCTAAGGCAAGGCCCAGCGCTGTTTCTTCAAGAAACAGAAATAAAGTCACGGGAGCTTAGGTTGCAAGGAAGAGAGGGAGGAAGATTATTTCAGAAAGGTGTGCAGGGGCAAGGTCATATTAAGACCTTTTGGGCCTGGGTAGGGAGTTTTTATTCTATTTCAAGTGCAGCAGAAAGCCATTGGAGAGATTGAAGCACAGAAGTGACATAGTTTTGTGTGTCAAGAGATCACAGTTACTGCCTTGCAGAGAATGGATGGTAGAGGAACAAGGGTAGAAAGAGAGAACTAACTAGGAGGGTGTGAATGCTTCAGGCAAGAAGTCATACTGTCTGGCTTAGAAGCTAACAGTGAAGTGCACAGAATCGGGTATGTTAGGAAGTCGAATCTCCAAAACTTTCTGTAGAACTGGGTAGACAGGAGAGGTGGGAAGGAACTGGCTAAGAAATGTTATACTTTGGGGAGGCCGCATGAACTCAGAGTTGTGTTTGGGAGAGTTTTATAGAAGAGGTGAGCCTGAGTTGGATCTCTAAGAATGGAAGAATGTGAATATGTATTTAATGATGAGTTGCTGAGATTGATTTTAAACTGTGACATCACCAACTTGGGCCGCTAGTGATTTTTTTTTTCCTCATCAAATGTACTTTTATGTAATATGTTTTCCTTCAGTTGAATCCTTCTCTTTTTGCTCAAGTAATGATATTTTAGTCTTTCTTAATGTTTATTTATTTTTGAGAGGGAAGAGGGGCAGAGAGAGAGGGAGAGTGAGAATCCCAAGCAGGCTCCATGCCGTAAGTGCAGAGTCCAACACAGGGCCCAAACCTATGAACCTTGAGATCATGACCTGAGCCAAAACCAAGAGTCAGATGCTTAACCAACTGAGCCACCTAGGTACCCATTAAGTAATAATATTTTAAAAAGTAAATATTGTACCAAAGAATTCATGGGCTGGAACTCCTTGAATGCTGGATTGAGTTATTTGAATTCCATCAGCCACTCAAGTCTTAAAACTAATGCTGTGCCTTTATTAGCACTCCCTCCCCTAAACCATGCTGTATAATCATCAGTGTCTTTCCTAATGATTGTAGGTTCCTTGATAGAGGTAGAAATGTATATGTTTTTTGCTTGTTTTACTATTGTTTTGGGGACGTGTGGGACAGAACCATGTTGGCTTTCTCTTAGCCATCTTTGTCCTTGTCTGACTTGGAGCCAGCAATGTTGGGAAAAATTTGTTGAACATATAACTCTATTCAGATTATCTCATGGTTTGGGTTTCTGAATTTCTGCCTCTTGATTCCAATCTGTTATGGGTTTAATGATGACTCCCAAAGTATGTGTCTACCCCTGACCTGTAAATGTGACTCTATTTGTAAAAATGGTCTTACAGATGTGATTAAATTAGGGATCTCAAGACGTGACCATCCTGGGTCATCTGGATGGACCCTAAATCCAAAGACAAGTGTCCTTATAAGAAGGAGAGAGGACACAGATAGGGAAGATCATGAAAAAAAGCAGAGTTTCGACTTATATTGCCATAAACCAAGGAACCCCAGAAGCCAGAAGCTACCTAAAAGCTGGAAGAAACAAGAAAGGATTCTCTCCTGGAACCATTGGCGGAAGTATGGCCCTAGTGACACCTTGATTTTGGACTTTTGGCATCCAAAACTTCTTAAACAAAACTTCTTTTGTTTTAAGCCACCAAGTTTGTGGTAATTTGCTATACCAACCCTGAAAATGAATATACAATCTTTACGTCCAGCTCAGTTAAGTGCTCAGTGAGGAGCTTCCTGCCATGTCCAGCAGGACTAGTATTAGGGTAAGGTGAGTGAGGTACCTAGGGCACAAAATTTAAGGAAGCACTCACTCAAGCATGCACATGTCTCCTATTCCTGCAGCCTGAGGAACTACCCATGGGAGCTCCCAGAGGGGGTTGGAATTTAGAATTCAAGACAAAGTTAAGTGTACAGATATACTTTCAATTTAAGAGAGTTGAGGCATTGTGATTGGAATCAAGACACCTCAGAATGACCCTGCAGATGTTCATAGAGACCTCATTAGAGACAACAACCCCCAGGAGAGTCCATTCAGAGGGTTGGCTAAAATTTCCAATCATTTAGACACTTCATTTTGAGAACGGAAAAGAGGGAAACAATCTCAGGCAGAATGGTAATTCTGTTCCCATTCCCCTTGACCCTCCTGGGTATGCCAAACATAGATGGCAAGGAGGAGAGTGGGGGAAAGAGCAGGGATTTCTGAGTGTGATAAAGAGAAGCCCAGAAAAGAGTTGGATAGAAAGAAATTCATAGAGGAGAGCCCAGCAAATTTGGAGCATCCTCTGCCAGCATTTATCAGTCCAAGTGGTGACTTGGTCCTGAGTTGTTTCTCTCCCATCTGCTCCCCAGTGAAACAGAGTAACTGATTCCTCTTGAAGCAAATTAACCAGACAAGTAAGCTTCTATTTCTATATTTCTATATTTTTTTAAAGTTGGGAATTCCTCTAATTTTCAGTGGAGCTAGAGTTGCCATTGTTGTGGTTAAACAGATTTGTATTTTATTAACAGCTCCTCAAAAAAGAAGTAAGCCAAAGTTAGAAAGACAGTAATACATAAAATGAATTAGATGACCTAATCTCTGATTATTTCATAAACAATTTTAAATGGCTAATCTTTTCATATCCAACTTCCAAAATGTCTCCAACTGGATGACCAAGAAGAAACACATTCTTTGCCCTCAAGTCCATGATTAAGTGAGAAGAGGGAATTCCCTTATCTTTTGTCTTCAGTTTATTTTTTTAAGTTCTTATTTTATGGAAAGAGTGTGTACAAGTCACTGTTGGGTCAAAACATCTTTGTCCAGTGATGTGAGTTTTCAAGTTGGCAGTGACCCCCCCCCTCCCCAGAGCATCTTCTAGACCTAAATTCCTTATTTAGAGAGGCAGCCCTGAACCTCAGCATGAGGAAATGATTTCCTTGTTCCATTTTTCATTGTTCCATTTGACCCCATTGTTCCAGTATTTTATTGGATAGTTTACCTACATTTCCTATCTTAAATTGCTTGATAGTCCTACGAGGTGAATATCACTGTTGTCATTTTATAAGCGATGATAATAAGATTCAGAGCAAAGTTCATGTTGTCTCACAGCCAGCCTCTTTCTTTGAGGGTCTTTCTTCCTCATTACTCCAAGTGTTCATTAAATTAGAAGTCTGCTCCAATGGAGGACAAAATTTAAGTATGGATACCTCCATGTCTACTGCCTCCTCGTATTCATACCCTTGTGTAGTGTCCTCTTGAGTGTGGGTGAGAACCGTGACTTATTTCTAAACACTAGAATATAGTAAAGGTGATAGGATGTCACTCACGTAAGACTCTGTTTTCCTAGAAGACTGACTCTAGAAATATTCTCCCTTACTTTCTTTAAGGAAGTGAACTACTGGGGCCTTGTAGGCGGCTCAGTTGGTTAACAAATGGCTGTTGATTTGGGCTCAGGTCATGATGCCAGCATTGTGGGATTGAGCCCTGCATCTGTGCTGAGCATGAAGCCTGCTTGAGATTCTTTCTCTCTCCTTGTGTCCCTCCCCAACTCCATATGCTCTATCTCTCTCTATTTTATAAAAATTTAAAAAAAAAGAAGTAAACTACTGTGTTGTAAGAGGGTCTATGGAGGCCACATGACAAGGAATAGAGACAGATGTCTTCTAGGAGCTAAGAGTGGTCCTTGGCCAATAGCCATCAAGAAGCCACGACCACAGTCTTACAACTGTCAGAGATGGATTCTGCCAACAACATGTGTGAGTTTGGAAGCAAATTCTTCTCCAGTTGATCCTTCAGATGAGAATGCAGCCTGGCCTACCCAGCAATCAAAGCCTGGTAAGGCTGCCCATGCAGAGAATCCTGTTAAGCCAAATCTTGATTTTACTCACAGAAATTGTGAGATAATAAACAGGCATTGTTATACGCCACTAAACCTAGGATAATTGGTTACTCAGCTTAAAAAGTTAACATAACACAGTATCTATGAGTTCCCTCTCCTTCTTCGGCAGATGGTATAAAAATTTTGCACACTGCCTGAAAGTTGGAGTATATGCCATGTGGCAGGTATGTTGGTGTAGTAAAGTGTTCATATGCCTGGCTCCTAAAGGCCCCCACAAAATCCTTCAGAGAGAATGGTTGTCAGGCAGAATGAAGAGGATCTTATGGAATATTCCAAGGCCCTGGAAGATGGAAGGATCCTGGGTCCCTAAACATGTTGTGGGAGGACATCCATCACACAATTATCTCACTATGGGATGAGCAAGAAATAAACATTTGTGGCGTTAGTTACTGGGATTTGGGGTGTGTATTACTTCAGTTGGTCTACAGGGAAATTAAATTTTAACTGGTATCAAAGATAATTAAAGAGAAAGGACCAATGGATGGAGACCTTTCTCAATGTTGTGTGTAGCATCTTTGAGACCTCCAGGATCTTAAAGTTAAACTCCAGGGAATATATCAACCCGTGGGCGCTCTGAAGTTAGGAACAAAGGCATGGATGGAGTCTGTGCACAGGAACAGCTCTTTGCAATCTTGGTCTAGGCAGTAACAAGGCCAGTGCTCCAACTTTCTCAGAGCATGGGCTCTCCCTCCCTAGCAAGTCCATAGTCCAGACTTCCCAGTTCATTTCTAGCTGGTTTCTAGGACTACACTTTTGGGGTGAGGCCCTTTCCAAGGGCTATTATAAACTCTGGGAAAAAGGCCAGAATGTTTCATATTGTAATGGAAAATAATCCTTCCACCCTCGATCTGCACATTTTATTTAAGGTGTGAAAAATGCTTTCCCAGCTTCAGCCAGGAGCATTCAGGTCTCCATGGGGACCTGGGCTGAGAGGGGTGGGGGGGTAATGATTAGGTGAGGGAGAAAACCCTCCCTGCAGCAGTTTCCAGAGGAGCAGCAAGCATGTAGTCAGAGGAAAATAAGACTTGACCTCCAGTCTGGTTCATATTACATGTCTCTGCCTCACCCTGGTGCCCAGAAGCTCTAGCTCACACTTGGCTTGGGACCAAAGGAAAGTGAATGGAGAGAGACCCCTGGTGTGGACTTGGAGTTTAGAAACTATAGTGCTGCCTTTCTTTGGAGGCTGATACTATCACCAGGCCAAAGGCAGGTAAGGAAAGGGGGACCCAGTCCAGGTTAGCATTTGGGGACAGTGGACTAACACTCAGACCCTCAAGTTGAGAGTTGTTAGGGAAGCTAAATCAAATAATTTTTTGAAGGGACAAAGTAACAAAGGAGTTAGCTAGGTGATATGTGCAGTAGGTAAAGTTTAATTCTTTCACAATTCTGGGTCCTTATTTAAGTACTCCATTATTATGTTTCCTTAAATATTTATGATTAATCTTAGGCCATTTTCAACTATGGTTCCCAGGTGACTAGATAATTACTTACACAATTAGAGTCCATCAGACACAATGAGGTGATATTTGTTGGCTACTAATATGCTGATCTTACTTTGGATCTTTTTCAACATCTTTCAAATTTTTGAATGAATCGTTAGCAATGTTTTAAGAAATGAATTAATTTTTAAAGTATTATTTAATTCAGAATCATTAATTTGCAACTTTGTTTTGTTTCTTCTGAAGTAACATTGAAATTTTCAAACTTAATGATGTGACATTTTTTTAGAAATTGAGTGCCTGGCTCCAGGTTACAGACCAAGTAGTATAACTTCCATTGTACTTGCAAGACACCTATAGCCCAGATAGCTTACTTCCCAAGTGCAAGGTCTACTGGGGAATAGGAGAGTTGGGATTCTCTAGGACAAACTAGTTTTCCCTGACTTTGGGCAAGGCAGTTAAAATATTCACATTCACCCTATGAGGAGAGGTTTTCTCATTCTGATCCACATTGATTTTCCTTTTTTATGAATGGGGAGAGCACTCCTCATCAGATCTTGTCATTTAAACGTTTAACCAGAGACTTCCTCATCTTGGTAGGGCTGACGCCTGACAACACCATCCACTATTTACTGGATGCCAAGTACGTGCAAGGCATTTTAGAGGCATTATGGAACTTGATCTTTATGACTAATTTATGGAGAAAATGATATTAGCTCCATTGGGCAAATAAGGAAATGGAGACTCATAGAAATAAAGTTACTTCCTAGAGACCACATAACTAACCCATGCTGGGATCCATCAACTCCACAATGGCATAAGCCATTGTCCGACTTGATTCCTTTTTTTTTTTTTTTCTATTTTCTGCACATCTAATCCATCAGCTAGTTCTACTGGTTCTTACCTCAAAATAGATCCTGAATCTAAGCATTTCATACCATCTTCTCTGTTATGATCTTCCTTCCTTCCTTTTTTCCTTTCCTTCTTTCTTTGTATCCTAGAGAGAGAAAGTATGAGCAGGGGAGGTGCAGAGAGGGGGTGTGGACAGATGATCCAAAGCGGGGTCTGGGCTGATAGCAGAGAGCTGGGCTCAAACTTGATAACCGCACAGAGAGCCCCATGCAGGGCTTAAACCCACAAACCCAAACCACAAGCTCATTATCTGAGCTAAAGTCAGACACTCAACCAATGGAGCCACCCAGGCACCCCTCCTCTGTTATGATCTTAATCCAAGTCACCTATACCTCTTGATGTAGTCAGATTCATTCTCTATACAATAAACCTAAATGATTTTTAAAAAATCTTTTCACAACAAACTCCCAATGGTTTCCCATTTTGTCTCATACTTTGATGAGACATACTTTGTCTCATAGCCTGTGAGGTCCTGATGACCCAGCCCTTACCTAAACTTTACATATTACAATAGAAAAGAAATCTCGCACTCTCAATGAGCACGTTTTATTTAAGGTGTTTATTATGGGCAAATTGTGTATTTCCCCCCAAATTCTTATTTGGAAGTCTTAACATCGTGTACCTCAGAATATGACTGTATTTAGAGAGATGTCCTTTAACCAGGTAATTAATGTAAAATGACACTCTACTGATACTCCATAATCCTCTGTGACTGGTGTCCTTACAGGAAGAGGAGATTACGACACAACACACACAGTGGGATGATCATATGAGGACACAGGGAGAACCAATAAGAGATAGACAAGAGGAGATTTATTACAGAAATTGGCTCACATGGTTTTAGAGGCTGAGAAGTCCCATGAGCTGCCATCTATAAGCTGGAGAACCAGAAAAGCCAGTCCCAGTCCAAAGGGTGAGAATGGGGGCCCAGGGGGAAGAGCTGGTGGTGTAAGTCCTGGTCTGAGTCTGAAAGCCTGAGAACCATGAGTGCCCAGGTCTGAGGGCAGGAGGAGATGGGTGTCTTAGCTCAAGCAGAGAGAGTGAATTCTTCCTCCACATTTTTGTTGTATTCAGAGCTTCAACTGACTGAATGATACCCACTAGCGATGATAAGAACAATCTTCTTTACTCAGTCTACTGATTCAAATGTGAATCTCTTCCTGGGATGCTTTTACAGACACACACCTGAAAATAATCATTTGACTGACTATCCCTTAGCCCCATCAGGTTGACACATAAAATTAACTATCACAGAGCCCTAGTAAGCTAACATAGTTTAAAAAATGCTTACCCAGCTTTAGCCAGGAGCATTCAGGTCTCCATGGGAACCTGGGTAAGATAATAGGGAGCAATGATTAGCTGAGGGAGAGAACCCACCCCCTCCTTGAAGCACCCATCTTGCCCAGCTTCCCTCAACCATGCATATCTAGACTCTCTGGCTTCTTTTCTTTCTTGAATTTACTCAACCTGTTCCTGATTTTTTTTTAATGGAATGATCAAACTTGGCAGAGCAGTCTTCCTCTTTTAATTCAAGTACCAGTGAGACGTCTTATTTAACCCAATTACATTCCCCTCACTATTTTGCTTTTGTTTTCCTTCACAGCACTTTTTGCTCTCCAAAGTGATTGATGTTTTTATTTGATGAACTGTCTCCTCTGACCAGTTTCATAACAGCAGTGCCTGGTTCATAAGTAGAAGCTTATTAAATCTTTGTTAAATAAATGAATAAATGGGTTTGGCTCTAATTTCTTTAAAGCTTATTTATCTGTATTCCCATGTCTCAATATAGAGCTTGTCACAAAGTAGATTCTCAATAAAAGCCACATAAATTAAACAGAATCACTCATAAACACTGTGTGGAGGCTGAATGAATAAAATTAAGAACATGTTTTTTATATATATATCATGCTTATAAGTCTCTTCCTTTATGACTTTGAAGTTGGGAAGAAATATGAACAGAAAGGAAAAAAATCTGTTCTTAATAAACCAGAATATTGAATTTCTGCCCAGGGTGTCAGTAGATATGTGAGAAAGTGATCTGGAGGGTCACAGAGCCAAACCGAGGTCCTGTCTCAGTCCTTTCCCAGCCACCAACATCATCCCAGAGCATTCCTAGAACAATTTGCCTATCTCTCTTTAAAATTGGAAATTGATTAATTCCTTATTTCCAGTATAAAAAAGGAATCTGAACTTAGAGAAGGCCATCAATATGTTCAAATATCTTAAAGCACCAGATTGAAGATAAGACCATATGCCAACTCGGGCTGTATCCATATCCCCAGGCTACTTTAACTTCTGTGAGAACCCTTTACTACTGACTTCAATCCTTTGTTTCAATTCTCCACTCAATTTGAACACAAATTTGATATGCTCAGGTTTCAGGAATGAAAACAAAAAAAAAGTGATAGAGGCTAGATGGATGGTCACCAATATTGTTTTCCCTTTCTGGGCACAGAGCTAAATCATATTTCCTGGCTCTAATTTAGAAAAGATCTGGCTATAGTACTAGTTGTTGACCATAGATTGTGAGTAGAAGTGACATATGTCACTTCTAGATTGAGATATTTTAGAGATTTACAAAATCTTCTTTCCCACTTATGTTTTCCATGGGGATTTTAGAGGTCACGTGTGGATGGTTGCAGTTCCTGAAGATAGAAGATATCTGGGTCCCAAAATAATTTCATGGGACAGAAACTATGTCCAACAAGCATTAGACTATTTCACATCAGCAAGAAAAACACTTCAATTATTTTGGTATTGTTTGTTATAGCAGCTTTATTTTACCTCTTCTTACTAATGTGAGTAGAGTGACTTAACAGAATTTCTTAGGTTAATTCTGTTCACTGTTCAAGATTATGTATATTTTTATTTCAAGGTATATTAAGAAGTTTCAGTGCAAGTATCCTCTTATTATGAGTAATAGTAAATAGTGAACCACAGTGTTAAATGTTTTGGAATATAATAAGATTATGCAACTCTCAAAATTTTAATACTTTAACATTATATTTACATGTGTAAATGCATATACTATTTTACATAACTTATGGATGGGATCCTGATTGCCTTGAGGTCATTAAGAAAACTCATTTTCTGGCTGGAGCAAGGGAGATAGTGATTTTAAGACTGTAAAAAGTTAGCAATATAGTGGAGGCAGACAAGAAATGTGCCGCATCCTGACAGACCTCCTGAAGTCCTACTGTGGTCCAGGATACATCCACGTACCGATGCCAACAACATGACGGACACTCATGCCCAGGTCACGCCGTAGTTCACCTGTACTTCTGTTCTCCATTAATGAGTTCTGTGATTACCACAAATCAGTTGTTTCTCTTCTCAAACCTGTTGATGGTAATTGTACTTGCTATTATATTTATATAATGTAATTAAAGGTTATATAAAATGATAAAATATGAATGAAAAAAGAAAATTGTTGTTTCTATGAAAACCGGATAAAAGAGACTTACTGAAAAAAATTCAGTTGAGTTCTGAAGGGTCAAGGCAAATGTCAAAGAGAGAAAGTGAGAGTGCTTATGTGTTGGTTGGAAGTATACCATTTAACTTTCCTTGTATAATAAACCAACAAAAATGTTACGTCTTATAAAACAACAACGAATTACTTAGCTAAATATTCTGCAAGTCAATTTTACTTGGACTAAGTAGAACTTCTCCTGGGTCAGGTTGATCTTGAGTTGGCTTGTTTATGTAGCTGCAGTCAGCTGCTGGGCTGGCTGAGGGTAGTCGAGATGACTGGAGCCTTCTCCACATGGTCTTTTATCCTCCAAGGTCTTAGCCCAAGCTTTCACATGAGGTTGCCAGGTGCCAAAAACATCAAGAAGATAAGCCCAAATGTGCAAGTGCCTTTCAAGTCTGTTCACATGTTTGCTGCTTATTGTGCCATTGGCTAGTGCAAATCATATGGTCTAGAGCATGAATATTGAAAAAAATGAGAACAAATTTGGGTTGCAACTACAATTACTCTCACCATAAGGTAAATAATCATAGAAGTTCTTCACTTAAGTCATTGTACAGGTGTTTTTAATTTCTTGTTCCATTAAAGAAAAACCCAAATAACCCTGAATATCTTGGATAATTGGGCAATAGTTTATGCAAAAAGATATGTATATATGTGCATGTTGTGTGGTAATATATATATATATATATTAATATAATATGTAATAATATAAGTAATATAAGTAATTTAAGATAATAATATATGTTATATATATAATTATATTAAATAACTTCTATACCATCACACAATTAAAAGATATAATTCATACTGGAAAAGTACCTTCACCAAATGTGAAAAGCAGTGGTTTGCAGCTCTTACTATATAATATGGCTTTACCAAAATTATTTGTTTTTTATATTTTCTGTATTTAGTTTTTAAAATTATGATAGTAATTAGTTGTTGTTGAAACAAATGATGTTATGTATACACAAGTGCAACATAAATCAACCCTCTACCACCTTAATATTTATAGATATATTAAAGTATTCCTGATTGCTTTTTTATTAAAATATAATTATATCATACCTGTTAGGCAGCCAATTACTTTTTCTATTTGACAATATATCATAGCTATTCCTACAAGTCAGTAATATAGAACTGCTAATTTTTTCTAAAATTTTTACATATACATGCATTTTATACAAATGGCATCATATACATGTAGAAAATTTTTTATTCATTTCATTTATCGTGATAAAAAAATACATAACATAAAATTTACTATCTTGCCATTTTTAAGTGTACAGTTCAGTACATTACGTACATTCATCTCGTTATACAATCACAAGAACAACAGAGGTTTCCTTCTCATTTTTTTTCAAAAAATTTTTAATATTCATTTACTTCGAGGAGAGTACAAGCAGGGGAGGGGCGGAGAGAGGGGGACAGAGGATCCAAAGCAGGCTCTGTAGTGACAGGCTGCCAGCAGCCAGCCTGAAGTGGGCTTGAACTCATGAACTGCAAGATCATGACGTAGGAGCCCAAATACCTGTCTTTTTTTCGTTTTTTTTTAAATGTTATTTAAATTCTAGTTAGTTAACATATAATGTAATATTGTTTCCAGGAGTAGAATTTAGTGATTCATCACTTACATATGACACCCAGTGCTCAACAGGACAAGTGCCCTCCTTAATACTCGTCACCCATTTAGCCCATCCCCTACCACTTCCCTCCATCAACCCTCAGTTGGTTGTGTATCACAAAGAGTTTGTTTCCTTCTCCTCCCTTCACCCCCCGCACCTCGCAAAGTGTCAAGGCTACCAGATTTGCCACAGCAGGGTAAAAGAGAAATAGAGAATTACCTGAGCTAATTCAAATCTTTAGCTTACATGTTATTGGCTAGATATGGTCACATGGCTCCACCCAACTGCAAGGGGGCAGAGAAGCCCAGACTTGCATGTGCTCAGAAAGGAGGAAGAACCTAATATCAACAAACACTAACAATGTCTACTTCTGAAACTTCAGGCTAAGGATGGAGAATCAGGCAGATCATTCTTTGTGGAGATACCAAGGGAAATTTTTTTGTACCTGTTGTCTTCAAGATCTACTTGGCTTGGAAGTAGAATGGATCCAATGCAACTATTCAGAATTACCTTAGCATCCAGATGAGATTGGACATATCCATTCCCAAAGATCGAGCTCTTCCCAGGAACCATCTCCTTCAGACTCCATGTCTGAGGTTTTCCGTGCTGGTCCCCAGACCCAGAGAGGAAAGAGAGCCACCCTTGCTTCTGACCTACAGCTCCTGGCTTTGCCTGGTTGCCACTCTAAGTATAGAAGAGAAACTGATTTGGAGTGGGATTAGAAGAGAGGCCAGGTGCCCACCCACCCCCAGAAATCTCTGTGAGATATTTTGTCCAAAATGGCTTTTAAAGTCACTTATATGAGATAAACAATGGATAAACATCTTGAAGCAATGAAATACAAATGGTAAATGAGTGTGTGATAAATGATGTTTAATCACACTAAAAATCAGAATAATATGAAATTTAAAGTAGTAAGATGCCACTCTCACATAGTAAGTTAACAAAATTTCAAAACTTATGGTATTTCTTGTAGCTATTAGAAACAATAGGGTATATTTACACATGTATTGATATGAGAAGATAAATACATTACATGAACAGAGAAAACTGCAAAATAGTTTGAATCATGACATATTTGTGTACATCTTAAAAGGGGATCTCCATTAAAAAAAGATCTCTCTCTCTCTCTCTCTCTATATATATATATATATATTCTTTTTTATATATATAAAGTGATTGTGGAATAGCAAAGGGACGTGTTTTCTTTTTATGTGTGCATTTTCTAGTGTGCATAATTTTTTTTTACCATGTCATGCACTTTTTTAGTAAACTAATTTTTAGAGAAAACAACAGAAAAGATCAAATAAACAATACGGGGAAACAAGAGTCTATTTGCAACCATAGTTACAAAAGTATTTTTTTAATTATAAGAAAATACGATGTATATTTTTATACACATAAACTTTAAAAATCTAAAAGAGAAGCCCTGTATAGCATAATATTTAATGCCAGTAAAAATGCAAGAAAGTGACATACTCTCACTGCCTGTGGGAATATAGGCCTTTCTCCATTGTCTTGAAATAAATTGGTAATATATCGCAAGAACCTTAAAAGTGTTCCTGAGTCTACAGTTAATAGAAATAGTCACAAATCCATTCAAGGATTGATGCAGAATGAAAGACGTATTATGAAACTAATTCTATATAATAAAATATCAGATCTGGCGCCTAAGTCTAAACTAGGAGGGTGGTAACACTACAAATATCTTTAAATAATGAAACAGTATGAAACTAGCTTTTTCTAAGGCTCTTTATTAACGTGGTTTAGTATTTAATGTTAATTGACTAAAAAAAGATTTGTTTTACATACAGTAACAATTTTTATTTGAAAATATATAAAGTATGGGAGAAAATGTACACAATATTAATAGTAATTATCTCTGTGTCTTTTGATTTCTTTTATATTTCTGTGTCTTCTGGTTTCTTTTATATTACTTTGTCACATTTCACGTTCTCAATGATGAATTTCTTTCTTTTAGAATGAGAAAAATACAATACTTAAAAAAAAAACTATGATGCTCCTAATAATGTATACTAAGTACACATATATCAATTAAGGTCAACATTGAGTTATTATTTTCCATATGGTAATGGGCAATTCTGATGATGTTATCAATTACTGCTTAGCATTTTCTCACCATTTATTAGATTATGGTTATAACTGTTTGTGTCTGCAGTAATTCAATAGAAATATTCTTAAGACAAAAACACAAGAATACCTTCCATAAGGATATTGGTAGAAATGCTGTTAGGATATTGAATTATATAACTTTTTCTCTATTTAAAAATATCTTATTATACTTTGCCATAGAATTTACAATGTTTCAAATTTCATTACAATAAAAACATGGTAATACGGATCTTCTTTGATTTATGACGGGGTTATGTCCCCATAACCCCGTCATAAATTGAAAATAAATAAATAGGGGCACCTGGGTGGCTCAGCTGGTTGAGCATCCGATTTCAGCTCAGGTCATGATCTTGTGGTTCATTGAGTTTAAGCCCTGCATTGGGTTAGCTGCTGTGAGTACAGAGCCCACTTGGGATCCTCTGTCACCTTATCTCTGCCCCTCCCCAACTTGTGCTCTCTCAAAAACAAATAAACATTTTAAAAAAAAAAGAAAAAAGAAGTAAAAATTTTCACTTAGTACACCTAACCTAACCTACTGAACATCACAGCTTAGCCTAACACTACCATCAATGTGCTCAGAACACTTTCATTAGCCTACAGTTGGGCAAAATCATCTAATATAAAGCCTAATTTATGATACAAAGTTGACTATCTCATGTAATTTTGCTGGATACTGTGCTAAAAGTGAAGAACAGAATAGTTGTATGGGTACAAAATGATTGTTAAGTGTGTCAGCTGTTCACTCTCGTGATCATGTGGCTGACAGGAGTTGCGACTACCCAGCATCACAAGAGAAGATGAAACCACATAGCACCAGCCCAGGAAAAGATCTGAATTCAAAATTTGAAATACAATTTCTCCTGAATGCATATAGCTTTCACATCATCGTGAGGTCAAAAAATAGAAGTCGAACCATCATAAGTCTGACACTGTCTTGAAAAAGTAATTGCATTTAGCCTGAATATAATCTTTACTAGAAATAGTCTACCCAGGGGTGCCTGGGAGGCTCATTCAGTTAAGCACCCAACTCCTGATTTTGGCTCAGGTCATGATCTCATGGTTCGTGCGTTCGAGCCCCATGTTGGGCTCCAGGCTGATAGTGCAGAGCCTGCTTAAGATTCTTTCTTTCTCCCTTTCTCTCTGCCCCTTCCCTGTTCATTATCTCTCTCCCTCTCTCAAAAAAATAAGTAAATAAGTGAGTAAATAAATAAATAAACTTAAAAAAAGTCTACCCAAACAAAATCCAGAATTCTCAATGCCAAAAGAAGTCGAGAATCATCAAATTGATATCATAAATTATTCTAATTTTGTTATTAAATGCCTGATTAGTTAATTAATTCAAGTTTTCAATAATCCACTAATATTTATTGTGCACCATCTTTGTGGCAGTCTTAATACGAGGGACTGGCTTTTTAACCATGTATTAAGACAAAGTCCATGCCTTTGGGGGTCTCACAGCCCAGTAGGGGAGAAGGGCAGGTAAAGTGACAAATAATTACAAACTAGTATGCTCAAATGCAAATATACCTTGAACAGAGAAGGGGAGGGGGAGCTTGGGGAAGAGGAGAACTATTGAGGAATTACTTCCGGGGGTCAGAGGCTAGGGTGGAGCTGGAGTGCTTTTGGTTAAAGTGGCAATTGATATCAGTATTTGAGTGTTGTCTGCTGGACAGTCTTTAGTTCCAGAAGGAACCATATATTAAAGATTTTAAAAAACAACAAAATTTTCCCATCTTTCTTAATTCCACTAATATGAACAGCTAATAGCTTGTTTTGAAAGAGGCAGAAACATGAGTCACCTGGAATAAAACCAACAGAGTGGACATTCCCAAAACACCAGCTACTTTGCATCTCATTATCTATTCTGATTTAGGGGGAAAAAATCTCCAAATTCCAAGATAAAAGATATTTAAACAATGCCAACCTCAGAAGACAGCAGAAGAAAGCTGTGTCTTTCTTTTTTTAAACTGGAGGCAGCTCTCAAGACCCTTGACTCACCTCTGACAGTGAAGGCTTTTTGGCAAACGTGCTTACATTAGGACACGGGAGGGAGGGATGTTGGGACCCCTTGGCTTCCTTCCCTTCTGTGACAAGTTATCCCCTTGAACTTATTGCATTTAAAGATGTTCTTTCTTATCATTTGTAGAAAATTTTACAACAGCCAAAGAGAAAATGTCTTAGACTCCACATTCATCAATAGCTTGCTTACATGGAAAGTTGTATTTTATAAAAGGTGACTCATATGTTTATGTAAGCATATCTAAGTGTTCATATTGTCCAATGTGGCAGCTCACAATAAATCTTTTGAACAAATGTGTTTTTGCATTTCTACACATGTAACACATAGAGTTGCAACTGAACTAATAATTTACATTTTCAGATGTTTCATCTTTCCAAGCTAATTGACTTCCTGAGCTGGGACTCTGCTGAAATCTGCTGGGCCAAATCTCCCAGTGCCAAAACTACTCCCTAGAAGGGTGAGACCCATTTGGAAGCTGCATTAAAACTTCTTAAGGCTTCCAGGCAGTGACTGTTTCAAGAAGGGCTCAAAGCTACATTAGAAAAGTCAATATATCTTGAAATAGGAATATTTTTTAACTTAAAATGAAAACATGTATTAAGTTTTTAAAATGATGAGTTGGAAATGCTCCTCTAAAAGAGAGAAAGAGAGATTTGTCAGATTTTCTAGTATAGACTACAGGTTTGTATGATTACCAAACTGGACAAGCTAATTGAAAAGTAAGCTAAAAATAAGAGGGAATGGGTAATTCAAGCTCTTTCTATTCTAATTTCATTGCTTTGAAATTTAAATACCTTTTTCAAGGATAAGCAAGTTCCCCAAAATATCAAGTCAATCACTATGGTCCTAAAGGATCCATTGGTCATGGAATGGGCGGGGTGGTGGGCGGGATGAAGCAATCTGAGATAGTAGGAATGTGCATATTTTTTATATATTTCTGTGTCAAATAGCATTCTTACCACTTACTGGCTGTATATTTTTTGGGAAATTTCTTTCTTTTTTTTTTTTTTTTATAAATTTTTTTTTTTTCAACTTTTTTTTTTTTATTTATTTTTGGGACAGAGAGAGACAGAGCATGAACAGGGGAGGGGCAGAGAGAGAGGGAGACACAGAATCGGAAACAGGCTCCAGGCTCCGAGCCATCAGCCCAGAGCCTGACGCGGGGCTCGAACTCACGGACCGCGAGATCGTGACCTGGCTGAAGTCGGATGCTTAACCGACTGCGCCACCCAGGCGCCCCTGGGAAATTTCTTAACCTCTCTTAGCCTCAACTTCCAAACCAATAAAATAGAAATCATATTTAGTGAGGTAATACATAAGAAGGACATACGTAGAGTACGTGTTCAAAATGCAGTAGCTAAGGGTTTATGTTTTTAAACACTTAAACTTACAAAAAATCATTATTTCAAATTTAAATCGTTCTAAAAATGCGTTATGCACATTTGTTCCTTCATAAACAATTACTCACTATGAGTAACATTTTAAAAATAACTTAATAACTTGTTGGATCTTGCTATTTTTTAGATCTTTTGAGATTGCAAGGCTGGGTTCTTATACTAAATAACCTTTATACTGAAATTTAGCTGTGTTTGCATTATGTTATTTAAAAATATTCTTATTAGTGGTAATGTGGCCTAAAAGAGCCCTTTTTTTTATTTCCAAAGCAGACAATCTTGCATGGAAAGAAGGAGGTGGGCACAGCAAAAAAGGCTAGATATTATATGATGAATTTTAGAAATTTTCTAATTAAAAGTATTTTGGAAGGAAATAAATCATATAATGATAGAGGAGCTGAAATTTAAACTTTCCAAAGTTTAAATTATATTCCAATCCTCTAGCTGAAAGAGAAAATATCACTATCAAATGGTAATTGTCCTAATTGAGTTACCATACATATTCCTCCAAAAGTGACTCAATATTTTGCATTCATATGCATATTTAGAAACAGAAGACTCAGATCTTATACTAGCTAGCCCTATCAAGATTTTATCTGGAAAATAATATTTTTCTTTTCTCTTTAATCATTCCTTGAGATTATATAGGATGATGAATTTACAACTTAGTAAAACAATTTTTCATTTCTTTGCTTTGCATTTCTAAATATAAAATCCCTATAGATGTCTTATGATGAGAATCTGACCCAACAAAGTTATTTCCAAAAGAAGAAATTTTCCTTACTTTTTCCAATGATTTAATCAGAGTGCGTTGGCATATTCACTCCTGGAGCAGCCAGGGAAACCTATATGGATTATTTCAGTGCCATAGAAATGAAAACGAGGAGGTACTTAGAGCATTTTACAATGATTTACTCACACTGTATGACAAAATTTTCCAAATTTAAGCTTAGCTAAAAGTAATTTAATTTCTACATTTTACTGAAATACAAAGCCAGATATTCTCAGTGGCCAGAAGACATAGCCAGCTGGAATTATAGAGCCCAGAGAGGATGCCTTAATACCCTCAGGCCACTGAGTTTTTATTTAGAGTTGCTTGGTCTATAAAACTAACTTCCTCCCTTTTAACAGGAAGCAGATCGAACTAAGCTGGTGTTGAAACATGAACTGGGCAAAGATCATTCTAATCATCCTGAGAAACAGAACTCAATTCGTTCCTTTTCCCCAAGAAGGTAGAATGTCAGTGGATTGAGGGAGTCATAGAAACTGCTAATAATGTCTATGATTAACTGAACTTGCTCTGTGGCTTTGCTCTGAGCCTATCATGTTTGCTACTGGCCTAGGATTGGATCCCAAGACCTCCTTAAATGCTATGTATGTAATGGCAACCATAACCTCCATCAGTCAGGATCCAATCATGAGATAGGAACTACACAGTAATTTGAGTAGGGAAAATTTAATAGAAAGAATTAATAGCTATAACAGGGGATTGAAGTAATGAGGAATTGGCTAATAAGAAATAAAGACACTTGTAAAGAATACAAGAATGGGGGCATCTGGGTGGCTCAGTCCATTAAGCCTCTAATAGACTCAGGTCAGGATCTCGCGGTTTGTGAGTGTGAGCCCTCTTCGGGTGAACCCCGCTTCTCTCTCTATCCCTCTCTCTCTCTTTCTGCCTGTCACGGGATTCTCACCCTCTCTTTCTCTGCCCCTTGTTCACTTGTGCCCTGTCTCTTTCAAATAAAAAAAAAAAAAAAAGAATACAGGAATAGCAGATATAAGGAGCAACCTATAGAACAATCTATAGAACTTAAATGGGGGGCCCAAGGAAGAGCCTCCCACCCATACCCCCAGGGCTGAGATCTGGTCCCTGTTGAAGGGCATGGTCATGGCTCACAGGGTAGTAGAAAAGTTTCTGTGGTACATACCAATCTGCTGTCCAGAGTGCCAGGGGAAGTGACTTGCTGGAGGCCCGGTGCCATAAAATCACTTGAGGGGATCACGTGGGCAAGCAGCTGGCTGCTGGTGCCTTTCAGGCCTCAAGAGTCAGGTGCTGGAGAAGCTTCACAGTCTCCAGGAGCCCGTTATGGGAAAGTCTATGCAGTGCAAATGCCAGGCCCAAGGAAAAGTGTGTACTGTCAGTGCTGGGCGTGATGCGGGAGTCTGCTGAGGGGGCACACTAGAACCAGGAAGAAAAACTCCCTCTTCCCGCAATGTCTGACAAAGACTTACATTATGCTAGACCGCAAGATAAAAATTAGTTCTCTCTGTGTTTTCACAAGAGAGACAATGATGAGTGAATTTGGAGCTGAAAGGCAATAAATTGGTAACTGGCGGAGAACTCCAAGAGAGCCAGGCTACCTTCACCATGGGTAAGAGAGATCTTGCTGTCAAGGAAGTTGTGTGTGCACAGCTTGGAGACATTTCCAAAAGTTGATGCCCTGAGGCTCTCTTCTTCTCCCTGTGCCACTGAGTGATTATTATGATTTTTTTTTCTCTGCTCTTTTACATAAATGCCAGGACCTCTATCAGGAATAACATGTTCGGTGACTGCCACCGCAAAAATATCCTGTTTGGGTAATGAGGGGATAAGCCAGTGATGTGTGTGTATATGTATACATACATATGTATATATATATATGTATACACATATATATACGTATATACATATATATGTATATATATGTATATACGTATATATATGTGTATACATATATATATAACATATTCACATATATGTGTATATATGTATGTGTGTGTGTATGTACACATATATATCAGGCTCCTATTTTTTAATGTCAGACACTGTTATGGATATTTTTCATGTCTTATTTTATTTTAACCTTAAAGAATGTAGGTATTTCATCCCCATTTGACAGTAGGTAATTAATATGGTCAAAATTACTCAGCTATTAACCATATATTTAATATTTTTACGTGAATTTAAGCTTGCAACTTTTGGAGAATTACATAATCCTTGGATGCCTCAGTGTCCTCTTTAGCATAGTGTAACAGCAGCACTGACCTCATAAAAAAAAAACCAGGGGTGCCTGGGTGGCTCAGTCAGTTAAGCACCCAACTCTTACCGCTCAGGTTGTGATCTCGGGGTTTGTGCGATGGAATCCCGCATCTGCACTGGCAGCCTGCTTGGGATTTTCTCTCTCCCTTTCTCTCTGCCCCTCCCCTGCTCACACACACACACACACACACTCTCTCTCTCTCTTTCTCTCTCAAAGTAAATAAATAAACTTTAAAAGAAAAAAGAGAGACATGAAAAAAAGGTCATCCAGAGTCACAAAATTTTATTTTATTTTTTTTAATGTTTACTTATTTATTTTTTTAATGTCTTTTTTTTATTATTTATTTTTGAGACAGAGCATGAGCAGGGGAGGGGCAGAGAGAGAGGGAGACACAGAATCTGAAGCAGGATCCAGGCTCTGAGCTGTCAGCACAGAGCCTGACGCGGGGCTCGAACTCACGGACTGTGAGATCATGACCTGAGCCGAAGTCGGAGGCTCAACCGACTGAGCCACCCAGGCGACCCTAATGTTTACTTATTTATTTTGAAAGAGAGAGAGATACAGAGCGAGCATGGGTAGGGCAGAGAAGGAGAGAGACCAAGAATCCCAAGCAAGCTCCACACTGATGGCGCAGGGCTCAAACTCATGAACCCTGAGATCAAGACCTGACTGAAATCAAGAGTAGTAGGATGCTTAACCAACTGAGTCATCCAGGCTCCCTTAGAATCACAAATTTTAAAGTGCCAAGTTGGAATTTCAATGCGGTTTCATTAAAATTCAAGGCCCATTTCCTTCATATCATGCCATCCTTCCTTTTAGGCTAAAAGTCTTTTTTTATTTAATTTTCCTTTTTTTAATTTAATTCCAAGGAAATGGCTTACAGAATTTCCTTTAGACCAAGTAATTGTGAGAAAAGCAAATGGGACATTGTCATGTAGATGGAGTGCAGTTGAATATGCAAAGGTTCTTTTCCAATATTTCCTCTAGATGAAAAGAAAAACATGTAAATGAAAGCATTAAAATCCTGATCTGATCAATTACTTAATTTAAAAAATTAAAAAGTAAAAAGTAAATTCTTTACTTGACAGAATATTTGGTACAGATTTTCTTTAAGCAACCAAATCTTATAGTGCCTTAAAAAAACACTATAGTTGACACAACTTTAATTAGAACAACTTTTTTCATGAATAATTTTAACTGTTTAGGACACCATTATATGTATGTGCCCATGTGCATAAAATCAGGGTATTAATTTGAAGATTACAGACTAATAAGTAATTTATAAATGCCATTTATAATTAATTGTAAAAACATAATAAATTTGACATAGATCTTGATTTGTGCATCGATACAATGGTGGAATTGGACCAGATCAGGGGTTTTCAAACGTGGGTGAGTTGTGGAACCCTTTGTATACCTACCATGTGGAGCAGTGAGAAGCAAAACTATGCTGGCTGGAAGAAAGAGACCCTATGGGCTGGACTTGGTGACCTCTGATATTCTAGGATTCCATGTTTTGAGAAAGAAGCAGCTCAAACATGTACTCTGTTCAAATTCACCATAAGAACTGTCAGTATCATATTGTAACAAGAGTTTGACCTTCATTCAAATGACATTTGCCTAAGATCTGGGGGCCTTGGAGCATCCCTGCCCAGGAGCTATAGTATTCCTATGGCACCAGGCCTTTGATGGAGCTCTGACAACTTGTCAGATGGCAAGTATCTTAGAAGATGACTTCTTTACGTCTTCACATTTAATCACCAGGAAATACTAGACACTATTATCCTCATTTTACAGGTAAGAAAATAAAATCTCCGAAAGACTGGGGAGGTTTTTCTTTCAGTCACCTAGTTAACAAATAATAGACTTGGATTTAAAGCCAAATTTGTCCAGTACCTGAGCTCTTTTACTGTATGATGCTTGCCTCTCCCCCAAAATATCAACACACTGTTAGTTTTATAATCTCAACACATGCTGCCATTGCCCCATTTCCTAACAATGCCAGACATCAATCCTGGCTGTCTTCATGCTCCCACTCAAGTGAGTCTCCTGCAAAGTACCCTCCCGCTGTTCCTGCTACCACTCATCTAAACATCCTATCTTTCTCTAGTCCTGCCTCGCCCACAGGGCTGCCTTGGCTACTTTAAACCTCAAGAATCTCTTATCTCTGGATTGGTTTGTCCCATTAGTACCAAACATTCAGTTTTGATTCAAATTATTGTTTTTATTAGTCATTATTCTAATGTCTTCCATTCTGTATTCTTAACATGAATTATATATTTAGCATGAAACATATATATTTCTAGATACTTTTTTTATCCTCTACAATGAGGCATACAAAGAGCAAGTATATTTACTCAGGTGCTCAGTAAGCAAAATGTTGAAAGAATAGTATCTATTCTCAATAAACATTCTTGGTTATGGAATCATCCAAAGCACAGCACTCAATGCAGACATCATTAATTTAGTCATTGGTTCAAACAACAATGATTGAATGTCAGCTATGTGCCAGCCATTAAGCATAAAATGCTGCTATGTATAAATCATAGATTGGAGAAACCCAGGCAGATTAACAGATGAGACAAGACAAATGCAGGCCTGAACTAAGGCAATGGCCAAGCATGTGAAGACAGTATGGTCATGAGGAATTTCCTAGGTCTGACTGCTGGTCAGATTTTCAGAGTACAGGGCAGGAAACAAATTAGAACAATGCCCAAGATTTTACTCTGGGGCTCCAGACTATGCTAATCTGATGATTGGGGCAATTTACTGGGGAGTACAGATAGAAAAACAGGATAATTAGATTGATCATTAATTTAGGAAATAGTGAGGATAAGACCCAGAGGATATTCATGAGGCATGTGGATATACAGAGCTGAAGTTTCTTTAAAAAATTTTTTTAATGTTTACTTATTTTTGATGTTTATTTATTATTTACTTATAAATAAATAATGTTTATTTATTTCCTCCCTAGAGTGGGGGAGGAGCAGAGAGAGACGGAGACATAGAATCTGAAGCAGGCTCCAGGCTCTGAGCTGTCAGCCCAGAGAACAACACTGGGGCTCGAACCCACGAACCACAAGATCATGACCTGATGAAGTTGGCCGCTTAACCCACTGAGCCACCCAGGCACCCCCACACCTGAAGCTTCTTAAAGACACAAGCCTAGAGATATATATTTAAAGTCATTAATATGTAGGTATTAATTAAAATTGTGGGCATGTGGAGGAGATTACATAAAAAGAGTATACAGGGCAAAAGAAAAATAAATTTCTTAAGGGACCCAAGAGAACACAATATTTAAGCAACAGGTACCAATTATACCTCAATAATTTAGGAGATAAAGGGGGACAGGTGAAGAAAGAATTGCCAGAGAAAGTGACTAAGAAGGAATTTTAAAAATAAGTAATTTCAGAGACAAAAGAAAGTAGTGTCCCTCGACATTTTTTTGTTCTTCTTCCACACGACAGATGTTCAAAATTTTTGTCATTCTTCTCAACAGGGACATTACATTTGTACAACTGTAGGGGGTACCATTTATATAACATACAACAGGAATGGGCCCTTCAGGATCTGTGCAACTCTGTGATGGGTCCCCAAGTCCCTTTTCTATTTGCCTTCATGCTCAACACATAAACATTTTTCCTAATTCATAGAAGATGTCAAGAATGATCTCCTTGTTTCTACCTGCCTTTCACTATCACCTCAAAATCTTCATCCACCCTAACCCTAGAGGTCCTTTTGGGTCATTTGCATATCATGGAAGCTAGCTCCTCTATTAATGCTCTCCTGATAATGTAGTCCAGTACCACACTAAGTTTGAATGGAAATTTTATAGAAATGTATGGAGAGAAATGCAATGGCAATGGATCCCTAACAGTCATTTCTGCAAAGGTGTTTCGTCAATTCATTTAGCGTTTGCCATGACTAGAGGATATTTCCTCTACCGTAAAAATAAAACATTCAAAAGTATCATCAGATAGAGAACTTTGTACGTGCTCTTATGAAAAGATGTTCCCTTAAAGATGTAGCTCTTAATGCACAGTGTAAAATGCTTGTAGCTTTTATTATGTCTTAGATGAAAAACATGTTTTACTGCATACCAGAGTAACAGACGTCAACTCACTTTTCAAATTGGGAACAGCTTTTCATTTTGTTCTATTCAACAATTTCTGGGTCCTAATTCAACCCTTCCCTCCCTCTATCCTACCTCCCACCACTATGCATTTGTCTTTGCTCTGGCGAAACACTGTCACAAACTGCTTTTTCAAATGGCAAGGGCAACATGTGCAAGGTGACAGAAGGAGAATTTTCAAGATAGAAATCTACCATGCTCTCTGTCCTCTCATTCAGCAAGAATAAAAGAGGGGACCTGGATGGTGAAATATTTACTACCTTAACATTGCTGGTTGGGAACACAATCCAGAGGAAACCCAGATGTCCAGAGTAGTAGATCAGAGAGGGGAAATCATGTGGCTATAGAGCCAAATTTTGATTTCTAGCCTCCTGTGTAAGAGAAAAAAAAAAATGACCATCTGCCACAGTGCTAAAATCCAAAATGGAAGTATCTTTCACAACCCTCTTCCAAGTTCCACTTTATTTACTGATGATTAGTAAAATAAGTTCATTAAGTCTAAATATAACTGAAAGTTTAAATATGATTTCAGATGGTGAGTAATTGGTAAAGATTTTTCAGACATGAATACATAAACTGATAAGCTTTATACCTTGGAGGAAAAAAAATTCAGATCTCATTTCATTTTATAACTGAACACAAACGTTGACCCAAACACTACTCCTGTATGTTAAATGTGAAGTTCATGGAGTCTAAACAAGGGTCTAGTACCGACATTTTCATCATCCATGTTCTCTGCTGGTGGAAAGGGTATTTTTGGCTTTAAGAAACGACAGAGTCCAGGGTCTGAACATGATCCTCGAGATCAGGAGATCTGACTTTTAATCCTGATCCCCAATCTGGACAAGTCTGTAAACTTTCGGTACCAAAATTCTAAAGGGGATAGATGTAGAACTTGCCTCCATTTGCTCCAAAGAGCGATCACAAGCAGAAGTGAGGTAATCGGTGTGAACGCACATTAACCTCTTCAAACAAACAATGGTGAGGAAAAGCAAGACAGTGAACATTTTTTGAAACAATAGATGATATTTTTCCTTCAGCTTTTTTTAGATAGCCAAGTTTAAAGTCAGTTGTGCCCATTTAAAAAGTAAAATCACAGAAACATGCAGGGAAATTTGGAATCAATTTATTTAAAGACATGTTCTGTGCAGCTGTTGTTCATTAGGACACTTTTATTGACGTGTCCAGAAATCTTTCCTAGTAGTTTAGGCACGCGGGGGCTTTGAGCCCTATGAAGTATAGCAAATTGCAGATGAATTGGTCCAGAAGTGTAGGGTTTTTTTTTTAAATGCTTTGTAAAATAGAATATTCTCAAGGGAGTGATTGGTGGGGGAAGGGAAGTATGTACTGACACTTAAAAGATCCTTGACCTTCTGGAATGCACATCTAAACTTCTGCAACAGTAGCCCAAAAGGACTGAAACTCAGTGTTCAAAACCACTTTAATAAAGCCCACTTTCTCCAAGGATCCCAAACAAAATGATCCGGGGATAGTTTATAATAAGGTGATACTTGCTTTAAGAGACCTGTTTTGCTGAGAAGGATTTGTATTTGCGCATCACAGATTTTCTGAGTCTCAGGAAGAACAGAAGTGTGCCAAGTGAACTTGGAAAAAGATGGAGGAGGGAAAAGAGCACTTGAATAGATGGAACAGCATATTCAAAGGGCTAAAGGTTAAGAGTGTAAAGCGATTTTGGAAGAGTTATAAGCATTATTTATTGATTTGTTCTTTTATTCTTTTTTTAAAAAATTATTATTTATTTTTATTTATTTAGAGAGCATGAATGGGTGGAGGGGCAGAGAGAGAAGGAGACAGAGAATCCTAGACAGGCTCTGCGCTATCAGCACAGACCCCGAAGTGGGGCTCGAACTCACCAACCGTGAGATCATGCCCTGAGCTGAAACCAAGAGTCGGAAGGGATCGAGCCACCCAGGCGCCCCTTGCTCATTTCATAAACATATCTGGAGCTCCTACTACATGCTGGGTACCATTCTGAGAAATTAAGAAGACCCATCTCCAGTAGCAAACAGTTGGCAATACAGTTGTGTCAAGGTTTAGGCAGAGGTAGTGATGAGTCCTGCAGGAGCTCAGTTGTACAGAGGAGAAGAGAGGGTGTGCATGTTTTGGGGGGGATAGTATCAGCAAGGAAAGACACCCCAGAAAAATGTAACACCCGACCTGGGTCCTGAAGAGCCATGTGGAAAGAGGGCTGTACCTCAGTCACTGCCTTGCTTCTTCCACAGCCTGGCTTCTTCACAGAGCGTGATTAGAAACCGGTGAAGGGGCGCCGTCGCAGAAGGTACAAAATGTGCCCCAGAAGTCAGAAACCTAACACGTAGTAGGTAGTCAGAAATGCCTGCTACAGTGAATTGAAATGAATTGATAACCCTGACCTTGCCAGCATCCTTACTTGGGAGTGAGGCTTTCAAAAGCAAGGATTTTTGAAGAAAGACAAGCCCTTGCTGTTATTTAATCAAGCTGGGCCGGCATTTCTGGAAAGTGGAGATAATCTCTGCCTTTTTAGATTAAGATTGGGATAATTAGATACAATATATGAAAAGGACCTGACAGATATGTAGATCAACACGTTGTTGGTTTTACTTCTAAATCAATGATGAGAAGAGATAGGAAAAACTTTCAATCTGTTTCTAAGATGGCCTGTCCTCAGTTCTCCATCTCTCGTGTTCCTGCTTCCCCTCCTACTTGTCCTCCACGACCTGCCCCATGATTCACTAAAACATAAAGGTTATTAGAGATGAACTCATTGTCTCCTCACCACTTCCCCTCCACCTGTATCAGCGCCCACACTCCCTGCTTCCCTGTCACCTTGGAAGAAGTGTGCCTGCTTCTGTCCAAGGGCAACACCCGAACGTGCATCCCAAATGTCACCTCCACTAGGCAATTGAGATTTCTCTTCTTTAATCATTCTCTGCCTCCTGCACCAGCAATTTCTCTTTCTCTACAGCATCATTACCATCATCTTACAATCGTGCTGTCATTTCTCCCATTCATCCTCATGTCTCCATCATATCTCTGCTCCAGTGCACGATGATTTTGCTTAACTGCTTTCTCCACTTCCCTTATCATTGTATGTCTCTCCTTAATCTTCTCTGATTTGTATTCTGTCCTTCCATATCACTGAGGTGCATTTGTCAACATCACCAATGACCTCCATGTTGTCACATCCAATAGTTCCTTCATCGTTTTTGCCTCATATGACCTCTCAGAAGCGTTCAGGACAAATGACCTCATTTTTGAAACACTTTCTCTCCCTGCTTTAGTGAGACCACTCTTTCCTGATTTTTTTCCTACTTTTTCTTTGCTCTGTGTCAATGACTTTTGCTGGATTGTTCTCTTTTACCAAATCTTTAAATGAAGGAGCTCTCCAAAGCTCAGGGACTCATTGTCTTCTCTGTCTATGCGCTCTGGCTGCATGATCTCCTTCAGTCTGTAGCTTGCAACACTACCCATTTACCGATGGTTTCCAAACTTACATCTCTAGCGATGACGTCTCTCAATTGTCTCCCTGACATCTACACTTATAGATGGGATGGATGTCTCAAAGTTCAGGTGTTTAAAAACAAAAACAAGAGCAAACCTCTTCTCCATCCTCTTAAACCCATTCTTTGTCATCTCAGAAAATGGCCCTCCCTCTTTGGTTGCTATCCTTCTCCTTTCTTTTTCTCATTCTCTGCAACCACTCCAAGAGCCCCTTTCATGTTTGTTTACTTTTCTCCACCTCCTACTATTGTTCCAACCCATGCCCCCACCACCCCCTCCCATTGGATTGCTACAATGACAGCCTCAGTAGCCTCCACTCCCTCCAATTTGTACTGCATACAATTCCGCGAGTGATATTTTCAAAACTTAAATAAGGGCCTATCCAAAGCTTCAAGTCCTCCAGGAACTCTTGCTAGCACTTAGGGTAAGTCTCTTAGTCTGGTGTAAATATCCTACGTGATCTGGCCCCAAAACGACTTCTCCACCTCTTCTAGGACCACTTCCAACTTCACTTTATTCCCTAAGCCTCTTTATTTTCATGAAACAAACCAAGCTCAGTGCTTCTGATGGTTTCTCTGCATGGAATGCTTTCTGCCTGGTCTTGGCATGGTTGCCTCTTAGCCTAAGTGTCACTCAGAGATGGTCTCTCATTTTCTCCTGCCACTCTCTATTCTCTGCATAGCAGCCATCACCTCTGGATTGCTTCTGTATTGTTTGGCTGAATGTGTGTCGATTTGACCACTACCACTCCCAACTAGAATATGATCTTTATTAGAGCACATTCTTTGTCCATCTTTTACAATGCAATATCCTTAAACATAGAATGGTTCTGGACACATAGTGGGGGCTCAAATTTAAACAAAAATAAGCCTTGAATGAATTGATCTCCTTACGGTACTGAAATGAACCTTTAAGAGCATTCTAATCCAATACCCTCATTTTACAAATGAGGAAACTGAGACCCAGAGAGGAATTGTTATTTTCTCAGATTCATTTGAGTGAGAGGTAAGAAATATCTTCCACATTTTCTCTTTAGAACCTTCTTTTGTTTGAAATAATACCAGAGACCTGCATATAAAAATTAATATACATAATGGGGCTCCTGGGTGGCTCAGTCGGTTAATTGTTTGACTTTGGCTCAGGTCATGACCTCACAGTTCATGAGCTCAAGCCCTGCATCGGGCTCTGCACTGACAGCGTGGAGCCTGGAGTCTGCTAAGGATTCTGTGCTTCTGTCTCTTTCTCCCTCCCCTGCTTGTTTCCTCTCTCTCTCTCTCTCTCTTGCTCTTTCTCTCAAAAATAAATAAATAAACGTTAAAAAATTAATATACATGAAACCTTACTTTATTTTCCATGAGAATACAACAGGTCAGTTCCATAGGCTGATGTTAGGAATGGGCCCTGATGAAACATAATGTCTCCTCACAGATAATCTCTAAAATCCCAACGAGTCCTACAGAGTAAAGATCTGGGTTTCTGGAAGCCCTGGGAAACCATAGGCCTCAAGTAGGTAGTTTCCACATATGTTTGAAGAGAGGGTAAATGCTGAATTCTGTTAGAGTGATAGAAAACACATGTGTTTTCTCACTTCATATCCCAGAGAAGTGAGCTGTCAGTCTTAACTCTTAGCTCCCATTTCTCCCACCCTTAAAGGACCAAATATGTGCCAACATGGCTGCATCCCAGACATTTGAACAATATGAGGCGGGATAATTGGGTAGGGCCAAAAAGAAAGGCCTTGGATGTCACTGGAAGGTGTTTGGCTTTTAAAATTTCTTCTCTCTAAAGTCGATGTTTCACGACTTAACATTTTAAGCAGAGGAGTGATGCAATCAGATCCAAATTTCAAAAGGATCATGCCAGCTGTACATGCGGGGGATGGAGCAGAAGAGCATGAGGTTGAGAATAAAGACCGATTAGACAGTTATTATGCTAATCTATGGAAGAGGAGATAGGGGTCAGAAAGAAGACATTGGCAGTGAGGATACAGGTAAGTGGACGGATTTGAGGTATAATCATATTAAGGACATGCAATTAACAAGATCTAATAACTATGCTCCCTGTTGCCAGGTGTGGCCATAGACTGGTTTCCGGTCAGTAAAAAGAAAGCAGAAATGGTACAAGCAACTCTCATGTCATCTCCTCCGGAATTCTAACCCTGAGTCCTGTACCTGTTTCTGCTGTGTCTGCTTTTGGTATCTGTCCATGATTAGGGTAATCTTAGAAGCTGTATTTACAGGAGCTACATTTTACATGAGGAGGAAACATGCCTCTATCTTAGGTAAGCCCCTGGTAGTTTTGTATTTCCTTGTAGCAGCATGGAATTAGTCCAACCGCAGGCATGGGGGAAAGAACATCTATGCAAATCCTGAAGGGCCAGCGCTAAGGGTTCCTGCAATGGCTTCAAAAGACCAATGCCCGGAGCCATTAATTCAGGACCCACCATGACAAACCCATTTGATAATTCCACCAAAGAAGGTTGCAGAGGATGTTACCAAAACTTTGTTCCTGAGTTTCTGAAGGCTTAGAAACACTCCTATCTTTTGCTCCATTTATATTATTTTAGCCAAAATAAAGAATCCAAGCCTACAGAGAGATTAATATAAACAAGTATTTATTACACTCTTGTTTATATTAGGAAAAAAAAGCTGACGTCAACATATATATCTAATAATATACAACTGAGTGATTAAATAAAATTTGGTACTTTCAAAAAATGCAATATTCATAATTATAATCCAGAAGAGCATAAAAGCCCATGGGAAATCCCTCACTGCATAATATTAAGCAATATAAAAATATTTTTAATTTCTGTGTATTGGTTATGCCAGAAGGAAAAACCTCAAGTACATGCTTGGGATTGGCAAAAAAGTCATATTGTAAGTAATAAACAATTCTCACTTTTAAGTCATTGCTAAGTCTTTCACGCAACTACTCCAAGTTACTGAGATTTTTACCTTATAGACAATGGATTTTTTTCAATTAAATCAGTTGCAGTAATTCGTTCCATAAACATATTGAAAATCTAGAGCCACTCTGTTCAACACAGTAGCCTTTTGCCACACATGGTCATCCACACTCAAAACTAATTCAAGTTAAATAAAATTAAAAGTTTGCTTCACCAGCTGCACTGGTCACATTCAAGGGCTTATAAACCACATACTGCCAGTGGCTACCATTCAATCAGCACCAACACTAGTATTTCCATCACCACTGAGGTCCTAATGGACCACCCTGATCTGGAGTTTATCAGGCCCTGTACTATGTTCCGGGGGGCTCAGCAAAGAATACAACACAGTTCTCTCCTCCAGGCTTTCTCAGCCCAGTAAATCAGAGCGCCCTGTCACACTTAGGATTGTTCTGTTCCATCTTGCTGGATGCAGGCTCTAGTGCCATCCCAATAACTACAGCTGAAGGGGCTCGTGGTCAAAATCTCCTGCCTCTAGGAATCAATGTCATGGTATAATCACTAAATCGTGTACAGAAAGAAATCGTAATTGACCAAGATGCTCAGGGAATGGTTTATATTCTGGAAAATTAATTTAATTTCTTCATTCATTCAGTAAATGTGTATTAAATGCCTGTTATATACTTACTATGTTATAAGTAATAGAGTCAGAATGGATTAAAATGGTCTCCACCCTCATGAAGATCATGTTCTTGGGGGTTGGGGCAGACAAAAGAAATATAAAATACTTGGAATATCAGATCGTGGTAAGCGCTATAGAGAAAAATAGAGTAGAGCAGGTAAGGAGCTGGGGGGAAGAAGAGAATTCCAGGTTGCGAGGTAAGAGTCAGGGAATGTAGAGAAAGGGGGGGTTATTTTAAATAGGCTATCATAGAAGGCCTCACTGATGTGGTGATAATTACACAGAGACTTGACAGAGGCAATTCATAATTGGTTCTTCCATTTGAAAAAAAACGTACTTTAGGAGTCTGTGTGTTATAGGAGACAAGGTATTATTAATATAATACTAATTTATAATCTCAACTAATTTATTAGACCCTTTATGCAGCCCATTATCCCTCCCAGGTCCTCAGTTTCCCCATTTTCATATTAAGTGTTTGGACTAGAAGGTGTCTGGGAACACTTCTGGTTTTCAAAATTTCTGATTTAAGCACACTGAGAAGTGGAAGAAAATTCTATGTGCTCTTAGGTTCATACATTCATTCACAAACATTAACTGAAAGCCAAGTGTGTGACAGGCTGTGTAGATGCTACAGATGACAAAGTTGAGAAGATGAGTCTATCTTCAAGGAGCTTACAGTAGAATGAGGGAGATAGGCAAGACTTTTTACCATGACTCGGAGGCTTTGCCTGCACTTTGCTGCTGGCTGAGAAGTGAGGGCTCCCTGCCCTCCACACTTCCCAGCCGTCTTGCACAGTCATCCTGGAGAGGCACAGAGCCCAAGACCATCAATCACATGGGGCTGTCCAAAGAGGGCTGGGCATCACAGCATCCCCAGGGCCCAGCCTCTCCCTTTAGGAGAAATGTGCCCTAGATGGGGGAGCTGTCTCCATGGACGATGATGATGATGGATGGCCCAAGGAAAGCATTTTTCATCTCCTAGCGGTACACGTGTGCATTCTCGCTCTGGAGCCAGGTTCTGACTGGGATCCTGCTGTTCTCCGTTTTCTTAGCTGTTGTCACCTTTTCCCCTTTACTGACAAATGGACCCATTTTGCAGCCTGAGTGACTCATGACTGTTTTAGGAAGACTAGATTAACTCATTGTGGCATAGGAGGAACATAAAGACAATAATTCCTAACTTGGCATCTTAAACCTCCATCTTTATCTTAGCACACCCCTGCTGAAAAACCTCTAATGGTTCTGTCTTGTCCGTGGGAAATTCTCCAAGGTCCATTTCCATCTGGCTCAGACAATTCCAACCTTCTCTCCCACTCCTAAACTATACAGGCAGAACTCTCACTCAAACATGCCATGGATTTTCCCACATCCGCACCATATTCGCATGATTGATTCCTACCAACCCCTTGCCCAACAGTGTGGCCTCTGCGAAGCTGTCCCTGATTGTTCCGGGCCACTGAAATCTCTTGTTCTTTGCATGGTCATTTAGCACAAAGTGTGGGGTGGTGAGTGCTTTTGTTCACAGATGAAAGTCTGAGGTTCCCTGCCACTTCTGGGCCAGAGGCACCTTGTCCTATCCACCCCTCCTCTCCAACAGCACCAGGCCGAGTGCCCAGCACATGGAAGTGGTTGTACAGAATCGAGTTAGTTGATTGATTCTTTCAGTGGCCCTCTCTAATGTGCTGTAATTCCATCAGCAAGTGGGCAGGCAACCAGGTTTCAGAGCATGAGCCTTGATCAGCTTAAGATGAGGTTAGGTTTTACCAGCCACAGAGCACAAACGCATGAGCAGTTATGCCTGGACCCCTCAGCCAAGGTTGACCAATGAGTCGGTGATTCAGAGAAAGCAACTTTCTGAACCAAAAAAATTCGAATTACTCGCTTAGCCGCCAATTCAAATTTGCCCACACAGATCTGCCTTGAACAATAGATGGGTCTCTCTCTTCTCCGGAACACTGCAAGCTTTATAAAATAATTGTACTTATAATAACTATGTAACTAAAGGGTTTTTAAGAAAAGGAACCTTTGAGGTCTATTGCAAACTCTACAGCACAGGTGTTGGGCTTTACCACCAGAGTTTCTGACTCAGTAGATTTGAGGTGGGTCCTGGAGATTTACATTTCACATGTGTCTCCAGGTGATGCATATGTCACCGGTCACACTTTGGAGTCTTCAGTCCTATCCAAGCACTTGCTGCATTTTGTTAATTCTTTCCAAAGCTCTGTCTACATAATGTCATCTTTTTATACAGATATTATCCTGGTGTATATAAAATTTGTGCATTTTAATTATTCTTCGCATGGTCTATCCCCTGCCCATTATATAAACATACAGGTTAGCATAACTCTAAGATAAAATTCTACCAAATAAAATGAACTTTTGGAATTTGGGATGAGACATTACCCTAAAAACCATGGTAAGAATTACTTAACCCTTGTACAAGAATGGAAGGCTATTAAGGAATATTGAGCCCAAAGTGATTCCATCAGGAAAGTAATTTGACTAATTAACTTGATAAATTAAATTGATGTGGGGTTCACCTTGTTGTCTGTTTTGGTCATTTCTATCTATATCTCCAGCTCCCGGAACAGTGGCTGGCACCAGAAGGCATTCATTAAATATTTGTGGGATGAATGAATGAATTTAACAAACATTTCCTTCGCATACTCTGGATAATTTAGAGGTCTCTAGAATAGGCATAAGTGCAGGCAATTGGGGGAAGTTTTAGAGCATTTAAATATTTTGCCTTCAAAGGAGCCATGTATCAAAGAATAATCATTAATGAACTGTAATCAGTTTTTAGGGACTGCAAGAGATTTGTACCTATATGTGCAAACACATATGGACACAAGACATACACACTCAACTATCTCCTTGGAATAGTTGCGTGAAGAATCCTACATCCACTCGTATGCTCTGTGTGATGCCCAGGTCCACCCAAATGCTATTACACAGGGTTTTCTATTTTAAGTTAGAAACCTTTCTGTGCACACATCAGTTCAGAATCCAAAATTAAATGCAACATGGGAAGCATTGTAAGGGACCCTGCTTCCTACTGTGCATTACATGAAATACTAAAGCCTTTTCTTTAATGTCATTCCAATTAAAGCAAATAAGCGAAGCAATATTGTTGGCTTATGCCAGCGCCCTTTTACGAAAACAAAATAGAGTTCTCTATGCACGTGGTTTTTAACATTTAATCAATAAACTGGAATGATTTGAGGGCCTGGCTGTCTTAATAAGGGGATTGTGAAAACACAGGGCAGTAAATTAGATTTAAGAAATTTTCGAAAATGAGGGAAAATTACATTATAAAAGTGACATTAACATTCCAAAGTCCTGAAACCTCAGGACTGCAGAGACCCTGAGCCAAGTGGGGATCAATGCAGAACGTACCACATGCTCAGCTCCACTCTCGTGACATGGAAGGCACAATCTGTCAGGAATAGTGGCTTCATCCAGAAGCTGCAGGAGACCTTTCCCTTCTAGACCGCTGGGCACCTGCTTTGACTAACACCTTTGACAGATTCTGAAAGCATTTCACCCCCTGCCATCCCTTGGCAGAGAGCAGCTGAACGCTAATGGAGTGTTTTCTCAAACATTCTTGTTAATGACCCAGCTGTGAAACTGCTCGCAGGGCAGTGCTCCTCTGGCATGGTCATTACAACATTTCATTCTTCTTGCTTAATTTCAGGCAGCGCTTTCTCCATGCATAAATATATCACGCTATATAAAAACCAGAACTTTTATCTGCATTGAGGGGTTTAGAGGGTTGGTTTCTCTTGCTCTGTAGGACAAGAAAAATCATTGTTTCCCCCTTTTGATTTAGAGACTTGATTTATGCGGGCTTACCTTTCAAGCTTCTGTTTCAGTTGTGCTAACTCTCAGGTTTGTGTGCATTTGCTTGGATTTACTGACCCGGGTTTAATTCTTGATTTATAATCTATGGGCTTCAGACGAAGAATGAATTTTGATTTAGTGTACCACATCTTTATAGCTTATATTTTCCACTCAGAGTCAACTATTAGTTGGTTTTAGCACAATTGAATTATGGCTGTTTCTAGAAGGCCCTTTTTGATGAAATTAAGATGGATTGAAAACCAAATATTTCCCATATAACTACATGAAATAAAGTTTCCTCTCCACAATCTGACTGGCACGAGATGGGTCCTCCAGAGAAGAGCATCCAGGCTTCTCCCCAGACCAGCTGATTGGCAGTGGGCTCTAGAGACTTCTGGCCCTTCTCTCGTGATCATAGATTTGTTTCCTCATTCGCTCGTTTTCAAAAATATTCCCAAAGATGTTTCACACTGTGTTACATCACAGGATAAACATACTCTTATCTCCTCAACCTTCCAGATCTTTCAGTGTATTGATGAATACCCAATGTTCTGAATCATTCAAAGAAACAGGTTAAAAAAAAAAAAAAGGCATCACATACTAGTCTTAATGTGCATATAATTGAGTGTATTCTGCTATCGGGGCCTTTGGAATCTGTGCTCTAGAACTAGGGCAGCTCTCAATATTCAATTAATGAAAACAATCTGTTCTCCAATCACACTGGGGTAACAGACAATGATTTTCAAAATGTTAAAAAAAATGCATCAACTGGGTAAAGGGTACATTCTCTGTACTCACTGTTCTATCTCTTGCAACTGCATGCAACCCTATAATTATTTAAAAGTAAAAAAGTTTAAATAAAAAATGCACTTACTTAAAAAACATGCATGTTTGTCAATTCAATTACCCATTGAGTAAAAATGGGCATAAAGCCAACGGTGTCCTGATGGAAGGTGGCTTACTAGTTATCGGCAATGGTATAAATGGGACCATCCTGGGCCTCTGTCTCTTCACCCTTAAAAAATCTTAGTGACTGAGGGTGCCTGGGAGGCTCATTTGGTTAAGCATCCAACTCTTGGTTTCGGCTTGGGTCATGATCTCACGGTTTGTGAGTTTGAGCCCCACATCAGGCTCTGCACTGACAGCACAGAGCCTGCTTGGGATTCTCTCTCTGCCTCTCTCTCTACCCCTCCCCTGCTTGTGCTCTTTGTCTCTTTCAAAATAAATAAATAAAATTTTAAATATATACATATTTTTAAAAATACAGTAATTTGGGGCACCGGGGTGGCTTAGTCAGTTAAGCATCTGACTCTTGATCTCAGCCCAGGTCTTCATCTCAGGGTCGTGAGTTCAAGCCTAGTGTTGGGCTTTGTGCTGGGTGTGAAGCCTACTTAATAAAAAAATACAGTGATTGAACCTCAGAATGATATCATCCAATCTGAATGCTTACCTGGTGGATTAGAAAAAACATTTTAAGTATGAGGTTTGAGAAAACATGAAAGGCAATTTTGCAAATATTATCTCATCCTCATAAAAGATACGAGTCAGTAAAGATATTAATGAATTAATAGTGGCAATAAGAGTTGGTAAGGGTATGCACCTGCCAGGTGAGCATGCAAAGGAGGTTGGTGACAGCTGGGAGGGGAAGGAGGTTGAAGGGAGAAAAAGAATAAAAAAAAGATTTACTAAGATTCATTAGGTGTTAACAACATCCCTTAGGTATTCTATTTTTTTTTTTTACCAAAATAACAATTACAACATAATAATTAATAAGGAAATGTTAATTCTAACCAAATTTCCTTCTTTTTGCTACCTCTCACCACCACCTGCATTTGACCCTGTCTGGTCCTCAGCAGTTCCCCTGCATCGACAATAGTCGTCCAGAAGAAATGCTTAAAAGGGAATATTTGTTAGGATTCACTATCTCACTCTCTCATCCATAGAGGCACAGATTTTAGACAGAATCTTCATTTATGAGGCTCCAAAAGTTCCTGTCGATAGAGAATGGAGATCAAACATTGAAAGCAACAAGCATACTTCTGTCTTTCAATGGCTTGAAAGTTTCTTCATCATATAAACTTCCTTCCGCATTCTGGTAGAGCAGACTTGAGTTTCTCAACCTTGGCGATACGAACACATTATCTTTGTTGGGCTGTCTTGTGCATTGTACCAGTCATGGCAATCAAAATGTCTCTCGACATTGCCAATGTCCTGTGGGCGGTGGGGGCAGAACCACCCCCAACTGAGAACTCCTGTGGTGGAGGAAACACTCTAGGTCCAAGTGTACCATGCAACCCTGGGCCCCTGGAATCTTGACTTCGGGCCCGGGTGCATTGCAAAGCTTACTGAGAGCATTGCAGATCAGAACAGAGAATTTCCTTCTGGGAGACCTGAGGGACTGGTGTCAGCCAGGGGAGGACTGGCTTGCTGCAGAGGCCATGGAGAGCAGGAACAAGCAATCCGTCGTTTGTTAGCATAGAGATGCTTGCTTCTGGGTCCCGTGATACATACATAACTCAATGTCCGAAGAAATGTTACATTCACAAATGTATCTAGTCTTGAAACGTCACCCTTGTTACTACTACATGTTTTTTTTTAAAAATATATATTCCTTGTTGGCTCTGTGCAATGAGCATAATTAATAGGCAATGTGGGTTCATTAATACTAGTATGATGGTTATTATTATTTTAATTTTTTTCTCTAAAAAAGTAGTTATTTCAGTATCACCTAAAATGAACACTAGACATCACACATGCCTGGTCCACTTTAAAGCTACTAAAGACAAAAAGTATGTAATAAGTACTTTTTAAATGTATATTAGTTTGTTTTTCTGCTGCTTTGCATTTTCTTGAGCTGATTTTTCTGCACGCTGAGACTCAAGGCAAATAGTCTGGACCCCAGGCCCCAGTAGAGTATCAACATCACAAACCATAGGCATCATGATGCATATGTATCGACACAAGATCACAGAAGCCACAGCCCTCTCCCATAACCCACTACTCCCTGGACGAGAAACAGGGGGGAGGGAAGGGGCCAGTCAGAAAGCTGAGGATTTATATGGATAATTACTACAGACAGGGTTATCTGAAGAGATAGTTTCAGTTTATGGAATGGACTGAATTTCCAGACAGAAGCATGTAAAAGAGGTCAAATTCGTTATTGAGGAATAATAGAATAATGAGCATATGCTTTCTTTGCATATTCAGTTACAAATATGCACTTATGATTATTAAAGTTCTATCCCTTTCTGTATATGTGGCTTATCCAAGTATCTAGAACTAGTAAGGCTTATTATAGACCCTCAGGAATACTTTGATATAGCCGTCTCTATGTTATTTATGTTATTACAGTATTTAATGACTTGATTTAGTTTGATGTTTATTTTTATGCTGACCTTCTATTTATTGCAAGTGATATTAGTTTTCCATTTATAGAAAAGATATACATTTCCTTAAAGCACATTTAAGGGTTTTAAAACATGAACCTATTTTAAAATATTGAACAAATATTGGTGCAAACATGGCAGAAATTATGATGTTGGTATCAGAATGTCTGCATTTTGAGAAGCGATGTTGTAATAAAAATTACAAGGTCTTTCTTCACATGAGTGGCCTGAGGAAAGAACAAACATCTTATAATCCTTTCTGTCACCAGAAATGTCACCAGTAGGCTGGGCACAGTAAAAGAAGGATGGTTGGTTAAGAAAATAGCTAAAAGAAGAAAGGAAACTCACTTTTTGAGCTCTTGGTAGGTGCTGGGTGCTTTGTATTTATTTTTCTGATTTGATATTCACAACTGCTGCATGTTTGAAATGAGTAAACCAGAAGTCTTAAGAGTTAAGAAATATACCTAAGTTAAACAGAAGAGCTGAAATTTGAACTTGAGTCTGCCCTACTCCCTAAGAACTGAGACAGGAATAAATCAGAGTCTGAGATTCATTTCTTAAAAACTGTCCACAAGGTAGTAGTTGGGACTGAGGTTTGTCTTCTTTGAGATTTCCCAAACAGCAACTGGGTAGTGCTGCCCCATCAGCTGGGAAGGAAGAAGAAATTCCTTGAGCCAGTGAATAAAGGAGAGGGCTCAGAGACCTAGCGCCTTGAGCTCAAGCCAGGGATCCATGACAGCGTCAGCAGGCAATGTTGCAGCTCAGACTCGGCAACATCTTTCAGTCTATACTTCATGGAAATACTTCAGTTCCCTTTTCTTGCGGTAATCCAGGAGTACATCCCAGATCCGAGTCTGTTAGAACTAATGGTTTGGGTTGATGGTTTCATGAGCACATACTTCCCTCTAGTGGCGATTGTTAGTCTTTGCATGTACCTGTCCTCAGGTCTCACCTCACCACCGACAAACCCCAAGGAGAGGGCAGGTACCCATAAAATTCTCCCTGACCTGCCTCCCCTAGTATCTCTTCTGCGTGACTTGGGCAAATTTCTGAACTCTCAGACTTTTGGATTACTCATTTAAACACGGAACTGCTATAAAGATTAAATCAGAGCAATAAAAACAAGTCAGACAAAATACATCTGATGATTTTAATCCTTTAAAATTTATTTATATTTGCATATTATCTTTCTTGGTTAATGTTTCCTATGCTTTTTAAAAGAATGTATATTTCAAAACAGATGAACATAAGGGAAGGGAAGCAAAAATAATATAAAAACAAGGAGGGGGACAAAAACATAAGAGACTCTTAAATATGCAAAACAAACAGAGGGTTCCTGGAGGGGTTGTGGGAGGGGGGGATGGGTTAAATGAGTAACGGGCATTAAGGAATCTACTCCTGAAATCATTGTTGCACTAGATGCTAACTTGGATGTAAATTTAAAAATAAATTAAATAAAAGTTTTAAAAATGATATAATTGGTTGATTGTATATATTGAATCAAGTGGGTAGAAATTAATAACTATGTTTAAGTATTTTGTTTCCTTGATTCTGGTAAGAAAATAAAAAGTATTTGTTTTTGTATAAAAAAAAGAATGTATATTTTACTATTGTTGATGCATTGTCCTATGAATATCAATAAATACAAGATGTTTGATACCATTGATCAGGTCATCAGGAGCATTACTGATTTTCCGCCTATTAGTTCCATCAGGAGGTGTAATCTCGAACATTTCCCGGCCCTGTGTGAGGTCATCTCTTCAGCTTACAGCAACCTGGTATATCTTCCTTGCCCAATCTCATGGAGTTTGACCCTATGCATTCATGGATTAGTATTTAGCAAAAGACCAAAGGGAACCCATATGCAGACTTCTGGATCTCTTTCTCTGCTTCCTCCTTTCTTGTCCTCTGCCCTCAAACTCCATCACCTCAGCCTCCCAAACCTCAGTACTCCATCTCTTTATCTCAGAGATACTGCTGGGCTCTGCTTGGGCTCTCCCCCCATGTTGCTGCCCAGAAAGTACCTGCACCCAGGGAAGAGGGTCCAGCAGAGTTTACCTTTACTTCCCTTCTTTCAGCAGCCCCAGCACTGTTCTGCCAGTTGGCTAATGCTTCATTTGTTTTGTCCTGTTGTCTGATTGCTTGCAGTGGGAGGGCAAGTCTGGAAATCGTAGCCTGAAGTTGAGTCCACAAATGCTTGATATTAATATAATAATACCAGGTTTACTTAGGCTAGTAAGTATCTGGAATATATTTTTCTAACTTTTTAATTCAAGCTTATATACTTGTTCCTATTATTTTAGTTTAAAAAGCAGCACATAGGTGAAATTTAAAAAATACAGGCTGAAAGTCATGTCCTCTTAACTAAAGTGAGTCAGGTCCATTTATATCTATGGCAATTAATTTTGTAATCAGATTATCCACCATCTCGCTTTGTGCTATTTGTTTTCAGTTTTTCTGGTTTGTGTGGAAGATCTTTCCTCTCTCTGCTTTGCCTTTTTTCCTCTCTGCTACTTTGCCTGTTGCTTAAATTTCTCTTTTATTTTCCCTTTTTACTCATTACATTTTCTTTTCTCTCCATTAATTTGATAGTTACATTTTTGTAGCTCTTTTTAGATAATTTAATGTGCATATTTAATAGTCTTATTAATTTAATTAATCGGTTTGCCCTCCTCTTGAGCAAAACCAGTTTACTAATTCTTTCTTTAGATGGGTCTAACATTCTGGTTTAATGCATCCATTATATTTCATTCTTTTTATTCATTTTAAAAGTTTATTTTGAGGGAGACAGAGACAGCGCAAGGAGTGGAGGGGCAAAGAGAGAGGGGAAGAGGGAGAGAAAATCCCAAGCAAGCTCTGTGCTGCCAGTGCAGAGCCAGTGGGGGGCTCGAACCCAATGAACTGTGAGATCATGACCTGAATTGAACCAAGAGTCAGACAACTGACTGAGCTGCTCAGGTGCCACTGCATCCATTGTATTTTAAACTTAAATTTTTTAGGGGCACCTGAGCGGCTCAGTCAGTTGAGCCTCTGACTTTGGCTCAGGTCATGATCTCACGGTTCATGGGTTCGAGCCCCGCATCAGGTTCTGTGCTGACAGCTCGGAACCTGGAGCCTGCTTCGGATTCTGTGTCTCCCTCCCTCTCTGCCCTTCCCCCACTTGTTCTCTGTCTCTGTCTCTCAATAAATAAATAAACATAAAAAATTAAACTTCAATTTTTTATTTTGTATTGCTAGATGTTCTATTTTTTTAATTATTTTTCAAATTTGAGATAATAATCTATTGTTTCTTGCTCATATTTTCAAGTATATCTTTTATTTCCTAACACATATTAAGTATACTTGTTTTACATTGTATATTTCAAAATAGTTTCAAAATTCCCCTATCTGAAATTGTGACATGAAAAATTTGTGAAAATGTAATTTTCTTTTTAGCAAGAAGGTGGACAACACTCAAAACGAGCAAAACCCAGCCTTCCTTGTCATGAGACTATTTAAAGGTTCTGTTTTTACCATTTCATGTATTTTGCTCTGAAATGTTTGCTTATGTAGTGTTGTTACAGACCCCACCCAGGCTGCATGGAATCTACCATAAATGGATTCTATAATATTTCTGAATACCAAAAAAGTTCTGAATGTTGGACCATATCAAGTTCATTAAACAAGGTTTTCATTAAACAATTGTAGACCAATTGGACTTTTATGGAAACAACTCTATTATCTGTTGTTGGTATTGGTTCTTGGTCATCAAACATTCTTTTCTTTTGACTGTGAGTTTACATTCTTTGCAACTTCACCTTTGGGAATCCTTTAAGGTTTGTGTTGAGGTTATGTTCTGCTACAGAGAAATTGTTTTCTTTCAGTTTCCCAGGAGCACTATCAGTGAAGGATCGCGTTGATTTAAATTCTCTGCTTGTAAGACCTGGTTTATGATTACAAATCCTTAAGTTAAACAATTTTTTCCCCTCAATACAAACACTTAAATAGCTATGTTTTCTTGTTGTCTCTTTCTGTGGAGTAGGTTTATTTTTGTTCAGTGATCCCTAATTGATACTTGAATTGACTTTGGATTTATTTCCTGTCTCCTGAGTCTCATGCAGCCATAGAAATGGAAGTTCATGAACACCAGTGGTTGACAGATTCTCCTGAAGTAAAAACTAAGATTAGCATTCTCCCATCTCACTATTTTTTTGATTTTTAAGGAATCCTTACTTTCTTGCAAAATCAACAATGGGCTTAAAAGAAGACAGTTTTTATTTTTAACATAAAGTTTTTTTGTTTGTTAATCCATGTGTGCATTCTATTTATTTTTATTTTTTAAATTTAATTTGTGTAATTTATGTCCAAGTTAGTTAGCATATAGTGCAACAATGATTTCAGGAGTAGATTCCTTAGTGGCCCTTACCTATTTAGCCCATCCCCCCTCCCACAACCCCTCCAGTAACCCTCAGTTTGTTCTCCATATTTGAGTCTCTTCTGTTTTGTCCACCTCCCTGTTTTTATATGATTTTTGCTTCCCTTCCCTTATGTCCCTTTTGTATCTTAAAGTCCTCATATGAGTGAAGTCATATGATATTTGTCTTTCTCTGACTAATTTCACTTAGCATAATACCCTCCAGTTCCATCCATGTAGTTGCAAGTGGCAAGATTTCATTCTTTTTGATTGCCAAGTGATACTCCATTGTATATATATATATATACCACATCTTCTTTATCCATTCATCCATCGATGGACATTTGGGCTCTTTCCATACTTTGGCTATTGTTGATCGTGCTGCTATAAACATGGGGGTGCATGTGTCCCTTCGAAACAGCACACCTGTATCCCTTGGATAAATACCTAATAGTGCAATTGCTGGGTCTTAGGGTAGTTCTATTTTTAATGCTTTGACAAACCGCCATACTGTTTTCCAGAGTGGCTGCACCAGTTTGCATTCCCACCAGCAGTAGCATAAAGTTTTAAAGACATTTTTCTTGGGAGGACTTTTTGTTTATTTAGTACACGATATTAGAAGAAAAAGAGTCCCACTCTTGCCCCTTTTTTGGCTCTTTTTTTCTCCTGTTCTACCAGTCTGATTTGCATGGCTTTCACTCACATGTAAGATGGCTGCTGTACCGCCATTTCAGGTAGAAAGACATGGAAAGAACAATGGAAAGGGAAAGCATATGCTATTTTACCTCTTTGTTTTCATCAGAAAAATATCACCTTTACTGAGAGACCTCTACTGACAGTTGATTAGCCAGAATTGTGCAGCATGACCACCTTTGTTGCAAGAAAACTGAGAAATGAGCTGCACACATTGCATTGTGAACAATGGAAGCTGTTACTAAGGAAGAATGGAAGAATGGATATGTAGTCGGAGGCTAGAAGTATCTTCCACAGCCTGGAATCGTTAGAATAGCAGAAAATATAGATGCATATCTTTTCTTACTCTGGACATACAGATACAAATTTGACACGATATAAAATATGGAAAGATTAGAGTTTTTCAACCTTAACACTATTGACGTTTTCAACAAGGTATTTTTTTTTCTCATGGGGGACAGTTCTGTGCATTGTAGAATGTTTAGCAGCATCCTTGGTCTCTACCCCTAGATACCAGTAGAGACTAAGACAACCAAATATGTCTCCAGACATTGCCAAATAGCTTCTTGAGGGGAAAATCACCTCCATTTGAGGACTACTGATATTGATGTTGACACAGATGTAGATGAATATAGATATATTAATATGCAAATGCATATACGAATACATGCATGCATATACACACGCACACAGAGAAAGATATATGTGGATGTGTGTGTACATGGTGAGATTTATTTATTGTTCATTTCTAACACTGAGTTTATAGCCTTTTGGGATTCCAGCTTGATATGGGTCTCTTATCTCACTTGCATTGAGGTTATATGAGGAAGATATTATTATTATTTCCCGTTTACATAGATGCATAAACTGAAGCTTTCAGAGATTAAGTAACTCACTTAATGCCCTTGTAGTTAGTCAGCCACAGAACTGGGTCATGGAAAATCTCCAAGACTAATTTTACATTGGTTTGATTTTGTGTAATTTTAACAACTTTACATCTTGCTATTCCCATTCACAATAGTTCATTCTATGTCTAGGATCTTGCTGTTGCAGGGACTTGTTCTGTGATATTCTGTCTCTTGTGCTTTACACTGACACACCTGGTTGGCTTCTCTTCCTGTCGAGAATCTCCTTGTGCAAAGACCTCCATTTTTCCAGATTTAGCTCCAATGTCAAATCTATGTAGAGAATATCCAAACTTCACATTGGAAGGTAGACCTCCTCCAACTACAAATTATGTAATTCTAAAATTCTATAATCCCCTAACCTGCAATCCTGGGTGAACAGATATCCCATTATACTGCCTGGATCCCCTCTTCAGGGCCAAGATACTTTAGTCTCAGCAACGGGAAATAACAGCGTTTTTATGATTGATGACCACTACTCTGACAGAGATGGTCCTTGGCTGTAGATAGCTGTCTTATCCAAGCTTATGCTCCTCACAGAAGGTGGCCCCTGGCCAATGACCAGCCAATACAAGGGTATGAGGTGCAGTCCCCATGTCTTGATTTGGAACATTCTAAAATGACATCCCAACTCCAGAGCTTCCATTGCATTGGCTGAGGCTTTAGCTGTAATAATTTGCATAATTGGTCAGTTTCTCTTTCTGCCCAATTCTACCTATCTCACTTCTTCATAGATGTACCTCCTGAAAATAATTAGCAATAAACCTTCTTCATCCAACTTTTTGTCTCCGAGTAGTAATAAATCAAGATCATTTGTGTCCACTCTGGATCTAAGAAGTGGGCCAAGGAGAAATGGGTGGGGCACTGACAGCTTTTGCTATAAACTATTAATGAGCATATCAGTATAACATTTTAAAAATCATATGGCACTTTCCAGTAGGGAATATATTCTTCTATTAAGTAAAATGTCTTATCTAACATGCATGAATTCCCTGGTAGTTTGCAAAAACTTCCTCTCGTGCCATAGTGAGAATGTTCAAGACTGTATCTCATAGGCCAGTGTCCCAAACAAGAGCCATTCTCCTCTTCCTAACTCTTCTTTCTAGGCCTTTCCGTAGGATTAGAAGACCTGGCTGCCTTCTGCCATCTTCCTAAGTAAAAGGTTGCCCCAATCCAACAGCAGAGGGCAGCAAAGCCCACATTCTGATCCTAGAGACACTGTCCAGGGATTTCCCACAGTCCCAGGGCACTTAATTTCAGAGAACTTTGTTGCTGAAGATTAATATCAGTTACATTATCAGTCTGGGGTGAAGATTCTAAATAATTAGCAAAAGCAAAATCCATAAATATTGAGAAAAATGAATCCTGGAATAAACCCGAAAGCACAAGGAATGAACAAATGAGCTGCATTCAGCTCTGCCACCACAGAGCCTCAGTTTCTGAAACTTTGAAGCCAATGAATTAAATGTTGACACTTGAAGCGAGACTGTCACCTTCATGTCAGTCACCCTCCTATGCATTTTATTTTCGAGACTCTTCTACTCATTGGCCAAAGGTCACTAGGAACTTCAGATGGCCTCTGGAAAGAAGGAGGCCTCCATCCACAGCTGATATCCACAGTCTAAAACTCACTAACTTAGGTACCATGCACTGCATGTGTGATAATCTTAGAAGATGAATTAGAAGCATGCATCTTTCCTTACTGCCCACTGGTGATCAAGTATGTCTACCACCTTTTTGCAAGATCCCTAGTAGATTAATCACATAAAACAAAAGTATGGTCTCACAATATGTGCTAGGAAAGAAGACAGAATCAAGGAGCAGTAGCATATGAAACTCTTTATGTTCTGAGAAAAAATAAAGCAAATAAAAAGAATCATAAGCATCAAAGCTAAAAGCCTTCTTGGGATTATTTTATCCAAACTCTCTAATTGTGCAAATGAGGTAACAGAGTTTCAATGAACTAAAGGGTGAATCTTCAACAAAGAGAACCAGAAACCAGCAGTTGCAGAATTTATTCTCATGCAAGTAAGTTTGTTCAATTTATTTTCATTTCTATAATGTTATTCTTTAACTCATATAAATCAGAATTCATTAATGCATTTGGTTTGTTTTCAGTGTTTCACTATTGTAAGCAATGTGTTTTATTTAAGCATATTTGCTGGAATTCACGTGGCAAAGTTTCTCTAGGACAATTACCTAGAAAAGGAGAGGTGGATTGCAGAGTGCACAAATCTGCAAGCCTTCTAGATAATGCCAACTTTTTCCTAATGTGGTAAAAACCATTTGCATTCCAATCAGTACTGAGTTGTTAGTCCCATGGTTCCATATCTTTGACAACACTTGGAATCATGTAACTTCATAATTTTGTCAATCTGGTTGGTGTCTGTTTTGTCATGGTTTTAATTTGGATTTCCTTGATTATTAAAGAGACTGAACATATAGTTTACCAACTAAAACTGTTTCCTTCTCTGTGAAACACCTATCCTGGCCCTTTCCCCCATGATTCTGTTGTTGGTCTTATTGATTTATAATAGTTCGTTATATATTGTGGACATTTCTCCTATGACTGCTACATGCATTGTAAATGTTTCCTGCCATATTTTGGTGTGTATTGTCCACTTCATTATGATGCCTTTTGAAAATGAAAAATATCTTAATTTTACCATAATAAAATTATCAATATTTTCTTATATTGTTTGTGCTTTTCTGTATTATTTAAGAAATTCTTTCGCATCCTGATGGGATATTGACTTCAAAATTTTAATCTTTGGATTTTCACACTTAAGATTTTATGTAGACTTGATTTTTTAGGTAGGGTGTGAGACAGAACTGTTTATCCCCAAATCAGTCACTATAGCCTTTTAAGTACTATTGATATAAGACAGGGTTAGTTCCTCTACCTTATACTTCTTCGGGATCTTTCACCTACACTTGGCCCTTTACTCTTTCATTTAAAGTTTAGATTTACCTTGTCAAAACCCTGCTGGGATTTTGATTAGAACTGCATTGAATCTATAGCTCAATTTGGGGAGAGTTTATATTTTTATATTATATTAAATATCCCTATTCATAAACATGATATATCTCTCAACTTGTTTAGAATTTTAACAATTGTCTTTCAAAAACGTTTTATAATTTTTCCATACATACCTTACACAAATTCCATTAGGTTTAGTTCTGGGCACTTCATATTTTTGTATTGCTCTTCCAAATGATATGTTTTAATGCAATCACATTTTAAAACTGTGGGCTGGTGTATAAAATATGATTGACTTGTTTCTTAATATTATATTAGATAACATTATTAATCTAAATTATTAATTTTAAAAATTTTCTTATAATTATGTTGGGATTCTCCATGGAAACAACTATATTATCTAGAAATAATGATACTTAAATTCCTTGTTTCCAGACTTCATATTTTTCTTATATTAGTTTGCTTATATTATACTTTATTTTTCTTATAGTAGTTTGTTGGCTAGGATAACCAGTAAATGGTTAATAGAAGAGTTGATATTTAGCATCCTTGTCTTTCCCTGTATCTTTGGCGAAATGTTTTTACCATTATTTATTATGGACCATGATATTTTCCGTAGGATTTTTTGGCAGGATACCATTTATCAGGTTAGAAAGACCTATTTCTTAATTTAAGATTCATTAATGTAATAGAATGTTTAAAGTCATTGAATATTTTTTTTAACATTTATTGAAATGATTCCATAGGTTTCTCTGTCAGTGTCTTAACAGGATATGGTAGGCACAAAGCTATCCAAGCCCTAATCCCTGGAACCAGTGACTATCTCAGCCTGCATGACAGAAGATACCCTGCAGAAGTGATTAAGCCCAAAGATTTTAGAATGGGGAGATAGATGATCCTGGATTATATGGTTGGGCCCAACCTAATCAGATGATCCTTGAAAATGAAAGAGAAGGGCAAGGGTGGGTCAGATGATGTGGTGTCAGAAGGACTCGACCCACAATTACTGGCTTAGGAGTTGGAAAAATGAAAACATGTGCCGATGCAATGACCTCTAGAAGCTAGAAACAGCATGCCAACTACAGCCAGCAAGAAAACAGAGATTCAGTACTACAATCACAGGATTGATTCACTGGATTCTGCCAACAACCCCAATGAGTGAGGAAAAGTAATTATCCCCTAGAGCCTCCAGAAAGGAATGTTGCCCAATGAGATCTGCCTCTGACTTCTAACCTTCGGAACTGCAAAACAATAAACTTGCATTATTTTAATCCACTAAATTTGTGGTAATTTATTACTATTGGCAATAGAAAGCAAATCACATTAATAGATTTTTTATATTGAACCAAACTTACGTATCCTGCTTGGAGTTTCAACTTACATAAGCCCTGGTTAATATTCAGCTAAAGAATCCAGAGAACCTCACATAGATTTCTGGGACTCTTTACCTCCATACCTTCCTTTTCTCCCACACTCTTTCCAAAACTCCATTCTTTGTCTCATTCACTCAGTGAGAATACATACTTCACTTGTGTTCCCCTCCCTATACTATCAGTCAGAAAGTGTAATCTTTTGAAGAATTAAATTTCTGCATTATGTGCTTCCCTATATCTAAAAATAATGGTATTTCCAAAGTTCTTGTTTATGGCTGGAAGGTAAATCTGTTCCCAGGCATGGAACATGCATTTGTATTATGGTTCCTTTACATGGATAGATAGATGATAGATAGATAGATGTATATACAAACACATATTATTTAGAATTATTCACAGTCTACAGGCTGGTACGTTTCTTTTTCTTTTTTTAAGTTTATTTATTTATCTTGGAAGAGAGCAAGAGAGTGCAAGTGCATGAATGGGGGAGGGGCATAAAGAGACAGAGAGAGAGAGAGAGAGAGAGACAGAGAGAGAGAATCCCAAGTAGTCTCTGTGCTGACAACACGAAGCCCAATATGGGGCTTGAATCTACGAACCGTGAGATCGTGACCTGAGCCGAAACCAAGAGTAGGATGCTTAACTGAATGAGCCACCCAGGCACCTCCACAGGCTGGTATATTTCTGCTTGATTATCTCTGAATGGAACATTTGCCACCCAGGCTGCTATCACCCCCCAAAGTACCATAGGAGGGATCTTCTGGACTTTCTTCTTTGTTTACTCAATGTCACTAGGGCCTCCTCATATCAAGTGAAAAGTTGGATGTTGAGCGAAAAGTGGATTGAGGGATGATTTCTGGTGTATGGGGAATATTCAAACATGGAATTCTGTCTCTGTAAATGCAGGAATACCTTCATTGTTTTTTAGCATATACTTTATCTTTCATGCATGGGGGGCCCCCTAGACAGCTTGGGTTTTATCACATAGCAATGAATCAGATTTCCCACTTTAGTGAGAAGCTGGGTAGCAATGAATCATCTCCTATTTATGTTTGGTGGATAGATGTGTAATTTTTCCTGAATTGGGCCAATTGGTAAAAAGTTAGCAATGTCCAAATATTACCTGTCCTGTTTGGAAGCTGGACCAGAGAAGACAATGGTAAGTGTGGTCATGCAGTCAGTTTCTCTTCCCACCCTACCAGCTCTGCTAATTTATAGACTGCAATGAACTAAAAAAAATTGTCCCATCCTTTATGTGGCCTATTTATGCTCCAGTCTTATTACTTCAAGCATGGAGATATGAGTGGAAGACTTCAGAAATCCTTTTCCTTGTTCCCACACTAAACTTTAATGTTAAGGAGTATTCTATTTGTCTTTGTTGACATCAGATCAGTCTCAGTATGATAAAAATAGAATTGCATCAGACAGAAAAATATCAGCGATTATAGAGATTAGGGGGCTTCTCTCAGTTGTAGCATAGTTGAGCTTTTCTTTTTTCTTATTTAATTTATATAATGTTTATTTTTTAGAGAGAGAGACAGAGCATGATGGGGCGAGGGGGAGAGAGAGAGAGAGGGAGACACAGAATCTGAAGCAGGCTCCAGGCTCTGCACTGTCAGCACAGAGCCCGATGCAGGGCTTGAAATCACATGAGATCATGTGCTGAACCAAAGTCGGACGCTCAACCTACTGAGCCACCCAGGTGCCCCATAGTTGAGATTTTTTCTATTTCATTTCAATGTGATGGATAACAGAGCTTTTTGCAAATGTACAGTTACTTTATTACATTTGCTGGACAAAAAGCAAGGCCTTCCAAAATTCTCAAAAAAAAAAAAAAAAGGAGTAAATTCTGTTTCTCCTCCCATCACTACAGCGAGTTAGGACACGGGACACTTCTCTTCCCTCTGAAATCTTTGGTTCTGTGTTCCTCTAGGGTAACTTGTTTTTTTTTTCCTGTAATTAAGTCAACATAATTATCCGCCAGCAGCCCTTTGGAGGTTATCACTGCTGCAACATTGGTGTTTCCAAAGAGACTGCAATGTGGGGGGAAATGGTCTTAAAACAGACTCAAGATATTTAATTGAGATTCACTGTGCTCATTAAGTTGCAAATATTTGTGATGTTCACTGTACAAAGCACACCTTCAGGTAATGCGATATTGAGCAGGGCCCACAACAATGTTCTCAGCACAATGCGATTTAATTCCTCTGGAATGTGCTTTGCATTAAGGTAGAAAATATTTCTGATTAGGTGTGGAGGGTAAAATGAAATCAGAGTAGCCTGGTTTCATGTGGTCAATTACAAGTGCATTCTTGTAATTGATTCTTTGTGGAAAGCCAAAACTAAGAGAGGATTTTCTCTGAGTGATCTGAAAATTCATTCCCTTCCTGTTAGCATGAATAGAGTGTTAAAATATTCTCCTGCTACTTATAGTTGCATAAAGTCCAAAGATTAACACCTAAAATCCAGAATATCTTATGCATTCTTCCATCAAACATTTTAAACCTAATCTTTAAAGAAAATGGTAATTTAGAAATAGGTATGCTTACTTCTTCAAATTTTAAGCAAATCTTGAACAAAGACAACAACGACTGGTGTCACTGATAAGCTGTTCTAGAGCCTTTCAGCTCCTTCTCTGCAGTCTGCCTGCACTCTGGAAATGCATCCTGAGAAAGGAGGCAGGGGAAGGGAGGGTGCTAAATCTTACTCATGTCTGCAGCTATGGATGTAAAGTGTACCTGAGGTTCTGAGAGAAGTGTTTTTTTTATCTGTTTGTATCTTCTGAATTTTGTGGTTCAAATTCAAGTTTGACTTCTTTTTAAAGGACCTTATATTGTAAGAATCATTTTACATATCTCAGCTAAGGACTCTTTTAGATAGGAAATATATCTCATATGACTTTGTATCTTCAGTGCCCAGGACTGGATCTAGGGTATTGTAGAGGCTTTTTTTTTTTTCTTATGTAATTCATCAATAGATTTCTGACTATCCTGTCCTCCCCAAATCTCACTGTATATGTACAAAGATAGCCACTAAGGAGCACAGGGCCCATTATTTGAGAAAAAGTCAAAGTTATGGAAATGTGCTGCTTTAAGAGTAGATTTTTCTTTTCTTTAAAAAAAATTTTTTTTAATATTTATTCATTTTTGAGAGACAGAGAGAAACAGAGCATGAGTGAGGAAGAGGCAGAGAGAGGGAGACACAGAATCTGAAACAGACTCCAGGCTCTGAGCTGTCAGCACAGAGCCCGACGCGGGGCTCGAACTCACGGACTGCGAAATCCTGACCTCAGCCCAAGTCGGGTCGCTCAACGGACTGAGCCACCAAGGCGCCCCTAGAGTAGATTTTTCTAAGTCCGTGCATACCAAACAAAAATAGTCTGCCATAGAGGCAGATTGGGAAGATAGATAATATCGTCTATAATAGAATTAAGTTAGTTCGCAAAAAAGAATCAATAGGTCACAGATTCTTACTGCTGAAAAGGGTCTCAAAGGCCATGTAGCTCAGGAGGATTATTAACCTATTAATGAGATGTTAATTCTTGGCAAGCATCTTGCAAGAATAAGGGATACAATAGTATATCAGAAGGATTCTCTCTCCTACTGATCAGGACAGTGCTATGAAAGTATCAACGCTTGATTTAATTTATATAATATTCACCTTGATGACCAATGATGTAGCTAAAACTTCTGGTGCATACTCTATCAACAACTTGCTATAAATCTGTACTTGTCTCATAATTCCTTTGAAACTTACTCATTTGAAAGGGAAAAATTAAAGAGGGGTTAAAGAAGTTTCTGGAACTTGAGGTGAAAGACTAGACATATGAGTTTGCCTCTCTCTTTCCTGATCCCACTGAAATAAGAAATAAAAAAAAAAAAAAAGATTAAACCAGCAGTGATAAAGCAAAGAAAGTGGAGGATAGAAATGCCATTGATAAATAGTTACAAAATTTCTAACAGAAAATTGGAGATAGGAGTAGGTTCACACACCAAATGGATAGAGATTGTAACAGCATAGCCAATGCCACAAGGAGCTACCATGGTGGTGACAGCCAGTCTACTCAAAGGACCTCAGAGAGCTACTGAGTTCAGAGTCAGCCTATTTGTTGGGGGTGGGAGTAACAAGTTGAGTAGAGAGAACAGTGAGAGATTATTATATGGGACAACTGCACAAAATGCTATGTGACATTCCCCTCCCCTTCCCCAGCACACAGAAAGCAGAAAGCCAATATATACCAAAAGGAAATACACCAGGTGGAAATTTCTAAGGAAACTGAAATAAATGTTTTGGAAAATTTAAGTCTTCTAGCATAGCTGTGGGGACTCTAGACTAAAACTTTCTTCTCTCTGGCATTAGCATAGACTAGGAACCCAATCCTAGCCCTTTTTCACCCTAGAGTTAAGCCTGATTAACATCGAGGTCCTACCTTGAGATCCTAGCTGGAACTACCACCCAGATGAGATCCTAGCCAACAAAAAGACTGATTTCAGTGATGCTTGAAAAAGCCATCCCAGAGAAACAAAATAAATATGACAGCAGATTCCCTGTTGGAAATATTGCAAGCTGGAGCACAGTTGAGCAACATCATTGAAATCCTGTGAAGAAAACCTGAGAATTCTTTCAAAATATCTTTGAAAATATCTTTCAAAAATGGAGGCAAAATAAAGACTTCCCAAATATGCAAAAACTGACAGAGTTAATCACCAGCATATGCTTAGTACAGGAAATATTAGAGCCTTTCAAGCAGAAGGAAAATGATATTAAATGGAAATGTTCTGCACAAAGGAATCAAAAGCACCAGAAATGGTAACAAAATAGGGAAATATAAACACTATTTTTCTTATTATTTCACTATATGTGAGAGATAACAGGCCACTTAAAGCAAAACCAGTAACTATATTTCTGAATTTTTAATCTATGAATAGGTGAAACGTATAATAGCAGTAACACAAAGATCGTTAGGGGAGAAACGCAAGTATGTTGTTATAGGGTTCTTAAGGCATAAGCGAAGTGGTATAATATCCCTTGAAGGTGGTTGTAAGTTAAAGATGCATATCATATACCCCAAAACAGCCACTGAAACAATAACAAAGAGTTATGTTTGTTAATATACATATATATATATATATATATATATATATATATATATATATATCAAAGAGTTAATATCCAGCAAATAAGATAAAATAAAATCGTAAGACATGCTCGATCTAAAAAATGTGGACAAATAACAGGGGGGATGAGGCAGAATTCAATGATGACAGTCTCAAAGGACAAAAAAGACTGTGAGGAAGATATCAGCCATGAAGCTGGTGAGCCACAACCTCAAAGGGCAAGGGTCTCAGACAAGGTGGGGAACTAACAGCTTGGAAGTAGCAATAAGGGTTCGAAGAAAAATGTCAACCCTATTTCTAGGACACATAGGCCAAAGTACAATCTAGGTGTTGAGTTGGCAGACAGCAGGAGACCTCCTAATGTATCTCAGCTGGGGTACAGGATTGGACCTGCATTCTGGGAATAGGAAGCCCCTAATATCTCTAAACGAACAACAAAAAATTCAAAAAATGTTTTGACCAGCTGCAGGAAACAATTCTCCAACTGCAAAGTCATCAGGCCTTGAGCACCGCCATGGTGGCAGGACCAGAGGGAGTAAGACCATCAGAAGAACATCAACATCGTTGGGGCTTTCTGGTTAAGGCCTGGTGCCCCACTGGACTCTTGGATATCACAGCCTGGCAGGCTTTCCATGATCAAAAGAACTGCTCATGAGTTCCTTACATGTCCTCCTCCACTCTGGCCATTACTCTGGAAATAAGAGTTACCACCTTTCCCCAGAAGCAGGGACCGGAGAGCAGCAATCGACCAGACTGTGCTGGAAGTTTGCACTGATGGCAGTGACTGCCCTCACACCCTGGAAGACAGATGTGGCTTCCACATGATCCTTCTGTTACAGGATGTGGGACCGAGGGTAATCGTCTTTCATCCAGATATTTAGTGCACAGCACCGTGTGTGATCAGATGGACTCTCAGCCCCCAGTCTCAGCCTCCCCACCCACATGTCACCACATTTGGGGTCTAATGCTACACAGGGGAGGGTTTTCTTTTTGATCCCACCTGTAGGTCCTTTAAACTTAGAAGTAGGATGCCAAACCTGGATGGGACTCTAGAGTACTAATACAACTCCCTCGTTTTATAAAGAAAATTTGAAGGCACAGAGGGGTAAGAGCCTTGCTAAATGCACCTCCAGGTGGATATTGGGCCAGAACAATTAAGCCTTGACCGCTAGGCTAATGCTATGCCTACTTTCCCTGAATTTGAAAGACCACATAACCACGAGCCTGGGACTAAGATCCTCATTGAGGGTCCTCCCAAGAGTGCCCTCACCTCATGCAGATGTACCCCTTTCATTCCCTTCCAGCTTGAAGTGCTTCTTTAGAATACATAGGATGTCTATGGGTTGGGTTGTGGCATGTCCCCAAACTTAACCGTACCAGACACAGTCCTCATTATGGCTGAAGCAAAAAGACGTTTCCTATTGTTGGTCTCTGTAACCTTTTAGGTATCCAAACTGATAAATGTCGCTGGCGGTGGGAGATTACTGACAAGCGGAGGCTGCCAGAGAGTTGTGGCAGGATGAATGACAGCTGAGGGCCTGTAACCTTTTCTCATCAAAATAAGGAGACAGAAAGAATAAAAAATGGTGTCTGGAGCATATCAGATTATCTGTGATTCAGGGAAGGAAGGGCTGGACTTGGAGTCATGGACTTGGAAGAGGAGACAGACCAAGTCAGGAGGATTGGCGGGGCACTGATTTTAGGAACCACCCTCAACTGTCAACATGAAGGGGATGAGATGGGAAGACGCACACCTTCCCTTGCGAAGTTCATTGTCCAAGCAAAGTGATGACAGCATTGGTACAGCTCTCGGCCATGGCACTGGATGGTCACGTGATTTCCATTAGGTTAGGGACTATCTTTCATGAAAAAATGAATTAGAACTTAAAGGAATGCTAAGGAGTTAATCTTCCATGTCACTGTCATTCAAGAGATTAGTGCCAGGATGAGGTGAAGTGTTAGGGAGCATCAGTGAACAAGAGAAACATACATATGCAGTCCCTGCCCTCATAGAGTTTACTTAGTGGTGTGTGTGTGTGTGTGTGTGTGTGTGTGTGTGTAAATGCCATTTGCATGTGTGTGCATGTGTGTGTGCACACATATTTACACACATAATGTGTGCTTAGTCCACATAGTAATATGAGCTTAGTAAGTGTATAGTTTTCATTCATCTGATGTGTTGGGAGGCTATTCTAAAAATTTCATTCACATAACATAATACAGCATAATGGAATGAGCAAAGGCTTTGAAATTCGAACCCTGGCCCTGCTTCTCTCCATTCTACTTCACTTGCGAAATGATCTGAACGTTCAGATTGCCCCCACCCCATCGAACTTCCCATCTATCATCTTCTTGTGGGGGCCATGCTGTGAAGGCGCTAGATGTATCTTGCAGAAGGACAGTCTGAGCATCAGTCACAGAACAGGGATGATTCCCTGGCCCTCAAGGTGTCCATGAAACCAAGGCAATGAGAGAGAATGTGTGGGAGACACTCGTGTGGTCACACCCCAATAATTTGGAGACAAGGACAATAGGATTGCTTTCTGGGACCCACATGGCAAAACAAATACAAAATGGGCCATGGCAGAGTCATGCAGAGACACCTTAAGGAGGTAGGGTACCTCCCGGATAAAGGACTTGGCAACTTGAGGCACCCATATTTCATCAGAAGGGCCTGGGAAGTACCCAGCATAAGAAAAGTGAAGACACTGAAGAATCGCCTTCAGAGGAAGGGACTCTGGGTGGCTGATGGGGTAGTGGGTCTCCTTGCCAGGTAGGTAAACCCCCAATATAGACATGGCTGCTTCAGAGCTCTTGCATTTTCTGATAATTTACCTACGTTTCTGTTCTAAGTTCACTTATCTGATCTTCTACCAACTCAACCATCTAAATAACTCCCCTGTGACCTTTCCTACCATCCCCTCGGCCACTACCATATTCTACACATCACTCATACTTCTTCCAATGGTGGCTCCCTGACCTCTCCCTGCCTCCACTCCCATCTCCCTTCTGATCGTTCTATACATGCAGCCAGAAAGATCTTTCTAAATCATAAATTTTATGTTGCTTTCCTGATTAAAACCCTTCAATGGTTTCCTATTATGTTCAGTGTAGAATTCATACGCTAATGTGGTTTAAACGGCTTCACAAGCTGACTCCCGCCAAGCTTGGCAGCATCATTTCAGACCTGCTCTCCCCATCCAAGATAATCTCCTGCCACACTGCACAGATGCCTGCTGTCCTATGGCACTCTCTCCTCCCTCTCCCCCCTGGCAATTCCCCCCATGTTCCTCGGTTCTCCATGTGGGTATCACTTTGTCCGGTCCCTAAGCCCTGGGCTGACACTACTCATGTGTTCTCACACTGCCAGCACCTACCCTAACCTCTGTGTTTATTGCATTAGATTAAATTACTTACTTTACTCATTGTCAGCTGGACCGTGATCCCTTGAAACGCAGAAATTATAGCTTCACCCCCTCTGCCTCCAGTTCTTTATGGGAAAACTAGAAATGACTACAGCAATGACCTCATAGGGTTGTTATGAGAATCAAGAAAGCTAATATATATAAAGCACTTAGAACAGTTTCTGACACAGTAAACACTGTTATGAGTGCTCTTATATATATATAATATACAACTTATATATGTAATAACATACATAAAATACATAATAATATCACACATTGTGACTGATATTATTATTACTACTGCTGTTATTATTATACCTCTTTCCTGCTATAATTTTAGAATACAACATAGCCTATGTGAAATAGGAATCTGTCAATTATCTGCTAAACAAGAGAATTAGTTTCATATATACCAACTCAAGATCTGATTTGTATTTGATTTCCCACATCACTTGATTGCTGGAAAATTTTAACCCAAGCCAGCACCAAAAAACAAACAAACAAACAAACAAACAAACAAACAAACCCAAAAAACCATCTTCTACATTCTTCTACAACAGACAACCTTATTTTTTAAGACGTCACTAAGTGGTCCTTTGGTTTTATATATCAGTCCCCGATAAGCCTGGTTAGGTGAGTCAGCCTTCCCAGGCCAGATCAACTGTAGGAATCTGATGTGCTGAGGACCTAAGCATGTATGCTGGGGAAACCACTGTTGTCAACACCACTTTTTAAAGTTTTGTCTGGGCGGACCAAAGAGGATTCTCTGCCCTCTGGAGTCACCCTTTCCCCAAATATCCCTTTGGAAGGACTTACTTTGCAGTTTCCTCCACTGTCCTCTGGCTTTTCTATAGAAAAGGGATTTTAAAATGCAGAAAAACATGGAACGGGAAGAGCTTCCCTTCCAAACTACTTACTAACCAAGATGGGTTGGAAAGCCCAGGCTCAGTGTGTGGGCAGTGGGAGGTACATGTCCCGAGGCAGGACTGGAGGCAGCATGGGGTGAAGGCGAAGGCATGGACACTGGCCAGAGCAAGTGTGAGTCTCAAGTCTGAAACTAACAGCTGTGGACACTGGGCAGTGGTAGTGGCCAACCTTTCACTGGATGTTTCTCATCATGTTGTGAAGTGTTAGACCACTAAGCAGGAGGGATTCTGCTATTAAAGAACTTTTAGTTCACACATCGGGAGCTCAGTTAATATTCCAGAAATCAGAACGCCAGTAAGAAGCAGAGCAAACCCAGGCGGTTTGACTCCAAGGTCTGTGCTCTTTACCTACGGTCTCTCGGTGTTCTTCTCTCTAACCCGGGCCCATTGCCTACGGGCCACAGATTATGATGATCATAGCAAAAAAAATGGATGTGGCAAGCACGTGGTAAATAGTGGCTTTCCCCTAATAACTAAAGTGCCAGTCTAGCACCTTTGTCCTTAGAGGCTTAAGAACCTGCAAGGGCCAGGCCTCTGCCATGGCCACTTGTGTCTCTACTCACAGCCATGCCCACGGAAATAGAGCCACTACATGCTGTGTTGAATTAGCAGTCCCTTTGCTTACTAAGCTGCCTTTTAAGTAATGAAGAACTCAGAGCACAGAAAAAGGAATGAGGCCAGCATTACCAGATTGAGACACGGACAACCATCCCCTTCCATATACTGCAAATTTGGAATTAGGCAGCTCACTGCACAGTCAAGAGACCTCAGAAGGGTCTTCTGGCAAATCTGTCTAATTAAAGAAGCCCAACACGAAACTAAACCTCGTAGGTTTCCTCTGGCCCTGACACATTCTCGAGACTGTCCTTACCTCACTGGATGCAAACAGCACAAGGTTCTTGTGTGAGTTCTGTGGACAGTTTTGAATCTGGAAAAGTAACCATCCCAGAGTGGAACCCTGTCCCAACCACTCAGGAACCCATGTTGGCCCTGCCTTAGAGAGGAACACAGAGGTGGAGTTTGGACAAGATGCCATCCGTCTGCAGCGTCCCCAGTCCACCCACTTGCGTGCCCACCAAGGACTGCCCTGGAGTGGTTTCAGCTTAGGCATGACTCAACTCTGCCTACTGTAAGCAGCTCCTGCAGCTTCCAGAAGAGCAAATTGTCATGTTGTAAGCACACATCCCTTTTCAGGAGAGAAGAGATCCCTTTAATTTTTGTGAGAATTTGGTAATCTTTTATGCTTCAGAGTGAAGGATCACTTCATTGCAACTTTCAGCAATATAATTTAAGGATTTGGAGAAAAATTGTTGCAGTCCTTGGCAAATAGGAAAAGCCCCTTCTGCCTTATTGATGGGTATAAAAATCCTTCTAATGCATTTTCTTCCTTTTGGATACTTTGAATAAAACAAAACAAAAAAACAAACAAACAAATGAAACACCCCAGAACCCAGACTGATAGCAGTCATTTGGTCACAGAAACAATTCTCAATCAGGGAAATACAGAATTGGTCAGATGAATGTTGCACACACATATCTTAATGAAGATAATTAATTTAGGTCTCATATCTGCCATATGTTGGTCCATAAATGAGAAGTCTCACCTAATCCTTATAATAATCATGTAGGAGGGGGAAAAAAACCTGTTACCTTCTTTTGGTAGATGAGAAAATGGAGGCTCAGAGGAGTGAGTTGACTTTTTCAAGGTCATGCAGTTGGTCAGGGCAGATTCAGTCTTAGAACCCAGATCTGTATGTCACCACAGAACATGTCCCTTTTCTCACATCAGTGGTTGGACAGAGACCTTAGTGCTGTATCACCAAGTGCAGTAAAGACTACCTGGGGGCAGGAGGGAAGATAGGATACGTGTTTTAAGATCTATGGAAATTCCATGTGTATATGGATGCCAGAAGGATTAGAGAAAGTAGCTTTTCTTCCCTTTCCCCCTGAAGATCTTCGATTTAGGATTGGTTTAGTGGCCCCTGGAAGGAAAACACATATGAAGGGTGTTAGGAGGGGCATTTAAAGCTGAAACTGGGTGAATTAACTCTGATATGATGACTTCCATGATTCCAGGGTTTTCTAAGCTTGCTAAATTGATGAGAAAGAGACTTCCCTCTCCACAGAGGCAGAAATAATTTATGACATCCATTTTACTATCTGGAAGGCTCCACATAGCTTTATATAATGGTTCCTGTTGTCTTTATAGATTTTTTTTTTCCTAAGGAACATTTTAATCTAGCTAGAGTAAATAATATCAATCACATTGCTCATATAATCATTATTGGCCTGAGTCTCTGATTGATTTTTAAATATCGTGTTCTATGCTGGGGGCAGCATGGGAGAGGAGAAATAACACTGGCCTAAAAAATACAAATTTGGGGTTGTCAGTCTGACTTCTTCAATGATGAGCTCCCTGTCCCCTCAAACTACCACACCATTGGGTCACTGCTCCACACAGGATGCTTGTCTCCCTAAGAAGGCCCAGGAGAGAAATGAAATCAAGCGGGAACTTTGGAGTCTCTTCCCACCACTTTTGAGCTATGTGATCTTGGGCACGTTAGGAACCCCCTTCTTGATTCTCTGCTCTAATCTGTAAAATGATAATCACAATTCAACACACTCCCTTGGTATGTTGTAAAGACTTACTGAGCAAATTCTGATAAAGTTCTTTGAAGAACACTGGTATCGCGGCAGTAAAATACCATCCACATTTCCATTCCAAATGCCTTCAACACACACTCAGCACACTCTTCCTAATCCTTTAAATGCATACATCTTTCCTCTTCTAAAAAGCCTCCCACAGCCATCCCTTGCCTCGCCCTAAGCAGAATTCATGCTTTCCCCTCTCTGATCCTTCAGATGGGACTTTGTCTTTCCATTCAGTCAAGAAACATTTATAGAGCTGAGGGCACGCCAGGCTCTGTAAATGCAGAGTTGTCTGTGAGATGACCCCTGTCCCCAAATTGCTCACAGTCTGTTAGACAAGTGCTCTAACAAGGCAGCATGGAAGTACCAGGAATGTTTCTTTCTCGGAAATCAGTTATTTCTCAAACTGTATAAAATCCAGGGGCAATCTCCAAAACCGTATTAGCTGCACCTAAGTTTTCCTCTTTTTCTCCACTCTGTTTCATTCTTGGGCTTTCCATTTTTCTCTCCAGGCTTCCCTCCTTTCTTCTCTTAGTTTCCTTTACTGTCTTTTGGGTTTTGTTCTCTTCTTCTCCCTTTTCCCTCTTTGGATCTGAGCTGCGTGTGGCAGTAGGAGAGCACAAAGGGACATCTTCCCAGAAGAGAAGTTCCCAAGCTAGTCTTTGGAGCAGAGAGGGACACAGATATAGCACTGAAATGTAGGGGGCTACCGACACAGTAGAAAGAAGCAGTCAGAAGGAACATCAAATGTGAGATCTCAGAGAAGAAAGAACGAAGAAAAGTGTGTGTGCAGATGCTATGTGCTAAAAATGCATGAAGGATGGTCAGGTTTGGAACACTCCAAAGGTGAAGGCAGATTGATGGGAGAAGAGGCAAATCCAGCATTCTATACTCGGGATGGATTGCATTCTCTATGGGATGGGTTCTAAGTTGAGGTTTACAGGAAGAAGGTGGCATGATTCAATTTGCATGTTAGAGAGATCGCTATTTTGGGTGTAGGATGGATAGATAGAAGCTAGCTGGATGGAGGGTGTTAAGTTATGCTGCTGAAACAATCCAAGACATGCCGAGACTTCAGGATGTTGGCAAGGTGGTGCCTAAGTATGTAAGCCCTGCTTATGCACGGGGCTCCAGTCCTGGTGCTGCCACTCACAGACGACAAGAAAGATTGTGACTTGCAATCCTCTACACTCCTTGCCAAATACCTTGGCACTTGAAAAATAAGCTTTTTGTCCAGGTGGCCAGCTTTTTACTATAAAGAAAAAAATCCGAGATCTGCACAATAGTTTACCATCAGATTTCATAGGTAAGAAACATGAGGCCCACATTTATTTACTCATTTATTGATTCAATATACTGAAAGCATGCTATGTATCAGGCACTGGGTAAGAGGAGCATATTAGACAGCAAGACAGACCATGTTCCTTCCCTCTTGGAGTCTGCATTAGGGAGGGCAAAGCACATGAGAAACACATGAATGCAAATTATTATAGCAAATAGTGATACATTCTGAAACAAAGAAACAAACTAAGGAGATAGTTTGATCAGAGTGGCAAATTTGCATAGGATGGACAGGGAAGGTCCCTATAAGGAGAAATTTGACTTGACGGAACTGAGAGAGATAGCTAGGCAAATGTCAGGGGTAGAGGGTTCCAGGCTGAAGGAACAGCAGGTGCAAAGGTCCTGAGGCAAGAGTGTATATGGTCCCTTCAGGATCACCAAGGAGGCCAGCATGGCTGGAGATGAAGATGTGGGGCAGAGTGTAGTAGGAGATAAGTCAATAAGATAGATATCAGATCATGAAGCACTTTCTAGACTAGTGGCTTGGATTTATTTTTTTGAGTGTGATGGAAAACCACTGGAGAAAAAAAAATTCATATGACTCGACATGACATATGTTAATGGATTACTTTGGTTATTATATGGCACACAGGCTGACAGAGCAGAACGGAAAAAGGAAACCCAAATGAGAGATTACTATGGTAGTCAAAGGAGAGATTATGGTGGATTGGACTAGAGTTCTTTGTGGGAACAGTGAGAAGTAACAGGCTTCTGGATGTATGTTGAAGGTAGAACTGACAAATGAAATTTTCTAATAGCGTTGATATGGGCTGGGAAAAAAAAGAGAGAGAATTAAAGATCATTCCAGGGTTGGTCCTGACTAACTGGGTAAAAATGGTGGTGCTTTGTAAGACAGAGGGGGAATAAAAAAATGGAGCTCACTTTGGACAGGATGAATTTGGGGGGTTTTGTTTTGTTTTGTTAATTTTGTTAACTATTTATTTTTGAGAAAGAGGGAGGCACAGAGTGTGAGCCAGGGAGGGGCAGAGAGAGAGAGGAAGACACAGAATCCAAAGCAGGCTCCAGGCTCCAAGCTGTCAGCACAGAACCCAATGCAGGGCTTGAACTCATGAACAGTGAGATCATGACCTGAGCTGAAGTCAGACGCTTAACAAACTGAGCCACCAGGCACCCATGGACAGGATGAGTTAGAAATGCCTAATAGATACCTAAGTGACAATGCTGAGTAGGCAGATAGGCATATGAATTTGGGGCTCAATAGAGAGGCTAGGAATGCACATGCAAATTTGGAAGTTGTCAGTAAATATCAAGTGTTGGGATTGGATGTGAGAGCAGATGGGGAAGATTTAAGACTGAATACTGTGCCATTCCAGTTATAGGTTGGAAAAAAGAAGAAAATCTAACAAAGGTGACAGAGAAGCAGCAGCCAGTAACAGAAGGAGACATGGAGGAGGGGGAGGAAGAGTTTCAGGAAGGGGTTAGGTTTGAAAAATGTTACTGTGAAATCAGCCTTTTCCCTCTCCTCTCATAAATCAGGTAAAACCAATAAGGGGAATGAAAAGAAAGCTGTCAACCACGTCTTTAATGGAACCAGCACATCTCTAACCACAAAACCGTCAAAGGGTGCCACAAGCAGTAGCATGATGCACAAGGCTGTGGGAGAGAGACCCATGGCTGGGTCACGAGGAAAGGGCCATTGGCACCCTTTGGGGGCACGGGGGCATGCGGTCCCTGGTGCATATCCAGCAATGGGAGCCTCCCTAGATGCTGTCTGACTTAAGAAACACAGGGGGCAGCCCTGAATGAAAAATCACAGGAGACAGGGAAGAAGAGGAGCTTTACAATTGAAGAGCCCTACAGAAGTCTGCAGGTGCCTGTGGCTAGTGTGTGGAAAGAAATAAAGAGTAAAAGAACTCACCAATACGACACTGGGCCATAAGAAAATTCCTGTTGATTCTGGATATTTCTCTGTTCATTCACCAAGAATAGGTCCAAGAAAAAGTCAGCTGTTTAGGATAAATAATGAAAAAGAACCAGAATAAGCACTACATAGATTCTAAAAGAAATAAACAAACAACAAAAGAATGAAAGAAACAGAGAAAATGCACGATATGTAAAGAACATTCATCAGACAACTATAGCCACAGAGAAAATGGAAACTGTGATCGAACATTTCTTTATAATGTGATGGATACTCTTGGTTGGCTAATTCACTGTCTGATCCAACTCCCTTCTAGCTTTTCTAGCTGGTTGGGAAACACCAAGAATCATTTCTCAGACTCCCCTGTAGCTAGTTCTACCTGTGACAAAGATCCACTAAACAAAACATATCCACCCACATATGATACCTAGAAGGAAGCAAATAATGGGATCCACATATGGAGAGACTGATCCTAGGATGAGCACAGGGCACCAGTTCTGGGCTCTGGAGCTTTGTTTCTAGTGTATGTTCCTCAGTGTCCTAAGCATGGTGCATGGGAGACAGCAGCAATCGGTTCCTCCAGAACACTGTCCATCTGTGTTTGGGCACTCTCCTGGCTGTAGACTATCGAAACCTATGTCTCTAGCCCTCCAGGAGAGTTTGTGACCTACCTTTCCATAAACTTATTTTGCTTTAGCCCATCTCATATGGTTCTGTTTCCTGTAACAAAAAAACACTGATAAACATTCATAGATTTAAAAAGAGAGAAAACCTAATGAAACCATTACCCCTACTTGACAAAATCACAAAGCAAAGTACAGAAAAGCTAGGGAATAGATAATGATACAACAGAAAGATATAAAGCATGAGCTGCAAGATCAAGAAGGAAAAACATAAATTAAGGTAAAATTTGATATAAATTATATATATCACCTACTATGTTTTATTTATCTGTTTATCTGTCGACAGACACCTAGGTTGTTCCTGTGAATGTTGTGAATAATGCTTCAATGAACGTGGAGATGCAGATATGTCTTTGAGACAGTGATTCCATTTCCTTTATATGTGTAACCAGAAGTGAGTCACTGGTAGTTACATTTTTAATTTTCTATATATTTTTTTTTATTTTTCACATTTTTAATTTTTTGAGGAACATCCATCCTGTTTTCCACAGTGACTGTACCAACTTACATTCCCACCAACAGGGCATGAGGGTTTCCTTTTTCCCAAATCCTCACCAACTCTAGTCCCTTGTCTTTATGATAATTGCCATTCTAACAAGTGCGAGGTGATATTTCACTGTGGTTTGGAGTTGCATTTTCGTAATGATTGGTGATGTTGAATATGTGTTCATGTATCTGTTGGCCATTTGTACGTCTTCTGTGGAAAAGGTCTGCTCAAATCCGTCCCCTAGTTTTTAATCAGATTGTCTATATATTTGTTTACTTTCTCTATTGAGTTGTAGGAGTTCTTCGTGTGTTTTGGATATTAACGCCTTATCAGACAGATGGTTTGTAGATATTTTCTCCCATTCTGTAAGTTGCCTTTTCATCTTGTTTATTGTTTCTTTTGCTGTACAGAAGTCTTTTAATTTGATTTAATACTACCACTTGTTTATTTTTGCTTTTGTTGTACACATTTTGTGTATTGTATCCCTACCAAAGTCAAGGAGCTTTTTTCCCTATTTTTTTCTAGGAGTTTTACAATATACGGTCTTATATTTCTTTAGTCTTTAATCTATTTAAAGTCAGTTTTGTGAGTGCTGTAAGGTAGGAGTCCAACTACATTCTTTTGTATGTGATTGTCCAGTTTTCCCAATACCATTTATTGAAAATGCTATCCCTTTTCCCATTGAGTCCCTTGGTTCCCTTGTGAAAGATTAGTTGACCATATATGCAAAGACTTATTTTTGTGTTCTCTACATCTTCCATTGCTCCATGGGTCTGTTTTTATGGCAGTATTATATTGTTTTGATTACTATGGTTTTGTTACTATAGTCTGAAATCAGGAAGTGGGAGTCTTCAACGTGTGTTCTCTCTCAATTTCTTCTTGCTCATGATTACTTTGGCTATTTGAAGTGTTTTGTGGTCCCATACAAATTTTAGGATTGTTTTTCTTTTTTTCTATGAAAAATGCCATTGGATTTTTGATAGAGATTGCATTGAGTCCATAAGTGGCTTTTGGGAGCAAGGATATTTTAAAAGTATTAATTCTTATGATCCATAAGCACGAGATATCTTTCCATTTATTTATGTCTTCAATTTTTTTTCATCAAAACCTTATAGTTTTCATATATAGACATTTCACACCCCTGGTTAAACTTATCCCTAAGTATTTTGTGGGTTTTGATGCTATTGTAAATGGTACTTTCTTCTTTATTTCTTTTTCAGATATTTTGTTATTAGTGTGAAGAAATGCTGCTGGTTTTTTATGTTGATCTTGTATCCTGAAACTTTAAACTTTATTGAACATTAATTAGTTCTAACAGTGTGTGTATGTGTGTGTGTAATATTTTATATATATATATATATATATATATATATATATATATATATATATACTTTCAAACCTAGGCAATTTTGTTTCCTCCTTTCTGATTTGGATGTCTTTATTTCTTTTTCTTGTCTGCTTTCTCTGGCTAAGGCTTCGAGTCCTATGTTGAATATGAGTGGCATGACTGGGCATACTTGTCTTATTTCTGATACTTGAGGAAAAGCTTTTAACTTTTTATCATTGAGTATCATGTCAGCTGTGGGCTTGTCATATATGGCCTTTATTATGTTGAAATATATTCCTTCTATACACGACTTTTGAGTGCTTATATCCTAAAAGGATAGCTGTTTTGTTAAATATGTATTTTGAATTAGCCTAAACAATAAAAGAGAATTTGTTAAAATATGAAATTTATTGTCAAATTGGTTTCCATACAATACCCAGTGCTCATCCCAAAAGGTGCCCTCCTCAATACCCATCACCCACCCTCCCCTCCCTCCCACCCCCCATCAACCCTCCGTTTGTTCTCAGTTTTTAAGAGTAAAAGAGAATTTATTTATTCATGTAATCAAGTGTCATGTCAATGCTAGAACCCTCTTTCAGAATAACAGGATCTGGGGGGTTAAATGTTCTCCCCCTGCATAGAAAATGCTGTGCTCTAGAATAGAGATGAAAGTTAAAGCCCAGTGGCTCATGAAGAATCTCAGAGCAGTGGAAATTTTATGACTTTTTAAAGTGGTATTTGTTCCTCTTGACTTCTAACTTAGTAGACAGGTAATTTAACATCTAACCTTTGATTTATAGACCAATAACACATTCTTGATTTAAGGACAACGATCACTGCAGTTGTGAAAATAAACATTACCACTTATACTGTCTGGCAGAGAGTACATTGTAAAACAAGCCCCAGGTTTGTTTATATTGAGTTTGGATTGATGGAGAATGTGGCATTCATCTACCAGGGGTCATTCTAGGCTACCACGGCAGGAGGCCATATAATTTCTCAAAAAACCCTGCAGTTGTTAGGTGGTATCTGCTTGATACACAAAAGGTAAATACCAGAGTGCAAGAAGTACTTTGAATAGAACCTTAATATTCTGCAGGCACAATGACAGAGCAAAAGACATGAGCTATGGAGTCATCAGACCTGGAACAAAATTTTAATTCACTCACTTATCACTATTTATCCTTGAACAAGTAACTCAAGTCTGAATCTCAATTTCCTCATCTGTAAAATTGGTACGATATCTATCTTATAAGGTTGTTATGAGGTTGAAATAAGTAATGTATAGAGTGTCCAGATCACAGAGAAAGTCAGATGAATGGTAGCTATTACTCAGACTCAGTCTTCCAATATTTGCATAGTCTATAGTAATATATCTTTATTAGACTATGTACATTTCAACATAGCCAGTGCCTGAGAAGTGGTATTCATATTGATGACTCTGAGATTAGCCTTTTAAGACCCTAAAGGGATTTTTAATCCACAAGTATTAAATGGTGATCAAGAGTTTTAGCACTAATGTGTGGAATTAGTTTCTGTTAGTATGATGTTGCTAAATTCCATGGACACTTTTCTATGTCATTGTACTTGCCTTCTCTGCAGCTTTTGACACTGTTCAAAACTGCTTCCTATTACCTTTTCTTGATTTCAGTTACAACACTTTTTTCCTTCCAATCTCCCTGACTCGCCTTTCTAAATCTTTTTGTGGGCAACACCTCCCTTTCCCACTTCTTAAATGCTGGTTTTCTCTAGCTGTCTTTCAGAAAACACCCCTTTCTCATTTTAACTACTCTTTTTAGATAGTGTCTTTCACTTCCGAGACTTCAATTGTTATTTAACTCAGTGCCACTAATAAAGTTGTGCAGGTCACATACTGCCCTAATGTGCTAAGCTGAAAAAGAGAGTGAAAGCAGAAATCCAATCTGTGCACAGGTTGCCAGGTCAAGTCCCGGAGGGCCAGTGTTCCTCTAAAGGGAGCACCTTTTTCTAATTTACAGAAAAGCGTTCTATATGTCAACAGTTGTCCTGATCTAAATGACACACACACACACACACACACACACACACACAGTGCAAATCTCAATGCAAATATCAAAGTTAACAAATTCAGTTGACAGTGGGAATTTCCAGCTGTATGAAGTCAACTCCACATGACTTAAATTGAACTAGTCCCTTCTTCTTCATCCAACTGAACTATTTCATCCATGGTCTCTACCTCTCTGGATAGAACCAATATCCCTTAAAATGCCTCAGTTAGAAATACCAGTGCCACATTTCACTGATCTTCTCCCTCACCCCCAACATCACACTATAGGGCACATGGTGCTGTACTGTACAGATCGTCCTCTAGAATATAAGTGTATGTTTTCCCAGCTGGCGGAGATGCTGAAGGATGAGAGCTTCTAGCCGTTACCACTCTGGGATTTCCCGCAGCCCAAGAAAGCCACCTCATCCAAGAAGGCAGCCTGTGTCCAATGAGGAGTCCATGGGGGAGTTTAAATGTCCAAGTCAAGACAACTCCAAAGTGCCATGCCAGCTTCAGAACTCACCAGTGAGTGCTTCTTCTGTCTTCATTGCAGCCCAATTTCTCCTCCTTCCCAGTCTTGTTGTCATCCCTTTCCCCACGGATCTTGATTTCAAGAGCACTTTTAATAACCTTCCTGCACCCTAATCTCCACTTCACAGTCTACAACACCAACTATTCTCCATGTGCGATGGGCTGTATCTCCTAAATATCAGTGGAATAGATTCACTTGTCTCCATTCTTACTAATACCTCCGTATTTACTCAACTCTAATCTCTCACTTGGATGACTGGTTTTAGAAACATGGTGATATCAGCTCCTGAAACAAGATAGGAGCATTTCTTTTCTCCTTATTCTCTGCAATAATTCAATAAGGCAAGCTATGCATTTTGTGTTCTTTTAGTATTTGGTATAATTCTCTTATCTGGATTTAGATATTTTTGCATTTTGGATATTATATCTAATAATGGATTTAATTTACTTAACATGCAGATAGGCTTATTCAGGTTTTCAGTTTACCCTGACATTGGTTTTAAGTTATAGTTTTCTGGAAAGTTTTAATTTCACCTGTGATTTGAAATTTAAGGGCACTGAGTTGTTAATGGTAATCTCCAATTATTTCAAAAATAAGCCTTTGTTCTATCTAAGGTTAGATTCTCCTTTTCATTCTTAATCTTGTTCATTTGTGATTTTTCATGACCAATCTTGCCGAGTCTTGCCTAGTTATTTATTATTATTTGCCTTTTTGAGGCATGATTTTTGTTTTTGTTGTTTTATTATATTTTTTTTCTGTAGTTTCTGTACTTACTATGTCCTTTTTTCTCCTTTTTAAAGTTTATTCTATTTTATTATTTAAAATTGTAAATTGTATATTTAATTCATTAATTTTCAACCATTCTTTTTTTCTTACGTAAACATTTAAGACTGTAAGTTTCCATCTAAATAATGTTGCAGTTTACATCCTAAAAATTTTGCTATACAGTATTTTCATTATCATTATGATCTAAATATTTTCTAATTGCCATTATGATTTCATTTTTAAACCAAAAATCATCTTAAAGTGTGCTTTGCTGTTTATATACACAAGGTATTCTTAATTTTAGTAAGTGTTTGTTGGATATTTGAAAACTAATTTCATTTCATTTAGAGAATAGAGTGATATATCTTGATTTTTTGAAATTTTGTGGATTTTTCTGAAAGAACTATAATCTGGTCAGTTTTTGTTAATACCCACGTGGGCTTGAGAAGAATGTATATTCTCAAATTGTTATAAACAGGTTTTTATAGATGTCTATTGAATACGATTTGTTAATTGGTTGGTATAAATCTTGTTCCAAAAGCTTCCAAAGTTTCAATTTTCCAGACTCAAACCTAGAACAACTCTTTTTAATTGAAGAAAGTGTATATTCACAAACTCTGTTTCAGTAATTATAAGTAGAATGAATTACCATTTAAAAAAAATTGGAAAAGCTTTCCTCTTCGTTTTGAATGAATCTTATGTCTACATCAATATGTCAGTAAAATTCTATAGGAGGTTTAAATTTAAAATATCTACCAAGTTTCTTAGAGAACTTTATCATTACTTTAAAGAAAGGAAATTAAACTGCTTCTGTAGAATATTCTGATTTCCCACTATAATACCACTTCACCAGAATCACAACAAAGATACATTCCCATGTTTTTTTCATTCCTTTGTGAGTTATATAGAAGGCCTGAATTTTTATTTTATGTTTTAGATAACTCAATACGAGTCATACAAGAATGTTTTTTTTTTTCTTCCATAATATGACTGTATGAGTTTTGCTGGGAAATACTATATTGCTTCTCTCTAATAAAATCTGTAAACACTTGGGCTAGGTATTAAAGAGGTCTCTCAGCTTCTTTCTATACTTTGTCTTAGAATGCAGAAAATGCCAATGAAATTTTCACAGTTTTTCTCTTAGAGGAAAATAAAGTTTTTAAATTGTTATCAAAAATAATATGTGCTTGTCATTAAAAAAAAATCAAATAGTAGAGAATGGTATGAAATAAACATAGTGCATCGTCTTTGCTCCCAGTCTCCATCTTACCAGAGAAAGCCATTTTATGTAAATACTAAAATATAAACATATTTGCACATATTTTATGATTGATACATTTTCACTCAGTGCATTTAAAAATTTTTAAAAGTCAACATTTATAGATTTACAACAGCCTTTTAATAGTTGTGGATTATTTTATTGAATAGCAATACCACCAACTATTTAATCAATTCTTATTTATATCTGAATACTTTCCATTTGTTTTAGTAATACAAACAATGTTGGCAGCATCTTTCAATTTTCACAAATTATGGTTGATTTTTGCTAAACAGTTGGCAACGGAATACAAGGTTTAATGTCTATGCTTGTTTATTTGCTCATAACTAGTTCTGACATCTTAAATGATCATCAAAATGATCAAACATTCTTTTTTATTAACTTTATGTGACCATTTCTGACACAATTATCTCTGTGAATTTTGTGAGAATTTGCCAGATGTCTCATGGAAGTCTCCATCTGCACTGTCTTCCAAAAAATAAAACATAAAATCAAGAAATTTAAAGTAAACTGCTCCTCTGGAAGTTCCACATTTTTTATATTTTCAGAATATGAGTGAAATGTATTTCTTCTTTTCATCACATTTCTTTGCAGAGGGTGGAGGTTGAGGTGATTGGATTTTGTGGTGTGTAACAGGGAATTCAAGCCCTAGCTCTGACATCAACTGGTTGTGAATTTAAAAATTACTTGATATTTTGAAACCTCAGTGTCTTCATTTGCAAAACATAAATAATTATAAAAATTAGCTTTATACAGATATAAGGATGTTGATGGATTACAGAAGATATGAAAGTAAATCATCTAGCACAGAGCTTTGCCCATTGTACCCGTCTACTAAAATTCAGCTATTATAATCACCATCATCATTATTATTTTTTATAACACCATTATTTGAATCACCCCACAGTTGACTCTCCACCTTGTATGAGATAAAATGATCTCAGTACCTCTCAATGTGATCTCTCTCGTCTTTAACAACTTGTATCCAATGTCTCCCTCTCTAATCTCATATTTTTCTTTTTTTCCAGCTTTATTGAGGTAAAATTAGTTAATACAAATTACATATATCTAAAGTGTACACATTAAATTTTGGTATACATAAACATTGTGTAATGATTAGCATAATCAAGCTAAGTAACTTATCCATCACATAGTTACCTTTAAAAAAAGTTTCTGGTAAATGAGCGCTTAAGATTTGCTCTCAGCAAATTTCAAGTACATAACACAGTATTATCAGCTATAATTACCATACTATACATTAGATCTCTAGATTTTTCTTCATGCTGCAGTACTGATACTTTGTACCCTTTTACCTACATTTTTGTATCTTCTCCACCACCCTGGCCCATGCATCTATATATTCCACATATAAGTAGGAACATGACATAACTGTCTTTCCATGTCTGACTCATCTCACTTAGTATATGTCTTCCAGATTCATCTATTTTGTCACAAATGGCAGAATTTCCTTCTTTTTTAAGGGTGAGTAATAATTCCCTGTCTATATATACCATGTTTTCTTTATCTATTCATCCATCAATGGACACTTAGGTTAAATACACATTATGGCTATTATGAATAATACATCAATAACCATGGGAATGCAGATGTCTTTGAGATCCTGATTCCATTCCTTTGGAGACATATTCAGAAGTGGAATAGCCAGATCATATGATAGTCCTATCTTTAATTTCTGTTTTCATACTGTTTTCCACAATGGCTATACCAGTTCACATTTCCAGCAAAAGTGTACCAATGTTCTCTTTCCCCCACATCCTCTACATCTTCGCCAACACGTGTTCTCTCTTGTCTTTTTGGTAATAGTCATCCTAACAGAGGTGATATCTCATTGTGGTTTTAATTTCCATCTTTCCAAAAATTCAACTTGTATTTTGTTCATCTTGTCTATTGTTTCTCTAGTCCTTATTTATTTCGACTCTGCTCATTATTTTCTTCCTTCTTTCACTTTGGGCCTAACTTGCTCTTCTTTTCTTGTTCCTTGAAGTATAAAGTTAGGTTATTTCAGATCTTTTTATTTTCTCAGTGTAGCCATTTATCACTATAAACATCCCTTTTAACACTATTTTTGCTGTGTTACATACATTTTGGTATTCTGTGTTTCCATTTTTGTCTCAAGATCTTTTTTTGATTTCCCTTTTTATTTCTTCTTTGACTCACCCATTGGTTAAGGAACATCTTTAATCTCTACACATTTGTTGATTTTCCAATTTTCCTCCTGTGATTGATTTCTGGTTTCATACCACTGTGTGTGGAAACAAATACTATTATTTCAGTCCCCTTAAATGTATTAAGACTTGTTTTGTGACCTAACATATGATCTATTCTGGAAAATGTTTCTTGTGCACTTGAAAATGTATATTCTGCTGTTGTTGGATGGAATGTTCTCCATATGTCTGTTAGATCGATTTGATCTATAGTGTTTTTCAAGTCTGCTGTTTCCTTGTTGATTTTCTGTCTGGTTGACTTATCCACTGTTGAAAGTGGGGTATTGAAGTATCTTCTACTATTATAATGTTGTCTGTTTTTCCTTTCAGTTCTATTAGTATTTACTTTATATATTTAGGTCCTCTGATGTTAGGTGCACATATATTTATGATTGTTGTATCCTCTTAATTTATGTACAGGATAGAGAGACCTGAATATACCACCTTTAAAGAACTTATAACATAGTATCATATTTGTGTGTCTGTCTTACTCCTTAATCCCTTAGAGTAGATGGGAAAGTGGGTTAAGACTTCTTTTAGATGTAATACAGGATGTCAACTTTCTCCTGTTCATGCTGTGCCTTAGAATCCATCCTCCAAAAGCTTTAGGAAGTTCATCGAAAAACTCTGAAACATACCCTTGACCACGTTAACCAAGTTAACCACACACAAATTAGACCGTGAGCTTTAAAAGACAAAGGTAGAGTATTTTTCACTTTGTTAATTCAAACATCTAGTATCATGTGTTTCTTAGAATAAGAGCTAAAGTACTATTCATAAAATGAATATTAACCCACAAATAAAAGAAAATGCCAAGTAATTTTCTAGTTTCCATTGACCAACACAATTTCATTTCTTAAGTATTTTTTGAACTTCCGGTGCTTCCCCAATACTGTTTAAGCCCACCCCATGCTTTATTTCATTTCCCCCAAAATAAATTAGAAAAAATAAAATTCAATTTAAGGTATGATCTCTTACTATAATCCCACTGAAAAGAAGAAGGAGGATGAGGAAGAGGAAGAGGAGAGTTAGGTTTAGAATGTGGTCTCCGATGTCTTAAACATAAGCCATATGATAAATGAACTAACAGAAGGCAGAGATAGTAAAAGTGGGCAAATATTTCAAATTTCTTAAACCTTCTGAAATTTAAAGGAGCAAAAATCTCACTCCTTAAAAGTTATTGTGACAAATTGAAAATCAGAGTTTCAAAATCAGAGTTAAAGTTTCTGTCCTTAATCCTAATAATAAAAATAAAAGACTGGTTTAGAATGTGCTCTCCAGGATCTTAAACGTGAGCCAGACGACAACAAATTAATTCAATTCAGCAAATAGGTCAATGTAGTTGAAACTACGAATTTTGTAAAGTAAAAATCTCGAGACTCTTATATTTTATTCATCGTGTTGAATGAAGAGTCACTAAATTAGAAAAAGAAAGCAAAAAGAAAATTAGAAAGAATACCCAGAAGTATTTAAGAACTATTTGTTTATCACCAGCAATACAAACTTCCATGTAGGCTAAGTTTGTCATTGATTTTTATGCAGTGAGACAATAATATTTATCTATTAATTATAGAACAAAAAATAAAATGCTCTGTAGCTGTAAAAATCTGTTTTGAGGCAAATAACCAAAGCCTCGGTTAACTAAATTTCAATTACCCTGGGCTTTAAACCAAACTGAATTTTCATTTCACTGCACTCTACTTTCTGGAGAAAGCTTCTATAGATACAAAAACAAGCTGAGGCAGATTTCTTTTAGTTTTCACTTTTAAAACAAATTCCAACTGTTCAACAAACATTTATTTTGGACATTTGCCATATACAAGATAATCTACTACATATGTGGGAGGACTAGATAATAAGGGATCTATTCTCTACCCTCAGCAGGCTTATGTTCAAGAACTTCTTCTCACCAAGACTGAGGAACCTAGGGAAGATTCGCCTCCATGACCTGAAACAACTAAATGACCATATTGCTTCATAATATATGAAGCAATAGACTTTTGGACAGTGGCCATAAAGCACTGATCATTTAAAATTTAAAAATAAGAAATTCTGCTTTTGAAAAGCACTATTAAGAAGATTAATAGGAGAAAATATTTGCAAAGCATATATCTGATAAATGGTTTGTACCCAGAATATGTAAAGAACTTTAGAAATTTAATAATAATAAATCAAACAGCCCAATTTAAAAAATAGGCAAAAGATTTGAGTACACATTTTACTAAAGATGATATATCAGTGTAAAATTAGCACATTAAAAGATGTTCAACTTCATTGGGCCGCCTAGGCGGCTCAGTTGGTTAAGTGTCCGACTTCCGCTCTGGTCCTGATCTCAATTCGAGAGTCTGAGCCCTACATCGGACTCTCTGCTGTCAGTGCAGAGTCCTCTTCACATTCTTTGTCTCCCTCTCTGCCCCTATCCTCTCTCTCTCTCTCTCAAAAAAAAAAAAAAAAAAAAAAGTAAATAAATATTTAAAAAGAAAGAAACAAAGCAAGCAAGCAAGAAAAACATGTTCAACGTCATTAGTCATTAGTCATTAGGGAAAGTAAAATTAAAACCATAGTGAGATTCTACAACACATCTATTAGAAAGACTGAGATTAAAAGTTCACCATATGAAATGCTGGCAAGAATGTAGAGGAAATGCAGTTTCCTACACTGATGGCAGGAATGTAAAAAGGTAACACTGGAAAACAGTGTTACAGTGTCTTAAAAAACAAACATGCACCTACCATATGATCTAGACATTTCAGTCCTAGGAATTTACCCAAAAGAAAAGAAAGTGCATGTCCAAAGACTCGTGCATGAAAATTCATAGCAATTTTCTTTGTAATAGCCTAAAACTAGAAACAACCCAAAAACCCATCAATAGTTGAATGCATAAACAAGCAATTGCACATTTGGACAATGGACACTCAGCAATGAATAATATAAGCTATGTATACACAGCAACATGGATGAAACTCAAAATAATCATGCTTGGGAGGGGACTAGGAGCTAGAGAAATAAAGAATTCACGCTATACTATTGCATTCTTATAAAATTCTGTAAAATTCAGACTAATCTGTAGCAAGAAAAAGTCACCAAACTTACAAATGGAAATAAATCTACTACTTACAAATCTGGTGCCTGGCACAAAAAAAGTATAATTGAGGTCTTTTCAGAAGTTTACATAATAAATCATTGAGACATATTTAGCCAGAAGTGGAGTCAGAAGCTGAAAGGATGCCAAGAGTAAAGTTAAGATGAAGGCAAGCCATTTGCAGGAAGAAGGTTTAAGGAAAGCTATGAGTAAGTAGAGGACACTAGTCCATAGAAAGAAGAGAATAGGGACGCTTGGGTGGCTCAGTCAGATGTGTCCGACTTCGGCTCGGGTCATGATCTCAAAGCTCATGAGTTCGAGCCCCGCATCAGGCTCTGTGCTGACAGCTCAGAGCCTAGAGCCTGCTTCAGATTCTGTGTCTCCCTCTCCCTCTGTTCCTCCCCACTCGTGCCATATCCCTGTCTTTCAAAAATAAATAAACATTAAAAAAATTTTTTTAAAAAGAAAGAAAGAATAGAATAGGTTCAGAGATGCAGTTAGAAAGACACAGCAGGTGGCTGCTGAAGTTGGTGTTTATTCCTGATGGGTGTTGTTTTGGGGTAATTCACTCTTGTTTTTACAATCTGGGGTGTTTGAAGGAGAGTACTGGTCCTTAAACTCAACACACTTGATTAGAACTCTGGGCTACAAGATGGAATAATGGACATGGGAAAAATAAATCACAGTGACATTAGTAAAGATTTTGTCTTAATGCTGGATGAAAGCACGCCCCCCTCCCCCCGCCCGCCACACACACTCCCATTACCTATTACGGTGAATAGTATGAAGAGAAGGACCTGCTGTGGGCTAGGTACACAGATATGAAGTAGGGAGGGGGGGGGGGCGGGGTCTGAGCTCTGGAAGCATCCAGAAAAAGAGCCAGGCTAGTAGTGTTTCCATTGCAATAACTTCGTAAGCACTGCCTTCAGTGGTCTTATGTGACAAGAATTAATGTTCATAATCAAATTCTACCAGATCTGAACCTAGGAGATGAAGACTGGACTCTCTGTAAAGCAACAAATGAACATTAAAAAAAATATTTCAAGAAAGGCTTGGTATCCCATCAGTAATTCAGAAACACCAAACACTGTGAATGTCCATAGACACCCCAAATACTGCTTTTTTTTTTTTTTTTTTTTTTTTAATTTTTTTTTCAACGTTTTTTATTTTATTTTTGGGACAGAGAGAGACAGAGCATGAACGGGGGAGGGGCAGAGAGAGAGGGAGACACAGAATCGGAAACAGGCTCCAGGCTCCGAGCCATCAGCCCAGAGCCTGACGCGGGGCTCGAACTCACGGACCGCGAGATCGTGACCTGGCTGAAGTCGGACGCTTAACCGACTGCGCCACCCAGGCGCCCCTAAATACTGCTTTTTTAATGGAGTTTTACTAGATGCACATTAAGCTTGAAGCAATGCCAAAAGAACAAACTGAAATCACTCAGAGGGTGACATTGTGGAAGGACAGGAGCAGACTTCTTCCAAAAGGGCAAGTCTAAAAGGCATCGAAGCCTCAGGTTATTAACCTCAGCTGAATCATTTCTATGCCACATTCCCAATTCTATGTTCTGTAAGGCGAAACTTCCATTAGAGTTCAACATGGCTTACTTCTTCCTCCTTTCCATTTACAGATACTCACCCCAGGGAAGAGTCCACTGGAAATGTCCTTGCTCCCCAGGCATATGTAAAGGAAAGAGGTGAAAGAATATCTGACATCTGAGTATTCTGCTACAACACAGACTGGCTGAAACATGGATTGGGTTTCCTCGAGACTTGACTAGTCCCTAAACAGAATTGCACTATATTGAAAGAGCAATGAATTCACCCATGAGGATCTAGACTAGAGAATGCCACTTGTTGCCATGGAATCAAAAACACTAGAGAAAGACAGGAATAAATGCTTTCTGATAGATACAACACCTACATAGCAAATACATGTCCCCAAATCGTTTGTGTAACTTGAGTATCAATTTACAATAAAATGAGGAAAAGTAATTTTTCTCATATTTTTTCTTTATTTCTCCATATGCATTTTTTTCAATAAAATAGTCTGTGTTTACAGTCTGTTTTTGTACCTTTCTCTCTCTTTTTTTTAATGTTTATTTTTGAGAGAGAGAGTGAGACAGAGCATGAGCGGGGGAGGGCCAGAGAGAGGGAGACACAGAATTCGAAGCTGGCTCCAGGCTCTGAGCTGTCAGCACAGAGCCCGACATGGGGCTCGAACCACCAACTGTGAGAACATGACCTGAGCCAAGGTCGGACGCCTAACCGACTGAGCCATGCAGGCACCCTTCTACCTCTCTTTTTACCATACATCTCTTTTACATAGTTCTAAGTGCTCGACTAGGTAGATTCAAAATGTAAAGGGGAAAAAAAAAGATCCACAAAATTGCACCACCCCATTCTCTGTTGGAGTTGAGTTGGAATATAATTAAAGTTAGTTACCACCATGCCGGTACTAAATATGTTGCTTTTCATAGTAAAGTTCTTTTGGTACATACCTAAGTTTCAAATACACAGAGGTGAAACAATCCAGTAAACTTAGATTGGGAGCAACACTGCCTGATCAGAAAGAGATTACTGCTGTCTCATTTTGGGACAAGTGGAGGTGACATGGGGGAAGGGTAATTCTCCTTCTGCTTTAACAGAAGCTTCATTCACTAGAAAACATCTTTCTCATCAAGAAACAATGTAGAAAATAGTGCAGTGATTCAAAGTAAGAGGTAAAAAACACTTCCTTTGGGAGGAGACAAACTGAGGGCTTTTAATTCTTAAATTTGTTAAAGCTGAGATAACACCAGGGCTTAAAATACTCAGGAGTAGGAAAAATATGAGAACCCCATTCGTGGAGATAATGTTTTGTGATTATCCCCATGCCATGCCTCCCTAATTTCTGCTATTCTATTAAGCTCTTTAAGAAGGGTGACTTAGTGAAGGAGGCAAACCCTCAATATGTCGATGGCACACTAATAATTGCAGTAGAGTAATAATGATGCCAGTAAGCTTATTCATGAACTTCCAGATGCTGAGTTAGCTCTATTGCACTTCAGGCTTATTCAAAACTCAAAAAAATTCTACAAGATACGAAAGATTATACCCACGTTACAGCTTTCAGTCTCAGTATGACTGCCCTAAAAGTGTGAAGAATATATAAAATTGCTCACATTGTCCCTGATCTCAGAGAACATAAGATGTGATGAGGTGAAGATGACATGTACACATAGGATACTTAAAAAATACAATCAACAATAAAATCCCAGGGCATAAGACAAACGAGGAGGACAATAAATATGAAGGTACTATAGATCTGCGTTCATTCTTGAGTCACCAAAACCCCAGCTCACGCCTGTCAGGCACGCATGGGTCTGCACTCGGTTCAGCAGTGCTGACCACCTAACTCATCCTCCCCACATCTCACTAGAGATGGTTAATGAATCGGAATACCCCTCTTCAGCATCTTGGATCATTGCTTCCAGCAACATACATTACCTGTATTTCGTTACACATCCGTCAAATAGTCGGTTTGGTTCTATTTATACAGTTGGTGACCTCAAATTCACTCTTGAAAAGCTATCAGGTTTTCCCTTGCCATAAAATAGACTCATCAGAGCAAGGAAAATTGTTTTTACCTGATATTCTGAATGCCTCTTACGTGGCTTTAATGCTAGTTAGCTGATGCTTAAAAACACCCTATAAATTTCATTTCAGGGACTATCACATGTACCATCTTGGAATATTAAGAACCTTATGGATCTTGTAGCCCCCAGTTTTTGTTTCATACGTTTGAAATTGATGACAGCCTAGTAAAATCCTAGGTCATGAAGCTAGGTCTATTATATTACTGCTTTATCCCCAATATCCTCAATTCAACCGATATTTGCTCAGAACTTGCTGTATGCTGGGTACTGTGCTGAAGGTTAAAAATATGACAGAGACAAGACACAGTCTAGTAGGAACTAGGGACATTTTGGATAGTATTTGAATATTATTTATCTATGCACATTATATATGTCGAAGCTACAATATTGATAATGAGATGGTAATAGTCCTAATAATAAGGTCTGTTATTTAATGCATGTTCCAATGTGTCAGATTTTGTGACATTATGTTTCTTATCTTGTTTAGTTCTCATAATAACCATGTGAGATATTGGCCACGGTCCCCATTTTATATATGAAGAAATTAAGACTTGGCTCAGGTGATGTACTCATGATCAAGTATCTAATGATTAGAATAAATGCATGTCTAATGCTAAAGTCTAAATTCTTTCCACCACCCTGTGCTTCTGAGATCTCTTTTGTAATGTTATATTTCCAAACTTTCCATGGATATTGATAAATACAAAATTATATAAACTAGATACACGGTCAAAATCAATGAGGCCGATGCTCCAACTTAAAAAAAGCACAACAAGCAATAAATATTGTATTTTGAGATGTTCTGGTCATTTAGCCAGTTTTCAAAAGTGCAAGTCATTTTAAAGCTGCGCTGGAGAAGTGACATGCAGAGAATCTCATTTTCCCCTTAAAGCAAATAGCATCATTATATGATTTAAAGAACACAGATTTTGAAGTCACACAGACTTGGTTTGAAATCTCAACTTTCTCCTTCTCTCACTGCACAATCTGGGCTGTGGCTGTGCTTCTCAATGCCTTGTAGTGAACATATTCTCACGCATAAAAATATAGCCTATTCCCCTTATCCAAGAGGATTGTGAGGGGATTGAAAGAGATCAGGAATGCAACCTGCCTAATGCAATGGCGGGTGTAATGGGCACTGAATTAACATCCATCCCCTAAATGAGGTCTTTTTACAAAATGAGGGAAAATGAAAATGGTTTGCACCAGAAGGAACACTGCCAGAGGTAGAGGGAGAAATATCTTCTGAATAACAATCTCACACCTTAGAAGAACAATGGGCATAATAAGAACAAGGTGTGGTAGGGCTAAATTCCATACTGGATGAGATGTCTACATCCTTCTAACCAGGAAAGGAATGAAAAGGCCTGTGTTCCCTTTTCAAGGCAATAGAAGGGGAAGTAGGGTAGTTTTAAATGTGGCAAAGGACCTTTCCCAGCACTCTTTAAATCACCATCTGCATGCATATATGTCTCATCTCCACATCCCCAAATACTAGCCTGGCCTGATGAGGATGTGGAAATAGCATGGGCTGTGTCTGGTCTAGAGGGGCTGGAAAGAGGGGACAGCACATCCATGACCCAGGATATCTCTGAACAGGATCTTCTGTGTTGGAAGCAAAGGTGAGTCCACGTAGGAGAACAGATGTTCTCCTGTCACTCATGGAGTGACAGTCCTGCCTGTCACTCATGTTACAGGCAAACCGGCATCCTCTGCCTTTAGAATCCCAACACATCTGTGCTTCAAGCACTCAAGTGGTTACAGAGCTGTTCCTTAAGTACAGAATGGGCGCTTAGACTTAAAAACAAGGTCAGGAGATATATAAAAGGATAAACTGAGGTTCTCCTAGGTGTCCACCTAGCATCTCTTACTTTAGGGTTCTCATTCTCGTGGGAAACTGGAAACGTTTCCAAAAGTGACCATTTACCAAGGACCTTTGATGAGCCAGATGTATTATCCTTGATCTGCATATCAACTCTACAGAGTAGACATTATTTTATATGAGGAAACTGAATCTCAAGGAAGTTAAGTAAACGGCTCAAGTCACAAAACTAATAGGTGAGAGAGGCGAATTTGGAATCCCAGTCTTCATGAAGCCCATGCCAGGTCAACCTAGACTCCTTATCAGGCTAGAAGGGAAGATACTTGAGAGACTTCACTGACATCTCCAAAGCCCAGTAGAGTCCATCTGGATTCCTGCTGTTTAATTTCATCACCTGTGAGAGTATGGAAGGCAGACAATGGGGATGGTTGAGCAGCAACAGGAAAGCTGAAGCAGGACCCTCACTCAAACCACCAACTGCTAAGTATCAGGGCACTTTAAACTTGCTATCTACTCCAGTAATAACAAGAATTCCTCATGGGCATAGTAACACAGGACCCACTTATACTTTTGATGGAACTCAAAAGCCAGTCTAGAGGCTGGAAAATGCATTTCCAGCTTGAAAGATGCATTTGCTTTAGAAAAGCCTGTTAATAAAAATATGCGTCATCTTAGAAGCCCCTATGTAAACATAACCAATATGATTAAAGAAGTTTGGAGAACAAAGGAAACATCTTTAAATATTTAAATGATTAAAATGAAAATTAAAAATAGATTTCATTTCAATGAAAGGTTTTAAATTGAATCCATAAACCATGTTTGATTTTTAAAACTAGCAGGAATGCATGTTAAGTATTAAAGATGTTTAACGTGAAAATGTGTATTCAATAAAAAATAGATGATTCATTTTTACATGTGGTTTCCAATTTATTTTGTTGGACCCAACCACCCATTGGAAATGCAGGCAAACATCCTTACGTTTGCAAGATCAATGAGTTATAGTAGGTTCTATCAATTTTGGAAGAGAAAGGAACCTGTTTCAATACATTATTTGTCTGGTACAATAAGTTTTAAGAATCAGCCGATAAGTAATTCTTAGCAATTACTCTGAATTTGATTCCATGCCAGATGTTGTAAGTACTGCAGAAGAAGAATGATGAGATGCTCCATTTCCTGCAGAAGCCTGTGCCTTAGATGACTAAAGAGGACACAGTTTAAGAGGGGGACTTCAGCAAAGGCCTTTGAGCCCCCTGTTCTCCCTGAGAAGATACAGTTAACATGGAAACAGATGTTTAATCATCTGTAAGTCACAGGAAACAGAGTGATAGCATCTCCAGAGACACGTAGGTGCTGTCCAAAGGAGTCCCCACTGAGGTGCACAATTGCCTGGCACATAGGTGTTCAATAAAGGTTTATTGAATTATTTCTTTGACCAAACCTGGAAATCAAGGCTTGTCTTGAACTCCGGTGCTTTTTCAGCTACGCTGTGGTATGCCTAGCTCTTCTACCTCTAACGGGCTGGGAAGAATTCTAAGGTAAATACTTAGGTCTACTTGGAAGATTAACAACTTGACAGTTACAAGTCAGAAACGAGAGGAGTTTCCAAAAGCTTAAACAATGGAAATATCAAGAAGTTTGTATGTAGAGAGGAATACACCATATAAATAGAAATTTTCAAAAGCCCGAATTTGCTTACCTCAAGCCAGATCTGCCACATGCTGTTTTCACTCTGCAAAGGGGCCAGTCCTCAGCACAGATGCTGTTCAGACCCAAAAGAGTGTGCAAGCTGTTGGCACTGATGGATTGCTGATAACGGAGTCATTAACTGAAGTCAGTCACCAGGCAACACTGTTGCACACTGCCCAGGTACAGCTCTGGTTATATCTCACCCCATGGAGGGGGTCTCCACCTGCAGGAACACAGGTCCCCGGGCAGAATGAGATCATGCATTGAGCCGGCAGATGGTTCAGCAGAAGCGCCACAAAAAGCTTGCCCCAGGGCATTAAATATAACAAAATTAATTAAAATACACTTTTAATGAGTTCCAAAACAATAAGTTTAAGACACTTCACTTAATTTTTAACTCACCTATATAGAATAACAGATGGTAATTTAAAAGAGCAATTAAATTCACTTTTAAAAAAACTTTCATGATTTCTAAAAATCAAAGACACGTGTATTAACTTGTTTTTTCTTTACTCTGTATTCCTGTTCTGAATAAGTAGAAGGAAATCTTGCAAAGTAAAAACAGTTGTATAATGGGAGCCAGTCAGCAGACTTCCCACTGGGCATAGATTCATTATGTTACATTACATTAAAGTAACATAATGAAGGTACTTTATATAAATGTAAATTACATTACAAGTCTCTTCCTTTTCTGTGCCTCCATTTCCTTGTCTATGAAATGGGAGACCTGAATTCTAGTAACTCTCGCACCACACAATTTAAGATTGCATTTATATGTTTAAAATGAACTTTATACCCTACAGTCCAGCAATTGCACTATTAGGTATTTACCCAAAGAATACAAAAATACTAATTCAAAGGGATACACACACCCTGATGTTTATAGTAGCATTATCAACAATAGCCAAGTTACGAAAATAGCTCAAGTGTCCAATGACTGATGAATGGTTAAAGAAGATGTGGTGTATACATACAATGGAATATTTCTCAGCCATAAAAGAGAATGAATTCTTGACATTTGCAATGACTTGGGTAGAGCTAGAGAGTATTAAACTAAGCAAAATAAGTCAGCCAGAGAAAGACATATAGCATATGATCTTACTCAGATGTGAATTTAAGAAACAAAACAAACAAGCATGGGGAAAAAAAGGGAGAGGGTAAACCAAGAAACAGACTCGTAACTCTAGAGAACAAATTGATGGTTACCAGAGGGAAGGTAGGTGGGGAGAATGGGCGAAATAGGGGATGGGGATTAAGGAGTGCATTTGTGATGAGCACAGGCTGTTGTATGTAAGAACTGAACCACTAAATTATACACCAGAAACTAAATGTTACACTGTATGTTAACTAACCAGAATTTAAATAAAAACACAAATTAATTAATAAACAAAACTTTATTATAATAGCTAACATTTACTGTGCATCTTATGTTCCAGAAACTTTTCTAAGTGTTTAAGTTTATTCTCTCAATTAATCCATATAACAGCTGTTATCATCATTTCACAGTGAGTAAACTGAGGCAAAGGGAAGACCCATTACATATCTATGTGTTCCTGGCTATTAGGTGGCTGGGCTGGGCTTTGATCCCGTGCTGTTGAACTGGAGAGCCTGTACTCTTGGTAAACCTCCCCAACCTCTTCTCCAACCTCCCCACTTATTCTGGTAACTCAAAAACCCAAACCTGTCTGTTTGCAAACTGTCCTATGGGAGAGCTGTGCTGTGCCTAAGATGACAGTTTGAGCTGCCTAGGGATGCTCTAACTCACCTTCTTCTTCCAAAGCTTGTATCCACACCCCAAAACAGGGCAAGCAGTTCACCTACGTCACCGAACAACAGTCCAGATGTCACTGAGAAAATGATTTTCTTTTAATGAAAACATTTTAAGGTCTCACTTCTCTTTTCTTTTGGGAGGTTCTTGCCTTCTCAGACGCATCACTAGTTTACAGATCCTAACCAAACTAGCCATAAATGAAGAAAAATCAAATTATTTGTATGTTTGTGAGGGACTCCATGAACTATTTCAAGACACTGGGATGCAAATTCAGCTCTAATCACTTTACTCCTAAGTAGCTCATACCTTTCAGGAAAACAATAAATGTGAGAAAATTAACATTTTTGATGAGTCAAAGCAAATATGTTTTCTTCATCTTTGTTGCCAAAAGGCAGTTTCTGTGTTTTAAACAAATTAACCAAGAAAGTTCTGAATATCAACTGTGCTTGACAATAAGGAGAGGTATAAAAATGCCATGTCCCCTCCATTGGTCTGACAGTGTAGGTGGTCCCATGTGATAGTGTATAGACTAAGGCAGAAGCATGTTACAGTATTTTGGCATACTTTGGTGTATCAGTATTTGGGTATATTATGTTATATTAGAACCCAATTAGAAATCTAAGACTAGTGTCTAGGGACACCTGGGTGGCTCAGTCGGGTAAGCATCTGACTTCAGCTCAGGTCATGATCTCATGATTTGTGGGTGCGAGCCTCATGTCAGTCTCTGTGCTGTCAGACTGCTTCAGATTCTGCCTCTCTCTCTCTCTCTCTCTCTCTCTCCCTCTCTCTCTCTCTCTCTGCCCCTCCCCCGCTCATGCCTTGTCTCCCCCTATCTCTCAAACATAAATGTTAAAAAAAAAATCTAGTGTCTAGACTGTCTCTGTAGAGACCTTCATAAACATGCAGAACTCATGGATTAGATTGGCATTAATTGGCTAACTCTAGGGGCATGTTTGCAAAGTCGCTCACTGACTTCCTTGGCTTTTATTGAATAGCTTATGCCATGTCAGCCTCGGCCCTCACTCAACTATCAAGGCCATAATGGCAAAAAAAGGCTTTATGGAAGCCCAAGCGAAAAACTTCTTGGCTAGCGAAAAGAGAAACTTCCAAAGCAGCATTAAGGATAATGGTTAGCCTCCACTGCTAAAATACTATCATCCTTTGGCCACCAATGGATTTTTTCTGCTGCTTTGGGATGTGCGATTTTGGAACTGCACACATATAATATATGTTCATCTGAGATATTCTGTGAAACAATAAAACATGATCATATGCATAGAGAATGTGAAAGAGAATTATTCAAGCATCAAGGTCTCCCTGTGCATAGTTATCAATGCCCACACCATGTGTAAGTCTGTGTGGTTCTACAGTAAAATGTGTGGGTATAAAGTCTCTCTCAGGGATTTTAGAACCAGTGGAATATTAATGAGGGGAAGGAGAATCTAACCCTGGCTCATTCCCTGATAGGGCGTCACGAGAAGCCATGAGAGTTTGTCTTTTTCATTTTCAAAAGGGAATAACAGCATCTGGCCCGACAACTCCCAGAGCTGCAGGCAACTTCCTATGGAGCCTCTGCATGGTCCTCCCTTACTGTGGACTCCTCCGCTCCTAGTCCAGCTCACACATGTTGCCAGGGAGAGCATTCCAAAAAGCCCATTTGACTGTGCTTTGCCCTGTGACTTTTCTGCTCCTTTTATCTAGTCAATTTCAATTTATCTCTTGGGTCCGACTGAAATGTTACCTCCTTCCAAAAGCCTCTTCTCATACCCAGGGTCTAAGCTAGAAGCATCTCTTGTGTCATGGCACCCCAATCATGGCACGCATCCCAACCCACACTGGTATTGGTCACGTCCAGTCTCACAGCAGGGGCTCCCTTCTCCACGGACTGGAGGCTGGTGGAGGCAGGGATGGAGACTCCCCCTGCTTTCACCAGAGCCTGTCAGACATGCGATTACAGCTAACAGTGAGTATTGCCCATGAGTCTGGAACTGTTCTACATGTTTTACATGTATAATTTTAAATTAATCTCTACAATAGTCCTGTCAAGTGAGTGTAGTTATCATCCCCAATTTCTAAATAAGGAAACTGGGGCGATGAGAGATTAAAAAGGTGGTCCATGGCTAGAGGGCACGCAAGTAGCCAAAATGAGATTTGAACCCAAACCGTTTGAATTCAGGGTCCTTGCTATTCATATCTACTCTACCTCTAATCTGTACAGCAGGTGCTCAACAAATGTTGCTAAGTGAAGGAATGAAGGAGGGAATAAATGACTGAATTAAAATCCTACAATAGCATCCTGTCACATTCAGAATAAAATCCAAACTCCTCACCATGACGTGCACAATTCTGTGAAATCTAGCCCTGCGTCAGCATCAGCTAGTGTCACTCATCAACAGGGACCTTGAGCCCCAGACTCTTGCTTCCATGAGTTTTATCATGCTATTCCTCTTCCTGGAATACCCTTGTGACAGTCTGGCTAACTCCCACTTGACTCGGAATAGGTGTTAATTTTTTAGGGGAATGTCTGGATTAGAATGGCATCTTCTGCACATTCTTTGACATGCTATGCATAACTCTGTCCTAACACTTGCTAGAGTGTATTGTAAGTAGCCTTAAACTTACCGACCTCCTGCAAAAGATTATGAGCTTCTCAGAGGCAGGACTGAATCTAACTTATTTCTCTGTCCCAGTTCTTAGCTTAGTGGCTGGCACAAAACAGCTCCCAAGTAATGCTTATTGTCTGAATGAAGTAAATGTTGCTTGTAGATTTGCCTTCAAATCGCTGAATATTCGAGAGTCTATACCATCTTTAATCACCACATGGTTGTGATGAAGTCCTTAAAGGGGGAGTTTTCTAGGGCTCCCCACTGTCTATCTAGCACCCATCGCTAGAGGGGAGCTCATCCTCAGAGAATCAGGCAGCAAGCAATGATCTTGCTCCTGAGGGAGGCATAGAAGAAGAGTAGAAGGAGAAATAGTTTCAAAACCAACATTGTTCTGAGGTTACTCAGGAGATGAGCTCCAAGTATTTTCCTGGGCAGGTACTTTGTCTGGAAACAACCAAGCCTTTCCTCGAGTATCGCTGTATCTCAGAAGCAAGAGAAAGGGGCATCTGGTCCTCAACAACTGCTCCTGGATCTTTCCATGATGATGAAAACAGCCCAAACTGAGAACAAAACATCCCTTACAAAGATGAAAAGTAAGCTTAATATGTAAAGTGAGAACAAATTCAATTGCTCTTTAATTCATAGTAATAACAATGTTTGCTGGAAGAATTGCTGTCTGTAAACCAAACTATCATATCACAGACTACGCCAAGCAATTTACCAACCTCATCTGATGAAATCACACCATATTCCTCAAGATGGGTGTCATGACCTCATTTTAACAGGTGAGGGAATGAGGCTTGACCCCCGCCTATGTCACACGGCAAGCCCAGGCCTGCCCACCTCCAAAGCTCGTGCTCCTTCCACTGAGCCATGCTGCCAGATGCTCTGCAGAGGCTCATCTAGGAGCATTGAGACAGGGAAGGAAAGGAGAAGACAAAGACTCATGGGAAGCAGTGCGGGGAGAAGACTCAGACACAGGAGTTGGGATTTTGAATAAAAATTATAACGAACTCGCAGTTTTCCTACGGAAGTACTCTGCATCCAGGCCCTCCTCACTCCCAGTGCTTCCTTTGTGAGCCTGTGCCAGTGGAGCATCAGAAGCCAGGGCACAGGGAAAGACGTTCTGCTCCATCACACGGTGCCCAGAGTGACAGGGATGGTCCACAAAAGCAGGGAAGCTACTTGTGAGTATTTGTCTGGCCTAATGGCCCCTCCAGGCTGAAGTTTCTTGCATTCCTGGTCTTGCAAACATCTGCAAGGAACCCAGGTCACCTAGTGAAACCATCCTAACAGACACCCACTGCCCAATTGGAACCATGTTGCACAGAGTGGCATTTCTGTGAGCATGGATAACTCGTCTACCAGGTGGACATGAAAGGACATGGGAGAAACCAAGAGGTAAACAGGAGATATCTGAGCATCTCCTCAGCCATGTTGGGGCCCTGAACCCACACCTGCTATGTGGGCTGGGTGTAGCAGGATTCTCAGACTACACCTCCACACTGTGGGCTTTGGAGTCAGACATCAGGTCACATCAAGGTTTTCTAGTTACTGTGATCTGAGGAAAGTCACCTAACCTCTCTCCGTCCTAGCCACTCAATTGTAAAAGGTTTATTTACATGATGGTTGCAAAGCAAACACAACTGTAGTACACAAAACGTTTGAGATGTGTCATATTATTCTCCAGCCCAGGAATATCCCCACAGGAAAGAAATGCTTAGTCACTCTTATATGATATATGCCAATAAGACAAGAGCTGAGGAAGGTGAAGGGTATACCAGTGTCTCTAATATCAGACCTACCAAATGACATTGTAATTAGTTACATATAAGCCTACCTCACCCACTAAACTGGGAATTCTTTAAAGTTCTAAGCTGTGCATATCTGTGCCCTAGGACCCTGCCGTAAGTCTGGAATAATGCAGATGTTCAGAAAATGTTGGATATACGAATGCACAAATGAACGAAAGATCCAGTGACGCAATCTGGACCACAACATGGGTATGTCACAACTGAGTCCAAAGGTGAGCATGCCCACCTTTGCCCTTGTGAAGGGTAAAGAGGGCTAGTACTCACTGGTTCACTAAACAGATAACTTCTTCAGTGAAGCACTTGTTTGCTCTCTCCTATTTCACTCTGCATTTACTTATAGCCCGTAAAAAGCTGTTAGCTGGAAATATTCAAGTTTCCTCATTACATTCCCCAAAGGGGAAGGTGGCTTCCCCTCGTGCCGCATTTTTTTTCCAGTGCATGAAAATCTCTGCCCTCAAAAAACACTCATGGGAGCTTATAACTGAGTCCAAAATCACCCAAAAGCAGCAGAAAGTTCTTGTAGCCCTCGAGTGCCTCAGAGAACAATGGGAGCTCCTAGAACATCTCTGAAAAACATGGGATCTCAACGCTAAAGCCAGACAGTTCCACAGAGATGATCTGGACCAGCCTCTTCCTCCCACACAGAATGAGGAAGAGCAACGTTCTCCAAGGCCACCCTCCCAGAGCATAAACATGGTCAGGCCCTGCCCTCCTCAGAAACCTCTGACGACCTCCCACCCCCTACAGCTAAATCCCAAACTTCTTAATGTGGCATCTACTATTCTTTTAAACTGAGCAATAACCTAATTTTTTGTTTGTTTGTTTTGAGAGAGAGCACGTGCTCCAGCACACACACACAAGAGCGAGAGAGAGTGGGGGAGGAGCAGAAAAAAACGGGAGAGAGAGAATCCCAAGCAGGCTCTGAGCCATCAGCATGGAGCCCAACTCAGGGCTTGATCTCACGACTGTGAGATCTTGACTCGAGCCCAAATCAAGAGTCAGATGTTTAACCAACCGAGCCACCCGGGCACCCCCAATAACCTAATTTTTTATTTACCTCCTACCACTTCCCTCTAGAGGCATTTTCCAGCGTTTTCATGCTTCACACCTTTGCCCATTCTGCTGCTGCCCCAGCGGACTGCCCAGCTCACCCTACCAGGTCCACAACAAACACCACCGCCTGTCTTGCTTCGGTTTTCATCTTCATGCCGCGTGCACGCTGAGAAGCCACAACTCAAACCAGGTTATTCAGTTTCAAATCTTGGGTCCTTTGTACTATTCCACGATGATTTCTGAGTGGTGACTTTGGTAGTAAAAAAGTGGATCTCAGGAAAGAAATTCATTTTTTTCTAAAGACGTATTTTGTGAAGTGTTGATCAGATTAGTGAATGCCATACTTAGCATTGAATTCTTGCGTTTGGAGGGAAACATTTATTAGTATTTAGCTAAAAAGGTGTGATTAACAAACTGAAGGAGAGGGACTAGCTGTTCTACTTGAGTGGTTGAGAATCAGGGAACACCAGGGAGGAGAATTTGCCTTCTGAGGGAGCCTCTTCAACTCAAGTCTGATTGTCTGCTTTCATGTGGGAAGCTGCCAGCCACGGATCCTTTGAGAGGGAGGGCTTGATGGCACAGTTTCTTCATTATGCACATGACTGACAAGATCACCCCTGCCCCTTGGACCTAGGAAATGTTGCTCTGTGAGCCTAGCAGAATGTACAATTAGTTGCCAAATGTGGTTCCCGTGCCACAGGGGCTCTTTCCACACATTTTCCAGCCCCTTCTCCAACTAATCCATGTGAGCAGTGAGTCACAGCATGTGCAAGTTTGTTCGGGAAGTTTGGCTACTCCTTCAGCGGCATCTCAGCATATTGCAATACACCAAATGTTATTAAGGAGGAAAGGGAAGGGGGTGTGGCTAGGGAGAAAAAAGCCAGCACTTATACACAGAGAGAGGATATTTCAGATACTTAAACATTATAAATCATATATGGTGCCTAAAAGCCATATGGATGCTTATTATTCTTTGTAGAAACTTGTGCATAGTTGTACTCACCTCCAGCTTAAAGTGGGTTTTTATTACTTTAATTCTTGGTCTGAACATATGCCGTGGATCATAAAATGTTTACTCTATGTACATACAGTACTCTTATGAAAGTGAATAAATATTCAGATCAGAATCCAGTTAATCTAGACAGCCATCACCAGAGGGTTCTATTTGTTTACCTTCATTTATTACTAGATTTTAGCACCTCCAAACTAGTTCAAGTATATAATCTAGGTTAGCCCTTTAGCAGACATTTTGATGTCTAATTGGTGATTTGGGAAAGAAGTGGACACAGTCAAAATGTCTAGCTTTGGACTGAGCTCACATAACTCAATATAAAAATCATCATTTTGTAGGATGTCCCCTAATTAATGTGTAGTCTGCAAGATGCCATCAAATGTCCAAGAAAATGTTCTTTCTTGGGAGCTTTAAGCTTTGGCAGAAAAGTGTATCTCGCTCTGAGTTCCTGAATTCTTTAAGATGTTTTTTTTTTATAGTGCCTTCCGAGTGATCAGTAACTTCTTTTAGATCCTCATTGAAAAAAAGCAGTAATAATAACAGCAATATAAATAGAATCATTGTAATTACTATGAGCAACTGTACTGACCTTTACTATCAACAGCTTCAAAAAATCATGGTGAATGGGACTTACTTTTCCTCTTTTGATGGCAGCAGGACTTAGTGACTTGTGCCTAATGAATAGAGCAGAGATCAGTGATTGCCAGAGGTTTTAGGGGGACAGGGATGAATGGAGAGTTCACAGAGGATTTTTAGGGTGGTGACTCTTCTGTGTGATGCTGTAATGGTGGATACATGTCATTATACACTTTTCAAAATCCATAGAATGTACAACACCAACTATGAACCCCAATGTAAACAATGGATTTTGGATGATAACGTGTCTGTGTATGTTCAGTGATCGCAACAAATGTACCACTCTGGAGAGGGATGTTGATAATGGGGAGTCTGTGCCCCAAAATGAAGATATCATCTGAAACACCACCACTCACCAAATGTTCTTTCTGCATTCCAAATGATGTTCATTAATGGCCTAATAATCTGAGGTCCAAAATTAATTTTCCAACCCCCCTCCTTTGTGCCTCAAATCTATCAGTAACGATACTCTGTTGAATTCAGTCTTGTGTATCTCTTTCCATTTTTCCAACACTCTACTGAGAAGATTCTTTACTCTAGCACTTTTATCCTCCAACCTGCCCCCCCCACCCCTCCTCCAGAGGAGCCTTTCAAAAAGAGTCTCATTATGCTCCTCCCTGCATCATAGCTTCCAGGCACAATACACTGCTCTAAGAATAGGTCTCAAGGTATGACCATGACTCCCATCAAAGCTTGTTCTAGCCCTGTACAGCTTAATACTGATTGCTCCACACACCAGACCCATTCTAACCTCATGCCTCCTACCTGCTGGTCTCTCAGTCCTAACTGAGTGCCTCTCCTCCCTCCTACAGACACAGTCTTTTCTATCCTTTAAGCCAAAGCTTAGATCTCCCTTCCTCTTGAAATCTTCCCATATTAATCCCCCAAATCCTGCAGAGTGAGGTGATGGCTTCCTTAGCTGCAAAAAGAATTTTGTAGGCACTGGCAAGAACATTGTACTGACATTATTGTGCTCAGTTATGTGCCTCTCCCATGAGACCATGAGCTCCTTAATAGCAAGACCCATTCATTCCTCTTTGTGTATCCCAACACCTGTCACTTATTTAGGGCTAAAGCCTCCAGACTTCCCGCCAAACTCTCTCATCAATGAGAGGCTGAATGCCGTCATACAGATCAGCATTCTTACGTGTCTATGTGGTGTGAGTGCATGGGCAGCATTCGATACCCATACCGACCAACATTCACCTCTTTGTTGCAAATTACCCATGTCAGTGCTGATATATATCATTCTTCCCTTATTCATTCTGATTCATTCATTCATCCACTCATTTGTTCACATTGGTGTTACACAAAGGATGGTGGTCCTTGAATAAATAATGCATTTAATTTTTTTTGTTAATGTGTATTTTTTTCTGAGAGAAAGAGAGACAGAACATGAGCAGGAGATGGGCACAGAAAGAGGGAGACACAGAATCTGAAGCAGGCTCCAGGCTCTGAGCTGCCAGCCCAGAGCCTGAAGTGGGGCTCAAACCCACAAACCGTGAGATCATGACCTGAGCCAAAGTCAAACACTTAACTGACTGAGCCACCCAGGCTCCCTAGTAATGCATTTAAATAAATAAATATATATATATATATATATATATATATATATATATATATATATATATTGTGTCTTAAAGTCCTTTTCCATAAAGAATGAATCAGGGTTTATGGCAGATAACCATCCTCCCCGAAAGGACTTTGTATAATGCAAGTATTGCATAATCATGTTATTTGTATTCCTTGACAGCAGAATTTACAATGCCTCATTTAATGAGAAATTGAATGGAAGATGTGTTTGAAAAATTAATCCATTTTAATAATATATGGCACTGATATTGGCCATCTCTGGCAAAGCTTATACCTATAAACTAGGAGAGTGCAAATACCAATTACAATAAAAAATAATGAGATATGTATTATTTCCCTAAGAAAATTACTTTTAAAAATATGCATTTTGACATCCTCAAGATTAATTACACAATTATACAGTTCCAAAGTGTAATCAGTAAAATTCTAAGCAGCAGTGAGAGAGTAAGCATTCATATTTACTAAAAATTCGAAAACCTCACTTCTGATGAAATTTACATTACACAGTCATTGAAATTTAGAGAATATAGCTTTTCAATAAAAATATTTATCAATCTTCTATCCAGCAAGGTCTTGGGAGTAGGAGTAATTTAAGAGTAGCAAAGAAATAATGATTAGAACATTGCAAACTACACGGAGTCAAAACAAAGGCTGAATATCAAAAACACAGAAGAAACAAGGTTGTTTACCAAAAGGAGTCTGAACAAATAGACTTAAGGAAAAAACTCATTCCCAGAAATGTTTTTACTTTGCTTAATGAAAGGGCTGCTTTCAAAGGGCAGGCATTAAGGTGAATAAACTGGGGCAGAAAGCATAGGTGAGAAATTAGTGTTGAGGTTTGATAGTTTCCAACTGAGGCCCTTGTACTTCTGAAAATCCGAGCCAAAACGTAGATTCAGCCCAAGTAGAGTCAGAGAGTCTTGGAGCTCCCCTGCCACCCACATGACCCCTAGATTGTCCCAATGACTGAATGATCATATCTCCTCCAGAGATGAAGCTCACCACATCACCCTGGAGCCAAATCCAAAGTCAGGCAGCTCTGATTATCAGAAAGTTTTTCATTACATCGGACAGAAACAAAATTCCCCTGCTCTTCTTCACCAAAGATCCTAGTTTGAACCCTTGGTATCACTGACAGCCGCCATTTTGTCCAAGGCTACCCTGCTGTTATTTAAAGACAGTCAGCCACCATGCATCCCTTACCTTCCTCATTTCCAGACTTCTGTTCTAGCTTAAATAACTCCAGTTGCTTACTCAAATGGAGTTTTTTCACATAGTCCCAGTAATGCTAGAATTCCTAGAGAACTAAGACCTTTCTTATCCATCCAGCTATCACTAAACCAGTTTGTGGCACATAGTACACTTTCAATAAATGTTGTTCATATGAATTGCTTCATATTCTCCCAGTAACTGGGTCCCCTTCCTTTGATCTCACCTTTCATAAAATAAGATTCATTGACATTGGTCTGCCTCACCTTCAGACTTGGATAAAGGGTCAATAAGGCAATAAGGGCCTAAACATAGGCTTCCCACAGGGAGGATCAAAGAAGTATAGGATCTGGGGAAGAGTGGTGAATTTCACCCCTGAGAGCATAAAAGCAAACATTGATCTTTCTGAAGGAGCCAGGGCAGAGAAAAGGACCAACAGTTTTTGTAAGCCCTTTGCAAGAACTTATACTTCCCTGAGTTTATAACTCTTTCCTCATATTTTCCCATAAGAGTTAACTCTTGGAACAAAATTCCTACAGCTTTATAAGTTTGGGCAGCAAGAAAAAGCCAAAGTATGGGCTCATATTGCTCTGTGCCTGCACATTACAGACGGGTGAAAACTCCTTTCCTCCTAAATAGAGAAGGGCGAACAGCCAATGGATATGAGGGAAACGGGCTGCCCCACGCCTAAGATGAATAAAAAAAATAAGGGTAGAGAGCCTGACTTACCCATGGAAGGTACTCTGTTGCTTACCAAAAGAAACACTAGTGTGACTATTTCTGACAAAGAATCATATGGCATAGAAGTCACATATTACATCACATTATTATTTACATATTTCATGGGCATGTAAGTAGGATCCTGGGGCTTGTTTTAAATCAATCATCATGGCCTTCTAGGGTCCATGGAGGCTAGTGACTTAAAAAATCCAGGACAAATTGTTCTCCTTACTCTTAGCTGACCCACCTCAGGCGTGAGACTTCTTTCTCTCCTTCAACCTTCCCTCTAGGTGGGTTGATGATAAAGAGGTTTCTCTGTGCTAGGAGCCAAAACCTGGAGGCCTAAAAAGATTAAAGCCCCTTGCATAATGCTTCTCCTGGTGTAAGTCCCAAAACTCCAAAGGACATTGATCTGTTTGCTTAATCACCACATGTAAATGATAAGTCCTTCAAAAGTGGGCACCAAATCTTACTGTCCTTGAGCCATTTCTAGAACATGGAATGTCAATCAGCACTCAGCCTGTAACAGCCTCTGCTAGCTTCTTTAAGATTTTGTAGTTAAATAAAATGGCAGTAACTGAAACACGCAACACAGTATAAACATTAGGCATAATTACATCTGCATGTTGAATTACTTATAAAATTAAATACATTCTATGCTATTGATACCTGCTTATGAGGAATCTAGAATGCTGATTTATATATATATATATATACATATATATATGTATATATATGCACATATATGTATATATGTGTATATATATGATATTACATATTCATTTATTAAATAGTTCATGAAACATCAAAACCAATGTTGTGCATATGACGCAGCTAAGAAGTAAGGAGTAAGGAGCAAGAAAAATCATAGCCATGCTTCCATAAATGTATCACATTGATATTACAAAAGCAATGCAATCTTAACTGCTACAAAGCAGATGGTTTTATCCCATATACTCTGTGAGTTTTATGTTTCTGAATAGGTCTGTTGCAAATATCTAGTTTTAAAATACTGGTAAACCAGTGACACGCAAGATAGCGTGTGCTTTATCTAGATCATATATCAACCAATGCCTGCAACAAATACATGCAAATACACTATTTCAGATACTTCAAAATAGGCGACAGCAATTTAGTTTTAAAGTTTTTATTCATGCCATTGTCATATGCAAAAACTGGTGGTTAGCAGACAGTGAAAGGCTTGATACATACTAGATAAATGCTAAATCCATTCTAGATCAGGGTTGTGAACATCTGGATAAAACTATACTTGGCCGGAAAATGAGTCGCAGAATGTAAAATAGCCAAAATATTGACTTATTCCCCATCTGTTATTTTATGGAGAGGAACAAGAAGGGATTTTATTGCTTACACCAGCAAAATAATTTTAAGATTTTATGGAAAGACAAAAAGATAAGCCATCAAATGGAAGTTACATGATCAGAGTCTTTGCTAAGAAGATATTTTCAAAATAGGTCTCCTACTACCCCAGCCCACCCCCAATAAAATAGGCCTACATTTCTTGAAGATCCAGAATACCAAACATTCCAAATAAGGATGGCCTTGAGAATACAATCTTTAGAAGTCTTTAGAGTGGTAATCATATGCTTAGGACCCTGCTGAGGGATGATTTAATCTCATGTTGAACAGCTGTTTTGTGGGTTGGAAGAATATATTCCTTTAATGGCTAATCATCTATCTTGTGTGCTTTTTCAGAAGTAACCAAGACATCAAATAGAAACCCAGCAACCTGAGAAAATGATTAAACAGGTTTAGTTGCAGGTCAATGACATGAAGTCAAACATGGACACCAGAGATGAGCTCTGAACTTGAGCATCAAGATGACATGAGCCAAGTGTTCCAGTACCTCTTGTGTCCCAGGACTGTGGTGGGAAGAAATCATGACGGGGGCTAGGAACTGAACCACTTGAATTTTTACCTTGGTTCTGATGCCAAGAAGCTCTTTGATGTTAGCAAGTCCATTCATTTTCTGGGCCTCAGTTTTCCAAAATAGCAGAATGTATTCTTGCTGGCATCACTCAGTTTTTGTGAAACTCAAGCAACAATGTGGATGAAAGTATCGAGCACCTGTAATACATCACTGTATAACATAGGATGATATGGCCCCAATTCTAAATAAGGGCATCAATTTTCCATATTTATAAAGCAATTGTAGACACCTCTAGATGAAGGGAGAGAAATAGATGAGAATCTCATTCTCCAATACTGCTGCAGGGAAATTGTTGAACCATGTGAAGTTTCAGCATACAGATTCTGGAATTGGTATTCAGGTTGCTATAATTCAACTTACAAAGGATTTATTTTCCTTCAGTTTCTTGGAATCACTTTTAGGCCATGTAAGTCAGATCTGCTTCTCTTGGGATGAAATTCTGGTATAAATCTCTCTATTTACATAATGCTAAAATGCCTTCACATGCATTGATTTACCACAGGACAAAGTACGCAGTATGCAGAACGAGGATTCTTGTTCATATCCCACACATGAGAAAAAATAAAATTCAATTCATTTAAGTGAATTAAAATTAAATACCTTGGTGCCTTCTGGGTATACTGCTTGGTATTATTGGATAGAAAGGAACATAATACTGTCTATGACCATGATCTAGTTTGAAAAACAAGTAGCTAAATGTGCTATGTAGTAACTTACTTATTAAGTTTCTATTCTGTGAGTCAGAAAGGTAACATGCCTAACTGAAAGTTGCACAGAGAGTCCGTGATGAGTCATGACAAGGACCTGTATCTCCCAACTGCCAAGCTAGTGCTCTTTCTACTACTCCACATAGAGTTAATGCTCATTATATCTTTAACAGATGGCTTTGGAGCTATTTTTTTTTTTACATTGAAGAGATCTGTTACAGTTCATAAAATTGGATAATCCAAAAGCTAAGTAGTCATCAATAGTAGTAGAAGTGTGCAAAATTCAAACATGTTATTTTTTTGTTTATATCAGTAATAACCATTAACTATCAACCACAAATAAGGCTATGTCTAAGACCTTAAAGGATGAGTAAGATTTTCTACAAGCAAATAAATTTTTAGGAAAGCACATCAAAGAAGTGCATCTGGAGGTCAGATCTGCGCTGTTATTAAATGAGGAAGTGAATGCTTTGCCTGTTGCTCTCATTCCTAACTATGTGCTCATGCCTAGGTATGGTGATATATAGGCTTCATGAATATGTATAAGCTGCCCCCAAATTTCTTAATAGCTATTATGCAACTATTTCAAAGACATTGGTCAGGGTTTCTAGCAGCATTTATTCTTACAAAGTTTATATTTGTTCCCTGAGAACTTATATGTAATTATTTTGATGGATTTACCCTAGGGTCAATTATCTTTACATTATCTTACTATTACATAAATTTTTCATTCATTCCAAAACAGTGCTGTCCTCATTTTTTCCATGTGAATTCGGAGTTTAGTTTGGATCATTTTCCTTCTCCTGTGGAAAAGTTCAGTCTTGAGGCCAAGAAACTCCTTGAGTAGTACCAAAGACCCCATAACCCCACCATTACAGAAATTACCCTCCAGTCTGACTATAAGTTGACAGAAGTAGACAGACTTCCACTGATCCTGACCTATAACTTCCTTGTCTCAGGAGGTATCCTAAATAGGTCAGGGTCATTTTGGGAAAATAAAGCTTCAGTATATATACAAATACACATGTTATAAAGCAAAGTGTTTTTAAACAACTAAATATAGCTAGTAATAAGCTACTTTATGTCTCTCCTCCATTCCCTATAAAAATGCATTTTTCTTCTTTTTGAATTTGGTTGAATTGCATGATTATTTTTGGCTATGCAGATGCAACCTTTCCATTTTTTGCATATTTCCTCTCTTCTATGTAGAGGCAATGAGATTTAAAATCATCACTGGAACTGAATCTCTGACTAATAATATGACCTTGAGAAAGGGCTTGTTTCAGGACAGTTTAATATGGTCAGTCATCGAGGCCTTCCAAACGGGTCAATGGAAGCTAATGGACAAAAATCCAGGAGAACGGTTGGCTTCCACTTTCCCTTTCATAAACATATACTGACAGATTATAAAAACATTTTATATTTATATATAGTATTTATTATATATTATATTTTTACTTTTAACACACATACACACACACATATATATAATCTCTAAACCTCAAACACTAAATAGAATGAAAAGAAAAATAGCTAAATATATTAATATATTTCAAATATCTTAACACTTTATTCATGAAAAGATAAATAGAACTGATGAAAGATTATAATGAGTCACTCTGGGAAAGAGTGGCAATAACAGAAACAAAGGGCAAATTATAATAATTCCATGATTTAAATGGAAAAGGCTGCATTTAAACAATAAATTCTATTTTAGAAATACCAGGACCCTCATATCCACATTGTTTTGTTCTTTCTCTTCTCAGCAGGGCACTCCTGCTTACATTTATGAGTTGATTACTTCTAATTGCAATATGTCCATGCTGTGTGTCACATAGACACCTATTCTTACAATCACAGTGAAGGAAGAAACTCCCCACAAGGTAGTTTTAAAAAATTGTGTGTACACCAGGGGACAGCAATTCTGATGAGGCAGATGAGAGCATTCCTAATTTTTTATTTTATATATGAATAATTAGCTTCTTAATTTACATATAGAAATTCTGTCCCTATATGTCATTCCTATTCTATGCACAATGGTTTGTAGAAATAGAATCTGAAGAAAAGTTAGACTTCAGATTTATATGGAAGACACAACATTTTGGAGCAAATATAGTATTTAGTACATATGAGGATCCAAAAATGTCTTGTGTAAATCAGAGTCTATTTACTACAGACTTACATTGTCACTCCAAGGCTTTACGAGTCTCACAGAAGCACACTCTTCAAAGGCAGTGCCGATTAGCCTTGAACTACATTGAGTGGATGTGAGGGGGCGAGATCAGCTTCAAACTGGTAAATGTAGTCTTTATCATGAGCAGAAGAAGCCCATGGAAAAGCCATCTGCAGTCCTCCAAGTGTTGACAATGTTTGTGTGTTGGGAGAGGTGTTAGTGCAGGGCCCCAGTTCATAAACAATGATAGATGGGGATTGGAGTCAATATATGATTCAGAAATCATATACAATAGACATCATGATGATAGCAAGTTTGTCTTTGTCTTCACCTCACTGCTTGTGGCAATGAATTGCTAAGAACTGAGTCTAAACAAACAGCTTTCTGCATATTAATTACTGATTATAGAAATGGGAGTTTCTCCTTTGAAAATGTAACAAGATCAATTTCTTTAAAACGTAAGTGGAGGTAGGGCACCGAAGGAAAGTATCTGGATAATATTGGCTCAAAACAATTTATTTGAGAAACAATATTCAAGTAAAAGATAGGGAAACTCTCATTTCTCATAGCCATTCTCCCAGCAAAAGACACCTTTCTTCATCTTCAGGATGGAGGCCTGTTGGTGAGTCTCTTTCTGTTGTTAGGAAGGCTTTCATCCAATGCTTAACACATCAACAGGAGTGCTATCCTAGCAAGTATGGATTCTAATTCTGTGTTGACTCAACTCAATGGGTATGCAAAGCATTGTTACTGAGGCTTCATCAACTTATCTGCATATTTGTTTAAGTGCATAGTGGCAGTTTCTTGCAGAGATTTGGTGAGAAATAGAACTGAGGTGTGTGAAGCCCCAGGCACAATCTTGGCACTTAAGAGGCAGTGGCTGGGAAATGTGTGCCTCAAACAATTCTTACCTGTTGTTGTTGCTATTCCTTAAGTGACACGGTAAAAACAAATATTAATAGATGATAAATTCTATTGATAAAATAATAAATGGGTGTTTGACATAAATCGTGATTTGATTATTGCCTTACCCTTTGACCAAAAATAATCCAGTTCAACGTTAAATAATCTCACATATTTTTGTAGCAGTTCATAGATTCCAGGAATATTACCTCACTTGAAAAACCAAGAAAATAGAGCAAGTATTGATATCTCTAGGTTATAGACAAGTAAATAAAGGCTTCAGAGAGGGTGATTTGCTCATGGTCATATAGGTAACAGAAGGCCAACATGAGGCTAAAACTTGGGTATCTGGACTCCAATATAGAGATATTTATTTGGACTATGATGACTAATTTTCTGGCCTGATATCCACGTTTCTTGTTCTTGACTGTATGTAAAAAACAAAGATTAAGTGTAATAACCATATTCCCCAATGTGAGATAAAAAGACCTTGGACTCAACAGTTTAATTCACATCAATAAATCATGACATATGCACATGTGTGCACATGAGCACACACACACACACACATTTTACCTTAATATAGTAAGGTAATAAAAGAGATTAGTTATTTTAATTTAGTTTTCACTTGATGATTTTTGTTAAAGCATAAAGGTGATTTCTTATGTGATATCTTATTCCAATGCCAAATGACATTACTTATTAGTTACATTTTATAAGACATGGGCTCATTTGCATTAGAAGCTGCTACAGCCCAGGCAAAATTGGAAATAGAATACATCTTCCATAAAAAGAAAGGTCACAATTGGTTATTCACCAGAGGGATTTAAATTTTTTAATACCACAGTACAGTTAAGGTGACAGTGGAACGTTACAGGTGTGAGACAAAACGAATTCACTTTACCATGCAGCATTTAGAAAGAAAATGAGGAAATAGCTCTGTGGCAAATTCAGTGGGGGGGCTTATCACTCCTCCTCACCAAGTAGAATAAATTTATTATTCATGCTATGTTATTTACTTCTCAAAATCTAGCACACAGGACTGTTGCTGAGACCCAAACTAGAAAAAGGGGCTGAAGGTAAGTGGATACTATGCTATAAGTCATTTTGGAGCACAGATGAGTTATGTGTCCTATTTTTTTAAGTTAGTTGGTTAGGGTTCAGGGCATTATAAGTTTATAGGGTTTATTTTGTTGATGTTCCTTCAAAATAATATTTTAGCCAGAGAGTAAAACTTAGTTATTTTCTTGAGAGAATAGTCCTGGAAATATTCTTTTTTCAGTTGCTATTCATTGTTTTGTTTTTGTGTTACATCATGTATTAAAAATACATGGTCAAAAGTATTGTGCAGAGATTGATGGCAAAGATGTGTACATGCTAACAAGACAAAATCAGCAGGTGCATGAGTTTTTCTGTTGAGTCACTAAGCAGATCTAACTATTCAGACTTGGACTCTATTCATAGACCATTCCATAATGACTATCCTGCTACCATATAAATGAATCTACTTTTATCCAACCCACAGAGAATTTGCTTAAAAATGACCAATGATGGTTGGAGATTGTTGTCTACCTTAGGAGTTCAAAGCCATCATTCTCTAAGTTTGGGACTTGTAATTAATGTCTGCAGAGAGATTATTTTGCTCCTTATCTAGAGAAAGCATAAAGTAAAGAAAATGTGAATTCATAAATACAAACATACACACACAGTCATAAATACATCCCATGAGACAAGAGAGTAAATTTTTAGTAACTATGATTTATAGCTATATTTTGTCTATGAGCTTATGGTAACAGATGGTGAGAGGAAATAGAAAATCAGCGTGCACATTCATGTTTTTAAAAAGAGAAATGACATTAAATCAAGAAATTCAGAATGAGTGACCCATTTAAAATGTACTCATCTAAGTTTCTATGGAGGCATGTTAATTATCATAATATATCTTCCCTAAGGGGAAAAATGGGATGACTTCAGTGAGATCCTCATGGTGAAATTATTTATATTTAACTGCAAGATATATGAACTCCACAAGCCAACCTGAAAAATATTCTTGCATCTCTCCAGCCTTTCCTGACTGCTGCTAGTCCGTGAACATGGACTCTTGAATAAGTGGTCTCACATCAGGAGCCTGGTGATTACTAGCCTTCCGTTATTGGCCAGGCTGTCACTATTCCCAGCAAGAATGACGTACTGCTTCACAAAGGTCAGATCTAAACTCCTTGACAAGAATCAGTCCCTATGAAAATACTTCACGTTCTGTAGACTTTCAAAGTAAAATGTATGCATTGCAAATCCTATCACAATGTCTGTTTTACTAACTATTAGCTATTTTTATTTATGTGTCAATAAACCAATAGTTGTTCTTAAATATCTAGTGGCTTCAAGTAAAAAAGAATTCCAAAAAATATATGAAACTCGAGTTATTTCTTCTCTCCCATGACACTTGTAATTTCTTGTAAGCCATACAAATGATTTGAGAATCCAAATAACATAATTTATAAAAGGAGAAAATGCTGAATATACACTCAGCAATTACTGACGAGAGCTCCTCAATATGTATCTATCTGCAAAATTAGATAATAGTGTAAGGTCAGTTGGTTGAAAGGGAGTCCGGCTGGGCAAGAGCTATGTACTGAGAGGAAATGGGCTTGTCGTGGAGTGGCCACAGTGAGGAAGGATCCCAGGACCACAGTCTAACAAGTCAAAGGATCAAGATGGAAAGTTCAATATATGTAGCTGGTAGATCTGTCTCTTTTTCTCTCTCAATTATGAAAATGTATACATTTCCTCCACCAGATCCAAGAGGAACCAAGATAAAGTAGAGTTAAAACTACTGAGCCACAGAGCATATAGTGTGATAGAAAAAGCATGAAGTAGCAGGAAAAAGTCTTCCTTATTGGCCCAAAAGGAAGTTAAAATCCCTGTACGTGACCTACGCAAAGACTTCCTAGATTAGCGACAGCCCCGCCTGCTACTGATATCTCAAAGCTGAACTCTCTACCCTTGTAGACAAGATGAAACCTTCATTTTGGGGGCCAATAAGAAGGAGAAACATGGGTCCTAACATGTTTAACTTCATAAATAACAGGAATATAGTAAACCACAACTGGTTTGGGTCTGGCCCCTCCAGGCCTCCTCAGCACGTGCCTACTTTCACTGAGTTTCTGAATATAGGAGGAGGGAACATGCAGCCACTCGGTGAGTGACCTTGATGGAGAGCTTCAAACTGAACCTGATGTCTTAGGACAAGTCCAGCCCACAGAGAGGGAAGATTGTGCCCCCCACCCCCCACCATTCCAGTCAGGCTCCTCTGAATCCTCTTCCCAATGAGGCCTCAACTTTTGGAATTCTGTGTTCTTTGCATCACTCAGTTTTAGCAAGAATCCTATTAAGTTGGTGTAGCCAGAATCCCCCACCCTCAGTATTTGATTATCCTAACCTGGTTTCAGCCAGAATCCTGTTAGCTCTGTTCCCCCTACATCACTGCTGATATTTCCTCTTAGTCATTTTCCACTCACTGACCCTCACTATGCTCCGTGGCTATACATTCCCATGTTTCCTAGTTGTATTCAGGGTTCAGCCTAATCTCTCTCCTCTACTGCAAAGCCCACCACAGTAGTCCCTATGCCCATTGCAATAGTCCTGAATAAAGTCTGCGTTACTGTCTTAACAAGTGTCATGAATCATTTTTTCTTTGACATCTTTACATTAAAGCTTTGACCCTTCCATCCTCCATGGGAGAAAGCAATAAGAACTTAGCTGCCTACCAGTGACTTCTCTAGGGCTTTATAACCCAGGTCCTCACAGCTGCAGCCCTATCATTGAGCCCAGCAACCCAAAGATCAAGACTTTGGAAGACAAAGCATCTGGATCTACCCAAAGGCAGTTAGAATATTTGACACTATTAACATGTTAGACTAGAAAATCTTGGACAGATCGCTTATCCAAGCACAGATTACACTTTTTTTAAAAAGACCCAAAAAGAACATGAGAAGATTGAAATATGAAATGCAACACAATTGTGTGTAAATCTCTGTGATCAGTGGAATATGGTGGAAACGAAGGTAGTAATCTTTTTGAGCATCAATCTTCAGCCAACAACACGTTTCCAATAATTGTTAACTAAATCCGTGGATTATCATATCCCAAAATAAGGAGATTTTTTCCTAGGCAGATCTGTCACACTCTTGCAAAGAAATCCCTTGTTCCATAAAATTGTTTATCTATGAAAACAGACCTTGTTTTTTTTTTTAATTTTTTTCATGTTTTATTTATTTTGAGAGAGAGAGAGAGAGAGAGAGAGAGAGAGGGAGAGAGAGAGAGAGAGAACATGAGCAGGGGAGAGACAAAGGGAGAGGGAGACACAGAATCCAAAGACAGGCTCCAGGCTCTGAGCTAGCTGTCAGCACAGATCTCGAAGCCGGGCTCGAACTCACAAACTGCGAGATCATGACCTGAGCTGAAGTCTGACGCTTAACCAACTGAGCCACCCAGGCACCCTGAAAATAGACCTTGTTTTAAGCAAACCTCCCTCAAAAACCATAATATAAATACTCTCTGTGATAGTCATTTTAGAGAAATATTGAGCACAGGCTTCATAGTGATGGGAGTTAATGAAATTATACCTTTAGCACAATAAATTTTTCAAATGATTCTGATACGTTGAATTTTAAAACAACCATCCTCAAGCAATTATAATTATAAAAGTTTTGGCAAAGTATTATTAATGTGTATAGTTCTCAAGCACTATATTGAGAAAGAAAAAAAAGGAGTGGTATAAATATAAATGTATGTACAGATAAACTATATATCTATATTAATAAATCCATGATAAACTCAGGATTTGAGGATTTTCTAATGCTACTTAATAAACTATTCTGTGCTAAATGATCACATGAGAAGAGTCGGTAGCACTGATTAAAATACAAAGATAAAAATCATGGAAACTAGACAAATCCTCTGGAATCTTTCTAAGAAGTTTCATGACTCTGAAAGGTAGATTTTTGTTATCCCCAAGTTCACATAAAATGTGTAGTTTAGCCCTTTACATAACGTGGGAGCTAGACCAGGCCACAAAGCCTTGTGTGGGTTCATAACTTGATGATATTAATGCCCTGACGTGCTCTACTCAGGACACAGGACCTGAGCCAGTCTCACTACGTAACAACTAGGGGTGGCACTGGGGCTTCTCACTGAAAGGGGTGAGAAAAATCTCAAATGCAGGTGAAGTGATACCTTTATACAAGCTGCCAGGAGACTAGGAATGACCCCACACTTCTGCTCAGTCTGTCTCCTTCACGTCACCAACATGGCATCAAAAGACCTAAGTGTGGACTAAGGCCCAGGGAATCAGTAAAAACAGACATAAAATTGTTAGATGGTGAGCAGTGAACACTGAGGAAGAGAGAGATCCTACTCAAAATGAAAAAAAATTAATTTAAAAAAAATTTTATTTATTTATTTTTGAGAGAGAAAAAGAGCTGTGGAGGGACAGAGGGGGAGAGAGAGAGAGAGAGAGAGAGAGAGAGAGAGAGAGAGAACTCCAAGCAGGTTCTGCAATGTCAGCATGGAGCCTAACACGGGACTTGAACTCACAAACCCTGAGATCATGACCTGAGCTGAAATCAAGAACGGGACACTTAACTGACTGAACAAATCAAAAAATTTTAAATTTTGTGGGGAAAGATACCCAACAACATTAACAATTGGAACATTCATTTACTCCAGAGGTAGTAAATTTTATGGAATAACCTAATTAATACTATTAGAGAAATGTTTGGAATGTTCCCTTAAATGGAACACAAAGTGTGAAAGAAAAGCAGACAGAAATAAAACAAGAACATGCAGATAAATAACCCATTCAAAAGCCTGGAAATGAAAAATATGTATGTAAATAGAAGTCAGTAAGTGGGATAAACTGTAGACTAAACACAAAGAATGAGTGAATCCAAAGACAATGCTGATAAATCCATCCAGAGTTGGCATCAGAGACCAAGAGAAGATTAAAGTGCAGAATCTCATTAAAGGAAGGCCTGGAGAGAGGAAGATGGCGGCCTAGGAGGACGCTGGGCTCACCGTGCGTCCTGCTGATCACTTAGATTCCACCTACACCTGCCTAAATAACCCAGAAAACCGCCAGAAGACTAGCAGAACGGAGTCTCTGGAGCCAAGCGCAGACGAGAGGCCCCACGGAAGAGGGTAGGAAGGGCGGAGAGGCGGTGCGCGCTGCACGGACTGGCGGGAGGGAGCCGGGGCGGGGGCAGCCTGCCGGCCAAGCAGAGCCCCCGAGTCTGGCTGGCAAAAGCTGAGGGGCCGACGGAGTGTGTTCTGAGAGCAAGCGGGACTTGACATCTGGAAGGTTATAAGCTAACAGCTCTGCTCGGAGAACGGGAGGGCTGGAGGACAACGGGAGGGAGAGTTGTTGAGCCCTGGATGACAGAGCTCAGCTTGGCAGAGAACAAAGGCGCTCGCCAGCGCCATCTCCCCCGCCCATCCCCCAGCCAAAATCCCAAAGGAAACCAGTTCCTGCCAGGGAACTTGCTTGCTCCGAGCAAACACCCAACGCTGTGCTTCTGTGGAGCCACCCCTCCGGCAGCGGGTCTGACTCCCTCCCACTGCCACAGGGCCCCTCCTGAAGTGGATCACCTAAGGAGAAGCGAGCTAAGCCTGCCCCTCCTGCCCCCGTGCACCTTGCCTACCCACCCCAGCTAATACGCCAGATCCCCAGCACCACAAGCCTGGCAGTGTGCAAGTAGTCCAGACGGGCCACGCCACCCCACAGTGAATCCCGCCCCTAGGAGAGGGGAAGAGAAGGCACACACCAGTCTGACTGTGGCCCCAGCCGTGGGCTGGGGGCAGACATCAGGTCTGACTGCGGCCCGCCCACCAACTCCAGTTATACACCACAGCACAGGGGAAGTGCCCTGCAGGTCCACACCACTCCAGGGACTATCCAAAATGACCAAACGGAAGAATTCCCCTCAAAAGAATCTCCAGGAAATAACAACAGCTAATGAACTGATCAAAAAGGATTTAAATCATATAACAGAAAGTGAATTTAGAATAATAGTCATAAAATTAATCGCTGGGCTTGAAAACAGTATACAGGACAGCAGAGAATCTCTTGCTACAGAGATCAAGGGATAAGGAACAGTCAGGAGGAGCTGAAAACCGCTTTAAACGAGATGCAAAATAAAATGGAAACGTCCACGGCTCGGATTAAAGAGGCAGAGGAGAGAATAGGTGAACTAGAAGATAAAATTATGGAAAAAGAGGAAGCTGAGAAAAAGAGAGATAAAAAAAAATCCAGGAGTATGAGGGGAAAATTAGAGAACTAAGTGATACACTAAAAAGAAATAATATATGCATAATTGGTATCCCAGAGGAGGAAGAGAGAGGGAAAGGTGCTGAAGGCATGCTTGAAGAAATAATAGCTGAGGACTTCCCTGAACTGGGGAAGGAAAAAGGCACTGAAATCCAAGAGGCACAGAGAACTCCCTTCAGATGTAACTTGAATCGATCTTCTGCACGACATATCATAGTGAAACTGGCAAAATACAAGGATAAAGAGAAAATTCTGAAAGCAGCAAGGGATAAACGTGCCCTCACATATAAAGGGAGACCTATAAGACTCGTGACTGATCTCTCTTTTGAAACTTGGCAGGCCAGAAAGGATTGGCACGAGATCTTCAATGTGATGAACAGAAAAAATATGCAGCCGAGAATCCTTTATCCAGCAAGTCTGTCATTTAGAATAGAAGGAGAGATAAAGGTCTTCCCGAACAAACAAAAACTGAAGGAATTCGTCACCACTAAACCAGCCCTACAAGAGATCCTAAGGGGAATCCTGTGAGACAAAGTACCAGAGACATCGCTACAAGCATAAAACATACAGACATCACAATGACTCTAAACCCGTATCTTTCTATAATAACACTGAATGTAAACAGACTAAATGCACCAACCAAAAGACATAGGGTATCAGGATGGATAAAAAAACAAGACCCATCTATTTGCTGTCTACAAGAGACTCATTTTAGACCTGAGGAAACCTTTAAATTGAGAGTGAGGGGATGGAGAACTATTTATCATGCTACTGGAAGCCAAAAGAAAGCTGGAGTAGCCACACTTATATCTGACAAACTAGACTTTAAATTAAAGGCTGTAACAAGAGATGAAGAAGGGCATTATATAATAATTATAGGGTCTATCCATCAGGAAGAGCTAACAGTTATAAATGTCTATGCGCCAAATACGGGAGCCCCCAAATATATAAAACAATTACTCATAAACATAAGCAACCTTATTGATAATAATGTGGTAATTGCAGGGGACTTTAACACCCCACTTACAGAAATGGATAGATCATCTAGACACATGGTCAATAAAGAAACAAGGGCCCTGAATGATACATTGGATCAGACGGACTTGACAGATATATTTAGAACTCTGCATCCCAAAGCAACAGAATATACTTTCTTCTCAAGTGCACATGGAACATTCTCCAAGATAGATCATATACTGGGTCACAAAACAGCCCTTCATAAGTATACAAGAATTGAAATTATACCATGCATACTTTCAGACCACAATGCTATGAAGCTTGAAATCAACCACAGGAAAAAGTCTGGAAAACATCCAAAAGCATGGAGGTTAAAGAACACCCTACTAAAGAATGAATGGGTCAACCAGGCAATTAGAGAAGAAATTAAAAAATATATGAAAACAAATGAAAATGAAAATACAACAACCCAAACGCTTTGGGATGCAGCGAAGGCAGTCCTGAGAGGAAAATACATTGCAATCCAGGCCTATCTCAAGAAACAAGAAAAATCCCAAATACAAACTCTAACAGCACACCTAAAGGAAATAGAAGCAGAACAGCAAAGGCAGCCTAAACCCAGCAGAAGAAGAGAAATAATAAAGATCAGAGCAGAAATAAACAATATAGAATCTAAAAAAACTGTAGAGCAGATCAATGAAACCAAGAGTTGGTTTTTTGAAAAAATAAACAAAATTGACAAACCTCTAGCCAGGCTTCTCAAAAAGAAAAGGGAGATGACCCAAATAGATAAAATCATGAATGAAAATGGAATTATTGCAACCAATCCCTCAGAGATACAAGCAATTATCAGGGAATACTATGAAAAATTTTATGCCAACAAATTGGACAACCTGGAAGAAATGGACAAATTCCTAAACACCCACACTCTTCCAAAACTCAATCAGGAGGAAATAGAAAGCTTGAACAGACCCATAACCAGCGAAGAAATTGAATTGCTTATCAAAAATCTCCCAACAAATAAGAGTCCAGGACCAGATGGCTTCCCAGGGGAGTTCTACCAGATGTTTAAAGCAGAGATAATACCTATCCTTCTCAAACTATTCCAAGAAATAGAAAGGGAAGGAAAACTTCCAGACTCATTCTATGAAGCCAGTATTACTTTGATTCCTAAACCAGACAGAGACCCAATAAAAAAAGAGAACTACAGGCCAATATCCCTGATGAATATGGATGCAAAAATTCTCAATAAGATACTAGCAAATCGAATTCAACAGCATATAAAAAGAATTATTCACCATGATCAAGTGGGATTCATTCCTGGGATGCAGGGCTGGTTCAACATTCGCAAATCAATCAACGTGATACATCACATTAATAAAAGAAAAGATAAGAACCATATGATCCTATCAATCGATGCAGAAAAGGCCTTTGACAAAACCCAGCACCCTTTCTTAATAAAAACACTTGAGAAAGTCGGGATAGAAGGAACATACTTAAAGATCAGAAAAGCCATTTATGAAAAGCCCACAGCTAACATCATCCTCAATGGGGAAAAACTGAGAGCTTATTCCCTGAGATCAGGAACACGACAGGGATGCCTACTCTCACCGCTGTTGTTTAACATAGTGTTGGAAGTTCTAGCATCAGCAATCAGACAACAAAAGGAAATCAAAGGCATCAAAATTGGCAAAGATGAAGTCAAGCTTTCACTTTTTGCAGATGACATGATACTATACATGGAAAATCTGATAGACTCCACCAAAAGTCTGCTAGAACTGATACATGAATTTAGCAAAGTTGCAGGATACAAAATCAATGTACAGAAATCAGTTGCATTCTTATACACTAACAATGAAGCAACAGAAAGACAAATAAAGAAACTGATCCCATTCACAATTGCACCAAGAAGCATAAAATACCTAGGAATAAATCTAACCAAAGATGTACAAAATCTGTATGCTGAAAACTATAGAAAGCTTATGAAGGTAATTGAAGAAGATATAAAGAAATGGAAAGACATTCCCTGCTCATGGATTGGAAGAACGAATATTGTCAAAATGTCAATACTACCCAAAGCTATCTACACATTCAATGCAATCCCAATCAAAATTGCACCAGCATTCTTCTCGAAACTAGAACAAGCAATCCTAAAATTCAAATGGAACCACAAAAGGCCCCGAATAGCCAAAGTAATTTTGAAAAAGAAGACCAAAGCAGGAGGCATCAAAATCCCAGACTTTAGCCTCTACTACAAAGCTGTCATCATCAAGACAGCATGGAATTGGCACAAAAACAGACACATAGACCAATGGAATAGAATAGAAACCCCAGAACTAGACCCACAAACGTATGGCCAACTCATCTTTGACAAAGCAGGAAAGAGCATCCAATGGAAAAAAGACAGTCTCTTTAATAAATGGTGCTGGGAGAACTGGACAGCAACATGCAGAAGGTTGAAACTAGACCACTTTCTCACACCATTCACAAAAATAAACTCAAAATGGATAAAGGACCTGAATGTGAGACAGGAAATCATCAAAACCCTAGAGGAGAAAGCAGGAAAAGACCTCTCTGACCTCAGCCGTAGCAATCTCTTACTCGACACATCCCCAAAGGCAAGGGAATTAAAATCAAAAATGAATTACTGGGACCTTATGAAGATAAAAAGCTTCTGCACAGCAAAGGAAACAACCAACAAAACTAAAAGGCAACCAACGAAATGGGAAAAGATATTTGCAAATGACATATCGGACAAAGGGCTAGTATCCAAAATCTATAAAGAGCTCACCAAACTCCACACCCGAAAAACAAATAACCCAGTGAAGAAATGGGCAGAAAACATGAATAGACACTTCTCTAAAGAAGACATCCGGATGGCCAAAAGGCACATGAAAAGATGCTCAACGTCGCTCCTTATCAGGGAAATACAAATCAAAACCACACTCAGATATCACCTCACGCCAGTCAGAGTGGCCAAAATGAACAAATCAGGAGACTATAGATGCTGGAGAGGATGTGGAGAAACGGGAACCCTCTTGCACTGTTGGTGGGAATGCAAATTGGTGCAGCCACTCTGGAAAACAGTGTGGAGGTTCCTCAAAAAATTAAAAATAGACCTACCCTATGACCCAGCAATAGCACTGCTAGGAATTTACCCAAGGGATACAGGAGTACTGATGCATAGGGGCACTTGTACCCCAATGTTTATAGCATCACTCTCAACAATAGCCAAATTATGGAAAGAACCTAAATGTCCATCAACTGATGAATGGATAAAGAAATTGTGGTTTATATACACAATGGAGTACTACAGGGCAATGAGAAAGAACGAAATATGGCCCTTTGTAGCAACGTGGATGGAACTGGAGAGTGTGATGCTAAGTGAAATAAGCCATACAGAGAAAGACAGATACCATATGGTTTCACTCTTATGTTGATCCTGAGAAACTTGACAGAAACCCATGGGGGAGGGGAAGGGAAAAAAAAAAAGAGGTTAGAGTGGGAGACAGCCAAAGCATGAGAGACTCTTAAAAACTGAGAACAAACTGAGGGTTGATGGGGGGTGGGAGGGAGGGGAGGGTGGGTGATGGGTATTGGGGAGGGCACCTTTTGGGATGAGCACTGGGTGTTGTATGGAAACCATTTTGACAATAAATTTCATATATTGAAAAAAAATAAAATTAAATTAAATTTTTTAAAAAAAGTGCAGAATCTCTAGCCGACTTAGGAATGCTTGTGCTGCTGTTCCCCTCAACTTTCATTTCATGCCCCTACATCACCTGCACTGTGCTCACCACTGTCCCTGCTAAATTCACACTGAATCCTTGAAGACTGAAGAGCTCTAAGGACAGAAAAAACATCCCTTGCTTTTCACACATGTTCCATCAGCTAGAAGGTTCTAGAAGAGAATGTGGGTCGCTGTGGATGCCCAAGCTGAGCAAGAGGACAGAGAGAAGACACTAGTGCCCCTGTTAAGAGAGGCATCCTAGAGGAGAGACCTGGGCTTCTTAGATGCAGGTGGGATTGGGAGTGTTAGGGGACATCGTGTCCAACATCTAGCACCTGCCCTTCTCAGCTGGTGGGTTTAAGTTTAGGTAGACAAAGGTGATGCTGTCCTATAAGAGTTAAGTAGTCAGACTTCACTTAAAGAGGGAGTCTTTCTTTAGCATGCTTTTACAAATGTCTTATTTCTTATCCTGTAGCTAACCTGATCATGCCTTGCTCTGGGTGATGGCATTAGGATCTCTCTGGCAGGGCCTGACCAACAAGCCTTTCTCCTCCCAGAAGGATATTAGTGGCTCCTCAAATATTTTCTTTTCTCCTTTTCTTAGTCCAGGTAACAGGGAGCCTCAGTAACATGTCAGGACATCAGCAGTTTGGCAGTAAACTACTGGCTACACTTCGATAGGCCTGTTGCCACTCTATTTCATGGGGTAGCGTGGTTTCACAGAAAGTACTGTGAACCAACAAAAGTCCTGAGATCTGGTCCCAGGTCCCATACACACCCAGTGAGACCTTGGTGGAATCGCTCTTTGCCTTTAGACTCATTTTCCTGCTCTGTAAAATGAACAATGAATTAAATCATTCCTAATGATCTCTCTTCCTACCAGCTCCCTGAGGCTTCGCCAATAAAAAAGTAATGTTCGTTGATGAAACACCTTTGGTGTTACATTATTCAATTAATTTCAATTTGCTCAACTTAAATGGCGATGACATCTTTCTCATACAACTGGGGTAAGAACTAAGTCAGGTAATTAACTAAGGTGCCTGCCTAGAACATAGGAGGTGTTCCATAAAATGGTAGGTTTTACTGGTTGCACTTATTCATAATGATAAAGAGAATTAAAATTTCATTTCAAGAAGTTGTGGCAGGGGTTTTCCTAGTCATTTTGAAAGAAGAGATACTGTAGATTGCCAGAAACTCTAAAATTAAAGAAAAAAGACCTCAGGGGCACCTGGATTCCTCAGTTGTTTAACTGTCCAACTCTTGATTTTGGCTCAGCTCATGATCTCAGTTCCTGAGATTGAGCTCTGTGTCAGGCTCTGTGCCTGCTTCCAATTCTCTCTCTCCCTCTCTAGCTGTCCCTCCTCCACTCGCACGTGTGTGCTCTCTCTCTCTCTCTCTGTGTCTCTCAAAATAAATAAACTAAAATATATATATACAAAAAACCCGGAGACTTTTAATTACAAAGAACAAATAGGGCAGTGCCAGCCCTGTTGGGGAGTGGGGAGGGACATGAAAAAAATGTGGCAAGAGTTTCCAAGTGGCTCAGATTCAAGAAACATGTCAAAGAGCCCTGAACTGAGATTCTTAGAGACACCATAAGTTGGGGGTAGGGGGTAGGGTTGCCCCTCTAAGGTCAGGTTTTTAGGCTTCCCGCAGAGAATCTTTTTGTGTTGTCTGTCTATCCCTTGTATCTGTATTTCTCCCAGGATACATGTGTATATACGTCCACATAACATATACTATTTATATATGAATATATAAATATTATATACAATATTATAAAAATATTCATTAATAGAAATATGTAATTTTCCCTTTTCTCTATCTTCAAAATTCCTATATTTCTACCTGTCCCCAACGTTTCTAAATCCAGTCTCTTCCAGCTCTGAGTTGGCTGATTACTTTGGCTGCAATCTGTGGATATGAGTGAAATAAATTAGCACAGCTATGTTAGGAAGAAAATTATTTCACAACTATAGAGCAACACTTTTCCCTCAAAGCTGTCTCTACTACCCTGTCTCCTGCCAAAGCAAAAACAACACAAGCACATACAAAACCTCACGCTTCGCTTCAGTAAAAATAGAAATAGGCTGCACAATGATTATACATAGTAAAATTTCTTGCGTTTGTGGTTTATTCATTGTGCTATAAATGTTCTTTCTTCAATAGTCAAAATACTTCTTTATTTACCCCACCAAAAAAAAAAAAACATAAAAGGCTAATTATGTCTGGATTATACAGCAGAAGCTGTGGGCCATCTCATTTTATTTGTAAGCCTAAAATAAGAAATAAAGTCCACATGAGATGTCCACACATTTCAGGCTAGGATTCTTTGATCTTTGTACATCGGATTTTACATACTCACACTAGAAATAAAGTATCTTATAAATAAATATCAATCCCTGTCTCCTTGAATGTTTAAGTGAGCTGCTCTCTGCTGTCTGCTTTCTTAATTTGCAAAGAGAAGAAAAGTGGATATTTTTTAGTATCCATTATGATACTTTCTCAAACCTAGGCCACAAGTCTTTCTTTTCACATTTTCCTGTTTCTAAAGTCAGAAAGTATCTTTACAACCAATCTATACATTTAAAGTCCCCTTTCATCTCCTTGCAAATTAATAAATCTGATTGTCATATAATCTATGATACTTTATAATATTAAAATGCATATTACAACAAAAATTGTCACATAGGTGATTTTACTTCTGAAACAAGTATATGTATCCTCATTTTACAGAAGGAGGAACTGAGATACATTATGCTTCATTAAATTACCCAAGGTCACACAACCAATATGAGGACATATTTCACTAGAACCCACTTCTGCCTGATTCCTATTGCAGACGTATTGCATTATAAAGTGGAGAGAGCTGTAGAATAGATGTCTTCCAGAATACTGCAGCTGGGAAGTCAGCCCTCTAAAAATAAGAGGTCCTATTCCCCACCATTTTTCTTTGCTCTCCCCATGTTTAAGTCACACGATTATGAAGGCTGAAAAGTCCCATAATCTGCCATCTGCAGACTGGAGAACCAAGAAAGCCAGTGGTATAATTCATTCGAGTTCAAAGGCCTAAGAGCCAGGAGTGCCAATGTCCAAGGTCAGGAGAAGTTGGATGCCCCAGCTCAAGCAAAGAGAGCAAATTCACCCTTCTTCCCCCTTTTCATTCTAGTCAAGCCTTCAGAAGACTGGATGATGCCCACCAACATTAATGAAGTTGATTTTCTTTATCCAGTCTACCAATTCAAATGCTAACCCCTTCCAGAAACACTCTCAGACACCCAGAAATAATATTTACCAACTATCTGGGTATTCTTTGGCTCAGTCAACTTGACATGTAAAGTTAACCATCACATCCCATTTCTCAAATTAGTTGGAATAACTATAAAATGTATTCAAAGGGAATACAATTCATTCTCTAAGATAATTCACTATCACCAAGTCAAAATATTTGTTTAACGGTTGGCTATTTTATTATTTATTTATTTTTAATTGATTAGTGAGACACCTGGGTGACCAATGATCACAAAACTTCTGGAGAATAAACACCACCCTGCTGCTGCGGAATGCTGTGGCAGGCCCCGACAGTTTCCTTTGACTAGTTTAGACTCTCTTGGTAAGGAAGTAAGTGATAACATCGCACCATATTCCAGACACTGAGAAGATGGAACAACATCTGTTCAATCTTATGGCTCAGTCCTATTTGGGTGCAAGCTGTTTCCCACAGGCAGCTGCCCTTATCACTCAAGTCTTTTCCCTGAAATCAACAAAACCCATAAACATTCCCCCAAAAGGCTCATTTAGTTCCTGCTGATGCTACTACCAAAGCACAGTGTGCATTAATTGACTTCATTAATTGAGTAATCATAGGAATGGAATGTCAATAACACAGACAGGTTTTGTGGAATAAAATTGTTTAATACTAGAGATCTCAGTTTTTCCTTACTCACTACAGAAGGATGTGAGGCACATTTGCAGTCTGTGAATGCAGTTTTGCAAGCTGTCCCAGAAGAACCCAAATTTGAAGAAGGACCTTCTCCCTACAAGCATTAGGCTTTATAAAAAAATTTTTTTGATGGATTTGGAGCCACTTAGCATGATAAATAATTAGCTGACAGTTGTAAATTTATTTGCCCTATGTGTACACCAACAAAATGTCACTTAAATACTTTAAAAGATCTTGTCCAATTCCAATATTTATAGGGTAATCTAAAAATGAGAAGAAATTCAACTAAGCTCTTCAATTAAATGTTTGTAGGTCCTGGGTACATGTCATCAAAGACATGGGGGTACAGGTAAGAGCATAAATTGAGAGCATTTAGTATTCCAAGGCTCTAAGAACAGGTCTGTTCATTCCTAAAGACAGCCAAGTTTCAAGGCTGAAAATCGTCCTGGAAGAGATTATTGTATTGATTCACAATAAGAGAAAAACAAAAAACAAAAACAAAAAAACACCCTTTTCCTGAGGCTGTGGTGTACAGAAGGACTGAGCACTAAGCAATTGGGATAGGTTAGCAGAAGGGAAGAAAAGTAGGAAGAGGAGAAATGGCACAGAGGACCAGCTAGAGCTATAGTGATAATGCCAGAAGGTTACCTGCTGTTCTTGAGGCAACCATGTTACCTGTTGATCTTGAGGCAGAGACATAAGGACTCTTACTGTCCTCTTCCCCACAGGGCCAGACTCTGTAGCAGTCCATTGACAGGGACAAAATTGAGGTCTGGAGAATAGCATGAATGAAGGGTCATTCTCTACCCAGAGAATTGGTCTATCAACACAGTCAGTCTGACTAATGTCAATAGTCAATATTCACCCGTCAGTGAATACCCTAGACGTTGAGCTAGCACTGAGTGTTATCTGTTCAGTTTTCTAAAACCAGATGCTCAGGCCTATGGAGATTAATCAACATTACTGTCATCAGACCTGCTTGTCATACTCATCGTTTGTGGCTTCAGCATTGGCTTAATAAAAGACATCATAGACCCATGTTCACAAGAGGGATTGGAAATTTATTTTTCTATTAATAGCCTTTAAGCCATAAGAAAAGCAAAATTAATCTAGTGAAAGATGAATAAAAAGTTTTATTTATCTTTTTATATAAATATATTACATTTTATTTAATTTAAATATGTTTAATTTTAGTATTTAACCTCAATATATTTAACACTTAAATCAATTATATAGTAATTTTTAAAATTATATGTAGATTAATTTTAATAGGTTAAATGGCTCTTCTTCGAGTTAGTAAAAAGGAAGAGAAATCTTTATTCTAAAAGACAGCAAATAAATACTGAATAATTACTACATAAATACAAATAAGTTAGAGTCTCATTGTAATCTGATACAGAATGGAAGTGATGAGCTAGAAAAACAGATAAGCAAAAAGAGAGGTTAGAATGAGAAGGTAAATAGGAATAAAGTACAGAACTAGGAACCCAAACAGATACAAATAAAAAGACCGGAGGAGACAGATGGGAAATGAGAAAGTTTAGGAACTTAGGGAGAAAAATACCAAGGCAGTCTAGATGAAGATATGCAGAGTAGGATAGATGTAGCCAAAAGAGGAGGGAGAAATGTGGAGCGAGCAATAAAAAGAAATTAGATTGCTAAAGCAGTAAATTCCTGCTCTTCATCACAGGGCCAGTTGCTCACTTGCACCACAAATCCGTAGGTGTTTTCTCCCCTTCACTGCACTGGGAAAGAAATATTATTGGCATTGGAGCCATTAGTTATTTATACTTGCAGCAAATAACAAAGTTTCGTGGCTATGGCATCGTTCTAGGCACTAGGAACAAGATACTGCTGATGCATTCAGTTATTTCCTAGGGTTCTGAAAGTTCGGGGATGGTGGTTGCTGATTAAAACAACAAAGGTCCATTTTAGACTGGCATCGTATCTCATTCTATATGAATGAATGAATGAATGAATAAGAAACAGATTAATTTTACCCAAATAATTTAGCTACTAAGTGGCTTAAATGGAATTTTATCCCAGATCTGTCTAATCTAGTCCATAACAAACAATCCGATTTCATCTCTTCGGAGTGCCATATTTGAAGGGATAGTGGTGGACAACTTCCCAAATTTAGAGAAAGACATAAATCTATAGATTTTTAAAAGCTAAGAAAACTCCATGTAGGATAAACCCAAAGAAATCCATGTCAAGACACAGCATAATTCTACTTCTAAACACTTAAAACAAAGGCAGTATCTTGAAAGCACCCAGTGAGAGAAGCAAGGCTTTATCCATAGAGAAATACCAATTTGAATTAGAGATTTCTCATCTGAAATGATGGAAGACAAAGAGAAGTGCACAATATTTTTCAAGGGCTGAAATAAAAGAAATGCTGGTTGCAAATTTCATATCTTGAAAGTTATTCTTTAGGAATGAAGGAGGGATAAAAAGATTATCATATGAAGGAAAACTATAAGAATTTGCCACTTACCAGGCCTACTCTTAAAGAAGAGCTAAAGAAAATTCTTCAAGCGGAAAGGAAGGGATAAAGGAAGGAAATTTAAAGTGAAGAAGGAAAAATATAACAATGTAAAGAACCAAAATGGTTAATAGTCATTAGCCAAGAATAGTCTACAATAGACATTCTTTTGATGAGTTTCCTAAATCTTATTTGAAGTTTGCAATAAAAATTACAACACCACCTATATAGATCAGTTTGGACTGCCATAAGAAAATACCGTAGACTGAGTGGCTTAAACAACAGAAATTTATTTTTTCACATCCTTGGAGTCTGGAAAGTACAAGATCAAGTTCCCAGCACGATTTCTGGTGAGGATTCTCTTCCTTGCTTGCAGATGGCCCCTTTCTCATTATGTCCTCACATGGCCTTTCTTTGGTGCATGCTTGCAGGCAGGGAGCAGGGTATGTAGAGAAAGCTCTCTCAAGTCTTTCCTTATGAGGACGCTAATCCTTTTGGATCAAAACTCTACCCTTATGACCTCATTTAATCTTAATTACCTCCTAATAGGCTCTGTCTCCAAATACAGCCATGCTGGCAGTGAGGGCTTCATGTATGAACTTTGGGAGGATACAGATATTCAGTCCATATCACCAGCTGAAATCAAGATGATGACTTTTCAGTAGTGGAGATCGTGAAGGGACCTAAATGGAAGTGAGGTTTCCATGCTACACTCAAGTGGTATAATGCTGATGCCAATAGGCTGTCATAAGTCACATATGTATCCTGTAATATCAAGAGCAACCACTAAAAACCTATACCATCAATAAAGTCAAACACACTATAAACAAATCAGAGAGTTCAAGTAACCTAAAGCAAGACAAAAAAAAAAAAAAAAAAAGGAACCGAGAAACAAGAAACAGAGGAAACAAAAAGAAAACAAGTAATACAAATTAGACATATGCCAATTAAGAAGCAGAGATTGACAGAGGGGTTAAAAAAATAAAAGCAGAAAATATGAAGCTATTCTTTAAAAAGGAAGAGGGGGAGTCCTTAATGGGGAGATAATAAAAGATTTAAAAAAAAAACCCAGATCTAATCCAATTTATGCTATAAACTCTACCCTCTCTGACCTCTCTGAAATCAATCTAACTATGTTTTTGATATTTATCACTGGTGTATCAAATAAGGACCCATACTGCAACTTGGACAACTTTTACTTTGCTGCATCAGTTGGTAGAGTTACTCTAATAAATAAAGATTGAATAGCGGGGCTGCTCATATATGACATTAAAGCACCCATTGAAAAGCAAAACTTGAGGCAGTTCCTTGGTTGACATATTCAAACACAACTGATCTCACCACATTTCTCCCTCAGTTGTCCTAGAAATATGATCACTTCAGGTCTAGCAATACAATTTCCAAGATTTCATCCTTTTCTTCCCTCAGATAAGGTGGTACAGATCTAAGAATATACAATAGCACATGAAGATTAGTAAACATCGGTGTTTGACCCAGCAGGGGTCAGCATGTTTGCAAAGGGACAAAATGAAAAAACTCACACAGTAGATGATCTCAGTGGAATGAAGACATCTGGCATAGCTACCAATGTACAGGTGAATCCTTTATATTTTGAAATTAAGAAAGTTATTATTACCCAAGCAGGCAAAGAAAAGAAAAACAGTCATTATTGTGACCATGTCATTCCTTCAGAGCATGTTGTAGCTTTCCAAAGGAAATTTAAAGTACACAGATGTGGAGCATTCCAAGAGAAATATGATAATTTCTCATGCCATGTCTATATGATTTTCCAAAAGAAAACTATAACTTCTCACACTCTTACATAAGGTAGTGACCTAGAGGTTGTAAAAAGGACTGTTGGACCTGGAGGTTGTATAAAGAAGTAATGAAGTACACTAGGGAGAAAATTAAAAATGAAAGCAATTCTCCAAGGAGACTCAAGAATCACTCTTAATTCTTTCTCTAACTCACTGTGAAACATTGGACAGGTCACTTGTTTTCTCTAGACCATGAAGAAATACCAGTGAGGACACTCTGCAAAAAAAATCAATGGATGGAAGTGACTTTGGATATATCAGGAAAAAATGTCTATCAGAGCATTTATATTTTTACACGAAAAGCAAAACAAAAATAGGTGTCTTTTCTCCAAAGATCCCCAGAGACAAAAAAAAAAAAAAAACACCACCATAAAACAACAACAATAACAAAAAACCCTCCTTATTTCATAATGGCAAGGCAGATTGGAAGTGTAGTGTCAGGTTTCCAGATGGGCAGTTTGGCAGTGAGCTGATAAATCGCCCAGAAATAGGGCCCCAGACATTCCCAACAGGACTATGCCAAGCCACAGTATGTGTCAAGGGAGGTGTATTTCTCAAAGTTTGTATTGTTTGACAAGAGAAAAAGTGGTTCTCTCAATCTAAAATGAGTTAATACAAGAAGATTAAAATATATAAATCATGTACTTCTCCCTTCTTCCTATCTAACATCAGGATTTCTCTCTCTGAGACTGTTTATGGTTTTCCAAAGATTAAAGAGAACAGCAGAGTCAACAGTCAGATTAAAAAGGCAGGAGTATGTTCTGACTTCTTATGTATCACTTCAGGGCTGGGCCAGTTACATTATGTTCAGACGTGAAACATTAAAATAATAATAATAATGGTTTATGTCAATTATGCTTCAATAAAAAAACAAATTTAAAAATCAAACACACGGAAGAGATAAATATTTTAATTTGGGAATCTAGGAAAGGGGGGATTTGGAATATGAAGTGATCAGAGGTGAAGACTGAAGCCTGGACTCAGAGAAGTAGAACATGAGACACTAGCACTCTGTGGGGACCAGGACACCAGTGAGAATTTAAATACTGGTGGTGAGAAAAGAGTAAAATATAAGGATTTCCTATCAACAGGTAGGCAATGGCAATGAAGGAGGACTCTGCCTTCCTTCCCACCCGCCCCCAACCTCAGCCCCATTCTAAAACCTTCCTCTGACCTGTGGACCTGCTCTACATGACTCGTATCTCCAGGACCCAGGTCTAAGGATACCCTCATTATGCGGAAAGCTCAGTTATACTGTGAACTACAGAAATTTGTATGAGTTACCCTGAAACTTACTTGTAATCTACATCATTTCTATGGAAATATACTTCTAAATTCCAAGTGGCTCAGAAAAAAAAAAAATTAATGAATTCATTTTGAGACGACTAATACATTTGTCATATTCAGTCCACAGAAGTTACCAAAACCAAAGGCAAAAGCACAAAACACAACTCCAGAAATCCAAATATGGCTTGTGACAACATGCAACATACATGTGTGATGCCATATTTACTTTGACATGTCATTTGGCTCACAAGAGCAAGAAAAGAGGCAATATTTTATGTCCTGAGGCTACCTAGTCTTAATCAGTATTTCTACATTTTTACTCAAATGTAGAAGACATGCAAATTTCTGTTAAAAAATTTATTTCCAAAGAAGCCACAGCAGCAAGAGGAAAGGTTGGCCAAAACCCAAAGAAACAATAACCTTAATTTGAAATCAGCCATCATCATTCTTTAAAAAATTCCAAACGATGGCATATTTTTTTAGCAGAACAGTTTTAAGGAACTGAATTGCCAACATAAGGCAAAACTATCTTTGTTTTCTCTCCTTTAATTTTATTACTAAAACTAATTACCCTGTCTGAGCCTAAAGAAGAAAGAAATCTCTCTCCATGGTATTAATCCAAATTTACGTTTGCATAAAAAGTATGTTGGAGGGTAGAACCAATTTGATGTTATGTTTTTTTTTATCTCTATAACATGATATAAAATACAAAAGCTATAAGATTAAGTTTATTAAAAAAAACACTGTTAATGTTTGAAACTTAATATGTCATTAAAACAAGATCATTTTCAATCTGTATGACACATAAAAGATGCAGTTTTCTGGACTTTCCTTCCTTCTGTTCCCACTAAAGTACACACTCCAAATTGTTCTTCCCACTTTTTTGAGGAGATAATTAAATACAAAACTTTGGGGTTGAAATGGCCTAGCACTTTATGGACCCTGATATAGTGCCTCTCTCAACTTCCCATTAAGATACCCATTGTTGACAGTGTTACAGCTTTGAATGTTGAGGATAGTAGACAACCAACCACCACAACCATTTATTTAGGTATTAACACATATTCATCAATGTCTGCTAGGTGTCAAGCTCTATGGCAAGCGATGGGAATACAGGGTCAGAGAGACACAGTTAAGTACCCTTAGAAAGTTCACAACCTAGGGAAGGATAACAGACCCCAACATCTTGGAGGAAGTCACAAGATAAATGGAGTCACAAGATAATTGACTGAGTAAAACCTATTTTCCTAGAAACCTAGGAAGTAGATATGAAGATAATTCAAACTCTCCTATTGGCCTCACTTATGTAAAACTGAAAGTCAGTTAACTTATCCCTTATAGCATAAAAAATTTTTAAGAGAGTTTATTCGTTCTCCCCCCCCCCCACACACACCCAATTCATTAGTATCTATATTCATTTACAGATTGCAGATCAGCTGTGCAACAAGATATGTGGTAGAATAAATAATACCTGGTGTGGTCATGGCCAGTGGAATGCGGTAGGTGAACTCTTGATGTAAGACCAAGAGTTGTAGGTTAAAGCAGAGCTCTAAATGGTCACAGATACACTTAGCTATTCTCAAGTATGGAGCTATTCAGCAGCTGCATCACAGTGACCTGGGAAGCCTTTAAGAAGTACGATTTCCAAATCCCACCTCCAGAGGCTAAAATCCAGAAAAGGAGATGGAAACTTCCAGGAAGCTACATGCTTTTAAAGTTTTTCAAAAGATTCTAATGAGCAATCAGATTTGGAAAGCCTGCCCTGGAGATAAACATTAGTTTCTGGAGTTAGAAAACTAGACCATGTAGGCAGCCCATCAGAGGTGCTTAAGATGAATAATGATCAGAAACTAAAATTTGACCAGGGGTTTTGCACATTAATTCAAAAATAGGACTTAGAGCTATCCTAAGATCTGTAAACATCCAAGTGCACAGAAAAGGCAAAAAAAAAAAAATCTATGCCTCTTTCAAATAAGCAAGCTCTGCGTCTAGAGATTTTTCTTCACTGACAGATGAAAAAAAACAAAGAAATATTGGTAATGTAGAGAATATAGAATCATTCTGTAGCAGAATGAGAGAAGAAAAAAGGAGAGAAATACCCTGAAAGTTGAGAGAAAAAGTAAACTTCAGGAAAAAATACCAATAAATAGAACATGTCATAAAATATATATGTCATCTCAGTGAAATAAAAGGAAACATGGCCTCTATGAAACATGGATAGAAAGTCATGAGGGGTTGAGTCAGGGGAAGCTTGAGATTGAAAATGAAACTAAATAAACAAATAAGACTACATCAAACCAAAAGGCTTTTTGTACAGCAAAGGAAATAATCAACGAAATGAAAAAGCAATCTGTTAAATGGAAAAAGGTATTTTCAAATAATATGACTATAAAAGGTTAATATCCGGTAGATACAAAGAACTCACACAACTCAGTATCACAAAAACAAACAATCCAATTAAAAAATAGGCAGGGGATCTGAATAGACATCTCCAAAGAAGACTTCCAAACAGCCAATAGACACATGAAAAGATACTCAACATTACTAATCATCAGGGAAATTCAAACCAAAACCACAATGAGATATCACCTGACACCTGTCAGAATGGCTATTATCAATTATCAAAAAGACAAGAGATAACAAGTGCTAGTGAGGATGTGGAGAAAGGGAAACCCTCCTGCACTGTTGCTGGAAATGTAAACTGGTGCACCATTTATGCCAAACAGTATTTGAACATTCCTCAAAAAATGAAAAATAAAAAAGATGTGAGATTATATATATATATATGTATGTATATTGCACACACAATGGAATGTTACTTAGACAAAAAAAAAAAAAAAAAGAATGAAATCTTGCCATTTGTGACAACATGGATGGACCCAGAGGGTATAATGGCAAGTGAAATAAGTCAGACAGAGAAAGACAAATATTATATGATTTCACATATAGGTAGAATCTAAAAACAAAACAAAACAAACAAAACAGATACATACTCATAGATACAGAAACAATCTGTTGGTTGTGGGAGGGGAGGTGGGAGGTTGGGAGAAATAGGGGAAGTGAATTAAAAGGTAGAAACTTCCAGTTATCTGCAAAGAATTCAAATTTTCACTCTTCACAGACAACATGATACTCTATATGGAAAACTGAAAATATTCCACCAAAAACTGCTAGAACCGATCCATAAATTCAGCAAAGTGGCAGGATATAAAGTCAATGCATAGAAATTGGTCACATTTCTATACACCAATAATGAAGCAACATAAAGAGAAATCAAGGAATCTATCCCATTTACAATGGCACCAAAAAACCCATAAAATACCTAGGAATAAACCTAACCACAGAGGTGAAAAATATATACATTGAAACTATAGAAGCTTATGAAAGAAATTGAAGAAGACACAAAAAAATGGAAAAATATCCAAAAATGTTCCATGCTCATGGATTGGAAACACAAATACTGTTAAAATGTTGATACTACCCAAAGCAGTCTACATCGTGAATGCAGTCCCTAACAAAATCACACAGCATTCTTCACAGAGCTAGAACAAATAATCCTAAAATCTGTATGGAACTAGAAAAGTCTCTTACGTTTTGTCCCCCTGTACATATACATATGTACAGGTGTGCTGTTTTGAAGGGGCATAGGCACCCTAATGTTTACTTATAGCAGTGCTATCGATGATAGCCCAAGTATAGAAAGAGCCCAAATGTCCATCAACAGATGAATGGATAAAGAAGATGTGGCATATATGTATCTACACACACACACATATATATATCTACACACATATACATAGATAGATAGATATATCATATGACTTCACTCATATGTGGAATTTAAGATACAAAACAGATGAACATAAAGGAAGGGAAGCAACAATAATATAAAAACAAGGAGGGGGACAAAACGTAAGAGACTCTTAAATACAGAGAACAAACTGAGGGTTGCTGGAGAGGTTGTGGGTGAGGGGATGGGCTAAATGGGTAAGGGGCATTAAGGAAGACACTTGTTGGGATGAGCACTGGGTGTTATACAGAGGGAATGTGAATCACTGGACTCTACTCCTGAAATCATTATTGCACTATATACTAACTTGGATGTAAATTAAAAAATAAATAAAAATTTTAAAATAAAATAAATAAGACACAAGGATGTAATGTAAAGTATAGGGGATATAGCTAATAATTTGTAACTTAGTATGGTGACAGATGGTAGCTAGATTTATGTTGGTGATCATATATACATATATTGAATCAATATATATATTTATTGAATCATTATGTTGTACACCTGAAACTAAACTAATATAATATTGTATTTTAGCTACACTTCAATAAAAGTAAAAGAAAAAGAAACAGAAAATTAGATTTAAAAACACAAATACAGGGGCGCCTGGGTGGCTCAGTCGGTTAAGCGTCCGACTTCGACTCAGGTCACGATCTCGCGGTCCGTGAGTTCGAGCCCCGCGTGGGGCTCTGGGCTGATGGCTCGGAGCCTGGAGCCTGCTTCCGATTCTGTGTCTCCCTGTCTCTCTGCCCCTCCCCCGTTCATGCTCTGTCTCTCTCTGTCTCAAAAATAAATAAACGTTAAAAAAAATTAAAAAATAAAAACAAATACATAATTGAAATTTGTATTAAAAATTATGGAAATCATCATCTATCTGAAAATGCTGTAGAAGGAAAGGCTTAAGTGGCTTCCAAGAACTCAGATCAAAAAACAAAGACAATAATGATGGGAGAAGAGTTGATAAATAATGAATATATTATGCTGAGATCAAAATTATGAACAACAGGTATATTGAAAACTGCAAAGACATAAAAAAACAAACACAACAGAAGAAAATATTACCTTATCTGAACAAAGATTACATTGTATTGAAGGGGGCATTCCCTTTAGACAGAAAAATAAGGTTAAAGACCTTTACTGTTAGACTTTTCATGGCAATAAGCCAATAGAGATAATAGTGTCAAATATATATTTTACCATTAAAAACACAACTTTCATAAAATTACAGAATAAACACATCCTAACTAATTAAGAGATTCAGCACAATAATAAAGCTGGTTCATGGGAGAAGTAAAAAAACTGAAATATACAGAGTCTGAAAAAAAATGTTGAACAATGATTGCTAAGAAACACAACTGAGTGGTGTTCTACCAAACAATAAAACTTCAAAGTTTGTGTTTATCAAAGAGGACATTCAATATATAATAATAAATAATTTAGAAAAAATAAATGAAGAATATTATTATTCTGAAGTTATATGCTAAAACTTCTGCTATCCTTATAGATAAACATATTATTAGAAGGGGTGAAAGAGAAAAATAAGAGGAAGGAGTGAAAGAGGGATGAAAAGAAAGAAGCTATATGTTAGATTTAAGAAGCTATAATCACAGCTACCACTGATAAATTAAAGAAGTAAGGAAATAAGAAAGTGAAATCCTAAGAGATACAGAATTTTTTAATTTAAATAAGTTATAATTAATAAATTAAAAATAATAAGTTTTATTTTAAAAACCCAAGAACTGTTCTTTGAAAAATAACAAAAAATAGGGGCACCTGTAGGGCTCAGTCAGTAGAACATGCAACTCTTGGTCTCGGGGCTGTGAGTTAGAGCCCTAGTTTGGATGTAGAGATTACTTAAAAATGAAATAGAAAGAAAGAAAGAAAGAAAGAAAGAAAGAAAGAAAGAAAGAAAGAAACAAAGAAACAAAGAAAGAAACAAAGAAAGAAAGAAACAGAGAAAGAAAGAAAGAAAGAAAGAAAGAAAGAAAAAAAAGAAAGAAATGAAAAGACGCCTGTTTAAGCATCTGACTTCAGCTCAGGTCATGCTCTCACAGTTCATGGGTTTGAGCCCTGCATCAGGCTCTGAGCTGACAGCTCAGTGCCTGGAGCCTGCTTTGAATTCTGTGTCTCCCTTTCTCTCTCTCTCTCTCTCTGCCCCTCCCCTGCTTGTACTCTCTCTCTGTCTCCAAAATAAATAAATAAACATTACAAAAAAAAAAAAAAAAAGAAAGAAAGAAAGAAAGAAAAGAAAGATAACAAAAAATAGATATATAGCTCTGGCAAATCTAATTTAGGGGACAAAACCTCATCAAAATGAAATTTGATAAAGAGTCATACAGCAAATGTGGAAGCAGAAGTAGAAGTCATCATAGAAACTGTCACGCTCAACTAGTTTATAGACTTCTTAAGGGGGAGTTATTTCCAATATATCTCTTTACTTTCCACAGAAGATTAAGCAATTTTAAAAATAAAACAAACTAACAAAAGCCCATGTGGTGAAAAATCTTCTTTTTTAAGAACACAAGAAGACATTTTTATAAAAACATGCTTTTGCTAACAATAAAGACAATTCCTGGCTTTTATTAACATGCTTAGCAATTGAGAAATCTAGTTTTCTATAGAGTTATCACTACTGTAGACTCCTTATAAGTATCTTGTGCTAAGTGACTTATTTGCTTAGCTAAGACTGCCTTATTTTATTCCCAGGAAAGACAGGTCATAATCAATAATGGGTGATTTAGGATAACATACCTTTCATAGTTATTGCAAAAGAGCTTTTCAGAAAAAATACAGTCAGAAGCAAGTATGATAGGGAAAGATAGGATAAAAGGAGCAGAGAGGGAAAGGTTAGGACCTGAGGTCCCTGGGTGGGGAAAAAATACATATTTTGGGACAATGCCGGGAGCCTTTGATCATAGCAAATCCCCTTGAGCATAAGGTCCCTTTTAAGAATGTGACACCACCTACTCCCCCTCAGGTTCCCCTCAGGAATTTGACAATCAAAATATCTAACTAAAAAAAGTAAACCATAAAATTTATGTTACACGAGGGACAGGATGGCCATAGTCTGACTCCTCACACAATGGAGTCGAGCCAATCAGAAATGACAACTCAGCATCTAGAGTTATCCAGTTAGTAAGGGTAGAACCAGAGAAGGAATGAGAGGGAAGGGAAGGGGGGGAGGGGTGACCAGAAGCTTATAAAACAAGGACCCTTGCCTATAGTCACTGGTATTCACCTTAGAATGCCCCCTCTCTGTAAAGAGAGCTTTCATACTACTCTTACTTTTTTACACTCTAATAAACTTTTGCCTGCTGCTCATTTTGTGTCCACCTCTTCATTGTTTGAAGTGGTGAGACAATGAATCCTGGATATTGAGGTAAAAACCCTGCAACACAAGTTATACCCTAGGTATGGAAAAGAATTATCTGTGGTCTCAATGACGGATATTGGAATCTGGCTTGAAAAAGTAGGCCTGGGGGGTGCCTGGGTGGCTCAGTCGGTTAAGCATCCAACTTTTGCTCAGGTCATTATCTCGTGATCGTATGTTCGAGCCCCACATCAGGCTCTGTGCTGACAGCTCGGAGCCTGGAGTCTGCTTCAGATTCTGTGTCTCCCTCTCTCTCTCTCTGCCCCTCTCCTGCTTGTGCTCTGTCTCTCTGTCTCTCAAAAATAAATAAGCATCGGGGTACCTGGGTGGCTCAGTCGGTTGGGCATCTGACTTCAGCTCAGGTCACGATCTCGCCGCCCGTGAGTTCGAGCCCCGCGTCGGGCTCTGGGCTGGTGGCTCAGAGCCTGGAGCCTGCTTCCGATTCTGTGTCTCCCTCTCTCTCTGCCCCTCCCCTGTTCATGCTCTGTCTCTCTCTGTCTCAAAAATAAATAAAACGTTAAAAAAAATTTTTTTTAAATAAAAAAATAAATAAGCATTAAAAATTTTTTAAAAAAAGAAAAAGAAAAAGAAAAAGTATGCCTCATGCAAAAAGTATGCCTCATGCTCACACTTCTATTCAGGTATATCAGGTCAAAATTAAAATCCAGTCTAACATTTACAGAGAAAGGAGCAAGAATGCAAAATGGCAGCCTGAACCCTTAGAAGACAGTGGAGAGAGGAAGAGTTTCCAAACCAGGCCAATCCTTGATTGTTTGTATATCAAACCATAAGGGCCTCTTATACCACTACAGCCTGTCCCTTGAATGGTCCCCAAACACAGGTCTTGACTCAATTTACATCCCCCAAACTAGATAGCTCAATAAATGTGGAATAACCAAAAAGCAAGTTCCATCTCAAAACAAAATAGAACATCAGAATTTAGCCAAGTTTAGGAGAGGATTAGGATTATTCAAATAACATATCTGGAATACTTCTTCTAAGGAATTGTCATTTCAATGACTAAATTATTGAATCACTGAAAGCCTAAAAGGTAATAAATAGATCAGTCAGTTGCTAAAATGGATTTAGATTTGAGACCTGAAAACAGAAGTAAGTTAACAAGTGATCACCTGTATCAACAGATACCATCCAAAGCAATTCAATCACTGTTTTCCAAAGTATGTTTTGTTGGTTTGGGTTTTTTGTTTTGTTTTCTTTGCGTATTTGTTTTACCCAAGAATTACCTTCACGTATAGCAGAAGCTAGAAATTGGAAACATTCAACCCAACTTCTGAATTTGGTAGCTTGTGTTGTCCTTAATTCCTAGTGAAAAGGGTAAGCATGATTTATAAAAATGATGTATTCCTTGTTGCTGCTTTCAATAAGAGGAAACCCGTTAAGATGCTAATGAAGCATTCTACCAAATAATTCAGAAGTCAACTAATCCTTTCTCCTGTTGTCCAATGTGGTAGCCAGCAGCCATATATGCTTGCATAAACTTAAATTTGAATTAACCAAAATTAAAGTCAAAGTTCAGTTCCTTAACACAGTAGTTATACTTGCAGGGCTCAGTAGCCATGCTGTTATCTTATTTGACAGCCCAGATTTAAAATATTTCCTTTGCCATTCCATTGGAAATCTGCTTTGGGTTCAGAAACAAATCTAGATCTGGGCTTAAAAAGAAAGAATGGCCAAAACTTCATGTTAGATGTTTTCCCACTTTTTTTTAAAGATGGCTAGTCAAGGATTTGAGAATTGGCAGTTACATGCCCCATTCCATAGTGTTCTTCATACTCTCTGCCAGATTAGAATGCCCTCCCCAATCTATCCATCTTTCAAAGACCATTTTAAGGCCTATCTATTCCCAAAGCCCTTCCTGACCTACTCCCCTACTGCTTTCTCTCTTCCAAAAACATTCACACCTATGGCATTTCCTATAATGTGTTTCTTTCAAAAGCGGTAGAGCTCACAAAGAGGAAGTTATATCCTGCCTCTTCATTCCCACTGTTTTTCTCTCTTTCTATCAACATGTGAACATGCTGTTCCACATCAAGACGGAAACATTGATTTTTCTGGGCAGACTGTCAATATTACTTTTCGGGAAAAGCTGCCAATACCCTCCTACAAAGGTCACGTTGACCTACATCTTGACAGTTGTACACCTAGGTTTGCTCATAGTCACTGGGGCTTTCTGTGGGGTGAGCCTCCCTCCCCAGCCATCCCCGAGACACTCCTGGCAGAGAGTGTGGCTCTGACTCCAGCTCTATTCCCCAGCACTGACCCCAAGGCAGAAGTTTCACAAACTTCCAGGTATAAACCATTTTCACCTTCATTCTTCCCTTTAAAAAAAATTCCACCTTTTCAGTGGTTCTCCTTATCCCTACAGAGAATTTTTACTTGCCAATGACCTTTCTCACCCTTTATCAAACTGCAAATGGCTGATTTCCTATTTGTACCTATGTTCTGCAAAGTAACATGAAAGTAACATGTCCACTAACAAAAACTCATGATTTTTTCCATCCCAGCCCCTCCCCGTATACACACACAAAATCAGTGTTAGACTTAAGTGATAAGTGAACAAAATGTCTTTGGAATATTTGCAATGGCATCTCTGAGTCCCTGACCACCTCACACCTACTATTCTAGCTAGTACTACAGCAATAGAGCCAAAGTCTTATCAGGCAAAGACCAATAGGCACAAATCTGCCATCTGCTGGATCAGATTTATTAATTCAGTGGTGTGAGGGAGGGTAATCCAGAGCAACCATCCAAAGTCACTTGAGAAGAGGAAGGAGGGAGCATCTTTTGAAACATTTGGGTTCCTGATATAGGATTAGAGGAAAATCGAAAGGAAGTGGGGACTGGTTCTTGCTTGGTTGCTTTTCCTGACACTCTATTAGGAAGAGCAGAGATTAACTAGGATTTAGGCCATGAGGCAAAGGTGATTTTGCAATTGGATATCTCCAGTAATAAATGGGCATAGCAAAGCAGGTTGAGGGTGTCATAGGTAAGAAAGCAGTAGTCACTCGAAAAGGGGATCATATGGGATTTCATAGCTGCTGTATGACCTGGAGAGAAACAGAGTTTCCTATTACTTTGGCTTTCTCTGGGTCTATCCTTCCAGCGCCATTTATAGCTTTAGCTCGTCTTCATTCTTTTCATCTTGGATAACCTTTTACTCTTACTATTAAAAGGGTCTTTTATTTGATCTTCACCACAGTCTATGAAGTAGGGTCTATTACAGCCCACCCCCAATAATAAGGGAAATAAAAAGGGAAAACTGAGGCTCAGAGTGATTGAACAACTTGCCCATGCTAGAAATCAGCAGACTGGAGTTCAAACAGGCTATCTGTTCCCAGAGTCTGCATCATCAACCCCAATGCCATCCATACTGATATAGACTTAGAGCACTGCCACTCAAGGGAGCAAGTGTGAGATGTTGGAAAGCATGAAAGAAACTTTGAAACCCTTTACATTTTTTTTCTATACCCAGATTGTCAACCACATTATTCTGAAATCATTAACTTTAAGGTATCCTCAGACAGTATGCTAAGACCTTCTAGATGAGTTCATAGATCCAATAGACCTTTCCTCCCTGTACTTTCCAGTTTCTGAATGATAAAGTCAGGCTGTCTCAGGGAAGCCAAGAAGGGTCAGGTTTCATAGCAGTACTTTAGAGATTTATGGAAAACAAAAGATGTGTTCTCTGGTTTTTCAATCTCCCAATTCCAGAGTGAAGCTATTTTCTATTTCTACTCTGCTGTCCATGAGATTCAAGCAATCTGAAATAAGAGGTTTAGTACGTGACAATACTGCTTGGTTTTCCAGTCATGATCAAGATCATTTTAGCTCTGACCATAGGGAGTTAGGGTCATGTTATTTGTGCTGGGTTTGTGAATGCCTCAACTTCCATTAGTCTCTGTTCAGTATATTTATTTGTTTTTAGCTAGTTGATATGGTGGAGACTACATCCAGATTTTTAGAGCTCACTGATCTTTTTTTTTATGTTTTATTTATTTTTAAGGAAGAGAACATGAGCAGGGGAAGGGCAGAAAGAGGGGGATAGATGATCTGAAGTGGGCTCTGTGCTGACAGCAGCAAGCCCCACGTGGGGCTTGAACTCACGAACCGTGAGATCATGACCTGAGCCAAAGTCGGGCACTCAACCGACTGAGCCACCTAAATGCCTGGAGCCCACTGATCTTTATCCAAGATGACCCCAGGACCCTGAGCCCCTTTCCCAAGCAGGTCCCCTATAGGTGGACCATAAGAACCCCTGCACTCGGGTGGATGTGTCTGAACTCTGGTCTCCTAAACACTTGGTGGCAGCCCCAGATCCCACAGGATGCCCTGCTTCTTTGTCTGTGACTTCCATATGGCTTAGAGGTACCACTTTGGAAGAATGCAGTTAACAGTCCTTAGCAAGCCTTCAGACCCCAAATTCACATGCAAATTAAGTTCAAATTTTGCAGTCTTAACCCAGGCTGCATGAATATTGTGTTTTTGAATAAGAACCAATTTTAGAAAATGCCTACTTCACCTTATCCCCAATTTAAATGTGAAAGAAAAAAACTCAAAAACATAGAACCTTCTAAGGTCACACTGCAGGTTAGAAGCATAGAGGCTAGAATTCTATTTTCCAGACTTCTCACCAACAGAACCATTGAGCAATGGTTAGAAAAAATAGTGCTGTCACTTCCTCCCTACAGGGGGAGTTATTTTGTACTATGGATTTTAAATTTATGTGCACTATATATATTTGCACTTTAGATATTGTACTATATACTATATATTTTTACTAACAACTAAAGCCTCCTGGTGTTTCTGTTCTGGTTTTCTGCACCATTTGCTTCTGCCAATTTGTCAATTTGTTCTAACTGCTTTTTATGCTGACAGAAAAGCTGACAAAGCAACTCCAGAAAAGAAATCACCTTCTTTCCTCTATGATGATGTTGTCTGTTCAGAAACCTCTTAATTAATGGTCTGGGTTCTTTCTGAAATGTTCTGCCCTGGTGCAGTTGACATACGTCTCTTCACACACCAATGTGGATTCAGTGCTGGATCAGCCTTATGACGTTGGCTGCTTATACTGAAGGCTATATGCAGCGTGTCACCCACTTGAGGAGGTGAAGAGGATCCAGGGAGTGAGGGCAATCCTGACTGCTTCATATATGGAAAACAGAATGGAAAAAATAGTGGTGCTCCTCCTGTAATAGATGCCTCTTGCCTCAAGGCTTGGCCTAATGTGTGTTGTGAGATGGATAATTCCACTAGCTGGAATTTTTTAAAAATATCACTGCCTGAGCTCAACCCCAAACCAATTATGTATGAATACCTAGCAGGAGTGAGGTCTAGGGTTCAGCATACTTACCTACGTGATTGCAATGAAAAGCCAGCCCTAAGAATTATTGCCCAGAGAGTCAAGCTGGGGTTCAGAGGGCCCCAACATGCCAGATGAATGTCAAGGCTCACATATCTCCACCAGGAGCAGAGGAACCAGAGGTTGTGTTATTATAACTAGAACCAACAAAAGAACACCTTTTCCAAGAGAGACCTCTCCATACCCTTGTCTCCTCACAAACTGAACCGGGCTGACCTGTGTCACCACTGTGGTAATGCAGAAATTAAGTGTGAAATGATTGTCATTCTCTGTTACGAAAATCTAATGCTGCAATGACCATTATTGCTGCACAAATATCTTTGCCAACTTGTACAAATAATGTGGTAAGAAAAATTTTCTAGAGGTGGGTTTGCTGAATCAAAAAGCATACAAACTTTTAATTCTCATATATACTGCCAACCTGTCCCCTAGAAGGATATAATCACTTATATTCATACTAGAGCCCAGACGATGCCTGCTTTCCCATATTCTGACTGAAACTTGGTACCACCAATGTTTTCAATCATTGTTAATTTAATAAGCAAAAATTTATATATCTTTTAATGTAAATTACTGATATTGTTGAGCTTTGTGTTTTTACTAATATTAAATTTATATTGTATCCTTTGCCTATTTTCTATTTGAGTATTCATTTTTCCTTAATCGATCTATACATAGATTTTACATATTATGAATATTAGCCTTTCATCTATTATGTATTTTTAGAAGAATTTTCCCTACTTGAAATTCGACTTTCACTTTATAATGTCATATATAAAGTACTTTTTTTTTTCAATTTTCATGTTCATCTAACTGAGGACTTTTATTTTATAGTTTAAGGCTTTGTCATGCTGGTGAAGATGTGTCCAATATCTTTGGACAGTTCTTTCATGTTTTCATAATTTTACATTTTAATATTTGATCCATCGTGAACTTACTTTTATATCTGATATGAATGGGGTCTCATCTGTTTCCTGAAAAATAGTTAACTAAGAATATATTAAATCGCTTAGCACCACAAACAATAAATACTCACAACTGCTAACATGCTTACGTCACATCACAACTCACTGCATAGGACTCAAATCATTTTAAAGATGGTGTAAGATGATTTTAAGATTATAATACAGTGAGGTTATAATAATAGCTAATATTTACTCTGTGCTTACTATGGACCAGGCATTGTTCTAATGACAGCACCTCACATGGGACATTTCTTTTCATTGTTACAAATCCCTTTAAGAAAGTCTTAGTTTCTCATTTTACAGATGAAGAAAATGAGAAATTTTGTATAATGTCAGAAGGCTGATGTTATTAATACTATGTATTTAACTGATAAAATTCAAGTTCAAAAAAAAACTCAAGTTCAGAACAATCGCATGCAGCTCAAGGGCACTTGGCTGGTCATGGATGAAGTCAAGAGTCAGCCTGTCACTACCTTCCAATGCAGATATTTTAAATTCCAAATCTTCACTGGTACCACTCATATGATGCCTCTCATTTAAAAAACAAGACTTCTAACATTTGAAGAAAGCATACGTTTTCAAAAATGATAGACAAAGGGGTGCCTGGGTGGCTCAGTCAGTTAAGCATCCAACTTCGGCTCAGGTCACGATCTCGCGGTTTGTGAGTTCGAGCCCCACATTGGGTTCTGTGGTGACAGCTCAGAGCCTGGAGTCTGCTTTGGATTCTGTGTCTCCTCCTCTCTCTGCCCCTCCCATTCTCATGCTCTGTCTCTCCCTGTCTCTCAATAATAAATAAATGTTAAAAAAAATTTTTTTTTAAATTATACACATGGACACACTGTGATCTCTCCATCCACCATCTATCAATCACCTATCCATAAAGAAAAGCTTGTGGGCATAACATAAGAGAATCCAAGGAAAGAGAAATGATGTGCCATCTGAGGCAGTCCCAAGATGACAGAGACACCATGACCTTGGCTCTGGTCAGAGGGTCTTTGTATATTTATAACAAGAGTAATAAGTTGTTTCATGAACTGCAGTTTCTTCGATGACATATGCAATTTCAACCTCTGGGTATCTTCCTTGTTCTATCATGACTAAGACACCAAACAAGGTCCAAAGGTAATAGTCAATCCTGGAGTTTTCTGGCTGCCTGAAGACTGGGAAGCAACTTGGCTTGAATCTCTCTCTTTGCTTACCAGTGCCTAAAGGATGGATGATCATGAAGACCACATTTTGCCCAATAGGTCTTTATTCAACAAAAATAGAAACCTCACGCATGCTGGTTAGAAACTTGGATGCCAGCACACTATGGGTCATATGTCATCTCATTAAATGGTAACAGCCTTTTATGTCCTTCCATAGCTGCTCTCTGGGGGGGGGTCAGAAGCTTGACCCAGGTGTCATGCGTGATCCAGATGGGCAACATACTGTGACCAAAGTGAGGGCACAAGGGATGGCAGGTGAGAGCAGCCAAAATCCTTCTTTGGAGTAAGACATACATGACAATCCTGTTTGAAAAAGTATATTTTCATTTAAAAAAAGAAACTTTCTCTTACACAAATAAGAATGTTTGGGGTTGTGACTTTAGATTTAGACAATCCACAAAGAGGGAAAGTACAGCCTTCAGGGAAAAGAAATCCATGCTTTTTGATAGAGAATCCCCACAGAGGTGGAGAGTGCAGGAAGAAAAAGCACCAACTCCATTCCAGTTTCTGATGGTCTCCCAGAAGAGAAGACTTGTGCCCGAGAGAGCTTTTAACCAAACTGACCCTTGGGCTGGTCTGTCTCTTCCTTCTTCCTTCCTCCCAGGTATTGATGGTTTTGTTGCTCTTGTTAGCCACCCTTCTCATCCTCTTGGATGGCTTTTTCCCAGCCTCCAGCAGCCAGCCTGTAGAGGGATCTCTGCTTAAGTGATGGAGCAGATGTGAGCCCAGCTGTTCCAACTGAAGATTTTCTGGTAGATGCTGACCCTGGAAGCTAGGAAGCACCGTGTATACTGAACTCATTCTAGGAAATGGTACCAAAGATGTTTAGATGGCAATATCTACAATCCAGCCACCAGCTGTCAGCCACAGGATACGTGCACAACCTCTCATGTGGGCTCCCATGGGGCTCTAACGGAATGGACTCTGTATGCTTTTTTGATATACGAGCATTGTTGTTACTGTGTACGCATGGAATTTTCTGTATAGCAAAAACCCCAACAAGTCCTAAATGTTTTAAAGAAAAATGGCATATGGTGAGGTATTATGCCTTAGTGCATTTAAACGTTATTAATGGTAATAGTCCATGAATAAGCCTGTAATTCTGAAAGAGAAGTTAACAAATGTGGAAACTGAAAAAGGCCTCATTAAAACTGGTTCTCTCAGCAACTAACATAATTTTGCACCAAAGAATTAGATAACTGATTTTAAAAAACAACAACAAAAAAAGGCTCCAAATGATCCAATGTCAATTCAGAAGGTAAAAATCAATGATCATCACAAAGAGGCTGCAGGCCCAATTATATGCTGGTGCAACATGACTGACAAATAAGCTACACACGGTTGTAATCAACTTAAAAGGGTCTCCTATAAGTGTTAAGCATACAAATAAATAACTCAGTAACGTAACTGCTGTATACTGATATTAGCACAGACTTGGCAGTTAAAACAGCACACGTTGATTATCTCACAGTTTCCATGGATCTTTCTGGGTCTGGAATCCATGCAGGCTTAGATGGTACCTCTGCTTCAGAGTTTCTCTACAGTGAATTTGGGCTGGGGTCTCACCCTCAGAAAGGATCTGCCTCCAATCTCATTCAGGTTGTTAGCAGAATCTGTTTCTTGAGGTTTGCTAGACTGTGAACCTCAGATTACCCCCAACTATGAGTCAGAAGCCATCCTTAGTTCCTTGTCAAACGGACCTCTCCAACATGGCAGCTCACTTCATCAAAGCAATAGAGAGAGTGTGTTAGCAAGACAGAGGTTGCAAATTCTTGAAACCTAATCATGAATGTGAGATCTCATGATCTTTGCCAATTTCTATTCATGAGAAGCAAGTTGCTAGGATGGTTCACATTCAAGAAGAGAGTATTACACAAATTCTTAAATAGCCTCAACGTAAGGTCTTGAGGCAGATCATTAAGGGACCGTGAAAGAAGCTGCCCACATCTCTCTCCTCTAGCAGTTCATAGTCCATAACCCTGCTTTATTTTCATCACTGCTCTTATTACTACGACATCATATTATTTGTTTGTCCAGTTCTGTATTATCTGCTTTGCACCATTAGATTGTTAGTACCTTGAAGATATGTGTCTGGTCCTTGGAGTTTACTGCTATATCCTTTGTGCCCAGAATAATATCCGCCACTTGGTTGTCATTCAATATGCAGAATGTATGAATGAATGAAGAAGTGAATACCACCAATGAATGCCTGAATTTTTTCAGTAGTTCCTTATTATAGGATACTAAAGTTAAGGCCTATGTTGTGTGCCAAAGCTACAGGACTCACTCTGCTCCCATGTATCTTGTTACTTCTTTCATTTTGGGGTTAGGGTGACCTATCTATAAAGCATTCTTGATATTCTCTCCCCTTACTTGACTTCAGATATTTGTATGATTTTTTCACAGGGATTTTTGAAAATAGAGAGTGAGGTAAAACTTCACTTTGATAGTTGCCTCCATTGTTAAGACTCAAAGAAGAACTTTAGACCCATCAGCAGTGTGGGAAGCAGAACAAACATTGGGCTGGACAATGGAGTCCTGTCTTACCACCTATGGCAAGCCAACTTTGAACCGTAATAGCAGAGACTCAGAAATCAGAAAAAGAGGGAGCAGAGAGGTCAAGAAAAAACAGGCATCCAGACATGGTTTTTGAGTCCAAAAATAATTATAAAAGGGGAAAAATTAAGATTTAGGGTCAAATTCTTCTACTATTGACAGTCTGATAAATCACAAGGAAATCCAGTTAATCTCTGAGTTTCCTTTTCCTTGTCTGTAAAACAAGTATGGTCATGTCAGGATGGTTGTGGAATTAGAGAAAAGATACCAGAGACACAGGTCTTTACTAATGATGGTGTTCATTTCTTTTGGGAAACTTTGAGTAATGCAGACAAGAGAATGAACATTAGTGCACACTAGGTTGGGAAAAGTTTCTTAATAGTAAACCTCAGAGAGCAGCATGGTATCAGAGGAAGGAAAGAAGGACCATTTGTACCATTGAAATGGGCCTGAGAATTGGATCAGAGCACAGTATCCCAACAGAAGGTCAGTGAGTTTAACCGTGAGAACAAAAAATGATGTGGGGGTAGGCAGACTTTGATACCTGTTACCTGTCTGAGGACAGGGTCTATACTGGATTAATATCCTTATTCTTGTCAGTGACTCATACATAAAAGACTCTGGTAAATGTCATAAATAATTGCTTAACAGATTCGTTCCTCCCAAAACATCCTTTAGACCAAAAGACGACCATGCAGTGCATCCTGTTCTCATCATGACTGATCTCTTTATAAATAATCTCATTACGTTAATATCTCTGAAGCCAATTTTGAGTGCTGGATGTGTAGACAATGTAAAAATAGCTCTCAGGTAAAAGTTCTTATTTCAAGGCATCTGGAGTGATGGACAGATACTCAGGCCATTTTTTCTCTGTCCTGTTCTAAACAGTAAGTTTCATGATGGCAGGGACCATGTTTGTCTTGTTCATTACCGCTTGCCCAACACAAGGACCAGCACATAGTAAGTGCTCCATAAATATATGTTAAATGAATGAGTGGATTAATGAATAAATGAACAGGCTGTGTTAAAAATGCATTTGGCACTTATTACTTACAACATCTAGGGATTTAGCAAAATGACTTTATAAATGGGTCCATCTTAGGTTAAAGCAGACATGGAAAGCATATTAGATAACAAGACCATGATTGCTATTGGAAAAGAACTCTTTCTATGCTGCGCTTTTCTTCTGGAACACACTTCCCACTTTCTCTGCCTGCTAACTCCTAGTTGTTCTTTTAGTGTACATTCTGAAGAATAAAACAAAGAAGGTGAGGATTTTTACTTCATGAACACCCAGATGGTTTTAGTGATTAAGTTCCATTTTAGAAAAGAGAAAATTTAACCAGATTTGTAGTTTTTCCTTCCTTTTGTTTTTAAGTGCAAGGCCTGTTTGCACTTTCTATATGAATTCTGCTATTATTACCTTAAGTAAAGTTTTATTAAGTCAGGTTATATTAATTTCTCATGTAAATATTAGCTTTTTGAGCTAAAGCTAATTTCTTTCTTTCTTTTTTTTTCTTTTTTTTTTTTTTTTTGAGAGAGAGAGAGAGAAAGAAAGCACAAGTGGGGAGAAAGAGAGAGAGAATCTTAAGCAGGCTCCACACATCGTGTGGAAGTGGGACTCAATCTCATGACCCTGAGATCATGACCTGTGCTGAAATCAAGAATCAGTTTCATGGGGCGCCTGGGTGGCGCAGTCGGTTAAGCGTCCGACTTCAGCCAGGTCACGATCTCGCGGTCCGTGAGTTCGAGCCCCGCGTCGGGCTCTGGGCTGATGGCTCGGAGCCTGGAGCCTGTTTCAGATTCTGTGTCTCCCTCTCTCTCTGCCCCTCCCCCGTTCATGCTCTGTCTTTCTCTGTCGCAAAAATAAAAAAAAAAAAAAAAAAAAAAAAAAGAATCAGTTTCTTTTTTTTTTTTTTTAATTTTTTTAATGTTTATTTATTTTTGAGAGGGACAGAGACAGAATGCGAGTGGGTTAGGGGCAGAGAGAGAGGAAGACACAGAATCCGAAGTAGGCTCCAGGCTCTGAGCTGTCAGCACAGAGCCCGACGCGGGGCTCGAACTCACAAGCTGTGAGATCATGACCTAAGCAGAAGTCAGACGCTCAACTGACTGAGCCACCCAGGCACCCCAAGAATCAGTTTCTTAACTTATTAAGCAACCCAGGTGCCCCTAAAGCAAGTTTCTTAATTTTGTTATATTAAATATACCATACACACACACACACACACACACACACACACACACACACACACACATATAGGGTCATTTAAATATATATGATATTTTAAATAATAATAATAAAAGGAATACCTGTGTACCCACCACCACCCAGTTTAAGGACAGAAATTTTATCAGTATTTTTGATGCTGGAGTGTCTTTTTTTTTTTTTTTTTTTTTTTTTTTAGTTTATTTATTTTGAGAGACAGGGAGAGACAGCAGGAGAGGAGAGAGAAAGAGAGAGAGAGAGAAGTCCCAAGCAGGCTCCACACTGCCAGTGCAGAGCTCGATGTGGGACTCTAACTCATGAACCATGAGATCAGGACCTGAGCTGAAATCAAGAGTTGGATGCTTAACCTACTGAGACACCCAGGTGCCCCTGGAGTGTCTTATCCTACTCCTATATCCCATCTCTCCTCTAGAGATAATTCTTATTCTGAATTTTGTGTCCATCATTCTTTTGTTTTTCTTTATAGTTTTACCACATGTTTATGCAACACAACCAAATTATTTAATGCAGCCTGTTTTTAACTCCATAAAAATATAATCATATAACATGTATCATTCTAGACTTGTTTTCATTCAATGTTTTGTTTTTGAAATTCAATCATCTTGATGTATGTAACTTTGGTTTCTTCATTTTCACTTTTGTTATTTTTCTCATTTCATTAATTTATCATGATTGGCTTATCCATCCTATCTCTGATGGGTATTTACATTATTTCTAGGTTTTCCTTCAACAAACAGTTAACAAATGTCTGTGAATATTCTTCTATGTGTCTTCTGGGGCTTGTATCCAAGAGTTTCCTTAAGGTACATATCTAGGTGTAGAATGTCTTAATTGTAAAAAATTAACATTAATTTTAATATTAAAATTAATATTCTAATTACTAAGAAACACCAAATGATTTTGCTTCCAACTCATACTTCCACAAACAGTGTATATGAATTCCCACATTTCCACATCTTTACCAACACTTAGTATTTTCTGACTATTCAATTTTCGATAAACTGGTAGGTATAATATTTTATCCTTAAATATTTCCTTACCACTCAGCTCTTAAAAAGGCAAGGTACTAAAAAAAAAAAGAGCAACAAGATATGTGAATATACTTGTGAGATTATTGAGTTTGTAATTATCAAAATTATTTATAGGAATTCAATAAAATCTTTTCCAGATATTTTTTTCATACGTGGCTGTAGCATCTCTGCTGGGTGTGGCCATCAAGCATTTGCTTAAATGGCATAACTTCTGGACCATGGCTCTACCACGCAATTTTTTTTTCCCAAAACAATGTCAATGAAGGGTCAAAAAGTCTACAAATCTTCTCCTCCATAAAAACAAAACAAAATAAAGCACTGTTCAGGTTATCACCTCCAGCTCTGGTAGGTGTCTGATATCTGTGCTCTGCTCCTTCTTCCTACCTCTTTCCTGAGAAACAGTGTAGCCAAGCAGTTGAAAGGTCATCAGAGTCTGGGCCACACAGCCCAGATTTGAATCCTGCCTTCCCCACCTGCCAGCTGGGAGCCTATGGGCAAATGCCTCGGTGCCCCCATCTATGAAATGGGGAAGACACTAAGGCCTATGTCATAAGTTTGTTGTGAATGTTGATTAGTTATTAAATGTAAAGCACATGTAGAAGACCCACACATACTAAGCACTCAATAAGTTTTATCTCTATATGAGCTAACCAATATTATTAACAAGCATTTGCTTTTTTAGGTAAAATTATCTCCTTTATTTTTGTCTCTTCCACTTGCGTATAAATTCAGACTATGCTTATTTTGCTTATTCATAGCACCTCATTCAGGATCTGATGCAGAGGAGACAGTCAGTATTTGATTACATAAGTATCAGAAACACAATTAAATAGCTATAATTCATCTGGTCCCAAAGCTCAAAATAGATTATATCAGATACATTTGTTTACATCTCATGGCTTCCTCAAATAACCCCTGTAAAATTTGGGGAAGTGTGAGGTTTTTGCACCATCCGAGAGAATTGAAATTCAACTCCCCAAAGGACTCCCGGTAACAGGACTATCCTACTGAAAGTCACACCAAAGTCAGAAGGCTGGGTTCAAGAGAGAGCTCAAGCACACTGTTCCTCTCAGTATTACACTCCCAGAATGTGCAGGAATAAAAAGCTACGACTGAATACTACAGCCAAAAGGATGGGGGCAAGGTAGCATCAGCGAAGGAGATAATTTTCATACATGTCGGCAACACAGAAAACATGTCAAGCATATCGGCTGACAAAATGGAGCAGCATCAGCCACAGCCCTGAGACCTGCAAAGATGTCAGCAAAGCACAGGTGTCCCAGGGATAGAACCTAGGGGACATGTGGGCGGGGACACGGAGAGTGAGGGGGGAGGGGAACGTGAAGGGCTGAAAGGAGCAGAAGTGAAGTTCTAAGGAGTTGACACCCACTTATACTCACCTTCCTAAGCTCCCTCAGCAGAAAATTAAAAGCAGCCCTTTTTTGTTTAATCCAAGGCAAAAAATATACATATTATTTTTTGTTTTGTAGAAACAAACAAACAAACCATCTAGGGAGAAGTAGGCATGTATAATAGTGCTCCAGAGTTTAAATACACCACACACACACACACACACACACACACACACACACACACACACACACTAAAATGACTCTGACGAAAACAGATATAATTTAAAAAACAGAATTCAAAAAAAAACCCCTGAAATTATTATCCTCATATAATGTCTCAGGCCAAGCTCCATGGGAAACAGACTCTGTGGGTAAGATTTACATACCCCTAAAGAAAGGCAGTAAGAAAGTGTGGAAAGCAGGCTTGGACAAAAGGAGAGGCTGACCTGTGATTCAACTGCAACAGATAAACAGATACCTCAGGTCGTCCCTAGGGGGTGCTCAGGAGCTGGGATGGCTGTTCAGATATTTCTAGGATTGAAGCAAGAGGCCAACTCTTTATGCATTTCAATCCTACCCTACCCACCCCCACTGATCAGTTAGTAGATTCAGGCCACTCTGCAGAATGGGATCCGATAAATCCCAGACAAGCCACCTTCTGAGGGAGGGGAGGAATGAGTGCTTCCATACTGGAAAGGGATCCGAGTGGCACAATCACCAACACATAAATTTCAGAAGTCACTGTATCCATAAAATTAGAAAGAAATGGCAAATTGCTATAATAAGAAAGCAATGAGAAAAAAAAGACAACTTTTTAAATTTGCCATGTGCAAAGTATTTCATAAAAGCATATATGTATAAAGCCAAGAAATTTAAGATGAAGAGGAAAGGGACCAAATTATAAGTAAACAATATCAAAGACAAAGAAGTTTCAATCAAGACCACCAATATTTGAGAAATAAGGAACAGAGAATATGAATGAAAGGAAATTAACAAATATTAATAGAACAGAATTTGCAGAAATGAAGGAAACAAATTAAAGAGGCAAGATTTAGAAACTAAATTCATACCCAGATATGCTTACAAAATTTCAGAACACCAAGGATAGAGAGAAGATTCTAAAACTTAGTATGTGTTTGGGAGCAGGGGTGGTGCCATGGAAAGAGGAAAACAAACAGCTTACATAAGAAAAAGAATCATCATGCTGGCATCTGACTTATCATCAGCAATTCCTTTCCCGTCCTTAAAGGGAAATGACTTTCAACCTAGAACTTTCTATCCTAGACAATGTATGAATCAACAGTGAGCTCAGAAGAAAGACATTTTTAGAAGTGCAAGGGTTCAGAAAATTTTGCTCTCACAATTTCTTCCTAGGAAGTTACTTAAATATACACTCCTGTAAAACGAGGGGATAAACCAAGAAAGAAAAATAATGAGATTCAGTACCCGAACTACCCAAGCAATAAAAGAGAAGGCAGGCCTAAAAAGAGTCAGTACAATCTAGGATGGAATTGCATCAGAAGCAAGACCGAAAAGAGAGGAGTCCCTACCTTAGAGAGCATTGCAGAGATGTTGGGAAAATGTAAAATCGTCACAAAGACAAACAGGGCTAGACTGTTTTGAAAAGGGTAACTGGAAACAACAAGGGAAGAAAACAAACTGCTAAGTTAAAATAAAAACTTAAACAAACTGTTACACCATGAGGAACAAATTAAGTCCTAGTACTCAGGCTCTGCAGTGAACTCTTGTGTTTAGTCAATAAAATAAATGCACTTTATTGATTTTAACCTTTTAGAATGACCCTCTGGGCAAAGCACAAAAGACTTAATAAAGGTTACAAATAAGAATGTAAAGGTTGAAAATTTAAAAGTAAAAGTGCTGGTAAGTGGGGAGAAGAGCTATCTTCATTTCGCTAACTGAGCAGTCAAGAGATATTATCAACAAGTGATGAACCATGAAACAGAACTTTCAAAATATTAAAATACAGAATTAACTAATAGGAAAACTAAAAATACTGACGTGAAAGCAGATTTGGCTGGAACTGCTTGTGAAGACAGTTATAAATACCGCCCATCAGTGAGAGCCATAAATGCCACGGACACTCAAACAGATTGATGAGGCTATCAGTGTTAATCTATTAGGAATTCTAAAAATAAGTCTATTAACACTGTCAGCATCTATTTTTTTCACGTTTATTGCAACAAAATCTCAAATGGAAAAGAACCCTACAAATAAGACTAGCATTTCAAGATTACACCATGTCATTACTTTATAAAATTATGCAATTACTGTATGATGATAATCACAAGTAACTTAATATATTATTTTTAATTGATATGGAAAATGCTGTCCATATTTATCCAGGTAAGATCACAGTACCCTTGGAACTTGAACTCCACATTCAGAAAAAAAAAAACCAAAACCTGTTATTTTAGCTAAATAATGTATTCAAGTAAATGTGTTATGAGATAAGCATTTTTTTTCTTCAGAGGCTCCAAGTCGATTTGTTAAAGATAAATGGCCTTGAAGAGTGTAGAGTTTAGAGTTGACACATCCTCTTGCCCATGGTTGAATAGTTAGTAAGTTGCTTAAAATTTCATGTTTCAGTTTCTTTGTCTGTGAGATGGGAATAATAATATCCACTTAGCAATTAACTGAATTAAATGAAAAGTTTTGTTTTATTTATAAAGTACATATTATGGTATCTAATAATGACGTGTTAATTATTGTTAAGTTTATTTATTTATTTTGAGAGAAAGAGAAAGCACAAGCTGGGGAGGGTCAGAGAGATTAGAACCAATGAGAATCCCAAGCAGGCTCCGCACCAACAGCACAGAGCCTGATGCAGGGCTCAAACCCAGGAACTGGGACACTCAACCAACTGAGCCATCCAGGAGCCCCAATGATGTGTTAATTTTTACCCAAAGTGGTCTTCTAAGGTAAAAGAATTTCACTCACTACAGCTTGAGGCAATGTTGGTATAATTGCTCATATAACCCACAGAGAAATTAAAAGCCCTTTGTAATTAATGCAAAATACATGAAGCATTTTCAATAGAAACAAAAAAAAGTACATTATTCTTTCCTGTGCAGAACATAGAGGAACTACAGAAAAAAGTAAATTTGAGGACATGTGGTCTTACTGCCCACCTTGTGAGACATATAAAGGAGGTGATCAGGTGCAGAGAAAAAACTTAACTGGAGGTTACTGACAGGATACATACATGTCTATATATTGTTGAGAGGGAGGCTCGTTTTAAAGAACAAATACCCAAAGTTGTTTCCCAAATATTAATGAAATTAATATTCCCAACAAAGCCATTACATTTCACTTTTATCAAACCATTTAATTTGAATAAGTGAAATGCAATTAAATGGGGAAATAGGTTAGTTTTTATATTTTGATGCTCTTCCCACATAATTTTCTATTCCAAGGGGAAAAATAAATTTGTCATAAGTTGGATTACATAAAAATTAAAAGCTTTTTAAACTCAACCATCAAGAAAATGAAAATGCAAACCACAGGCTGGGAGAAAATATTCACAAATGGTGTAACTCATAAGAGCCTTGTAACCAGAGTATATAAAGAATTCTCACAATTTACTACTAAGAAGAAGGCCTATGTTTAAAATAGGCAAGGGTGCCTGGGTGGCTCAGTCAGTTAAGTGTCCAACTCTGGACTTCGGCTCAGGTCATGAACCCATGGTTCCTGAGTTTGAGCCCCACATCGAGCTCAGTGAAGAGCCTTCTTGAGATTCTCTCTCTTTCTCTCTCTCTCTCTTCTTCCCTCCCCCAATTATTCTCTCTCTCTCTTTCTATCTCAAAATAAATATTTAAAAAAATTTTAATTAAAAATAAAATAAAATAGGCAAAACATTGGAATAGACATTTTATCAAAGAATACTTACAAATGGCCAACAAGCACATATAAGATTCTCAACATCATTAGTTATGAGTTAAATGCAAATTAAAACCATGAGATGCCAGGGGCGCCTGGGTGGCTCAGTCTGTTGAGTGTCCGACTTCGGTTCAGATCATGATCTCCTGGTTTGTGTGTTAGAGCCCCGCATCAGGCTCTGTGCTGACAGCTCAGAGCCTGAAGCCTGCTTCTGATTCTGTGTCTCCCTCTCTCTCTACCCCCCCCCCACTTGTGCTCTGTCTCTGTCTCTCTCTCTCTCTCAAAAATAAACATTAAAAAAATTTTTTTAAACCATAAGATGCCATTTTACCAGACGATGATAAAAGAGTCAAATACTAACAGGTAGAAAGGATGTAGGAGAATATGGAGAAATTAGAAGACCATATATTGCTGATAGAAATGTAAAATGGCACAGCCACGTTGGAAAAGTTTATCTGTTTCTTAAGATGCTAATCATAGATTGACCACATGACCCAGCAGTTCCACACTTAGCTATGTGCCCAAGAATTAAAAACATGTGTCCACACAAAGACATGGTATTCAAATAGTCATTGTAGCATTATTCATAATGGCCAAAGAGTAAAAACAACTCAAATGTCTATCAACAGGTGAGTGAATAAACAAGATGTGGTATATCCATATAATAAAATATTATTTGGCAATAAAAAAGAATGAAGTATTAATATATGCTACAAGCATAGATGAAATCTGAAAACCTTTATGCTAACCTAAAGAAGCCAGACAGAGAAGGCTACATATTGCACAATACCATTTATATGAAATGCCCAAAAAAGACATCTATAGGATAGAAAATAATTATAGGTTGTTTGAGACTGGGGTATGAATGGGGAGTGAATACAAAGGAGCATGGTGGGTCCTTCTAGGGTGATGCGAATGTTTAAAATTAGATTACGATGGAGGATGGACAACTCTGCACATTTACTAAGAATCATTGAATTCTACATTCAAAGGGGATGAATTTTATGGCATGTAACTTATACCTCAATAAAGCTTCTTATAAAGAAGGAATAAATAAACTAACTAGCTTGATAAAATCAATAGATCCACACAATCAGTGGGAGACTTTTCTTATCTAAGAGTGCCAGCTGAGAATATCTGAACAGATCAATAAATGAACTACCAGGATCCCAGGCAGGACTGGTCAGAAAAGACAAGTCTGGGGATTGAGACAGATGAAAAAAAGAACTATGAGCTCAAAAAGTAACACTTGGAAAGTTGGAGTTACCATGGACTAGACTAATACTATCCAGTAGGACTCTCCATAAGCTGGAAATGCCCATATATTAGCCACTTGGCACATGTAGCTACTGAGGACTTCAAATGTGCTAGTGAGAATGAGGAACAGATTTTTTAAATTTTATTTAATCTCAATTCAGAATTAAATAACAATATATGGCTAATGGGTACCACACTGGACAATACAACTTTCAATTAATCCAAACACAGATGGTCCTTTTAGACACTTGCCCAATCTCCAATCTTAAAGTTATTCATGGTCATACATACTATTACCAAGATGGTCCTTCTTATATGCACTCAACAAATATCTGTTAAGCTCCTATGAGGTGGAAAATAGAATTTAATAATGCGAGAAAAGTTGGATATGATACCTGTCTTCAAGAGGCTTAGAGTCTGGTAGGGAAAATAATCATGCACAAACAGATATATTACAAGGAAGGAAACTGCACCTCAAAAAAGACCCCAAGAGTTTAATAGCAATTCCGTGAGGAAAAATCACTTATTTCCAGTTTATGTGCTGAAAAATCATGGAAGCTTTGGAAGACTTAAATCTGACCAGTGTCCTAAAAGATAGGTCAATGTGGTCTCAATGAGGAAATAAGAACATCAAGACTGGAGAAGAATAGTTACTTAGGTCATTTAAAAGAAAGGGTCACAAATTAAAATATGTGAGGAAAGACTGGACCCAAACTGGGGGCAGGGAGAGGAAACGTCTTTAATTAGGGGCAAATGATTTTATTTTTTATTTTTTTCTAAAAACTAAGGAATCATCTAATCAGCTCTCTGGAATTTTTTCTCTCCTCTCTGACTTCCATGCTTCTGGTGGCTCATGCCTTCATCATTTCTCACCTGGCCTGCCTATTTGGACCTAGTCCATTTAAAGAAGTGCTCACAAAATGCATAAGGGCATAAATATATAATAAATAAATAATAATAGCATCCTGCTGTTGGACTTTGTTGGATGCTATTTCTTGCACTAATCTCTGTGACTTACTCACTGATATGTGTTGGTCCTAAGTGTCAACTCCTGTTTTACTCCTAGAGTGCCTCTTGTCCTAACCATTCTTCTACGGTATGTTATACAAAGTCAACTCAGGACTACCTTGGGTGTAACCTGATCATCTTCCGCTACCACCATGATCCGCACTCTGCATAACAGGTCCTGTGTGGTCCCCACTTCAGTTCTGTGGAGTCTGTTAGTAAATCCCAGCCTCTGCCAGGGAGAGGAATCAGAGAAGCTGCCCATCTCTGGTCTCTTCTACCACCTAAAACATTGATGACAATATTTTCAAAAATATCTATACAGTGCTTTGTAGTTTTAAAATCTTATTTAAACCCCTAAAAAAACCTCCCTGAAGTCTGTCGTGGTGCTGTAAGACCCTTCCCAAAACACTAATCTGATCATGCCATGTTGCTGCTGGTTCCTTCTTTTACAGAAGATAAAATAATAATAATAATAATAATAATAATAATAATAATAATAAATGTAAGCTTGTCATTTAGGGCTGTCCATTGTTAAGCTGTCTTTGAGCTCTATCTCCCCATAATTTTATTTTATTTTATTTTATTTTATTTTATATGTTTATTTATTTCTGAGAGAGGGAGAGAGAGACAAAGTGTGAGCAGGGGAGGGGCAGAGAGCAAGGGAGACACAAAATTGAAGCAGGCTCCCGGCTCTGAGCTGTCAGCACAGAGGCCAATGCAGGGCTTGAACTCATGAACTGCAAGGCAAGATCATGACCTGAGCCAACATCGGATGCCCAACTAACTGAGCCACCCAGGTGCCCCCCCCCATAATTTTAAATGGAATTATGACCATTTATTCCCTACACTTATTAAAGTCTGATATTCCTCTTTTTACCTCTGCCATTCCTTCTTGAAATACTGTTCCCTTGCCTTGGTCTTAGTTGCTCTTTAAGCACTCTGGGAAGCTCTGACTTTCTATCTTCTCCAAGTTTAGCCTCTTCCAGCTTTGGTTGTTCACTGGGCTTCTTGCCCTTCCTAGTAACCTCCTTCAGAAAAGGGACAAGGTCTCATCCATTCCTGTATCCAGCCTTTGGCATACATTAGATACTCAGTAATTATTTTTAATAAGTCTGGCTTGGGCAGGGGGAGGAATTAGGGACTCCTCTAATTCAACAAAATGACACCGAAAAGGAAATTACTCACAGATCAACACACAAAATATTTCCACCTATACGACCAAAACATAATTATATTTTAAGTGTTTTTAATCACGCTGTAAGCAACATAGAAATGAGCTATTACCTTACCGTGTATCATAAATACAATCTTCCCACCCGAAAAAATTCTCAATTGGCTAAAAATTAGTTTTACTTAAAGTGAAAGATGAAAAGAAATTTCCTGAGGAAAACATTATCTGATTCACTTGTTTATGCTTAATCCAGGACTTTCTTTCCTCTGAAAGGTATAGCAAAGAGAATGGAGATTCGCTGTTTCCACCCACTGGTACAACACATTATTTCCTCGGCACTTTGACATAGATAGACCACATTGAAATACCCTTGGAAAACCACTTCTGATTCTTTGATATGAAAAAATTTATTACACCACTAAATTATTTATCCACATCACTGCAGCTCAGGTTTTGAAGATACCTATTGCAGAAATGTAGCACAGATACTCATTTCCATACCCATTTTTCACAGGCGATAAAGAACCATTTTTTTCCAGGTTAAGTCACAAGGCGAAGCCTAATGCCGATTGTCATACTTGTTCAAGGATCGGACCCCGATAAAGAGGCCATCAGATACATGCCGTTTCCATCAGTCCAGCAACAATTTAAGTTCAGAGGGCTTCAAACACCGTAGGAGTTCCCTTCCCCAGGTTTTATGAAAAGCTGAGGATTGGTGAAGTATGCTTTGCCTAAGGCTATAAATCTAGTCTGGGAGTGCCTGGGTGACTCAGTTGGTTAAGCGTCTGACTTCCTCTAAGGTCATGATCTTGTGGTTTGTGAGTTCAAGCCCCGCATTGGGTTCTGTGCTTCCAGTTCAGAGCCTGGAGCCTCTTTATATTCTGTGTCTCCCTCTCTCTCTGCCCCTCCCCTGCTCTCTCTCTCTCAAAAATGAATAAACATTAAAATAAATTTTTAATCTAATCTCCATATGTGGATCCAGAAAATTCTCTTTTCAGCAGGAAAGTATGGGGCGCCTGGGTGGCTCAGTCGGTTGAGCAGGAAAGTATGAACACATACTTCATTATAGGACCTGGCAAAGGACAGAATCCTGCTTCTAACAGTTACCATTTAGAGTGACTACTTTAATACTATTTGTTTTCAGTTGGGGGTATCCTCAGAAACAACGAGCTAGGCACATTTATATCCATTTTATAGATAAAGGTACAAGCTCAGAGAGGTGTAATAACCAAAGAAGATTCACACTAGTTAGAAAAAGAGGGAAATCAGGTATCAAGCCCAGATCTGTCTGACCTCAAAGCTGTGGCTCTAACTTCAGCTGCCCTTTAAAATACCCTTTGTCTGGGTCTCATGGAGAAATATACTGTTATCAGTGTAAAGGTCAAGCCTTGGTTTCTCAACCCTAGTCTTAGTTGCAACGTTAGGAGAAATTTAAATCTCGGAATTAATATTACCTTATTTCGTATATAACATAAAAAACTTAGAACAGAGGGGCACCTGGGTGGCTCAGTCGGTTGAACGTCCAACTTCGGCTCAGGTCGTGATCTCACAGCTCGTGAGTTTGAGCCCCGCGTGGGGCTCTGTGCTGACAGCTCAGAGCCTGGAGCCTGCTTTGGATTCTGTGTCTCCCTCTCTCTCTGCCCCAACCCACTTGCATTCTGTCTCTGTCTCTCTCAAAAATAAACATTAAAAATCTTTTTTTTTAATTACAACAGAATAATTCCATTTACCCTTTGTCTTCTTTAGAGTTACTGATGTTATATATTTTATTTTATTTTAACACTAATGTATATTATAACTCTTTCAATAAAATACCGGTTTTGCCTTCCATAGTCAATTATCTTTCAAATAAGCTGAAGAAAATATTCATCTATATTTACTTACATGCTTACTATTTCTGGGGTTGTTTGAGCCAGTTGGTGTCATTTCTCTTCAGCCTAACCAACTTTATTTCTTGTAGTGCAATTCTTCTACTGACAAATTCTCCTGACTGTGTTTATCTGAAAATGACTTTATCTTATTTCCATTTTTTAAAGGACTTTTAGCTGGGTACAGAATTACAGGGTGGCTGAGTGTTTTGGTCCCTGAGCACTCTGAAGGTGTCATTTTGTTGTCTTCTGACTTACATGTTTCTGATGAGAAACCACCCATTATTCTTGTTGCTCTTCAATATATAAGGTATCTTTAAAAAAAAAAAAAAAAAGAGGTATCTTTTTTTCTCTCCAGCTGCCTGGAAGATTTGCCTGTGGTTAACAGCAATTTGAATAAAAGGTGCCTATTTGTAGTTTACTTTGTATTTATCCTGCTTGGAGTGTGCTGAAATCTCCACTATGTGGGTTGATATTTTTCATTATACTGGGGAGATGTTAGGCCATAATTTCTTCAAGTATTCCACACTACCCGCCCCCCCATTCTCTTTCTCCTCTCCTTCCAGGACTCCAATTACACATATGTTAGACCCCCTGATATTGTCCCCCAGGGCACAGTTGAAATGTTTTTCATCCTGTTTTCTTGCTAGGCTCCGATTTTAGATATTTCTATTAATCTGGTGGGTTTTTTACTACACTGTTCATTGTGTTCTTAAACTGTCCCAAAACATTTTCCTTTTATTTCAGATATTTTTCAGGTCTTTAATTTCCATCAGCTTCTTTTTGATAGTTTGCATTTCCTATCTACCATCATTTTCTTGTGTCCCTGTAAAACTTTGAACATATTTATAATAACTGTTATAAAGTCTTTGTTTGCAAGTGACAGCATGTGGGTCATCCAAGGGCTTCTCTTTGCGTGTCTGTGTGTGGTTTCTTAATTGCAGGTCACAGATTTTGTTTCTTTTTACACCTCATATTTTATTTTATAGCACACACTATTAAAAACCAGTGGAATTAGAAGAATATTAAGTTTGGGAGGTTTTCATTGATTTGCTTTGTCTTCTCCCAGAGAATATAGGTCTTTTCTATTTTGGCAGCTAAGTTTATAGGGTGGTAACTTATAGTTCACCAAAAGTCACTTCGATTTTTGTATTAGTCTGCTCCGGCTGCTACAACAAAATACCATAGACTGGGTGGCTTAAAGAAGAGAAATTTATTTTCTCACAGTTCTGGATGGTGGAAAGTTCAAGAACAATGTGCCAGCAGGGAGATGTCTAGAGAGGGCTTACCCTGGGATTGCAGGAGGCTGTCTTCTGGCTGTATACTCTCACAGCCTATCCTCGGTGTATATACATTGTTGGTATGGTGGAAGGAGGCAAGACAGCAAGAAAGAGAGAGAGCTCTGAGGTGTCTCTTCCTGTGAGAATACTAATTCTATCTGCTCAGGACCCACTCTTACGACCTCATTTAACCTTAAGTACCTCCTTACAGTTCTATCTCTGAATATAGTCACACTGGGACTTAGAGCTTCCATATATGAATTTGGGGGTATACAGTGCAATCCACAGCACTCCACCCCTAACACTCCCCCAAATTCATGTTCTTACCACATGCAAAGCATATTCATTCAATCTCAGCAGCCCCAAAAGTCTTAACTCATCCTAGCATTAAATCTAAAGTCCAAAGTTTTATCTAATATTTAAATCAGATGTAGGTGAGCCTTGAGTTATGATTCAGCTTGAGGCAAAATTCTGCTCTAGCTGTGATTCCATCAAACCAGACAAAGTACTTCTCAAGATACTTCCAGAATACAATGGTAGGACAAACATAGAATAGACACCCCCCCCCCCCATTAAAAGGGAGAAATAATAAAGAAGGAAAGGGTGATGGGTCCCAACCAAGTCCAACATCCAGCAAGGCAAATTCTATTAGATGTTAAAGGTCAAGAAAGACCCTCTTCAGTTTGATGAAAAGCTTCTGGATCCCCTGGTGCAACTTGTCTTCCCTCAAATTCCAATGTGAAAGCCCTAGCACCCAGTGGGAATGTATTTGGACATAGAGCCTATAAGGAGGAAATTAAGATTAAATGAGGTCATAAGAACGGGGTCCTAGTCAGATAGGATTAGAGCCCTTATGAGAAGAGACACCAGAGAGTTCACTTTGCCCCAATGGCCCACAAATGAGCCGAGAAAATTCCATGTGAGCACACAGGGAAAAAGGCAGCCATCTGCAACCCAAGGAGAGAATCCTCACTAGACATCTCCCTGCTGACCTGTTGCTCTTGAACTTCTCAGTCCTCAGAAATGTGAAAAAATAAATTTCTGTTGTTTAAGCCCCCTGTCTATGGTATTTGTTATAGCTGCCTGAGTTAACTGATAGAGTCTAGAATTGGATTTCAGATTTAATAAGATCATTTGAGCCAAAAGGAAGTGGGCTGTAGACTTACCTAAGCTGTGGGTCCTCAGTTCCCATACCCTATAAGAATAGGCAAGACTCCACAGATTCTTCCTGCTACTCAGCCTCATCTTCACTGCCCTGGCTAAAACTTAGAAGGGAACAGGGAGAACTTCAGGGCACACAAAATACTGTATTTGGGGTACTCCAGGCCTCAATCTATCTTTCTTGTCTTAACCATCACCGACAATCCAGTTGGCCTCTTTTCTACCAGCAAATCTGGCAGCCTCTCTCCTCAGCCTGTCTAACCATGACCTCCAAGCACTCCCCAGAAAACCGCCACAGCTCACAACTCATCTAGAAAGACCTCTCTCTTTACAAGTCAATTCACTTAGGCTTCCTTCTGTTCACCACTCCTCAATTTTCTCATAGACAAATATAATTAGTATTTTATCATGATTTTTCTTAGTATTACCACACAAGTGAAAATCTTTCCTACCTATATCCAAACTTAAATCAAAATCTACTTTTTTAGGTTAAATTTTTAGTTGGCTTTGATAAAGTATTTCGTTTAAGAAGAGAGAGTCTGCTTCTACGTCATATGAACATTGGCTGAATATATAATACTGATTTTCTTCTCAGTATCAAGAAAACATTTATTTCTGTTAGTAAATAGTTTATTAGATTCTTCTTTTAAAAAAGTTATGTGATACTCCAGCATTTTTCTCTATTACCGATGTCTGAAAAAAATCTCATTTCCTATACAAGACTGAGTCATGTAACTACTGCTTTCCTAACTAATAAAAGAAACACTTTTCTGACAGTCTTTTAGAACAGAGGATTCATAGATACCAGTTATTCTCTTTTGTACGTGTGTTTACTATTAACCTATTTCTCAAACCTGTTTTTTTTTTTTTTTTTTTTTAATTTTTTTTTCAACGTTTTTTATTTATTTTTGGGACAGACAGAGAGAGACAGAGCATGGACGGGGGAGGGGCAGAGAGAGAGGGAGACACAGAATCGGAAACAGGCTCCAGGCTCCGAGCCATCAGCCCAGAGCCTGACGCGGGGCTCGAACTCACGGACCGCGAGATCGTGACCTGGCTGAAGTCAGACGCTTAACCGACTGCGCCACCCAGGCGCCCCTCAAACCTGTTCTTTATTAATAGTATTAAATAACTCAAATTGAGTTTCTTGGATTCCCTGAATTTACTACACATGCACGTGAGCAATGCATATATTATTCTTTAAATGAAAAAAATACCCCAATTCACCTTTATTTATGAAAATTGTGCTTTTGCTAGAATGCACACAGTTTTACCCATAAATTTTGGCTTTGATGTTTTATGTATTTAATCAATATGAACATCAGCCTGTCAATAAAAAGTTTTTAACTGGGAGACGTGTTGCTCTACCTTGAATGCAAAACACCATTCAAAACACATAAAATGTTTCCAGTATCTTTGAATTCAGATTTTTAATTGGAAGTTCATGTTCTGACAATCAAATTGACCTTGTGCTTTTTTTGCAGAAAAAGTCCTAAGATCACCTCTTCCTAATCACAGATTTTGTCTATCACAAAATAGGCCCTGCTTTAGCAGCCTTGGTAAAATTTGCAAAAATGGAGGTGCAAAGGAGACCACATGGGAGTAGGAGAGTAAGATATGGCATCATTCTGGCTCTTACCCTACATCGTGCCTTCTGCTATTTCTCCTTCTGGGCATTTCCCCCTCTATCTTTTGACACTGAACAATCCTATATGGTTGCCACAGCCCCATGGAGCTATCCCTCAACAGATCACATGGAAAGGGGTACCCAAAAGAAAGATTGGTTTGGAGAATAGACTCCTGGGGGGTGAGGAGGATCCCTGACACTCATCCTTTTGTCCCCCCAATACTTTGAATCTATGGGCACAAATCTCCCTCTTCCATCCTTATTTTCCACCATTTCCCTTTATGCATCTGGGGCTCAAGACAAGTTGAACACTTGAACTTGGACAGGAAGGGTAATTTCTAATTACCCATCCCTCCTGTGTATCTTGACTACAAAGCGCTGATATCATTTCTTTCAGTAACTATTCAAAGTTTAGCTCAAACAGTACCTTGTCCAGCAAAAATGACTAATTCTGTTTTGAATTTTCTGCATCCCTTTTTTCTGTTCTGCTTTATTAATAATTGTAGTCACATCTGTCACTTCCTTTATGGCTATAAGCTCTTTCAGGACAGGTAATGCACGATACACACATCGGCCTCCTGGGGCAACACCCTGTATGGTGCTTAGTGAGTATCATTGGAATAAAAGATTGAAGAAACACAATGTTTTTAAGGAAAAAGAACTTTTTTAGCACCTTAGAAAACTAAGTCAGTGTGCAATTTCATGATTTAAACTCAGCTTATTTAGTCCCATCAAAGATCTGAAGTCTGAACCGAGGGAAAAAAAGACTGTTAGCCACATTGATGCTTTCTTTCTCAAAAAAACAAAACAAAACAAAAACAAAAACAAAAACAAAAAACAAAAGTACAGAGAAAGAAGGTGGAATATAAGCAGGAAGAGACAGTGGAGGAGATGGTGAAATTTGAAAAAGTAAATTGAACAGAAAGATGTTAGTGGGGTGGATTATATCTGATGATCTTTGGATGTTGATGTGGGTCTTTGGGCAAAGAGGAAGAATTGAATTCTAAAATGTATCAAATAACCGAAATGATTATCAAAATGTTTTCTGTACTGCCTGGCAATAATCAGCAAATGGCATTATGATGAGTAACCTATGGGATGCGACCCCTGCTACTGACTCTCTAATTGCACTTACTGATTCCAGCCAACACTGTTCTCTTGCTGATGGGAAGGAGGCTATTTGGAAATACCATGGCTTCTGTGCATGTGTGCAGAGCAGCACTGAGCCCTGAATCACTTTCCAGGGAGATGGAAACTTCATGGTAGAGTCTGAGATAACCATAGACCCTCACATTTTCATTACAGCTCGGAGGTTATGGCGGCGCTGTTGGGTTTTGCTTCCTTCAAGATACGTCTTGGGACTCAGCTGTCCCACCCCTTTTCCCATTGTGCTTAGGACTATCTCACAGATTGCTTTGAATAACAAATAGAAAAATCACCTGTCTGGAGTTGAATTTTGCACACCAAAATGTTCCCCCCAAGACACGCTTAGTAAAATCTCTGCCATTTGAAATCCCTTAAAGAGAAGAAGCCAGTGAAAGGTCACACGTGGTGGTTAGCTACCCTTTTGAGAAAGAAAATCGAGTTTGGAATGTGATTGAATGAAAGTACAAACGAGTGATGTGAATACTTTCCCTGAGGGCAGAATTTAAAAGGGGGAACCTGCCACTGACTGAGCACATGTGACCTCGCAGGCACCAAGCTTGTCAGGTCATATCTCCTCCATTTCTCCCTTCAGTCCTTTATTCTCATAATATGCTTGTGAAGTAAGTATTTTCACCATTTTACATACAATAAAATTAAAATTTAGAGATTTGGGGCAATATGTTCATGATAATAAAACTGGCAAATTACAGTGCAGAGATTTGAACTTGTATCTTTCTAGCAACAAATTTCCTGCCCATAATACTACATTGTAGTGACAGGAACACCATCTCAAGGCAGGCAGGTGGGACAGTGGCCCAAGTAAGAAAGGCTTGTTTTAGGAAGGGCATATTGGGGCACTGAACATAACCTCCCCTTGATTCCCAATGCCACCCAGCATGGCTCTGTGTCTGGGCACTCCTCTTTGCCTCCTCCTCCTCATGACAAGCACTCCTGGAACAGGGCTTTGATCTAATTGACAAGCAAGTGAACTCTTTCCCACCAGCTCTGCTAGCTTTCTGGTCAAAGGCAGATAAGTTACCCTTTGTGATCCCAAAGAATATTGGACAATCCTCTTTCATGTGAAAATTACATATTGTCTTTCCATACAGGACAGTCAGATGGTGGGTATATGCCAGAGCCCTATAGTCACAGTAACTTGTTTCAAATCCCAGTTCCAAAACATCCGAGATATATTATCTTGGGAAAGCATGTAATGCTTTTAAATTTACAATTTTCTCATCTTTAAAACAAGGGTAAGCATTATGTCTATTCTTAGGACAATCGTCAAGATTAAATGAAACTAAACGTCCAGCATGTCGGAAGAACTTAAGACACATTCTCTGTCTTCATTGTGTATCTCACAGAGGACTGTAAGCACCCCAAGGATAGCAATATTGATCTGGTCTTCTTTGTGTAGGGCTGGTAATTAAAGGGTAACTAGTGGTAATTTGTAAAATGCCTGATTATGCAACTCTGGATATGATATTATTTTTGCATAGTGGACTTAAGATCTTTTCTTGAGGGCTTCTTTATGGTCTGATACATGGGATAGGCTGATAATGAACTCCATACACATAGCTATATCATTCTTAAAATGTAAGGAGTATAAATCATTGAATAAAACTAAATTCAAATGGGGACGAGAACAGGCTTAGAAACAAGACTAGGTCTAAGTACAGAGCAAACTGTAAAAACAGCCATAAGCAAACTTATCTTTGATGGATGGCAATCCATCCCACAAGTGCCCCAGGACTCTAGACCTTTCCTTTATGACTAAGGAATTAGCAAAGCCTTCAAGGAATTTTTTACTGAGTTATCAAGATTTTAAATAGATACCACCACGGATTTGTTAGCTCATAGGACACAGTATGCTTAGTGTGCTTTTGACTTTGACAATGTTTCCAAACATTAAATGTGATGCTTGTATCTAAACATCTTAATCAGCTGAAATGAAATTACTTAAAATTCTCCCCTGGATCTTATTTCCTAATGGCTTTGGAACTAAAATTAGCTGTAATTCAATAGGTTATGCGTTCATCAGTTTTCCAAAGAGAATGTGGAGAGAGGTGATTTGCTACCATGTGACTTCAAGATAGAGTTCCAGGTGCTAAGACCAACTCTGTTTCCACTAAACCTGATGACTTCCCCAGGCCAGGGTGCTGAAGCCCTTTAAGCTTCAGGATTATAGAAGGCTTATCATTGTGACCATGAGTCATAGAAGTGTAAGTATGAAAGCATGTCCCAGTGGAATCCAATTGGATTAAAAAAACAAATATATCTGAGGCATGTTTGTAGAGTTGCATGCATTATGCACAGCAAAGGACTGTCTAGTCTTAGGATAAGCTGGACTAATCTGGCAGTGGTGTCAAAGCTCTCTTGAGCTTGTAGTGGTCTAGCTACATTATAAGATTAGTGAAGAAGTCATCACAAATCAAATCTGCTTATGCAATCATTTAAATACAGAATATCTGAGCTTATCAGAAATCTCAGCCTTCCCAAGCCTGAGATAGGCACGTTGGAAGGTATTAATAGAAAAATTGTCATAGTACTATCATCTTGGTTAGGTTGGCCAGGACTGGTCCTTTGCTGTACTCTTTTTTTTTTTAATTTTTTTAATGTTTATTTATTTTGGAGAGAGAGACAGAGCCTGACAGAGCAGGGGTGGGGCAGAGAGAGAAGGAGACACAGAATCGGAAGCAAGCTCCAGGCTCTGAGCTGACAGCACAGAGCCCGACGCGGGGCTCTAACTCACGAACTGTGAGATCTTGACCTGAACCGAAGTTGGATGCTCAACCAACTGAGCCACCCAGGTGCCCCAGTCCTTTGCTGTTCTGAACAGGAGAGGTAATATCAAAGAACTGGATGTCGCAGTACATCCTGCATAGACATTTATAATATCCTAACATAGGTTTGGTGCAGTGGGATTGTGAGAAGAGAGATGGTCACAATCTCCATTCTTCCTTAGCTCAGGTAGGCTGGAAATAGTAGAAGGAAATCTAGACTTGGCAGATATTCCAGAGTTGGATTGATGTTGCCCATTATTGTGGGGAATCTAGCCATATACAACAGGGCTCTGAGTAGCAGCCAAGGGGATCAAATGAGACCCAACCCAGGGAAAGAGAAAAGCCAAGCATTTGGCTGGACATCATGGCCCCACTGTGGGGTTTACAGTATCTATTTGTATATGGTCAGCATTTATGGTTAGTATCTATTTATAGCTAAAAAGAGAAAAGAGACAAGAGGCAGATAATCAGCCTTATGAAGGGACCTTGACCACCTACAGACACGTGCTGAAGACTAGTTGGGTATCCATGGTTCATCCTTGAAACACTAAAACAGCCCCTCCAGAGTCCAGTTGGAAGAATAAATGTATCTTTGAGTCCACATGAAAGGCTGTATTTATGACTGGACCTCTGGATCAGTGACTGTGGAAATATAAATTCTTGCACCTAGATGGCGAATCACCTGGGGTTGAAGACATTGTTTTTATGCATCCTCCCTCCAGGAAGCTCTGAAACTATCCAGATGACTTGAAACCCTGAGAAGGACTAACTAAGCACAGACAGAGCCTTGCCTCTCTTCTTTGATAAATTGTAAATTCTGATGACTTTCTGCCACTTCAGAATTACTCATAAGGATAATGGAAGTCAACAGTTTAAGGTTACTGCCCTCCATATGCCATAGTAGAAAGAACATGGATTTTGTAATCATGCAGATATGGGTTCAAATCTTGACTCTGTTACTTATTGGATGGGTAATGGAACTGAGTTTCATTACTTTCCACAGTTTATGCTGTATACAGATAAAAGGCATTGAGGATTAAATGAGAAAATTATTTTCTCATCTGAAGAATGGAAATAGTAACACTTATTTCCACATTACTTATGACAATTAAATTAAGCAATACAATTATAGGGACAATCAATAAATACAAATTCTCTTTTCCATCACCCTATATTCTCTCTATAGAAATATTTTTGTGATCTTTTCATTGGATTCAACAATAGATTATGTTTTGACTTAATTTGAATTACTGGATAATTGAGGCAATATAAGTAAATGTTGAGATGCAAATTCCTCAAAAAAATATTAGAAAATTAAATCCAACAAAATACAAAAAGAATTATACACCAAAGCCAAATAAGATTTATCCCAGGTATGGAAAAGTGGTTTGACAATTGAAAATCAATTAATATAATCAATAACATAAACAGGTTAAAGAATAAAAATCTCATGATCATATCAATAGGTACAGAAAAGGCACTTGACAAAATCCAACACTCATTCATGACAAAAATGTTCAACAAACTAGGGAGAGATAGGAACTTCCTCAGCTTGACAATGAACATCTAGAAAAAAAAAAAAAAGTCTATAGCTAACATCTTACTTAACGGTGAGAAACCACAAGTTTTCTTATTAAGATCAGGAACATATGAAGAATTTTTCTTCTCACCATTCCTATTCAACATTGTTGAAAAGGAAATAAATGGTATACAGCAAGGGAAGGGAGACATAAGACTCATTGATTTCAGATGACATCAAGGTCTATGTAGAAAATCCCGAAGAATCAAAATAAAAAGTCCTGTAGCTAATAAGTGATTATAGCAAGGTTGCAATATAGTAGGTTACATACAAATGTCAATTCCTTTTTCTATATATCAGCAACGAACAATTAGAATTTTAAATTAAAAATGCAATACCACATACTTTAGCATCCTTCCAAAATTAATTATTTAAGTATAAACCTAACAAAACATGTACAAGATCTATATGAGGAAAGCTATGAAACTCTATTGAAAGAAATGAAAGAAAAGCTAAACAGATATTCCATGTTCATGGATAGGAAAATTTACTATCATCAAGATATAAGTTTTTCCTAACTTGAACAAAGTTAAAGGACTGATACTACCTGACTTACTATAAAGCAAGAATAATAAAAAAAAGTGTGGTAGTGATGAAAAAATAGACAAGTATATCAGTGAACAAAATAGAGCTCAAAAATAGATCCACATAAATATAATCAACTAATCTTTGATGAAAGAGAAAAGGCAATGCAGTAGAGCAAAGATAGCCTCATCAACAAATGATAGTGGAACAATGGGACATCCACATACAAAAAAATTAATCCAGGCACAGACCTTACACCCTCCACAAAAATTAACTCAAAATGGGTCATAGACCTAAATGTAAAACATAGAGCTATAAAATTCCTAGAAGGATACATAAAAGAACATCTAGATGACCTTGGATTTGGCAGAGACTTTTTAGTTAAAATACCAAAGGCATGATCCATGAAAGAAATAATTGATAAAGCTGGACTTCATTAAACTAAACAAATGCTTCTCTGCAAAAGACACTATCAAGAGAATAAGAAGACAAGCTGCAGACTGAGAGAAAACAGCTATAAAAGACCTATCTGATAAAATATCCAAAATATACATTGGATATCTGTGTATATTATCCAACATATGCAAAGAATTCTTAAAACTCAACAACAGAAAATTAAAATCCCAATTTAAAAATGGGCAGAAGACCTAAACAGACACCTCACCAAAGATATACAAATGACAAGTAAGAATATGAAAAGATGCTCTGAATCATATGTCATCAGGGAAGTGAAAATTAAAATGATGAGATACTATTACAGAAATTTTAGAATGGCCAAAATCCAAAATACTGACAAACACTAATTGCTGGCAAGAATGCAAAGCAGCAAGAACTCTAGTTCATTGCTGGTGAAGATGCAAAACAGTACAGCCACTTTGAAAACCAGTTTGGCAGTTTTTTTACTTTGGAGGACATTATAAATAAGACATGACCAATGGTTGACAGATGAGCTGGACCCAGACAACTGTAGGCTCCTCAGCCCCTCCCTTGTCCTTAGAATGTATGTTCTGCCATTTTTAAGGACACGGCCTTGAGAAAGCAATGTGCTCTTGAGAGGTTCTGGATGGTTTAAGTGACTGAACCCTGTTAAGGCCTCTATATAACTTTTAAGATTCTGGCAGAAAGGGAGGCAAACCATAAGAAACTCAAAAATGCAGAGAGCAAACTGAGGGTTGCTGGAGTGGAGGTGGGTGGGGGGATGGGTTAAATGGATAATGGGCATTAAGGAGGGCACTTGTTGGGATGAACACTGGGTGTTATATTTAAGTGATGAATCAATAAATTCTATTCCTGAAAACAATACTACACTATATGTTAACTAACTTGAATTTAAATTAAAAAAAAAAAGATTCTGGTGGGTAGGTATAGAGATCTACTCATAGCCACCAAAGACAAGCATCACATGCAAGATCCCTTGCTTATTAGATCTGCCATTTATCAGTCTGGAGTGGCCACTTCTTTCTTCTGTCTCTCCTTGCCCTCTACATACAAGGGCCAGTTTCAGATTTCACCTGAGAAGCTCCCTAGATTGCAAATCCACACCTACAAGACTAAACATATCCTTACCTTGAGATCCAGTAATAGCACTCTGTTATTTGTCCAAATGAATTAAATACGTGTGTCTACACAAAAACCTGCACATAGATATTTATTAGCAGCTTTATTGATAACTGCTAAAATTTGGAAGTAACCAAGATATCCTTTAGTATGGGAGGGAAGAGAAATAAACTTTAGTGCATCTCAACAATGGAATATTATTCAGCCACCTCCCCCAAAAACAAAATAAAGAGCCACCAAACCATTAAAGATATAGAAGAATCTTAAATGCCTATTACTAAGTGAAAGAAGGCAATCTGAAAAGACTGTATACTGTATGATTCCCACTATATGACATTTTGGAAAAGGCAAAACTACGAAGACAGTAAAAAGATCAGTGATTTCCAGGGGTTGGGGGAGGGAGGGATGAATAAACAGAGCACAGAAGAGTTTTGGACCTGTGAAACTATTTTGTATGATGCTATAATGCTGAAGACATATTATACTCTCGTCAAAATCCATGGAATGAATATGTAACACCAAGAGTGAAGCTGATTGTAAAGTATGAACTTTGGGTGATAATGGTGTGTCTAGCCAGGTTCACAATTGTAACACATTTGCCACTCTGGGGTGAATGTTAATAATGGGAAAGACAATACATTTGTGGGAGCAAGGGGATATGTGGGAACAGTTTGTACTTCCTGCTCAATTTTGCTATGAACCTAAAACTACTCTAAAAAATGAAGTCAAGGGGTGCCTTGATGTTTCAGTTGGTTAAGTGTCTGACTTAGGCTCAGGTCATGATTCCAGGGTTCATGGGTTCAATCTCCACAACATGCTCTGTGCTGATAGCTCAGAGCTTGGAGACTGCTTCGTATTCTGTGTCTCTCTCTTTCTGCCTCCCTCCACTTACACGCTGTCTCTCCCTCACTCAAAAATAAATAAACATTTTTAAAAATTTTTTAAAAAGTTAAAAAAATGAAGTCAATTTTTTAATTTAAATAAAAAGAAATTATTTGTACAAGTAATGCTTCTTGTACCTAACTATAAAATATGATTGAGGCCAATGGTGAGTCATTGATATTATTGTCTAATTATTGTAAGTCCTGAATTCATGTCACATTAATACTTGGCATCCAAAACAAACTTCACCATCAAGAACATTTCATAGTCTCACAATCCAGGGACTGCGAGGGCAATGTTTTCAAGTTCAGTTGATGTCAGTCTCACCAAAGTGGATCTTTTAGGCCAATCTCACTAAAACAGAGGGTAATTCTGGAACTTCTAAATATAATGGTGGTGAGACTATATGTAATTGCATGGAATGTTCAGTCTAAAATGCAAACAAAATGAACACCGAGGTTGACACTGAGCCAGTATAGTGGGCTGTTGGCCAATGAGCCTAAAATTCTTCTGTGGTCTAATGTGAGAAGGAATAGCCATTAATTGCCGTGTTTTGTGAATTCCAAAAGGAAAGGAGACACAACTGACAATTACTGGAGACCTGATCCAGCCCTCTGACCTCCAATAGTTCATGTGTAACTACATCCTTGTAAATACTGTTCCTTGCTCTCTCACTCATCCCGCAAAGATGGCAGGCATATAGTCCAGTGGCTGCAGTCAAGGTCTCTGTGGTCAGACACACTTGGGTTCCCAATCTTTGGGTAAATTCCTTCCTTAGTTGTTTTCTAAATTTCAGCTTCTTCATCATTTTTTTTTACATTTATTTATTTTTGAGAGACAGAGAGAGACAGCACAGCAGGGAAGGGGCAGAGAGAGAGGGAGACACAGAATCGGAAGCAGGCTCCAGGCTCTGAGCTGTCAGTGCAGAGCCCGACACAGGGCTCGAACCAATGAACCCTGAGATCATGACCTGAGCCAAAGTCGGACGCTCAACTGATTGAGCCACCCAGGCTACCCAACTTCTTCATCTTTAAAAGGAAAATGACAGGGGCCCCAGGGTGGCTCAGTCAGTTAAGCATCCGACTTCAGCTCAGGTCATGATCTCACGGTTCATGGGTTCAATCCTCACATCGAACTCTGCACTGAGAGCTCAGAGCCTGGAGCCTGCTTCAGATTCTGTCTCCCTCTCTCTCTGCCCCTCTGCTTATGCTCTCTCTCTCTCTTTCAAAAATAAAAGAAAATAAACATTTAAAAAATTTAAAAATATTTAAAATGAGAATGATAATACCTACCCTAAGTATTACTGTGAGGTTTAGTGAGATCATGTGTATAGGTGGTTTAGCACAATGCCTCATACAGACCAATAGCCATTATACTGAAGAATATTGGGTTTGCAGACACTGTATCAATCAGTCCATTCCCCTCTCCACACACATTCATTCATCGATTTCATTTATGTGTAATTCATTCATTTATTCAATCAATCTGACAGTCACTGGTTTATTTAATCACCACACAACAAACAATACCTCTCCATTGTATGCCAGGCACTACACTAAAAACTATGAGAGATACAGAAATGAATTAAATGTTGACCTGGTGGTTAAAGATTTCAACAAGTTTAACAGAAAAGTGGGATATGGGGTACCTGGGTGGCTCAGTCGGTTAAGCGCTGGAGTCTTGATTTCAGTTCAGGTCATGATCTCATGGTCAGTGAGTTGAAGCCCTGTGACAGACTCCCCACTGACACCCAGTGCCTGGTTGGGATTCTGTCTCTCTCTCTCTCTTTCTGCCCCTCCCCTGTGCTTTCTCTCTCAAAATAAACTTAAAAAAATTTTTTTAAGTAAAAAAAGAAAGAGGAAGATATGACCACAAATAATGGTAATAATATGAAGTGCGAAATGTTAAGTTACATGAACTGCACCCATTGAAATGGACTGGGGGTTGCAAGACAGGAGTTACTTTATTAGGGCAATCAGGACAGGCTCCACAGAGGAGAGGTTGTTTAAGCTAAAGCTTTTGGGAGCTGAAGTTGGACTTTCAGAGATAAGGAAGACAAGGGCTTTTTAGGCAATCTGTTGTGCCTCCAGTAAACCTCATATCACAAAATTCTGGATCTATACCATTTAACAGCTGCCTTCCTCTCATCTTTCTATGGAAAAGCAAGGCCCCCGAAGGGGGGAATTATCACAGGCTCACAGTGTTTGCAAGTCCAAGCTGAAAATTCAGAAAGCTTAGCTCCCATGCCAGAATTCATCTGCTTTCTCATAAACGCTTGCTGAACATCAAGTGCCTGCTTAATGTCCTGTTTAAATATTCATCTTACAAATGTCTAGTTAGCACAGCTGAATTACAACAGAACCTGACCACCAATAATTTCATTTGCATGTAGGATCAACATGGATATATGGCTGAAGCCAGAATCTGGTCTGAGTTGAAGTTTGTGGTCACTTACATAATTTATATAATACTCCCCATGACTGCTTCATTATTGATCCTGATATTGAGATTGATTCCATACCCAGCTATTTCCCCTAGTAAATATTCTTTAGTCAATTCCACCAATATATTATGTCACACGTATATTAGCAAAATTAGACACCTAAAATGTACTCAGTGTTACATTTTTACTTTAGGACTAAATGATGGATGGATGCATGGATCTTTTGTGACACTTATTAACAATAGACAACTGAGGCCCTCAAAGAAACAAAAGGATCAACAGCCAAACGTGGGGAGAAAAAAAACCCTGAGATTCTGGTGTTCTGAAAGGTTTGCCAAAAATCCAACAGATGAAAAGGAGAAAAATGAGGAGTCCTGGTAATCTGACAAACCAGGAAGAAGGTGAATTGGGAAAGGAAAGGCAGGCCAGGGTCGAGATCCAACAGTTGTGGGCATTTGAAGTAGGAAGAAGCAATATGGCAGTTTGCACTTCAAAGACCAATAAGAATGAAGGGAAAGAAAATTTGTTTCCCTACCTTCTTCCTCTGCTTCTTTTCCCACCTGCTGGAAGCTAGGCTAACAATTGCAAGTGAGTGTGCATTAAAAGTCAGAGTCAGTTGTAGTTCTTTGATTCCCTTTGGTGGTCCTTTCATTCTAAGGATCCCAATAGGGCAAAACTCATGATACATGTTGAGCACAGCAATGAAACACAGTCACTGGTTTCCTAGTCTGCTGTAGGCTGAGTCCTGAGTATTTTAACAAGAGTGTTCCACATAGTTCAGATAGTTTTATCAGAATTCTCTGCATCGGGTTTTTGTGCCAAATCTCAGCTAAGGTACTCTTCATGTTTGTTTTTCTAACTCCCATTGAGTATTTCTTCCTCAGAAACCCACGTGGAGAGTGGCTGTGATCCACACATGATGCAGATATTCCCAGAATCCCAGGTCATTATAATATCAAGCTACTCCAAAATCCATCTTTTTTTTTTTTCTGATGGTAGAGAGACCTGGATTTAAATCCCAGTTCTGCCACTTCCTAGAAATATAAATTTGGGCAGTTTCATATGTGAAATAAGGATCAAGATAAAAACTAGGTCATAGGGTTGTTTCAAAGTCAAATGAGCTAGTGGGGGTAAATCTGGTTTGTAAACTGCACGTAAATGCAAATATGCAATGCTATAGAAAGAACACTGACTTTAGGGTCACAGAATTGTTTCAAGTACAGAAATTTCTCCTTAGTAACCTATTTAGCTTAAGAGACCCTGAACAACTTGGTCTACTATTCTGAGTTTCAGTGTCCACACCCATGAAATGGGTTGAATGATACCTCCCTCCAAAGGTTGAGTGAAGTTAAGATAAGACAATGCTTATGAACTATCTGAAAATTAGTCATTTAATTAAAATTTCTTTTTATTATTGTGTATGGTGTTGTTCTTATTAATATTATTTCTGCTAAATTATGATTAAACCAGTCTGGCTGATGAACACAAACAACACAGTGATCATGCTTCTTTGGCAGGGGCTGTCTGTGGAACAGAATGTCTTTTGATTTTGCACCAACTGAGGGGGGTACAGACAGGATCAAGCCCATACCTCTGAGGTACAAGGGGAGAGTCCCACAGTAGAGATCAACTCTGCACTATCACCACCAAAAATCTTTCTTCCCGGGTCAAGGCATCCCTTGAAGTCTTTGCATGGAAGTGGCCTCTTCCCATGCATTTTCAGCAAAGCACAGAATCTCTGAGAGATGGGATCCTTCGTCTGGGCTCCCAAGTGACCATGCTGCTATATCAGGCCCTATCAGTGACCCAGAACCTTTTACCATTGACTGAATCACTGGCCAGGCAATCGGCTCAGAGGTGAGAAATGCTCAACACATAAAACACAGCGAAGGCCCAGCAAAGCCAGTTCTACCCCTTAGAGGAATTACACTTCAGTGAAATGAGGTGCATGTATGAAGACTTGACCTCTTAACAAGGAAGGGCAGAAACTGATCACCAACCGCAACCCCATGACCCAGAGCCCTGATAAAGATAAGTAGGCTCCCAGTGCCCTCTCTCTCTGGGCTTACCCCAGGGAACCCAAAAGATAACTATTACCTGAGAAATGAAATGACTTATCTCATCTCAGAACCTTTTCAGTTAATCAATCACTCGCATTATGTTCTAAGTGCTCAGCTCAATGTTATAAAGGTAAAAATGGCTGCTTTCAAGGAGCTGACAATCTAGCTTATGTTCTGCTTGGAAAATATTCACCAGGGAGAATTTGTGTTTTTTGGTTTATTTGCTTTACCTTGCTTTCTTTTATTTATTTTTGTTTGTTTGTGGACTTACTCCTCTGAATTTAAATTGTTAGGTGACCATGTTGCCTGAACTCTGTTCTTGTTCCCAAGGATTCTAAAGAAGGAAGACAAATTATATGTAAGCTCTGTATATTGTCTTCCAAATCAAGGCACTTGGTTCCTGTTCTGCCACCATCTGGTTATATATAGGACTTCAAGCAACTTACTTCTTTTCTGTACTATCTCTAGGCCTTATTTTCCTTTTCTAAAAATTCAGGGAGGTATGCTAGAGATCTTTAAGGTTCTATCCAGGACTGTATTACCAGACTCCTTCCAGCAGAACCTCTCCTCGTGCAAGATCAGACTTCCACCCTCTTCCTCCCCATCAAAAACTAGTTTTCCTACTGGTGGGCAAAAATGATATTTCAAAGAATAATTCTGGTCGCAAAGCTGAGAATTTGCAGAATCAAGGTAGTAGTACAAATAAGACCAACGACATTTCATACAAAGCATGTGAACCGTGGTTTTTCCCCTTCAGAGTACTCCAGTATTCATTGACCCATTCTATGCATGATGAAGCAGAGGAGTGCATTTCATTAGTGACATGCAGGAGAAGCCAGCCTGCTATAAACGGCGAGTTATAAAACCACTATTAAGTGTATATTAAAATTCTAACTGTGCCAGCTACTGCAGACAGCCATAATTGGGTTTTACTTTCCTTCTGTGCCAAATGTTGCCCTTTGCATATGAGACCAGACAAGGCGGAACAGAAAAATCCATAAATACTGGGACTTCGCTGCAATCCTGAAAGGTTTTTAAAAAAATCATTGGGGTGCTTGAGTGGTTCAGTCGGTTGAGCATCTGACTTCGGCTCAGGTCATTATCTCACACTTAGTGGGGTTTGAGCCCCATGTCGGGCTCTGCGCTGACAGCTCAGAGCCTAGGGCCTGCTTCAGATTCTGTGTCTCCCTCTCTCTCTCTGCCCCTGCCCTGCTCATGCTCTGTCTCTCAAAAACGAATAAATGTTAAAAAAAAAAAATTTTTTTAAATAAAAAAGAAATCACTAAGATAAAAGCAAAGCTGTTGATTTCCAGAAAGTTCCTCTCCTCTCTGGGTCTCCGTTTCTTCATCTGTAAATTGAGGGGGAAATAAACCTCTTAGGTCCTTTCTTGTTTTTCTGTACTATCTCCCCATGCACGATCTAAGGAGGCTTCTGTTTCTCTCTCCACCTCCTAGCCTGACAAAGAGAGGGGTGAGTGCAGCTTGTATTTTGACTATGGCCACAGCGAGGGGTCAGGAAGTAGAAAGAGCCTTCATTACACTTCAGTGAGGAGCCCTGGGCTTCTTCATCCTGTCTTGTCATGGACTGAGTAATACCAGGTGTCACTTACCGAATGACGAATGGCTTCCGTGCGCCAGGCTCTGTGCTCTCACGACAGCATACAGAGGCACATAGTGTTAGCCCCATTTTACAGATGAGGAAACCAAAGCTCAGAAATTCTGAATAATTTATTCAAGAACCCAGAACTGGTAAGCAGCACAGCCCGAACTGGGCACACCCCATCCTCTTAGGGACCATTTCTTATTTCTTTGTCTACCTCAATGTCTCCCTGACAGAAAGACATTATTGGAACTTACTCTACTTTGAACCTACTTTACCAGAAAAGATAATAATTAAATCAGCATGAAAAAAAATAGGAAATAACTTTGAAGAAACAACTCCTAAATCAAGGAGAAATGGTTATGCCCTATTAAAGGAAATTATGCCCCCAAATAGCTAGCTACGTCCTGTAAAGTCCTTATTCCCCGGCAAGGGCTCTAATCAAAACTCACTGTTCTGAAGTTGGGGGACAGGATGGGACCACTGCTGCTCAGCATCCCGATGTCCCTGGCCCCAGTGTCGCTCCCACCAGGTAGCCAGCTTAGCAAGACTCGCTGCTCCTTGGGAGCTGTCTGGTCCCGGCATTCGCGAGTTACCTCGCTCTGGCTGATGCTGAACTCAAACTAGAACGAAGCTGGATTTGGCTTTCTTGCTCTAAGGAGCATCCTCAGAAACCTGCATGCTTCGATCTTCCCAGAAGAACAACACACAGGAGCTTGAAAGTGAAAGGGGGCAACAAATCCACACATTTGTTTTTTGTTTCTTTAAAGAGTTAGTTTTTAAGTAACCTCTACACTAATGTGGGGCTCGAACTCACAACCCCAAGATCAAGAGTCACATGCTCCAGCGACTGAGCCAGGCAGGTGCCCCAAATCTGCACCTTTGTTAAAGGAAGTAGCTGGACAGCTCTAAGTCTTTCACAATCTCCTCTCTGCTGGCTTTCGAAAACATTAAGCACCACCTTATGTTTCAGTGTTCGACTTTTCTGAGGGTGATCACAGAAGCACAATTTCAGGTCCCACGAGAACTCATTAGCATGGAACTTCAGAGTTTGCCAGTTTTCTCTTGAGCTCTGCCATTCATCCATTACAAAGTGTCTCTCATAACAGGAGAATCTCTCCCATATCTCTCCACTGTATCTCTCATGCCAATTCTTTCCAGTGGAAAGATTAGCATGCACAGAAGTGAGCAATTTGCTCCAAGTCTCATCTCTAGTAAATAACTGAACAGACCAAGAAGCCATGCTTTCTAACTCCAGGCACCTGCACATTATTCCCTGAGCCTTCGGCTCATCACCTGCAAGGTCCAGTGACATACCTCCTTTGGTGCAGACTGCAGATTTCCTAACAGCATAAAACTGCATGAGACTTCCACAAGTCTCCTGAAAGGAGCTCCTGAAAGGGAGGATGCCCACTCCCTCCTCCAAGCTCATTCATCTGGAACCTTGCTGATGAGGGTCGCATTCTAGAGATTCCATGGAGGAAAGCTGAAAGGACCCAACCCCCTCTGTGATTGCAGAATCACTACACCAGCCTTGGATCACCTACCTCCTGACTTTTTTACTTAGAAAAGAAATAAATACATATCCAGCTTAAGCCTCTAATTTGGGGATAACTGTCATTCACTACTGAACATGAAACTAAGAGACGTAGCTGCCTCACAGGATTCTTACAGGGTGAGAAGAAGGGGGCAAGGTCAGTAGACATCAAATGTGGACACGATGTATCTCCCTCTCATCTGAGTTCCCACTGTGTATCTATGTGTGTTGGTATGTATGTGCATGTGTGAGTGTCTTTTATAAGCTATTATGTGGTATTTCACCACCTCACAGTGACCACGTGACTTCTAAAGGGCAGAGACCTTGCATTAACATTCTTTGTGTTACAGGTGCCACATTCATTGTCTGCAACAAAGCAGCTTGAGAATTGACAATATACCCTGAAGGGGCCATTTTCAGTGTAAGAGTCGGTATGAATGCAAGGATGGAAGGCTGTCAATGTTATTTTAATGTGGGTTCCACCCTTTGGACCTCCAGGGTGAAATCCCAAACTGGCCCCTCAAGGGCAAGAAGAAACCTAAGAAAAAGGCAGACCATTCCAAATTAGTAGGTGGCCACCTTAATAAACAAGGGAATTTACATCTGAAGCTTGTCTTGGACCCCACAAAATAAAATGGTTTCTTCACTGCACATCAGAATCTTTGTTTTTAAGCTTCTTTATTTTGGGGGCGGGGAGCACGTGTGTGCACAGAGAGAGGGCAGAGAGAAAGGGAGAGAGAGAAAAACCATGAGATCATGACCTGAGCTGAAATCAAGAGTCAGCCGCTTTACAGACTGAACGACCCAGGCTCCCCACACACCAGAATCTTAAACGTTTACTTAGAAGCCTTAACTGGGTCTAGCCCTGTAAACCTCCCAAAGGCCTCAACAACAGTTATCCCCCTCAAGGCCTCTACCTTGAAAGCGGGCCCCCACTGTGTGAAGGTGATTGAGTCCAAGGACAGGGGAGGGTTGAGGAGCCTCTGATTGCCCGCCTGGCTTGTGGGGGTCAATCTGTGGTCACATCCTCTCCATGACTTCCTCCAACATTGAGGATTCTGCAAAGTGAAACAAAGAAAATCTAAAATACACAAAGTATCACATTCTCAGTGATTTCTGTAACTAGGGAAGACTTATTGTGATGGCATGAATAAATGCTATGCATTTCGTCTCAGTAACTCAACTGATTATATTTCAGATGTAAATTAGTCATCTAATGCAAACACAAAGTAATTTGTGACTAATTACTCTTTCTTCTTAATGCAGATCAGAGGAGCAGCTCTGCTGTCCAAAATACCCTGAGCTGAGAGAAGAACATCCTGGTAACCATTTCAGACCCACAGGTGGCAAGAGAATGGAAGGAAACGACATGCACTTTTAAGAACAACCCTGAAAGGGCGGGCCTACCTGGGCTGACTCCATCTTGTTCTGTGTCCTTCACCTTGACCACGCCTCCTCCCCTTAAGTAACCTCCCACTCACCTGCCTAACAGGACTCGGACCCTTCCCCAGCCAATCGTCTGAGGCCACAGCCATTACCTCACCAACTGCCCCTAGGCCCCAATAAAACCTTTGTCCTTTTGAAATTCAGCCCTCTCTCCCCAGTATCTCACCGCTGCACCAGTGCAGGTAGGGGATTGAGCTCTGAGCTTGAGCTAGCTCGAATAAAGGCTCTTTTGCTTTTGCATCGGACTCAGCTCCCTAGTGGTCTTTGGGGATCACGAATTCTGGGCATAACACCCTACGTGTCTAGAAAGACTCCCGAGGATGCCTGAGCATTAGAAGCTGAATTTTGACAGGCCCTCAGGATTAAAGAGATACATGTCCCATGACCCTGGACTCAAGGAAATCAGTCTGGTGTGGAGATCAGCATGAAAATAAATAACCACATACGATAAGATTAACTGTTGTACTGAATATATAGGAAGCATAGGAAAAGTGGCAAATACATTTGTTTGATAAAGGAAGATAAAATTTCATATAGGAGCATTTGAATTGAGATTTAATTTTTTTTAACCTTTATTTATTTTTGGGAGAGACACAGAGCGCAAGTGGGGGAGGAACAGAAAGAGAGGGAGACACAGAATCTGAACGAAGCAGGCTCCAGGCTCCCAGCTGTCCGCACAGAGTTCCACGCAGGGGTTGAACTCGTGAGCTATGAGATCATGACCTGAGCCAAAGAGGGTCCCTTAACTGAGCCACCCAAGTGCCCCGAATTGAAATTTAAATAGTGTCTAAATTTGTCTCCATGGAGGGGCACCTGGGTGGCTAGTTGATTAAGCTTCCGGCTCTTGATTTCGGCTCAGGTCATGATATCACTGTTTGTGAGATCTAGCCCTGTGTCAGACTCTGCTCTGACAGCACAGGGCCTGCTTGGAATTGTCTCTCTCCCTTTCTCTCTTCCCCTCCCCCACTTGCACTCTCTCTCTCTCTCTCTCTCTCTCTCTCTCTCTCTCTCTCTCTTTCTCCCTCTCAAAATAAATAAATAAATACGAAAAAAAAGTTGTCCTCCTGGACAGAGTAGGGGAGGACATTCCAGGAAGAGAAAACACTGTGAATGTTTGGGTTGGAGGAAAGATAGGCCTATACATAGGGATTGGAAATAGCCTTGCATATTTAGGGAAACGATGAGTTATTAAGTTACCAAGACTGTGGGTCTTGCTATCTACCACCTTGTTATCTAGTTACCCATCCCAGGTGTACTTTTTTCCTTTGGGTTAAGACAATCTCCAGAAATCCATAGAGTTGAGAATTGTTGGGTTTCTTAATGTTGCTAACCACAGCAACAAAGGGAAGTGAAAAAACTCAGATGGTCACATCAGATCAAGACCCCTTCCTAAACCTATGGTGGAGAAAATCCAGTGACCGAGGAGTTCTAGCATGTTCACAGAGACCTAATTTTCTTTACTTCTTCAGAAGTTCATGATGTATGTCCTTCCTATCGTAAGGTTTACCAGGCATGGAGAGTCAAGAAAAACTAAATGCCAGGAGCCCAGGACAAGCAAGGAAGTGACACCCTCAGAAAACAGTATTTACTTGTTAACTTTTCAATGAGCAATTATTTCATTTCAGACTTTCAGTGGAGTAATATTTTTTAGACTGCTGTCCTTCAGGATTGAAAATGATAATAGTGCTGACTTACATGTTATGACAGATTCAAAGACAGAAGAAAAAGAACAGATGAATTCACAAAAGGCACCCTGAGAAGTATATGAGATCCAATAACTAGCCCAGAGAATCCTTCATTCTTACATCAATGACTTGCCCCGACTCTACTTATTCCACACTGTACTTTAAATCGGGTATGGCTTTTCAATCTTCAGGTTTCAAAACTTGAATTTCAAATTAAAATGTCCGATATAAAATATTGACCAAAAGACAAATGAGCATATAAGTATCTGAGAAGAGTAGTTAGTCAAAGGAAGAAACCTTGTTTTTCCCACTCCTTACAAGGTTTGATGAACGTACACAAAGAAATTATACGATAGAAAGAGTTCTGGGAAAATATGGGGTAGTGCCCATGATGTGGAGAACAAAAGCAAAAGAAAGGTAGAAAAAATTAAATTTTTGCAGCCCATTGACAAGTACGTGAAACAGGCAGAGTGACCTTCCTCCAGGAACTTGGCTGCCTCAATGTTACTACTTTGCTAGAGGCTAAAGGCAGCCTTAGCTTGACATTAGCCTCATGTCCAGGATCCTGTAAGTCTTCTTTAACATATGAAAATCCCTTTGAAAATTCCTTTATCTCTACCTGCCCCCCACCCCCCGCAAGATACATGTTAGCAATCCTCTAAACATATAGCACAGTGATATACATCTAAAGAGTCTCATGACTAAGGGTTTACTAGATAATAAAAAGTGGCATTACCCTAACAACAGCTAACCCCTCAAGGTCCTAAAAACCTTGCTTCCAAATTCCTTAGAGACTTACACTATCCCTAACCCCCTCCCAACTTAAAAGTATATAATCAGTCACTCCCCACAACCTCAGTGCAGCTCTTTCTGCCCACAGGTCCCATCCCCGTGCTTTAATAAAACTACCTTTTCTGCATTGAAAACATCTCAAGAATTGTTTTTTGACAATCCACTCCCAGCCCACATCATATCAGCAACAGTATCATTTCTCTTCTCTCTGAGAACACAGTCCTCTGCTTCCCGTTTTCCGGTATCTATAAACAATTGTTTTATAGATTTTGTCCATTTTTCTAATTGTATATGGCAGGAACTTCATTTCAAAGCCTAACAGAGCCATAATATAATTTTGAATGCAGATCAGTCTATGGGCCATGAAGTGAAAATAGCAAGAGAAATCCTACAATCACCCCAAAGTTCTGTCCAGAAGCATATTTTGGACCATAATGCAGAGAGGAGACTCAAAGCTGAACAAGATCTTTCTAAATTGAGACAGAGATTAGATTAGAGTCCAGGGAAGATGAGACAGCTGGAAAAAGCAAGAACAAGTTCTAGAGACTAGTGTGCTATGGAAAAAAACTCCAGAAGTATGCATGCAGTGTCCTTGAGTCTTTGCTGAACACTGAGCTGTGCTTACATAAGACCGGGCTGCACACAGCCAAGGAAAGTGTGACTAGGGAGCCATAAGCTAAACAATTTCCAAAGGATATACAAAGTGAGAAGACAGTGACTCTTCAAACAGCCAGAGAGGACAGTCCCCAGACCACCTGGGCATTCAGAAGAGACCTCAGGGGTCACACCGTAGTAGAAGAATTAGGAGTCTATTCAGGGGGAAAATGCCATTCAAAAATGCAGGCAAAATAAAGACTTTCACACAAACCAAAAGTGAGATAATTTGTCTCCAGGAAATCTGCACCCCAAAAAAATATTAACGGAAACTCTTCAATTAGAGAGAAAATGATACCTTATAGAATGGGTCTGTTAAAAGGAATTAAAAGTGCCAGAAATGGTAAATATGTATGTAAATATAAATGAAAATTTTTAATTTCATAAGAGATAATTAATTTTAAAATAATAAAAATTCATTATGAAATTTATAACAAATGTAGAAGTAAAATGCATGAAAAAGAAAAGCACAAGGGATGGGAGAGAAAAAAATGAATGCATGACATTTTAAAGTTCTTACGTTTAGGGGCACCTGGCTGGCCCAGTAGGTTGAGCGTCCAACTTCAGCTCAGGTCATGATCTCACGGTTCATGGGTTCGAGCCCTGTGTCAGGCTCTGAGCTGTCAGCACAGAGCCTGCTTCAGATTCTGTGTCTCCCTCTCTCTCTCTGCCCCTCCCCTGCTCATGCTCTGTCTCTCTAAATAAATAAATAAATAAATAAATAAATAAATAAATAAATAAAATAAAGTTCCTACATTTTGAGTGAAGTGATACAATATTACTTCGGGGGGACTGTTAGAAATTAAACATGCATATTTATATTTATATGATAATATTTGTTACTTTGAGGTAGGCAAAGAGATCTTAGATAAAATATAAAAAGCAAATTTAAAATATCTGTTCTTCAATAGATTTCTTTTTAAAAATGGAAAGGTAGTCCATTAACTGCTTGAAAACTATCTATCTATACATACATATAGTCCTGGCACACATTTATTTATTTATTTATTTATTTATTTATTTATTTATTTATGTTTATTTATTATTGAGAGACAGAGACAGAGCATGAGCAGGGTAGGCACAGAGAGAGGAGATACAGAATCCAAAGCAGGCTCCAGGCTCCAAGCTGTCAGCACAGAACCCGACGCAGGGCTCAAACCCACAAACTGTGAGATCATGACCTGAGCTGAAGTCAGACGCTTAACCAAATGAGCCACCCAGGCGCCCCCCTATCACACATTTAAAACTCATTCATATAATCACATCTATAACAACATGTGTAGAACTTATGTTCAAAATTTATAAAAGCAATTATGACTTAATTTTAAGACAAACACCCAAATGACAAAATAGACAAAATATTTGCATTGATACTTCACAAAAGGTATGCAGATGAATATATACCAAAAATATGATTAACATTAGTCATCAAAGGAATATAAACTACAATGAAATGCCTCAACACCCCATTTGAATGCTGACATTAAGAAGACTAACTATACCAGTATTAGTAAAGATGTGGAGAAATCAGAACTTTTATATACTGCTGGTGGTAATGTAAAATGCAACAACCACATTGGAAAACAATTTGACAGTTTCTAATAAATTTAAACATAACATTTATCTGACACCCAGTAGGTCCATCCCCAGGTGTTTACCCAAAACAGATGAAAACCTATATCTACTCAAGGCCTTTTATGTAAATGCCCATCAAAAGATGATGGATGAAGAAAAGGCTGGACATCCATACAATGGAACAATACTCAGCAATAAAAAGAATAACCGATGTCTCTCTGCATGCAACAGCATGGACTCTCAAAAACATGCTGAGTGAAAGCAAGCAGACATAAAAAAGTGTATACTTTGTTATTCCATTTATATAAAACTCTAATAAGACAAATCTAATATAAAATTGGCAGAATGCCAATTGGTGTTTGCCTTGAGTCAGGTTTTGGGGGCATCAAAATTGTCTAGAACTTTCTAACATGATAGAAATGTTCTATTTCTTCATTGGGGCAGTAGTTACATGGGTCTCTACATTCTTCAAAACTCATAGGAATGTACACATAAAATGGGTGCATTGTATATATTGAGATATACAGTTGACCCTTGAACAACACAGATTTGAACAGTGTGTCCACTTACACACAGATTTTTTTTTTATAAATACAGCACAGTACCGTAAATATTTTTTCTCTTCCTTGTGATTTCCTTAATAACATTTTCTTCTTTTCTCTAGCTTCTTTTCTCTAACTTTATTGTGAGAATACAGTATATAACATCTATAACATGTGTTAATCAATTGTTTATTTTATCAGGAAGGCTTCCTGTCAACAGCAAGCTAGTAGTAGTTAAGTTTTGGGGAGAGCCAAAACTTCTATGTTGGATTTTTGACTGTGTGCATTGTTCAAAGATCAGCTGTAATTTACAACTTAATAAAGTAGATTTTTTTTATAGCACTGGCTTCCTTTCCTATCTTCTGCTTCAATGTTAAGGAATTATGTTCTGAATTTAGAATTTGACTTTACTGACCCTTCCAGATCACGGGTTAACTTCTCTTTTTATAAAAATATCTGAATGTTAAAAAATTATTCCAGCCATTTATCATTTAAATAGGAAGAGATTTATCCTACCAGAAATATTGTAATAAGAATGCTGTGCACGTCAAACAAAGTGGCACAATGGGTAAACCATTAGAGTCTCTGCAAAATTGTCACAGGGCACACATCGATGTCAAAAAAGGTGAGGTGAGGGGAACTCTGAAGCTGGACCCACCAAACTTACATTTCTGATCCCAGCTACTCCAACCAGTGTATTCATTAAGACCATTTTTTTTTTTTCCTCAGACACTAGAAGGCTAACAGGAAAACCATGCCCTGGGTATTTGTGTATTGATCAGTCCAAGTTGATCAATGGCATCGTTGGCTGCTCTGATGGCATTTCAGTTGCTATCCACTAAGAAAGGAAGGTAGAGCTCAATGTTGACTGAACTTCAGGTATCAGAGAAAATCTAGAGTTGGCTTCTGGGGTTACAACCTTCATGGTCATTCCAATAATAGGCACTAGGGAGATACCAAGGAACTAATAGTATATATATTGCCATAAGAAAGTGAAGAGAAAAGGAGAAAGGAACAATTTTTTTTTTTTTTTTTTTACATCCGTGGCTGAGACATCTCACTATCTGTGTTGACTGAGAAAGCATCATTTGTCTAGCTCCAATAGCCTACTCTCACCAGGACAGACCATAAGGTGTTATCCACAGAATGAAACAGACTTGGAGACTTCCACAAACATGTGTCAAAGATGCCGGAAGGCATTAGAGGAAACAACATATAATTTCCTTTCAGATTCCTCCAAAGAAGACTTGCCAAGGAAGGATAAAAGAGCTAGCTTCAACTTCTTGAGAGACTGTAAAAAATGTACATTGGTGAGGTGGAACTTAGGACCGATGGATAGCAGTTGTACTGAGACATATCTTGTCTCAATATGAGAAGTTTCTAACCCAGAAGCTGCCAGGCAACGAGGTGGATATCCAGTCATCATATCTGCTCACGATCGAGTGGAATGACCTCCTTTCAGGAGCGGTCTTTTAGGGTTACAAGTCATTCCCAAATATGATTCGATAATTCTCGCCTTCAATCCTGAAGATTACATAATTTCCTTAAAATCCTTTGAGCAGGATGGGGATAATAAACATAAAATATTGCTCATGCTTAAATGAGTACAATTCCCATTTTCTCTTCCGTCTCCCATATAAATTTATTTGACATCTTTTACTACATGGACTTAACAACATTTCATTTAGCAAATAAGAACCTTCCTTCCCCATTATTCTCTGACTAATGACATGCATAAGCCAGAACCCAACAAACTTAGCTTCCTTTTGAAATGCGCCTGGGCTCAGTTTCAAGACAGCCCTTGAAATGCAGCCATGACACATCTTGATTCAGCGAATGCCTGTGTCTTGGAGGAAGGTGAGAACAATGGATTCTGTTCCTCAAGAGACGGGCGGGCGGTGATTTTTTTTTTTTTTTCTAACAACTGAAAGACCGAAATTCTTTTCATTCTGATCTAGGAGGTTCTCTGAATTCTTCAATTCCTCACAAATGGCTCTAATCTCATTACTTCTAGGAACATTTGGGAGAAAGGCAATTACAGGAGACACCATTTTTTTGTAAGGAATAATGAGACATTGTCAGTAAAGTGGGTTGTGCTCTCAGGAAGAATAGCACCAGAGGGGGAAAAAAAAAACACAAGATCAACAGTCTTCTTGACTTCAGAATGGTCCCTCTCCCAAATAAAAGGAACACAATTTCACATGACCGAGTTTAAACCATGTTTTTAAATGCTGCTCCAAATTCCAAATATAAAGACACGTGTTTATGGATCTGAGCTTAGAGGCTGGAAACTGATGGACAAATTTGGTCAATGCCAGCACTTGTCTTGCTCTCTGAATTCTGACAATCACAGAGATCTGACCCTAGACGTGTCTTACTGTGTCTTACTGTGAGGACCTGTCTCCTTACTCCTGTTAGGTGCTATTTAAGGATGGTCACTGCCCTTGGCCCCAGCCAGGCCCCAGCTCACAGTTCACACCATCCTACTTTCCCTTACATTCGAAGAAAAGGGAAAAATAATGGCTCTCGTCTCATTCGTTTGGTGCAGTATTCAAACAAAGAAACAAAGAAACAAAAATAAGATAAAATAAAATGAAGAAGCCTATATTGCCCTAGGAAATGTGTTCTCTTCCCTGATAACTGTTGCCCCAAAGCAGTATCCTAATAACCCCAGACTCCCCTTAATTCCAGAAAACACATTTGTACCTTCAAATTCTAATGTAGGCAATCTAATATGTAAGAGTTGGATTCAAACTTAAGAATACTCATATTTGATAGCTTAACACTGTACCTTTATATCCATTTATTTAATTTTCAAAACAATTCTATACGTGGGTTTTATAATATGGCCGATGAGGAGAGAAGACTTGATAAGACCTCACAGCTATTAAAAAGCATCACAGAACCAGTCCTGAGTGCTTCCTAATTCCCCCCTGCCCACCCTTATAGCCCTGTGTAACAACGCAGGTAAGAAGACTCTCTCCTATGTGTTCATTTTGCTCAATCGAATCAGTACATGCTTTCCTATGGGAAGGTTTCCAGCATTTCTCTACACTTGGAGATTTTTACAAGGGTAAAAAACTCAACAAGTAATGAATTATAAGACTCATTTCACACCAAAAATGATTCCTGCCATCATCTAGAGTTCCTGTTGCATTTTTCAGTGTGTCCTGAGGGGTCACAGGCATATAAGTCAGCGGCTATTTGTTTTGTATGGAAGTTTGGTAGCAGCCAAGAAAATTGAGTCCAAGTGAAAACCCTTCTATTTATTATTCATAAGTTCAAATGGCATCTTTTATGGTTGGCAGGACATGAAATTCATTCTGGTCTCTTTTTTAAAATTCTGCATTTTATTTTCATTTCCCAAAAGATGTCAATAAGTTTGAAGGTAGCAGATGGACAATAGCTTAGCTAATGACCACCTGATCTGAGAATGAAAACCTTCCTCTCATCCTGAGGAATTATTCCACTTCAAATGGAAGTGGATTTAACTATTACAGACCCTCAGAACTAGGCTAGAGATCCCACACTTCCCCAGTCTTCCAGCATAGAAGGGATCACAGCCTGCAAGCTGCAGCTATCTTAAGGTCATTTGGGAGGAAGGAAGAGTCTTGCGCGGGTGACAGTTTCATATTGGTGTACCTGACAGATGACGTGCCCATTAATGTCATTAACACTAAGAAGCAGACTCCTTCAGACATGGCACTCTTACTGGATTCCCATGTACCACCGACTTCCTTCATCCTTTTCTAAAGAATTTCAAAATGTTCATATTTCTGAAAACTGTGAAAACAAGGAATGTTTAGAAAAAGAACTTTCCTGAGCACACTGGTATTGCGATGGCCTGTCAAGATCCTTGACCCTGGACCCTTGGAAGTTGAAACTAGTCGGCTTTCACTTCAGCCTGACCTGGATTCTGGGATCGATGCTGGAGGCAAGCAGGGAGGGGTGGGTAGCATACAATGCAGTGGTATTTGCTAGGGAGCGCAATGGAAACAGCTCATTTGCCCAGCTTTTTAGGCCAAGTTCTTCATTCTTCTCCAAATCAATACATGGCTTGACCTTCCTGTGCCTCCAGGATTAACATCCTATCCTGAATTCCAGTTCCAAAGCCCTTCACTGCCTTTTCTACTGAAAGGACGGGCCTATGCCGGCCGACTCCATCTTGTTCTGTGTCCTCCACCTTGAGTGACTATGTCCCCGACATGACCCCTTTCCCGGGAAAATCGCAGAAACCTCAGACCGCGCCTCCTCCCCTTGAGTAACCTCCCGCTCACCCGTTCAAACTTCCTGATCAAAACACACCCAGCGACCTGCGTAACAGGACTCCGACCCTTCCCCAGCCAATCGGTTGAGGCCACAGCCATTACCTCACCAACTGCCCCTAGACCCCTATAAAACCTTTGTGCTTTTGAAACTCGCTCTCTCTCCCTGGTATCTCACCGCTGCGTCGGTGCAGGTAGGGGATTGAGCTCGAGCTAGTTCGAATAAAGGCTCTTTGCTTTTGCATCGGACTCGGCTCCCTGGTGGTCTTTGGGGATCACGAATTCTGGGCATAACACTACTAGTTCTTTCTCTCCAGGCATAATGTTTTCTGTCCCTGAACAATACATTTTTATGACTACATCTCCTGTATCAGTTACCATCCAGGACAACTTCTACAAAATTCCTAATTAGTGGTTTTTTGTTTGTTTTTTTTTTACTTTGTTCAGCATTCTGCCTATCTTTTTCTCGCTACACTCATCACCTAATTTTCAACAAAACTTCAAATTCATGTCCCTACATGCCTGAATCTACAAAAATGAAAATAACCTCTGAGAAATGGCTCTTCTCTTCCAGAGTCCCTCAAATGTCAGCAAAGATTCAAATGAAAATTCTGGGCTGAATTTTTGGTGAGATATTTAAAGGGTGTGCACTGGAATGTAATACAGACTCTCCATTCGGACAGGGTGGTCCTTCATCCTGACATGGGGCATGGTTAGGAAATGAGTGGGTGTGGTCCTGCCTTTTCCAGGTAAGTCACTTTTGCCATAAAACAGTTCCTCTGTCCAGTACTTGTGTAGAATAGGAATGCAACATACTTTTTTCATCCTTGACCCCTGCAATCAACTGTAGCAATTAATTTCACAAATTATATCAGGGTCTCTGACCCCTTGCCAAGAAGTAGCTACTTTTACCCTTTTTATTCTTAGAGTTTAGTGCTCCAGAAATGCTAAGCAAAATGCACACACACACACAAAAGTTCTCTTAAGTGTAACAGGGATATAGATCACCTTAATGGAAATGTATCTTTAACCTTGAATATTTAATCTCGAACTGTGCAATCAACCTGAAGCTCTCCACTGTGAAATGCATTGGCCTCGGAGCTTATTCGATTTCAGTTTAGGACATAAACTGGGAGCACACACCCTTCAGAGAGTTCCTCTTCCCCTTTTGGACATGGCCAGTCACCCTGGATCCCTTTCCTTTCTGAGAGGGTGGGTTTTTGTCTGATTTTATGTTATTTTATTGACTGAGAAAATATCCAAGCAGGAGGAGTTCTCGGATCTCTTTAAACAAGAACCCTCATTTCACAGATGAGGACACCAAGATAAGGAAAAGGTAATAGGCCAAAAGCCACTCAGCTAGAACAGGGACCACTCAACTCCTAACCCAGTAAGCGATTACATAATTCATTAAGTTACAAAGTTTCTACGCTGTGCCAAGCACCGGGTTCTGTGAATATAAAAAACACAGTCCCTGCACTCCAGAAGCCCATGTACCCAGCACCTCCCTGTGGCTCAGGCACAGATAGCCACCATTTTAGACATGGTCTTCATTCAGACTATACTTTATAAGAAGCTTCTGGAGGCTTTTATTTGTGTCAGCCTCTGAGGACAATTTAACTGGACTCAAAGGGGAATGCCTTTTTACCGAGCTAATGGGTTGAGACCCTGAGGAAGAGAATGAGATAATCCACCTGAACGCCAGCATCTACTTTGACTCCTAGCGACTCTGCAGTCAGTGGGGAGGATTTGCAAAGGAGCATCTGCCAAACTCAGGTTGGGAGACCCTTGCTGCTGGAAGCCGAGCTATCCCAGCCTGAGTGGCAGGGCCTGGGCTATGGACGGATTGGTGACTGCAGGGTGGCCCACCGACAGTGAAGCTTCTTGTACTCCCGCTTGTAGGTAATTTGGCCTTGTTAAAGTACCGGGGGTATTGTCTGTTGGGGAATTGTCCTCGACAGGCCCCCTGGGAAAAGAACCATTAGGAAAAAAAAAAATAAGGTTCCGCTAGAAATTGTGCGGCCTTATGTTTAGCCCTTGCCATCCCCCATGGAGACTCCTCTACTTACAGGAAGGAAGGATAGCCTCATCCCTTTGCCAGCAAAGAGGGCCTGTAAGGAGAGACATATGGATTTGAAAGCCCCACTCCGGCAACTAAGGAGTGTATCTCTGGGCACAGGTGACTTCAACCCCTAGGCCCACCTGGCCCCCCGGAGGCATTCCAGATGATGACTGAACCTAGTCAGCTCATTGGTTCCTAGGTGCATTGTCTCTCTGAGAATGTATGAGGCATGGGTTTCTAAGGCTTTTTCGGCCCCTTTCTGGCACCTCGGACCGAGGCAAACACATTGTTCTTCTGGCCTCATGTGGTTAGGAGGTCATGTCCCTGTAACTGTTCCACTTGAGGTGTTGAGAAATGGAGGGCCTTTCACGAGAACAGCAAGGCAAATGCTTTGTAGATTATAGATAGATGCAGATGCATAATGGAATAATGTAAGAAATTAATCTATAATCAAAGGGTATGCAGGAAAGTTAGGGGAAAATCGCCATGTTATTTCTTAAAGGTTGATTACACATAGGAACATTTTCAAAGTTAGGTAATGTTAGAAAAACATAGATGACGTATGCTACAAGGAAATCACTAGCAAATATAATGCCACGTTTGCTGCAATAAATCGGCCAGTTCAACACACTGCTGTTGTCTGTGTCCATTTTTATTTTAGTTTTAGTTTTTATTTTAGTTTTTTATTTTTTAGTTTTTTATTTTAGTTTTGTTTTACTTTCACCGACGACGCCATTCTTCCTTCGGGAACCCCTGGTTGCTGGAGCTCGTCTCTGGCACCTTGTCTTTGCTCCCCTGGCACCACGTGCTTGGCTGGGTGTGTGTACATGTCTCCTAGTTAGACTTGAACTTCCTGAGGACAGTGATTATGAAGTCCACCCACAGTGCTTAACATGGTGCCAGGCACATAGTAGCTTTATACCAAGTGATTTTCAATTTCACTAATAATATTCATATATTTAAATGAGCTTGGAAGGGGGCTGCTATGGAGACAAGTACTAACGAAAGGAATTTGGGAGACTGGTTTGTCCAGTGCCCCTGCAGCCCTCCTTGAAAGCGCTTTCTGCCCTGTCACCTTACAATCCCTAAAGTCACTGTACACAGAGCAGTCACACTTGGGCAGGGAGGGCAAGGCGTTCCTCACCTGGGCTCCTGCTGGTCCTTCTTTGTGCAGCTTCCTCGCCCCCCTGGGCCTGTGGAATCTGAAGCTGGATATGGTCATGGTGACCGATGCAGATGGAATGATATAGAAACAGAAGAGTTAACACCCTCTGTCAGCTTTCACTTTAAGTTCACAGGAAAAGAAAATAGAGAAGTTTTCAAGCATAAAAGAATTTTCTATTCCAACTCCTTAAAAAAGAAAAATGCCTCACAAATAGAATCTTCCTTTGGACATCAAATTGCTCAGCTGACAGCATTTTTAACCAAGAAATCAAAAGAAGAAAGATGAGTGGAATTTACAAAAAGCACCCAGACAAGGGGAATGAAGTACATTTACCATGTAGGTGAAGCATCAGAGGAGACTCATATGTCTGCCTTGGAAATTCCCAGTCTTGTCATTGGATTCATCTGAGTCCATGGATATGATGAGCTGAGTGGCATAAGGCTTCCTTGGGACATGTGCTGTGACCAGGAGGATTCCAGCTGTGCAGACTGGTCCATCTCCGCTGGAACCCACGAAGTTCAGGGATAGATGACAGAAGACAGAAGGAGATAGTGACCAAAAAGGGGCCTTGGACAGCAGTCCCCACCACCCTGATGCCTGTGATGCTATGGACAGTCATACAAGCCTTGGGTTCTAGGTGATAACCAAGTCAAATCGCTATTTAGAATCTTAGCCTGTGTCATACTTGGCTTTCTACGTCTCTGCTTGTAGTGAGAAAATTCTGAGCAGAGCTTTTATTTACTACAAAACTTTGGCATTTTAGGCTGCAGGCCTCTCCTGCCAGGAAGGATAAGAAAAATAAGTAAAGGGAGAAGGAGGGAAGATTCTGTGACTTCTTGAGCCGGCATTATTGCCCAACCTGGGAGCTCAAAATAAGAAGAATGTGTTTTGTCTCTGCTTACTTTTTGTCTCCAAGTCTCTTTGTAAGGTGTCCAAAAGCTCTTATCTGAAAGTCCTGCCATTCTACTAGGGTGAATGCAGCTCTTGGCACATAGTAGATTCTTAATATACAGTGATTGATAGGACGTGACTTGATTGGGTTTACTAATCTTAATGCAAATTGGGACAGAGTTTTTCTTCAGGTCCTACTGAGCAAGATCACCTCCTCTGGTTCCCTGATTATATAGATATCATCATGCCAAGTTTCTCAACAGAGCTAGAAAAATCAACACACAGTGCCCGGTATGGATTAAATGTCATAAGCAGCAATTCTAGGAAGAAGATGATGCATCCTATAAAACTAGAGTGACCCTTGCCAGCAACCCATGGCTGGCTTGAGCATGCTCACAAAAAAGAGCAAAGCAAAACACCGGAGACCAGAAGTGAGTAAAATGCATGCCTGCCTTGAAGAGCTGTCTGGTGTGGAAAGGGAGGAATAAACCAGACATACAAGAAACAACTCCCACAGAATCCAGTAAGAACCACAATGGAGGAGAGCTTAGGTATGGTGGGATGTCAGAGTGCTGGCCAAATAATTCTGTGTGTGGTGGTGAGATGGGGTGGTAGCAAGGAAAGAGGTAGTGTTTGAGTTCGAACCTGAAATATGTTGTTGAAGTATGAGAGGAAATAGAAGTATCAGTCAGACTCCCAACAGGAAGCAGATGGCACTCTCAAAATGAAATAACTTCAGGAGATTTTATTGTGTGGGGACTATTTCCCAAAATATGGGTAAGAGAAACCAGAGTAATCCAGGTGAGAGCACAGTAACCCAGGGCCGGTGGAAGCTGCACTATTACCAACCCTTAGCTGGAAAGAATGCGTAATTACCAAATCTCAGAAAGTGACAGTAATCATTGTTGGACATCTGGAGAAGAATAGTGACCACTTGTCGAGGAACACAGCCAGCCTGTGGCAACCTTGTAGGATGGGAGCTAAAATGCATAGCCTGATCTCACTCTCCTCCTTTTAATCTCCTGCAGGTGGTGTGGGCTTTGGCCAAAAGCATCTGGAAGCCAAAGGGCAAGGGGACCTACTGATGTAGGCCAGGCTCAATGGAGGAAGGTAGAGAGTGGGTCTGGAGGGGGTCAACAAAAGATGTCTGCCAGGATCAAAAGTGAAGTCACAGTATGAGCAATGACGTGACTAGGAATGGGAAGGTCTACTGGGGAAGAATGAGAAGCTAAGCCTATAACCCACAGAGATGTCAGTGGGAGATGAGACATCTCTCCCTTCCACTCCTGGGGCATGAAAGTTCTCTACTCCAGTCCTGAAAAGGCAATATTTCATCAGCAGCCCCAGGCTCTAAGACCCTTGTCATTGCTGCTCAGTTCCCACTGTGAGTCCCACCACCGCTGAGGCACTCCCTCCCCTCACACCCCCATCCCGTCATGCTCTCCTGTCACTGCCTCTTCTCACACTCTGAAGCCTGCACTGGAAATCAGTGAAGAGAACCAGGTGGGCTGGAAGGGTTAGTGTCCATTTCAGAAACCTGCTCCCCACACAGCCTGAGTTGAGAGTTTCATCAGGAATGACCCAGACCTGGACACGTCATTAGTAATAGTGATTATGTCACCAGAATTTGCTGTGTTCCATCCTTTTGCTGTAGACTCCACTCCATGCTGGAGCCACTAGGTCTGAACTCTAACTCACTCATGGCTCAAAATCCATCCTGACATCAAAATGTGGGATTTATTCTGTGCTTGAGTTCCCTCTCTGATAACTTGCCTCTGGATCAGTCTCTTGCTAGCTCTGGAGATTGTCTTGCTTGGGACTCTACCTAACGACACCTCAAATAAGACCCAGGAGAGATGCCTTCAGCAGAAAGAATGCACATAAAATCAAGGAATACTGTGATTTTATAACATGTCTGGTCCAGGTTTAGGCTCAAAACTATTATTTTTCAGCTTAAGTAGTAGTTCCTTGAAGAAATGTTTTCCAACTCACCAGCCAAAATTCATCATCCTTTTTATACTCTATAATAGGGCAGGATTCCTCTCACTCAAAGCTCTTAGACTGAGTGCTATGTGCAGTCATAGAGACTATATACGGCACAGCTTCACAGAAGACCATGCATACGGACTAGGATATAAATGGTTCACCCTGGAGTTGTACAGTGCAATCCTGCACAGCCATAGAAGTGGGTCCCTCTCGATACAGGAGTGCTGATGCATAGGGGCACTTGTACCCCAATGTTTATAGCAGCACTTTCAACAATAGCCAAATTATGGAAAGAGCCTAAATGTCCATCAACTGATGAGTGGATAAAGAAGATGTGGTTTATATATACAATGGAATACTACTTGGCAATGAGAAAGAATGAAAGCTGGCCATTTGCAGCAACATGGATGGAACCGGAGGCTATTATGCTGAGTGAAATAAGTCAGGCAGAGAAAGACAGATAGCATATGTTTTCACTCTTATGTGGATCCTGAGAAACTTTACAGAAGACCCTGGGGGAGGGGAAAGGGGAAAAAAAAAAGTTAGAGAGAGGGAGGGAGGCAAACCATAAGAGACTCTTAAATACTGAGAACAAACTGGGGGTTGAGGGGGGTGGGGAAGAGGGGATATTGAGGAGGGCACCTGTTGGGATGAGCACTGGGTGTTGTACGGAAACCAATTTGACAATAAATTGTATTTAATATAAAAATAAATAAATAAATAAATACATACATACATACATACATACATAACCTCCCCCCAAAAAAGGAAATGGTTTATGGGAGAAAGACAGAAGACAAAGAAATCAGAATGTTACCTGTGTGTATCCTCACATGATTTTTATAATTAGTTGCACTGGCAAGTGCCCTCCCGCATCCTGCTTCTGTGCAGTAGTAAGGTCTGTTTCCTATGTGTGTCCTATCACGCACTTTTCTGATATTTGACGTTGTAAAAGACCGACCGCAGCCTTCAAAGGGACATTTAAAGGGCGTTTCTCCTGAAAATACAAAACAGAATAAATTAAATGATGCAAAAAAAAGTGGGTCCTCTCACTCTTTAATATCTATTCATTAATATGATTATCCAACTAGTGTCTGTCTCCCTCACTAGTCTGTAAACTCTATGAGGATAGTGGTTCCCAGTATGCAGGAGACCGTGTCTGGCACATAGTAGTCACTCAAGTATTAATGAATATTTAATAAATCTTCTGAAACTACAATTTTATTTTTTTAATTAATTTTTTTTAATGTTGATTTATTCTTGAGAAAGTGAGAGAGAGACGGAGCACGAGCGGGGGAGGGACAGAGAGAGAGAGAGGGAGACACAGAATCCGAAGCAGGCTCCAGGCTCCAAGCTGTCAGCACAAAGCCCGATGCGGGGCTCGAACCCACAGGCTGTGAGATCATGACCTGAGCCGAAGTCGGACGCTTAACCGACTGAGCCACCCAGGCGCCCCTGAAACTACAATTTTAAAGAGTAGAAGCCGAGATCCAGCGAGTTTAAGTGGAATGCTTTATTAACTCTTAGGAAAGAGTTAATAAGTGATGGAGTCAGAATTTAAGTCAAAAACATGTGTTTTTCACTGTTCAATGTGGTCTTTAAAATACAGTAAAACGGTATGTTTTGAAAGCTGGCTGGAATACAAATAGAGATCAGTAAAGAGAAGGTCAAAGGACACTGATGCCCTCACTACCTTTACCTGGTGCCAGCTTAACAGGTGCCTCCTGGATAGTTTGTAGGAAATCTGCCAGAGCCTCCCGTCCAGCCTCACTGCCCGGTCCAGAGAGGTGGAACAGGCAAGTACTGAAAGGGTAGCTCTTGAGTCCCTAGAGGCCAGTGATTTATAATCCAATGGCATCCTCTTGTCTGCTTCCCTCATCATTTTCCCACCATGACCTGCCAAGGGCACCACCAGCCTCTGCACCTCTGTCCCCGCAGGCAAACAGACAGCCACCATTCTGAGAGAGAGCCTCTGTGAGCACCCTGGGGTGCCCTGCCTCTGCCTTTCCACCTTCGTCTGCAGCAAGGAGGGAGTGGAAGTGTTCCTTCTTCCTTCTAATGCCAGAACTCCCAGGAAGCCCAGTTAGCGTTAACGGCCTGCCAATGTACTTTTTACAAACCCATTTTTCCCCATGTCACTCAATCAGGAGAGGAAAATTTGTGGCCACCATAAAGTTGATATACACAATGTCAAAGTATTTTCATTTGTTTTGGGGTTTTTAATGATGAAGAAAAAAGAAACAATTGTACACTGAGAATTTACAGTAACGTTTTTTTCAACGTCTACAGTAAACAGTTTGCTTTTCTAAGTAGCCAGCTACTTTTTACTTTTTCTAAGTAGCCAGCAGACATTTTGCTCACTAATGTGCTCTTAGTCTGGTGGGGTTTTATATATTATATATATTATATATACATGTTATATATATTATATATATATTTATATATATATATATTTTATATATATATTTAAATATATATATTTTAAATATATATATTTAAATATATATATAAAATATATATAAATATATAAAATATATATATATAAATTATATATAAAATTTATATATATATAAATATATAAAATATATATATATTTTAAATATATAAAATATATATATAATATAAAATATATTTAAGGTGGGGGATAGAACAAATTTTATTTTAAAGCATAGTAGCTTGACCAGCAACTTTTATGTATCCAGACTAGGGTTTCTCACAGTATCATTATGGACATTTGTTCAAGATAATTCTTTATTGTTGGGGTCTGTCCTGTGGAAACTGTTACTCAGATTAAATCTTAAAATTGCTCCCTGTTACCCATTAATAGAGGATTAGGTATATAAAATTCAGGTTTTTAGTAAAAAGCAGTGAATAGTATAAATTTTATTTGGTTCAACCTAACAAGATTCAAGACTGAAAACCTTGATATTGGGGTCATATAATGAGTCTTTGTTGTAAGGGCCTGTCCTGTGACTTGTAGAATGCTTAACGACATATGTATATATATATATATATATATATATATATATATATATATATATACACATATATATATACAGAAATGTAGCTTCACGATCTCCTTCAGGAGCATGCAGGCACAGGTCAGTTGCAGGAAAGACAACAAGCACCTGAACGTGAAGGTCATTTGGGAGGCCTCCCCTGCCCTGCCTGCCTTTGTTATTGCTCTTCTGCAGTAAGCTCTGAACCTTGAAGCAGTAAGTCTCCAAGCACGTAGAAATGTATGAGGACACAGTGCTGGTTTGCACCCATTGGTCCCCATGCAAATACATTCCTAAGAAGCCTATTGCAAAATTCATTTTTCCTTATAATAAGAAAGATGGTTGAATTTCTCTGATTTTTATACATTCCTTTATTGAAATCTTCTAAGTATTCATTGGTACAGAATTCCTTAGACATTTGTCCCCACGTGCAAAGAGCAGGTCATTTTCGGCCTACACAGGCCCAGCAGTGTCTATACATTTAGGAACACTGCCATCACGCACTTGGTACATGCAGCTCTTGCAAGAAGGTCCTTATTTAATGTTCTGACATCTTTTATTCTGATAGAAGTTTATAGAGATGGAGTCATTCTGGCTACAATCTAATTACTGGCAGAAAGTAGTGGGAGGAAAGTCAATGAAGCAGACACAAGAGACTTCCATTCCAGTGTTGGCCCTGGTAGTTTACAAATCATTATCATCTTGGGGAAGCTAAAACCTGCATCAGCTTCAGCAGCAGCAGTTTTTGCTTCTGTCAACGATGACACAAGTAACACGCTCATGTCTAACTATAGGTATTGTTAAGTAGTCATGGAAAAAAATAGAGGATCTAAGGGATCTATGAAATGTTGCACAAATCATCATCATTATTCTCTGCAAATCTCCAGCAGAGTTGATATCAGGTGGAAAATAGCCCATGGTGAGCTGTTATGCATTCTTCTGTGTGTCTGGTTTTGATGTGTCACAACAACTCTTAAATTACCTCAAGAACCAGGTAACACACTGATGAGCATAAATGGACAGGGGAGGAAGTGGCATGAGATGTATTTGAAGACATAATTAGGTGTCACATTATGTGAGGCATTGCATCTGTGGTAAAGGGTCTGGATTTCATCTTCAAAGCAATGGGAAGCCATTGGAGGGTTCTGGGTAGAGAGAGCGACCTCTGCTCTGATGTGTGTGTGTTAAGAGACCACTGGGAATGTTCTGTGAAGAACACATGGTGGCAGCAGAAAGACCACTTGGAAGCCTTTTCCATGAGTGCAAGCAAGAGACAAAGATGACTTAAAGGAAGGATTTGGAATATGCTTTGGAGGTCAGTCAACAAGAATTGGCTAGTAGATCACATGTGAGGCATGAGGATAAAGGAAAAAGAAAGAATGACTGTCAGGTGGTACCTGAGCAGCTAGATGAATACAAATGTCACTTATTTAGAAGGGGGGATACTAGAGGAAGGAATTGGTTTGGGATGGAAAGCAAGAATCCTGCCTTGGCTATGTTGATTCTGAAATGCCTAGTAGACATCCAACTGGCCCAAGCTACATAGCAGTGACACCCCTGCTGATCATTAAGAGTGACTGCTCAAACAAAAACATTTGTGCTTCACCTCTGGGATCTGCATCAACTAAATAGAAATCAAATTAGCTAGGATTAATTACAGTTTATAAAATCTGCCAGAATTGTATTAATGAGGATGTTTTTTTAGGTTCGGTGTCAGAAACCCAATGGCAACTGATTCTGTTCAATAGAAAAATCTATTGGCTCTTGAAATGGAAAAAGTCCAAAAGAGGACTCACACATTACTGAATCTGGGTTAGCTCAGATGATATCCCACAAATCTTTCCTCAGTTCAGCTTTCACTATTGTAGCTTCAACCTCAGGCAGAATCCCACATTTTGGGGTGTACAAAGATTTCCCAGGGTCAATTCTAATCTTACTTCCTACTAGTCTAGCAATCCAGAAGGAAAAGGGCATCTTTTGCCACAGCAGCAAAAAGGCATTTGCCAGTTCTGAGCTCCTAACCATCCCTAGAGCCAAAGATGAATTCAGCTCCTCACAAACCACATAAACTGAGGTGGGAGTTGTCCAAAGGGAAATAGAGGTGCTTTCGTTACAAGAGAAGATCGCCATTGGATAAAGTCAAGTAACATGTGATGTATTAGTTCAGGCTGCTATAACAAAATGCCATAAATTGGATAGCTTAAGCAACAGAAGTTTATTTTCTCATAGTTCTGGAAGATGGAAGTCCAAGATCAAGGTGCCAGCAGGGTTAGGTTCTGGTAAGGTTTTTCTTCCTGGCTTGCAACTGCCTTCTTGCTGTGTCTTCTCATGATGGACAGAGAGACAACAACCTCTCTGGTGTCTCCTTTTATAAGGGCACTAATCCCATCAGAAGGCCCCACTCTCATGACTTTATCTAATCCTAATTAACCTCCCAAAAGCACCATCTTCAAACACTATCATATTGGCAGATAGGGCTTCAATATATGAATTTGGGAGAGAGTTGGTTAGAGCACAATTCAGTTCATAGCAGGTGGACATTAAAAAGCTTACAGAAGTAACTTGAAGTTTTAACAGCAAGAAAAAGAAAACATAGTGCTACACAGAACTTTGCTAACATCACATAAAATTTGTGACTTATTTCACAACATATATGGCATAACAGGAGAGAATATTTTTCCTGCTCAAGAAAAGTGATTGCTGTTGTCACACACTAAGATTAACTCCAGCTGAATTAAATGATCACATACAAAATAACGGTAGAAAAAAAGCACCAGACAAGAATTGTACATTTGTCAGATCTTTATTTTTTTTAATTTTTTAAATATTTATTTGTTTTTGAAAGAAAGAGAGAAAGAGAGAGAGAGAGAGAGAGAACAAGTCGGGGAGGGGCAGAGAGAGAGAAGAGGACAGAGGATCCTAAGCAGGCTCTGTGTTGACAGCAGAGAACCTGACATGGGGCTCAAACCCACGAACCTTGAGATCATGACCTGAGCTGAAGTTCAATGCTCAATTGACTGAGCCACTCAGGTGCCCCTCTCAGATCTTTAAACGGACAGTTTTCTACATTTTGAAGCAATAAAGAAAACAGAAAGAAAAATATTGGTCAATTTGTTTACAGAAAGTATAACTTTGTTACAATCAAACAAAACTCCAAACAGCTGACTATGAATATATCTGCACTGAGATTTCTTCTCTAAATCCACTCATTTACCTAACATTTACTGAGTGCTTACCAAGTCAAGTTTGCCAAACTAAACTGGGTTCCTCTCCTCTTTTCCTCCCTGGGTAAGAACATACTTTGATTATTTTGATGTCCATAAAAACCTAATCTTTGAACAACTCTGCCCACAAATTTTGTAACCTAGATGAAATGGACCAATTCTTTGCAAAACAGAACCTGCCCAAATTCCCACATGAACTAGATTATCTGAAAAGGCCTGTATCTATTAAGGAAACTGAATGTACCATTCTGGTGAATGATGTTGATAACAGGAAAGGCTAATGCATGTGTGAGGGCAGGAGGTATAAGGAAGTCTCTATACCTTTCTCTCAGTTTTGTTGTAAATCTAATACTGCTATTAAACAGGTAAAGACAAAAAACATCCAATCTTAACACATGCAGAGAGTGAGATGTGTTAAAGGGTCTGACCCAACCTTTGTTGCTTTTTAACTTCAGAGGAGTCCAGGTATTAAATACAGTGCTTTAGCCCCCTGCCCAAAAGTGGCTGTCTGCACCCCTCAAAATAGTCTCGGGGTCCCAGAACTGTGTAACACCAGGTCACCCAGGAATGGTGTCAGATGGCGAAAGGATTGCCCATAGACTTCAGCTACACCCTGCAGCACAACTAAGGTCACCCCCTCCCAGGAGGTGAAAGTTCTGACCCCATTTATTTTTTCACTCAAGATCAAAACAAAGACTGTGTGATGCAACTCAACTATGTACAGTATTACAGTCTGTTTCAAACATTGGTGGAGAGAGGTTTCCCCACTCTTATCTAGAAATCTATAGAACTTGAAAGTTCTCTTCTCTCACTGCAGGGCAGGTATCATGTAATCATCTGCTTCTTATGACAGAGAAAAATCTTTGCTTGAAGGTGTTAGGGGTCTTAATCCCATTTTGGAGAACTTCTTTAGGAAATTTTCTTTTCTCACAATATTTTTGAGTGAAAAACCTTTGCTTGAAGGTGTTATAGGGTCTTAGCCCCATGTTAGAGATCTTTAGGAAATTTTCTCTTCCCACAATATTTTTGAGTGTCTACTATATATCTCCATTCACTTCCTATTTTTCTCAAGAAATTAGTAACCCTGTACAAGAGTCAGACATGCAGCATACAGTAGAATATAGTGCGATAAATTAAATAATAGGATATATATGAATGACAGACAGGTCTAGGGTTAATCAAAGTCTTGCTAGATGAATAGCAGATAAGTGTGACCAGTGAAATGTTAGTACTAAATTCTATGAAGATAAATCACTCTGCCTAGACTGACTCATCTAGGTCATCTAGCTCAAAATGTCTAGATCCTGATAGACAAACCAGAAAAATATGTGAATATATAATTCATCCCTGAGGAAGAACAAATGGTACATAAACACAGGCAATGTTCAACTTCCAGAATATTCGAATTTAAAGTGAGATTGACACCAAAAACCATAAATAGGAAACCCAATGTTCGTGAAACTGTGTTACAATCCTTTAAGAACCCCTTTAAAAAGAATTTGACTTAATAAGAAGAGACAGGTGCAAATTCATGAGCTGAGTCTAGTTACAGAGATAGTATGTTAGTTTTCTAGAGCTGCCATAGCAAAATACCACAGACTTTGTGGCTTGAACAACAGAGATTGGTTTTCTCACAGTGTTAGAGGTTGGAAGGTGAAGACCAAAGTCTAGTAGACAGGTTTGGTTTCTGTTGAGACCTCCTTTCTTGGTTTACAGATGGCCACCCTCCTGCTGTCTCTTCACATGGTCATCCCTCTGTGCTGTGCATCCCTGTTATCCCTTCCGCTTCCCATAAGGACACCATTCAGGTTGGATTAGAACCTACCCTAATGGCCTCATTTAAACTTAATTACCTCTTTGAAGAGCCTGTTTCCAAATACTGTTACCTTCTGAAGTACTGAGGGTTGGAGCTTCAACATATGAATGTGGGAGGACATCTAATGGATGAGATACTCTGTCCTCAAAATTCCAACTACTGAGAATTTAACCTAAGAGAATGGTTTTAAATATGTGCACTAATATGTCCAATGGAAAATTGTTTTTAATAATTATAAAAATAATTGAAATAACTGGTAAATAAATTATAGCTGGTCAACTTTATAGCTATTTTATACTCATTAAGGTTATATAAATAAAGACTATATCAAAAATATGTTAAGTGAAAACTCTTCTATAATTTGGCCACAGGGTAATCATAGGAGGTAATAATATTACCAAGGGTAATAATAGGAGATTCTTTTAGCTGCCACTAGAGGGAGTACTAACCTAGAGTTGGGTGTAAAGAGGCATCTGGAGCCCGCTGACCGGTGGCTTAGGGCTCAAAAACCAGAGAAAAAGAGAACAAGAGGCGGCGATGGTAGCTACAGACATGACGGAGTTAAGTCCACAAGCGAATCAGAGTACTCAGGGAATAACTTAATAATTACCAAGGATATCTCTCTCCTGGGAAGTAAATGCTTCTTGCTACCCCTTTTCTCCACCTCCACTGAGGCAGAATATAGTTGCAGATCTAAACTCCGCTTTCCGATCTACGACAACAAAGTTGATTATTTTGGGCCCTGACTTTTAATTTCAGTTGGTTAAGAAGTTTTTGAAGAAGAGATGCTGTCGATTAGTCCTTCTCAAAAACTACCAGCACTGAGCATTTGTCCCGAGGCCTGACAGAAATTAATGCCAATTAACCATTTATTGACTGAATCAAGGTGCATGAATTACAAGTGGGGAAATAGCCATCACAAGGGTATGAAAGTTTTTATAGAAGCCCAATCTTACCAGGAAATAATGTTTTAGTGCCACTCTCTGTGTTAACAAAAATTGCAAGTAATTGATATAAAGCCATTTTTTTTTTCAGATTTCATAAAATTTATTCATTTCAAATGATTGTCCAGAAAATCTACTGGCTTAACTGTTTATCTGATGTCTCCATTATTTCAGATTAGAAATCTGCTGGGGACAGGATCCAGTTGATGGGGAAAAAAATGTACAGGTGGGAGAGTTTCTGAGAAATTCAGCTTGGCAGAGGGAGAATGCTGATAATAAATAAATAAGAGAGCTGCAGTGGAGGACCATTTAGAGGAGGAAGGAGAAAGTTCTAGCCATCTATCTGTGTAATCCTGAAAGTGAACACACTTGTATTTAGCGAGGATGCTGGTATGGCATTGAGTCAAGAATGGGCCAAATTATATTCTCTATGAGTTAATAATCAAGAATGGGCCAAATTATATTCTCTATGAGTTAATAATAAGAATGAGAAGACATTAGGGGCGCCTGGGTGGCTCAGTCAGTTAAGCATCCAACTCCTGGTTTTGGCTCAGGTCATGATCTCACACGTTCATGAATTCGAGCCCCATATCAGGCCCTGTACTGATAGCACAGAACCTGCTTGGGATTCTCTGTCTACCTCTCTCTCTCTCTCTGCCCCTCCCCTGCTCCGCTGTTTCTGTCAAAAATAAATAAATAAACTTAAAAAAAAAAAGAAGAAGAATGAGAAGATGTTTAAAAAAATTAGAAAATATTTTTATCATAGTTCAGATTAAAAAAGGTTTTAGTGTTTAGCATGCTAAGTGTCAGCTTTCTGGAATACTCCTTTGCAAGGATACCTTTATCTGTTTATTGCTCCCCTAAGAGAAGGAGTCATCAGAACAAATGCGATTCCAACATTTATGAGCTGAGAGTTGGATATTTTGTTTAACTTTAATAGTCTTATGTATCACCAAGTGGAATTCACTTTTCAATGTTAGCTTCCTCCAACACAATTCATTTTAAGAGAACAGAAAGAAGGACATTGTCTTTACAATGATTGCTATTGTTTTCATTAAAGTTTTAATTTAAGTTGGCACAATTGGCATATGGAATTCAATTCTCTTTCCAGAAGCCTAGGGGTTCCTGAACTAATGAGAAAAATCAGAGGTATCTAATATGGACAGAATCAGATAGCTGTTAGGAAGAAGAAGATTTTATATAAAATGGAAGGTGGGAAACATAATATCAGTACATAAAATGTAGTGCTATGTATATTTACTGCCCACCTGTTCTTCAAACACTGCTCTAGCCATCTTAAGAGAAGTAACTCCAAATATCAATGGATGTCATTAAAAAGCAAATGTGATTCTCCACGGACTAATAAGTTTGAGAAACACTGTGTTAAAGCAAGTGAGGGTGTCTTTATTACCAGGCTTTGCAGCACAGTCAATGAGTTAATAGGGACTGGAAAGCCCTTGGCGGGGGATATGGTATATAGGCAACGTTTCCCGAACTCATTAGGTCATGGAACATTTTTCCACTGAGGAGCATATTTTGGGACCAGTGTTTGGCAGACGACACATTGGAAAACCAGAAAGCCAGGCTGTCAAGGATACTAAGGCAGTGAAGTCACAGGCTTCCTGGTCTGAGGCTCAGGGTCAGCAATGAGGTTGAGACAAAGACCCAGTAATCACACTGAGAAGAAGAAACTGTGCGTGTTCTTTCTGAGCTTTCAGCAATGTTTATTGAACAGAAATTTATTTTTATTCTTATTTATTTTTATTTTCTTAATGTTTATTTATTTTTGAGAGAGAGACAGACAGACAGAGCATGAGCAGGGGAAGGGCAGAGAGAGAGACAGAATCCAAAGCCGGCTCCAGGCTCTGAGCTGTCAGTACAGATCCCTTCTCAGGGCTCGAACCCAACAACCACAAGATGATGACCTGAGCCAAAGTCGGAGGAAGCTTAACAGACAGAGCCACCCAGGCACCCTGAACATAAATTTAAATGAACTAAGTTGATATTTTCTCAACTATGGATTATACGTTTTCTTTTTAAAGATCTCATTCTCTCTCTGTGCCAAGCATTTTACAAATATGATATTTAATCTCATAGAAACTCCACCAGGAGGGAATTATTTTTCTTATTATTCCTGAAACTGATGTCTAGAGAGAGAGTCTCCTGACAGTCTCAGTATCCCCTCCATGGAAAACTTGGGATCTGATCCCAGATCTTCCTGACTCTAGAGCTCTATCCATCCCCACCTGCCAAACAGTGGTATTTTTTTTCCTAAAATACACTTACACAATTAAAACACATTTAAGTATAGTAAAATACAGAAATACAAGGCCATAGGATGGAGCCATTCAGGTATGATGAAGAGAAGATTTCTTTGCACTGAGGTTTAATATTTAACTGTAAAACAAAATAAAAAAACAAACTCTAAGGTCTGTTTTCCTAGAAAATGCCAAAATAAGGAAAAAATAAAATCCATAATATTGATACACTTGCAATCAGCCCATAGGAAGAAAGAGAGGAGTAGAATACAGATACCGATGAGAGTCTAGATACATATCCAGTCACTTTTCCAAACCTTGGTCAATGTCTTCTAGCATTTTTTTTACTTCTTTGGTATATTTGTTCTTCTTAAATACCAGCATCATATTTGAGTTCAGAATACATCTATATTTATTTTTCAGCTTATTCTCAAATAAAATAATTTATGAGATAAACTCACGTGTAGATTTCAAGTGTGTATTATGCCCATTTGCCATTACAAGGTCGAATTTCAATCACTTTATTCATCAGGAGATTGAAAATCTAAAATTTAAGTGCTCACAAGCATTCAAAATCTATGCTTCAGTTTCTCTGTAGCTGCCAACCCCTGATTTGGTTGAATGAATGAGGTGAAAGCTGGAAGGGCAAATTAAGGATTTGGGCAAGGAGAGATTCAGTTTTTGTTGAATGGAAATTATTCTGTTTAAAAATTTTTTTTAATATTTATTTTTGAGAGAGAGAAAGAGAGAGAGAAAGAGAGAACAAGCAGGGGAGGGGCAGAGAGAGAGGAGACACAGAATCTGAAGCAGGCTCCAGGCTCTGAGCTGTCAGCACAGAGCTGGACATGGGGCTTGAACTCATGAACCACAAGGTCACGACCTGAGCCAAAGTCAGGGGCTTAAACAACTGAGCCACCCAGGCACCCTTGGATGGAAATTATAAATGTCCTTTAAAAGCTAGATTTTCAATATGTTTATATATGCTACAGGGGTATTATTTAAGATCTGCACCTGGAATCTAAAAACCTCTGACAATAATAATGATAAAATGAGACCACAATTTTGAGCTCAGTGCTTAACACACACACACACACACACACACACACACACACACACACTCATCTTAAATATGTCATATTTTGAATTTTCTACCATGGCCTGGAATGTTTTATGGTTTTCAAGTAGGCTAAGTGCTAATACCTAAAGCCAAAGAAAATCCTAAGATCTTGCAAGATTTATTCTAAAACCAATCAATCTGCAATCAATGCCTTTTCAGTTCAACCCTTGTAATACAAGCAAGGCAGGTTGTTGTTGGAAGACAGAGGAGATGAAAGGAAATGAATTTAGCCCGAAAATTTGCTAAGATAATAAACGACCATATTTTCCAGAAACTTAACTGACAATTAGCATTCCATCCTTGATCCAGGAGAGAAAAATGCATTGCAGCTGTTTTATACACATCTGTATCTGTGTTCAGTAAAGTGTTAGGTGCTTTAAATCTGCTTATGCAATGTTGGCAAGCAGAGACTTTTTCCTTTATTCTAACTGTGAATACTAATAGAGAATTGGTGCAAACTCTAGCTTAGACGGTATAGATCCTCACATTTTCCACTGCTATCTAAATCTCTTTTACATTCAGCTCCACTTGGAGAGTGTTTCCAATCCCAGTTTCAACCAATGGGTGGCATTATGTGGCCTGCAGTTGTGCGGAGGGAAAAAGCCATTTAGAAAAAGGCAAACACTTTTTTTTCCTACTCAGTTGATTTTGCTGATAAGTAAATACTCAAAACATTGCATAGATCAAGATTCACCTTCTACTCTACTTCTCCCCAGAAGCTGTCTCTTCCTTCTCCTTCTGTCCTTTCCCTGAATTCTTAGGCCTCTTTTTTTCCTGAGACTCATTTATTGCCTCATGTTTTCTTCTCAAAATATTGCATGAGTTTTATCTGTGCCTTCCTGTCTTGCTGGATTCTCAAAGTGTCATAGCCTTGTTCTTAATACAAATGCCCACACCTCTCAGCACAGTCCTGGATGCATGGGGGCCTTTGATGGCCACTTTTTTGGTTTGATTGCTTATTCCTGGTTCCCTACCAGCACAGATTAGTCCCCACCCCCTGCCACCATCCTCCACATACATGCCAGAGGCAAGCTAACCTCCAAAAGGTATTTCCCCTTTTTTTTATGTGTAGGACCCAAATCAGACTTTGGGATCATGAGTGATATGTCACTTGTATGTGTTGCTTAGCCCACAGGGTATGTTTCAAATGCTTATAGTGCGTGCACACGCACACACTATCACACACATCACTTGGCATCTGCTGTTCTCAGTGTCTAAGAACATATCCACCCTGCCTTGGTAACTAGAACCTGGTTTTCACATCAAAGGAAAAGCTCTGAAAAACACTAAACCAGGATTGTATTTTTTTTCTCCTAAAAACCACTTCCATATTTGAAAATGAAGAGAAATTGCTTAAAATAACCAATATAAAGGGCCAAAATCCCCTTTCTTGGCAGTATTCTGATGATCAAATGTTGGTCCATCAGTGACTACCCAGGAAAGGAGAAGAAAGGAGAAAAAGAAGGTAAATCATGGAGAGTCTGAAAGCCCACAAGTTGGAAATCATCTCTCCTGGTGCATTCGGTACTCTGCCATAATATTTACACAGTGCTTATTACATGCTGGGCATTGTTTCAAGTGGGTCACAAGCATTAACTCATTTAGACCTCACATATGCCTATGAGGATAATGATAGTACAACTGAGGAACTGTAGGCCAGAAAATGGAAGCCATTTGCCCAATGTCACAGAGCTCATACCTGGCAGAGGTGAGGGTGAACCCAGGCTGACAGACTCCAGAGCCTGGCCCTCAACCGCTGAGCTATAAGTGAGAAAGAGAAATCCATCTGGAAGGGAGAAAGCTGGTCAGTAACATCCACCAGATTCTAATCCTATCACAACTGTGCCATGAGTAGAGACAACAGATGGTAAAATTGTATATTTTAAATAGCTTTTATTGACCAAGACAAAGACCCTTCCTAGGATGTCCATGGAAATCAAACAGGTCTTGCTTCATTTGTGGAACCAGAAATCCTGAGCTACAGGCACTAATGCTCCTGGCCAGTCCAGGTCACAGGGCTTTCCACTGATTGGCCATCAAATGAGCTAAGGAAATGGAAATCAGAAGATCTGCCCCTTTTTACAGACTTCCTGTTGTCCACCCACCCTCAGGGGCTTGTGTTGCCTTAGTAGGGATGTGCCCATCCAACCCTAGGCTCCTACCCACTTTCCTTCATTCCATGCATGTGCCCAATTGCTGATCAGCCGCTCCCCCTCCCAGGTACAATTGACAGTGCTGGGTTTCTTCTCTTGACACATGGCATCAGAATCCACCTAACAAAACACTCAGTCACCATTGAAACTTCTCTTAACTGTCTTTCTGCCCACACCCAAAATATCACTAAACAGTGCCAATTCAATTTCCTAACTAGCTCTTCAATTCTTACCCTTCTCTCCATCTCCATGACCACTGTTCTGGCCCAGGTTCTGGTATCTGTGTGAGTCACAACTCTCCAGAAAAACAGAACCCATAGATGTGTACATATATAGAGAGACATTTATTTTAAGGAATTGGCTCATGCTATCGTGGATACAGTCAAGTTCAATATCTGCAGGTGGACCAGCAAGTTGAAGAACCAGAGAGGCAGCAATGTCCTGGTTGAAGTTCAAAGGCCACCTGCTGGCAGAGTTTCTTCTTGCTCAGGAGAGGACAGTCATCTGTTATTTAGGCCTGATTGGAAGAGGGCCACCTACATGACGGAGGGCAATCTACTTAGTCAAAATCTACCGATTTAAATGTTAATCTCATCCAAAAATGCCCTCACAGAAACATCCAGAATAAAGTTTGGACACATATCTGGATGACATGGTCCAGCCAAATTGACATGAAATTAACTATCATACCATCTTTCACCCAAATTACAACCCCTTTATCAGCTCCTGCCTCGGTCCAACCCCTCTGAGCCATCCTCCATAAGGCATCAGGTGACTTTTCTAAAATGCAAATCTCACTATATAACAGTGGGCCAGAAATACCTTAAGTGGCCCTTCAAGACCTAGAGTGGGGAAAACATCTAAATTCATTAACATAGCCTATCAGGCCTTTAAATAAGTAAGCAACATGATGACATTTTTACAGTTTGCAAAAACATCGTCACATCTATTTGCTCATTTAACCCTCCCAAGAAAATCACACTTAGCAAGCCCTAGAGCCTACGGTGCTAACTGCCTATGATGTTCTCATGCTCCAAATGCACTGAGCTGCTTGCCACTTGCCATGTTTGCCCTGCGCTCTAATCTTCTCGTTTGCATATGCTATGGTATTTTATCTAGAATGACTTTTTCCATGTTCTCCATCTTGGAAAAACAAAACAAAAAACAATTGTTCCCCCCCTCCTTCTTCATTTTCCTTTTGTCTTTTGTTTCTATCAGCACCTAGCAAAGCCCAGCCCCTATTCGTTCCCTGCAAGGCACTCTCCAGCCCTGTATTCAGGGGCCAGAAAACTACATGCTGAGAACCAAGTCCAGCCCATTGACTGTTTTTGTAAATCAAATTTAATTGGAACACAGATTCAGTCTTTCATTTTCTATTGTCTATGGCTGCTTTCAAACTGCACCAACAGAGTTGAATAGTCACAACAGAAGTATGACCCTGAAAGCCCTAAATATTTAATATCTGGCCCTTCATAGTAAAAGTTTCATGATCTCTGCTCTGCTTCAGGTATCAGGTCAACCACACGTCCACAGGAGCTCCAGGACTCGTGCCTATGGGGTCCTAGAAGAATACCATGTTCCATCCCTTGTTCTGGGAGAGCAGCCCGACAAGAAGACTGTTCTGCTGGTTGATGCTATATTTCTTTTATGAGGATTTGCTGCCGGAATGGTACTGGCACAGTGATTTGGGGTGACTCTCATTCACATCAGACAGAGGATAAGTTCAGGGCTCTGGCTACCAATGTTATACCCCTTGTCTTGAGTCAAGTGTATAGCCTGTGCACTGCCTCTTGTGGATCTGTGTTTCTACTATGGTACTTTCTGTAGTCTAAAGCACCCAAGAGAAGTGGGGTGGTAGCAAAAAAACTCTTACCGTCTTTTCCAACCACTACATTCCCTAACTCTGGTACTGAGTGGAGTATGACCCCTTCCACAGGCTCCACATCATGTGCCAAGCAATGGAGGTACCCATTTCCTCTGAGGGCTTCCCAGACTATTGGTCCACAATGTCAACTGGTACTTCAATCAATATCCTTTCTTGCCTCTGATCAACGCGGTAACATCGTGCTCTCCCAGACTGGTCCTGGTTGGTTTCCCTAGTACAGCAGGGTGAAGGAAGGTCATTCTTTGAGTGAACAGAACTGCCCTTCTTGCTCTGCCCACAGTCCCCAACCTATCTTTACTGATTACCATGTGTGGAGGGCAAAGGCATGGTCAACAATGAAAGAGATCACGTTCAAGAAATGCAGTGATTATGGACTAAAGAATTCAAGAGAAGACATGGTGTGAAGATGTGCCATCCGACATTTATGCTACAAAATTCTAAACAGCACATTTCACATGACCAAAACACAGATTATCAATTACATTTTTCTGTATGCTCCGGGGAAGACTTTCATTGATGGTCATCATCAACAAAGCACGGTAACAACCTTTGAAAGAGTCTCTGAGAGTCAGTGTTTGGGAACAGCATAATGGATGGGTGATGCAGTGTCATGAGTAATGTTGGAACCAGACTTAAATGAATGGTGTTAGGGAACTGCAGAGATAAGAAGTTCTATGTTGCTTCAATCCCAGCAGATTCTGAAGAGCAATGGCATTGTGAGTAACAAGTACATTGCTATCTTTTTTTCATCAGTAGAAGATACAAAGTTAGCCTAGAATGGTGTGCTAGAGAAGGAAGACATAAAGAGTTGATTCTGGACCAGAACAGAACTAGGTGGTGCCTGGAAACTATGAAGAATCTTCACATGTCCTGGTTGGATAATAACAAATATGTAAGTACCTTTTCTATACTCCTCATTCTAAATCTTCATCAGTAAATCACAGTGTCTAACATGAACCCATGCTTAGTATACTTTTAATCAAATTGCTTATATAGACAAGGGTCTTGCAAAAAATACTTGCATGTTCTCATTCTGCAATGATCCCTCTGACTGGAGGGATATCATACTCTGATTAATCATGGCAATGTCAAATGCCCCAAAACTGAGCCAGGCAGTGGCGTCAGCTGCATGCAAAACATGGGAATGAGAGCCAGGGAGGGATGGGTTCCCAAAGGAAAATCAAAATCAAACTGCTCTTCCCAGAACTGGGGAAACAGACACAGCTTGGGCTAAAACAAACAGATGTTCATCTACCTCTTGCATGGTAAGTTAGTGTCATCACTATCCTCGATGAGATGCCTAAAGAATGGAAGAGCTGGGTCATTTGTCTGAAGTTCCATGCAAGTCAGGGACATAGCCAAGAGATGAGCCCACATTAAATCTGACAAGCTAACTCTTCATCTAACTTGGATCGTTTGCATTGGGTAAGAACTGATCAAATCCAGGACCTTATATCTGGCAAAGACTTTACGTCAGAAGACTTGGAATAATTCTGACTCCTTATTTCTATTAGCTGTGTGATATCGAACAGCTTAGTTAAGCCCTCTGAATCTTGTTTCTTCAGGTCCAAAATTTGGGATAGTAATAACTTCCTTGCAGCATTGACATTAGCATTAAATGACAGTGTACAGAGATGACTAAGCTTTAGTAATTACATAGTATAATATAATTGCTACTCTAGTAATTATAGCAGACATAAAGGACCTTGCATTTTATTTATTTTTTAAATTTTTATGTGCCATGCACTATTCTAAATGTATCATATATATAAACTCAATTAAAAAGTAGTGGATTCTCTTTTATTAAATAAGTAAACGAAGGCCCAGAGAATTTCAGTGACTTGCCCAAGGTCACAAGCTAGCAAATGGGGTGCCAGGATTCAAACCCAGGCAGTCAGGCTCCAGAGTCTATTCTCACATCACTACACTCTACTGTCTCTCAGGAAAAGGCAGCTATTATTATTAATAAGTAGCAGCACTTTATTGCCATTATTATTATAGATGATAAGACTGAAATCTAGAGACACCAAAATAGAAATAAAGCTAAAAATAAATCCTGGGTCTAATGTTTCCCAGTCCACTGCTCTTTCCAATATGCTGCCCCATTTCCTACTCAGAGGAGAATTACATTAAGGAGAAGTAGTAGGATTATGTATCTGCTGACAAAGGAGATCTTTCATACAATTCATCAGGTATCATTATCAGGGAGAAAAATAATTTTTTTCCATGAAAGATTCTAATGGTGGTTAAATCAGTAAGAGAAGGCGAATGGAGCTTTTCTTGCTTTCTAGATGGACGCAGGAAACAGACACAGATCCAACCTGCCCCAGGTTTGGGAGTCACTGTGCCAATTTGGAAACACAATAACAGTTTTAGGATTCTATTCAGAAAGCACATTAGTGGCCCCAGCAGGTGCTAGAGGCTGCAGAGAGCTGGAGAATGCACAGTGGAGAAGACACAATCTTGGAAGTTAACGTTGGCCTTCAGATCTCTCAGGAATTGCAGTTTTAACAGTTCGACAGCCTCCTCTGTTGAGCTGTTAAACAGAGCTAAAACAGAGTCACAGACTGCAGGCGAAACCCCGAGGGCCAGGCCACAGTTTCCACGTTCTCGTAGAATTTCCTTTCCACTTTACTTTAAAGAAACCTCACCTCCCCTGAAGCCCATTTAGACCAAAGCATAAATCAAGCATCTGTAAAGGGCCAGATTGTAAATATTTAGAGCTTTATGAGACATGCAGCCTCAGTCCCAATTGCTCAACTCTGCCATTGTAGCAAAAGCTATGAAAGAAAATACATCAAGAAATGGGAGCAGCTGTGTTCCAATAAACTTTATTTATAAAAACAAAAAGTGGACTGGATTTGGCCTGGGGGCTGTATGCAGTCTACTGAGGACTGGCATTAATCCTTCTTCCACATAGGCTCCACCCACTCGCTTCTACACCTGCCTCTTTATCACCAGGGTTTCCCCACTGAGCATCAGTCTGAGTTGCCACTAAGTGCTAAGCACCGAGCTTCCTCCCTTTCCCAGCCCCTGCTGTCTTCTGAGGGAACTTCATTCAAGCAGATGAACTGTCCAACAGCTTGGCCTCTCTGCCTTGACCTGTTTAGATTTAAGTATCTTCCTTCACTGCCAGGTCACTTTAGAGAACCACATCACACCTGTCAGTGGCCAGGTGCTTCACCTCTGATTTTTAACTGTCCGTCTCTGATCCCAAACCCTTGGCCTTCCTAACAACCTTGCACCTCCTTTCATCTCCCCTATGTCATCAGTCCCTAGGCCATGCTGACAGAGTAGCCCCTGGCCGCATGTGACTACTGAGCCCTTAAATCCAGCTGGTACAAATTAACATGGGCTGTAAGTGTGTGTGTGGGGGGGGACGCTGTGTGACTCAGTCAGTTGAGCTCCCAACTCAGGATTTTCACTCAGGTCATTTCTTCACTGTTGTGGGTTCAAATCCCACATCGGGCTCCATGCTGATTGTGTGAAGCCTGCTTGAGATTATCTCTCTCTCCCTCTCTCTCTCTCTGGGCCCCCCCCCCACTCTCTCTCTCTCAAAATAAATACATAAACTTAAAGAAACACGGGCTTTAGGTGTAAATTCATGCTAGATTTCTAAAACTTGGTATAAAAAAAGAATGTAAGATACCTGAATAATAATTTTTACATAATTACATGTTGAAATTTTAATATTTTTGAGACATTGGTTAAATATATTTTTAAATAAAAAGTCACAAGTGAAAATGCATACAGGGAATCACATAAAATGTCAGTAGCAGTTGCCCTGTTGTTGGAATTATGAGTGATGTTTTCATTCACAGCCTTTTTCCAAACTTTTGACAATGAGCAAGCATCATGTTGATAATAAACTAGAGTGAATTAAAGAGAAATAGCTGAAATCAGATACAACCCTACATCTTGCCTGATCCTGCAGAATATGCTAAAATTAACCACATGTGGAATTCATCTCCAAGAAAGTACAACTTCTGAACTGTTTAGAACTGGTGATCGGTAGAAATAATGCGATCCCCCAGGATTTCATGTTATTTTGTAATTTAATATTATTATGCTGAGCATAATAACAGCACAGATGTATAAAAATACAGATTTCGGGCGCCTGGGTGGCTCAGTCGGTTAAGCATCCACCTTCTGCTCTGGTCATGATCTCACAGTTTGTTGGTTTGAGCCCAGCGTGGGGCTCTGTGCTGACAGCTCAGAGCCTGGAGCCTGCTTCACGTTCTGTCTTCCACTCTCTCTGCCCTTACCCCACTAGTGTTCTGTCTCTCAAAAATGAATAAGAACATTAAAAAATTTTTTTAGAAAATTACAGATTTCAAGATGAAGAAAAACTTGTTTTATTTCTAATACATAAAAAAGGAGTTAAGGAAAAAAAAAAAAAAAAAAAAAAAAAAAAAAAAGGAGTTAAGGAAAGGAGTAGAAAGAGAAGCTCCAACACTTGCCGTGGCTATACGTCTCAGCTGAAACCCGGTCAGCCCTGCACCTCTGCTCTTGGACAGCCACCAACATTCTGTCCTCTTAGCCACTGCCGGAGCTGGGGGATGGGTGGGCAGTCAGGGCGGTGCCAGCAGAGAGTGCTGCTTATGTGCAACCCCAACAGGGAGTGACAAGGCCCCACAGTTCTCTGCTCACCGGAAGGCCTGAAGTCAGTTCTTGCAAGGGAATCCTGAGACAGCATGATTAGGATTCAAGTGCTCTGGGTCCATATCTTTTTTAAATCACTGAGGATTAGAAGTTCAGGAGGTGTGGTCCCCAGATGAGAAGCATCAGCATTACAGGGATCTTGCAGGAAATGCAGATCCTTGGGCCCCACCCCAGACCTGCAAAAAATTCCTCCCTTGGTTGGGGGCGGGGGGGGAGCCATCAATCTATGTTTGAACAAGCCACTTGGGGACTCAGACGCACATGCAAGTCTAAGAACCTCTAACCTAACTGGGCAGCTTTGGACAATTATCTAATCCCTCTGAACTTCAGTTTTCCTCCCTGGCCAAATGAAGATAATAAAACCTAACCTCAAAGCCTTGTGAGGATTAATGAAAAGCCGAGTAGCAAGCACAAAGGAGCACTCCATGAATTGTACCATCATTTTCCCCCTCGGATTCTTAAAAACTCAACATCCTCTGTGCACACTTTCCATTTTTTTTCTCCCTTAATACATTTAATTCTTTGCTTAATGGAAACAATAAACAGACATCTCTGCTAGATTGAATAAAATAATATATTAGATGCAGATTAGCAGGTCATTATGGTAATATTGTTTCTTGTTACAAAAAAAAAAAAAAAGTCATATGGGCAAGTGGAAAAAATCCTAGAGTCAGACCTGGGGCACGTGCTCCAGCTCTAACTCTGTGCACGTCCCCTTCTGTACGAAGCCATGTGGAATGACAGAGGAGGCAAAAAACATTGTAATTAAGATAACTCAGGGTTCGTATCCTACCTCTGCTATCACACAGATCTGCAGGGTATATTTCGAGCCCCCAGAACACTCATGCGCATACAGGGCTGTGCAGAATTCCCGGGGTGCCACCTCCCTCCTTCCCTTTGCCCTATTAGCCTCAATTTTGTAACCAGGCAAGGAGATCAATGGGATCTTCCACCATGAAAATCAAGGAACAGGGAGAAATTGTCCCCTAGACTCCTATATCATTGGGTCATGCTTTTAATCTTAAACCCCTCTCCTCTCAGTCTGCTTGGGATGTCAACCAACTCTGCAAATGGCAGGTTCTCCTAAACTCCCTCTGCCATCCAAACCCAGACAAAGAGGATGTCGCTGCCCTTACACAGCTTCTAGCAATCAGAAGGCAATGGCACCCGTGCTCAAATTAACTAACCGGTGAAACACACAGCCAGAGAGCCCTGAATGACAGCTTGCTGTTCTATAGATACTCTGTAACTGGTCCACGTGCCACACACTGAACATTAATGGCTCTCCTAATGACAGGAGACACGCATGCTCCATGAGACCACAGACACGCAAGGCCCCATATTCCAGGACTCCATCTTCAGCGCTGTTAAGAGTGGTCTTCTGATGCGTTCATTTCCTTGGCTGCTGTAACAGATGACCACCAACTTGGCAGTTTGAAACAGTCCGATGTTCATCCTTTTACCGTTGAGGCCAAAATCAAAGTGTCTGCAGGGCTGTGCTGTCTCTGGAGACTCCCAGGGAAAGTATGTCTCTACTTTTTCCAGCTTCTGGAGTCACCTGCAGCTCCTACTTCCTTCTTCAAAGCCAGCACTGTGACACCTGGCTTCAGTCCTCACATTGCCTTTTGCTTCTGTGGACAAATTCTCTCGGCTCCCCTTGAGGACACAATGGTAACATCAAGTGACTACCCAGACAGTCCAGGACCACCTCCCCGACTCAACATCTTTAACTCTGTCACATCCACAGAGTTCCTTTTGCTGTAAAAGTAACATTCATAATTACAGGGATTAGGATTTGGTTATTTGGGGAGGGGCATTAGTCAGTCTACCACATTCAGTGTCAAGTGTCTTTGTTATTAAGATGATAAATCTCCCTTCCATTAGGTGGGGAGTGGTAGATATTGCTACTTTTGATTCCATCACCAGATATTGTTACTCTAATTTCATTAGCCCATAGAAAGGAAAATTAACCCTCAAGGCTTCATGCACATCTGGGCAGGGCTGAGAAAGGCAGGTGCTATCAAGACCCTCGGCGCCCCCAGGCAAGTCAGACACTTCCCATCTGTGATCTCAGGCTTTAAAGAATGAGGAAGCCTTGCTGAGAAAACTAAATGAGACAACATATAATAAGAGCCTATCACGGAGCTTGTGGGGTAATAAACACCCTGTCCCTCGTTTTCCACTCTGGCGTGATTCCCGTCTGTATAAAAAAGGAGTTGCTCAAGGATTTTGCTCAGATCCTGCAAAATCCAGCTTTCTATCACAGTAGCTCCTGAGCAGACTGAGATGCCTCCTCCCTATTCCCTCACTCCAGGCAGGACTGCGTCCTGTGCTCAGGGCCCCTTTGCCAGCCTGGCTTCTGCTGTATCCCAGATGCTCCCAGCATGGTCCTGCCATGGCGCCTTTCTTTCCCAGAACAGAGGAAGACATCCAAGTTCACTTGCTCCTGTTCTCTTTTCCTTTCCTCTCCTCCCTGCTTAAACCTACTTCCAGAAATATTTGCGGGAGGGACATAAAAGATCCTCACTCCCATCTTTACGAGATAAACAAATGCTAAGCGAGAAACCAACCCCCTGACCGAATAGATTGGCTGGCTAGAGACGTGTTAGTTTTTGCTTTGTTATTCTTTTGTTTCCTTTTTCTCTTCACACAACCAGGGCTCTTCATACTTTCAGAAGCTGATAAGCACACACTTCAACAGAGACTGTTATGAGAAACAAATGGTTTCTACTGGTAAGTTGTATAAACTCTGTATCTGCTCCTCGCTTTCCAGTTTCCAGACTGGCACTCTCATCTGTCCTCACAACATCTTTAAAGAAACTCAACTACCTGCCTAGTGTTTTGTGGGTGCCAGAAACAGAATGAGGGTTTTACATGTATTTCCTACAATCCTCGATCCTGTCACTAAAGGGACACGGGCCCTGTGTTCCAAATGAGGACACTAGGCTCAAAACTGTTAAAAGACTTGTTCAAGTTCCTATGGCCCAGCAAATGCAAAGACTGAGCTTCTCTGGCTGACAGCACACCAGACTGAGACTCACAAGACCGGGTTGCCGTCACCAATATCACTCGGTCCAGGTGTGGTAGTTAGAAAGCCACACTCTCTTCCTCTTCCAGGGCCTGAGTTTCCAGCTCTGACTTTCGTCAGGATGATCTCCATTTTCCAAAATCAGAGCTCCGTGGTTATGAGTCTGTCATGGTACAAACATGCAAACAGAACGGGAGAGCAAAAACAAAACAGAACAAAACAGAGCCACTTCACGAAGGCCTAGAAAGCCTTTGCTCTACACATCCCGCCCACCTAGGGGATCAAGGAGAAAAATGATTGGGAAGTGTCTTCCTCCCACGTCCAGAAGCTCTAGAAGTATTTTGGGCAGTGGGAAAATGAAAAGAAGGAAGGTAGAAGGTTGGAATATTGAGAAGGGAGGGAACAAGATGGCCAGGAAATGGAGAGAGAAGAGCTCACCAGGTCGGGGAGAGCCTGCAGGCCTGGCCAGTGCTGCATTTGTCTCAGAGCCAAAACCAGAGAGAGATGTACGCTCAGGTGTCCTCATGCCAACAGACAGACAGGCACACGCACGCACACGCACTGGCACAGGGACACATTAATGCTACACACACACATTACACTTTTACAAATAAGTGGGTCGCTTCTGAGAGATGCTTACAAATGCTAGTACACGGCACTTCGAAACAGCCTGAGGGATCGGAGTGCTCTCTTCTGTCCCTGCCTGCAGCTGTGGTGAGTCGGACTGTGGCAGGAGACGGCTTCAGAGATGCTTGAGCCACCCCAGCTGCCCGGGCCACATACGCTTTGCACCCTCCTCACTCACGCAAGCAGTCTACCTGCCTTTGCTGGCTCACAGGAAGTGGGATAGGGCAACGTACTCACCACCTTAGGAATGAGAATAGGTGAGTTGACCAGACTAGGGCTAAACTCATTTTTAAATACTGTATTAGTTAGCTACAGTGGTGTAAACAATCACCCCACACTGAGTGGCTTGAACAACAGAAATGTGTTCTGTCATAGTTCTGGGGCTAGAAGTTCCAGATCAAGGTGGCAGCTGGGCGGTGCTCCCTGGGAAGCACGTGGGGAGGATCTGATCCAGGCCCCACCCCCAGCTTCTGGTGGCTCCTTGGCTCTTGGTAATGTGCAGTGTTGCTGCACATTAGAATTATGGGGGCACCTTTTAAAAAATTCTGCCCCTGCCCCAGAACAATTAATCAGCCTTTCTAGGGATGGAGCGTGGGCATTTGAAACCCCCCTGGACAATGCTGACATGCAGCCATTTTGAGAAGTGCCAATCTGCAATATTCCCTAGACCTGGTTGAGGGGACATGGTGGGTGTCCAAGGCATCCCCCTGTCAAAACACACAAGCTGACTCTTTCTCCATGTGGGAATCTGTATCACAGAATTGTTCACAAATGCTCACAGTAGGCAAGAAGCTGGCTATAATTCTGAGGACAACCGCTACAGTTTCAATTTTCATAATAATCAAGAACAAGCATCATTTCTCCAGAAAGTTGTCCCTGACTCTCACGGGCTGAGTTGAATCTTCTTCCTCTTCACTTGGGTTTCCTCCTAACATAGCACTTATTGTGTTCCTGTGATTGTCTGTCCTCCCCGTGAGGCCGTGTGCTTGGTCTGTGTCTTGATCATCATGCTAAGACACATGCTGGTAACAGGGTTTGTGAACGTTTTCGCATGAATGGATGAATAAATGAAGAAGTGAGTGGATGAATCAATGTAATGATTCATATCAGAAAATTCAAACCAAGATGTTAGTAATGGCTTATTACTAGAGTAATTTGGAAGAAAGACATATTTACCATTTTGCCAAGAATATGCTTTATTTGATTTTATTATCTTGATCGCAAGAGTCCTCATTTGACACCAAATTTAAGAATATAGTGAGTACTGCTCACTTCTAATAAGGTTACACTTTCTAGCAAATGTACTTTCAAACACAAATGAGGGGAGCCTGGGTGGCTCAGGTGGTTGATCATTTGACTCTTGATTTCGGCTCAGGTCATGATCGCAGGATCGTAGGATTAAGCCCCACATCAGGCTCCATGCTGAGTGTGGAGCCTGCTTGAGATTTTCTTTCTCTCACCCTCTGCCCCCCCAATTCGCTCATGTGCTCTCTCTCTGTCTCTCAACAACAAACAAACAAACAAACAAACAAAAACAAACCCATGCCCAAGGCTTCAGACTCTTTTTTCCACAGAACCAGTAGCTTTCCCTTCTGGAGTAAGAATGAGAGCTCAAACATTTATGGCAAATCATGAAGGACACAGGATATACCCAAAACAATTTGTTGTCAGGGAATACTGTTAACTAAATTATTCCAATCGAACTTTTATATGTATGGAAACAAGGCTTTGCACAAAGACAGGATGATAAGCAAGATAATGTTCTAGAATCCAAACACATGCTTCTAAAAAATAAGAGGAGGTCCTTAGACAAATCTATATCTGCTTTTTCTTCCTATAAGCAGGCACCACTAACACAGGGCAGGTATTATGCTCATTTTTCAGGAAACTGAAATGCAAAGATGCTTAAAAATACAGAGATATATCCCTGCACTAATTTATTAAGAAAATGCATTTTCACCAAATACTTGCTATGCTTTGGGGAGGAAAGAGATGTTAAAATAAAGCCCTTACCTCAGAGGAAATTTCATTCTAATATGGGAGAAAGAAGAATGCTATATAGTTGTAATATCATACAGGATGTTGCTCCTGCAGCAAAATGCTCTAAGTATAATGTGAGAGTAAATTAAAATGGAGAAATTGGTCATTGGGAAAGTGATACTGACCAGATGTTCAAAAAACATTAGGCTTTGCTAGGTAGAGATGTGAAGGAAGAAAAGACATGAGTAGGGTTTAGGTGAGAATGACCATAATCAGGGTAAGAAGCTTGGTATTAACTTTAAGGGCAACTGTGAGGGGCCTCTGGGTGATTTAGTCAGTTAAGCATCTGACTCTTGATTTCAGCTTAGGTCATGATTTCACAGTTCATGGGATTGAGGCCTGCATGGGGCTCTGTGCTGACAGCACAGAGACTGCTTGGGAACCTCTCTCCCTCCCTCTCTCCTCCTCTGCCCCTCCCCTGCTCTCTCTCTCTCTTTCTCTTTCTCTCAAAATAAATAAGTAAACATTAAAAAAATACATAAAAGCAACAGGGAGCCACAGAATTTTTTGAGAATTTTTTTGTAATTGAAGCAACACTATAAGAGAATTAATCTTTGAACAAAGTTTAGGGTAAATGAGCAGAGAACACTGGAAGCATGGAAACCAGAATCAGAGACACATCCAACTATAGAGTTGATGGGGAGATGGAAAGAAAACAGTATCAGAGGCATGTGATGAAGGACTGATGGAAAGTTCCAGGCCAAATTGGCACCTGAGCACAAGCATTTGTCTCTCCACCTTCTAGCTATCCCTCCCCCCACAAAAAAAACCCATGAATAATCCTGTGAGAACGAACAGATCTGAAGAGACAACAAATCTGCCAATAAAATGGTGAAAACCAAATTTCTAGAAGAATCTCCATTCTCCATTTGCAGTTGTCACCACTTGAAATCTCTAGTCATTAGAAGAAATCTAACAACATGAAGAAAATAAGATTGAGATAAATGGGGAAAATGACTGATTCCATAAAATAAAGATAATTTAAGATATTAAGAAGGAAAAACTGCTTTTAATAGTATTCGTGGAAAAATTCAGGAAGGTATTACAAGATGGTATAAAATTTAAACAGACAACAAAAGAGAATTCTTGGAAATTAAACTTAAAGTCAAGGTAATCTCCCAGAAAATAGAGCAAAAAAAAAAAAAAAAACTTAAAAATTGAGAAAAATTAAGAGACATAAATCTCGGTTTAGGAGGTTATAATCAGGCAGGGTTTAATCAGGCAAGCAGAGTTACCATGAGCAACAGGATAAGAGATTTGTTGTGGGTGGTAAATCTCACACAGTTTTATGAGGAGCTGAGGAAGATAGGGTCCAGGAGGTGAGGGGGGTCACCCACAAATCATCTTGAGAACCTAACCAGGCTCAGCTTCCCAATGGGACTGCAAAGAGAAACTTCCCGGGCGACAGAGGTGGGGCAGCGTTGTCTATGGCCAACTTCCATTTGTTCTGTGGGTCTGCTGCTAAGGATCTGGTGGAGGGCTTGGGACTTCTTTTTGTCTACATGGTCAACAGTCAGAAGTAAGAACTGGAGCAGAGAACAGGTACAATATGGAACCTCCTGACCCTCTGCAACCTGTCACCACATCTCCGCATGACAACCTTCAGAGAGCAAAGTCTGGTGTTTCATACTGGTCCTCCAGGTCTCACAGAAACACCTGTTACAGCAAATCTAACCCAGAACCTCCAGGCAAAGGAATTCAGAAGTCGCAGCCCAACCAGACCAACACAATACAAACCACCCATATCTGACCTGTAAAAGTGAAAGGGAAAGAACACAGAAAACAGACTAGAGAAAATTATCACTACTGTAAAAGGGGAAAATGAGAGACACACATCTTCAGATTAAAAGAGTACCACAAAGGTCAAGCAGGCTGTACTTTTAAAAGATCCACACCTAAAGCACCTTTGTTAAATTTCAAAACACTAATGACCAGCACAAGCTCATAAATGCTTCAGGAAAAAAAATAAATCACATGCAAATGAGAACACCTCTCACTGAACATCTTAGCAGAAATACTGGAGGCCAGAAGACAGGAGGGCAACGCTTTCTCTGTCCTCAGGGAAAATTATTTGGAACCTAGGATTCCACATCCCAATCCAGTGCAAGGGCCAAGGAAGGGTACTTAGATATGCAAATATCAAACTACCAGTAAGTGCATTTTCAGTGTATCCTTTCTGAGGAAATTATTTGAGGATACTTTCTAACATAATATAATGAAAGTCCAAGAAAGGAGGTAGATTTGGGATCCTTGAAATATGTCTCTAACCCATGTCCCAAGGAAAAAAAGTTCCAGGATGACAGTTTCACGATGGAGATAGAAATTGATCATGTCCAATTAAAACAAGAAGTCAGTGGCTCCCACAAAGCTATTCTTTTCAGAAAAAGACACATTCTAAACAACAGGTAGAATGAATAAAAACATAGGCAACTTCAATGGAATGTAGAAGAAAGAATGTCTGGGGCTCCTGGGTGGCTCAGTTGGTTGAGCATCCAACTTCGGCCCAGGTCACGATCTCACGGTTTGTGAATTCAAGCCCCACGTCGGGCTCTGTGCTGACAGCTCAGAGCCTGGAGCCTGCTTCAGATTCTGTCTCCTTCTCTCTCTGCCCCTCCCCATTTGTGCTCTGTCTCTCTGTCTCTCAAAAATAAATAAATGTAAAAAAAATTTAAAAAAAAGAATGTCTTTTCTCTTAATAAAAGGATGATAAGAAACTATTTGAAAAGGAAAACTGGAAAAGTCATTGTTTAAACATGATACAAACTGAAATTAATAGATTGCATTGAAAGTGGACCCATTGGACCCGATTGTTAGAAGCATTCTCTTTGAAATAACAAATAGGCCACAGAGAAGAAAATATAGCCCAGACTGTTATTAGATTCTGCATCGAATACTATTAAGAAAATTAGTATGTTATTTATTTGTTTTTATTTAAGTATGTTATATAAATGTTCAAAGATAATCAAGGAAATAAACAAAATTATAGCTTAATAACTATCAAAAGTTGGGAATAGAAAGAAGACAAAATACACCTGCACTGAATATCCACATCTTTCTAGCAAGGGGTAAATAGACACTTTTTTTATTAAATTTGTTTACATTTATTCATTTTTGAGAGACAGAGACAGAGTGTGAGTGGGGGAGGGGCAGAGAGAGAGAGAGAGAGAGAGAGAGAGAGAGATAGGGAGGGAATCCGAAGCAGGCTCCAGGCTCCAAGCTCCGAGCTGTCTACACAAAGCCTGATGTGGGGCTCCAACCCGGGAACTGCGAGATCATAACCTGAGTCAAAGTTGAACGAACACTTAACTGACTAAGCCACCCAGGTGCCCCAGTAAATGGATACTTCTTAAATGAACTTTAAAAAAAATATAGGGCCAACCATATAGAAATAGCTCAAGAAATATTTATTAGGTGAATGAATCAGCCAATTCTCAGGGCTTCATGGGTTCAAACCCTGCATCAGCCTCTGTGTACAGAGCCTGCTTGGGATTCTCTCTCTCTCTGACCCTCCCCCACTTATGCTGCCTCTGTCTCTCTCAAAATAAACAAATAGATATAAAAAATAGAAATAGAAATAGAAAATAAGTAGAAATTAAAAAAAACATGAAACACACACTAGAGTATTTCAACATTAAAAAACATCATGTCTTCAACTTACTCTTGAATGTTTCAGGAAAACATAGGGGTGTGTGAATGTGTGTGTGTGTGTGTGTGTGTGTGTGTGTGTGTGTGTGTGTGTATGTGTGTGTAGACAGAGAAAAGAAAAGCAAATGTAATAAAATGTTAACATTTGGGGAAGCTGGGTGAAGACAGGAATTCATTGTATTATTTTTGTAACTTTTTTATAAGCCTGAAATTACGTGAATATAAATAATAACAATCAATTTTAAAAATATTTTAAGACAAGTTAATAGGGTATAGAGATATTTTAACTTTTTGTTGAAAATACACTTTAGGAAAATATCTAGCAAATTTATACACCCTTCAGTCTTTAAATATAATTTAAAATATTAAAACTTATAGTATCACTTCACTTACACATAGAGGAAGGGTTTTGACTATCTCTGTGTATTTGCAAATTGTGGTATAGATAGATATGATAAAATGTATGTAATATTATATACAAGTTTATACATCATATGTGTGAAAAATACAAAACATCTCTTTTCTTATGCTTTTTCTTTTAAGTTTATTTATTTTCAGGGAGAGAGCACAAGTTGGGGAGGGTCAGAGAGACAGGGAGAGAATTCCAAGCTGATAGCACAAAGCTCCAGGCAGGGCTCTATCTCATGAACCATGAGATCATGACCTGAGCCAAGATCAAGAGTTGGATGCTCAACTGACTGAGCCACCCAGGTGCCCTGAGAATGCAAAATATTCCTTTTTATTTATGTTTTTTTTTTTAAAAATTAATGTTTATTTTGACAGAGAGAGAGAGAGAGAGAGCATGAGTGGGGAGAGGCAGAGAGGGAGACACAGAATCTGAAGCAGGCTCCAGGCTCCAAGCTGTCAGCACAGAGCCCGATGTGGGGCTCGAAATCACGGACTGGGAGATCATGACCTGAGCCGAAGTCAGACTCAATCGACTGAGCCACCCAGGCACCCCAGAATGCAAAATATTTCTAAGTTATATCCATATTAACTAAAATCTCAGCAATAAGTCAAAATATTTGAAATGTAATATTACTTCTCCAAGCAATTTGAAAGTGGTCATGTGACTTGTATGGATCAAAGACTATATTTATTTTCCTGGGAGGAAAAAAAGAACTAAATGGAATAGAAGGTACAAGACTGTAATCTGAAACAAATTATAAAACAAAATATAGACACAGATAACTACTGAAGGAAGAGACAAGAAGAATGTAAACGCTTATATAGTTTCATCACAGTGTTAGCAATACAAACCAGTAGGTTGGGAGAAGAGTTGGTTTGGAAAGGAGAGTGATAATTCAGTTGGGAACCAGCTTCATCAAGATATCAGGGGGCATCCATGAGGAGATGTGCAATAGTCAAGAAAGAGTTAGCACTGGAGAGATACACTTTAGAATCACTCACAAGCATTGCACAATAGCTATAGTTGTCAAAGTGAGGACGACTGAAGAGGAAGAGGCCAGAGAGAAGAAAGCTGGCTGAGAACAAGAGCTCCAGAAACTTCTCACCTTGGGGGATGTGAAGAGAAAGAAAGAAGCCATGAGAGGCAGAAAGAGGCCTAAAATGTCATCACTTCCTTAGGGTCTTGGGAGGAAGGGAGGGAGGTTTTGTCAACCAATGCAGGACACGCATAGAAACACAGAGTCTGAGGACAAAGTAAAGACTATTGGTTTTGATGAATAGAAGAACATGGTCAGCTTTTCAGTCAGCTGACAACAGAGTGGAGAGAGAGGTGGCCAGATTATAAATGTCAAGTGAGGAATGAGGGTGAGGGCATGAAGGCAGTGAGGACTTTTAAGAATTTTAATGATTCTGTTGGTGGGAATGTGAGCTGGTGCGGCCTCTGTGGGAAAGAGTATGGAGGTTCCTCAAAAAACTAAAAATAGAGTTACCATATGATCCAGCAATCCCACTGCTAGGTATTTACCTAAAGAAAATAAAAACACTAATTTGAAAAGATGTATGTATCCTTACGTTTATTGCAGCATTGTTTACAATAGCCAGACTATGGAAGCAGCCCAGTGTCCATAGATAGATGAATGGACAAAAAAGAAGTGGCGCATATATATATATATATATTACTCAGCCATGAAAAAGAAAGAAATCTTCCCATTTGCATCTGCATGAATGGATCCAGAGGGTATTGTGCTGAGTGAAATGAATCAGTCAGAGAAAGACAAATACCATATGATTTCGCTCATATGTGGAATTTAAGAAACAAAACAAGTGAAAAAAGAAAAAAAAGGAGAAAAGCAAATAGACTTAAATTCAGAGAATAAACTGATAGTTACCAGAGGGGAGGTAGGTGGGATAATGCATGAAATAGATGATGGGGATAAGAGTACACTTATCATGATGAGCACTGAATAATGTATAGAATTGTTGAATCACTGTATTTTATACCTGAAACTAACACTGTATGTTAACTATACTTCAATTTTAAAAATAGTAAAAAAAGAATGAGAATAAGATAAAATGTCAAAAAAAAAAAAAAAGACTAGTGATTAAAGACAGGGGCAGCACCCACACAGTCTTATAAACAGAGCCTCTGAGCATGTTGAGTGCAGAACTGGGATTAGAACCTAGGTTTCTGGAACCTTCTTCTCAAGTCAATTCTTCTTCTAATTCCCCTTGGGTGTGGGTCTAATTACAACAGTGGTGAGGACAGAGCCCTAGTACTTGCTGGGATATTTCTGCTAGTCTTAAATTGTTGCCGAATCTGTAAACAGCTGCATAGCCTTTCCAAAGTGAGTCAGGGGCACGACTCTAAGCAAATCGAATGTTGATAAGACATCAAGAATTAATGAAATTCCCAGAAACTATTTTATGTAATTCTCAATGTGTTTATCCAACTGGAAACAATGACTCACTTGATATGGATAAATATTTTTACCAAATCTGTTTCTTTTGACCTTTTAATTTGAAGCCTAACTCATTTTGTTTGTTTTCCCGCTAAAAGCATTTAGACTTCTGAGAATATTTAGATTTGTTATTCAAGTTTTTTTTTAATTGTATGAAGCAATAAACTAAAGCATATTCAGTGCAAGAGCTAAAGAAAATTTTATTGTTGGCATTGTGTTAAAGGTTATACATTTTTAAAAATTATTTCCAAATAACTAGAGCTTTCTGATTAGGTTTTGTAATAAGATATATAAGACCATTTGACAAATGACTTTTGAGTCTCTGGGGCATAAAAGTTGCCAAAAACAATGAAGTTTAGACCCATGCCCAATCTATGCAGAACATAATCTCCTGGTATTTCCAAAATATTTGAACACTGTTATCACTGAAGTCCTTAGCAGAGCAACATTTTTAAGCTATACCAAACAGACGTAAGCTAAGTCAATATTTCTTTTAAAAAGCTGTGTGATTTAAATCCTGCCCTTGTGCTGGCTTCCGCAGCACATAGACTAAAATTGGACCAATATAGAGAAGATTGGCATCACCCCTGGCAAGGACGACACGCAAATTCGAGAAGTGTTCCATAGTTTTCTATCACCAGTGCCCAGGTGGCCTCCCTGTACAGGAAGCGGAGTCAGATTCAGAACCATCAGGGAGAGGACTTAGACTCCGACCCGGAAATAATTCTCTAGGTAAGTCTACTAGACTCCCACCCTCCCCCGGGCTAGGGTCAGAGGGTGGCGGGGGTGAGACATCGGAGGGCATCACCTCTGCTGTTCAGCAAATCTGGTGTTGCAGTCATGTGGGTTTTGAGTGTCACGTGTATGTGAGCGCAAGGGGATGGTTTAAGCCGGGGTCTGGGGTTTTATCAGCCATTTTTTTTCCCAATAAATAATTATTGAACTCCAGTAAATAAATAAGTAAGTAAGTAAAAATCTGGCCCTTGAGGAAGTTACTTGCTCAGTTTAGAAGAAGAAACAAACCAAACCAAAACAAAATAGAACAGAACAAAAACAGGAGGGAGAGAGAGATTACAAAGAAAGTAACTGCTAATCTCCAAGAGAAAAATCTTGTCACACACTTCAAGTTTTACTTTCTTTCCTCAAGCAAACTGGTCAGTGTTCTCTTGCCTTGGTTTTCCCCCTGCATGTCTGACCCAGCAGGAAGCATAAACCAAAAATCTATGCCTTTTGAATCCCCACCTTTTACATCTGAGCTGCAATCCTAAGGAACCAGCAGCAGACCACAGCTATATTCTTCCTAGCCTGGAGATATTTCATTTTTATTCAAATAGGTTAAGCTCCATAAAGCATATGAAGCTATATTTTCAAATTTCAAAGAATATGGCAAGTGTGTTCTTTTCTCGGCATCATCCAATCAATATTCGACGACTTGCTCCTAAGTGATTTTGCTACCTAAATATACTCTTTTTGTGTGCAGCGTTTATCCATTTGGGTGGAGTTTTTTAAATCTTTCTGTCACTGTATCACCTTCAACTCATTCTTTAAAGCACAGAATTATTACTTTTTTGTTGCTGACAAGATAGAAAATAATTCTTTGAGACACATTATATTAAAGAACCATGTATTTGTTCCAATGCCCAGGAGTGAGATGCTTTTGAGAAATAGCATACTTAGTGACAGTATATTCCAGAAGTAATGTACAGCCAGCAATTGGAGAACAGTTATATGGCTGCCCACATCCTTTATTCACATTTGTGCCCATCATTTGAAACTCTCCTCACATGATTCCTGCCTCACTTGTGCCTCTACCACCATCTTTGACCCAATGGATGCTCTCAATTTGTTACCCAGTATATATTTTTGCAACTATATTTACTCTATATGAAAATAATTCTGAGAGTCTATTTAACTCATCTTGATCATCCTAGGGCCAAGAACAGTTTTTGGGGCTCTGTTTTTTTTAATTTTTTTAATGTTTATTTATTTTTGAGATCATGACTGAGGGAGGGGCAGTGAGAGGGGGAGACACAGAGCCTGAAGCAGGCTCCAGGCTCTGAGCTGTCAGCACAGAGCCTGACGTGGGCTCAAACCCATGAGCTGTGAGATCATGATCTGAGCCAAAGTCACATGCCTAACCGACTGAGCCACTCAGACACCCCATGGGCTCTTGTGAGCACTTAGCAAATCCTCGTGGAAAAAGAAAGAACAGTAGGACCAAGAAATATTATTTTCTAATTCTAGCTTTAACTTGTATATCCCTCTAATAGTTAAAACAATACAAGTAAGAGTATAGCCGCCTCAGGGATAAGAATCTCAATATTCTCCAAGAGCTCCAAGGCTGAGTGCAGTAGGGGCTGCTCAAATCCACAATGCCTGCTTCATGTTCAACACAACTGTGTGAATCTATTCTGACTGCTATAACAAATTATACCATAGACTGGGTGCCTTACACAATAGAAACTTATTTCTCACAGCTCTGGAGACTGGAAGTCCAAGTTAAGGATGCCATCATGGTTGGGTTCTGGTGAGAGCCCTCTTCCTCTGATTTGCAGATGGCCAACTTCTCCTTGTATCCTCACGTGGTGGAGAGCAGAGATATTCCCTGGAGTCTCTTTTATAAAGGTGCTAATCCCATCCACAAGGGCCCCACACTCATGACTTCATTACCTCCCAAAGGCCCCACCTTCTAATATATCACACTTTGTGGGGAGTAAGATTTCAGCATATGAATCTTGGTGGGATTCAGTCCATAACAACAACTCTGTGGTGGCACTTCTTGTGGAGCATTTAAGACAGACAGAGTCATCCATCGGCAGGGTGAATGTGCCTGATCAGCCTAAGGAGCTCTGAAAGATCTGGGCTATGGAGTAAGGAAAAGTTGACCTCTCTTCGGAATTTTCCAACACAAGAGACACATCTCAAAACATTATACTCTCCCCACTTTCCCCACTGATACCTCAATTACAGAGTCTGACCACATCAAAGAAGGCACTTGTCTTTTTAGAATTTTTAACATGATCCTTTCTTACACAGGTTATTTTGGAATTTTTACATTTGAAATAGAGTTATCCTTACTTAACTAAGCAGCACATCTTCCCTCTAAAGCCTCTTTCCTCAAGTTCTCTTGAACTAGAAATAGTCTCATTTTCTGATGTTTAACTGGTGGAGCCTCATTTCTCTACTATTTGTTATTCACTTTCTTCTTCTGATAGAATCCTCAGATTAACCCCAGACTTCACTCAGCATATATTGAGCACCCACCACGTACAGAATCCATAATATACCTCCAATGATGATGGAACGAAGGGGCTCTCTAGGGCAGTGACAGGTTTGCAAGTTGAGCTTGGTTATGATAGATATTCCCTGAAGACTTGGGCACCCCTCAAGATAAGAGTTGTGTTGAGTAGTGTGTCCGCTACCATGAAAGGAAAGGAAGAAGGCAGGGAAGGGAGCCTGTGTAGGCTTCCAAGCCAGTTACCAGCTGGCCGTGTAGGGGCCAGGGAGTGAAAGGTTAAATGGGTGCACCAGGGCAATCCTGGTTCAATACCTCAGCCCGTGATCATTACTTGTGGTTGCTACTCTAAGAAATGATGCATGGGAGGGTTGTGGTATTTCAGGATTGAGAGCAATATGGATAAATGTAGACACTTCCATTGAGGGTTAAAAAAATGAATTGCCTAAGTGCAAGAAGGGATGACTTAGATTGACAGAGGCTTTTTAAAGGTATTTTTATTTTTAAATTGTGAAATATTTCAAATATCGACTGACCACAAGCACAACCTGAGCCAGCAGGATTCTGAAGCTGAAAAAAAACTAAAATTGTTGAGTCATTAGGCAGCAAGAGAAGAAAAGTGATGCCCAGCTCAAGGGAAGCCATGGTTCCCTGGATCTATTTGCTCCAGATAATTCCCCTTCCCCTCTCCCAGGGGAACGAGACATAGGTGCACATTTTTGAGGTGTGTTTCAAGCACAATGATTTGAATAGTGACAGATCAGCTTCTGAGACCTGAAACTGATGCTTGAAAGAGTCTAGGCTGCTTATTCTGAAGAAGGGATCTGTGACAGCTGCCTCCCAATGATTGAAGGGTGGCCATGGGCCCAAATGGACTTGACTTATTCTTGTGACTCCAGAGGGCCATGAGGATCACTTGAATAAAGTCACAGAGAGGAAGCAGGTTTCAGCTCAGTATAGAGAACTGATTTTTTTTTTTTTTGAGAGAGACAGAGAGACAGACAGAGAGAGAGAGAGAGAGAGAGGCAGAGGGAGAGAACATTAAGCAGACTTTATGCCCAGCACCCAGCGCCCAGCTCAGAACCTGATGCAGGGCTCGATCTCACGACTGTGAGATCATGACCTGAGCTGAAATCAAGAGTCAGCTGCTTAACTGACTGAACCAGCCAGGCACCCACAGTATAGAGAACTTTCTAACATGAGTATGGTCCAGTGATGAGTCTGGGGGTGTTACAGGAGATTAAGGTCTCATCCCTGGAGGGCTCGGTCAGATGTCAGATGCCACCTCCCAGGAATCGCCAGATTTCAAACTTCCTCCCAAGGTTCTCTCAGTCCCAGGGTGTGGGAGATGGACAAAAAACAAAAACAAAAACAAACCACTACCATGCAATGCAATGAAAGATCAGAGAAGGGTACTTCTAAATCTGCTCAGGAAAATTAGAGAACGCTTCAGAGAGGAGGCGACACTTGATATGCTTGAGGTATGTAGAAAATAGAACAGAGGAGACACCATGTGCAATGATTTAGAAAGCTTATACAAGGCCTGAGGAATGCACTGGGTATGGAATATCAAGTGTTTTAATGGGAAGTAGTGGAGAATGAGGCCACAATTGAGAACCATGCTTAGGAATTTGGAATTGACCACATAAGCAAATACCTGATTACATCCCTATTTTAAGAATATCACTTTGGCAGCGGCATTAGAGGTAGACATTGTCTTGATATGTTGAAGAGCTCATTTATCACAGGCAACTAATGCAATCCAATATCAGTTTCTTTATTGGATTATGGGGTCTCTTTCCCCACTTATTAACTATATGACTTTCGGATTGCCTGGAAACACTTTACAAAGAGAAAAGCAGGGACCCTGAACATTTCTGGTTCTGTGTTTTCTGTTTATTTCAGAGGACGGCAAGCTGTTGAGAGTAGAGACAACATCATTACAAACATGCAAACGGTTCTGGGCCACATGAGGCCTTGACATGCATCTAGCATGTTGGGCTATGGAGAAGATGCACTGTTTTTTGAAAACCAAAGATGCGGAACCACAGCACAGTACATCAGTTACATTTTAATATTGGAACATTTTGCAAAAGTGATCACTTTGTGTTCCAATCACTACTTCCAATCTATTCTTCATTAATTGGTCTGCCTAGTTAGATGAAAACATACTTCTTTTGCCATCCGAACTCCTTTACCTTTGTTTTGGTAAAGTGCACCTGAATCTTGCCAACTCCCAGCCCATGCGGTATAGTAGGAGTTGAGCACACTCTCAACTCTACAGTAGATCCTTAATGACCAGAGCCAATCAGCATCCTGCATTCCTCTGGCCATAGTGATTGGTTTCAAGATGGTTCATACACTGAGTTGGAACCACGAGACACCACTAAAACTTTGCTGGGGGTTCTGGAGAAAAGACCCTCAACCTTTCCCCCAAACTTGAAGCCAGGTAGGGGCACAAAAGGCCTGGAAGTCCTGCAGCCAACTTTTGCTCCCAGAGGGAGACCTCCCTGAGGATGGGTGACGTGGCAGGAGTCATAGGCAGACAACAGAGAAAATGCACCTCTGAGGACATAGCTTGAACCAGATCTGTCACTGGAGTTTCATCTACATTAGTCATAAGTTCTCTCCTTTGCTTAAGCTACTTTGAATGAGATTTTTTGTCACTTGCAACCCAGAACTCCTACCTGGTGGAAATAATTTGGGGGGACATTGATAAGATAAATTCATCATTCATTCCATCTGCCTATTAGGAAAGCTGTTCCAGGGCAATCTGGGTGGCGCTGACTCTTGATTCCGGCTCAGGTCATGATCTCACAGTTCATGAGTTCGAGTCTGCCTCAGGCTCTATGCTGACAGTGTGGAGCCTGCTTGGGATTATCTCTCTTTCTCTCTCTCTCTCCCTCTCTCTCTGCCTCTCCCCCATTCTCCCACACACATTCTCTCTCTCTCTCTTTCTCAAAATAAATAAACTTTATAAAAAAGAGAAAGCTATTTCTGTGGTAAAATTATTTTTTCCCAGAAAAACTCACCTGTATGACATTTTCCTAGTTCTACTTTGTGACAGTGCACAGTACATTTTCTAACCTGCATGCTCCCACTACATCATGAGATTTTGCTGGTATTTATGCTATCTCAAATAGTTGACATTTGTGGGTGTGTCTTTTTGTGTTAATGTGCCTTGGGTGTCTAGTGAAGATGACGTCTCGCTTATCTTTGGATCCTCCAGAGCCTTTAACACAAGACCTGGCATGTAGCAGATGCTCAATAAATGTTTGATAAAGTAATTTGCATTCGTTTTACCATTTCACATTCAATGCCCTCCCAGGTTGTATAAAATCAAATTTCGACTTGTTCTGGCAGTGCTGTTCTTTTAAGAAGTCAATAGAAATAAATATGAAATAGTGAAAACATTGCCTTCTGAATCACTCCTGGATTCTGCAGGACTGACAATCCCAAGTGTAATAGAACAAGTCACGTATTTTGAAAGGGAAAACTAATATTTGTTAAAATGGTATTTTAGAGATCTAGACAATGTTGAAGAAAAGCCTTCAGTTTTATTTTCATAGAAATAGGAAATGATATTTTGTCAAGGGTGAACTGTAATCCTGAACACAGAGAAACACAAAAGTTATGTTTGAATTTTCTCAAAAATAATAGTAATCCATTGTATCTGATTCAAAAGATCCAGGAAAAGGACAATTATTGAATGGATTAACATAATTTACTTCCTTTTCATTCACCACCATTTTGGCTGTTCTTGGGGAGATTCATGCCAATTAACTGTCCCAGTGTCCCACTGTCATCATGGAAATCTAGACCCTTGTCTACATATTCTTGGTGCCCAGAAAATGTTGATTGAACTAAAAGGAAAGGAGACAAATGAACATTCCTGTGTGTTTAGTATGTGTCAAGCACATTTTAAGGATGTTTTCATTTTTTACCATTTAACTTTATGACAGTTCTTTTATCCATTCATTCATCCATTTATTCATCATTCAGTATGTATCACTAATAGCCTACCTTGTGATGGACCAGTGAATAGCAGAATTTGATTGTACTCCAGGACTCCTGGTTCCAAAGCCTGTGTCATTTCCTCCCCACCAATTAGGTAACTTCCCTAGAACAGGGAAAAGGATAGCCATGATTTTAAGCACGAATAAAATCCTTACATTGTAAGACTGAAAGCCACATTGGTGAACATCATTGATGTATGTGGACCGGGGCAAGGCTAGCAGCCCTGAAGCCTGAATTCTAGAATCCTTACTAGCTTGTCCTGACTTCCCAGATCTCTATATGAGTAAGTTAGATTAATGAGGACTTCTATGTTTGGTCTTTAGCATCTTAGGTCTTTTATAAACCAATTTTAAAAACTAGAAAATAATTTGCATTTACTCTTTTGATTGCTTCAACAAGTATAAATATTTCCAAATGATAGCAACTACCATCTTTTGGGTGTCAATGACACACCAGAAATAGTGAAAATTTTGTTGTGTACATCATCTCACTTAATCCTCACAGATCTCCAATGAGGTCAATACTACCTGTCAGCATTTTGTATGGCTGAGAAAATTGAGGCCTTACCATGTTAAGTATACATTAAGGGTCATACAACCAGTAAAAAGTCAACCCAGGGGAGTTTGTCCAATGTCTTCGTGACCCATATAATCTGTGCAAGTTATTAATTTGCATAGCATTCCCCCAAACTGTCAACCTCTTTTTCAAGTGCCACTTTAGCTTAGCCTGTGTGAAGTGGCCCAAATTCTCAATGAGTGAGGTCCAAATTACTGGCATTTTCTCATATAGATTTTTTTTTCTTAAAATCGTTTGGGTCAACTTCCATAAGGGTGGTGTGGGCAGCCAAAAAGCAGCGAAAGAATCAAATACGATTAGCCAGAGATCCACTCTTCTTTACCCATGTATATAAGTCAGCTTGGGCTGTCCTATTAGGAGACCGAAAACTGAGTGGCTTAGACAATAGAGATTTATTTTATCATAGTTCTGGAGGCTGGCAGTTCAAGATCAAAGTGCCAGAAATGTTTAGTGAAGCTTCTCTTCCTGACTTGTAGGTTGCCTTCTCTCTGTGTCCTCACATGGCCTCTTCTCTGTACAGGCTTGGAGACAGAGAGAGAGAGAGGGAGAGCGAGCGAGCACACTGGTGTCTCTTCATCTTCTCATAAGGACACCAACCTCATTGAATTAAGATTCCACCCTTATGACTTCACTCAACCTTTATTGCCTTCGGATAAGCCCCATGTCCAAACAAAATCACATTGAGGATTAGGGATTCAATTCAGTCAATACCACAAGCCCAGCATCCTTTTCCACAAAGAGGTCAGTTTCTGGTGGGACTTGGAAATATCAAAAAACAAAACAAAACAAAAAAAAAAAGGAGATCTGCCTCCCTCATCCAGAGTGAAATTAGTTCTACGATTGTCTCCCACAGATGTCAAGTCTATGAGGCCGGAGATGCTCATGGCCCACAGCACAGTGCTTATTTAGTAAGCCTCAATGAATGCTTGATGTTAGATGGCTCCAAGTAGGAGATTTTGCTGCCAAATTAGAGAACGTGGATGTTAATATTTTGAACATAAGAAGCCATGGAGGAGTTCTGAACTTGGAAAGAACATGCATAAAAGTTTTCCCCCTTTCCCCCAGAATATGATTGAGGGAATTCAGCACCACCTTCACGATTAACACTCTGATGCCTCCAGAGCAGAAGACCGCAGAGCTTAATCAAAGTCACCTGAAAAAGCTCATGCTTTCCAGTAACATTCTTCAGAGCCACTCTGACCCACACTTTAGGAAGAGGGAGATGTAAGTTGGAGAATCCTGAACTTTGTGGGCTCTGCACTGTTTTAGAAGAAAAAGCCACAGAAGAAGCAAAAGTTCTGACATTCAGGCTGCATGGACTTTTGAGTGTTAGCTGAGCCCAGGGCCATTTCTCAGGAAGATTCAGCAGCAGTGAAGTTAAAATCCATGCAGTCTAGAATTTATTTCCAGAGATTGTCACAACACATAACTAACTAGTTGGGGGGGGGGGGGGTGGATAAACATGTATTTATAGGTTGCCCGTGTAAGTGTAAAGATGTGTGCATGAGTTTTTTCTGTCCCATATATCTTGAGGGGCCACTCAGAAGCTGAAGAACATGATGTTTCCATTCACAGGAGTCAGGTTAAGGGGAAGAAAGAAAAGAAAAAAAAGAAAAAGAAAAAGAAAAAGAAAAAAAAGAAGAGAAGAGAAGAGAAGAGAAGAGAAGAGAAGAGAAAGGAAGAAGGGAGGGAGGGAAGAAAGGAAGGAAGGAAGGAAGGAAGGAAGGAAGGAAGGAAGGAAGAAAAGCAGGTTGAATTTACTCCAAAACATGATTTTATTTCCAAGGCCATCTGTGCACAGACATACCCCAGAGGCAATAAAAAGCTGCATTATTCTTCATTATTGTCGTGGGAGAGTACTCTGCCTTAATAAGGGAGCCCTGATTTCATAAATGGGAAGGAACAACAGTTCCCTAGGATGGCAAATTAACTTGCTTTTGATAAATAAATGAATTTTCTCCCCGAGTAAGCTTTGCCGAAGTAATTCAATGTCTTATTTTTTACACAGTACTAATATTCTAATGCCACAAAGTTCTGTATCTGGTTAGTTCTTCGGCTTTCCTATCTGAAGTTAAACTTCTATTTTACTAATTTTTAAAAATCTTTTTTGTTTAGCTTGTGAAAAGCTGGTTTAAACATTATTTTTTTTTTATCCTGGGAACAATTTCAAGATGAGGCAAAGTCATTGAGTGAAGGGGGAAAGTTGCTCGCATGGCTTTGGGGACATCTCAGAATCTTCTGCTCTCCTCTGGAATGGGATGATGCCTCACAGACTCCTGGAATGTTCACTAAAGCTCTCAAATTCCCAAACCCTTCGCCAGCACAAACCACGTGTTAACATTTCCTTTCATGTGGGGACCGGAGGCCCAATATTCACTTTCAACTGTGCCAAGGTATTTTTTCCAGGTGGAGAGATGTTTCAGTGCTTGGGTTTACATCTCTGACATTATGGCACAGCGTCTATTTTCTTTCTACCTGGATGGTGTGACCAGGACGAGGGAGGGCCCCAAGGAACACATTCTTCTATAGGCCGTCCACTCCTGACAGAAGCCACACATACCATGGAACTCCCAGTGTGCCTCCAGACAGCTTCAGGGCTGCACAGTGACTCCTGAGTGACCAGAGGACAAGTCTGAAGTGGGGAGTGGGGGTCATCCTCGCAATCATGTATAGTCAGGGTCAGCTGAGCAGGTTAGCAAGAGCTGAGGAATCAGGGCCAGGAGACCTACGTCCACACTTAACTCAGTGCCCCAGCTCTGGAAAGCCATCTAAACCCACTAAGCCTTGGTTTTCTTGCCAATAGAATGGACACACTCCTCCATCCAAAGGAGGCTGCCAGGCTCCAGGAAAATCGGCACACACTTAGCAAATTATAAAGCACGGCTGGGAATCTTCAGTAAGACTGCCCAGCACAGAGGGGCGCCTGGGTGGCGCAGTCGGTTAAGCGTCTGACTTCAGCCAGGTCACGATCTGGCGGTCTGTGAGTTCGAGCCCCGCGTCAGGCTCTGGGCTGATGGCTCGGAGCCTGGAGCCTGTTTCCGATTCTGTGTCTCCCTCTCTCTCTGCCCCTCCCCCGTTCATGCTCTGTCTCTCTCTGTCCCAAAATAAATTTTAAAAAAAAGTTGAAAAAAAAAAAGACTGCCCAGCACAGAGCCTGACGCGTCTGAAGCCAAAAGTCCTTTGAAGGCAAGAGCTTTCTCATCCAGCCAGAGCCCCCAGACTCACCTATGACAGCAACCAGCATATGGAAGGCAGTAGAGGAACGCTTGGTGAATAAAGGTATGAAGGAATTATCACACAAAGCAGATTCTCAATCGGTATTAGTTTTCTCCTTCATCTCCAAACGACTAAAAATTGTGCCTTGTGTTTAGTGCTTTAAAAGTTTGCTGTTGGGGCGCTTGGGTGGCTCAGTCGGCTAAGCGTCTGACTTCGGCTCAGGTCATGATCTCACAGTTTGTGAGTTTGAGCCCCGCGTCGGGCTCTGTGCTGACAGCTCAGAGCCTGGAGCCTACTTCGAATTCTATGTCTCCTCTCTCTGCTCTTCCCCTGCTCACGCTCGGTCTCTCTCTCCTTCAAAAATAAATAAAAACATTTTTTTAAAAGATTAAAAAAAAAAAAAGTTTGCTGTTTGATTAACAGTTGCTAGTGCATCCTGTCTTTCCTTCCCCGGGGCTTTCCGTTTCCCCTGTGAATAGTTCTATAAAACCACAAGGGCCCATTCTGAGACCAGAGTTTAGGTTTCAGAGAAACATTAGGGGAAAGGGTTTTGTTGGACCTGGCAAGCCTTAAAACAGTGTCTGAGTCCACCTAGGAAAATAACCAGCCTGGGGCGCCTGGTGGCTCAGTTGGTTAAGTGTCCGACTCTCGATTTTGGCTCAGGTCATGATCTCCAGGGTTTATGGGTTCGAGCCCCGCATCAGGCTCCTTGCACTGACAGTGCAGAGCCTGCTCGGAATTCCTTCTCTCTCTCTTTCTCTCTCTCTTTGTCTCTTTCTGTCTCTCTCCCTCCCTCTCTCTCTGTCCCTCCTGTGCACACACACAGTGTGTGTTTTTAAACAAAAATAAAATAAAAAATAAAAAAAAAAGAAATAAATAAAAATAAAAAATAAAATAAAATAAAAAATAAATAAATAAATAAAATAAAATAAAAAATAAAAAATAAAATAAAATAAAATAAAAATAAATAAAAGAAAAAATAAAATAAAAATAAAGAAATAAAGAAATAAAATAAAAAAATAAAAATAAATAAAAATAAATAAAAGAAAGATAAAATAAAAATAAAAAATAAAAAATAAAAAAAAGAAAACCAACCAGCCTGCCTGCAAGAAAAAAGTAGGAAGAAAATTGTGAAAGGAAGGTGCCAGTTGTAGAGCAGTGTTGTGGGAAGCAATCGCTCCTGTACCAGCGGTTTACTGGGGAGTTCAAGACTGGGGGCAGAAGAGACAGAAAAGGCATGGGGCCGAGAAAGAGGGAGAGAAAGCAGTCCATGGGCTCTACGAGCCAGTCGCTCAAACTCCAGAACCTACTGCAGCTCTGAGTAGTGTCTTCAGGAGGAAGAACTGAGAAAAATGTATTCCTGGCTCCATGGAAGTTCACCCATGAAATGCTGACTTTTCCAACTTCCGAGATGTTCAGGCTTGGGAACCAGGTGGATCCCGTAGCACCTTGTGTGACAGAAAAGCCCTGGGTGGGAGGCCCGCAGTGCAGGTTACAAGGCTTGCCTGCAAGTGACCTGAGGGGCCAGGGGCAGCTTCCGAGGGAGAAATTATATATACGCATATATGTATATATATGTCTCGTACGGTGATTGGCACAACATTCGTGCTCAGTAAGTGGTACTGAAATCAGAATCAGAGTGGAGTTGACATTTAGTAGGCAAGAGTGATCTTTAAATAGAAACTTAGATCATGCCATTGCTTTGCTCAGACCTTCTAGTGGTTTCCCATTGCAATCTGAATTACACACAAATACTCCTTCTGGCAAGGCTCAGTGTGATCTAGCCCCTGTCTGGGTCTTACACCCAGTGTCTTACACCCATCCTCCAGCCCCAGCTTTCACTTTTTTAAATCCGCCTGGCTCTTTTCCACCCCAGGGTCTTTGCACTTGCCATTCTTTCTGCCAGGACTTCACTTCCTCCTCTGATTTCTTTCTGTGTCTCCTTCTTATTGAACAGATGTCAGCTCCTTAAAGAGGTCTTCAGTGACACTCCAGTTGAAAGTATTCTCTGACATTGCCTCATATTTTTTGAATTAATTTTTTTTTGAGAGGGAGAGAGAGAGAGAATCCCAAGCAGACCCCACGTCCAGTGAAAAGCCAATGAAGGGCTCAATCCCATGAACCGTGGGGTCATGACCTGAGCCGAAACCAAGACTCTGACGCTTAACTGATTGAGCCACTGGTGCCCTCATATTTTGGCTGTTTTCATGGTGCTTACCTTAATCCTAAATCAACATGCATATTCATGTAGCTCTTTGTTTATTATCCATTTCAGCCTATTGGAACATGAGATCCTTCAGAGCAGAGGCTTCATCTCCCTTGATCTACAGAGATTAGAACAGTACCAGGAACAAAGTAGGGACTCCTTAACCATTTGTTAAATGAATAAGCTAGTGAGCTTCCATAGTCCACCAAATTCCCCCCAAGTCTGGGAATATGCTGGCTGCCAGGATATCAGGAGTGAAGCGACATGTAGGCATGATTCCAGCCCAAAGGCACTTCTCACTTCAGGAGACCACAGGCTGGGTTGTGACCTAAACGGGAACAGTGTGATTGGAATAACTAATCACTACGAGCAAGATCTTGAGAGATGTGACTAAAAAGCTTTATAAATGTTTAAAATTGATGCCAATAGCAAGTTCAACCCGTAGACATACTGTAGGTGGTCTAGATATCTCATCTGGTTTTGACGTCTTTCTCTAGGCTTCCATCTAGTCAACATTAACTGAGACCCAACAATGTGCTAAGCTCATTGTTTGCTTCAGCCTTAAAGCTCTTCCAGAAGAGCTCCTCGTGTATTATTTCAAGTGATTTCTCAACAGTTCCCTGACTATTCATCATTGGAAGGATATATCTAAAGATAAACAGAACTGCAAAGAAATATTTGGGGCGGGGGGGAAACCCTTATATAAAGCCAACCCTTCCACAATGGCGCCTTGGGCTAACCCTACTCTGTAACAAACTCTTTTCCTCCAAATCCCTTAACCACATGTGTATAGAATCCGTGTCTCTCTTCCTCCCTCCATCTTAGTCTTGACATGCTTCCTGCAAGTTCATGGTGGCACAGAAAGAATACTAGCTTCATCAGATAAAATCTTGGCTCCATCATTTATTATCTGTGTGTCTTTGGACAAGATGTTGAAACTCTGTGAGTTTCATTTCCTTCTTTTGTAAAATGCACATAATCATGACCTCACAGCATTGTGAAAAGTGAATACAGGAAATAAATATGAAAAGTATGTCAAATTCCTGGCACATAGTAGCTGTTCAAAAATAGAAGTTACTATGACTATGACTACCACTACCATATTATTATTATCGTTACTATTATTATTACCGTTATGCCATCGTTGCTTCCTCTCTGCCCGCCATGCCTTGTCAGTGCGTCTAGCTGTTGGGTCAGACGGCATGCTTTCCCGTTGTTTCTTTGTCCTTGATAATATTACAATAGCAGTAGATGTTTCACAAAAGCTTACTGGTCGGATTTATTCTCATACAACTAAAGGGTTGAATTCAACAAAGCTCTACTGAACTTTTCCAAAGCAGCACAAACTGTGATGTCCACCTGCACACATGTGGATAAAGGAAGAGGACATTCCATGGTGTGATTTCAAGGGCACCAGAGAAGCCGAGCTGCTCTGTCCCCGTTTCCCTTTTGCTGATGGCTAATGCCTAGGATTCAGCCACTTGCATGCTATTTGTTTAGCTTAAGAATGTACTTCTAGGGGTGCCTGGGAGGCTCGGTCAGTTAAGCATCTGACTTCGGCTCAGGTCATGACCTCACAGTTCTTGGGTTTGAGCCCCACATCAGGCTCTGTGCTGATAACTCGGAGCCTAGATCCTGCTTCAGATTCTGTGTCTCCCTCTCTCTCTGCCCTCCCCACCCCTTGCACTCTTTCTCTCTCTCTCTCCAAAATAAACAAATATTTAAAAAAAAATTTTTTTAAGAATGTATTTCTAATCAGAAAGGAGCAGCAAGGCTCCTCCCTTCTATGGGAAGGTTTTTTTGTTTGTTTAGTTCTGGTTTGTAATGGAGGGGCCTGGGAGCATTTGCTTGGACTAGAGAGAGAATGAGGACCCCACCCACTGAAAAGAGGAGGGAGGGCCAGGAGCGGGAAAGCTAGAGGGCCTGAGGCTGTCAGAATCAGTCCGCAGACAGTCTTTTTGGGGAAAAAGACTTTCCTTCGGGAAGGGAAAGTTCCCGAAGATAAAAGTTCCCGAAAAGCTAGAGGGCCTGAGGCTGTCAGAATCAGTCCGCAGACAGTCTTTTTGGGGAAAAAGACTTTCCTTCGGGAAGGGAAAGTTCCCGAAGATAAAAGTTCCCGAAGATAAAATGATCACAGAGGTGAAGCCCCAGTGTGTGGCCTATCTGGAACCTGCCTTAGCAGGCGGGATCGTCCTTGTCCCTGTCAGTGCCCTCTGGGTCACAGGAATCCTACATAACCTGCAGCACTAACCCATCCCAGGAGCTAGTAGGATATATGGTTTCCCTCCTGCTTTGTCCTGAATTGGTGATCACGTTCTGAATTTATAAGCTTCCCAGTATCGCCTCTGCTCAGGCATTCTCCTGGGAACAAAGCCAGACAGAGACACTGGCAAGATCTGAAGAGACCTGCTTGCCGTTGCTGGATTTGGTCACTTTCCAGTCTAATTGCCAGAGCATCCACCTGCCTTCAGCATCATTTCCAAAGGGCAATGTGAGAGTGATGGCCTCAGTGTCTCCCGGTAACAGCCAACTTATAATGCACAGTCAACCTCATCTGTCAACAGGGGAAGTGCTACATTTAGGTGGTTTAGAAATTCCATCGAATTTGGCAAGTCCTGGAACAGGCTTGGCCTGAGCCCCATGAGGGAATTGGAGATGTATAAATAATAGCTCTTGCCCTCAAGAAGCTTGCAGTCTAGTGGAGAAGAAAGATCCAAATGCACAACCTGACCCTTACTAGTATCTAAGAGAAGTCTGATTTTAAAAGGCATTGAAGTTGACTGTCTCTAATACACAGCAGAATGAAATACGTATTTAAAAAGATGTTTTTCTAGGGGTGCCTGGGTGGCTCGGTAGGTTAAGTTTCTGACTCTTGATCTCAGCTCAGGTCATGATCTCACAGTTGGTAGGTAAGTTTGTGAGTTTGAGCTCTGGCGTCTGGCTCTGCACTGACAGCTCAGAGACTGCGTGGGATTCTCTGTCTCTGTCTCTGCCTCTCTCTCCCTTTCTCTCTGCCCCTCTCCTGCTCACACACTCTCTCTCTCCAAATAAATAAACTTAAAAAAATAAAAAAAAATAATAAAATAAAAAGATGTTTTCTAAACTGGAGTGAAATCCACATAGAAAGGTGCTGACCAAACCAAGTATGAGAGGAAGCACCATTGCAGGAGAGAACAGGCAGAGAAGGCTGGGTGCCCCAGGCACAACAATTAGCTGGAGCAGGACAGAGGCGGGCAGAATGAGAGCCACTGCAGTCTGGTGCTATGGGGGTCTGTGGGAGAGTGGGGAGAGGTAAGGCTGCGAAGGAGGGGGTCAGATTATGGGTGAGGTCAGATTAGGAATTATGGAGAGCTTTGAGGCTCTGTTGAGAAACTTGCTTTTCCCACCCCACCCCCCCAAGCAATCAACACTGGCAAAGTTCATAGGGTGTGGAGTGCCCCCAGCTATGTTTTAGGGCAGGCAATATGGTGGCTGGATGGTGGGGGGCAGGAGTGGTGGTGGAGGGGTGGAATCACGCTGCAGGCCAGATGCCAGAAAAAGCTGAGAGACAGTTCCTACTGTCAAGACCCTGGTGAACCCCACTCAAAGGCAAACTGCAAAAGGAGGGAGGGTCTCTTAAAGGTATGGGTGCTGAAAAAAGCGTCTGTGCACATGGACAGGCTTTCCTTTGGAAAATGGACACCTGGTGGATTGTTCAAGTCTCAGTCGACGTCCCAACGAGTCCTGGCAAACAGAGATAGAACCTGGGACCACAGACAGCTGCATGCACAACAGTCACCATCCATGGATGCTTTTATTTCTCAGAAGCTTGGCTTAGCCCCTGTGCTGGGATCACTGAGCACTCTGGGGGCATTCCTCCCAACAGACAGATGTACCCAAGTCACAGCTGTCCTGTCACCCAGAGGCAGGGAGCTCCAAGAAGCCCTGGCACAGGGAAGCACCGCATTCGCTGACTCACTCCCTCATCCACTGCACAAATATTTGTGGAGTTCACTCCGATGATTAAATCCTTTCAACAAAGGGGAAGGTCTTTACTGTGCTCTTTATTAGTTATTGGATTTTCCATTTCTTGGTGTGGGGGTGAAGAAGATGCAATCAAGGCAAACAGTTTGAAATTGATCGTTTGCTTCTCTCCAGGGTAATTTCCTGGCAACTGACAAAATTCACAGGCTGTGATGAGCAGTCACGGACTTGTTGGGAAACCTCTTTCTTTGTAGTTTAGATTAAAGAAAGAACATCTCTTTAAGCGCCATTTCCTTATTTTTTAAATGAGAATAATAACACTGACCTCACAGGGTAGCTGCGAACAGGTTCACCACTACATGGAAGTGGAACGCAGTGCCGTGCAGAGCTCTAGGGGGCGCCATTCACATAGACTACCAGGTAAACAGTGCCCCCTGGAGTTGAGCGATACACAGCCTCCACAACCGTATGTGACAGCCCTGGCGCTCAGAGAGGATCAAGGGAATAAAGGTATGAAAGCACTTTATAAACTGTAAAGGGCTGTTATAATCATCATAGCTATTGCTCCAGACATCCAAGGGAATACACAAATCCCAACAGTGAAGCTAGGGGCATGTCTCAGCCATGAGCAGCTTGAATTGATGTTACAGCAGCAACAAGGAACCTTACACCACTGCAGACGGGAAACCTCCCAAGCTACGACCTGCTAAGGGCCGTTGATCAGGAATCAAACAGAAAAATGGAGCCAAGTATCACAGTACCAATGTATGCTGAGTTCTTACTTTATTCCAGACCCTATTCCAACATGTTGCATGTATTGTCTAATGTAATCCCCACTACCACCCTACTAGGTGAGTCCTGCTCTCCATTTTACAGGTGAGAAAAGTCACACAGGGTTAGTAGATTCTAGGCTAGGGGACCATGGTCCCCTAGAAGCTTTGGAGCAAAGAGCTGAAAACAGGCAGGTCTCTCCACCAGCTGTGATTTCAACCACCTCCTTTGGCCTCAGCAGAAGACAAACTACACTGCGCACGAGGCTTTCTGTGCAGAATCTGGGCATCAGCCACCCAGTGGGGGAAACAGATAAGGCCAACAAATCGAGTGCCGATGATGCACTGGCTGCTTCTAGACGCTCACCCCTGCCCTCCGGGAGCCTGTGCTGTGTCTGAGGCAATCGGAAGCCCAGGAGACGATCAGTAAATCGATCATGTGGTACCATGCAACCGAGTGCTCGGCAAAAGGAAACAATTTTCTGAGACGCTTTCTAAAGGACCTGGAGCCTGATCAGGGTCTTGGAAGGAAGAATTCGGAAGGAGGTGGAAGGGAGCGGTGCAGCCTCCCAATCGCTCTTCCATGGGGTGTGACGGGGGCGTGGGTGGAGAGATGGCCTAGAAGCGGCCTGCTTGTTCTGACAGAGTTTCTACTTCCAGACATCTGCATTCATACCGTATACTCTGCCCTCCTTCCAGTCAGTTGTGCTGCTTCTTCAGGCACAGTTTAAAATGTAAGCCAAATTATGCCACTCCTCTGCTCAAAATTCTTTAACAGCTTTATATCTCATTCAAGATTCACACACACACACACACACACAAAGCAAAAGCTTTTCATCATCATCTTCCCCTCCTTCACACGTTCACTACCCCTCTAGACTCATTTCCCCCTTATTCCTTCTGCCTGCAGGCCCCATTAGCCTTTTGCTATCCCCTGAGTTTTGCATGCACATACCTACCTCAGGACCTTTGCACTTGCTCCCTTACTTGAAATGCTCTTCCCCCTGACATCCCTTCCTCACTTGCTCCAGGTTTCTTCAACGTTAACTTATCAAAGAGGCTTCCCTAACCACTCTACATATGGTATCAAACCCAGCACTCCCTAACTCTATTTCCCATCTTTATGTCCTCCACAGCACATAGCTGCTGCTGCTGCTGCTGCTGCTGTATCCTCCTCACACTTGGGTGTAAATCCTTTGAAAACCAGACCTATGCGTCTTGTGTTCACTACTGTTGAAAAAGTGCCTAATACCGTGTCTGGCATTTGGTGGTGCTCAAGTAATATCTTTTGAGTGAATAAGTTAATCTGATTTATAACTTTAGCTTCTCCTTTTTTTAAAGGATTTTTATCCAATAAAGGGTGCTGCTCCTTAAGAAACAGTGAAGCCAAAAACTGCTGCTCTAAATTACAGAAGCTGTTGCTTGGACAAATTTAGGCCGTCACTTTGAAACATTGTGAAATAATAGCTCCATATTAGGCATCACGGACTCTAACCTCGGCAGTGACAGGATTCAATCCAAAACAGAGACCCTGGTTTTCAGGAGTAAGCAATTGTTGCTGTCCCTTCCCCCATTTTGGTTTCTAAAAGATCCTTTTCTGCAGCACAATCTGTAAGTTCCCACGGCGAGGCTGAGAGGCAACGATAAGGCCCCCCCACCCCCACCCTCAAGCAGTGTTGTCAACATGCCAAGACCACGAGGCAGTGTTTCTGACCTCATGCCTGGGCCCACAGAATGAATGCTCCAAAATGAACAGTCCTGCGCCTGGTGCCTATTCCTGAGGCACTTTCTGTGCAGTCTCTCTGTCTGATTCTTTTGAAGCCACACTGACTGTTCTTGGATGACTTATCTCACCAAGCCAAGGAGAAGCTGTCTCGAGATGATAAAGCTAGAGAGGTACATTAGCTTCTCGTGGAGCCTTGTTGTATTTCTTCAGATATTCCTCGAACAGACTTTATAATTCATTTATTCCTGTCTACCAGAACGCAATCTGCATGAAGACAGAAACATAATGGGCTTTGGTCACTTGTTCCCCAGCTCTCACAGCAGTCCTGACACAGAATTAGCATCCAGAATGGATTAGAGAACCTACACATGTATTCTGCAAAGATGTTGTTAGAGCCTCCAATGTGTCGCGCACGGAGAGATACCAAAGAGACGGAATCGCAGTGTTCAAGCTGGGGAGGCCGACAATACAGCTCTCTGACAGGTAGAAACAGAACATGGGATTACCCTCGGGGGCTCTCAGTCTAATGTGGAGTGGAGACAGACGTGCAGACAGCTATCTGTAAAACAAAGCAGAGTGAAATAATAGCAAATAAAGTCAGAAGGAGTAGAGGAGGATAAGGAAAGGAACAGCTGACTCTGGCCCAGGAGGGGTAGTCAGGGAACATATCTGAATGTGCAATTGCCCTTGAGCCTTCAAGTTCAAGAGTAAATTCTTCAGTCAGTGCTACAGTCAGAAGAAACAGGAAAAAGTGTGGGACCATGCTTTCTACTTGCATATTCTTCCAAAACAATGGGCCGAATGTCAGGGACACTGCAATAAAAGACCATTACAAAAAAAGTCAAATCTATCATGCACTGATAGTTTTGATAAATACAGTAAAACTGTCAAAACAATGGCAACTTGCTAGAAAAGGTTCTGAATGCATGTTCTCACTTTCTGTGTATATCTCATTATAGAGCAATAATCAGCCCTTTGAGAGGCACTGATCTAAGAGTGAGTTGATGGCATCCAAGGAAAAGTTGAGCAGCACTGCTGTGTGATCTGGGAGCAAATGGCAGATATTTGCCAGATCGCGGAAGCAGGTACGCAGGTGGGCCAGGCTGAGCAACAGAAGGGTCCAAGGTGTCAGGATGCAAAGAGTAACCTTGCACCCTTACTCTTTTAGTTTTTACCTCCAGTACCTCTGAGTTCTATGGAGATGTCCTATTAGTTCAGTCTTTTCCTGATTTTTAAGAAATGAGTGGAAGTGTTGAGCTCCGATACCTGCCTGAATTGTGTCCTCCAAGGGAGGGATGTGTGATGTTTCTAGGTTAGGTTAGGCACCCTAGGATCTCACAGAAGGTTTTTTACTATCTGCACATATATAGTAGAATTACTATTTTCTATATTATTATTATTGTCTTTAAAGAAAGTCATAAATATAAAAACTGAGGAGAAAAAAATACATTATTTGTGGATAACATAATTGTTTATGTTGAAAATGCAAAATAATATGGGGCACATGCGTGGCTCGGTCGGTTGAGCATCCGACTCTTGATTTCAGTTCAGGTCGTGATCCCAGGGAAGTGGGACTGAGCCCATGTCAGGTTCCATGCTGAGTGTGGAGCCTATCTCTCTCTCTCTGTGTCTCTCCCCCCCCCCTCCCCCAACTTCTCTCCCCGGCTCTCACTCACTGTCTTAACTCTCTCTCTAAAATAAAAACTGAATAAATAAAATACGTTTAAAAAACAAAAATGCAAGATAATCTACATATTTATTATTAGAATATTTGGAGATATTAGAAATTTGCTAGATATAAAATCAGTATAAAAATCAATTCTATATCTACATGTCACAATAAAAATCTAAAAGTTTTAATTTTTCTAAGAAGCATATCTTTATAATAGCAACAATGAAAACCCTGAGTATATTTAGGAATAAATCTAACAAAGATACTCAGGATCCTTATGGAGAATATTAAAACATTTTTTTGAAAGACTGTTAAAGAGCAATGAAAAAATTGGGAGATATACAGTGTCCTTGGGGAAAGAGGACTCAATACTATCAACTTGACAATTCTCCCCAAATATATTCAAGGATTCAATGCAATTGCAATTAAACTCCATATATAGTTGTGTGTCAAATGTGAAAAAAATGACTCTAAAATGAATATGGAAGAGCAAAGGGCAATATCCAGACACTCCTGAAAGGGGTCAAGTGAAGGACCAGATAGCAAGATTTGATAGGAAGGAAAAGGAGGAGAAGGAAGATGAGGAGGGGAGGAGGAGAAGAGGAGGGAAGGAAAAAGCTGTAGAAATTACAAGAAAACGTACTGGTTCAGGTATAGGAAAAAAGGGTCATAAACTTATTTTATGACAAATTTGAAACTGCACATCAGTGGACAAAGGAGACTATCCTGTAATAAATGCTGTAGTATTTGGTTATTCATATGGAACAATAATCAAAGCTGGATCCCTACCTCACACTGTATCCAGAATTTATTCCAAGTTAACTAAACACTGAGTTGTAAAGAGAAAGCTGTAAAAGATTCAGAAGACAGCGTCAGAGAATTCCATTATGATCTTGTGATAGGAAGGGATTTAAAAAAATTTTTTAATGTTTATTAATTTTTGAGAGAGGAAGAAAGACAAAGCACAAGTGGGGAAGGGACAGAGAGAGAGGGAAGAGGGGTTTTTAAAACAAGAACATATAAAATGCAAAGGAAAAAATTGATTCAATTTATCTAAGGTTAAAAATATAAACTTTTGGGATGCCTGGTTGGCTCAGTCAGTTAAGTGTCCAACTTCGGCTCAGGTCGTAATCTCATGGTTCATGGGTTCGAGCCCCATGTCAGGGTCTATGCTCCAGCTCCGAACCTGGAGCCTGCTTTAGATTCTGTGTCTCCCCCTCTCTCTCTCTGCACTTTCCCTGTTCGTTCTCTGTCTATCTGTCTCTCAAAAATAAATAAATGTTAAAACTATATAAACTTTAAAAAGTAAACTTTTTTTCATAAAAAGACAGTATAAACTTTTTTTCATAAAAAGTGAAAACACAAGCCTCAAATAGAAGATATAACTAACAAAGGTCAATACCCAGGTTACAGAACTCCTACAAATTAATTTTAAAAGTGAAAAAAATTGAACAAAGGATATGAACAAGAATTTCATGATAGAGGAAACACATACACACACACATACATACAAACCCCACAAAATTATGAAAAGATCCTAGAGTTATTTATTAATCAGGTAAAAGTCAACACCACAGTGTTGACCACAAATCAAGCAGACTGACAAAATTTAAAAGTTGGTCAAAAAGCTGGAAAAAGTTGAACAACAAAATAAATGACAGTATTGGCCCCTAGTATGAAGTATCCATGAGTCCAAACTGACATAAAGTAAATGACTAAAAGAGCTAATAAATGAGAGGAAGAGACAACTCTACATAGAAGAATAAAAAAAAATGCTATGTAGATAAATTCCCCCAAAGCATATTGCATAATTCCCCATTTCTTACGTGTGGGCTGCCCATAGGGACTTTCTCCAAAGTGTACAGTATGGAAAAGAAAGCAAAAAGAGTAAATTTACAGGAGAGAAATCTGACTAACACTACACCAACCAGGCGGTCAAAGTCAACATCAATAGTCACAAATCGTGTGGCCAGTATGTATGTACCCTTGATATGAACTGAAGTAAGAGGAACTTTACCTCTGCGATCTTCCTCCCCCCAGACCTGTAATTCCAATAAAGTCATGAGGAAAGACATCAGGCACATTCCAATAGAAGAACATCCTACAAATTCCCTGACCGGCCCTGCTGGCAACTATCAAGCTCAGCAAATGGTAGCCTGTGACCAAATCCAGCCTACCATCTGTTTTTGTAAATAAAGTGTTATTGGAACAGAGGCACACCCATTCTTTGCATATTATCTACTGTTACTTTCCTCTACAACAGCAAAGTAGTCGTGACAGAGTCTGCATGTCTTGCAAAGCCAAAAATATTTGCTCTCTGGCCCTTACAGAAAAACTTTGCTGGCGCCTCCCATCTTCAGAGCCAGCAAGGGCAGGTCAAATCCTTCCTATGCTTCTAATTTCTCCAACTTCTTATGCCTCATCTCTCTGACTCCAGCCAGAGAAAACTTTCTGCTTTTAAGAGCTCATGTGTTAGATTGGGCCATCTGGGTAATCCAGAATAATCTCTTTGTTTTAAGTCCTGTAACCCTTAATTATATCTTCAAAAATCCCTTTTGCTATCTAACATAACAGTAATTTGACTATCAACACATTTGAGGGGTCATTCTGTCTACCCCAAAACTTACTGGGAAAGTATTCCCCTTGGGATCAGCAAGACAAATGCACTGCCCAAGGGTCACCATCCCATTTGCAGGCTCCTGACAAGCATGGCTAAGCCATTCTGGATCTTTCCTCAGATCTCAAGTAGATTTGCAAGCCTTCACTTTAGGCAGAAGGACCAATTAGTTGGCTTTGGCCTGTGAAGTGAAACCCATTTTATTATCCCTGCCCAGAGGGCCCACCACAGAGCTGGAATTGGACAAATACCATCTTTTAGCTATGGGACCTTATGCAAATCATTAACATTTCTAGGCCTTAGTTTCTTTCTCTAAAAAATGGAGATAATGCCATTTGCCTTAGCCTTCTTCAGAGGACTTTGTGAGAATCATGTGAAGGAGGAGGAAAAAAGACCATTTATGGAGGCCTACCATATGCCAGGGATTGTACCAGATTCCTGGCGTACATGACTTAATTTCATCCTTATACCAACCTTGTAATGTGGATTCCACTATACCGACATAACGTGTGTGGGAATGAAGCTCAAAGATGCTAAGTCACTCATTCAAAGTAACACAGCCAGGAAATGGCAGAGTGGGGATTCGACCTCCAATCTGACTCAAAGCAAGACCCCTTTCCCTGATGTGTCAGTTCCCTGTGATATATCACTCATGCAAGAGATTGTAAGGAAGAAAAACTTAGAGCCACATCCCCTCACCTGGTGGTAAGTGGGGAGCAGAGCTACTACATTTACTCCCCACCCTCTCCATGTTCCCAAGTATTTCAACACCAGCTTCTTTGAAGCCAATGGTAACATTTCCATCTCTGTTCTTATGCCCACCAAGGACAATGGAAGACTAATTCAGTCCAACGAATGTTCTGGCCTCAGTTTATGATTAGTGTCAGAATGTCTAGTTCTCCAACATCAGAGTCCTCTCAGTTCAGAAACCTCATCTGGCTAGATTTTTGGTGGCCCCACCTTCCCGACGCATCCCCAGCCATCCAGACCATTGGTCCCCTTTAGCAATTCTTATTCAGCCCCTGAGGATTAGTCCTGGGTCAGCCAGCTCTCCAGCTGGATCTTGCAAATGATTTTTTCACAGTGAATTTGGCTTAACAATGATGGTGAGCACTGCCATAATCATGGCATTGTTTATTATGTGCTATTCCTCATTATTGTCTTTAGTCTAATTTAATCCCCATAACAATCTATGACACGGATGCTAGTGTGCTCATGTTAAACATGAGGCAACTGAGGAACAATGAAGCTAGGTAACTTGTCTCGGGTCACACAGTTAATAAATGGCTGAGCCAGAATTTAAGTCATTGCCCAAGGTCAGGAGTTCTCAGTTCAGGCCTCTGGAAAATTTGCTTTTGAAGTAATGTTTATCCTGCAAATCCTGATGTGTTTTCTTCATCAGAAAAACTCAAATGAAGGCAAGGGTTCCTTGGTGAACACTGGGCATAGGGGAGTGAACCCTGGGAGATTAGAGATTCTGTAGAATCCAGCAAAATCATGAAAGGAAAAGATTTGTTTCATCTCTTGGCCCTACGTGTCCTTTTCAGGCCACTCTTTGGTGACCATGTGGCTCACCGGTCAAGAACAGGTCTCTGGAGTCCTGTCAAACCTGGCTGCAAATCTTAGGGACTTCCAGCAAAGCTCTTAATTCTTCTCTGTTCCAGGGACCTCGTCTGTAAGATTGAGATAATAGGACTAGCACGTCACAGCATGGTTCCCAAAGTGTGGTCTTTAGCCAACAGCAGCAGCATCACCTGGGACCCTTTTTGAAATGCAGATTCTCAGGCCCCACCCCACCCCTACTGAATCAGAAACCTCTGGAGGTATGGCCCAACTATCTGTGTTCCCTGGTCCTCCAGATGATTCTGCTACACGTGAAGATTGACAACCACTGTCTTAGAGGGTTATTTTGACCCTTAAATGAGATTAAGTCTATAAAGAGCTCAACCTGACACATAATTCCAGAAACTGAAAGATCAAGATACTTCAGATTCCTTTAAAAACAGGAGGAACTATGAATTGATGAGTCACCCACACTTTAGTGTGAACTAGTTTAAAATACTTTGTAGGAAGTATTCGTATAAAGCAGTGAGATTTAGTAGGCTGTTTTTTTTTTTTTTTTTTTTCTCATTAAAAACAAAAACAGATGGCAGAACTGGGGCTCAAAGAGGTGAACATTTTCCCCAAGGTTACCTGGAGAGAAATCCAGAAATAAAATCCAGAGTGACTCTGCACTTTGCTCATTTTTCTAGCCCCCACACTCTTGTTTAGCATTAACTACCAGCATCCTAATGGGAACGGAATTAATCAAGAGCTTATCAAGGCCCCCCACCCGCACCAGCTCAGGATGGGCAAAGGGACTGAAGCCTTATGCCGAAAATCTGAGTCTCAGAGGCCCAAAGTTTCCTGCCTGAGGAACCAGCTAATTGTTCTTGCATCTGCCCCAGTTGCTGATGAAGGCAAGAAAGTGTGACCTTCATCTGCAAGAAGACATTCATCTCTCATTCCTGCTAAAAAGAAAAGAATCATTGTAACCAAAACTCATTCACAGGCTGATTTAAACAGAACTAAATAGGTCACACGCTGTAATATATATTTTTTTTACCATATTAGCCAGCTAGTGTTTTACAGATGACAAAACATACTTGCAGGTAAGGTAAGCCAGATCCGTTTTTAGTCTGAACTGACAAAATGCTCAGGCATGGTGTCGCTGCGTGGGAAGGACCTGTGGCCACAGAACCTGTGCAGTGATGCTGGAGTACAGAGTCCAGAGTCATCCGAGGCTTGAGACATTTTTACTTCATATCAGGGACCAGGCAACACGCTAGACGTATGGGGTTCGGGTCTCATGTGAAAGGTGGAGTTGTTCATTGAGACAGTTGCCAGGTCTGACAACAGTTGAGGGAAAGACCAGAAAAGCTAGAACATTCTCTCGGCCCTGATGGTGAAGACGCTGAAGCATCAGAGAGGTCTGTGTCTGCTGGCCTCATGGGGTCTAAGAGTGGGCCCAGCCATTCTGAGCAGGAGCTAGAAACTGGCCCAGACCGAGGGGGGCGATGACAGAGGACATGCAAGTTTAGGGGCTACATCTGCCAGCCATGGTCAGGCTAAAAAAACCCCTATTGAAATACAAATCAAAACCACACTCAGATATCACCTCACGCCAGTCAGAGTGGCCAAAATGAACAAATCAGGAGACTATAGATGCTGGAGAGGATGTGGAGAAACGGGAACCCTCTTGCACTGTTGGTGGGAATGCAAATTGTTGCATCCGCTCTGGAAAGCAGTGTGGAGGTTCCTCAGAAAATTAAAAATAGACCTACCCTATGACCCAGCAATGGCACTGCTAGGAATTTATCCAAGGGATACAGGAGTACTGATGCATAGGGGCACTTGTACCCCAATGTTTATAGCAGCACTCTCAACAATAGCCAAATTATGGAAAGAGCCTAAATGTCCATCAACTGATGAATGGATAAAGAAATTGTGGTTTATACACACAATGGAGTACTACGTGGCAATGAGAAAGAATGAAATATGGCCCTTTGTAGCAACGTGGATGGAACTGGAGAGTGTGATGCTAAGTGAAATAAGCCATACAGAGAAAGACAGATACCATATGTTTCCACTCTTATGTGGATCCTGAGAAACTTAACAGAAAGCCATGGGGGAGGGGAAGGAAAAAAAAAAAGGAGGTTAGAGTGGGAGAGAGCCAAAGCATAAGAGACTCTTAAAAACTGAGAACAAACTGAGGGTTGATGGGGGGTGGGAGGGAGGGGAGGGTGGGTGATGGGTATTGAGGAGGGCACCTTTTGGGATGAGCACTGGGTGTTGTATGGAAACCAATTTGACAACAAATTTCATATATTAAAAAAATAAAAATAAAAAAAATAAAAAAATAAAGTTTCAGCTAAAAAAAAAAAACAAACCCTATTACGTGATTCCTATTGCTTTATACACCTTGCCATTTGTGTCTGTCTCCCTAAAGAGCTCTCTCTGCTTCACTGCAGTATTTGGAGAGTCGTAGCGCACCTCAGTCCTGTGCTGGCAGGAGCCCAGGGGGGCTTTCAGGTTACACTGGTGCCTCAGTATTCTGGGGGCCACCTGAAGGGGCCACAAGAGCCAGAGCAGCCCAGGGGGGAAGAGGAGCCTCAGGATGAAATGGTCTTCACTTTGGAGTTCCAAGTGGTATTTGGATTAGGGCAGTGGACTTCTGCAACAGCTAAATCTCTAAATCTGGTGAATCGGATGAATCCTAGTACATTCTTCATTTTTTTAAAAGCATAATTTAATTTCTACAAATATAGTCCAGACATTTCCTTATATTCTGTCCCGAGGGGACAGATCAGAGGAGACATGTACCATGCCGCCCCCCCCAACCCCGCCCCTGCATCTGCTGCCTGTAGGAAGCACACATGCACTTTGATCACCTCGCAATCTCTTCATAGTTCAGAGAGGTTCGAGGTCTTCATGATCTGGCATCTCAGGTAAAAGGAGGTTTCTGCTAAGGCATAAGGAGTGTGCCATTGCAGAGTGAGGGGGTTTTCAGCAGCTGGAGCTGCTGCTCTAAGGTTCCCTCCAAAGTGAAACTGAGGCCCAGAATGGGGCGTGACTTTCCAGGCCAGAGCAGGTGAGCAGCACATCCTCCAACTTCTCTCTCAAGGAAGGACAGAGGAAAGAAGTCAGGATAATAGGGGGCAGGACAGAATAAAGGCAAATGCAATGGGCAATGCAAATGCACCTGTCACTTGCCCCGGCCCCTCCCACCAGCACCTCTGCCAGGCTATTCCCGCCAAGCCTCATGGGCCGGACCAGGGAGGTCCTGCCCACCCAGAACGCCTTTGCTCCGTCTCCCTTGGGTAACATCCAGCTGCGGCCCCTCGGCCTCCCTGTCTTGCTCATAGCTTCTGCCTTGGAAGCCCTGTTGGCTCCCAACCTGCATGTGTGGCCATCCCAACCGCTCTCATTTCTGCCTCGGCCAGGTCTGCTCAGTGCTGCCCCCTGCCTTCACCAGCAGGTACTCTCGCCAAGCCCACATAACTTTCTCCAGCTATAGATTCCGGAGCATTAAGGATCAAAGTTGCATTGGTTCCAATTCCATTTATGTTCTAATATAGAGGAGAGTGCTCTGAGTCAGAGTCTCGTCAAGACCAGTTGTGGACATTATACAAGTTATATAGATTCTCTAAGTTTCAACTTCCACACTGGAAAATGGGAAAATTAATAATAAATGCCCTACCTCCAGAGCTGTGATGAGGATTAGTGAAAGACATATATAAAATTGCCTAACTAAGTCTGGAATAGGCTAAGAGCATCTTTGGTTAGTGAAATAATAGCTTTTTCCTTGTCCAGTGGGGGAGATAACCCTGATTCTGTGAACAATGTACTTTTCACAACTCTGACAAATATTACCTTCAAAAGCTTAGCCCCCAGATTATAATTTAGGTTCTGGCATTTTCATTTTGAGACATAACATTACATGCTCTAGCTCAAACAGGACTTTTTGAGGAATGCCTGGATAGGTCACTGCCTGGGGACACACAGCAGTAGGTGTGTGGGCCAGAATTTGCATCCACACTTATCTCGTGCTTTCTACCACATCTATATTCTCAAAGTGTGGGCTGAAGACCATCTGTACCAGAGTCACCTGGGAAGCTGGTAAACAATGCAGATTCCAAAAATAATTGGAAGCAGAGTCTCGAAGCGATTTATACACCCTTGTTCATGGCGGCATTATTCACAATAGCCAAAATAGCCGAAGTGACCCAAGAGTCCATCCACAGGTGAATAGATAAACAAATTGTAGTATATACATGCTAGGGAATATTATTCAGCATCAAACAGGTGGGAAATCCTGACACATGTTACGGCATGGATGAGCCTTTGAGACATTATGTGGAGTGAAATAAGCCAATCACGAAAAACACACAAATACTTATGATCCACTTATACAAGACATGTGGAGCAGCCAAATACATAGAAACAGAAAGTAGAGACTAGGGGGAGGGGAGAACGCAGAGTTAGTGTTTAACGGGGACGAAGTTCTCTTGTGCAAGATGACAAGACAACTGGAGATGAATGGTAGTGGTGGTTGCACAGCAGCGTGAATGCGCCTTATGCCCCTGACCTGTACACTCACAAACAGTTTAGGTGGTAAACTTTAAGTTATGTGTAGCTTACTACAATTTAACAATAATTATCAACAGAAAAAAAATGCAGATTCTTCAACCCACTCGAGATCCTCGAAATCAGAGTTCCTGGTGGTGAACTCAGGAGCTATTCTGCACATGATTCTAATGCACACCTAAATGTGAGGGCTGCTGGGCTGCCATTTGGCTCACACGCGGCCTCCGGAAAACAAGGACGCGGATATTAATGCACAGGCTGGGCCACTCATAAGAAACCTACCAAAAAAATAAGGGATCATTGTTTCCATGCTAACTGGAATCACATGATCCACTTTTTTTTTTTTTTAATCGGGCAGACAGTTAGGTGCCTTTTAGCCCCAACACTCAGCAGTTCTCTGATACTTCTAGCATTTTCTGGGAGCACACACTGGCTCTCCCCTCATTCCGGAGCAGGATCACTGCTTAGGGGTAATGTGGTCCTGCCTGCCTCTTCATACTAACTAAAACCCCTTTGCCAAACAGGCACTAAGAGAGAGAAAAGCATGTGACTTCTAGGGAGGGAGTGTCTATAGTAATCTCCTCCAAGACGCCACCCGCATGGTGCATCTCTGCTTCTCTTCACTGACCCAACCATCCAAGCTGCCAACCCCACCTCCTCTTGACACCCCAGAACTTGGGCTGCAGGATGGACAGTAGACTGGGGGGGAACAGGGCATACGTAAGGGTAGGTGTGAGGTGACCAGTAAAGACACTGTCCCGGGTGAGATTGGTGTCTTAGAGAAAGGTGACTGGGGAAAGAAAACAGTGGATTTGAGATGTATTTAGAGGATAAAACCGTCAGAGTTCTGTCTAGATTGGATATTGGATCCAGGAGAGTACAGCTGTGTTGGGAATGGCCTACTTTTCTAGGGGATATAAATGTTTCCTGTGGACTAAATGTGGGCCACATGGGAAAGAAAGAGCTGGAGAGGAGCCATCTGCACTGAAGAGGTGAAGGGACGCCAAGAGCAAGAAGCTAGAGGTGAACGTTGACATTCTTAGAGGCCGGGGAAATCACATCTGACTTTCCTCCTCAGCTCCACTGGCAACTAGCCCCCACCCTTAGGTGCTTTCCAAAAATCACCTCATTAACAAGACAAAAGACACCCTTATAGCTCTCATCACTTAGGAAATTCCAAGGGTTTGAGGAGCTTTGTGCCAGGAACTAGGTCCAAGACCAAATACATATTTCTTATTATAAATCACAGTATCACAACTAGGAAGTGAAAACACGGAAAGCTTGAGCATATAGAACTCTTTTGAGTAGTTTTGCTGGCTAACTCAGTTAAAGAAGTTAAAGTTTTGCAGTAAAAGAGAGCTCATTTTTTTTTTAAGTTTATTTATTTATTTTAAGAGAGAGAGAGAGAGAGAGAGAGAAGGAGAGAGAGAGAATCCCAAACAGGCTCCACACTGTCAGTGCAAAGCCCAATGAGGGGCTTGAACTCAGGAACCCTGAAATCATGACCTGAGCTGAAATCAAGAGTCGGACACTTAACCGACTGAGCCACCCAGGCGCCCCAAAGGGTGTCATTTTTAATGCATGAAGGTATGCAATGAGAATAATTCAATAGAGAGGAGAATCATTGCAGAGATTAAGTCTCCAAGGAGGTGACAGAACCCAGGGCTTCAGGAGTAAGGGCTTAAATTGGAGCAAGACCATCTGCTAGAAAGGAAAGCAAAAACATACGCATAAAAATCCAAGTCAGGAAAAAAAAAAAAGAATCCAAGTCAATGTGTGGATTTATTTCTAGTCACTCCCCCATAGCAGCTATCTTCTTAATGGCATAGATGTTTACAATAATTTAACAAAAGAAGGTTTGGGTTAATGGGGGGAATGAAAAGAGATTGGCACAGGATAAGAGGTACGCAAGAAATGAGGAAACAAGGGGGGCAGGGGGGAGGGCAATGAGTACAGATAATCATTTAGAGAAGGTATCTGTGGATAAGAAGAGATTATGTGATAACAGGCTGGCAAAGTGGCCTCATGGAAAAGGTTGTTTTTAAAGACTGTTTTTTGGGGGGCACCTGGGTAGCTCAAGTCATGATCTTGTGGTTTTCGAGTTCAAGCTCTACATTGGGCTCTCTGCTGTCAGCACAGAGCCCACTTTGGATCTTCTGTCCCCCTTCTCTCTCTGCCCCTCCCCAGCTTGTGTGCACCCTCTCTCTCTCTTTCCCTCTGTCAAAAATACATAAACTTTTTTTTAAGTTAAATTCTATTGTGTTTAGATGGGAAAAATCTTGGGGTGCTGGGTGGCTCAGTCAATTAAGCATCTGACTTTGGCTCAGGTCATGATCTCATGGTTTACAAGTTCCAGCCCTGTGTCAGGCTCCTTGCTAACAGTTCAGAGCCTGGAGCCTGCTTCAGATTCTATGTCTCCTATCTCTCTGCCCCTCCTTGCTCATGCTTGCTCTCTCTCTCTCTCTCTCTCTCTCTCTCAAAAATAAATATTAAAAAAAAAAAAGATGGGAAAAGCTTGAGCATGTTGAAATGTTGGTGGGGACATCCAAATTGGCAAGGAGGAAGTCACTTTTTCACTCTTCGCAGATGACATGATACTCTATCTATATGGAAAACCCAAAAGACCACCAAAAAACTGCTAGACCGATCCATGAATTCAGCAAAGTTGCAGGATATAAAATCAATGCACAGAAATCAGTTCTATTGCATTTCTATACATCAATAATGAAGCAACAGAGAGAGAAATCAAGGAATCTATCTCATTTACAATTGCACCAAAAACCATAAAATACCTACTAATAAACCTAACCAAAGAGGTGAAAAACCTATACACTGAAAACTACAGAAAGTTTATAAAAGAAATTAAAGAAGACACAAAAAAAATGGAAAAATATTCCATGCTCCTGGATTGGAATAACAAATATTGTTAAAATGCTTACATTACCCAAAGCAATCGACATATTCAATGCAATCTCTATCAAAATAACACCAGTATTCTTCACAGAACTAGAACAAACAATCCTAAAAGTTGTATGGAACCAGAAAAGACCCTGAATAGCCAAACCAATTCTGAAAAAGAAAACCAAAGCTGGAGGTATCACAATCCCGGACTTCAAGATGTATTACAAAGCTGTAATCATTGGGGCGCCTGGGTGGCTCAGTCGGTTGAGCGTCTGACTCTGGCTCAGGTCATGATCTTGCGGTTCATGAGTTCAAGCCCCGTGTTGGGCTCTGTGCTGACAGCTTGGAGCCTGGAGCCTGCTTCAGATTCTGTGTCTCCTTCTCTCTTTGCCCCTTCCCCGCTCATGCTGTCTCTCAAAAATGAATAAACGTTAAAGAAAAAAAAAAAAAGCTGTAATCATCAAGGCAGTACGGTACTGGCACAAAAACAGACACTTAGCTCAATGGAACAGAATAGAGAACCTAGAAATGGTCCCACAGATGTATGGCCAACTAATCTTTGACAAAGCAAGAAAGAATATCCATGAAATAAAGACAGTCTCTTCAACAAATGATTATGGGAAAACTGGACAGCGACATGCAGAAGAATGAACCTGGACCACTTTCTTACACCATGCACAAAAATAAACTTAAAAGTGTATGAAAGATCTAAGTGTAAGACAGGAAGCCATCAAAATCCTTGAGGAGAAAGCAGGCAAAAACCTCTTTGACCTCAGCCAGAGCAACTTTTACTCAACACATCTCCAGAGGCAAGGGAAACAAAAGCAAAAATGAACTATTGGGACCTCATCAAGATAAAAAGCTTCTGCACAGCAAAGGAAACAATCATCAAAACTAAAAGGCAACGAACAAATGGGAGGAGATATTTGCAAATGACATATCAGATAAAGGTTAGTGTCAAAAATCTATAAAGAACTTATCAAATTCACCACCCAAAAAACAAATAATCCAATGAAGAAATGGGCAAAATACATGAATACACATTAGAAACTTTTCCAAAGAAGATATAGAGATGTCACATGAAAACAGACACATGAAAAAATGTTCATCACTCACCATCAGGGAAATATAAATTAAAACCACAATGAAACACAACCTCACACCAGTCAGAATGGCTAAAATTAACAACTCAGGCAACAACAGATGTTAGTGAGGATGCGGAGACAGGATCTCTTTTGCACTGCTGGTGGGAATACAAACTGATTCAGCCACTCTGGAAAACAGCATGGAGGTTCCTCAAAAAGTTAAAAATAAAACTACCCTATCACCCAGCAATTGCACTACTAGGTGTATATCCAAGGGATACAGGTGTACTGTTTCAAAGGGGCACATGCACCCCAATGTTTATAGCAGCGCTATAAACAATAGCCAAAGTATGGAAAGAGCCTAAATGTCCATTGACAGGTGAATGGATAAAGAAAATGTGGTATAAATATACAATGGAGTATTACTCAGCAATCAAAAAGAATGAAATCTTGTCATTTGCAACTACGTGGATGGAACTAGAGCATATTATGCTAAGTGAAATAAGTCAGTCAGAGAAAGACAAATGTCACAAGATTTCACTCATATGTGGAATTTAAGATACAAAACAGATGAACATAATGGCAGGGAAGCAAAACTAATATAAAAACAGGGATGGGGACAAAACATAAGAGACTCATAAATACAGAGAACAAACTGAGGGTCGCTGGAGGAGTTTTGGGTGGCGGGTTGGGCTAAATGGGTAAGGGGCATGAAGGAAGACACCTGTAGGGATGAACACTGGGTGTTATACATAGGGGATGAACCATTCAGGGGATGTAATCTACTCCTGAAATCATTATTGTACTACATGCTAACTAACTTGGATGTAAATTAAAAATAAATAAATTTTAAAAATAAAAATGACAAGTATTAAACAACTAAAAAAAAAAAGAAAGAAATGTTGGTGAGAAGGTCAATTCAAGAAGGAAAGACCAAATATACAGAAGAGAAAAGAGAATGATCAAAGGTCAAGTTGCCGGGTCCGGGCTATAGAACAGCAGTGGAGACACTGGTCATGAAGAGAAGGAAGGGACATTTCTATTGCAATAAAAACAGGAGAAAAGATGGGATAAGCACAGATGAGTTTTCAGATTGGATGAAAATAAGTTGTAGTGTTTCCATTTACGTCTGTTCCAATTTCCTTTTTTGAAGTAAAAGGAAAAGTGTTGAGTGAGAAGAAAGAGGGGTACCTGGATGGCTCAATCGGATGAGATCCCAACTCTTCATTTGTACTCAGGTCATGATCTCACAGTTCATGAGATCGAGCCCAGAATTGGGCTCTGTTGTTACATCATGGAGCCTGCTTGGGATTCTCTGTCTCCCTCACATTCTGCCCCTCCCCGGCTCATGCACACACACATTCTTTCTCTCAAAATAAATAAATAAGCTTTTAAAAAAAGAGTGAGGAGAGAGGTGCGCCTGGGTGGCTCATTAGGTTGAGCATCCAACTTCGGCTCAGGTCAAGATCTTGCAGTTCATGACTTCAAACCCTGCATCGGGCTCTGTGTTGACAGCTTAGAGCCTTGAGCCTGCTTCCAATTCCATGTCTTCTGCTCTGCTCCTCCCCCGCTCACACTCTGTCTCTCTCTCAAAAATAAATAAACATAAAAAAAAATTTTAAAAAGGAGTGAGAAGAGACAAAAATGAAAGTTTGAAAAAGATCTGCTTCATTGTTCACATTAGCTAGCAGAGCATCACCCAGACAAACAAGTATCCATAGAACAATGAGAACACAGAAGGGGAGAGGAAGCTAAGGAGAGAGGAAGAGGGATAGAAGAAACCTTGTGGATTTCCTCTGATCTAGTCTATGTTCCGAGGGACCACGAATGGCGTTCACCATGGGAGACTGTATAACAAAATGCTGAAGAGCAGTTCATGCTGTCACAAAAGAGCAATTTGTCAGAAGATCACATTTTAGTAATGTAAGGGGCCTTGGAGATTTCCTAGTCCAATATCCTTATTACAGAAAAATTCATGTACAGATTGGAGAAGTCTACAAATAGATGATGGTAGAACCAGAATTAATAATACCATGTCGCTCACACCCAGGCTACACTGATCACCAGCCCCATGGCCAGGCCAAAGGCGGGGACTCATCTCAAGCCAACAAGAAGCTGACTGAAGTGAAGCGTTGGCAATTTAGGTGGACTGGCCTTCTCCTGCCCAGACTCTACCACTGGCCCTTGCAGAAGGGCTTCCCCTGAATTCAGGCAGGAATTCCTTGAGCCATCTCTGCTTCTGTCTGCAAAAGTCTTTCTCACTGTGTGGTTCAAGGAGTTCCCAAGTGATTTAGCAGAACTGAGGAAGCCTATGGGACTGGGGTTCGAGAGCAGCCTCATTTAATGGGTTCCACTCCATGATGAAGAAGTTGCTGTTACCTGGCCCAGAAGTTGGTATTGTATTCTTTGTATCTCTAATGCTTTGCGAGAGCAATGTCAACCGAGTCTAACTTCTTCATTCTGCTCATGTATTATCTCTCCAGTTTCTCCACACTGTGCTATATGTACTTTCAGCACATCTCAAAGGAAGACTTTCAAAGTTGGACTTGCTAGTATTTTGAATTTGGGGAGAGAAGTTCTCAAGTCACTTTGACATTTCCATCTCATCACATCCTTTATTCCCGGATCATAAAGGCCCTAGTCTTGCTTTACAGATGGAAGCATTAAACAAGGTGACACAAGGAACACCAAAACAGTTCTGCGATACCCGTGAGGATGTTTATAATCAAGAGGGGTTTCAAATTAGGGCATACGATAGCTTTTATTGTTTCACACAATGATATGAAGGCACTTTGGCACAAAATAAAATAAAACTGTGTTCAGGGGCTTTTTGGGATTTGTCATTTCCTTTTTCATTTTGCATAATGGCAGTAACTGAGGCTCTCATCAATCACCATGGAAGGTAATGTCTCAATAAGCATAATGTCTGACTGTGAATTCAGCATGTCCAGAAACCGAGGTCCCATCATTGTCTCAGAGAAGCTGACAGACAAAGGGCAAAGCCTGCACCATTGTCAGTAGAGCCTAATGGGGATTCCATCTCTCTGGGAGGATGGAACATTTTGCTTCCTTCTATGAGATGATAATAACAGCCACAATTGTTGTTCTTGGAAATGGAAGGCCTAGAAAATGGAACCCCCGCAAAAAAAAAAAAAAAAAAAAAGAGAGAGACAATGGAAAACTAATATATCATTAACATGCCTTTGGGGAAGCTCCTTTGGCAGCTACAAATGCATTATCCAGGACCAATTTGAAGATAAGAATCAATTTAATTAATTTTAAATAGCTTTGTGCATTGAAAAAGCCAAGGACTAAAGAAAATGGGAGCCTGTTTCAGATGTTTTCTGGGGAAAGAAGTGTTATAGAGCGAAGGCAGAGTTCTGGGAATCCTCAAGCCTCTACCCCTGTCAGTGAGCTTAGGGCTGGTTTCAGTTCCACAGTCCTTGAAGAATGATGTATAAGTGTCACAAGTGTGGAAAGCACAGCTGGTTTTAAAAGACCTGAGTTCAAGTCTTGACTCTGCAACTCATTCTTTGGGCAACATGAGTGGGTTGGTTTCTAAAACATTTTTAAAGCCTGAGTCTACAATTGATGGAACATTTCCATAGTGATCATTAAGGTATGATATCAGACTCTTCAATCACTTCCCTGAAATTCTCTTCAATTTATCATAGATATACTTGCAGTGCACGTGGTGTATTTCATTATTTGTTCAATTGTCTGATCCCATAATATCTCTCTGATCTCCACAATGCCTATTAGCATGTAGTGGCCGATTGGTGGGTCCATCATAAAGCTACCTGTGCGTCCAAGCTCCATACCCAGCCATGGAACTCAAAGGAAGTATAAGGCTCCATCTCTGGTCTCTGGGAGCTTTCTGTCATTTTCAAGAGACGAAATGTACAAACCCATGGAAGTGCAATGCCACACAGGGCCATCTTCTCTTCGTGGCACACATACTGGTGTTGGAAGAAATCAGAGGAAGAGGCGAAGGAAGAAGCTTCCTAGAGAGGAGAGCTAGACTTAAAATGAGATAAGTCGGGTTATTCCCCTCAGACTTAGACTGGAGGACAAGATAAAATAATAAAGAGATGTATTTAATACCTCCAGCCTGGAGCCCAGCAGATGGGAGGAGCCCAATTTTCTCATATGGGTTCCATCTCCACTGCATTCCTGAAATCATTCCAAGCTTCCTTGATCACCAAAGAGGGAAAATGACACCTGAGTGGTTGTCTGGGTCTGTTCTTGAGAAAGAGCCCTGATGCTGGGGCAAGACTCATTCCCCGAAAAACCATAGCCAAAGAACTTAGGTTCGTACCCCTCCTTTGCAGCAAAGTCCGAGTTCTGGGGGCACGCAAACAGGAAACCTAGGGCTTCCAGGGCCCAGCAGTCAATCCAAGCCAATAGCAGAAACAGTTCTTAAGCACTTGTGTCTAACAGGAAGTAGTATGATGGATAAAAAGATTATTAAGAGGTTGTGTCTACCTTCTAAGGAGTTCATAGACCAGCAGCATGAATCAGAAAAGTATACCTAGAACTACCCTGCAAGACTAAATAAGCTAGTAACAGAGGAAATATGTGCTGTTGGAGTTCAATGAAGAAGCAATTAGAGCATATAGGTGAGATCAGGAATGGTCTCTTGCAGAAGTAGAAATAGCATCTCTGTTTCTATGCCTTTCTTTATCTGTAAACTGAAGATAATACATGTACCTATATCACAACATCACTATAAGAATCAAATAATTTATCCAATATTAAAAACTAAGGATAGCTCCCGGCACATAGTAAGCACTCATTAACTTGTTATTAGCTGAGGATGACCTTGGAGAATGGGTAACTTCTTATAGATAAACATGAGGAGTGGGGGAGTGCAGTCTATCATCAAAGCGAAGGTAATATCTGCTCTTACTCAACTGTTTATCTCATCACCAGGGAGAAAGGAATCAGAGATGAGAAGGCCTATGCCAGAGATGGGAAAGTCAAAGTTGTGCCCAGGAAGCAGCGAAGATTCTGTTGAGAGTGAAACAGAAGTTTCACATAGAACAGTGGGAGATGAGGCATAGAAGCAGTTTGGGGAGGGCCTTGAATGCCAGTCTGGAGAGTTTGCACAAATTCTTGGCCCCTGCCCATGCTTCCATTACAGAAAATAACCCTGTCATCCATATCTTCTTAATCTGGCAAGCCCCGCAGATGGACCCAAGTCTGAGTGTGGCATCACCACTTAGCTATTAGAATGAACACAGTCTTTGGAGCATCAAAATTGAAAGTTTGCAGCAGAGCTAGGCAAAGTTATTGATTAGCACTTGCTTTTGTGCCTAGAGTCTCTGGGCTGGACAGACATTAGCTGCATTTGTCTGAGAACCCTCTCCTCAGTCTCACTCAGCAGGATAAGGAATGGGCAGACTGTGCAATTCAAGTTCCAGGAAAATGGTGGAAATATATACTTCAGTCGTAAGTATAGAGATGTACAGCACTTAGGACCAAGTGCAAAGCTCCTTTTCAGGCAGATCTTTCTTTGCTGGAGGAAAATAGTAAACACAAGATACGCAGCATCGCCAAGCAGTCAAGAGGCAATGAGCAGTCAGGTGCCAAAAGGGGAGTCCAACATCAGTGCTTTCAATGGAAGACCCTGTCCCTGGGCCCAGTAGTCAATCCAAGCCAAGACCTGTCCCTGGATCTTCCACTGAGAGCACTGATGTTGGAGTCTGTTTTCTTTTTGAAGTGCTCAAAAAGTTTATTTTGTGCTCAGACAAAATTATTTCTCTAAAGCATCACAAAATTATTATATACCCAAAACTCTTCAATGGTACAATATTTAATATTCTAAAGGCAAGGACTTTAAAGAAAACTATTGTACATTATGATACTGTATAGAAGTCAAGGAGGGCATCACAGAGATGGAATATGGATGGACAGAGAAAGACCAGGGAGATAAAAAATCTTAACAATCTATCCCATCCATTCATTTATTATAAGTAAATATTAATAAATATTAATTAATAAATAAGCATTAATAAATAAAGTAAAATTTATTTATAAAGTTTACTTATTTATTTTTGAGAGAGAGAGCAAGCAGGGGAGGGGCAGAGAGAGAGAGAGAGAGAGAGAGAGAGAATCCCAAGCAGATTCTGCACTGTCAGAGTAGAGCCTGCTTGGCAACTCAAACTCACAAACTGTGAGATAATGACCTGAGACAAAATCAAGAGTCAGGAGCTTAACCGACTGAGCCACCCAGGTGCCGTATTAATAAATATTTATTGAGCACCTGTTCTGGGCCAGGCACTGTGCTGGGCAATAAGCATGGTAAAGTCCCTGTCTTCAGGAAGCTTACATAAAAGTAGAGGAACAGAACAAAAATAAAAAGGAAAACAAACATGGACTATAATGTCACAGGATAAGGACTATGAAGGAATAAATTTAGGTCAAGGGATTGGAGGCATCCTATTGCTTGAGTGGTGAGGGTGGATGTATTAGTCTTCTCGGCTGCCAAAACAAAGCACCACAGACTGGGAGGCCTCAACAACAGAAATTTGTTTTCTCACAATTCTAGGGGCTCTAAGCCCAAAATCAAGGTACTGCAAGTTTGGTTTCTTCTACAACCTCTCTCCATGGCTTGTAGATGGCCACTTTCTCACTGTGTCCTCGCACAGTCTTCTCTCTGTGCATGGACATCCCTGGTGTCTGTCTGCCCCAAATTTCCTCTTTTTATAAGGGAATCAGTCTAATCAAATTAAGACTCAGTCCAACAGCTTCATTTTAACTTAATCACCTCATTAAAGGCCCGGTCTCAAACACAGTCATGTTAGGAGATCCTTGGGGTTAGGACTTCCATATATGAATTTGTGGCAGGAGAATAATTCATCTTAAAACATTGGGTCTTTATGATGAAGGGACATTTGAACAGACACCTAGATGTCATGACAAACTAAGTTATGAAGCTGTCTGGGACAAGAAAAAACAGCTAGTACAAAGCAAGTTCATCATGCTCTAGAAACGGTGAATGGGGTGGGCATGGCTGGAAAAAGTAAGCAAAGAGAATAGTGGGAGATGACAGTGGAGAGGTAGCCAGGGACCAGATCACATTGGGTTTGTGAACTAAATTAAGTAAGTATTTTGAAATTTGAGGAAATATTTGGAGGGTTTTGAGCAGGGCAGTGACATATTCTGACTTACATTCTAAAATAATTTTTCTGGGTTCTGAGTGGGAAATTGACTGTAAAAAGCACGAGTGGGAAAAGGGAGACCAATCAGGAGGCTATTGTAATTGTCCAGGAAAAAGAGGCCTGTGGCTTGAATCAGGGATTACAGGGAGGTAGTGGTATTTTTATCCTATCCAATACCTGGTCCCCATGCTAGGGGTCTAGTCAGGTGTGTGACAAGATAGAGTTGGAGGAAACCTCACCATCTTTCCCTTCAAGGAGATAAGGGCAAACCTGAGGCCAGCAATAGACTTGTTCCAGAATTAAAATACAGACATTTTACAAAAGACTTGAGATGTAGAATCTTAAAGAAAACCAAAAACCACACTCACTCAATTCCCCAAAGGCCCATCAACCCTATACAGTTAATGGTGAGTGTGAGCCAGACTTCCCACTGATTTCTAGAAATCCTGGAGATTAAAAAGCATAGCTAAATAAAAATTTCCATAGTCAAGGGGCCCCTGGGTGACTCAGTCATTTAAGCGATTGACTTTGGCTCAGGTCATGATCTCACAGCTCATGAGTTTGAGCCCCGCATCCAGCTCTGTGCTGACAGCTCAGAGCCTGGAACCTGCTTCGGATTCTGTGTCTCCCTCCCTCTCTCTCTGCCCTTTCCCTGCTCACACTCTGTCTCTCTCTCCTTCAGAAAATTGAAACATTAAAAAAATTTAAAAAAAAATCCATGTCAACTCTCAGTTAGCCACACTATTGAAGCAGAAAGGTTGTGGATAATCCAAATACTTAGTATTTGTTGTTATTGCATTGAAGAGTTGTAAAAGGAGATTTCAAAATGAAGCAAGCAAGTCTAGGCAGACAGTCTCTTCTATAAGAGGGTCAGGAGGCCACCCCGGAGGAGGAATTTATGCATGTCCTCATCAGAGGAACTATGAACATGTTGCCAGCCACATGTCCTCAGCCTAGACTTAACTCCCTCCTCACCACGGACACCTAAAGTGTTTCCATTCTTCACTTTGAAGGAGCAACTCAATTTGACAAATTTTAAATCCCTCATTTGCATATTAACCCAACCAATCCCAGCTAACCTAGTTTCAATCTCTGTTTTGCAGAGAGGACCTAAGTGAGAACTGCACTCATGACCTTTTGCCCTAACTCCGCCCTCTTGTTGTCTTCTTTGGAACAGAGTCATTTCTACTTGAATCTGTATCTCCTGAATTGTAATTCTAACTGCCCAAAGAAATGTCTGTTTGCTTAAATTTTTGGTGAATTCTTTCTTAGTCAACATAGGCTTCCGCATCCATTCAATGTTACGTATCTCTCTTACCCTAATTTGTGTATAACAGTATACTAAAATTGCCACTCAAGGTATAGGGAACAGTAAACACCTCTTGCCAGGAAGGAATTCACCCTGAATAATTCTCTAACACAGCTCCAGCATTCATAGCCCTTTGGACACAATAATCGATGTAACCTACGAATTGAGTACAACGTTCTAATTTTTAAAGCAGTTTAAACGTTTTCCCTATTTACTGCCCAGAACTTTTATTTTTTTAATTTTAATTTTTTAAATTTTTAATGTTTTATTTTATTTTTGAGAAAGTGCGCAAGCAGAGGAGAGACAGAGAGAGAGGGGGACAGAAGATATGAAGCAGGCTCCACACTGAAAACAGCAAGCCCAATGTGGGGCTTGAACCCATGAACCGCGAGATCATAACCTGAGTGGAAGTAGGAGGCTCAACGCACTGAGCCACTCATGCGCCCCTCCCTACTGCCCAGAACTTTTAGAGGGACCCATAATGCTCTGTCCTTTTATTTCCACCAATGGAATTCTTATCTAGAGTAAAATTCCTGGCCTCTCTGGAGGAGTGTGTACCTCTTTGGTGGGTGTCCTGTCTGTGGCCTGGATGGAGTTAGTATTAAAAAAAATCCCCACTGTGATCTCACTCTGTTTCCATCCCTGAGGCTCTAAGACCCTCACTCATCTCATAGCTAGTTGAGCCAGCTTCTGCTTTTCAGACTCTCCCTCTGATGTGGTCCCAAGGTCCTGGCTGTGAAGTGTGTGTGGTGCGAGGGGAGGTACATGGAAGGAAGCATGATTGCAGACCCAGCAGGCTCAGTCCTTCAGTTCAGCTTCTCTGGTTTAATAATGGTGACACTCACATGTACACCTAGTTGGTTCCTCTCCCTTCACTGACTAGTATCCAACACTCTAGACAATGATCTTGAAATTTGGGGTTGCTAGACAAACAAAGCCAAGACAGGTTAACTAAAATTCATTCAAAAATAATTTCAATATCCAGAAAAAATGTGGCCCTGAAAATTAAGAGGAAAAAATAAAAATAATTAAATTGGGTCATGCTTGAAAATCTTTTGAATTAGACTAGAAAATGTTTAAATGTCTGAAGAGCCAAAAATACAAAATCTCACCTGTGTTTGGATGAAGATTTACTTGAATGGCCAGAAGACTTAAGTCAAGTATGCTTTTTAAGAAATGAAAGCTGTGTGACCACTCCTTTAACTTATAGAGGCCTTGTTACAAGTGTAACAGGACTAGACATTGTTGTTAACAAAAAATCTGGTCAGTTTGGGGGCCAAAATCTTTTGTCGTACAACCTCATTGCCAGGAAAGGTATCTCCCAAAGTAGGCCAGGATGATATAATTGTTTAATTAGTGGGTAAGCATCTTTGAAGCAAGACAACTTAGAATTAAGTATGTAAATGTTAAAAATGTTAACATTTTTATATTTAAGAAAGACTAATTTTAAAAAACTGGCCTATTTTTTTGCAGATGAAGCTTTCAATTTCAACCTAAAATGTACAATTGAATAATTAATTTAGATCTTTCTAAAACTGAAAACTTTTCAAGTTTGTATTCACAATATTAGAATATTTAAAAGGGTTCAAATTCATTATAAACATAAGTTTAACTTATTAGATTTGTAAGCCATTTAAGTACTTGGGATGGTTTTATTTCTAATTCAGATAATCAATATACTTCTAAATGAAACCAGATTATTAAACACATGCAGTATGAAATACAAATGAAATTTAATTAAGTTGTTAAAACTCACCACTGATTTAAATATGCCAAGTATATAAATAGTATAATAATATTTGTAAATAAACCTAAAATGTTAAAAAAGAACTAGGTTTTTGAATTTGTAACTATGAAGGATTAAATATTAATATCTAAAACCAGAATTGCTTCTAAATCATCTCTTTTGCACAGAAAAACCAGGCTTGAAGACATAAAACTCACATTAACACATGCTATGGGAGGAAAAGAATGCTGTGACTCCTTGGCCCTCCCAGCCGAGGTCACTAGGGCAGCGTTATATGGTGGTCAGAGTGTAGGATGTGGGGTCAGAGCCCTTCTGTTAGGTGAGTTTATACAAATTCCTTCGTCTTCTGAGTCTGATTCTTTTTCTGTAAAATGAGGCCAAATAACAGTACCGATCCTACTAGATGGTTCTGAAGAGTAAGTGAGACAATGGAAATTTAAAAAAAAAATCGCTAACTATATGATTATAAAATCTCTCTTTCCTTCTCTCTCTCTCACACACACACATGCACACACACATACACACACACACACACACACACACACACACACACACACAGAATAGTTATTATTGCACGGGGGAGTTCTTACAGAAAAACTAAGGTATGCGAGGAAAACTGACCAGGACAGCACTGAGGAGTTATGACATAATCAATAATATTCATTTCATTTTATTTCATTTCATTGCTACTCTGTATTATTCCAGATACACAATACTGCATTTCAGTTTTCCTGGAGGACAAATAATGCTCTGAATTTCAACCAGAGAAAGGCCAAATGGTCACATTGGTGATTTTGTCATTGCGGGTCCCTTCTTCTCAAAAAGTGATCCTTGGGACACTTGCAGCACGGACACCTCGTGTGCTTGTTAAACATACAGACTCTCCAGACATGCTGGAGTCAGAATCTCAGCCCGTGGGGTCCAGGACTAGTTCTAACAGATTCCCTGGGTGATTCTTAGGCATATTTTAGCTTGGGAAATACTCTTTCATATAATTAGGCTAGATCATTTAAAAACTAATTTATGAAAAAAAGTTAATTTATGACCCCCAAAAGTATGACATTCTATAAACGTCCCTTGCAGCTGCCCCTCAGCCTTCAGGGAACCGTGGGTCGGCCTCCTGTTCTTTCCAGACATGTTGACTTTGCTCTCCATCTTCAGTCTCTATTTCCATTGTTTACATGCCTTGTTTCTCTGGCCCTTATATTTGCGATCAGGTAGACCTTCTAAATAGCCCTGTTTCCAGGGTCCCCCTCTCCTGCCCTCCCCACAGTGACCTTGGCTCCTTCTCTGCAGCCCGAAAGAGGCATCAGACCCGCTACGCAAGCCTGGATTCTCTGAAGCACCCTTGCTCCTACTGGAAGGGCATTTGCACAGAATGGTCTCTGCTGCAGCCACTGTGCTCTGTCCTCTGGGAGGCGCTCTGATCCTCTAGCATGGCCTGAATATGCTTTGAAGCCCTGCTAATCAAAGTCTGGCCCGTGGACCAGCAACATCAGCATCCCTGAGTCTTGTTAAAATGCAAAAATGCAGGCTCCTTCCAGACCTCTGAAATCAGAGTCGGCATCTTAACAAGATCCCTAGGTGATCCACATGCACATTAAAGCTTGATAAACACTGCTTTGAAACACTTTTACTTGGAATGTTAATAAATCTGAAGAGTCCATACTGGCTCTTCCAAATATTGGCAAGATTCTCAGATCAAATAGTTTAGAGATGAACGTGCATTATAATGACCTGTAACTCTTGTTTAAAATGCAGAGTCCTGTAATCCTACCTCAGAGATTCTGCTTCCGTAGGTTTAGAATCTGCACTTTTGCAACCACCAGCAGATACATCGGTGACCCTCATGGAAAAGAAACACTGGACTAGAGAGCAGAGTGCAAGAAATGAAGCCAAAGGTCCACACAGGAATTAAGCCTGGAGCCTCCAAACTTGTGCCATATGTTCTCTCTAATGAGGAGAGGACCAGTCCAAGTCTCTGTCTAAGGAACATAGAATGTTCCATCAAGCTCCTGAGTTATTTCCACAATTTCCAAATGAAGTGCCATTGTTTTAAACCCAATAATTCTTTATTTTTTAAGTTTATTTTATTTTGAGAGAGAGAGAGAGAGAGAACATGCCAGTGCACACGAGTGGGAGATGGGCAGAGAGAGGGAGGGAGAAAGGGGATCCCAAGCAGGCTCCATGCTGACCGTGTGGAGCTGACACAGGGCTCAATCTCATGAACCATGAGACCATGACCTGAGTAGAAACCAAGAGTCAGTGCTTAACTGACTGAGCCACCCAGGAGCCCCTAAACCCAGTAGTTCTCTAAAGAATATTTATATTAGCAAAAGTGTACATATTTCTATATTCGATATATTTGCCCATAAATGCTTTTAAGGGGCTGATGTTCAAGTCCACAGATGCTGAAAAGCTGATAAGTATTAGGTTTTCTCTTTTTGTTTATCTGGCTACTGTGTATATAGCAGCATATCGGGCTGCCTGTGTCATGGGAAACTGATTTGTCTGCCTAGCAGCACACTGATGGATTAGGGGTTGAATTTCTCCTTATACATGTCCTTTATGGGACATTTAAAAATGTATGGTTCTGAATAACATCAAAACAATTATGCCAATAAATTTAAGATAAACCAAATATCAAAATTTTGTAAAGATTAAGAATGAACGTCTATTTGCTCTCAAATTGTTTGGGAAGAAAAAGGCAAGCGAGCATGACATGTTTACTTCTGGAGCAGCTGAGTGTGACCATGCCCAGCCCTGCTTATTAATGGCCTGAGATACAGTTGAGGAAGCTTAGGCTTTATTATTATCAAAAATGTATTTAGAGCCTGCTTCTGGAAAAAAAAATAATCACATTTAGCACAAAACATGTGGACAGTGCTTTTGGGTGGATGGCAGGTAAATTACTTTTTAAACAACTTTATTGGGATATAATTTACATAACATAAAGGTCACCTATGTTGGGGCACCTGGGTAGCTCAGTCATTTAAGCGTCCAACTTCAGCTCCGGTCATGATCTCGCGGTTCGTGAGTTCACGCCCCATGTCAGGCTCTGTGCTGAGAGCTTGGAGCCTGGAGCCTGCTTCAGATTCTGTGTCTCCCTCTCTCTCTGCCCTTCCCCCTCATTCTCTCTCTCTCTCTCTCTCTCTCAAATAAACATTAAAAATTTAAAAAAATCATCTATGTTAAGTGTACAATTTAATAATTTTTAGAGAAATTACTCAGCTGTGAACCATCATCAAAATCCAGTTTTAGAGCACTTCCATCACTACAATAAAATCCCTCGTGCTCATTTACAGCTAATCTCTGTTTCAACCACCGGTCCTGGCTGGTACTAACTGAAGTTACATTATTTTTTTAAATACTTTTTTGGGAAAGCAATACTGTTTTCTCGTGTGTTCTATTGGAGCAATCATCATGGAGGGGGATGTTAGGAAAAACTACAGGAGAGCATTCTGTCTACAAAAATAATCAGGATGCTCACACCCAGAATACGCCCAAGTATACTGAGAACAACAAATATTTGGCCATCTATGATATACGTTCAATGGCTATATTTAAACCTAAAACAGGATCCATGGGCTGGGATCCAATTTTGGTGGGAATCGCAGTGCCTGAAAAGACATTTACTGGTAATTAAAGCCCAGATGGAGCATAGGCAGCTTGATAAGTTTACCCGGAAGAGCAACCTGGGCTGTGGTGGAGTTTGTCATCTGTTTTCAAATGGCTCTGAAAAACACTGAGAGGAATATACATTTTTCTTCAACAGGAAAACTAAGTAATGACTATATGTCTCCATATACTGCTTACGTGATTGGTTTACTTAGATGCTTGCTTTCTTCGCCATTCATTTGCTTTGCAAACATCCGAGTGCTTGCCATGTGGGGGGCGCTGTGATGGAATGACTGACAAAATAGACAGTCTTGCTTTCACAGAGCTGACAGTTGAACTCTCTGTGATTTGGGAACTCATGCAAATCAGTAAGAGAATAACATCCATGTTATAGCAAAATGGCAGCATATGCCATTGGCCAGAAGTCAAGAGGGTTTTGGAGCCAGAGACCTACCCTGCCACATACCAGCTTGTCTCACATAATGAGTTGAGACTTTGGAGACCTTGAGATATGAAAAATGTATTTTCATGTGGGGCAGAAGTCTTTGGGGACCAGAGGGTAGACTGTGGTAGGCAGAATAATGACCCCCACCATGTGTCCATGCTCCAACCTGTGAATACATTACTTTACATGGCCGAAAGGAACTTGCAAATGGACTACAAGCCCTGAGGATGGGGAGAGTGTCCTAGATTATCTGAGTGAGCCTGAGCTAACCACGTAAGTCCGTAAAAGTGGAGAACCTTTCCTGGCTGTAATCAGAGACAAGATGGAAGACAGAAGATCACAGAGATACAACGGAAGGATCAGGCCCATTGTTTCTGGCTGTGAAGATGAAGGAAAGAGCCTATGAGCCAAGAGACCTCTAGAAACCAGAGAGAGCAAGAAAACAGATTCTCACACAAACCCTCCAGAAAGGAAAACAGTGCTGTCAGCATCCTGTTTTGTCCTGATGAGACCCATTTCAGACTTATGAGCCATTAAACAGTAAGATGATAAAATTGTGTTACAACACTAAATTTGTGGTAATTTTTTATGGAAGCCATACAAGATGAATACATCTTATTATGCAACTTATAAAACCTCTCTAAAACCTTACTTGTAAAATGAAGATAATGGTACTGATAGAATTATGAGGATAATTGGTGTGATAAACTGTCAAGTGCCCAGCACTGTGCCTGGTGCCTAAAGACCACTTAGAAATAAGCTCAAAATGGATCAACCAGAATGCTCTAAAAAGGAGTCAAAGGAAATACCTGTCACCACGCGTCATAAGGCTCACACTTTGGTCCCGAGCATGGTTGGTAACAAGAAGATATATACGAGCTGAGGCACCTCGTGTCCTTTCTCTGGGCTACAGTTTTTCAAAATGAGGGATGTTACTTAGAAGATTTATTTCTGAGGGCACTTCTTGCTCTACCATGAATAAATAATATAAATAAATGAAAAGCCATCAAACTTTTGCATTCAAGTCTGAAGAAATAAGATATTATTGTAACAAAGATTTACTTGGACATTCAGGATTTTGGAAGGCCCTCACCTTACCAAGGGGTTGCCAGAGGATAAGGCTTGAGCTGACACATTGCTTCCCCAGGAGTTTCTCCTGGTCTATAAAATATACAAATACTATATTTTATAAGGACTATGGAAGCAAAGTAATTGAAGCTCTATAATATCCAGCCCCAGCCCCAGCCTCAGTGCATGCATTCCCCTGGAATTAGGGCCCCAGGCAAAGCCCTGTGAAGGCCTTCACAAAATAATCCACAGAGTTACTTCAGACATTAATCAGGACACTTAAAGCATAGCAAAGAGATAAAAATCCCCTTTCTAATACTATTTGGAAGGAGCCGCCAAATATCAAAATACTTTTAACTATTTTCTGTTGCAGAGTCCTCAGTGCAAGTAGGAGAAAGTTCTAGGTGTAATGAGAAGGGAGATTTGGGGGAGAGCAACAGGTCAATGAGATAGAGTTCGAGGTTCTGTTTTGTTTTGTTTTTTAACATTTATTTATTTTTGAGAGAGAGAGAGAGAGAGAGAGAGAAAGAGAGAGAAGAGCAGAGAGGGAGTAGGGACAGAGGATCTGAAGTGAACTCTACGCTGTGAAAACAGAGCCCAATGCAGGGCTTGAACTCATAAACTGTGAGATCATGACCTGAGCTGAAATCAAGAGTTGGCCTCTTAACCGCCTGAGCCACCCAGGTGCCCCAATTTTGGGGCTTTGAGTTGCAGGGAAAGTTGTGTCCATGGTGGATTCCTAGAATATTTCTGTTCAGCTTGTCAAAGGATAAATAAGGACTTTTTCTCTGCCAGGCTGTAGCCATCCCAAAGCCTGAAGCAGTGATCAGGTCTGACCGGAAATGATAGCTTTCCCACAGGAGACCAGGCTATTTTGGGATATTACGGTCATCTCAGGACAGTGAGGGATTTGAGTTAGGTTTGAAAAATGTCTCTGCCTCTGACGTGGGGCCCTTCTGCAGGGGGTTGATGTCAGCAGAGCCTGGCCTTGGAGGCCCCTGGGGATGCAGCCTGACCTGGTCCTGGGGGCTCCTCTGTGAGGCCTGACCTGCAGCGAACGGGTTCCACTGAGGACAGGAGACTGGGCTTTTCCTTCGACGACTTTTCTGACTTCTCTCTCCTCTCTGTCTCCAGAGAGTCCTGGGCTGGGATGTTCTCAGCTGCGCTGCTCTCAGACTGTCAGAAAATTAAGTTGGTTAGTTTAGGATTTTCCTCTTTTCCTGGGCTGAAATACTAAACTTTTAGCTCTTTCCTTGTTGTCTTGGAAAAACAAAACAAAAAAAAAAAAAATTGGGCTTTTAAAGATAATCCCATGAGGGGTGCCTGAGTGGCTCAGTTGGTTAAATCACTGACTTCAACTCAGGTCATGATCTCATCATTCACGGGTTCAAGCCCCGCATCGGGCTTTGTGCTGACAGCTCAGAGCCTGGAGCCTGCTTCAGATTCTGTGTCTCCCTGTCTCTCTCTGCACCCCCACCCTGGTTCGCACTCTCTCTCTCAAAAATGAATAAACATTAAAAAAAATTTTAATAGTAAAAATAAAATAAAATAATAAAAGACAGATAATCATATGAAAGCTGGGAGGACAGGGGTGTTCTTGTTCTTATACATAATTCTTGGGAATATGAGCCCATAAAATTATTTAATGGGCAAGCTGATAAAATCAGTTGTATAAATTGTGTATAGCCTTTGGCCCAGTGATCCCATTTCTGGGAATATATCCTAAGGAAATAATCATAATAAATTTATTAAATTATATGGAAAAAGGTATGCATTGCAACATGGTTTATTCTAGTAAAAGAAATGACAACAACATAAATGCTCATCATCAGGAGCATTAAATATATTTTAGCACCATTACACATGCACTATTAGTCATCTCTTAAAAATTCAAAATATTTGTCTATATATTGTGTGTTGATTATATTAATATTTATGTAAGCACTTATAGAGAAAGAGATTCAGTAAGATGCTTAGTTTGTAATTTTAATTAAAAAAGCATGTTAGGCAATAGTTAAGTATAATAATAATCCATTTCCATAAGGAATACTTATATTTCTCTATTAATTAAAATAAAGTTAAAAGGTAGTCTCCAAAACATTAGCAGGATTAACAAAAAGTAATAATTACATTGCCATTTCAATTAGCACAAATTATTGTAGTAATAATAGACCTGTCAGTCACATTACATCCCTCAGTCCTGGAAGCATACCCTGGTGACTGGGCTGGAGGGGACTTGGGGAAGGGGGTGGGGAGGCTGTAGATGTAAAGTTGTCCCCTGAACAAGGTTTAAGAAATAAAGGAGTCCAGTAGCTCCCAAAGGAGAAGATATAAGATGTAAGAAGGTGCTTTAGCAACCTGCCAGGGGACACAAGGTGCCCACCAAGTGTGCCTGCCCAGGGGCTAGTGGGATAGGGAAAGGGTCCAAAGCTCTTGGAGGTAAGGATGATTGGAAATCCTTACACTGCAGGTTGGGTTCTTTTTATTCTTATTATATCTTTAAGATACCCCTTCTTTATTTTTTTATGTTTTATATTTGTAATTGTGATGGACCGAAAATGGCCAAAATTCTTTGCCACTTCACCCATTAGGGTCTACATCATCTCCCACATGACACTGAGCTTCGCCATGTGACTGGCTTTGGCCAATGGGCTATGAACAAACGTGACTCAAGCAGAAGCTTGATAGGTACTTATGCACTGGCGCTTGTCCTCTTGGAACTCTGCCTTGAGGCTGCCATGCTATGAGCAAGAGGTTAGTCTACTGGAGGTGGAACAGCCATGTAGAGGAGGACTACAGTACCCAGGCTGATAAGCAGCACCAGCTCCCAGACATATGTGCTAGGTCACCTCGGACTATCCAACCATCCCATCCCATTCCTCAGTGGTAGGAGCAAGCCCAGGAGAGACCAGTAGAAGTACCACAAAATCCTAAGCAACAATAAATAACTTTTGCTTTAAGTTTGAAGTTTGAGTTGTTTGGTCACATGGCCGTAGATCGTTGATACAGTGGTTATTTGTGTTCCTTTTGCAAACTCCAGCTAGTCCTAGCTGTGCTATGGAGTAACAGCACTGATCATAAAAGCAGAGATTAAAATGGAACTTAGCGGGACTGAGGCCAGACCACTGGTCATTTACCAGCACCTCCCAAACCCAGAAAAAGAATGCCCTTCCAGAGCAACTTCCTGCTCAAATCCTGAGAGAATCTTTAAAAAGACTTGTGATCCTTATGGCCTTAAAGACAATCTTACCCTGTAGGGAGTCACAGGACAACCTTATCTGATTCGTAAACAGAGAAAAAATAACCATCATTTGATAATAGCAAGAAGATTGGATAACTTTCAGGATCACTTGCGATGCAAGAGGCCCGGAATAGGTCTTATTAGTGTCTTCATGGTATGGGTGGAGAAAGTGAGCCTCAGAGCGGCCTAGTGACTTGCCCGAGCTCACACAGCCCATTAAGTTTCAGAGCCAGGCTTCCAACTCAGATCTGTCTGAGCAGAAAGCCCTTGCTCTTAGGCTTTATGCGATACTTCCTCGCAAATTTTATGCTAATTTCCTTTTATTTTCCTGAGCAATTCACTCAGATGGGAAATGAGTCACTTAAATTTCTTGAGTCCCAGTTTTTTTCCTGTGTAAAACTGGAGGGATGACAGCGCCCATCCCACCAGGTTTTGACGAGGATTCAGTGAGGTGGCGTGTCAGAGCCTGTAGACACGGCACCTGGCCTCGAATGAGCAGTGGGAGCCGGTTGCCATGGGAGGAAAGGCAGCAGTGATGCAGTTGCAGCATCAGTCCTTTTGAAGGGCATATAACTCGCTGGTCTGTTGACATCAGTCCCTGAGGGAAGAGCCATGTTTCCATCCTTAGATCAGCGATCCGATCTCTACTGTTGTGTCCATCAGATGTGCTAGATGCCTTACTGTGCAGATCACCCAGACCCATAGCTTTGGCTTCAGGGGATGAAGGGACAGAGAGACACCAAGAATCACTCCCACCACAATTAATGGAGCTGCTGTTCGTTGCTTCCCTGGGCCCTTGTCAGCAGCTGCAGGATCTCAATTCAGTGAGTCCCGGTGGGTGATCAACACAAGGACCCACCTGCAGTCACTCTGCCAGCTCTTCAGGTCATCAGCAGCCAGAAGCTGTCACCTACTCACTTCCCACCCCCTTTCTGTTTCTGTTATTCAGATGAACAGCCAAATGAGAAGAGAGTAGGGGTTTGTTTTACAGACATGTGCATTGTCACCTATCTCTCATACCCAGGAACCGTTCTTCACGGGAGACTAAAGACTGGAGTTTGCAAAGAGGCATTCAGAGTATCCATATGTCTGCTCTGGAGATAAAACCCATGCAATTTAAATGCCATCAAGTTTGCTTTTCAGCAGATGATTCAACCGTCATCATCAGGAAAGTTTTCAGCTAACGCCTTCCCTCCTCCAAAATGTAGTAGGACTTTGGAAAACGGAAAGGTTCCTTATTATTTTCTTCTTTCATAAAACATCATGCTCTGTTTACCCTCCACCTACCATACCTCATTCTGAAAATGTAGACAGGGCTACTATCAACCTGTTAGTGTCCAAATGTCTATTGGAATCACCTTGATTTTGAAGATCTAAATAAAGTTGGCTTTACCTCTGCACTCACCTTGGGGTGGTTCAAAGCTCTTCCCAAGGCACTGGTGAATTCCCAGGGCCAGCCTCATGCCACTTCCATTCCAGTTGTCCCTGTGCACCTTGTCCCCACTGGCTTCTTGTTTATCATCCTCTACCCTCCTCCACTCCAGCAATTCTCTTCCCTCTGCTCCGCTCACCCAAGATGTAAATCATCACCTTTCCCTGACCCTTGAGACAGTTGTGTGTGGTGAACTTTTCTTAACCAGCTGGACAGAGAGCAGGAGATCATGCACAGATAGAAAAATCAAAACTTCCTGTTCAAAATTCTTCTGTCAAACTTTCCTTAGGGAATGTTTCACTGGTCACATATATATGTAATTCCTCCCTAGCTCTTGCAAAATGTAGTCATTTGTTTTTGTTTTTGTTTTTGTTTTTGTTTTTTTTTGGGGGGGGGCATACCCAACTCCAAATTCCTTTCATTGTCTTATGCAGGAAGTCAAGTGCTCCTGCCCTCTCTCACCTCACTACCCCAGAGAACTCAAAATCAGGGTCATGCCTTCCCAACAAAGACATGTCTCCTGGGGAGAAAAGCTCCAGTGTAGGAAGTATGGGGTAATTCCTGATAAGGGCAGCTGCACTGGGGAGGGGAGAAGCCCTGAACTAGGACCAGGAGACCCAAGTTTAAATCCCCTTCTGCTCTTTCCTGGCTTTTGCCTGGAGGAAAATCACTTACTCTCTCGGAGCATCTCCCTTCCTCTAAAAGATATTCTAATGAATCCCTCTTAGGTCTCATGTTAGGACATTAGTAGAATTCAGAAATGACTATCAGATGCCAGGCAGTTTGGGTGACACAGAGCAAGTATTGAACAACTTGACCCTGCTCTCAGGCACTCAAGCTTCAGTTGAGGGAACAGAAGAGGCAGACAGTCAGTGAGAGGACCAGAGCCAGAGGACATCCCTGCTGGCTGGTAGGGCAGGGCAGACTTCCTGAGGAGTTGGGCTGGGGTTCAAGCTGAGCTCTGAAGGGTGTGATGAGAGGACCGGCAAGACACTTCAGGCAAGGATGAGGATGGGAAGGTGGGACCAAATTTTCAGATGCCAGGAGATAAACTCAAGGTCTAAGGCTCCTTAAAATAGAGGTTCAGCAACCTTTTTTTGAGACTCTGATGAAACTTCTGGATCCTATACACAGAATATTTCACACACAATTTCAGGAGGCTCACTGACTCTCAGACTCCAAGAAAAATGTTTTGTTTTTCAAAGCTCTATTGTGTTTCCAGTCTTGAATCCCATTTTCCCCTTTGGGGGTCAAAACTTTTCAACCCAGGATGCATCTATGTTGATTTTTCCTGGATTCTGTCTAAGCACAGGAGCTACTGGGGTTTTAGGTAGCCAAAGAAATGAGACCCCTCTTTCTTGTCCACGTTCAAAACCAATTAAGAGAGAGATAAAAAGGAGCCAGGTAGATGAGGATAAAAATGTCATCTTAACTCCTGATAAAAGTTATTTTGGATGGTATGGCTTAGAAATGTGATAACCATGAACTTCCTAATACTCCCTGTTTCCAAGTCAGATCTTGGACCTGCACACTGGAGGGAAATGTTGAGTCTACAGAGCAACCATAGGCAATCAGGATCACAGCCATGCACTGCTTGAGAAGAGTGAATTCTATTTGCTTAAGAGTTTTGATACATTCTCTCTACCCAATCAAGGAACATGTACCAATCACTGTGTCTTAACCAAGAAATTCACTTGACTTCGTCAGGGAAGAATAAGACCCAGAGCAAGAGACCAAAAATACTTGGCTGAAATCTGTCCTCGTTGGACAGAGGAGTGGGGATAGATGCATGTCATCCAAGAAGGAACGATTCTCCTTTCTTTCTTCCCTTCAATTATTCAATCATTCAGTAGGGATGCACTGAATTCCTAATATGTTCCCAATTACTGTGCTTGGCTCTAGGGATACAACGATGAGGAAGAGGCATTGTGTCTGTCGTCCTGGAGCCTTTTGTCTGGAGAATAAGCTAGACATTACACAACCAGTCCTACTAATAATACATATTACTCACTGTGAGGTGGCACCAGTAGTTGATGGGTATATGGTGCTGTCAGAGTGTGCAGCAGGTGGCCTGTCCAAGTTAAATGAGCAAGGACTTTCCCAAGAAATACTTTGGCAGCCAAGAATATCCTAAGCCTTTACCTTAACTCCTCTTCTTCCTTACACCATCACTAGGAGAGGACTCGTGGTTCTAGCACGAGTCTAGCATACACTTTGGCATCTCTCTAAGACACAACATCTGACACTTTCTCCAGTTACAAATAAGTGACCATTCTTAAATCTTAAAGACTATATCTATTATGCCCACCCCTCAATGGGCAACACTCAGTTGAGACGGGTAACTTTCCTCAATTTACCTCCCAGAGGTGGTTTACCAAAAACTGTGTGACATAGAGGTATTCTGCATAGAACTGATATTTTTCTTGTCTTGGATGCAAAGTCAGAAGGCAAGCACATAGAGGTAAAAATGAATTAATGAGGGGTGCCTGGATTGCTCAGTTGGTTTAGCATCTGACTTCAGCTCAGGTCATGATCTCACAGTCTTTGAGTTCGAGCCCCATGGCGGGCTCTGTGCTGACAGCTCAGAGCCTGGAGCCTGTTTCAGATTCTGTGTCTCCCTCTCTCTCTGCCCCTCCCCCACTAACTCAAAATAAATAAACATTACAAAAAATTTTAATGAATTAATGATACTTGTAAATAAAAATTTTAATCAATAAAAAACACACAAATGATTATAATGAACATTTGCTGGCTAATGGGCCATCAGTGATCATAAAGACTAATATAACACAAATAATTAGTTGAAAATAATTCTATGAAGGCAGATCAATAAAATATAGAATCATGAATCAATTAATGATATGGATATGAAATACAGTATGCATGGAGGTATCAGTTTGGTTACGAAGTCAGAACAGAGATTAACTCTGAAAGAGATACTTCCAAAAAAACAGAAAAGAGATCCAGCATACAGCTTCCCCATACTGCCTCTAAATGGCAAAATCAAAGGTAAACAGAAACCGGGAACCAAGGAGAATTTCCCAATGTGAGCTGGACAGGGCTGAGCTGTCCTGTATTACGAAGTCCAGACTCAGTGAGACAAAGACAAAGGCATTGAGCAGGCTGGGTGGGAGGTCAGGGGTGCCCATTATGATGTAGGGCAGGATATTAGGATGTCACACTGGAGGTGATGTTCCACAGGAAAAATTCAAGGAGAAAGAGAATCCATGGAACAGTCTGGGATCCAAGATGAGCAAAAGAAAACCAGCAAAGCTTGGGAGTTCAGATTTAGATGCAAATGGTCCTGTGCAGTTTCATTTGACAGCGTTTGTTTATGTCAGCACCCTTTCAGAAACCCTCAGGCCCTTCTTTACATTCCGTCAAATACATCTGTAACGTTTTTAAAAGAAAAGCACATTGGTTCTGGAGCCTAACAGATACCATGTGACAAGATATTGGGAGAAGGCACTCTGGCTTGTCAAACAAGAAGACAGCAGATGCAAACAGACCTTGGGATAGAGCATAAAAGAAGATGCAGGGGAGACGGAATTTATTGAAAGCATTCCATTAGCTGCAATTGTAACCAAAGCAATATGAGCATCACTTTTCTTTTTATACCTAAATAGGGAAGCTGAACCTAAGAGATAAGTGTGAGATGGTGAAGAGAATGGCAGTGTGCAGGGAGTAGAAATGAAACTGATTGATCAAAGACACAAATAATTCTCTTAAAAATGACTTATGCCACTAGGTCAATGAAATATAGTATTCTGAGTCACAGGCTTTTGCCACTAGATCTTGAAAGTCTTTAAAATTTCCACTCTTTCCCCTACTCCCCCCACCTTGCCCCCAAATATCCTGCTGTAAAAGATATACATATATATACACATGCACACATATATATCTTAGTCTGGAGAGTTCTTAGGTTTGGGGCAGGTAAAGAAAATGTGGTTTATAGCTCCTCAAAACTACCAGCTCAGTCATTATTCAGAAGTAACAACTGGGATATATTCTACTGTTGGGAAATAATGGGTTTTGAAAACACAATAACATTCAATGGCCCAACAGCTGGGATGTTTTACAATTGGGGAATAAAAATATCTATTACTTCCCTCTGAGACCCAGAAGCTGTATATATTGCCATATATTCTTGGTATCATAACTTGAAACTACTTCCCTGGCTCAAAGTTCCAAAGAACTCCAGAACACATATCATAGAAACAAAAACTACCTAAGTTCCAGTTGTCAGAGACCTCCTACATCAGACTCCCACGATTCAGAAGGCAAAGTCATGAACCTATCTATATATGTAGACTTTCATTAGCCTATAGAGTTTAAGGTCTCTCCAAAATTTCCAAAAGAAATGCAATACATTTTAGTACCTGACATTTGTACTTTCTTTGGGAGAGAAAAAGAAATGGATATAGAATATCAGTTTTCTCCCGTTCATAATAAACCCTCTAAATACTTTAAGATTTCCTTCAACTTTTCACACCCGATTTATTCTTAAATTAAAGCAACTTTCAAGGAAATGTCTTTGTTCAGATTTATCTTGAAATGACACACTGTTTTAAAATGCTGATGGAGACACAGTGAAACTAGCATATCGGAGCACCTGCTAGAAGCAGCCAAGATCTGCACAACCCCTATTTTGCCTGTGAGACCGTTATCCTTTTCCTCCTACTGCCTTAGATTTAGAAACTTCTGTTGACTCGGAGGCCTTGGGATTGCATCTGTAACATTTCCACTATTTACATGAGATAAGATCCTCAAAATGTCATTTGAACTAGAAGTGGTTTTACACCAGATTCGAGAGGACTGGGGGCCAAACCCAAGCAAATAGGAAACTATCAGGCAAATAGAGATGGCTATAAAAATAAATAAATAAAGAAGAGCAAGGGAAGCAAAGTAAAACAATAACATGACACAACAAGAAAAACCATAACAAACTTGTAAATAAATTGAAGAAATCTAATGATAGGAAGCCATCAGAATCACCAACACGAAAATTAATTTACTTCAGCTGAAAATTAATTTACTCCAATGATAATTAAATTTATTTATTTAAACTAGTCCAAAAAGTATTAAGATACATATATCTAGGATGCTTGAATTCATACATGAATGTTCATGTTATCAAGTTTGTCTTTCTGCCCAGAAAGGAGAGGAAGAGAGAAGGAGTGAGGTAGGAGGTGTGGAGAGTGAGGGAGAAAGTAGGAAGAAAGAAAGTGTTGGGAGAAATATCCCCACTGGTTCACCTTGATAACAGGTAGTCATTCCTGATACTTATTCAGCTGAATGATTTTGCACCTTTCTGGCCAGAGAGGATCCTGGGAGAGAAATGTCTTAAATGTATAATTGCAACAACAAGAATGTGTTCTGAAATGACAGATACTGCATGCCATTATTTCATTGCATACATAGGACTTTGCATTCAAGAAGAAACATTCCTCCAAGTTCAGAGCATTTTGTAAAATCTGCTTCCAATCAACCAGTGTAGTAGGCATAATAAACCATTGTTAACAGAGAGTATTCTCAGTGTGCAGGTAGAAATTTGTTTAAACTTTGGTATTAGATATATACTTCTTGATTTCTCCAGAAAAGCCCTATTTAAATATAAGACTATTGAATAAATGTTTTTGCAGAAGCCATGCCAGATTTTTTAAATAACTTATTTTACTTCATTTTTTTTTAATTTTAGAAAGAGAGAGCACAAGTGGGGGAGAGGGGCAGAGAGAGAGGGAGAGAGTGTCCCAATGCGGGGTGGGGCTTGATCCCACAACCCTCAGACCATGGCCTGAGCCAAAATCAAGAGTTAGAAGCTCAACCCACTGAGCCACCCAAGTGCCCCATCCATGCCAGATTTTTTTAAAAGAAAGAGAAATAGGGTCCTCTTTAGATTTCCTATTGGTTGGTTTTCAGAAATGTTTGATACAGAGAAGTGTCAAATATCTAAGTAAATGAAATGAGAAACAAAGTTTAAAAGCAAAAGTAACTATACCAGATAGTCCCTGTTGGCACGGCCAGGCCTGTTTTTCATCCTCTGCCATCCCCAGGAGGCCAACTTCCAAGATGCATCTCTGGACCTCCTTGCTTTCTGATTTCCTGTCAGGTTCAGCAATGAGGGGAGGGCTACCAGTGGGCTGTCAGAGGGCAGAAGCAGAGGGAGTTGGGGTATTTATTTCCCTACTCCTTCCCTACAGCCACAGTTCCCGTCAGGTGGCCCCGTCTGTGGTTTCATACTTTGGCTCTACTTTGCCCCTGGGACTGAAGGTGGTAATGGCTGGTTCCCTCTGTTTTTAGTTAGCTCCTCAGTGTCATCATCCTTTATTAGCATCCTTAACACTGTTCACTCCTCTACAAATAGGCTAGTTAGTAACTGCCCTTCAACTGGTCCTTCAAGGGTGTCCTCTGTGTCTTGTCATGACTCTCGACTAAACAAGTGACTTGGATGTGTTTGATCTTGTCATCAGAGTTGTGCCAAGGGAAAAGTACCACTGCTATGTTTGTCTTTCTGAGATCAGGTTTTTCTTTTCCAAAGGAGGAGAAAGACTCTCTCATGTGCAGAAATCAGCAATGATGATATCTATCTACTCCGAGATAGCGTCTGCTGGCTTGCAGTCTGTGTGTGGCTGTGAATAGAGAAAGAAAGAGGAAGGGAGGTAGGAGGAGAAAGGGGGGAAGGGAGAGAGGGAGGAAGAGAAGGAGGACAAGGGGAGGGAAAGAGGGAAGAAGAGAGGAAGGGAGATAGGGAAAGGGAGTTGGGAGGATGCTCTGCCAAAGCACTGGGCAGGAGCAGCCAGTGTGCAGAGAGCAGGAGTAGGAGCAACGTATGTGGGAGCGGAGGTAGATGTGCGTAACTTGTAAGAACCAGGTGCCCTAGAGATCATGATGGCCACCTTATCTGCCAGTAGAAGTCTGCAAGTCCCTGTCACATGCTTGACAGGGGCAGAGACCCTTCAGGAGGTAAGAGCCAGCTCATTTCAAGAGATCATTGGGGACAATGAGGGAGTCATCCAAATGGAAGGGAGGGTGAAGTAAGTGTCACCCTCTCTTGGCTGAAGGACTGACAATAATTTCTTAGAGATGAGAAAGAAAAAACTTGGATTCAACTCAATCTTCTACAGTTCACTTAGAGGTGAAATGTCAGACATCCGTAATTAGTGAAATAATTCAGTTAAATAGTCAGCAAATCTAGTTAGAATGGAATCTGTAGCATTCTGAGTGGGTCCTTTTCAAGCTGTATGGTTTGTCTTAATAGCTCTTTTTTAAGATCCAGAGAAGTTACATTTTCATATCTGAAATTATCTGATGCCAGGTGGATCTGGCCAAACACCTGTTTACTTAGTGGGAGCCTAGGTGGGAGAAACTGTCCAACTCACTTGGCAGAGAGGGGTGAGGGAAAGAGAGTTGATCTCTCAATACAGAGAGTTATGTTTTCATAAAAAGGAGAGAAGGAAACAAGGAAATTGTAAAAGTTTAGAGCAGGAAGAAGCCATAAATATCTTCTGTTCCAATTTCCTTTACCTGTCATTTTACAGATGAGGAAACTGAGGTTCCGAAAGAATTAGGGACTTATCCACTTTTAGAAGTCCAGCACTAGAATCCAGGTCTCTATATTCCCAGAATGTTCCTGCTCAGGCAGGATAAGCAACCAGAATAGTAGCTAATTCTCTGGGCCCAACCGTCTGGGCAGCTAGCAGGTTTTCAGGCTCTCACAAATATGGAGAGCTCTAAGAAGGGGAGAGTGTCCATGTTTCTTCAGTCTACATTGCTGTGTGGGTACATTGTTAACACTTGAGAGTATATCAACAGGAGATAAACCTTTTATTGTCACCAAGAAAAATCACAAATTAATTGTAAAGTCACCAGTAGACTTTCTTTTAGATTTATACACATGGAAAAATACCAATACCTGGGCTCAAACCTGCCTCCTTTTTGGAAGCCACTGAGTTGCCTTGTTTGCTTGTAAGCAGTTTGGCTGGTGGACCAGAGATCACTCTGTGAATCAAGATGATATTTAATGGAACACATTCTTGTTTCACAGAAACAGTTTACAAAACAGCCATTCAGAAGGGAAGCCATTCTCACCGGAATGTTTACAAATCAATTTCCCCACAATCACATCACTGGACCTCCCTTGCCATCTGTGACACCTCCGTGCAGATTCCCCTGTCCCCGAGTCTGGAAAGGGAAGGCATTGGCTACATGTGTTCTGACTGCATGCTGGGACAGCTGGAGGTAATGGATAGACCAAGCTATTCATGTAGGACATAATGACTTCTAACTGATAACATTTATGCTACATATTTCTGGGTTTTCTTCAAATGGTAAGAACCATTTAGAGAGAGAGAGGTATTAACTAAACAGAAAGTTTGAAGTTTGTAAATACCAATGGCTGTGCTCCCAAGAATTGCCTACACGAACCAGGTGTTTATCAGAAGCAGTATAGTGAGATAATAGTAGGGAAAGAACAGGTCATACTTGTAGAGTCTAGAATCAAATTTCCAGGTAGACCCTTGGGATTAGGTAAAGCCAGGGTTCTGACTGAAGAATGAGGCCATGTAGTTGGGCAATGAGTTCAGAGGTAAATTCAAAAGCAGAGATAAGCCTATAAAAAAAAGAGGAAGACAAACTCAATAAAGATAGTAAAAATCTCAAACTAATAGTCTAAGGTCTATTCTACCCCTCTAAGCAGTCATGATCAGAGAATATTGAAAGCACAAGGGAATTATGGGTAACTTTACAGAAAGATGGCAGCAGATGGAAGAAAATCAGTCATGGGAAGTCTCTATACTTTATATCTTTCTAGCAAGGAAAAAGGGACACTAACGCCTTTCCTGCCTTGGCCTTTTTGGCTATTTCTGTGGGTTGAAGGTTGTTGAGACAGGTATTGATTACCTGACTCCATAGCTTAAGAAACTAAGACCGATGAGGCAAAGTGATTTACTTAGGGCCACCCAGCCAAGGAATGTCTCCTCTTGAACTACAGCCAAGGTCTTGTAAAAGCAGTGAGGCAGAAAAAGCACAAGATAAGTTTTGGGCGCCTGGGTGATTCAGTCAGTTGAGCATCTGACTCTTGGTTTCAGCCTATGTCATGATCTCATGGTTCATGGGTTCGAGCCCTATATCAGGCTCTGTGCTGACAGTGTGGAGCCTGCTTGGGATTCTCTCTCTCCCTCTCTCTCCCTACCCCTCCCCTGTTTATGTGCGCTCTCTCTCTCTCTCAAAATAAATAAATAAACTTAAAAATTTTTTAATCTAAAAAAAGATAAGAAGTTTAAAAAAATTGGTCCTTATTTTGATGCTTGGACTAACCATTTCATCTCCCCACTTTCCTCACCTATAAAATGGAGTTAAGAACAACTATTTCATAGGATTATTTTAAGAATCTGATTAAATAAAAATAATTTGTATTTAAACTATAAAGCAATATAGTATACAAATATAATGTTATGTTATGTCTACCTCATTGCCATAGCTTTTCAGAAGTCTTTAGTGAACATAATTAAATAGTTGCAACCTGTCAGGAAAACTTTCAGATAGTAGATTACACCAAGAATTCCCACATATGCCATCAATTTCAAAACAATTTCTTTTTTTCCACTCAAAAGAGAACTACATCAGCAAATGAGAAAATATTGACCACCCATTATGTGTAGCCCTACCATGCACTACACAAAGTCAGGCATTCTGACCAATGTCATAAATACATGATGGCCTACTCATCAACAGCCAGAATAGAGCTACTGCAGAAAACGGAACAATGACAGTATCACATTTTATCTCAACATGGAATTTGACCCTAAAGCCTCTGAATATTTCTTAGAGTGGTGAAAATCAGCCTTTGTAGACATTCCTAGGCTTAGATTAGTGATTCCCTTGAATGCTCATTAGACAGAGATCTACGACAAGGCCCGTATATACAGCAGGGTATCTGTCAAGTTGTTAATGGCTTAAACAAGGGATCTTGGTATTTCATAAATCCAAAGCTTAACAGGTTCTATTTTTTATATTTTCCTCAAGCCACAGCATCACTAGTATCTCCATTAGTCACAGGCATCATATTGAGATACACTTTTTTTTTTTTTTTGTATGGGGAGCTTACACATTTCTCATCATCAGAGAGCAAAAAATAAAGAGTGGTTTTGGTGTATATCCCAATTTATATAGCAAAATAGCTTTATTAGTAGCTTGAGGATCTGAAGACTAGCTCTCCAAATCCCCCAGCCTCCCCTCATGACTTAGTACAATTGAGTAATCTCAACAACGGGCACTTCAAAAAACATTTTGAAAGGTCAAAAAAATAACTGGATACCATGTACAGAAAGAGAAAAATGTAAGTTTTTACCAATTGCCGATTCTTTAATTCTCCCATGCTGGACCCTGAGTTGAAGGACACTTTTTGGCCTGACCATTTCTCCCCTCCTGAGTCAGAGATAGAGGTGACAGTCATGACTCCCTGAACTGTGATTTGATGGCTTTTATATCCCCCCATATTTTAGGCTGCTGATTTGCCAAGTGAAGCCATGAGGGGTCCACTTGTGTCCCCCATTGTCACATGAAGAAGCGGAACCCTGCCTTAGACTCTCCGTGTTCCTGCCCCCGCCCACCCCGTTCCTACATGGATGTCTCTCACTAGATCATCTTCTTTTAAGCCTCAGCCAGGAGAGGAGGATCTGATCAGTACTGGCTCAACCACTTTTTCTTACCTCAAGACCGTTTGCTTCTAGTCACACTACAAATGAAAGCATTCCTTTGGTCAAGTCTTAGGATCCACCAAAATTATCTCTAATTTATTATAAATTTTAAACCAAAACACATTTGGAATATAACCCTAAACATAAACAGCTATAACTTTTAATGCTCTTCCAAGGGCACATAATCCTAACAACAGTCTGTAGAAATTTTCCCTACACGGGCTGGCAAATGCTTTCCTTCTCTGCACCAGTCCCATCCTATAAGCTAATAACAAACAGAATTTTATAAAACCCTCTAAGCAGAAGGAAAAAAACGTGAGTCATTGCTCCTGCCCTAACCAAAAGCAAGACAAAAACAAAAGCAAAAACACAATGCACTGAATTAGCCAAATTCTTAACTCTTTTGTGGGTGTGTACATCCAAGCATGACTGCAAATGCCCCAGCTTGGCAGAAAGGAAGCAGTCTGCAATGACAAAGGGGGAGCTGACCGTCCAACCCTACTCCTGTCATAGGAATTTCCCAACTGGAAACAAAACCTGAGGCCTCGGGGCTGCTCCAGGATCTCGGACAGTGCCCTGCACAAGGATGTCCCCTGAGAGGCAAGGACCTCAAATCATGAACTTCCCCTCTTAAACCCAGAAAAGGTGTTTTTTTTTTTTAATTCACTCAAAGACCCAATTATTTGGCAATACTTGTATCTGCAGGGCTGTCCAGCTGTCCTCATGTAGGACCAAGAGAACAAGAGGCTTTCAGCCTCCCTGCCTAGATGCCCCCACTCAGCTCAGCCACCTCTTCTGATCAGTCTCTCCTGAGGAAAGAGAAGGTCAAGGGGAGGGAAGGGGAAAGTGAGGGAGGGCAAAGTCGAGGGTAGATAGTTTTTGCTCAAAACTAACAGGGATTAGGTCCAGCTGTATGCAGCCCACCCCGGCCAGTTTCCTGGAATGTGTCATGTTGACCTTGGCAAGCCAACCATCAATGTTGTATCTGTCTCCAACCAAAGGCTGAATGGGATGCGGCTTGCTCTGGCTGTCACTGTCTAAGCCCAGCTGACCAATGTTCCCCCATGTTCTGTGCACCACTACCATGCATATACACAACGCTCCCTCCTTCCTGCCTGTATATCCAGTGTGGAAACTCAACTAGGTTTAAGAGAGACAGCAGAAACCCTCTGACAGGGTACAGTATTCTTCCCTATCTACAGGAGGTATTTGAAAATTTGTACTCACCTCTCTGTCTTTCAGGGAGTGATAGAAAACGTGAATATATTTGTTTCGTCTACACAGTCTTCCCTGATCTGCCACTGCCAGCCTGACTCATCAGCCTTACTCGTTAACAAAGGCAACATGGACAGTTGCAATGGTCGGGCCACAGGAATGAAAGTGGGGGCCCCTACCAGTGACCACTTGATAGCAGCCCAGGATCCTTCACTTTGACACAGGAATAAATATAGCTCACTTTTTGGAGACCAACAATTTGACTGAAATATGGCCAACTGTGTTAAAAATGTCATCCGTTTTTAACAAAACTGATAACATTGGAGCAAAACATACATTCATTGGAACGAGAAGTACTCAGACATTTAAGTCCTGGGGACTCCCTCCCTCTTCTTGCTCTCTCTTTTGTGTGTACATTCTCGGCTTGCTTTGGCCTGAGCTTCCATGTAGGGTAGCTCCTGACTTTTGTAGATGAGGAGCTAATACCTAGAAGGGAAGAGATTTGCTTAAGATCACAGAGCAGGTGAGCAGTAGAAACTGGGACCCTGATCTCCTGAACCACTAACTCAGTCTTCTTCATACTACATTGTGATACCACAGGAGAGGAATAAATGATTCAATTCTGCAGAAGCAGCTGTTCTCCCAACTTGACAGCAATCATGCTTCCATTACTTCCAGACACAAATACTGCTCAGATAGCTCCAAAAGTTTATTATCTTTTTCCCTGTGAATGTACCGATGGCTTTACTGTCCATATCACATGCTGACACACAGTAAAATGTCGTGGTGCAACCTGGTATATACCTTTATTCTGACAACATGTGTTGTAGAAGTCAGTCTATATGCTTACAACAGCCAGATGGTCTCAATTTCCTGGGACATCTTATCTTCAGTATTCAAACATTACAACCCTGTGTTTTATATCTATCTCCATGTAAATGTTTCGTATCCATGTAGTAATTTGTTAAAATGATAACTAAGTGGGTTAAATCTGTATCTTCATAAGAGTTTTCTAGTAAACCAATCCAAAAATCAGGAAAATTATCCTTTGTTAAATAATGAGCTCACATTTGTAATTTGGAGAAAAAGATCAGTAATATAACACAATCTTGTTTACTCTTTCACCTTCGAATTAAAAGTGAGGGTTAATGGGAGGCTGGGGGAGAGGGGAAAATGGATGATGGGCGTTGAGGAGGGATCTTGTTGGAATGAGCACTGGGTGTTTTATGTAAGCGATGAATCACGGGAATCTACCCCCAAAACCAAGAGCACACTGTATACACTGTATGTTAGCCAATTTGACAACAAATTATATTAAGTAAGTAAATAAATAAATAAATATAAAAAAGAAATGAATCATTGTGTTCCCAAAATCTGACCAAAAAGAAAATTCTGTGAAGATGGAAATTTCCAAAGGAATGGTGATAATGATGTATATGTCAGGTTCTATGGTAGCTTCATCGTTTCAGGAAGAACAAGGCAGAACCCAGGAAGAATTTATTTTAGTATCACTAATGCTAATCAAAATCAAGGATCCCGAAGCTGGTAGCTCCAGGGGATCAGCACAAGTTATTTATAATTGTATCAATAAATGTATCAAGTTTCTCAATACTCTCTTTGTTACAACTCCTACAGTGATTAAGATTAGATACAATTACACAAAACAGAGGTTACAACAACATACAATAGCATTTTAAAAATAAGACACATCGTATTTTAAATAAAATAATACGAGTTTAAACCACAAATCATGATTTTTTAATGTTTATTCATTTTTGAGAGAGAGAGAGATGGAGACAGAGACAGAGACAGAGCCCAAGCAAGGGGGAGGCAGAGAGAGAAGAAGACACAGAATCTGAAGTAGGTTCCAGGCTCCATGCTGTCAGCACAAAGCCAGATGAGGGCCCAAACTCACCAACTGTGAGATAATAACCTGAGCTGAAGTCAGATGCTCAAGCAACTGAGCCATCCAGGCGCCCCTGATTTTTAAAATAAATTACAGAAATAAGGACTGAATGTTAGGTTTAAGAGCAGATTAGCAGGCAGAAAAATCAGCCAAAATATTTAAACAACACAATTAACATATACGAACTAACTGACAGAACTCTGTTCTGCATATCTACAGTATACACATTTGTTGCAAATGCCAATGGAATATTTACTAAAACTGTCCATATGCTAAGCCACATAGCAAGCACCAACAATTTCAAAGATTAAAATCATTTAGTGTATGTTTTCTCGCCATAACTAGAAAGTTGAGATAGAAATCAATAATAAAGTATAGAGAGAAAAATCCCTAAATTCTTGGAAATTAAGTGATATACTTCTAACATTTATTTATTTTTGAGAGACAGAGAGAGATAGAGCACAAGCAGGGGAAGAGCAGAGAGAGAGAGAGGGAAACACAGAATCCAAAGCAGGTTCCAGGCTCTGAGTTGTCAGCACAGAGCCCGACGTGGGGCTCGAACTCACAGACTGTGAGATCATGACCTGAGCCGAAGTTGGCCACTCAACCAACAGAGCCACCCAGGCGCCCCCTTTTTAAATTTTTTTTAATATTTATTTATTTTTTAAGTGATATACTTCTAAACTCATGGGTCAAAGAATAAATTACAAAAACTTGCAAAATTAATTTGAATTAGATAATTGTGAGAACCACAAAATATAAACAACTGTGGGCTGCCGCAATTTATAACCTGAATTATATATATTGCAAAGGACACAAAACTAAAAATCAATGATGTAAACATTCCTCTCCAGAAGTCAGAAAAAGTACAGAAAATTATATCAAAATATAATAGAGGATAAAAATAACAAAGACAATAGCAAAAATGAATAAAATATAAAACGAAAGAAGAATAGAAAAAGTAAACAGGTGGGGAGCCTAGGTGGCTCAGTTGGTTAAGTGTCTGACTTCGGCTCAGGTCATGATCTCACAGTTGGTGAGTTCGAGCCCCACATAGGGCTCTGTGCTGACAGCTCAGAGCCTGGAGCCTGCTTTGGGTTCTGAGTCTCCCTCTCTGTCTCTGCCTTTCCCCTACTTGTGCTCTATCTCTCTCTCTCTCAAAAATAATAAAAATAAAATGTAAAAAAAATAATAAAATAATTTTTAAAAAAGTAAACAGGGATGCCTGCTTGGCTCAGTCAGAAGAGCAGTGACTCTTAATCTTGGGGTCATGATTTTGATCCCAAGTTGGGTGTACAGATTACTTAAATAAGTAAAATTTAAAAAAACAAATAATGCCAAAGGGTGATTCTTTTAAAAAACTAATAAAATAGATAAACCCTTGGCAAAACTGATCAAAAAAAAAAAAAAAAAAAAGAGGAAGAAGACACAAATTATCAATATGTGATTGAAAAAGTGTAGAAATTTTAAAGATTGAAAAAGATATTAAAAATAATTTCATGGAAAAAAATTTGATAAAGTAGAAGAAATGAACAAGATCCTAAGAAAACACAACCTGCCATATTGATATAAGATGAAATAGGAAATTTCAATGGTCCTATAGCTACCAAAAAATTTAGAGAAACAGCCCAAATGTCCCTCAACTGATGAGTGGATAAAGAGATGTGGCACACACACACACACACACACACACACACACACACACACACAGGAATATTACTCAGCCATCAAAAAGAATGAAATCTTGCCATTTACGACATGGATGGAGCTAAAGAGTATAATGCTAAGCAATATAAATCAGTCAGAGAAAGACAAATACCATATGACTTCACTCATATGTGGAATTTCAGAAACAAAACAGACAAGCAAAAGGGGGAAAAAAGAAGAGAGGACGACCAAGGAACAGACTCTTAACTGTATGTGAGAACAAACTGATAGTTACCATAGGGGAGGTGGGTTGAGGGATGGGATAAAGAGGTGATGGAGATCAAGGACTGCACTTGTCATGATGAACATCAGGTGCCCTATAGAAGTGTTGAATCTCTAGTTATACACCTGAAATGAGTATTGCCCTGTATACTAGCTAACTAGAATTTAAATAAAAACTTTTAAAAATAACAAAAGTAAATAAATAGATAAATAAATTAAATATTCCTTAAAAATATCTTAAGGGAAAATTTCAGGACAAGGTGGTTTCATTGAAATTTTCCTAATACTTAAGGAGGAAATTAATAAAAATAATCTTATACAAATTCTTCCAGAGGTTAGTGCAAGAGGGAATACTTCCCAAATCATTTCATGCAGCCAACATAAGCTTGATATTAAAAACTAACAATGAAACGATAGTAAAGGAAAATCAGGCCATCTTACTTAAAAGCATAAGATGGACAATTCTAAACAAAATACTAGCAATTTATATCCAGCGATACACACACAAACACACACACACACACACACACACACACACACACACACACACACAGTTCTACTTACCATAGGAATACAAAATGATTTAACTTCCAAAAACAAAGCAAAGTTTCACATATCATTCTGGGCTGATTGGATACCCACACACACTACACACAAAATTCAACCTAAAGTGGATTCAAGACCTGAATGTAAGAGCTAAAGCTATAAAATTCATAGAGTTTTATACGTAAGAGTAAATCTTTGTTAAGTTAGCCATTGATCTCTTTGATACAAAACTAAAATTACAAATGAAAAGAAAAAACTTTAAAAAATTGGACTCCCTAAAGATTTAAAACTTTTACCCTGCACACTATACCATTAAGAAAATGAAAAGACAACCCACAGAATGGGAGAATTTTTTTTGCAAATCAGATATCTGATAAAAGGCTTGTATCTAAAATATATATTTAAACAAAACTACTTTTAACTCAACAATAAAAATACAGATAACCTAATTTTAAAATAGGCAAAAGTTCCAAGTAGGCAGTTCTTCAAAGAAGATACACAAATTCTGGCCAGAAAGCTCAGGGAAACTTGTCATTAGTTGTAAGGGAAAAGCACATCAAAACCATGACTAGATGGACCTAAAGGGTATTATGTTAAGTGAACTTAGTCAGACAAAGAAAGATAAATACCATATGATTTCACTTATACGTGGGATCCTAAAAACGAAACAAAGGAAGAAACAAAACACCCCCCCCCAAAAAAAAACACAACTAGGTCTTAAATACAGAGAATAAGCTTGTGGTTGCCAGAGGGACGGTGGGTGGGGAGGTGGGTGAAATAGATAAAAGGGATACAGAGGTACAAACTTCCAGTTATAAAATAAATCAGTCACAGAGAATAAAGATTGTACTAAAGTGTGGTGACACATGGTGATTACACTTACAGTGGTGAGCCGTGAGTAATGTGTGGAATTATTGAGTCAGTGTGCATACACCTGAAGCTAGTATAACATTGTATGTTAATTATACATCAATTAAAGAAAAGAAAACCAAAACATGAGATACCACTTTGCATCCTGTAGGATGGAACGTTAGTTTGCTAGGGACCATACCAAAGGTCCACTGACTGGGTGGCTTACACATGGAAATCTATTTTCTAGATTAGTTTCTAGTCTACAATTCTAGAGACTCCAAGTCCAAGATCAAGGGGTCAGCATAGTTGTTTCTTCTAAGACCTCTCTCCTTGGCTTGTAGATGGGCTTCTTCTCTCTGTCTTTACATGGTCTTCCCTCTGTACCTTTCTGTGTCCAAATTTCCTCTTATAAGGAAACCAGGCATATTGGATTAGGACTCACCCTTAGGACCTCACTTTTACTTAATTACCTCTTTAAAGACCCTATTTCCAAGACAGTCACATTATGAGGTACTGGAGATTAGGACTTCAATTTATGAATTTGGAGTGGGTGGGGGGAGACATCAGTCAGCCCATGACAGATGGCTGGAATCAAAAACTAATAATAATAACAAGTATGGTGAAGACGTAGAGAAATTGAAGCCCTCATATATTACTGTTGGGAAGATAAAATGGTGCAGCTGCTTTGAAAAACAGTTTGGCCATTCCTCAAGAAGCTAAACTTAAGAGTTATAAAATCCAGCATCTCCATACATAGGTATATACACAAGAGAGTTAAAAACGTAAGACAGTTCAAAACTTCTACATGAGTGTTCACTGCAGCACTATTCAGAGTGGCCAAAATGTCCACTGACTAAGGAATGGATAAATGAAATGAGGTATGTCTACACAGGTAATTATTATTCAGCAATAAATTAAAGGAATTAAAAGTAAGAGGAATAACATAATGATACATACTACAGTATGGGCAATTCTTGAAAACTTTATGCTAAATGAAAGAAGTCAGTCATAAAAGATCACTTACTGTATGATTTCATTTATATGAAATGTCCATAACAGTCAAATCTCCTGGGACATAAACTATATTAGTGGTTGCTTAAGGATAGAGGACTTGGGGCATCTGGGTGGCTCAGTTGGTTAAGTGTCCGATCTTGGCTCAGGTCATGATCTCTTGGTTCATGGGTTCAAGCCCCACGTCGGGCTCTGTGCGGACATCTCGGAGACTGGAGCTGCTTCAGATTCTGTGTCTCCGTCTTTCTCTCCCCCTCCCTTGCTCTCTCTCTCTCTCTCTCTCACACACACACACACACACATACACACACACACACACACACACACACACACACACACACACACACTCTCTCTCTCTCTCTCTCTCTCTCAAAAATAAATAAACATTAAAAAAAGGATAAAGGACTTTGTGACTATTGTCCATCTGTACTCCTATAATTTGTGCACTTTTATACATTTTATGCTTTAGTAAAAATGTTTATTGAAAGAAATGTTGGCTAAATAAAATATTGCTCTGAAAAACATTTATGTATCTATGTACATATACATATAGAAGGTTCTGTGCGTGGGAGTACACAATAGTGCATGAGACACCATTTCTCCTCTCCAGGAGATTTTGACCTATTAGAGCGCTTTAAAACCAGATGGGGTATAAGAATCCTAGCTGAAAAGGCAGAAACCTTGATGGGGGTCTGATAATCCAACTAGAAAGATAAAACCTGGATACAGGATTGCACTCCCATTTCCTAGAAGCTCTTTTTTGGCCCTGAACTAAAAAAACAACTAGTGTGTCCCACATGATCTTCAGAAAAGCACCCTGTCAGGTGGAGGTGATCTTGGTCTATGTCTAGAAAAGGTCATGACCTTGAATTTGAAGCTGCATTGTGCAATGCTCCAACAAACTCAAGACTGCTTCCCTCCAGAGAGGACCTTAGGAGCTTGGCAACCCCTAAGAATCCCAGAAATCAGGGAGGATGTTGGAGGTCAATCTGGTTCACCCTTTTAGAAGGGGAAGCTGAGGGAGACGTCTGGTGAGGTCACATGCTCATCAATGGTACTGTATCACGAATGTCTTCTTCTCTTGACACATTTGCCATTTGCAATGAGCCATAGTCATTATAAAGCTGAAGAACAAAATGGCAATGAATTCAACTCGTATCTGTGGTTAAAAGAAACAGCCTATTTGATGTTTTATGTTTCAATTTTCTGTGCACTAATAAAAGGGCATAACTGCATAGACTCTATATTGCTATATGTGGGCGTAATACAGATTTATAGTCTGTGAGGGAAATACCAAGATTCTCTGACATAGGAAGCCCCATTCATTAAAATAGCATCAGCAAAATTGAACAAAGAAATGAAATGTCCCAACTTTATTGGCCAATCAAGCAGAAATTGCTATTTCTTAATTTATTTATTTAGTTTCCTCATTCCTTAATCCAGGATATTGGGAATATATTTATGAAAACTTGTCCCATTCCATGTGCTCCTCTCATAGCCTTGGTAGTGCTTTCCAGGGACATGAAATTGTGTGATTAAATTTACACTCTGGTGTTCCCGCATCTGGAGTTTGTCCATGCTGGAACCAGTCCTGGCAAAATTTGGCAGGTTGCTATTGACAGAATGAAGAGAGATGGCCAGGTTGCATTCTGCTTCTGAGCCTACAGAAGGGTTTCTCGGCTTTGAGCTCTGTTAACTGGAGAGTGGACCAGATCATTCTTTGCACTGGGACTGTCCTGTGTAGGATGCTTAGCAGCACCCCTGGCATCTCTACCCACTAAATGGCGGTAGCACTCCACCCCTGCTTGTGACAACCACAAATGTCTCCAGACATTGTCCAACACCCCTTGAGGGCAAAACCACCCGGTGTTGAGATTCCTGGTCTGCAGTAGAAGCATACAGTTGAGATTCAATTTTCACTCATGAGGTCCCCACGTGACATTGAAAGAAAGGCATAGTAATAAAATAAACATTAACAGATAGATACCATTTGCTTAGTGCCTACTGTATAAAAGTGCTTTACATACATTACCTCATTTTATCCCCATGATACCCTGAGAGGCAGTGGATCAGTCAATGCTCTCAGTTGCTAAAATAGTACATCTTAGGTGGTTTAAGTAGAAGTGGAATTTAATTTATGATATTAGGTAGCTCACTGGATCTCCAGGCCTGCCAGAAGGTTAAGTTGGAACCTGGCAGCTGGAAACCATGCCAAGCCACCCTGTAAGAATACGCCAACGGTGACCCCCCTGCATCTAACATATCACAATACACAGTGCCTGTACCACTGATGCTGATCTGGCACAAGAACTATGCGGCGTCCTTGAGCAAAACCCCTGCCACCACAGTCTCCAGAAAATGTATTTTTCCTGAGGCCCTTTTTCTCACGAGTATACTTTGAATTCAGCATGTCTGTCCAGCCATTTGACTGGCAGTGCCTGTATCATAGGCCGGTACCAGAGCTTCCAGGAAAGCTCAGGTCATGAGTTTCTCAGGGAATGAGGAGTCAGTGAAATTCTCAAGACACGTATTCACAGAAGTGACCACAAAGCATATTAAATGGCTACACCACAGGTAGATGCCCATTTTACAAATGAGAAAACAAACTCAGACAGTGTAAGCAACCTGCTTAAATTCATTCCTGTCGTGTGAATTCACACGCAAGTTCTCTTATTCTTGAGCCAATATTCTTTTCCTATGTGATATTAACAGCTCAAGAAAATGTGTAGCTCCCTACCTCTCCAAGCCCTGTCCTTGAGTACAGCCTCCTAGGAGGTTTCTAGAGTGAGATGCTATGAGATTTTGCCCAATAGAGACTTTTGTCACTCAGGGCAAAATCATCGGTAGTTAATACCCTTCTAAATGTCCCACGAGGACTGTGATGCAGACCATGCAGGCGATGGCGGAAGGGGTGGCTCCCAGAGAAATGAGGATGGGGTGTGTCTACTTCTTTGCCTGCAGCCTTTGGAGAAGTTCTCTGGTCTACTGTCTGGAGAAAAGGGGGGGTATTAAAGTTTTCCAGCTATGGTGGGCAACCTCTACCTCATTCTGGTATTCACATCTGGTATAACCCCTCCCTGGAGTGTGGGCTCAACCTAGCGACTCACTCCTAAGGAATTAATGCAGCAAAGGTGAAGGAAGGTCACTTCTAACATTAGGATACAAAAAGACTGATTTCTGTCTCGAGTACACTTTCCCTCTCCCTCTTGCTCTCCTGTTTTCTCTATCTCACTCTCTCTGAGGGAATCCAGCTGCCATGTTGTCAAGATACCCTGTGAAGAAGCCCACATGGAAAGGAACTTGGAAAGACCTCTAGCCAACAGCCAGTGAGGAACAGAGGCCCTCTCTCCTTCCTCTTCCTTTTCTAATGTCCGTGGCATGCACAAATTACTAATTATTGATTATTCTTTTATTCATTTATGTGCTAGAATGGAAGCTCTTGGGGGAGTGCACTATACTTGTACCCCTGCATGTCTCCCCACTAGTATTTGGCACAGTACTCAGTGCATGGAGCTTCAAAGGATATTTTTGGAAGAAATGAATGCCAATGAGTCTTATAAGAAATGCTCCTGGCCAAACTCAAATTGTTTTTTGTCCCTCCCACCCTCCCTTCTTTCCTTCCTTTCTTCCTCCCTCCCTCCTTCCCTCCCTCCCTTCCTCTTTTCCTGTATTCCTTCTTTCCTTCCTTCCTTCCTTCCTTCCTTCCTTCCTTCCTTCCTTCCTTCCTATGTAATATTAACAGCTCAAGAAAATGTGTAGCTCCTTACCTCTCCAAGCCCTGTCCTTGAGTACAGCTTCCTAGGAGGTTTTTAGACTGAGATGCTATGAGATTTTGCCCAATCTAGACTTCCTTCCTTCCTTCCTCCTTCCTTCCTTCCTTCCTTCCTTCCTTCCTTCCTTCCTTCCTTCCTAAAAACATTCACTGAGCTCGTACATGTACTCATCACTCTACAGAGAACAGGGAATAGAAAGATGAATCAGACATAGTTTCTGCTCCCACACTGCATTAATTTTCAATGCTGCTGTAACAAATTGCCACCAACTTGATGGCTTAAATAATACAAATTTACCCTATCATTCTGTAGTTCAGGAGTCTGATACAGGTGTGAGTTGGATAAAATCTAGGTTTAGGCAAGGAATCTTTCTATTAGTGTGCTTGCCTTCTCTAACTTCCAAAGGCTGCCTGCACTCCTTGGCTCTGTCTTCATTGCCAGCAATGGCAGACTGAGTCCTTCTCACACAGCCATCTCTCTGGTTTCCTGAAATCTGAAAAGATTTTCTACTTTTAAGAACTCATGTGATTAAATTTGGCTCACCTGGATAATCCAGGATGCTGTTTCCCTCTCCAGATCTTTAACCTTAATCACATTTGCAAAGCCTTTTGCCATGTAATTTAACATATTCCCAGATCCCACAAATTATGTCATGGCCATCTTTGGGAACCATTATTCTGCCTATCACATGTTTTCCTTGTCTATCGGTGCAAGTCAACCAACTTGTTGAATAGGAGTCCCCTGTGCCCAGATGAGTCTGTCTGGTAGCTAGGAAGAGATGTACTGCACCCTACAAATGGACTTGAGGGGAAGTAGAAAAAATAAAATCTAGCTTAAAACAAAATCCATTTAAAAGGCAGATTTGAAGCTGGCTATGCTTCTAATGAGAGCCAGAATTTCTTGTATTGTTCTGGGGCTATTGGTTCTCATCTCATGGGGTTTTACTTTGCCTCTTTTGATAGGAGTGGATATTTATCCATTCTCCCTGCTACTATTATTCATTTTCATTAAGTTTAAAATCTTTTGTTGGACAGTTTGAATGTTCTGTAGGTATCTGCTTGGTAGATAAACCCTGTAAGATATAATCTTGAAGAAAAGTGTGCAGGGCATCTCCAAAACCAGACCCATGTTGGGAGGCCCTAGTAGGGTATAAGGAGTGCAGTGCTTTTGCAGCAGGAGAGCATTGTTTTAGCCCAGCCCCCTCAACTGCACTATTTCTGTTCCTTACTAGGGAAGACCTTCTCACTTCCAGCCCTCACGAATGTCAAGGCTCCAGTTTCTTGTCTACTGCTCCAAAGGTGGTGTCAACTGCCCCCAGAAAAGAAAGGGAAGGTGCTTCTTATATATGCAGAAAAAAATCAAGATCCTATAGGTTGTTCTCAACACTACACCCCTGAAAATTTGCCCTTACTTCTACTAATCCTTCCCATTATAATTTTAGCCCTTCTGTTCACACCTGGGTCTCTCAATTGTACTCTTATGCCTCTTCTTTCTGGACAAAGTATCAGAAATTTCTTTATTCCAGAGCCAATGTTTGTAGTGTGTGTGACTCTCTTTTCTCCCATTTTACCTCCACCTCAAGTTTTACTCCACATTTTTCTTAGGCTCCACATCTACTCCACATTTTCACTAGACCTCAGTCTTTTTAATTAAAATTAATATAATAGTGGGCATCTGAAAACCACCAACTTCTAGTAATTTGCAAAAATGTCCAACGTGAAGGGAAAGAGGGGAGGTACCCACTAAGTGTTCTCTAGTCTTGTTAGAAAGTGTGGAGTTGTTCCTTTGGCCACATACATGTGAATCTACCAGAAATGCAATATTGTAGACATCAAGGGAGTGGGCGCTATTCAAAAAGGAATGCCTCATGAATGTTCCCATGGCAAAACTGGAAGAGTCTACATTACTCCACAAGCTCTTGGCATTATTGTAAACACACAGGTTAAGGGCAAGATTCTTGCCAAGAGAATTAACGTACATATCAAGCATATTAAGCACTCAAAGAGCCAAGATAGCTTCCTGAAGCATGTGCAGGGAAATTATCAAAAAAAGAGGGAAGCCAAAGAGAAGGGTACTTGGATTCAAGCAAAGCACCAGCCTGCTCTGCCCAGAGAAGCACACTTCGTGAGAGCCAATGGAAAGGTGCCTGAGTTGCTGGAAACCATTCTCTATGAATTCATGGCATAGTAGGTGTAAAATATATATATATATATATATATATATATATATATATATATATATGTATCAAAAGAACTCTGGACTGTAAGAAAAAAAAAGTGGGTATCTACAGGATTTAGAATTGCAGAATGCCAGCATCTGAAAACACTTTTGGTGTGTCTCTTTTAATCCCCTCATGAAGAATGCTCCAATATTTTATTCTAGTAGTCTCCCAAACTCAAAGAACTGATCCTTTTAATTCACTAGAACTAGAACATCCACATCGATGCAGGCTGCTCATATGTTACAAAAATGTTGCTAGGTTAAGTTTTGCACATTTAATGAATTGGCCCAGTGTCAGGCTCCTAAGCACTCAGACTTCCCACACATGCTTGGACCACTTTGATTCAACCAATAAAGAAAAAGCAGCCTAGAGGAGCTTGCATTAGGCTAATGTCACCTCTATTTCATAAATCTCTCTCTCTCTCTCTCATATTCAACTGAAAGCTATATTGGTGCAGCAAAAAGAACCAGACTTTTGTATCCGTAGTCTGGGTCTCATCTCTGCCGCCTACTAGCTATGCGGTCTAGGGCAGCTTCCTCTCTTGTAAGATGAGGTTAGAAATATTCATCTCACCTGGTTACCATGATGGTTCAAGTAGATCGTGGCTAGAAAGTGCAGCCACAATTCAGTCACGTGCTAAGCAGCCTCTAAATGGCAGTTATTATCAATATTGAATATTTTGCTTCTCTGGTGCTGTAGATCCTAATGAAGCTGCCCCACCACTCAGTGCACAGTCTATCTAAGAATGGATGTGACAGGGCCACCAAAGAACATCAAGGACTCTAGATGTTGTCTTCCAAAAGCCTAAGAAGACTTGGAACAAGGCAAAATCTGGCAGAAACATTATTACACGGGAAGGGCTCTCAGCCTCCTTCACTCTGATCCACCTCCAAAATTAGAGATGCCTCCCAGGCCAAGCAACAGAGTGGGTACAAGGCAGAAAAGGGAGAGTGAGGACATCAGTGATTTTCAGAGAGGTTGAGACCTGACGGGGCCAAATGGGCAGGAGGGAAGTCAATAGGAGCCGCATGAATTGTGGGTCAGTCACCACTTGAGTGAAAACCATCTACAGATTAAAGGGCCTTAAATATTCCCCAGTTAATGTTTCTGAAGATTCCTGGGCCCGTTAAAATGTCGACATGGAGGCAATGACAGGTATACAACAGGAACTCCAGAAGACACAGAGCTGTGTATCTGAGGGGGCAGGGCCATGGATGTCCTAGGAGGTCACACTTGTAAGAGAAAAATCATTTCTCAGTGACGATGGCTTTTTCCATTCCACAGCTAGGCCGGAAAAACTGGAATTAATCCAGTTCATAACTGCAAGACTTAAAAAGAAACAAACAAAAAGACTATTTTCCTAATCCTTAGTCTTTCTGAGTCTTACCTGTGACCTTAGAAAGAGAACATAATCTCTATAGGCCTTAATTTCTGCATGTGAGAATGGAGGGTTGGAGGGAGGTGACCCCACCATCTCTGAAATAATTCTGATAGTCGTCATAATCCTTACCTTGCTTGGGTTTCTATGTGTTATCTTAAAGACTTTCTAACAGCCCCATTTCCCATTGAGGAAACTGTGGGTCAAAGAGAGTAAGGAAGCCGCCATGTTTAGACAACTGGAAAATGGCAGAATTGGGGTTTGGAGAGAAACCCATTTGACTCCAAAGCTCTTCATCTTTTCCACCCCAGTGGCCCTATGATTCTGTGGCTCTTTCATACCCAGGAAGTGGTCACAGAGGACACTTCCTGGAACATGGCTGGCACCCTTTGGGGAATCTGTCTGCTGTGCCTCACTTTCACACAATGTAAGCAGATTCATCTGAGCCACATGGTGTAATCAGGATGCCTGGGCACCTAAGAAGTCACCAGCAGTGGCACGAGAAACCTGTGACATCCCATGCTGTGGCTTCCTAGTTGCAATAGAGGCAGAATGATTTTTAGATGCCCCTGCCAGACCTCCCTTTTGCATCTAGATTATAGTTTCATAATTCATAATAGTGTCATTTGTGGAGACTTCTCATAGAAAAATGAAAATGTGATTTTTCTTCTTACAGAAATACCTTCTGAGTGAAAAGACCTGCCATTAACTAGGTGGGTGACAGAGAAATGACAAGTCCTCTAAGCTTCAGCTTCTTTGTTTATGAATGGAAAGATGCTCACATTACAGTTGACTGAAAATCCATTAAGTATAGGGTCAACGCCATGTTTGGATGGAATCGACTCCAAGATATTTTCCAAGTGTGTAGCAGTGCAGGCCACGGGGTCAGTCTAAGGAGTGAGTGAGCTTTGGCATCTCTTCCCTGAAAACACTCTTTCCTGTTACTTTCCTCAATCATGTAGAGTTAGTCATTACTTTCTTTAAGCTCCCATAGCATAGTCTTGGACTCATATCTTCAACCCATACTCCTAGCATGGTGAGCTCTGCATCCCCAGGGCTTAGCTGGGCCCAGTGCCTGGAATTTATCTGTTGATTTCTTTATTCACTTATTAATTCATTTCTCAAGTATTTACTGAGTGCCCACCACCTTGCTAGCTTCTGGGAATGCAAATAAGATAGACAAGTTCCTTCTTTTACAGTGTTCTGTCTCATAGGTGTGGTATCACAGGTAATCAATAAATGCCTGTGGAATGAATGAGTGAATATACCAATTGTACGTGGGACCTTGGGGGTTAATTGCAGCTGTGAGGGGAGGGGATCTGACCAAAACTAGGTTGTTCAAATAATGGAGCATGCCTGATATGTGTTCTTGCTCAGCATCCTTTGTGTGCACAGCCAACTTCTGCCACTAGATTATGAGTCTTGAGACATGGGATCAAGTGGTTTCCTGTCTGTGCCTCCTTGAGTCAAGCACAATGTCTACTAATGGAAGATAAATATCTATCAACCTCAGATGTGATCTTCACAGGCTCTTGTCCTCAGGGTCCAGAACCAATGGTTTCAGAAGAATTACACCCAAGGTCTGTATTGCTGCATTTCCAGGCACACCAGTTGCTTCTTATTCTTCCAGGAGTTCACTGAGTACATCAGTCACCACACCAGTACATCAGTCCTATTTGCAATGGCCTCTTTTGTGGAGTGAGACCCATCATCTTGTCTAATTAAAGCTTTCTCCAGTTTATCCCCCCAGATGTTTGAGAATAATAACTTTTTGAAAGCACAATGTACAAGAATCATTGCTATGCTCAGCAATCTATGGTTCACAGAAGAGCAAACAAAAATTTCTGCATCTCACTATAGCTAGAATTATTTTTGGTATTGAACACTCAGGCACAAAACCCCTATTAATGAGTTCTCTGAAAAGTTAATACCAATAGCAGTAGCCTGGACACAGAAGGCCTTCTGAGGAGAGGTCCAGTTTCCAGAATCACTGGATGAGGAAGACGAGAAGGCACTGATAAGGACAATGTTCTCTGCCAAGATTCCTAAGCCAGAGAAGGAGGGAATTTTATGAAATGCTGGAGATCATCTCACCCACCATGTCCTTCACACTGCATGGAGATGGGATGGTATCATGAAAACCAAGGGGGTTGAACTTTCTTAGGAGAGCAGGTAAGCAGCACTGAGTGCTTGATACATTGGTATAAGGTCAAAGGGAGATTTGTTAGTCTTGAGAGAGACCAACAGTTTGGGAACAGGGAAGGGCTGGTGGGTCCCCTGAGGCACACTGCTTAATCCTGAACCTTAGTTTCCTCCTTGATGAAATAGTTATAATCTCACCTGTCCCTTGGGGCTTTTGAAAAGATAGAATAATGTTAAAACCCATGCAAATATCTTTTCCCATTCCGTTGGTTGAAAGGATACAGGAGTGCTGATGCATAGGGGCACTTGTACCCCAATGTTTATAGCAGCACGTTCAACAATAGCCAAATTATGGAAAGAGCCTAAATGTCCATCAACTGATGAATGGATAAAGAAATTGTGGTTTATTTACACAATGGAATACTACGTGGCAATGAGAAAGAATGAAATCTGGCCTTTTGTAGCAACGTGGATGGAACTGGAGAGTGTTATGCTAAGTGAAATAAGTCATACAGAGAAAGACAGATACCATATGTTTTCACTCTTATGTGGATCCTGAGAAACTTTACAGAAGACCATGGGGGAGGGGAAGAAAAAAAAAAACGGTTAGAGAGGGAGGGAGCCAAAACATAAGAGACTCTTAAAAACTGAGAATGAACTGAGGGTTGATGGGCGGTGGGAGGGAGGGGAGGGTGGGTGATGGGCATTGAGGAGGACACCTGTTGGGATGAGCACTGGGTGTTGCATGGAAACCAATTTGACAATAAATTTCATATTTAAAAACAAAAACCTTGTAAACTGCAAATCACTAGACTGATAGCATTCGAATGCATTAATCAAGTATTTCTGTGTTAGGCATAGCTGACTCCTTAAGTCGCCATGGGGACAATCAGTTCATTAGTCCCAGGGATGACCTAACACAATATGACTTAATTTAACCCTCTCTGTCTCCAGATGAGATCAGCCACTTTTTTTTTTTTTTTTTACCACTTAAGAAAATGTGAAAAGTACTTTGAAATTGTTTAGAATAAAGAAGCAAACTCTGTACATGATGGCTAGATGACCATCAGTCAAGGGGTCTAGGGTAATATTCCAGTTGCACCCAGGTACACACACTCACACATGCTCATAGTGTAGTTCACTCCCTGATGGGGTGACCTCCTCAGATCCACCCATCCGCTATGCCATCCCAAGGCTGCAGGCAAAATGCAGGGTTGTTTCCAAGATGGAGCAGTAAGCCCCATGTCAAAAATTCAGTCCAGGGAAGATGAAGAGGACTCTTGTGAAAGTCCAAACCAGGAATGCAGAAGAGGCAGCCACCAGTCACTTCAGAATCCAGATTTCTTAAAAGGAGCTCCCATTCTGCTCCAAGGGCTTAGGAAGGAGTGTAATTCACTTGCCAAATGAACCTGAGCAAGCTCTGAGCTCATGGCATTAAGTTATGGAGTATTAAGCTTCCATCTATGGTGGCAGAGGCCTACTGTCCAGCCCCAGGACACCAGGACTGCCCACTCCACTGTCAACTTCTCGTGGGCCATGTTCTGTCTCCTCTGGGATTCCTGCCCTGACTTCTACTTAAGGGTCAAGCTCTAGTTTCTATTCCCACAGATTTTATCCAAACTTTTTATGGTATGCCAGGCCAACCCGTACCATCATTTTGACACCACAAATAACCTCTCCATCTGTGCTTCCCTCTCCATTCTGAGACCATTGGCAATTCCGAGGCTAGGCATTATCATCTCTGTCCTGGACTATGTTTGCTGCCTCCAAATTGTCTTCTCTGCCTCCAGGCTCACTCCCTCCAATCCATTTTCTACACAGACATCCAGAGGGATACTTCCAGAACAAAAATTTAATTATACAACTTCCATGCTTAAAAGTACCATACAAATAATGATTAACACTAAGTCCAAGCATGCTATACATAATCCTCCATGATTTGGCCTAACTCCCTAGCTCCCCCAATATATTGTGCTCTCTGTACCCAAGACTCTGCTATCTTTCACTTTCCACATTCTCAATCAAGTAGAATACTCATCTACTGATCCTTTTGGCTCAAATGAACAAATCAACAACATTTAGCAGAGCAGAGCAAACTTCTATCTTTCTGTACTCATTAGTTCTAGAAGTTTAATGCTAATGGCCATCTTAATAATTTTAATGTTTATTTATTTTTCAGAGAGAAAAAGAGAGTGAGTGTGAGTGGGGGAGGGGCAGAGAGAGAGAGGGAGACACAGAATCCAAAACAGGCTCCGGGCTCTGAGCTGACAGCACAGAGCCCAATGCAGGGCTTGAACCCATGAACTGTGAGATCATGACCTGAGCCGAAGTTGAATGCTTAAGTGACTGAGCCACTAAGGTGCCCCAGACACTTTCATTATAGACAAATAAGACAATGAGACTTGGGCTCCTTAGAGATGAAGCAGAAGAGCAGAAAAGTTGGGTGCTCGTGAGGAAACACAGCAGAGATGGGGTGGGCACTTGAGAAAAACCAGCCCAGTGCTAGAGTATGGACAGTAGCCTTCACAATGTGCATGCTCCAATTCCATCACATCTGAAGCTCAGCCACATGGACAAAGCCACAGGAGATGTTAGGGGACCTAGCCAAGATCACACGAGCATATCCTGGCTCCTAGTTGCAAGGTCATACAAACAAAGTGCACTGTCTTCTCTAACATCCCCCTCTTCTATGCTTTCCAGATGCCACATGCTACTGAAAGGTCAAGTGGAAGGATTCCTTGAAGACCAGGCATGTGACCAATATCTGCTGAGTGTCAGTTTGGGCCCCTCAACATATCAGCACTTTATCTTACCTGATCTTCACGCATTTGTCTGCTAAACCCCAGTTTATCACAGTCCCTCTCACAGATGAGGAAGCCGAGGATGGACAGCTCACCCGAGTCTACCTAGCTAGTGGGTGGCGAAGCTGAGACACTGCTTCACCTGCCACCCTCTCAAGCACATACCACTTAACTTCCCCACTTGTAGGCCATGCTTCCTGCCCTGTAATAAAGTCCCCATTCCTGGGCAGCTGAGACTGCACAGCCTCCATCCTCTGCCCCCCTGCACTTTTCAAAGCATTAGTTTCAAAGTCATAAGATGGAGCATGAGGCCAATCACCCTTACCAGCTGTAAGCGAGCTTCTCCAACCCTCAGTCTCGGGAGCAGTCTTACCTATCCTGAGTGCAGTTGTAAACATTTAGTGAGATAACGCTGGAAAGAACCTGGCACACCGGGAACTCAGCAGATGAAGACGGTCAATCATGGGACTGTGAGTTCCCCAAGCACCGGAGCACTCCCTAGCTCACATTGGTATTCCCAGTGATTAGCACTAAATAACAATTTGTAGAATGGACAGGACTTTCTGAAGACCAGTCAAGGCTGTGGGGCTCAGCCTCATCTTTGTAACGCCACTGGCCACAAAGCAGAGCACAGCATGGCTAGCCGTGGGGCAGTACAGAAGGATTTCCCATGTCCCTTCATGAATCCATTCTCCTACAGTAACAACTACCAGGCAGTAGGGAATATGTTATCTTCCCCTTCAGATTCACAGAAGGCAGTCAGGGTGGGCCTTGGACTCTCTCTTTGCCAGCAGCCTTCCCTTGAAATGCTTGCTCTCCACTCTGTGTTCCTTGGAAGCCAGAAGTTCTAGCTGTGCTGACCTCTCTTGTGTCTCCCCATCTTTCTGGTGGACTCAGACTGCCTCGCCTGGCCTGGGTGTCAGAGAACCATTAAGCATGGAATCTGCCCAGGGAGGGACTAGAATCCCTGTGTAGCTGCCAGCCCTGTGATGCCTGGCAAGACAAAGTCTCCCATCTGGGTCAGCAGTTTTTCCCACTTCAGTACGTGACACGTCATCAAAAGACAACAAAGTCATCATCTTGCTCATTAATTAATCACAGAACATGATACAAACACAGTTACATCAAAGCTCATTGTTTCCAGACCTTTCCCTTGTTCTTAGATAAGCTTTCCCCCTTAGAGAACAATTCTGTAAGATTCGAAGGCTAAATATTTCCCAATAACATCTCTGTTTCTTCAAAGAAAGGGAAGCCAGACTTGTGGAATGACTCTCACAATGCATATTTTGAATCTCAAATACCACATTGCACACACTATAAATTATTTCCCAAGACCCATTTTTTCTTTAACAGACTTATCTTGAAATTTAGTATGCAAAAAGATTCCATCTTTAGTACAGTCTTCGTCTCATATTGCGTTGTAGGAAGAGCAGTGAGCAATTTCAGAGATGGTACTTGACCTCTGTGAGATGCTGGTCTGTGGGAGCGTCTGTCCCATGGAAAGAAAGACATCTTCCTCATTTTCAAGGACATCATTTCCAATGAACCTCCCCAGTGCCTATTTACCATCTTTTCCAAGCTCTCCTCTGCAAAGCATCAGCGTGCAATGCAGACACAGCTGCCCAGCCAGGCTCTTATGAAGCCAAACTCCGGAGGACAGACCCTGAGCCACAGAGAAAGATGGAAACTTCTGAGCCCCACATGAGCAAGAGAATATCTCCTCATGGGCTGGATCACAGGTCCCCAGGAAGCCCAGACTGCTGCATCTCCAGCCAGAGTCCGATAGGACACAACTTACTCGTGTATTTACCATCAGTGTGAAGAGAGGGTCTCTGAAAAGCTGACAACTTCACGTTATGCTAACACAGATATAAGCTTTTGAACCCAAATTACCTTTAATTTGGGGCCACTTAATGCCTTTCATCAACTCCCATTGTCTTAGTTTAACAAATGGAATCATAAATTATGCAATTGATAGCAATTGCACTTATTTGCAATTAGAATTCATTCGACAGTGCTCTGCCTATGAATAATTAATACCAGGATAACCTTGATGGAGCAAATGCACTTTGGTGGGGTATACTGAATATTTAGGAAGTCTCCATTTGTGATCTCCATTTTGGGTTGAAATAGTCAGTAAATCACTCCAAATACCATTCGACCCAGCAAGTCTACAGTGTTATGAGCTAGAAACAAGAACCAAGGCACAAATAATTGCAAAGGTTGTTTGTGGTTGGATGCAAAGTAAACAGAGGTATTATATTCTTGTAGGTATCCAGTGGACAAAGCTCCCTGTGTGGTTCTGGACCAGTCCTGGGGAACTGTGCTTGGGTTTGCATTTTTCCCAACTGTAAAGTGAGAGCACAGGGATCTGTGACCCTTAAGTTCCATTTTGGATTTTAAATTTTTAAAACACTCTCAGAATTTTTAAGCTGTAGTGCATGAGTTCCCAAGAAATCTATAGGTAAGACTATATTACAACATAATTTTTCTTATTCAGCCTATTGTTATATTTTACGTACTTTTGAACATTATTCTCTGGAAAAATTCATCTTCCTTCACTAATACCTAAGCAATTCATGGCACACAAAAAAATGGTTGAATCCCAGATAAAATGACACACATATATGCATGTGCACAATACACATAAAAATGAATTTTGATCAAAACAAAGAGAAAATATGAGATACAAACAATAATGCCTCAAAGGGCAATGCTGGGAAGGCTCTCTCCCAGTCTCCTATCTCTAGGGCAGAAGTCCTCCATAGCCTACCTCACAGGCTGAAAGAGCCCATTCACAAACACTACCTTTTGATCCAGTCAACTGCCTTGTAAGATGGGCATCTCACCATCCTGATTCTACAAGTGAAACTGAACCTTGGAAAGAGTGAATGACCTACCCAAAGTCATATGCTAAGAACCAAAGTCTCCTGACCCCAAATCCTTGCTGTAGCGTCTTGTCATGTCAGTCATCTGACTTGGATACAACGTGAAATAAAACTTTGTCAACAAAATCCAGAAACATGATTTATAATTGTAGAGAAATTAAACTCAGCCTAGATGTTCTATAGTGGAGGAGGTGGTGAATGTTTCCCTTCATGGGAAAACAGTCCAAAGTGACTCATTTTCCAGGCAGAAGACAGAAATTCCCAAAGCCACCCTCAGGACTCCATCTGAGACAGAAACGCATGTTCTGAGAGCCTGGGGCCACCAGAACAGAAGGTAGTGGAATAGCTGAGTCACTATCTTCTATAGATGCAAAAGAAATCCTTTGATTCTCAGCATTTCTGTGATATGTTTCCAAAATAAAGCCTCAGTCAGAACTTTTAACTTATGAGGAAATGAATTTTAAACTCTCATTTCTTGCTGAACTCATAGGCTATGATATAAAGAACTGGCTCCTGAAAACTGAAGGGATCTTATTATCCATAGAACATTCCAACTCAAAGCACAGAAGGAGAATTCAATTCAACAACTTAGTGGCCGCCTACTCCTGAACAGCAAGTATGTGCCAAGCACTCAGAGCAGCACCCTAGAAGGGTGGTGAATAAGATTGAAACTCACAGGGAAGGAGGGAGATAAACACCTAAAAAAAATTACTGCAAGGCAAGACAGAATTTGCCAGGAGGAACACACAAGGAAATAGATTTGCCTTGAATGACAAAATATACCAAGCCTTCATGAAGGAGGTGGATTTGGGATCTGGGAAATGTCCCTCAAATAGATTCTCTTACCTCCATCTCCATCACAGGACAGGCATGCAGAGAGAAAGAAGCATTCCAGAAAAAGGAATCATATTCATGTAAAAAAGGGAGGGAAGTGTTTCAGGCAAATGTAAAGAGAACAACTGGGCTAAATCATGAAGGATCGTGTACAGAAAAAAAAAAAAAAAGTGTGAATAGTACCTTGTTGTTGACAAAGAGTCAACTGACAGTTTAACCAGGAGATTCATACATGATTTTTTTTTTTTTAGAAAAATCACTCTTGGGGCTGGGCATTGAACGGGCTGAAAAATGAGAAGCTTAGCAGCCAGTTAAGAGGCTATAGAACACATGGAGCCTCTTGCTCAGCAGAAGCAGGGACACTGTTACAGAATTCTTATTCTGAGTCCAAAGCTGCCTCCTAAAAACTTTAATTAAGGTATTTCTCAGAAATCTCATTCAATTTCAGTAAAAGAGAAAGTGGATATATTGTTGAGTTATCTGATACTCCTTAGAAAGATTGTTAATGCAGAAGAGTAATGCAATAAGTAAATAAATTCACAATAATGCATACAGAATTAAGCCAATCACCAGGAAAACTCAGCCCCCAACTATTTTAACAATAATATGGCCAGTTCACATGGAAAATGGATTTTAGTCTGAGGTACACTTGACATGTCTTAATCCTCAAGTAAGCCAATCCTGGGTCACTATTTTGTAGAAATATTTCGCCTTAGAACCACTCAGCCTATGAATCAGTTCCAAGTGTACCAAAAAAAAAAAAAAAAAGAGGGGAGGTGGGAAGGCATGGAAAAGGAGAAAGAAGAGGAAGAGAAGGAAGAGGAAAGAAAGAAACCCAGAGAAACATGCATACAGAGAGAGAAAGACAGAGAAGATGGCCCAGAAGGTTAATATCAGAACAGAAGTCATGAGTAGAGTGAGGCAGATGGTGAGGATTTGCTGGGGGGGGGGGGGGGGGGGGGTAGGGGAGAGGCTCATGGAGAGGGAAGAATAGCCATCTGAACACTTAGAAGTTGTCAATTCCTTACTGTCATCCAGCTCCCTCCCTGGTTCCTGAAGAAGGACTGACTGATAAGGTGAGGGTGTGCCCATGTTACAGGTCCTATAGGTATGGCATGAGGGAGGGGTCAGTGACAACATGAAAAGAGCTACACTAGTTTTACTTCATTCCGTATAGTAAATTCTTCCATCCATTCTTTTTTCCATTCATGCAGTGAGCACTCTACAGATATTTATTATGTTCTGGTCATGGTAGCAATCTCTGAGAATGCAAGTAAATGAATGAATAAACAAATAAACAAATGAAATTACCCATCCTGCAGGCACAGCTTTAGTTTTGCTTGGGTTCCTTTAACATATCAATAGAAAAAAAGGAAATCTCTGAAGAATCAGATAAGTATGGATGATTTGATTGATCTCTGGCTGTGTGGCCTTAGACTAGGAACAGAATGTTTTGGAATCCATTTCCTTATCTGTAAAATAGATAAGAAAAATGTCCAGTTCACCTCATAGGGTTTTTGGGAAGACAAAACAAAATCATTATAGAATGAAATATTTTGTAATCTCTAAAGCACAAGAATAGGATGCTATTATAATGAAGGGAACAACTAGTAGTCTACTTTTGTGACCATTGAATATAATTTAAGTTGGAGTTTCATATTCACCTTGTATTCTTTGAAGAAAGTGTCAGCTGATTGAACTAATAATGTAAATAAGATGAGGGAGGGAGAGTAGGCATTTAAGCCACTTAATTGTTTTTAACCACAATGAGTGTGCTAATTATGAATCTTATTTGGCTATTCCCCAAAGCAAGGTCCTATTCTTCTTGTCCTAGGTAGTTTGCATATTTAAAAGGAAGGAAATTGAATTGCTTTAAAAAATAGACAGTAATTCCAATTTCTGTTATTTTAGGCTGCCTAGTTCACCCAAGGTCTCCTATATCTATACTCCTCAAGGATGGATCAAGGCTGACAAGTAGGACTTGGACACAAAGACGGATGACCAGCAATGCATTGATGCACTGGACTCAGCAAGTGAAACCAGTCTGAGAATAGGGGGCTCAGGCAGGGACTGTGGGGCATAAACACTGGCTGAGCAAGAATTTCACTGGGAGCATGACAAAATGGCAGCATCCCCTCTAAGGAGACAGAGAGGGAAAAAATGGAAAAAGCACAGCCCTAGGAGCCTATCACCGGACTCTCCCAATGTGAAGAATGGGGACTTGCTGTCTCCCATTGAGGCCAGCTTCTAATTAATCTGACCCTGACACCTGGATGAAACTGCAGCCAGCAGGGTAGAAATGGGGTAACCGACCAGAGGAGCTGTGGACCTTCCTGTTGTACTCTTTCTTGGACACACGTTACAAGCCAATTACATGTGAGTGCTATTTAGAGACTGTGAAGCACTTTCCCTGCGTTATCTCATTTGATTCTGACCACAGTCTATGAGATAGGTATTATTAGCCCCATTTTACAGAAGCATCAACATAAAGCTCCAGGAAATTAAGTGGTTTGCCATAATTCACACAGCTATTAGTAGGACCACACATATTATTTTTCCCCCGAGCCTATCTCCATCAACTATGCTCTCTTCTGAATCATTCACCCCTCCTCTCTACTATCTCCTCCACCCCCTAATCCTAGATATAGAGTCAATTTTCCTCTATCTTTTTAACCTTTTTCAAAAATTACTAGATTATATATATATACATGTGCATATATATGTATATATAATTGTGATATATCATATATACTTAAATATATTATTTCATATGGCATTCTATATTTACTTACATCCCACTTCTTGTCTACAAAGGTTGAAAATAATCCTGCAACAAAGATGTCCAATAACATTAATATGGAATGAAGAAATTAGGACTGTAGCAATCATAGGTTGCTACTGATTAAATGGCTGTATTCTGTCTTTTTATACATATATATTCACACACAACATATTGATGTATGTGTATGTACATGCAATATATACATACATATATCAATATGATGTGTGTGTGTGTGAGAGAGAGAGAGAGAATGAGAGAGAGAGAGAAAGAGAGAGAGGGAGACAGTACTTGGGATGCTGGTAAGCTCTCTGTATAATTTGAAACAGAGCTTCCTGGGAGTCAAACTGAAGATAAGCAGGGTAAATCCCCCCCACCCCATCATTTGGGGGATGGAAAAAGCAGATTAGCAAATTGGTAGAAACAAAATATTTCTCAGTAATAAGTTCTATAGGATATATCTGACATTGTGTTACATACACTGATTCTCCCCAGGATCTCTTGTCATGTAATAAGAACCTATTGATATTTTGGTAATGAAGTTCCTTTGTGTGGGTTCTAAGACAGATATGCCTTTGAAGAAATATTACCATGCATCTACATATTGACTCCTTATCTCTCTTTCCTCTCATGGAGATCCAGAATCTTTCAGTGCCTCCTTATCTCATGATTTCCTAGTATCTCTGAAAATGTGAGTAAACAAGTAGTCAAAATGGTAGTACTCTAATGGAATTAGTTTAGTCAAATTTAAATACTAGAAAAAAATCAGCAATCAAGATATTTTATTTTAAAACTCCAATATGTGGGTTTTAAAAAATATTTTACATAAATTTTTCAAGTTGGGAAATATATTTATTTATAGAAAATTAGAGATTATGTAGTCATCTCAAATTTTATTAAGTATCCACTTTTTAAAATAAATTCGGTTTTCTGAAAATACCAAAAGATCACCTTTTAACATTAGTTTAATGCAGACATAGAATGTACACACATGCAAGAGTTGTTGTTAAAAGATAGTAAATTTAGGGGCGCCTGGTGGCTCAGTCAGTTAAGCATCTGACTTCGGCCCAGGTCATGATCTCACCGTTGGTGAGTTCAAGCCCCACGTTGGGCTCTGCGCTGACAGCTCAGAGCCTGGAGCCTGCTTCAGATTCTGTGTCTCCCTCTCTCTTTCTGCTCCTCCCCTGCTCGTACTCTGTCTCTCTTTCTCAAAAGAAACATTAAACATTAAAAAAAAAAAAAAAGATAGTAAATTTAAGAACTAGTGGTTTAAATTCACTCCTGGTGCAAAGGATGCTTCTTGGTTGGCTTATTAAAACCAGAAGCTTCTATTAGAGGTGGTAGAGATTCACATGGGAATTAACTGATATTGGAATGTTTTGGAATAATCAAAAAGGTTTTTTTTAATGAGTGTTATTAGAAAGTTAGAGACATTTTTGGGGCGCCTGGGTGGCTCAGTCGGTTAAGCGGCCGACTTGGGCTCAGGTCACGATCTCGCAGTCTGTGAGTTCGAGCCCCGCGTCACGCTCTGGGCTGACAGCTCAGAGCCTGCAGCCTGTTTCAGATTCTGTGTCTCCCTCTCTCTGACCCTCCCCTGTCCATGTTCTGTCTCTCCCTGTCTCAAAAATAAATAAAAAACGTTAAAAATTTAAAAAAAAAAAGAGAGAGACATTTTTATTTACAAAAGTACATTAATTTTCTTACATAGGCAAAAATTGTTTTTAGAAAAATTAAGTTCATTTCCATCTTGGATATAAATCATACAAAGAGAATCTAAATTAGTATGTGTGTCTTTTTTCTTCCCTCATGCACCCATTTGAACTTTGATTATAACTAAGAGGCGATCTCTCAGTTATCAAGAATCAAGAATTTCTAGAAACTGTTTTCTTCAGTTTTGTTATGCAGGCAAACCATTTTCTGAGACAAGGGTGATACAATAGAAAAGGTGAAGAACCAAGAGTCAACTTGGGTTCTATTGGCACTCCCTTGAGAGATTTAAGACCTTAGTTTCCCATTCTTCAAAACATTAATAATAATGCATCCTGGTGTTACTCTAAGGGTTAAGTGAAATAATGTGCATAAAGATCCTAACCCAAGGTGAACGTTTAATAAATGCGAATTCTTTTCCCTTTCTGTTTATCTTCAGGAATAGTTTAAGGATCAAATAGTCATTGAACAAATGTTTATTGAATATTTGTTCTCTGCACATACTTTTCCAGGATTTGGGGATGTAGCAGTAAATAAAATCATATCCCTTTAGAAATACCACATAAATATGAGTTGTGTTATTAGTGGAATTTTCAGAGCAACCAGGACTATATGATTCTACCTGTCCCAGAGTAGACACGTTTGCATCTGTATGCATCTTGGCAGAGTAGTGGAGGAAAAAAACAAAAAAGCAACATAGTTGGAGATAAGAGAATCCAGCTGAAATTTTAACAACAGTTTAAGGCTATATATGGGCATGACAGCTTAACATTCTGAGAACCTCCAGGCACAGAGTGAGAATGAATTCACCAGCCAAATCTTTCCAACAGGTCTTCCCAGGGTGCTCATAGGTAGTATGCCAAAAGGTTAAGGACAGGTCAGGAACACCGAGAGATCACCCATGAGGCACACAATGCCTTCTCCACATAAAGTAGCAACATCCAGACACAAAAAGTAGGACAAGAGGGCTGAATGAAATTTATTAAAAGCACTACTGGTTTTCAGGCACCAAATGGTTGAGGAAATGCAAGGCATCTCAGAGAGATATAAGGCATCTGAAGGCTTCACAGAATGAAGTGAAGCTGCCTTCAGAAGACTTGGGTAGATCAGGAGGGAAAAATATTTCCTTAAGCCACAGAAACACAGGAACTGGTCTAGACAGCAGAGAGATCCTCCTAACAAGCCATCAATCTTGCAGCCAAACTATAAAGCAGAGTGTTTTCATATGGTTTGGAAAGCTGTTAACTCAGTTGTAATCCATAAAAAGATCTCTGCTACTGCAGCGGTTCCAGAGCATAAATCCTGCTGATAAGAAAGTCCCAAGCCACCTTCAAAACAGCTAAAGCCTGCAGTGAGTGAATTGAATCAAACTAAAGCCACTACAGAGCCCAGGTTCAGCTTGATGACGGGTCAGATTGATGTAGGCCCTGACCATAAAAGACTAGTAGAAAGAAGGGTGTGTTCCTTTCTAGGGCAAACATTGTTTGCTTCAGTCTATTTTTTATACAACATGTCTGCCAAATGACCAAAAATTATAATACATCAGGAAGCAAGAAAATGTAGCCCATGGACAACAGAGGAAATAGTCAGTCAAAGCAGAACCAGAGATAACCCAGATGATGAAATATCGGATTGGATCTTGAAAGTAGGATAAAAATGCTAAGTATCTAGTGAAAAAATGTGTAAAACATCCTTCAAAAACTAAGAGATTACAGTAGATAAATAGAACGATTTTTTAAACCAATGGAAACATTAGAAATGAGAAAAACAATATTAGACATGAAGATTCAGTATAAGGTCTTAATATCAAAATGGACACAGCAGAGGAAAGGATCAGTGAACCTGTAGACCAGTAGAAAGTAACCAAAATAAGACTTTAAAACAAAATTAAAAAAGAAAAAAAGACAAGAAAAAGAACTGACTGTTTGAAATCTGTAGGAGAATACAAAATGTTCTAACACACATGTAATTGGAGTCCCAGAAGCAGAAGAAAACAGTGCAGAAGAAATATTTTACAATAAAATGGCCAAGAACTTTTCAAAATTGATAAAACAGATTCATAAAGCCAATCCCAACTAGGATAAATACAAAGAAAAGTACACAAGATATAATTATGAAAACATGTGAAGACAAAGACAAAGAGAAAAATCTCAAATGGACCCAAAGCAAAAATAACAGCGATATGAATAGAAATGTCTTCTCATTAAATACAGTGTAAACTAAAAAACAATGAAACAACAATTCTTAAGTATAAAAAAAAAAAGGTGTCAATCTAAGATTTTATATGCAATGAAAATACTCCTCAAAAATAAAGACAAAATAACCGATATTTTTATTCACATAAAATTAAAAATCATTAATCCTGAACAAAAAGAGGACAAGTTTCCTCAGGGTATGGAAGATTAAATCAGATGAAACTTCAGACCTATAGGAAAAATGAAGGGCACAAAAAAGTATATAAAAGTATTTTTTTTTGTTAGTATCTAAAAGCTTTATTGAAATGTTTTATAGGTTATGTATAGTTTAAAATACAAGTAATAAGATACTATGGCATAGTATATACAGAGAAAATATATAAAATACCAAAAGCCCCAAAAGCAGAAGAATGAATGGAAATATATAGTTGCCTCTTTAATGTTTATTAAACAGTATAGCCTTATTTGGAGGTTAACTTAATAACGTAAAGATCCATATTACAGTATCTAAAACAACCAGTAAAATAAATCAGGAAGATGTATACCTACAAAAATGCTGATTCAAAGGGGCACATGCACCCCAATGTTTATAGTAGTGCTATCAACAATAGCCAAATTATGGAAAGAGCCCAAATGTACATTGACTGAAGAATGGATAAAGAAGATGTGGTATATATACAACGGACTACTACTCAGCAATGAAAAAGAATGAAATCTTGCCACTTGCAACAAAGTGAATGAAACTAGAATGCATTATACTAAGCGAAATAAGTCAGTCAGAGAAAGACAGGTATCATATGATTTCGCTCATATATGGAATTTGAGAAGCTCAACAGATGAACATATGGGAAGGGAAGGAAAAATAAGACAAAAACAGAGAGGGAGGCAAACCGTAAGAAACTCTTAAATACAGAGAACAGCCTGAGGGTTGCTAGAGGGGGGTGGTGGTTGGGGAGGATGGGTTAAATGGGTGACAGGCATTACAGAGAGCACTTTTCAGTCTGAACACTGGGTGTCATATGCAGGAGATGAATTACTGGGTTCTACCCCTGTATGCTATCTAACTTGAATTTAAATTAAAAAAAAAAAGAAGATGTATACCTAAGAAATCACTACAGATTGTGCTTCTGGTCAAAATGAAGTAATGAAACAGTATATCCCTTGCCATTTCAGGCAATTAAAAAAAACACAAAAACTGGACAGAGGCGCCTGGACGGCTCAGTCAGTTAAGGGTCCAACTCTTGATTTCGGCTCAAGTCATGATCTCACTATTGGTGAGATCAAGTCCCACATGGGGCTCAGTGCTGATAGCAGGGAATCTGCTTGGGATTCTCTGTCTCCCTCTCTCTCTACCCCTGCCCTGCTCGCATGTGCATGTGCATCTCTCTCTCTGTCAAAAATAACATGAAAAAATAAAAACTTTAAAAAACTGGACAATATATGAAGCAATAGTCTTCAGGCAATGGATATTGTACAATACAGGAGACTGATCCTTGCAACAAACAAATTGAGCCCTACAATTGCTCTACAAAAACTCTGGAGAAAATTTCCAGGCTGCTGTACAGATGGCTGATCTCTGGGAGAAATGCAAAGCACTCCAGGGCTTCACAGAATACAGCAAAGCTGCCCTCAGGAGGCTTGAGCCAGACAAGAAGAAAGGCAGAGTCTGGAGTCTGGAGAGTAGCTGGAGTTCACAAGGCAGACCTCCAAAGAGGTCCTAACAATGATGGAGACAACGAGCAAGTATATTGGCTTAAGTATAGACTGACAGATCAGTAGAACAGAACAGCATTCAGAGATTAACCCACACATACATAGACAACTGATTTTGGCAAAGGCAACTGAGTGAAGAAAGAATAGACTTTTCAACACATGCCATTGGAAACACTGGCTTTACATAGACAGAAAAAAAATTACCTTTGATCTACATTTCATACCATATGTTACAATCAGTTCAAACATGGATTGTAGAAGAAAATTAAGACTCAAAGCTATAAAGCTTCAATTAAAAATAGGATAAAGTATTTGCTACCTATACATATCAAACTGTCAAGATCAAGAAGGAAAGACTGAAAAAGTGCCACAGATTGCATGAGACTAAAACACAGAACAAGTAAAAAATACGTAGTATCCTATGCTGGATTCTGGAACAGAAAAGGGACATTAGTGTAAAAACTGGTGACATCTCAATCATGGTAGTAGTGTATCGCTGTTAATTTCTTAATTTTGACTAATTGCTATGGTTATTAAATGTTAACATCAAGGGAATCTGGGTGAAGGATGTACCAGAATTCTCTACCATCTCTGCAATTCTTCAGTAAATATAAATTTATTTCAAAATTTAAAAAATTAAAGTAATAAAAAATGAATAATCTTAAACCAATAAGTTCAACTAATTGAAAGGGAAAAATTCCTTGAAAACCATTTTTATCAATGTAAAGGAGAAATGATCATTGTAAATAACTACACATCTAGGAACAAAGTTGAACTTTCTTTATTCAAAACTTTCCCACAAAGTTGCTGACGTTCATTGCTGAATTCTATCAAACATTTAGTGAAGAAACAATATTAATCCTATATCAACTTTTTCAAGCAATAATAAAGGGAAGACTTATTATGAGGTCAGCATAACCTTAATAACAAAACCAGACAAAGATATTACAAGAAAGTAAAATTAAAAATAAATATCTTTCAAGAACATAAATGCAAAAAGATTTAATGAAATATGTAAAATCTACTTTAGCAATACATCATCATGGTCTAGTAGGATTTATTCTATGAATGTAAAGATAGTTTATCATTACAAACTCAATCAATGTTACCATTTTAAGAGAGGAAAGAAGAGAAATCATATACCCATTTCATACATTAAAAAACAATTAATTCAACATATTATGATAAAAAAAGAAATCAAAATTTTAGGAAGAGAAGGGAACTTCCTCAATCTAATAAATAGCATCTACAAAATCTCATAAGTAACTTCATATTTAATGGTGAAATATTAAGCTCTTTCCCTTTAAGATCACCTACTGTTACCACCTCTAGTCAATGTTTTATTGGAAACATTAGGTAGTATAATAAGGCAAGAAAAAGTGTAAAAGGTATACAGATTAGAAAGGAAGAAATAAAACTATATTCATAGATAACATGGTTTGTTGGTAGAAAACCCTATGAAATTATATATTTATAAATATATATGTTAATTTAGCAAGGTTGCAGATTAAAAATTGTAAACACTAGCAATAAATATCTAGAAAACAAAACTGTATTGTATCATTTACAATATCACTAAAAATCTTCAAAAAACTGGACTACATCTAATGAAAGATAGTAAAGACCTCCATACTGAAAACTTCACGATAGTGCTGAGGGAAATGAAAGATGACCCAAATAAGCGAACAATATTCATAGGTTAAAAGGCTTAGTATTGCTAAAATATACATTCTTTATAAATTGGCTACATTTTCAATGCAATCTCTATTAAAATTCTAGCAGGTTTTTTTGCAGAAATTGATAAGCTGATCAAATAATTTGTGAGGAAACAAAGGACCAGACTAGCCACTACAGCCTTAAAATAAAAATAGTCAAGGAACTTACAGTGCCTGATTTAAAAATCTAAAGCAAAAGTAAAACTACTTTTAAATTACTGTAGAAATAGTTTTATAAAGATACTTTCTAAAGGTCTTTTTTAAACTAAAGTAATCGAGAACATAAGTCTTCTTATTTTAACCATCCTTGATGAAAATTTTCCCTGCCACAGCTAAGAGTACTCTACCTTTTCTCATCTGAGCATTAACGACAAAGAACATTGCAGGTGCTTCCCTCCTTGTAAGGGGATGGGGCCAGGAGAATTATGATGCGGGTGTGCACTGAAAAGCAGCTGAGGTTTCTAGTTCACTCATTAAACAAACCTTCACTGAGTGCTCATGGTGCCTTTCTTTTTAAAAATTTTTAAATGTTCATTTAGTTTTGAAGGAGAGAGAGAGAGAGACAGACTGTGAGCGAGGGAGGAGCAGAGATAGAGGGAGACCTAGAATCCGAAGCAGGCTCCAGGCTGTGAGCTGTCAGCACGGAGCCTGATGCGGGGCTCGAACTCACGGACCTTGAGATCATGACCTGAGCCAAAGTCAGACACTTAATGCACTGAGCCACTCAGGTGCCCCTCAGGATGCCTTTTATATGAGACAAAATATAAGAAGGAAGTAGAGGAAGAAAAGGAGGGGGGGGGGGAGGAGGGGAGGAGGGAAAAAATTAGGCACCTGGTGCCAGGACTAATATTAGGCATTGTACATATTCATAGTCCTCACAACAACCTCACATGGTAAATATTAATGTTCTCATCTAATAGAAGAGAAATTTGCAGCTCAGAGAGCTTGGGTAACTTAAGGCAACATAGGTAGTGATATGGAGAGGTGGGCACTCAAGTCTTGGTCTAATTTGGCTCCATGCTTCCTCCACTACACTACGTTGTTTCCCAGGACAGTCTAGCAATAGAGGTGAATAACAAGAAAATCAATACAAAGTAACATGTGCTATAATGGAGATAAATCTTATTGAAATTAACTCTTCCTGGTGGAGTCCTGGAAGTCTCATGGAAGAGGTGTTATTTGAATCAGGTATTATTAATGATTAGGAGCTCACCAGCCTATGAAACAACCTGGAGGAGTGTATAGAGAATGACCAGGAATTAGATTGGTCTGGAATACAGGGTTTGTCGGGTTTTTAAATTGCCAGAGATAAGAGTTGGTAGGTCATTTAGGGATTAGGCTAAGAAATCTTGTGTATGTTAAACTAAGGAGTTTATATTTAAGGTTGATGGGTAGTGGTGAGTCATTGAAATGTTTGAATAATGGCACTTTAATTATTTTGACAATGTATGGAATCTAGATCAGAGTAGAGAGGTTCTAAGTAGAAAGATATGTTTGAGATCTATTATAAAAACCCACGTGAGAGCTAAAGAAATCCAGAAATTGGACTGTATCATGGAAATGGAATGATGCAAAGGCGTGAATAAAAAGTAGGACAGGAACTTGATAGGACTTACTAAATAATTGGATATATGTAGAGATAGAAGAACTATTCCAGTGACAGGTTCAGGTAACGGTGAGTAGCAAATAATACAAGAAAAGGAACAGGCTAGCATGGGAAGACATCAATTAGGAAAGTTGGTCTCCTTTTCCATTTACTAACCAAAGAATAGACATGAGTGCCCCTTATCCACTCTTGCGATTTCAGGCTATGGCGCCCTACCTCCCACTCACCCAAAAAACAACTGAGTTAAGATAAAGGCTCATTCTTATTTTAGATCCCTCCCTTCAGTCCACCAGGCTTCCTGGCACCTCACCTGTGACACAGTCCAGCCAAAGGGATCACATTTGCTTTCACACCCACCTCTGACCTCTGTTTAATTTCTCCCTGATCGCACTTAAATCTACATGTGGCAGAGTTTGGCTAATTATTCATCAAATGAGTTTTCCTTTCCTCCATGCTCACAGCTGGACCACAATCCCTAGCCTCCTTTGACATTAGGTGTGGTGACACGATCAGGTCATATGACCAGATCTGGCCAATGAAAAGTAGGAATAAGTGAGGGGTCCCACAGCCAGACCTGATCTACAAAACTGCATGGAGCTCCACTCCTATTTTCCCATCAGTTGAGTATCAGTGCCTGAGGTGACTTCAGAAGCCACGTGCTGAAGGAGCCAGAGCTCCATAAGCCTGAATGAGCGGATGGAGCAGAGCCCTCTCTCCCTAGCCCACCTCCCTGCTACTGCTACCATGACTTCACATGTGCTACCAATAACCTTCGATTGAGTTCATCTACTGTGATACCAGGGTTTATCTATTAACTAAAACACCAATGTTGCAATTCAATAATGGATTGTATCCCATCTGTGATACAATCCAAACTTCTGGCCAATGACAGCTCCCATTTACCTAGAAACTATGAATTCCACTCACACACAAAAATACCTTTGCAGTCTGTTGGACAAGGAGCCTAGGTCCACAGGCTACTCAGTTAACAGAGCTTCAACCAGCAAATTCTTCGTAGGCCGACCTCTGGGCTGAGGGTAGTGTCCCTGGACACCTGCCTTGGGGGCTGAGAAGGGGCAACCATGGGGGCCAGGGTAGCCAACTGGATGTTTAGAAACATCACTTTAACTAGGTCTTGCACACGGCCTGCCTTCTTATCGTGTGTCTTCTCATTTGATTGAGGCTGTTTGTTCCATTTTTGGCCACCAATGGAGAAATAAGTCTTAAAGTCTCAGAATAGGGAAATTACAGAGACCTAAATTCAGCTAAAGACAGATTGAGAGCAGTGGTTCTTGTTCTTTTTTCTTTTTTTTTTTTTTGTTGGTAACATTTATTAAAGTATAATATACATTGAAAAAAGTGCACAGGTCTTTTAAATGTACGGCTCAAGGAATGTTTACAAACTGAACACCACCAGGTAGATTAGCACCCAGATCAAGGAGAAGAACATCACCAGCACACCTAAATTTCCCTTCTCTACCCCCCACCCCATGCTTCTTTCCTTCCATCTATCTCCCTAGGGGATTCACTCTCCTGACATTTCACAGCATAAATTAAATTTCCCTGTTGTTGAGCTTTATATAAATTGAAGTGTTCAGGATGTGTTCTTTTGTCTCTCGCTTCTTCTGTTCACCATGATGTTTGTGTGATTTATCCACAAAGCTTCTTTGTTCCACAGTTTGTGTGCTGTTATTGCTCTATGGCATTTCATCATACGAATGAACCATATTTATATATCCAGGCAATGGGACACTTGGCTAGTTTCCAGTTTGGGGATATTGCAAACAGTGCTACTTTAAACATTCTCACACATTTCTTTTGGTGAATGTATGTAAGATTTTCTGTTAACCATCTACTTGGGAGTGGAATTTTTGAGTCATATGCTGTGCATTTGTTAAGTCTTTGTGGAAATGATTGAACAGTTTTCTAAAGTGGTTATACAATGCCATGCACTTCGTAATCAATGCCCTGCAAATGACCAGAGTAGCAGGAAATTGATTAATTAATTCAGAGGCATATTGAATCTGAGACCACTGTTTTTGAGCTTTATATAAATTGAGTATAAATTGAGTATAAAATGAGAAAACTCATTTATACTGTATAAATTGAGCTGTATAAATACAGCCAGAAGGAGCTAGGAGAAAGTGTTGGCTCCAGGGGTGTGAGGCTCAAGAGAAAAACCTAGACTGGATGTGGTCATCAGCCTAAGAGTGACAGGGAAAGTCATGGGTTCAGATAGAATTTCCCAAGGAAAACCCAACAGTGCCAAGAATGGGACCAGGTGCTGAAGAGGAAAGCGGAAGAGAATCTAGAGCAGGGGGAGACTAAGAAGTACCTCCCTCACTAACAGTGAGCAAGGGAGTCATATGGGAGAACTGGATTCAATCTGTGCTCTTTGGGAACTGACAGGGTATTTAAGGAGACTGATTATTTTATATTTCTTGAAATTTACTTTGAACAAAACTTTCTCTCGACTGTGCTCTCACTCTGGCTTCATTACTAACTCTTCTGCTTCTTTCCTGCACATTCAGTGTAAGAAAAGGCTATCCACAGAGAAGAAATGGCTTCTGGCATTTTTCCTTTTAAAGATAATTCAAACACCTCATTAGATTGGAGTTGAGTTTAGATGGCGTTCCCCATGACAGCTTGACTTATTGCAAGGCAATTTAGCATCTTCATGATACTGGTAGCTCTGAAACCTACCAGACCAACATTTTAGGCCAGTTACCTTCCAACCTTGGTGAATTTCTCTATGACAACGCTGACGGAATCTATGAGAGCAGACACTTAAATGGTGCAAATCCTTCAACCTCAGAAAGAAGAGTGTCTGCCTGTCTTGACATTGCTGTCTCTCCTGGAGCTTCAATTCGCAGAGAAAGGAGAAGAGGGGTTGTGTGAGTACTGGGGTTGCCTCCTAGGCACCATGGTAAAATTTAAGCCTTTCAAGAATTCAAAGAATAATGAAATATGGTCCCTTCCCTCAAGGGACTGATGATTGAATAAAAGAGATGGCACACACACAATTAGCTCTGGTACAATGTAGAATGGAACAAATACTAAAGTAGAAGTACACGTAGCATGTTTTAGAAGTGCATGAGAGAGTGATGGAGACAACCTTACTTGGAAGGTAAAATTAGCATGGAAAATGTGTGAACTCTACCAATAGCAAGAGCCTGAAGAAAGAGTATGAGAAATGCCAAGATATGAAAGTATGTGCCGGATACACCTCCAAAAAGCCAGCACTTCATGTGGTCAGAGCAATGTTTCTTAAAGGGGGGTCCCCAAGGAACACACTCAGTACCGCTGGGAACTTATTAGAAATGCAGAATTTCAAGGCCGAATCTCAAACTCACTGAATCAGAAATGCTGGGTGGGAGGCCCAGAAGCATGCATTTCTAACAAGTCCTCCAAGGTGATTCTGAAGCACACTTAGGTTTGAGAACCTCTGGGATAAAGGGTAATGTGTGGAGTGATATGGTGGGAGATGAGGTTACAGCCCAGTGGGCTTGCAATGTAAGCTCAGGGCTTGGGATTTTATCCTGTAAGTGATGAGGAGTCACCATAGAATTTTGAGTGGGCTTTAGAAGGGAAATTCTGGCAGCAGGTGGAGGAGGTACTGGCAAAAGGTATAACTGAGGGCAGGGAGAAAATACTTGCAAGCCTGTAATTGGAAATCCTTGTGAAAGAGAATATCTACTTGAGTTCAAGGAGGTAGACACAGTCAACATTATCTTTATGAGAGAGTAACTCTAAAGGAATGTATGTTCACAATTTGGCTCTACAATAGAAGATCTCAGATTACTGTGCTTTCATACGAGCAAGAAAAAAAAACTGACATTCTAGAACTTACTCAGTATCAAGCACTACTTTAGATGTCTTGTATGCTTAAATTCACATAATCTATGCATCAGTCTCAATCTGAGACTGTTAGAGACTGCCCAAGGTCACACAGATAGGAAAAGACAGAGGGAGATCTCATGGAGCTAAGAATAGAGTGAGGCATAAAAACAACCAACCAGGACTATCACAAAGTTATCTTTTCCTGCTACGCCATCACCATGCTGTGGACATTAAGCCTGGCTTCAGTCTTTGTGCTCATTCAGACCACAGCCCATCCCTAAAGTAGTACAGACACATGGAGAAATAGAACCGGTCCTTACCTCTAATTTTCTCAGCCCCTTCCACTCACCTGCCACCCAATTTCCCACACCAGCTTCACAAAGAATCATGAACGCTCTCTCTCCCTTATCCCAGTGCTGTAAGCAATTTCCATACTGAACCTTAACGCATTGAACACCCACACTGAAATCATCGATGCATATTTTCATTTTTCAGTAGCATGGTGACACCTCAATGACAGAGATGGATGGGACCTTGGAGATTGTGTGGTCTAATCTCATCTGCCCCTCCCCCATTTAGAAACTAGAGCCCAGAAAGGGCAAGAAATTACCTAAGGCATTCACAGAATCAAAACCAGATTTCTTTGTTCAGAGCTCTTCCTGTTTCTAGCTCTACAGATTTCTACCCCATAATCAGTTTTGTGAAATCTTCTGGCATCATTCAGCTTCTAACACAGTAGCTGACATGTACTGGGTACTTGATACATATTTTCTGATTGAATGAATGAAGTTCTCATCAATCAGTCCTGCTTAGTATTCTTCAGACATCCAGCTCAACTATCCTCAACTCTCCCCCTCTTGCCCTAGACTTCAGGGCTTAACTGGTCCCTCCTCCCTGTAGTTCACAAAGACAATCCTACTACCTTGCTCTTTAACTGATGTTACACGGAAAAGGACATTACTTCATTCTTCAGATTAAAAAATAACTCAGGCATTCATTTCTATATGAAAAAAAACTTATCTCTACTTTGAATAGCCATGGGGAATGTGCAAGCATTTTTATTATTTTTTTAAGGAAAGCAATTTTATTATTTACAAGTGCCTACAGCAAAATATGGCATGTTGTGACAAAAAAGTGCCCTGGGATTGAGATTGTGCATCGAGAAATACTGTATTTATCAACTTGATTCCTTGTAAGTGATGTTTCTAAAGGCCTTAAAAACTAAGCTTCTGTCGGGGCGATTAAACTTCTTTGTTGGCAGAATTTGAAACACTTGTTTCTACAGCTACATAATTTGACCCACCAATGCTCATTACATTAGCCCATTAACTGGAATGTTCAGAAAAATATTCTCATCTATCTTATTTCCTGGGGAAACAAAAGTAAGTCCTTCTCTGATTCTAAGTCTCTTCTACTTAGAAAGCCTGGAACTGGGTTTGGATATTTCAGAGTGATTAGAGTCCAACAAATGGTACATTAAGCAAGGTTTTCTTTCATGATTCCAGGCTTGGGGAGTGGGGGGGCGGGAGGGGAGTCCACATCTTCATTCAGGGTATCCTTTGGTTTTTTCCCTCTTTGTTTTCTTATTTCATTCAATCAGACAATATTTCTGAGCAGTTATTATTGGCCAGACTCTGGGCTGAAGACTTGCAGAGAGCTTGAGCTTCCTCACCTACTCCAAGCCTCACCCCACCCCCAATATTGATTAGGTTGTAGACAGTGGGTTGTCGATACAGAACATGTGGGCAGTCACTGTCCTGACCTCATCCTACACTGAAACCAACAGGAACGCAGAATGGTGGGATGTCCGCTGTTGGAAGGCACTCAGTTTAGATCAGCTAAGCACACACTTCCTGAGGGTGTATTATGGCCAAACCTAGGCTATGCCCTGAAGATGGAGAAGATGACTGGGGTGCCCGGGTGGCTCAATTGGTCAAGCGCCCAAATTGATATTGGCTTGATATTGGCTCAGGTCATAATCTCACGGTTTGTGAATTTGAGCCCTGCATCGGGCTCTGCGCTGACAGTGTGGAGTCTGCTTGGGATTCTTTTTCTGCCTCTCTCTCTGCCCCTCTCCTGCTCTCTCTCTCTCTCTCTCTCTCAAAATAAATAAACATCAAAAAAAAAAAAAGATAGAGAAGACAGACTAGACTTGTTCTGATGTTTAGTGATGGATGCAGATGAGTAAGTAGATGATTAACCCTTGATAGTAACAATGAGAAAGGTCATGAGGTCCCTCAAGAAAGGTGCTTGATCTAGACTGGGGAAGTCTGGAAACTTCTACTGTGGAGACAGGATCAAAGAACTCTTCCTGGATGGAGTAGCAGGGATGAGTAGGAGTCAGCTAGATGAAAGGAGAGGCATTTAGACAGAGCAAACTGCATGAGCAAAGACCTGAACTCTATGAAGGTATTTTTACTTGGCCTTGAAAAATGATGTTAAGGGTGGCAGTTGCAGGCGTGAAGCCATCCCAGTTATTCCCAGCAAAGAAAATTTCTTTGCCATCATAGACTTGTTCCATGACAGCAGGGGAGTTGGGGGGAGGCACCCTCTCCAAGAGTGCCGACTGTACTCGGCTATTTTTTGCTGCTTGAAATGCATCCAGCTGCTACCACAGCAGGGGCTCATTTCTTATTTTATGGATTTTCTAATGCAGATTTTCTCTAAGTGTAGTCTGAGGCCCACATGCATCAGCATCACATGGGCTACATTTTTTAAAAAATTTAGCTTTCACTGACCATCATGTATACTGGCTGAACCAAAATCTCCAGTGGTGGGTGCAGGAATATGAATTTTTTAGCAAGCATTCAGCTAAGCATTTGCACACAAGAGTTTGGGAAATTACTTTCAATAAGGCTAGAGCAGAGATTCCCAATCTTTTCTTTTTTTAAGTTTATGTATTAATTTCGAGAGAGAGAGAGAGAGAGCATGCTAAAATGGGGAAGGGGCAAAGAGAGAGGGAGAGAGAATCCCAAGCAGGCTCCATGCTGTTCAGCCCAGAGCCCGATGTGAAGTTTGAGCCCAGTGTGAAGCTTGATCCCATGAACCATGAGATCACGACCTGAGCCAAAATCAAGTGTCAGACATTTAATAGACTGAGTCCACCCAGGCGTCCTGGGATTCTCAATCTTAAGTAAACATTAAAATCACCTAAGGAGAGGGGTGCCTGGGTGGCTCATTCCGTTAAGCATCTGACTTGGGTTCAGGTCATGATCTCACGGTTCCTGAGTTCGAGCCCTGCATTGGGCTCTACTCTGACAACGTGGAGGCTGGAGCTTGCTTCAGGTTCTGTGTCTCCCTCTCTTTCTCTGCCCTCCCCTGACTCGTGTTCTGTCTGTCTGTATGTCTCTCTCTCTCTCTCTCAAAAATAAACAATAAAAAAATTGTAAAAAAAATAAAATAAAATCACCTAAGGAGCTATTAAAACTAAGCAATGCCTGGGCCCCACCCCCAGATTTTCTGACTCATTTGGCCTTGGGAATAAGTGCACATGGGTATTTTTGAAAGCTCCATAGGTGGTTCTAATGTTTGGCTGAAGGCACTCAGATGAATAGTTTGAGAGTAAAAATGGAGACATAACACATCCAAATGTGTGTAACATATTAAATGTAGTACTTTGAAGGACATTTGTGGCATTCAAGGTGTGTATTAGAAAAGGACAAAAGGCCTCAAACCTATGATCTAAGGTTTTATCTGAAACTAGAAAAGAAAGCAAAGCAAATCCAAAGCAAGCAGAACAAAGGAATCTATAGAGTCAATACAGTTCCATTAAAAATCCTAACAGTATTTTTACAAAAATCAACATGCTGGTTCTAAAATATTTATGTAAGAGCAAGGGAACCAAATAAACATTATTTTTTCAAAAAGACCACAAAGTTGCAGTTTTCATAATACCTGATTTCCAGACTTACTATAAAGCTATAGTAATTAAGGCAGTGAGGTATTGGCATAAAGATAGACTTATAGATAACTGAAACAAAAGATATGGTTCAGGGGTGCCTGGGTGGCTTAGTTGGTTTAGCATACAACTCTTGATTTCAGCTCAGGTCATGATCTCATAGTTCATGAGTTCAAGCCCCACATCAGGCTCTGCACTGTCAGAGGGACTCTCTCTCCCTCCCTCTCTGCCCTTCCCCCCACTCACACTCTATCTCAAAATAAATAAATAAACTTAAAAAAAAATAGACAGTCCATCATGAAGCCAATATATATGGTCACTTGATTTTCAACAAAGGCATAAAGGCTATTCAGTGGAGACAAAACTGTCTTTTCAACAAATGTCACTTGGAACAATTGGTTATCCATGTGCAAAAATCAAAAACAAAAACAAAACCCCAAAAACCTCATTATTCATATCTCACAACCTATACAAAAAAATTAACTTAAAATGGATCATAAACCTAAACGTAAAACCTGAAATTATAAAAATTCTAGGGGAATGTCTTTGTGACCCTGGATTAAGTAAAGAGTTATTAGATACACATTGGTTCACAAACTAGCCTCCATACATGAAGGTCAAGGAGAGACCACTTCACATTGGTAAGTGGCAGATTTAATAAACAAGGGAACTAACACAGAAGGCTTGACTTGGGCGCCCACAAAATGAGTAGATCCCTACACCCACCATGCAGAATCTTAAAAGTTTATTATAGAGGCCTTAACTGGGTTCAGTCACGTTTTCAGTGCAGATGGTCTCAACACCTTACTCTCTCAAGGCTACTTCCTTGAACAGCTCCTAGTGTGGGAATGGTGGGTGAAATATACATTCCAAGGACAGGGGAGGGAGTAAAGAGCCTCTGATTGCCTGGGTGTGGCTCACAGGCCAACCAGAAGCCCTGTCCTCTTGATGACCTACTCCAACAATATACCATCAAAAACACAATCCATAAAAGAAAAATTGATTAACTGGACTTCATAAAAATTAAGAATTTATGTTCTTCAGGGGCAATTGGGTGGCTCAGTCAGTTAAGTGTCCAACTCTTGACTTCAGCTCAGGTCATGATCTCACAGTGGTTCATAGGCTGGAGCTCCATTTCTGGCTCCACACTGAAGTACAGAGCCTGCTTGGGATTCTCTCCCTCCTTATCTCTCTGCCCCTTCGTTTCTGCATGCTCGCTCTCTCTCTCTCACTCTCGCTCTCTCTCTAAATAAATAAATAAACTAAAAAATGTATGTTCTTCAAAAGACACTTTCAAGAGAATGAAAAAACAAGTCACAAAAATGAGAACAAAGTTGCACATTACATTTCTGATAAAAGTCTTGTATCCAGAACATATATTTTAAATATTATCAATGCTCAAAAATAAACAAGCAACCCCCCCAAAAATATAGATGGAAAAATAGTTGAACAGAAACTCTACAAAGAAGATATTTTATACCTATTAATAACTGACCATACTAAGTGCTACTGAAGACGTAAAGCAACTGAAACGTTCATACATTGATGGTGGAGACACAACATGATACAGTTATTTTTGAAAGTAGTTTGGAAGGTTTTTTTTTAATTAATAGATTCTATTGTTTAAAATGACTTTTAGATTTAGAGAGAAATTGAGCAGATAATAGAGTTCTCTTCTACCCCTGAAGATAGTTTCCCCGTTATTAATATCTTACATTACTATAGTACATGTTACAATTAATGAATCAATATTGATTTATTGCTACCAACTAAAGTCTATATCTTATTCAGATTTCTTTATTTTTCACCTAATGTCTTTTTTAGCCCCAGGATCCTATCTAGGGATATCATATTACACAGAGTCATCATGTCTCCTAAGGCCCCTCTTGGCCATGACAGTTTCTCAGAACTGCCTTGTTTTTATGACCTTGACTATTCTAAGTACACATCAGGGTTGTTTTGTTTTTTTTTAATATTTATTTATTTTTGGGAGAGAGAGAGAGAGAGAGAGAGAGAGAGAGAGAAAGACAGAGCATGAGTGGGGGAGGAGCAGAGAGAGAAGGAGACACAGAATCCAAAGCAGGCTCCAGGCTCCCAGCTGTCAACACAGAATCCAATGCTGGGCTCAAACTCACAAACCAAGAGATCATGGCCTGAGCCCAGGTAGGAGGCTTAACTGACTGAGCCACCCAGCCACCCCAGTCAGGTATTTTGTGAGATGCCTCTCTATTGGTATTTGTCTGATGTTTTTCTCATGATTAGACTGAGGCTATGGGATTTTGGGTGGACCAATCACCGAGAGAAACTGCCATTTTTATCACGTCATATCAAACCTATATATAATCAACATTATTATTTATTGTTGATTTGACCTTGACACCTGACTGAGGTAGTGTTTCTCAGGTTTCTCAGCTTTTAAATTACTCTTTTGCTACCCTCCCCTTGCCATACTGTACAATTTGGAGGAAGCTACCATAGATAGCCCATACTTTAAGAGTGGGGAGTTAGGCTTCTCTTTACAGTGGAGTATCCACATAATTTATTTGGAATCCTTCTGCATGGGAGATTTGTCTTTTTCCTCCCCAATTATTAATTTATTCAATCATTTATTCATATTAGTATAGACACATGAATATTTCTTTTACACATTGGGTTACAATCTAATTTATTTATGTTGTTGCTCATACTGTCCCACCTTTGGCCACTGGGAGGTCTTTCAGCTGGCCCTAATGCCCCTTGGACATAATCTCAGCAATGCTCCAAGTTCATATATATTATTATGTATTATATATTTCCTTCTCTAGTCCTAGAATCAGCTATTTATCCAAAGAGCTCTCGTTCCTTTTATTAGAGAATGGTATTATAAATCAAAATCTGGGCTCTGGGTGGGTGGATTTTTTTTATAGAGTTACATATTCATTTACCATATGACACAGCAATCCACTTCAAGGTATTTGTTCAAGTGAAATGAAAACCTATGTCCATACAAAACCCTCTATGTGAATGTTTATAGTGGTTATTTTTAATATATTACCGCCAAAATCTAAGTCAGTTCATACATAACCCAAATGCACCTCAACCAGGGAATTGATAAAGAATGGTCAATCCATACAATGGAATATTACTCAGCATTAAAAATAAACAAACTGGTTACACAGAACAGCATGTATAATTCTCAAATGCATTATGCTGAGTATAAGAAGCCAGACCCAAAAGTTTATACTACAGATTCTATTTATATGAAATTCTTGCAAAACCAAAGCTATACAATAGATAACAGATCCGTGGTTGCCAGGATCTGGAGCTTGGGTGATTGCCTACAAAAGGGCACAGGAAAATTTGGGAGGATGATAAAACTGTTTCCATATCTTATTGTGGTAGTTATGTAACTACACATGCTCGTCAAACTCACAAGAGCTATACACTAAAAAAGACTGAATTTTACTGTGTGTAAATTATACCATATTTTTTTTTTTGAATGGAATAAAAGCTGTGACGTGCCTATGTATTAATGTGGGAAAATGCCTGTGTTACAAAGTCAGTGAAAAAGAAGAATGCACCTTATGTTCTCAACTACTGAAAAGTACCCAGGCATACATAGATAAAGGGATGAAAACTTTAGCACAATTTTTACAATTATCTCTGAGTGTAGGATACAACTATTATTCTTTTTTATATCTTTATATTAACATTTAATGATAGAGGCAAGTTTATGGAAAGGAAAAGTGTAAAGTTGTCCATAAATGTGAGGGACCTTCTTAAATGGCTGTCCTGTAGCTCCTAGAGTCTAATTCATGTGTGTGACCTGTGACTTCTGCATGGCACACAGCGTGAAACAGGTGCGTATAAAGGCAGTGAAAGCCCTGTGAACAGACAGTCTCAGGAATAGCCAACAGCTGAAAATTTCTTCGATGGGCCGAAAGTGATGTTCTTTCCTTTTATTCTATGCCTGACCTTCAGTTGGTCTTCTCTGTGCTGACTGGGCACTTGCTGGTCTTCATTATAACTGCTGATGAAGTCTGGCTATGTCATGATTGTGACCACAAGCCCAGGGCAGCAGATGGAAGATTGTGAGGTCTTCTTTCACAGCTCATTAAATCATAGAAAGCTGGCCCAAGCTTCATATCTCACCGGCAGGCATTAGTGGAACATGAATTCGCATTTCTTCCTCTGGGATCAGTATTTAATAGTACATTTTAAAATCTAACCTTGAGGTGACCCACATGTATCTGTTAAATGGAACCGAAAAGGCACTCATTTAAGTTGTAAGCTTCCAAGTAGGAGGCTCGTGTAATTCCCTGATCAATACCCAACCAGACCATCCTCTCTTCTACTTCTTTGTTATGCATCACCAGCAATTATTAATTAGGCATCTACTATGGGAAGCAGTGTGTTTGGTCCTGAAGAGGCTATATAGGATGAACCAAATAGGTGCTGGCCATAGGAAGCCCACAGTCTAGTACGGATATAGACATAGTGACACACACACACCACAATCTGCAACAAAATATGATATACAGGTGAGAACAACCAGTGGCTAAGTGCTAGAGAAGGACTCAGGGGTATCCATCCCAGAGTCGTGCACTCAGAGTAAGAAACTCAGTAAACAAAATAGGTTGGGGCATGGGAAAGTGGATTTTGAAGAGTCCCAATATCAAGCTAATAAGTTCTGCCTCATCTTTCAGCCTTAGAATGGAACCACAAGTTTTTTTTAGTAGGCTCATGAATAGAGCTGTAATTTAGGAATGTTATTCCAACAGCCTGGGCTGGATGGATTGGGTGGATAGTAGAAATGAAAATTTCAACACAATAAGCAGAAGATGAAATTGCAGAAAGCTCTCAGAAAGCAAAAGAATACATAAAGTAGGAGAGTGAGATCATTCCACACAGACAGAACTGCAGTGGCAAAAGTGAGAAGAAAATTCTGCCATTTGTTGGGACTTGCATACACTCCAACATGACTAAGGGGCAGAATAAATGCAGAGAATACACCAGATACCAGGCCTGCTAGGTATTTGGAGGATGATTGTAAAGGGATTTAAATGTCATAAAAAGAAATTTGAACTAGTTAGTGGGTAAATGGGAGCCACTAGAGGCTTTTGAGCTGGGATGGGAGTCAGGCATAGCTGAACTGAACTCTATGAAGGTTCACTTGTACGCAGGTGCAAAATGAACAGGACCATGGCTGTGACCTTCTCACAGCCTGGTAGGTATTGGCATAGCTCTGAGGTTGTGTCTCCCTCTGTCTTATCAGTCTAGCCTAAGACTTTCTGCTTTCTGTAGTCGCCCATGAATTATGCCTGACTGGCGGAGCCAGGTCTCATCCCACATGCACAGTCTGGCTCTGTGTGGGCAGGACAGAGTCATTTGTAGGACTCATCAGGCTGATAGGAACTCACGGGCTCAGGGGATCCCAGGCCCTAGTCACTGTGACTAAACCCAGCTTTACTCTCCCAGATGTGGATTCTGTCTGGCGCAGAGTACCAGGTTCAGAAAAATGCAAATTTTTGCCTGCAAAGAACCAAAACAAATGCCATGGAGGAGTGAGGTAAACAGAATGCAGGCATCCTTTACTTCCAGTATTCTTTGGATTCAGGGAAGTTGTTACTGATGCAAATTCTCTAAATCACAGCAGGCACTCAGTTGTCCAGAGTGTGTTTGAGCACTTACTCTTTGATGCATTCTTTCCAGTGTGGGATTTGCTTGTATTTAAGAACCTTTCATTGAACCCAACTGGAAAGCAAAGAATCCTCTCTGGGTTTATTTGTTTCCTAGATTTGAGTTTTTGCATATTAGTGTTTTTTTAAATGACAAAAGATATGAAGAGCTATATACTGTCATCTACAAAACATTTCTGAGAGAATGAATGATGAACTAAATAAATGGAGAGATACACCATGTTCCTAGGTCAGAAGACTCAATATTGGTAAGGTGTCTATACCCCCCCCCGAAAAGGATCCATAGATTAAATACAATCCAAAGCCAAATCCCAAAGAGGTTTCAGTTATTGAAAGTGACAAGCTGATTTTGAATTTATAGGGTGACATAAAAGGGACATGTCAACCCGAAAATAAAGAACCATAATGAGAGGCAAACAAGCACTTATTTGGGATCAAAGAATTGAAATTCAGGGAGCACAGATTCAGCTAGAAACCCAAATAGTGTCCCACCTAGGAAGTGAAAGCAAGGGGATCTTATAAGAAAGAGGAAGGGGGGCAATTATATGTCTTGAATAAAAGAGAAGAAGTATTGTCAATTCGCACTAACAGGCTGAGCCACTTTTGGTTACACGTTGATCAACTATTCTATTGATGTCAACAAAGGAAACCATTCCTGATATGAATTCATTAACTATTCCGTCTTCAGAAAGTCCACAGCCAACAGTCTTATGATCGATCAGTATGCCCACTGTCGTGCTGACTTTAACAATTGCTTGTAAAACAAATGCTGTTTTGCCCACTCCACAGATTTTGGTCCAGTCCAAACAAAGGCAGGTAAGGCAGTTTCTCTGCAGTGAGTGCTCTGGGAATACTTTAAATGGCTCCAGTCATGACAATTTTTCACATATACATAGCCATATCTACTTTGAAAAGAACAAAATGTGGCATTTACACTAATTGATTTCAAGACTTACTATAAAGCTACAGTTATTAAGACAGTGTGATGTTGGCATAATAATAAATATATAGATCAACAGAACACAATAGAGGGTCCCAAAACAGAGCCACGCATGATAAAGACAAAGTTAGAAATACGGCTCCTGCCTTCAAGAGGTTCAATGTCTACACGAAGATTCTGAGCATGTTAAAAATGATGGTTCAATGGAACAAATGCTATGAGAGCCCTGATACAGGATTTCTAACCAAACTGAAGGGATCTAGAAAGTTTCCCTAAGGGAAGTGATATATTGTCAGAATCCTAAAAGATTAAAGTGTTTGCAAGATGAACAAGTAAGAAGAACAGCATTCTGGGTAGAACATAGGGGAAAGAGCAGAGGCACAAATGGGTATAAGACAGTCTGGTAACTACAGGTTATTCCATATACACTGAAGCATAGAGATGAGAGACCATAGAAGAAAACCAGCAGCCACATCACAACAAGCCATATGAACCACAACAGGCAGGTTGGAATTTACTCCACAGATGATCGAAAACCATTGAAAAATTTTACACACATCTGTGACTTGATTATATTTGGGTTTTGAAATATCACTCTGAATATAAGAATAAAAACAAACTAGTTAAATTGAGACTGGAGATCATAAGACCAGGATGCTATTAAAATACTCTAAATGAGCTATAGTGGAGCCTGAACCTAAGGCAAAGGCAATCACGTAGGGAGTATAAATCAGATTGCGGAGATATTCTGAGTCACACTGTGAGGTTGGAATAACTGGTTAGACACAAGATGAAGGAATGGGTGGAGAAGAAAGAGGAAAGGACTTATCGTTGGTTTTCTCCCCTCTGTTTTCTATCAGGTGCAACAGCAAGTCTGACTTTATGTAAAAGTGAAAAACAAAGCCTTCTTTCAGTAGCCAATCCTATTCAGGAACTACTAGAAAACACTAAGGCAGGCATCACGCTCCACTCATCCAGTTGCAACGCCCCACGTCAGCCACATCATGTCCAACTGCCATTTGTTTCGCCTGCAGGGAATCCTTAGATCCTTTCCACCAAACACCTAGCAGGGCATTTGCCCATTGAAGGTGTAGCATGTGCGATTCTAACATTGTGCTTTGGCTTCCATGGGGGTTAAAAGGAAAGCATGCTTGGCCATTAGAAGGAGACACTGATCTACTCCAATCCAAGCTTCCAATTTCCCTTTCCTGGTAAAGCTGCAAAGCCCTTGCTAGTCTGCAAATGATTTATCTACCTCAAACCCTGCCAAACTTTGGCCCAGCTCTATCCAGACACGAGACTATAAATGGCTGAAGAAATAACAGGAAAGGAGAAGAGTTGAAAGGCCACTGGGCAACTGTTTTTCTTTAGCTCTGTCTGAACTGAATAGTCAGCCAACTTGGGATCAGCTCAGCCATGCTACCTTTTATTACTCCATGAGACAACTCATGTGACCTAATCTCAGAGCACTTACCAGAGCAAGCAAACTTCTCAAGAACCTAAAGCCTCACCCATTACATTTCCTAGATCCACCAACACTTCTGTTTTATGTCTTGTTAAGACACAAAGAACATTCCACTGTGCAAAGTCAACTTGCTACAAGATTTTTTTAAGGAAGGAAAAAAAGATGAAAATGTCAGTGATTTCTCATTTATTTGCCTGATCTCATTTTCACAAAGTTCTTTATTACTTACTAAAATTTGTATGCTTTCCTAAATTCCATGCAAGTTAGAGAAGGCCATGCAACTAGTTATGGCCAATGGGCATTGAGCAGAAGCCATGTGTGTCATTTCCAAACTAATGCATTTAACAGATAGAGCACAACCCTCCCGCCCACTCTTCCCTTGCCAACTGAACTGGAAGTCATGTTTTCCACATGGTACAACTGCAAGACGCAAGAAATTGAGCTCCTTTAAGTCACTGCTTGAGAAGAAATTGTCGTAGAGAGCTGCCAGACTCATGAGTAAGGTATGAACCTTTATGTATTAAGCCACTGAGATATTGGGCTTATTTGTTATTGTACTAAAGCCTAGATTAGTCTGACTAACAGAGATAATGAGCAAAAAATCAAGATAGAGACTTAGGCCTCAGGTTATCACAAAATAGCTTCAATCACTCGGGGCACCTGGATGGCTCAGTCAGTTGAGCATCTGGCTCTGGTTTTCGGCTTAGGTCATGATCTTATGGTTTGTGAGATCAAGCCCCACATCAGGCCCTGCCCTGACAGTGCAGAGCCTGCTTGGGATTCTCTCTCTCCTCTCTCTGCCTATCCTCCAACTTGTACACATGCGCTCGCTCTCTCTCTCTCTCTCTCAAAATAAATAAATATTAAAAAATAAAGAAATATCTTCAATCCCTGAATCGAGGTAGAGGGAGAATGAGATCCAGATCAGAGCAGGAGTAAAGCCAGCTTGCCTGAGTGCAGAGGCCCTGGGCTCCCCATTCTCCTGCCACCACGGGGCTGGGCTACTCCCAAATCCTTGGGCAATTGTGAACTGGGGATGGTGCTGAATAGCCCCTAAGACAGTCTGGTGGATCTAGAACGGATGGGGAAACCAGCATCTCCCCAACTGTCATACTAAGCTTTTCCATGCTGTAGGAATCCTAAAACACACACTTGGTCCATTACTCGAATTGCACAGCCAACACCTCCTTTGTGCCAGGCAGTGTTCTAGACTTTTTGGGGGATAGAACAGTGGCTAAGATAAAGCCCCGTTTTGCACTGAGTTTACATTCCAGATGCAGGGTGGCAGAAACTGCACTGCACTAGAGGCTAGGATAGCTGGGCTGCAGTCACAGCTTACCCTAACTGTGATGTTGGGCAAGACCCCTACTTCCTTTCTTAATTGTAAAATAGAATATTTGGACTTGATAATATCTAAAACATTGTATTTTTTAACACTTAGTAAGGTAGGTTATCTCCAAAAGGACTATTTGGGGGCATAAGAAGAAATTGCAAGACTACTGAACATAGAGCATCTGAACCAGAAGGAGTATATAGAAAAGCCTGGATACCTAAATTAGGGAGCTTCCAAAAACGCTGGCCATACCTCTTTACCCAGTTCCACAAAGCCCAGTAACACCACTGGTTCTTTAAACATGTTGTTATATATTCAAAATCTTCTTCCCCTTTTTCTCTCTGATTAGAAGCAGAAAATCCCCCTGATAACCTGGCGAACTTTGAAAATAATTATTCCTAAAACATACTCAAAGGAAGACACTTTGCGAAAACATGAGCTCTTTTCTTATTATATCAGATAATTGGCTTTGGATAACTGCTTATCTGTACTGAATGAGAATTATGTCCTCAAGAGTTTCTATACCTATCAACTAGTACGCTCATCTTCAGAGATTTTTCAGAGAACTAAAAAAAAAAAAAAAAAAAAAATGCATTGCCTCTGTAAACTGTTATGCTAGTATTGATTTTTTTTTTTTTAGTCTTTATAAAAGTTCCCTATTTCCCTGTCACTTGCTGATCAACCTGGTCTTTTTTTATATACCTAATGTCAGATTAGTTCAAAGCCCTTGCATTGAATTTTGTTTATGCTCCTCAAAAGGAACATTTTGCCTTTTATTAAAGGATATTGCCTATGAAAATACAGCAAGGATGGCCCTTATAAATGATCTACTACCAAAATTCAATTCACATTCTGCCTGGTGCCTTATCTCTCCTTCAAATCATTGTACAACGTAGGATGGTAAAGAGAGCATAGGTTTTGTTGCCAGACAAACCTAGCTTTTAATTCTCTCTCTCCTCGCTGTGTATACCGTGCTCTGCTCCTGCACTAATATGCCCGCAATCCATTCCCTCCTGTGCACAGGTACCACCACTTCCCCAGTTTAGGTGTTCACCATCTTCCTCTGGAATTACTTCTCATGCCCCTTAAGTGGTCCCTGCCCTGGATACATGCCCTTCACACCCATCATCCACAGAAAGCAGCATAATTTGTCCAAAGCAGGGCCACTTAATTGTGGCCGTCAGATGAGCGAGCAGTTTGCTGGACGTGATAAGAGAAGAAGCTCATGCCAGAATGGGAATCAACTATATCAATTTGCTTGTTACTTATTTCAGTTTTTTTTTTTTTTGAAATAGCAAGACATTCTCCATGAAAGAAGCAAAGTGTTGATGTACATCTTGACACAAGCTTCTGACATCACCACTTGGAATAGCACTGATCTCAAAAAGCTCAGGTCCCCAGCGTGATGTGTAAGACTCTGTAAGGTCTGTTGTCTGCTTTGCTCTCCAGCCCCATGTGTCACCATGAGCAACGTCATCTTTCCTGCTCCAGCAACACTGACCTACCTCTCATCCTCCTCTTCTCTCCACCTACAACCGCCACCCCAAACACACCCGCACTTGCAAGAAATACACAATGGTGGGTTTCCTCCAGAAAGTCTATCACTGTCATCAACCCATCTCACTTCCTTCTCTAGTTTCATCATGTCTTATATCTCATTTGCTATACTAATCATTTTATCTTCTAATCTTTTATTTATATGCTTCTTCTAACCAAAAAGGTAATTCCTTGAAGACAAGATCTGTATTTTACTCATTTCTATTAGTCAGAAAACATAATATAACTGCTGCAGTAATAAATCAACTATGAGATCTAGTAGCTTCACGACATAAAAGTTCATTGCTTAATCACACAAAATCCCATGCAGATGTTTCCAGGTAGAAAGTTACCCCAGGTGGCTCCCATCCACATGATAATTCAAGAACCCAGACTTTCTGACATGGAGACGAAGCTAATTCTTAGCCTTGGATTCCTTTTCTAGATATTCTGCTTTCAGCTAGAGATGGTGAAAGAGACGTCAAGAGTAAGATCACACAAGGTATTTTAGGAGCCTAGTCTGGAGGTGGTTCATATTGCTTCTACTCAAATCCGTTAGGCATCATCTAGGCATGTGGTCTCACCTGACCACAAATGGACTAAAAAGCACAGTTACCTAAAGGTCCAGGAGGAAAAAGAAACTGTTCTAGGAGCACCCAACAGTGCCTGAGCCATGCCATCCCTGAACTTCCAGAACCAATCACAGTGCTAGATATAGCACTGTGGGTTCTCACGAAACACTCCCTTAGTGAATAAATGACTGTCTTCTCAATTTTAGGCGAGTCTTTATTCCATAATATACCAGGGCTAGAAGAAAATATGGACATTAAATGAATACAGGGGTGTTTCCTTCAGCTTGGGAGAAAGGCGCTAGTAGAGGCAGTGGCAGGTACTAAAGCAAAGCTTTAGTGGTGGGTAAACTATCACGGAAAGGGGCTTCGGGAAGCCATGCTTCCTGGGCATTTGAGCCTGTCTGAGGCATCTCCAAGAGCCATCTGCTCTACTTCCCTTGATGTTTCAGTCAATGACTGGGTTCCTTGATGAAGAACTTTCAAAATCCCCTCTTCATTTATCTTTCCATTTTCACTTTTCATTTCCAACATCTCACAGTAGAAAAATAAAGAGTCTAACATTCCATTTATAACGACCCCACATTTTTTTGTGTGCATTCCAGGTCGCCGGCAAAGTCTTTAAAGGTTACATTTGAGCTCAAATAACTTCTCATTTTTTGACTTACACCATTCCCCCAAAATCTCTTAATCTAAACCTTAAAAGGCACTCTTTAAACAAAACATAAATTCAGGGCTCAAACAGCTTAACAAGTGTCCCTTTAAAGAGCTAATATTTAATAGGAAGAGCTGTAAAATAATCAACCCAAAGTTCAGAATGTTCTTCCTCAAAGAGGATGGGAAATGGATCAAAAGCACACCACACTCTTGGGGTGCAAACAACACCTTCATGGAAATACATTCTCTCAGTTAGAAGTTGGATCAAAGTGTTGCATTCAGTCTAATCCCTCATTGAGGAAAATTATGACTTTAAGCTATTTGTAATCTGACAAATGTAACATAAGGAAACATCCAATCAAATCATGTCCACTAGGAAGAGAAACTTTAATTGTAAGAGCCCAATTTTGTGGAAATACAGATGTTTTAATACAGAAGCTTTAATTGTAAGAGCCCAATTTTGTGGAAATACAGATGTTTTAAGCTGTGGGGTACAAAATCTTACCTCTTGGATTTACAGAGAACATGCTAGTCATCTAGTCCATCTAATGGTCCCCACATGAATCCCGAATTTGTCCCTTATGGCTTCTGCACCCTGGCTGCAGGCTCAGAAGGCAGACCTTCATCCTTAACACTACATCCTGCCTGCCTTTTAATTTCAGCAGAAGCTTAGGAAGCAAAGAATTGGAACAAAGTATGGGCTTTGGTTCTCCAGTTGACCCTGCATGACAAGCTGGGACTAAGTCTCCCATTACACCAGTGGTCTGCCCTGCCTTCTGGAAGCAAATATTTAAATAGTCACTTCTATACATTCTTCATTAATTCACTGGTTTCTTCAGTAGACTTCTGAGTGATTATGTTCAGGGTACTGGGATAGCATCCCTAAAGACTGTTATAAAGTAGAAAACACACTTCAAGGAACTAATCATCTGATAAGGAAAAAAAAAAAACCATAAACACCCAATAATTGGAATTCAGAAATATTTACTGGACATGGCTTCATGCCAAATATTATGGTAAATCCTGAGGATTAAAAATAGATGAGATTAAGACCAACACAAACAATAATAATTATGTGAATAATATTTATGTAAATGAAAGCCCTAGGGAGGTATATATGATGATGGTAATGGTAGTAGCAATAATAAATGATAATAAAAATAATAAATAATTAGCACTTATTAAGTTACAATGTGATTCCAGTAAACCTTCTAAGAACCTTATCCTCATTAAAATTTTATAAGTGGCAGTATTATCATTGTTATTATCCCTGTGATCAATTGGGGAAATTGAAACACAGAGAGATTAAATAACTTCTGCAAAATCACAAAGCATGAAGTGAGGTAGATAAGAGTCAAACTTGGCATTCTGGCTCCAGAACGACATTACAAATAGGAAAACAACTGCTTTTCCTTGGGATGTGACTGGAAATGGAACTAGAGAAATGTCTACGGGAGAGATGCTATTTTGCTAATTCTTAAAGAAGAATATAGAAAGCTTCAGAAAGAAAAGAATTGAGCTTCCCGAGAAAGGGAAATAGAACATATACAGGCACAGAGGCATGAAAGAGTGTGATAGAGACGTGGCTGCTTAAGGGTGGCTAGAGCTCAGAGATAGGACACAAGCAAGGGGCGATGCAGAAAGACAGAGCGGAAAAGGTAGGTGGGGTTCCAAGCTTGTATCTGCCATATTTAGGAGCATGGGCTTTCCTTGCATGTGTCGGCGAGCTATGCCCATTATGGGGTCCAGGAAGGGTCTCTGTCCCTTGGTCTCCCTCCAAACCCCGACCCTCCCTTTTTTATTTCTGCCCAGCTTCCGGTAACATTAGTTTCAATATTTGACCAGTTCCCCTTCCCCTGTATCATGTGAATCACTTTTATTCTTTAAGGGTTTGTTGGAAACAAGTCATGATCTCAAATAACTGCCTGTTTTAAGCAATCTGAGCTTTAACTTTAAATCAAAATGCATCAGGTTTTAGAGTTACTGAGACAGCTGCACTTGAAGAAAAAAAAACACTTTCCTTTATGAAGCACCTTAAAAGTGTAACAAATTCAGGACTTAATATAACGGACGGACCCTCTTGAAAGGAATAGCATTTAATGGCGACAAGGACTTAGAAAAGCAACCTGAAGTTCAAAATGTGAATACAGGTGTGCCAGCCAAAGTCAATGTCCTACCTGCAGCTGCATCAACAACCCCAGTGCTCTTTTTTCTGTCACGGTTGTCTCATCTTTCTGGGTGCAGCACCCCATCTCCAGAGTTCAAGACACAGACTCATTCTGCTGGTCTTACTGTGCATGGACCCATGGAGACTCCAGTTGGACCTCAAGTTGTGATCTCTAAAGGCTCAAATGGTCTAAAGACTGAAATGGTCACCAGGTATTTCCTTATCATTGAGATCAAACATGTGATATGCTTGCTCATCAATTGCTAGCTACAGAACAGGGAGGGAGCTCCTAGAAAAATCTTCCTCTCCATCCTCTTTTTATGCTCCTCTTCTTCCTGCCTTCCCTCTCCATTCTCTCCCATAGATTTTTAGAATAAAGGGTGGCTTTTGGGGGGGTGGCTGGTTGGCTCAGTTGGTTAAGCATCTGACTCTTAATTTTGGCTGAGGTGATGATCTCATGGTTCATGAGATCAAGACCCACATCAGGCTCTGTGCTGACAGTGCAAAGCCTGCTTGGGATTCTCTCTCTGCCCCTCTCTGTCTCTGCTCCTTCCCCACTTGTGTCCGTGCATGCTCTCTCTCTCTTTCTCTCTCTGTTTCTCAAAATAAATAAATAAACTTAAAAAAAGATAACTTTTTGGAAACAGACTGGGAGGTGGATGGTACACTTGGCTGCCAAGTAAAAATTCTCTTTGGCAGAAGAAAAGTTAGAACTCTCTCAAGTTAATAATTGTTATTAAATTACACATCCTTACTGAACCAAGTGCTAACTGAATAGCAGAAAAAGCAAATGCTGCAGAAAATCTGAAGAGAGGATATCAATGTAACCTAGAATATGTAGAGACTTATTTACACTTGAATCAAATTTTCTCCGGCTGAAAGCACTTTGTGCTCATATTACATACACAAAATATTGTTACTTTATTTCTGCTGGCCTGAATGCTCAAATATCAAATAATTCCTTATTTCTTGTGCTGGATTATAAACATACACGTACCAAATTGTCTTGATGACAGAGAGCACACATTTATTTTCATGAATCATTTCCATTATTAGGTCTAAATAAAAAATATATTCATCCACATTTTTGTCACGCGCGATCTTAATTACTACCCACAAAAGGTAGCTAGAATCACCTCTATTTGCAGATAAAGAAAGTGAGGTTTTGAGAAACCAAGTTAAGGTCACTGGACAAGAAAAGTGACAGGGTTGGGATAGCAACCTAGGTCTTTTGAAGGCAGACTGTGAGTTCTGGGGACTCAGAGAACTTCATGTGGTCTCCTACATGACATTCAGCAAGCCTTAATTCACACGCCAGACAGGTATTAAGTACCAACCACATGACATCAGCAACAGCAGATGGCTTTGGGTGGTCACTCTTTTTTTTTTTTCTAAGTTTATTTATTTTGAGAGAGAAAGAGCATGCACAAGTGAGGGAGGGGCAGAGAGAGGGGGAGAGAGAGAATTCTGACACAGAGAGAGCCTGACACAGGGCTTGATGGGGCTTGATCCCATGAACCATAAGATCATGACCTGAGCCAAAATCAAGAGTGGGATATTCAACAGACTGAGCCATCCAGCTGTTTCTCAGTGGCCACTCTTTGCACAAAGGGAGTAGGACACCTGATTGAGAAGTGGGCTTAGGACATTTATCCCCTGTCATTCTTTTAAGCATCCTTTTGGCCTCTCTGTCTTAATGGCACCAAGGGCCTCTAGAAATATAACTTTTCCTATCAAGCATAGGAAGAGGAGATTTTGCAGCTTTGCTCAAACTTGACAGAATTCCTGGGAGAAACAGAAAAGTGAGCAATGCTCATACTGGCTACTCCTCAGAGGATTTACAGATAAATAATCCTACCGGCTTTAGTGTGGCAGCCGGATCCAACCCAGACTTACCACTGTCTATTCTTTTATTCAACACTTGCAAAAGCTTGGGTAGTTTCAATAGGGAAGAAAACATGTTGCATTCAAAACAACTCTCTTAAGAGCATGCGGAATAGGTAAAGAACAGACTGCTTTACATATTCAGAGCTGAGCTGTAACACAAAACTCACAAGAAGTTTGTCAAATGCATCATCGTGTCTACGGTAAGCAGTAGAAAAGTGAGGACAGGAAGTAATTTTTCAATTAACAGGTCACACAATACGTGCCTGAGCCTTCTTAGCAATAATCATTCACAAATAATACTGTTTTCCTTAATGGGCCAGATGTCTTGAGAGCATATTTGGAACCAAATCTACTGTATCTCAATGCAACTGCATCCCTATGGGTGAAAATGTCCCTACAGCCAATGGCCTTACCTGCCCAGGCATTCAGCTGTTGATGTCCAGACCCACAGAAGGTGGGCTAGGAAGGACAAGGACTTTCACTGGCAGGAAATGATGCTGGAATGGAGGAAGGAGAAGATAAGGGGCAGGGAGAGTTGACAAAAAATAAATACTTTGATTCTGAGCTAGGCTCATTCCCTAGGCATCACTCAAGAAATGGCTTAACAGAGGCAAAGGCACGACACCAAGTTATAAAATCAGTTCCAAATTTGCCAAAATGTCAGCACTGTGTCTTCTCTGAGCCCCTCCTGTACCTCAATTCTCAGAGCAAAGTAAAGCCTCCCATACCACCGACTGCTTCTCCTCACTGATTTCCTAGGGTATGTCAATTCACGATCATCTTTAAAGCAAAAAAAGTCATATAAACTTCTTGTAGGGTAGCCATGCCAAAATGCACGAGTCCACGGTGGATGTGGGTGCCCTGTCACACCTTTGCAAGCTGCCATGTTGCAACACGTTGAGCCAAATGCTAGTTTACGGTCGGACCTTCTTCCTTTCACATCTCATCTCTGCTTCAGGAATACTGCTGGGCTCTTGAAAAGACCCAATACTGTTGGAGCCTAGTAAGAATTTGAATAATGAGGAAAAAAGATTGTTCAGCTTTACATGGCAACACTATGCACTCAGCTTCATTCCTTTCTTTCCAGGACCTCGAGATAAAGTTCTCTACTCGTCTGGTCAGTGTAGGGTTGCTGAAAATACATTGAGAGAAAGAAAGCGGGAGAAAGGACCAGAGCATTTGCTGCCCCCCTCCCTGCATTCTACTGCACAGAGGCAGCCGCTGTCCATTCTTAGCCACCTCTTGTATTTGCTACTTAACTTTGCTGAACAACGTGCTCATCTGGCTACTTCCAGGTTAGTTGTCAACTTTAGACACTCTCTGTTGACTTGTCACCAGGGAGAATGGCACACTTACTCTTTTAAACCAGCACCACTGGGGTATACACACGTCCCCCCTCCCCCCACCTTCCTAATACATTTTATCACACTTTCTGGTAAATTAATATTCAATACTGACATTATTATGACCATTGGAATGTTACAGCTGAGATATGGATGCACCAGGAGCACATTTCCTTTCTTACAGAAGTTTGCATTTTTCCTGGGGGAAAAAAATTGTTTCTTATTTTTTTAAAAAAAAATATGTCTTAGCTTTATATGTACCTGTCATATGATTTTTCCCAAGTACTCCAACCATGAGGTGACAGTCCTCCCAGTGTCATCAGGTGGTCTATCAGTTTGTTTCCACCCACACAGGCACCCTTTGGGAACTTCCGTCCAGAAGTCCTTTGGGGCTGGCTGCCTGTTGCCTGATGTGCATCCTGAGCTTCCCCTACATTGACATTATCCAAATATCCTTCCTCTCTGGTGGCAGAATCCTGTTTTCTGGATCATATGTGTCTTTTTGGCTCCATGGTTTATTCCCTCATTTCTAGGAGGGGTGCCTGTCAGTAGCTTCCCAAAAAAGGGTGCATAGGCATTAAAAGTGTAAGGCCTTGCATGTCTAAAAAAAAGGCCTTGCATTTTTATTTTGCCCTCATACTTAGTGATATTTTGGTTGGATATAGAATTATGGACTGGAAATAGTGTGTTCTCAAAATTTTAGAGTTATTACCATATCATCTTCCGGTTTCCCATTACTACTAAACAAGTAACACTTTTGATTCTTGTTCTTTTTTTATGTGAATTTTTCTTTTTCTTTTTTCTTTTTCTGAAAGTTTTGGCTGTTCTGAGACAATGATTTGCCTTAATATGGGTCTTTTTAAACATCACGCTGGGGCAGGGGGTGCCTGGGTGGCTCAGCCAGTTGAGTGTCTGACTCTTGGTTTCGGCTCAGGTCATGATCTCAGGATTTGTGGGATCAGGCCCTGCATCGGGCTTTGCACTGACAGTGTGGAGCCTGCTTGGGATTCTCTCTCCTCTCTCTGCTCTCCTCCACTCGCTCATGTGTCCTCTTTCTCAAAAAAAAAAAATTATTTTATAAAATAAACAAACAAACATCAGATGGCTGGGCATTACATGGCCCTTTCAATATGTAAACATAGTGTGTCTTTTCCTTTCTGATCAATTTTCTTCAATTTTTTTCTTTGATAATTTCCTGTCCTCTATTTCTCTCTCTCTCTCTTTTTCTGGAATGATCACACTACAGATGGTGGAAACCCAGACCAGTTCCCTGTCTCATCTTTTCTCTCTTATTTTCCAAACTTTTATTCTATTTTCAAGGACATTTCTTTGGGTTAATCTGCCATACTTTACACTGAATTGTTAAGAATTTGTGCACCAAATTTTCTTATTTTTCTTAACAGAAACACTACATAAAATTCATAAAAACTCTACCCAAAAGTTACATCAAAAAGCAATTGCCAAACTTTTGTGTTTGAGAAAAAAAATTACGAAGCTGTGATCTAAAATGTAAGGAATGTGCTCAGCAGTAATTGATTAGTCTGTCATCATCAAAGAAAGTTTTGATGTGATAATTGAATGTTCTAGATCACTGACTTTAAAAAACAACATAAAAATTAAGACACGTATGTTGACATAAAATTAATGTATTCAAAAATGTTTCTATAGGAAAAGTATTATGCTAGGGATCATGAAGACCAGAAACTGCGGTGAATTTATTTATACCAAGTACTATTCTAGTAGATGCCTTAGTAAATATAGAAATCAATACAAAGTCTTCACTTGATAGATGTTAAGAGCCCAAAATGATACAGGGAAAGTATATTGTTTTTATTATTGCTTAAAAATATAAATGTATGGTATCCACCATTCCTCTAAATCTCCTTTAGTTTCAAGAACACTCATATTTTTTTAGTCCATTCAGTCAGTCAATCTGTAAACAAACCATTGAATGTGAGGTGTGTTCCGGGCTGTGAAAATACAAAGTTGGGTAAGAAATGGAGCCTGTTTCTATGCATCTCACACTGCTTAGAAAGAACAGGCTAGGGTTACTCCATCTAACTCTGGACAAGGGGGACTTCAGACAAAAGCCTCAGTGTAGCCAACCCAAGGCCAAACTCTGATTTAAAGTGTGTGTCCCTTTGTTTTTGCAGCCAGAGATGGAGTAAGAGGTACATAGGTCTGCTCTTCAGGAAGAGCAGTGGACCCCCCACTTTGCCTGCACAGGAAGCTTCCTGTACACGAACCTGAAAGCAAGAGGAGGGGAAGGGAAAAACACAGGCTTGCCTGTGCCGCGGGCCAGGGAAAGGATTGGAAATTGTGTCACCTTAGGAAAACAGCTGTCATCCTAAACCCAGGATTAGTTTGAGCTGCCTGCGAGCACTTGTGTGTGTCCTTGAGGGACGTGGTGAGTATGCATCTAAATATGGACGTGTGTCCATGAGCTGTTCTCAGGTGGCTGGAAGCCTGTATCTCTGCCTCACGCTAGCAGAGCCCTCAAAGCAGATCTGGTTTGACAAGATCTTTCCTCCTTCACACGCCAAATTTGGGAAATGAACTCATATGAATCCCTTTGCCCCACAGATGGCCCGTTTAAGAGGTGTTATGGACTGCATATCTGTGTCCCTCCCAAAATTCATATGTTGACGCCCCCAACCCTCAGTGAGATTGTATTAGAAGCTAATTAGGTTTAGATATGGGGTGCCTAGGTGGCTCATTCTCTTGAGCATCCATGTGTTGATTTCAGCTCAGGTTTCTCAAGGTTTCGGAGTTTGAGCCCCGCGCTGAGCTCCACACGAACAGTGCAGAGCTTGCTTGGAATTCTCTCTCTCTCCCTCTCTCTGCCCCTCCCCCCACCTCTCAAAATAAATACAGTTTTCAAGTTTTTTTTTTTTTGTTTTTTTGTTTTTACTTATTCTGAGAGAGGGAGAGAGAGGGAGAAAGAATTCTAGGCAGGACCACATAGACAGCACAGAGCCTGACAGGGGGCTCGAACTCATGAACCGTGAGATCATGACCTGAGACGAAATCAAGAGTCAGAGGCTTAACCAACTGAGCCACCTAGGTACCCACAAATAAATAAATTATTTTTTTAAAAAAGAAGTTAATTAGGTTTAGATAAGGTCATGAGGTCCATGGAGCCATTAGGATGTGACTAGTGCGATTATAAAAGAGAGATTAGCGCTTGCTCTCTCTGCCATGTGAGGACACAAGAATAAGAAGGCTACCAGCAAACCAGGAAGAGGGCTCTCACCAGACACTGGGTCTGCTGGCACCTTGATCTTGGACTTCCCAGGCTCCAGAACTGTGAAAAATAAATGTGTTTTTTGTTGTTGCTATTGTTGAAGCCACCCAGTCTATGGTATTTTGTTGTAGCAATCCAAACTTAATAAGACTGAAAGGATCCGTAGAATAAATACTTGGACGAAGTCAACTTCTGTGAGCAAAAGATGGTAATTTCCTTAAGGGAGGGAGAGACCCATCCTGGAAAGGGTCAGAGAAGGGTTTTCTCTGTGAGAAAGGAAGTAAGATAGAAAAGCAAGGCAGAGCGAAGGGGTGCTTCATGAGGGGGGTCTCTGTGAAGGAACTAACCTTTTTCTTTTCCCATCGGGTGATGGAAGCAGTGACATTTAACATCCAGCTTTAAAATTTCTCGTCATGTCCTTGTGATCTCAAATGTTTAGTAAAACCTGTTACCTTATCTCTTGATACTGGTGGTGCTCGGAGAAATAAAACGATGGGCACAGAGGGACAGCTTTGCTGTGCTGGTGACTAGCATGCTGGTGGCAGCAAGGGAGTGAGGAGAAAGAGATCCAAGAAGTCCAAGAGGTAATGTCGAAAATAGCATGGGTGGCTTGGTCGGTTAAGCATCTGATTCTTGATTTCAGTTAGGGTCATGATCTCACAGTTCGCGAGTTTGAACCCCGCATCGGGCTCTGCACTGACAGTGTGGGATGCTCTCTCTCTCTCTTCCTTTCTCTCTGCCCCTCCTCTGATCTCACTTTCTCTGTCTCTCTCTCTCTCTCAAAATAAATAAATAAGCTTAAAAAAAAAAGGAAAAGAAAATAGTGTGTCAGGTCACCAGAGTACAAAATTCCATGCTTTGGTAATTTACACAGGATTTTTAGGATTACATGACAGCCTTTTCAAAGGAAAAAATAAGAAAATCAATAATTCAAGCTTGGACCATCATACTGTGCCAGCAGACAAATAGAGTGGAAAGATTATTAGTTTTAGAGTCGAGTGACATGAATTCGAGTCCCGGCTCTGCCATTCATCAGCCACAACTCCTCTGAACCTCACGTTAGAAAATGAGATAATAATCTTGACCTAATCCCTTCTCAAGGATTTTTGAGAGAATTACACAAGACAATAAATGTAAAAAAGGCGTTGCAAGTTGCCTAGTGCTCCACGCATTTGCATGTAAGGGTGACCAAAAGGAGAGCTAGGCAGGGGGCACCACACTCACCCCCTTGGGCCTGCCTTGTACCATCCAGCATCCCCAGTACCAGGGATGGGCGAGGCTGGGTGGGGTCTGCTGACTCAACCATCCAGCTCACCGCACGCTCGTCTCAGTGGACGGGGATGACTCAGGGAGCAGCTGAAGCATTTCATATGTACATCCGCCTCCAAACCCAATCTGAACTGGCCACCTAACCCTTTTGTTATCTTTTGGTTTGGAGCATGCTAAGAATGGCAATTATGAAATTTTAAAAGATTCATTGGCACCATTAGAATGAAATTCATCTTCAGAACAAAGAAGACTTGCTCGCTTTTGCATACAAATAAAACCTGCACAAAAGCCTGGGATAAATTCCATTTTCCTCTTTGGCAGAGTTTCTGTCCTCTAGAAAGAAAAGTAATTCTGAGAGGCAACATGCTTTGCAACTTTATTCCTCTTTGTTGGAAAAAGCCCGAGTGCTGTGAAGGGGATACGTGGGGAAACGCCATATTGAGAATTAGTAGCATTTGTCAACATAATAACCAGTCATTCACCTACTCTGCAATTGGTGCTTTTTCTGGTAGGTCATTTGATTTGGACAATAATTCTGTGAAAAGAAATGCCATCCCCACTTTACAGAAAAGGCTGCGATATGAGAAGTGAGTCATTTATCCAAGGAAACCCAGTGCTGAGATAGAGTCACACGCAAGGGGGGACTCCAAGCCTAGGCTCTTTTCAAAACACCCATGGAAACTTCCCTTGAAAAGAAAGGAGGAGAGTGGTTGGCATCCCCACCCTAGTATTCCAGGACTGTGAGTCCTAAAGGATCAGAAGGTGGTGAGGAGTGGGAACAACAGAAAGACACTCCAATTTTTAGAGCAGAAGTGAGGTTTCTGAACTGACAGAAGGACACCCCATTATTTCTTTCCATAGGCATGGGTCTCAGCAAGGTGGCAGAGGTGACTAAATTGATCTCCCTTAGCTGCTTAGGGAAAAGAGCTCTGGATTTGGGGTCAAGCCCCAGCTCCACTACTTATTAGCCTTGTGACCTTCAGAAAAGCACTCAACCTTTCTGTCTTAACAGGGCTCCAGGGGGATTGAATCAGCTTTAATATAGTATCTAGCTCCGGCTGGTGGTCAAGATAGAAATCCCCAAGGAAGGGCACCCTCAACGACACTGGGCTGGGTCCGCCCAGCCTCCATGTTGACCCCAGAAAGCTGGCAGCGGAGTGAGCATCTCCCACACTCTATTAATTCACCCCCATCTCCACAGGATCAAGGGTTTGATATTTGGGGGAGGAATCACTGAAGCCCAAAGCTAGTCTCTGGCAAAACAATTCAGAACAGCAAACGGAAAGCAGCTAATCTCTTTTACTATAAAGCATAAATTAGAAATGATAAGAATGTTAGAAGACCCCCAAGTCACCTTGAGGACACTCGAATTCATTCGCCAATTTCACAATCTTTTAAAAGTAAGAGGACTGTGGGATTTTTTTGGAGCAAGTTGTTCGGGGAAAGATAACTTGCCCCACATCGTAAGCATTTCATAGCTGTTCTATTTGCAGGGCTGAAAATGCCACGTGAAGAAAGGGTTGCAAATAGTCTCAATAGTTCAAGGTGTTTGAACGTGCAATACAAATAACCAGGGGCTGAGAAAGGACAGCGGATGTCTCACACATATGAGATGAGGCTTTAAGATAATGAAACTGTTTCCAAGGACATCTTTCACTGACTTAAGCTAAATGTGAGCAGCAGTCCGGGCAGGTATGCCCTCTTACATTTTCTCCCTGCTCCCTACTTCTCCTCAGAGTCACCTCAAGTGTGCGGCTGACGACTGTCTGTACCCCTCCACTCTCTCTTGTCACAGATGAGACAAGGTCAGCCCCGGCCCCTTCTCCGGGAGGTACCAGGCCCGAGGAGGAGGCCTGTGGGCAGCTACGGCCCTTCACTGCTGGTCCGGGGCTGACCTCATGCCCCACGTAAGATGATGAGAAACCTGCTTCTTTGTTGGTATTTTAACTTTTTACTTTGATGTAATTTTAGACTTACAGAAATAGCACAGGAGAGTACCCTTCACCCAGCTTGCCATCACGTTAACATCTTACATAACCACAGCCAAATTACAAAATTATCAACCCAGGAAATTAATATCATATGATGCTCTTAACTAAATTACAGACGGATATTTTGCCCTTGCAAATGTTGCCGCAATGAAGGAAAAAAAAAAAAAAAAACTGGTTCATCTATATTTTTCACACCGTTGCTGTGTCTTGAAGGTAGATTCCTCAAGTGACGTGGCCGGATGACAAAGCAAGTGCATGGCGAGCTCTGGCAAGTGTGGCCTACAGCCTCTCGAGATGAGTTGTGCCAGTTGGGCACAGCCTCCAGCAAGATGTACCAGTACCTGTCTCCCCCACTCCTCTGCCAGAATGCTGCGTTGTACTTTGCACATCTGACAAGTGAGACGTGGTCTATGGTGACATTTTCATCCTGATTTGTCTAATTATGAGTAATTTGAACATTGTTCATATGTTTGAAGACCGTCTGCTTTGTTTGTATCGCTATCCCAAGGAAAGGCATGGAAGACCCCGGTCACCAAAGTATTCACTCATCCCAGCTGGGTGTGGGCAGGGAATAAAGGTCACAGATTCTCTGGTCCTAAAGCTGTGCACATAGGCAGTCATTGTCCCTCTGCCGGTCTCAGTGCCCTGGGAATGTCCTACTCAGCTAACAGGTATCAAGAGCTGCCCTCTCCCTAAGAAACTGAACCTATGGGAAGATCACGGGCCTCGGGTCAGTTTAACTTGACTACTTTTGAGCTATGTGGTTTTGGGCAACTCATTTCACCTGTTTGGATCTCAGTTTTGTCATTTTAAAAAAGGAAATAGGGGCACCTGGGTGGCTCAGTAGGTTAAGCGTCGGACTCTTGATTTTTGGTTCAGGTAGCGATCTCACAGTTCTTGAGTTCAAGACCCAGATCGGGCTCTATGCTGACGGCACAGAGCCTACTTGGAATTCTCTCTCTCCCCATCTCTCTGCCCCTCCCCTGGTCATGCTCTCTCTTTCGCTCTTTTCCTTCTCAAAATGAGTTTTAAAAAATAATAAATAAATAAACAAACAAATAAATAAACAAAAGTGGAAATGGATGAAATCTATTCAATTTCACATGACTGTCACAAAGATTAAATGAGTTAATGGATATGAAGCTTCTCCCTCATGGCCAATAAGTGAAGAACACTGGTAAATGTTCTCCTGAGTTTCTTTCTGCTCCCACACAGGTCATGAAATAGTCCCTCATTAACTATAATGCCCTCTTGCCTCTAAACACCTGAGAGAGAGGAGTGCCCAGTGAAGTGGCTTGAACCCAGACCTTGCTTCTTGACCTTGACCACAGAGCAGGAGAACAAGATGGCTCTTGGATACTAGAATTTAGGTGTTGTATCATTGGATCAGGAAGATAACTGAGGTGGGTAGGGGACAGGATCGCCAGGTTCAGTAAATAAAAATGCAAATTATAAATAATAAATTTGAATTTCACACCATGGGTGTGAAAGACACTCATGTAGGATGCTCTCCTAAATTTAGAAACCTACCAACATTATTTCAAGCACATTTCTAAAATATGGAGATTTGATGAGACTAAGGTTACTGGACAAAATATAGGGCACTCAAATTTGAATTTCAGGTAAACAATGAATTTTTTTTTGGTATAAGTAGATCCCACATATTCAGTGAGACATACTTACATTAGAAATTATTTGTTGTTGATCTGAAATTTCAATATTGCATGGGGCATACTTATAACTTAAAAAATGATTAGTTATCCAAAACTCAAATTTAACCGGCAATCTTGTATGTTATCTGGCCACCCTAGTAAGAAACCTTTCAGTCACTGAAAATCACCTGCCTACGGCCCTACATGAAAGCTGGGTGTCCCTCCATTGTCTGTGCACATCACTGGACCGGCTGATGCCCTAGGATGCCAGAGAAGTAAGTGAAGTAGATGCTGAAACCCATTAGAAACGGCCATGGATAAAATGCCTGGCAGTTGTAGAACTCGCAGTCTGTTAGTTGCAAATGACAGAAACCCAACTAAGCTGGCATACACAAAAGGTGGAAGGTATTGTCCCATGTAGCTGAAAACTTAAGGGACACAGTTGACTTCAACATGCCCACATGAAGGGGTCTGATGGTGTCATTAAGAATATCTTCTTCTCTCCATCTCTCGGCTTTGCCTGTCTGTATTTGGGCTTTATTCTTGGGCAAGCCCTTTATGCCCACGTGGTGGCAAAGATGGCAAACGGCAGTTCCAGCTTGGATCATCCTCACGACGAATCGTTGTACGAGGGGAAGGAGCTCTGCCTCTTTCCCAGTTGCTTCCAGAAGAGGCTCACGGAGGACTGCTGAAGGTCTCGGGTGTTGCCCACTCCTGACACTGCGACGCGGAAGCATCAGCTCCATCGGGGAACACATGAAGGGTTTCCCAGAGGAGAGATGTTCTTTGCCACCAAAGGAGTCGGGAAAGAACAATGTGCACAGGATATAACAAAAGCTGCAGTGACTCCATCGCTCACTAAAAGTTTGTTAATCAAACCTCCAATGCTGAAACAAGAAAGAAAGAGAGATTCTTGCTGTTCTTAACGCAAGAATAGCAGGAGGAAGGCCTGGAAGCAGGGATATGATGGGTGACTGAAAAATGATTGTCTGAAGCAGCTAGGAATTATAGGTTAGGGAGTATAAAGAAATGATGAAAGTAATGTTTATATCCTTTATCTGCCTACCTGATATAAGGGGGAAACCCATGTGGGGAAAACCTCCATAAATGATTAGGCATAACAGGGGTGCCTGGGTGGCTCAGTCGGTTAAGCCACCGACTTCGACTCAGGTCATGATCTCACAGTTCATGGGTTCGAGCCCTGCATCAGGCTCTGTGTTAACAGCCTGGAGCCTGTTTGGATTTTGTGTCTCCCTCTCTCTGTCCCTCCCCGACTCATGCTCTGTGTCTCTCTCCTTCTCTCTCAAAAATAAATAAGCATAAAAAAATTAGGCATAACAGAAATCAAAGTGGTCTCAGGGGCCACCAAGGACACTAACTGGAACCAGAAACATATTACTGTCATACAGAAGAGGGGACTGAAGTCAGATTTAAAACATCAAGTGAGAAATCATCACAGTCCTGTCCATGCTCCTCCATAAGATGCCCTCACTCCCAAGAACACATAGCTTCAGAAAAGCTACCTTCTCCTCATCGGGTAGTCATGTCCGAGGGAGATTTTTCTGAATAGAAGAATTTGATAATTATTAAGCGTTGCAAGCTTGCAACTATTTGCTTAGTGGAAAAAACATTTCCAGCGACCAGTCATCCCTGAAATTAAACAAATAGCTTAGAATGATGGCTAGAGATGGGGGCCAGGAAGCCAGTGAAAGGAATGCCTTCCATCTTGAAGGAAATAGAAAATGGAATTTGTGGTAGAATCCAGATAAGCGGCTCTGAAGTCTGATCCGCAGATAACCCCTTTCAAGAGAGCAGGAAAGATGCCTGTAGCTTTTTCAATGGGTGTATTGCACAAAGAGAGAAAGTGCAGTGCAGAAGCCCCAGGACAGTGCTCAGCAAAACGTGGGCACTTATGTAAGGTCTACCCCTGGTCTGCACCCTGGGTCCTTCCAAGTTTTCCACAGTGTCCCCGACAATGAGAAGAGTTTGTCTCTTACGACATTTTGTGCATGTAATCTCAAATGCCAGGTTAAGAGTAAGTAAATGTATGAAAACATAACATGGGAAATATATTTTATAATCAGAAGAATTATTAGTGTGCTTATCAAATGTAATAGGGGAAACCTTGGGTGAAATCATGTTTCAAGTTATTCAGGACAGCATTATTCAAGGAAACTTTTATCCCTTTTAAAACTTGAATTCCTGTAAAAAAGAATAAAATTGGCTCTCTCTGATTTGTGTTTTCCTAAAGATCCCATTTCACTTTTCCCGGGTCCTAGGGAAACTACCTTCACTCTAAATTTAAGAGTAAAAAGTGGGGTAGGGGTACCTGGGTGGCTCATGGGTTTAGGCATCCAACTCTTGATTTTGGTTTAGGTCATGACCTCACGTTCGTGATATCGAGCCCCATGTTGGGCTCTGCACTGAATGTGGAGCCTGTTTGAGATTCTCTCTCTCCCTCTCTCTCTTCCTCCCCCCAAAATAAATAAAAAATTAAATTAAATTAAATTAAAAGAGTAAAAACAGGGAAACCCCCGAAAAAAATCAAACTAAGGACATGTGGACCAGAAACCAACAACAAATCATTCTAGAATCAACATTTTATCTTCAATAAATCCTGGGGAGCCACACGGAGCCCAGCCTCTACATGGAATCACATTGAAAGGGAACATAAATCAGACCTTAGCAGCATTAAAGAAGAATGTTGTTGTTTAAAAGGCGGCAGGAGAGACCAACACTAAACCATCCTACACACCTAGAAAACCAATTGGAGGATTAACACAACAATCTGCACAACCTGAATCACAGAATTCAGCAGGTATACGGCACAGAGAGGTGAACTTGGGGAGCGAGAAGGCGCAGGAAGAGAGGTGCTTTTGCGAGCGGAGAGAGGATGGAGACTGGGGGTGGGGGGAGGGAGAATACGGGAAAAGCACTCCTCCCCAAAAGCAGCTGGAGAGAAAGTGGAAAATTGGAAACAGCCGCAGGGACTAAACTAAAAAGAGAGAAAGGAGAAAGGAGAGGGTTTAAATTCCATTAAGACTGTAAACAAGGGGAGCGCAAAGTCTGCAACTCCACAGCTCGATACCCGGCGGTGCTCTGGTGGGAAGGGTGAATCCTCAGGAACAGAGTGGGGTCCGGGAGGTTCTCAGGCCACACGGGGAAAGCGGTTCCACTGCTGGAAGGACATTTGGTAGAGACTGTTGAAGCCACCTGGTATCAGCAGACCCCGGAAGGCAGACACATTCGTTGGTGCCGGGGCAAGGTTGTTGAGGGTGAAGCCTGGTGCCAGATGTATGTTGCGATTTTCCATAATCCCTGAAACGCTGATGCTACTCTGTCTCGCGATCTTTTTTTGGGACGGGCTGGCACCTGGCTGCAGTCTCGGGGCACAGGGAGCAGCAGGGTCCAGCAAGCGTTCCTGGATGCAGCCTACATTCGGCCATTGCTCATTCGGCCTCTGCTCGGTGAGACCCTCCCACAGAGGGGCGGAACGGGTCAAAGCTGCAGTCCTTCAGAAGTAAGGGGCTGGGGCAAACAGCCGCAATTTGAGACAAAACTCGGGAGAGAGGTACTGCCTGGGGCCCGGTCATGGAAAGTGAAAAAGCGGGGAGTGGATGAAAGCTGAAGATAGAGGACCGATGCACGACTGCCGAATGGGGAGAACAGACTAAGTAGCTGGGTGGCGCCATTTTCACCACTCCCGCGCATGCGCATACACACCTACAAGCGCCACGAAACTCCACCCCAGTAGGCGAGCAGCGCCATCTAGTGGAGAGTGAAGCTGTTACACTGAGCCCCGCCCAACTGGGCCAACTTCGCTCTTCAAATATGCAAGTCTCACCGCCTGCTTAGTTTATGGACTATAAAGTGCTATATAGACTGACTTCTAGGGGAAAATGAAGTAATTTCAGTCCTACTTCAATCTGTTAGCAGGTCCATCTATTCAATTTTCTTTCTTTTTTGTTTCTCTTTTACACTTCTTTTTCTTGAATACAGAAAGAGAAAAAAATTCGTTTTTATTTTCAATTTTTATGGAAAATACTTTTCTTTAATTTTTAGTACTATATTTTTTACTTTTGTGTAAATTTTTTTCAAATTCTAGTTTACTTCCATCATTTTTTTTAGTCTACTTCAGTGTATTCACCTTTTCAAATTTTCACACGATTTCCTTTTTTTCTTTTTTTTCTGTTTTTCGTTTCTTTTCTTTTTCATGAATGCAGAAAGAGAAAAACTTCACTTTTACTTTCAATTTCTATTAAAAATATTTTTCTTTAAATTTTTTTACTATATTTTTTGTTTTATGTAAATTTTTTCAAATTCTAGTTCACTTCCATCATTTTATTTTAGTCTACGACAGTGTATTCACTTTTTCAAATTTTCAAACAATTTCCTTTTTTCCCTTTTTAAAATCTTTTTTCTTTTTTGTTTCTTTTCTTTTTCTTGAATACAGAAAAAGAAAAATTCATATTTATTCTTAACTTTTATTAAAAATATTTTTCTTTAATTTTTTTCAACTATATTCTTTACTTTTGTGTACATTTTTTCAAATTCAATTTTACTCCCATCATCTCATTTTAGTCTACTTCAGTGTATTCATTTTTTCAAATTCTCAAACTATTTCCTTTTTTTCTCCCTCCCCCCCGCTTTTTTTCTCTACTCTGTCAAACCACTTTCAACACCCAGACCAAAACACATCTAGTATCTAGCATCATTTATTCAATTTGTGTGTGTGTGTAATTTTTTAATTTTAATATTTTTTTAATTTTAACTTTTCTACCTCGTTAATTCCTTTTCTCACTTCAAAATGACAAAGCGAAGGAATTCAACCCAAAAGAAAGAGCACAAAGAAACAACAGCCAGGGATTTAACCAACACAGATACAAGCAAGATGTCTGAACCAGAATTTAGAATCACGGTAATAAGAATACTAGCTGGAGTCGGAAAAAGATTAGAATCCCTTTCTGCTGAGATAAAAGAAGTAAAAAATAGCCAGAATGAAATTAAAAATGCTATAACTGAGCTGCAATCACGGATGGATGCAGCGGCGGCAAGGATGGATGAGGCAGAACAGAGATTTGGCGATATAGAGGACAAACTTATAGAGAATAATGAAGCAGAAAAAAGGAGGGAGATTAAGGCGAAAGAGCATGGTTTAAGACTTAGAAAAATCAGTGACTCCTTAAAAAGGAACAACATCAGAATCATAGGGGTCCCAGAGGAGGAAGGGCGAGAAATGGGGGTAGAAAGGTTATGTGAGCAAATCATAGTGGAAAACTTTCCTAACCTGGGGAGAGACACAGACATCAAAATCCAGGAAGCACAGAGGACCCCCATTAGATTCAACAAAAACCGACCATCAACAAGGCATATCATAGTCAAATTCACAAAATACTCAGGCAAGGAGAGAATCATGAAAGCAGCAAGGGAAAAAAGTCCCTAACCTACAAAGGAAGACATATCAGGTTTGCAGCAGACCTATCCACAGAAACTTGGCAGGCCAGAAAGGAGTGGCAGGATATATTCAGTGTGCTGAATCAGAAAAATATGCAGCCAAGAATTCTTTATCAAGCAAGGCTGTCATTCAAAATAGAAGGAAAGATAAAAAGTTTCCCAGATGAACAAAAATTAAAGGAGATTGTGACCACTAAACTGACCCTGCAAGAAATTTTAAGGAGGACTCTCTGAAGGGAGAAAAGATGAAAGCAAAAAAAAAAAAAAAAAAAAAAAGAACAAAAGCAACAAAGACTAGAAAGGACCAGAGAACACCACCAGAAACTCAAACTCTACAAGCAACATGATGGCAATAATTCACATCTTTCAGTATTCACTCTAAACGTCAATGGACTCAATGCTCCAATCAAAAGACATAGGGTAACAGAATGTATAAGAAAACAAGACCCATCTATATGCTGTTTACAAGAGACACACTTTAGACCTAAAGACACCTTCAGATTGAAAATAAGAGGATAGAGAACCATCTATCATGCTAATGGTCAACAAAAGAAAGCCGGAGTACCCATACTTATATCAGACAATCTAGATTTTAAAATAAAGCCTGTATTGGGGCGCCTGGGTGGCTCAGTCGGTTAAGCGGCCGACTTCGGCTCAGGTCATGATTCTTGCAGTCCGTGAGTTCGAGCCCTGCATCGGGGTCTGTGCTGACAGCTCAGAGCCTGGAGCCTGTTTCAGATTCTGTGTCTCCCTCTCCCTGACCCTCCGCCATTCATGCTCTGTCTCTCTCTGTCTCAAAAATAAATAAACGTTAAAAAAAATTAAAAAATAAAATAAAATAAGGACTGTATCAAGAGATGCAGAAGGGCATTATATCATAATCAAGGGGTCTATCCACCAAAAAGACCTAACAATTGTAAACATTTATGCGCCAAATGTGGCAGCACCCAAATATATAATCAGTTAATCACAAACATAAAGAAACTCATCAATAGTAATACCATAATAGTAGGAGACTTCAACACCCCACTCACAACAATGGACAGATCATCTAATCAAAAAATCAACAAGGAAACAATGGCTTTGAATGACACATTGGACCAGATGGACTTAACAGATATATTCAGAACATTTCATCCTAAAGCAGCAGAATATACATTCTTCTACAGTGCACATGGAATGTTCTCCAGAATAGACCAAATACTGGGACACAAATCAGCCCGAAGTAAGTACAAAAAGATCAAGATCATACCGTGCATATTTTCAGACCACAACGCTATGAAACTCAAAATCAATCACAAGAAAAAATTTGGAAAGGTAACAAATACTTGGAGACTGAAGAACATCCTACTAAAGAATGAATGGGATAACCAAGAAGTTAAAGAGGAAATCAAAAGTATATGGAAGTCAATGAAAATGATAATACCATAACCCAAAACCTCTGGGATGCAGCAAAGGGGGTCATAAGGGGAAAGTACATAGTAACCCAGGCCTTCCTAAAGAAGGAAGAAAGATCTCAGATACACAACGTAACCTTACACCTTAAGGAGCTGGAAAAAGAATAGCAAATAAAACCCAAAACCATCAGAAGACAGGCAATAATAAAGATTAGAGCAGAAATTAATGCTATCAAAACCAAACCAAAACAAAACAAAACAGTAGAACAGATCAATGAAACCAAAAGCTGGTTCTTTGAAAGAATTAACCAAATTGATAAACCACTAGCCAGTTTGATCAAAAAGAAAAAGGAAAAGGGGCGCCTGGGTGGCGCAGTCGGTTAAGCGTCCGACTTCAGCCAGGTCACGATCTCACGGTCTGTGAGTTCGAGCCCCGCGTCAGGCTCTGGGCTGATGGCTCGGAGCCTGGAGCCTGTTTCCAATTCTGTGTCTCCCTCTCTCTCTGCCCCTCTCCCGTTCATGCTCTGTCTCTCTCTGTCCCAAAAATAAATAAAAAACGTTGAAAAAAAAAATTAAAAAAAAAAAAAAAAAAAAAAAAAAAAAAAAGAAAAAGGAAAGGACCAAAATAAATAAAATCAAGAATGAAGAAGAGAGATCACAACCAACACAGCAGAAATAAAAACAATAATAAGAGAATATTATGAGCAATTATATGCCAATAAAATGGGCAATCTGAAAGAAATGGACAAATTCCTAGAAACATATACACTACCAAAACTGGAACAGGAAGAAATAGAAAATTTGAACAGACCCATAACCAGTAAGGAAATCGAATTAGTAATCAAAAATCTGCCAAAAAACAAGAGTCCAGGCCCAGATGGATTTCCAGGGGAATTCTACCAAACATTTAAGGAATAGTTAACACCTATTCTCTTGAAGCTGTTCCAAAAAATAGAAATGTTAGGAAAACTTTCAAACTCTTTCTATGAAGCCAGCATTACCTTGGTTCCAAAACCAGACAGAGACCCTACTAAAAAGGAGAACTATAGACCAATCTCCCTGATGAACATGGATGCAAAAATCCTCAACAAAATATTAGCCAACTGGCTCCAACAATACATTAAAAAAATTATTTACCACGACCAAGTGGGATTTATAGCTGGGATGCAGGGCTGGTTCAATATCTGCAAAACAATTAACGTGATTCACCACATCAATAAAAAAAGGACAAGAACCATATGATCCTCTCAATAGTTGCAGAGAAAGCATTTGACAAAATACAGCATCCTTTCTTGATAAAAACTCTCAAGAAAGTAGGGATAGAAGGAGCATACCTCAAGATCCTAAAAGCCATATATGAACGACCCAAGGCTAATATCATCCTCAATGGGGAAAAACTGACAGCTTTCCCCCTAAGATCAGGAACAAGACAGGGATGTCCACTCTCACCACTGTTATTCAACATAGTATTGGAAGTCTTAGCCTCTGCAGTCAGACAACACAAAGAAATAAAAGGCATCCAAATTGGCCAGGAGGAGGTCAAACTTTCACCCTTCGCACATGACATAATACTCTATGTGGAAAACCCAAAAGATTCCACCAAAAAACTGCTAGAATTGATTCATGAATTCAGCAAAGTTGCAGGATATAAAATCAACGCACAGAAATTGGTTGCATTCCTATTCACCAACAATGAAGCAACAGAAAGAGAAATCAAGGAATCGATCCCATTTACAGTTGCTCCAAAAACCATAAAATACCTAGGAATAAATCTAACCAAAGAGGTGAAAAATCTATACACTGAAAACTATAGAAAGCTTATGAAAGAAATTGAAGAACACACAAAAAAAATGGAAAAAGATTCCATGCTCCTAGATAGAAAGAACAAATATTGTTAAAATGTCAATACTACCCAAAGCAATCTACATATTCACTGCAATCCCTATCAAAATAATACCAGCATTCTTCACAGAACTAGAACAAATAATCCTAAAATTGGTATGGAACCTGAAAAGACCCCGAATAGCCAAAGCGATCTTGAAAAAGAAAACCAGGGGGGCCTGGGTGGCTCATTCGGTTGGGCGTCTGACTTCAGTTCAGGTCATGATCTCACAGTCCATGAGTTCGAGCCCCACATTGGGCTCTGTGTTGACAGCTTAGAGCCTGGAGCCTGCTTCAAATTCTGTGTCTTCCTCTCGCTCTGCTCTTCCCCCACTCATGCTCTGTCTCTCTCTCCTTCAAAAATAAATAAAAACATTAAAAAAAAAAAAAAGAAAGGAAAAGAAAACCAAAGCAGGAGGCATCACAATCCTAGACTTCAAGCTATGCTACAAAGCTGTAATCATTAAGACAGTATGGTACTGGCACAAGAAGAGACACTCAGATCAATGGAACAGAATAGAGAGCCCAGAAATGGACCCACAAACATATGGCCAAGTAATCTTTGACAAAGCAGGAAAGAATATCCAATGGAATAAAGACAGTCTCTTCAGCAAGTGGTGTTGGGAAAACTGGACAGCGACATGCAGAAGAATGAACTTGGACCACTTTCTTACACCATACACAAAAATAAACTCAAAATGGATTAAAGACCTCAATGTATGACAGGAAGCCATCAAAATCCTCGAGGAGAAAGCAGACAAAAACCTCTTTGATCTTGGCGGCAGCAACTTCTTACTCAACATGTCTCCAGAGGCAAGGGAAACAAAAGCAAAAATGAACTATTGGAACCTCATCAAAATAAAAAGCTTCTGCACAGTGAAGGACACAATCAGCAAAACTAAAAGGCAACCAACAGAGTGGGAGAAGATATTTGCAAATGACATATCAGATAAAGGGTTAGTATCCAAAATCTATAAAGAACTTATCAAACTCAACACCCAAAAAACAAATAATCCAGTGAAGAAATGGGCAAAAGACATGAATAGACACTTCTCCAAAGATGGTATACAGATGGTCAACCGACACATGAAAAAATGTTTAACATCACTCATCAACAGGGAAATACAAATCAAAACCACAATGAGATACCACCTGACACCTGTCAAAATGGCTAACATTAACAACTCAGACAACAACAGATGTTGGTGAGGATGAGGAGAAAGAGGATCTCTTTTGCATTGTTGGTGGGAATGCAAATTGGTGCAGCCACTCTGGAAAACAGTATTGAGGTTCCTCAAAAAACTAAAAATAGAACTACCCTATGACCCAGCAATTGCACTACTAGTCATTTATCCATGAGATACAGGTGTGCTGTTTCAAAGGGACACATGCACCCCCATGTTTATAGCAGGACTATCAACAATAGCCAAAGTATGGAAAGAGCCCAAATGTCCATTGATGGATGAATGGATAAAGAAGATGTGGTATATATACAATGGAGTATTACTCAGCAATCAAAAAGAATGAAATTTTGCCATTTGCAACGACGTGGATGGAACTGGAGGGTATTATGCTAAGTGAAATTAGTCAGAGAAAGATAAATATTATATGACTTCACTCATATGAGAACTTTAAGAGACAAAACAGATGAACATAAGGGAAGGGAAACAAAAATAATATAAAAACGCAGGGGTACAAAACAGAAGAGACTCATAAATATGGAGAATAAACTGAGGGTTACTGGAGGGGTTGTGGGAGGGGGGATGGGCTAAATGGGTAAGGGGCACTAAGGAATCTATTCCTGAAATCATTGTTGCACTATATGCTAACTAATTTGGATGTAAATTTTAAAAAATAATAAATAAATAAATAAATAAATAAATAAATAAATAAATAAATAAATAAAATAAAGTAAAATTTAAAAAAAGGTTGCATGAGTGCAGAGGTTTCTACACATCTCATTACTCAAAAAAGCATCCTAGAAATACCTTCAGACATTGTTTGTCATCTCTCGCTCTCATGCAAGCAGCTCTCACACCACCATGCTCTCTTTCCTTAGGCCCTCTTCCCTCATATGCACAGGACACACATTACCCTGGCACCTGACATATGCTCCTTCTGCGGCCTGCTGTTCGCAATACCTGGTCATGTTCTTCCAATCCAGGAAAGGCTGAAGGAGCCAGAAGCGTCACACCTCCCTCATCCACTTTTACTCCCCCCACTGGAAAGCCACGGGATTCCCCTTTGTAGAGCATTCTTCTCTTGCTCTGATCACCTTGGGAGAGACCCTTATGGAGCATTTCCCCCTCATTACAATCGATGCTCCTGCTCTATCCTCCCAGAAGCAAACAACGCAAAGGAAATGGAGAAAAACACTTCCACAAAGAAAATTCACAAAGAATCCCCTCAAAAAACTGGGAGGAGTGAAGCACAAAGGCTAACTAGTCCAGGTGAAAGAACATAGACTATCTTTGTAGAACAGAAATTCCTTTTGGCCACCTTGGATAGAGAGTGGCTGGGCAGAGAGCAGAAAGAGCTGCCATGTTGTTGTTCTCTGGATGGGGGAAAGGCAGGGTGGGCTCCGGAGATGGGACTTGGTTCAAAAAATGATGTGGTTGGTTTGTACATTGATGTCCATGGCAGCATTATTCACAATAGCCAAAAGGCAGAAGCCACCACCCAAGTGTGTATCAACAGATGAACGGATAACCAAAAGGTGGTGTATCCAGACAACGGAACATTATTCAACCTTAAAAAAGGAAGGACATCCTGTTACATGCAACAATGCACGTGAACGTTGAGGACATTATGCTAAGTGAAATAAGCTAGTCAGCCACAAAAAGACGAATACTGTAGGATTCCACTTATGTGAGGTACCTAGAATAGTCAAAGTCACAGAGACAGAAGGCAGGATGGTGGTTGCCAGGGGCTGGAGAGAGGAGAAATGGGGAGTTGTTGCTTAATGGGTACACGGCTTCAGTTTTGTGAGATAAAAAGAGTTCTGGAGATTGGTTGCACAACAACGTGAATATACGTAACACAGCTGAACAGTACACTTAGAAATTGTTAAGTTGGTAAATTTTGTGTTATGTGTATTTTTAACACAATTTAAAAATTTTTTAATTTGGTTTTTTAAAATTACATGGTCAGGAAGACCAAAAGAATATGACCGTATAACCAATATGTATTGGATGAGGAGAAGGTAGAGGTGGACAGACAGATGATGAGGCTGATATAAAAGTGCAAGGGAGGGGCGCCTGGGTGGCTCAGTCAGTTAAGCATCCGACTTCAGCTCAGGTCATGATCTCATGATTTGTGGGTTCAAGCCTCACATCAGGCTCTGTGTTGACAGCTGGGAGCCTGGAGCCTGCTTCGGATTCTATGTCTCTCTCTCTTCTCTCCCCATCTCTCTCACTCTCTCTCTCTCTCTCCCTTTGCCCCTTCCCCGTTCACACTCTGCCTCTCTCTCTCTCTCAAAAGTAAATAAACATTTTTTTTTAAGTTCAAGGGAAGGGTAGCAGAGGTGCAGTCCCCAGAGAGTCCGAGGGAGAGCCTCAGCCTTGAGCTGCCTCCCCATGCCCCTGCCCAGCCATTGGGAAGAAGCCTCTGCTCCACTCGAGCTCTGAGACAGCAGATTTGGCAGCGCTGTGCTCTGGGTCACACAGGCTGGCCTGCTGACCAGAGCCACAGCAGAAAATGGAGGGGGCTCCTACCTGTGCAGCGCAGTCCTGCCGAAAGAAGGACTGTAACACAGGCCTGTAACACAGGCCTCGAGACTCTCCAATCCCTCCGCCACTCAGACAGGAGCCCCAGTGCTGCCACACTTCATTCTCCTCATCACTGGGGTCGAGATCTAGCCAGGCATGTGACCCAAGAGGGGCCCTGTCACATGGTCAACTCCCATAGAAAAAAAAAAAAAAAACTGGAATAGAAATATAAAAGGAAACCATTCTGGACACCGAGCCACACCAGTCTCCATGGCACCTCTGCAGGTAATGGAAAGTGGGTGTACACAGGGGCCCCATTCTAGGGCCACTGCAAGTCTGGGCTATGAGACAATCTAAAAGATGAGAACTTCTGTTTTTCATTTTTAAGTTTATTTACTTTGAGAGAGGAAGAGAGAGCACAAGTGGGGTAGGGAAAGAGAATTCCAAGCAGGCTCCACGCTCACGCAGAGCCTGACGCAAAGCTCGAACTCACAAACCAGATCATGACCTGAGCCCAAATCAAGAGTTGGATGCTCAACCAACTGAGCCACCCAGGCACCCCAAGATGAGAACTTTTAAAATAAGATCCCACTTTACTTCTGGAAACTGCCTGCATACTGTTGGCTTCTAAACTTGAGTAGCCTGTTGCAGAACAGTTGAAGAAGATTGTTACATGTCCCATTTATATGTCCTCACCTCATTTTTCCATCTATTCTTACCACCCTCGCTCTCTCTCCACCTGTTCACACAGCTACCAAAGAGAGCTTTCTAGAATACAAATCTCATAAGGTTATTCCCTGCTTAAGCTCCCTCAAAGACTCCCCACTGGACATGGGATAAATTTCAAGCTCTTGAGCCCAGGTCACAACCCAACACACCCCCTTTCGTTCAGCGTTGCCTTTGACCAAAACTTTCTCAGCCTGGAACAATCTCCCATCTTCCCCAATGCACAGCCATCCTTACCTAATAAACAATGACACATCCATCCAGTTGGCATAAGTCAGTCTCCTCTGGGAAGTTGTCCCTGGCCCCATCCCTCCCAGGTGGGATTAGATTCTTCCAACTTCTCCTATGGCTCCTGATTCCTATCTTGCCCAGAGCACTAGCCAAAGAACTGGATTGACACACAGGAGTATTCAATGAATGTGTTTTGAATGAATGAATGAAATATAAGCACATGGAACAGGGAACAGCAGGACTGAATATTTTGGCCTTGCTCAGTCCTCTGTCCTATACCATTCCAACTACAAGAGCCCACTCTGCCTGGGTGACAGAATCTCCCACTGATGATTAAGGTAAATTTGGCTTTGCTATTTGGATTCTTTGTGCCTATGTGCAACTGAGGTCACAGAGGCACATCTGCTTGTCACTGTGATCCATCTAATGCACAGATAGCATCAGCTTGGCTCCAAGTGCTTAGGACGGCGTAACTGAGAACCAGGAAGCCCCTACCTGCACCCCTTTTCACCCCCATCCAAATTTGCACATGCTGCCCCTACGAGCAAAAGCTTAGCAGAAACAATTGACATCTGTCACATCTCAAACACTTTACAGAGTGAGCTGGGATATAAATAAAGAGGCATCCAAACTAAAAACACCAAAACAGCCACGTTTCCCAAACAACAAAATCATGCCGGTTGTCTTCCAGTAATGAGCTGAAGAGTCCACCAAGGAAGCCCAGCCCAGCCTCCTTAAGGTACTGATTTACTCCCATCCTTACCTAAGAGCCTGGGTAGCAACTGAAGCTTGACCAGTCAATGCCAAAAATGTTATCAGGTAGACTATTGCCTCCAGGAAGCTTCAAATTTAGTGAGGAAAACTATCACTAGACAAATAATTGGCAATATATGATAAGCGTAAGAGAAATTTTCATTGTGCTCTGCTCAGTTCCCATATCCTCATTTTACAGATGAAACTAAAAATTTCAAAGTAAAGTAATTTGCCCTAAGGTCATGCAATTATTTGCAGTTCTGTTGCTGGAATGTAATTTATTAGCATGGGAAATTTGTGTACATTATAAAGTAAAAAAAATAATAATTATTATATTAAAAGTTAGTTCAGGGCTGCCTAGGTGGCTCAGTTGGTTAAGCATCCAGCTCTTGGTTTCAGTACAGGTCATGATCTCACAGTTTTGAGAGTTTGAGCCCCACATTAGGCTCTGCGCTGACAGTGCAGACCTGCCTGGGGTTCATTCTCTCCCTACCCTCCCCTGCTCATGTTGTCTCTGTCTCTCTCAAAAAAATAAATAAACTTAAAAAAATAAAATAAAATAAAAGCTAATATCAACAAAATTTTAAAAATGAAAAATTAAGGTATGTACTATTTGTAGACAACTTTCTACACTTTGAGTTTCAAAAGCAAAATGCCAAAATCGTAGTTTCAACCACATTCTCTATTTACAAAAAAAAAAAAAAAATCCCCGAAGATATTTCTTGCTAGTGGAGCCATTAGAAAACTAGCACCTTCATATCAGCCATGACTGGGTGTGCGGTCATTTGTACACGAGAGGGTACTAGTCAGGGTACTGGTCAGCTTGGGCTGCTATAACAAACACCATGGACTGAGTGGCTTAGACAACAGGTGTTTTTTTCTCACAGTTCTGGAGGCTGGAAGTCCAAGATTAAAGTGCTAGCAGATTCCGTTCCTGATGAGAATTCTCTTCCTGGTCTGTGGAGAGTCACCCTCTTGCTGTGTCCACACATGACAGAGAGAGAGTGAAAGCTCTCTGGTATCTTCTTAGAAGGACACCAATCTCATCACGGGGCCCCCCCACCTCATGACCTCATCTAAACCTTCCAAAGGCCCCACCTTCAAATAAGACCATGTTCTTAGGGGTTAGGGTCTCAACATATCAATTTTGGAGCCACACAAACGTTCAGCCCATAACAGTACTCCATAAATTTAATCCATAATGTGGCAAAAATTATCTTTGTCATCAAAAAAGTTCTGAACCTTTTGAACAGACAAGAATCATTATAGCAATTTTCAGTTCTTTATGATGCTTTCCATTCAGATTGCAAAAGAGGAGAAAAAAAAATTTTTTTAAGAAACACAGGATTAATCTGAGTCCACAAGCGCAGCTGCTAGAGTCAGCCAGCGAGGGCCCTAGGGAGGGTCACCGCCGCTGCCCCCATCCTGTCCTCTCCGGGCTTGATATTCTGCTCTTCCTTTGGATCTGTGAGTCTCCCTAGTGTTTTCTAATGAACTCCCACCTTTTGCTTAAGTTAGCTAGAAATTGTTTCTGTTGTTTGCAAAGAATCTTAATAGACACAGGGAGTTTCTAATTCATGTTTACCAAGGCTACTGAACCTACGGATTGAACCCTGCAGAACCGGGAAAATGAAGTGAAACAGAAAAGAGCTCTTGTCCCAAGAATGTCAAGTTCGAGTTCTTGCTTTTCCTTGACAAGTTATGTGTTAATATGTGATATTCCTTTGTGAGCCTCAATTTCCCATCTTAAAATACTAAATACTCTCCGGAATGACTTCCAACTCTGACAGCCTCTGAGTTTTTGAGAGCCCAGAATGAGCCAATGTACATTTCTGTTTCAAGCCCCTGTACTGATTGGTCCCCCAATAGCCTGCAATATCGGCAAGGCTCAGGGCCAACCCCAAGATTTCTCCAGAAACACAGCACAGGGAAGCAGTCTAGACACTTTCATTTATGTGCAAAACCAAAATGTCTGTTTCCTTGAGACATGCCTCTGCCTCTTGACCCATCTATTAAGACACCAATCTAACTGCAGAGACCTTGAAGGGTAATACTGAACTTTGGTGAAGGCTTTTGAAGAACTTGGAGGAATTACTCCAATATAAACACACATCACTATGTCTCTCCTCCCCCCAAATTTGATAATCCAGGACTGCTATTCCATCTTTCACTCTCCATGTGGAGCCCTCACCACCAAATGCCCCTCAGTTTCTACCCTTCTGCGTGACACCCCCATCCTCAGCCATGCACCCTACTGGTCCCACCAAATCCTTCTATATGATTAGGATTTTCCCCGGGATGCCCTAAAGTCCTGGGGCTCTGACATTCTTGCAAGATGAAGCTTCCTAAAATCTTGACGAATAGGTTGCAGCTTCATTCAACAAACATTTACTGGGCTTTCCTCCACTCCCATGTCCACATAACTCAGAGGAGGAAGGAATGCCACAGGGAAAATGCAAGATGCATTTCACACTCAGATTCCAGCCTCATTCCACATTTCAGTTCTAAAGTTTAATGGTAAGAAAAAATTAATTAATTTTAAAACCCTAGTCCATTCGGCAGTTAAAAGTGGTCTCATTTAACCCAGCCAGCATGTGACCCCCTGCTGGGCCACTGGTATCAGAGCCTCAGCGCAAACAGGAAGCTGCCTCAGGCAGAGGTCCCCAAAGCCAAGGACAGAGGAAGCTGCCACCAGTCCCGGAGACACTATGGCTATCTGGAGGGGGGCCTTCCTTGGCCACTGGGGGTCACTACTGATATCCCTGGATAAAGTTCTGAGGGCACTGCTGACAGAGCAACTTCCTGGCTCCTGGCATCTGATGGCATGCGGGGGGGAGGGGGGGGGTGTCAAGGGAATGGGGGGAGACTGGGGGTGGCGGTGCCCATGGAGGAGTCGCAGGAAACAGCCTTATGTAGCAGCAAAACAGCTTCCTCAGGAAGATTCAAGTTAATTCATTTCATAAATTTCCTGAGCAAGAAATGGGGCTCACATAATTGAACAGTCAGGTGACTCCCCTCGGAGAGGTGAATTTAATTATTTCAACACAAATTGATTGACTTTTCGTAAAGTGACCCATAGCCCTCTGTTCTTAGTGGTTATCGGGCATACTAACAAGCTGCCATGGTCTCCAGCTCTTAACTAGCACCCCCACACCCTCACTTTCTCCTCCCTTCTCACTCTCCATGCCATAAGACAGAATGAAAACAGGATCATGTCACTCCTCTGTTTAAAACCCTTAAACAGGGGTGCCTGGGTGGCTCAGTTGGTTAAGCGTCTCACTTCAGCTCAGGTCATGATTATGCAGTTCCTGAGTTTGAGCCCCGTGTTGGGCTCTGTGCTGATGGCTCGGGTTCTGTGCCTCCCTCTTTCTCTGCCCCTCCCCTGCACACGCTCGCATGCTCTCTCTCTCTCTTTCAAAAATAAATATGAAAAAAAATAAAATAAAACCCTTAAACAATTCCCATGTACTTGTGGGGTCAAGACCAGAGCCCCTGGGCCGGCCTGCTAGGCCCTGCATGTTCTGCCCCGCCCCCACCCAGCCTCACTTACGCCCCCCTCTTCTGTGTGGCTGCCACCCCAGACCTATAAAGATTCCTTCAGTGCACTGGCTGCCTCTCACCAGGGCCTTTGCATGTGCTGTTCTCTCTGCACCTGTCCTCTGCCCTTTAGCTAGTTGTCATATATTTTCCCTTCAGTGTCAAATTAAACCTCACTTTCCATGGGAAAGATTCTCATTTTACATTCTCATACCAACATTTATCACAAATGCAGGTTCCACTTCTTTTTACAGTACTTTGATCAAAGTCAGCCTTTCCCCCTAGAGTATAAGTTCATGAGACCAGAGGCTGAGACTTTGGGTTTGTTTGTTTTTTAGAGTTCTTTTTTTGTTTTTTGTTTTGCTTTATTTTATTTTCTCACTAAGTAGCACAAGACATGGGAAATATGGAAATTTGGAAGGCAGGAAGAAAGAGAGGGAAGGAGGACCTGACTTGGGCAACTCTGGGCCATGACATCCAGGCCTCTGGCTGGAGTGACTGGGTGGACAGTGTTGCCATTCTCAGAAGCCAACAGGACAGAAGGATCATCACCTTGGGGAGATGATGAGCTCAGTTTGGGACTTGACCTGGGATATCTCAGTGGGAATGCTCCATGGGAGAGTTCTTTGTCCATCTGAAGCCCAGGGGAATGAGTACAGAAATAGAAATGTCTGCCTCAACCTCTGGGGTCAATGGGATTGCACAGGAAGAACATGGAGGGAAAGGAGGTTGTGGATCAAAGGTAAGCTTGCACAGAACCCACCTTTAGTACTAGGCAGAGAGTGAACAACCCCTAAAGAAGACAGAGAAAGAACATTCAGAAGATTACAAAAATCCAGACAGTCAGGTCAAAGACAGCAAGGATAGTTCCAGAACAAGGGAAGGACCAAAGCTGCCCAGATAGATCAGTGTGGTGTGGACTTGAGTGTGCAATAGAGCGACTTTGGTGAGGGCAGTTCCAGGAGGCCAGTGTGGGGTGCGAGGGGGCTCCAGGCCGCAGGAACTGGAAGTAAAGGTACAGGAGGAGAGGGAAGGCTGGAGCCCTAGCAATTCTTTAGAAGCTTGGCTCAGAAGCCGAGAGTAAGGTGATAAAAAGAAGGGGATGGAAAAGGATGGAAAACATTTGGACACTTCTATAGGAATGAACAGTGAGAAAAAGAGGGGGCATTAGTGACAGGCAAGGGGGTGACAGATGGATGGAAGTCCTGAAGGAAGGAGGAAGGACTAACACCAAAGGCCGCCAAACGGCTATTCCCCAGCACATGGTGCAGGGATGATCGATAAATAGAATGAATGAATGAATGAATGAATGAATAATGAACAAACGAACAAATGGACAGAAAGGTGAAGAGGCTGGCTTTGAGAAAGGCTGACTTTCCTAGTCAGTCAGAGAAGGACAGATATCATATGTTTTCACTCCTATGTCGATCTTGAGAAACTTAGCAGAAGACCATGGGGGAAGGAAAAGGGGGAAAAAATAGTTACAAACAGAGAGGGAAGGAGGCAAACCATAAGAGACTCTTAAATATAGAGAACAAACTGAGGGTTGGTGGGGGGTGGGGGAGAGGGGAAAGTGGGTGATGGGCATTGAGAAGGGCACTTGTTGGGATGAGCACTGGGTGTTGTATGTAAGCAATGAACCACGGGAATCTATCCCAAAAACCAAGAGCACACTTTACACACTGTATGTTGGCCAATTTGACAATAAATTATATTTTAAAAAGAAAAAAAAAGAGAAAGGCTGACTTTCCTAGCTGGAAAGAAAGCAGAATGAGTGCAGATATAAATAAATCGCTACAGATTGTGACTAGTATTACAGCAAATGCTTTCATTTTGAATGAACACTTACCTCAGAAGCTATTTGGGGGCACCTCGGTGGCTCAGTCAGTTAAGCGACCGACTCTTGATTTCGGCTCAGGTCATGATCTCATGGTTTGTGGGTTCGAGCCCCGTGTTAGGCTCTGCACTGACAATGCACAGCCTGCTTGGAATTCTCTCTCTCTCTCTCTCTCTCTCTCTCTCTCTCTCTGCTCCTCCCCCACCTCTCTCTCTCTCTCTCTCAAAATAAATAAATAAACATTAAAAAAAGAAGCTACTTGGAGATGAAGAGTGTGGAGAGATTGAGGCACTTGTTACAGAGGGACCCCAAAATGAGACTCCCCAGGTTTTCCAGGCAGCCGTCCCTTAGCTGTCATGGATGCCACTGAGTAAACAGAAGGTGCAGTGGTGTGGGCAACCTGGCCTTTGAGTCAGGAAGACGGTTTTTAATCCTGTTTAAACTTAATACTTATTGATTTGGGGAAATCAACTAACCTCTCTGTACCTGAGTTTGTTCTTTGGGGAATGGTGCTAACAGTTATCCCTTACTCATGAGATTTTGTAAGAATGAGTATAACGTGTTTAGCACAATTCCTGTCACAGAAATGCTCAAAATTTGAAGGTATTGTCGTTATCATCGCTTGTGTTGTTGATGATGCTGTTTTGCAGCAAAGAAGCAAGCCCTCTGTGTCTAAATATTTCATTTAGCAGAAACCTGAGAATCCTTTGTAAAATGATTGCCCTGAGTATGCATGCACAGTGTACCATCAGCAAATTGCCAAGCCAGCCAGTGACTTCTGGAAACCACTAACTACACATAAAGTAGTCCAAGACTTGATCCACAGTAAGGAGAGGCAAAAGGCCCCAAAGCCGGGCTCCACACCCATGGCAGCTGATCTGGTGAGCCAGACACATATGCAAATGACAAAACCAGACGAGGTCATCAATCAGTGTGGGTATGGGGCGACAGACGGTGCAGGATATTCCATTCTCCCAGACAGCACCTGCCCATACGGGGGACTGAGATGGAGCAGCCAGGAACAGAGTGCTGGAGGGGTCCTGAGCCAGAGTCCTGGGAGAGTAGGGGAGAACAAGGTTTGGTGCACAAGCCAGACGGCAGGAGCAGGACTGCAGGGGAATCTGAGTCGAGAGTCAGAGCGGAAGCTGAAGGGGAACTGATTGCAAGCAAAGCAGGGGAAGCCAGATGACTACAGAAAGCCATGTTCAAGGTCTTCAGCTTGCCCCTGCAGGTGTTCATGCATGTGAGATAAAGGTCAGGACAGATTCCAGGGGCCACTCGCTGCACACAGAAACCCCACACTTAGCATCTCGACTCTATTCAATTTTCTTCTGCTAACTCATTTTTGTTCTTTCTCATTATTAGTAACTTCCTGATATTTGTTTAAGTTTATAAGTTGAAGTCCCCTGGGGAAGCAGTCAGGGCACGAATGCATATACTGCAGTCATTTTAATTCTGTTGTGACGTATCTTTGTAAACTACTTTAAAACCCTCCGCTAACAAGTGGAAGCACACATAATTAAGTACCATATTTTTTTTAAGTTTGTAACTATGCAGGGTTTTCCATTTATTTTACACTTGCCACCTTTTCTTCATCTAATTCATTCTTATCTTCTCGTGTCTCGCATCTCTCTTTCGATCCGTTCTGATCAAAGTTGGTAGCTGGGGTCAGAGCGTGTTCTCTGTACGCTTCCCCAGTATTTCGGTGGGGGGATGAGGTGGGGTGTTATTAAATAAGTAAACAAACAAATAAGTGAATGTGGCCTGTTTCTATACTAACAATAGGTACCATTTACAGAGCACCTGCTGTTCACTAGGTACCTTGCCAAGTACTTGTCATTTCACATAACTCTCCTGATGACTAAATTGGGTGGACTTCATCATCCCCACATGACTGATGGGGAAACTGAAGGTGGAAGTAGTTACACGGGTCCCTCAGCTAGTAAGTGATCGGAATCCAGGATTACCAGAGTAATCCCCACCAAGTTTTGGCTTTTTCCTCTAACATGCAAAATACGTACCTGTGTGCACACAGACACCCTATAGAATACCAAATCGTAGAAAGCACCAGAATGTGACAGCAATTGTAACCGGTTGCTCTGACGTCTCCAGGGAAGTCCCCGTGTTCAAAGTCTCCCTCCTGGAACTCAGGCATGGGGAAAATGGCTTTCTGCTGCTCCGTGGTCCATATCAAGGCCATTTCCCAGCTAAGAGCCACCAATTCACTGAATTGCACATCTCTTGAGAATTCACGGATGGAAACGATGACTGCCCACAGAGTCCTCAAACATGCTGCGTGCCTCAGAAAGGGGTGGCACACACCTCAGTCCTTCGAGGTTTCAGACTCATGAAAACTAAGCCACCCTGGGAAAATAAACTTGTTTATAGCCTTTCCTGGTAATGCTTGTTTTTCTCAAAACTGGCTCTAGGTTTGCATATATGGATCATTTTCCTTCATCGTGACCTTGAAAGCTGGCTGAAACTATCAGCGAGCAGAACCTACTTTCATTCCTATGGACAGAACAGAGAGGGATGGAGCTCTGTTGTGAAGATACTATGTTCTTCTCTGGCCTACTGCTTAGAATCCCACCACCCATGATTCCTTCAGGGAAGGAGGTCTCAGCCTTTGGGATCTTTATGAGGCCTCTCTGAAAATCAAGATGCCCTTGGAAGGACAGAAGGTTAGGCTAAATGGGATTCGTCCGCCCCACCCGCCGCCAATTCTTTCTAATCCTAATTTTTACCTTTGACTAATCCCCTATGAGAAAGGGGTAAATCAGAGGGTTGGGAAATGTGCCAAGTGATAAGGTAAGGAGGAGCTGGAGAAGACAGTCTGTACCCAGAGCCAGCCCTGCCTACTGCCTTCCTCTTCAAGCCCACGTGCGGTAGTGACAACGAGGCCATGATCTGCTGAGCATCCACCATGAGGGTCTTGACTTAGAGATCCAAAGATTCCTTTGTTCATAGAATCAACTGTTTTCCTTCACTCATTGGACAAATATCACTGAGGACCTATTACCCACTCTTTAAAAACCTACAGTCTAATGGAGAAAGAGACACTTACATAAACACTTTATAATACAATGGAAGTAAATACAGTAAGATATAGATAAATGATAGATGGTGGATGGGAGGGAGGAAGAAATCTATTTAGGAGCATTAAGTTTAGTTGTCTTATTTTTAAGGAGGAGGTAATTCTTGAGCTGATTCATAAAGGATAAACAGGAGTGAACTAGTAAGATGATGAGAGAGAAAGCTTTCCAGAGAGAGAGAGAGAGAGAGAGAGAGAGAAGTGTAAGCAAAGACATGGAAAATTAGTACTCTGTGTGTGTGTGTGTGTGTGTGTGTGTGTGTGTGTGTGTAAACATCACTTTTAGTGGGAAGGTGAAGCAGAAATGGCAGACCTGAGCCAGCTCTCAGAGGTCATGTGAGTAGAGTTATGGAGTCAGAACTTCATCCTTGGACAATGGGTACAAGTGATGGATTGATAGCGATAGCAACACTAACAAAGAGAGGAAAGTCAATGTGGGCTATGAGAAGGGAGATGAGATGCCTGAGTCTTAGTGGTAAAGATAGGAGATGTCAACAATTACTCAAAGAATCTGGATAAATTGTGGCCAGACCACAAACTTTCTTCAATACAAAGAAAATCCAACTCATTTTCTCAACTCCCCATTAAATGTGTAGGTAAGCAAAAGTCTCTCCATTTTTTACTATGATATTGACCGAAATTCTGATCCCTATATCTGCAGGTAATAAGTATTCACACCCTATAGAAAAGGAAAGTAAAAGTCAATAAACAATAGCCAGATGGTTCAGAGGGATTGCCTGCGGCACATGACTAATGAACAACTGAGTCATGACTAGAACCCAAATCTTCCAGCAAGTCCAGTGTCCTGTATGGTGGAGTACCTAGCCTCAGCTGTGACACAGCATAAAATGTTCTCCTTTATTTCACTCTCCAATGTATTCTGACTTAGAGAAATCTCTCCTGATCCAAAAAGACTTCTACACCCACCCACCCTAGCTCCCCATGACTTTTCCTTCCAAGAGGCCCTTTATATTTGCCGTCCAGACTATGTGATACCTGTATATTAGTCTGATATTATTTTATGACTGTTGTTCATAACCACACATGGAAATTCTAGATTCTTGGAAGTACAGAGACCTATTGGGAGACAATTCATGTTCACAAGATGAGAAGAAACACAAGAGACCCATGAAACACCTTCATTCTGGTCTACTTTTTCAAGGATATTTGTAGAGCAAACAGCCTTGAAAGATAGAGTGTTTCCAGATATTGCTGTCCATAACAAAAGGGCAGATGGTTTACTGTTCAATATAATAAAGGTAAAATCAGCTTCCAGAGTGAAGGACAGACATGCTTGCTTCCCGTTATGAAAGATTAGCGTTCCCTCAGCTCAGGTGTCCACTTCAGGCCCACTTTGCATCACCCTATGGAGACAGGCTCAGGGAGCAGATATAAATGCTGATATGCTAGTTACTTCCATTGCTGTGACTGATGAACTGCTCTTTGTCTCTGGCCCAGGAATCATGTGTCCTCTAACTTGTTACTATGCAAGCAGGGTAAATTTCAGACCCTTCGCAGTTCTCAACATGATCATGTGGAACAATTCTCCAGTCTTCTCCTGGATACCCAAGAGAATCTTCATCACAGAGCAGGGCCTCAACAATAACAGCAACACCAAGAATTCAGAAGCAAACAATTCTCAGTGCTCAAATTTGGAAGTCATACTATTGTATGTGTTTAAACCCAGCCACTTGAGATCGTCGAAATCTTGTCAATTGAATTTCTAAATAACCATTAGTCATGGGACTTAAATTAGTATTGAGTCAGTGTATTATAGTCACTGACAGCATGAATTCTGAGGTCAAACCAGGTGCCTGGATTCAAATCCTAGCTCCCTAATTACTAGCTGTGTGACTTTGGACAAGAAATAACCCCTCTGTTTTTTACTTTTTTCAATGGTAAAGTGAGGATGAGAGCAGCACCCTACCTCATGGGGTTGTTGTAAAGATTAAGTGGGTGAATTCATATAAAGCATCAATGCCAAGCACATGTGTAATATTATTATTGTACAGCTGCCATTCCAAATACAGCAGCATATTTCAATGGCATCTAAATTACTTTTAAAACTCCGGCTTTATTAGATCCACTGATTGCACACAATTTCCTGAGATAGGCTGAAACATTTAACCATCAGAAATGAAGGACACACTGGTACAGCTCTATTGTAGAAGTCGGATGCTCAGTGAGGGATAGAAACCTTTGCCAAACCTTTTATCGACCATGGTGATGACTGTCAACACTCAAATACCGCATTCATGAAAGTTATTTTGGGTCCATGTTGTTTTTAGAATCCCCCATTGTTTGAAGGCAATATTGGATCACGAATGTCAAGTCTGTAGCTGTCTAAAGACACTCCCAAGGCTCAGGTGTCTCCTGCCTCATGATGCACATGATCATCAGAGAAAGATGAAAAGGTCTGTACCAGCAATCAGTGAGGGATGGAAGAGGCTGCTCTTGACCTCAGAGCAGCACTGGCATTTAATACCACACTGATGAACCACTATGAGTTTATTCAGGCAAAGCATGAGGTGGAGAACAAGGAGATTGTATCTCTGAATCATCTGGTTTACTGTTCACACTATTCAGATTCACTAAATAAATACCAAGGCTTCAGTTCATCTTATATAATGAAACCTTAGCCAAGAGTGCCATATTAGGGAACAGAAAGAGGAAAAAACTAATGTTTATTGAGCACCTACTATGTGTCCTTAATGTGCATTATCTCAACCCTTTTGGGCTGTAATAGCCCCCTTTGAATAGTTGAGAAAATAGGGGTTTCAGAGAGGTTAAGTAACCTGACCATGATCAAAGAGAAGTAGATGGTGAAGACAGCCCCTGAACCAAGCTCTATACCCCAAGACCTATGCTCTTTTCCTGCCCTGTCTTGGGCACCATAGCCCCAGATGCCCATTCTACCACACCATGAGTTTCTTGTGAAAAAGAGAGTTGTGTCCTTATCACCCACATACATATATCTCAAAGTGAAATCTTTAATAATTTTTTTGTTGAACAAATGAAATTGGACATCCAGCAAAATCATAATAAATAATTTGGATTCTAGAGGGAAATTACCAAGGATAAGTGCTCAGGGATCCTTTTCTATCATGCTGGGAAGCTGCCATAAATATAAGGGGCTTCATGGACTTGTGTAGAGTCCACAAAGTCCCTTATAGACAAGCATCAAGAGCCATAGGGCCTTCTGATCAGGAGGGAGGGGAATCATACTGGAGGAACCAAAAATACACAAAAGAAAGTTCTATTTGAAGTCCCATTATGTATACACCATGCAATACCTTCGGTTTGACATGGACTCCCAGTGCTAGTTGATAACTCTTGCTATGAAGCCTGGAATGAAGTCTGATCAGGCCTACACTGATCACCTGAGCTCATGGACTTCAACAGCCTGAAATGTCCAGGTGTCTCCCTGCAGGGCTTGGAGCAGGTGGGGCTGAACCAGCTGGCTGGTGTTTGGGGTTGCCCTAAGAGGCTGGCTGGGATAGACATTAAACATGGTCTGAAATGAGGAGACACATCAACTGAGGGTATGAGGGCAAACTGGAGTAAACAACGGAGAAATCGTTTGCCGAGTCCCAAGGGCAGATGGTGAACAAAAGTGAAAGCTGAGAATCGGGAGCCAGATCATACCCAGACCAACTGGAAGTTGGACGGAGCAGGGAAGACGGCCTGGGTCCCTGGCTTCTAGCACCATGGAGGGCTGCCCACTCACTTCTGTGGCCCGGCGAGGCGGTCGGTCTCACCCAGAGGTAAAGGATATAGCAAACATGAACCTTTCTTGCCTCCATCTCCAACAAAGCCAACCTATCCCCTTGAGAGCCTAGAAAGGATTCAAAAGTGCTGACCTCTACAGACCCGCCAGCAGCTGGGACAAGACTTGTCTGAGATGGCTCTGAACACTCTCTATGGCTAGGCAGCAGGAGAGATCAAAGTGAGACCTGACAGTGCTAACCTCCTACAGCTCACCTTCCATGCGACACGATGCACCGGACACCATGACTCTTCCTTGGCTTCTGGAATCTGCTAGGGTTGGCCCAGGGATGAATGAGCCAAGTGTCTGACCCAAAGCCTTACACTCTGTTCAGTGCAGGATTAGAAGTGCACGTGCTAGAGTCTTCACCATTTATGGAGAGAATCCCTCACGGCAACAGATTTGCTGACAGAATTTATGAATCCATCATTAGCTGTTCAGAACCGATGCGGTTATTTCTTGCCAGCAGTCAGGAATGAATGCATGTGCTGTGCATACTGACAAACATCGTTTACAGTTTATAAATACCATAGCACGTGCTCCCTACTCCAATGGGAACAGATCCGGTTTGCCTGCTGCAGACAAGGCACAATTTCATCGGGTAATTGCTACTGGAAAAGGGGCCCTGTGTGTGCTTCATACATCTGGCCTTACAGCACCATGGAGCTTTTCCATAAAATGTATATTCACGTTGGTACTTGGCAGGATTCATTTAGGAAGAAAGCTGTGTTCAAATAAAGCTACACAGCGCTTCAGGAACCAAATGTTCTGTTCATTGATTTTCTTTTAATGATGCAGTAAAACTCATCATAGACACAAGAGTGGTTGCTTCTTCTCTTTGTCTTTCCTATCAGGGAAAGAGGGCCTCACGATAGCTTCTTCCTATGAAGTGTTACTAGAACACGTGTGAAGCATTTTTACATCCTCACAGCCATGATCTTGCTGTTCTCTTTTCACACATTGAGACCCCGAGGCTTAGAAAAGTCAGGTGGCTTCCCCAAGCCCATCAACAGATCTGGAATGCAAACAAAGGTATTCCGACTCCGGGACCAGTGCTGTTTCCTATCTTCAAACCTATTGCATCTCAGTGATGTTTTCTGTTTTCAGGAGACGTTTACAATCCACTTAAAAGTTGCTCCAACATGAAGTGCGATTCTTCTATTTTAGATGTATATTTCTTATTTTCAAATTAGCTTCATGTCTTTCCACACTATAATACTTCATAAATTACCTTTCTCCTGACACCCGTAAATGTCTTCACATCAAATTCTATCTAATCTCTTTAGTGTACTGCAATCAGACAGAAACCTACTTGCTCCTACACGAGTGTCGCCTGAGATAAGCCTAAAGGAGTCTTGCATCACGATTACATACGGAAGACCATTTGTGGGGTGCGTGCTGTATGCCAGGCACTGCACCAGACACTTTATAGAGAGAGAGCCAATTTAATCCTTGCACTATCTGCGTAAGAAGGTCGGTATCAACCCCAAATACAGATGAGAAAACTGAGGGTCGGAGAGAATAAAGAGCTTGTCTGTGATCACAGACAAAGCTAGGATTAGAACTCAAGTTTGTTTGATGCCAAAACCCATGTTCTTAGGCACTCTTCCTTTTTCCCAACCAACGTGATGCATTTGTATTAGCACGCCATTACAATCAAGGCTTCTTAGTAGCTGTGTGACCTTGGTGAAGAAAGATGAATATTGACCCCTGCAGATATCCAGGTCCTAAACCCTGGAACCTGTGAATGTCACCTTATATGGCAAAAGGAACTTTGTAGATTTGATAAAATTGGGGATCTTGACCTGGGGACATTACCCTGGATCTTAAATGTAATCACAAGTGTCTTTAGAGGGAGGCAGAGAGAAGTGTGACACAGAAGAGAAGGAGGCAATGTGACCACGGGTGCAGGGACAGGAATGATGTGTCTACAAGCCGAGAAATGTAGGCAGAGGCTGGACGAAGCATGGGACGTACTCTACCCCCCCGGAGCCTCCAGAAGTGCAGAGCCCTCACAGCACCTTATTTCAGCCCCTGAAACTCAGTTCAATCTCCTGGCCTCCAGAACTACGAGGCAATAAATCTCTGTTGTTCTAAGCCACTAGGAGTTTGTGATACTAGCTCAGTAGCCATAGGAAACTAATACTCAAGAACGTCATTTAAACCCTCTACTAAAACACCAACCTCACTTGGATGTTGGTCAACTTGGGTAACACCTAATAAATATCTTCCTTGTTTTTCTGGGGAAAACAAAAAGCAAATACATTTCTCAAAATTGGGATTCTTTACAGCAGGAGAAGAGAGTACAGAATGGAAATTGACAGGTTTGAGGAACACAGACATTCCTTGTTCCGGGGCAGTTAGCAACCGCTTCTACCTTCGGCGAGTGTGAAGCAAAGACAAATGAATTTTTAAGCACTTTTGGTAACTGTTCGCTTAAATGTAAACTGTAAGGTGTGTTCTCTCAGCCTCCAGAGATCTTTAAAAACTGAGGAAACAGTAATCTGTCTCACTAATTTGAGGGTCTCAGCAGAAATCATTTCCATTACTCCTTGAGGCTCCCTGCTTCCCTGTGATGCTTTAACACATCATTTGTGGAATTCTTTTACCTGAACCAGGTGTTCCGAAATGCCAAGTAACTGGAGCCTAGCAATTATGCAACACCTTCTGATACCAGATATTAGATACTATTAAGAAATTGTTGGGGCGTCTGGGTGGCTCAGTCAGTTAAGCGTCTGACTTCAGCTCAGGTCATGATCTCGTGGGTTCTCGAGCCCCACATCGGGTTCTGTGCTGACAGCTCAGAGCCTGGAGCCTGCTTCGGGTTCTGTCTCCTGCTCTCTCTGTCCCTCCCCCACTCACACTCTGTCTCTCTCTCTCAAAAATAAACATTAGAAAAAAATGTTATAGAAGAAATTGTTAATTTGGGGCCATATGGCTGACTGCTGGTAGAGCATGTGACTCTTGATCTCAGGGTTGTAATTTCAAAACCCATGTTGGGCATAGAGTTTACTGTAAAAAAAAAAAAAAAAAAAAACTTGGGGCTCAGTCGCTTAAGCTTCCCACTTTGGCTCAGGTCATGATCTCACAGCTCGTGTCAGCTGTGCTGACAGCTCAGAGCCTGGAGCCTGCTTCAGATTCTGTGTCTCCCTCGCTCTCTGCCCCTCCCCCACTCATGCTCCATCTCTCTCAAAAATAAACATTAAAAAAAAAAACTTAAGAAAAAGAAATTGTTAATCTTTAGTTTAATTAATGGCAATGCATTTGTGTTTAGAAGGAGTATTTTTTTTAAAGATACTTACTGGAATACTTCTAGATTAAATGATATGCCTGACATTTGCTTGCAAAATACACTGGAGAGGAAATGAGTTGAGCAAGAGAGGAAATGAGCGTCTAATGAGATGATAATGTTCACATATGGTAGGTACACGTAGTTCCATGATGCTATGCTCATAACTTTTGTACATGTTTGAAATTTTTCTAATAAAATGTAGGTAGGGAAGGAGGCAGGGAGGGAGCAATGCATTGTGGTTGTGGTCCTGTCTGGATCTAGTCTCTCTCTATGCCTCGAGCTGCTCGGCCTCCGGTGAGTCACTCCTCTTTCTCATCTGTTAAGTGGGGAGGGGGGCCAGATGACCTCCCAGGTGCCTCTGAGCTATCACACTCCTGGCTTTAAGCAGGGCTTAGCCCTCCTGTGTGCCTTCTTTCTCAGCTCACCCCTCCATTCCCCTGTGCTCCTAAATGCTTTGGCATTCTTCCCGAGAAGGGCAAACTATCAGATGCCAAAACGACCAAAGGTTAAGCCACTGGGTGATTTTCAAGCAAATCAAGTTCATGGATCTACTGATGTTCAAGAGAACTTTTACCCACATCACCCTCCAGCAATTTCAGGGGACTTTACTCCTCGTCACCAGATAAAGTGAAAGAAATGGTTCTGCAAATGTCTTTAATAACCTAAATTACAAAAAAATTTATGTTTATTTATTTCTGACACAGAGAGAGACAGAGCATGAATGGGGGAGGGGCAGAGAGAGAGGGAGACACAGAATCAGAAGCAGGCTCCAGGCCCCAAGCTGTCAGCACAGAGCCCAACGCAGGGCTCGAACTCACAAACCGTGAGATCATGACCTGAGCTGAAGTCAGTCGCTCAACCGACTGAGCCACCCAGGTGCCCCTGTAACCTAGATTTTAGAGCAAGCCAATTCCCTGTGTCCTCAACAAGAAGATCTCATTGGTTAGGACTCCACTGACAGAGAATAAGACCAATTCATTGGCAGGTTAAAATCTGATTTTGCTATGTAAATTTCGAATGTAAACAAAGTTAGAGGGGAACTAGCCAGTTTGCAGAAACAAAGTAGATTACATAAATGTCAGCGACAGAAAGGATTCTGGTGATTATTACACTTAAATCCAACCGAAGAAAAGAAGCTCAGAGAAGGGCTGGCTGCTGGGCCTCCTGATCACACAGCTCGTTAGCCCTGGTGCTGACACCCAATCCCCAAGCTTCCTGATGCCCACTTCTTCCTTAAAGCAGACATGCAGAGACAACCAGTCACAAATTTGCCTAAGAACATGAGAAATACCTTTTTGCTGACATAAGGCAAACCGCCAATATCGCATTGAATCACATGGAAGCTGCTGTTATTCTAGACTTTTAAAAACTGATAGAATAATGACAATGTCATATGTGCAAATCATCCTTTTCTGAATGCTAGAAAATGTTTTTCCAATATTAACCAGGGCACATAAACCCCAAGACAATGCACAGCATTGTGCCCTGCTCTAGATGGGGATGATACCAATTGCCCCCCAAATTCTAAGTTAAATATAAAACCAACACAAGGGGATGAGCTCAGGCATATACAAAAGCAACTGTGACTAACATAGGCATGGTTAAACTTCCACAGGAAAAAAAGGGGTGGGGAGACCGTCACATCTAAAGGTGGAAGATCCTTTAACTAAAGAAGGGTGGTGGTTGCCAGAGCGGGGAAAGAGAGGCCCCAAAGGCAGAGATTAGCACCGTCTGCAGCTGGGACCCATCCAGTGGCAGTGAAGGTTCTATCTTTAAAACTGAACCAAACTCACCAGGATCTCAGACTACAGTTCCCAAACAGCTCAGGTATGACCTCCTCCAGGAAGCCCTCTCTCTCTCACACACATACACACACGTACACATACATGTCAGCTGTAGCCCAAAGTCTCCCTGAGGGCAAGGACCATATCTCTGTCTTTTATTCCCAGTGCCCGCCCTGAGGACCTGTCCCAGGAAGCACTCAGGGAATGCCAAGTGTTAGCCTGGGCAAGCTGAGACAGTAAAACAAATCTGAGGACATGGAAGAAGAGGTCACAGGGTAGGGACAAGGATTTTGAAAGAACTAAAAGACCAAACTCTCTCAAAGTGGCCTGGTCCCACTCAAAGGGACCCCAATGCCCAGGACTGATCACACCACAACAGGCAGTGCCAGAGGTAGGTCGATCGGGTTGACTGGCTTCCTCCTCCACCCCTCAGTCCCCACTCACAGGCCAGCAAACCTGTGCAGTGGGCGTTTAGCGGCTGGCTCAACCCTTAGGCAAGAAGGAACACGCCATCTCACCACGTGGGATGAACAACAGGTGACCTGCACAGACTGTGGGAAAGCTAAGAGAGGCATACACCCAAAAAGGCACTGCAGCTTTGTGTCACTAGAGGCCCAGTGACCCAGCAGGGATTTTGACTGAAGAGCGGGGCGGGGACTGAGGTGAGAAGGTTCCGGGGCAGAGGCTTCCAGCCAGTGAGCCCAGAGGGAGGCCTGCTACCACCACTCGCAGGCACACGCTGCTGAGCGCCCTGGCAAGCCACCATCAGGGAATTAATTTGAGTTATAGGCAGAAACAACTCCTGTTCTGCTCCAACCAGAAAAGCTCAGGTAGAAGGTACAGGATTCTAGCTCTCCTTCAATACCCACCCGCTGAGAGACATTCCTGAACTCTTGTGCCTGCCACTCGTGCCCAGGAAGCACCCTCACAGTCTGCCTCTGCTCCAAGGGAATTCTAGAAAACTCTTCTCTGTAAACAAATGTGCCTGCTTTGTGGGTCAGGAGAGGACAGGTACATAGCCAGCATTTTCCCCTTTCGACTCACATCCTGGAAAGATCAGAGTCCGACAGTTGGTTTCTCTTTGTCTGTTCAGATGAACTCTGCCCTGATGTGTCCTTAAATCTACTCCCCAACACAGTGGAGCCGGAGGCAGTGTGATGTAGTGTTCAAAGCACAGCCTCTGGAATCTGGATCCTGGGGTCCTCGGCACGACTCCATCATTCGCTGTGTGCACTGGCACTTTTCTTGCAAGCCTCAGTTTCCTCGTCTTAAAATGCAGACGGGAACAAACCCTTGCCGATAGTGATGTTGTAAGCAATCAGTGAGATGATTATGTAAGGTGGGGCACTTACATAGCAGCCAGTTATCATTATTGCTGGTACTATTATTACTATTACTATTGTTGCTCGTATTACTATTATTACTAGTACTATGATTACTAGTAGTATTGTTGTTACTATTACTATTACTATTACTATTACTATTACTATTACTATTACTATTACTATTACTATACAAGCAGTCTTCAGCTACTTCACTACTAATTGGGAAATCTTTAATCAAACTGGATCCCAAATTCTATTGCTATGCTTCAAAACTATATTTATGCCAACATCAAAAAGGCGTTTGGGGGAAAAGAAAGATTTTTCAAATGGGCAGGGGATGACACACATGAATGAATAAACCTCCAGATTTAAAAGTGACTGTAAACTCTGTTCAGTTATATCCATCTCAGAAGTCACGGAAACGTTAAGAGGAGAGATGAGTCAGAGTTATCTTCATCAGATAACCCACAGGCAATGTCCTTCTTTCAATGAAATGCGTCTACAGACATAGGAAGTAGGGTAATAAATCCAGGCGGCTTTTCCATTCAGAAAGATCTCAGGGAAAGGACTCGGTCTGACGGCATGAGTTAGAGTCACATACACCTCCAAAATTAAGATTTTTCACTACATTCTCTCCACATGGGATGGAATTGTTCTGGAAATGAGTATGTATGTCTTCTTTCATCATGAGGGGCTTTTACATAAGATGCAGACATTACTGTCTCGAAGGCTATTTTTAAGTGGTGGCTTATTTTATAGCTCCTGGCGTAGCTTTTCCCAGTGATTACAGTTTCACTCCTCTGGCCATAGTGAATCATATCTGTGTGTTTGAACACCATTTCTCCTTCCTTCCACTCATGGAGTCTATCTCTGCCTGTGAATGTGGAGATTTACTCTGCCTTGCATACTTTTCAGGTGATGAGGTTTTATCTGGACAGGAGAAATTATAAAACACAAAATACACACTAGAAACATATCTGTAAGGGCACATGCTTCATTCACATATGGCAACTTGAGTATGACCCAAACCTGTACACGTGTAATCAATATACCCTGGACGGCATGGTTTCATCACGGACATGATCCTTCTGCCTGCTGCCCACCACCACCAGTCTACTGAACAGAAGAACTAGCCCATGGTAGATGTGTATCCAAAATTCAGGAACTAACAGAAAGGACTCTTGATGCTCCAAAAAGAGCAGTTCCCTTCCAGACCAAGTTTGAACATCCTGAAATATACTTACTTGACATAAAAACGTACAACCAAGACATTCTCCACACTGAATTAGGCAAGTTTATTAGGCTCCTAATTTCCATGTCTAGAACGTGAACATGGATTTACATGCATTGTCTCATTTTGTGGATCTTACATGCATGGAGTCTTCAGTCAGCCGGGCCTCTGATTCTACTTGTCAGTAATGTACAGTTAGCTCAATGTGAGTAGATGACAAACACAGAATGATACATAAGCCGTAGCAATAAATCCCACCCAGTCCCATTTACCTTTTTTTTTTCCAAAATCATATCACAACTCTCTCTTGTAAAAAATAAATTTCAGAACAAGGCATTTAATTCACTTTACTGAGAAAAATAAAGAAGATTCTATCATTTTGGAGCAATGAATGTCCAACTATGGCTGAAAGGTACACCCTGAGAATTAAATTATTTTAACGAACCCATTGAGGTTTATAAAGCTATGTTAACCTAACGTCAGGAAGGGACACAAGATACAGGCACAAATGTCCCTGCTCATTTTGCTGTGCAATTCTCCAAGGACGCTGTGTTATAAACATCCTCATTGTCTTCAATGCTTGAAGCATCTGTAGAATCGGGATCGCTCACCACAATTCCCACAGAAGACAGACTGGTAATGAAGGCGTGCATCCGCTGGGCATAAATGTCCCTAATGTTAAAGTAAGGTAGCTCGTGACACTTCTCTGGTGGGTCCTCACTGCACTGGTCCACATCAATGTCCTTCTGCTTCTGGTAGTACTTGGAAAACTTGTTGAAGATAATGGTGATAGGGAGGGCCACCACCAAGATGCCACAGATGATGCACGTGCTGGCGATAAGCTTCCCGGCCAAGGTGACTGGGTGCGTGTCTCCATAGCCCACAGTGGTCATGCTGATGGTGGCCCACCACCAGCAGATGGGGATGCTGGTGAGGCTGGATGTCTGCTCGTCTTTCTCCACAGAGTAGATAAGCACAGAAAAGATGGAAATGCCCACAGAGAGAAAGAGAAGCAGGAGCCCAACTTCATGATAGCTGTGTCTCAGGGTGGCACCTAGAGACCGAAGTCCTACTGAGTGCCGGGCAAGCTTGAGGATTCGGAAAATCCTCATAAGCCTGAGGATCTGGACCACCTTGCCCATGTTTTCAATGTCCTCACTCTCTTCCTCCTTGGTGTCTACAGCCAAGGTGGCATAGAAGGGGATAATGGAGACGAAGTCAATTATGTTCAGAGGGTTTTTCCAGAATTTCTTTTGACAGGGAGCAGCAACCAGCCGGATGGCAAGCTCGCCAGTGAACCAAGCAATGCACGCGATCTCCACACCTTCCAGCACGGGGTCATCCACCTCTCCGTCCTCGTTCTGGAACTCTGACATGCTGTGCACACACATGGCCACAATGGAGGCCAGCACCACGCTCAAGGACGAGATGGCAATGAGCTTGGCAGACAGGCAGTAGGCTGGGTTTTCCATTCGAATCCAGATCTTCTTCCGGAGCTGACCAAATTGCAGCTTGTCAAACTTCTCCAGCTCCTTCTCAAACAGGGACGACTCTTCAAAGGAGGTGTCGGTACTCACGTCATTGCTCTTCTGGTCCCAGTCCTTCTCGTGGTTATCCTCCTTGCGTTCCTGGTAGCGATTACTGCAGCAGGAATCGATGAAGAGCTCGTTGATGCCCCAGTACTCGATCTCCTGGCAGAATGAGAATACGCACAGCTCCTCCATGACATGCAGCTTCCCCGTGTAATAAAAATTCAAAACGTATCTGAACAAGGAGGGGTTCCGATCAAAGTAGTACTCCTTATCGGCCACACTGTAGTCATCGCACAGCTCCAGGATGGCCTCTTCCGAGTGGCAGGTGAGCAGTTTTCCGAGTCTGGTGTGAGGAAACCGCAGGAGGGTGCTTTGGTCGACGGACTGCTTAAAGCCCCCCACGTTCAAGTTGACAAGTTCCTCGTCTTGTCCAGGGCGATGGAAAAACTCACCAAACACCATGGTGGATACAGGAGGCAGGGAGCTGGATGGGAAGGGAGATGAGGAAGTTCACGCTGCACCTGGAAGGAGCACAAGACGGCATTAGCGCTGCCCCGTTGTGCCTTGCCAAGCTTATTTTTAATCTGCCCTTTCCAGGATGATGGGCTACGTGAAGAGCAAAGCAGGAAATGGAATAAGAAGGAAAAAGCATTATGCATTTTAACCGGAAGAAAATGAACACAAAACAGATTGTTCTCCAAAAACTGGGGTTGATGGATCCATTTTTTAGGAAAAAGAAGACTGCCATCTAAGTTTGATGAACCTTTGTTCCTAGTTCTTTATTTTTTTTAAGCATACAAAATTTACCTCCAGGCCCCCAAAAAGCAACGCCTTGTGGATCACTTACACAATACAAGCATCCCCAGTCTTAACCACGAGGCTCCCGCATTTGGCAATGCTCAGTTCAAACGTGACAGGCTGGTTGCTGCCTGACTTGTAGCTCACCTCTCCCTGTGGCCAGGTCTCAGTCATGCACCCTCACAAACAGTTCTCTTCTCTGCTCTGACCCTCGCCCCCAACCCACACGTGACTGGGGCCTCAGCTCAGCTCTTATAAAAGATGTAGCTTTCCCCTTCTGCTCCCATGTTTCACTCCTTTAAGAGAAAGCCCCATTCCTACGTTTGGATGTGGACAATCAAGAACATATAATTATCTCCCTGCCCTTAAGTACCCTACATCTTAAAGATATAGTTACACTTCATGGGATAGTGTTTCAGGTACATCCATAGAGAAGACAGTGACTTGGGGAAACCTCTATAAGTTAATTGCACTATCAGTTTCCTCATACAAACACTCTCCTCTCTCTCCTGCTCCCTCCCCTCACAGACAGTTCCCCACACACTCTCAATTGCCCCATAGACACCCAGTCTATACTGGCCCAGCACATCTAGTTCTGACACTAATTAGGATGTACCAGATCCATTTCTCAGGGAGAAAGTAATAGCTTTGACTATCACCCAATACAATGATACTTCCTCAGAGCAAATGGTGCAGAAAAAAGAAAGGTAGGAGACTATCATATACTAAATTCCTACAGGGTACTATTAGATGCTTCGATAGACACGATGCCATTTAATCCTGCCAACACTTTACAGAATGTGTACAGAAAAATGGATGCTCAGAGAGGTTGAGTCAAAGATCACAGTATAGGTAAATGGTAGAGCCAGAATTTAAACCCAGGTTGGATTAATGCAAATCCATGCTACTCCCACTATATATACCCTCTCCTCCATCCACTTTCTTCCTTATTATAATCCAATAATGCAATGTGGGAAATGCTATAACAGAAATGAGTCAAGCATCTTTGGGCTTATTGAGAAAAGAGCAATGACCCTTGTCATTGGTTACATTTGGCTCAAACATTAACAGTTCAAGCAGAGTTGACCAAACAAGGGGAATGGGCATTCCCAACAGTGGGCACCAAGGGTTGGGCATAAGCAAGATTGGGAAGAATCTTGTATATCAGTCTACAGAGTCTGGACTTTACCTGTAAGCAAGACCACTAAACAATCTTTGTTTATTATTTATTTTTTATTTTTTTAATGTTTATCTATTTTGAGGCAGAGAAAGACAGAGAGAGACAGAGAAAGACAGAGAATATCCCAAGCAGGTTCTGCACTGTCAGCACAGAGCCCAGTGCAGGGCTCGAACCCACAAACCATGATTTCATGACCTGAGCTGAAATCAAGAGTCAGAAACTTAACCGACTGAGCCATCCAGGTGCCCCTAAACAATCTTAATCAATGACTGGACACAGCTGTCTTTGCCAACGGTGACTTAGAAAGACCCCACTGACAGTGGAGCAGGGGTCTGCTTGGGGTGAAAGTTCAGGGCCAAAGAGACAGGGCTACAACAGAACAGGTGAGAGGAAGGGAGAAGACCCCAACTCACATAGTGGTGGTGTGTGTAAAGAGGAAGTGACAAAAATCAAGGAAAGTTTATAATGTCAAATCAGCAGTAATTGGTGATTAATTTAAAAGAAAAAAAAAGGACAGGAAATTAGAAAAGCAAAAAGAGAATGTGTTTTCTACTCTGCAGTAAGTGGGTGATACGGGGACACTACTAGAGGAGGCAAAAAGATCAGGAAGGAATTTCTTGCCCCTTGTGTTTACGAAAAGCCAAGGCTGTGGGTGAGACAAGAGACTCCTCCTTTGAAAAGGATGCACCAGAGAACACAGCCTTAAAGTCCAGCCTTCTGCCATCCAGCCCAGGAGGAAGCCTACAGTCATAAAGTAGGCATGGGCATTCGCTCTCGAGACACTAACCGAATGTGCTCCCATGAGTGTGTTCCCATGAAACCAGAGACCGCAGCATAGCTTGACATGCCATTTAATAGATTTGCTGACCTCTTCAAAATACTTGGGTTTTTTTCTGCCTCTGCTTTCTATTTTTAGTTAGATATCTTCTTTGAAGGGCCTAAATCAGAGCTCCTGGCTTGGTCCAAATATTTATGGAACTTCAGATCTCTAACAGCAGGCTTGTGCTCATGGCAAGTATAGTAGTAAAACGTTCCAAGGACCTAGTTTTAGCTAAGCTGGCACTAAGACTTTAATGGACATTTTCTTCGGGTGGCTTATTTTTCATCTCTTTGGCTATTCTGGAAAGCCCCAGCAATAGAATGCCAGGGTCTGCCTTCATGACACACGTGCATAAGCCGGTCTCAGGGGGTGTGTCATCCACTTCCCGATCATTCCACGGGCACTTTTCTACAGGACCCTGTTATCACCCTTGATGCCAGTCTTCCCATTCTGTCCTCCTAGCTTTGCATTTGCTCTGTGCTGGTGAAAGAGAGCCCTTCGTGAGGCCCACTCATGCCTCAAAGTCTGATCATTAAACCAACACACATCATAAAAGAAGGGGCTCCTGTTGGGGGCTTTCGAGAGAGAGGAAAAGGGAAGCATCTCCAGATCAGGTCCAATGCTTGAGCTCAGAGGGCAAGCTAAGTTGTCCCAGGACACAGAGGCCAGAGGACGGGGTTGTTTTCCTTGGCTGTGTCCATCCCACAGCAGCCAACAGGGGGCAGGGAAGAAAGAGTTCTCACCTTACCTTCTGTAGCTAGGCTCCCTGGCATGCAGACAGTCCCTTGCCAATCACAAACATCCCTTCTGTCATTTGTCCCTCACTACTACTCTGGGATTTTGCCAATGAGGAGGCAGGATCAGAAGAGATAAGTGGGCATAATGCAGCTATTAAGGGTTAGAACAGAGGCGCAAGCTGGGGTTCCTTACACCAATTCCAGGGCTTTCTACAGCACTCTGCCTCACACATCTAAAGCAACATAAAGAAAGGCAGATACTGAACATCATTATTTCCAAGTTTCCTATTTCAGATCAGCATCTATTTAACAGCCATTCATTTACTCCTACCCAGAACACATTCATCAGATCAAAGGTATATTTACACATATCTATGTACATTTGAGATTAATATAAATTATACATTTCTAATTTATTTATATACGTAAATGTATACATTTATTTATAGATGTAAACATATATACATTTATCTGTATTTATAAATACATAAACTTTAAATACATTAAAGCATTTTCTTTATGCATGTCCATGTGATCTATAATCCAAAAATTGGCCTGCATCCTCTATTAATGAGTCTGTGGGGAAGTGGGTGAGGAGGGGTGGGCGATGCAAAATGAAGGGGAACCCTTTTGGAGGAGAATTTGACAAGATGTAGCAAAACTGTACAGGCATTTACCCTTTGCCCCAGCAATCTCTCTTCTAGAAATCTCTCCCAAAGAGAAACAGACAAAAATTAAAAACACTTGCATAACTGGAAACAATCCAAACAGCCATCAATAGAAGATTGGCCAAATAAACTACGGTCTCTCTCCCTCTCCTCTCTCTCTCTCTGTCTCTCTCTGTCTGTCTCTGTCTCTCTCTCTCTCTCTCTCTCTATATATATATATATGCAATGGAGTGATTTCTAGGATATATTATTTAAGTAAAGGGAAAATATGTGTGTGTATGTACATATACATGCATATACACATACATACGAACACGCATGTACACACATGCTTATGTAAAGAAAAAGAAATGGCAAAAGGATAAACCAAAAATGAAAAAAGTGCCTCCCTATATGGGGAGAGAGGGAACAGGATATAGGGCACAGTGTTGGAAGCTGGACTTGGAACTGTGTAAATATTTTACATAATTATGAAACAAAATTAAATTTAAAAAAGACAATCCTTAAAAATTTAACCTTACTGTATATCAAGTTGGTCAGTAACTTCAGAGAGATAAATTATTCCAAGGTTTTTTTTTTCATTTGTTTATTTACTTTTGAGAGAGTGCAAGCAGGGGAGAGGCAGAAAGAGGGGGGCAGAGGATCCAAAGCAGGCTCTGCGCTGAGAGGCGGACAGCAGAGAGCCTAATGTGGGGCTCAAAATCATGAACTGCAAGATCACGACCTGAGCCAGGTCAGACCTTCAACCAACTGAGCCACCCAGGTGCCCCTCAAGGTTTTCTAAATTTAATTTAATTTCAATAATCTGACTGTACATCCATAGTGGTATACACCATAGGACAAATATAGTATAGAAATCTTAAAATATTTTTAGTATTCATGTTGGTATAATTATTCTGAAACTTTTATGCATATACACATAGGTTAAAGCAAGTAAATTATTATGTTAATATTATTATCCCCCAAGATTTTGAGGGCAAAATAAAAGAAATATAAATATAAAATCAAAGAAATGAAATAAAAACCCAATGATCCTAAATCTGAACTAGAAATATCATTATGGACTGATAATTTAATTTTTCTAAAAAGAAAATCTTATTTCCACTGAAAAAACCTACAACAGAATGACTATCTCCAGTGGATGCTCTGAAGCATCACTTATATTTCCCCTTTAGAATTAAAACACTCATTCTCACACTTGCTCGAAGTGTTAATAGCTAAAGGGCTCTCAGTTAAGTCCCTCTTTGGGAATCACCCTCAGCCAAAGAGAGCTGCCTTGCCCAAGGTCACACTCTTTCCCCAGGCAAGTTCACATCCAGTGGCTTATGTATGGGGAAGCTACAACGACCCAGCACCTTTTTCTCAAGGTGGGCACCCGAGTTCCAGAGTTCCCATAGGATCAGCTAAGATTTCTGTCACAACTTCATCCCAGTTCAACGCCTCTCCTTGCCCAACCCTACTTCCTTCAATTCCCACTAGTATTTGTCCCAAGGGAACCTCCCAACAAACTTTCTGCACATAAATTTCTGTCTTAGTCTATTTCCCTGGGAACCCAACTGAAGACACCAAGTCAAGAGCAATGAACATCTCGAGTTTGTGCAGATTGAGGCATCAAAATACAATTTCTCACTAAAATAACAAGGGCTTCTTGGAGAAATAGCCAATCCCAGGTCTGGGGTAAGAAATACACAAAATAAGCCTGGACTATCTTGTTACATTAGAAAGCAAGGAACAGAAGGACAAGGGAAGGGAAGGACAAGGGAATATTCAAAGGGACTCAGGACCAACTGGAGACTCACACTGGCCAAAGATTTGTGCATCAAAAAGAAAAAAATCTCCAATAGACTGAAACACATCAAGTATGTTAAAATCCCCGAGTTCATAATAATATTTTTTAAGAAAGAAAGAAAGAATACATTGGTCACCTTTGAAGGGTACTAAAGTACCAACTCGTTACTCTGGAATGTGAGACAAAAAAGAAAATCAAACATTTATCTTGTTTTCCTGCATGAATTATACCTTAGGAGAACCATATAGTAGTTAAAGAGGGAATTTTTCCTTATAAAAATATTCCGACAATTCAAAAACAATTGTAACAGAAACAATTAAAATAGTACACTAGAAAATGTTTATTTAGATTGAAAAACACAGTTTGAAAGTAAAAGCATGAAAACAGTAACCAAAAGAAAGCAGGAGTGGCTATACTGATAACCACACAAAATAAAATTTAAGACAAAAATTGTTACCAAAGACAAAGAGCATTATATAAAAATAAAAGTCAATTGATCAAGAAAACATAGAAATGACAAATATAGATGTAGCCGGCAATAGAACCCAAAAATACTATCTCTATTTGTAGATGACATGATTATGTATATAGAAAATCTTACAGAATACACACAAAAAATGTATTAGAACTAATAAATAAATTCAGCAATGTTGCAGAATATGAAGTCAATATACAAAAATCCATTGTATTTCTGTACACTAGCAATGAGTAAACAGAAATATGAAATTTAAAAAACAGTTCCATTTATAGTAGCATCACAAAGTTATTATTTAGCAATAAATTTAACAAAAGTGGTACAAATTTGTGCCCAAACTACAAAATATTGTTGAAAGAAATTAAACAAAAATAAATTAAACAGACATCCCCATATAGCAGTACTCCCCAAATTAATCTATAGATTGAACACAATTGCCATCAAAATATTAGCTGCCTTTTCTTTTCAGAAATTGACAGACAAGCTGATTCTAAAATTCATATGGAAGTGCAAGAAACCCAGAATAGTCAAACAATCTTGAAAAAGAAGAACAAAGTCAGGAAACTCATACTTCATGATTTCAAAAATTGCTACAAAGCTACAGTAATCAAGACAGGGCAGAATTGGCATAGGATAGAGAGGGAGATCAACAGAGCAGAATTAAGAATCCAGAAACACATCCTATCTACTGTCAACTGATTTTCAACAAGGATGTCAAGAGAATTCAATGGGGAAAGAACAGACTTTTCAATAATTGGCACTGGGACAATTGGACAGCCACGTGCAAAAGAATAAAATTGGATGCCTACCTCACACCATATACAAAAGTTAATGAATCAGTGGATCAGAAACCTAAATATAGGTGCCAAAACTATAAAACGCTCATAAGAAAATACAAGCATAAATCTTTGTGAGCTTGGATTAAAGTGACTTCTTAGCTATGACACCAAAAGCATAATAAGAGGAAAAATAGGTAAAGTGACTTCAAAAGTAAAAATTTTGTGTTTCAAAGGACACTATCAAGTCAAAGGACAAGAATCAAGAAAATGAAAAGACAACCCACATGATGTGAAAAAATATTTGCAAATAAATTATCAATAACGATCTAGTATCCAGAATAAAGAGCTCTTACAACTCAATAATAAAAAGCCATATAACTTACTTTCAAATGGGCAAAGGATTTCTTCAATAGACATTTCTCTGAAGATATACAAATAGCCAAAATGTCCATGAAAAGACGGAAAATCATTCGTCATTAGTGAAATGCCAATTAAAAACACGAGATAACACTTGACACTACTAGGATGGCTAAAATAAAAAAGTAATAATAATATAAGCATTTTAGCATAATGCAAGTGTTAGTGAGGATGTGGAGAAACTGGAACCCTCATGCATTACCAGGGGTAATGTAAAATGGTGCAGCCATTTTGGAAAAGAGTTTAGCCCATTTCTGAAAAAGTTAAACATAGAATTACCATATGATCCAACAATTCCACTCCTAAGTATATTTATAAAGGAACTGAAAACATATGTACAAACAAAACATATACACTAATGCTCATAGCAGCATTATTGATAATAGCCAAAGAGGGAAAACTACCCAAAAGTCCATATCCATTAATTGATGAATGGATAAACAAAATGGTCTATCCATTCAATGGAATATTATTTGGCCATAAAAAGGAATGAATTACTGATACTACAACATATTTCGCTGTAGATAATAATGTTTTGAAAACATTATTCTAATGAAAGAAGCCAGACCAAAACAGGCCACATATTGTACGATTCCATTTATATGAAATATCCAGAGTAAGCAAACCCATAGAGACAGAAAACAAATTGGTGGTTGCCAGGGGCTGGGAGGAAGAGAGATAGGGTGTGAGTGCTAATAGGTATGTGTTTCTTTTGGGGGTGATAAAAATGTTCTGGAATTAGATGACTGTACAACCTTATGAATATACTAAGAACACCCCAATTATGTATTTTAAAAAGGGAAGTTGTATCGTAAATGAAGTATATCTCAATAAAACTGTTCTTTAAAATAGGGTTCCATCTAATGCAGAAGGAATGATAGAATTAAAATCTCCCTATTTCACAAGGTCATCATGAAATGACAGTTCGGGGTTGCTAACACCCAAATAAAAAGCTGGTGGGGAACTTTACCACAGCTACATCAGAATGGCAATACCTGAGCTCACTGATCAAGCCTGAAGTAACAGAAAGAAACAAGACACGATGTGCCTCATGATGGAAGTACATACACAGTTCTGCAGTATTTCAACAACAGCAACAACAACAAATCAGGCCTGAATTTTATTGAGAGTCTAGATCTGCCACTTGAAATCACATGGAGATTTCAGGGGAACATGTGCGGTGAGTGACACAGCGAAATCTAGACTGTGGGAAACTGTACAGACAAATGGCACAGACCAGATAAGCGACATATCAAACAGATCCAATGTGTGGGCTTTGTATGACTCCCGATTTTAACAGGCCAAATGCTTAAAAAAATATGAAAAACAGGGACGTTTGAGTACCAACTAGATACGTGATCATATAAAAGAATGATTGTTAATTTCTCAATGTGCTGATGGTATTGTAAGTATGCTTTTCAAAAGAACCCTTATCTTTTGAAAGTATGTACTACAATTTTATGGATAAAATTATACATTTGAGATTCATTTCAAAATAATCCATGGGGAGTGACAGAGTTGGGAGGGGTGGGGGGTGGGGGAGGTGTATTTTACTCATACAAGATATGGTCATGGATTGATCATTGTTGCAGTTGTGTGAAGGGTACAGGAGTTCAATGTAGTATTCTCCCTATTTTGGTACATGTTAAAATTCTCCATCAAAAATGTTTCAAGAAAAATTTACCACGCACCTTTTTGGGCCATGTACTGTGTAGTAAGTGCTTTCATACACACTATTGGTTACCCTTGAATTCCCAGCAACTCATGCAGTACCCGGGCACTAGGAGGGAATGAGGAAGTGTCATGGAATGAATGAAGAACCTCCTTGAATTCTCTAACAGTCCTTAGTGGTAGATCTTATATCCCACGTTGCAAATAGGGACACCTGAGATGCAAAGTTTGGTCAACATTATCCAGCTTTTGTGTGGCAGACTCTTTCCACTATGCCTCAGACATGAGTATTTAAATTTAAGTGGGAGGCAGGAGGGACTGGCTGACTTTTAAATTCACAGAGTTTTTTATCATCCTCCTTAAAGAATGCTATACTCCTTACTGGGGGATTTGGTATAAGCATACCGAGGACACATGGAGTCTCCAATCAGGCACATCTGGGAGCACAAAAGGCATTTGGCTGCAAAGTTGAAAAATCAACTGCTATTTTTGTCCTCTTTCTCAAGATCATTGGCTTCTGTATTGCTCCCCCTGCCTACTACTAACCCAAGCTACTCATGGTGAGAACATTATCTACTGTATTTGGCTACCTTGTGCCTCTCGGTGTTTACAGGATTGAAAAGAAAGAAAAAGATGTCAAAAATCCAAGATATCCACTGAAGCTTACAAGAAAACCTGCATTGATCTTCTCTCCAAGTGGCACCCTGTAAAAGGCTTTTCAAAGCCATTAACCTCTTACTCACCTCTTCTTAGTCCACTTCCCTCTCTTTTTGCTTTATGCTCTCAAACTCACTTAAAAAATACTCTCAGAACAGAGTCTTTTCAAGGCTGACAAATACACATGCACACAAGTGCATGAGTGGCTTTGATAATGCTCTTGCTTTGCTCGGAAAAATAACAAAAGCATAACAAACACAAGTCGGTATTTTTATGGGGCAGAACCACTTTTTTCAATCAATCCCACAAATGTAAAGAAAAACCTAGATTCCTTCTGCCCTCCCACTTGTCCAAAATCTACGTTAAATCCTCCTATCAAATTAAAGCAAATAGGGCATTTTTCAGAATTAATACTGCCATCTTTTTGGAACATTCTTTTAAGAGCTGCATTTTATCCCATTAAATATAAAAGAAAAATCACTAATTTTTAAAAAAAATTTTTTTTTTATTTTGAGAGAGAGAGAGAGCAGGGGAGGAGCAGAGAGCAAGGAAAAGAATCCCAAGCAGGCTCCGAACTTTCAGCGCAGAGCCCAATGTGGGGCTTGAACTCACGTACCACGAGATCATTACCTGAGCCAAAATCAAGAGTCGGATGCTTGAAAGACTGAGCCACCCAGAAGCCCTAAAAATCACTAATGTTTTTTAAAAGGTTAGGTCCTGCTAACTCATATTTCTGCCCATGGCATGTGAGAATATTCCAAATAAAACCAAGCAGATGTAAACAGAATTAGAAATCTAAAGTCAATCCACACCCATGAGTGGAGGTATTCTCCCCAGGCACCTTCGCTGACCTTCGCTGATCTTCTCTTCCAGCAAGCTCCCTGTGTACTGGTGTGGGTAACATGTAAGGAAAAGAACATCGGTAATAGATAATGGGCCAGAGAAGATAAGAGGGCATGGTCAAATGTCAGTGGCATTGCATAGCCCACCCTATGTGGATTTGGGAATGGAAATGCTAGGGTTCCTTGCTTTAGGCCCTCATGACTCAGTGTTGTTAGAACCAGTAAAATAGTGCAATTCTGAAAAACAAATAGCTACTTCTGAGACATCTAGAAGGTCATGCCCAGAGCCAGTGTATAGAATACATGAAATTTCAAAAGAATGATTGTTAATTTCTCAATGTGCTGGAAGCGAGCACAGTCCATTTCTGGAAGCGAGGCAGCTCCCTCCACCTGGAACAGTCCTCTTAGAACTGTATTCATTCCATCTGGACCTCTAGTTAGTGTGGCTACTCCTCTCCAGGGATCCTGTAACTCATACAGCTCATCTCCAAGCAGAGGCTGCTCAGAAGACTGAGTGATTTAGTGAGACAAGTGGCCAGAAATCTGTCCTATTTGTAAAAAGCGAAGAATCACAGATGAAAGATTTTCAACGTGGACTAGGAAAAATGTGGACGGACAACAAGACAGGAGCCTATCAACAGTCACGTTATGTGGAGGAACCCACACACTAGTGGTTGTACTGGTGAAGTTCTGGAGTCCCGGGGGGGGAGTTCTGGAGAATCTGAACACACCTGAGCCAAATTAATAGGTCCCCTCCACCCACTTCCTCATCCCCTCACCTTACAACAGCCCGCAGGGCACTATTATTTTAGCATCCACCACAAGACAGTATAATGTTTTCACAGCTCTCCTCACCACCACAGACCTGACCATGGCTGTCACTAGACCCTAAGCTCTTCCATGGAAGGAATCATGTATTGCCACCTCTACAGTCTCAGCCGTTTATGCTGATTTCTGCCCATGGTCTAGTGAAAGATACTCTTTTATCTGGAAGAATTAAAAGGCTATCACTGTTTTCGTCAAAGAGCTAGCAGAATGATCTACACCAGACAAGGTGAAATGAAATGCTTCCAGCAGCCAAACAAGTAAGTTCAACAAATAAAGTGGGCTGGTTGGGACTGTGGTGAACTCTCCAGGACATTGTTGTCCATTGTCCTTTGTGGAAGCAGAGGGCTGGTGCTCCAGGAGAACCCAGAAATCCTGATTTTTATGAGGGATAGCTCAAGTTTTATTAGACTTGATCCAACATGTTCCCAACGTTATGTGGCTCACACAAAATGTGTCTCCATGCCAGCTACTTCCGATAAGCCCCCAATCTGCAGCCTGACCCAGACTTACCAACCCAACTCCACAGTCCATTTTAAACCAGACTGACTTAAATGGACACAAATGGAATTTTATCTCAATAATACTAGTGCTACTTCCTCATGTCTGAACTATCAATGTCAAAAGGGCAGATGGGCAATGTGGGCTACGGATTCTTCCAGAGCTGCCTTCGTGCATCCCCCAAAAGAATCCAACCTATTTCCTCCCAGGCTGGCTCTCTCCTTTCCTCCTTCGGTCACGTGCCCCAATTGCCGGTGAATTTGAGTCAGAATAGTCTCCCTGGTGTCTAACCTTCATTTCTGTCACTACATTGTAAGGCTCATTCTGCCCTCCCTTTGATAAGTAAGGGGGCCAGAGAAGAAGATCAGTGGAAGCTCTTACCTTTGTGGTGTTGATGTCACACTCTCTGCCCTCATCCTGTCCAGTGGAATGTCCATCATCATCCAAGAAGCTCCGCCCTTCTTCCCTCGCAGGAATGTGTGGTGTGCGCAGGCATTTAGTGGCCAAAAAGAAGGGAAGAATCCTGTTCTTTGGTTGTAAGGGCCAAAGCAATCACTGGGAAATCACTCTCACCTGCCAAAGAAACCATAGGTCAAGTTTTGGCTCCAAGGAAGAAACACACCCAACATGTTCTATCTCAAACTCAGCAATCTGGGCGTTTTACTGATTAGACCTATATCTTAGAGGCCCATCTCATCTTAGGAAGTGGGTGGTCTTCTCCCCACCACGGAACCATCATCACTCCCACTGGACACATGGATAGAGAGGCATCATCGTCCCAGGACCAGACTCACAATTGCTCTCAGGCTCACAGACTCTCAGATCTTGACTGTAGTGGACACTTGGGACTCTCCACAGACCCCAAAGCCAATAAAACCTCCAAAGATAACACGAGGCACTAGAGACAGGGCTGCGGTCATTCACCTCCCACACATAATTTCTTCTGGGAGCATTATTTCCCTAGCTAATTCATCAAGGATATACTTATAAGCCTCTAAATGAATACATTTTAATCCATTTCAGAGACCCAGTTCTGAGTGTGACTGCCCTAATAGAATTAACAGTGCTGCTCTAATTTGAAATCAATTTCAAAGACTGGCCAAATTCGATTTTGCTTTATTTGTCCATTGTTGTATTTCACAGATCAGAAAGGACTACACAAGCTAGATCAGAGTCCTCCAGTTAAAACGTGTGTGTGCGTGTGTGTGCATGTGCGTGTGTATGTGTGTGCGTGTGTGTGGGGGGGGGGGGCGGGTAAATTTGTATCAAAACAAAAGGACAAATTTACATTTCTCTCTCTGAATAAATTAAAGAAACCACAAAAATGTCCAGTTCCCAACAAGGTAAGCTGTGCCTCATGTTGATACATTCCCATAGATTTATACTAGGATCTAAGCATCCATCCATTGATTTTCATGTTTTCAGATCAATGATATGTCCTACACGGGGGGGGGGGGGGGGGGGGGCGCGGGAGGCAGGCCCGGGGGGGGGGACAGGGGCGAGGTGGGGAGGAAGAAGAAAAGATTGATTCCCAGCTTCAGAAAGAAAATGAACGAAGTGCCTCCAGCTACGTCAGTCATCAAACAAGCATTCATTATAGTTTAAGATCAGCCTGGAATTATCCTAGGCACTGGGATTACAAACAAGATGCAGTGGCTGCCCCTCCTCCCCACCCCGCAGGAGCTCCCAGGCCCAGAACCAAATGTAATAAACAAGTAATGGTGTCCCACCAACATCAAGGGGGCAATGGTGAGGGAGCAAAGCAGGAACACACCGGTCCCAACAATGGCCAGAGCAACGCTTCGGTGTGTTTTCACCTCTAATAAAGATAACAAGGAAAGACCCAGAAAAAAAAATGCAGCTCTACCCAAAGGGAATTTCTGAGATGGGACTCTTAGCAGAAGAGGTAGGGAAATCTCAACAGGGATAAATAATATCAATTCAGGAGCTAAAATCTGTCCTTCTCCTCCTCCTCCTCCCCCTCCTCCTTCTCCTCCTCCTCCTTCTCCTCCTCCTCCCCCTCCTCCTCCTTCTCCTCTTCTTCCATGGCCCCCCAGCAACACATCATTGGGTCAACCTCAGATATTTGTGTTCCACTAAAATGCTGCTCTCCCTTTTTTAAAGGGTACAGCACACACATACAGTCTTTCCTTTGCCTACCAGATGCCTTTCCAAATGTAGCACATTTTAAGGGAAGGTAAGATTAATCTGGCTGGGAGATAATTAATTAACTGCAAACCGCTTTGATGTGACTATATTAATTACTGAAGAGAAAAAATTAACAGCACTTCTAAGAAACCCCAAGCATTGCTGAGCATTGGCTCATCACAGAAGGGCTGGCCCAGGGACAGACTGTGAGGTGAGCCAAGTGTATCTTTTTTACAGAAACTGGTACCTAGTGGGGCCCTCCATCAATGTCTGATAAATTACTAACGTCCCGGGCTGCCTTTTCTCTTTCCCTACCCAAACTCAGAATTCTAGTGTTCTGCTTCATTTCCCATCACTATGACTCCTGTCAAAAAAACAAGAACAAAAACAAAAAACAAAACTGGAGTTTTGGAAAAGACATACCAGTCAATACCTCTCAGTGTGAATTTATGCCAATTCACTCTCCTAGGGCATTCACATTCTAAGGGTGACCTTTCCCTTCTAAAATGATAACCAGCACTTTCTGAGTCCAGTACAACATGCCAGGAACCTCCCAGGAGTTTCACACACGTATCACCTTAACCACCGTAAGTGTTAATTGTTGTGACTCCCCTTTTATAGGTAGGACATCGAGGCTCAGGGAAGCTATTTGTCCAAATGCCAGAGCCAGGATTCAAACTCAGGTAAGTCTGCCTGATGTCAATCAGCATAGAAAATCGAGATCCACATCCAGTGGTCAGGGAAAGTGAAAGACTGGGAGAAGTGGGTAAAACATGGCCCAAACCAGCAGGATTTGGGAAAGAAAAATGTGTGCGCTCAACACATTCTCCCCTTCCTGCTTAACAGCCCCACCAAATGGTTCTATCCTCCATGTTCCTACCACCTCTGTCAGAGCCTAACTGTTCAAAAGAAGAGAGTATTGTTTGTGACTTAGCACTGAAGCAGGTTTCTGACTTTGGTGAGTGATTCAGCAGGATTGGGGCAAAACACATCAAGCTCGCTCAGGCATTGCTCGCCTCTGTAGAACTCTCTTCGCAGTAAAAAGGGAGATCCTCTCCAGCATCCTTGTGATAGACCCTCCAGCTCACCTAGATTTCCTGGTGGGTTGACCACAGCACTCAGAAATATACAAAATGACTTTCTCCATTATGTAGAGGGAAAAAGTGAAGATCAACTCTTCCATCATCCAGAGAGCTGACATCGAGTCTTGGAACAAAACGAGGAAAATCACATGGACAAGCAGACAGTGCACAGGGGTAATAATAGCTCCCTATGCCCTTCTCTTAAGACTCAAATTAATCTATAAAATCAGTGCCTGAGAGATAAAAGCAGACATTCCAAGTGTCACTGCTGGATAGGTCTGTGTCTTACGGACTTGCACAGAATCCTGAGCGTACCTGTTACTGCCCTGCTCACGTTCTTCTGAAATATTGTCGCCTCCGTGCTACCCACTAGCTGAGAAGCCTCCAGTTAAGGACAGTGTTAAAATATCAGTCTTCATATTAATTATCCCTGTTACACAACGGTGGTTGACACATTTTTATTGAACCAATTCCTCTCCCCCACGGCAATGAGACTAAAGAGTAAATTAATTAAAAGAATCAATATGGATAAGGAAAGGCAGTTGGTCAGCAAGGGAAGCAGAGGAGGAAAGTGTGAAAGATCAAAGTTGGTTGCCGAGAGCCATCCCAGCACTTTCTAAAGGAGGTGTAATCCTGAAGATGTGGCACATTCCAGCCCCGATGGGCACATCTCGCATGGATTTTTAAGTGTCTAGACCTAGAGTTTCAGCTATCATTAGATACCCCAAACCCTCTCCTTTTCAGATTCTAGGCTCCCTGAGGCACCTCCTGGCCATTTCAGTTCCCAGGCACCTTGCCAACGGAGAGCATATGAGCTATGCTGCCAACAACCGTGTCCACTCTATCCGCCGGTTTTATTTATTAGTGGAACGTAATAAGGTGGGAAGAGGTTTATTCACTCAGTTTTCTGTGAGTTCCTATGAGAGTCAATCTGCTAGAGTCTGGTACTCTGAAAGCGAGTTTCTGAAGTTGCCGGGCTGAGAGAGAGCTTGACCTTGACCTGTGATAAGGTCACCAGGTAAAGAGCACCATCAAGCACCATCCTGACAGCCAGCCAGCTTCCCTGGAGACATCCTGACCTTGCAAACTTCTACAGAGTTTATTCACCCTCAACGCTACTGACATTTTGAGGCCAGGTAACCCTCCTGTGGGGGGCTGTGTCATGTACTTTATGATATTTAGCAGAATCCTTGGCCTCTACCCACTAGACACCAGGAGCACATCTCACTTTTCCCTAAGGTCGTGACAACCAAAATTGTCAAATGTCCCCCAGAGAGCAAAACCATCCCCAGTTGTGAACCCCTGCTCTAAGGAGACCTCAGACACCTGTCTGGAAGCTGGGAGTTCAGAAAGCTCAGAATGGCAGATGGTACTAATACTTTGCTGACAGGGGCCAGGGATATTCCCCAGACACTTGTTCTTTTAGAATTCAGTCATGGCATTTCTGGTGTCAGACAAGCGAAACTTTGCAAGTGAGCAAAGATAAAAGGAGGGTTAACCTTTTGTTGAAACTCGAAGCATGCTTCGGGCAATTGGAGTCTGGAGTAAAGGTTAGTGATTTTCTCTGAGAATCTATATGATATTTGCTAACATTTTGGGGGGCAGAACTGACACACAGCACAATGCATTAATATAGTTGGAAAGATGGCTTACTACAGCTCTTCGCAGGTACGGGTCCTCCCGCTGACCAGACCCACTCCTTTGTTTTTTTAAAAGTTTATTTATTTTTGAGAGAGAGAGAAAGACAGAGATCAAGCACAGGAGAGGCAGAGACAGAAGGGTGCAGGCAGTTCAAAGCAGGCTCTATGCTGACAACAGAGAGCCCAACGCAGGGCGCAAACTCACGAACAGTGAGATCATGACCTGAGCCAAAGTTAGAAGCTGAACCAATGGAACCACCCAGGTGCCCCTGACCAAACCCACTCCTGACCAAAGCTCCAATCTTGGAAACTCATCAATGTCCCAGGAAAAGTGCAAATACATGTTAGTTTTATAGTCTCACCACTATTTATCAATCACAGACTAATTTTCAATAAGATCTAAGAGTAATGAAATAATAGGAATAATAACAAAAGGTGAAATTCGATGCTACTCCTATCTTGATTAGCTAATGAGAGTTGTGGTCTGGGGTTTTGCTTAAATAAAATTAAGATATCACAGTCAGTCTGAAATCAGATTTAGTGTCCCAGAAAAATTGTAGTTATATTTAAATCCTATAATCCAAAGAAATCAGAATAATACAACACTTTCCAGTTGATTCAGACAGCAGATTACTAAGAATATCCCTGACTTACTTAGTTTTTCCAAATTATCAAATTTCAAGACATACATTAATATGAGAAATCCTTGAATTAACGAACACTTTTTAAAAATTTTGCTGTGTCCCAAGAAGAAAGTGAAAACTTCTCAGGGTCTAATACATTCAGGGATTAAAAATAAATTTATAAAAAATAAGAATGAAAATAAATTTATACAAGTTCTGGTCTTCAGGGAGGAAACCACTAAGTGCCTTCCAAAGCAAAGGCTCTAAATTGTACTTGAAAAGTTAATATAAATGATATTTTCTTGGCCATCCAGAATGAGCAAATGCAATACCATCTCCAGAAATCCCTAAGGCTTGAAGCACGGGTAACTAAATACCACTTTCCTCTTCTCGGGTTTTATGTTCCTAGACAACCCTCCCTGGGGAACAGAGGGAGCCAGCAGGCTGCTGCTGAGTCACTGAGTCACCTCCAAAGGCAATCTTCAGAACGGAGAGTAAGGAAAAGCCCTGTGGAAGGGTGTGCACTTCAAAAGGGGGAGAGAAATCTCATGGTCACTGATCCCAGCAAGGTCATCCCCATGTGTTAACAGGGCTCTGGGACCACCCTGAGTGGCCCATATGGCTGCCACTATTCCACCAGACACCCCCACTTGCAGATACCCCCTAAAGCACAACTGGCTGAAATCTGGGGCTCAGGCTGCAGCCAGGTAACAGGCAGGCAAATCAGCCCACCCAGGGGCTTTAGGCCCTGTGCTCTGTCTCATTCGTCCCCATGTTTTCAATGGCTGATGCATCAAGTGTCTGCACTAACACAGTGACAAAAAGAGCAACTCAAAGCGAGCAGTTCTGTAGCGTAGAGAGGGAGAAACATAGCATGCCAGGATAATTGTGATTGGAAACAGGTAAACGGAAACCTTCTGGAGGACACTGTAGCAATTGTGTATTACAAAACTGTGGTTCCACCTCTGAGAATGTATCCTGAGGGAATGAATTAGACAAGTGTGCAAGGATGGGTATCCAAGGATGTTCACTGCATCAGTGGTTACTCATAAGCGTAAAAATTCGAAGGCAAGCTAAACGTCCATCAACAGGGAAATAGTCAGATTAGGAGGTAGCCATGTAATGCTAGTCTGTGGCCATTAAAAACACCAAAATCATAATAATGGAAGGAGGTCCCGTATACTGAATCAGGTGTCTCAACACCTCTGAGTGTTTGCACGTCTGAACCCATTTAATCCTCATGACACTTGAACAGGTAGTATTTTTATTGGATTCATTTTACAGATGGAGAAACTGGTAGATAGAGAAATTAACTAACTCTCCAGGGTCAACAGCTAAGTGATAGCCTCATGGTTTGAATCTGAGCGATAACACTCTAAAGCCATCCTGTTAACTGCAATCAATGCTCTACTACCTCTAGATTCATGAGAAAATCGTCAAAATATGCCAAGTAAAAAAGAGAAAATTATAATACAATATAATGGCATGATCTGATCCTTATAAAATATGTCTAACTTTACAAAGTGAAAAAAAATAATCTATAAGAATATACACTAAAACGTTAAATGCATTCTCTCTGGGTGATAGAATTCAGGGTGATTTTTGCTTTCTACTCCGTACCTCTCAACATTGTGTGACTTTCTTTGCAAGCATTAAGAAACACTTGTGTAAACAGTCATTTCTATTTGGAAAATAAACAATTGAAAGTAGGCTTAGGCAGGACTTGGGGAAAGGAAGGGGGGTGGACATCAAGTGAACGTACAGGCTTGGCGGGGGTGGGACCCTCGGCCGATGGACTCCTTGTGAGAATCATAAGCTTCTGCCATAGATCCACATCTGCTTTGTGGCCGGCACTGTCCCAGGGACTACAGAAATCAAAGGACAACATGACTCTTGCCCTCAGAGCTTAGAGTTGCTTAGAAGCGGTTACAGGAGGGTACGTAGGTAAATAAATAAGTGTAGTACAGGCGGGAGATGTCAGGTACCCTGAAGAGAGGTACCAAGAAGGTTCCATGGAAATTCAGAGAAGGTAATGGGTCCCTCTGGGATCGGGAGGTAGGGAGAATGACAGGGATGGGTGGCATTTGAGCTGAGCCTTGAGAGTGGGGTCAGACATAAACAAGTAAAGGAGACAAGTAAGTGTAAAAAGGCCGTTCTCCAAGGAGAGGAAGGAACATACGCAAAGCCGCGGGACTGGAAAGCTTGTGTTACGCACAGAGAGCAGAAAATAGTCGAGTCTGGCTAATGGAGCCCTATGACCTAGAGCTATTCATATAGAATATAAAGAACTCTACCTGCACTACCCACACCTTTGTGAGCCAGGAATCACCAAGGCGAGTGATATCCTTTAGGAAAGGAGAAAGGATTACAGGTGACCATACAGAAAATCTGCTGAAACAGGGACCATAACCGAGGTGTCCTGAACTGTTTAGCCGCAAGGAACCAGTCAGGGAGACATGAAAAAACAAAAACAAAAACAAAAACAAAAAAACCTCTTGGAGTTATCGTTGTTCCCAGAACATCTCAAAAATTAGAGGCTGGTGTTGGGTACAGCAAGCCACCGGCAACTGCAGCGACCAAAGGTGGCAAAGAGTGAACCCCAGTAGTGTCTATGGAAGCACACACCGATCAGGCCAGAAACGTGGGCAACAGTCCATGAATTCACCCACTTCTCTTTTGCACCGCCACTTAACAGAGCAGGAAAGCAGGGGTCGGTAGGGAGAATTCAAGAGGTCCCTGGATTTAGACAGGGGGTGGCAAAAAATCTTGATTTTTCACTGAAGTTAGTAATCCCCCCCCTTAAAAATGCAGGCAGGGGCGCCTGGGTGGCTCGGTCGGTTAAGCGTCCGACTTCGGCTCAGGTCATGATCTCACGGTCCGTGAGTTCGAGCCCCGCGTCGGGCTCTGTGCTGACCGCTCAGAGCCTGCAGCCTGTTTCAGATTCTGTGTCTCCCTCTCTCTCTGCCCCTCCCCTGTTCATGCTCTGTCTCTCTCTGTCTCAAAAATAAATAAACGTTGAAAAAAAAAAAAATTTAAAAAAAAAAAAAAAAATGCAGGCAGGGGCCCAGGGCAATAAGAGCAGTACCAGTGACTTCACCCCACTAGAAATTCCAGATAATTCTGTATCACAGCAGAATTGTTGCAGGGCTCAGAAAATAATCACATAAGTTCATTGTTTCTTTGAAATCACAGTAGTAACAGACCAACTGCTAGGTCATCCTTAAGGAGCTGATAAAGAAGCACACATTATCACTAAATCATAAGGTGGTTTAACTGTTTTGGGAACTGTATGCATTTCCATACAATTGAGTTCCTTTATAGTCTGTGGCTCTTATTTTTTGTATCTGAAAGCACTGTTCTGAAAAGTGGTCCCTAGGCTCCCAGACTGCCAAAGGGGTCCCTGGCACAAAAAGGATTAAGACTCCATTAGCTAGAGATCCTGTTAAAATATACATCACACCATGTACTCCTGTGTTCAACTCTTCAGTAACTTCCATCTTGCTCAGAGCAAAAGCTCCCTTCCTCCATTTTATTTATCTGATTTCACCTCCTTCTCCTTTCTCTCTTTCATTCCCCTTGGCGTACTGGTGTCCATGCTATTCTTTAATCATTCCTGCCTCAGGGCCTTTGCACTGGTTGATCTCTGTCCCTGGAATGCTCTATCCACAGGGGATTGTATGGCTTCCCCACTCTCTTCAGGCCTGGACTCAAATACCTTCCAAATGAGCACTTCCTCAGTTACCCTACCTAAAATACCCCTCAACGAAACTCCTATCCCCCCACTCCTTGCTATATTTTTTCTCCTTAGCATTTATCACTCCCTAAAATAGACTTAAAGACATATACTCTGTTTTTTTTTTATCATATTTATTATCTATTCCCCCACTCAGATATGAGCTCAGTGCAAGCAGGACTTTTTATGTCTTAAATACCACCATAACCCAAGTGCCTATTACCTCGTCTGACACACAGTAGGTTCTTAAAAATGATTTGTTGAATTCATTAGTTAGCATTTGTCACATAGCTTGGCTACTGGCTGCTTCTATCCTATGTCGAATTTTAATGTCTGTCTGTCTACTGTGCTATTGGGAGAAAAGAAAAATCACAGCAAATGTGTTTCTGAAGTTGTGGTCACCACAGAAGAAAGGCAGCTGATTTATCAGCCACTGCAGAAGGAGATGCATTTTCTTCCTTAATAAAAAGGGTTTTCATCAAAGGCGAGATAGACAAGTTCACACACACACACACACACACACACACACACACACACAATAGGTTATCAGATCAAGTTATATCATAAAACAAATACAAAAAAGTAAATGGGAAAATTGGCACATGGCATACAACCAATAAAAGGCCCGTGAACCCAAGCTGCCAGAGAAGTGATGCTAGTTGATAAGACCATCACACAGATTCCACCTGGCAAACGGCAGGAGGAAATGGACAGCATACAAACACATGAGTAAATGCAGGCAGTAAGTCACCACATGGACACTGCTCAACTTAGCCAGCTCTGCTGAAACGCACAGGGGCCCCTTTTAAGGCACTGTTACTCAGACTAGCAAAAATGCAGGTAGCCCTGGGAAGATCTGCGGCTGGCAGGGCAGCCTTCACAGACGTACAAAGCACCTCATTCCGTTCCACCCCCTGGAGCATTCTGTTTCGGTAAGAACAACCAAAGCAAAGCCTGGATTCCTTGTAGTTCCAAAATGTGAGTCGAGGACAGAGAAAGTACTATTTTATATCACAAACATCCTTATATGCTCAGCTCACTCACATACTGAAAAATAAAACTCTCCCAACCCCAACTGCCCTTCACAACACAGCTTCTTAAAATCATCGTTTACACTCACCCTTCCTTCCTCTTGTGCAATTCTTGCCCTGACACTCCACGAAGTGTTTTTTTTTTTTTTAATTTTTTTTTTTAACGTTTATTTATTTTTGAGACAGAGAGAGACAGAGCATGAACGGGGGAGGGTCAGAGAGAGGGAGACACAGAATCTGAAACAGGCTCCAGGCTCTAAGCTGTCAGCACAGAGCCCGACGCGGGGCTCGAACTCACGGACTGTGAGATCATGACCTGAGCCGAAGCTGGCCACTCAACCGACTGAGCCACCCAGGCGCCCCTCCACGAAGTGTTTTTGCTGAGGGCACCTCTGGTTGACTTCTGCACCAGACCTCCATGTCCAAGGCATGTGTCACTGTCCACTTCCCACCTCCCAGCCACCTCCCGGCCCCTCCCAGTTCACTGGTGCCACTTGTCTGACTACTCATTCTTGGCTTCCTGTGGCACACCGGCTTCACCTTCCCAAACCTTAAATCTGGGGTCACAAAATAAAATACCTGCAGGGGCCAGGTGCCTGAAATGAAAAAAAAGAGGACATCTGGCCACGGTGACAAGCTGCAAGAGCACCGGCCCTGCTGAAAGGGGACTGCTGTCCCTTGTTTGTGCACATCAGGTAGTCGGATTGCCCAGTTTGCCAAGAACACCCACAAATCTTGTTTTTATGTGAACTTTCCCAATTTTCTAAATGTTGGCAACTATTGGTTTTAATGTTTTACTGCTGTGAGCCAAATCAAACAAATCTGTAGCCGGATACAATCTGCAGGCCTCAGATTTGGGTCACTGCAGCCCCAGGGGCTCCTCGTATCCCTCTACTCTCCCTGGGAATTGCATTATCTCCAACCCGGATCTCCCAACTACATTTCAAACTCTTGTAACTGCCTACTGGACGCGTCCATATGAATGTCCCATTGGGACCTTAAAATAAACATGTCCACACTTCCCTTCATCCTCTATTCCCCAACATTTCTCAAATTCCTTTCCTTTCCTTGTCCCTCCCGCCTCTGCTTTAATTCAGACACTCAGTATTTTTCCATGGTTTATTACAATACATTTCTTAGTATCTTCCCTGCCTTAGACCTCCCCCCATCCCCTACCTTTTTGTCCATCTCAAGTTCACACTACCTTCTAAAATGTGCAGGCTTAAAGTCCTCTGATAGCTCCCTTGCCCTTCAGAATAAACTCTGGTTCCAGATTGCTTGAGTCTGAATCCCAGCTTCAACAGCACTAGCTGCGCAACCTTGAGCAAATCACTGAAGTTCTCTGAGCCTCTGTTTTTTCATTTGTGAAACATGGATACTAAGTATCACACACCACATAGAGCCATCATGAAGTTTTAAAATGAGAATAAGGGCACCTGGGTTGCTCAGTTGGTTGAGGATCCGACTTCAGCTCAGGTCATGATCTCACGGTTCATGGGCTCGAGCCCCACATCGGGCTTTGTGCTGACAGCATGGAGCCTGCTTTGGATTCTCTGTCTCCCTCTCTCTCTCCCCCTTCCCCGCTCACGCATGTGTACATGCTCTCTCTTTCTCTCTCTCTCTCAAAAATAAACATTTAAAAAAGAAAGAAAATCTTTAAAAATGAGATAATAAAAATAAAGCTGTCTGTGCTTAGTACATAGTAAGTGCTCAATCAAATGTTAGCTGTCATTATGTTTCCTCATCCATCATCCTCACATTCCACAACCCAACTCAACTCTAGGACTATAAAGAATTACCTGAAATTCTCCAAAAGTACCCCCGACTTCTCACTTATCTATCTGCTCAGAGTGCCCTTCAAGACTCATATTCTCTATCATATTCTCCAGAACCGAGCCTTGACCCCAGATCTCTCTCTACCCTAAAACCAGCCACTGGCCCCCTCCGCCATTGCCCCCTCCGTTGAGTATTTAACTTGCTAACCTGAAGTAGAACAATTTCCCAGAAGCCTCCACCACAGCACTGGGAGCCCCACAAAGGCAGGGCCTATTTTTTCTTAACCTTTGCATCCTTAATGCCTAGCAGGAAACAATGAATGAGTGGACAAACTTCTTTAATCCCCAAACCAACCCAGAAAGGCTGGCATTATTATGATCCGCCATTCTGGATGAGGTTCAGAAGTGTTAAGCACACAGGAGAGACAGCGAGCCCAGTGCCCGAGCCCAGCTTTCCTGGGGAGGCCCGTGTTGGGGAAGCTGCTCACACTTTGCTCCTCTTGGCGGTGCTCTGCTGGCTGTCTTTCCACACGAGGCTCATGTCCTTAAAACTAACTGTACTTCTGTCTTATCTCCCTAAATAAGTGTGGGACGACAAAGACGAGTTTTCATCGACTCATGCTCTTTCCACCAAGAGCTTCAAAATATCTACAAAGTCGTTGTAGATACACACAATCAGTAAAAGAGTCAAATTTTTTCCTGTGCTTACCTCCATGAAGTATGTACACTCAGTCTTCTTTACAGTCTCCATTACAAAAATAATCTCTAGTAAGCCCTTATATGGAGCTTACTTTGTACCAGGCGCTGCTTTAAGTATTTTATCTACCTTAAGGTAGATGCTATTATTATCCCCACTCGGCAGATGAGCAACTGAGGCCAGAGAGGTTAAATAACTTTCCCACCATAAGGGGCAGAGCTGAGATTCAAATTTGTAGATAAGAGCAGAGGCTGTACCTGGCCTGCCAGGATTTGAAACTCAGTTGTGCCAACTTCTAGTTGCATCCTTGGGTAAATTATTAAAATCTCTTAGATGTTTCCTTGTCTGTTGATCGATAGATAAGTACATGATAGACAGATAAATAGATAGATAGATAGATAGATAGATAGATAGAAATGGTATAGATAGAACAAGAACTATAATTTCACTTAAGATAAAATGATAACGCCTACCTTAAATTGCTATGAGAATGAAGCGAGTTGATATGTATACACATTCAGAACAGTGCCCAGCACACAACGCAAGTGCTACACAGTGTTCATTATCATTATCATGTGAGTAAGAGCTGGAATTCTACACAGAAATTCTCCTATATCCGTCTGATGCTCTTTTCACTCCGCCAGGTGCACACACCTCAGCGGAACCACCTGCAACACAGGGAAGCCGGCAGGGCCGTCCGCAGGGCCTTGGTCTCCTGTGCCCCTCTCAGTACATCCCTGGCTCCATTTCAGCAAGCACCATCCTTGAGTTCACCCCCCACTCCCCTCTCAAAAGCAGCAGAAAAGGCTACAAGCTTAGCCTTTACACGCCGGTGTGAAATAAGGCCTTTGGATAGTTCCCACATCTATGAGGGTTCTGGGGATACCAGCAGGAGATACTGGTGTTGGCTCACTAAACAGACAGGATTTTTGTCCCAAGGCAATCTGTGGCTCTCAGGGTCAAAGAGAAGTCTGAAAAAAAAGCACACCTGGAAACAAGCAGGAACTGGGGACCTTCTGAAGGTCTGCAAGCAGAAACTACTCCTAAAGGAAAGGTCTGGTCGGGGAGCCACTCCAGAAAGGACACATCCAGCGGCCTCTTCCAACCGGGAGCGCCAGACACATTAGGGCTTTTCCAAAGGATTGTAGAAAAGCGCTTATTGCTGCTGGAAGTAACAGACTGCTTTTGGCAAATCATAACTCCTCAGCACATTCACAACAAACCCAGAGAGCCAAGTGTCTGTTGCTGTAGTAAGCTGCCACAGTGGCTATTTCATGGGGTGAAAAAACAAAAGTTGCATTTAACGTTTTAAAAGATACCGTCAAATAAATACGATAGTTCCTTTAGCATCCAATCCATTATCTGGAAGGTAGAAAGAAATGTTCTTCTTCACAAACATCCACATCCAGCTCCTAGAAGCTATCCTGGGAGGATTTTTTAAAGCTTTCCCCAGGACTGTCTGCTGTGACTAATTCCATACTTCATCAACATGAAAAAAAAATAGAAATAATGAGATTCCCCAGACAATGCAAGCCAAAAAGCTTTCAGTTGGACTTGTTAAAATTAGATCTCACACCTCTCTTTTTTCCAGTTTGTTTCCTAAACGCCATCTCCTCCTTGAGTTTCCAAGTTCTCAAGACAAGGAAGAAAGAGGTGGGGCAGAGCTGGAGGGAGGAAAAGGAGATTCTCTGAAGAGCACGGTATCCATGTGAGAGCACAGCTCAGGACCATGCGCCAGGAGAGAGCTCTGGGCACCACCCCGGGACAGGTGCAGACTTTCCCCAGAGAAGCTGAAAGAATGTCTTCACTCCACAGAAAATAGGAACGAACACTTGAAAAAAAGCAAACTTTGTATACCCTGAAGGAAACACTGGATTGCTTTAGCTGATTTTCACGCTCAAAATTTTCCATGTCTTGAGTTTCCTACTCAAGTTAGTTTAGCAAGGGGAATTCCAAACAGGTACACGCTAGATCAATTTTGTAGCTTCTGAAAAAGTTAACAACAGAATGGTGCAAACAGGGTTTTTTTTGTTGCTTGTTTGTTACATAAACAAGAGAAAAATCATGTGTCGTCCCCCCCCCCCCCCCAGCTAAGGAGCCACCTAGTTCTTTTATCTGAAATCACAGATAAGCAACACATTGAATTGCTAAAGTTCAAGTTCCTATAACATTTGATGAAAAGAGGCTAAAACAAAGAACATAACAAAAAATTAACTTGGCTGCAGATTTATTCTATAGCAGTAGTTCTCAAAGTGTGGTCAGGGGACCCCTGGGGTTCCTAAGACCCTTTAAAGGGTCCATGAGATAAAAAACTCATTTTCATAATAAACGAAGATGTTATTTTCCTGTTTACTCTCATTCTCTCATAAGTGGCCGAGGAGTTTTCCAGGGAGTATACGATGTGTGAGATCACAGACTACACAGAGAAGCAAGGCTAAGAATCCCCCTGCCTTCCATTAAACCAGACAATAAATACATTTGTAAAAATATAAAATAATGCTACTCTTGTATTGTTTTTGTTTTGAAAAAAAAACCAATTTTTCATAAAGATATGTCATTTATATTAACATGTAATGAGATTACTATTATTATTTTAAATGAATTAATAATTAATACTTTAAATTTTAACCTCTTTAAGATTTTATTTTATTTTAAATTTTTATTTTATTTTTTGTGAAACAGAGAGAAACAGAGCACAAGCAGGGGAGGGGCAGAGAGAGAGGGAGACACAGAATCCAAAGCAGGCTCCAGGCTCTGAGATGTCAGCACAGAGCCCGACGTGGGGCTTGAACTCACAAACTGCGAGATCATGACCTGAGCCAAAGTTGGACACTCAACCGACTGAGCCACCCAGGCGCCCCAAGATTTTTGTTTTTTAAGTTTTTTTATTGTCTATTTTTTTTTTAATTTTTTTTTTAACTTTTTATTTATTTTTGAGACAGAGAGAGACAGAGCATGAACGGGGGAGGGTCAGAGAGAGGGAAACACAGAATCCGAAACAGGCTCCAGGCTCTGAGCTGTCAGCACAGAGCCCGACGCGGGGCTCGAACTCACGGACCGCGAGATCATGACCTGAGCCGAAGTCGGCCGCTTAACCGACTGAGCCACCCAGGCGCCCCTTGTCTATTTATTTTTGAGAGAAACAGAGACAGAATGCAAGTGGGTTAGGAGCAGAGAGAGAGGGAGACACAGAATCTGAAGCAGGCTCCAGGCTCTGAACTGCCAGCACAGAGCCCGACGCGGGGCTCGAACTCACAAGCTGTGAGATCATGACCTGAGCCTAAGTAAGATGCTCAGCCGACTGAGCCACCCAGGTGCCCCAGCCAAGATTTTATTTTTTAAGTAATCTCTACACCCAACAGGGGATTCGAGCTCAAAACCTTGAGATCAAGGGTCGCATGCTCCACCGACCGAGCCAGCCAGGTGCTCCTAAAATATAACTATTTTAATTTCTAACATATATATTGATAAATGAGAGTACACACTGCAGCAGCCGGAGTGATGGCAGGGCAGGCATTTAGAAAAGTTTCTTTACTTCTTTGACCAAATTTTAGTTGAAAGGAGTGTGTATGAAACTGTAACCAAAGGAGGCATGATGCTTCCAGAAAAATCTCAAGGAAAAAATATTGCAAGCAACAGCAGAAGCCGTTGGATGGGGCTCTAAAGGAAAGTGTGGAGAGGTTCACCCAGTTAGTGTGGAAGTTGGACATCAAGGTCTCGTCCCAGAATATGGAGGCACCAAACTAGTTCTAGAAGACAAGGACTTTTTATTTAGAGATGGTGACATTCTTGGAAAGTATGTAAACTAAAACACATTATTGAAACGGTATCGGAGCACCTGGGTGGCTCATTCGGTTAAACATCTGACTTCAGCTTAGGTCATGAGCTCACGGTTCATGAGTTGGAGCCCCGCATCGGGCTCTGCACTGATGGTACAAAGCCTGGCTTGGGATTCTCTCTCTCTGTCTCTCTCTGCCCCTCTCCCCACTTGTGCTCTCTCTCTCTCTCTCTCTCTCTCTCTGTCTCTCTCCAAATAAATTAACTTAAAAAAAATGGTACATGTAAAGCTGCCCATTCATAACTGAAGTTGTGAAATCTTTCATCATGTAGTATAATTTCTAGGTCTCTCTTTTATAATAAACTAATGGTATCCAAAAAATACTGATAGTTATAATTCACACTAACAGGAGCTTTGGGGGGGGGAGGGTTCAATAATTTTTAAGCATGTAAAGAATCTGAGACCAAAACATCTGAGAATGCTATTTTTCATAGGATTGGAATCTCAATTTCTTTTTTTTTTCATCAAATTTTTTTTTATTGTGAAAAAATACACAGCACATATAATTTACCATAGTAACCATTTTTAAGGGTACAGTTCAGTGGTATTAAAAGTATTCCTGGGGCGCCTGGGTGGCTCAGTCGTCTAAGCATCCGACTTCGCTCAGGTCATGATCTCACGGTTTGTGAGTTCGAGCCCCGCGTCGGGCTCTGTGCTGACAGCTCAGAGCCTGAAACCTGCTTTGGATCCTGGGTCTCCCTCTCTCTCTGCCCCTCCCCTCACGCTCTGTCTCTCTCTCCTTCTCAAAAATAAATAAACATTAAAAAAAAATTTTTTTTAATTCCTAACATGCAACCATCAGTACCTTCTATCTCCCGAACTCTTTGCATCTTGTCAAACTGAAACTCTGTACCCAGTTACTACTTGTCTATGGTTTGTCTACTTCTGTGCCATCAGCTGAGCTGCTCACACCAGTGAGCACACCTGTGGGGCACGTGTCTGAGTGCACGGTGTGTGGAGCAGGACCCTGCTGCCAGGGGAGAGAACGGCCACCTCTCTTCTACACCTCCCAATCCTGGAGTTCCAGTACGAACCTTCTAGCTTCCCACCCTTTACAACTTGCCTCTGCATCTATGGGCATTCTGAAACCTAACCCCGGTGTCTAATAAATGCTTACGTAGGATTTATCTCTGAGTGGCGAACCCTACCGTATGAGGGAAGGGCTGTAAAACAGGGCTGGCTTGTGCGATTTTAAATGATGTGTCTGGCTGACAGCAGCGACTGGCCAAAAGCAGCTAAAAGTAAACCCATTCGTTTAGGACCACATGGCACAACTTCATCCTGTACTCTCGGCTTCTAAGCCCCACATAAAGGACACTGGACGAGAAGGCAAGATGCACTAGAGCGTCCACATTTTAAGTCTGGGGGGCACCGGGAGAAGAAAACTCAGTGCCCCTCACCACAAAGATGCACGACACTGACATGTGCTTTTTAATCAGATCAGGAAGTCTGGGGAAACTGCATAAAAGGTGAAGTTCTCAGGCATCATATGAACTTCCATGAGGTTCCTATTTTTGCATATCCAGAGAGCCTATCCTGTAGATTTGTGATCTAAGGAGATGGTGAGAAAAGATGGGCTTATGGAGACCCTTTCACTCTTTGACAGAGATGATTGGTAGATGATCGATAGATTAGATAGATAGATAGATAGATAGATAGATAAAGATTAGGTAGATAGGACACTGCCACACAAAGATACTTTGCATTTACACATTTAGCCTGGAGGAGGAGAAGAGTCAACCCTGAAATAGCCCCAGGGCTAAATCATGACCAGGCATTGTCTAATCACCAAGAGGAGGAGGGTAGGAAGAGGTTTGAAGTCAGCAGCCTCATGAGGGTACCACACTTAGAATACTGGGAATTTTAAAAACCCACAAGAAAACACGGCACAGAAGGTATATTTATTGACCTCAAAGACAAGCATACTGATATAACCTTTTGCCAGAACCCAGGCGCCTCCTCTCAGTCCAGACCTTCCAACCACAGTCTGTAGCTACCAAGTTCTCCCATCCCTCTGGCCAATTAAATTGTTTACCTTAAGTAAATCCCAGGAAATGCTTTTAGGGTCACCTTGGCACGTCAGTCAGGGCTTAAGAAAGCCAGACCCGTCCACAGCAGAATGAAAGTTACACAATGTGGGCATGTTTGGGGTGCCTGGGTGTCAATCGGTTGAGCATGTGACTTCGGCTCAGGTCGTGATCTCATGGTCAGCGAGTTCAAGCCCCGAGATGGGCTTGCTGCTGTCGACCTGTCAGCACAGAGCCCTCTTGGGATCCTCTGCCCCCCTCTCTCCCTGCCCCTCCCCCGCTCATGTTCTCTCTCTTAAAAAAAACAAAAAACAAAACAAAACAAAAAACAGGGTATGTTCAAACCCCAAAGTTTAGTCTGCTGGCATTCTTTTATCTCACCACAATAATTACTTCCCAGGAGAGAAGTCAGCATTCCTGAAAGAAGTCATCAGGAAGCAGCAAATGTCTTAACTGATCTGGGGGTAACTTTCAGTTCTATGGTCCTATCTATATTCTCATTCCACACAGCTACAAATTGATCACTTTTTCAAGGCCCCATCAGGCTACCTGTGATGTTCATTCTTGATCTTTAGTCCAGCATATTCTGCCAAACCTGGGTCCCCAGGTATCTCTCCTGAATCTTTTCATAAGATACCCACGGGTAAGGAGGAAGAGTCTCACGTGATGAAGAGCAGGTGGTGAGGGATTCCACCGAGACACAGAAAGTTGGCTTAGCCATACCCGGGGCTCTCCACCAGGCCTCACTCCCACATATCTCGGTGGGGCTCGGCATCTCCACACCACCAGGCCTATCACTGGTGTCTCTCCATTGAAGGCAGTTGGTAATCATCAAAGAGCAAATGCTTCGAATCTCACCACAAATGTTCCACATACCCACTCATAGTTCTCCTAATTCAATTTATGAAAACGATCCAAATTAACACATCCGAATGATACGACTGAAGAAAAGTATCCATAGACAGATCGCCTATTTTTTTTTAAATCATAAAATCACCAGGCTGTGAGGAGAACAAGAACAAAAACAAACAGAGAAGGACAAGAGATAAGCTCAAATTTCCCCAGCAGTTAGTGACAAAGCCAGAATAGGATTCACATTTCTAATCTTCTAGAAGTGCAAGTGCCATATAAGTCCAAGCACAGAGACGTGGACGTGTTGGTTCACTGAGGACGTGGGTGCAGTTCCCTAACCTCGGCCAGGGTGGCTTCCACACAGACGGGCATAGCCTCACACCTCATCCGGCACCTGCTCAGTCTCTCCAGTCCCTTTCACAACCAACCTGCACAGATGTGGCCTCCACTTCCTCCCCTCGCACTCTTTTTCACTCGGTCCGAGATGGCTTTAGGTCCTAACTCTCTGACACTCCAGTCAAGGAGGCTCCCAACTGCCACGCCTGAGCCTCTCCCATCCGTTCTTCACAGGTGATCTTGCAGAAATATGAATTGGCTCCTGATACTCTCCTCCTACAAATCCGCGAGCTCCTTCCTACAGACCCCTGGATAAACTCTCAGGTCCCCAATCTGGCATAAAGGGTGCGGCGTGATCTGCCCTTGTCCTCCTCTCCAGCCTCAACCCAGCCACCCAACCCAGCTCTCCAGAAGTTCCTCCAAGAATCAGTGTGCATCCTTGCCTTCAAAGCTTCACATCCCTCCGCAGCCTGGAATTCTCATTTGATAAACTTCTCATTTGATCAACTCCTGTCCATCCCTCCGAATGAAAAGTCTCTTCCTCAGAAAGGTCTTCCCAGCTCCCACATCTTAACTAGTGCCTTCCCCATCCTTATTCCTCTCTCCTAGGAAGTTGTTTAGAGCACCTGCCAATCCTTAAATGTTTGTTTCCTTTTTTAAAATGTTTTCATCTTATTTTTTTTGAGAGAGAAAGAGAGTGAGAGCATGAGCAGGAGAGGCAAAAAGAGAGGGAGACACAGAATCCGAAGCAGGCTCCAGGCTCTGAGCTGTCTGCACAGAGCCCGACGCGGGGCTCGAACGCACAGACCGCGAGATCATGACCTGAGCTGAAGCCAGACGCTTAACCGACTGAGCCACCTAGGCGCCCCTAAATGTCTGTATTTCTTTGTTTAATATCTGTCTCCCCATCCACCTCCCACCCCTACATGTCTGTTTTTTTTTTTTACCACAGCATACTAGCACCTAACAGTGCATAACACTGGGTAAGTACTCCAATCCTTGTGGAATGAATGCTTATACATATTTTTATATGTAAAGAGGATACATATGATTACATAAGTTCATTGTTAAGTCAACATTGATAAGCATCTGCTAGAAGGTCAGCTGAGCTCAGATGATCTGCTCAGGATGATGAGCAAGAGGCTTTCATTCACCAGGGACCTCCTCAAGCACACTGAAGCCAGCTGCTATCAACATTAACTGCTAATCTGTAACATTATTAGCTAAAAGCAGATGTTAGCCCCTTATCATTCAACATGTGTGCAATTAAAGATAATTTTAAAGGGTACCTACTCCAAGCAAACCATGGTGCAAGGCTCTGCAGGATTGCAAGGAGAGCAAGACCCCCTTGCCCACAAAGAAATGATAAGAGAAAGAAAAATGATAAAGGAAGGCAGGGACGGAAATTCTTCTAAGTCAGATTCTACATTTGATTGCACATTCTCAACATTGTTATTGAATTCGTAATTGGGATTTCTCTCCACGTTTCCCATACCAGGCTCCTGAATGCAAAAATAAAACAACAGCAACAAATATTTTCTCCTCCTTCCCTGTGCCTCCTGACTGCCAAGAGCAGTGCCCAAAATCCAGTTTCAGGATGAAATTCACAATCAGCCACCTCCAAGGACCCTCCACATCCACGACCTTACTGGAGAGGCAGACGGATGATGTCTTTGGAGTCAGAAGACCCCTTGCTATGACCAATTCCAAGTGGCTCACTTTGCCTTGTTTTCTTCATCTGCAACTTGGGCTTCCAAACCACTACCTGTCCATTGCTTATCACACTCTGTTACTAGAACTTAAATGAGATAACCCTGCGAAAGTTTCTGCAAACTATAGTAGGCTATACAAATGTGACAGTTTGTGACTTTTATCAGGCAAATATTTAGCATCTTGTATTGACCTGTCTCGTGCTTGTTAATCTTGAGTCTCCAGGTCCACTGTGTGTTCAGGCTCAGAGAACACACATCTTTTATTCTGCCTGCCCTTGGTATCTGCAGTACTGGGCACACGGCACCCACACAATAGATTCTCATAGGTTGGTTACTTATTGGCTTTCTTGACAGATTTGACTCAGAGGACAAAGTGTTCTACGATTTTTCTGGATTTCTCATGGATAAGAAGCACTTTTTCTGGAAATAGCCATAATGTTTACCTAGCCCATGATCTTTATGATCTGTCTTCCTTTTTCCCAATTACATTGGAAAGAAGACTTTTTTGGCAAAAGCCAGAAGAACATTTCTCTAATGCAGTTTTCAAGGTTCCTTCTAAGGATGAGACAGAGGCCAAAAAGTAACTCGGTAACAGCGAGTCACATCTGGTTGGCGTAGGGCACAGTGTTGGGGCTGCAGGGATGAATGAGGAGTGCAGAATTTCACAGTCGCTCTGCACCCAGACTGCCAGGGATAAAATCTTGGCTTCACATAGTCCTACTTGTGTGATTTTGCACAAGTCATTTCATTTCTCTCTTTTTTTTTCTCATCTAAAATGGGGTAATAATTGCTATACTTACCGTGGTGAGCATTGTGTGATGTATGGCATTGTGAAATCACTATGTTGTATATCTGAAATTAATATAATATTGTATATCAACTATACTGCAATAAAAATAAATAAATATTTAAAAACTAAAATAGGTAATAATAGACCCCCACCTCCAAAGGTCGCCATCTGGATGAAATGAGTCAATACATAGAGAGCTTTTAGCACAGTGCCTAGTAGAGGGTAATAACAAATATTAGACATCTAGATCCTTGTAGCTAAAAAGACTGAGAGTCAAGAGATGATAAGTGACTTAAGTCCAGGAGCCATAAAGAGATTGAAACCAGGGCTGGACCGCACATCCTTGTGGGTATTTCACCCAAGTGGCACTCTGGAGAATCCACCTTCCAGAAACCTGAGAAGCAAGGGCAGTAAAGACACCCACCTTCCCCTCTGCCTGGAACTACCCTGGATAGCTGCCCCTGCCTGCTAGTGGGACCCCCAAGCCCAGCCTCCTCTTTTGATCTTCCATGGGACTCAGAATATACCTAGAGGGCTCCCACCTAGTGCTGGCTCCCCAGAAACACTGTGATGAAGAAGGAAAGCCTCACTCCCTAATGGGGTTGTTCTGAAGATTAAATGAGATAATGCCTGGAAAAGTGCCGAGAAGAGTAGCTGGCATATGGTGTGCAGTCAATAAATGTTCTCTATTAAAAAAAAAAAAAAAAAAAAAAAAGGAGGAGGAAACCCTGTGGTGCCTGCTCTCTCAAAGCTGCACACATTCCAACCCCAAATGCCAGACACAGGGCAGATTGAGATCTCGGGTAGAAGAGAGGGACGCAGAGTCCTGGAAGAATTACAGCAAAGGGCGAAATTCACTTAAGATAGAGGAGGTGTCTGGAGTCCCCATTCTTCCCCATCTTTCTTTAAAAAAACAATAAGGAAGAAGGAAAAATACTTAGCTGGTGCTTTGCTGGCAAACCCAAGCATCAGAGTATTGGATTTTTAATATTTTAATATTTCTAAACAGAGCGAAGACTGCCTCCACCCCCTACCCTAATTATTTTTATACACTTGACCAGCAAAAGCTTGGCTTTGCCGCACTGATGAATGGGCTTATTCAGGCTGGTTTTCCAGGTAAAAATGGCTCAGACACAAGCCGGAATTAAAACAGATCCCACAAATCTCCTTAGAATATTCACCACCTGCTTTGGATTCAGAGTTCTTAAGCACTTCAGGACCACCTTCTCCTCCCTACCCCAATATTGACAATCCCTAGTTGTGAAAAACACAAATTTAGTATCAGATCAAGAGAAGGAAGGAATCTGGTGGAAAAAAGAAAAGGAAGAACAGAACTAGACTGAGAGCAGAGATTCATGTCGTGCTGCGCATCCCCCAGAGCAGAGCCCAGGGCCTAGCCCAGGGGGAGCTGGTTGTAAAGGCAAAGTGATGAATCCATGCCCCCGCGGAATTTACCACCCAGGGAAGGAGGGAAACCGACATATTACACCAAATTCAACCACAAAATCAACTCCGCCCTCTTTCAGCCTGAACTATGTGGGGAAGAGAAGCACCAGGGCATCTCCCTTTAGCAAAGGGACAGGTGCTCAGGAAAATGCTTGCTTCCTCTTCACCTGCGCAAGGTATTTGCAAGTAGTCTAAAAAGGGGGGAAACACACACGGTTCTATGCAAATAGTTATGCAAATCACTTAAGCAAATACATGAAAAAGGGAGGGGAAGGTTTCCGATCTGGTTTTCCTCACCTGCCCCACTCTTCAAAGGGTAAGATGAAATACAAAATCCAGGAGCGGGACGAACTTCAAGTCCGCTCTCTATGAAGACTAGGCACAACCCCGCTCCACCCGCTCACGCTCTGGCCTCAAACCAGAGCCCCCGGGTTATTCAGGTGGGTGGAGGCGGTTCTTCGCTGTCCTCCACCCCTGCCACGGGCAGCCGGAGTTAGACTACCGGCTCGGTCTCCCTTGTGGAAATGCGTGTGACAGCAAGGACGCAAAAGGTGCTCCTTTCCCAAAAGAGACAGAGCGGGGAAGGCAGGGGGAGGGGGGGGACGGGCGGGGAGACCGAGCCCTGCAATGCGAAAGGCTCCCAGCCCGGCTTGCCGCGGCTCCTGCCGGAAGGTCTGGCTTGCTCACCAGCCCATTCACGTGTAGAGGTCCGGCAGCTACCCCGAGGAGCGCGGGAAAGGGAAGTTCCCGACCCCCCACCACCGTTGCAAAACCGAGGAGTCGGCGGGCGAGTCTACATGGGCCCTGCAAGCCCCAAGCGTCTCCCACCCCGAGCGCCCCGGCAGTCCGTGGGCGCAGCGCCGCACCAGGACAAGGGCCCTGGGTGCGCTCTTCCCTGCAACTGTCGCGGGGCGCCTTGCACCGCTGTAGGGCAAAGGGGAGGGGAGGACTGCCAGGAAAGAAGGCGGAGCAGGCGGCCGGGGAAGCACTTACATTCGCCAGGAAAGCGCCTCCTCTCGAGGAAGAGAAGGAAAGGCTTCCCGGCTAAGGAAACGCCCCAGGGATGCCCTACGCAAAGTGCCGCCTTCCCCCCCGCCCCCCTCCGCTCCCCGACTCTCCCGCCTCCGGTCCGTCCTCTACCCCGCAGCTACCCACCCCACGTCCCAAAGAGGATCCTAGATACCCTCCCGAGGCCTTCAGAGGGGCCCAGCCAGTCTCGCCACCCGCAGCTTGAGCAACAGGCGGATCTTTAGGACTACCAGCGACGGCGGGCTCCGAGGACCGGAGGATGAGGGGCGCCGCGAGACAGGCGCCCAGCAGAATGCAAAGTCCCTGCGGGCCTAGACCTGCGCGGTCTTGCCCCCGTGACCTGGCCCGCGGGGCTGCTGGGGCAGCAAAAGGTGGGGAAAGTTGCGGGGTCGCACGGGGAAGTCGCCGGAGTGCGCGCGGAGGAGGGGACAGGAGCAGGTACCTGCAGGAGTCCCGGCGCCTCGAGCTCGCTCCGCTTTGCGACGCCGCCTGCCCGCGCTGCAGGAATCAGGCCTCGCCGCGCGGCCCCGCGCCCGCCGCGGCGGCGGCGAGGAGAGCGGGGTGGCCCGCCTGAGTCCGTCGGTCCGTCCCGCCCGGCGGGAGCTAGGCGCCTGGGAGCCGCGAATAGGGCGGGGCGGGGCGGGACGGGGCGGGGCCGGCCGCTCGGCCGCCGCCCCATTGGTCGGGCTTCGGCAGCCGCCTGGCTTCGGGCCCTCCGCCCGCGCTCCCCAGGCGGAGGGCCCGGCGCTCAGACGCCGGCTATTGCAGGTTGCGGGACTCAGGCCGTGCGACCCACGGATGCACGGAAAGACAGGCGGCCTTGCGGAGCGCGCGCCCCCGCCCAGGCCCGAGTGCAGAGTCACCCCCGGAGCCGCGTGCCCTGTCCGGGTGGGAGCAGGAGCGCGCCCAGTGCCTCCTACCTGCCCGCCCTCCGGGCTGGAGCCGCGACCCAGCGGGAGACCGACCACCTCATTCCGCGGCCCCGGCGCCTCCGGCAACTGCCTCTCCAGAAGTCGCGACCCAAGCGACACTCTGTACATTGGCTGGGATTCTCTTAGGAAGTCCCGAGGCCCCAACTTGTTTTAAAACAAAGTGCGAAGAAAAAAACGGCCCCGGTCCTGCCTGTTTACCAGCCGCCCCGCTGCCCGAAGACTCGTGCACGGTGCAGAACAAGACTGTTTCACACGCTCCGTTCCTCGACTTACCTACCAAGTCACATGCACTGAGCGAAAGGGGGACGAGTCGAGTCTCCTTCCCGAAGGATGGAAGAGGGGTCAGAGGGAGATGCCTTCGGCCGAGGTTGAGGAACAAACCCGGGCCTCAGCGAGGGCGGCGTGCGGTCCAGAAGGCGTCGCGGGCCCCTCTGCAGTGAGCAAGAACTCAGTGAACCGCCCGGCGGAGAAATGGGACGCTCGGGGACCCACCCCCGCGCTCCCCCGCCCGCCCCCAAACTGCAGATTTTTAAGTTGTGCAGACTTGCAATAATTCCTCAGAGCCAGCTGCTCCAAGCTGTAGGCTCCCAGTGTTCCTGGGTTCCCGCCCCACATCACGCAGTGGAGCAGCCGCCCCCAACCCAGCACCTGCTGACCACTGGCCTCTGACTAGCACCTAGCAAGACCACACAGAGTGAAGTTCCAGGCCCTGAACCAGGCACATGGGAGAGGACAGGGGCAAGGGGATGTACGGAAAAGGTGAAAGACACCTTCTTTGACCTCGTCCAAGTACCGGCTGATGTCTTTGGATTTTCACATTGTTTTTGTTTGATCAAAACCCACAATAGGAATCAAAAGGAGCAATGTTTACAGTATCTGGTAGGCTAAAAGGGGGTGAAATCTGCTCCTTACAGGGATAAGGATAGTAGCAAGAAGGAATGGCAGAGAAGAGAAAGCACAACACAGTCTTTCCTCAGACACCAGCATTTTCATTTGGCTCATGGAAGGCAAGGTGGGGATGCAAGTGACTGGAGAACAGGTATTGGGGGCCCTCTGTCCCTAATCCCATTGTTCTTTGGCTCCCCCAAGCCTGTCCCCTGTTGTGGAAGAGGATCCAAAGCATTTGTCTACACTGCTGTTTGCAAGCCTCTGAAGAAGGTAATTTGCATATGCAATCATGATGTTTAGGGTAAGATCTAAGATTATTCTAAAAATACATTTATATTTTATCAGCACCTAAGAAGAATGCTTCCAAATCTCTCCCAGCAGTTAGCTATTTAATCATTTTAAATCACTAAGTTATCCAAAAAGTCCAACATTGTTTACTTGAGAATGAAATATGTTCAGAATCTTCCAAGCACTGCAGAAGGCATCTGCAGTGCAGAAGAGTCAGGGAGCAAGGTCTTTCTCATGGGTCTGGATGGCACCTGTGAACTGGAGGGAAGGCACCCATGGTGGAGGTCAGAAAGCACCCCCACATGGCATCTGTGAAATCTGGAGACAGAAAGGACAGGCCTCCACTATGGCCATATGGAGGTGGGGTGTAGAAGGGGCACAGATTTAAGAGACAGACTGGGGTTCTCATCATGCAGTACCCTAGGGGGAGCCCCATAAGCAAGTCACTTAGTGAACATGGTGTTTCTTCTTCTATAAGAAAACTTCCTCCCTTACAGATGATCATGTGAAGCAAATAGAATAATAAACAGGAAAGCATTGTATGGACCATAAATTACATGTCTATTCCCAAAATGTTCACCCCTGACAGTTTACCAAGGTTGGGCCAGGCAAAGTGACAAATGCATTCATACACACACACACACACACACACACACACACACACACACACAAAACCATGCTCTCCATCACCGCCCCCTCCTACTAGGGCTTCTTCCTCTGACCTCAGTCTCTGTTGCCACAGTGCCTGCTCTGATCCACTTGACTGCCTCTTTCCTCCCACACACCCATCTCCTTCCTACACCATCTAAATGTCTTTATGCCACATGATATGACCCCATCCCCTTTTCATTAGCCATGGACATAGAAAAGCATCTGGACAAGCCATGCATTAACCTATAAGGGGTTCATCATCAGCTGACAACAGTACTCACTCCTCCATAGTTTCCAAAGAGACTCCCAGAGTCAGTGAAGACGTCTCAAGCAAATGTGGGCCCAATGCAGTTTGTCTTCTAGGTTTCCATATTCTTTCCTGCTCTGGACACTCCTTTTTAAGGTCTTTCTCTCTTATCCACTTACCCACTGTCCATGTTCTCCCTCTCCTCTTCCCTCCCAAACCTTTTCCTGACCCTTCGTTGTCTCTAAAATCCAAATGACAGAAACCCAGCTGAATGTCACCGCTGGAAGTAAGGGAAGTACTGATTTGCTTTTTAAATTGAAAAAGGTCTACGTGTGAAAATGAAGGTGTTCTCACCTCTGGCAAGAAGATGGTGAGTGAGGAAGCATTTGTAATAGTGGCTAACATTGATTCCATTGGTTCCGCTTATTGGCTTCCCTTTAGACAGCAGCCTGAGTGTCACTCCAGCCCATCTCAGGATGTGAAACACAATTCCCCCAAAGCGCCAGTGTTTTTCATGTCGCCCTGCACTCACAGTGGTCTCCCTCTGCTTGGAATATCCTTCCCAACCTGCAGCCTTCTTTGCTCAAGCAACTCACTTTCTCTTAGGAGACCATTCAGTTTCTAATCACTACCCTCTGGAAAGCACCCACCTACCCCCACCCCCACCCACCCTGGGTTGTGTACCTCCTCTCCATGCTCCCTCAGTGCCTTTAGCTTCTTGCTTAGGTAGCACCCACCATATTGAATTTTCATTGTTTATCTTCAACCAGGCAATGAGCTCCTTGAAGGCTGAATTTCTAGGACCTTTCATAGGGTCTGCATATTTGTGCAGTGAATTACTGAAGGCTCCATCATAGGACTGCTCAGCTCCATGTGCTTCTGATGGGAAGTGATATGCTTTATTTCTTCCATCAGGTAAAGAGGAAACATATAAACCATCACATCAATCTCTGCTTGGATGCCAGGCAGGTCAAGACTAAATGTAGTTGGGGCACCTGGTTGGCTCAGTCGGTTGATCATCCAACTCTTGGTTTTGGCTCAAGTCATGATCATGGTTTTGTGAGTTGGAGCCCTGCATGGGGCTCTGTGCTGGCAGTGCAGAGCCTGCTTGAGATTCTTCTGTCCCTCTCTCTGCCCACCCCCCACTTGCACTGTCTCTGTCTCTCTCAAAATAAACTTTAAAAAGATACGAAAAAAAAAAGACTGGATCTAGTTAATTAGCTAGAATGCTTTTATTTCAGATAATTGCTACAATGATTTCTCTTCTTTCACAAATTATTTGTAAGCTTACTTTAAATGTCCTGCTATATTATTTTTAGATTGAAAGTACCTTAAATATTTGTGGTGTTCAAGACCAAAGCTTGAATTCTAATCTTTCTCTGCCTCTGATCAGCTCAGCGATATCTCCTCTCAGGTTCTCTGTTTGGGTTTGAACAAGATGACCCCCAAGGTGTTTGCCAGTTCTAAAAGCCTTGCAATTCTATAGATAAAAGGACAAAATTTATAAATTATTAAAGAAAAAATCTCTGTAACAGAATATGGCTTAAGTCTTCAGGCGCAAAGGAATGCTCTTCTCAGGGAATTGGAGGTTTCCTCTGAGGACCCTTGAGCATTTCCCAAGATGAGTTCCATAGAACACCTGTGTCATGCTCAAAAGACTTTGGGCAAACACATACTGTGTTCCACTTGTCCATATTCATAATACACTTTAGCATAGTAAAGGCTCTGTCTATAAAAACACTCCAAGGGATGTGCTCATAATCTGGCTGCAACCTACCTTTTCAGTCACATTTCAAGCTCTTCACACTTTTCTTCCTGTCTCACTCATACCCACAGTCCTCCCCTGCCCTGATGCATGCATGGTCCATTCTTACATTCCATCCTGACACATTAGATCCATCTTTCCACTGTGCTCATTGTGTGCTCTCTGAGCCTTGTTCCTGCCTGAATCCTATTTCTAGAATGCCCCCTCCTCTGCCTGGCAAATGCCAACTTAACCTGCAGTATCATTATCACTAGTTCTTTGAAGCTTTCCTTGACCCACAAATCATATTTAGTTGTTCCTTCTACTGGGTCCCATTATACTTTGTACAAACCTCTAGTTACAGTCATATTCTTATAATATTGTCACCTTTTTAGATTGAGTCTTCTCAATTAAACTGTGGGCTCCTTGAGGGCAGGCACTATGTAGTATTATTTATCTCAGTATCTTGAGAGCTGGGTGCATTACAGATGCTCAGTGCCTACTTTAAGAATGAAAAGGTAGGGGTGCCTGGGTGGCTCAGTCAAATATCCAACTCTTGGTTTCAGCTCAGGTCATGATCTCACAGTTTCATGGGTTCCAGTCCCATGTCGAGCTCTGCACTGGCAACATGGAAGCTGCTTGGGATTCTCTCTCTTCCTCTCTCTCTGCCCTTCCCCCACTCACACTGTCTCTGTCTCTCTCAAAATAAATAAGCTTAATTTTTTTTTAATTTAAAAAAGAATAAAAAGGTGGATGAATGGTGGATGGATGGATGGATGGATGGATGGATGATGGATAGATAGGTGGATAGGTGGATGGATAGATGGATGAACTAAGGCCTTCAGACTTCAAGGAGAGTACAAGAAAGCAAACCCAGAGGTACCAAAGACCAAATGAGTCAACCTCATGGTTTTTCCTTCTTTTGGGGTGTTATACACCTATTTTAATAATCCTTCATTCCTGCAATGGAACTTAGGGTCTAGCCTTTATTTCCAACTAGAAAAGTGAACAGTTGCTGCATGGTAGAGACTGCTAGGCACAACTCCGTGATCTTTTCTGTTTCTTCAGTAATAATATCCCCAGTGGTCACCTGGATCATAAGGTGACGAACTCTTCCTGGTTTCCCTAGGATTGTCCCACTTTTAAAAACCTTAAAATCCAGGGTTTCAGGAACCTAACTAGTCCAGACAAACCAGGGTCTGGTCATCCCGTTTGATGGATGCCCAGGATAAAGTCTACATGTCCAAACCTGTGGGGGAGAACTTGCCACTAGGCGAGAGCACATGACTGAGTTCTTTCCAAGGGGGTGGTGGTGGAAATGGTCTATTCAGTCTCTGGGACGGAAGGAATTTTGTATTAAAATTTCTTTTGAAAAAATATCACAACTTTTTACTGCAATGGTAGGGTGACAAGAAGGAACCAAAAGATCTTTCTGGAGGAGCAAGGTGGAAAATCAGTGCCCTGCTGTCTGCTGGGAGAGCACTCTCTCAAATGCATCCTCCTCTTCCTCTTTAATTGCAGCTGCAACTACCCATGGATGTTGGGCAGCTGCAATGACTTCATGTTTCTTGCCTTTTCCTTTTTTTTCTCTTGGTCACAGAGGATTAAATCCCTCACCGTACTCAAGTATGGCGTATTGTCAGCAGCAGCACACACAAAGCCTCTTTCCTGTTTTTATTATTTATTTATTCCTTTATTCCCCATTCCACACATGCATTGCCAGCCCACTCTCCACAGGCAGCCATTCTAATGTGCTTATTGATAACCTTCTGTTTCCATGTGTCCTTGTACAAGGTTGCTTTGAATGCATGCATTTTTAATTTATGCAAATGGAATTTGTCCTTTATCTTAATCTTCTCGAGTGTTTCACTCCACACTGTGGTGGTTTTGACCTCCATCCTTATTGCTCTGTGTGCCTCTGGTCTGTTCCTCTTTTCCACTGTGCACATCGTCCCCTCCCCAATGACAGGTGCCCAGAATGCGCCACATTCTCCACCACCACCACAGCACTGGACTGGACAACCTCACAGGCGCCCCCTTATGGACCTGGGAAGAATGGGAGAGGTGGATACATACCCAACAGCAGGATTGCTGGTCATAGGGTATGGACAGGGTTGATAGAAATATTGAAATATTTATGTACTAGTTGGTAAACAGTCATGCCCTGAAGCTCCCTCAGTATCCTTCCTGTTGTCTCAGCTCCTTCTCCAGGATCCCCCAGAACTTCCCACCATCCTACAACTAAAGGGTCAATGCCTGGCCCAGCCAGAACTGACAGTCTTTCTAGCAGTTGTTAAATATTTTGACTCTTGCCCCTGAATATGCACATACTTGATTCAATGGTCCCATTCCTTATTTCTTTTTTTTAATGTTTATTTATTTTTGAGAGAGAGATAGAGCATGAGCAGGGGAGGGGCAAAGAGAAAGGGAGACAGAATCTGAAGCAGCCTCCAAGCTATTAGTACAGAGCCCAATGTGGGACTCGAACTCCCAAACCGTGAGGTCACGACCTGAGCTGAAGTCAGACACGTAACTGACTGAGCCACCCAAGCGCCCCATTCCATTCCTTATTTCTTCATAAGGAATGAACAACAAAAAGAAACCCGAGGGTTCAGTCCAGTCTCTTGTCCTATCCTTAAGGAATTCTCAGAGCTGCAGAAATCCTGCTGATGTTTCTATCTGGATTACCAGGCTTGTATCCTTCCCAATCCTGTGCAGAAATGTGGGAGCCAGCAGGCTGAGACCACTCTCCCGCTATCAGGGCCAACCCCTGAGGCAGCGTGCCAGCAAGTGAAGCACCCTTCACTCCACACCCTGAGTCTGACCCTAGCTCTGTTCCTCTCTTGCTGTGTGACCTGGAGTATCTCACCTCTCTCTCTGACCTTCAGTCTCCTCATTGTCTATATGCTCCCTGACAGGGTGGGAGTAGAGTTCAAATAAGATAATGATATGATATAGAGCAATATAGAGGAAAGAAAAAAAAGCCTCTTGGTATCCAACTCAGAGTAAAATTAGCTGTGTCACCTTGGCCCTCCCCGTGTCTCTCTTTCTCCTGTAGAAAATGGGGATAATTATACTGTATTGTGTCCCCCAATTATTATGAGATTCCATGTGCTGCCTTGACATCTTTGAGTGTCACAGGGCCCCCAAGGCTTAGTCAAGATTCCCCTGCTCTGGCCAGATATGTCCCCCACACAGTGGGGAAAGCCTCCCCTTTTGGTTCCCTGCTTTGGTTCTCCCCTTTGGTTCCCCTATTGACTGGACCAGTTGCACCCTATCTGGTCCTCAACCTAATGGGTTTTGCCTCCCTGCCAGCCTGTGGAATTGTTCAAAAAAGCCAATCGCATCCTCCTGCAGGAACCAAGAGTAGCCTCATGCTCTTGTCACTACAAAGTCTGCCTCCTTGGAGCCCCTGCTGGTTCCCCTGTGCTCCCAAGTGCTCCCAAGTGGCCCTGTGGGTTGTGGCGTCCTTCTCCTCAGTGCCCACCCCCAGGAGTACACATGACTAATAACCAGTTGTCAGTCTCATCTGTCCTGTGTCGTGTGTCATGTGTTCAAGGCTCATCCTGTTTATAGCAAGAACCCTCCTTCACCAACCAAGTGACTAGGAGGTGATCAGAATAGATATCTGTCTCAAAGAGTCATAAATCTGGGGCCTCCACTACGTCACGGAACTATTATATAATGCCATATACGGCCAATCATGACCATTCTTTTTTTTTAAGTTTATTTATTTATTTATTTTTGAGAGAGAGAGAGAGAGAGAGAGAGAGAAAGAGAGAGCACGCACAAGCAGGTGAGTGGCAGGGAGACAGGGAGAGACAGAATCCCAAGCAGACTCCACGCTATCAGTGCAGAGCCTGACTCAGGGCTCGAACTCACAAACTATGAGATCATGGCCTGAGCTGAGATTAAGATTCGGAGGCTTAATTGACTGAACCAGCCAGGTGCCCCCTGCAATTCCTTTATCTAAGAGAAAAATAAATAGTTTATTTGTGTGTCAGTGTGTGTATTAAGGCAAGTGATCCTTATCTCAACTGTTACAACAAATACTTCGTATTAATAAATATTACGCATACTATTTTATTTAGCTCTTGAAGATGTCATTAGGTTTTTTAAAAATTGAGATGCTTCATGATCTTTTTTCTTTTTCTTTTTTTTTTTTAGCTTCTGAAATGTCAAGCTTTGTGGTGGTACAGGATTGCATCGCAGACATTTTCACAACTTCCTTTAGGAGATCCAAATCAATGTTCGGGCTCAGGTCATTTTGTGACTGCAAAGTATGGAAAATTCTACCTTCTTCTGAACTAGCAGATAAATTTCAGGCCAGTAAATCTGCTGTACAAGACTTGGGCCCATGTGCACCCTCATTCACATACAAACACACTAAAATGCCCACACCTGCATGGGTGTGCACCTACTCTCAGGAAGTTACACATATGCTTCAAATACACACACAGCCACACACAGGTACACCCTCATATCCACTCTCCAGTGGCTCCCTGAGATTGCGGAGTCCCCACGTCTCTCCTTCATCAAAGCACTAAGCTCTTATGAGTTATTAATTTCAATAACCTTATATACTAGGCTGACGGTAGGATGCTGAGTCATAAACAGCAAGAGCAAGAAAGCCTGATAGTCGATCATTAGTCATGGAGGTGCACTCGGGGAGAGGCAGGAAGAGGGGGATCTCCTCCCAGACACAGTGTCAAGGTCAGAAGAAGAATCCTGATGAGCTGGGGGGTAAGTTGGTCATTATGAGGGCTCACCTTCATGGAGGACACTTCCATGAGAGTGTGAATTAAGCTTCTATCCAAGCCTTAGTTCTCTCTCCAAGGGTGCTCTTCTCGACAAGCTTATCAGTTGACTCAGTCCCTGCTTGTATATTTTGATGTCACTTAGACCTCAACTTCTGGCTCTGATCCCAGTCCTTTGAGAGGCTGCTCAGAGCTGCACATAGTGTTAAGGACTTTGGGAAACACAAAGAAGGAGAAACATAATCAATGCTCTCAAAAAGTGAGCATTCTATCAGATAATCAACTGAGAAATAAATGTTGAGAGCCAGCTCTAAAAATGTATGGCTAATTTAGGAGATCTAAAATAATGCTTACTACCTGTAGAACTTTGGGAATAATAATTTCTGCCCTCAGAAACTTGTGAGCTATTTATTCGGGGATATCTTCTGATGCTCAGCAAGTCTTTATTATTTTTTCAACACTTCCCATAGAACCCCATCCAAATCTCCCTTCTAAGCCTTGGAGTGTCTCCATCTCAACTCAATCCCCAGGTCTCATCCTTAGCACATGACCTGGCCACCTGCTGACTGAGAAGATAGAGGCTGTGGGAGGTGTGGTCCCTCACCTTCCATCTTGTCCACCTCAAAGTCTCTCTGAGGCTTCCACACTTTCTCTCTCTCCTGCTTTGAAGAAAGGTGCTTATACCGAAGTATTTAGGAGAGTCAATATAATGGTGACCAAGACATGAAAGACTATAGAGAAAGAGAATTTTAATAAATGACCACCAAGGAACAAATTATAATCCTAGAATGTCAGAGTGTAATGGAAATATGGAGTTTGGAAATATGTAGGTTTCAGAGGTATTTCCAGGGTCTACCACTTACCACCTATTTAGCCTTGAGCATGTGACTCAACTTTCATTTATTAATTCCTTCAGCCAACATTTGAAGGTCTATTGAGTGTCAAGTGTACTAACCATAGCTACAATTGAGGCATTATAAAATGAGGGGTAATAATAATACCAATTTAAAAGTTTATCTTGAGGCTTGGTGCCCCACCAAGCACAAGAAGGAATAGTAAGTGTGAATTACCTTCCACTTTCCTTCCTGGCTTATAGCACTCATGTTCCTATTCTGTATATAAAGAGGCATTTCTCATAAACAAAATAAATTTCCAGTTGGTTAATGAGAAGTATCGATATAAATCCCACATAAACTTCACACCCTTTTTTCCTCCTAACAATAAAGCACTAGGTTGTACGTAGCTAGTTGAACCACATTCTTATTCTACATAAACCATCCCAGGGACAAATCCTGCCAGATGATGACAGGAGGGACCCCTTAGGCTAGAGGCCTGGCAGCGTGGCTTCCAAATATGTTCTCCCTGACAATCAGAAGAGCTATGTTGTCATTCATTCATTCCCGCAGTCAACAAAGGTTTTCTGAACATTAATATTATACCAGGATCAGTGCAAAGAACTGGGATTCTTGAATGTGAATTTCAAGAACCCAGATTTAAAGGTGCAAATTTTTTTATTTTCTTTATTTCTCTATCCCTGATGGCTCTTGAGAACTCATTTCTGCTTGGCAGCGGAAAACAATATTGGTAATTCCAGGTAAATCTGGTGATTTCTAGAGTTAAATTCCCCACCTCCACCCCCTTCCCTTATTTTCTGAAGTATCTCTATGACCCATGGAGGGCTGTGTGTGCATCACCCCAGCAGTGGGGGTAAGTGAAGTATAGCATCACCATGGGCCTCTGCTGGACTGAGCTGCCCACTGAGTGATACTCCTCCCACCCCATCACACATCTCTGGTATCCATGTTTTCGCTGGGCCCTCAGTTGCTTGTTGAACTCACCCTGTTCCCTTGTGGACCTGACCCCAGCACTTTGGGGCCACCACTCCATCTCAGCATGCCTGCACTATCTCTGCAGGGTCTAAATCTCCTGGTCCCATTTCCTACACTACATGGGGCATGTGGCCCCTGTAAGGTACACCGAGGGCCACATTTTCAGATAGCTTATTCCGCTGTCACTGCTCTCAAAGGCCATGCTGGGAGCAGGTATCTCTATATGGCTTCAAAAATGGGCAGTGGTACCCTTGCTCTGGGGTTCTTCCAAATTTACGTGGACTTTCCATCTTCCTCCCCTTCTTAGGGCCTCCACCAGCTCTCTTAGATCTAAGTTCCAAGGTCTTCCTGCCATCTCTCAGCTTGCTCTATCAACTCTAGGAAAGCTGGTTCTTCATGTATTCCCTTTCCCCTCTACTGGCTATGCCATTTGTGGGGCCATGAAAAGAGCACAGATAGAGGTCCCCAGCGCCTTATCAGATACTCTTGCCTTCCTATTCTAGTTCCTTCTAACAGTATAAGGGAGCCTCACACACAGCCTAATGAACACAACTCATTCATCCAAGATGTCTGTAAGGCCTGGTTTCAAGCCTGTGTACCAAAGGGTTTTTATTTTCTCAGACATGTTATCGTCAGAGACCATGTTTAGGTTAATGTCATGGTGTGGTAGTTCTATGGACCATAAGATAGTGTAAATACAAGTCCCAAACCTAATTGTGAGAGTAGAAAAAAAAAAATTATTCTACCCAGAATCCAAATTGAAACAGACAAGCTTTCTTGTCAGCTCCATTTGTCGAAAAGTAGCTTTTTTTCCTTCTATTCTAGCCTTTTACTAAGTATGTAGTCGTCTGTGCTTTCAGGCTGTATGGAAGGGTAGTAGTTACTTTCTATGTTCATTGGATTTCCCAGGTTAGTCAGAGCAAAAGACAGGTTTGGGGGGCAGGTCTTGGAGACTGCCAGGGTGATCATCCTCCCTCAGGGAAAGAGAACAATTTAATCACATGGAATGGAGCCCTCTGTCTGGCCAGTCAGCCATTCTCTCCCAAGCTGTGTGTTGTAAGTGGGCCGTGCCAATGTGAGGCAGGCGGTGGAACCGGATTCAGATGGCGGTGGTGGCGGCCGTGGCAGCAGTTCTGACATAGCTGCCATGCTTCTGCTTTTTGCTCCTTGACCTTCCAGAATGCCCTTGATTCTTGCTCATTCCCAAGTGCGATCTTTTGGGCTCTCATGAACTCTGTGAGCTCTCAGGAAATTACTCTGATTAAATTGGTCAGTCGCATCTCAGTTACTAGCAACCAGGAGCACAATCGCACTCGCCACGAGAAAGGCCTATTTCCTACCCCACCCCAACACCCCACTATTCTGCATCTTGGAATCTTCTCAATGAGCAGTTTGCCAACCATTGTTCTTCCCTATCTTGGGTCGGTCTGAGTGACATAACTGTCACTGATGTGCACTCAGTCTCCCGCCTGGGTGATATTCCCATGGCTCCTTCTTTGATAGACCAGTCCCTTTGCCATTGCAGAAGCCTGTGGTCTCTGACTGGAAGTGATGGTCTGAGGGTAGGACTGGCAGGACAGGAGTCCTAAGCCTCTGCACCTACACCTGGCTGACGATAAATGCTAACATTAATGGTTACTAAAGTTGGAGCCCAGGGCTGCCCCCACAGCACCCAACTTAGCCTTGATATGGACATAACAACCTATGTCATTACTAAAAGCTTCACATGATGAAGAAAGTATTGGACTTTGCCTTTAGATGAGCTCCCAAAATTTCACAAATACCACAAAGGTTTTCTGCCATCTTCTCTAAGCCTTTGAAGTAGGTACCAGTGTATATTATGAAAGGCTCATGAAGGTCAGCGGACCTTAATGTGGAACCCTTGTCCAGCCATTCCAGTAGAGTCAGACTGCTTCTAACAGGTCTCTATTCATCTGTCTCCTGAGCAAGTGCAAAGGTGTATGTTCCATGCATCCCTTACAGCCCTGCAGACCCCCGGACAGACTGGCTACTGGTGAGAAACCGGGAATTCTAGCTTACTCTTTTCAAACCATCCAAACTCTCCTCTGAACACCATTCCTGATTTATTTAGTTCTCTTGGTTGGTGAGCCCAGTTCACCTGGTGTTGGAAGAATCCATTCCCAATCAGAGCTAACTCCCAGTTGGAAAACTCTCTGCCATTTATTTCTCAGACGTGCTGGAGAATTCACACTTGTCAGGAAGTGCCAGCCCTGTCTCCTGGGGCAGGCTACCACTCAGAGAACCATTTCAAAGGGCCTCCAAGTTCTTCTTTATAAAACACCGTATGCAAGCACAACCACACACTTCATGCTCCCAAGCATTCTCTCAACTAGCTGCTAGAACAGGGCTAGCACTCTGGAGAAGACCAAAATGAAGGGAAAAAATCATCATCATCACCATCATTCTAAGAAAAATGAAGCCTATTCCTTTCTTTTCTTCCTCAACCATGAATTCGTCTAGTAATACTCACACCTAAAACCTGACTCTGAGAGGCACATGGGTGGCTCAGTTGGTTAAGCATCCAACTCTTCATTTTGGCTTAGGTCATGATCTTCTGCTCATGAGATCAAGTCTGAACATCAGCATGGAGCCTGCTTAAGATTCTCTCTCTCTCAAGACAGATACCATATGTTTTCACTCTTATGTGGATCCTGAGAAACTTAACAGAAGTCCATGGGGGAGGGGAAGAAAAAAAAAAGAGGTTAGAGAAGGAGAGAGCCAAAGCATAAGAGACTCTTAAAAACTGAGAACAAACTGAGGGTAGATGGGGGGTGGGAGAGAGGGGAGGGTGGGTGATGGGTATTGAGGAGGGCACCTTTTGGGATGAGCACTGGGTGTTGTATGGAAACCAATTTGACAATAAATTTCATATTTAAAAAAAAAAGATTCTCTCTCTCTCCTTCTGCCCCTACCCTGCTTATGTACACACTCTTAATAAATAAACAAATAAATACATAAATACAAGAAAATCTAACCTTGAAACCACTGACCCACTGCCAAGCAGACTAGGGTATCCAAACCTGGGGACATTTTTAATGCATTTATTTTGTGTCCAATAACTCACACATATTTTAATTTTTCAGATATTTTGTGCTCTAGCATGAGTAGGGATGCATAGGAATTTTAAGACTCACATATTATGTTATTGGTTTTTTTTAACATTTATTTATTTTTGAGACAGAGAGAGACAGACCATGAACGGGGGAGGGTCAGAGAGAGGGAGACACAGAATCTGAAACAGGCTCCAGACTCTGAGCTGTCAGCACAGAGCCCGATGCGGGGCTCGAACTCATGGACCGCGAGATCATGACCCGAGCCGAAGTTGGCCGCTTAACCGACTGAGCCACCCAGGCGCCCCTATGTTATTGTTTTTTTAATATGTGTCCTTAAATTATTGTTTTCTGATAGAATGATTCTCAGGAAATTTTTTCAAACATTGCATGGGATGTATTTATACTAAAAAAATTTAACTGGGATATATGTATAGATATATATATTAGTCAGCTTAGCTACTATAACAAAATATCATAGGCTGGGTGGCTTCAATAACAGACATTTATTTCTCACAGTTCTGGGGGCTGGAAAGTCCAAGGTCAAGGTGCCAGCAGATTCAGTTCCTGGTGAGAACCCTCTTCCTGGCCTATATAAAACCACCTTCTTGCTCTGTCTATACTCACATGGCCTTTCCTTGGTGTGTGCTCTAGAGAGAGAGAGAGCTCTCTGTCTCCTTCTTCCTACAAAGACACTAATCCCATCACGAGTGTTACACCCTCAAGACCTAACCTAAACCTAAATACTTCCCAAAGTCCCCACCTCCAAATACCATCACAGTGGAGGCTGATGAAGCTTGGGAGGTCACAAGTATTCAGCCCATGGTTATTAGGGTACTACATACACACATTAATGTGTGTGTGTATACACACACACACACACACACACACACACACACACACACCTTTCGGGGTTTTTGCTAAATCTGGCAACCTATCTCCTACCAATGCATCCCCTGCATGGCCTCTGCCCACCCCCACCCCCAACTTATGCACACAAATCCACGGCCTTAGGGAACTGCTAGCATCCAATACCACCACCCTGGAACTTGTCCATGTTCCCTGTGTGACCATCAGTGATTCCAGTGGCTGCTCACGTCTCTGCTATATTGCTTAAAAGCTCTCCTCTCTCCTGAAGGAATCCAACTTTCTCTAAAACACCCATGTCGGATACGTGCATTTATAAGATTCTCTGCATAGGTCAGAAATGTATTGCGGTACCCGGGTGGCTCAGTTGGTTAAGCATCCCACTTGGGCTCAGGTCATGATCTCGTGGCTCATGAGCTTAAGCCCCACATCGGGCTCTGCACCAACAGTACAGAGCCTGCTAGGGATTCTCTTTCTCTCTCTCCTCCTCCTCCCCCACATGTGTGCATGCTCTCTCTGTCTCTCACAAAACTAAACTTAAAAAAAATTATTTCTCACGATTCTGGAAGCTGGAAAGTCTAAGATCAAGGTGCTGGCAGATTTGGTGTCTGTGAGAGCCTGCTTTCTGGGTCATAGATAGCCATCTTCTCTCTGTGTCCTCACACGACAGAAGGAAGCCAGGTAGTTAGCATTAGAATTGAATTGACTTGTAGGACATCTAGTTAGTGTCCACAGAGAGTTGGGGACTGGCTTGGAAGGGAAAACACACACATTTGGTGTCAGAAGTGGTATGAGAGTGAAAACTCATTCATAGAAAGTTCAAGATGGGGAGACAGGGATGAAACCACCTGCACTCCTGTGATTTGTTGTCAGAGATGCATGGTATCTCCATGCATCAAGCAGACACTCAGAACATAGCTCGGCTTGGGCCATCTTACAGGTGCCCCACGCGGGAGGGCTGCCCATCCGGCTCAGGGCGAGCACCAGCGAGAGGCCCTGAACTGGGCTCTGGTGGCGGGAGCCGGAGAGGAGGGAAAGAGTCAGGTCTTCCCTGTCAGGGGCTGAGCAGTGGGGCCCCCAGGAGCCAGCCCACAGAGGACATGGGAGCCCATCAATAGCAGCCAGAGCAACAGAGGCAGTCAGCAGAAAGAGGACCAGATCTGTGCCCTCTCAGGTAGATGAGCCCTTTATCCGTCATCCAGGGGTGTGCTCGCTGCAACTCAGCCCACCTCACGCTGGCTCACACCAGCTCACATCAGCTTGGGGGACTGCGCACACTTCTCCCCAACGCCACGTCCAGCAACATCGCATTGGCAGCTTGGTGGGACATTTATCCCACAGAAACAGGCAGATGCTACAAATCATGGAATCTTTTCTGGAGACCTGGTCATTATTTACCAGCACACCGCCGCCCCCTTTTTGCCTCCCTGCCCCAACTTTCTGCTGGATTGAAGACCAGAAGAGGCAGGAGAAGCAAAAGAGGAGGAGAAGAAGGGGAAGAGGAGGAAGAGGACGAGGAGGAAGAAAAGGAGAACATTCTCCCTCCTCCTTCTGAGGCTGTTGAGCATGGCAGTGGCCTCAAAGGGCCAAGGAGAACGGCTCTGAATCTCATACGAGTCTGGCATCATAAACTGGGTTGCACTAGCCTTAATAAAAGAAAAGAATCAGAGTCTATGAAATCCGCCCAGGACAAGGCTACTTGGAGGGACCCGGAGTCAGACACACTTTGGAATGGAGAGGTGTGATTGTTTCCCAGCACCCCCCACACCTTCTTCTCTAGCACCAACACCTCCAGCATATCGGGGCAGACAGGAGAGAAAGAGGGGGAAAAAACCAAGCATTTGTGTGTGTGTGTGTGTGTGTGTGTGTGTGTGTGTGTGTGTAGGGGTATGATTTGGGGTCTTTTCCTTGTTTTTAATGAACTGGCCACTGCTGTGGTCCTCTGTCAGTGGTCATGGCTCCTCTGACCCCCACCAACTGGCCAGCAATGCTCTTGTGTGACAAGTGTCCGATGTGGGTGGAGATGAGGGGTGTGCACCCCTCAGACAAGGTCCTTCCACACGTGCCACTCACCCAGGAGGTTCCAACCCAGATTGCCACCTCTCCCTTCCCCTTGCCAGCTACCTCCTTTTGCAGTTGAAGCCCCTCCCGTAGATGGCTGTCAAGGAGGGCAAACTTGCATGCCTCAGGGTCCTCCGCAGTATCCAGGAGGGCTGTGGGAAACTCATCCTTCAAGCCGCACCAAAGGGTGGCCATGCCTCTCTGCCATCTCTCCCCGGTGGCCTTCCTACTTGTTCAGGATGGCTCAGGACAGGACTGCAAGATCTCCACTCCGGCGGTCGCCCAATCTCACCTTTACCTAATGTCCTACTGAATGCTTGGAGCTTCCTGCGTCCGAGCTTGTGGTGGGCACTCGCCTCTGCTATGGGACTTGGTCCTTCCACTTTGGTTCCCAGAGATGCACAGGGGCCAAAGGAGAAGCCCAGTCAACCCAGGAAAGCAGAGGGGAGGCCTGGTCTCCCGACCCTGAGCCACACCACCTCAGACCTGAGATCGTCTTTCTCAACCCCAGCCTCATTCTAGCATGTCGCCTTCCCTAATGGAGCCAGCTGGTGTATATCGCAGGGCTTAGGGCACGTTTTATTTCAGTGGGGTCCTTCCAAAGACTAGGACTGTCCGAGGCCTACGCCACTCTCATCACCACCTGCGGTGATGCAGAGCCTCCTGAAACCCATTAGAGAGCCCCGGGCGCCCCCGTGTGGCTTGCCTCTGCCATTGCACCGACACAAGATTGCCGACTGAAAATTTTAAGGACTGAGAACCTTGCACACAGAAATCATCACATTACCATTCTGTTGTATTTACTTCCAGTAACCTTTCCATTTGCACAAAAAGAATGCAGATCTATAAGTCTCTTTTTTCTCATAACTTCCCAAGATAATTTAATTTTGCTACTCTTGGGCATTTTTTAATATAAAAAAATTATTGTATAAAACTATGAAGTAATTGCTGAACTACTGGAAATAATGACCTATATTACACTCAGTAATTCTCTCAACTGTCTGTATGTCTGTCTGTCTCTCTCTCTTACACACACACACACACACACACACGGAATCTCTATTCTTCCAGGTAGGAGTTGGGGATGGAAAGAGAGAAGGGAATTTCTTACATGTTCTCCTGAATGTGTATCCATAATTTGCCAGGTGCTTTTTACAGGAGAACATTGTGGCACAGGAAAGCCCTACTTTACAGATAAAGAACTTTAGTTCAGAAGAGTTAAATAATGGGGCACCTGGGTGGCTTAGTAGATTAAGCATCTGACTTCGGCTCAGGTCATGATCTCGCGGTTTGTGAGTTTAAGTCCCATGTCGAACTCTGTGCTCAGAGCCCAGAGCCTGCTTCCAATTCTGTGTCTCCCTCTCTCTGTGCCCCTCCCCCAATAATGCTTGCTCTCTCTCTCTCTCAAAAACTGAATGAACATTAAACATTTTTTTTAATTCTTAAAAAAAAAGAGTTAACTTCCCTAAGGTCACACAGCTGGAGGATATCAAGAGCAGGAATCAAGCACACCTTTCTATGACCCCAAAGCCCCATTACCTCTGAGATGTTAGACCTGCTGGACTAGAACTTCCAGCTATCCCTACCGAGGGGGTCTTCGAATCCCATCTGCTGGGACAGCTTCCAGAGTTGTCATTGCCGTTGTTGTTGTTCATCAATTTTACACATTCAACCAGAATGACTTCAGCGCCCCCACAGACCCCCAACAGGCACTGGAATTGCCTTCCAGGGGTCAGTCCTGGGTCTGCTTTCTCCTGTTCCCTAAAAATGCTCCTCCGTTGGCTTAGGGACGTTCCAAACTCTGGGAATTCCTCCCCAATCATGCTGAAGCACCCGTTCCAGCAGATGTGACCAGCCAGGAGTCCCAAACTGAGTGAAGAAATCCCTCTGTGTCCCCACAGTCCCCAAGCCCTGTTGGATGGCAGCCAGACCCTCCCAAGCCTGTGCCCAAAGTCGTAGTTCAGCAACCAGCGCCCTCATGGGAAGAAGCATCTTTAATGAGAAATCACACGGTGCCCCAGCTAGCAGGACCTCAGAGACCATCCAGCCTGGCTACCTCCTTGCACTTATCAGGACATAGAAGCCCAGCAACCTGAGGGGACTTGACCAAAGTGCTCAGCAGGTTAGGGAGAGAGGCAGCTCTGTAATTGTGGATCCTAAGAGAGTGTCTTAAATGTGAAACAGGTGGTGGGGGGGGCAAGGCTAAACTTCCAGTGTCTGGCGCATCGCTGGCAGCAAATTAAAAACCAGAGCCCGTAACACATTGATTGGGGACAGCTGCCCCCTCATCATCCACAGGGCTGTTAGAAAGGAACCACCAGGGACACCTGGGTGGCTCAGTCGGTTGAGCATCCGGCTTCGGCTTCAGCTCAGGTCATGATCTCATGGTTCTTGAGTTTGAACAGCAGAGTTTGTCAGTGCAGAGCCTGCTTCAGATCCTCTGTGTCCCTCTCTCTGCCCCTCTCCTGCTCGTGCGTGCGCACACACACACACACACACACTCTCTCTCTCTCTCAAAAACAAATAACCTTTAAAAAAGAAAAGAAAAAAGAAAAGAAGAGAAAATAAAAGGAAAAGAAGAGAAAAGAAAAGAAAAGGAAAGAAAAGAAAAGAAAAAAAGAGAAAAGGGACCATCAGCCATGAACTGCTCACTGAGCCTTCTGCCAGCACTGGATGCCCAACCCGGGTTAGCAGCTGAGCGTAGATAAGTCCACACAGAGCACTGAGGAGCTCATGTTTCCTGGGTGTGTCCCACCAGCCAGCTCTGCTTTGAAGGACATCATCAAGAGGATGTGACTGCTGGTTGACCCTCCAGCTTGACCTGGACAACCGGAGGCCCCCTCCCCTGTCCTTGGAATGTATGTGTGGCCCACCGTTCCTGCACTAGGAGCTGGTATTAAGGATGTAGACTTGAGAAAAAAATGTGTGGCTGAGAGCTTCTGGACAGGGTATGTGACTGAACCCGGTTAAGGCCTCTATATAAATTTTTAAGATCCTGGAGGATGGGTGTGGAGATCCCCTCATCTTGTGGTGCCCAGGAGAAGCCTCATAAGTTCTCTTGTGTAGTAAAACTACCATCTACCAGTCTGGAGTGGCCTGCCTCTTTCTTTGGTTTATCCCTGACGTCTGTGTATGAGGCCAGCTTCAGATCTCACCCAGGCAATTCCTGAGGATGCATACCAATGGCGTAGGGGCTAAGTTACCAGTGGGTGAGCCATGAGCAAGAAATTGTTTTATTCATGCCCATATTCCTGGTCTCTAGCACAATCCCTGGTAAATAGTAGGGTTTTCATCCATGACATATTCTTGCCGTGGAAAAGTTCCCATTCCGATGAGTAGAGATGTTTTGGTGTGCACAAACATATTGAGGGTTACTCATGCCCTGGCTGATTTCACCTAGTCTTGGCCAAACATCTCACGGGTCTTTCCTGGTTACCCATTTAATTTGTACATCTGACCAAAAGTGACAGAAAAAAAATTATTTAGTTATATATATATAACTATATAGTTATATATATATAGTTATATATATAGTTAGTTATATATATAATATATATATTACTGTCCATATATATATGAGTTATTCTAGCTCATTCTAAAGCTTTCCTTTTCTACTCAATAAAGCCAAAATCTTTTCAGCAGAGATGTCATGTTTAGCAAATAAACATGAAGGATGCTCTGTTAAATTTGAATTTCAGAGAAACAACGGGCAATCTTTTACTATAAGTATGTCCCAAATATTGCAATATTCCAAGCATCATCTGAAGTTCAAATTTAACAAGGGCATCCTGTATTTTATCTGGCAGCCCTACTTGGGCCTCTATGGAGTGTCTGTGGAACATTCCTAGTGAGCTGAAGGGAAGCCGTAGGAAAGAATCAGCAAACGGTGGCACCTCCTTGCAGGACGGCTCTCCTGGATCCTGTCTTATTGCTGGGAAGGGAGGAAGGGCAGCCGTAATGGTGTCTCCTGATGATTGCAAGCCCCACTGAGGGCAGTTCCATGCTCATAGGCCAAACAGAAAGCAGAGCTTGTCTGCAGAGATAAAAGGCCAAAAGGCTGGGCTTCTTGCTGTAACACGGCTCCACATCTTGTGAGATGAGTGATCCCACCGGGCTCTAACATTGGGGCTGAGAGAGGCCGCAGGACCTCAGGGTTCAGGGTTCTGACCATCTCTCTCTCTCTCTCTCTCAATCTCTCTCCCCGTGTGTGGGTGTGAGTGTGTGTGCGTCCGTCTCTCTGTGCATGTCTGTCCGTCTCTGTCTCTCTATGCATATGTGTCTGTGTGTCTCCTCCCCGCCCCCACCCCCTCTTTCTCTGACTGTTTGGTAAACTTCCCTCAGCACTTCTCAAAGCAGAGACAGGAAGGCATTCGTGTACAGACTTAATGGTCAGATCTGTGCTTTTATTGCATGTTAATTCATCTAGGAGCTTTGGTTTTCAGACATGGAGCTGCTACCGCAGGTAGGTGATAAGACTCTATATCCCCCTGGACACAGAGGGGCTACAAGTGGTATTCAGAGCCCCATCACCCCCCTTCACTTTGCTCCACACACGCAGATGCAGACTTCCTGACTCCGGAGGGGATGCATGACCCTGGAGCCCTGTGCACAGCAGAGACAAGTAAACGGACCTTTATGCAGTTGACGAGTTCAGCTTCGACTGCTCTGGATTCTCAGGGGTATGGTGAGTCATAGCAGCTCTGCTTGGTTTTCATTCTGTCAAAGGACGGCAGCTCAAACCTCCTGTTCCCCATAAATCCCTGGTACATTTTGCCTTTCTTAGCATTAACCAGCCCCATTTGCCATCTGTAGAGTTTTACGTCACTGGGACCTGCACCTCTGGCCATGGAATAATTGGTAGATGTCACATTTGGATGGATGCGTGCTTGTAAATAGTTGACTTTGACCAATAAGCAACAGCTGTTTTGGGGTGGCTCGCCCTTCAAAAAGAAGCTTTATATCTTAGAGAAACCACAAAACATTATGGAGAGCACTTAGACTTGAGTTTGACCCACCACCACTTGAGTTTAAACCCACCTCTGTTCTTCACCAGGTGTGTGGCCTTGAAGGGGACTGACATCAGGGTCGTGCTGTGAGCTGTGTTCACAGCCCCTGAAGCCCTCCAATTGAAGGTGGGTGAATTTCTAAATCTAAGAATATCTTTTCTTCCGATAAAAACAATGTATGAATTATGAATGAAAACTTGTAGAGTTTTTTTTCTCCCTCCCAAGATTAACAAAGACTGTTTTTAATGATAGGAACACTAATTGTAAAGCAGTTTGAATTTGTTATGAAATTCTTATTGCTTGACCTTGTGATACCCCTTAAAAGAACATATATATAGATTGAGTATAGAAAATATAAATATTATGGCATTGTTAAGGGAAGTTTGAAATCTCAGACTCTAAGATTGTTTAGACTATGGTCTCTTCATCATCAAACAGCCATTAAAATACTATTTAGTCAAAAAGGCTTTTAAATGACAAGAGGTGGAATGCTATTTGCAAATAGAAGCAGACGCTATTTCCCATAAAATTCTGAGACACACATTTTGCATAGAAAATGCAAATGGATTTATTTTATAACCACTCAGCAATACAGCTTAGACCTTACAAAAACAAACTTTAAAACAAATTGTCAGGATTCTAACTACTTGTGATTCTTGGCAGATGCCAGGCATTACTTTTACTGTTAGATCATTCTGCTCTAAGCCGTGCTGGATGGTTTTGTTGGTGCACCCAGCCGCAGCCTGCCTGTGGGTAACAGAAAGCGAGCTGTTTGGGGAACACTTGAATCTCTGGCTTTTTTAGCCTAGTGTACTCAACGGATCCCCAGTTGTAACCAGGTCAATGAAAGTTCTTCATTCAGGAAACCGAAAACTTCAGTTAGAGCTCGCTCCCCTTGAGGCATGCCTGACTTAGCCTTTCACTTCATCTTCTTCCTTCTCAGAAAGACCTTCCCTGTCGTGGCAAAGATAAGCCCCGAACAGCATGGGGTCCTCTTCTTCACCTCTAAAGATAAAAATGGCCATTTCTGTGCTTGGGGGTCCCCAGGCCATGCAGGGAGTACATTTGAACTCTAAACTATGCATCAGGCAGAGTCACGGATATACTGTTTCCATAAGGCTCCAAACACATCATTCAGAACAACTCACTGTAATTAGCAAAATTTATGTTATAAATCTTACTGATATAAAAAAAGTCATTAAGAACAATTAGGAGATGAAATAGGTAAATGCCAATTTCTCTGTCTTTCATAAGGCATTTAAACTCATAAGGCAACCTCTAGAGTATAAAACAGTATGGCCGTTGTCTAGGCAATGAGGAAAAGTTTTACTTTGCATTTTCAGTTTGTCCATACTGTTTGAACTTTTTTTTTTACTGGGTTACATAATCAAACACTTAAATAATTCTATCATCTCAAGACTGAAATAAAGGCAGCAGCTTCTTTCTGTGGTTGATCTGGGATCTCTGCCTCCAGGATGGATCATTTATAGTGAGCCCAGTCTCTGACATCATGGGGCCATCTACCCCCTACCCACTGGGGGGGAAAAAGATCATGTACTGCTAACTCTCCTCCACTAAGCTTACTGATATAACTTTTTGATAATTGTTTACCAGATCTCCTTACCTTGAGGGGAAAAAACTAGCATTTACTCCATCAGTCACTGTGCAGGAAACTTAATGCCATTTAATCTTCATACTGGCCTGTGATGTAAGCTTTGATCCAACATGTTACAGATAAAAACTTCATGAACTTTGTAACTTTGGAGACATTGCTATGTTACTTCACTAAACCACCGGGCTTCTCACTGTCTCGAGTTCTCAGACCGTGCAACCAGAGGCTCAAAGCTGTTCCTTTGCCTTGGTAGGCAGTCTGTTCAAAGCCTGGCTGGCAGAAAGGGCTGTCACCTTGGAGCCCAGGAGCACAGCCCCTGAGGTGCATGCTGGAGCCTCCCTGAATATTCCATTCCTTCCGCTCTTGCCTCTCTGCAGCCCAGGACCGGTTCTGCAGGATTGCCTGCTCACCCGGAAATAAAGTTTTCTGAATGGATCCCTTGTTTTGCAGCAAGGGGCCTCCCTGGCAGCCAGAACATCTGTCCGTGCCCTTCACAGTGAGCCTGGGCCGTGGGGCGGCCAGAAGCAATGACTGGATGTCTGGTGGCTCGGGAGACTTACCTGCAGTTTGTTGACAAATGGGACGGGCAGAGCCTTCCAAAAGAGGGGGAAAGAGCACCTGCCTCCAGTTCCTGTTTTCCTGTTTCTACAGAGATGCACTGCACTTCTGCTACTGGGTCCTTGGCACCGTGAGCCTGTCATTCCCCTGGTATTTAAAATCCACACACACAAACAAACAACAAGGCCCTAGCATTTCTCCGACACCTTTTGCTCCTTTTAAGTAGAGCCCTTTATGATGGCGCCTCTGGTCCCTCCAGCCCCCCAGGGGCCCACTTTGGCACCTCCAGCCTGGCTGGCCTGCTGCGGAGAGAGGTGGCCAGGGGGGCTCCAGAGTAGGATAGACCGAAAGGGCCTCCATCACAGGAACCGGGGACCCCGGGGAAGTGACCGGCGCATTTATTTGGTTTTATATATCTATTTCACCCCCTGGGATTTTTGAATGGGCCCTTTCCAAACAGGAAAACTGAAAGATCAAAAGGGGGAGGCATTCGTACTTCCTTAAATCGGCTGTAAACAGAGGACGAAATCTGCCCCTCCCCCTCTCCTGGAACTGATCATTTCTAGTGTGAATCACAGGTATTCCCTGTGTTTAGAACCTGCCCTAAGCAGTTATTCGTCCCTCGTGATCATCATTCTGTAGTTTGTACTTCCAGGTTCTTTGTCTGAATGAGGGTGGCTCCGCTGAGAGGGGCTGGGGAAGCTCTGTGACCAAACAGCCCTTTAGTAGCCACAGGCCCCAGGCAACTTGCTTCCCCTCTGGGAGCCTCATTTTCTCATCTGTAAAATGGGGATAATGGCAGTTACTTCACAGCCTTGCTGGAAGGGCTAGGAAGTGGCAGGCATGCGGTAAGCGGTGTATTAGGGCCAGGTGTTCACTGAAGTGAGTATTTGAGAGCAACATAACGCTCGGGTACAGTTTTCCAGAAAGCTGTCTTTTACACTGGCTTTTCCAGAGCTTTCCAAAACGAGACCTACCTCTCCCTTCCCACCACTTCTGGCCCCTCATTCACTCTGCTCTTCAGTTCTTCTAAGAATGCTCTACCCTCCACTCCCTTTCCACCACCCACCCAGCCTCAGTTCTCATATTCAGGAACCCCTTCAACCCCTCAGTCTGCGCTGCTCATCCCCAGATGAGCAGATACTCATCTCTAGGGTTCCTAGCAGACTCACTGTCCACGCCACAGTCCTTTCTCCTCCTCATGGAATCTGACTCCTCCACTATTAGGGGATAAGCTCCTAAAGCGCAGGGGTCCTGCCTCTCTCCCAGGTACCAGGTGCAGGCTAAGAAACATGCCATGAACTCACAAGTTCTTGTCCAGTGCATAAATTTATCATCATCACATACCCTGCCAGAATGAGCAAACAAAAAATAAAGGTATTTGCCCTTATTTTATAGCTCCAACCCCTTGGCTTGACATTTGGCCCTTCATAACCTGTTCCCAAACGCCCTCAGCCCACATGCCCAGGCGCTCTGCCTCTTGCCGATTCCTGCCTTTCTACCTCTGCTTTGCTGCTCTTCCTGTCTTGAAATGCCCCTCTGCCCTACCGAGATTCCACTTACCCATTGAGGTTCAAGTTCAATGCTGGCTTATCTACGAAGCCAGGTGCCCCCTCAGACAGAATTCCTCTCTCCCTCCCTTATTCCCATTGGTTTTGGACACCTCTTAAAAATGTTTTCTCTCTTTTATTTTTTGCTTATAATATGCTTATTTAGGTATAGGCCTATCTCTCCCAGATCCACTGAAACATCTTGAGAACAGAGACTGCATTTTGCCCTCACAAGGTTATTATGAGGATTGAACAAGACCGCAATGGTCAAGAAAGAACACAATGTTACTTGTGTTTAAATATGTGGCGCCTTGGTCCCCCTCCACCTGTGTGTTGCCACAAGGCCTGGTACTCAGCCAGACATGTATGGTTAATAATCTGTAGCACACAGACCATGAAAGAGACCTTAATTGCAAGCCGGTTCACCCAGTGCTGTCCTCACCAACGGGACAGGACGACCATTGATTGAGTGTAACCTGCCACCAAAGAAGTTTCCGGCTGTGTCTGCTTAGTCTCCCGGCTTCCCCTGCTAGGCTGGGCAGGTGTGGTGCAGAACAGAGGGAGGGGCAAGTACCGAAGGCTGGGGGTGCTGGGGAGACAGAGGGGTGAAGGACAAGGGTGACGTGGCCACACCCGGGAAGGAATTGTTTGCAGGGTTTGAAGGAAAGGAGCTGTGAGAGGCAGAGAAAACAGACACGAGTAGGAAGAAGATTGTAAGCATGATAACTGAGCACTGGATTTCTCTGTCACAGGTACGAAAAGCAGTACTGGCAGAAGTAAAACGGGAAACACTCGAGCATTTAGTGACTGAGCCACGTGGGACGCTGCCCATCGTTCACTCCGTGTGTGTGAGGTTCTACGCCCGTTGCTGTGCCTGGGCCCCGGGGAGCTGGCCCCCCAGTTAGCCCGTGAGTGAGGGGCTGCCCCCAGGCTGAGAGTCGGCTCCTCTCCGTGGCAGCTTGGAGGATGTTCGAGCCCCCAGCATCTGACTCTCCCTGAGCCTCCAGCCTGACCCTGTGCTTGGGCCAAACCAGCCCACAGAGGATCCCCCAAATCCTGCTGCTCGCACAGACCTCCGTGCTTTTACACATGTTTGTTAGTTTCCTTGAACTGAAGTTACTTACATTTTGTCTACTTTCTCTGCTAGAAGTAATTAGATGCACAGTAAAAATCGTGGGGGTGGGGGGTCCTGGGGATGCAAAATCTTGAATTATGAGGGAGAATAAAATTCTGTTCAAGGGTTTAGGATTTCATCAGCCTACCCTACCTGCGGATTTGGTTATTTTCTGAGTGTGTGCTGATTAGATTCAAAAATTCAGAAAGGTTTCAGGCAAAACCCACCTCGAAGAAATGTACCTGTTTTGAGAAAGATGCCTTTGGGGGCAGGCTTCAGGGCACAACTAGATATTCTCAGGAGACAGAAGCGATTAGCCAGAACGAGCCAGACTAGGATTCTGATGCTAGCTTTGCCGTTTATTAAGCGCTGTGATACCTTGTCATGATGAGCCTTAACCTCTTCATCTGTAAAAGGGACATGGCGGTCCCTGTTCAACTTCATGTGTAATGAGGTTTAGATTAGGGTGGAACAGGATGATGTAAGTAAAATGCTTTGTAATCACGAAAGCAGTGGGATGACACAGTGGAGTGGTGGTAAGGGCCAGGGGTGGAGCATGACCACCAGGGATCCAATCCTGGGTCTGGTGCCTCCAACTTGTACCATCTTAGATAAGTTTTCGCCTCTCTGTGCCTCAGCCTCCCCATCTGCAAAATGGGGACAACGTTAGTCCTTGTTTTATAGGGTCGTTCAAGGAGCTGTCTCTTACCTGATAAGGGGTTAAAATAGCTGTTTCCTATAAAGTGCTTAGAAGAGTGCCTTACGCGGAGTAAGCACACGGTAAATATTAGTTGTTGTGGTGGCCATTATTATGATTGCCGTTTCAGTTTTGTCATTTGGGGCGTAAAAGAAACCGAAGGAAAAGAGTGTGTAAGCTGTAGTCCCTATGAACAGGTATTACTTGAAATCTGGTTTATGATACCTCTGGAGGCATGCAAATACTCCCCAAAGTCGTTACAAAACTCCTACACACTTGAATTATGAAGGCGGATAATAATGAAGGAGCACCTGGGTGGCTCAGTTGGTTAAGCGTTGGACTTCAGCTTAGGTCATGATCTAGTGGGTCGTTGGTTCGACCCCTGCGTTGGGCTCTCTGCTGTCGGCACAGAGTCTGCTTTGGATCCTCTATCCACCACCCTCTCCCACCCCTTCCCCACTCATACTCTTTCTCAAAAATAAATAAACATAAAAAAAAACCCTCCCACACATTGTATCTTAAAAGAGAGAATCACAACCATGCTCCACATTGTGTAGGAGGAGAATAGAAAGGGAATCACAACTTAGAATATGCCCTGATCTGTATAAGTCCTGATGCATTCTTTGGACCCTGCAAAAGCACACTTCTTCAAACGAGAGCATAGGCTCATGGGAAAGACTTGACTGCAGAGACCGTTCTGGCGTGTGTGTGTGCCACACTGCTGGCACGCGGAGCCTCGAATGGCCAGAGGAAGGAGTCAAGCAGATCCAGTGGAACTCTGGGCTCTGCACCAATTATGTGACCCTGGGCAAGGTGACTTGACCTCTCTGATCCCGTTTCTTTATTTGCAAACTGGCCTAATAATAACCCTCCGCTATTGTTAGCTGTCAAAGTTAAAGGGGAAAGAGTATGTAGAGAACTTGGCCCTGAGCCTCGCACCTCGCAGGATGGATCCACAACTGGCGTTGGCTCTGCTGGGAATAGCCCGTGGTGGTGCTTTCCTCTTGTGACCCCCGCCCTGCCCCTCTGCCCTCTTCACTCAATGAAGGAAAACAGAAGTCAATAGAGTTCATTTGCAGAACTTGGCGGGAGGCTCTGCTAGGGGAAGGGCAGTCAATAGTTTCCAAACCCAAGAGGCAAACAAATAATTGCCTTTTCCCCCCACTTCCTCAGAAGTTTTTTGCTTTCTTCCAGCTCAGTTTAAGGGCCTTTCTGGAATGAAAATCCAGGCCAGTTTAAGGGCCTTTCTGGAACGAAAATATCAAGATCAAGTCCTTCCAGCTTCTCTAGGAAGCACTGCTTCAGCTTCAACATCTCATTTTTTTTTTTTTAATGTTTATTTATTTTTGAGACAGAGAGAGACAGACCATGAACGGGGGAGGGTCAGAGAGAGGGAGACACAGAATCCGAAACAGGCTCCAGGCTCTGAGCCGTCAGCACAGAGCCCGACGCGGGGCTCGAACTCACGGACCGCGAAATCATGACCCGAGCCGAAGTCGGCCGCTTCACCGACTGAGCCACCCAGGCACCCCATCAACATCTCATTTTTGAGGTAGCAGCCCCTCAGATTCTCAGAGAAGGACAGGAGGAGACTGCCAGACTCTGGGTGCCCTGAAGCCCGTCTGGGGTCCAAGCTCAGCCTGTCCCGCAGCCTGGAGTATGTGTAGGAATCAGATGACACCTTAGAGTTGGCACATAGAAGCTACTCTAACAGGACCTCAAAGGCAGCGACGCCAAAACTCACTTGCATGTGCATTTTCTTTTGCTGGTTTTTTTTTTTTTTTTTTTTTTAATATTCTAAAGTAAAGGCAATTCTGTCTACTTGTCAATTTGCGAAGGATCCCCCCCTACCCCTGCTCTGGCCTCTCTGCTGATTAGCTCGTGGCAGAAACGACAAGAAGAACAAAGAATCCTCAGCCCGGTGTGAATCGTGGAACACTTTATTGAACACAAATGAACAGAAGTGAGGTTTCCTCTGTGGTTCATCCTAGGTGCCAGCAAGGAAGTGAAAGGGATTTTTGAGGAAACATTTGGGGCAGAGGCAGAGGTTCAAAGGGAAATAATTCAGAGGACAAGACAAATGACAGCCTCTTCAGAAATGCTTCCGATGGTGAAAGAAATGAGGGTACCAGAGACGGGGAAGCAGAGAAAAATGGTGGAGAAGCCTGGGAGCGAGCGTTTGCCGAGAAAGCTCTCCACTGCCCAGCACACAGCATCCCAGAGTGAGCTGGAAGGAAGGGCCTAAGCTTTGGAGTTAGAGCTGAACCCTCCAGCCAACTAGTCAACCATGTGCCACTAATCGTGGGGCTTTGCGCTGTTTAGCTGGCGCAAATCTTAGTTTCCTCACCCTCAATATGGGATCAATAATGCCCCCTCCTGGGCTTGTTAGGAGGATTATGTGAAATAATAAATATGAAAATCTGAGGACAACATAACAGGCACACACAATCTGTGGTTCCCTATCCAAGCACCAGAAATAACTTACTCCTATTTATGAGCTTTGCCCGGTCAACTGCCCGTAAATGCTCCCTAGAGGGATCAGGGACCTGATCCAGCTATTTTCCCCACAAGGGAGGCATCTTCGTGGGGGCATTACCGCAGGCCAGAGGAAGGAGTCAAGCAGATCCAGTGGAACCGGCAAACGCTGGTACACAGCTGTCTCTGCCGGACGGGGCCCGGGCTGTGGAGTCTGTCTGGGGAGGACTGCAGCTGTGCTGGGCTCAACCGTGTCTGTGAGACAAGGCCCCACACCAGAAGCCCCCTCCCACAGAGCTCTCACCTTCTCTTCATGTTCCACATGCCTCCCCTCCCATGGGCACCTTGGAGTCCTGAGGGCAGGCCCAGCTAGTAGGTGAGTCCGTGGCTTTCCAGGTTTTTGGACAGTGAGGACAAGCAGTTCCTAACTCATCCACAGTATCTGGTCCCCAGGGCAACTGAAATTACCCAAGCTATTTTTATTTTTATTTTTTTTATTTATTTTTTTTTTCAACGTTTTTTTTTTTTTTTTTTTTTTTATTTTTGGGACAGAGAGAGACAGAGCATGAACGGGGGAGGGGCAGAGAGAGAGGGAAACACAGAATCGGAAACAGGCTCCAGGCTCCGAGCCATCAGCCCAGAGCCTGACGCGGGGCTCGAACTCACGCACCGCGAGATCATGACCTGGCTGAAGTCGGACGCTTAACCGACTGCGCCACCCAGGCGCCCCTACCCAAGCTATTTTTAAACCATTCTTTTTTTTTCTTTATTTTTTTGTTTTAACATTTATTCATCTTTGAGAGCGAGAGAGACAGAGCCATGAACGGGTGAGGGACAGAGAGAATGGGAGACACAGAATCTGAAGCAGGCTCCAGGCTCCAGGCTCTGAGTTATCAGCCCAGAGCCAATGCAGGCCTCGAACTCACAGACCACAAGATCATGACCTGAGCTGAAGTTGGACATTTAGCCGACTGAGCCACCCGGGCACCCCTATTTATAAACCATTCTTAATGCTCGATCTTGAAAAACTCAAAAGCCAAGAGCATTTGGGTCCCACTCTTTTCAAAACAGCAAGGAAAATAGCTAAAACTTGATCAAAGGCTAGACATCCCCTTCCCCATATTACTATCTTCCCTAATCTTCCTCCCCCCACACATTAAACCACACACACACACACACACACACACACACGCACACACACACAAATACATATACATGTGCACAAACATATACTCTCGCTACAAATGCACAGGGCAGAGTCCCTTGAAGAAAATCTTGATATACTGCCCAACACTTTCCTTTTATAAAGTACCAGCAACAAATATATGAGAAGCTGATGAAGGTTTGTAGACATAGAATGACATTTTAGCAACTGTCCCACAACCCACCATCCCTGATGACAAGATATATTTATTCTTCGGTTATAACAACACTAATGAGAAATAAAGTTATATCCCTTCTTTGTACTATAGACGAAAATAAAATGCAGGTATATTAAAGATACATATGTATGTTTTCACTCATATGTGGATCCTGAGAAACTTAACAGAGAACCATGGAGGAGGGGGAGGGGGGAAAAAGTTACAGAGAGGGAGGGAGGAAAACCATAAGAGACTCTTAAATACAGAGAACAAACTAAGGCTTGATGGGGCGTGGGAGAGAGGGGAAGGTGGGTGATGGGCACTGAGGAGGGCACCTGTTGGGATGAGCACTGGGTGTTGTATGGAAACCAATTTGACAACAAATTATATTTAATATAAAAAGATACATATGTAAATAACTATGAAAATATTTGAAAAACCCATAACATTTGGATAGCCTTGGAACTGGGAAAAATTAAGCAAAAGAAAAAAAAAACATAAGTCATAAAAGGGGGAGAGGTTTGACCATATAAAAATGAAAAGCTTCATAGAGCAAAAGGACACCACATTCAAAAGCATAAATATATGATACCATAAACATGGTGCTATGACAAAATGATAGATAAGGAGGAAATCTTTTCAATATGTATAATGTACAAAGAACTTTCCCAAATTAATGAGAAGACAAGTAACCCAGTAGAAAAATAGCAAAGAATATGAACTGACAAGTTACAGAAGAGGAAGCAAAATGAACAAAAGTCACATAAACTAAAAAACAACGCACCGTCTCAAATAGTAGATAGGGAAATTAAAATTAACATAACAGTGACATAGTCATTTTTTTAATCTATTAAGTATTCAGAAGGTTAGCAACATCCAGTGGCAGTGTGGGACAGCTAGTTCTGTTGCATCAGGTTTGGGACCCCATAAATAACTACAAACTTTTATAAAAGTCTTCTAATAGTATTTATTTAAATTTAAAATGTGCATATATTCTGATCTGGGCATCCCACTGGTGGGAAATTTCCAGGCTACGAAAAATTACCATGGATAAATATAATTGTCCGTGATGATTGCCATAGCATTTTGGGGGAGTAAAAAAGTGAAACAACCCAAGTATTATTCCAAAGGTGACTCTTAAATTATGTTAATACCTGTGCTCTGGCACGCTGACCCTCTGATCTCCACCCTGCTCTTCACATGTGTAACTCAGAGCAAATCTGTGCTTCCATTTCCATCTATAAAATCAAGGTAATAATGCCACTTACATCTCAGATTTATCTCTGTTAAATGAGAAGGAATTTACTATGTATTGCTAAGTAAAAAAAAAAAAGCAGTTTGCAGAACTCAAGGTATTTTTAAATGTATGTTTGCCTCTATTTATTTGTAAATGTTTGTACCCACAAAGGAAAAAAAGTGGAAAAGTTATACATTAAACTGTGAACACATATACTGCTTTTGTTAATATGTCATTTTAAAAAAAAAGAAAAATTTTAAAAAAGAGAGAGAAAGAAAAATCACCAATAGGAAAAGAAATGTCAGGAAACATTAACAGACTGTTCACTGGGGAAAAAAAAAGTATCAATTGTTAATAACCATTTGGAGAAAAAGGTAGCCTTAAAAAAAAGAAAAAAAGCCTTTTTAGTTCAAAGGTTTTGAGAATTTCCTTCACTCAAAGCCCCCTTTTGACTGCTTGTGCCACTCACATTAGCCAAGGCGAGAGTGCGTTTCACCAGCCCCCAGACAAGGCCCCCGTGAAGTAGGGATGTGTGTTTGTGTATAGGTGCAGGAGGGCTGATTTGGACATTGGGGGGGGGGGGGATATGCGGAGGAAGAATAAATACCTCTGGAGGGGCTAGAGACAGACTTGAATTCTAATCCCAACACTTCCACTCATCTATAGAACTAAAATAGTCTCTTACTTTTTTTGAACCAATCTCTCCATTTGAGAAAGGATTCCGCGAAGGGACTCCGTGACGTTATTGTCACTGCAGGCCTGGCCCAGGCCGTGCCTGCCCCCCACCCAGCCCTGCTTCAGGCCCACGCTGTGGTGCTGAGTACCCCCTACCTTCCTCCTCCTTCCTACCCGCTCGCTCATACCCCGGCATCGGGCGTGTGCAGCCTCCTGTCCCCCGCATGAAGAGAGGAGGGGCTGGCCTGTACTTCACTGTATCTTAATGAGGTCTGTCTGCCTGTGCCTTGCTATTTACCATGACGCTAATTCCTTCTGCATTTACGTGATTTTGGCTCCTGCAAAAGAAAAGGCACGGTTTTAGTCAAACACACACAAGTACACACACAAGCACACAGACAAAATAAAAACAGGAATGCTATAGCCCTTTACTTGATACACATCTTTCTAAATAAGAATCCAGGTGTCACGCTGGATGCTACACAAAATATGGGTTTAGTCGGCAACAGAAAGAAAGCTCCCACCACCAAAATAAGGAGAGAAGATTAATCGTGACAATTTTACTTTACGGACAAAATGCATTTAAAGTCATCGGCCCTCTAAAATACCTCGGACAGGCAGAGAAGGGCACAGCAATCTGTCTCTTCGAAAAGGCACCGGGCTCCTGAGAAACCATGAGAAAACGAGAAAATACCTGCTTGTCTGGCTGTTAAGTGTTCCCAGTGGGAATTCCCTCGGGACTTTTCAGACCACAAAGTCACCACGCTTACTGTATTAAAAGAATAACTACACGCTGTTGTTCCGTGAGCCAGTCCGGGTCTTGAAAGCTCTCCTGTCCCCTCCCAGGGGCCGGGATGGGTCGTGGTCCTGGAGTGGAGCTCAAGCGCTCTGGGGCCGAGGGTCTCGCCCGCCGTTGAGGAGGTCTGTGAGCTCTCCGATGTACTTGATGGTGTACTTCAGCGTCTGGATCTTGGTGAGCGGCTGGCCCCTCTGGCTGTAGACAGGTGGCAGGTAATTCCGAAGGGTGTGCAGGGCATCGGCCAAGGTCCTCATTCGGAGCTTCTCCCTCTCGCTGGCCTTCCGTCTCCGCTGCACGGACATCCTGACTTTGGCGCCCTTCTGGGTCTTGGGGCCACCAGCGCCCTGCAGATAGGCAGGCTGGAAGGCTAACACGTTGTAGTCCACCTCCCCCAGGCCACCGGTCCCACGGCCACCGCAGGCACCGCTGCCCCCACCGTTGGCACCTCCGTGCCCACAGGGCAGCCCAGCCACAGCTGGACGGGGAGAAGAAGCATAGGACTCCAGCGATGGAGCCGGAGACAGGCTCTGAGTGGGGGATGCCTCGTTCGACTCAAAGGGCCCTGCCCTGTCATTCCAGTCCCAGGACGACAGCAGGCCGGGGCTGTCGGAGGGGCCCAAGGCCTCCTCGAGGCCGAGGAAGGTCTCACGCAGGTTGTCCATGCCTGGGAGACAGCTGCAGAGAGAACGGCTCCCTGGCAAGTGAGAAAGAAAGTTCTGCCGCCAGCCAGGGCAAGCTCCCTTTTATGATGGTGGGGGAGAAGTGATAAAGTGGGAAAGAGGGCCGGGTGGGGGGAGTTCAAAGGAGACACCAAGGACCAAGATGGAAAATGAACTCTTCAGGTGTCACTTTCTCCTCATTGATAATTAGCATCTTCCAGCTAAAATGTCTTTAAACAAAAAGGCCTCCAAGAGAAGAAAAAAGGAATTATCTTGTTGTAACTAAACCAATTAAGGCTGCCTAACTAGACTTAGCATTGTCCTGTGGAACTCATTAATGAGGGAGCCAAAGAAAACAAACCTGGGGCAATTTGCAGCAAGGAGGTGGTGGCCCAGGGCCCTGGTGGAGAGTCCCAGGGTGCCCCAGAGGGCCACCATCCCCATTCAGCAAGACCTCCTAGACGTTTCAGAGCAGATGGGGTATCCTGGTGGAGAAGCAGCGTGGTGTAGGGACAGGGAACCCCTCTGGGTTTGGATTCCATGGCATGTCAAATGCGGACAATTATGACTCTTACTTCAGAAGGCTTTCCAGAAGACAGCACCCAGCAGACACACAGTGAATGCCGATTTCCCTCTTGCCTTCCTCTTCAGCAAATTTTCCTGAGTTGTGCTTCCAACATGCCCACACTCAGAATGACAAAGGCCAGCAGCTCCAGGAAAGCCAGAGCCTTAATGAGCAGGAAATATCCTTCCAGAAGCTTAAAGGCCTTGCTTTAACTGAGCAGATTGGGATTCCCCACGGCAAACAGACACCAGGCAACAGAAAACTCTTTTAAGGCAGGGAGTTTGCAGAATACCTGGCATTTTGCCTTCTGAAGGTCTTTTAAAAATCCAGGGGCAGAATCACACCTTGGTTTTTGAAATGTATAGAGGAAGTGTGAAATTAACTAGGGAGCCTGTTTTCCCCACGGTGGCTCCAAATGCCACCGAATGTGTTAAGTTGGATGGTCCTGCTAGTTTGCTTCACTTCCTACACGCTCTGAGAGATAGACCCTCGGTGTTGGAAAGGGGTCTCAGATTCCCCATTTGTCCCATAAATTTAACTTATTCTCCACGTAACTAGTTCTACGAATTAGTATTAACATCAGATCAAAGCGAGTTACGTAGCAGAGTAACATTTAACATGTCCCTTAACATGATTAAGTCCCTTTGCAATTATTGAAAAGAAATGCCAATGGTCTTAATTAGAACACTTACGGTATTTCTTAATTAACTAGGCCCAGGGAAGAAAAAGCGAAAGCAGCTAATCTGTAGAAGAATGCTCTTAAATTCACCACTTATTAAAGGACACTATTGTGAAGAATAAACATTAATGAAACATAGTAAGTGTGATAAATAACTTCTCTCTGTCCACCGCTGCTTTCTCTTCCTTCAGTTCTTATGGAAAAGCCTAGAATCTGCTAATACTATTCAAGAAACTTTATATATAACTAACCTTTATTTATTTATTTATTTATTTATTTATTTATTTGAGTCTCATTTTACAGATGAAAACGCTGAGGCTCTAAGAGGCTAAGAAACTCAGTTAAGGGGCACCTGGGTGGCTCAGTCAGTTGAATGTCTGGCTTCAGTTCAGGTCATGGATCTCTTAGTCCGTGAGTTTGAGCCCCGCATCGGGCTCTGTCCTGACAGCTCAGAGCCTGGAGCTTGCTTCGGATTCTGTGTCTCCCTCTCTCTCTTCCCCTCTCTTGCTCACACTCTGTCTCTCTCTCTGTCTCTCTCTCAAAAATAAATAATAATAAAACATTTAAAAATTTTTTTTAAAAAGGAAACTCAGTTAAGATATCCCTGGTAGCAAGGGGTAAAGCCAAGAGTCCTGGTAAGACCCCAAAGTCCACTTCTTTAAAAAATTCTGTTTTCTCTATTTTAGTTGTTTGTAGTAGAGGCAGGTGACTTGATGGGGTTCAATGAGATGGAGACTCTCAGTAGACCCAAGGTGGCTGTGATGGCCACTGACACACTAAGCTCTTAGCCCTTATATTCTAAACTTCACAGTTTTCCTTGTAATACTACTTCTGCTCTCAGACTCCAGAGATGTTGTTTTTTTCTTTCTATAGCTTCTTTCTAAAATTGCTTATTTCTTAAACTATTTTCAGAAATTTCATTTCCTAAATGAGACAGGATCCGTCAAATAGTTGGTACATTATAGACACTTGGTAAGTGTAGGCTTTATTCCTGTTGTGACTGTCACTCATGGTCAGACTCACCAGTATCAGAATGACCTATTCTGTTCTGGCTCCTTTACCCCTGACCCCAGACCCCAGCAGTGCCGCTCCCCAAAAAAACTGTTCTTAGAGCAAGAAAAGCTGCCTGGTTTCTATGTTTGTCAGTGTATACTCTCTGGTAAGAAATCAACCAGAACTAAACTTGCATTTTCCTGCTGGTCTCCATGAAGTATCCTAGGCCCCATCTGAGGAAAATGGTTGTGCAGGATGGTAAAACACCATTAGCACTTGAAGACCGTGGCTGGGCACGCGCTAGTTAGGTGTTTTTCTATGTCCGTTGACAATAAGGCAGAAAACTGGACGGTGCTATACGGGACCCAGTAAAACCTAGTTGAGTGTGTGGTGTAGTAGAAAGATGAGCCAGAGTTCATCCCCGTTCGAGCACATCATTCACCTTTTCAGGGCTCTAGGATTTTACTTTGTAAAAAGAGGATAATAGTATCTGTCCTGTCTTTTTGATGAAGAGCATCTGTAAAATAAGGTGTTTGGACCAAGGGATCATTAAACTCCCTTCCAGCTCTAAAATGCAATGAAACAAGTTACTGTGTGTGTGAGCTCGATTAAAAGCACCCACCATACCAGTGTGAAGGGACTTAGAGACAATTAAGTCCATCCTTTTATCTGCATTCTAGAGATGACAATGACTTGTTTAATGTCACATCAAAAGGCTGCGGCAGAAATGGGAACAGAAAGCAAAGTTGTGTGACTCCCAGATTTTTCTTCCCTAGAAAATAATGCAGGTTAAGTGATACATACGCTTTCATATCAGACTACATAGTTCCCACATTACTGAGTTAGTAGGATAAATATCTTTAAAAAAAATTTTTTTTAACGTTTACTTATTTTGAAGGAGAGAGAGAACGTGAGCAAGGGATGGGCAGAGAGAGAGGGAGACGCAGAATCCAAAGCAGGCTCCAGGCTCCCAGCTGTCAGCACAGAGCCCGTCGCGGGGCTCGAACTCATGAGTAGTGAGATCATGACCTGAGCTGAAGTCAGAAGCTTAACTGACTGAGCCACCCAGGTGCCCCAGGACAAATGTCTTAATGTGCATCTAAAGGTCATTCCCTCAGCAAACATTGATAAGATATTGTGACTATGATGGTAACAAACCTAAAAGAAATCCCCAACCCTGAGGCATGTCCCCAAGAGGCCTTGCAAAATTTCCTGGTCCTAGTTTCCAAAGAGTAATGTGGAGGTACAGATTGGCTCTCAAATACCAGGCTCATGGCAGCCTTTTGATTGTAGCTCTCCCCAGTGAGCAGGACCCACAATTTGCCACACAGATTAATGAGTGAGTGTCCCGATGTCTAATTTTCACCAGGATGAGCTTCTGAGGGGATGCCAGTCATATCCCTGATAACAGCAATGACAGAGGCATGGGCAACTAGGCATTTTTCAGTAGCCTGAAGTGGAGATTGTACAGGAGACCGTAGACTTTGGAACTGGCCAGGAAGCTAGGCAGAGCCACTTCTGAGAAACTGACAAACGGGGCTCAGAGAATCAACAGGAAACAGAGGGCAACAGACTGCTCTGATTCGTGAACCTAAAACCACCCATGGTCCCATGTCACTGCTGGCCCATAAGGCACCTCTGTGCAAATTAGAAAAAAAATACCTGGGCTTCTTTCAGTTCCCACTGACCTCCTTGGCCAGGCTCATTGATGCAGGGCTCAATCTCTGCCAAGAGTGGCCCTGGGAGCCCTCTGTGATGTGTCTCCTTTGCAACATTAGCATTTTTAGTACTTCAGTGACTGTTCAGATATTGTTGGACAGATAGACAGTGGCAGTAGTCGCAAGACTGTGTCCACTGGAGTCAGCCTGATCTTACGTTGGCTGTTGAGGAATTGTGATCTTGGAGCCTTTAATGAATCTCTTTTAGCTTCAGCTTTGTCTGTACAGTTGAAATACTAGTACTCACCTCATACCAGGTGTCTACACTGTAAGCTTTGAGTATGGCAACTAATGTTGCCATAGGTGTTAAACCCTGTTCAGTGAGCTGTTGATTCCTTGAATCAAGAGAAGTTATGGGCACCATATGTGGGACTATAAATACATCTCTCCTATTTTCTTTGGTGTCAACTCACCTCGGCTTAGAAATCAAATTTCTTGCCTTCAAATGAAGCTTTTTTTTTCTTTTCTTTTTAACAAAACCAATTTAGAGTTCTTCACCAAAGAGCAGTAGTTGCCCAGAGCCAGTGATGGGAGCCATCAGCTTCCTGTGCAGTCAATAAAGGGATGTATTGCCCATAGATCATTTGAAAACAGAGATAAACCTGACTGTAAGTTGGCCTGTGTTTTACTGTCACATTCCAGTGCCAACTCTAAACAATGACAAAAATAAAACAAACACTCCTAGCTGAGACGGAGCACTCCCACCACTGATCTCTCCTTGGTAACCACTGCCAAAGAGAACTTTAAACTTTGCTCAGAAGTTTGGAACTGTGACCCAAGATGCCCCAATCCTAGTCCTAGTTTTGACCCTGCTTTACTACGGAACGTTGAGTGAGTCACTCACCCTTTACGCGCTGCAGTTTCCTCCCAGGAAAGTTAGGGTCAACCTGTATACCGTGTTGTAAGAAGCTAAAAAGATTTAAAGCTGAAGCTTGCCATTGGGGAAGTGGAAAGGGCTATAGGAATATGTTAAGATGTTTTCAAGGTTAATAAAAGTTACTACGGTCACCCATGAAGTCATCCACTCTGAACCTGACAATTTTGCCATGCCACATAACACTAAGTGAATCAGCATGGAAGCAGGCTTTTTAAAGTCTATCTTGTGAGAAGTAGCGCTGTCCCCAGATCTTCAAGAAACATCGAGATGGAAGGTCTATTCCCCTTATAGCTTCCTAGACCCCTGTACCACATAAGGCAGTTTGGATGGACCGTTTACTCAAGACCAAGGGAGGGCTCAAGTGGATTTCAACTTCTCATGATGTTGCAGAAAGTCCTTCAATAGATCTGTAAACTGAAAATACTAATCCTGGAATCTAATTAAAATGAAAGCTTCTTTGTTGAATTCCTACCAGGTACTGAGAATTACACCTGTTTCTTTTAGATCTATTAGGTCATCTTAATTTTTCCACACTCTGTATGGTAGAGGTTATAATCCACCATACTTAAAGCTTACAATGTAGAGACCTGGTAAAAGTGTGTTCTCTATGAGCTAAGTATTAGTATTTCAATAGTACAGACCAAGCTGAAGCTAAGAGAGATTCATTAACGGGTCCAAGATCACGACTACTCACATGCTAAACATGAGGAACCCCGTGTTCAGAAAGGGACCCAGCGGACACAGCAAGACGACATAAAAGCAGTGTAGGTACCACTTAAGTCTGTATGAATGCCACATCCAGGTTCCTTCCACAGTAGACTCTGGCCCCCAGAAGCCATGTCACCCATGGAGTGTAATCACTGAGAAAATCTGCAAGATGCGGAGCTTGGTTCAAATCCCACCTCCTCTAAGAAGCCTTCCCTGCTTGCCTCAGCCCTCAGAATTTCTTCCTTCTCTGATTGACAGTCCACAGCTTTGACCCCATTCATTTGACACTAATATATACTGCCTGATGTTCTGGTTTACTATCCACATTAGTCTGACTTGCTTTCCCAATTATGTTGCAAGTCCCTTGAAGGTATGGATGATTATTTTGCTGGGCCACAACATGGTGGGTGGAGTTAAGAAGGTGACCATAAATTAGCCTATTTGTTTGTTTGTTAGTTTGTTTTTTGGTACATGTTGAGGGCCAAGCCCTGTGCTGGGTGCTGAGAACAGAAAATTAAATTAAGAAGCTTTTGTCTTCATGTTGCTTAGAGTATTGAGGGTGGAGATAGAGAAGTAAAAATACTGATAAAACAATGTATAAATGCTGTGATAAATTTAACCATAGGGCACAGGCATGACTGTATGTGACAGCCCCCAGGAATCCTCTGTAATGTGTCCCCATCACAAATTAGCACTTACAGTGCTTCACCAAACACTGGTGGGTGGATAGGAAGTGATTACTGTCCAGAGGAGAGCCACTAGAGGCAGACGAAACCTGAGTCAAATCTTATAAATATTCACACACAGATGAGGGGCACAGAGAAGAATCGGGAGGACTTTCTGAAAGACGTGATTTCTACAGCCTTGCTTTGCTTTTTAAGTAACACTCCTTCACGTTCTTAAAAGGATGTTCCTTTAAAAGCAGACCTGTCTTAGCAAGATGAAAGGTTAGGGGAGCTCCTTCTAGACACTGCTTGAAGGTTAGATGTAGCATGAATTGTGCAGGAAACCACTAACTCAGTGTCCACAGGGGGGCCAGTGGAGGCTGAGGTTGGAGAAGTAAGCCTTGTCCCTAAGGGTAAGGCACTTGGACCATAGCTGGCAGGTGACAAGGAGCTTCTAGTCCTCGTCATTAGGTTGAAGTGGAGGCAGACTGGGCCAGCCCAGCCTGGGGCCACCATACCAGCTGCTGGTGGAGATCATGCATAGAGGCCACGGCTGCACGTGGTATTGTTGTAGTTGCTTAATGTAGATTAACTCACATCAGTCCTCACAGGAACCGTACAAAGTAGGTGCCAGAAGCAGCCCTCATCCTGTTTTACTAATAAGAAATTGAGGCAGAGAGGGGTTCAGCAACTTGCCCAAGGCCCCACACCTAATGACTGGTAACCCCAGGATGCGAACCTAAGCATGCCGCCCGTGGTCCAGGCTTTTAACCTCTGGCTAAAAGGACTGAGAACAGCTGCAGGCATCAGTGTGATGGTCTCTGTAGGGCTCTTGAAGCCAGAACTCAAGCTTGAACCTCAGCTCAGTAAGAGAAGACTGGCTGGTTGGTGCCGTTCAGTCATGTCGCCAGGGTGTTCAGAGCACCGGAGATCGGCCCCGGGTCCTAGGCATTGTGGGGGCTGAGAAGATTCAGTAGGTTTAGACTTTCTGTCTTCATTCCTAAATTAAGCACCCATGGAACTCTTTTCTGTCCCAGTGAGTCTCATTCTGGTAGTCTAAGGGGGGTGTCGTGTACGTGTATGTGTGACCCGGAGAAATACCCCTTTCTTGGCCAGACCCAGGGATGATAAGAATAATAAATGTATTTAGTACTAAATGCCTCGTATGACTTATTTAATTTAAATCTTACAAAAATCTTCTCAAGAAAGTACTATTTTTGTTCCATTTTACATAAGAAAAAAACCGAGGCTTAGAGAAGTTGAGAAGTTGCCCCAAACCATGAGATTAAAACGTGGAGGAGACACGATCTAGTCCCGGGTGGTCTGACTCCGGAGCACCAGGCTCAAGGGGGTGATTTTACACCATGAGGGAAGACATGGGTGAGGAAGGGGTTTGGACTGGGCCCTTGTCACATGTTGTAAGGATTGCAGCTGTTTTACAACTTAGGGTTTATAGTTCTAAAATAGAAGGCATCTGTTTCTCCCTACCACTTCCCGGTACTTTCCCTGGCCTTGCACCATGCGATAATTTTTATCAAACAACAAGTAAGACTGATATTTAAGCATATTATCCTATAATTAAAATTTTAGAGAGAATGTCTTATTATTTTGTAAATAAAACACTTTTCCGTTTTAATGTTGATAATAACAGTGCTAATGCTTTCCTTTTTTTATTTTTTAAAAAAATGTTTATTTATTTTGAGGGAGGTGTGGACAGAGAGAGAGGGAGACAGAATTCCAAGCAGGTTCCGCTCTCTCAAAGCAGAACCCAACGTGGGGCTTGAACTCATGAACTGATCATGACCTGAGCCGAAATTAAGAGTCGGACGCTGAACCGACTGAGCCAGCCAGGTGCCCCTAATGCTTTCCTTTTCTGAGTATTTACAGCACCGAGTCTGTGCTAGGCTGAAGATGAGAGCCTGGCACACATCATCCCATGTAATCCTCGACAGTCCAGTGAGGTAGGCGTCACCCTCAGCATACAAGAGAGGAAGCCAAACTTAGACGCCAAGGACCTGGCCCAAGGTCAGCAGACGCAGCTTCTCTTTGCAAGGCCACACCTTCACCCAACAACTCTGTGGCTCGCACACCCTGGGTCAGCTGTGGTAACGCACCCACTCTCCTGCCTCCAGCTCTGTGCTCAGCACAGTACACTCAGAGTGCCCAGTTTTTTGTTTTTTGTTTTTTTTAATTTTTTTTTTTATGTTTATTTTATTTTTGAGACAGGGAGAGACAGCATGAACAGGGGAGGGTCAGAGAGAGAGGGAGACACAGAATCTGAAACAGGCTCCAGGCTCTGAGCTGTCAGCACAGAGCCTGATGCGGGGCTCGAGCTCGCGGACCACGAGATCATGACCTGAGCCGAAGTCGGATGCTTAACCGACTGAGCCACCCAGGCGCCCCCAGAGTGCCCTAGTTCTGACAGCTGTCCTTAGCCTTTGGGGTTCCTGCCTGCTCTGGGCTCCACGTACTCCCCTGACCTCTGTATATTCTTCAGTCCAGCCACAGCCACAGCCACAGCCACACAGATCCCCACTGGCCAGCGCAGCCCACCCCCAGACCTTCCTAGTAGGCAAGTGATGGGCCTAACCTTTGAAAACCATCAGGGCTAAGTTAAGAACCTGGATCTTTTCAACTCTTCACACAATCTTGGCACACAGCTGACGCTCAACAATAACAAAACAGATAATTCTTGTGAGGCAAAGGGAATATGGCGTGTGTATGTACACGTGTGTGTCTGTGTCTGTCTCTGTGTGTCAGTCTGTGTGTGTCTGTGTGTGTGTTAAAACACCTAAGTGCTATTGGATATCTTCTTATGTCCTTGAGCCAGTAAAGAGAAATAAAAGTAGCAATTTCCTACACAGCCCCTGTGTTGTCAAGCTTGTGAGAGTTTTAGCAAAGGCAGCCTGAGGTGCTTGGGAGAATTACTTTCCTGTCACTGCCATTACTTTCAAACGAGGGAAATAATAAGCATTTTTGGCTCTCCTGGTTTGAGTTTGAAGCTCATTGTAAAGCCAAAAACCCCCCAATATTTTGGCCTAACTAATCATAAAGCATTACACAAATGAACGAATAGATTATTTTCCCAGGCTGAGTATTTGACAAGGACAAGATAGCAGGAAAAAAGTAGAAACAAAATAATTTGGCTTATGTCATGGGAGAGATGAGAGACAGAAGATAGATGTGCTGAATTCCAGAAATCCCTTATTTGCAAATGACATATCAGATAAAGGGTTACTATCCAAAATCTATAAAGAACTTATCAGACTCAACACCCAAAAAACAAATAATCCAGTGAAGAAATGGGCAAAAGACATGAATAGACACTTCTCCATAGAAGACATCGCAAACACTCATGAAAAAATGCTCAACATCGCTCATCATCAGGGAAATACAAATCAAAACCACAATGAGATACCACCTCACACCTGTCAGAATGGCTAACATTAACAACTCAGGCAACAACAGATGTGGGTGAGGATGTGGAGAAAGAGGAACCCTTTTGCACTGATGGTGGGAATGTAAACTGGTGCAGCCACGCTGGGAAACAGTATGGAGGTTCCTCAGAAAACTAAAAATAGAACTATCCTACGACCCAGCAATTACATTTCTAGTCATTTATCCAAGGGATACATGTGTGCTGTTTTAAAGGGGCACATGCACCCAACATTATAGCAGCACTATCAACAAGAAGCAAAGTATGGAAAGAGCCCAAATGTCCATCACCATCAATGGATGAATGGATAAAGAAGATGTGGTGTGTGTGTGTGTGTGTGTGTGTGTGTGTGTGTATACACACACATACATACAATGCAGTATTACTTGGCAATCAAAAAGAATGAAATCTTGCCATTTGCAACTACATGGATGGAAGTAAAGGGTACTATGCTAAGTGAAATTGGTGAGTCAGAGAAGGACAAATATCATACGACTTCACTCATGAGGAATTTAAGAAACAAAACAGATGATCACAAGGGAAGGGAAGCAAAAATAATATAAAAACAGGAAGGGGGACAAAACATAAGAGACTCTTAAATATAGAGAACAGAGGATTGCTGGAGGGGTTGTGGGAGGGGGGATGAGCTAAGTGGGCAAGGGGCATTAAGGAATCTACCCCTGAAATCACTGTTGCACTATATGCTAACTTGGATGTAAATTAAAAAGTAAATTAAAAAAAAAAATTTTTTTTAAATTAAGCTTTTAAATGACTAAATAAATAAATAAAAATCAACTCCAGAAGTCCTTTAGAACAGAAAGATAAAACCCTTGTGTACTTCTTAAGCCATTCCTGAGGAGGATTCCCTGACCAGAAATTAAGTTTATCTCCAACCCCTTGCTAAGCCAGGTCATGAAGAACAACAGAATCCTCCCTCCCAAGAATTTGTAAGCCTTCCTTTCTCCTCCAGCACTCAAACAACCTGACCTCAAGATCCTAATTCATCAACCAACTTTATAGCCAAGTGCTGTGTGAATTTGCTTTGCAAAATCAGTGTAGATGGAAGCCAAGGTTGTGTGGCTTTGTCTCAGAAAGAATCCACTCCAAGTACCCATGTCCCTGTGGGGTCCCTAAACTTCTTTCTCTTTTGAAAATACGAGTAAGTATGTTCATTAGGGGGGGGTGGAATCCAGCCACCATGTCTGCACAAAATGGGCATGTAGGTGGAAGACAGGAGGGTTGTAGAGAGACATATGGGTGGAGAATCATCAGAACAGAGGAAAAGGGTAGTAAAAAGAGGAAGTGAAACTAATTCTCCCTTGAGAGCAATGGGCAAGATGTGTTGATTAATCCTTAGTGCAAGGGAATATGAGCAGTTCACCTTGGTTCAAAAATCTCATGTCAACATTTAGCCCCAAATAGCTCGGGTTTTCCTCACAGACCAGAAAGGGGAAGCAGCTTTGAGTGCTTCTCCACTGATTCGTCAGCAACTGGCTAGCAAGATGCAAAAAAAAAAAAAATCTCATGTGTTACATTTACACCTACTCCCCTTTTAAGTTGGATTTTTTATTACCACTGGTACTTGGGGTGGCGTTTTAATACCCATGTCAAAAAAGTTGAAAGCAATTTGCACTGAGGTTGTTCTCTAAGGATTTGCCTCTGTTCTTACCAGCCTGAAGAGCAAAAGAAGTGTGAAATTACTTCCTCAGTCCTCTCCAATGCCAGAAATTAAGATGCCGGAAGTCCTGGTATTAAAATGAATACTAAACATGTTTTTTAGGAAAATATCTGCCTAATGACCCCGCTTATTTTCAGAAACATTGGCCTCTCCTTTGGACCATTTTTTAATCCAGATTTCCCTACTTGCAAGTAGACTGGCACCTAAAAAGCAGATACAAGGCAAAGAATAAAGTAGGGAAAATATTTCTCATAAATATGAGGATCAAAGGAGTATTGTTCTGGAAAACTCATCCTGATAAGAAAAACACAAGCTTGCCATTGGGGAAATGAACAAGGGAGTGAATAAACAACTCACCAAAGAAGTACAAGGGGCTAATAAACAGAAAAGTTCACCTCAATAGTAATCAAAGACATGTAAATGGAAACAACAAGGAGAGGCCATTTTGCACCTTCCAAATTGGCAAAGTTGGCAAAAGGGTGAAAAAGTAGTCCTGTCCACACACTGCTTGTGGAAGAGTAAACTGGCTAGATTTTTAAAAAATATTTTAAAATATCCAGAATGCATTAAAAATTTTTTTAAAAATGTTTATTTACTTCTGAGAGACAGAAAGAGACAGAAAGAGACAGAGCATGAGCAGGGTAGGGGCAGAAAGAGAGGGAGACAGAATCTGAAGCAGGCTCCAGGCTCTGAGCTGTCAGTACAGAGCCCGATCTGGGGCTCGAACCCATGAAACACGGGATCATGACCTGAGCCAAAGTTGGATGCTTAACTGACTGAGCCACCCAGGTGTCCCTAGAATGCATTTTAGATTTAAAACTACCTTTGGCATATGAACTTTATTCTATAGAACCAAACAAAGTCACAGTCAAATATTTATAAAAAAGAATATTTATCATAATATTATGATAGTAAAAAATTTAAAACAACTTTGAAATCTAACAACAAAGGAGGCCCTCTCTGTATGATGGAATACTACATAGTTAACAAAAATCAGATTTGCAAGGAACACACAACAGAGGAGATATAATATAATCGTAGAGTTTTAAGCAGGGCATATAAAATTAATACATTGATTCAATTAAATGTTTGCATATAAAAATGACTAAGTGCTTGAGTGGTTGTTTCTGGTAAGAGGAATTGAGGGTATTTTTCTTTATTCACCTTACTTGCTTCGTTGTCTAATGGTTTGAAGCATGGTTTGAAGCAAAGACTGTCAGCCAGTGTTCCTAGGTTCAAATCTTGACCTTCTCCTTTTACAACTATGCGATCATAAGCAGGTAACTGGATCTGTGTCTCAGTTTCTCTGTTTGTGATATGGGGATGATAACAGTACACACTTCACAGGATTGTTGTGGAGATTAATACATGTAGAGAAATGGCATGATACCTGGCCTTGGATATAGACTCAGGAACCACAGTTGCCCTCAAGTTGAATCAAAGCATCTGGGTAGCACATTTACTCAAAAAGAAGAAAGGACAAAGGAGGAAGGAAGAGAGGAAGGGAGGGGAATTACTCTTGTAAAGATAATAGGACGCTGGCGAGTCGGATACAGTAAGGGTTGCCAAGTCCTTGTTGGAGCTCTATGTTCAGTATGCATGTCATAGAGTTCACATGCACACATTCCCACACTTGTATGATGACAAGATCACCTAGGGAAAGAGGAAGATTTATTTTCAAAAGGAAGATTCCCAGGTCCCTCTCCTGGAGATTCTGATTTGATAAGTCTAGGCTGAGCCCAGTCAATTTCTTTTTTTAATAATCAGGGAAGTCATACGCCGCTGATTTGGACAGACAAAAGACCTCCAGAGGGTTGAAAGCTACTGAGTCTGGCACCAGGAAGCCAAGGGCATGTCCAACGCTGGTCTCTTTGTCTAGAGTGTTAAATAGACATAAAGTACGGGACACAGGGAGCAGGACTGGGTGATGTCTAGGCCTTTAAGACTCCTTGACTTTTTCATGCTATTAAAAGCTTTCCTGATAACTTGTCTGTCTGACATTTAAGGCTGGTTAGGATGTTCTGGCCCATCCTGACCCTTTGAACTTTACGTCCCCCTGGTCCTCGGGCACATTCTCTACCCCACTCCAGGATGGCTCTACACTGTCCCCAGACCACAGTTTCTTTTCTTGACTTTTTCCTGGGTGTGTGTCACATTCAAATGTCCCTCTCCCTCCCTTAACCTAATTCTCTTAATCCCTTTAAGCCCGGTATAAGCATCTCCTCCAAAAACCTTTTGTGTCCTGTCCACCCCTCAGTGACCATTTATACAGACAGCCCAGTTCTGAAGGTTACCGTGCTGTCCTGCATTGCTCAGTAACTTCTTTCACTTGTCAAACTCAGGAACAAGGGCCTTGATCATAACTAATACACGAATATTGCTTTATAGCATGTAAATGGTTTTCCTGTTTATATCTCTGGAGCTTTACAACAACCACATGAGGTAGGTAGTGTTATCATTTCCATCGGAGAGTTGAGTAAACTTATGTTTAGGGAGGCTTTCTCACTTGCCTATGGCAAAACTATCCGTAAATGGCAGAATTACAAGACTATACCACCGGTAAAAGGAAGAGGGATTCCCCCATATGAATATTTCCAATGTGGAGGGTTAATGAATGGCCCTCTTTGTCATCCAGAGCAGGGGGAGGCCAAGCCCCAAGGCTTTAAAGAACAGCTGCATCTCGGGGCTGAGCCTGTGCCATCCACAGACTCAAATGGCAGGCTCATTATTGCAGCTGTTGCCGGCTTTAGGGAGCCACACAGCTGTTACCAGGAGATGGGCTCAAAGAGAACGGGGAAATAGAGCCCTGCGACAATAACTGTGCCTATGTGTGTGAGTGTGCATAGCGTTGTCCCTTCTCACAGCTCAAAAATGTTCTAAAGATGTCGTGTCATTATTCCTTACAGGAACACTGGGTTCGGCAAGTACAAGTGAGAAAGCCATCAGAAGGAAGGTAAGTGTCTTAAACTAGCCTTTCCTGGACATTCTGCAAAATGAAAAGCAGAGTCTTTGCAGGCTGTGCAACCTTCTTAATCATCAGCATTTGTGATAAGCCCTGCAGAAGAATGTTCTTGGCAGAGCTGAGGAGCCCTAGTAGTGTCTGTGCTGAGGAACAGACAATGGATTTGGAGATAAATGTCCAGCTCCCCTCCCCTCCCATGCCTTCCCCATGACACCAGCTGTTGACATCTTATGGATCTTATCATCTTTTTTTGATGCTGAAGAGACCATGCCTGCTGATGAGCCCATATTCTGTTTTCTCTTATTACCCATCTTACTTGTCCCTAAAGCTTCCCTATTCCTTCCCCACATTTCCCTTTCCTCCAGGCTGGACCTCCCCTTCTCACTCTTCCTTGGAAAACAGGCCTCTTTTTCCACTGCTAGGCCTTGGCCAGTGTAGGTTTTCTGCCTCGGGCGAGTGGTGCCACCCCAATTCCTATCCAAACCCTACGTGTTCTTTCTGGTCTACTCTGAATACTAGCTACCACCTTAGTGGCCACTATTGCACCTATCGTGTGTGCTATGCAGGCCAATACAAGGTGTGGTAAATGGATCTGTGCCCCACAAATGCCATCATTTTCCTTCTTTTCTTGCACCAGACCCCTTCCATCCCTCTCTGATCTACAGCACTGCTTCTCTAAGTGTGACCCAAAAACCACCTGACTCAGAATGTAGGCAGATAAGGTCCAACGATTTGTTTTTATAACAGACTCTTCAGATGAGTCCTCTTAAGAAAGCTGGATTTGGGAATGATTGGTCTAGCGGTTTGCAATCCCCATGGTTACCTACCTGGAGTCTGATCCAGTACAGAACATCCCAAGGTATTTCCCTTGTCAACGCTTGTCGGCCTTGTTTGTCCAACCCTCTCTCATTTCTGCAGGAGTGAAGCCTTGCAGGCTTCCTGTGAGCTGTGCACAGTCTCTCAATGCCATTCTTCCTGGGCCAGAATAACAACACCCTCCTTCACAGGGTATCACCAAGCTGGTTTTGCTCTCACAAACTCGCTTCCAGATTGGTTAATGCATCCAGCCTGCAACACACATTTTCTAAGTATTCTATCTATGATGTACCAGAAACCTCCCTATATTCTGGAGACATACCAGGAACCAGATGAGGTCCCTGTACCAGGGTGCTCATTTTCTAGAACAGACATCTATCTGCAGGGTACTAGAGGTCAGGAATGGGCTTCAGGATGTCAAATGCAGTGCACAGCAATGACCGTGTATGTGTCTGGGTATATTTTACTGGTAAGGAGGTCTATAGATTTCATAACGTTTTAAAAGTTTTGCATAACTCAAAAAGGCTAAGAGCTACCAGATGGATGGATAATGATGAGAGTACTTCTAAATAGAGAAGATGTCATCACCGGCAAGCTAACAAAATGATGCCAAATTGGGATCTTTAGTAACCCTGTCATTAACAGGTCAACTATTTACTCCAGAGTGGGTGATATCAAGATGCAGAAAAATTTCCTTAGGTATCAAGGCCCTTGAGGTAAAACTAAATGCCACAGTCTATCCTCCTGGTAGTTATATGTGGGTATATCTCATTTCTGAGGAGAATGAGGTTGGTATTGATGGTCAAGAAAAAAAAATTTGGTGGAAATAAGTTGTAAGTTATACCTTAAGAGCAGATGGGATTGGGCCAGGGCATGCTGGATAAAATCTGAAGTCGTTGGACCAGCATCATCTCGGACTCCTGTTGTCCTGAAACTTGGGCCCCACAACTATGTGTTTGATGGGCAATCATTCAGAAAAGAGTTTCCTCAGGAGCAGCTCAGTCCACACCAGAATCTATCCTGGGTGCTCAGGAGGGGAGATTTCTCCTTCTGTAGCCATTCTTCTGGAGAGGAACCTTACCGAGAGCCTCTATCATGAGTTTGGATTCTATCTGAAAAGAGCAAAAAGGATGCCTCAGACTCCCAGTCTGACCCCCAGCTCAGCACAATCTAGAGGTGTTTACAAGGAACTACAGTGGGGGAAGGGAAGAGGCATTCCCTGTCTGGATTGGAGATGGGATGGGATGGGGAGTGGTGGGGAGGAAGCTGCAGTTTGAGCTTTGAACGTGATCTCTCAACCTCAACAGGAAGACCCAGCACCAGCAACGACTTTCTTATGGCTCCCAATTTGACACTTCTCAGGCCCCCTCTTTGGGCGTGGGGGGGGGGGTGGATTTTCCAAGGAGGAAGGGAACTTGCAGAATCTTCTGACATGTACCGGACAACCTCACGATTCTGGGGGAGAGCCCACCATCCTTGTTTCCCAGGGGAGGCCCTATTGCTCAAAATCTGACTCAGGTTGCTGGTGAATGCTGGGTGATTTTAGATTACAGACCCAACCTCCATTAGTCCACAAAATGATTGCATTCATTGCTTCATTCGGCTGACTCTTCACTCTTCTGCACAGGAACAAATTTCCTAGGCCAGTCACTTCAACCTGGGTGTTGTTTGTGCTTTTCATCACACCCCTCCACCTGCTGTGGGACAGGAAGGGTCTGTGTTACCTGCAGTGCCCAAGTTCAGATCTTCTGATCCCACTAGGTACTCATTAAGAACCTTAAGTCAGTTATTTCTCTAGGCCAGGACTCATCTGTAACATGAGGACAGTAATTAATTGTACCTCATTGGGTTGTAGTGAAGATTAAATACAACAAACCACCTAGCACATGGAAGTGTTAATGTGATTTGTTTCTCTTACCTTTCCTTTTTTTTTTTTTTTTGAGTATACTTGACACACAATGTTACATTAGTAAAAGGTATACAACTCAGTGATTTGACAAGTTTACACATTACACTGTTCCTCATGAGTATAACTGCCACCTACCCACTTTTAATATAGCAAATATATAGTATTCTAATAAATCTGGTGCCGGTTACTCTGCACAAGTCATTGTCTGAATGTCTGTTTCTTGGATGGTTTTCGAGACCCCCTCCAGCTGCAAAAATGTAAGGGTTTGAGATTCTGAGTTTGTTTCCAATAGGCTTTCTTAGGGCTGGAGAGAAACTGCGTTCAGCAAACCCTATGAGGCTGCAGATGATGGTTCTAAACCCAGGCTTGCAGCTGTTGGGCCGAAGTGGTCGGTGCGAAAGATGAGTAGAAGCAAAGGGAAAGTTCTGAGCCCAAGAAGAGCTGCAAAGGAAAAGGCAGCTGCCAGTTTGTCCCAAGTAAATCAAATTGTGACATTTATTGGGCTATTTCCAGAATAACACCAGCAAAACTGGAATGCAGGATAATCTGTTCTGAGAAGGATCTTAGCTAAGCAGCCTGCAAGAACCACCCTTGTCTACTGGAGTCAGCCTGGCTTACTGAAAAGGTCATAGGTTGGGACATACAGACCTGGGTTTTAATTCTGTCTCCACTACTTATTGGTGACTGGAGCAGGATTTTTAATCTCTCTGAGCCTCAGTCTCCCCCACCCCTTAACAACAACAATAAAAGGTAAATCATAAATGAAGCTTGCAGGGGGATTGTGGGGGGTAGGAATTAAGAAAAGCACTTGATATATAGTCAATATTCAATAAATAGGAACTATGTGATTATGGGCACACCACGTCAGTGCACCAGGGTCCTCTGGCTCTGGAGCCATCACCATTTCTTTGATTTGTACCTGGGACAATGCACAGAATCGAGTGGGGGAGGAGGAGGCAGGCAAGTTTCAGGGGGTGGGTGGTAAGGGGGAAAAAGGAGATCAAAAGGCCTATAAATATCTGTCAAACTTTAAAATGCAAATCCCTTGCCTGTGTCCCTGTTGGGACCAAATCTTCCATTATCACCTTTCTGGGAAGATCCTGAGAGGAAAAAAAGGTTAAGCATAGTCTTTCCCTTCATGGAGTGTTTTGGTTTGTTTTGGTGTGATTTTGTGGTCAGGCCTGGATATGTGATAAACATTTTCATCCAACCCAGACCTGGAAGCATGAGTAGCCAGTTAAGACACTAACTGTACATGGGCTTCCTTGTGGGTAGACCATGAATTCCTCAAGAAAATTTTCTCTCCCTTACTATAGCCCCTGAAATTTGCATGATACCCTCTTGTTAAATGAATGGATGGATGGATGGATGGATGGATGGATGGATGGATGTTTATTCTGAACATAGTAAGTCATCTTTACTGGTTGGTGACCTAGTTCTCAAGGATCTCCTTGCTCTACACTTCACTGGGAGCCATGATTGGAGGTGAGGGAATCTCCTCTGAGGGAAAGCTACAGCCCTCTGACAAACTCTAGGATGGTCTCTGCCAATGGCCAGGGCTCTATGCAGCCCCATACCTGGGTATATATGATGCTACAGAGAGGCCTTGCCCTACCATTTGCGCCAAAGTGGTGGCCTCCTCTTATGAGCCCCTACTATTGGTGACTTATTTTTGGAGAAAGCATAAAATTCCAGATGAATTCCACAAAAAAAGAACTTCAAGGGTAAGAGAGCCAACAACTATCTGATACTCACTGTGTGCTAGCTCCGTCTCTCCCCTACCACCACCACAATCAGAAACACAGAGCCTCATTTCCTTTCCTCCTTTCCTCTTCCCTTGTTTGCCTTGTTTTCTTGTGAAATTGTACTTGTATATGAAGGGTGAGTGTTGTTGTTTTTGTTGTTGTTGTTTTTCCTGGAAAAAAGGCTCTAACAAATGTCCCTAGTCTGATATCCTAAAATACATGTCATTGATTAGACTCTGTCCTGGATAAACTCACCGATGCTAGGTCTTAACCAAGAACCCAATAGTCTTCTCTCCTTCTCTAAGTTGCCTCCACCATTCGGAGCTCCTACCAATCACTCACCTCTAGAAAGCCTTTAAGGACTGCCTGGGTCCTCACTGACCATTCTATTCTGCATTCTGATGCCCTCGGATGCCATTCCCTTTACCAAGAACTCAGTGGTATTATTTGCTATCCCAAGAACGCATAAGTGTCATATTACAACTAAATTGTAAACATTTTAAAGGGAGGGACCAGATATTATTCCTGCCTAGCCCATTACTGAATCTATCTTAAGAATTTAATTAAAAATTGCAGCATATTGGTGGTCAAAGCGTGGCCTTTTGCTTCAGGCAGATTTGGGTTTAGAGGTTCACTTCATCCATTTCATTCATTCATCAAGGATGCATTAAATGTGTGCTACATGTTAGGCACTGTTGAAAGCTTTGGGAATATAACAAAGAACAAGATGAAGTTTCTTCTCTTGTGTTGTTATTCCAGCGATAAGAACCAAACAAACCAAAAATATAGTGATTTGTGAAGAAAATAATGCAGAGTAAGAGGTAAGTATGAAGGAGTGCATGTCCAAGGGTGGGTGGAGTGGCTACTTAGCTAGCATGGTCACAAAATACTAGCTAAATGGTGATAAGGAGCTTACTATCCAGAGATCTGTGAGAATTCCAGGCATAGGGAAGAGCAATTTCAAGAGCCGGAATTTGGATAGAGTTTGGTATTTTAAGGAAATTAAAGAAAGCCAGCACCACTGGAGCAAGGTGAGCAAGGGGGAAGAGGTTGGAGACAAGGCTAGGGAGACAGGCAGGGGCCAGCCGTGGTGGACCTCATAGGATCTGTCAGGGATTTTGGAATTTATGCAGTGTCTTGGTAAGTTTTTACATGGGTGTGGGTTGGGGTGAGTGTTAGGTTGTGATTTGCAATTTCAATAGATTTAGCTGATGTGTGCGCTGTGAAGGGCACAAGTGCTTTCAAGCAAGGAGAGCAATTTGAAAACGCTTTTAGTAGTTCACGCAAGAGCTGCTGGGACCTGCCTTTGGAGATAGCAACACAATCGGGGGGTACTGTGTGGCTGCAGGCATGTTGCTTTACTTTCCTCTGTTGTTTTCAAGATCACTAAAACATGTATTTATCTGATTATAACAAGGCCTGGCCCACTGTAGGCATGGGGCACAAGTGATTAAAGTCAGAAATGAATGCTAAAAAGGAGACGCTCCTAACTCATGCTCTGCTGTGAACTTGCGGATGACCAGTCTTGCGGACAGTTGGCCCTGGTGGTTAAAGCTTTGAAGGAAGGGGGCGAACGCTCTGGGAGATTGTGTCCCACTTGTCCCTCACATCCTACTCCTTCCTCACACACCCAAATCCCCCAGTCTCCCCAAGTGTTGACTTTGATAGTTATTTTTTAATTCTGAAAATTAAAGCAACTTTCGTGATCGTTTCTTGAGTATCCACAATACTGCTTTTCAGGGACTCTGAATGACTCTGATTTAGTGGCTAGTTTTCTATAAATCCAATCATTATAGATCATTGCATCTCACTGATGGGTGGTTTCTTGAACAGTGCCACAGCCTTGGATAAATGCAGAGTATATAGAAGCCTAATTTTTACCAAAAAATCTTTGGAGATGGACTAGCTCTGGGCTCAAATCCTGGTTCTGCTGTTTACTGGATATTGACCTTGAATAAGTTCCTCGGCTTCTCTTAGCCTCATATATAAATAGAGGATAAAAGTGCCTGCCTTTCTGAGTCTTTGTGGGACATAATGGAAAGCATTTTAAAGACATCATTTGTGGTCCATCAATGGATTTGATATACCAAAATCAGTAATGCTAACTTTGTACATTAATATATGTCTTTCAAGAGGCCATTCATCGCCAATATGTAAATGAGTGTGAAGAAAGGAGGAAGTATCTTTGTTCTCACTATGAGAAGGAGAAGCAAGCCAGAGGCTGGGAAGGTAGCTAATCTCTTCAGAACTAGGACAATTACTCAGACCACTGCCTCTGAGGTTAAAGGGTGTCCTTTGGTCTGTTTCACAGGATGTAGACCTGGTTGTACTGAGTCCTTTGACACCTCACACAGAACTATCCCAGCTGTGAAGTCGTGGGGGTTTCACAGGGCCTGGACGGGAGATGTCTGTGTTTGGACAACCCTGTAAAATAAGCCTTCTGGGATCTGGCATCCACGGAGTCACCATTCTCCATGTCATAGAAATGCAAATGATTTCAGCAATAACGATTACACTGGAGCAGTTACTGCAACCAGTATTACTTGAAAACAAAGCAAAACAAAAAGGGAAAGGATGGATAGTCTACCTTCCCATGGACACTGAATAAGTCACTCATTTTCATTTTCAGATTCAAAGGGCAGACAGCCCTTTCCAACTTCACTCATGGCCAGTGAGTGGCCAATGAAGAGATTTAAGTTATGATGAGGTGAACACTATAGAAATACTTTCATTGGGTCTCTGATCAAAGAAGTCTAAATATGCAGGCAATTTTTGCCATTTGGGGAGGTCAACATTTACCTTTTCAGGTCTTGGCATAGAATAATGCTGACGAAACTCAGACACTTAACCTCTGTTAAAGAAGTTTTGCCATGGTGCTTACAAAGAGAACTCTTCTGAACATTAGCAAAATATTCAGTCATTCTGCCCACATAAGGGTCAGCCTACTTTACTGATGACTCTCCCCTCCACTGCCAAACAGGCAATTTATTGAATTTCTCCAGCCTGGAGATAGATACACCATCCATTCTGACAGTCATCAGAAAAGACTCCACTTTTTTTGGACTCTTACCGGGGCTGACTCTGCAGCACGTCAGTTTAAAGGCAATGTGGGAAGTCCTTGTAAGAGGCTAATGCAAGCTGTTAGCTGAGCCTGATAAAAGCTTTTCCTGTCTAAGAAGGTGATAAACATTGCCCAGTTAATCTGCAGATGAAAGGAGGCTGCCTTCAGTGATATTATTTATACTGTTTTACCCGAAGTGCTACCAGCACAGCAGAAACACTCAGCAGTTGGTTTAGCCTCTCCAACTTCAGAAAGTGAGGCATATCACCATGGCATCTTACAATGACTAAGGGGGACTAGGGATCAAGCTGATGAAGGGAGCCATCCAACCAGATTTGATCTTTCTCCACGGAGAGTGGAGGCACTAAGACCCTGAATTCACCACCAGGAAGTCCACACCCATTCATTGAAGCTTCCTGTGCCAGCTCCTCTGTTAGGTGCTACAGATTCAGAAGTAACAGGTGCTCGCAGCTGGTGCCACAGACAAAAATGCAAATGAATCAACACACACCTATTTGCAGGTAATAATTTAGAAGTTTATCAGAAATTGTAGGGATCCCTAACAAGCTATATAAACTTTTCTAGAGAAGACCATATTCACAGTGAATCTTGATGGGTAAATGAGAGTTGGTGAAGCAGAGAATCAAACTTTGTGCAGAGTTCTGAGAGCTACAAAAATAAATAAGACTTGACCTCTGAAAGAGTTCTCAGTCTTGCCTTAGAAAAAGATGGACACATTTTTAAAGAATACTGTGCCTCCTACATGGAAGGCACCCAACTAATATTTGTTGAATGAATCAATGAAATGTGATACCCTCATGGAGGTATGCATAGTTTTTTGGGGGGCACAAATAGAGCAACTAGTTTGGGTTGGAATCAGAAGTTATTACGACATTTGAGTTGGTCATTGATAGATGAAGGGAAGTCATCCAGCTAATAAGGAAGGAGCAAGGATTTCAGGCAGTGAGACATTCATGAGTAAAGACATAAATATATGTTTGGGGAATAACAAGTGGACTTAGGCAGCTAGAGCCAAGGTTCATGGCTGAGAATGCCTGAAGCTGAAGCTGGAGAGATGGGTGGGGGCCAGACTGCCCCAACCTGGTGAGCCAGGCTGGGGTTCTGAGACCATATTTTGCAAGGACTGTGAAGCCACTGCTGGCACAGGCTCCCGGTGGGAGGACCATTCACACAGCTAGAAGTTACTATGCTGAGTGCCGTTCCAGTGCTCTGTGAACAAAAAGGACTCAGCCCCTGCCCTCATCAAGTGTGTATTCTGGTTTGGAAAAGAAGCAATGAAAAAGGCCCTAGAAATGTTTATAATGTCAGGTAGTGCTAAGTGTAAAAAGAAGAAATTTTAGATGAGGTCGGGAAAGGCTCCTTGAGCGGACATTTGAGTAAAGAACTCAATGAAGTAAGGAAACATAGGCCATTTCATTCTGTAAGGAATTAGGAGACCTGAGTTCTAGTCCCAGCTTAAACTTTTTCCATCTGGGTGGTTTGGGAAAATTATTTTTAAACTACATAGGCTTCCAGCTAGCTGTTATACACAGAAAATCCTGTACAAAGTAGGTTCTCAGTTAAGTGGCTTATGTTAAGTGGCTGATAAATGATACACGAATTGCCAATTCTATTTGAACAAGCACATTATTTTTTTCCAGGATTGTAACCTTAGCTTAAATGCCATTATCTTTTAGGATCCCTTTTCTGACAATGCTAACATACAGACAGAATTTCCGTTTTCTGAAACCATTTCTCCCACACTCACACTGCTTCCTAGCAGAGTATTATGGTGTCCACATTTTTTACCTGAAGGGCAATGTTTGCTTACACTCAGCTTAAATCCAAATCTGAAAGTTTGCTCTCCTTCCAAATGATGGTAAGTGCATAGCTGACAGCCCATAAGGTGTCAATGGTGGCAGCCATTTTGCAATATCTACAATATGTTGAAACAATCTTATAGTATACCATTTACCACTGTGTCTGTAGGACCCAGAATAATGCTTGTCACATAAGTTGTTGCATAGATATTTGAATAAATGAGTTTCAAAAAAGTTAGGAAATGCCCCCAAATTCACATAGAAAATCTGGAGCAGAGAAGAAAATAGGCATGTCCAAAAACATGATCCATGTGACCCCTCAAAAAGCAGGGTCCTCCTCATTACGAGATGTGGAAGAAAACCCCCAAACTTAAAGACTGATCATTCAAAGCCCAGAGTAGTTACGCCAGAATAGGACCTTAGTGTGAAACCAGTTCTGGAATTCCGGTAGCTTAGAGGCAGCTCTTTGAAACTGGATTTTGGAGTAAAGCAAGGCCTCCCTAACACGACAGTCTATGAAGTGAGGAACACGTACACAAGCCATAAAAGTCTATATTACAAGTGACATCATAGACCAAATCAGCAAGGAACAGGAACAACATAGAAGGCTTTAAAAAGGATTGATAGAATCCGAATAATGAAAGAGGAGAAATCCTTCAGGAGGAGAAACTGAAAACTGACGTCCAAATTCATACATTCATGCCTATATTAGATATTGAGCAAAAGCAACCCAGATCAGTGACTCTGAACTAATTTCATTTCCAGCTTATAAAATCGCAAGTTAAGAACAGCTCTGGATGCTGGGAGTGAACAGATCAAGATAAGCAGGTCCCTGGAGGAATGTTTTAATAAGGATTACTTTTGCTTCTGAATATTCAAAATATTGCAAATATAGTCTTTACAGAGTTAAGAGAATAAAAAGCTTGTGAAAAACCTAGTTTGCACATAGTAGGTGCTCAAGAAATGTTCCTTTTCCCTCTTGCCCAGCAATTTTAAATTCACTGTCTTCCTCCTCCTCTATGACCAGGCTGGGTCAGAGAGGCACCTTCGGTACTTTGTGTGAATTGCTGAACTCGCATATAAACTATCCATGTGTGACTTATACAGTCAGAATCCTTTAGCATCCTGGTCAGGTTCTTTGCTACGTTTTGTCCTGTTCATTTTTCCCGTTGCCCTAAGATACCTTAGCTGGCTTTCTGCTCCAGATTCCTCATCACTTCTCCATCCTTGGCCATTTCTTTGCCTGCGTAGTGATTTGTTCCATGGACACTGGAGTTCCAAGTAAGACTCCACAGTTGAAATGTATTGTTCACCATAAGCATGCCGACTCTTACCCTTTATTCCAAGCCCAGGTTACTTCAACCTATTCCCTCATCCCCTGAAACATCTTCTGCTCGTAATCCTGCTCCTGCCAATCAAATTTCTGCCTATACTTCAAAACCCAGTCAATTCTCATGTTTGCTAAAAGAATCCTCCCTCCTCTGGAAGACTGGTATAGTATAGATTGCCTATTCCATTCATTCAACAGTTAATTCTGTGCTAGCCAATATAACTTATTCTTGTATATAAATATGCCACATTTCCCTATCTTGCTCTAGACTGTCAATTCCTTGCAAGTAAAAATTGGGTATTACGCCACCCTGTATTTCCTGGCAGTCCCTGGCATTTGAATAACTATTGCTGGGGTCAATCAATGTGCACTATCCAAGTGACTTCACTTGGAACCAGGTACCAGTTACAGCAAGACTTGGAACTACATCAAAGTTAAATGAAAAATAAGAGAAGAGAAACTTTCAAAAAGTTCAATAGTCCCAAACTCTGGAGAAAAGTAAATTTGAGACTATTTGACTTTAGTAACATGGAAGCCAAATTGGTGACTTTGACAGGAAAATGTAAATAACGAACAAAGATAAACTACCCAATTTCAAGACTTGCTATAAAGCTACAGTAATTGAGCCAGTGTGGTACTGGAATGATAGATCAGCAGAAAGAAGAGAGGTCAGCAATAGACCTACACTCATGGTTGAATGATTTTCAACAAAGGAGCCAAGGTAATTCAATGAGGTAAAAGGTATGTTTTTGTAACAAACTGTGGTGGCATAACTGGGTATCTGTATGGAGAAAAAATGTTCCTCAATCATTACCTCCTTTCATATGCAAAAATTAACTTAAGATGAATCATAGACCAAAATATAAGAGATAAAAACCATTAAACTTGTAGAAGAAAAAACAGGAAAATTAGTTGGGACACTGAGTTAGACAAAGACATCTTAAATAGGCTACTGAAAACAAAAATTAATAAAATAAACATCAAAGTTTAAAACATTTCAGTCTTTGAGACACACAGTTAAAATGAAAAGATAAGCCAGACTCAGACAAAATATTTGTTTTTTTTTTTAAATTTTTTTAACGTTTATTTATTTTTGAGACAGAGAGAGACAGAGCATGAACAGGGGAGGGGCAGAGAGAGAGGGAGACACAGAATCCGAAACAGGCTCCAGGCCCTGAGCTGTCAGCACAGAGCCCGACGCGGGGCTTGAACTCACGGACCGTGAGATCATGACCTGAGCAGGAGTCGGACACTTAACCGACCGAGCCACCCAGGCGCCCCTCAGACAAAATATTTGTAAAGCACATATCTAACAAAGGGCTTATATCTAGAAAAAATAGAGCCCTTATGATTTAATAACAAGAAGACAAATAACCCAATTAAAAATTGGCCAGAAAAAATTGCAATTTCATAAGAGATATATGAATGGGTAATATGGACATAAGATCTTCACGTCACCAGTTTTCAGGAAAGTGAAAATAAAGCCAAAGGAGATATCACTACACACTTACTAGAATGGCTAAAATGAAAAAGATTGACCGTAGTAAGTTTTGGTGATGATATGGTGTGACTAGGACTCCCACATACTGCTGGTGGGAACACAAAATGATTCTGCACCTTTGGAAAAGAGTGTGGCAGTAGGTTAACAATTTCAACAAATGCTGACCAAAGATCCCTACATCCCCAAACATCCCTAGATGTTTATCAAAGAGAAATTAAATGTCCATCTGAAGACCTGTATCTGAATATTCATGGTTATATTATTCATAATAACCAAAGTAGAAAAACCAACTTTACTTCTCATCAACTGATGGAGGAAAAAATGGCAGCATATTAACACTATGACATACTATTCTGCAAGAAAAGGAAGAGAGTATTAATATACACAACATAGATAAGTCTTAAAAACATGTGCTAAGTAAAAGTCAAACACAAAGACTACATACTGAATGATCCCATTTATAGAAATTCTAGAAAGGCAAAGCATTGTGAAAGAAAGTATCAGTGGTTGTCTGGGATCAAGGTAATCTGAGAGGGTTAACTACAAAGGAGCATAAAGAAGGAAACATGAGGACGATGAGACTTTTCTATAGCTTGATTATGGTGGAAATTATACAACTGTATACACTTAACCAAAACTCATCAGACTTTGCACTGAAAATGAGTGGATTTTAGTGTACATAAACTATACTTCAGAAAAGGAAAAAGTCAGTTAAGTGAAAAAGGAATTGAGTCCTTAGCTAGATCTCTGAGAACATAATCAAGATCATTAGCATGGGGTGTAGGATCAGGTGAGCAGTTCCAAACAAAATCAATTACTCTAAAGTAAAATTTCACCGTCATTGATGAATGGATAAAGATGTGGTTATACCTATATACCACATATATGGTATATACCTATATACCACATCTTCTTTATCTATATCTATCTATATCTATATCTATATCTTTATCTATCTATATCTATCTATATACATATATACAGAAAAAAATATATATAGTGTTACTCAACAATCAAAAAGAATGAACTCTTGCCATTTGCAACTAGGTGGATGGAACTGGGAAGTATTATACTACGCAAAATTAGTCGAGAAAGACAAATATGACTTCACTCATATGAAGAATTTAAGACACTAAACAGATGAACATAAGGGAAGGGAAGCAAATAATATAAAAACAGGAGGGGGACAAAATATACGACTTAAATATAGAGAACAAACGGAGGGTTGCTGGAGGGGTTGTGGGAGAGGGGATGGGCTAAATGGGTAAGGGGCATTAAGGAATCTACTCCTGAAATCATTGTTGCACTATATGCTAACTTGAATGTAAATTAAACAACAAATAAATTAATTAAAAAAAAATTCACCGTCATCTCCTTCAATACTAGTCCTGGAGGGGGCGCCTGGGTGGCTCACTCCACTAAGCATCCAACTTCGGCTCAGTTCATGATCTCGCAGACTGTGAGCTCGAGCCGTGCATTGGGCTCTGCGCTGACAGCTCAATAGTAGTCCCGGGTTGTGCAACTGTAACCTCAGAACATAGAGACAGCTGTACACAATAAGCTGTGCAATAAGGTCCAATTAAAATCAAAAGTATAGTTTCCTTGAAAAAAAATTAAATATGTACATCGTATGGGCATTTAAAATTTAGGTTACTAAAATATGTGAGTGCTAGCTCAAACTTTAAACTGTGGTTATTTTACCAGAAAAATGCCATTCTTGGCAAATACACTGTCAAGTTTTTCTAGTGTCTGGTCTTCGAAGCAAATTTACTATTTTCATGTGTACAGTAAATGCATATCATTTATAATTTTTTAAACTATTAAAGGATATTTGGAGGATTCTTAAAAGGAAACTTACAACAAAATCAATGTGTTTAAGAGGCACTCAGCTGATTTAGTTCACATATTTGACATTCCATAGTTTAGATGGCCTTAGAGACTCAAAAATGCTTCAACTAATGTACATTTACCAATAGTTAAAATCAAACATGACATTCACATCTGACATATCTCTAGGCATCTGGGCAAAAATACACATGGAGTGACATGAGTCATTAAAGAGTAAAACACATCATATTTATTGATATGGAATAATTTCTAAGATACATTAATATATTGGTACAGAACACCTCCGGAAGGATCTACAAGAAATTAGACACTGTGCTTGCCTCTAGATATAAGAACTGGAGTCTGGTCATTAGGGTAGAAAGCCGACTGACTTTTTCACTCTATACTTTTGGACTGTTTCACCTTTTTAATTAACCATTGAAATTCCTACCTTAAAAAATAACTTAAACATACACACACACACACACACACACACACACACACACACACACACAATCTGTTGAATTAGGCTTAGGTGGGATCCTTGAGAGCAGAGGACTGATTGCCTTTATTTAGGATTCCACTTGCCTAGGATTTTATATATAGTGAGTGCTCTACAAACATGACACTTTTCTAAAACAGGTAAACTTGATTCAAAGCATTTTATATATATATATTTAAGGAAATGTTCAAAAAAAATAAAATCACAACCTCAGAAAAAGCACAAAAATTCACAAGTATTCCAAATTTAATTTTAAAACATAGCATAATGTAATAAATACTAGATAAATAAGCCACAATTTCATCTCCAGTCTTAGGAAAACCTCTTTGTTACTCTGGACTTGTTTTCTAATCTATAATATAATGATGCCAGTGTATAAATGGGGAGGTTAGAGTATAAACATTTTAGATATTAAAGAGTTTGGACAGGTATAATGCTGTACAATTCATTTTTGTTTTTAATGTGTTTTTTATTGTGATATAATTAATGTGATATAATTCACATACCACAGAATATATCTATTTAAATCACACCATTCAATGGTTTCAGTAAATTCAGAATTTTGCAACAATCACTGCAATCAACTTTAGAACATTTTCCTTATCCACCCACTTCCCCAAAAAACCATCCCGTTAGCATTCATTTTCCCTTCTCCATCCTCAACCTCCCCTCCTCTCCCACATCCCCCATAGCCTTTGGTAACCATGAGTCTACTTTCTGTTTCTACAGATTATAGATTTACCTATTTACCTATTTGGAATTTTGTACATAGATTGAATCATACATGCCATCTTTTCCAACTGGCCTCTCATTTAGCATGCTTTCAAGGTTTATCATATTGTAACAGGTAGCAGTACTTCATTTTCTTCTTTTTTTTTTTAAAATTTTTTTTTTCAACGTTTTTTATTTATTTTTGGGACAGAGAGAGACAGAGCATGAACGGGGGAGGGGCAGACAGAGAGGGAGACACAGAATCAGAAACAGGCTCCAGGCTCCGAGCCATCAGCCCAGAGCCTGACGCGGGGCTCGAACTCACAGACCGCAAGATCGTGACCTGGCTGAAGTCGGACGCTTAACCGACTGCGCCACCCAGGCGCCCCTTCATTTTCTTCTTATTGCCAATATTCCACTGTATTGATATACCACATTTTGTTTACCCATTCATCAGTTGATGGACATTTGGGTTGTTTCCACTTTGGGGCTATTATGAATTATGCTGCTATGGACATATGTGTAAAGGTTTTTGTGTGGACACAGGTCTTCATTTCTCTTGGGTATATTTTTGGAAGTGGTTCTGCTGGATCATATGGTAATTATGTTTAACCATTTGAGGAACCACCTAACTTTTTCCAAAATGGCTGCCCCATTTTACATTCCTACCAGTAGGATAGGAGGGTTCCGATTTCTCCACATCGTCACAAACACTTGTTGTTATCCATCTTCATGATTCTGGCCATCCTATTAGGTGTAATGTAGTATCTCATTGTGGTTTTGATTTATATTTTTCTGATAACTAATGACTTTGAGTTTTTCCATGTGCTTACTGGCCATTTGTACATCTTCAGAGAAGTGTTTATTCAGATATATTTATTCGTTTTTTTGAGTCGTAAGAGCTATTGAGACACGTTTCCAGTTACAAGTCCTCTATCACATTTATCATTTGAAAATATTTTCTACTTTTTTATGGGTTGTTTCTTCATTTTGATGGTATCCTCTGAAACACAAAAATTGTTGGTTTTAATGAAGTACGATGTATTTACTTTTGTTGTCTGAGCTTTTGGTGCCAGATCTAAGAAATCTTTACCTAATCCAAAGTCACAAAGACGTATGTCTATGTTTTCTTCTAAGAGTTTTGTAGTTTGCAACCAGGTCTTTGATCCATTTTTGAGTTAATATGGTATGAGGTAGTGCTCAAAACTCATCCTTTTGCATATGGATATCCAGTAGTACCAGTAGAATTTCTCAAAGAAAACTGTTTCCCCATTGAACTGTGTTGGTACTCTGGTTGAAAATCAATTGAACATAAATGTTAGGGTGTATGTCTGGACCCTCAATTCCATCCCATTGATCTGTAGGTCTACCTTTATGCCATTATAGCACATTCTTCATTACTGAAACCTTATAGTAAGTTTGAAATCAGAATCAGGAAGGGCAAGTTCTCTCATTTCTTTTTTTTAAAAATTGTTTCATCTATTCTGTGTCCCTTAAATTTCCATATGGATTTTAGAATCAGGTTGTACTCTGGTGCAAATAAATCAGCTGGAATTGATGGGAGATTGCATCGAATCTGGAAACTAGTTTGGGCAATATTGCCATCTTAATATCAAGTGGTCTGATCCAAGAACATGAGATGTCTTTCCATTTATTAGGTGTTCTTTTTTTTGAACAGTATTTTGTAGTTTTGAGTAAAAATTTTACACTTCTTTTGTTAAATTAATTCCAAAGTATTTTATCCCTTTTGATGCTATTGTGAACAGAATTTACTTAATTTCATTAGTATTATTCACTGTGGGTATATAGAAATATAATTGATGTCTGCATATTGATCTTTTAGTTCTAATAGTTTTTAGTGGGTTCATTAGAATTTTGTAGATACAAGATCTTGTCATCTGCAAATAACAACAGTTTTACTTTTTGCTTTCCAACCTGGTTACCTCTAGAGTTTTTGAATGCTAAATAAATTTATGTCAAACTTAATATTTAGAGTTATTGAAGTTAATATTGTACAAATTCACTTTTATTTTTTAAAAAGAAAGGAAATAAAGTGCTACAGAAAGAAAAAAAAGAAAACAGAAAAGCCAATAAATTGGAGGAAAGAAACCTGGTTCCCACACCATTATTAATTAGCTGTGTGATCCTGAGCAAATTTCTAAGTCTCTTCTCATTATACATTCTATCTTGCAGATCTTTTTCCATTTGGCATACTGCGAACTCCCGGGGTTATGTAAGAAGTAGCTTTTCTCAGTTTAGTCAGCCATTATAACCATGATTTTTCCTAATTATTTTGAGCATCTTCCTCCTTTTCCATTTTTGCCCCTCATGAAAAGAATAAGATTAGCACAACTGGAAGAGCACCCTAAATGTATCTTCATATTGAGAGAAAATACAACTCTCAGGAAAAGCACAACAGAAGACATTGAGAAAGAGTAGGCAATTACAAAGAGTTATCCTCTTGGGAACAAGCTGAAATAAAAAAAACAAAACTTTAGAGGTTTGTGAACAAAATGAATAAAAGTGAGCAAATAGATGAAGCATTTTCCTAGTACTGTATTAACATTTTAAAGCTTTACCTAAAGAAAAATCAAGAACGATATAAAAATGGAAAAGTATGTTTTAGAAATGTACATTATCTGAAGTTTTTCTCACAAGGATCACCTTTTAAAACCAAAGTTTTAGGTAACGTCTTTTATTACAATTTTAATTAAAAATGGAAAAGAGTGTCTCATGACATACAGAAGCACATTACATTTTTATGCCAAATGCAGATTACGTGTTTATGGTACTAAAATACTACATTATATTTAAATATTTTTAATTTCATTTCAAGAGTTTTGGAACCTTAGTTTTAATCTTTGACATAAAGGAAGAGGACTACCCAAACAAGTACCCCAGTCACCTTTGTCCTTAGGACGCTGTAGAAAACCCAGAGAACCTTTAGCTGCATCTGGGAAACAGTCTTCCTTTCCAGCTGTGTCATAAGCCTGGGCACACTGTTCAGTTTCTTTAATACGTATTTTAGGATTATTCAACTTGTTGGCATCATCTTTCTTGAACGGGGCTGGATAATGCTTCTGAGAACGAGGCTTCATTTTTTGAGTTGTGTATTTAGCTTTCCCAAACACTGGGACACTTTCTTCATCAGAGGAATGTCTGTCAAGGCAAACACTCTTCTTCATTACACTTTTCTGAGTGGTTTGCACATCAACTTTTCTATTATAATCTAAAGCAGTATTTGATGGTCCAACTCTGGAGGTCTTTACTATTACTGGGTTATTGACAGAATAAGGTACAGAAGTATTCATTTTATAGTTTTCTTGAAATAGATAGTCTCCTTTTAGAACTTTAGATTTTCTAGATTCATTTTGCAAATGATTTCCTAGAAGATCCTCTGAAAGATGTGATTGACAATCAGAACCATCGTTAGCAATACAAGATTCTTTTATGGTAACTAGGGACAAAGTCTTCAGGTCGACATTTGGTTGTGCGTTATCCGGAGGATACGATGATTTTATACGTATTCGTTCCTTTAAAGGCAAATCTTGAAGATGTAAATCAGTAATGCCAGAAAGTAGATGTTCTTCAGTATCATCAATCTTTTGAAGATCCCTATCCAATACTTCATTAATGGCTGTGGTGCACCATTCTGATGCAAAGGACGATTGTTCTGGGATATTTTTAAAATTTTCAGCGATGGCTGTTTCAAGTTCTGATTTTAAACCATGAGAGGAAGTGTTTCTTGGAATAGCTGGAGAATTACTAAAAGAAGTACCTTCCCAGTCAATGGTGCTTAAGTGTAGGTCAGCGATCACCGGTACATTATAGGATGAGGTACTAGGTTGAGTAGATTCTGGAATTAGAGACTTACTGACAGCTGTAATTTGCTGCATAGGCAAAGATCCTGGAGAAAACATTAAATGTTCTTGTGTATTCAAACAAGGGTTATCTTCAGGTAAAAGCAAGCTATTCAATGATGCAGAAATAGATTTCTGGGATAATGGACAATGAGGGGTAATTTCCAAATTTAACTTGGAATTCTGCTTAGAAACGATGTCACATGTGGGGTTTAAAGTCATCTGTGACTGGAAATTCTTATTATCTGATTCTGGCCAATTGTTTTCTTTATGCTTAATTTTCAAGCCTGAAAAGAAAAAAAATACAGCATTATTAAAATCGATTTCATTTTCCCTACCTTGAGTAAATAAATAAAGAGCGCAGATCAGAAGTTTTCTGTATGAGCAATTTTTGCCTTTTTTTGTCTCAGTGTATTCCTAGAAACTATATTATAATCATAACAAAATAATTATTAACAAAATATTATAAAATATTTTCTTTTGGAAACAATGTTATAATTGAATTTTTCTCTCATCAAGTTCTTGGAAATAAAGAAAATGTATTTATAATCCAAAAGATGTTATACATACTAGCTGCTCGCTAAGTGGTTAGTACAATTACTATTAACACTTGGTTTATTTAGCAGTCACAGAGTAGAATGGTTTACTCATGGCTTTAAACGAAATATGTCAAGGGGTGCCTGGGTGGCTCAGTCAGTTAAGCATCCAACTTTGGCTCAGGTCATAATCTCATGGTCTGTGAGTTTGAGCCCTGCATTGGGCTCTGTGCTGACAGCTAAGAGCCTGGAACCTGCTTCAGATTCTGTGTGTGTGTGTGTGTCTCTCTCTCTCTCCCCTCTTCTGCTCACGCTTTCTCTCTCAAAAATAAATAAACATTAAAAACATTTTTTAAAATTTTTTTAAAAGAAGTATTTCAAGACAAAGAAGCAAGAGTATAATCCTAGCTCTTGATTTCATAGAACTTTCAGCAAAATATAGACAAGATAGATTCAAATAGAACATTAAACATTTGTGTGTGGTATAAACAGCTATCAAATGTGATACTTACTTTTTTGTTTCTTCCCTTTCATTTCTAAGTTTTGTTTTTGGTAAACAGCAACGATCTCGGGATAAGCTGCTTCAAACAACGATAATTCCTCTATTGTTTTTAGAACCAATTCTCCATGTTTATCTTCCATAGCATAATGTTCTAAAAGATTAAAAATGCAGTAAAAACAGCCTTAACTGAAGGTTTGTAAAATTCAATTTTTCTAGGTAACTAAATCATGAGCAAATCGACAATTCATTACAAATCTTGCTTTACAATATCTCTATTCTAATAATTTATTGATACTAGTGCAGAATTGATTTTCTTCTGCCTTGCAAGACCTGGAAAATGATTCCTTTCAAAATTAGAACTTTAAATTCTCTTGCTTTAAAGATGGTACTTACAGAATAGAAAACTTTGTTTAGATAAGGTTAGTTGGTTTGAATTCAGTAGGAGTGTTAAAATTTCCAGAAAAAGAGTGGGAACAGACAGTTTCCTAAAACCACAACATTAACTTTCTTTAGTGGTGGCTTCTGAAAAGAACAGAATTGAGGATATATTCAGGCTCACTGGACTCACAAGTGGCTGATACATGAAAATGAGAATGCTTGCATGTTGAATTTACAATAAGGTATATAAATAGTAGGTTAGGTACTTATGTTTATCCTACATGAGTTCAAAGCTGCATGAGAAGCCACACTATAGTGAAAATATTAGTTGATGAGTTTAAAGTACAAAGAGAGGAAACAGGTAACTTAAACTATTTCCTAGTTAAACAGCTTGCTTACATCTTCTCCCTTAAGCAATAGAACCTACAAGAACGATGCTCGATTCTGGACAGAGGAGATATACTGCCGAACTGGGTCAATGCTATTTTCTTTCCTGAAAATATACGACAGTTGGTGGAACTGTTCCTAAACAGTCTTCAAAATTCTTCAGCTATTTTCCTGTTATTGCTTAGAGTAGTTTATCTAGTTCTTTAAAATTTCATTCTTCAAAATCATCTACAACTTAAACTTTCATTGACAAATCTACTGCCTCATTTATTCACATATAGTCACACAATCTAACTTCAAAGCCAGACAGAAATGAATTTGGAATCACTTTCCATTTTAAATGATCTGTGCTTTCCCTGCCTTCAGTTTTGGAGGTAGCTCAGAGTTCACTGCGTTTTTGTCTGCAGCAAAATAAGAGTAATTTGACAACTATACATCCCCATAAAAACAAAACAGAGTAAAGAAGGAGAAGACAGCAGCATTTTCTTAATAGAAATCAAAACTGCTTCCATATTATATTCTTAAACATTACAAAATAAATGTCAACTTAAGGTATTAAAATAAAATTACTTGACATTTTTAATATTTACTATTCATCAAAACTTATTTAAATAGCACAGGTAAACTATGAAATCAATCCTCAATGAATGTGATATGTCTTTATTTTTTACATACATACATGTTTTATATATGTATACAATATTTGCTAAACATATATGATTAAATGTTACAAAGTTTGCCTAAAGTGAATACATACCAGGCTTTTCCCATTCTATTTCCAAGCAATGAATTCCATTTCTGATTCGGGTTTTAACAATTCTGAAAAACAAATTCTTCTAATGAGGTCCAACTGCAGTAGGTATTTGGAAATTTCCAATTTGTAGATTATTCAATTTCCATTGATTTTTATTCTATTTTTATAATATTCTAAAAATACTATAAAGAATTATGACATAGTTATTCCTCCGACTAGTTATTCAAAAGATAATTTTATTGTTAAGTGTACAGAGTTTGTAATTGTTTTACCCTATCAGATTTCATTATTATTCAGTGTTCCTCTTTTCCATAATAATGATCTTTCTTTTAAAGCCTATTTTTTGTTAATAGGGAAGTTTAATCCAGTTCCATTTATTGTGACTACTGATTTAGCTGGACTCATTCGTACATCTTATTTTGTGTTTCTGTTACCAAGCTTTTTCTGTGGTACTTCCCCTCTCCTCCTTCCTGTATTCTTTTGGTTTGACAATTTTACTTTCCCATTTTATGTATTAATTTTGAAGACAGAGATCGTATTTCTGGTGTTTTAGTGGTTACCCTTCAGTGTTTACATGTATACTTTGGAAGTTTTAGTTTATTATCATCATCATATATTAATCATCAAGCATTATGCAGCTATTTATATACATATTTTTCCAATTTATTAAATTAGCTAATACATTTTATTGATTTCTCTTTATTGATTGACCACTGTTTTTTGTTATCCACATCATCCCTCTAGGTTCATTTTTCTTCTTGCTTAGATACATCCTTTAACAGTGGTTTTAATGAGGATCTGTGATTTACTCACCAACCAGTAAATCATGCATTAATGATGTCTAGGTTGCCAATTATTTTTACTCAAAGCTTTGAAATGTTACTCTATCACCTTCTGGCATCTATTAGTGTCATGAAAGATTTGTGTTATCAGACTGACATTCCTTTGTAGTTTATCTTTTTTCTTTGATACTCCCCCCGCCAAACTTTCAGCTTGAAAAATTTCAAACCTTTAGAAAAGTTGCAAGAATAACACAATGAACACTCACATACCCTTCACTGAGTTTCACCAATTCTTAGTTTTTGTTCCTCATTCACTTTACATTTTTGTTCCCTTTCTGGTCCACTGAAATAGTTCTATGGTTAAGCTTGGCTATATCACTTTATGTTTATTTCTTTTAATAATCTGGTATCACTACTTGTTTGAGTAGAAAAGTGTGTGAAGGCACAAACTTACTATGTTAGGTTGACTATAAGCCCTGAATAAGCTCTTAATATTTTCTACTAGACCTTTACTCCAACTTTATATAATGGAGAGTTACACACCCCACTATTAAAGATATTAAGAAGATTATTTTAGATCATAAGATACTCAAATGGAAACACACAGACTTCTTCATTCAATTCTTTATATTACCGAATTGGCTGTAGTTGATTAGAATTCCTTCTACCAAGCTTTCTTTCTATCATGTCATAGTGGGTCAAAAGCACTAACAATTTCTCACATGCATAGTGACTGGGCCACTCCATTTTTTCAAGAGTAAATCTCTGTAAATATAAAACAAAACAAGATTTTGTTATCTCTTGGAGACAAACAGCACTTTTAAGTGGTATTATTTTTTTCCTATTGAATTAACATTAGTTAAAGCAGGATCAATGAGAATATTCATGGAAAGAATAAGGAGTTTCCTAAGGAGGCAACATTGCACAATGATCAAGTGTGAGGGTTGTCAATTTGAACCCTAGTATGATATTTCTGAGATGTTGGGTAAATTACTTAACCTCTTTTAGCCTCAGGATTTCCATCATAAAATATAACCCAGCTCAGAGATCACAAAGATTAAGTGAAGTTACATGTAATGGGTTAAATATCACAGCAAATTTTAATGTTCAATAAATGTTGGCTGCCATTATTACTACTGTGGTTGGTAGGGATAAGCAACAAGTAGTTACAAGTTACTGAACCACTCTGTTTCTCTGGTCACTGTATTAGGGGCTATTATAAATAATATCATTTAATCTTTTTTTTTAATGTTTAGTTATTAATTTTGAGAGAGAGCATGAGTGGGGGAGAAGAGCAGAGCAAGAGAAAGAGAGAATTTTTAAGAAAAAATTTTCAATGTTCATTTATTTTTGAGAGAGAGACAGAGTATGAGCAGGGGAGTAGCAGAGAGAGAAAGGGAGACACAGAATCTGAAGCTTGCTCTAGGCTCTGAGCTGTCAGCACAGAGCCTGATGCAGGGCTTGAACCCATGGACAGGACCATGAGATCATGACCTGAGCTGAAGTCTGACACTTAACCGACTGAGCCACCCAGGCACCCCGAGAGAGAGAGAATCTTAAGCAGGCTCCATGCTCATCGTGGAGCCTGACGTGGGGCTCAATATCACGACCATGAGATCATGACCTGAGCCAAAATCAAGAGCTGGACACTTAACTGACTGAGCCATCCAGGTGCCCCAATCTCATTTAATCTTCACAGTGACTTCATGAAATAAGTAATATTATTTCTATTTTGAGGATAACACATATCCAGGGTCACAGAGTAAGTGATACACTGTCCAAATTTAAAGTTATGTCACTGATTAAAAATCCCAATGTCCTTTGGTGAACACAGCATAATGTATAAACTTGTCACATTCCTAAGTTGTACACCTGAAATTAATGTAACCTTGTATATCAACTATACTGAAAAAAAAAAAAAAAAAATTCCATTGACCTTGTAAACTATACCACCTTTTATAACAACATATTCAATCCTCAAATTTTCTGGGTATGGTCTGCAAAGTATGGTTCCTATGTGGCAAAGGAATGAAAACTAGAAATAAATGCTGAAAAATACATGGGCAGTCAATAGCTGTTTTAAATCTCTTAGACCAAAGTGAGTATCCCTTATCTTCCTAGTATCCCACTACATACTATAAGCTAAGTATTTTCTGATACCTGAAACAATAATAAATCAGGTCTTTGGTACCTGATAACCTTCACCAACTTATCCTTGTTCAGAAGGAATTCTTGAATAACCTAGCAAGAGAAAATAAAATAGGAATTCAGATTTCAAACTTTTTAAAAGAACTTCTGAAATAAAACACACATTTGAGCTATTAGTTATTACCTCATAGAAAGGGAATCCCTCACAACCGCAAGCTTTTCTGAAAATAAATTATATACATGTTGTTAATATAATCAGGCAACTCAGCCTCTAAATTCATCTCATCCAATTTCTGCTCATTTAGTGAAAAATGTTCTTGGATAATATCCTAGTCTTCAAGCTTCTCTTTGAGTAACTATTAAATCACTATCTTCTGAGATAGCCCAATATTTGAACCAAATCAAAAAAAGGATTTTGTGAAATGTTACTAATCTAGACATGGGGGAAGATTATGTGGAAGTAATTTGAGTAGAGGTGTATGAATAGGTAAGGACAGAAAAAATAAGTTAAAAAAAACCTTACTTCTTAATGCTGTTCTCTACTGCACTTAGTTGTCTATCATGCTCTGCACGGTGCCACTCACAAGGACAGCAATATTCATAATCATGTGGTTCACAGTATCGATCAGTTTTACACAGTTTGCAACCATTACGTACATGATCCTTAGGTGAACCTTTACGGAAACACAAAGTATGATTTTCACTGTTTTTTAGATTTACTTTCTACACACTTTTTTTTTTTTTTTTTTTGCCCTTATCCAAATTTTTAAAAACGAATACTGCCTAGCAAAGTGCCTAGCATATAGAAAGGTTCCAATACATTTAGGTTGAACAGAATAATGAACACTACAGTAATTCTTAAGACAAAATAGATCCTGAGCTATTACACTTACATGACACTATTTTTGTTTCTATAAGTTACTCTTCTATCTGAAAGCATTAACTTGTAACCAGAAGTTACACATTTACAATAATCAACAATTAAAACTTTGTGGCTTATTTGGTAGCTATATGCAAGAAAAATGGGATATAATTATTAGCATTAAAAAAGATTACTTAATAGAATAATTCATGAAATGGTTTAATGAGAATATTAAAAGAGTATAACAGTTAATTACCTCTGCTAGTTAATTCAGTTACCTCACAGCTATTTTTATTCATTTATTCATTTATTTTTAAAGATTTTATCTTTTAATTAAAAAAATTTTTTTTAATGTTTATTTTTGAGAGACAGAGTGAGAGTGGGGGAGGGGCAAGGAGCTACAGAGGGAGACACAGACACAGAATCTGAAGCAGGCTCCTGGCTCCCAGATGTCAGAGCAGAGCCTGAGGTGGGGGCTCAAACCCATGAATCTCGAGATCATGACTTGAGCTGAAGTTGGACACTTGACCGACTGAGCTATCTAGTTATTCAGAGTTTATTTTTAAGCAATCTCTATACCCACTGTGGGGATCAAACTCACAATCCTGAAATCAAGACTCACATGCTCCACTGACTAAGCCAGCCAGATGCCCCCCTCTACAGCTATTTTTAAACTGCTTGGAACATGAATATACTATGAATGTGGCACAGGTGTGGGGCCCTAGCTCCCTTAGAACGAAAGCATGACCGGTCCAGGGAAGATGGCGGCGTAGGAGGACGCGGGGCTCACAGCGCGTCCTGCCGATCACTTAGATTCCACCTACACCTGCCTAAAGAACCCAGAAAACCGCCAGAGGATTAGCAGAAGGGAGTCTCCGGAGTCAAGCGCAGACTAGAGGCCCACGGAAGAGGGTAGGAAGGGCGGCGAGGCGGTGCGCGCTCCACGGACTGGCGGGAGGGAGCCGGGGCGGAGGGGCGGCTCGCCGGCCAAGCGGAGCCCCCGAGTCTGGCTGGCAAAAGCGGAGGGGCCGGACAGACTGTGTTCCGACAGCAAGCGCGACTTAGCGTCTGGGAGGTCAGAAGTTAACAGCTCTGCTCGGAAAGCGGGAAGGCTGGAGGACAAAGGGAGGGAGAGCTGCTGAGCCCCCGGACGGCAGAGCTCAGCTTGGCGGGGAACAAAGGCGCCAGCGCCATCTCCCCCGCCCATCCCCCAGCCAAAATCCCAAAGGGAACCGGTTCCTGCCAGGGAACTTGCTCCCTCCGCGCAAACACCCAACTCTGTGCTTCTGCAGAGCCAAACCTCCGGCAGCGGATCTGACTCCCTCCCGCTGCCACAGGGCCCCTCCTGAAGTGGATCACCTAAGGAGAAGCGAGCTAAGCCTGCCCCTCCAGCCCCCGTGCACCTTGCCTACCCACCCCAGCTAATACGCCAGATCCCCAGCAACACAAGCCTGGCAGTGTGCAAGTAGCCCAGACGGGACACGCCACCCCACAGTGAATCCCGCCCCTAGGAGAGGGGAAGAGAAGGCACACACCAGTCTGACCGTGGCCCCAGCAGTGGGCTGGGGGCAGACATCGGGTCGGACTGCGGCCCCGCCCACTAACTCCAGTTATACACCACAGCACAGGGGAAGTGCACTGCAGGTCCTCACCACGCCAGGGACTCTCCAAAATGACCAAACAGAAGAATTCCCCTCAGAAGAATCTCCAGGAAATAACAACAGCTAATGAACTGATCAAAAAGGATTTAAATAATATAACAGAAAGTGAATTTAGAATAATAGTCATAAAATTAATTGCTGGGCTTGAAAACAGTATACAGGACAGCAGAGAATCTCTTGCCACAAAGATCGAGGGACTAAGGAACAGTCACGAGGAGTTGAAAAACGCTTTAAACGAATTGCAAAACAAAATGGAATCCACGATGGCTCGGCTTGAAGAGGCAGAGGAGAGAATAGGTGAACTAGAAGATAAAGTTATGGAGAAAGAGGAAGCTGAAAGAAAGAGAGATAAAAAAATCCAGGAGTATGAGGGGAAAATTAGAGAACTAAGTGATACACTAAAAAAAAATAATATACGCATAATTGGTATCCCAGAGGAGGAAGAGAGAGGGAAGGGTGCTGAAGGGGTACTTGAACAAATTATAGCTGAGAACTTCCCTGAACTGGGGAAGGAAAAAGGCATTGAAATCCAAGAGGCACAGAGAACTCCCTTCAGACGTAACTTGAATCGATCTTCTGCACGACATATCATAGTGAAACTGGCAAAATACAAGGATAAAGAGAAAATTCTGAAAGCAGCAAGGGATAAACGTGCCCTCACATATAAAGGGAGACCTATAAGACTCGTGACTGATCTCTCCTTTGAAACTTGGCAGGCCAGAAAGGCTTGGCACGATATCTACAGTGTGCTAAACAGAAAAAATATGCAGCCGAGAATCCTTTATCCAGCAAGTCTGTCATTTAGAATAGAAGGAGAGATAAAGGTCTTCCCAAACAAACAAAAACTGAAGGAATTTGTCACCACGAAACCAGCCCTACAAGAGATCCTAAGGGGGATCCTGTGAGACAAAGTACCAGAGACATCACTACAAGCATAAAACATACAGACATCACAATGACTCTAAACCCATATCTTTCTATAATAACACTGAATGTAAATGGATTAAATGCGCCAACCAAAAGACATAGGGTATCAGAATGGATAAAAAAACAAGACCCATCTATTTGCTGTCTACAAGAGACTCATTTTAGATCTGAGGACACCTTTAGATTGAGAGTGAGGAGATGGAGAACTATTTATCATGCTCCTGGAAGCCAAAAGAAAGCTGGAGTAGCCATACTTATATCAGACAAACTAGACTTTAAATTAAAGGCCGTAACAAGAGATGAAGAAGGGCATTATATAATAATCACAGGGTCTATCCACCAGGAAGAGCTAACTATTATAAATGTCTATGCGCCAAATACCCGAGCCCCCAGATATATAAAACAATTACTCATAAACATAAGCAACCTTATTGATAAGAATGTGGTCATTGCAGGGGACTTTAACACCCCACTTACAGAAATGGATAGATCATCTAGACACACAGTCAATAAAGAAACAAGGGCCCTGAATGATACATTGGATCAGATGGACTTGACAGATATATTTAGAACTCTGCATCCCAAAGCAACAGAATATACTTTCTTCTCGAGTGCACATGGAACATTCTCCAAGATAGATCATATACTGGGTCACAAAACAGCCCTTCATAAGTTTACAAGAATTGAAATTATACCATGCATACTTTCAGACCACAATGCTATGAAGCTTGAAATCAACCACAGGAAAAAGTCTGGAAAACCTCCAAAAGCATGGAGGTTAAAGAACACCCTACTAACGAATGAGTGGGTCAACCAGGCAATTAGAGAAGAAATTAAAACATATATGGAAACAAACGAAAATGAAAATACAACAATCCAAACGCTTTGGGATGCAGCGAAGGCAGTCCTGAGAGGAAAATACATTGCAATCCAGGCCTATCTCAAGAAACAAGAAAAATCCCAAATACAAAATCTAACAGCACACCTAAAGGAAATAGAAGCAGAACAGCAAAGGCAGCCTAAACCCAGCAGAAGAAGAGAAATCATAAAGATCAAAGCAGAAATAAACAATATAGAATCTAAAAAAACTGTAGAGCAGATCAACGAAACCAAGAGTTGGTTTTTTGAAAAAATAAACAAAATTGACAAACCTCTAGCCAGGCTTCTCAAAAAGAAAAGGGAGATGACCCAAATAGATAAAATCATGAATGAAAATGGAATGATTTCAACCAATCCCTCAGAGATACAAACAATTATCAGGGAATACTATGAAAAATTATATGCCAGCAAATTGGACAACCTGGAAGAAATGGACAAATTTCTAAACACCCACACTCTTCCAAAACTCAATCAGGAGGAAATAGAAAGCTTGAACAGACCCATAACCAGCGAAGAAATTGAATCAGTTATCAAAAATCTCCCAACAAATAAGAGTCCAGGACCAGATGGCTTCCCAGGGGAGTTCTACCAGACGTTTAAAGCAGAGATAATACCTATCCTTCTCAAGCTATTCCAAGAAATAGAAAGGGAAGGAAAACTTCCAGACTCATTCTATGAAGCCAGTATTACTTTGATTCCTAAACCAGACAGAGACCCAGTAAAAAAAGAGAACTACAGGCCAATATCCCTGATGAATATGGATGCAAAAATTCTTAATAAGATACTAGCAAATCGAATTCAACAGCATATAAAAAGAATTATTCACCATGATCAAGTGGGATTAATTCCTGGGATGCAGGGCTGGTTCAACATTCGCAAATCGATCAACGTGATACATCACATTAACAAAAAAAAAGAGAAGAACCATATGATCCTGTCAATCGATGCAGAAAAGGCCTTTGACAAAATCCAGCACCCTTTCTTAATAAAAACCCTTGAGAAAGTCGGGATAGAAGGAACATACTTAAAGATCATAAAGGCCATTTATGAAAAGCCCACAGCTAACATCATCCTCAACGGGGAAAAACTGAGAGCTTTTTCCCTGAGATCAGGAACACGACAGGGATGCCCACTGTCACCGCTGCTGTTTAATATAGTGCTGGAAGTTCTAGCATCAGCAATCAGACAACAAAAGGAAATCAAAGGCATCAAAATTGGCAAAGATGAAGTCAAGCTTTCGCTTTTTGCAGATGACATGATATTATACATGGAAAATCCGATAGACTCCACCAAAAGTCTGCTAGAACTGATACATGAATTCAGCAAAGTTGCAGGATACAAAATCAACGTGCAGAAATCAGTTGCATTCTTATACACTAACAATGAAGCAACAGAAAGACAAATGAAGAAACTGATCCCATTCACAATTGCACCAAGAAGCATAAAATACCTAGGAATAAATCTAACCAAAGATGTAAAAGATCTGTATGCTGAAAACTATAGAAAGCTTATGCAGGTAATTGAAGAAGATATAAAGAAATGGAAAGACATTCCCTGCTCATGGATTGGAAGAATAAATATTGTCAAAATGTCAATACTACCCAAAGCTATCTACACATTCAATGCAATCCCAATCAAAATTGCACCAGCATTCTTCTCGAAACTAGAACAAGCAATCCTAAAATTCATATGGAACCACAAAAGGCCCCGAATAGCCAAAGTAATTTTGAAGAAGAAGACCAAAGCAGGAGGCATCACAATCCCAGACTTTAGCCTCTACTACAAAGCTGTCATCATCAAGACAGCATGGTATTGGCATAAAAACAGACACATAGACCAATGGAATAGAATAGAAATCCCAGAACTAGACCCACAAACGTATGGCCAACTCATCTTTGACAAAGCAGGAAAGAACATCCAATGGAAAAAAGACAGTCTCTTTAACAAATGGTGCTGGGAGAACTGGACAGCAACATGCAGAAGGTTGAAACTAGACCACTTTCTCACACCATTCACAAAAATAAACTCAAAATGGATAAAGGACCTGAATGTGAGACAGGAAACCATCAAAACCTTAGAGGAGAAAGCAGGAAAAGACCTCTCTGACCTCAGCCGTAGCAATCTCTTACTCGGCACATCCCCAAAGGCAAGGGAATTAAAAGCAAAAGTGAATTACTGGGACCTTATGAAGATAAAAAGCTTCTGCACAGCAAAGGAAACAACCAACAAAACTAAAAGGCAACCAACGGAATGGGAAAAGATATTTGCAAATGACACATCGGACAAAGGGCTAGTATCCAATATCTATAAAGAGCTCATCAAACTCCACACCCGAAAAACAAATAACCCAGTGAAGAAATGGGCAGAAAACATGAATAGACACTTCTCTAAAGAAGACATCCGGATGGCCAACAGGCACATGAAAAGATGTTCAACGTCGCTCCTTATCAGGGAAATACAAATCAAAACCACACTCAGATACCACCTCACGCCAGTCAGAGTGGCCAAAATGAAGAAATCAGGAGACTATAGATGCTGGAGAGGATGTGGAGAAACAGGAACCCTCTTGCACTGTTGGTGGGAATGCAAATTGGTGCAGCCGCTCTGGAAAGCAGTGTGGAGGTTCCTCAGAAAATTAAAAATAGACCTACCCTGACCCAGCAATAGCACTGCTAGGAATTTATCCAAGGGATACAGGAGTACTGATGCATAGGGGCACCTGTACCCCAATGTTTATAGCGGCACTCTCAACAATAGCCAAATTATGGAAAGAGCCTAAATGTCCATCAACTGATGAATGGATAAAGAAATTGTGGTTTATATACACAATGGAATACTACGTGGCAATGAGAAAAAATGAAATATGGCCTTTTGTAGCAACATGGATGGAACTGGAGAGTGTGATGCTAAGTGAAATAAGCCATACAGAGAAAGACAGATACCATATGGTTTCACTCTTATGTGGATCCTGAGAAACATAACAGAAACCCATGGGGGAGGGGAAGGAAAAAAAAAAAAAAAAAAAAAAAAAAGAGGTTAGAGTGGGAGAGAGCCAAAGCATTAGAGACTGTTAAAAACTGAGAACAAACTGAGGGTTGATGGGGGGTGGGAGGGAGGGGAGGGTGGGGGATGGGTATTGAGGAGAGCACCTTTTGGGATGAGCACTGGGTGTTGTATGGAAACCAATTTGACAGTAAATTTCATATATTAAAAAAAAAAAAAAAAAAAAAAAAGAACGAAAGCATGACCACCTTTAACACTGGTTTGAGAATATAGAAGAGCACATATAATTGATAGAAACTAAAATTGTCATTTTACAAAGTATCAAAAAACTACGGAATGGAATTTTATAAAACATCTTATAAAACTTTTATTTCTTCTATGATTTTGTCTCTAATTTAACAATGTTTCTGAACATATATTAAGACAAATAGATAAAGAATTTCTTTTAAAAGATGAGCTAATAAGATCTCCTAGTCTCTCCTGGGAGTGAAAGGTGTTTCTGATCCAGCATACAGTAATGACATCTTTTTTTTTTTTTTTATTTTAACCAAGACTAATGAAGAGGAACCAAGCTATTTTCAATAACAACGAACATGTATTAGAAATTAGTGTTAAGTCACTATCTTCATGCAATAAAAACAAATGCTTTCAGTTCGATATTCCCCTAAGACTTAGCAGGATACATTTTTTTGTTTAAATGGATTTCTATATTCAAAACGTAATTTTAACATCTAAGTAATTTGGTATCATAGTTTAAAACTTCACTTATCCTGTATTTATCACTTACATCACATTATTTCAATTAACAATTATTGAGTGCCTACTATTATATGTGACACACCTCCTGACGCCAAGAATTTTCAATCTACTGAAGAAGACAGGTATGTATGTGGGCATGTAAGAAGTATTATAAGATCAGGATGAGGTGCCTGGGTGGTTCAGTTGGTTAAGCCTCTGACTTCGACTCAGGTCCTGATCTCAAGGTTCGTGAGCTTGAGCCCCACAATGGACTCTTTGCTGTAGCAGAGAGCCCCCACTGGATCCTCTCTCCCCGTCTCTCTCTGCCCCTCCCCAAACGGCACATGTGAGTGTGTGCATGTGTGTGTGTGTGTGTGTGTGTGGGAACGCTCTCTCAAAATGAAGTAAAAATTAAAAACAAGAAAACCAGAACAGGATGTGGGTATCAGACACTTATATTCTAGAGATATCACCCCCTATGTCTGCTTACCTGGATGGGAACACACAGAACAATGGGCCAGTTTTTTAATAACTACTGGCTGTGGATCAGAGAAAGAAGGTTTTTCATTCCATTGAGTAAATCTGTAAAGGAAAATGATTTTAAAAGGAAAACAAAACAAAACAAAACAAAAACAAGGTCACCAAAATGCCATGCTCTCAAAGGTCAGGCTATTCTGTTCCCTTACCACCTGTCTCATTTTCCCTTTGCAGGAGATGAAGTTGCTGGCCCAGCGTGTGAAAACTCTCAGTCTATGTACCTCAATTTAAAAATGTGGTTCCAAAGACAACAGAATTGCAACAGGGGGAAGAGAGAATCAGATAGTCACAGAGGAAAAGAGAAGGAGGACACAGGAGGGGGAGGAGAGGGAGGAGGCAGGAGAGAGAGGAAGGGTGAGGGAAGAGAGAAAAAGAGTATGTGTATATGTGTTCACGTGTATACTCTTGTATTCATTTTTTTTTTTTTAAAGAATCCTAAGTTAGGCAGCAATACGTAGAGAGAATGAGATGTATATACCTGTTTGATCTCTCTTCTGTGTGCCAGAGTATAAAGCAAATAGAATCATGTACATGAACATTACCCTGTATCAGGAATTGGGAGCAGGGTAAAGGATAAAACTAAATAACTAAATAGAACATCAAACTTCTGGGTAAAAATTGGTTAAAAAATCTAGACCATTTGAAATTATCATTTTCTTAATCTCTTATGCAAGCAGCAAAAACATTACCTGTTAAATGAGTGATTTTAAAGAAAATGCTTTCTGCTAAAATGTCCACTGAAGAAAAAGTTAATTTTATTTTTGGCCAAAATTCTAGGTAACATAAAACCACCAAGGGGATAGTTAAGTATTCATCATAAAACATAAGTGCTCTGAATTATATTCCTCTGCTTATAGAAGTTAAAGTTCGAATAAAAAGCTGAATTATCTCTTTAGTACCTTGTGCAGGATCTGACACTAGGAGTTATTATTTGGCTTTTGGAATTTCTGATTCATTTATTACAAAGACCAAGTATAAGCTTGCTAAAAATTAGCATTAAGAGATGCTGGAGAAATACACAGAAACTTCAAATGTGGAAGAAAAAAAAAAACCCAGGGGGAAAGTCAGTCTAAATTAATCAGTTAGAATGGCACATAATGATAATGTAATTTTATGTAATGTAATAAAATGTAATTTTATTCTCTTCAAGTGTTCAAACATTTCATAAAATGTTGCCAAAAATACATACTTGCTGAAACTATTACAATAAGAATGATCTGTAGTTAGTCAAGTGCCATACCTTCTTGTTTTTTATTCTTTATATTATTCTTCACATTCCCAAATGATTCCAGGCCAAAGTATATCTTTTTTTTCCTGCTTTGGCATCATATTCACTGATACCAGTAATGGATATATTGAAGTCTTAGATTTATCAGTAGCTTTATAGCTTTCGAAGGAGCACAACAATTTCAAGTTTTTTTCATGGCCATTCCTTCTTGATTTCTACAACTTAATGTTTCTTTTCATGCACTCACCATCTCAAACCTATTGGAGGCCAAGACTGCTTTAAGTCTCCTAGTATCCGAGTTCCTTCTTATTCATTTGACACTTTATCACTAATATTAATTTAAAAATATATATTAAATAATTAATATTAACATAGACTGTTGCTTTCATTAAGTAAACATAATTCACATGGTTTCAAAACTAAATAGCACAGTTGGTAAACTTCCATATATTCTGTACCTTAATTGTCTTGAATCCTCAAATTGTATAGACTAAATCAATTAGAATTTATATATTACTAAATATGTGGCTATAGAAGAAAGGGCACTCAAGGAAAAATTTTGATCAAGTGTTACTTATTAAATATTTGCAATATGTCAGGCATTTCACTTATAGAGTATATGATATCAAAATATTTTATATAGAAAATACTTTTAAATAAAAATTATTTTACAGTTATGTTTACCTTTACTTGGTGGCAAAATAGTCTAAAATAGCCTGTGGTAAAAGCCCGAGGTTATAAATAAACACATTTGGCATCTTACTACTTGTGTTTGTAGTGACCTAATAATGAAAAAAATACAATATGGCTTAGGACACATACTTTCATCCTTTCTTTAAAAAAAACCTCACAATAAATAAAAATCAGTGATTTTGTTTATTTATTATTATTATTTTTTAAATCCGTGATTTTAAATGAAAATATAGAGGAGCTTAAAAATACAAAACTCTGTCTCAGAAAGCATAATACTTTTTGAAATATTTACTATTCAGTTCAAAAAGAATAAATGTCTAATGTCACAAGAAAGTTTTAGTTACCTTTGAAGTAAACTTTGCCCTTTCAAAATCTGTATAAGTTTTAATGCTTGCTCTTTTCCAACTCCAGGGACTCCCTTTCAGAAAGTGGAAAAGAAAGGCCAATGTTAATCACAGGGGAATGGAGAAATAAAGTATGGCATATCCTGCAGTCTGAGATGGTGCAGCTGACAGAATAAGGTAACTAGGTCACGATAGGAAAAGACGTGCAAGGTACACTGCCATGTGTAAAACAAAGATTGCAGAATAGCTCACCCTGTGACCTAGATTTGTAAGTAAAATAACTACTACATCATCCATTAATCTATGCAAACAACAAAGTCACAGGGTTATATACTTAACTGCTGACAGCATTTATTTTAAGGGAGGGAGGAAAAGAATTTTAGAAGGCTTTTACTTTTTATGTTAATTACTTTACTTTGATAATCTTTTAATTTGATCTATTTCAAGTTATATTTGTAATCAGAAAAAGCATGTTCATTTGCTTTGATGAACATTTAATATTTAAAAACTCGGATATCAAAAGAGAACAATGTTCTTCCAAGTTAACTCTTGAAATGAAAACTTAAGAAAAATTAAAACAAGTGTTAAGTGTCCAACACACAATAAAATGTCAATAAATGTATATCTGCAGGACAATTTCTTGTTTGAGTCGTCCAGTTCCTAGAGAAGTTTATGCATGTATCCTTATAAGCAGGGCTGCCATTTAGCAATGTGCACTGGGACAGACACACCAGTGTTAAAAACACTTCCTAATCGGTTAATAAATATTCATGGCACAAGCATCCTAAGTGCCTGCTGGCAAAGGGGTCTCCCCTCCAGTCTGAATCTCCTTCCCAACCCACTTAGAGTCAGGATCAGCTACTAAAAGGGCCACACCTGGCATAAGAGTGGTTCCCAGAAGTCTGTTTCATGGCCACAGCCTATATCTTTGCATACAGGTTGCTACAGATTTTGTATACCACCCTTCTTATATTAGCATTTAGCTACATCTTAAGTTTTTTGAAGGTAAATCATGTTAGTCCATAAGTCTTACAAATCTTTAAGTAGAACAATATAAATGGATAGTGGTTTCGTTACAAAGGATAGAAAACGTCAAAATAGCTAAGGTTAATGCATAATGTAACACCACTATAGCTAAAATTGGTTTCTGTGAGTTTAACTTTGCGAATTTTTTCTTACTTTCAACATTCAGCTGTTTCTAGACTTTAATTATTATATAGTGACATACGGGAAATAAAAATCTTCTATTTCAGAATGAGAACTATAATGAAATAATTATTTTTGTGTTATTTAAAAGTTTCCCTCCTCCTGCTTCCTTTAGTTACTACTTAAAAGAGTGATTTCTCTAAGTCAGTCAGAGACAGATATGGTATGTTTTCACTCATATGCGGATCTTGAGAAACTTAACAGAAGGCCATCGGGGAAGGGAAGGGGCAAAAAATACTTACAAACACAGAGGGAGGGAGGTAAACCATAAGAGACTCTTAAATACAGAACAAACTGAGGGTTGATGGGGGGTGGGGGTGAGGGGAAAGTGGGTGATGGGCACTGAGGAGGGCACTTGTTGGGATGAGCACTGTGTGTTGTATGTAAGCCATTTTGACAATACATTATATTAAAAATAAATTTAAAAATAGTGGTTTCTCTGATCACTGAGGACATAAGTTAGAAATGAGGGTTAATAATTTTAGTATCCTATTTTTTCCCTCTCCCCTAAGCTCTGATAAAAAAAAAATGTATATATATATACATGTATATATATATATATATATATACACATGTATATACATATATATGTGTGTGTGTATATATATATATATATATATATATATATATATATATATATATATATGTCATTCTTCTTTAGACTTCTCTTGGGGATTGGGGTGCCTGGGTGGCTCAGCTGGTTAAGCATCTGACTTCAGCTCAGGTCACGACCTCGCGGCTCGTGAGTTCATGCCCTGCATCGGGCTCCGTGCTGACAGCTCAGAGCCTGGAGCCTGCTTTGGATTCTGTGTCTCCCTCTCTTTCTCTGCCCCTCCCCTGCTTGCACTCTGCCTCTCTCTCAAAAATAAACAAACATTAAAAAATAAATAAAATTATAGACTTCTCTTGGGGATGGAATATGTAGTCTAACAAGGGATTCAGTAAGAATACAGAAATGATCAGTAAGGACATGATGACAGGACTACATACTAAGAACTACAAGACAAATCATTCAATATTTTTAAATATACTTAAGAATGGGGTTATCCTTGTAATGCTTAATTTATCACTCACCTATTAGTATACCTATTTGTTTATTGTGCATCTTAAATAAAATGTTTTCATGAATAAAACTCAGTGCAATGCTAAGAAGCAAGGAGGGATGAATGGCTTACCCCAATAATTATATTGCCTAGCAACAGTAATAACATTGAGCATGTGCAGTTGGAAAGCTGGAAGGAAGACTGAAAACCACAAAATAGACAAAACAGTGATAGAAACTAATATTGGTATGATATGAGAAAAGAGTGATCCCTACACATTTTTAAAAGGGTGGTAAAACTTGAATGTGAATCTCTTAGTCTAGAGTAAGTCTTAAAGTCTTGATCTTCAAGCTGTGGGACTAGTTACTATTCCATTCTCATTTGCAACATTCAGTGTCACAAGGAACCAGCTTTTTAATGCCACTTGAAATGCTGGTTCTTTTAGTTACTGAGTTGTTTATTATGCCTAAAATTATACTCTAAGGTTATTAATCATATAGCCATATTATTTTCATATTTATGCAGCATGTAAGACATCAAAAAAGATACACTGTGACCAGTAAGTAAATACCACAATCTAAGTGTACCTTGGGGAGATAATCACAGCCAAGTAGTATCGCCAGTCCGACCATAGCCTCTCTATCCAAACCTAGTTTACTCTTGATAGATGGCATTGTGTAACAATCAACATGTGGATCCTGGAAGAAAGTACGGATTTAGTTTCATCTTCAAAAAGTAAACATTTATACATTAAGCATTACAAAAACTAATTGGTCAGAGTTCTCTCTAAATGCTTAATTCCTTAAAGTTAAGTGGGAAAAATTGTGATCACCAGGATCTTCAGACTCCAACACTTCAATATCCAGAAATAAAGTCATAGTTTCAAAAATGGCTTAAAAAATAAACTATTATAGTCAAAATGTTCCTCTTCATTATTTTTGATGTTTTACAAAATATTTTCAATTTGCAAAATTACACACTGTAAAGTGTATATTATAAAAAGTAAACATTCCCAGTAAGTGCATCATCTAAAATTAACTATTATTGGGGCCCCTGGGTTCAGTCAGTTAAGCATCTGACTTTGGCTCAGGGCATGATCTCACAGTTCGTGAGTTCAAGCCCCATGTCTGGCTCTGTGCTGACAGTGAGGAACCTGAAGCCCGGAGCCCACTTCAAGTTCTGTGTCTCTCTCTCTCTCTGACCTTCCTGCTCACACTTTGTCTCTCTCTGTCTCAAAAATAAATAAACACTTAAAAAATTAACTATTATTAGTAGTGTAGCGCATATTCTTTCAAAAAACACTTTGACACGTAAATACAAATATTTATTATTAGCTATATTTTTAAGCAAAAATAGAATTATATGGAAGTGCTACTTTGTAACATGTTTTTGCTTGCTAATATATCTTTAATATCAGTAATACGTATCTTTTTAATGACTGCTTGTTATTACATTATAATGGACTCTGAGGCAATGTTTCTCAGTGAGCACACAATGAACATTTTCAGAGAGGTAACAGAATTGTCTGGCAAGAGGTTTTTAGCTTTCCGGGCTCCAATCTACCAAATGTCTGTTGTCTTGGCCAACTTTGAAAAGTTACAACCAAAATTTCCCCTGACCTCTCTGAGAACCATGGCTGTATTCAACCATTCCCTAGAAATGGGCATTTGGGTTGTCTGCCACATTTTTGTAATTACTAATAATGTTGCAATTAACATCCTCATACATCTCTTCTTGCATATTTGGAGGTGTTGTTGAAGATAAATTACTAAAAATGGAAATCTGGGGTCAAAGCAAAACATTTCATATGCATTTTTATAATATATTATCAAAACATTTAGAATTAAACCATGTGAAACAAATCAAGCCCTTAAGAGAGAAATGCACATTTCAAAGAAAATGAACTATGTGTCAATGATATTTGTAACAACAGTAAACATTTATTTCATTTAGCAATTGCTGTGTGCCAGGTATTGTGGTAATCATTTTACATATATTGTTTCATTCCATCATTTAATAATCCCTTTTAAAAAGGTACTTTGTGAAACAAATGCTGACAGAGAGAAACAAAGGTACCTTGGTATTCATAGAGAAATTCCTATAAACAGTCTGGGCTCCATATAGGAAAGCATCCCCATCATTGGTGAGGCAGCCGTCCACATAACCACTGGCATTAAGATAAGCACACATGGCTTCAGCTTCCCCAGCAGCTTGGACCCAGGGAATTCCTAAGCATTCCAGCATATCAAGGCACTGGAAAGAAAACGTAGGAGCAAGATATCTAAGCCCATTTTTATTGCTCTTTCTTTCAGTGTTTAACTGATTTCTATATGACAAATATTAACTATTTAAGTGTTTTACAAATTCTGATATTTAAGAAATAACTGGAAATTTGAATACTGAATACTTTATGGCATTACAGAATGATTGCTTAACTTTAGGTGTGACAATAAGAAATGTACTGTGGTTATGTTTTTGTTTATTTTTAAGAGTCTTTATCTTTTAGACAAAGATAATGAAATATTGAGACTGAAGCAATATTGTGTCTGGGATTTGCTCCAGAACGACATGGGAGAAGGGACTGAGTGGGGACATAGGTGAAACAAGAGTTGATAATTGTTTAAGATTGATGATAATTGTTTAATTACTTTTGTGTTGATTTAAAATTTTCCATAATGAAAACTTAAAAAATTTTAACTTCCATTAAAAAGTAATCCATATTCAGGATGCCTGGGTGGCTCAGTCAGTTAAGTGTCTGACTCCTGATTTTGGCTCAGGTCTTGATCTCATGGTACTCACAGTTCGTGAGTTCGAGCCCCACATTGGGCTCTGTGCTGACAGTGCAGAGCCTGCTTGGGATTTTCTCTTTCCCTCTCTCCCTGCCTCTCCCCCATTTGTGCTGTCTCTCTCTCTCGAAATAAATAAACTTTAAAAAAGCACTCCACATTCAATTAAAAATTAATTTAAAAATATTCAATTTGCATTTTGGTCAATGTTATCTCAAGATTAAAGAGAAATATCTTCTAAATGATTAATAGTTAATCACAGTAAGATTTAATATCTGCAAAATAACAAAAATTCTTCTCCCATGATGGGAGCTCTTCCCATGAGCTCTTCCAAAGAAGATACTATTATCCAATTTTACTTGAGACCTTAAGGTTCTTTTTTCTTCCTCTATCATGTCTGTACAATGAAACTCTCATGTTGTGGGAAACCAAGTAGGAGCCAGTTGTTGATTTGCTCCTAGACGTCAATTGTCTGTGCGAGCGATTTCTTTCTATCAATTTGCTGACTCATGAACAATCCTCTATGAGTTTTCCTTGCATTATGAGTTGAATCTGGATGAACAGCTTGTAATTTAGCCTTATAGCCTACTGCATTGTTTCTTGTCATTTTCACATTCCACATTGAGAAATACTGGGTATGGTGAGGAAAATGGCCTTTTTACCGGTAGTTTTAGAGACTGATAAAGTAAATATCATCCATTGCTTTAACTGATTGCTTGCATGCTACATTACATAATACAAACCTCTGCTAGATGTTGTCCAAGGTGGACAAGGTTCAAAAAGACAAAGTACTGTGTTAGAAAAAAAGAGTACTTTCCAGGACTCTGGCTGGGTGACTTTAGGGAGATAGTTTCATTACAGGGGTTGCTTCTGCCTTCCTTTAAATAAGAATTATCTTTTCATAATAAACAAAAGAATTTGGAAGTTATTTTAGATTCCTGCATTGTCATTCCAATTCTTCAAAAACCAGCACAGAATTTGGAAGACTGGTTGTAGATTTTGCTACCCTAAGTGTCTGTCACGTGGGGTGGTATTGGAGGAAGACTAATTTGTGTTTTCATGCTTATACCTAAGAGACTGCAGTGGGTTAGCAGGAAGTAGGGCCTAGAAACCGAGGGTACAGAAATATAAAAATGAAAGTTTTATTCATTCAGGCAATACTGAACACTCACACAAAATGCTTAAGGACATCACAATTACTACAATAAAGAAACAGAAATGGAACAATTTTCTCAAGAAGAGATGGACATCTTTTTGTTTTATACTGGGTATTAATGCCCTGAGTATACAGACCATGGATATTTCTAGGAACAGACTATACAAGAAATAATTAGAATCCAGTACAGATATTTTCTTCAACTACTGACAGTCATTAAGGTGGAAAAAGTCACCAACTGAAAACTATTTTTTAAAATCTTATGTGAATAGAAAATAAAATTTCAAGAAAAAATGATTAATTTATACAATATTGTTTAAAAGAAATGAACTTTTTAACCATAATTAAAAAGAAAACAGGGATATGAATTAAAAGCAAATATAATAAAAAGTTTATATCCTTAACATAAAGAAAACAAAAGAAAAAAATTTCTTGATCTTGGGGTTGTGAGTTTGAGCCCTGCATTGGGTATATAGATTACTTAAAAATAAAATCTGGGGCACCTAGATGGCTCAGTCGGTTGAGCAACCAATTTTGGCTCAGGTCATGATCTCATGGTTCACGATTTCGAGCCCTATGTTGGGCTTGGGCTTGGGCTTGGGCTTGGGCTCGGGCTCACAGCTCACTGCTGTCCCAATCCCACTTGGGATTCTCTGTCTCCCTCTTTCTGCCCCTCCCCATCTTGCACTCTCTCAAAAATAAATGAACATTTAAAATAAAAAAAAAAAATCTTAAAAAAAAGAGACCAATATATATTAAATATATATTATATGTACTCCTACATATTACATAAACAAAGAAATATCTTTGTTTTTATATACTAAATAATACAAAGATAAACCTCCTACCACCTGATGTTCTTTGGGTGTACTGAAACTGCTTATCTCATATCTGTGCTGATGGAAAGTGACTGGCGAGAGCTATAAAATCATTCCTAAACTTTGGTCTGTCTGTCTGTCTGTCTGTCTGTCTATCTATCTATCTATCTATCCATCCCACTTTGGGTAATTATGTTAAAATCTCAAATCACAAGAAAAAGCTATGTACACAAAAAAATCTTCATAAGTTCACATGTAATAGAGAACTGAAAAGCAAACCATATATGAAATGATGAGGGATGATTTCAGAGCTTTTTATAGTATTTCATACATGTTGCACAACCATTACAAGTGATGGATTTGGAAAGAATGTGGCAACAGGCATACAAGGGAATGATAAGTTAAAAGTCCAAGATAGAGGCACCTGGGTGGCTCAGTCGGTTAAGCAGCTGACTTTGGCTCAGGTCATGACCTCATAGTTGGTGGGATTGAGCCCTGTGTCGGGTTCTGTGCCGATGGCTCAGAGCCTGGAGCCTGCTTCGGATTCTGTGTCTCCCTCTCTCTCTCTCTGCCCCTCCCCCGCTAATGCTCTGTCTCTCTCAAAAATAAACATAAAAGAAAAAGTCCAAGATAAAAATCACTTGTGCACTATTAAAGGCAAGTTTAAAAAGTATATGCATTTGAAGAGAGGCAAAATAATAGTTGGTTTTTATTTTTTTCATTATATATTTCATTATAGATGATCTCTCCATTCCTTAACTTCTATAAAAATACATATTTTGTAATATGTAAGTATATTAAAATATAACAATAAGTACTTTTAAAAATTAGAAAGTCCTAAATATATATTCTATATATGAACTATCATTAATTCTGAATGAGTGAAGTATGAATTAATTAGATCTCTATTCTGGGAATTCTTTAAGTGCTGAAGATGTCACAACAGGTAACATGTATTAACTCCTTACTATGCAGTGGTTGCTTTAAATATCAGATATTTTTAATTTTTCTAATTTTCACCCTATCCCTGCAAAGTGCTACTTTCCTCATTGCACAGGATAGGAAATGAGGCAGATATAATTTAAAAATCTTGCTCAACATCTCAGAATTTCTATATGCCAGAGCCAGGGCTTGAACTTGGTCAGTTTCACTACAGAATATCAACTTGTCTCTATACACACTGGCCTTCTATCTACAGTAAGTTTAGTGAGTATTAAAGATAATTATATAACAACCTTTATCAGAGTAAAATGTACTCACCACTTCATATCACAATTATTGAATCATATCTAAATGCTCACCTCTTTTAAGACTGATTTAAAATGTGATCTCCCTGTTTTCTGAGACCATGTTTTTCCAGAAGGCCCATACCGAGTCTGATTCCTCCTGCTTATGACATCAGCTTTCAGCTCTGGGGGTTCCCCTTCCATAACGAACACCAGCTTTACATCCATTAGCGTTAAATATGAGATACGAAAAAATAAGTTCCTTAAATATAAAAATTAATAATATATTAATCTTCATACATTGATAGTGAAAGTCTACACAGCAGTATGACATAATGGCAAGAACATCAGACTAGTATCAAAAAGGTTACATACATGCAATAACATTTTATTTATTAATATTTTGCTTTAAGTGAACTGAGAAAACACTAAATGTTTTTAAGCAAGAGAGATTTATGATTGTTCTAAGTGCTACATGGAAAACAGTTTGGAGAAGGAGGAGGCCAGGAACTGAGGGAGGAAAACTCATGAGGAGGTCATTTCAGAACAGATGAGAGGATGGTGGCAGTGAGGTGGTGCCTCTGGACATTGACCAAAGTTTATGAACACATGGTATATTCTGGAAGTAGAGCTGGCAAGACTTTCTGATAGATTGGATGTGAGGAGGGGTCAAACAGAGAGAATGGCTCCCAATTTTCTGGCTTCTAGTCGCCAAAGCATCCTAGTGGCTATGTTAAGCAGGCAGCTAGGTCTTTGAATCTGGAGCTCAAAGAGTAAGAAGTACAAATTTGTGAGTCATCAATTTAGAGATGGCAGAGGCAGACATGTTAATATATTTTAAAATCTCAAAACGTAAAGCAACAATAAACAAAGTGGAAACAAAACCAAGATGTCATCTGCTGATACAATCATACATTTATATCCTAAGAACTTTTACTCTACCTGAGGTGGGGCTTCAGGACTGTTCCAATCATTTTTTTGACTGTCTGTGCTTCACATACCCAGAGACTCAGATCAACCGCAATGGTTTTCCCACGAAGATTATGCAAGTGGATGTGTTGTTTAACAGGCTCCAAAATTTGCCACAAGTCATTCACTCCCATTCTGGTGATTATCTGCTGTTATTTGAAACACACTTCAAAAGACTGTTAAAAGACACAGAAGCTCAGAATAGAAATTCAAATAATATATGTTTGTTTAGGATAATTCATAAATAGAGAATTTATTTATTTATTTATTTATTTATTTATTTATTTATTTATTTATTTCAGACGTCAGCCTTTCCTTTGTTTTTTCTTTTATTACGAAATGTATTGTCAAATTGGTTTCCATACAACACCCAGTGCTCATCCCAACAGGTGCCCTCCTCAATGCCCATCACCTACTTCACCTCCTTCCCACCCCGCATCAACCCTCAGTTTATTCTCAGTTGTTTTTTTTTTTTTTTAATTTTTTTTTTTTTAACGTTTATTTATTTTTGGGACAGAGAGAGACAGAGCATGAACAGGGGAGGGGCAGAGAGAGAGGGAGACACAGAATCGGAAGCAGGCTCCAGGCTCTGAGCTGTCAGCACAGAGCCCGACTCGGGGCTCGAACTCATGGACCGCGAGATCGTGACCTGAGCTGAAGTCGGACGCTTAACCGACTGAGCCACCCAGGCGCCCCTCTCAGATTTTAAGAGTCTCTTATGGTTTGGCTCCCTCCTTCTCTAACTGCCCCCCATCCCAACCCCAAGTCAGCTTTTCCAAATGAATCAAGAACATTTGAAACATTAACAATGGTGGTAACTGACCTACTAGCTACAAAAATACTGATGTAACTTTGGCTTTGTTCCAGCTGTTAACAAGGGATAACACAAGCAGCCATGGGCACTGGGGATGCTGTAAATCATATTTGTCTACTTGAGAATTCACTCCTTGATTTACATATCCAAAGCAAGAATAGGACTAGTCCCCTACCATAATCAGGAAAAATAAGAAAACAAAAGCAAGAAAGCAGGCATGTTAAAGTAAACTAAAGAAAAAAAAAAATCCCAAGGGGTCATTGCAGGAAAAGTCAATGGAAGATTGGGGGGGGGGGGGGGACAGAAAATGGAGAGTTGGAAGGATATGCGATATCTTTTTAAAAAGAGCTTTGGCTTTTCAAATTGCAACGCCACACATATTCATTGTAGAAAAATAAAATAAAGTCTTTTAAAAGAACAAAGAATTTTAAATCACCTATAGTGCCACTATTCAAAGTAAACTAATGTTAAACTCTTCTGTGTACAAGACATTTTAAAGACAAAAGTGGCTTGAATTCTGGTATTCTAGCTTAAGTATTTTCTACAGTTGTTTTTCTTTACTAAACACCTGTATCTCTTTTTCTCTTACTTTGCTATTATTTGATAAGAGTATTATGTAGTATTTGCAATGAAAATTCAGTCTGACTCTACAAACATAATCCAGATTACCATCCTCTGAAAATGACCTTAATTCATTCCAGAAACACAAAGTAGGATATAAAAAATATTACAAAAGGCTATCACCATACAAAATGCAAAACCAATGCAAAGCCATTCTAAATTTAAAAAAAAAAAAAAGCAAATTTTCTCAAATTGTACATGGCTGCAAAAATAAATAAATAAAGGCTGGAAGTATTGTTACTTTCTCTGCACTTCTCTGAATCTTAATTTTATAATGTGGCCAGTGCCACAGGTATTATTTTGTGCATTTATTATGAAGAACTGCACCAATATTTGCTGATATGTCACCTTACAAAGAATATACAGATTTAAATGCAAAGGATAAAGCATTAGGTAGTGAATGGTACCTCAGTGTTAATATTTTCTACTTCACGTAAGAAGTCTCACTGGTTGAATGTGGCATTGTGGCATCAATTCAGAGATAGTTTTATCTCTTTGTTAATGTGAAAAGTTGTAGCTAATTCTGGAAAGAGTGGGGACATATATATTTTCTAATTCATTATTATGAAAGGAAACAAGGCTTCTGAGTCTTAAACATCAGAATGCATAAAATTCAGAAGTAGCAAGTTTGAGAGGGAAGTTCTTGTTGACAGTTGCTTTTCTTTCGTGATTCAAGTTGTACACTGGAATGAATTGCTAACTGAAGGAAATTATGAGATTTTTCTCTCGGGCGCAACATTATAACTGATCATATTTCATTTAAATGTACCCCTGGTTCTAGCCTTCAAAATTTTAAATGCAGGTCGTCTTCTGATTAGCAAAAGCTCTCCCAGGAATTTAGGATATCTCTTAGCTGTGTGCAGATTTATATAAAAAGATATCGACCGTAGCACTGTTTGTAACAGTGAAACAATGAGCAGAACCAAATGTCCATCAATAGAGGAGTATCTTTAATAAATTATGGTAGGTTGAAATAGAACAGATGATGCAGCAAAAAAATGGGATAGATCTACATGTACAATCTCCAAGTTTTAAAGTGAAAACAGGTACAACATAGATTATATTTCAGGGATGACTATAGTTCAGGAATGGGGACAAGAATTACTCTTCAAAGTATACTCTCCTTTGTGCTAGTTTTTTAAATAATCATATGTATGTATTACTTCTCAAATTAAAAAAAGTTTTAAAAAATGTAGTCCTATCTGGAGCACCTGGGTGGCTCAGCCAAGTTAAGCATCTGACTCTTGGTTTTGGCTCAGGTCATGATCCCATAGTTTGTGAGTTTGAGCTCCATGTCAGACTCTGTGTTGACAGTGTGCAGCCTGCTTGGGAGTTTTCTCCCCCTCTCTCTCTGACCCTCCCCAGCTTGCTCTCTCTCTCTCAAAAAATAAACATATATATATATATTTTTTAATGTGGTCCTATCTGTAAAAGGTTGGGGAAATAAAACAAGAAATCTTTAGATGGTTTGCATTTTGCCTAAAAATTATGAGACCAAATATGGCTAGAGTTCATGGGTCAAGTCAAAAAGCAAAGTTCTGCAAATATATAATACCTGATATCAAATCTGACTTCAGTATGGCTTTTTTAGGGATGAGAGACTCACATTTTCCGGTTTCTATCATACCATCTAGGAGCTAGTCATGAAAACTTAGGCAAGGTGCATCCTTTCCTCTGGCCTTTCCAGTTTGCAAGTTCCTTCCTTTTTGTCTTACCTCTAAAGCTTCATTACATGATTTTACTAATATTACATAATATTATTCACTACATAATGTTACTAGTATATATGTAATGAACAAAGATTGCCATCTTGTGCAGTGTTGTTTACGGTGGCACACATAAGCATACATTTATGTAAAGGACTGCCATGCATATTGTATTCCTTCCAAAGGCTGTAGAAAGAAAAGAGACATTGATGAGGCAGCCTCTTGATTACACACTGTTGTCCTCTAAATATTTCAAGCACATTAGGAACGTTTTGCAAAGACTTTAATGGAATATTACTCACTAGGGCAGCCATGCCTAGAAAAAAGTAAGCTTGGAATTAATTCTACTAAAACATTAAAATTCCACAGATTGGATCCCTTAAGCAACATAGAGAGGGCTTTTAACTAAGCCCATAAATAGTATTTTCAGTATAATTATTATGCTTAAAACTGAATTCTTCATGCTATTTTATTTTCTTCTGTCAGAATAAACCTGGTTTAAAGGATGACCATCACAGTTATGTCACAAAACAACCAGCACTGGTAGTTGAACAGATACCTGTACCGTCTACCTAGAACATGTTTTAGTTATTCCTTTATTAAAATGGGAGTGAAGACTACAAAATATAACTACAGCTATTTAAACACAACTGTTAAGAACAATGTAGGCAAAAAGAAAAAGAGTAGCAGAATTATCTGTTGGTTCCAGAAAAGCAAAATCTGACTATCTTTGAGCTAAAGTGTTCTCTTCTCCAATTTTCCTGAGTTATGTGGTATGTTCCAGAAAAATGTCTCTTTCGTTGCCAATCTTTTTGGTCACCGTATTTTAAAATCCATCTCAAAGCTTTTAAAACCACTTTGATCCCTTAACCTACAGTCCCTGTGTATCTATTGAAATGGATTTGAAAAAGGTGAATCTCTCTTGTGCTCCCCAAGCACACTCCTATAAAGTAGTAATGCTCTCAGTTTCTTTCATAAGCATGGAAGAATTGCTGCTATTGTGAAATATGCCTTTTTGACCATTTTCTCTGAATGACAGGAATCAAGGGGACATTTTTATAGGAGCTAGACATGCCCCAACAAATCTTTTTTCTCTGAGTAACTTTACATTAATGAACTTCTATTAGACCTTCTTGAATTACTGCAAGGCTCTACACAGCCTTGACTACTTTTAACTACTACTACTACTACTACTACTACTACTACTACTAATGAATTAGAACTATGCCAAGCAACATGTTAAAAGGATTGGGAGTGGGCATGGGATATGGAAAGTGAGCAAAAGGAATTATAGGAAGAATATTTTTAGAATCAGTTAGAGGCAGACTACACCAGAAAGGACATTACTGCTGAGTGTCCTTTGAAGAGTCTATAATGAACTCTTCTAATAATATATAATGAACTCTCCCTAATAATATTTTTCCCACTTCATCGGACATCTCCACTGAGCTCTTAACTAGAACATCTAATTGCCTACTTTGCCCTCACATGGATGCATAACATGCATCCAACTCTTGATTTCATCTCTCCCCAGAACTGTTTTACTTATCTCTCCACAATATCCAGTTGCTTAGGCCAAAAACCTAGCCGTCCTTTTTGATTCTCTTTACTTGGGTCCCCAACACCCATTCCATCAGCAAGTCCTCTACCTCCAAAATATATCCTAAATCCCTATTTCTAATGATAGTCCCCCCCTGCCCTGCGTTTTCCTGTATACAACTGTAACAGTCACCCAACTGGCCTCCCTGCTTCTACTTTTTACAACCTTCCACTTGTATGAAAACGACTGTTTTCATAGAAGCCAGAGTGATCCTGTTTGAAAATCTAAAGCATATGCTTTAAAATCATCTTCCTGTTTGTACATGTTAATTTACTTATGCTGACATCTTATAGCCAGTTATACAATGCAAAAAATATTAATGTAGAATTACATTAAGTGTTCTACATGCAGTACATTATTTTAAAATACTATTTTTAGGATTATTTTCATTAGACCTATGATCTAAATTGGTTAAGTTTAAAATGCATGTTTTTTGAAAATCACTCATAGAAGCAGAATATATAAAAAGAATATCCCAATAGTTCTGAAAGGGCAAAATTATGTGAAATGTGTATTTTATGAAAAACACCACCACCACATGTTTTAAGAATGTAGTTAATACAAAATTTCTATTCTAATCATCTATTGTTTTCCACTTCTTTGCACCAATGCTTCCTCTGAACACTAAGTTGCAATGGGAAGATTGTAAACGTATGTAAAGTTTCAAAAGGGACAGAACGCAACAGTTTTTAAGATATTCAAGTGCAACTACACTCAAAGATAGAACAGATGGTTTCTGAATGAGGTCATGATCAACCTGATGAGGTTACTCTAAAATAGCTCAGCATTAAGTAAAATTTAAATACCACATATTATCAAACTCACCCAAAACTACATATAATTTTCCCTTATTTTTTAATAGGGTACAATTAAAAAAATTTGTGGTGTGGGATTTGGTGTCTACTCCCATATTTTATAATGTGATAATCTTACTGACATCAATCTGATCATGCAGTCAATATAAATTACATATAAATTCTCTTTAACATATTAACAATTGCTAAGAATTAAAGTGACACAAGAATACTTACATGAATCAAAAACATCAGAATAACGCTAGCAAATAACTTTATATAATGTATTAGTGGCTTCAATTTATTTAATTTACTGAAAGAGCATTAGACTTGGGATTGGAAACCTAGGATTTTGGTCTTGGGATACTGAAGCTGTATGACCTTGGAAGACATTTAACCAACCCATCTACAAAATGAGAGGTAGGAAACCAGATGAACTATAAAACTCTAATATCCTTTGAATCTCATGACCAATTTTGGGTCAGTTGGTACTAAAATAAAATCACTCGATATTCGTTAGTATTGCTTGACAGAAAGAACATGAATTTCTAATTTAAAGAAAGGGCTCAAGAATCCACTTCAGGTTAAAACAAAACAAATCCTTTGATGTAACCATATGGTGCCCATAAATCAATTTATGCTCCTAAAACTTCCTTAAGAGCTAATAAGCTTTTATTGGTTAATTATAAAACTGAATGAGGTGAGAAAAGCACAGAACCTTGCTAATTTCACTAATGAATCAAATTTTAAAGAACATAAACAGAGGTCAGTGGTTAGATTTATGCAAAATACACATTTTGTTAGGCCAACAGTTTTCCAATTTTATTTAAGTTTTAAGCAAAAACATTAGGGAAAAAACTTTGTAGCAATAAAGCAAAACATACTTTAAGTTTCCCAATTCTATTTCAAGACTGTTTTCATATAAAGATAGGCAAATAGTTTATTTAAGTACAAGACTGAATTGTATGGGTTTACTACATAATTTCACTAACTGATGCTAGTTTAATTTTCTTCAGTTTTATTTTCATATGAATTTAGCTTAAACTTTGAAGGATAATATACCCGGCTTAACTTATAGTTATCAATAAATCTTTATTAAATGTCCACTATGTACCAGGAACTCTAGATGCTAGAGATACAATAATGAAAGATAAAGCCCTGCATCTAAAGACCCCAGGAGGGCAACTGAGAGTAGAGATGAAAAGAGAATTACAACAATGTGTCAAGTACAGGCAGGGGTATTATGAGTGAGCTAGGGTTTTAGCGTAGTCTGACCAGGTCCTACTTTTCATGCAAGGGCCACACTGGGAATATGATATACATTTGATTATCTTTAGAGGCAAAAGGTGACTTCGATGGAAGGAATTTCATTACTGGGGATGAGAAATTTATCATCTATTTGGGGGTGAAGTGGGGTAGCGGTAAATGCCACTTTTTCCTATCTACAACGGGAGGCTGTGGAGTAAATAAAGTAGATTATTTAACTAGATCAACCCAACTCTTGAAGAGCTGTGTAAAGGCAGAAGAGAAGAGGTAGGTTTAATGACGGGCTGAGAACATCCCTGAAAGTTACGTCAAGGAACTTAAAACTTAATTAGTTCCGATATTTATTGGGTGGGTTTACAATAATAGGCCAGTGCGGAGGGGCGGGGGGGGGGAAGGCTGTAAACAACCACAATGCTTTCAGGTAATTGCTATTATGTATTTTCAGAGCACAACGTTAACAAGGAAAAAGGAACACTCCAGTACGACTTTGCCCGCTTCGGCCTAGAACCGGGCGTGGGCGTTTGCTCCATTGTGCGGGAAGGAAGGACATCCAGGGGCCATCCGCCTCTGCGGAGCCGCCAGCGGCCAGGCACGCAAGGCCAGAGCGCGGTCAGGCGGCTCTCCCACCGTACTCCCAGCCGAGCCTCTGACCAGGGTTCGCAGGAGCGCCCCTAACCCGGCTTTTCAAAGGAGCCAGAGGAAGGCGGGCAGGGCCGCCTCTCCACGGTCCGCGGGACTTACCCGGACAACCTTTTCTCCTTGGTTTTGGAAGACGCCCCTCCGTCATTTACTAGTTTGGCCTGAATCCTAACTACTGCGGCCTCCAAGTTTCCAAACTTTCTCTTCTAAAATAAAAAAAAATTTAAAAACTTAAGTGGAAAAAAAAAGAAAAGGAAAAGTTCTCTACCTTTTTCGCTAAGCAAAGACTAACGTCTGGGACTCAGCACCCCAACCCGGGAAGCCGCCACAATCACTTCTAATTCGGCGCCTTCTCTCAGTGGCCCCGCCTCTTCCGGGAAGTAACCGTCCCCTTTCCGCGACCAGTCTCTCTCTAGGCTTTTCTGGCTTTTAGCCGGTCGGCTCTACGCATGCTTGGAACTGTTGCCGGGGTACTCCGAGTTCTCTTCCCTTTCACTTAGGCAAATCACCCGGCCCCTCAAGTCTCGCCGCAGCCGAGCCCTGCGTGCCTACCAGCTTCCCCGCCCGCCGAGGAGCACTTCCGGCCCCTCCTCTTAGACGCTAGTGGCGCGAAAACCCTGAAACGCGCACGCGCGGGCAGAGCCCTGGCGGGAGGGGGGGGGCGGGGCGCAGGCGCGTAGTGTCCCGCGGTGGGCGCCCGGGCAGCTAGGCTCCTGCCTTCTCCCACCGCGGGCGCGCGGTTCCCGGCGGGCCAACGGTGGCCAGCCGAGGCCGAGACGACCCAGGGTGTCCTTAGCGTCCCGCTGCACCGCGACAGCCGCGCTGATCGTGTTCCTTGGGGAAGACTTCGACTTGTTCGAGGTAAGGTGAGGGCGCGCGCTGTCGCTCTCCCTTGCTCCGGATCCATCCCCTGTCGTTACCCCCTTAGCCGGCGCCCCACAGCCCACCTAGCGGCGGCTCGGTCAGCGGAGCTGCTGCGGTGTCCAGGGTATCCCCGCGGGCCCGAGCGGACCAGCCGGCCGGCGCGGATTTTCGGGCTGTCTCTGCGGGCGACACAGGTCCCCTGAACCGCGGGAAACTTGCCCGTTGCAGCTGAGCCCCTCCTCGGGCGGCTCCGCCGACGGGGCTGAGAAATCCTGGCCCTGGCTGTTGGACCCGGCGCCCGGCCCCAAGCTGCATTCAGGCTTAGAAGACTTGCTCGAGGGGATGGGGTCAGGAGGGAGGGTGGGCTCGGACTTCCGGCTCTTAGAGCGAATCTGATACCCTCACCGGCAGCTACTACGTCTGTTTACGAGATGTATGCAAATAGCACTTAAATTGGATTTGTTGTTAAATCCCAGCTTCATGACAACGCAGGCTGTATTATCTAGAAAAAGTAAAATGTAACGTTTGGAGGTTTTATGATGGCATTTCTTTTCCCCCTTGTGGAAATAAACTGGAGAAGAATCGCGACTGGGAATTGCGGAATACTAGAGTCAAGGATAGAGAAAGGGCTGTAGGACCAATACGACTTGAGATAAAACTGATAATTCTTGGAAAAATCAACTATTTTGTTTTTAAACCCTGAAGGCAGAATTTATGTGAGCGCTTATTACTTGGTGTATGTTTTGTGTATATTTCATTAACAGCGAGTGTTTTAAAGGCAAGGTATTCCGGAATGTATATTCTAAGGGGGGGAAAAAGCGCCCAAACTCCCTAACTTTTAGATGGCTGCTATATAGTCGTTTAAAGTAGTCAATAGCAAAATAAAAAAAAAAAAAATTCAGTATCCTGTACAGTGGACTGCAGGTAGTTCCACGGGCGTGTGGGTGGGAGGGAACATATTAGAACTTCTACTTAGATTTACTTTATCTCGTTCTAGTACTGTGTGAAATACACAGAGTGATAATTTTATGTCAAAATGTGTATTCCAAATTTCTTTTCCTGAATGGGTGGGCGTACAGAAAGTTTGGAGATCACTAGAATATTGCTTTAAAAAACATGTTTTTATATGAGAGAACCAGTGTTGAGTGACCCAGAGTTTATTGGTATCACCTCTTTAAGTTTTATTTCTTATTCTGTAATTGGAGGAAAATAGCTGTAGTACCCAATGGGCCAGATTCTTCAATATGTGTGTTAAATATGTAATGAATATAAAGCATTTAGTATTGAACCTGGCAGAAAAGTAACTACAAATGGTACATTAAAGTTGTTAAAGTAAGAATCTGTTTTTATTCCCCAAAGTTTTATTTTACTGAGTGTCTAGATGTAGAATTTTATATAAAACCTGCCTAAATCTCGACTTACCATTTTTAGACCTAAGTTAGGAAAATTAACCAAAGCTATACTTGACTTACTCTCAGGAATCAATAAACAAGTAACTCAAAATTTTACCATAGTAGTATGCATTATATTTAAGGCATAATTACCTGTTACACTTCTGTATACACATACACTCGTAAGTCCAGGTAACTGAGGGTCAAGTATAGTCACTTACATTAATGTTAGCATTTTGATTCACTAGTACATGAGATACATCTTTTCTCATTCAACATACTTTCCCTAGTGGCCAAATTCAAAATAATTTCTGTAGCTTTCTTAGCAACACTTCCAATTCCACCCCTACTGCAGAGTATATTTTACTGTCTATTGGCTTCACCATCTCAGTATCCTAGGATGGCTTCAAACTCAGTGTTTCCAAATAAAATAAATGTATTGTTTACTTCTTTTCTTTCCAGATCTGCTCTGTCTACTTATAATGGCATTTAGCCTTGTGTGAAGATTGTTTCCAAAAATGAAACACGAGATGGAATTTTATAAAGCCCAATTTTTAATTGGCTCAAATAGCAACATTAGAAGGACACATCACAATAGAATCCTTTTTGTAGTTTTTATACATTAACAAAAAATAGATAAGAAGATGGGTAGATTAATATCCAATTTCACTACCTATAAACAAACTCAGTTGTTCATGCCTGGAGGAACCTGGGCATTGAAGAGGTTTGACTTTGGGTTTTGACAAACTTGGGTTTAGATCTGAGCTCTGATAATTTATAGCTACACAGACCTGGGCAAAATGTCTTATGGAGCCTCAATATCCCCTTTTGTAAAATAAGGACAGTACTTAAAAAATGTTGGGGATTAAAGGAGATATTCAACAAATGTTACTTCTACTTCCCCACTTTACTCATACTTTTAAATCTCTTGATTTCTTCTGTTCCTTCATTACTGATATTGCCACTACTTTTGTTCAGTGCCCCTCATCCTTTCGAGGCTGTCTCTTTCGCCTCTATTCTCCCTCTCTCTTTCATCTTCCTTTTATACTGAGGCCACAGGGATGTTTCTAAAACATATATCTGAGTGTTCACATTTTATTATCTGAAATGCTGTGCTTAGTATTTCCCAGTTTTGCTGATCTGAGTTATTTGATAGGTGGACTTATGAATTTTTTCACTTAAATATTTATCATGTCTTATGATTTTATGATATATCTCAAGCAGTGTGTTTAATGAGTTCATTACATTTAAAATGAGATTGTTTAATGCAGAATTGAGGATGTTGGTGGCGGTGAGAGGGGCAGAATTGGGGATGAGGTAAACACAGTCCACTGCAGATTCAGATACAGCAGCAATTTGCCTTTATTTTTTTTTTTATTATTATTTTTTAACTTTATTTTTGTGAGAGAGTGTGTGCAAGTGAGTGGGACAGGAGCAGAGAGAGAGAGCAGGTGAGAGAGATTCCAAGCAGGCACTGTGCTGTCAATGCAGAGCTGGGTGTGTGGCTCAATCTCACAAATCTTGAGAGCACTGACCTGAGCGGAAATCAAGAGCTGATGCTTAACAGACTGAGCCACCCTGGCACCTCTGCCGTTATTTTTAACCTCTATTTCCTATTGATAATTTCAGTTCTGTTATGTCTGTTCTCACTGCTGTTAGTCCCTACTTGGATATTAATGAGAAGTATGAATTATTATATGGATCACAATAAAATCTAAAATTTAGGAATTTAAAATCCTGTTGAAGTGTATTTGATCCATTAGATTTCCAGTTCACTTATTTGCTATAATGAACTCTTGCTTATTGATTTTTCTTCTTGAACTTATTTTTTATTGATAGTTGCATATTTGTTACTATTCTACTCTGATTTGCTTCCTGTGAGGGAGAGAGATGTTCCTTAATTCTGACTTTTTTTGATTGTAAATAAACACATAATGAGCTTTTATGGATGTATTAAAAGTCCCAGAGGAGATGTTTTCCATTTTGTGTGTATATCAGAATATTAGAAGTATTTTTCTTTGCATCTGTTTTTATGTCTCTTTAGCCTTTTGGAAACAGTTTTATTGTATTAACTTGTATCTAATGCTCAGGACATTCATATGTGTTTTTAAAAATTCATTATCATTAAATTACAAAGTGATTCCTATTTTAAAAGGTAGAATCCTTTGGTGTCTGATGCATGTTACCATGGCAACCTAATAGCAAACTGCAAATCCTAGGCCAAGTGCAGCAAATAAAACACATCGTCATCATGTTGCACACCATCTTCTGTGTAGTACAGAATCTCACATTCATTGTAAGAAGCTTATCACATTTACCTACGTCATCTCCCTCCCCCAGTTTTACTTAAAAAACTGCCATTTTTTTAATGGTAAAATACTAAAAATCAGTCAGCTGATGTCTGAGCGCCTGCTTACTGCAGGATCATTATTGGGCATTAATAAAAACAGTATGTAAAGGGACATTTAATGTGGGGAAAACCAAACAGTAATGCTTCATTTTTGCTCTTCTACAATAAATAAATTATTGCTCAGTAATTAAGGAGATAGAGGACGGGTGGGAGAAAAGAGATATTTTGGGGAAAATAATGGCATGGTGATATTCCAGGAAATGTAAGTTAGCAACAAGCTGAAACTAACAGACATTGACTCTTGTTAAATAGTTTGAGAAATATGTTGGATTTTCAAGTTTTGACTTGTGTGAGAGATTCAACATTAACATTCAATTATTTATAAAAGAGATGTTGACTCTTATGTGATTGTGACTAATGCTAATATCATCTCAGGGATTTGTTTAGGTTAAATGTCCTTCGGATTATCTAATACACCTTTTAGATGGTATTTGTTTTACCATGATTTAATTCTTCATTGCCTTCAGGATAAGATAAAGGCCAAGTTTTTAAATGTTATTTATAACGGTTCTTCTTTAGAATCTCCTAAGATTTTGTTAGAAATGAAGATTCTGATTCATTTGATTTAGGAAGGGGGCTGAGATTCTGGATATCTAATACATTTCCAGGAGATGTAAATGCTACTTGCTGGTCCTTGGACCACACATTGAATATCAAGTCTGTAAGTTATTTGATGGTTGGCTTCTTCTCTGCTGCTCTAACTTAATTGCTTGCTAGCTACGCCTTATAATTTATGGCATCGTGTCATGGATTACTTACAGTATCGTCTGCACTAAGCAGTTTGCAGACTGTGGCCCAGGGACCCTTGAGACTCTTTCAAAGGGTCAACAAAGTCAAACAATTTTCATAATAATAGTCAGATATTATTTGCCTTTTTCACTCTCATTCACTTATGAGTGAATGGAGTTTTCCAGAGGCTATGAGACGTGGTGATGTCATTGCTTTGAGGACTGACAGAATGTGTACATGTGTGTTCTTTGGCTTAACAGTTTCTCGGTTTTAATTTACAGTATGATAGATATTGATAGGCGTAAGCAAAAAGCTCTTTGAGATCCTTAGTACTTTTGAAGAGATTGACCACATCCTTTGAGAACTTCTGCCCTATGGTATTAAGCTGTAGACACTAAGACTCAGAGGTGTAGAACTGTACCAGAGCTCTTTTCTTAGCCATAGTGACTGCTGGTATGAGTGGGAATTTTGGCTCTCCACATGGTTTTCGTACGCTTTTGGGGGGTGGTCTCTTTACCTCTCTGGGTGGTAGTAAAAGGTCTCATGAGACACCATCCAACCGGGAGTGGGAGTAAGTAGCAACCTATTACTGCCTGATCAAGGTGGACACCTAGGCTCTCTAGGCGGGCTCCATGGACACCCATTATCATGACTCCCTATTTGGCCTACGTAACGTTCTCTGACACTGGCCCAAATGGGATATGGAGATGCCTTCTTATGGCATTATAAGGTCCAGGCTACCCACTTGACCTTTGCTAAAGTGTGTGTCATTGGGGGAGTAGAAGGAGGCGCCACAGTTTTTTTTCGTGGTTTTTGGCTGGAATAGAGCAATTATTGTCTAAAAGCTTTCTGTGCTGTCAGGCTGCCTGGTCCTTTGGCTAGAGAGAGGAAGCTTTTATTAGGTCTTTTTTTCCCATGCACCTGTTGGTATTTCCCCAGTTGCTGTCTTCTCCAAGTCTGGGATATTTAAAGCAAAACAAAAACTCTGGGAACTTACCTTGATGTCATTCCTTGGGTCCTGAGGTTCCTAGCCAATCTACTTCCTTCTCATTCAGAGTTGTCTTATGTTTGTTTTATATATGATTTCCAAAGTTTTTAGTTTTACTAAGCAGGAGAAACAGGGAAAAGTGTATCTATTCCATTTTCCTGGAAGTGGAAGTCTCTGATTTCTTTTTTAACTTGGCATTTTGGGAGAAAGAATGAGAGATTGAACTCTAGACTCACACTGAATATCCCTAAAATTTGGTTGTATAAGAAATATGAATAAACATTAAAATATTCCCATTAAAGAAAACCCTTGATTTGATAAAGACCTAATTTTTAGAGAAAATATTTCAAAATTTAATTAAATATAATTTGCATGAAAGGAGTCATGACTACTGATGAGGATTTTACAAAACATAAGGTAATCTTGTCTCGTAAGTGTGAGGGTTCACATTATATCAATGTTTTGAAAATAAAATTACAGAAAAATTGATTCAAGAGGTTATTGTAAACCTGTTAAAACCAGTATACAAGAAAGAAATGTAAATGATTTCATAAAGTTAACTTTCAAACTTTCTACTTACTAATAGCTCTACTTTCTAATAGCTTTCAGCCTACTTCTTTCTTAAGAAAAAATTTTTAATGTTTATTTTTGAGAGAGAGAGACAGAGTGCAAACGGGGGAGGGGCAGAGAGAGAGGGAGACACAGAATCTGAAGCAGGCTCCAGGCTCTGAGCTGTCAGCAGAGCCCTGATGCGAGGTGGGGGTGGGGCTCAATTTCATGAACTGCAAGATCATGACCTGAGCTGAAGTTGGACACTTAACCAACTGAGCCATCCAGGTGCCCCTAGCCTAGTTCTTTCTTACTTTCAAAAAAACATTTAATGTGTCACGCAGTTGAAGTGATTTCAGAGCATTAAAAGGATGGGAAAACCACTTAGTTCATTTAACGAGGTATACATTATCAAAATAACACAGCCTAACAAAGATAGTTCCCCAAACCAGTTCCTCCATAATATGTATAGATATTTCATATTTCTGCCAGATCAGTTCTGTCAGTATAATTTTGGAAAGCAGTGGATTAAAAAATTAAACACATATATGGATATCTCTTTCTCCCTTACCCTCCTTTTGTCGCTCACATACTTTCTCTAGAGGCCCCATTCTGGTTCCTACACATCTACTTCATACTCTCTTTGGAACACCACTCCACTAGCCCCCCACCCTTCTGACACACACACACACACACACACACACACACACACACACACAAAGACTGCTTTGTTACCCTGTGTGCATATATCATCACATATGGCTATCATCTGTAGTGAGGACTGACTGGAATCCTTCAGTCCGAAATCAAGAGAGAGAAAACCTCATTTACTCTCTTGCTGCCCAGGTACCTGGTGCAAACCTGGTTGCTATGGTATACAGTCCTTGGTGGACTTAGGTAGAGACTAGAACCATTCTACATATTCTTTCCTTGTATCTTAGACATTTTTGATTACCTATGTTATGGATTTTCTCTCCATTTATTTAGCAAATAGTTATTAGGTGCATATCATTATAAGTCTTAAGTGTATTTTAGAGAGAACAATGAAAGTAACAATCAAATGACTCATAACATTTAATTTTAATCACAGACCGTCAGCTTTGACTTGAGGTGCAGTATTTATATGTTCAAAAAGTTTAGTCTGATTTTAAATACATTAATTTTCTAGGCATAAATTTTATAGTACATTGGAAAAAATAGCATGGCTTGTTTCTTTAGGGAACAATTAAGGGAAACTACTGATACTAGGCAACATGGCTTCAAGATATACTTCTTTGGGAAATTAATTTAAAATTAATGCTTTTATCTGAAAAATTGGATGATTGCTTTGGAAAACTTTCAGAAGACATTATGGCATCTCTATTAATAGATCTAGGAAACTAGAAAACAGAGTCTCACAAATAAGAGTTTTTACCTTTTGTGAGTTTCAGTAGTTAAAACATTTAGGGAGGCCCATATCCATAAAATCTTGGCCGTGAATAACTCTGAAGTAAAATCAACTAGTGTGGCATGTGCACATGATTTTAAAAAGCCACAACATAAACTTTTTGTCTTATACTTCTGCAGGCTAGAAGTCTGCTGCAGCGCCGAGCGCTAAAATCAAGGTGGCGGTAGGGCTGTTCCTTTCTGGAAACTCAAGGGGTGAATCTGTTTGGTTGCCTTTCCAGCCTCAAGTGGCCGCTTGTGTTTTTTGTCTCATGGCCCTCTTCCTCTGCACAGATGATATGTTTATTTTTTTTAACTAAAAACGAATGGACGTAGTACTTAAAACTTAAGCTTTGTCTTATTTTACTTCATTGTTACTCTAATACATGTTCAGACCTGATGGCCAAAAGAAAGGAAGAAAATTTCTTCTCTCCTGAAAATGCCAAAAGACCAAGACAAGAAGAGTTGGATGACTTTGACAAAGATGGTGATGAAGATGAATGTACGGTTTCTTTCACAAATGGTACCTCTACTTTGGTAAGTGCAAAATTTTTGGATTGGCCTGATTCTCATGTTTGGCTTATATGTCATATTCTTGATAATTCAATGTCAGGAAAAGCAGTATAGTTTTTAAAAAACTAAGGTAAAATAATGTAACTAATTCTGAAGTTTATGTGAATTATTAGAAACATTTAGGAAAACCCTTAAAACAAAGAGCTTATTCTTTGGAAAGATCAATAAATTTGGCAGACCTCTAGTAAGACTGACAAAGAGAAAAAAAAAGAAGGCATTACCAATAACAGGAATGAAGCAGTAGGTATGACCACTGACCCTGCAGGCTTCAAAATGACAATGACATGACAGATGTTCAACATCATTTATTATTGAGGAAATGCAAATTAAGAAGACCACAATGAAATGTTACAACACACCCATCAGACTGACTGAAATTAAAAACAACGACAACTTCAAATGCTGGCAAGGATACAGAGAAACCGGATCATTCATATATTGCTGGTGGGAATGTAAAATGATACTGCCACACTGAAAAATAGCTTGGCTTTTTTTTTTTTTTTTTTTTTAATTTAACACACACCTGTCTACCACATAACCCAGCATTTGTCCCAGAGAAATGAAGATATACTTTCACACAGAATTCTATACATGAATGTTTATAGCAGCTTTATTTGTAATAGCCCAAACTGAAACAACCCAGATGTCACTCAGTGAGTGAATGGTTAAATACTGTGGTACATCCATACCATGAAATACTAGTTAGCAGTGACCTCCTGATGTAGGTGACAATAGACATTTCTTTTTTTTTCAATTTTTATTTTTTTAATGTTTATTTATTTTTGAGAGACAAAGAGTGTGTGGGAGAGAGAGACAGAGCAGGAGCAGGGGAGGGATAGAGAAAGAGGGAGACACAGAATCCGAAGCAGGCTCCAGGCTCTGAGCTGTCTGCACAGAGCCTGATGCGGGGCTTGAATCCATGAACTGTGACATATGACCTGAGCCAAAGTCAGACGCTTAACCGACTGAACCACCGAGGTACCCCACAGACATTTCTATAACATTTGTGAAATGACAGTGTTCTAGAAATGGAGAACAGATTAGTGGACTGGGGGTTCAGGTGGGAGTGGATTGGGTGGGATGTGGATCAGCTATAAAAGGTGACCTAAGAGATCCTTGTGGTGATGGAAATGTTCTGTATCTTGACTGTTATCAGTGTCAGTATCCTGGTTGTGATTTTGTACCACAGTTTTTAAGATACTACCATGGGCAGAAACTGAATAAAGAATTCATAGGATCTCTCTGTATTATTTCTTACAACTGTATCTACAATTAGATCAAAATAAAAGTTTATTTTAAAAAACCTTCAACCATAATTTCTGATATTCTACTTATAAAAGGATATAAATGTTTCTGGTTTTTAATAAGATGGCATCCAAAAGAAGACAGCCAGGGAGTTTTTAAAGACTTTATTTTTTATTTATTTATTTTTTTAAAATTTTTTATGTTTATTTATTTTTGAGACAGAGAGAGACAGAGCATGAACAGGGGAAGGTCAGAGAGAGAAGGAGACACAGAATCTGAAACAGGCTCCGGGCACCGAGCTGTCAGCACAGAGCCCGACGCAGGGCTCGAACCCACGGACCATGAGATCATGACCTGGGCTGAAGTTGGACGCTCAACTGACTGAGCCACCCAGGCGCCCCAAGACTTTATTTTTTTTAAGAGTTTTTAAATGTCCCCTGGGGGACAGCGTCTGGATGTATTTTTGATTGGCACAACTTAGGTAGATGTGTGCTTCTAGCATCTACTGGGCAGAGGCTAGGGATGTTGTTAAAATTCTCAAAATCGCAAAGCAGCCCCCCTCCAACAAAAAATTACCTGACTCAAAAGGTTAGTATCGTCCATATTAAGAAACTATGTAATACAATTATTAGATCCTTTAAGGACTTGAGAATGAGTAGTTATTCATTGAAGGTTCCCATTTAATTTCATCTTACTCATTGAAGTTAAGATTATTCACTTATTATATAACTGTTTTCTTTAGTAACACTGCTGATCTTTCTCCAAATGCTTGGATGAGTATAATGAGTTTATTAGACAGATTAATAATTGTTTTCTCCCTCTGTCTCTTGCTCTCTCTCTGTTTTTTTTTTTTTTTTTTTTTTGGTTAATAGACTGCAGCAGAAGTTGGAATAATTGAGAGTATTCAGCTAAGAAACTTCATGTGTCATTCAATGCTCGGACCCTTTAAGTTTGGTTCTAACGTCAACTTTGTTGTTGGCAACAATGGAAGTAAGTGCTTTTGCCCTCCTTACTTTACTTTGAGTAGTATTTTGAAGTTAGAATGCACTAACTTTTTAAAGTAGGTGATTGTGCATGCTGATAAATCTAAGTTTGGGATCTATAAACTGTGGTCATGAATATTTTCAGTATTTGCTGCTATTCTGTACTTTAAGAAAAAATAAGTTAACTCTAGGTTCATTATTTATGTAGTAGGAATAAACATTTCCTACTTATTGTTTTGACTCCTTTTACCTTGGTGTTCATACCATAGAAGAGTGGACAAGCTAGCCTCATTGTGATTAAGGCAGCCCTGTGTCTTACATCTATTAAATGTTATAATGGAGCACAAGTATAGTGCCATGGGAATCCAGACCAGAAAGAAACTATTTCTCACTGTGGCCAATGAAAGCTTAAGGAGGAGGTGGTATTTATGGTGGCACTTGAATGAAAATTATAGATTCTTTAGGCCTCATTGGGGAAGAGGAGGCTGAGATGTTCCAGGCGAAGATTGCTTATTACCAGAGGTTTGGAGGGGCAGAAATAGATGTGCATGGATGATGGTGAACAGCCTCATATGGCTTTATCATATCCTACATGGTAGGGAGGGGCAGAAGCTGATGCTGGAGGGGCCTGTCGTAGGTGATACTGGTGAGGATCTTGAATGCCACGATAAAGATTTTGGTGTTTTATTCAGAAGTCAGTGGAGAACCAATTACAGTTTGTCAGTAAGGGATGACATGGTCAAGATTTGTGAAACAAAGTGGCCACATTGTGGAGAATGGATTAGAAGGGGAGAGGCATGGAGGTTAGAAAGACCAGTTATGCAGCTTTTGTGATGGACCAGCCAGGCATGAGCTGTCGACAGCTTGACTGACCAGTACATGGAGAGGAAGCTTGCCAGAGTCTATGGCTGGTGACGGTGCTAGAACAGGATAGTAGGTGAATGCAGCTCCACATTCTGCTTAGTTGTTCTTTGTTTCCCCTGCTGTATATTCAGTCCAGAGGAAAGTGTTTTCAGAAGGAGAGAATGGACAGAGGGATTAGTGCTACTGGGAGGTCCCACAGGACAAGAAGTAAGGAAAAACTTGTGGGTTCTGCAATTAGGTCTTTTCTTCTTTTTTAACTTTTGAAATAGTTATTTTATTACTAAAACTTAGAGAAGAAGAAATAATGCAAATAGTGGAGGCAGTGAATTTGGAAACGAAGTTGAGATTTAGAACAGAGACTTGAAAGGCATTCGAGTAACTAAGTCAGGTTAGCCAGTGGTGAATTTTGGTTAATTTAGGGTATGTTGTGGGAAATGATGGGCTGGTAAGAGTTGATTGAATTGGTTGATTGTGGAGTTCAGAAAATGATTGCATATTCTGGGTAATTGTTTAGATATTGAAATTTCAGCTTGTGTTATTTTATATGTTAGAGTCAAAAGAAGTATACTTTTCAGAAAGTTAGCAAATGAATAATCAAATTAGGAATAAGAGTTGTCAAAATATTACATAGAAACATTTATCTGTATGACTGATGATTTTTTTTCATATTGAAGTTCATTTATTCATTCAATAAATACCAGAGTGCCTATTATGGGCCACTATTGGCTGTATCACGTTGAATAAACCAGACAACGTCCTGTCCCTGTGGAGCTTGCTTGCATTCAGCGGTTGTTAAAAATAGTTTCTGGCTTCTGTGAATTTGTGGAAAAGTAAATCATACCTAAATTAGAATAAAATGATAATTTTATTATAAAATTAATTTAATTTATTTAAATTAATTTAATTTATTATTAAATTTATTATAAATTATAAATTATGATAAAGATTAGATAAATTCAGTACCTATGTGTAATTAAAAAGATAACCTCATTTAATAGGCTGATGGACCAAGATGAAACAATGAGCATTTTAGGTTGGAAAGATATCAACCTTTTTTTTTTTTTTTAATTTTCTTATTAGTGGCAAAAATTTGAGTCCTGAATTATACTAATTTTTTTTCTAATTGCAACAGCTAAATATTTCATGATATCTACAATTCTTTTTTTAAGATTGCTGAAAGAAAATGGTAATCGAAGTGTAACACTTCATTTCAGGGTTAGAACTAATTTACATTTTCATTCAGAAATCTTTTTACATCAAATTGTGGGAGCCTCTTCTTTTCTCTCTCCTTAATGAATGTGATTTCATCAACACCTGTTTCCGTAGGTGGGAAGAGTGCAGTGCTCACAGCTCTCATAGTTGGTCTTGGCGGAAAAGCAGTCGCTACCAATAGAGGCTCTTCTTTAAAAGGTTTTGTGAAAGACGGACAGAAGTAAGTGTTTGCTTTCTACATGTATTTTCCAGTTCCTTAGTAAGAAGCGGCTGCTTTAGATTCCCAGTTCATGTAAACATGATAGGAAGTGAATTGGCTTCCCAGAACTGAAACGGAAGAGTCCCATCTTTCCATTCCTTTCTTTTCTCCCTGTTGCCAGTATGGCCCACTGTTGCCTGTTCAGCTCTCCAGAAGGAAAGCTCGCGTAAAGTACTGCCATGTGCCTGCCCTCTTACACTCTTGTTTCTATTACCTTTTTGGAGGAAAGAACAAGCAATGATGAATCTATGTACTTCTGTTTATTTTATTTTATTTTATTTTTTTAATGTTTACTCTTTTATTTTGAGGGAGAGAGGAAGTGCACACAGTTGCACGCACAAGCTGGGGAGGGGCAGAGAGGGGGGAGAGAGAATCCCAAGCAGGCTCCATGCTGTCAATGCAGAGCCTGACATGGGGCTCAGTCTCAACCATGAGATCATGACCTGAGCTGAAATCAAGAGTTGGACACTTAACCAGCTGAGCCACCCAGGCGCCCCACTATGTACTTCTACTTAAAGAGATATTTATAAACATTGGACTTTCCTTGCTCTTGATCCAAACCCAGCCTGAATAAGTTCATGTTGGTGTGTTACAGGCAAAAGCAGAGTCAGCAACCAGCCAGGGGTCCCCGCACAAAATTTCTGCCTCCAGTTCACTAAGAATTCCAAAAAAGTATTCTAGTGTCTTTGATTTTCTGTCCTTTACTCAGGTGGTTTGCAAGTGGATTTGATTTGAGGACTACACCCACACGTCTGTTTGTGGTCCATCTTGACTCTTGGAAAATGGTCATAAAACTGCCTTCATTCACTCTACACCTGTATTTCTTCTTGATATAACTTGCCTTCATGTAACTTCATATAAATTGCCCAATTTGGATCATCATAGACTTAGGGCCTTTTGCCCATTAGGAGCACTCTTCAGGCCGGTCTCCTTATTCTTATTACTGCCTCGAATAACTCCGAAGGGGTCCTTGCGTCTCCTAAAAACTAGAAGTCCCAAACTGTTCTGCTGGCTCGCAGAGTGAGGCTGCTCCCATTGCTCAGTGCTCCTTTGCACACCCCATGCCCAGAACTTCTGGAACTTTGATAATTAGCAGTGAGATCTTTTTTCTCATATAACAGACTTTCCTTCTGCTCAATGTTCTTTCCGTTTAACTTCAATTTTATTACTAAAAAACAGAATAGGGACGGGATGTGAACCAGGATTGCAGTTTTCTCATGTATTTCTCAGAAAGCTGTAAGAATATTAACCCAAGCCGGGGTTCCAAGTGGACTCAGGAGAAGGGAGGTAAAGATACACGGAAAACATTCCCCATGCTGTATGGCCGTGGAAAATAACTATTCGGTAACAATTCTCCAGCATATTTTCTGTCTCTCCTTATCTTATTTGGGCTGCAGCTCAGCAAGGTCTTCTCCCCCTTCCATAGTCCGCAACCAAATGATCTCTGAAATCAAAAATTAGCTATTCTAACCTTTTTAATGGCTCCAGCTCTGTTTCAATTCATTACACTTAACTATACATTTCTTAGTTGTCTAAACAGTCACCTAGCCTACCTAGTCAGATAACACATTGATCTTTCAGATAGAAGCTTCAGGAAAAGAAATAATTTTTTTCTGTAGCCCTAATTGTTTTATATCTCAATAAATAATTTTTTGTTTTTTTTGTTTTGTTTTGTTTTTTTCCATTTGAGAAGTATCTGGACCAAAGCAGAAACTTCTTTCTGAGACTTGTCTTCAGAATACCATTTTTAAAAAGAAAGGAAAAGGCCAGCTTACACAGATCACCAACTTTTAAGGACACAGCTGCCTAGAGGAAATTAATATATTTTAAATAGTTAATAACAGTTAAAAGCCTTAACCTGAACTCAGTCTCCTTTTTACAGACCTTGACTGAAAAAGTAGCTTAAAAACAGCTTTTCCAAACCCACTACTATTTCCCTAGTCATCCCCTTCTGTTTAAAATACTTGATATCTGTGAATCTCTTCATATTTTATAATCTCTGATTCTGTCATCATTTTTTACAGATTCACCTCATGGAGCTTTGCAGTTCTAGTCTTAAGTCAGTTCTACATCTAAGATTTGCGTGTCTGCTCCATTTTCCCTGAAGGAAGTCTGTCTGGCACAGGTTTGGGAGAGTCCTCAGGACTCTCCTTCCCTCCATGTCAAACATTACACTCCCCGTTGGTAGCACCTGGGCTCAGTCTTGTCTTGTTTGGGGTTTTAGCTCTCTGGAGCAGTCTTGCCTAGTGAGATTTGGAGAAGCCAGAGAACCCTGCCCTGAGACACTCTGCCTGGGGGTCACCTCTCTGTCGGCTACCAGCTCTTTACAGTGGTGGTAAATTAATTCACCTAATACAACTTCTCCCATGGAAACCTCTGTCAGTGCCCCAAGGTCTCATGGCCCTCACTATTCAGGTTCTTTTTGAACATATTTAGTTCACTGTTCCCTCCCTTGGCTTTCTAATACTAGCCCTGGTTGCCTTGGCATCTGACAGCTGCAGCATTGGGAGTGAGTTATGGAGGGACAAAAACTCTTACTCCTGCTGTACATTGCTGATGTATTTAGTCAAGGCTACAGAACTTAACTGCAGATGAGCTGGCTATTCAGAGACAGAGCAGATGCATCATATTTTTGTATGGTTCGTGCCTTGTTCGTGCCTATGTTCCTGCTGCTTCCAGGTACCTCTGTGCAGATAGACTTTTCCAGGGTTGAGAAAGAAGCCAAATTCTTTCTGTGGCACTGCTTGTTTGTGATGTCATTCTAAAAGAACTCTTCACTTAAGGATTTCCTGTATTTACAGACATTGGGTTCCCTGGCTCTTGACCCAAATTGAGAATTAGCCACATTAGTAGCCGAGGAGACAGCAGTTAGTGCCCAGCAAAGGTGTCCCTGTCTCCTGGTACAGTTACTAGGAGGCTTTTCTCTTAAACCTTAATTTTTTGAAAAACTTGCTTTTCTTTATTCAGTTCACATCGCAACAGAATACCAGTGCCTCCGAAGTTCTCACAATACTAAAGGTAGCTATTAAATACACAGAGTAGCTAGGAATGAAAATAATAAAATATACGTTTGCTAATCAAGAGAGATGTTTGATGATTCAGAGAGGAAACATATATAATCACTTTATTTTTAAAATGTTTTCATGAAGTACATTCACTTAATATAGGTAAACATACGAGTTAATGAAAAAAAAAATTTTATTCTGTATTGTGGGCAGCTGCCCTTCCCCTATTACACTTTAGTTAACGGTTTTCAACTTTGACTGTTCATTAGAATCAACTGGAGAGCTTTTAAAAATTCCATTAATTGGGGCACCTAGGTAGCTCAGTAGGTTAAATGTCTGACTTTGGCTCAGGTCATGATCTCATGGTTTACAAGTTTGAGCTCCATGTCGGGCTCTGTGCTGACAGCTCAGAGCCTGGAGCCTGCTTCAGATTCTCTGTCTCCCCATCTCTACCTCTCCCCTGCTCATGCTCTGTCTCTGTCTCTCAATAATAAATGTTAAAAAAAAAACCTCCCATTAATTACAACTTGTCTGGAGTATATCTGTCCTAATTGGGTATTTCTGATTTAAACACACACACACACACACACACACACACACACACACACACACAGCACACAGGGGCGCCTGGGCGGCTCAGTTGGTTAAGCATCCAACTCTTGATTTCGACTCAGGTCATGATCTCATGGTCATGAGATCCAGCCCCGTGTGGGTGCTGGATGTAGAGTCTGCTTAAGATTCTCTCTCTCTCTCTCTCTCTCTCTCTCTCTCTCTCTCTCTCTGCCCCTCTCCCGCTCATGTGCGCTTGTGCACGCACGCCTTCTCTCTCTCTTTAAAAAAAAAAAACAACAAAATACACACACCCCAGCCCACTTAGGGTAGCTTTAGAAAACGAGATTTAGGGGCGCCTGGGTGGCTTAGTCAGTTAAGCGTTCGACTCTTGATTTCGACTCTGGTCAAGATTTCACGGTTTGAGTTCAAGTCCTGCATAAGGCTCTGCACTGACAGCACAGAGCCTGTTTAGGATTTCTCTTCCTCTCTCTCTGCCCCTATTCTCTGCTCTCTAGCTCTCTCTGAAAATAAATAAATAAACATTTAAAAAAAAAAAGGGAGATTTATTGTAAAAATTCAGGGATTTGTATATTAGAAGCTGCAGGAGCGAAGAAGTATAGTTGGGTCTCATGAGTAACTGGTACTCAGAGACCTCAGAACCAAGGATCTTTTGTCTCTGGGCCTTTCTTTTCTGTGTCTATGGCTTTTTCTCTGTATTTTTGTTTCTAGGCCTCTGTCTGCCTCTCCCTTCCTTTGGGTCCATGCGGCAACCCTTCTGTTCCACCTCCCTCACCCCCTTGTATAATGGGCTGTACCGTATTGTGCTCCCTTCCCTCTGTCTCCTTATGACAGGTGTGTGGGTTTGTGAGGAGTGTGTGTTCTCTACCTTACAACTTAGCCAAGTCTTCATTACTCTGTGTCTTTGTTTGTGCAGTCATCCAGTCATCCACGTCTAACTGTCTTAGTCTTTGGGGCTGTGTACATTCTCTGTGTCTGATTTACTGCCAATATCTGTGGGTGTGTCTCTTTCACTTGGTCTAGGTGGTTTTCTAAGAGGTTATCTGTTGTGTGCTCTTGCTTCTCTCTGTAGCCTCTGCACATGTTCTGCTTGCTCATCCGAGTATAAAGCCCCAAATTGGTTTCTCTAGTCCTCAGAGGCTTCAGGGAATCACCAGCTCTTAACGTGGTTGTGCCTTCATTTGAGTTTGTTTTTAAAACTTCATTGTGAAATAATTTAGATTTATGGAAGTGTTGTAAAGATAGTACACTTTCCTTTATACCCTTCATCTAATTTCCCTTAATGTTGACATCTCAAGTAACTAAGGTTACTCTTTCTGAGTTTGAATCAGATTTCTATATTTAGCTCCATCCCTGGAGGGCAGGGTGAGGACTGATCAGGCTACTAAGCCCTGTCTTTCTGCTCAGGCTCTGGTGAAGAAGAGGGTGACTGGAGCAGGAGGTAACAAAACCCTTCAGTATGTCTACTGTAATATCAGTTTACAGTGAAGTTTATCTTGAGTATTTTTTTCTGCATTTCCTGCAGATGGGAACAGTTTGGGAATCTGATTATAAATTCATGAAAACAAGTTCTATTAAAGATTTCATTTAATTACTAGTTAAAGCAGTTTTGCGTTAAAGGGCTTTAGCATTTTGGGAGATGTTCACCTGAATCAGAAAAAAATATTGATTGCTTTTACGTTTAAGGAAATTATGAGTGTGTATATAGTAATATACTTCCTTAACACTTTTTGTTTTTCTACCAAGTCTTATTTTTTAAAAAAAAAGTAGAAAAATAAAGATTGATTTTTTTTTCCTGTATAAAAATGTGCATGGCTATAAATGCTCTAAACTTGTTTAAAACTTTAAAAATAATTCCTTTATAATATCAATAGAATTTCAAGAAATTCTGAGCTTCCGTTTACATTTCTTGGTATCAAATACTTTCATTTTTTTATTGCCATACATTTGAAAGATGAAAGTTGCTTCATTTGATTCTAATGTTCTTGGAAGATGTTATTATTTCCCCATAATTGTTACTTCATCATTCTTAAGGGATTGCTGTCAGCATGATGCTTTATTTTATAGTCAGACAGTGTAGTATTCCATGTTGCCTATAAAAGGTGTATAACTTATCTGCATGATTTGAAACAACCAAAATTTTAACGGGTTTTATGTGACCGTGGTATTTCTGTTATGGATAGAAGAGTCAGTATTTCCACAACTCTTATTCTCTCTTTTTTTTTTATTAGGCGTGGTATATTTATTAGGCGTGGTATATTCAGCATTATTCTGTAGTAGCCTATCAGCCATCAGCTACTGGTATAAAGCTACTTTTCAAATGAATTAGGCAAATTATTTTGGAGGTTTTGAAAATTCTAGTAACCTAGTATTGAAATTGCACTGTACCTTCATGTGACTTACCTTAACCTTCTTGCTTTAGCTCAGCAGATATCTCAATAACATTAAGGAACAGAGGAGATGATGCCTATAGAGCAAACGTGTACGGTAACTCTATAGTTGTGCAACAACACATCAGCATGGATGGAAGTCGATCTTATAAACTAAAAAGTGAAACAGGTTTGTTATGAATGTCTTTTCATTTCATATAAAATATTAGTAAATGTTCAGTTAAACAGTGAAGTGATTGCTTAGATATTCATCAAAAGGGCATTTCTTCCTAATCTCTTGAAACCTTTCTCATGTCAGATCATGGGTTGGTTGCATGTATGTGTACATGCACATGTTTATGTACATACATATATACACAGAGTTGTTTCATCCCAGGACATTGGACAGCAGAACCATGATTATCAGAGTTTGGGTCCACTTGAAACAGGCTGTGCCATTTCGTCCTCACCCGCAGACCTCCTTTCACCCCTGTAGTTGCTAGCACATGTGGAAAGATGTGGTTCGCAAAAGGTGGGGAAAAGGTTCGCAAAAGGAAGAGGAGGCAAAGAGGTAGGTGAGAAGGAAGAGCAAGCGTTTAGCTAATGGGAAGAAGAGAAGCACCATCATGGTGTCCGCGCTTCTTCCTCTGCGTGCTTGGGTCATGATTACCGTAGTGGCCAGCTCTCTCAGATGCGTGCGTATTCTTGATGACATCACAAAAATAGTAATGCTTATATTGGTAAATAATTGCTTCATTTTTCTCTGTATTTTTGCCCTAAAAACAGTCTGGTCATTTGTATGTGTTTCTCTTAACCAGGCACCGTGGTTTCTACTAGAAAAGAAGAGCTGATTGCAATTCTTGATCATTTTAACATACAGGTAATTGCTAAATCTGCATTCCTGATTGATGCAACTGGTCACTTTTTCATAAGCTGTCATTTGCAACGTCAAAAGAATTCAGATGGGCTCATATGAGTAAATTGACCACAGGAGGAACATGTACAACTACTGTTAGTGACATTGCTTAAAATTTGCTAATTCAGCAGGAGTTTTCAATGCCTAATATCACACTCGTATTTTGACAGAGCAGTCAAGAACATGTAGTCTGCACCAGTATGGGATAGAACTGATGTTCATAAAAGCTATACAGTTTCTTTGCTTTCTGTTGCCCTAGGCTCCCTAAGCTCAGTTGCTAAGTCATTATAGAAAGGAAATTTATTCCAAAAAAATAAAGCATTTCTTTATGTATTTTGGAGTTCTTGATCATAACTGCAGGAGGTGTGTCAAGTCCTTTCTGCTAAGATAACTTTGAGTAATTAGAAATAGAGCATGTAGTCTTATGATGTGAGCACTGGAATTATCCTGGGCGGTCATCTGATTCACCTATATTTTGTAGGTGAGGAAGGAGCTAGAAAAAGTAAACGTACACCTACAGTCGTCTAGGCATGCTTGCTGGTAGAGCCCGGATTGGGATCCAGGCATCCCTGTTACATTCTGATGTACTACCCTGCCTTATTCCGGGACGAAGAACACCAAGACTAGTCACCAAGGGAAAAGAACAATTACAAGTCTAGGTATCTTTGCCAGTTTGGTTCAGAACAAAGCTATCCAGAAAAACTTTCTGTGATGGTAGAAATATTCTGTAGTATGCTATTCAGTGGGGTAGCCACTGGCATCTTGCTCTTGAGCACCTGAAATGTGCGACTGAGAAATTGAGTGTTTGATTTTATTTAATTTACTTAAGTGTAAAAAGCTCCATGTGGGTAGTGGCTTCCATGTCAGGCAACAGAAATTTAGAAAAATACTTATTAAAATCTGAAGAAAAGCAGACACATCAAATAAATTTGAGGCTAGAATGCAGGACAATTTTAAAGCAAAATCAGGAAAACCAAACGTATATGGAATCATAGATGTTTGGGAGGATCTTGGAGGGCATCCAGTAGATTTCTCACACTCCGTACTTACCCTGTGTGGAATCCTTCACTCTTCAGCAACTACTTCTAAGTGGATTGTGATGGAGGAATCACTTCTGCCTGAGGCTTCTGATTCCTTCTGTGGACAACTCTATTTATCAGAAAGAAAAATTATGGGAAAGTTGAATTAAGCCTGTTCTCTAAGTTCCCGCTTCCTTGGGGAATGTAAAAACATGTTTATTTCTTTTGAAATATGTAAAGATTGTTACAACTCTTCTAGTCCTCTTCTAGTATGATGCAGTTACTAAAGGTTCATTTATCAAAATATAGAAGGTCTAGAGCTGCACTTACCTGTATAATAACCATAGCTACGTGCGGGTATTAAGCACTTGAAATGTAGGTAGTCCAAATTGTGATGTACTATAGTGTGAGAGACATATGAGATTTTGAAGAGTTACTGCAAAGGAATAATTCAATTTTTATATAGGTTATATGTTAATTGATATTTTAGACTAGAAATATATTAAAATTGATTTTCCCTGTTTATTAATATTGCCACTAGCAAATTTAAAATTATCTGTGTGATTTGCATTATGTATCTATTAGACATTGGTGGCCTAGAATAACCAAGTGGGAGGAGAATATTTAATGTCTTTAAGTACCTGATTATTTTGTCCCCTGTGCCTATTCTTCTTATCCTTTCTCTGAAGTTTACCCGTTTGTGCTTGCCTTTTGCTTGTTCTAGAGTCTCGACAGGTAAAGCTACAAGGTTCTTACATAATCCCTAGAGTAGGGTAGGAACTAGGAATCCCATTTCAAAAACAATCAAAAAGTTGTAGACAAAAGAATGTAAGTTTTGGTGAAGTTAACTGATTCAAAGTTGGTTAAAATGTCTTGTCATTAAAGACTAGAACATTAGGTCTTGTTTTTAAGAAGTCAAATGGAATGTGAAATGAAGATATAGGGCAAACTTTGTAAAAAATATGGGGCAGTCTGTGTGGCCTACCTATATAATAGTAGTGATAAAAATAATAAAAAGTGGCATGTAGAAGTTTGGTTTTTGTTTTTTTAATTTGAGAGAAAAAGTGGAGAAAGGGCAGAAGAAGAGAGAGAATCTTAAGCAGGCTTCATGCCCTGTGTGGAGCCCAATGCGGGGCTCAATCTCACCACCCTGAGATCATGACTTTGGCTGAAATCAAGAGTCAGACACTTAACCAACTGAGCCACCCAGGCACCCCTGTAGAGGTTTCTTTATAACTGCATAAATGGTTTTGTTATCTTAGAAGACCCCACATTTTACAGATGGTAAAATGAAGGAGTTTAAATTTTTTTTCATTTATACTGGTCCTGCATATTCCATAACTTTCAAACCGTATTATTTTCTAGTATGTAAATTATTTTCTTATTAATGCCAAAGACATAAATGAGTAATGACCTTGAATTTTTCTGAAGCAAGTTATATGTTTTTTAAACTTTTTCACCGGTACTTTGATGAGTTACTGTACTTTACTGTTACTTTAACTGTACTTTAACTTGCTAGTTACAGATAGTTTAATTCAAGCAATAGCTTATTTTAAATGACTCCTCCTCCAAAAGGTAGAAATAACTCCAGCATTTCGATTTATTTTATAATATCTTCATGAAGAAATAACAAATCTGAAAGAAAAATAATCACTACTTGTCATCATAATTCCTATTAGAAATAACCAAGTTGGGAGCTGCCTGGGTGGCTCAGTCGGTTAAGCAGCCAGCTCTTGGCTCAGGTCATGATCTCACCGTTTGTGAGATTGAGCCCTGTGTCAGGTTCTGTATTATACTTGAGATTCTCTTGCTACTTGGGATTCTCTCTCTCTCCTCTCTCCCTGCCTCTCCCACTGTGTTCTTGCTCTCTCTCTCTCTCAAAATAAACATTAAGAAATAACAAAGTTGGACCTTTTGTATTTAGTTGGAGAAACTAACTTGCCCAGGGCAACACAGGGGGTGAGAGACAAGAACCCAAGTCAGCTGGGAGCTTTATTCACTGTTGTCTGATTTTAACCAGTAGCATAGGAGTGATATTCTATAAAACAGGTGAAAGAAGTAACAACTTTCTAATAAAAATACTTCTTCAGAGATTTCTTGTGCCCTCATATAGTGGCAGAAAAATTTTGACTATGCTATTTATTTTAGTATCATGAAATATTGAAATATTTTCCCTACATTAATAACTAACATTTTTTCTTTGTGTATTTACCCTAATACCCTAACCTTAGCCTTCTTGATGACGCCATGGGTGAATTGTATTCTGTATTTCAGTCGGTTTATCTTAAGTCGTCAAAATGAAATAATCAGAAATAATCTTTCTTATTTATTTCAGGTGGATAATCCAGTTTCTGTTTTAACACAAGAGATGAGCAAGCAGTTCTTGCAGTCTAAAAATGAGGGAGACAAATACAAAGTAAGGAACACCAAAATAAATATGAATTTATCAAAAAAGAATATATTTCTAGATTAAGCATATATACTGAATATAACTTTTGCTCATGTTATAAATACTGAGTTTTTAAAAAATGTTTATTCTTTTTTTTTTAAATTTTTTTTAACGTTTATTTATTTTTGAGACAGACAGAGACAGAGCATGAACGGGGGAGGGTTGGAGAGAGAGGGAGACACAGAATCTGAAACAGGCTCCAGGCTCTGAGCCATCAGCCCAGAGCCCGACGCGGGGCTCGAACTCACGGACCGCGAGATCGTGACCTGAGCTGAAGTCGGACGCTTAACCGACTGAGCCACCCAGGCGCCCCAAAAAATGTTTATTTATTCTGAGAGAGAAAGAGAATGATCAGGGGTGGGGGGGGGAGAGAGAGAGAGAGAGAGAATATTCCAAGCAGGCCTAGCACTGTCAGTGCAGAGCCTGGTGCAGAGCTCGAACCCAAGAGCCATGAGATCATGGCCTGAGAGGAAATCCAGAGTCAGAAGCTTAACCGACTGAGCCACCTAAGGGTCCCTTGAGGTTTTTTTTTTGTTTTTTTTTTTTAAAGCCATTGATTTATAGTAATAGTGTAGGGCTAATTTAGGAAAGTTCTAAGTAGGTATGATAGAAATGTAATTTTCATGGTAAATTCTTGCTTTCACTCTTTGGCTCTGAATTCTGAGAGAGAACGGATTATTCTAAAATTAATCTTTGGGGCGCCTGGGTGGCGCAGTCGGTTAAGCGTCCGACTTCAGCCAGGTCACGATCTCGCGGTCCGTGAGTTCGAGCCCCGCGTCAGGCTCTGGGCTGATGGCTCGGAGCCTGGAGCCTGTTTCCGACTCTGTGTCTCCCTCTCTCTCTGCCCCTCCCCCGTTCATGCTCTGTCTCTCTCTGTCCCAAAAATAAATAAAAAACGTTGAAAAAAAAAAATTAAAAAAAAAAAAAAAATAAAATTAATCTTTAAGAAAATTAAGAGGAATGATTGGTCATGCATAACAACCTTTAAACTTAACTTAAATTATAAAACTAGCCAAGTATTTGACTTCTACTAAAACTTATGCTGTAACTTTTGAATGGATTTCACTATTTCCTTTTCTAAAAATTTAAGATGTGTAAAGATCAAGGATATGGATGTTTTCTCTTTTTTTCATACTTGCTTAAAGAATGAAAGAATAGTGAACGTGAGTTTTTAAGATGGTATTATTATCACACCAAAAGTGTTTTCTTACATAGGCTTTTAAGAGTTCTTTCAAGTAAATGTGTAGATGTGAACAGAGTAAGTGAAATAAATTTGGGGTCTGAAAACATGTTCTTTTGTGTATATGTGTACTTGCTCAAGATTGTTTTTAGTGTCTTTTTACATAATTAGTCCACAATTTTTTTTTTACAGTTCATGGAAGTTTACAGACTCCTAATTGTGTTTTCCTTATTGATACAGTTCTTTATGAAAGCAACCCAACTTGAGCAGATGAAGGAAGATTATTCGTACATTATGGAAACAAAAGAAAGAACAAAGGAGCAGATAAATCAAGGAGAAGAGGTTTGTAAACACTTGATGCAAATATTTTTGAGGTCAAATTGCTATAGTACCTATAAGATAAATGGTACTGTAAAATTACATACTTATATATAAATACGTAGCTATAGAAAACTAATAACACTTTCATGGTACTCTATGAAATATACGAAGGGTGGTTTTTATATTCAGGGTATTTTATTAGCCTTTACTTTGTTATGTAATAATGGGCATGTACCCATTTTCCTCTGTTAAGTTATAAACTAGAGGACAGGGCAATATTTTACATACTTATGCCTGGATATATGACTTACTGGTTCTACAATAAGGTATCACTAATTCTCACTATAAGTCGTTTGAAAACGGTAGTATTTCTTATGATGGCAAAAGAAGCACAAGCCTCAAGCTGATATTAAACGTATTAAATGCACATGTAATTATATATGGTAGATAAGTATTTCATCACAATGGTAAATTGTTAACATTCATTAAGCACTGATAGCTTGGTGGCAACTGTCACATCTGTACTTGCCAGGTTAGCAGCTGTGCATATCTGTGTGAATTTGAAATTACTCAAGCCAGCATGACTTACTTAAATTTGTTTTTACATCTGCTGTATTTTGTTTTTATACTTTCTTCTTCAGATTCCTGAAGATCCAACCTTCTGTCTGATAATCAGAGACCTCAAAGTCATAAGGCTTACGTTTGAGCCTTTCGTCCAGTACATTAAGTCCACCAATTTTTGTGTGATTCTGTATCTTATTCTTTTGTTAGTCAGTTTCATACAACCAGTTCAGCTTTCAGCTGTTTCTTAGCTTGTGCTTTTGACACAGAATTGTACTAATGATTGCTCCAGGTCACCTTTAGTTAGGTGTCACACTGGCCCTTTTACTTCAAGTTTTCAGGATTGCATATGTAAAATTAGGTCTGTGGCTGTATGAAAACTTAAAAAGCAAGGATGGGTATATTTATTTTTATTCCCCACATTGTCCCTTTAAACCGCAGGTATGTGGTAGTGTACAAGGAGGCACTGTAAACCACAGAATTAATACAGCACATTTTCTTGGAGTATCAGTGTTATTGGGGAAAGGAAATATTTGCATATTCAGAAAAAAGTAAAAGTATATGTTACATTTATTATTTTTAAAATAATAAGTCAGGACTTTGAAGAAATTTGTTTGCTTTAGACAGTGGGGGGGGGTTAAACACCCACTCTCTCCATGGTATACTTTGTTATCAACTAGTAAAGATATTTTAATTATGAAGTTAAAGAAGCACTTCCCTATATCATGTAGCAGAGTTCCGTATGTATAATGTGCACTTAATAAGAACTTTTTTCTAATTAATTAATTAAATATTAATTAAATATCCTGTATTCTTAAACTCTGGATTTAAATAGCTAAATCTATAGGAAGAACTTTATATTCTCAAAATAAACTCCGAATTTGAATAACTAAATCTATAGGAAACAGTATGTGAAGGTTAGAAACTAGAAAGCATTCGGCCAACAAATAATAAGTTCCACTGTGTGCCTCCTGGCATTGTGCTTTGTCCGTGGCCATAAACAGCCAATATATACCAGGGCTTGAGGGCTCGTGGGGTCATAGACCTAACTACTCAGCAGGAACCAGATGGTAAATAACTGAGTATGGTGGTCACTACTAAAGGACTTATTTGTGACTGGGTTTGTGCAAAAGCACTTAATAGGGTATTAGTGCTGGGGTGTAGGGACTCGGGAAGGGTGGATTTGTTAAGGCTTATGTCTAAGATGAGAAATGAAGGATGAACAGTGCCAGGAGAGGGATGGTGAGAGGAGGGAAGCAGTCTCCAAGAAATAAAAATGATAGTGGAAGGGAGTCAGTGAAGAGGATAAAGTGGAAACAAAGATGAAAAGATGGGATGAGAAATGAAGTAATTTAGACCTCCCAAGAAGGCAGAAGCAAGTGGTCGCATCCAAAAGGTATAGATAGGGGGTGTAGCTCAGGGGTAGAGCATTTGACTGCAAAAGGTATAGGTAGATGGGGACTGGACTCAGTGTAATGAAGGCCCCTCCTCTTCAGTGTAAGGAAGCTGTGACTGCGTTAGGTTTGTAGATAAGGCTATTGGAAGTTGGAGTTTCCATCTGATGGCCACTAAATTCCCTGAGGTAGGAGGCAGGGAGAATCAGTGAGGATTAGCACAGGGGCATGTGTGTGAGGTGTGAAGAGAGTGATAATGGATTGAAATAATCCTGGAAATTGGGAAAGTGACTTGTAGGGACACCCTTGTAGATCTACAGTGTGAGGCCCTGGTTGAAGATGGTCAGCACCAGTGAACGGGAGAGGCCATCTATCTACCCTGGTGTACAGAATATGAAGTCTAGGAGCTACTTCAGAAGCTGTTCTAATGTCACTCTGTCTGATATTTAATGATTTTATTTACTGTTAAGCGAGAACTTAGGTTTTAAAAATTGTAGCTTACTTAGCTTTTAGGAATAAATGTCTTCTACATCTTCCATTATCTTTGGAAAGGGTGCTGGGTATACGTTGCCCAGAAGAACAGACCATTCTGTCTCTCAGATATGGTGTCAAGAGAAGCGGGAAACTGAGTTTTGTGATTTGTCTGCACTGGTGAGGTCTTAAACCCTTTGTTCCTTTGATCATCATTAGAATAGTATTTGGCCATTTTTATAGTGCAGAAATTAAGAAAATAGTTGTACCTAGTCAAAGCATATCAAAGAACCAAAAGTATTTTTATTTTCATCTTAAAAGAAGACATTTCTTTGCATATCTTTTTTAATACCATTAAGGCAGTACACTTAAAAGAAATACATTTGTAAAATGTCGTGTCTTTCTAATGTCAGTAAGAAATATTTCCTTTTTTTCTTTTTTTAAGCGACTTATTGAACTAAAACGCCAGTGTTTGGAAAAAGAAGAACGTTTTCAGAGTATTGCTGGCTTAAGTACAATGAAGACTAATTTAGAATATTTGAAACATGAAATGGCTTGGGCAGTGGTAATTTTTACTTAATTACTTATTCACTTATACTTTTAATATGCAGAATATATTTGGTTACAGTTAGTCTTCTACATGATTTACTGTGTAATTTCTTTGTAGGTCAATGAAATTGAAAAGCAATTGAATGCTATCAGAGATAATATCAAAATCGGAGAAGATCGTGCTGCTAGACTTGACAGGAAGATGGAAGAACAGCAGGTAATTGTAGTTTTTCTACTACAGATTTGGTAGTTTAATCATACGAGATTACTCATATTAGACTATTTTAAAAGACTTAACAAAAGTAGAAGTGTCAACCTATATATCTGTCTGTGTGTGAATTTATTACCTAATTTATTAGGTGAATCTGACCTAAACTTTTGTTCAAGGACTATTGTGGCAACTCTCTTTTTTAAAAGAGTGTTGTATTTGGACATGATCAGCCAGTTGAGCCCAGTGATGTCGCACTCTGAACTCGTGCTTGCAGACAATGGTACTTTGTTACCAACTAGAGATGCTACAGCCTGAAGCTTTTACTCTGGGTTCATTAGCAGTGGCAACGTAAGAAGTCTTGAGGTGCTAGGATAATAGTGAATTAGAATAGCATTAAAGTTAAGTATCATGAAGTGTAACAATTCAAAACTGAACACAATACCCAAAGACTGCTACCATAACTTACAGGGAACTGAAGTTTAGGGCCCAGAACCATCAGAAGATTCCATGTAGGTAGAACACATGTGGGACAGGTTGTTAGGTCTATAAAGTTAATTTCAAGCCGAGATCTAAGAGCCCAAGTGGAAACTATGCTATTTATGTAAGATTCAAGAAAAACCACAAGTCTTCCACTTGGGCCTAGAGGTAGAAGTTGGTTGAATGGTAAATAAAAGCAGTAATTCTCTGTTGGGGGTGTGCATGTAGACCTTTTTACCATATAGCAGATCCACTCTTTATACTTGTCTTTTCGTTCTTTTTTTTTTTAACAGCTTTATTAAGATATAATTTATATACCATACAATTCACACATTAAAAATTTACGCTTGAGTGGTTTCTTAGTATGTTCCCAAGGGTATGTAGCCAGCAGTGCAGAATTCCTCACATTGTCATGCCAGAAGTAGAAGTCCTAGCCTTTTCTTTTTTATAGATGCCCCATCTGCTCAGTGTGGCTGGCCTAACCTCATAGTATTTTGTTCTACTTACAAATTTTTGGCCCCCAAGCTTAGTTTGTAGTATAGGACGTAATATCCCCCACCTTGCTTTTTCCTGTCTCTCCTCCAGGTATGCAGATATGTTTTTTCGTTTTAAGAATTATGACATTAATCCATCAAAACAGAGATAGATATGTAAAAATAACAGAAATAAGCTGAATTTCGTACTCCCTCTTCAGGTAGTAAATGGAAGTTCAACCCACCTACTTTTCTTACCTTGGATTTTCATTTCTGCAAGAATATTCTAGAATTGTTTATTTTACCAGATTTTCCTCAGCCTCACTTCTTAGCTTATCATAGTAGAGGACTTTAGGTTACTTTTCTCTTTAGATAATCTCCAATCTGAAAATGGAATCCAAGGGTGCCTGGCTGGTTCAGTAGGTAGAGCATGCAGCTCTTAATCTTGGGGTTGCAAGTTTGAGCCCCACATTGGGTGTAGAGATTACTTCAAAATAAAATCTTTAAAGAAATAAAAGTAAAAATAATAAAATAAAAATGGAATCTAGTCTGAGTAATAGATGTTCACCTTTTTTCAAATGGGAAAAGGAGGATCTTGAGGCTTCATTATATTTCAGTTCTATAGGCGTTTGCCCCACTTAAGCATTTGGGCACTTTCTGGAGGGTAAGAACAATCTTATTTTATAATTGTATCCTTCCCATCATGTCTTACACAAAACCTCTCGTGTAGTGTATGCATGGTCATAGATTATAGAATAACTATTGAATGGAAGGATTGCAAAGAAATAGTGTCTACTATACTATCTGGCTCTTGCTGGAAAAAGTTTGCTGATCCCTGATCTAATAGTTCTCTTATTTGTCCCTTCTAATCCATTCCTTTTGTCAGTGCCCTGCTTTGGTTTCTCATTCCTTTTTGCATTGGAATATTAACTCCTTACTGATGTTGTTTCCTGTAATTTTCCCTTCACCCTGCATGTGCTTTCAAAGTGATCTAACATACAGATTTGGTTAATGTCCTCTGTCCCTGTTGTCTGGAGGGTTAAGTTGTAAGCTGATCGTTAGGAATTCACACTCTTTGACTGTTGAGGCTCAGCTCTCACCACTACGTTCTTAGTTTAAATATTTTCATTTCCCAAAGTAGGACTAGTGCCTTTCTACATGCTTTTCCATCTGCCTCTAACACCTTTCCCCAACTTTTCTCCAGGGACATTTTGATTAATCTTTCAAGTCTCAGCTCAAATGCTACTTCTGCTTTGAAGGCATTCTTGACTTTTTTGGCAGACCTCTAGGTTCTTTCTCTGTGCTTCCACAGTTCTAAATAGATATAGCCTACTTAAGCTTTATTGCGTCCAAATTGTATGATCAATTTCCATATCTGTTCTCTGATAAATTGTGCCTCTCTCCCACTTATTGTGTTACCTGAAGACCATTGTTACTGTATCTTTGTATCCCCAGAAGATAGTACTTTTGTTGGATAAAGAAATGTGGAATTAAAATTATATTTTAGAGGGCACCTGGGTGGCTCAGTTGGTTGAGGATCCAACTCTTGCTTTTGACTCTGATTGTGGGATCAAGCCCCGTGTCAAGTTCCATGCTGAGCATTAGATCTCTCTGTCTTCCTCTGACCCTCTCCTCCTCTCACACGCTCTCTCTCTCTCTCTCAAATAAAAAAATTATATTCTAGTATTTTATATAATTATGTTTGCTTACCTGATGTCTTGAGATTATTTAGTCAGAGTGAAACCAAGTTTATTATTGGATGTGAACTATATATAACTTAAAATTTGTTTCTGTTTAGTGAAGAAAATTAAAATACACTCCAAAATGTTATTTTCTTAAAGGTTAGACTTAATGAGGCAGAAAAAAAATACAAAGATATTCAAGATAAACTAGAAAAGATTAGTCAAGAGACAAATGCACGGGCACCAGAATGTATGGCACTGAAAACAGATGTTACGGCTAAGAAAAGGACCTATAATGAAGCTGAGGTGAGAGAAATTTTCCAGCCTGAAATATTGAATACTATGTATCAAATACAAATACTGTCCACTTACTTCTAAAAGGAGGGGTTTTATAATTAAGTAAGATCTGTGTTGCTTACAGATTTTAAAAAATGTAAGTTTCATGTGGCCATTTATGTACTTTGTTTTAAAAATATATTTCTGCATATATTTAGCCTCTGATTTGAAGATTTGGCAAAAGTGGATTTGAATAGGATATATATATTTATTTTATCAAACTATGTCTTATTTTTTTTAGGTTTTATATAACCGTTCTCTAAATGAGTATAGAGCATTAATGAAAGATGATGAACAGCTTTGCAAAAGAATTGAAGAACTAAAGAAAAGGTAAGATGGTTACTTTGCATTGCGCATGATTACCTCATTTTATACAACAGTGCCCTCAGTGAAATGGAGTATCAGATTTTTCCATACTATTTCTAAAGGAATTTTATTACATTGCTTTGTGGTTTTCTAAACATTCAAGTTTTTATATAACATTTTCTATTTTGGATTATTTACTGTTAGTACCGATCAATCTTTGGAACCTGAACGATTGGAAAGGCAAAAAAAAATATCTTGGTTAAAAGAGAGAGTAAAGGCCTTGCAGGATCAGGAAAGTTCAATCAATCAAGAGATTGAACAGTTTCAGCAAGCCATAGAAAAGGACAAAGAAGAACGGGTGAGAATTAAGTAAGTTTCAATATCCTTAGGATGATTATTTTTAATCACTTGAAAATCATGTAGTTTGGTGTTTATGAAGACAGAAAACATGTTTCATTGTTGGTTCATGTACTGAATAAGGTGTGTGTGTGTGTGTGTGTGTGTGTGTGTGTGTGTGTGTGTGAAGTTTTGACGACTTGTGATGATTTTTCTCCAGTAACGCAATCATTTTCAAATAAATCTGCCTTTAGTCTTTTGGGTAGCTGGGTCATTCACTGGTAGGCAGGTGTTAGGGGGGAAAGGCTGGATATTCCTGTATAATTGTAGCACATATTTCTTCTGGTTTTTTGCTTTTATTTTGTAGGCGGGAAGAACTAGATGTGAAGCATACACTGAGCTATAATCAGAGGCAACTGAAAGAACTGAAAGATAGTAAAACCGATCGACTGAAAAGATTTGGGCCTCATGTACCAGCTCTTCTTGAAGCAATAGATGACGCCTATAGGCGTGGGCGTTTTACCTGTAAACCCATAGGCCCTTTAGGTATTTGTCACCATTTGGTCAGGACACAAGGAACATTAGAAATAAGGTTTTATTTTCAGGAAAGGTTCTCTTGAATCTAGTTTTAAAAGTGTTATCAAAGGGCTGTGTAATTATATGTGGATTTTAATCGTATATATTTTAAGAAATAATAACAAAAATCACTTTAAACTTTATAATTTTCCTTTTGTATCTTTAAAGCATAAAATAGCCAAAAGCAAGATAACTTAGGATAAGTAACTATAGAGTTGAATAATCTGATTCAGATTTTTTCCTGAATGAATGAATAAATGAGTTAACTAATTTGAATATAATTGATTAGTTGGAAAATCCAGTGACATCAAGATAGAAGAATTCTCACCACCTGAGTTTTGTGTAACTTTTATAAAATGACTTATCTTTTCTTAGTTTCTATTTAGGATTTTTTCTAAGTCCTTTTTCAACTGGAAAACCTGGGTTTATTTCATTATCCCCATATATACAGAAGATTAAAAATATATACATGTCTTTTGAGTTCTCCTGAGAAATTATCTCTAATTCTGTAATATCATTAGGGGAAAATGATGCTGTAAAGATAAATATATATATTTTATTACTAAATATATTTACTGTGGAAATGTGGCATTACATACTATATTATGGTGATGTCTCTTCATGTAAATGATATGTACCTCTGTACCAGGATCTGTTTCAATGGATGAGGCATTTCTTCTCTGTTTTTATTTATTTTTTTATTTTTTATTTTTTTTTATTTTTTTTAATTTTTTTTAACGTTTATTTACTTTTGAGACAGAGAGAGACAGAGCATGAACAGGGGAGGGTCAGAGAGAGAGAGGGAGACACAGAATCTGAAACAGGCTCCAGGCTCTGAGCTGTCAGCACAGAGCCCGACGCGGGGCTCGAACTCACGAACTGTGAGATCATGACCTGAGCCGAAGTCGGAGGCTTAACCGACTGAGCCACCCAGGCGCCCCTCTTCTGTGTTTTTAAATCCTAATGTTAATCAGTTTTACAGAAAATAATAAAGGATCTGTATGTAAACCTTTTGGTTTGATATTCAAAATGCCATTCAGAGGCTGGAATAGTATCCGATTACATAGAAAGGCCTCTGCTGATTTACATTGGAATGAGTGGGACAGTTCTTTTCATAGGATTTGATGAGTTGTCTTTCCAGTGTATCCAACGGATAAGTGGGGATTTCCCATTTAGTTAACAGAAGATCTGTAATGTCATCTATACTTTATATGAAAATATTTTGAAGTCAATTATAAACTGTTATAAAAAGATAGTTACATTAATATTTCAAAGTAAGGATTTATGGGCCTTTTAATAATTTTCTCACTTTTAGGAGCTTGCATTCATCTTCGGGACCCTGAGCTTGCTTTGGCTATCGAATCTTGCTTAAAGGGACTTCTGCAAGCCTATTGTTGCCATAACCATGCTGATGAAAGAGTCCTTCAGGCACTGATGGAAAAGTTTTATTCACGAGGGACCTCACGGCCACAGATAATAGTTTCTGAGTTTCGGAATGAGATGTACGATGTAAGACACAGGTAAGGTATCACTAGTTAAGTGCCATTTCTGGAATTGCTTAATCATGTCCAAGATCAGAAAGAATTAAAAAAATTTTATGTTAACCAAATATGTAGTACTGACTTAATGAAATTTCATTAAGCCGCTTCTTTAATTTCAGCGTAGGCACTGGAGATGCATAGGTAAATAAGACCTGCTCCCTGGCCTTGAGCTCCTTACACGAGGTGTGTTGTGGGAGCCAGAACAGGGAGAGAGATGCAGTGTGGCATAGAACCAATGCTGAGGGAAGTGATACAGACCTAGGCAAATTAAGGGGTATGTGGGGGGTGTACTAACAAAGAGCTTCGACACTCATTACTCACGGTTCAACTCTCAAGGTGCTTTGCAGATCCCTTAAAGAACCGTGGTTGTTTTCTTTGATGACCGTAATAAACCTCAAGGGCCCAGTACCCAAACTGGCCTCTTTGCTAACTGCTGACTAGCTACTCACTTTACTTTTAAATATAATAACATATTTTCTAATTTAATCTTCAGCTTTGATAAAATCAGATCACAAAATGCAGATGTAGTTCAGATGAGAAAGTAATTACACATTAGATGTTAGTAGCTAGATTAGGGAAGAAATTCGAGAAAAGAGGACACAGGATTAGTCTCCTGAACTGATGAGTTTGTCTAGTGACAGACAAGGGTTAATTGCTTTGTGGGCAAATAGAATTCTATGTGCAAAACGTATGGTGGCACGGCATCATAAATTATTCTGCAAAAAAATAGCGTGTGCATTATGGATAGTAAGGGACAGATTAAAAGTGTTATTTAGGACAAAATCAATAAACCCTGTCACTTGAATGTAAGAAAACAAAAGAATTGAGGATGCCTTCCAGGTCTCTGGCTGGAGTGAGTGCCTAGCAGGTGTGTGCTTCAGGAGAAGTACAAGGAAAAAGTGGATTTGTCAAAAGAGGATAAGTCCTGTTTTGGAACTGTCCATTTGGAGCTTTTAGGCTAGGTATAAGGATTTGGGAGTTGGAGGTGAAGTGTTTTCTCAATCTGCAGAAAAATTTGACCCTACATTAGTTTCTAGCTTTGATTCCTGATTTCTAAGACCTGATAAAAGTGAAATTTCCAATGTGCTACCAGACAGCATTGCTTATGGTAAAAAATGACCCCTGACAGGTTAGTTGCATCTGAAGCGGGAGAACTCTGAACACCTGGTCTTCCAGCGTGGTGACTCGTAATTGGGAGTTTCCCTACGGGGACCTTGGAAACTGCCCCTGGGGGATGGCTATGAGAGATTGACTTCTGTGAGGAATATCCTCTTTCACTGGCACTGTCATTTGGGGACCAGGACCTTGGGTCCTGAACTGTCGGGATGGCTCCGTGAGCTGCTGTGAGGACTGCCATGAGTAGGAAAGCCTGGTGCTGCCCTACCGGCATGCTGTGTCCCCAGAGATTCCCCGGGGATTGTGGCTCCAGGCTCCTAGCAGCATAGCACATCCTGGGAGGTGGTGCAGAGTGAGAGCTACGTTTGTGGAGCCTGAGGTCACTTCTCAGAAGTAGGTGAATCCATGTGCTGAGAATGAGGACCTCACCAGTTGGGTAGGTTTGGGAGAGTGAGAGAGGAAGCTGAACCAAAGTCTACTCAGGATTCAGACACCTGTGGTAGCTGCAGGATTTTTTATTTTTTAATAGGTTTGAGTAGAGAGAATGTGTACTGTTGGATTAATACTGCATTAGAATTTTTTAGAGTGGGTAGGTGTTGCAGGAGAAGAGAGAAGCAGTTGAGAGTGCTGCTGGGAAAGTAGTTCATGACTGGCCATGCGGCTTTGGCTGGAGAAGGAAGCAAGTGAGGCCTGGGAGAAAACCTGTAGGTGGGCCGCAGGAAGTTAGCAGATTTGACAGGCATGGTCAGCCAGGAAGGCTGTAGCTCGTGGTAACAGTGGGAAGTTAGAGTAATAGAGTGGCTCCAGAGTATGACAGAGTCCGTGTTTGCCTTTCGGAGTAGTTGGGTATTATGTTGAAGTTCAAGTTGGTGGGGTACTAGAGGAAGTTGGATGTTACTTTTAGGTGTTGACAGAGTATTGACAAGTTGGGTACATGTAATATTCTCTCAACTTTAGCTGCCTTACAGACGTTTTGGAGGGATGATTTTCTTGTGAAGAACTTTATCAGTATATATTGTGGTTCAAATGCTAAATTTTAAAATTGTCCGTGTTATTTTAATGCAGAAAAGAACAGTGAAACACTATTGGAATATTAGAATGAATAAGGAATATTAGGCTCATATTGAGGAACCTCAACAGAGATTCCCCGGGAAAGTGCATAGCTTCCCAGGAGATACTCGGAGTAGTTTCCTTTCCTTTGCAGATGGCCTTGTTCCCTCTTTTCAGAGGAAATAGAGGATATGGAACTGCTTAGCATGCTAACCACCCACAACCTGGTCTGCGTCTGTACGTCTTCTCCCACTCAACAGGAGGAGATGCTCTTTCTCTCTAAAGCTGTTTATTAATCCCCGTAGGCTCTGAATTACATGCTTTCTTCCCTGATTTGTGAACCATTTCTTTTCATTACTTCAACTCTCTCCTGAACTTTAAATGTTCCTACTCCACTGACTTCTCTCCCCTTTAAACATCTTAGGTCAGTGGTTTTCCTCCTCCATCTTAAGAGCAAACTCACTGGGGCACCAGGGTGACTCAGTCGGTTGAGTACCTGACTCTTGATCTTGGTTCAGGTCATGAACTTACAGTTCACAGAGTCAAGCCCCATGTAGGGCTCTGCACTGACAGTACTGGCTCTCTCTCCACCCCTCCCCCCTGCTCGTACACTCCTTCAAAATAAATAAATAAACTTAAAGAAAAAAAATTCCTTTAAAGGGAGAGAGTAATATTATCAATCTCATATAGTTACTCTGAGGATTTAAGTGAGCTAATATTTATAATATTCTTAGAATGCCTAGCACATAATATAAACGTTTGCTGTTTAAATAAAATAAACCTATTACAAATGTTCTCAAATGTTATCAGATATTTTCCATTGTTATCTAGAGTCACACATTAAAAAGGCATATACATAAGGGGCGCCTGGGTAGCTCAGTCCATTCAGAGTCCAATTCTTTTTTTTTTTTTTTTTTTTTTTTAATTTTTTTTTTTTTCAACGTTTTTAATTTATTTTTGGGACAAAGAGAGACAGAGCATGAACGGGGGAGGGGCAGAGAGAGAGGGAGACACAGAATCGGAAGCAGGCTCCAGGCTCCGAGCCATTAGCCCAGAGCCTGACGCGGGGCTCGAACTCACAGACCGCGAGATCGTGACCTGGCTGAAGTCGGACGCTTAACCGACTGCGCCACCCAGGCGCCCCTTTTCTTTTTTTTTTTTTTAATTTTTTTTTTTTTTTTTTTTTCCAATTCTTGATTACATCTCAAGTCATGATCCCAGCATCCCGGGATGGAGCCCTGCATCATCGGGCTGTGTGCTGGGCATGGAGCCTGCTTAGGATTCTCTCTCTGCCTCTCCCTCTGCCCTTCCCCCACGCGTACACTCATGCGCTCACTCTCTCTCATCTCTCAAAAATATATATATATGTATAAAAGTAAAGTTTGATAAGTTGATATTTCTATACTTTTGTGTTCTAGAGCTGCTTATCATCCAGACTTTCCAACAGTCTTGACTGCTTTAGAAATAGATAATGCAGTTGTTGCAAACAGCCTGATTGACATGAGAAGCATAGAGACGGTGCTTCTGATCAAAGTAAGATAAGATGGTTGCTGTATTTTGTATTATTTTTCAGTTTCCAGAATTGAAATTGGTTATATAAATTCCTGTTCCCCTTCTGTATTCTGGAGTTATTAATATGTTTTACCATGTGCTTTTACCTCATAGAACACTATAGAATAACATAGAACTGGGTGGTTTGTGCATTTTCTGCCTGAGAACTTTTTTAACTTTTGGCTATTCTTCAGTAAATCATTTCACAAATACATATTATTTTGGTGAATGATGCTATAATTTTGTTTTTGTTTCTTTCTTTCTCGATTTGGTTGCCAGATCCGTTTTTTATTTACCTTTACAGATAAGTATGTTATTATTCTGTTTTTTAAACAAATAGTCTATTTGATATTTCATGAGTTCTTTTTCTTAAAATTTTGAAAGTATCGTAAAATAAGTCAATATTTTTCATTTATGTATGTATTTTTATGTACTTGTTGGATTAAATCACCAAACTGTGTTTCATCTATTGACATAAATTTGCTGAGAAGGAACAAGGAAATTCAAAACAGAGATCTAACCAAAATAAGCATAGTAGAGTTTGTTTTTCTCATTATTGGAAATTGAGAAGTAATGGTGTCAGTAATTTAAATGTATATATAGTATATATGTTGCAGAGTAATATTGTAATTATTTGTGGGCTTGGCTCCCTCATATTTTAGAAGGATACTTGAGGGGCGCCTGGGTGGCTCAGTCAGGTAAGCATCCCTCTCTTGGTTTCCACTCAAGCCATGATCTCGTAGTTTCGTGATTTTAAGCCCCACGTGGGGCTCGGGCTGGCAGTGAGGAGCCTGCTTAGGATTCTCTCTCTCTCCCTCTTTCTCTGCCCCTCCCCCACTCATGCTGTTTCTGTCTCTCTTAAAATAAATAAATAAACTTAAAAAAAAAAAAAGAAAAGGATACTTGAAAGAAAATAATGAAGTCCTCTTGTCTGTCACTAGAGGTTGGCTAGGCCTCCATTAAGTCTAATCCCTTTTTTACTTCTCTCTAGGGCTTAAATATTTCTAAGCTTCCCCACGTAATTCAGTATACCAATCTTTTACTGTAATTTGCTGTTCACTCACATCTTTCCAGGCTGTAAAAGTCATTTAGAAAAGAAAAAGATTTGTATGAACTGATCTAAAATGAATATTCCCACATGAAAATGTACATAAAATAATTTTTAATTTTAAACGGATTAGAACTTAGTTTGTCATAAAGCATTGTTTACAATGCACTATGGTGTTCTTTTTTTTTTTTAATTTTTTTTTAACATTTATTTATTTTTGAGACAGAGAGACAGAGCATGAACAGGGGAGGGTCAGAGAGAGAGGGAGACACAGAATCTGAAACAGGCTCCAGGCTCTGAGCCATCAGCACAGAGCCTGATGCAGGGCTTGAAGTCATGAACCGCGAGATCATGACCTGAGCCGAAGTCGGACGCTGAACCGACTGAGCCACCCAGGCGCCCCTCTTTTTTTTTTTTAAAGTTTGTTTATTTTTGAGAGATAGAGCAGGCACGTTTGAGCAGGGGAGGGCAGAGAGAGAGGGAGACGGAATCTGAAGCAGGTTCCACCCTGTCAGCAGCACAAAGCCTGATGTGGGGTTCAAACTCACAAACTGTGAGATCATGACCTAAACTGAAGTTGGTCTCCCAACTGACTGAGTCACCCAGGCACCCCTACTATGGTGTTCTAAAGACTCTCAGTAGTTTTAATTCTTTGAATCTTGAGTTGTTTTTGAAATTCTTTTTTTTAACTTTCTGGAATGATTTTATTTATTTTTAAATAAAAATACTTGAATCTTATAATGATAGGTAGCATTTTGAAATTGTGCATCAGAAAGGCTATGGCATAATTTGAAAAATGTATTTATCCCTCTATTTTTTTAGAGTAATTCTGTAGCTCGTGCAGTAATGCAGTCTCAAAAGCCACCCAAGAATTGTAGAGAAGCATTTACTGCTGATGGCGATCAGGTCTTTGCAGGACGTTACTATTCATCTGAAAATACAAGACCTAAATTCCTAAGCAAAGATGTGGATTCTGAGATAAGGTTAGTGTCAGTGCAAGCTTTACTGTGGTATTCTGACTGCTCCCTGTGGTATTCTGTCTGCGCCCTGCAGTGTGCTTCCTTTCATATTACTCTAGCAACAGTTATTTCAGGGAAGGATTGTGAATATTTTCGGGCTTCGAAGATCATTTAGCTGGATGTAGAATTCTGGGTTGATGGTTGTGTCCCATCATCACTTCGACAACAGTATTTTGGACGGAGAACACAAGTGTGTTCCCTTGACCAGCTGGTCTGCACATCGTTTACTGCCTGTCTGCATGGAGATGAGAGCTGAACCCAGAGTGTCCGTCAGCTACACCACTGTTCTGGCGTTCAGCTCTGACTCTGCTCAGTGAGCGTATAGGTGTGCTGGTTTACATTCTGGCTCAAGTTCCCTGTTAACATCTCTTACTGTATTTTGAGTTGCACTGTTCTAAAAGGATCAGTCGGCAGAATTAGAACATACATCTAGGAAAACAGAGCTTCCAGAAGAGACTAAGTGAGAAGTTGAATGACAAGCTAGTAAGTGTATTCAATGAGATGCACAAGCATGCAGAAAGGATTTTTGGTACCAAAAAGCCATGATTTTCCAAACTAATTCAGTTGATGAATTGATGGGTTTTGGAACTGAATTAGTGACCTGGAAAACCTTCAGTAGAAGAACTAAAAACTTAAGTAAAATAAATATCTAAGAAAATTGAGTAAAAGTGAAAGTATTCTAAGTAATTTATATATGTAGGGGAAATGAGAGTTTCGTCAAAATAGGTCTTGTTTTCAAATAATATTAGTCATTTTTATGTCATGAGAGCAGCATAAAGAAAAATAGCTATAATAGATACCAGAACATTTGGTAAAACTTCTTTCTTAGCAACAGAGAAAAGTTGAATGACCAGCAACTTGGTGTCATGGCACTGAACGCACATTTTGTATTGACACCAAGTCTTTCTGACGGGATAGATGTGGGAATGTGCCAGTATAAACGTGACCTGTAAAGTGGTAAGTTTTTGTCCATTGTGCCATGACATTTAAATCAAGCCTTCCTGATTCTTAACTGGGTAAGACTAAATTATATGGTATTCAACAGACACGAGTGTAAAATATATAAAAATACCGTAGTGATGTTACTCTGTATGGCTCACACTTTTCTTTCAATAAAAATTGCCTCATGTATTTATGTCCCAAGTGTTAAAGAAAAAAAAAAAAAGGATGACATTTTTGGAAAAGATTGTAAGTATGCCTCAGCAGCAAATTGGGATCTCTGATTCCAGCAGTTTATTTTATTTTATTTTATTTTTTTTGCTTTTGTGTATTCCGATATTTTAGTAATAAAGGTTTCGAGTTGATATTTGGCTTCAATTTTTAGCTAATGGTATTTGTACTAATGTGTAGTGGACACATCATTTGTTTTAAAAGTCAGGTGAACTGGGTTTTCAAAAATCGTTTCCCCTATTAAATAATATGGGAATCAATAAACTATTCATTGTAAATATGCGAAGTTCTGCGTATGATGTTCATTTAAATAAATCATACAGAGAAAGACAAATACTGTATGATTTCACTTACATGTGGAATCTTAAAAACAAAACAAACAAGCAAACAAAAGAAAACAAACTGATGCATAGATATGGAGAACAATCTGGTGGTTGAACAGTGTCTCTGCAGAGGGATGAGGGGTTGGGTGAAATAGAGGAAAGGGATTAAAAGGTACAGACTTCTAGTGGGAAAGTAAGTCATAGAGATGTATAGTATATTAATATTAATATGTTAACTTTGGTAACAGATGGCTGCTAGATTTTGTGGAGGTCACTTTATAATGTATATAAATATTAAATCACTTTGTGGTACACCTGAAACTAATGTAATATTGCATGTAAACTACACCTCAATTTACAAAAAGAGAAAGAACAGCTAATAGCTTAAAAAAGCCAAGCTTAAAAAAAAAAAAAGGACAGAAGGAGAATATACCAAGTTCTAATGATATTTAGATGACTTTTGTGTCATCTGTTTTGACCCAAACCAGTATATTTGCAAGTTTAAAAAAATTCATTAGTGTTTTTTAAATATAGAAAAGTATAAATTGGGAAACAAAAGTAGCTCATGATCCTGTTTCTCCATAGTCCTTATTGATATTTTAAAAAATAATTAGAAGAGGGTCACCTGGGTGGCGCAGTCATTTGAGCGTCTGACTCTTGATTTCGACTCAGGTCATGATCCCAGGGTCCTGGGATTGAACCCCACGCTCAGCATGGAGTCTGCTTAGGATTCTCTTTCTCTCTCTTTCCCTCCCCTGCCCACCCCCGCCCTCTGTTCACATGTATGCTCGCTTGCTCGCTCTCTCTCTCAAAAATAGATAGATAGATAGATAGATAGATAGATAGATAGATAGATGTATGCTCGCTTGCTCGCTCTCTCTCTCAAAAATAGATAGATAGATAGACAGATAGATAGATAGATAGATAGATAGGAAGGAAGGAAGGAAGGAAGGAAGGAAGGAAGGAAGGAAGGAAGAAATCTGTGCATATGGTGAGATAGTCCAAGAAAGAAAGATAGAAAGAAAGAAAGAAAGGAAGAAAGAAAGAAAGAAAGAAAAAGAAAGGAAGGAATCTGTGCATATGGTGAGGTAGTCCAAACAGTGCAGAAAAGTATACAAAGTGAGACCATTCTCATCTCTCTTTCAAAAGTAAGGTAACAGTTTAGCAGTTTCTTACACGTGTTTTCTTATATGTGTTCCCAAAATAGTTTGAATCCTTGTACGGTGACTTAAATTAGACATAATTCGCATACTATAAAATTCACTGTATTTTAAAGCATACAGTTTAGAGATTTTTATTATATTCATAAGGTTGTGCAACCATCAGTGTAAGCTAATTCCTGAACGTTTTCTTTACACCAGAAGGAAAACCCATACCCATGAGCCGTTATTCCCCCAATCCCAAACCCCCTGGCAACCACTAATCCACTTTTGGGTTTGTCTTTATGAATTAGTCTGTTCTGGATGTTTCATATAAATGGAAACATACACTGTGCAACTTCTTGTGTCTGGCTTCTTCCACTTAAGTGTGAGCTGTGTGTAAGTATGCATATGGTTTCTGTATCTTGCTTTTTTTCTACTCAGTGTTAAATCTGGTTAGTCTTTCCATGTCAGCACATTTAGAACTACCTCTTGGTAGTTCCCCAGTAGTTAACCAGTTCCCCGTTGATGGACATGAGAGTTATTTGCCATTTTCTCTTCTAACAGTGCTGCAGTGAGAACACACATACATGGATCTTGGCATAGTTTTGAAAGTGTATAGCTTAAATTCTTAATAGCTAAGTAAAAAGATATGTGAATTTTTAAGTTAGTTAATAGCTGTTGCCAAATGACTGTAATGGATGTATTACTATACAAGTAATGCTTTGATTTTAAATATTTAATAATATTAAGCAATACTAATATTTTTAATATGTACAATATTAAGTGAGCTCTAATAGTTATTAAAATAGATAATTCAACACTTTCATTTTATTTTTATGTAAGTTGACCATTTAATAGTGATTGCTAGATGACTCCAGAAAGATTCTCCAGTTTCCCATCATATTAGGAATACATGAAGGGTGCTTCTCTATACCCTCGTCAGCTCATCACTGACAGATTCCTGTTGATGAAAAATGGCTCTGGAATTTAAGTGAAGAGATTATAATTTATTTCAGTTTCATAATGAACAGAGTGGTTTCTTAACAGGGAAAGGGTTTTAAGTTTTAAGTACAGGTACTGACTTGGTTTGATTACCCCCGTGTGGTTTCCCATGATGAAAGTACAAAGCAAGGAGCAAAAGAAATTGTAAATTAACTCTCAGAATAATTCCATTGCAGTAACTGCTTACATACAAGATCATTAAAAAAAAAAATGTACCTGTAGGTTTTTGAATTTTCAAAGTATTTTAACAGCTTAAATATAATTTTCCAAAGTTTATTTTTCAAATTTATTCTTTCCTTTGTTCTTTAAAACAGATATCTCATGTATACTTACTGTGCCAGGCCCTGATCGAGGCACAAGACATGGCACAAAATAAAGAACAAGAAATTCCCCATCCTGGAGCTTAATATTAGGAAGGGGGAGATAGACTAGATGAAGACTGTAACTAGGCCAAGTGCTATGGAGACAAACACAGCAGAGTGAGGGCTGCAGACCGAGGAGTGTACTACTTTGGCGGTTCCGGGGCGTGTGTGTATCCCACACAAACCACGTGCACGTGCTCGCACATTTCATTTAGTAGCACAGGTTTTCCGCTCCGTGGAAAAATTAATTAAAAACTAAGGAGGAACACTGTATGAAAGTATGTAACAGAATTCGCCCTCCCCTGCAAAAAAAAGTTGTATAATTTAGCCGATTTGTTCATATAAATTATGTTGATTGCTTAAGTTTATTCTAAATATGCAGGAAATTGTTTAATAACAATATTATTGTTATTTCATCGGTGCTTATTTCATCGGTTTTTATTTTTGTTTTAGACTCTAGGTTTCAGAGTTTGTTTACTTGGTAAATATTTTGGTTTTTTAGCAAAGTTACTGTTAATAAAGGTCTAGATTTATATATGATAAAACAAATATTTCTTACTAATCTTGAGGAACCATCTTAAGTTTTTGTATCTGGCCCCATTTTTACCAGGAATACCATCATTATTTTCCTTCTTTCTTCATTTTCATCATTCATTCGGCTAACATTTATTGAGTTGTTTTCTAATTTTGAGGATTCTGGCAAGGTAGTGCAGTTAGAATATTTCATCAAATTTTTTTTTTTTAACGTTTATTTATTTTTGAGACAGGGAGAGACAGAGCATGAACAGGGGAGGGTCAGAGAGAGGGAGACACAGAATCTGAAACGGGCTCCAGGCTCTGAGCTGTCAGCACAGAGCCCGACGTGGGGCTCGAACCCACGGACTGCGAGATCGTGACCTGAGCCGAAGTCGGACGCTTAACCAACTGAGCCACCCAGGCACCCCAGAATATTTCATCAAATTTAAGCTGCTCTGTTATTAAAAAAGAAAAAGTGCTGTTATGTCAACCATGGAATGGAAGGTGATTTCGGAGATGCTAAAATGTGGGAAACATATGCATCTTATCAACTCGAGACCAGTTTTTAACTGCAAAGGTGGTTCTCTCCCACCAGGCACACGATTTTGGGAGATAGGTGCTTGGGTCAGTGAGGCAGGAAGAGGTGACTTCTGAAGACAGTGACCGCTGTCACGGAGACGCTTTAAGACGCTTTATAGCTTTGGCCTCTACTTGCTTTTCCCTCCATCCCTTTTCATTGTCTTCTCTCCATCCCTCTCACTCCCACACATTCAGAGCATTCATCTACCAGCAGTAAAGGTTGAGCTGTTGGGTTTATGTTTCACTGCTCTGTGCTTCTGTGTCTGTCCTTCTGTCTTCTCTCCTAGTTGGTCCAACTGAGGAAAGCTTTAGAGAACACAGTTCAGTTGTCTCCCAGACTCACTCCTCTATTTCCATAGTTCTGTGGATGTAAAGTGTCCTGTTCACATTTTAACGTTACAGCTTATTTCCTGATTTTTCTTTCCTTTTAGTTTGATTCCTTCACATCAAAATTCTGTTTCCACTTCTGCCTGTCACTGTGCATGATGTGTGCCACACAAATCATGTCAAAAATATTTCTTAATGAAGTGAGAGAAATATGACTAGTTTAGATGTCTTTTGAAATCTCTGTATTTTCATGTTATTAATAACTTGGTAGGAATATAGAACTGGTTTAACTGGATAGAGTTTTGCAAATAAACTATCACAAATAAGCTCTCCTTTGTAAAGATCTAAAGTATTTGTAATATTCAGAAACAGATGTGAGGTGTTTTTTTATCCTCTTGTTTGTGTCTAGTGACTTGGAGAATGAAGTTGAAAATAAGAAGGCTCAGATACTAAATCTTCAGCAACATTTGTCTACCCTTGAAAAGGACATTAAACGCAATGAAGAATTTCTTAGAAGGCGCCAAATACATTATAGAGAGTTAAAGGTAAGGAAAAAAATGTCCTTTTGTTTTGCTCAACTTACTTCCAAGTTTTGGGGTTTTTTTTAATGTTTTACTTATTCTTGAGAGAGAGAGAGAGAGACAGAGCATGAGCAAGGGTGGGACAGAGAGAGAGAGAGGGACACAGAATCCAGAGCAGCTCCAGGCTCTGAGCTGTCAGCACAGAGCCTGATGCGGGGCTTGAACTCATGAGCCATGAGATCATGACCTGAGCCAAAGTCAGACGCTCAACGGACTGAGCCACCCAGACACCCCCCCCCCTTTTTTTTAAATGACTTCCAAGTTATTTTTAAGAGCCTACCATTTATTTAGTTAGAGGAGCAGTTCACAAACTTTTTGGCCTCAAGCCCCTTTACAGCCCTAAAAAAGCTTTCATTTATATGGGTTTTACCTAATTATTAAAAATTAAAACAAACTTTAAGAATATTTATCGGTTCACACACACACACAAAAAACCCAAAACTCATTATGGGGTGCCTCAGTGGCTCAGTTGGTCAAGCGTCCAACTCTTGATTTTGGCTCAGGTTGTGATCTCATGGTTCGTGAGTTTGAGCCTGCGTTGGGCTCTGTGCTGACAGCTGTCAGCACTGCTAGGGATTCTCTGTCCACCCCCCCCCACCCCCCCACCCTTTCTGCTCCTCCTGTGCATTCTCACTCTCTTCCAAAATAAATAAATAAATAAACTTTAAAAAAAAAACAAAACTATGTGTTCACAAAAATAATGTTTTGATGGAGAATAGCTATATTTTTCCAAAACCAAAAATAGTGAGAAACTTGACATTTTTATATTTTTGTAAACCTCTAATATCTGGCTTGATAAAACTCAACTGAATCATCACATCAGCTTCTGCAGTCAGTCTCTTGCATAATTACCCATCATATAGTTGTAAACCTTTTGCACACTCGTGAGAAAGTGATAGTAAGGGTGAATAATGTAGTGCTTTTGTGAAAATAGTTTTGACCTCATGACCCCTTGAAAGAATCTCAGAAGCACCGGGGCATGCTTGGATTGTACTTTGTGAAGCAGCGTATTGAAGTAATCTTGCCATAACCTCCACCTTTCAGAAAAGGGTTTTCTCAATAGGGTCAACACTGTCATCATTTTAACGCTAAGGAGGAGTGTTTACATCCTTTTTTCATGGGACTGGATTAGCAATAAGGATGATCGTGACAGACTTTATACGCAACTTCCTTTTGTTCATTCAATACTAATGTGTCTCTGTCATTTGCCACAAAATACATCCTTTCTGGGGGGCCCTTCCTTCCTTCCTTCCTTCCTTCCTTTGTCTACACCCAATGTGGGGGCTCGAACTCACAGCCCTGTGATCTGGAGTCGTGTGCTCTACCAACTGAGCCTGCCAGATGCCTGTTTCATTTATTTTATATTACTAAAATCGAAATACTTTTCTTTCAGGTAAAAATAACAGAAAGTATTTCTGAAATTCGGGAGCTTGAGAATATAGAAGAACACCAGTCTGTAGATATCGCAACGTTGGTAAGATTCTTTTCCTTGATTTACATGTAATGTTAAAATACAAAACTGTCAGGGGCGCCTGGGTGGCTCCGTTGGTTAAGCGTCCGACTTCGGCTCAGGTCATGATCTCGTGGTTCGTGGGTTCGAGCCCCACATTGGGCTCCGTGCTGAGAGCTCAGAGCCTGGAGCCTGCTTCATATTCCATGTCTTCCTCTGTCTCTGCCCCTCCCCCGCTCACACTGTCTCTCTCTCTCTCTCTCTCTCTCTCTCTCTCTGTCTCTCAAAAATAAATAAAAAATGTTAAAAAAATTAAAAATAAAATGAAATACAAAGCTGTCATTTAGGTTAATAACATCTACTCTAAGCTTTTTTTAAAATCCTTTATATTATGCTACCTTTTATAATTGCTATCTTTATTTCCAAATAAGGTCAACACTACCTGGCTTGTAGCATTCAGGTTCCTTAATGTTTTGTATGTGCAACTTGCATGCATGATAATTGATTTTGTCTTCTACTACATGTAATAAAGCTATCAAAACTTGAACAGCATGCTTCTAAACAGTGGCCTTTCAAACCAGACTGCCTAGCATAGTTTTGTTCAGAGTTAATCAGTATTAATATTAATGGATATCTTTTAGTCAGTTGCAGTTGATATCTTCATTGTTGAGGTTTTTTCCCCTAAGAAATTGGTTCTCATTTTATCACACATTTGTTAGTCTTTTATTTTTCAGACAACTGTTTATTACATTCAGCTTAGCTTCTCTAAGTTACAGTAAGCAGTGCAGTAGATAGATTACCGTCTTGTTAAAATGAATAAATGTTTGGGGCGCCTGGGTGGCTCAGTCGGTTAAGCGGCCGACTTCGGCTCAGGTCATGATCTCGCGGTCTGTGAGTTCGAGCCCCGCGTCGGGCTCTGTGCTGACAGCTCAGAGCCTGGAGCCTGTTTCAATTCTGTGTCTCCCTCTCTCTGACCCTCCCCCGTTCATGCTCTGTCTCTCTCTGTGTCAAAAATAAATAAACGTTAAAAAAATAAAAATAAGGGGCGCCTGGGTGGCGCAGTCGGTTAAGCGTCCGACTTCAGCCAGGTCACGATCTCGCGGTCTGTGAGTTCGAGCCCCGCGTCAGGCTCTGGGCTGATGGCTCAGAGCCTGGAGCCTGTTTCCGATTCTGTGTCTCCCTCTCTCTCTGTCCCTCCCCCGTTCATGCTCTGTCTCTCTCTGTCCCAAAAATAAATAAACGTTGAAAAAAAAAATTTTTTTTAAATAAAAAAATAAAAAAAATTAAAAAAAATTAAAAAAAAATGAATAAATGTTTATTGAATGTCCACTCTGCACCAGGCACCATATTAAGTGCTGGGGGATATAACAGTGAACCAGACAGATAAAGTCCTGGCACTGATGGAGCTTTAAGCTAATGAGTTATTTGTCTTCGTTTTTTATTAGTGATCTTATTCTCCATTTTTTATTTTTCTGCTTTAATTCCTTAGGTTTCTTAAAGGTATGGGCTATGTCTTATTTTTGTTTACTCAGTATCTAACATACTGTCTAGCACATGATAAATATGTATGCACACTGCGTTTTGAAAGAAAAAGTAACTAGATAAAATAAATCTTACTTATGATTATGACCTCAAGCACAGTATAGTTTCACTTGTCTCCCATATGTAGTCTTTCTTACTGTTGAATCATTTTCTACTTTCTGATTTACCACCAAGGGTATGAAAATTTGCTAGTGCTCTTTGTATTTGTCTTTCACTGGATCGCCTGGATCCTGTAGTTTCTCTTCTCTCAGAATCATTTGCACTGTTTTTCTGTTTCATACTTAAGTATTTTAATTAACTCCTTATGTTCTATAAATGTGACCAGGAAGATGAAGCTCAAGAAAATAAAATCAAAATGAAAATGGTTGAGAAAAATATGGAACAACAAAAAGAAAATATGGAACATCTTAAAAATCTGAAAATAGAAGCAGAAAACAAGTATGATGCGATTAAACAGAAAATTAACCAGCTATCAGACCTAGCAGAACCACTTAAGGTATGTTACTGTTACTCTGTTGTTATATGTGTATTTTATGTTTCAGCAGTGTATCCACACTGTACTTGCTAGATACCGCCCTAACAGAATTTATGGTTAAATGTAAATGCAACCAAATAAAATGGGATACAAACCAAATTTTCATCAGTAGGCCAATTAGAATTAAACACTTCTGTTCATGTCTTTAGGAAAATAAGTTGCTAAAAATTTCTGTTTCTCCTAGATTACAGCTTTTGTTTCCTCTTTATTTTGTGATGATTTTTTTTTTCTTCCTTGTTTAGAACCAGAAGCAGGGATATCTTGTCCATCCACCCTGCTTCTGTGCTCACCTACTCTGTTGTCTCTCTTGGCTTTCCTTCAGTAATTCAAGGATTAGTTGTATAAAAATAGTTACAGATTGGGGGCGCCTGGGTGGCTCAGTCGGTTGAGCATCTGACTTCGGCTCAGGTCATGATCTCACAGGTTGTGAGTTCGAGCCCCGCATTGGGCTCTGGCCTGACAGCTCAGAGCCTGGAGCCTGCTTCAGATTCTGTGTCTCCTTCTCTCTCTGCCCCTCCCCACTCACGCTATCTCTCTCTCTCTCAAAAATAAACATTATTATTTTTTTAAAGTGGTACCTGGGTGGCTCAGTTGGTTAAGTGTCAGACTTCAGCTCAGGTCATGATCTCACAGTTCATGAGTTAATTCGAGCCCCGTGTTGGGCTCTGTGCTGACAGCTCAGAGCCTGGAGCCTGCTGCAGATTCTGTGTCTCCCCCTCTCTCTGTCCCTCCCATGCTCATGCTCTGTCTCTCTCATGTCTCAATAATAAATAAATGCTAAAAAAAATTTTTTTTTTTAAAAGTTGTAGATTAGATTTAAAAGCCAACTTGAAATGGCATGCTACTAAATTCTTGTTTATTGACATGTTTCTATTATGTTCCAGGCTGAATTAAACTGGTCTTTTTTAAAAAAAACTTTTTTTTTTTTTTTTAACACATGCTCTTTGAAACCAAATTTAGGGAAATAAAATTATTTAACAATTAAATAGTATACCTTTCCCTGTTTAGCTTAGTTATCAATAGATTATTGTCATTATCATTTTTACAAATAGCTCAATTGTTCTCAGAACTTTAAATGTTATTTATAAGAGTCTGAGAAGAAGGAATAGCATATTTTAAGAGGCCGAGGCATCTTGGGTGCCTGGGTGGGCCAGTTGATTAAGTGTCCAACTCTTGGTTTCTGCTCAGGTCATGATCTCACAAACTGTGAGCTGAGAGCACAGAACGTGCTTGGGATTTTCTCCCTCTCTCTCTGCCCCTTTCCTGCTCAGGCTCTCTCTCTCCTTTTCAAAATAAATAAGCTTAAAAAAAAAGAATCTGAAGGGGGTATGCTGAATCAAAATGGATTTAGGTATTTTAATAGTTTAAAAGAATTGTGCATGTAAGGTTTACTCTACTTGTCTCCGTTGAAAATTTTGGAAGACCTCACTTAGAGTTGGGAGAATATTAAAGGAAGGTGCAGCATGTGCTGCCTGCAAACACCCTGTTTGCGGTGGTCTCTCTGGAGGTGCTGCCCAGGAGCTGGGGTCCTGCCTGCCTCTGTAACCCAGGGTGGCTTAACTCTTTTCTGTTTGCGATACGAATGAAAAATCGGAAAACAGACTGATAAGTTAACTGATGAAGAAGAATATAAAGTTTAAATATTAAAATTGTGAGGAAGAGAAATGTATTAAAGATAATATTGAGAAAAATAATTAAGAAAGCATTTGCTACATACAGGAAATAAGAAAAAGGCAAAAGGATAAAAAAAGACAAAATTAGTTTTTAAAAGAAAATGATAAGAAGGAGTAAGATAAATATTAAAATCATCAAGAATAGACTAGGTAGAATTCAGAATTCAGGAATTAGAACAATGAAGTTACAACAAAAGTAAGATTAAAAAAATATTTTAAATGGGTAAGGGATTGAACAAGGTGACTTAAAATCAAAATGATGAAATATGTTAATCTAGAAAAAGTAAAATTGCACCTAAATTATTCATCCCAGACAACTTAAAATTCAAAGCAAGAAATGAAGAAGAGTAAGCTGTATTCTGTTCTTGTAGGTATCTATCTCTAGGCTAATGCAACTCCTGGGATTGGGAGTTTGAATAAGTTTAAGAGCAGAAAATATGGGCAGAATGCAGTAAAGATTCTTGATCTTAGCTCTTTGCCCTGGCTGCAAATAACTGAAAGCCAGGAGGCGAGTCCTTCGGTGAACTTGCATGCAGTCAGCTGGTAGCCAGGAGGCTTTTCCTCCTCAGTATCATGTCACATTAGCCATCCATAACGGCAGGACCAACAGGATATGGCTAACAAAATAATTTAATTCCTGAGACACTGCCATCGTGATATATTAGCAGCTTCGAGATGTCATCTGCTTGCTTGTTGGACAGTTGTTCATTTTGTGTCAAGGGTGGTGGGGGTAAAGTACACTGTTTAGATATATAGTCATGAAATTTTGGTATAAGGAATATTTTTCTCACTTTAAACAGTCTGTTTTGATTTACACTGCGAATTTGATGCTTCAGTTTTAGTTGCAAGTTAAATTTGTCAGACAAGGAGTGTGGCCCACATCGAGCCTACAAAGGTAGATGGTCTGCATTATTGGAGTAGGAGGCTCTCGGTTTCCGATATAGGGAGTTTATTTGGATCAAGGGTGACTGTACTTTTAAATATTCCAAAGTAAGAGGCACCCGGATAGCTCAGTTGGTTGAGCGTCTGACTGCGGCTCAGGTCATGATCTTGCAGTTCGTGTCTTGGAGCCCCACATCAGGCTTGTTGCTCTCAGCACAGAGCCTGCTTCAGATCTTCTGTCCCCCTCTCTCTCTGTCCCTCCCCCACTCGTACTCTTTCTCTCAAAAATAAATAAAACATTACCAAAAAATTCCACCTGGGTGGGCTAGTCGGTTAAGCATCCCACTTCAGCTCAGGTCACTTTGATCTCACAGTTTGTGAGTTTGGAAACCCGTGTCGGGCTCTGTGCTGACTTAGAACCTGGAAGCTGCTTAGGGTTCTGTGTCTCCCTCTTTCTCTGCTGCTCCCCTACTCATGCTCTTTCTCTCTCTCTCTCTCTGAAAAATACATATTTAAAAAAAAACAAATAAAATGTAAAAATTATAAGATAATATTTCATAGGTTTTTAAAACCTCATAATTAATATAGATTTATATGAAGCAAGTGGCAGTAATAATGCTGTAGCAGTTTGTCCAATGTTGCCGAATAAAACTGGTTACTTAGACATCCAAGAGAATGACATTTTTTGAGGATTATGTTCCTTCTATCACCCCAGCCTATTTTTAAAAGGCTGTAACTTCTTAAAGCTTAGAAATGCTATAGGTTTAGGGCTACATCAGCCTTTAATTTTAGACCTAATCCCTCCTAGTTCTCATCTAACCCAGGGTGAATGTTAACTGTTCAAATCTCTTGATCTTCATGTCATCAATAAGATGAAATGAAATAAAATACTCTCTTGCTTCCCTTTTAGTTTTAAATGTGATGGTACCTAGGACATAAATTTATTAAGTACATAAGAGAAGTCTGTTATGATAAGTGTGGAGAAAGGGAGAGTAACATCGTATGAGTTTCTTTTCATCCTGTTTTATGAGTTAAGTGTGTAACTTTCCACAGTTGCCAGGAGGGAAGATTAACCAGCACAAACGTGGCCTGATATAGAGAGTTTGTTTGGATCAAGGGTGATTCTGCTTTTAAAAATTCCAAGATAAGGGGCTCCTGGGTGGCTCAGTTGGTTGAGTGTCTGACTTTGGCTCAAGTCATGATCTTGCAGTTGGTGAGTTTGAACCCCACATCAGGCTTGTTGCTTTTAGTGCAGAGCCTGCTTCAGATCTTCTGTCCCCCTCTCTCTCTGTCCCTCCCCGACTTGTGCTCTTTCTCTCAAAAATAAATAAAACATTAAAAAAAAAATTGCGGGCGCCTGGGTGGCTCAGTTGGTTAAGCGTCCGACTTTAGCTCAGGTCACTTTGATCTCATGGTCATTTTACCCCTCTGGCTCCCTGAAGCAAATATGGGGACTGTTTCAAAGTTCCTACCACAAATGATTAGAAAACTTAGCATTCAACCATCCTCTTTCATAAGTTACTCTATTTTCTAATTGTAATGTCTCCTACTACATAAAACATAAAAATTCAAATAAACTGCTTGAAGTAAATGAACAGCTTATCTCCATCCTCCGTGGAAGTTTTACTAGAACTCTTATAATCAGACATCTACCATGGGTGATAGTTATTCAGCAGTGTGAACAAGATGCAGTAAATTGTGTTCTTATGATGGAGGGTAGCCTAAATCCTGCATTATATGGGGCAAATGTTTTCAATTTTTAAGATATTTCACAAGTTCTTTTCCTTTTTGGGATACTTCCACATATTCTGTCTTTCATGATGCTGTTATTGCTGTCTTAGTTTGTGTTTTTTCTCTGTTTATAACTGTCACTCTTGAGGCTGACCATGATAATCACAGTGTGTATGACCAATGCTGGGCCCAAAAATCAAACCAACAACTGAGTGGAGTTTAATTTGGTGGTTCTTAAAATCAGGATATTAAAAAAAAAACAACAACATTTTATTGAGATATAATTGATGTATAGTAAATACACATGTAAGTGTACAGTTTGATAAGTTTTGACGTGTATAATCTGTGAAGCCACACAATTAGAGAAAGGAACATGTCCTTCACACTCACAAGTTTCCCCATGTCCATTTGTCATCTCTCTCTCCTTACCCGTCCCCCTTGTCCCAATTACCAATCTGCTTACTATTTCTGTATAATTTCTGTGTAATTCTACACATTTTGTAGAATTATATATAAGGGAATCACACATTATGTACTCTTAATTTTTGGGGGGTTTGACCTTTTTCAGAACATAACACACTGTCTAGCACATAATGTCTATACTATGGTTTGAAAGTGAATAAAATAAAAATTATTCTTTTTGACTATGATATTCATATTTTACTTGAATCAGTAATTCACTCCTTTGTATTGCTGAGTAGTATTCCATTGTATTTGATATATCATTTTTTATTCATTTACTTATTGATGGACCATATGGGTGTCCAGTTTGGGAGCTATTACAATGAGGAATAGTGTAGAAGTCTTTGTATATCAAACTAAATGAAAACACTGTCTGCCAGTCTGAACTTTCTTTTGGTGGTTCTTAAATCAAGAGCCATTTTAAAAATTGAGATTCATGGATTCCAGGCCAACTAAAATAAAATCTCCAGAGGTGAGTTCTGGAAATCTGTGTATTTTTTTAAATGTCCAAATTGACTAGAATGTAATCTGTTAAGAGAGCTGCCATAATTAATGGCTATGTGCATATATCATCTTCTAAAATCTTTCACCAATCTACACATTCTCTGAAGAAATTGCGTGTTATATGTATAAGGCATATAAGGCATCCCCTAATATAAGGCACGTTTCCATTTTCACAATAACCAGGGAGAATGTGTTTTGGCCACCATTCACATGAATTATGAGGGGGAGTAAGTAAATGCAAACTTAATGACAATCAGTTTATTAACTTTTAGCTATACGTGAATTCAGAATCACGTAAGTGTTATATTTAATGTTTAGAAATGCTAGAAATACTGCTTGGTTTGTGTTCACATTTCATGAACTACTTTTATGTAACTTTTCACATGTGTCCTCAACCTTGACATCTTTATCATGACAGAGCTATATTTTGAGTAATTACAGTAGTTGAGTAACATATTTTCTAGAGCTCCTGATCTCCTCTTTCATCTGTATTATTTTACAAATAGTACTTTTGAAAATGAGTCTTTTAACTTACAAACAGTAAAACTCACTCTTTGGGCGTACACTTAACATATTTTGACAATCCAGAATTGTGTACCTAACACCTCAAGATATAGAACAGTTCTGTCGTCCTCCTCAAAATTCCCTTCTTTTGCCCCTTTCTAGTTAAACCTCCCCCACCCTTAACCTCTGGCAGTCATGTTCTCCATCGTTATTGATTTACCTTTTACATAACATCATATAAATGGAATCATATGGTCTGTGATCTTTTGAGCCTGGCTTCTTTCATGTAATGTAGTGTATTTGAAATGTATATGGATGTACCACAGCTTGCTTATTCATTCACCTCTTAAAGGACATTTGGATGGTTCCAGTTTTGATGGTTATGAAGAAAGCTGCTATAAACCTTCAAGTGTAGGTTTTTATGTGAAATGAAGTTTTCATTTCTCTTGGTTAAATACCTAGGTGTGGGATTGCTGTTAAAAGCCATAATCATCTAGTTTTTCTTTTTCTTTTTTCATTAATACGGAGAATAATATTGATTTTATTTTGCCAGCTATTAAACAAAGCTTGGCAAACCCTACATGATCATCATTATTTTCCTTTTTATAAATGATTCAATTCTATTTGCCAAAAATTTAGTGAAGATTTTTTTTAAAGTTTTTACTTAAATCCCAGTTAACATAGAGTGTAATATTAGTTTCAGGTATATAGTATAGTGATTCAACACTTCCATACAACACCTGGTGCTCATCATGACAAGTGCACTCCTTTAACACCTATAATCCATCCCCCACCCACCTCCCACCCTTCTGGTAACCATAAGTTGTTCTCTGTAATTAAGAGGCTGTTTCTTGATTTCCCTCTCCCCCCACCCCACCTTTGCTCATTTGTTTTGTTTCTTAAATTCCACATATGAGTGAAATCATGGTATTTGTATTTCTCTGACTTATTTCACTTATCATAATAATACTGTCTAGCTCCATCCTTGTCATTGCAAATAGCAGGATTTCATTCCTTTTTTATGATTAATAATAGTCCATTAGTCCACTGTATATGCATATATGTATGTATATACATATACGTAAAAATATCTCACAGCCTCTTGAAGAGTTTTGACCCATGTTTATTCATTAGTCTTTGATTCTCTGTGATATGTTTGACTTTTTTTATTATGGCTATATTGGCCTTATTAATTTTTTTAATGTTTATTTTTGAGAGAGAGAGAGCAAGCAAGCGAGCATGAGTGGGGGAGGGGCAGAGAGAGAGGGAGACAGAGTCCAAAGCAGATTCTGCACTGTCAACACAAAGCCTGATACAGGGCTTTAACTCACAAACTGAAATCATGACCTGAGCCAAAGTTGGATGCCCAACTGAGTGACCCTGGTTCCCCTATAAGTGGCCTTATTGAGTGAGTTTAGAAGTGTTCCCCTTCCCTCTTCTGAAAGTTTTTGTAGATTTGGAATTACTTCTTTTTCACATGTCTAATAGAATTTACCAGCAAAGCTATCTTGGCCTGTAATTTTCTTTGTGGACAGTAGTTTCTTTATGAATTCAATTTCCTTAGTTGATACTGAGCTATTTAAGTTTTCTACTTAGGGACTATATTGTTTCATTGACATTTATCACATGTATTGAACATGTAGTTCATAATTTTTCCTTTTTGTCCTTTATAAATCTGAACAACAGAGAGAAAATAGACTAAACCAAAAAAAAAAAAAAAAAAAGATTGAAAAATAAATAATGCTTTAAAGACCTGTGAAATTATATAAAAAAGATATCTGACATTTGTATCATTGGAGTCCCAGAATGAGAGGGCAAAGAGGACAGGGCTGAAAAAGTACTCCAAGAAAGAATAACCACACTCCTCTCAAATTTGGCAAAAAGTCTGAATTTACAGATTAAGAAAGTGAGTGAACTCCAAACAAGATAAACCCAAAATAATCCACCATAAAACACATAATAGTCAAACTTCTGAAAACTAAAGACAAAAAAAAAAAAGTCTTAAAAGCAGCAAGAGAGAAACATCACCTATATGGGAAAAAACACTATTTGAATGATAGCCGATTTCTCAACAGAAACCATAGAGACCATATGGAAGTAGCACATTTTCAAGTATTGAATGAAGACACCAGCCAACCCAAAATCTAAGTCCAGCATAAATATCTTCCAGCAGTTAAAGAAAAATTGAAACATTTTCAGATGAAGGGTAACTTAGAGAATTTGTTGCCAGCAGACTTGTTTTAACAGAATGGCTCAAAGTTCTCTAAATAGAGAGAAAACAATAAAAGAAGGAATTTTGGAACACCAAGAAAGAAGAAAAACAAGTTAAACATACAGCCAAATTCAGTAGCCTCCTTCTTCTTTTCTTGAATTTTTAAAATGTTCAGAAAGCAAATGAAATTATAATATCTGAGATGATTTTAAAATATGTAGAGGAAAGGGGCGCCTGGGTGGCTCAGTTGGTTAAGCGTCCGACTTCGGCTTAGGTTGTGATCTCATGGTCTGTGAGTTCAAGCCCCGCGTCGGGCTCTGTGCCGACAGCTCAGAGCCTGGAGCCTGTTTCAGATTCTGTGTCTCCCTCTCTCTGACCCTCCCCCATTCATGCTCTGTCTCTCTCTATCTCAAAGGTAAATAAACGTTAAAAAATAATAATAAAAATAAAAATAAATAAAATAAAATATGTAGAGGAAATATTTAAGACAATTATATTAAAATAAGGAAGCCTGAAAAGCTGGAAAGGAAGATTTATCAAACTGGTAAAATTATGACTTGTAGACTATGTTGTGGAATATATATAATATAAATATATAATACCTGGAACAACCACTAAAAAAGCTGTACACAGAGATACACTCAAACGTACTAAAGACAAATCAAAGCAGGATTCTAAAAAATGTTTAAGTAACCCACATGAGGCAGGAAAAAGAAGTTAAAAAAAATGAAATCACAGATTTAAACCCTGATGTATGAATAATTACACTAAATGTAAATGGCCTAAATTAATCGTTGAAATACACATATGGGCAGATTAGGTCAAAAACATGACCAGACTATAAGTCCATTCAAATGTAACCTATAGACAGGTTGAAAATAAATAAATGGAAGTTTATATATCTTGCAAATGATAATCAAATGAAAGTAGGAACACCTATATTAAAATCTGATAAGGTACACTTCAAAATAAAATTACTAGAGGTAGAGAAGGACATCATATAATGACAAAAGGGTTAATCCACCGAGAATACATAGCAATCCTAAATGTATGCACCAAACAGCAGAGCTGCACCAACCAGATGAGCTGCAACATGTGACAGAATTCCCTCAACAATTGATAGGGCAGAAAATCAATAAGGATTTAGAAAACTGAACAGCACCATCAAACTACAGGACCTAATCAATGCTTAGAGAAGACTACCAACAACAGTAGAATACACCTTATTTTCAAGTGCCTGTTTCATGTATACCAAGATAGATCATCTCCTGGACCATTAAAAACAAAACAAAACAAACCAAAAATCCCAACAATTTAAAAGAATTGAAATTATATAGTGTGTTTCCTAATCATAATGCAGTCATACTAGAAATCTTTAATAGATCCTCAATTAAAGATCTTTTAATAGAAAGATAATCTCCAAACATGTGAAACTAACATCCTTTTGGGGTACCTGGGTGGTTCAGTTGGTTAAGCGTCTGACTTCGGCTCAGGTCATGATCTCGCGGTCCGTGAGTTCGAGCCCCGCGTCAGTCTCTGTGCTGACAGCTCGGAGTCTGGAGCCTGCTTCAGATTCTGCATCTCCCTCTCTCTCTGCCCCTCCCCTGCTCACGCTCTGTCTCTCAATGATAAATGTTAAAAAAAAAAATATTAAAAAAAAAAGAAACTAACATCCTTTTACATAACCCATGGTCCAAAGAGAAAGTGTTGAGAGAAATTTTAAAATATTTTGAACCAAATGAAATGAAGATGATTTATCAAAATTTATGGATAAATACAGCATTGCTGAGAAGGAAATTTATGACACTAAACAATTCATTAGAAAAACAATATACAGACTGCTGCGAACAAGAAATTCAAAGCTGCACGTTTTCAGCTTTGGAGGGGGCTATGGTGCTGCCTGTGATACATAAATAACCGGTCAATTACTCAGTTTGAGGGCTTTGCAACCACACCTTTAAATAAGAAACCCAGAACAACACCAAAGGAGTTAAAACTAGAAACAAGGAAACCAAACCTGAAGAATCTCCAGAAAGAAGATATTCCACTACAAAAGAAAATCTCTTAAAAAAAGGATGACTTTAGATGACAAGCTCTACCAGTGAGACTTAGAAGTCAGTGAAGGAACTTCCAACAGTCACCGTTGATGCGGACAAGGCGATAAAAGCATTGAAAAATGTGGCAGTGGCAAAACTGAAGCAACGAGTAAGTCCCTGTGTATCTCCAGTTGCAGTGTAGCCAGTGATTATTTAGATTTGGATTAAGGTTACTGGGGAAGATGATTTTCATGGTGTTCAAGGGAAAAGAAAAGCAACATCAAAGGCAGTGATACAATAGAGGAAGATGGTTGGGTTGGAAGGCTGTAATGGCGATAGTGCTAATGACTCTGAACCAGACTTTTGCAAATGGTGAAGAGTCTGATTTTAGTGAGAGGGAAGATAATGATGAAGTCTTCACCAGGGGGAAAATAAAGTCAAAGAAATTAAGAAAAAAAGAAGTAAAGGTTAAATCCTCAGTTGAAGAAGAAACGTAAATCCAAATATAATTCTTTGTAAGTGACTTCAGGAGACTCTGCTCCAGGTCTGTGAAATCAGAATCTCAGCCTTCATCCAAAAAGGTTTCTTTGTCTTTAGAGGCCACTGGGAAACCATTCCAAATACGTAATCCATCAACTGAAAGCTGAAAACCTAAGTGGATCCCACCAGTGATACCTGGAAGCAGCAGCAGCAACAGTAGCAGGAGCCCACTGGCTCCAAATCAGAATCTCTGCCTTGGCTTGTCCAGATTAGTATGAGTTAAACCTTTACATCCAAAAGTCTCTAGTAGCTGAGTGTGGTTGTAAACAAATATTTGATTAAGAGGATCACAGAGTTACAGGTCTGTTTGACTTGTATTTATATTTAAGGAAGTTATCATAATATAAAGGAATCCTTTAATGTCATAAAAATTGCCTCTACCTAGTCTGTGATGATGTTCTCTGAAGCTATTCAAGACTTCAGTAAGAGTTTTGTTTATATCTTGTAATACCATTTCCTTCTGATGAGCGTATTGTATTTTTCCTATGTATGATAAGTTGTTAAGTGGTTGCCAGTTTGACCTGGAAGAAGTTCACGTTGCATGCTGTTCTTTTCTAGAAACATGGTGTTCCTTTCTAGCTTTGTCTAATTTATGGCACCTTAACCTTAACTGTTCAGAGTTTGCCTGGCAAAAGGAAACATTCCCACTTTTTCCAGGAGACATTTCTGAAGTCTCACTTAAGCTACATTGTCATTTTTATTGCAAAGATATTTCATGTTTTAGCCAAATATTTTTATAGTAAGAATTCAGGATTATTTTACACATTAAATCATTGCTTATATGACATATGTCTCCTCAGAAATAGATGTTCATTGTATAGCAAATAGAGTTTCATAACATTTTATGAAGCTGTTGTTGTCAGAGCCTTTAATAAAAGTGAAAAGATTTTGATAGGCTTTTTTCCTTGATACCATTACATCCATGTGTCTCTGATTGTCTACATTTCATGATTAAATGAATTCATTGCAAAACCAAACAAAACAAATTATAATATACATATCCTTTTTATGTATTATTCACAGTGGCCACATGGGGCTTATTTTGGAGATGCAAGACTCTTTCCATCATATTAATAGGCTAAAGAAGGAAAATCATATATCAATCAGTGCAGGAAAAGTATTTGATAATATTCACCCATTCATGATTTTTTAAAAGTCTCAAAAAGATAGAAATAAAGAATTTCTTCAACAGATTAAAGACCTAGTTAACATGAAGACAAACCTAGTTAACAAACCTAGTTAACATGAAGAAAGTAAAAATGATTGTCTCACCACACTTACTTAATGTAGTTAATATTGGAAGTTCTAGCCAATGCAATATGGCAAGAAAAGGAAATAAGATTAAACAGATTATAAATAAGATTAAACAGAAATAAAACTGTCTCCATTTGACATGCCATGATTCTCTACTTAGAAAACCTCAAGGAGACTATAAGAAAACTCTTGGAACTAATAAATAAGGTCAGCAAGGTATCAGAATACAAGATAAACATGCAAAAATCAATTGCATTTTTATACACTAGCAATGAATACATGGAGGCTGAAATTAAAACAACACCATTCACAGTTCCTCAAAAGAGATGATTTGACTTGTGTCCTATACAACAACTTGGCAACCACTGTTTCTGCTTCTATAGATTTGCCTATTCTAGACATTTTATGTCAATAAAATCATACAATATGTGGTCTTTTGTGACTGGCCTCTTTCACTTAGTATAATGTTTTCAGCGTTCATTCCTGTTCTAACATGTTATCAGTAGTTTGTGCCTTTGTATTGTCTAATGAAACACAATCATATATCACATTTAATTTATTTATTCATCAGTTGACAGCCATTTGGGCACTGCTGCTATGACCATTCATGTACATGATTTTCTTTTGGATAGATACCTAGGAGTAGAATTGCTAGGCTACACACTTATCCTATGTTTTGAGAAACTCTGAAACTATTCTCAAAAGTGCACCACTTTATATTCCCACCATCAACATTTGAGTGTCCCAGCTTCTCAACATCCTTGCCAACCACTGCTTGCTATTGTATGCTGTTTCTATTTTAACCATGCTGTTAAATGTGAAATGTTCTTGTTGTGGTTTTGATTTGCATTTTCCTTATGTCTAATACTGTTGAGCAAATTCTCATGTTTTTATTGCTCATTTATATATCTTCTTTGGAGAAATGTCTGATCAAATCTTTGCCCTTTGTTCACTTGCATTGTACGCCTTTCTTGCTGAGTTTTAAGAGTTTTGTATGTATTCCAGGGATATATTTGATGTTTTTGGTGCTGTAGTGAATGTTATAGATTTTAATGTTTAAAGTGTTCCAAACGTAGAAATATTACTGATTTTTATTTTGGCTTTGTATCGAGTGAGTTTTCTAAACGTATTAATTTAAAAACTTTTCCTTTGAAATTTCTTCATAAATAATGTCCCTTTTTAACTGTGGTTTTACCCTTCCTTTCTGATCTTCACTGCTTTTTATTTCTCTTTTAACTTTTAATCGAATTAGCCAGAGCCTACAATATAGTGTTGAATAGAAGCAATGGAACTAGACATCCTTGTCTTGTACTTGATCTTAAAAAGAAAGCATTTAATCTTGAAAGTAATGGTTAGCTGCTATTTATGTTTTAATTGTTCTGGTTCCTATTTCCTCTCTTTTTTTTTCTTTTGGAATTAACCAAGTGATTTTTAGTGTTCCTTTTTTTAAATCTCTTCTAGTAGTTTTTTAGCCATAACTCTTTTCTTTTCCAGGGGTTACTGTGCATTATAATATGCATCTTTTACCTTTTCATAGTCCACTACTCTTTATTTTTAAGGTGATCTTGAGATAGTTTCTTTACAGTTAAATTTTGTGCCAAAATTGTGAGGTTATATTTCCAGAATGATGACTAAATAATTTAGTGGTAAATCTCTTTGCATCCTTTTCTCTTCCACCCTGACTCACCTTTTTAAAACCCAGTCTACCTCTGTAAATATCCAACACTTCTTTGTTTTAGGTTCAGGCTTAATGTGGCTTTCCACAAAACTACCTTGTTTACTAAAAAAAGGTCGAAAGCACCGTAACATATGGAGGCTTCATGTTAGGATTTGAATATAATAATGTGACTTCTTAATTTAGGGAAACCCCTCACTTCTATTCATACACTTGGATATGAGCTCTGACACTTGGCTCTGCAAGCAATATAACCCTGTCCACTTTGTTGAGTTGTCAGTTAGTTTTATACCTATGCTGGCAGTTTTTTCAAAACAGTCTTTTCTTTATAGATTATTTTGGCTTTATTCAAACAGGATGAATTAAACCTTGCTGATTCTGAAGTGGACAATCAAAAACGAGGGAAGCGGCATTATGAAGAAAAGCAGAAGGAGCACTTGGATACTTTAAATAAAAAGAAACGAGAACTGGATATGAAAGAAAAAGAACTGGAGGTTATCCATCATTTTTCTTTTATGTTTTGTTTATAACCTTAGTCACAGCTGTTCAGGTGTTTTCCTTAATGTCAGATTTCCAAACATAGACCAGCAGTCCGATGACTGTCCACTTCATGTAGCATAACAGGTGCTTCAGTGTATCAAGGAAAGGAATAGTCTTGGAAACTCTCAGGGTGTGGACACTGAAACAGACCACTTACCACAAAGAGGACTTTGGCTTGGTCTGCAAGGCTGATCTCCTGCCTCTTGAGTGATTTGGAAAATGACTCGCACTCAGCTAACATAGCTCCTGAAATGCCCAGCTTGGCAAGTGATTAGCAGCTTTATGTCAGAAAAAGGCACCTCTTCCTTTGGGTGTGGGCTGGGCTGGAATTCAGCCCCTACTTACTACATACCCTTGTTAACAGCTGTCAGCAGCAGCCCTGTTCTGCTTTTAGAGAAGCTGAGGGCACTGTTGCTCTAACTAGAAGAGATAAATTCTAACTTTTCTTAGGAGAATGCTTAAATTCTGATCTATTATCTTACTTGTTTATGACTTATTATATGGAATGTTATGAATATAAACTACTATGTGTAAAAGTGCTTTGGGTTTTTTATTTATGAATACAAAGATCTTTTTGTTTGTGTTTTCAGTACTATTTGGTGTTCAGAGGCCATCCTAAAACATACAGAAAGCTGTCTGACCTCGCTCATAAAAATGCCAAACTTTTCATTACTGTTACTTGAAATTTGTTTCCCTAGGAACATATGGAGCTCTTATAAATTATTAAAGTCATGTATAGTAATGCAATTTTCTGTTGAAGATTTATAAATGAGTCTAGACTAGTCTCAATATAAGGTGTAAAGAAATAACATTGATACTAAATGTAACTAAAACACATCTAAAATTCTGATTCTAAGTTCAGAACTTTACTTTGTGTTTGTGGACACAAGTAGTACAATGAATTATGTCAAAGACAAGTTTTAAAGATACTAAACATCTGTTACCTTAGGAGAAAATGTCACAAGCGAGACAAATCTGCCCAGAACGGATTGAAGTAAAAAAATCTGCATCAATTCTGGACAAAGAAATTAATAGATTAAGACAAAAGATACAAGCTGAACATGCTAGTCATGGAGATCGAGAGGAAATAATGAGGTACGTGGTTGGTAGCTTTTCTACTTTATTACTCATACATATTATTAAGACATAAAAAAATCTATGTTTATAAACATAGTATTGCTATGGGATATAGCTACAGGTCAAACTAGTTTTTCATATGTGTCATTAATAATAAACTTTTTTTCTTCTGGGTCGAAACAAAACTCATTATGGAGTGATATTTTAACATAAATGCCGTTTTATACCTTTAAGATTCATATAGACAAAAATGTTCAGTTTCACAAGCAATTAAAAGAAATGCAAATCAAAACTATTAGAAGCCATTTTCATATATGTCAGGATGATAAAAATAGTCTCATGTCAGGGAGATTTCAGTGAAATAGATATTTTCATATTACTGGTAAGAATGGAGGCTCTACTATAGTTAAAGCACAGTTTCTCAAGCAAGAGTACCTTGGTCTGAACTGTAATTCTACTACCTACGTATGTTACTTTTGTAAATTACCTAATCTCTCTGAATCTTCATTTTCTCATCTGTAATGTGTAACGTATGTGTACTTACAGTTATAGGGTTGCTATAAAGATTAAATGAGTTAGTCCATGATAAAACAATATGTAGGGTTCCTAAAATGTTAGATGTGATTATGATTAAAGTTTTTCTGAAAAGTGTTAAGGCAGTTTGTCAGATACCTTCAAAAATTTCAATTTGGCCAAGTAATTTTGTTATAATCCAAAATCAGAAAAGCATTTTGTGCTGAGGTATGTTTATTGTAGCGTCATTTATAAAGCTGAAAAATTAGGAGTTGTGTACAACTGTAGGATGCTGATTGAATTATGGAGAAAATTACAGCTATTACACTTTATGAAGAGCTTTTCCTAATACAGTAGTTCAGGAACAGGAGTGATCTCAATCCTGTTTTCAAAAACAGTGGGAAACAATGGGAAGAAACACAAAAATGGAAGTTTTTCTTTAAAATAGTACCTCACATGTTTGGTTTTTAAAGTATAATCTCCAGTTTAGTTTTTTCCAGAAAACAGTTTCTCTTCAGTCCTTAAGTACTTGGCTCCTCATGTGGGCCGTGCGGGAGGTCATGGGGCAGTACCCGCGGGCCCAAATCGGGGTGGGGGTGCTCAGCCCTGAGGGGCCTCAGGAGAACGGTGCCAGGCTCCCTTGCTGTGAATGGCCCAGCTCCCGCAGGACGCGGTTTCACACACCGCTCACGAAGCATGCAGGCGTCCAAGACACTGGCTTCGGAAATGTCCCTGATGGCAGTGGCCCCTGCTTTGTTCTGAGTAACCACCTTCTTCCTGGCCTTGTCCCAGGGTGCAGCAGATAGGTAGCAGGCAGCCGCGGCCCTGTGTGACATGACCATGATTAAGTCCTTCTCCTCTTGCTCATCTTGGAAGCCTTGGACTTGAGAGAGTGTTACCTCGCATGTTTTAAGTACAGTGTAAAGGAGAGGCCATGATAGGTGTTGACTTCCTCTCTGGTCTCATCATCTGCAGCACTTTTCTCTCTTTTTATCTTGATAAATTAATGTATTAAATATGCTTTCGTTGCTTACGGAAGTGCAAAGTGGTGTATGTTATTTTCATTCTTGCCAGATAGAAGAGGTAGCACACTAAATAAACAAACTGTTTTACAAATTGCTTTCTTTAATGTATGTTTTGGAGACTTTTTTTTTATCAGTACATAGGCATTTTCTTATTGCTTTTTATAATTACATGGTATTTAATCATCTCCTGATGGGTAGTTGAAGTCTAATCTGCTGTTATAAATGGTGGCACACATGTGTCTTATTGTGTAGTCAGGGTTTTTTAACAGGATTAACTCCATGTTGGAAGATTCCACCCCCCCACACCCGCCCCCTGGACTGTGCGTGTTTGCACTTCCATCGGCCATTGGCATTGGCGGTGTATCTGAGGCTGGTTTCCCCTCAGCGTAAACAGTGTGTGACAACCTTTGGTTCTTTTTGCTGACAGGTAGATTTCCTTAAGAAAAGAATATAGCTCAATGTAATTTTAATTTCCATTTCACTTATTGAGTCTGAACATCTATTTATGTCTTAAGGACCATTTATTTATATCTTTTTCTGTGAACTTTTTATGTATTTTCATTTTTCTGTGATTTTTTTTGGTGTGAAGATTGTATTTTACCTCTTTCTGAAGGGCTGTGTAGCCGTTTGAAATTCTGTTTCTCCTATAATTGCTTCCTTAAGAATGGCCATGTGGAGTAATGTTTGGTTTTTGCATGTTCAGAACTGTTTGTCTGTAGCTTTTGAATTTGAAGGATAGTTCAGCCTGATAGAAAATTCTTTTTCTCCTGAGTATCTGTTTCTGATGAGTCAGAGTCCGTGATCCTTTTCTTGGTGTACGCTGTGGTTTTTTTAATCTGTAGGTTTATCTTATTTCTTAAAATTTCTTTTTTTGTATTTTACTTTTAAATAGTTCCTGTTCTCTTGTTTACTGTCTTTGTTTAGGCCTTTGTTGCACAGGTGTTGTATGTCCTTTGTCTTCTCTAGTTATTTTGTCTGACCATGTTATCTTTTTTCCCCAGTTTTTTGCTTTTCTCTTTCCCGATCTCTGTGTCTGTCAGTGTTTTCTGCATTTGTCTCTTGTCTCTTGTCTCCATGTGGCATCTTCTCACTTTGTCTTCATGTCCCCTGCCCCATCGTGGCTTCTGCAGGTTCCTGCTTACCACCTCCTCTTAACCCGCTTATCACCTTCTTTTGTTTACCTGTCTGTTCTCTGAGTGATTTGTCTATTGCAGTTCTTTTATTTCTGCTTTGGGGCATCCCTTCCTGGTAGCACTTACCTCATATTCTGTTTTGTTTTAATTCATGATTTTCGATTATAGCTTTTGTCTGCTTTGTAACCACGTTGTACTAATGTGCTTTCTTTGTTGGGAGTGTCCTCTGCTCTTTCCCAAGCCTTTTTTCTATAAATATCTGCATGTGGATTCTGTGCTTGTGCCTTTTTTGTTAGTCATTTTTTACTTGGATTTTCCTGGACTGAGCATCTGAACGAACGTGGGGTGGGTAGCTGTGGAGCCTTGGCCAGGCCTTTCAGACTTGGTCAGGACCCGTCCCTCCCCTGCTGTAGCAGTGAGCGGGCACGCTCTGTGATAGCACTGCTGAGTGGCCATGCCTTCTCTGCCTCTTTGACCTTGTCTTATTCAGACTGGGCTTGGCAGATGCTAACACTCACCCTGTGTTCTCTGTTCCTGCACTGCCATCTGTCACTAAGGGAAACATTTTTTGCCTTCCAGTGTGATCACTTCACTTTTAGAAGGTGTATATTTGCTGGCATTTTCTAAGATCTGCCACTCTGGGCCCCAGCTGGGCACTTCCCTCACTTACTTCCTCTGCTTTCTGCAAGGCCTGGACTTTTCTCCTGCCCAGCCCTGCTAACAGCTCTTCCACTTTAGGGCAGCACATGCTCATTCTGGGGGTGTATTGTGCCTGGAGACGGGATACCTGCAATCGCTGATCCCCTGGGCATCCCTGCACTCTCCCTTCCTCCCATTAAATATATCTGAGATTTTACTTTTCTTTGTGATTCTTTGAATGGCATTTATTGACTTAATATTTTGTTCATAAAATAGGCTGTACCAAGAAGCAAGAGAAACCTATCTTGATCTGGATAATAAAGTAAGGACTTTAAAAAGATTTATTAAATTGCTGGAAGAAATAATGACTCATAGATACAAAACATATCAACAATTTAGACGGTAGGTGCATTTAAAAATATTACCACGTATATAATTTTGTACTTTCATTTTCACATTGTCCTTTATAAATAAAATTCAGTTGAAAGAACTTTATACAATCCAGTTAAAGAAGAAACTGCAGTGCTTCCTGTATTGGTTGATACATAGGGTCTTATGATTTAATCAGAATTCTGGCTTAGAAGGGATTTGCGTAGTGGGCTTATCCACTTTTTCCACTATTAGATCCCTTTACTAGATAACTCGAGATGGCTTGTTCAGTCACTGCTTACGTAGGTCCTTTGAATAGGAGCTCACTGGCTTTGAAACAGCCTCTTTTACTTTTGGACACTGTATGTTCTTAAGGGATACAAGTTTTGATGGGACCTGTTGAGGCAGTATCTCAGTTTACGATCTGATTGAATGATGTGGCTCCATGGATGTAGAATCTGTTTTGTTTACTGCTGTGTCTCTAGGACCTACTACTGTGCCTGAAATATAATAGGAAGTTGATAACATATTGGTTCAAAGAATGAACACAGGATCAGAGAAATGTATGTACTACCTAGAAATATTCATACTCTCAGGGATAGATTGCCCCCCCCCCCCAAAAAAAAAAATTCAAAAACAACAGAAATAAATCAGAGGATAGGTTGTAGGAAGGGATGGCTCTTGACCTACTGGTATCCAAGGCAGTCCTAGTCTTTTTCCACTTAACCTCTGTTTTCCCCAATGGTATTCCCTCAGTGACCTGCTTTTTACCAGTCTTTATACCCAAACTCCATAATCCTGAGACTATAGAATTAACAGAGTGCTTTTTTTGTTTTTTAAGTTTATTTCTTTATTTTGGGAGAAAGAGAGAAAGAGCAGCAGAGAGAGGGAGAGAGAGAATCCCAAGCAGGGTCTGCACTGTCATCACAGAGCCCGACGCAGGGCTCGATTTCATGAGCCACAAGACCATGACCGGGGCCGAAATCAAGAGTCAGATGCTCAACTGGCAGAGCCACCCAGCCAGCCCCATGAGACTATAGAATTAAAGAAATACATCTAGTTCTAGTGCATATGAGGAAACTCAGATAATTCCATAAAGAGAAATAGGCTTTGCACATTTGGCCCGTGTTCCTTAACTAAACTATAGGTTAGTTTTTGAAATGTGTGCTTCAGGTTTTTTTTTTAATATTTTTTTTAATGTTTATTTTTGAGAGAGAGAAAGAGAGAGAGAGAGTCAGAGCGTGAGTGGAGGAGGGGCAGAGAGAGAGGGAGACACAGAATCCGAAACAGGCTCCAGGCTCTGAGCCGTCAGCACAGAGCCCGACGCGGGGCTTGAACTCACCAACCGAGAGATCGTGACCTGAGCCGAAGTCAGACGCTTAACCGACTGAGCCACCCAGGCGCCCCTGAGATGTGTGCTTCAGTTTTGTAAGCATGTTATTAGGACTTCAGTTCTGTAGGATTTATCTTTATCTTTGTGAGGCTGCTTGTAAGTTCCATTGAGTGGGACCAGAGCAGCCTTTAGTCGCAGGCCAGCTCTTTCCTACCCGTGAGGCAGCGCCCTTCGGAGTCCTCCACTGCAGCGTACCTTGTGAGGAAGGAAGCTTCTGCCTGTGGGAGCGTGAACTGTTCTGGCTCTGGGCAGTCTGCGGGGATCACTTCTGCTGCTTTGGGGTGTTGCTTGCTCCAACCTCACATACGCAGGGAGAGTTGTCAGCTTGACACTAGTGCGCCCTCTGTCCACCCTGTGTCTAGCCTCAGCAGTTCTCCCTGTGCTGCACTCTCTAGGCTTTAAGAACCCGAGTGCCTTGGCCTCCCCAGACTCCCAGCTCCATCTTCTCAAACAGGGAAAGCTCTGGGCTCCGCCTGGGTTTCCGCCCCCCTTCACTCTTTCTGTAAGTAGTGACTTGGGACATCTAGAAGGCCCAGTTCATTTGCTTCCCATATTTTAGAGATCACTTTGACTGGAATTGCCTGCACTATCTGATGTCCAGTCTGAAGACTTATTTCATTTATTTTGTACAATGTTTTGGTTGTTTCAGGCTAAGTAAATCCAGTGCCTACTTCTGCCTCTTTTCCGGTAGCAGTAGGATTTGTTTTTCTATTGTATTTAAAATATTTTCTGGGGGGTGCCTGAGTGGCTCAGTCGGTTGAGTGTCCGACTTTGGCTCAGGTCGTGATCTCGCAGTTCGTGAGTTCAAGCCCCGTGTCAGGCTCTGTGCCAGTAGCTCAGAGCCTGGAGCCTGCTTCGGCTTCTGTGTCTCCCGCTCTCTCTGCCCCTCCCCCACTCACGTTCTGTCTCTCCTCTCAAAAATAAATAAACATTTAAAAAATAAAATAAAATATTTTCTGTAAAAGTATTCGTCTTACAGTCTATTACCTTGATATGTTTCCTCAGCACCAAAATGGCACCAAATGGCAAGAACCTTGCCATTTTATGAGGACAATCTCTCTTAGACATCCCATGATGAATATCAGTAGTGAAAGAAAGAAATGTCAACACAAAATTCTGAAAACCAGCTAGCAGTCTTTGCTGTGTCACAAAAGAAAACTCAAGCTATCGGTATTTTCTGGGATGGAGATTTAATGTAGTTTAGGAAGGGAATTAGGAGAGATAATAATAAACTGATAGTTACTCTGAAGAAGCAAGCCTTAGACTCATTAAGGAGCAGAGTTGTTAAGAAAAATACCAAGTTTCCTTTCATCTAGATCTTATTTTCTAAATACCATTCCCTCCTTGGAGAAATGGCTGATTCCAGAGCTGGGCAGGGAAGGTAAACGTGAGCCTCTTGCTACGCCAGAAAGTAAGGAGGTGCTTGGAAGAAACATAGAGTCATGATAAAAGAATGTAGGAAGCAGCCTGAAGAGGCTCCCACTGGCGAAACCTGGGCCTGCCTGTTTGAGGGCAAGAATATGGTAATCCAGAGAATAAAATAAGAATCTGTGACTCCATCCCGATGAATGGAAAAGTGAATAAGTAAATAAATAATTGAGAAAGAAGGGAAAAGTTTTCCTTACAGTGGAATGTCATGTGATTAATGGAGTCTGCATTGTGCCAGGCTGTGGGTAAAGTATTATAGGTACAGAATGATTGAGCCCTTTTTTGTCACCATAAAGTTAAGAGGAGATAAGCACATGGATAGGCGATTTATTTATTATCTTAACACTACTAAAGTTTAATCTCTCGAGGGCAAGATTCATGTCTTCTGTATTAGGGTGATATCTCATGTAAATTGCTTGAATGATTGATATATTCATATGGACTCGCTGACCTATATTAAATGTGGGATAACATCTTTATTCATTTTATGATGTTTGTTTATTGTAAAAGGAAATGAAGTGGTAAAAATGTGGAGACACAAATAAAACATAAAGATGGGGGGGAAAATCTTAGAATCCTACCTATTAAATGGGCAACCAGTGTTAACATTTCGGCATATCCCTCTCTGGTCTTACATGCTAGTTTAAAGATCATGCTGAATATACAGTTTTTATATCTTTATATTCTTTTTAATGTGCCCCATTTCTTTATTCCAAGATGTTTGACTTTACGATGCAAATTATACTTTGACAACTTACTATCTCAGCGGGCCTATTGCGGGAAAATGAATTTTGACCATAAGAATGAAACTCTTAGCATATCAGTAAGTATCTTAACTCTTTGTATGCTAATCGTTAGAATTAGCTGCTGCATTTCTTTTGATAATACATTAATAGTTTTAATCTATTATCTTTGGAAAACAAAAGAACTTACTTTTAAGGCTGGTGTTTGCCAGAGTGTTGAAAATTAAACTGATCACTAGCTAATGCTGCCGTTGTAGCGTTAGGTACATCCCCCCTGAAAACCACTATGAAGATAATTAGGAAATTTATTTTCAGTGACAAAGGTTTACCCTCTTTCCACTCCACAGGTTTCTTTTTAAAACTCATACAGCATTTTAAATTATGTGGGATATTATAGAAAGTCCATATTCTCTGGAAGCCACTATAAGGAATCCAAGAAAGGATTTCTCAGAAGAATGTTCTACCCCATGTAATTGTCTGCACTTACTTATTTCTGAATGCGTCCATAGATCTAGCCTCAGTTGGATAAGCAAAGCCACCGTATTCAACTTTGTGGGGTCTGTGTTTGTGGATCCTTCATAGTTGCACGCATTGAAAGAGGAAGTATGGGATATTGCATTAAAAATTGTGTGGCCAAGTCAAGAGCAACCAAATAATTGGGGCAAAATTTTTAAGTAATTGCTTACTGCTCTTAGTTGCCATAAATTTGTACTTCATTTTTAAAAAAAATTATACTTCATTTTATACTTAGGATAAATAATAATTTACAGTACATGTATATAAGACTCATCTAAATTTTTAAAGAATAATAATAATTAAGAGAAAGAATGACTGTGCATTTAAAAATGGTCAAAAGGCTTAAATAGAAGCTTCATAGAGTATCCAAATGGTGAATAAGTACATGAAAAAGTGTCCAATATAGTTTTTCATCAGAAAAATACAAATTTATATCATAAACAATGACTGTCCTGCTGCTAGCAGTGTGACTAAAACTCAACGCCGATCATATATTATGTTGGTGAGACTGTGGGCTTGGAACCCTCATGCCTGGCTAGTGGGAGTATAATTTGATAGAACTAATTTGGAAACCTGTCTCACAGTGTCTGTGAAAGCAATTCTACTCTTCAGAACTCTTCTAAAACTGATAAACTTCGTCTGATTGAATGGTGATGATTAAAGTCAGAATAGTTGTTACCTTTTGGATTTCATAGTGCCTGGGAGAGAGCACCGGGGATCTGCTGAGATGGTAGAAATGCTCTAGGTCTTGATCTGAGTAATTACGCAGGTAATTGAGCAGAAAACTTAAGCTTTATGTTCCTCACTGTATATGAATTAGACTCCAATAAAAATGAAAAAGAGAAAATATTAGGAGTGTTTGGATAATTTATCCCCAGAGCTAATTGTGCAGGACAACTGAAGCTATTCCTTCTGCATCATCATCCCTGTTATTCAAAAGAATATTACTGTTTTAAGAATCCTTAAATTCTCTAGTCTTCATTTTATAAATAAGGAAACCTAATTAGTAATTTAAACCTAATTAGTAATGGACCAGGGGTAAAATTTAGATCTCCACAATTAGTCTAGGGCTTCGTTTATTAGATTGATGTAAAATGCAGTTTGGGAGCAAAAGACAGTATCTAGTTACTTAGTTCTTGCTTTTATGTGGGGTATTTTGTTTGGTTGGGTGGGTTTGGTTTTTTACTACTCAGTTGCTTTTTCATTTGGATTTTTACAGATTCAGACTTATGGATAATAAATGTAAAATGTCAGTGTGTGTAACTTCAGAATGTTTTTATAACCCTTTGATAGGAATGCTACTTGAGAGGTGATTTTTCAAACAGTGGAAGAGAAAGTATGTGAAGCTACAGGTCTGCTAAAGCACATGATAAAACTTTATGATAGAAAACCTGATGGTGCTCTGCTTTTTTACCTTGTGGGTATGGTATATATGTATGTCTGGAATTCTATCCAAATGAAAATAGAATTCCTTCTAAGTTTTTTTTTAATGTTTATTTTTGAGAGAGATTGAGACAGTGCGAGCCAGGGAGGGTCAGAGAGAGAGGGAGACATAGAATCCTGAAGCAGCCTCCAGGCTCTGAGCTGCAGCAGAGAGCCCGACACAGGGCTCGAACCCACAAACAGTGAGATCATGACCTGAGGTGAAGTCGGCTGCTTAACCAACTGAGCCACCCAGGCACCCCTCTAATGTTATTTTATACTGTCTTCCCAGCGTACTGTGTAAAAGAGTTTGTTTTTAATTTTATTAATTGCTTTTTTTATTGTCCCCATTTGAATCTCTTTTGGAAGAGATTTTATGTTTCAATCATTGCTGCTTTTCTTCTTTGGCCAGTGTGAGCCTCTAAGTTGGTCCTGTTGCCTTTCTGACATTCAGTAATTACTTTTAAAGAGGCTTAACCACTAGATGTCACTGTAATTCAAGTAATGTAAGATTATCTTGGCACTTAGAAATGTTGGAAAAAAGAAATAAAGAAAACAATCTCATTCACAAGACCAATAACAATAAAATATTTAGGAATAAATTTAAGGAAGTGAAAGATCTATACACTGAAAACTACAAGACATTGATGAAGGAAATTGAAGAAGACACTAATAAGTGGGAAGGTATCCCACAGTCATGGATCAGAATTAATATTGTTAAGTAGATGTCACATCACTAAATGATTTTATTCTTTTTTTCTTTTTCTTTTTTTTACTATAAATTCATTCTTTCTAATTCTAGCCAATGTTTTTTGTAAAGACTTTAGTTGACTTTTGCTGTACTTTGTTTCTTTGTTAATTCTTGGCAGGTTCAGCCTGGAGAGGGAAACAGGGCTGCTTTCAATGACATGAGAGCCTTATCCGGAGGAGAACGTTCTTTTTCCACAGTTTGCTTCATTCTTTCTCTGTGGTCCATTGCTGAGTCTCCTTTCAGATGCTTGGATGAATTTGATGTCTATATGGTAGTGTGAAATTTTGAATTCTGTAATCTTTGTTGTTGGAAATGTGTATTTTGAAAGGAAGCAATGTTTTGTTTAGTTTTACCCACAGAAGGGATCCTGCCTGACACTTCAGTCCGTGATAGGTGGTAGGAAGGAACAAAGAGTTTTAGTGTTCTCCCTGCTGCCCTAGAGACCCCATCCAGGCCGTCAGCGTCTTCCCTAGTTTATTTCCATCTTCCGTTTTAACACAGAGTTACAAGCAATTCCTTGTTTGGACGAACGGCAGCCACTGCTGATTTTCTCCCTTTCTTCACAGCTACACTTTTTGGAAGAGCAATAGATATAACACAAGGGGCAGGAACATTTGACTTCGAAATTAAAAACCTAGGATTAAGACTTAACTTACCCGAAGGACTTGAGGCAAACTATTTATCCTTTTGGGGGTCTCAATTTCTTCATGTATAAAATGATATTACTCATCTTTCCTACCTCAGAGGGTTATGGTGAGACTCCAGTGAGGTCTTCCGTGCAAATGCACTTACAAAGGTGGAGGCACGGAGTAGGCCCTCCCAAACCGGCTGTTAACCGGCCTCTGTATGGTTCCTGGCTCATTCTCTCTAAACCCACTATAATCTGGGTTTAGACTACAGTACTCTAGCAAAACTTGTTTAGCAAAGATCACAAATGAACTGTTAGTATTATTTTAATTCTGTGAAGGAGTTGACACCACAGACCTATCCTGCATCTCTTATAATGTGCATTCTGGCCAGCTTCTGCTCTCCTCTTTCCTGGTTCTGGTGTGTTCCAAGCTGCTGTTCTCCTGAAATGTGTGAGGTCCTCTTTGTCTGTTTTTGATACTGTTGTTGATTTTCCTGGATACCATACCCTGCGTACGTCTTCACACTACGCCCCCCCCCCCCAACCCCCCCCCCACACACAAACACACTCTAACTGCCACCAACACTACCACTTACATTTGGATACCAGCAAATCTGAGTGTCTCATCCTGGCCCCTCTCTCGCACTCCAGACCCATATGCCCAATAGTTTCGATGTCATCTGGCATGACCACGCCTCACACTCAGCAAGTCTTCCACTCAGAGCCTCTTCCTTTTCCTGAATCCCCTACCTTGATTGGTGGCCAATAGCCATTACCCGCCCAGTTACCTTGCTAGGATACCTTTGATGTATCTGTGATCCTCCCTTCCTTTTCATTTGCCCGTCACAGTCACATCTGACCTTTCGAGTCTCTGCTCCTTCCTGTTACTTGTCCCTGTCTCCTCACCCCCTGCCTGTCATAACTGCCTCCTGTACAGACGCCCAGACTTTAATCTTGCTTCTTCCTTGGTTCCTCCCTCACTGTTTTGCCAGGTTTATATTTCTAAAATGAATCCCATCATGGTCACTCACTTGTTTGGAACTCTGTGGTGGTGAATTATCTGGGATAAAGGTTTAGTTCTTTGGGTATCTGTGAGACCCTTCCTGATGGAGTATCTACCCACTTTGTGGCTTTCCTAACTACTTACGATTTTTAAACACTGCGCCTCTGCGTGTTGTGCCCCCCTTTGTCTACTCACCTTTCAAGGCTTGGTTTGGATGTCACCTTTATGTCACCTTTGTGAACACCAGGCAGAATTAGGAACCTCTCAGAACTCCTTTTTCACCACCCTACACCAATTCACACTGTTATTTTTATTTTTTATATTATAGAATATATTATTATGTAATTTGTACTATATACATTTACTATTACATAGATTTTTATACATTTTCATTCTGTTGCCATCTCCTATTCTCATGTCTGAATCTTCTACCAAATTATACCTTTTTTGGAAGTTACCAACTATGGCTTGATCATATTTCTACCTGTCTGATGCCTGGCCCATAAGTATTTAGAAAATGCTCATTCATGGAGCATTTTAATCCTGTTTAATCCTTCAGTGTCATTTTTTTCCCTGTGATAACATTGCTGCGATTGCTTAGAAATTCTTCTGAGAATTGGCTTCAGAGCTAAGTCACAAATCGCAGAAGATGAGTGTTCTTTCCATGCAGTGATTTTGTCCAAAATGCCATTTTGCAGCCTTATCTCTTATCTTATTTGTCAAATTTAATTCTGTTCTTTCTCTTTTAGAAACTTAGTGGTTCTTTTTTAAAAAAATTTTTAGTGTTTATTTATTCTTGAGAGAGAGAAAGAGACAGAGCACAAACAGGGGAGGGGCAGAGAGAGAGATGGAGGCACAGAATCCAAAGCAGGCTCCAGGCTCCAGGCTCTGAGCTGTCAGCACAGAGCCCTACGTGGGGCTTGAACCCATGAACTGTGAGATCATGACCTGAGCCAAAGCCAGACGCTTAACTAACTGAGCCACCCAGGCGCCCCTGGAAACTTAGAGGTTCTTAATCAAAATGGCATTTTGCCCCATTGGACCTATTCAGAAAAATGTACCTAAGTCCTGAAAACCAATTGGAAGCAAATGCATACATTTTGGTGGTTTGGCGACCTTGTTATCAAATGATAGGCCTCCTCAGGGCAGTGTTTTGAAAGGAAAGCATTCTACTTGAACAAGCTCTCGTTATTTTTGTTAACTTTAAGTTAGGTTGCTTTACAGATATGCCTGAGGGAAGAATTTATATAATACAAGCCATTGAGCTATGCAACCAGGATGTTAGTAACCTGTCTGCCTCCAAAACAGTGTGTTCTTTTTTTTAAATTATTTTTTAATGTTTATTTATTTTTGAAAAGAGTGAGAGACACAGAACACAAGCAGGGGATGGGCAGAGAGAGAGGGAGACAAATAATCCAAAGCAGGCTCCAGGCTCTGAGCTATCAGCACTGAGGCTGACGCGGGGCTCGAACCCACAAACCGCAAGATCGTGACCCGAGCCAAAGTCAAACACTTAACCGCCCCCCCAGGCGCTCCCCAAACAGTGTGTTCTTAACCACCATGCTGTACTGCCACATAAATTTTCAAATAGACCGTTAAAAATATATGCCTATAATAACATTTGTTTATGTTTTCAACTTTTCAGGAATTTTCAAGGTAGGGAGCAGTACTTTGATTTTTTTCTTTCTCTGATAATTGAACTCAGAAAATGTAAGCACACAGTTTAATTTAGTTTCAAAACCTGTTATAATGAAAAAAAATTAATTAAAAAAGCCCTGTTATAATGAAGCATTATTTTTCTATACACTGGTATGCTATTTAACTTAAAGATTGAATGGAGGAATTGGTTTGTAAATTTACATTGGTTCAAATTGTACACATTGTAGAAGGTGGTGGGGCAGGGTCAGAGGTTTTAAAACACCTTAATCATTGAGGGACATTTTGACAGAATTAGTAACTTTAGAGCTGGTCATTTTTTATGTTGTTCTCCTGAGGTATTAATTATTATTACTGTACAAATTAGATTCATTTTGTAACATTTAGTTGTGTCTTTGGGATATTTGTTGATTATTTTAATTGCTAAATATATTTGAGGGAGGGAGCTATATTTACTAAAACAATCTGACTATAGAAATTGCCTGGAAGAGACAGGTATTGTTATTTTCCACTCATAGTTTTGGATATTATCTTTCCCTGTAAGAATAGTTTGGCATCATCAATAAGGTAGTAGATGATCCCTGGATAAAAATGCAGGAGTTGGTATCAGCCAGCAGAATGCTGCTTTTGCAGGAACGTGATTAATGCAGCAGGGACCCTAACTTTTTTCCCTAGGACATGGTTAACCGGAGAATTGCAATGGATATGATACTCAAGATGGCGGACTCCCAGCGTTTCAGACAGTTCATCTTGCTTACCCCTCAAAGCATGAGGTAACTTCTCAAAAATTCTTCTGTGAATATATACAGCAAGATATAAAAGGGGAAAATAAATCTCTTATAATCTAAATTTTTAAAATGCAAACACATAAATCACCAATATTAAGAAATAAATCAGTTCCTATGTCAGGAGATCTAAGATAATTTTTCCTTTTTAGGTACTTAAAATTGTGTTTTTATTATCTCCCTTCCATAACAAAACCAAGTTGATTGAAATATGAGTACTGACTTGTTATTATTTCCATTTTGACTCTGTTCCTTTGTGATTATCATGACCAACTAATAAAGTAATTTAATTTTACTAATTCTGTTTAGACTAAAGACACGATTCAGGATTTCCCTAGTCTTGGCTCTTTTCCCGGTGACTTACGGCTACCAGTCTTTCTAAATAAGGAGCGCTCCCCTGCTGGCAGTCGGCATGGTGTCACTTAGAGTTGATACTCTGCCTCTAAAGCGGTCACTTGGTCCTAGGGAGATTTAAGTTTGTGATTGGGAATTTTCAGGTAGACAAGATTTAAGTTTGTGACTGGGAATTTTCAGGTAGACAGAATTTCCTGGCAAGACAAGAAGAACAAGAGTTAGAAAGAGCTGGTATATAAATCTCATTTTCTTTTTCTTCTAAACTGAAAGCCCGTGGCATTTAGCAGGAAGTTAATTTTTAAAAATGAAAACAAATTATTTCTTGATTGCAAATTATATTTCTCCTAGAACTCCTGATATTCAACATATCCCACATTAGTAGATAGGGTAGATTTGTGTTTTCATGAGGTAGGAGTAGAATTTGTTTTAATGTGAAAAAAATTTCCTAGACGTTTTGAATAATTAATTTTATTTCCTCTAGTTCACTTCCATCTAGTAAACTGATTAGAATTCTTCGGATGTCTGACCCTGAAAGAGGACAGACTACGTTGCCTTTCCGACCTGTGACGCATGAGGAGGAAGAAGACCGGAGCTGATCTGTAGCTGCTGGTGCCACGGGCTGCATCGTCACGTGGAAGATTTGTAAAGGGAAACAGTTCAGGAGTCTGTGATGAAATAAAATGAAACTGAAGATATTCCGAAATAAGAGAAGCTCCTTTATACATCCGGCCCGAATAAAGTATGTAAATAAATCTAGAAAGCCTACTACAACCAGCAATTTAAAATTACTGTTACTTTACTTTGAGAAAATTAATTTCATAGTACTGGTTTTAAATCTTTTTTTTTTAAGTTTTTTTTTTAACCATCTACTTTTATAGATTGTTTTTCAGAAGTAAAATTTTGTACATATGTACATGTACATATCTGTTTAGTTTGGGTTCATTTCTATGGTATTTTGTAAGAATTAAAATAAAAGTTTGAGCACCTGATTATATTTAGTTTTGTTTTCCCGAATATCACATTCTCATCGCAGGTGGTGCGCAGGTGGTCTGGGGACGGGGACCAGTTTACAGTGGATTTATTGTCTGTCTGTGCTTATTAATGATGAGGGGCCTGCACAGGAGTATAAAGCTTTGGTCAGAATCCCTGTACAGGTCACTTTGTATCATTAGAGATACAGCTATAGATTTGAGCTGTACTTTTAATTACTATATCTCGTTCAAACTGAGGATGCCCTCTGTCTGTATGGCACTTTGAAGGAGCCCTGGAACACCACAAGCTCTGACACAGTGCCTTTCAGAGTCCCCTGTCGTCCACCCAGCTAAGCGTCTAACCCATGTCACAACGGGATTGTGACACAGCACTGCACCCTGACCTGCAGCCTGTTTGCCTGGTTTACGACCCCTCAGTCCGCTGTCTGGGGCTCCTGGGCTCTGGCTCAGCTGAGAGGACCCAGGCTGGGAAGAAGGTCTGGGAGAACTGGGGGCCCCTGTGGAGCAGGAAAGCAGCCCAGAGCCAAAGGCCAGCCTGTTAATGGGAACTGACATCAGTGCTATCAAAGACCTCTCCTGATTTTAGAGCTGGCCTTGGAATGATAAAATCTAGCATATTGTAGGAAATGGTATTTATCAGCTTTTTTTTTTTTTTTTTTTTTTTAATCTTTTTTAAGAAGGCATGAATAGGACTTCTGCCTGGATTCTCTGTGTTTGATACTAGGGTAAGTGCTAAAGTTTTAAGACAGACATGGGTATTCAAGAAGCACTTCCTGTATTGCCAGCAATAAATATTTATGTAATTGAAAAGGACGTATTTTAAGAAAAACGGTATTTTAAAAAACAACAGCACTTCTATTGTTACTGAGAAAAAATGGATTTTGTTTTTTATTTTAGGGAAGGGAGGCTGATTTAGCCTTAATGTGAGATCAGTTGGCAAACTGCTTTTCTAATCTAAGAATTTATAGAAAGAGGAGATGTATGCTGAAAGTTTTAAACATCCCCCATAACCATACAAAGTCTGACCTTTTAAAGTTATGTTTATAACTAATTTGTATCAAAACAATTTTTTAACATACATGTGCTTTTTCAAATTAAAAAAATGAAGAATATACCAAATGCATAAACTTAGATTAGCTAAATAATTTTTGCATCTAAATCCTTACGATAGTTTTTGAATGTTACGGTTCTGAGTGCAGAGTGGGAAGTAAAATCCTCAAGTATCTGAATATCTTTTGCTAAGAGCTGAAGATTATTCATTGCTTTAGCCTCACAAAGTTTTGGTTTCAACTATCATAAGTGAAAATAATCTCGATGTTCTAATTAATAGTAACATTGATTAGTTAGAATAAAAGAAGAAAAAAATTAACTATATGTAACTTCTAAAAATAAAGCTTAAAACGTGTATGTACGGGGTGACTTCACTACATCAGAGGGTTCCTCGACCTCTGGTTTATCATCAGGGCTGAACTGAGGAATGAAATCCCAGGAAACAAGGGGCACATACTCCCTCTGACTCTTCAATCCTACCTTCTCAAATCCGCGGGGTGGACGTGATTAAAACCAGTCTCAAGATGACAAATACGATGAGTTTTAGTAAACCAAGATATAAATAATAGTTACTCAATATTGAAGATTACACTGAAGATTCAGTCACTGCCTTCTTGTTTAAGTATTTTCACTTCTCCTGTTCTCTAGTGCTGCTTTTTTTTTTTTTTCTTTCCTTCACATGTCTCCAAAATGTCTCAGTTCTGAGTAAGAAACTATTGTCTAGGACTTGGGCCGAATCAGAAGTGTTTTCGACTGGTGGAGCCCCAAGGATCCCGATTTCCTTTGTACAGGCAGGTGTGGCACAACTTAGTACGAAGTATTGTGTCCCGAGTCAGTAATGTTCCGGTTAGATTTAGGACTTGGTTTTACGTCAACACAGATAGATGTACCTCAGCCAGCTCAGACTTTCTGGAGAACTGGTTTGAAACTTAGAGTTGTATGAGTTCATAGGGTAACAGATACTTCATGACAGGAGCTAAATGGCTGTGGACTTGAAGATCCACCAAAACAGTATTTAATAGGAATAGCTTTTGTTTAAAGAGTGGTAAACTAATAGGGTAGATATAAATTCGCTGTTTCTTTGAGTCAGCAAACGAAATGTTCTGTCCTAATTATATATGATATTGATACCTACCCTATTACATTTTGGCCGGGGCATCTGGATAGAGTCCATAGAAACAACTGTGGCCTGAGAACACTCACTGATCAGCAAGCTTAGAGGGCTGTTGTTCCCTGATTTTCTGCAGTATACGAATGTAGAGATTAATTCATGCAAAAATGATGAAGTTCCTGCCATGTGCTTATAGCACTTTAAAGCACAGGGGACACTCCTATGAGTAATACCAAATCTGCCCTCATGGAGCTGAAAGTTATAATTTCCAGGTAACTGTAATTGCTTGCATAATAAAGCAGGGTAAGGAGTTAACAGTGGAGGGGAGTGGTATCTCAGAAGCCCTGTTAGGGGAAGACTTTGCAGAAGGTATTTAAGCAGAGCCTGAAACGAGTGAGAGAACGAGCTATGGGAAGACCTAGGGCAGCAGTTCCAGACAGAGGAAATGAGGGCAAAGGCCCTCTTGCGAGAATGAACTTCGTGTCCGGGAATCGAAAGGCTCATGTTGATACAGCTTCATGAGCAAAGGGGATGAGGTTCAGAGGTAGGCAGAAGAAAGATCATTTGACGTCTAAGGAAGTTTTCAGACCTGGTCTAGTGAACCTATTTAAAGACTCCTCCTGGCTGCCGTGGGGATAGAGTAGGGTTTGGGTCGTGGTAAACAGAAAGCAAGCCCTGACGGTGGTCCAGGTAAGAGGTCATGGGGACTTGGGCCAAAGTAATGGGGGGAGAAGCATTTAAATTTGAGATCTAGAGGCAGTGGAGTTGCTGGTAATACTGGGGAGTTGTGAGAGAAGAATCAAGGGTAATTGGCCTGGGGTGATACGGTGCCTTTCACAAGGACAGCGAAGGAGCGGACAAGGAGGCCAGCACACTGCTACTTGATGAGGAAAGTCACACTGGCGAGTGTGAGAATGGAAAACTCCACTTAAGAGTCTGAAGATCTATAGTTCACCTGCAAGATGCTGAGAAAAATCCAAACTGTGTGCCCAGAATACTGGAGAAACGTAATTGCTTGCAAGAAAGGACCTACGGGAACCCTACGCTACTGTATTTAGAGGCTCTAATTGACTATCAGTTTCTCGCCATAGCCCTACACATCCTCTGCCGTAGGGCTCTCTGAACACACCTGTTTAAGCATGTGTTTTACTTCTTGACATTATTTCCAACCGTGTGGAGAAAATTCTGCTCTTTAAGAAAGAAATTCAGAGACACCTGGGTGGCTCAGTCAGTAAGGCATCTGACTTCAGCTGAGGTCATGATCTCACAGTTTGTGGGTTTGAACCGTGTGTCGGGCTCTGTGCTGACAGCTCAGAGCCTGGAACCTGCTTCAGATTCTGTGTCTCCCTCTCTCTCTGCCCCTCCCCTGGTCACACTCTCTCTCTCAAAAATAAACATAAACATTAAAAATTTTTTTTTAAAAAAAAGAAAAGAAAGAAGTTCATATTATTCATCCAGAGACTGTTATCCCAAATGAGTGAATTATAGGAAATACGATTTCTTCAAACAAAAGGATTCCCTTGTAAAAAGCAAGACATGGAATCATATTCCCTTGACTCTGGATGGGTTTTTGACTTTCTTGTCACCAGTAAAATGCTGTCTGTGGAAGTGGTATTTCATGACCTGGGGTCAGGTCAGAAAAAACTATGAAACGTCCAGCCTCTTAGGACTACTTGAGCTGGAGCCTGAACCACCATGAAAGTCGCTGAGGCCACCGCGGTGTGAGAAAGCACAAACTGGCCCCAGATGTGGGGGGAGCCCTGAGATCATGGGAAGAGAACCCCCGGCTGCTCCAGACCCCTGTGTCAGCTCAAGCTGCCACAGGCCTGCAACTGCAGGAGAGACCCCGAGCCAGAATCCTCCACACCTCTCTCAAACTCTTGCCCCGCAGACCATGGAAATAGTAAAATGATTGCTTCTATCTCAAGCCACCAGGTGTTGGGGGTGAGGTGTTGTGGAACACCGGTGACTGAACCACTCCCATTACTCCCCACCCCCAATAACTACTCCGATGTGATATTTCCTTTTGTTTCAACATGACTTCAGTGTTCTTACCATGAGAATGTGTTGACGTTTATATATTACACCCTGCAAGAGATTTTATTTCTCTTTTCCCTGTTCGGCATGTTGCTGTGTGTGCATTGTTGCTTCTGGCCACTGTGTAGTATGCCTAGGATGCATCGATCACACTTTACCTACCTATTCCTCCAGCGATGAGCCGCCAGGTTGCCTGCAGTTCCCCCACACGCTGTCACAGACATCCTGGGACACGACCCCTTACGGCGCCCTGTAGGTCTGTGAGCACTTCTCCGGGCAATAAACCCAGAAGTGAGCATGCTGCCTCCCAGAGCGCCCGCGCACTTGCTCTAGCCAAGCTCAGCTGCACCCGTCTACACTACCGGTGCCGTGTTCACTTGCTGGCCCAGTCCCCACATTGTATTTACGATAAGAACGAGTCGGGCTGCTGGAGGGTTGGGTTTTTTTCTCTCTCCATAATTGCTCTGAACATCTCGGTGGCTCCCTTCCTTCAGGTCTTCCTCTACATGTCACCTAACCACTCAAACAAGTAGTTACTGCTACGTGCCGTCGCTGCCCATCCTTCTCAGCTCATGGTTCTTTTCTTCACTGTTCTTACAGGTGGACGTGTGTGTGTGTGTGTGTGTGTGTGTGGTGTTTGGGTATCATTTGTCTCCCCCCGTGAGAAGGGCGTTGGGTGCGTAGGATGCAGCCAATGAAGATTTGCTATGAATGCATAGCCAGAGTCTGACTTAACCGAGTACCATTCTAAGGAGCCTCCCCGGCTCCTCACCCCACCTCCCCGTCACTTAGTAGGGGGAGAGAATATCAGGGGGCACCGAGGCTCTCCCATCTCTCCCTGCCCCCACTTTGGACTCACCAAGCACAGGGGCGAAGGACATTCTATTAGCACTTGGGACGGTTCTATCAGTGTTTCAGGTACCATCGGCGTCCCGAGTGTTTGTGGTGAGGTGTGCTTGCTCACAGCTTCTTGTTGAATGGCTGCATGAAATCGTTAGGCCCTGGTCTCTGGTCTGACTTAATGATCCTAAGACAGACAAAGGAAGAGTACTTAGAGAAAAAAAAAAAAGGCACGGAATAAAAAGTGAATAATATATAGCACTGCCCTGTCTGATACTGTAACTATTAGCCACATGTGGCAAATAATTAAAATGAAAATTAAGTTCCTGAGTCACATTAGCCATATCGAAGTACTCAATGGTTACATGAAGCTGGTGCAGACGTACACATTTCCATCACCCCAGAGAGTTCTGTTGCACAGCCCTGAAGAAAAAAACAGCTCTAGATACTTTCTGAAAATCCCAACCTGCCTTTAGAGTTCTTGAGGGAATCTTTTCCACCTGCCTTCCTCCGGGCTAAAAGGGTCAGCATTTTGTTCTATCATTAAAAATAACAACCAGTATACTTTTGACTTGGAAAGATAGACGTATTCTTTCCTACGGGCTACTTTTGGAGGACACTTAGCTGGCTGCATGTGTCGTCCACATGGTTCTGAAGAAGGTGATGTGTCCTGGGGCACCTGGGTGGCTCAGTCAGTTAAGCGTCAGACTTTGGCTCAGGTCATGATCTCGCGGTTCGTAGGTTCGAGCCCCTCATGAGGCTCTGTGCTGACAGCTCGGAGCCTGGAGCCTGCTTCGGATTCTGTGTCTCCCTCTCTTTCTGCCCCTCCCCCGCTCATGCTCTGTGTCTCTCAAAAATAAATAAACATTAAAAAAATTAAAAAGAGAAGAGATGATGTGTCCTCAGCACCCAGTCATGTTGAGATGAAGCTTATTTTCACACAGTGAGCATTTGTTGAGAACAAACAAGCTTTATGTTTCATTTCAACTTTACATAGCATGTTTTTTGCCCTGCTTTTGAGGGCCAGGATGAAGAGTTGGAAAGTTGCTGTCATTTGGTGTCATTAATTCTCTGAATTCCGAAGTTGTGTGTTTAAGAGGGTCGATTTGGTAAGTTGTTGCTACCTGACCCTTGATGATTATGAACATCAAATTTAAAATTACGAAGTAAGAATTGAGGGAAAAAGTCAAATGTTATAAATTTATTTGGGACATCTGTTGCCACCTCTTTGGATGCCTTTGAAAATTCAAGCAGAAATCAATACACTTCCAGGTTTGTTTGGTTTTTTTTTACTTTCAATAAATAATATCTTTGTGTATATGTATATATAGATAGATATACTTAACGAGTCATTTAGCAGGATTTTTAAGTTTTATACTGCATTAATTCCAACATAGCTCTTTCCAGATTGATAGGATGCAAATGAGGTAAGAATTAAGGCAAACCTAAAAGGCATGCAAATGTAGCACATTTATCTCCACTGATAATACAAGATCTCGAGTATGGACCACACAGAGGAGCCAAGGCCCCTCCACATGTCTGTCGGTACTATTTTACAGGAGAATGGTGACACAGCTTATATTAAAGTTACATTACCGTGGGGGTCTCAGTGCTACTAACATGTAATCAAGGAGACACGAGCATTGGCAAAACATGAACAAGAAACCATAGAACTCTTTGCAGCACATTTCTGCCCAGGCTTTAGGGGAGGAGGGTTTTTATGAAATGATGTTACACGTATCACATCGTGGCAGGTTGTTTGTTTTATAATATATGCTTTTAAAATTCATTAGCAAATGACATTCTCATGCACACAAGTGTTTCAAACACAAGAAGCAAGTCCATTGATAGGTAGTCCAAGCAATATTTGTGTAAGTGTGTGTGTGTGTGTGTGTGTGTGTGTGTGTGTAGCTGCAGACTGAATGGAACATTGAGACTTTTGTGCAGTCCATAGCATTGACCTCAGCTCATTTCTGAATGTCGCACTGCAGAAGTAATACAATGGAAGGGTCGCTCTTTGCAGCTTCTTTGAATTCATCCAGTGTAATCTGGTCATCTTTGTTCTTATCCATCTTGCTGAAAATCTTGTCTACTCGCTGCTCAGGCGTGAGGCCGTCCTCATTCATTTTCATCATGATCACAGTGCCTACCATCTTATAGATAGCCTTGGGAAAACCAGAAACAGAGCGTAAAGTTCTCCTAGGACATGATAAAGAATTTAAATTTACTTCAAAGGACTCCTTAAATCGTTTTAAATAAGACAGAGATATAATCAGATATGTGTGTCTTGTCTGACTCCCAGGTTTCTGGCTGGAGGAAGTGAGTAGAAAGAGTGGCTCCGTGGTAAGCACAAGAATAATGGATGAGGAATCTTTATTCAGGAGGAGAGCGCTGAGCTCTGTTTTAAACATTCTGGGATTGAGGTGCAGGTGAGCACCAGCCCTTGAAGATTTAAGAAAACAGAAAATGTGGTCCCAACCAAGAAGGAATTTATAATCTACTAAGATAACTGAGCAAGGCAAGCCAGTAAAATTTAGTCCAGAAAGACGACACTTTAGGGAGATCTGTGGATCAAGGACTCTGTTCATAAGGACTTCCAACTGTCCAGTTCAATTAACTGTACACAATTATTTCTCAACGTGAGAATTTCCTAAATAGAAACAACTTTTTTAGGAAACTGCCTGAAAAAAATAAATGCCCTTCCACACAAAGACTTGCAGGTGGGGGCGCCTGGGTGGCTCAGTCAGTTGAGTGTCCAACTTCGGCTCCGGTCATGATCTCACAGTTTGTGAGTTCGAGCCCCACGTCGGGCTCTGTGCTGACAGCTTGGAGCCTGGAACCTGCTTCGGATTCTGTGTCTCCCTCTCTCTCTGCCCCTTCCCTGCTCATACTCTGTCTCTCTCAAAAATGAATAAATGTTAAAAAAAAAAAACTAAAAAAAAAAAAAGACTTGCAGGTGGATGTTCATAGCATTATTAATAATAGCCAAGTAGAAACGACACAAATGCTCAAACAATATGATGTATCTGTACAATTGAATACTATTTTAGTAATATAAAAGACTGAAATACTGATAAGTCTTACAACATAGATTAAACAAAAAAGGAAGTCATTCATAAAGGCTATAGATATTTATATTGTATGGTTATATTTATATGAAAGGCCAGAAACCCAAATCCACAGAGAAAAAGAAGAGTGGAGTTTTCTGAGTCTGGAATAGGAACAGGCAGGTGGCATGAGGGGTCTTACTGGGGGAATTAAAATGTTCTAAAATTAGATTATGGCGATGGAGGCTTACTTTGGTAAATTGTACAGTTATAATGGGTGAATTTATGGTTTGTAAATAATAACTCAAAGTTTTTAAAAATGTCAGTTAGAAAAAAAAAAAAAATGCCAGTTAGAGCCACGGGCAGCATCTTACATCCACCAGAGGGAAAGCTGGTTTGAGGAAGAAGGGGACATCCAGCAGAGCAGAGCTAAGCCAAGGGCATAACTGAATCTGGGCCCAGCGGCTTGGATCTGTGACTTTTCCCAGCGCTGCGCTGAGGCTGACGCAGGGGGACAGGGGTCGAGAGAATTGAAGGCCTGGCATGCAACCAGCAGGGCTCCTGGCAGGGAAGAAAAGCAGCTGCCACAGCCTACGCCCCAGGAAGCTTCCTCCGGGGGTCTCTGCCTTACTTGCCCGTCGGCCAGCCAGGGAGCCTAGCCGCCCACCATCCTGAAGTCCCGCTCCGGCCAAGTCCACCCCGAGTCCTCGCCCTGCCCTGCCCTCGTCCGGAAGGCCAGCCCCGGCCCGCGGGCCCGCCCCGCCTCCATAGGGTTCCCTTTGGAGGCCCCGGGTGCCCCGCCTCACGCGCCCTGCCCAGCCCCGCCCAGGTCCCCCGAAAGCCCGACCCCGCCCTCGCCCTCGCCCTCACCCCCCACCCGAAGGCCCCGGCCCCGCCCCTCGAGGGCCTCCGCCTCACCTCGATGATCTCCAGCATCTCCACCCGCGTGATCTTGCCGTCGCCGTCCAGGTCGTACATGTTGAAGGCCCAGTTCAGTTTCTGCTCGAAGCTGCCCCTCGAGGTGATGGACAGGGCGCAGATGAACTCTCGGAAGTCGATGGTGCCGTCCCCGTTCTTGTCAAAGGTTCGGAAGGCGTGCTGGGCAAACTTGGAGGCGTCTCCGTAAGGGAAGAACTGCAAGCAGAAGGCACAGGTTCAGGTGCCGGGAGGGCCCGAAACCTCAGGCCGGGGCGCGGCCCAGGAAAGCCTAGACCGCGGGCTGCACCGGGCGCTCTCGTGGGCTGTCGTGGGAGGGGGTGTGACCGGCGGGCCTCCTGCCTGGGCCAGCGCTCAAGGCCAAGGGCAGGCGTCCATCAGTGCGTCCTCACTCAGACGCCTGGCTGTTTCTTGTGGGTGAGGCTGGGGACATGCCTTTGTGGTGGCCAGGCCCTCAAGCCCGCAGCTAGCGTCCCTCATCCGTGGCTTCCCTGGCCGCCCTCCCACAAGTACGAGGACCGAGGCAGGTAGCAGACTCCTCTCCCCACACGGGGTGGTGCTCCATGAACTCCCCCTTTCTCCCTGTGGATGTCCAGGTTCACTGCCTCGTGGGGCCAGAGCAAGGTTGCCCAGACCTGGTTTTTCCTGCCCCCCTGCCCGGCTTCCTATCCACACTCCCTCGATGAGGCTCCAGGGTTTCACTTCTTTTTACAGGGACTTTTCTTTTGTAGAACAGACATTTAAAACCCATTAAAAATAGAACATGACTGGGTTTATTTTTGCAAGATATAAAGAGGTTTCTTTTCAGAGCCAACAGTTGGCAAGAGTGCCGTAGGGAGACAAAGAATGGACCCAGGAAGGAAAGGAAGGGCAGACCCCAGAGGAGGTAAGACCATGGGCAGTGAGGCAGGGGTGTCGGCCCCACTGATACGAGTCTAGGCCAGTCACAAACAGCAGGCAGTTCTGTCGCTTGACCCTCTGTCCCAGCAAAGCTGAAGGACATTCTCTAGGTGGAGGGTGGAAAACAAACCAACCCCAAATCAAATGCAAAAACAAACCATGTGCTGTTTTAAGGCAGAAAGGGTATATACATGTTTCTGGGTGAGCAAATCCAGCGAATACAAACATGAAAGCAGATTTCTGAGGATGTCACTGGTCTCCCTGCTCCTTCCTACGTTTTGCCACTTGTGACTGGAACAGTCTGGCCAGCCTCCATGCAGATGGCCTGCTTCGTGCCCACCTGGGGCTGTCTCCCTTTGGGAGTTTCTCACTATGCACCCTGCCCTTGGGTCTGCTGCCCGCAAATCCCAAAGGTGGAACATTTCCCTCCAGAAATAAAATAGGTCTTTCCATATAAGATGCAGAGCTGACTGGGGCTTGTATTTCAATAGCACTAACTTCCGGACACTGAGATCTGTTCTGCTTACTATTGTGTGCAAAAAATCACCCAAGGGGCACCTGTGTGGCTCAGTCGGTTAAGCACCTAACTCTCAATATCAGTTCAGGTCATGATCTCATAGTGTGTGAGATCAAGCCCTGCATCAGGCTCTGCGCTGACAGTGTGGAGCCTGCTTGGAATTCTCTCTCTCCTTTGCTGTCTGCTCCAACCCCACTTGCTCTCTCTCTCTCAAAATAAATAAACATTAAAAATTTTTTTTAAATCACCCCAAATCAGAGTGACTTAAAACAACAATTCTTTCATTAATCTCAGAAAATAAAGATTTGACAACCACTTCTTCTTTATTTTTTATTTTTTTTTAATGTTTATTTATTTTTTGAGACAGAGAGACAGAGCATGAACGGGGGAGGGTCAGAGAGAGAGGGAGACACAGAATCCGAAGCAGGCTCCAGGCTCCGCGCTGTCAGCACAGAGCCCGATGCGGGGCTCGAACTCATGGACCGTGAGATCATGACCTGAGCCGAAGTCGGACGCTCAACCGACTGAGCCACCCAGGTGCCCCAACCACTTCTTTTTTAAGCAACCAACTTATCTTTCTGAGGCTATGGAGGACAACTTTATCCTTTGCTCCCTCATTCCCTACACACATTATGTCTCCTATCCTTCGTTTTTCATGATCCATCAAAATCCACTGAGGCCTTTTTCTGGCCCAGCCCTGTCTTTGGTACTGGGAAAGCAGAGATCAGCACCTCACTGCCCCCAGGCTCTGGTATTTTGCAGTTAAGGGGGGAACTGAAAATGAAGGTCATGTTATCAGAAAAGGACTACAACGGAAGAAGGAACAAGACATTCCTAATGCTAACGAGCGCATGGTTACTTTCAAGAGGGGCGCCTGGGTGGCTCAGTTGAGCATCCAACTTTGGCTTAGATCATGATCTCGCAGTTCGTGGGTTCAAGCCCCCGCATTGGGCTCTCAACTGACAGCTCAGAGCCTCCTGGAGCCTGCTTCGGATTCTGTGTGTGTCTCTCTCTCTCTGCCCCTCCCCTGCTCACACTCTGTCTCTCTCTCTCAAAAATAAATAAAATGTTACATATATATAAAAAAAGACTGTGTGGTTGGTTTCAAGACGGAGAGTTAAGACAGAAAGGCTCCTGTCCTCTGTCGCGGGCTCAGCCTGTTTTCTCTCCACCCCCCAATGCCATCAGAGGCATCGTAGATACCTAAGGATGGGCTGCCAGGTGCTGACTTTTGAACTTGACCTTGACAATTTCTAAATAGGTAAGTTTAAGCCACATGTGCTCTGAACTGTTTGTTGACTTAATGATGCTTCTGACACCAAATGTGTGGGCTTTGTTTTGGTTTAGTTTGGTTTTTGGTTTTTCCCTACCAGCAGCCAATTCTCCAATTTTCTGGACATTAACCTCGTCCAGTTGAATTCAGTTCAATTCTGACACTAACCCCTGGGGAGTCAGTGCAGACCCCACAGGTGAGTCAGGGTTCAGTCCCACAAGACTGCGCCCACTTCAGATGCCAGTGGCATGTCCCCTGCTGCCACCTGTAGTTCTGATAGACCTGATGTAAACTCAGGGGGATCCCACAATGCCCTCCTTCAATAATTTGCTAGAACAACTCACAGACTTAAGGAAGGCACTTTATTTACTATTACCAGTTTATTTTAAAGGCCACAAGTCAGGAACACCCTGGGGGAAGAGATGTATAGGGCAAGGGGCGAAGGCACGAGGAGGGAGTGCAGAACCCTCTCCGGGCATGCCACCTGTCCAGCACCTCAGCGTGTTCACCAACTTCTCAGACCTGTAGTTTAAGGGTTTTCATGGAAGCCTCATTACATAGGCGCAGTTCATTCAATCACAGGTCAATGAAGATTCAGTTCCATCTCCAGCCCCTCTCCTTTCCCCAGAGGTAGGGTGAGGGCTGGACTACAAGTTTCAACCTTCTAATTATGCCTGGGTCTTTCTGGTGACCAGCTCCCATCCTGAAGCTGTCTAGGGGCCCCAGACAGCAGTCATGTTATTAGCATACAAAGGCACTGTTTTCACTCCAGAGATTCCAAGGGTCTTAGAAGAAGCTCTTGTGTCAGGAACTGGGAACGAAGACCAATTCTGTATTTCTTATTATATCACATGTGCCGTGTGCGTGAGTGTTCTTCACCCCTTTCTGCTCTTTGCTGATGTGTTTGCCTTGTGGTCAGGAGTCTTGGGCAGAGCTGGTACCTGTGAAATGGCCTAAGAGCAGAGCGGAGTGAGCAGATTCCCACTCTCCTTAGTGCTGTGCATCCACCAGGCTTTCTATATGCAGTGACTTGAGACCACTGCGTATTTTTCAACATCTGTGTGGGTTTCTGGAAGTGAAAGGCTTTAACTATCATTTCTTATAGCATACTTTAAAGTGAAGGGGTATCTGAGAGTTTTGTCTAAAAATAGCTGAGAACTTGAGGTCAGTATATTAAAAATTAATTTAGATCTGAAAATTGTTGAGGAAAAAATCAATTGGGCTATAAAAGTTACATGCGCCTTGCAGAAGGCCTATTTACTGACTTTTAGAGCCAATGCGTTCACTTCAGAAGAACTGAGCGTGTGCCCAGGACCCCTCACGTATCTGGACGGTTTGTTCTCTTTGGAAAATTCATCCTATCGTGTTCTGAGCTCTTTGAGTTTTTCTAATCAGGGGAATGCTCTTTCTTTTGATGAAATGATTCAACTCTGGATGTATCATCACAGGAAAAGCAAAGCCATACTCTTCAATCTCTTTGGGAAGAGATCAGGGTCTTGAACTCCTATTCACTTCTGGACTACGATAGTACCTGAGAAATGTAAGTATTTTTTGCATATTGTTGCTTGCAATGTGTTTTATTTTTTAAAGTCAATGTGTTTGCTTGACCGACTGTATTATATGGTGATGTGGAAATAATTTTCAGTGGCATGAATAATCTACAAGTCTCTTTATATAATAGATAAAAAAACTTTGAGGTTAAAAATTATATATAATGTATGAATATAATAATATTTATATAACATAGACATATATTTTATGTATCTAAATATATAAAATATACTAAATAAATATATTTCACTTGTATCTTAGTCCATTCAGGTGGCTATAATAAAATGTCACAGACTAGATGGCTTATAAACAGAAATTTATTTCCACAGTTCTGGAAGACAAAGTCCAATATCAGGGTCAGTCTCTGGTGAAGGCCCTCTTCTGGCTGCACACTGCCAACTTCTTGCTTTGTCCTCATGGGAGGAAAGACAAGGGAACTGTGTGGGGTCTTTTTTATAAGGGCACTAATCCCATTCATGAGGGCTCCACCCTCATGACCTAAGCTCCTTGCAAAGGCCCACCTCCTTATAGCATCACCTTGGGCATTAGGTTTCAACACATGAATTTGTGGAGGGACACAAATACTTAGTCCATAGCAATTTGTTAGCAAGAAGATGACTCTAGCTGTGAGAAATTTCACAAACTGTATTAGATGATTGAATATAACCAGTCTTTGATGAATTTTTAGTGTCTGTTTTATGTCTATATACATACACGCTTAGTTTTTCTACTTTTGATCACAAATTTTGTATCGAGTATATCTTGCATTTCCATTAAAAGAAGAAAACCATCTGGGAAGCAGCTGCAGATGGTCAGTTGATCCCCACTGACTGAATCAGATACCGGAGTCCTTCCGGTGACTTTGGGAATTGTGTGGTATGGCTCTTGGAGGCCAAACTGGTGAAGCCTGGCACCTCAGGTCAGCCTGCCCTCCTGAGGGTGCCTGAGAGAAGGTTTGTCTTTGGAGAGCAGGGTTTGGGGGTGGAGCAGGGCCTGCTTCAGCTGCTGGCCGCAGAGCCCTAGACTCCATCCTGAGGGTGGGAATTGCACTGTCAGCTCCAGTTTGGACAAGGTGTCTTTGGGGGTGGAGGTGATCAGGCCAGTCCCCCAGGCAGGTGGAAGATGATGGCTGGCCAGAATGGTTCACCGGACAGCGACAATTTCTTCAGGGACGCTGGAGCTCTCTTCCCCGGGTCCAGTGCTTCCCCTTGCCAGCCCACAGCCCTTTTGCTCTGACACTTAGGGGCTCCAAGCTTACTAGTGGGAGACTGGTAGAAGGTGGGGGGCAGAAAGGGCCCTCTGTCCCTGACTACTTCCGGCCCTGCTGGTGAGACTCTGACCTCAAGATCAGTCTGTACACTAAGCTGTCCCTGTCATAACACAGGGGCAGTCCTTTGCCCCAGTTGCGCTCTGAGAAAGCTCTAGAAGTTGCTGGCCTATGGTGGGACCAGGACCCAGCTACCACGTGTAGCATGATACCCACAGGAAAATGTCACCATTTCTGCTCTCTTCCTGCTGAATGACAAGGAGGAGGAGCATGTTTGTGTCCTATGGCATTCGTATTCCCCTGGACTGATTTCTGGAAGTTCCTGAGATAAGTCTTCTGGGCCACACATCCTCCTTTCCTGTTGACTTCCCCTCCCAGGATGCCTGGAAATGAGGGCTGCCATTGTACTGGCCACCAGATTGTGGGGAGCTGCTGCAAAGGAGAGCTGCACCCACTGTGTCTTCTTTCTTGGTGGGGGGGGGGAGCAGAAAGACCAGGACCCCTCCACTTGGACACCCAGCAGAGCCCAGACAGGTGGGCACTGTCTGATAGCAGGGGCTGTCTGTCTTCAGGGCTGGGTCACAGGGAAGCTCACAGGGCCCACTCTTCCACTGCAGAGGAGAGCAGGCCCAGAGAACACCTTCTCCTCATTCAGTGATTCCTCTTCAGGGAGGTCCTGATGGGTTAAGACTTCCTCTGCTTGTCTTCTCGTGCCACCTCTCTGGTGGACATTCCATTTGGAGGATTGAATATAGCTTATCCCCTTCTCTCCCTTCTACCTCCACCAGAGACCTGTCACCTCCCATCAGATTCTGGCCATAGTCCCCTAATTGCCACTGGTCTCCTCAAGGTCGAACACCCGAGCAGCACTGATCTTCCTACAGTGTGGCTCTGATTGTGTCATTTCTCTTCACAGAAACACCTAGGGCTTCCATATCTGACCCAATAGGTGCCTTCGATCCTGCGTGTCCTGCTTTGGGCTCTGCTCTCCAGAGGCTCGCATTTGCAGAGTTGAATTCTGAACTTGGAACCTTGCTGTTGGTGCGCTTCATGATTGCCCCAACCTGCAAGCACGTCTCTCTCATTCCTCTGTTTTCTGCCTCTGCACCCCGGCTGTGTTCCCAGGTGCCACCACACATGCCCCCTGCTTCCATATTTTATATGCCTTCCTCTGCATCCCATCTCATCCTGGCCAAATGGAGAAATCCCACCTTTTCTTTATGTCCTGCTCAAATGCCCTGCCTCTGTGGAAACTTCATGACTGGACTGAATCTCTCCCTCTGCTTGTGCTTCACTGATTTCTAGATGAGTTTTCCCAAACCCTCTGTCTTAGACCCTGGTCTGCACCTGCTGTGTCCCTCTTGGCGTGGGAGTCCCGGAAGGGCAGCCACCACATGTGTATTGTGGGCCTGTAGCGGTGCTTAGTGCCTCCTGAGAAGGGCCCATTCCAGCGAGCACAGACACTGCGGTCTCACACATCTTTGTACCTGCATTTATGTCACTCTTGCATCTGTGAAATGGGTGTGCTGAGTTAACTAAATGCTTTCACGCTCCTGTGAGGGCAGGCAGAGTTTCCTGCCACAACTGAACAGTAGTGAAAACCATGACATCACTAGTCAAATGTCAGTGCTCTGTTCCTAGAATTCCCTATCTCCCTTTGCTGCTCAATTTTTTCTCCAAAAAGCTGACCACCATACAACATATTTCAATTAATTATTTGATGTCTTTCTTTCTCCGTGAGAAATGTGAACTCCGTGAGGGCAGAGAGCTTTGGCTGCTTTGCTGTTTTGTTCCTTGCCTAATCTCTGCCTAGCAGTGCTCAATGACTTAGTGAATGAAAGAGTGAACCAATTTCTTTTTAAAAATTGATTTATTTTGAGAGACAGAGAAAGTGAGATAGGGGGAGGGGCAGAGAGAGAGGGAGAGAGAGTATCCCAAGCAGACTCTGCACTGGAGCGGGGCTCCAACTCACAAACTGACATCTTATCTGAGCCAAAATCAAGGTGCCAGAACTGATGCTGCCCTGCCTAATAACTGCACTGCAGGGTTGCAACTGGTGACACGTTCACTGTCTCCTGGGATCCTCAAGACAACCCAAAGGGATGATTTGGTTCTTTTTCACTTTTCCTCGGTAACAGAGAAGTGGGTTTTTAGGCAGAGGTTCAGCACTGTCATTCCTATTTATTAGGGGATTATTTATTTGATATCAGTTACTAAACTGTAAATCCCCAGAGTGCAAAGCCTGTTTGTTGTATCCATAGCACATACCATGGGTCTGCAGGTGACAGGTGCAAAATACAATCTCGTTGAATGACCAAGTGAAAGAAACACTTGTAGTGCCAACTAGAGGTGTTCAAGCACTGCTGCTGAAAACAGCCACCACTCATTGGACATTTATTAAAATCTAGCCAGCTCTGTCCTCTAGAACTTCTTGTGAGGATAACAATATTCAACAACTGCACTGCCCAAAATGATAACGACTAGCCATATGGGTCAACCACCGTGAGGTGCTGGGAATAAAATTTTAAAAAGACACTGGGGCACCTGGGTGGCTCAGTCAGTTGAGCATCTGACTTCGGCTCAGCTCATGATCTCACAGCTCTCTCACAGCTCGTGGGTTTGAGCCCTGCATCGGGCTCTGTGCTGACAGTTCAGAGCCTGGAGCCTGCTTCAGGTTCTGTGTCTCCTTCTCTGTGCCTCCCATGTTCATGCTCTCTCTCTCTCTTTTTCAAAAATAAATATTAAAACAAATTTTTTTTAAATGTAAAAAGACAGAGCATTGAGGGCATTGGGGGAAGAAACCTTTGAAATGTTACTAGTGTAACCAACAAACTGCATGTTTTAATATTATTTAACATACATATCAATTTAGGTAGCAATGTGTGGCAACTGGCTTCTGTATTGAGTAGCATGATCTATGCTCTGTCATAAGCTCTCACAATACCCTTGTCAAGCAGTAATCCTCAGCTCCACTTCATGGACAAGGAAACATGGGCTCAGAAAGGTCCAGCAAACCCCTAAGTTAATTCTCTTTCCACTGTGTCAGCCTACTGCAAGTTTATGCAAAGGAGCAGTAAGAAATGTACACATCTTCCCAGAATAAGAACATCCAAAACAGAAGGTAGAAAGGTCAGGGACAGATTGTCATCTATGTCAACATTTGTTGGAACGCTTTCATGATTATCATACAGCACTGGAATGAGCTCAGTTCTAATACTTCTCATGTGTGTTACTTCATTCGGTTCTTATAGCAAAACCTGCCATCATAAACTCTGTGTGGACCAGGAGACAAGCTTGAAAGTTGCAGGCATTTGTCCCAGGTTCCTAGCAGAATGTGACAGGTGGATCTGGTCATTTCTGCTACATCTTGCTGTTTCTCTTTGTCAAGCTGAGGAAATAAACCTAAATCCACATTTATGAAGCAACCGTATTTGTTGCATTATGTAATTCTTTGCTACCTTCCATGTATGGGCTTCAATCCCTGGCAGTGGGTATTTGTCGCCACCTTCTGACAGCATGTGTGTACTGCATGGAAATTACTAAAAGGATGCTGAGGGATATTTTTAGGACTCATTCTTTAACTCAGCATTTACTGAGCAGTTACTGTGTGTCAAGTATTGTGTTAGATACTGAATAAAATATTAAAAAAGACCTAGAGCATTAAGGATAATAGAGGAAATAGATACGAAGCAAACAACTACATAAATAAGTGTAAAATTACACTCTGATCCATCGCAAATGTATAGAGCCACAGCCACTAATGGGGATGGTCTTATGAGTTTGAAACTTAACCAAAAACTTACTGCATGGTCCTCTCCCTGCACCCTAATATGCAGGCTTCTGCCAGTTCATTGTTTCTTATTCATAGTTTAGGAATAGTCTCAGAGTCTGAAACTTTCCGGGATTTCACAAACCTGGATTATACCCAACTGTACTACACACCCTTCTTCTGAACCAACCAACGTGCAAAAGAAAATCCCAGGAAATCCTTGAGGACTGTCTTTCCTCAGAGAGACAGTAAGAAACTCTCCATCCGTTAATCAGCTTGCTCCAAAGCCACCAGAGGCTTTTCCCTGCAGATAGAGGGCCAAAGCCCTGCATTTCTTTTCAATATTCAGTTGTGAATATTAAAAGGTTTGTTTCTTTTAATAAGTGGTGAATGAGCCCCAGACACTTCGTGCTGGATATGCATGGTGTCATTTGCCTCTGCAACCCCAGGGCCCCTCCGAGTATGGCACAGAAGGCTCTTTGGTGGCTGTATTAAGAAATAGCCTCAGAACACTGGCTTCCAGTCCCTTGGGTAGTCTTTCCTCTGAACCCTCCACTCCAGTCCTTTGCACTCTTTTGCTGCCTGCACGTCTCATCCTTCCAGAAGCTGTGCTGAGTGCAGAGAAAGCACCACAACGTTTCCCATGAGAACCTCGCCCTCTCCCAGTGGACACTGGTGCCTGCCTCAATGTAACGGAGGATGCAGGTCTACTAGAGGCTCCCCTGCCCGACATTCAGGTTGAGGGAGGTTTTACAGCACAGCCGTGGCCCACTGTGACAGCTGATATGCTGTGTCAAGAGTGGTTGGCGGCAGAGCCGCTGGGGAGGACAGACTCTCCAGGGCTCTGCTCAGCTCCCGGCTGATGCTGATCAGTTCTCAGGCCTCAGAACAGATTTCTTCCCATTAGTCTGCCTGAAATAGAGCTCACGATGGGATCAAAGAGCACAAGAATATTCTTGGACGCTCCACCGCTCACGGTCTTGGAGAGGTCGGCCATTCAATCTCTCATAGGACACCATCCCTTTAAAAATGTCTCACTCAGGTCAATTCTGTTTTCCTTTGTTTGCAGCTGTCAGAAGCCTATGTTCTCTGGCTAATGTACCCACAAACACAATCCCCTCCCCAAGGGTGGAGTCTTCTTCACTTCCCCCACCCCCGAAATAGGGCTACTCTACCTCAGGTCATTTGCCCTCACCTCTGCTGGAATGAGCCAGAGGCTTCTAGCCTCCTGTGGATCCCTGGCTCAGTGCCCACCTCTCCAGGTCCTGCCAAGCGGCTACCTTTTCATGAGGGTCTATCAGGGATCAAAGCCCTAAGGCCTTTTTCATATGCTACCTCAGCTGTTCTTCACCAAGTTTAGGACTTGAGGGGCATTATTGTGGGTTAGGTCATACCACTAAGGGGAGGTGGGCTGGTCTAGGCACACGGGCTCTGTCTGAGGAATGCCGCCTGTCTGCATAGCTGCTGAATCTGCCCAGCCTTCAACTCCGAGCTACGATCCACCTCCTCACCAGGATCCAGAAAGGTTCTGCCTCTCTCTTCCCAGCCCTCCGCTTCTTAGTCCCCACACAGTGTTCCCCCTGCCTTGTGCTGTGCTCACCGGAGCCCTGCCTTCCTGTTGCGGTCCTCAGCAGGACTGGGCCAGGCCACAGCAGGCCTGTGGGAAGGAGGGCACCCACAAGGGACAAAAGCGGTAAACATGCTACCCCTCGCATAGGTTCCGCACTTACCCTTGCCTCCCCAGGCAGCAGAAGGGACCTGGTGGGATTTCTGAGGCCTACGCGGAGCTACTCACTCTCAGGGCAGGCAGATGGGGGCTATGGCCCCTGACCCTGGGGTGGGTGCTGCTGTGGAAAGAAGGAGATGTGCCAACCAAGCCCAAGGATTTCCGGGACCCTGGCTGAGGCCCAGCACCATCCTTTCCCCCCAGGGATGCAGGTGTGGGCTCCTCTAGGAAAGCAGGACCCACCACAGCTAATGAGAGGCAGAGGTGGGATGCAAACCCAGTTCTGTCTGACTGTGTGATGTTGGACACCTGTTAACCCATCTGAGACTCAGTCTCCTCATCCACCAAATGGGGAACAGTGATCAATTCCTATTGTGCAGGATTGTTGTAAGATTTACTGGAGATGACAGATGTGGAAGGTGCCTGAGGTCACAAGGAGCTGGGACCCTGGGTGTTGGAGGGTCCCTCCTCCCTTTTCCCCTCAAGGCTGCTGTGATATATCCCATACCCTGATGCACCCAGGTGAGCAGGTGGTTCATAGTGGGGTCTCAGTGCACACCCCCCAGACTGCTGGCCCAACTGGTGCCCTTAGGGTCAACTTGGTGTTTGGTGTTTAGGCTCCTCACATTCATGTAGCCTCACCCAGGACTAGGATCCTTGCCTCCTGGGCTGCCTCACCAGCCCACATTCTCTGCCTCCGGTTCAAATGCTCCCTCCCACCCACTCCCAGGGCTCTGTAGTCCCACCTGCCCACAGTTCTGGAGAGAACCTCTTACACCCACTTAGTCATGTCCACTTCCTGTACACACCAGTTGCATCTAATTGTTCCCACAAGAAGCAGCGGGATTATCCCCAGGCCTCTGGGCCTTTCCAGGTCTGGTCCTTGCTGCCTGTCCAATGTCTGCTCCACCGGGGCCTTGCTGGGTTCTCCAGCTGCCATCCTATTGTTTCTGTCATCTGAAATGCTCCTTTTTTGCCCTGGCCCAGTCAACACCTGTTTGTCCTCAGACCTGGATTCAGTCTTCATTTTCTCAGGAAAGACTTCTCTGAACCTAGGTCAGAATTCTCCATTAGGTACGTGCACATCGCTGAGATCCGTGGTAACCATCATCCCGTGTTCATGGGATTGTTTGATTAATAACTTTCTCCCCTAGTGGACTGTAAGCTAAATGGGGCAGGGAATGGCCTGGCTTTTCCCAACAGCTATAATCCCTGGTGCCTAGTATGGGGCCAGGCGCACAGAAGGTGTTCAGTAAGTATCTGTTGAATGACCTAGAGACTCAGCACAGCGGGGTCTTTTTCGAGCCTCCAGAGACGGCGGTAAATGCATACAATGACCAGTAAAAGAGCTGAAATATGTTCTGAAGATTGTTTTAAGGCAGCTATGCTAAAGAAGGCTCACCATTTGGCCTTAAAACATGTCACTGCCATTACTACTTTAGCTGATGATTCATGACAGTATGAATCATCCCCAGAGAAGTTCACGTACCTGGTCACGTGGATAGGAAGAGGAGAGAGACACTTCCCCTTAATTAGAAATGGGGAGTCCAAAAGCTGTTTTCTGCCAACGTGTTCATTCAACAGATACTCACAAAAGCCTAATTGGTGCCAGGCTCTATGCTGAGCTCTGTGTGGGCAGGAGGGAGGCTGAGGAGAGGCAACAAAGAATCAGAGTAAAATAGAAGAACCGGTCTCTGCCCCAGAGCAGAAAATGAAAGGTAGATGCAGCCCAGAGAGTGAGCTGCCTTCCACACATAGGCTCTCTGGGAGGAGGTTAAAACACACTCACCCCACGCCACCCCCAGATCCTGAGGTCACTTCTGAAAGCTGCCTCTTCACTTGTCCTCCGGGTGACAATATCCATTTTCTGCAGTCATGGCTCCTTCAGGGCTCCAGGCTTTATTACAAGGCAACCACTAATAACTCCTGGTTCCTGTATAACTCCATCTATTTGAGAAGAAAATTAGTCCTGAGCTAAATTTCTAGAGAAGGGGGCTTTGCCTCTTGGGTCAGCGGAAGCAATTTTTTTTTTTTTTTTTTTTTTTTTTTTTTTTTTTTTTTTTTTTTTTTTTTTTTTATTTATTTTTGGGACAGAGAGAGACAGAGCATGAACGGGGGAGGGGCAGAGAGAGAGGGAGACACAGAATCGGAAACAGGCTCCAGGCTCCGAGCCATCAGCCCAGAGCCTGATGCGGGGCTCGAACTCACGGACCGCGAGATCGTGACCTGGCTGAAGTCGGACGCTCAACCGACTGCGCCACCCAGGCGCCCCGGAAGCAATTTTTACCTATGTCCTAGACCAGGTTCTTCTGTTTGCATTTTGACCCTGTTACACTGTCCCAAGAAGGTCAAGAACTCCCAGAGAAGTTCTGTTACTTTTTTATAGAGAAAAACACTCAGGCAGCAGAAATCCAGATTCCTCACTAATCTTCAGATCTCCTTTGTTTTAGAATTATCGCTAAGAGAAAAGCCCAAATAACTTCTACTTTAAGAGAAATGTTATGGGGCGCCTGGGTGGCTCAGTCGGTTAAGAGTCCGACTTCGGCTCAGGTCATGATCTCGCGGTCCGTGAGTTCGAGCCCCGCGTCGGGCTCTGTGCTGACAGCTCAGAGCCTGAAGCCTGCTTCCGATTCTGTGTCTCCCTCTCTCTCTGACCCTCCCCCGTTCATGCTCTGTCTCTCTGTCTCAAAAATAAATAAACATTAAAAAAAAAATAAGAGAAATGTTATGCTTTGCCCTTTCTTATATCAAATTACGATCTGATATACTGTAGGTGCTTTATAAATGCTTAAGATGGATAAAGGAAGCAACCTGTTGCAGAGGAAAGGATGCTGGGTTGAGTGACAAGGTGTCTGGGTGTGACTAAAGCTAAGCCATTCTGTCTCTTAAGACTTCCATTTTCCTTTAAATAATATAAAATGAGGCAATAAATCAGATAAGCCTCAAAATTCCTTTTAGCTATACTATTTATTTTTCTGATTCTGGAAGTAAAATCTCAAAAAAAAAAAAAAAGAAAATAATGAATTTGGCAAACAAATGGTACTTCCATGATTTTTCACTTGTTGTTAACCAAAGCACCTGTCCTATCATTCCCTTGTATTTGTATGTCTTAATTACAGGATCAAACTTTGAAGGGTGAATATATCCACATCTATACCTGCATTGGTAGCAATATCTATGTATTTGTATCTCTACCTCAATAACTCTGCTCCTGTATCTATAGATATCTATATCTCCATACCTAGATCATACCTCTATCTGTATAACATCTCTCCTTATCTCTATCTATCTCTATCTCCTTCTCTATATATTTATTTCTATTTCTACCCCTTTGTCATATCTCCACCTCTATTTCTGTTGAAAGTTTCACAGAGCCTGATGGATACTCACTGGTTACTCAGACTTTAAAAAATCAAATGAACTCTCTCTACTTCAGTCTAATATCCCATTCACATTACAAATTGGATCAATGACATCTTGATTTGGGGCAAGGGGGTTCCTCTAGTACTTCTCTTGCTGATTAATCTTGAGCCACCAACATAAATCAGTCCACTGTTAGCATTTATTACAAAATAGGAGATCACCAATAGTAAATTACACTCTGGAAACTGCCATGGATTTCCATCTAAAGGCAATCTGTCAGATTAGAGAGAAGATTGTTTTATCAATTTAAAAAGGAGCTCATCTTTGAAACTAGAGAAGGGGTGAGGATCTTTGAAGGTGTTTGAGAGAAGGCTGGTTGCCATGGGGAAAACTGAAAGGGACCCCTCACTCGGTATTCTCTTCGATTACTCCGACTGAAGTGGGTACAGCAGATTTTCCAACTGGTTCTGAAACTGGTTATTTGTTTCATCTCCCCTACTCCTAGAATAAAGTGATCTGCTCAAGATCGATTCCCATTTTACCCTACATTCAACTCACTTCACAAGGTCATAGTGACAGTGACAAGAATGTTCAGCCTGACTGCATCCCAATTAGAACCCTACTGGCATGCCATAGGCCACCAGTCTGCAGCCCTGGAGAGAGAGCTGTCTACAATACAGTGGGTGACAGCAACAGTAGCCCGAGCAAGGGGAGCTCTGTCTTCAGAAGCTGAAGTTTGTAAGAAATGAATATATACAGGGCCACTGCCTCAGAGGATGTACCCTTCATTTCCTGGAAAGGAGGAATCTTCCCACCTACTCTAAGATGGTCCCCCAAATTTATTACTGTCCCCCATTACTGACATATCTATAGCTGCTACCCCATCATTTCAGTCCCATGTACTCCCATCACTGCCACCTGAGGGATAGGAAAAGGTCTGGCTGCAAAAAGACACACAAAGGAGATACATCCTGCAGAGAAGGGAAGGTGCCATGTGGGGGTGTGAGCTTTGTGCTCAGAGGGGTCTGGAATTGAATACCAGTTCTGCAGTTTACTACATGTGGGACCTTGGGCAAATGGTTTTAAATCTTTTTCAAAGCCTTAGTTTATTCATATGAAAAATGAGCTGGAGGTGGGGGAGTATTGGCTGCTGGGCTGGAATCTAACAGGAAGGACACTGGAAATGAGTCAGGATGCCTAGGACTGGGCAGTTCTATTAAAGAGGTGCCGTGAACCTGGGCTCTCTTTCTCTGGATGGGCCCAGTTACGATGGTCTCGGATTAAGATGATGTGTGTAATAACTCCCGCACATAGTACTTGGCCCACCGTAGGCACTCAGCAAATGAAAGATGCTGTGATAGTATTATTTTGGGTTTTGCCAAGGCTGTGCCCTATATGCACCGAGAGTATGAAGACTGAGGAACACTATAAACATACATATAAAGGAAATGATTTCCTTTTATTTTTTTATGGAAAAAATATATTGATCAATTAGTCAATAATCACCTAGTGTGTGCACCCACCGTGTGCCAGGCGCTGGGTTTGGTGTTGAAAAGGATGCAAAAAAGTGGAAACTGTACCTCGGGAGCTCAGCCTGGTTAGGGCAGCAGACATGGAAGCACACCCAGAGTTCATCAGCAGTGCCCGGCAGCCAAGGAAGCACACAGCCAGTGAGGGGGTGGGGTTGTTGGCCCTGCCTTGCAGAAGGTGCAAGATGCATCCTGCGGTCTCTAGGTCGTCCTTTTATTACCTCAAGCCCATACAAAACCAGCATCAACCAGAGTCCAAATTTGCTCAAAACCAGTAATCCAGCTGAGGCAAAGAATTTTGTAACATGAGAACTACTGCTCCCTTCCAGGGCAGCAGGGCAGGGCACCCCAGAATCCCCCCCAGCCCCTTGGCAGAATGAAAAGCCCAGACTTTTCAGCGGATCCTTGCCGAACACTGCCAGCTCTCTAAGGTCCAACTTTGCTAAGCCCTAGAGGCCTGACTCCAGGAGGGAGTCCTGTGTACCTCAACCTCCTAGAGGCTGCAACCTGGCTGAGGGACACATGAAGGTTCATTTAGAAACACCAAGAGATGCGCCAAGAGCCAGAACTCATGGGCACACACAGCAGGAACATAAAACCCACAAAGGGATGGCCAAGCCCAGGCACCTGACCCCACCATTTCTTATCATCCCTGCAGAGCCTCAGAACAAGGGGTGAGCCAGCCTTTGACTCAGTTTCCTGGGAGGATCCCTCCTCTGCTGTCTCTCCGCCCAAACGCCTGCTCCTGATTTTCCTCTCCCAGGGGCGTCCCCCCCGGCAAATGTGATCTGATTCTGGGTTCCGTGGTCTAGAAGGACTGCTTTAGAGATTAGATTTTCGGGCGCAGGGGAAGTCTCTGGAGGGCTTGCCAGTAGAATCCTCCCACCCTAATAAGGACAAAGGACAGGGACCACAGCAGTGGGCAACCTGGGCTCCCGTGCCAGACCTGGAGCTACTCTTCTTTCTGCTCATGTCCTCCAGGGCATGAGCCTGGTGCAGACAACAGAGTCCAAGTTCCCACTGTGCCTCTTATTGGCTGACTGACTTTAGGAGAGGGATGTGGCCATCTGGGCCTGTATCCTCCTGTGTAGAATGAGGGAGTTGGCTGTCTGTGAGCCCTGAGCCTTCTATCAACTCCTATGATTCTAAATCTGCCCACTGTCAGCATTATACTTGACAAAATATGCTGATTTAATTAAAATTTTATAGCAGTTACTAAGTGCCAGGCATGGTTTAAGCACACTGTCAGTATTTAACAATGTAATCCTCTAACAACCCTCTGCGTAGGTACTATTGCTGGCCCCATTACATAGATGGGTAAACAGTAGCACAGGGATATTATGTTAATTTGTCCAAGATCACATACATAGTTAGTGGCAGAATTTGAATTCGTTTGGCTCTAGAGTTTCTATAGCCACTGAGCTACACATCTCTGATCTAACACAGGAGCACAGACACCAAATCTCAGTCTGCCTCCCCACATACCAGCTGTAGACCATCTGCATCCATGAAGTTAGATGCAGCAAAGAAACCGGGCAGGTGAGGTCTGCATTTCTTCTGAAGCTCCCGATGAGCCAAGTGGCTCAGAGATTGCTTAGGGATTGCAGGCTTTGACCTGAGCCAAGCATTCTTGACTTAACTGCGCAGCACCATCCAAGGTGAAAAACTGCCACATTGACTGTGAGGCCCCAACCAAGGGCCTCCTTTCTGTGCTCAGAGTATCCCTGGTAAGCTCCGCACTGTGCTGGGCACTGCAGTGGGTACAGAGCTAACCGGACAGTGTCCTGCTCTCAGTGATGTGAGCCAGGGCTCAGCTTCCATGCTAGTGGGTCTCCTGGTGGTCTTGTTAAAATGCAGATTCTGATTCAGCAGGATTGGGATGGAGCCCATGGTGTCTGCATATCTAACACGTGATGCAGGCGCTGGTGGTCCACAGACCACACGAAGCAAGAATGGAGATACCAGGCATGTGGGATTTGAATAAGGAAGCCCGGGCAGCCCTGGGGAGGGGAGGGGAGGTATGCTGGAGGAAGCAGGGTTCTGAGGGTGGCAGGAGGGTACATAGGCACCAGTGCGTTTGTGGGGAGTCAGGGGGCAGCCTATGGGGGGTGGCGTGGGGAACAGAAACCAAGAGCCAGCATGGGGAGACGCCCAGTGGGTCTGCTGAGCCTGCCTAGGGTGATTCTGCCGAGTGACAGACAGCAGGCTGGAGGGGGCACTGAGCCGGGCTGAAGAGACTCAGCTGATTTCAGCCCCAAGGAGCCTCCTCCTCCAGCCCTAGATGTCTGCATCAGATGAGGCAGCAGTCCTGGCTCCTGACAGGGAAGCTCTCCTCCCACATTTCCATATTTATCTCTGCAGGGAAAGCAGAGAGCAGCCTTCTCACAGGCTCCCAGGGCTGCCCTCCGCCAGGCTCATGAATAAAGATGCTGAGACTCTCCTGGGAGAGTCCTCCTGGCCTTCCCTAGAGAGAGGGGGGAGCACAGGGGAGCAGAGGGCAAGGCAGGGCAGGAGATGCTGAAAAAGGATGGGTCAGCCAGCCCTAGCTGAGGGAATGGGAAGGAGGCTTGGATCAGGGTAGGGGTCTACAGATGGTACCTGGAACACCAGAAATGTGTCTCCTCTCAGTGCCTCAGTTTCTGTGCCTGTAAATCAAGAGATTGAACAAAATGGCTTAAGGCTCCTCATTCCAGGTCTGACTTTCTGTGATTCTATCATAAAGAAAGGCTGATGCTTTATGACAGCCAAAGGACTCTCCGAGCGCACGGCCTGTTACGAATCCCTCGGAGAGGAGCCTTGTCCAATAGAGAGATACTGTGAGCCACATCCATTATCCAAAATTTTCTAATAACTACTAAAAAAGTTAAGAAAGAAAGACAAGTAAAATTAATTCTAACATATTTTATTTATACCACTGTATTCAAACACATCAAATTATAACATTTAAACATGTAATCAATATTGACGTGATTAATGAAGTAGTCTACATTTTTTTGGACCAAGTCTTTGACTTTGGTGTGTGTGTGTGTCCTACTTATGGCACATCTCAATTCCCATGTAGGCTGCTCTATGGAACCCTGCAACCCGGGACAGCATGGACGATGCAAATGGGTGCTGAGGCTCCGGCTATAAATGAACTTCAGGAAGATGTATACGTCACTGAGCAAGCGTCCACTTGGTCAGGGAAGCAGAAGGTTATGCGTTCACTAGGAAAGCTGTCTCTGAGAACACGTTGTAACCTCTCAGGCCTAGACACTAGTTTCTCTTCCTGTTCTTGGACACACCAGGCTTGTAGGCCAGTGAGGGGCCCCTCTGGGCCTCCTGCTTACACGTGGAGCTTGGAACGGTTGCACAAATCCATGTTTCCACTGCAAATCCAGGTGTCTAATGCCTCCATACCTTGGTAACATCTTCCATGCCTCTGGAATCTTGGCTGGTATTTCCCCTTCCTGGGTACCATGTACCAGGAAGTGCCAGTCATCACACGGATTTTGTACACTATTTCTGGAATGTTATTCTGAGGAGGAGCTCTCTCTAGCAAGTCCTGACCCCCCCCCCCCCGCAAGAGAAATCAGTATTTTTTTTTCTTCTCTGAGAAGCAATAGGAGAGGCGGCTTGGCCTAGAGGAATGAGTGAGGGTTCTTGGAGCTCTAATGACCGCCATTAAACCCTAGCTGCACTTCCAAAGTGGCCGCGTGGCCTTGAGCTGGGCACTTTGTTTCTGAGCCTCAGTTTTCACCAGTATGAAAAGACCAAGCCCATGTATGATGGATGCAATTGCTGACATAAAGCACTTTGTACAATGCCAGATATGTAGAAGACTCTTAAAAATGGCAGCTTCGATCTCTTCCTGCCCTAGGATCATGGGTTCCTTTTTTAAAATATTTTGTTTTAAGTTTACTTTTATTTATTTTGAGAGAGATAGAAAGTGAGGGGGGGCAGAAAGAGAGGGAGACAAAATCCCAAGGAGGCCCTGTGCTGTCAGTGCAGAGCCCGATGAGGGACTCAAACTCAAAAACTGTGAGACCATGACCTGAGCTGAAATCAAGAGTAGGATGCTTAACCGACTGAGCCACCCTGGCGCCCCAGGATTATGTATTTCTATGTTTTGGAGTGTACTGTTTGTGCCATCGCCAACAACAAAGTACTTTTATCCTGGAGAAGTGTGATTTACCATGTGGTGGCTCATACCCATATGCTAGACATTGTTTTAAGTCCTTTTACCTGTTTTAACTTAATTCTCAAGATAGTCCTGAGCTAAAGCTCATAGATGAGGAAACCAAGGCACAGAGAGGTTAAGTAATTTTCTGAAGGTCACACAGTAAATGGCAGAGCTGCGATGTGAACCTAAGAAACCCACCTGCTGAGCCCCATTGCTGACCTCTTTTGTCTTGTGGCTATACCAGAGGCAGGACTCCTTGGGGAGGGGATTTTGACCTTCAGCTCCAAAGGCAAGAACTGCAAACCAGTGCAGAAGCTTTTAGGGCAGCCAAAATGATGACCTGAACCCAGATCCTGCCAAGGCAAATCCCATCAGCAGGTACTTCTGGATTTTTACATTTTGCCTGCCACCTGTTATCAGCCATGCCTGAAGCTTCTCTGCACTTTCTGTTGTGATTCTGTTTTCTAGAGCATTGTTCCCAGCAGACCTCTGAGGTTCCTGGCCCTGTAGCAGAGCCCCGACTGTGCTATCTCTGGAGTGTCCTGGAGCCCCTCCTGGAGACCCTTCCCCTCCTGAGGGACACGTGTGGTTGCAGCAGCCAGAGAGGCATGTGATTCCTGGCTCTGCCCAAGGGCGTGTTGCTAAGCAGCTGGTGCACGTTGAGATGTGTGGAAGGAAACCCTCATGGGACAAAAACAAACCCTCATGTGCCCAGAGCTGCATGCACACGTGTGTGTGTGTGTGTGTGTGTGTGTTTGGGGCAGAGCCAAGCCAAAGCAGCACCTTCCTGCAGCAGGAGCCCAGGATGATGTGGGAGCAGACTAGTGAGGGGATGGAACTCAATGATCTCTAGCAGGGAGGTCCCCATCTTCTCTGTGGCAGTTGTGCTCCCAGCAAGACAAAACCAAATACACAAAACATCTGTCTTGCTCCTCTCCCATCACCTACCTGACAGCCTTGTTCTTGCTTGGCTAATCCTGGTGTCCAAGCAGAAGCAAAATGAGGGTGTGGGGGGAGGTAAAGGGGCCGTGGGAAGTCTGCCTGCGACTCATTTTTCCCACCCATACGTTGCAGGGCATCTTCCCTGGCCTGGGCAATGCCACACATCCCCGTTTTACTTGTTGCTCCTTCCCTGGACAAGAGGGAGAGAAGGAAAACTGTTCTCTCTCCTGGTCAAGTGCAGTACAAAGCCAGCCTCTGGTCTTGCCATGACTCCTTACACACTTTATGGGTGCAAAATGAAAAAGTGGGCCCCTTGTTTAAAAATTACGAATTTCAGGATGCAACAGCAGAGCATTGAACCAAGAACAAGGCCCTTCTCGCCTGGGGCCCTGAGCAGCAACACGGTCACAGCCACGAAGCTGCCCGGAGTGAAGCTGGCCGAGTGTTGTCTCCACATTGCATTAGCATGAGCCAGTACATATGCAGATCTAACCCTTTCTTTCTTTCTTTCTTTCTTTCTTTCTTTCTTTCTTTTCTTTCTTTCTTTCTTTCAGAGTGGGAGAGGGGCAGAGGGCGAGAGAGAGAATCCCAAGCAGGCTCTACACCCAGCACAGAGCCCGACTCGGGGCTCAATCCGACAACCGTGAGACCATGACCTGAGCTGAGATCAAGAGTCGAACACTTAACTGACTGAGCCACCCAGACACCCCTACCTGCTGAAAGTTCTTTGACGCCCTCCCCACCACAGGCTCCCACAACCCATGATTAAAGCCACCCTCCTAGCCAGTCACTGGAGGCCCTTCTGGACCTCTTGGGGCCTGCAAATCGCTCCAGCTTTATTTCCCAACCCACACCTTGGGCACTCTGGGCCTGTACAGATTCCTTGGCAATCCTTCCAAAGTGCTCTTTCATGCTTTGCCCACACTTTTCTCTCTGCCAGGAATATGATTTTTCTCTCTCACTCCTTGTTACCTCCCATTAGGTCTTTGTCACTCAGTTCACGGCTCACCTCCTCTGAGATGTCCTCCCAGACTAGTCGTTCCTTTGAACCCCACTGTCTCTCATACCTAAGCTCTGCCTGTGTCCATGTGTTCAGGACACTTGCTACTCATCATTGTAACCATCTGCTTGTACCCCTGCCACCAACTCTGCTATGAGGTCCTTGAGCGAATGGCCATGCGTGGAACACAATACTCAATAAATCTCTCTTGGCGGACAATGGGTGAAGGTAGCCCCCCACCATGTCTTTCATATGCAGCTCTTTTCTTACTGTTATATTAAATTAACCAAGAGATATCATTTACATGCTGATTTCTACATTTCTCTCATAATTCTCCAAAGAGTGATCTGTCCAATGTACTGGGAATTCATTGTTGATATTTTTTAAAGTATTTTATTTTCATTTAATGAAAACAGCAATTTTTTTTCTGACTCTAAAGATAAAACACATTTGTAACAAAATTAAGAGATAATGATAAGGAGTTATTATCCAAACACCTACCACTCAGAGAGAGCCACTATTAACAGTGAACATTGTTCTAGACGATCATTCACTGATTCACTGAACAATGACTATGCTTCATGCATTCAGGATACAGCAGTGAATCATAACCACAAAAAGCCTTTCCTTCCCTCTGGTCATTGTTTACGTAAGTGCCTATGTACAGTTCTGTGCACACACACACACACACACACACACACACACACAAGCTTGTTGTTTTAACTAGTATTCATTTAGTGCTATTTCCTGAAACTCTTTTTATGGCACTGACTTTTCATGTATGACCCTCTTTTTTATGATTGATATGTTTCGTAATTTGTTTAGCCAGCTCTTAACTCTTAGGGAACTGTTAAAAATTTCATTATTATCCATACTTCAGTGAACTTTTCTTTTTATTCGTCAAATTGTTCTGTCATCTCCCCAAATGGATTGTTGGTAAAAGAGTACACAAATTTTAATTTTGATGCATCGCGCCCAGTGACATTCTAATACCTGGTCGTCAGAGTGCTGATCTGTCCCACATCTCAGACTGTGCTGGGCGTTAGCACTTTCCCTAGTTTCTCCTCTGATAGAAGAAAAAGTGTTTTGGCATTTCCCTGATTTCTAGTGAGGATGTATATATCTTTTGTATATATCTTTTGTAATCCCTTCGGGAAAATCATAAGCAAGCTTGATTATAATAGTTTTGTTTTGTTTGTTTCTTTCCTCTGCTACAGAGGTTTACGTTTTCAGGTAAAGTCTGTTGGTATTCTCCTAACTGGCTTCTGGTTTTGGTGTCACCGAAAGGCCTTCCCCACCCTGAGATTCAGGATATTCTGTTTTCTTCGGATTCGATCTCTCTCTAGCTCTCTCATTTCTCTTGGAATGGTCACATTTATTCTGTGACTCTAGCGGCTACACAGGATTTCACGAAGAGTCCCTTTCTCCTTGCTGGTGTGAGATGCTGAGCTCAGGCTGAACGCCGGATCTGGCGTGTGGGCCAGTAATTCTCTTTCTGTGGCTGTCAGTCAGCCCATTCTTCATCAACAGCACAGTGCCTTCATTATCGCAAGCGTATAATACACTTTCATAGGTGCCAAGCACCCCCTTCCCTCTTTTTTTTTCATTATTGGTGAACATATATTCTCCCAGAGGAACTTCCAAATAATTAGGTCAAGTTGCAAAACAACCAGACAAAGCAAAACCCAGTGAGGTTTTGATCACGATTGCTTGGAGCTGCTGCATTATTTAGGGAGAGCTGGCGTCTCTGCAATTCTAAGTCTTCCTATCCAAGAACTTGGAGCGTCCATTTGCTTATTTATGTCTGCCCAACTGATCAGGCTTCTGGAGTGTGAACAGCCATCTCCCTTTCTCGCAGAGCTGTGAGCCCTGAAGCTCTGAACAAATAGATCTTCCTCTGGAGAAACTGCCCCAGCCTAGGTGTTGGTAGCGGTGGCCCAAAAGACCTTTCCTGAGTGAAGTGAAAAGGTGCCAATTCGCGTGCATGTCCTGGGGTAGACGCTTTATGTAAGCATCTCACTGCATCTTCTGGCCGACTCTGGGAGTGGGTGGTGTTCCTGGTCATGGAAGGAGCTGAGGGTTTGCTCACCTGCCCAAGGCTCAGTAGCTAATGCTCTGGGATTGGGTCCTGGATCTGTCCTTCTCCGAGCCTTTCACTAAGCCACCCTGAGCATGAAAGAACCTAATAACAGCCTGAAAACCCAGCCTGGGGGGTGGGTAAAGACTCAGAGGAGGGAGGCAGGCTGGCCCAGAAAAGGGGCCAGGTGGGGCGGAGACCCAAAGGAAATATAGAGATGGGAGACAGGTGGGGACGAGAAAGCTTTGCCTGGCTCTGATCCCCATGTTGAAGGCAGGCATTATTTTTGTCTAGTGGGAACCAGGAGTTTTAAAATACAGACAAGAAAAGAGCGGAGGCTCTGTGACCACGGGGGAGACAGGAGTGAAAGCAGGTGGGGCAGGGGATAGAATGAGGGTGCCAGAAAAGGGCTGAAAGCCGCCGGTGGAGAGAGTCGACTCCTGAGCCCTGGCTCCTCAAAGACCCTGGCAGGGCTGGACACCAGGCAGGAGGCCGGGCTTCCTGTTCAGGTCTGGGGACAGCCTGCCAGCGAAGATCTGTTTTAAAATGTCTACATGCTGTACGTGATACAAAAACAATCTTCAGCCTTCAAAGCAGCTGGTACATTTTCTTAGAGATATGTTTGCCTGCCTACCAGTCTGCTGCCTTGCCGGGCCTCGGTCCGGTCACTTTCAACTATCCAGAGATTTTGATAAATTCTACTGCCGCTGTGAACTACATCCACCAACAAGATCCTCTCTGGAAAGACAGCTGGCATAAAAACTACTTTAAAAATAAATATTGTATATATTATACACTCCTCGTATTTACACTCCCCTCCGTGTTCTACTGAAGTGCCTTCTCTGGCTGACCCTCGTCAACCCAAGGACCTTGGGCGTAGCGGTAAGGTCTCTCCTGCGCCCCAGAGGGAAGCAGCCTGCGGGAGGCGCTATGTCACTTTGAATTTCTCTTTTCATGCCAATTAAAAGGAGGTATTGTAGCAAACTGAAACCCACAGCTGAACACTTGGATGATCGCAGTCCTCACAAATCTCTTCTCCCCCTGGAAGAAAATGACTTCCCCACACCTGCTTTTCATCATCACCCAGGGCACTGATGGTGATTTTTCCTAAAAAGGCATCTTCATGTCACTTTTCAACATCTCTCCTGCCCCTTCTTGCCCGGACGAAACAGTGTAGCCTCCTGAGCCTGGCATTCAAGGGCTTTCAAAATGGGGACTGCTTTCTCGTCACAACCCTCTCCTCCCTGTGCTATACCCCAGACATGTGTAATTATTTGTTTTCATTCATATCTTCATATGCTGCCATTGCTAAATGGATAGACAAATATTAGATATCTAATATGTGTCAGACATGGTGCCAGACCCAGATGGATACAGAAAGAGGTAAGATGTGGCTGTTGTTCTCAACAGCTCACAATCCATTATACGTCTGCTTACAGTACAGGTTAGAATCTCTCTCGCGGATCTGTGCTTTCTTAACCTGCTATTTATACTTCTCTTAGGGTATTTTATCCTATCAGGGTCTTATTTAATAGCTATGTGTCTGTGTCTGCCCTGCAGATTGGGGTACCTTACCAAGGAGAAAGGCGATCTCTTGTTTACCTTTGTATCCGTCAAAGATTGGAGCAGGGCACAAGATAGGTGCCTCCTTGAAAGAATGAATAATTGAATAGGCCCTAGAAGCAATTTCAGGTCTGTCTGCATGTAAATATGGGTGAGTGTGTGAAGTTTGCTCCTCTAACCTCCTGGAGCAACCCTGAGGCTGCCACACAGCAGTGGTGTGGAGAAGGGGGCCCAGTTTGGAGTTGCACGGACCCAGGTTTGCACGCTGCCCATGAAGCTGGTAGTATGCAGCATTGTTGAAATGAGGGTGGGACTGCTGAGGCAGGCCAGGAACAGTAGGCCTGGGACAAAATAGTCCTTTATTTCTTTAACTGCTGCTAAAAACCCTTCTCGGGACTTACTCCATCCTGAGTCTGTGCGGTAAGCATGCTGGATGCAGTAGGCCCTGGCAATGATCAGACCCAGTTGGAAGCAGGGCTGGCTTCTGAGTGCTATACTTCTTCATCATGTGAATAAATTCATGACTCTTTCCAAAGCCTCTTCTAAGAATCCTAGTGACACTTCTGGCCAGTGATAGACTTTTCTTGGTGTTCTGGAATTATGACAAATCCCCCAAACTGGGAATCAAAGGCATTAACCCCTCATTCTAACTTCACAGAGCTGCTGGCAGTTGGGTTAAGCCATATGCTGATGGGATTGATTACAGGGTGCTAATTCCAGGGGCACCTGGGTGGCTCAGTCAGTTAAGCATTCTATTTCAGCTCAGTCATGTTCTTGTAGTTTGTGAGTTCGAACACCACGTTGGGTTCTGTGCTGACAGCTCAAAACCTGGAGCCTGCTTCAGATTCTGTGTCTCCCCCTTTCTCTCTCTGCCCCTCCAAAAATTAAAAAAGAAACAAACAACACACACACACACACACACACACACACACACACACACAAACACGGTGTTAATTCCAGAACCAGTCCTGCATCCAACCATGGTCTCCAGGTCAGCTGAAAGAACCTGTCCCCCTCTCTCCTGTGCAGGAAGGGGGTGGGTGAGTGATTCCCCTCCCCGAAGCCAAAGGGGCTCCAAGGGAATTACTGCCAAGGGATGCTGGTTGGCCAAGGAAAGATTGGCCTTTCGTTCCATAGATGGCTACTGTGTGGCCAGTTGTTTAGTGACCCCTGGGTGTTCTGACTGGGGAAGGGAATTGGAGTGAAATGATGTGGGGAATGATGCCTAGGCTTGATGCTCCCATTCCAGGATGCTTCCACTTCCAAGTTCCTAAGGGGGGTGGATGATGGGTCCTGCATGTGCCCATTTGGCTGAGAGTTGGGTAGGGACCGTGTCTGACTGGGAGTAAATCCTGAGTCTGTACAGGAATGCAGCATAAAATCCACAGCTCCCAAGGGGCAGCAGATATCAGATGGCATAGCTAGACGCTTCCTTCTTATTGATGGGACACATTGGAATCCAGTCCTCAGGAGCCCTGAGAAAGTGAGCTAACTTAGATGATCAGCCACAGGAGGACTGTAACTTTCCTCCTTCAGTGAAGAGATGGCTCCCTTTTCTTTCTTTCTCCCTAGCCCAACACACTGGGGGAGTGGAGTGGCCAGGAGGGGAGGCTGGAAGGGTGGTGTGCCAACAGTTGGTCATTGGTACCTCTCACCCCTGTCCCTAGAAGCTGCAGCCACAGAGAAGTCAGCCTGTTCTGGAGGAGGCAAGGGGAGCTCTGACTTAAGCTGGAGACAGAATATCATCAAATGAACAGGACTGAATCCTAAAGGTCTGAAATGAGCCTGTCTTAATAACCGAAAGTGACTGCAAACTTAGGGAGTCTTGCCAAGACTCCGTCAAAGCAACCACCACACATGTCAGAGTAGTTTGCCACAGCTTGGTGACTGCGTGAAGTTACAAGAAAAAAAAACTGCTTCATGTTTGTAAGTCAAGGAGTCGAGACTTTTCAGGAAACCTGTTTTCTGGTACTGAGTCCCATTATAGCTACTGCTGTTCTGGTAACCAGGGTATTTTTAATTGAGCACCTGGTTACCAACCACCGTAGGAGACACTACACAGAGGTGTTCTTGTCTAATAATCTCAACTATACATTTGAATACTACTTGTTGTAGTAGTTGCCTATTGCTGCTGTACCACACTACCTCAAATCTGTTGGCTTAAAATAATACAAATGTATCGACTTGCGCTTCGGGAGGTCTGAAGTTGGCCATGGGTCTCCTGGGATAATGTCAAAGTGCTGGCAGGCCAACATTCTCCTTCCTCCATCTTCAAAGCCAGCGATGGCCAGCAGAGCCCTTCGCGCATTGCGTTTCTCCGTCCTCCTCTTCACTTCTGAGGCTGCTTGTGATTACATTGGGCCCATCTGGATAATCCAGGGTTGCCCCGACTTGAAAGTCAGCCCATAAGTCACCTGAGTTCCAACTACAACTTTTTAATTCCCCTTTGCCACATAATGTAGCATTTTCACAGGCTTTAGGCATTAGGACGCCGGAAGACGTCTTTGGGGGAGGGCATTATTTTGCCTTCCACCTTTGTCATTCTCCACATGAGGCAAAATGCACAGGAAGGTGAAGTGACCAATCCAAGTTTACTCAGTTCATAAACTGAAGACCAGTGGCTAGTTTGCGATTATCCGCGTCTGGATCCCTGAAAGCACTGGATTTGACATCTATCAGCCAAAATAACTCTGGCCTTAACCCAGAAATAAGTCTGGGAGACATGAGTGAGTTCTTCCTTTCCTAGGTGGTTGCCTTGAAGAAATTGGTATTTCTAACCAGGTCCTTTCGTCCTTGTGCTAATATGCCACAATGGATTTCTTCAGGAGCATTCCAGTTGGCTCTTGGCCTTCGATTTGTCCTGTGGTGCTTTGGACATACACTACCTTTAATATGTATATGGTCAACCTACAGATCCAATAGGTATGTCCTTACTACTTTCATACTTAGAAATCACCCACACTCAGATAATGGATTAACAGCCACTTCTCTTCCCTTACCATTTTTTTATTATTTAATTTAAAGAAGCATCTCCTTAACTTATCTGGAATTTATTTTGTGTCTAGTGCAAAGGGGGGATCCGAATTGATTTTCCATTCTCTCCCCACAAAAACAAACAAACAAACAAACAAACAACCAGCTGTCCACACAGCCAACAGTCAATGAGGGCATCTGATCACATGCTACATATAAATGCAGGGGGCTCCGGCTTAGTTGTTCAGGAATTTCTCTATGGTGGCACCAGCACCAGGGCCATACTGTTTTAATTACTGAAGGTATAAAACATATTTTCGTGTCTAACAGAGAAAATATGACATTTGCTTAATAGTCAGTTGTTCTCAAGTATTTATTCTTCCAAAGAGACCTCAGAAAAATCAAAAATTGATGTTTAATTACACAAAATTACTTACAGAATAATTGATATCACTATAATATGTAATTTTGTTACCCAGGAACACTGTGTTTCTATTTACTTACATCTTCTTTTATATCCCTCAATAAAATTTTCTTTATACAAGTCCCACATTTTCTTTCTAAAGGCTACTTCTAGGTATTTTATTTTACTGCCATAATAGTGTTATCTTTTTCTAATATATTTTCTGATTATTTATTAATGGTATATTGGAAAGATAATGACTTGAATTTTTAACTTATATCTAGCCATTTAAAATCAATCATTATTAACCTATTTTTTTTTTTTTCTGTTGGTCCTCATAGATTTTGAGGGCATACATGGTCCTTCAATAATGAAATCTCTCAATTTCTGATACTAAGTGGATGGAGGAGAATTTCCGTAACAAATTAAATAACAGTGGTCAAAGATCAAGAGTGTCCTTTCCTCAGTCTTGATTTTAATAGGTGTTTATTTTAAGGATGGTGATGCCAATGTAGGTTTAAGACAGCAAACCTTCCTCAAATTAAAGATTTTTTTTCCATTTTTAGATATTAAAGATTTTTTCTCTTTTAGAGGATGCTGTTGCTTTTAAATGCATTTATCCAAATGATTGCGTGTTTAAAACATATTGGCATAATTCTATTATGAAGTATTTATAGTTCTTTTTTTTAAGTTTATTTATTTATTTTGAGAGAGAGAGAGAGTGAGCAAGCAAGCATGAGCAGGGGGAGGGACAGAGAAAGGGAGAGAGAGAATCTTAATCAGGCTCCTCACTGTCAGCCCATGTCTCGATTTGGGGCTCGAACTCACCAGGCTTGAGATCATGATCTGAGCCAAAATCAAGAGTTAAATGCTTAACTGACTCAGCCACCCAGGTGCCTGTATAGTTTTTCTAATGCTAAACCATCCTTAAACTCCTGGAGGGGAAAGCTTACTTGATTGTGGCCAATGATTGTTTTAAAATACTTTATGAGTTACTAGGGTTCATTGACAGTTTTCCTATCCATGTATAGAGGTAAGACTGGTGCTAGATTAAGAGATGAGGAGAGAGAAGGCTGAATGTTTTGGGAGACCTCCGGCTTTGGCTTCTGATATGGGTGGGGCCCTCTATCAGGGAGGAGGCAAGGAAGGGACCCAGGAGAATTGAGCAGCATGAAGAACGTGATGAAAACCTCACCTACTCAATTTACCCTCTCCTACTCTGACTATTCAATGTCTTCATAGCTATCCAGAAGAATCCAGTCTAAACATCAGTAGCCTCCCCAGACATTGCTGGTTTCATGGGGCTGCATGTTCAATGAGATGCCCTGTTAAGTGAGGTGCTGGATATTGTTTTAAGAAAGCTATGCTTCATCAGCTTCATTCTCAGATGTCCAAATGACCAGGGTGCCCATGACTCACCAGGATGTAACACAAGTCTATTATGATTTTATTATTGCCTTATTCTACTCATTAGCATTTGATTACACAATGATTCTCTTATTTTATTATGCTTAGATGTGAGATTATAACTGCATTCCTTAGAAATGATGTAAAATTCAAATAAGCCTTTCCCAGTGAGTTTAAATTGAGAGGTTTCACTCTACTCATTTTTTTCCCCTGAATTTATTAGGGGGTTACTCTGTGCTTTTTTTACACAAGCGAGTGAAGATTGTGTGAATTTTGCTATTTTTTATTATACACCCTCTTTCATTTCTGAGCCTTGGAACCTATTTGTAATGTCACTAGATAAAAGACAATGGTGGGTGTGAAATTTTTTTTTCCTCAAAAGATAGTATCATGAGTAGCATACTGCTCACCTACCCGCCCACTTTCCCGGGGGAGCAGAGATGATTACATTCTTCAGTGGCCCCTTGGTTTTAATTAGAGGCTTGATTTGTGGATGAGTGATCCTACGTCAGGGAAAGTAGTCCTCTACCCAGCAAACCTTCTGCAAAAGGCAAACCTTCCCAAGGGAAGAGGCGCAGCTGCTCTCATTTCCCGCCTGGACCACCTAGTGGGCACCTACTGGCCAGCCTTCCTGCCTTTAGCCTGCTCCTCTCGCTCTGCCAATCCATTGTCCACACTACTGCCAGAATGAGCTACTTAAAAATAGAAATTTCATGGAGTCGTCCTGCTTCATTAGCTTTTCATCACTTTCTGGAGTAGAACATCCAGGAGAGGGGCCCTGCTCACCTCTCCAGGGTTATCCCATTTGTATAGCGGAGTCCTCCCTGCCTGATCTCATGCATCAAGCTCTAGCAAAACAAACTTTTGTGCTCCCCAATGTACCCCCGCCCCCCCCCCCCCCCCCCGGCGGTGTACAGCAGATAGTTCCTTACCTTCGTGTTCTCCCTATTACACGGAGAGCTTCCACTCTAATGCTTTCTAAATGCCCCAGGCATTTTCCTACGGACACTTTGGGACTCAGCTCGGGAAGGAAGCTTGACCTCAAAGCTAGGTTGAGTGTCCTTCCTCCATGCTGTTAACACCCTGAATGTGACTCCAAGATGGCACTAGCTGTGCTATTGTAATCACTTAAGATGGACCTGTAACACCCCTGTGGACCGTGAGGGTAGGGGATGCATCTAATTTTTAATTTTTTTTTTTAAGACTGAGACTAATCCATCTTTGAGTCTCTGATGTCTAATACACATCCTGGTCATAGTAGGTGCCCAATAAATTTTTATTCTGTGAATGAATAAGTTTCCTCATTTTTCAGGTGGGGAAATGCACAACCAGGGAAGGGCAACCAGTGCAGTAAAAGGACCACCAGATGGGAATCAGAACAGGGTGTTGTAGTATAGTTTCTGACCTGGTTACTCTACTTCCTTGCCAAGAAGCAGCCTTTTCTAAAAAGGCAAATGTGATAAAGTCAGCCTATTGAACACATGGAGGTCCATGCCCAAATGCTTCTACCAGATGCCCAAAGAGTGGAGAATACCTGGGGCCTCAGCAAGGTTACAGCTCCTGAACTGTAAGTTTCACATTTTATTTCACATTTTCTTGAAATCTGCATTATGCTCTCCAAAATGTCTTCCTTTACAAATTGAAATACTCAACAACCCCAGTGTCCATTGACAGATGAACGGGTAAAGAAAATGTGGTATATACATGCAATGGAATGTTATTCATTGCCCCAAAATTCAGAAAGTCTACCCTATGTGACAACATGAATAGATCTGGAGGGCATAATGCTAAGCAAAATAAGTCAGTCACAAAAGGACAAACACTGCCTGATTCCACTTATATGAGATATCTAAAACAGTCAAACTTTTTCTAGAAGAAGAAACTAGAATAGTGGTTGCTAAGGAATGGGAGAAGGGGTAATGGGAGTTGCTGTTCAAGGAGTATCAAGTTGCTGCTATACAAGATGAATAAGTTCTAGAGATGTGCTTACAACATAGGGCCTATAGCTAACAGTATGGTATTGTGCAGCAAACGCTTATTAAGGTGGGTAGATGTCATGTTACACACATACACACAAAAACAATAGCAAAGGGGCACAAGGAAATCTTGAAGATGTTTGATACGTTTACTACCTTGACTGTAGTGATGGCTGTATGTTTATGCCCGAACTTATCAAACTGTATATATTATATACATTAAATTTGTGTGGATTTTTTGTGTATCAATTAACCTAAATAAAGCTGGAAAAATTTGAAACATGTTTACAATTAATTTATAGTTACCTTACTCGACCACCCTTCAGTCTTCAAGTAAATTTAGCATTCTGAGAAGAAAGACCCTGGTTACCCTCTGCCTATGCCCAGCTCACTACCATCCGGGAAACTAGGCAGATATAATGAAAGAAGAGGAACAGATATGGATCCTGGATTCAGAGAAGCCTGGATCCAGTTCCAGGTCTGTGACTTATTGGTTGTTTCACTCTGAGGAAGTTACTCAACCCCTTCGGGCATCAGTGGTTGACTCCACAAAACTGGGGTGATGGCACAGTTCCATCAGTGGAACAGCTTGGGTGGACACCAGCAAATTGCGCTTACACAGTGGGTGTCTAGTGCTCTCTCCCTTCAGCCAGACCATCAGGTGCTCTTCACAGCTTCTCCCATCCACCACCACCTCCAGCTTGTTTAGAAATGAGACAATAATTTCCAGTCACAGTTGGTCTAAAGTGCTGGGAGAATTTTGGGGTGACATAGTGGAAATCATTCACACATACTTGAGGCCATTCCTTCCTCTGCCTCCCTAACCTAAACCCAATGAGCCAATTCACTGAGCTTCTCATGTCCAATTTCCCCATGTGTAAATTAGGATAATTATACCCTCCTTGCAGAGCTTTAGTGAGGATTAACTGAACTAACTTGTGTAAGAATTTAGCAGAGTGCTTATCACATATTAGGTAGTGAGTATGTGGGAAATTTATTAGGTTATTGAGGACCCACATTATAGGAACCGGATGGAGTAGGCAGGAAAATGCTGTCCCCAAAGGTGTCTACATTCTAATTCCTGAATGCTATGAATATGTTCCTTTACATGGCAAAAAAGACTTTGCAGATGTGATTAAACTTAGGACTTTGAGATGGGGAAATTATTTCTGGATTATCCAGATGAACCTAAGGTAATCAGAAGCGTCCTTAAAAGAGTCAGAGGGAGAGATGTGAGAAGATGAGCAAAAGAAGAGATTTGAGGAGGCAATGATGCTGGATCTGAAGATGGAGGAGAGGCCATGAGCCAGAGCCTAGATGGTAGAAAAGGCAAGAAAACAGACTCTCCCTAAAAGGGACGCACTCCTGCCAACATCCTGATTTTAGCACAGAGAGACTCATTTTAGACTTCTGACCTCTAAGAACTATAAGATTATAAATTTGTGCACTCAGTTTGTAGTAATCTGTTAGGTAGCAGTAGGAAACTGAAACACCAGGTGACTACATTTTCGAACATTGATAGAAACAATGGCCACCAAACTCCTCTGATCACTAGGTACTATGACACTAGCTGCCTTCCTCACCTTCTCTCATTCCCCCAGTACTCCTTCCCCGGGTTAACGATACTGTCAGGGGCTGAGAAGGTGTTACCATTCCTGAAATGTGCCACTAGGAACCACATCTCTTCTTTTCTGGGCAAAGGTAGAGGGGAAAAAGTGCAGGGATGTGTGCGTACCCACACATGTGTGTGTGCGTGTATGTGTGTAGATACGGACATCTCAAAACGAAAAAGTGTGCCATACAATGGGGGCAATAATTCAGCCCTGCTCAACTCAGGACGCCCAACCTGGCAAGCCAGGATGAATGGCAGTTGCCATGGAAACAGCATCCCTTGGCTTCTGCCCGCTGCCTCCTTAGCACAGCTCTGCCATTGTGCAATCCAGTTACCTAACCCAGTGCTCAGCAGCTCTGCACCCTGACAGGGTCTGGCATATCTAACTAAGCGTGGGGCACTTCTGCTATCTCCCCCCTTTCCACAATAACTTCATGGACTCAGGAAGCCAGGAAGTGTGAGAACAGGGATGGGAGGCTGCAAAGTACAGTGGACAGAGCACTGGATTCAAGATTGCCTTGTTCAAATCCTTTCTCTCCTCTGAGCCCACTTTCCTCTTTTGTACAACGAACAGGGGGCTGGCCAGGATGACTCATGAGAGCCTCTCTAACAACTGTGAGGTGACTTTCATGGGAAGATGATAAACTGAGAACAGGAAGAGGACAGAGCTAAAGAATGGTCAGGTTGACGGCTATTTGTCTGTGTTTCTGAAAACCAGCCTTCCCCACCAGAGGGAAAAGCCCCAGGAGCAGTTAGGTGGAAGGAAGCCGCTCTCTATGTTATTCCTTGACAGAGGCATGCCCTGTTTCACAGTGAACGGGCCATGAATCCACCTGCCTGCTGTTGAGCTCTGAGGGTGTTGCTTCCTTTATTGTTCCTCGGGGGCCATATCATGGCTCTTAAGCCCTGCCGCTGGCCAGGAGGGACTCTGGGGCCCAGGTCACACAAAGCAGGAGGCGCTCCTCAAATCAACCTGATTAACCAGCTAACTTTTCTAAGGATGCTCCACTAACTCCTGACCTCCAGTGCTAGTGTCCAGCAGGGAAGTTGAGAATACACACAGGTAACTGCAACCCGGGGTCTACATGGAGCTCATCTTGGTCAAGATCACCTGTTTAGAAAGCAAATTCACTTTGCCCCATCAGCTCGTGCCACCTACCCTTGTACCACCAGTCAGCAGTGGGGTGTTTGGAGAAGTTCCATCCTTCCCCATCTTTGTGGGACTTGTTACAATGATGCAGAAGGGGTCTAGGGAGTCAGCAGCCTTGATGGGGCAAGGCTACACTATGCCATTTCATAGCACTTCATGATAAATAAATTGGAGCTCATTAATTAAAAATGAGAGCCGACAGGAGCCAGAGCTGGCTACAGGGCCACCTGGAGTCAAGGGACTGTGTGTGGCTTGCTTGGGCTTCACTCTGTGATGATGTTCGCAGTAGGTGAGTGCCTTGTTCCCTTTACCTGGACCTCCCAAGGGAGTATGTCATAGACCAAGGGAACAGCTTGAGTACAGGGTTGAGGTGCAATATTGAAGAATGTTTGATGACTGTAGGCAGCCCTTAGGAATAGTGCAGTGAGGTTATCAGGTCCTTTGGCAGATAGTCTGTCACCTATCTACTGTCCCTTCCCCAATTTTTCACTAACTTGGCTTTTGTTCACAGCATCAGTGTTCCCACCCCAGGCAATAGATGATGATTGGACTAAAACCAATAATAGCAATCCTGTTCTTTGCTTGTCAATTTTTTATTTTTAATTTTAATTTTTATTGTTTGTTTGTTTGTTTGTTTGTTTGCCAAGAAATATAGTTTAGGCCAAAGAGACCAAAGAGTTAAGTCTGCTGACGGTAAGTGGGGTGGAAGCATTTCTTGGAGATGTTTTTATTTCTTGATATAAAGGGACTGATGCAGCCGGTACCCTTTCCCTTTCTCTGGCAGACTCAAATGATGATATGCTGCCAGATGGCTGCAATCAGCTGAGATCCATGAAGGTAAGGCCAAGAGAATCCCACAGATGTTCAGAAGTCATGATCTAATACTCAACAAATGGCCATCTCCAAACTTCCTTTTATGTGAGAAAAATAAACTCCTGTTGTTTAAGCCACTGTCTATTGGATTTCGAGTTATTTGTAGCCAAGTAAGTGACACAGGTCCAGTGCAAGGAAATGGAATTTGTACTTTCTCTAGTTGGAAAAGCCGCCCCACCTCCATAGGGGAGCTTTTGTTGTTGCTTCTAAGGTTAGTTTAAAATAAAAGTCATACATGTGTGTTATGAAAACTTCAAACAATAAAGAAGTATATAAAGTAAGGAGTGAAGGGTTCCCTCTCACCAAAACTTCTAGAAACTAAACACTATGAAAAAGGAAGGATGTGGGGAGAGATGTGTTTCTATGCTATACATATGTCTATAAAGTGTTTTGCAATTGGTCTTTTTCATTTAATGAGGTAGCATGGATCCAGGTTTTTGAGGAGGTAGGATATCATGGGAGCTGTACTTAAGGAAGGTGAAGTTGATACGTAATCATTAATCTATTAGCAGGGCATAAACAAATCAGACAAAACCTCCCCGGTGGAAAGGAAAATGGGAAACTGAGATTTATTGGTGACTTCCTGAATGGAGGCACTATGTCAGGCATTTTGATTCAATCCAGCTCCTCTGAGAGATTATTCTCATTTTACAGAGGCTCACTTAGAATCTGAACCCAGTTCTTTCTGACGCCAAAGACCTTGGTTCCTCTGTTTCACCAACAAGGAGGTTTGCATTTTTCCATGGGTGGCCTGTTGTAACAGCCCTCATGTTCTAGTGCCCACAAAGCATCTTTCTGGTGGGTCCTGCTGGGAAGCTAAAATGCTCTGGACCCGATCCATGGGTGCCCCCTTTGGGGCTGGCCAAAGCTGAGTGAGTGAGGCAGGGACAAACTGGCAGGGGTTTGGAGGCAAAGGAGGATAGGAGAAGAAACCAAAGGAAGTGCCATGTGGAGCCCATCAGGCTGGCTTCCTTGCCTACTGCTAACTGAAGCTCTTGGGAAAATGACAACTGGCAAAACTCACAGTGAAGGGTAATTATGCTGTCAGAGGCATCTCTGATGCTCAGGGCTGGGAAGATCTGCCAACAGGATTCATTGTAAATATGTAATTGCTGAACGTTGTTAGGCCAATGTTTGCCCCAACTGGAAATCTGACAACAGGAAGCCAAAGTTTTGATGCCCCCTCCTATGCTGCCACAAAAACAGAGGTGGTAAGAGAGACCACCAAGTCTTCTCCTGCCTTCAGCTATACCCAGGGGGCTTTGCCCGCGTGAAAGTCTCTCCTGATGTCATGCCCTCTCCACCACTGCCCTGGGGAATCCCACCCCAGTTCAGAGACCAGTTCTAATTTGACCTTTTCCAGAAGTCTTTTCTGACAGCCCCCATCTGTGCATGTTTCCCACCCCACCCCCACCCCATTTCCCTTTACCTTATGGCCTTAACTATTTATCTTTTGTCACTTATACTGGGAGCTTTTTGGAGCATGATCTTACCTGAGTTCGAGTTCTTAATCACCCTAAAAGTCACTTAAATGCCAGGAGGTACGTATGTTTTTATGGAATGAATGAATAAATGAATGAATGAAGAACTGGTCAGGGAGACATGTATCCTTTGCTTCTGGGCAACAGGATGGAAAGTGAGAAGGTGAAAAAAATAGGCTTTGCACCAGTAGCTCTGTCTGGCTCAGGGGAAAACCAAGCATCTTCCCACATAGGGTCCCCCTTCCGGGTGGGGAAGAAACCTGGGCATTAAGAGTGTTTACCAAGAAGGAGGGATGACTGGGTGGCTCAGTCGGTTAAGTGTCCTGCTTTGGCTCAGGTCATGATCTCATGGCTCATGGCTTTGAGTCCTGTGTTGGGCTCTCTGCTGTCAGCACACAGCTTGCTTCAGATCCGCTGTCAACCCCCCCTTCCCTCTCCTGCTCATGTTCACTCTCTCTCTCAAAAAATAAATAAACATTAAAAAATTTTTTTTTAAAGAGTGTTTACCATGAAGGAAACATTAGGGTGAATGTTCCAAGAAGAGTCCTTAGAGGTAGTTTAGTCTTGATGCCTTTTGTGGTGAGAGAACAGGCCAAGAGACGAAAAATGTCTTGTCTGAGGTCTCCCAGGGACAGTGGTGGGGCTGGAACTAGAACCCTTATCTGCTAACGTCCAGCCCAGAGCTCACTTGGCAGCCCAGGCTGCTTCTGTTTACTATCTTATGGTCATCATCTGGATTCGACCATAATGATATCAGGAATGTAGACATGTGTATAATTCATCAAATGTTTTCCAAAAATTTTACTCTACTTGTCAACCCATTTCTTTAATTGTTCTCTATGATCCTTATTTTTGACCTCAGTTAATGTTTTCTGTGTACTCACTAAAAATCCCTGTTGAAGATTCGAGAGGTTACTCCTGCAGCTGATACCATCACAGAGCCATGTTCTTGTTTGTTCCACTTAAGTTGGCCTTCCTGGCCATTGGTAGACCACAGTGGATCATGGGTGAAGGATGCTGCACTATACAGTATGAGCTACCAAAAGCAAAGGAAGATAGGGGATAATTAGGAACAGTGAGGGTAGTGGACTTGGGGGTGGCCTAGGGAGGAAAGAGAAGGAAGTCAGAAGGCAGGATGTGGAGGAGTTGGGGGGAAGAAACGGTATCACTGGACTGTGGTCATTTGTGGCATGGTTATGTGTCTTACTCATCCCCTAGCATTGAAGACTGTGCCTGAGCCTGGCTTCAAGAAGGGTTTTGGGAACTCTTTGTTGACTGAATGAATGAACTGTAGAATGGGTAAACCCACCTTCTGGGAAATGAAACTACTGCTGTCATCCAGAATAGTCTGTCCCTGTTTAGCATCATACTAAAGCCTAGTGGTACCTTGGGATGCATTTCAAAGTCATCCTGGAGCCTTTTCAAAGTATAGATGTTGATTTAACCTCCTTTATGTTGAACCAGGAGAGGGAGGGGTGGACCCCATCTGGCATGTGGAAAGTAAGAATGCATACCCTGAGATTAGGAACTATTCTTTTAGATTCTTCCAGTTTCCCCAACCTCTTCTGGAGATGGCCTTGCAGTGGCTATAGATTCATCTCTGTAATATCTAGGGTGATTTATTCAGTAAAGTTTGGTGGGGCTGAATGTCTATAAGGATTTTCCCACATTCACTCCTAACCCTACCCCAGGGGTCTCTGATGAAGGACTGATGGGATGTTTGTGGGCAAGGAAGGGGACTTTTATATTGGGGAGCCACTTCAGAATGGGAGTTCCTTGCTGGTCAGTCCCCCAACACAAGGCACAGGGATCACACAGGTGTCAAGCACCCTCTGGGGCCACCCTCTGCTTCACTCCTAAGGGTTGAGAGCATTAGCCCCATAAAGGATCACATTGTAAGGAGATTCTTCTGCTGAAGGAGCCAAAGTCAAGGAAGGAAGAAACTTCCAAACACACCCATTCCTTCTCCACCCTTGGCACACATTCATACCTATCTGCTTGGAGTGAAGAGTTAGGCATGGCTTGTCTAATTCTCACCCCTCATGGCTGACAAAGTCTTGCCCTGCATTGCCTACTCGTATGATGTGATGTGAATTTTAGCACACAGAAAAGGTCCTTTCCACAGGTCTTGAAATCTCACCATTATTATTTTGGCTTTCCTAATAGGCTGCAAATTCCTTAGCATGGTATACAAATTAAGTCTAATCAGTCATTGGTATGGGAGTATAAATAAATTAATTAGAAACATTTGGGAGAGGGGAGGGCAAGGGTAGAAGAGGGCGTCATGGGGTAAGGAGCTATGGTGTAGAGAACAAGGCCCAGGAAACACAGTTGGCTCATTTCACACTTGGAGCCACCACTATCCTCTTCAGAATAATCCTCCAAACTTTGTCCTAGCCAGGAAGAAGTCCACCTTTTGGCCCAGTTCAAGCCCCTTCCTAGATGAAGGCTTCCTGGATGAAGTAGCTGTACATGAGCATACCACAGAATATTTTTCATATGGCATGATCATCCTTCATTTTACCTCTGTGCAAGCATGGTCTCTCAACATAATTGGAATCCCTACAACAGAGCTGTGTGTCAGGCATTGCTATCTCAATCATGTAGATGAAGAAACTAAAGCTTATATAACTTGTTCAAGGTCACACAGTAAAGGTCAGAACTGGGAGTTCCAAAATTAAAACTTATACACTGGTATAAGTTTTCAGTGGTTGTGTGACCTTAGACATGTTACTATTCTTTGTGCTCAGCTGTCTCATCTGTAAAGTGGGGACACTAATGCTACCCAGTACAAAAGGCTGCTGTGTGGTTAAAATAATCAATATACAGAACATACATGGAATTGTGCTCATACATAGTAAATGCTACAGAAGTATTTTCTATTATTATTGATCTTGTTATTGTTAATATTCAGTATTGCTTCTAGAGGATCCTATCTCCACTGTTTCTCTCATAGCATTTACTGACACACAGCAGGAAGTCAGTCGATATTAACTCCCTTTCCCTTGTCTTTCTGAAAATTGCCATCAGGATCAGAAAAATATCACAACCGCTTGTTTTATGGAACAAAAATTTCCATAATCCATAGGAGAAGCAGCCAACAGTGGCACTACTACATCAAAGCAAGCAGAGTTCAAGGCCTTGAGATGTGGCCCTCGCCTGGCGAGAGTTCAGAAGAAGATTCCTTGGAAACGCATAGTAGATACTGAAAGCCAAGGCCCTGTCATCGAATGCTTCCAGTCCCACATCACTGACACATTGCAGTCCAATGTCATGTTCTCGGTCCTCGACGGGCTTGTTCTGATAAAGGGCTGACTAATGGGCAGGAAGGGGAACGTTTTGCCAACGCGCTTCTTTCCATTAGATTACGGATGTATTTTTAGTGTGGCTGAGAAATAGCTAGGATCTTGACTTGCAAGATGATTTTGGACTAGGAAAAAAATCTTAGCCAAAAAAAAAAAAAAAAAAGATTGCAAATGCTTGCTGCTATTGGGAGTTCCATGTTTTCATTGCCACCTAGCTCACTATGTTAAGATGGGGCTCAAGTATGATTTCTTCTGGGTAGTTCCCTTAGAGCCTCTTCCCAGCACTACCCATTTTTCACGGAACCTAGCACAACATTTACCTCAAAGTATCACCATTTCCAGTTTCATTGACAGGCTCCCCCATCAACTGAACAGCTTGAGTGAGTAGCCATGACTGTTGGTTCATTTCAGTGACGCCAGTTCTTAATTTGAGAATGTTGTAGAGGAGATGCTTGATAAGTTTAATGAATAAATGGATGGATGGATTAGCTGGTTGGTTGGCTGGCTGGCTGGCTGGCTGGGTGGATGGGTGGATGGGTGGATCAGCTAGATGGAAGGATGGATGGATGGATGGATGGATGGATGGATGGATGGAATACAAAGACCAAGAAGTCATTCTGCACTGGTAAATCTTACTATGAGCGTGACTACAGATCCTATGTCTCAGCATCTCTCACCCATTGTTAAGTGTTTGTCCCTCATGATGCTACATTTGCCTAATGCCACCGCAGGCCTGCTTCTCATGTTGTGCTCAAGTCATGTAGGCAAATACATGCCTCTGCTGCCAAACTGATACCAGGAGAGAAATGCCAGCACTAATCATTGTCCACCAGTCCACTGCACACCCTGTAGAGGCACCTCAGTGGGGACAAAGATTCGGGGAGTAGGTACAGGAAGAGGGCAGAGCTACAGGGGTTAATATTTTAGTAAATTATGGACAACAGTTTCTCATGTTTAAAAAACAAACTCCACTGACTGACACATATGTAGTGACCAATTGTTGGTACCTTTATGGCCACAATTAAACTCTCTATTTAGTTGAAGTTTCCATCAGGCCCCAGTACAACAGAGTGAAGACCTGGGGAGGTTGTCAGGCCCAGGGCAGGCAGCAGAGTAGAGTTATCTTGGCATCACTTACTCTCAGTAAAGAAGAATTACACACACAGAGTGAGTCCATTTCTGCTTGTCCTGGCCTCAAATCTCATCCACAGAGAAGCTCAAATGGCACCCCAGCTGTACATCTTGCACCTGACCTTTAGAAGAGAGGCTGTTGACAGACACCCTCCAAAAATGTACCTTCTGGGCAGAGACTGCTAGCTGTCTTCCATCTAGCTTTCTCTCCTTTCAGAGTCCTTGACTTCTTAGCTAGGCACATGGCCATCCCAAATTAAGGCTACTTTCCCAGTGTCCCTTGCAGCTGGGTGTTGCCCTGAGACTAAGTCCTGGATATGGCTGAGGTGATGTGTGCAATTTCTGGGGCTTGCCCTTAAAGGGAGGGATATATTCTCCCATTCCTTCTGTCTTGTCCTTCCCACTAGCTGGAAGGTGAGACTGTGGTGAGCTACTTGGGGTCATGTGAATCAGAGCAATGCCCTAGGAAGGGGCAGCAGGAGAGAAGGGGATTGAATTTCTGATGGCTGCAGAGCAGTGCTGCAAAGCTGCCTTGGACTTTCTGTGAGAGAAAAACAGTCTTTAGTCATGCTGAAACCACATGAGTCTGTCATACTCAGTTGAACTTTTATCTTAACCTAGGCACCCTCATACATAAATTGAATATATACATGTGTATTTGTGTGTATATGTATAATATCTCTCTCTCACACACTCACTCAGCAGGATCTTCATTTTCAGTTATTAATTCTATTGAGTTTGGTCCTTCAAGGAAGGACTTCAAGGAAGTCATTCATCCATTTGAACAATAAACGTATATTAACATATGTCTCTAACACAAAATAATTGGGCATCTTCGATATCTTTGAAACCTTAAGAGGAAATGATAAGACTGATTTTTATGAAAAGGTCATCCTTGCTTGAGATATATCACGTTAATTCTCTATTAGCTGGAATCCCTAGTTACCCAGGACATTCTTCATTAGTCTGGACACCAAGATTTTTCTATTCAGGTGGCTGGTTCAGGTGGCTAATGCAACCCACTCCCAAAGTCCCCCCATTGTCCTCATCCTGAAAGCTGAATGGACAATGACCACAACTCCTGTCATCCCTTAACACTCCAAGACATCCCCTGGTTTTGTCTTATGTAATCTGTCCAAAGCTGGCTGAATCCTCATCTAGTGAGTTACCCCAGCAACCCAGCTGTGTTGTCTTGAAAGATGTCTCTGGGCACCGCTTCTGAGTCCACAGGAGATTTGACTGAGGCCAAGCCGTAAAGCCACAACCTATTAGCTCTAACAAGGTGTCATCATTTATTGTGTGCCTGGTAGACATGTCACATTTTTTAAAAAATATGGATAAAAATAAGTCCTACCTTGACTATGCAGTGAGATTTACTTAGAAAGCAGGCACAGTCATCTATTTTCAGAGACCATCTATGTCTTTTATGATCTCCCTTGCATTTCTTCTAAAATCCTTTCAGTTTTCACACTTTTCTCTGATAATCTCATTCCAAACTGAAACGTCACCAGCCTAATTTCCAAATCATCAGCTAGCTTTTTCATATAAGACATCTCTAGTTTTACATTTTAGCCTTTCATCTCCTCTTTGGGGAAATAATATTTAAGGAAGTCCATGGACTACTCTTGCTGGCTAGTGCCTCACATCTTCCTAAGAAAATTAGCTAGCCACTTGACTCTGCGAGTGTGATCCTGATACGTTATGTTGCATCCTGCTTATTTAAGTATTCTACATCAACATGGTTCACTATGAATCTCTGTGGGTTTATTATTCTGGATAACACACTATAAAAGGCTTCCCTCTTTTCAGTTATTCTTCAGATTGAATTTCAGTTAATCTATAAGAGAGGGCCTTTTATTTATTTATTAACGTGTTCTGTCAACCAACCAATTTTTGTCTTTGATTGCTGGGGATACAGCAATGAATAAGATACAGTCTCTGTCCCTGTGGGTAGCTATACAGGAAAACTGCTAGAAAGCCAAGTGACCTATAGTACAGGGACATTCATGTTTAGCAGAGCTCTAACAGGGACAGCCCCCCTCGACTTCTAGGATCTTGGCATTAGAAGTGAACTTAAGAGGTCATATGGCTCTCTACCTCATTTTACAGAGGGAGAAACTGAGGCTGTGCCTACACCTCACCTTCTATCTCTCATCCCCTCATTCTCTTCTTCTGAGCAATACTGAACTTCTGTCTGTTGGACATGGAGTTCACTCTCATATCTGCCTTTGTACTATATTTTATTCATTTCTAGATCTCCAGAAAAAGTAGCTGGTGGGGCTCAAAAAATGTCTCATGTGGTCCCACAAATGTTCTGAGGGAGATAGGGTGGGGATTACCAGGCTTTTCAATAAACTGAGAGTCTATGACTCAGAGAGGTTGGTAACTGGCCCAGAATCATACAGCTTGTTAGCAGCATTGTCCTGACCAGGACTGGGGCTTCTGCCTCTCATTCTCATCTTTCTTTTATTAAGTAGGATGCTTTCTCCTACAAGGAACAGAAGACCAACTAAAGGTGGCCTAAACCATAAAAAGTCAAGTATCCCACAAAACATTTGGTCCAGATACTGTTTCAGGACTGATCCCACAGATCTTGGATATCACCAAGGGCCCAGGTTCTTTCTATCTTTCTACTCTACCATGTTCAGCTTGGATGCAATATCTCTCTTAAGTGTTGAAAGTTAACTATAGTTTCTTCAGGTATCATATGCACAGCACAGACACCAGCATGCTAGTCTTTTAATGAGTGAAGAAAATATTTTACACTACCTTCCTAACCCCCCAGCAGATCTTTTCTTAGATCCCTTCTCACTAGGATAAGGTAACATGCCCACATACTATATGCAAAGCAGGCTAGGAGAGTGTTTACCTGGATTCTTAGCTTCTACAGTGGGAGGCTGGCCACAACCAGAGAGAAAGAAGAGAGGAGAGGAGGATGGCCATTGGGTAGATGACCAATCATGTTTGACACCTCTATTTAATCAAGCCACCCCTCCATGTCTCTTTAGGTCAGTGCCACCCATTATGGGCATGATCTCATAATTTGTGGTCATTAAATGTACTTGAAGAGGAAGTTCCAATTCTTCATGGTGGGTGGGCTTCTCCAATCTCATAAGATAGTCAACCCACCAGGTTTTCCACTGACCCAAGTCCAACACAGCCAACAAGAGCTCTCACACTGTCAGACTCTGCATCATTGGCCCTCATGAGTACACTGGGAGGCAACAAAAGTAGGCCTTCTGTTGTCTGATGGGGAAATATGGACTTGGAGAATGAAGAATTATCCACAGCCCAGCAGCAGGGGAGCAGCAGAGCCAGGATGCAGACTCATCTCTGACCCCATACCTCTTACTCCTTCCCCCTGCCATACTCCAGCTGTAAGTCATCTGAAACCACACTGGTCATTTATTTGAATGTTTTTTTAATTAAAGGCTATGCTTAGAAAAACCACACAAACCACCCGTAAGAGCAGGGATCAGGCCACCTGAGATTTCCATCAAGGATCCACCAACCTCGTAAAGAGCACTAGCAGTAGAGTCCAACTGTCTGCATTTGAATGTTGTGTGACCTTGGGAAAGTTATTAACCAGCTTGTGCCTCAGTTACCTCATTTGTAAAATGGAGGCAATCGTAATACCTTCCTCATACACCCTTGTGAGGATCAAATGAGTAATATATTCAGAGTGCTATGCTTGGAACAGAGCCTGACACTCAATAAGCATTCAATTAATGCTGGATATTATCACCTATTTATTATTCATCTGTGCATCTAGCCACCCTCTGATTTATTCTAGAAAGGACCTAAAGTGTGCTTAGTTTCTATGGTGTTTTATGTTGTAAAGCCAACCAGCACGCCCCCACCAGGTGACTGTGGAAACATTGTGAACCATACTGATAAAACAAACCATTTATCTTTATTTTCAAATCAAAACATTTGTGCATGTGACAGTCCCCTAGAGCAGACAGTAAACTTGATTGCACAAGATAAAACCTTCTCTGCCACCTGCCTTAATATCTAGTGTTGGGATGCTTTGCCTCAAATGGGATCCTGTCCCTCTGGGTCAGCCCTCAGTGGGGGCTATGCCACCCGACCCAGGGACACTGTTTGGATGCTGTGTTCAGAGGATGTCATGTTCTCCCATAGCCCTTCTCTGGAGTTAATGTAACACCTTCAGGCTGTTCGTGTCTGCTGCAGAGAAGCGCAGGGAGGGGTGGACTGGCTCAGCTGGCTCACCTCCCCAACCGCTGGGAGCCTTCCCTCCAGCACCTGTGCCTGGGGCAGGCTCTTCTCTTCCTCCCTTCTCCTCTTTCCACACAGGAGCTGGACCAGACTGGAAGGCTTACAAAGGAAACCTGGGGAAGGCTGGTTCTCATGACTGAAGGCCAAGACAGCTCTCTGCAAAGGGAGGGACAGTCCCCTGGAGCAGATGGCCACTTGAGGCCTCACAGAGCCGAACAGACCATGAAAGATTTCTGATGTAGAAGCACACGGTGAGGCCAGTGTCCTCACCCTGTGCTCCTGTCACCAGTCCTCAAGGCTCCAGTACTAATGAGAGTGACCTCATTGAGCATTCATTGAGCACCTTTAATGTCAAGCCCTTGCAAGGGACATGCAAAGAATCATTTAACAGCTTCAGAAGCTGAGAAAAAAAAAAAGGGAGGGGGGTGGAGTGGAGGGCCCTGTGCTAGAACTCTCAGCTCTTTAACCATCCCCTCTCCCCCCAGTTCAGACTGCTGTGTCTGGCATCAGGGCTGCCTTTCCACAAAAGAAGCCACCTTTTCAGTAACACGTACATATCCTAAGCCACTCTAAGCCACTCTCTGGGTCTCTGATAGAGGGATCCAAGCCCAAAATGATAATACGCATAACCTTACCTTATATCTTTTTGTCATTTAGTAGTAAAATATATACACAAAAACACAGGACAATACCTAGCTTGCATTTTTCCCTGAAAACAACTTAAACCACACTAATAACACCATCCATTTGTCTTTAGTTTCAAACCAAAACATGTTGCGCTCACTTTTTAGTTGAGAGAAAAGGAATTTCATCTACAAGGAGGGGGCAGAGGGGCCTGACTTCATAGATGTAGCTGATTGCACAGACCAGGCCTCCTGGCCTTCACGGAGCACCCAGCGTCGCTGTTTCCACCCCAGGAGATTTAACAAATTCACCTTCTTCTCAGCAAGTCACCACCAGCTCCTCTCTGTGACAGAAACAAAGACCCAGGAAAGTCTTGCTCCCCTACGAAGTAGAGGGCCCCCAGCCAGCAGCTCTGCTTGGAACTGGACCAGGGTGAGAACTGGACTAGCCTGGGGGGTGGGGTCAGTGACTGGCACTGAAGGGAGGAGACGGAGAGGCTGCCTGGGCAGACAGGTTACGTGAAGTACAATTTCAAAATGTCCCTGAGCAGTGTCCCGGTCATTCCAAGATCAGGGTCTTGAGACCTGAGAGAGTGTTTTCACCTGTCTAAGTTCTTCGGGGGATCTCAGCACCCAGCTTGCACATCACCCTTCTTCTCCTCCACCCAGGAAGCCTTGCCGGACCCTCCCTGATGCTGTGACTCCCTCCTCCTCCCCTGAGCTCCCAAAGCTCTCACTGACTCATATCCTACTTAGCTCTCCGCATTTGGCTGTTTGGGAGGCTTTATCTCCCCAGACAGCATGGGACTTGCTGGTTGTCTCTGTGTTTAGTCTTGTGCAGCACAGACAAGGTACAGACAATAAATACCCACTGAATAACTCAGCCAACCTTTTCTAAGTTGTTCGCTTGAGGGCACACTGTGAGCTCCTGCAGCCTTACTCACTGAGTCACCAAGAACACTTACAAGGGAAATGAAAATGAACTGCTCGGGCCTGACACTGTCGTTATGTTGTTTTAAGAAGCATACAACACCAGGTCACCCGAACGTCCATGGTCATCTAACACATCTTGGCAGGAAACCATCTGTTTGCTTTGTCCACAATATTCAGGACTTCAGGGCTTTTCTGGCTCTTATTGACCTCTGTATTGGGCCCCACTCACATCTCCAACCTCACTTTTCCTGTGATACCTGTTTGGTCACTTGACATTTCAGCCAACACAGCAACTTGCTGAGTATGTCCCATACCATCCCCGGGTCTCCCTGCCTTTGTGCCTTGCTTAGATTGTCCCTCCTCTTAAGGAAATCCTTAAGAGCTACAGATCCTACCTATATTTCAAGGTATCTTGAAATCTTCACTGAAGATACTTATACAGAAATTTGCTAGGCTGGATTATCTGCACTGGTCTTGGGACAAATAGAACTTTCTCTGTTATCTTTCTGCTATCTATATAGACTGTTCTGCTAGGCCTTTAAGTGAGTGAGGCAATCTGACTCACATTATGCAACCCCATGGCTCTCGGCTACAAATTTGTTATAGATACCACTTGATAGTGTTTGCTGAAGGTGGGAGACTGCTAATAGCTTCTCCGGATTACTATCTGCAGACGGATTCTCTTACATTAGAGCTAATGAGGCCCTTGGATATTTTGTAGGTAGATTTAGCCCTATTTTGCTGCTGACCTCCTCCATTTCTCCCCCATTTAGGACTGCATTTCATCTGAGATGGGAAAAGTGACTTAGAGCTCAAGACAGGACACGATTCATAGCAATATTAGGTGGTCACAAGGATGGGGATCCAAGCTCTGTAACTACCTTTAGAGAGAAATGCCAATGGTCCAAGACCCATTCCAAGTGGAGACATGAGAGCAAATAATCAACGACAGTGAGCATTCTTCTAGCAGGCATTCAGTGGGCCACAGGAAGGTAGGGAGGAAATGATTCCCACCAAGATGGGTCAATGGTATCAGATCAAACCCCTGTCACCCTTTCAAAGGGTCAGACAAATCCACTGTAAAGCAGTTTTACAGTGAGAGGTCCGGACATGATTTTGTATCTTCAAATCCAATTCTGTAATAGAAATGGGCTACTTCTGCCTCTTTGGCTCTATTTCCAATGAGAAATGCATTGTTCTTTAACAATTAGCTGCAGAGAATTGCTAGAGGGAGAATAGGTCCTTCTGGCTTGAAACCTCCATAATCAGGCTGGAGTTGAGGCACAGCATCTGGGGCGTTAACTGGAGCGATAAAGAAACAGCTCCATCTTGGACTCCTCCCCCCCCCCCCCCCACTCCCAAGGGCTTCAATTTCCTCCTGTGTAAACGTATCCTGAGGGCAGAGAAGTTGAGGTATCATCTAAGAGCATTCCTTTGGATATCATGGCTGCAATGGCCATTGATATCTTTCTAACTGACACCTGCCCTATCATTGGAAAGCAAAATCCCAAGGTTTTTATTTTGGAAGCCATCCAAAATAATTTCACACCCTGTGAGACAGGAGAAGGTTATCACTTCTACCCCTCTAGGATAAATGCTCTCTCCAATGCAAGACGCACTGGTAGCCAACTATTCCCTGAGACAATCTCACCATAATAAAATGCTTTAGAGCCTCACATGGGACCTTGCTTTCCCAGAACTACAACTTTATTGTCATTTCTTCCTCAAGATTTCAGTCCCTAACTCTTGTTTTCCACATTAATTCAAGCTGAAGTGCAGCCTCAATCATGTTGGCAAACATTCCAAATGGAAATGAATTCCCAGGTTCTCACTAAAAATTGCAACGTCCTCACCAGCCCAATCTGGATGACATTTTGTGTCTTATGTAATGTCTATTTCCCGAAGGAATTAAAATGTTTCTGTATATAGTTCTGCCCGACAAATTTTTAATAAGGCCTACCTACTCCTAATTACCTCTTAGGAACAAGCAGTCTGAATCCCTGAAAACTGATCATCCAAAAATCTGTTTTGAGCCAAGAGTTTTATTTTCAAAATTGATTGGAATCAGATGTTGAGAAGCCATAATAGCCAGCTCTGTCACATTTTCTTTTGATAAAATATATGGGGGAGCCAGCTCTTGATGTCACAGCCCAAGAGATTGGGCAATCTGGCATCTGGAAGCCCTCCCACGCCCATGTGCCTGAGCTCAAGCCACTGCTGAGCCTCTCCAGGACAAGATGATTTGCTGTTTACAAAGCACTTTGGTTGTCTCTCACATTAAGTTAATAGCACTCAGAATAGTCTCCCCATTTGACAGATTAGGAAACAGAGAGTAGTGTTTTGTTGATTTATTTAACAAACCTTTAAGCATAAGACTTTCCCAAGTTCACACGGCTAGTGTATGGCTGAGGCAGGTACACATCCAGGCTTCTGGTTAAACGACACCACATTTATGTGTAATCAGGCAAAACACCAATAGCACTGTAGGCTCTGGGGGATGGAGAAGGGCTCTTGCTAGTGAGGTGAGAAAAGCTTGCATAGTTGTGCTTTAAAGACATAATATCCTTGTGAAAGGAGGTGGGGGGACCAAAGTCACAGGAAAGCAGAGGAAGAGACTCTTCTGCTTTGAGAATGGAGAGATCAAGGAAGGCTCTCCTGGGAGAAGCTTTCGAGCTGTTTGTTCTGTTTTGTTATACTTTTGTTTCAGCCTAATATACTCAGTCTGTGGGCCTCCTGCCAACATCATAGGAAGGGGCTCTCAAACACAATAATCATTTTTTATTCCAGCTTTTTGAATTCTGGTCAGTGGGATTCTTGAGTTTCCAGACAGACCTACAGATTCTTATGTCCAAACCACCTTTCTTTCGAGGATTAGCTTCAATATCACCTTCCCTGCCAGCCCTCCCTGGGCCCAGAGACCCTTCCTTGTCTTTCATGGGCCTCCTCACAATCATAGATATATTTATATATGAAGCCTACACTCACCTATCAGGTTCTTGAGGGCAGTCCAGACCACAGAGGCCCAAGGGAAGGAACCCTGACATTCTCGGTGGATTCACGCCTACACGGTATCCGGCACATAGGTGTGCTTAGGAGAGAATAACAGGGAGGGATCACATTTTATCTTATTGGGGCCTTCCCATTTTCATTTCCATGGGGCTCTGAATAAAACACAAATTAATTAAGGTCCCCAAATCAGGAAAACTTCGCCTGCAAACTGGAAACCAATTTAACGAGGTGCAGATAAGAAACTTGCATTCTTATTTTCTGCCAGGTAAGTTCATTTGAAAGTATAGTTCAAAAGGAGATGTTTCTCCCTTTGTTAGTGTGTAAGACACACTAACTCTGCTCTGGTGGGAATTAGAATGTCAGCCTGACAGTGGTTAGAAGCATCTTTGGTGATTCTTCACCTTTCTTCAGACTACCGAACACTTTATAAATCTGATGAAAGCTATCCCAAAAGAGTATACAGACTTTTACATACCATCTCAGCATGTACAGAATTCCAGAAGCCAACCCAAGGATACTCCCAGGTTAAACTCTAGGCCAGCACTTCTCAGCAAGTCCATCATGGATTTTCTCCATTAGAACTGTCTGTGAGGTCTTACTAGAAATCCATTTATTGGGGCTCTGTCCTAGGCCCAGTAAAACAGCAACACTGAGGAAGGTGTTCATCAATCTGCTGATTAAATAGCCCAAGTGATTTTGATACACATTCAAGTTTTTTTGTAATTTTTTTAATGTTTGTTTATTTTTGAGGGGGGGGGGAGGGGCAGAGAGAGAGGGAGACACAGAGTCTGAAGCAGGCCCCAGGCTCTGAGTTGTCAGCACAGAGCCCAATGTGGGGTTCGAACTCACAAACTGTGAGATTATGACCTGAGCCAAAGTCGGATGCTTAATCGACTGAGCCACCCATGTGCCCCAATACACATTCAAGTTTGAATTGGTCATGGATGTAGATCAGTTTTTTCATTTGCCAAGTCACTTGTCCAAAGTCGCACAGTAAACAGGGCAGAATGAAATGCAAATGTTTTATTTCATATTCTATAAAACAAAGATTTTATACGTAAAATCTTACATTTATATGTTTGCATATAACTTCCAGAAAGCATGCCTTTTTCTTCTGATACTGGTTTTTAGGCATAAGAACACAATTTGCGAGTTAAGTTCTAAAACTCTATAAAGAATTATAGAATATGGTTTTGATACATCATTAACTAGAAAAATCTTCCTTGGTCTATCAAAAGATCTTTATCATAAAACATTTAAGTGCTCCAGAGTCTGTGACATCATTTCTTTTTATTTGTTTTAATACATGTCTCTGAGTAGTTGTGTCAATAGAGTTTTGGTGAGTAGACTTACATTTCCAAAGCTTCAGGCCCAGAAAATTTCTTATTGAATGGGATTCCATCAATATTTTTTTTTTAAGTTTTTTTAAACGTTTATTTTTGAGACAATGCAAGAGACAGAGTGCAAGCAGCAGAGAGGCAGACAGAGGGGAGACAGAATCCGAAGCAGGCTCCAGGCTCCGAGCTGTCAGCCCAGAGCCCGACGCGGGGCTCAAACCCACGAACCGCAAGATCATGACCCGAGCCAAAGCCAGACGCTCAACTGAGCCACCCAGGCGCCCCCATCAATATATTTTTGTAAAATAAACATGGTACCAAGGTTGAAAAAGGTAAAAAAAAAAAAAAAAAAAACCAAAAAACTATCTACTCAGACGTTTTATCTTCCAAAAGGCTAAAAGTTTGCTTTTAATCATTGCATAAATTAGCTTCTTATTTTAGTATTTCATTTTGAAATTAACCTCTCCTTTTGCCCCACCAACAAGCATTTATGTCATTCTGCCTTGTATTGGGCTTAACTGTGTCCTCTCAATTAACCTGTGAGATCCTGGAGGACAGGCAGGACCATCCATTAGTCATTTCTGTATGTCTTCACTACAAGCTCCCTGAGAAGGAGATACACAGTCAGCATTTAATATAATTCACTCAACAAACGCTTACTGATGTTTGCTCTGTGGCAGGCTCTATCCTAACCACTGGGTCTCATGTTGATTGAAATGGGGTGACTATGGTCTACAGGACTAAAGAATGAGCCTAACAAGGAAGACCCGTGCCCAGACCTGTGTTTTGCGAAGCTCGCTCCTGCAGCTGTATGTTGGAGGGGCTGGAGTGGGCTGATGGGGGCTGCAATGGAATCCAGTCATGAGGCAGGGCTGTGGGCTGCGGGGACGGTTGGCAAGCCCATCTTTAATACGTGTCCTACCTTCCCTCTTTCTATGACACCAGGCCTCATTTTTCTGAACCTCAGTTTTAAACATTTTGAAACATGGACTTAAGGAAGGGGTTCCTTTACATTTTGGATGCAAAGGCTTCTGAAGTTGAGAGTTTGTGGCTCTGGGCCTTGCAGAGGGGCCTTTCCCATTATTTTGCTCCTCCCCACACCCTGAAAAGAGTGGTTCTACAGCAGCCAGGTGTCTCTCCTAGAGCCTGAAATGGGTCATACTGGTGACCGTACCCGCACCAGGCTGACTACCCAGACAGGAGGGCAGCGGCCACAGGCAGAGTTGCTCGCTCAGCCGGATTCTAGGATGTCTCAGTGTCCACACTGAGACACAAGGAACTACAGAAACGTGCCTGTTCACCAGGGTAAGGACCGTGACTTGCCAAATATTTGCACTTTTCAGCAGCATTAAAGGAAGTTTTTTCTGTTAGCCCCTCTCTTGAGCCTCATTACACAATCCACATCTTTCTCTGGGCTTCTGCCTTCTAGCATATCAGAGCTGTCTTTTTTTTTGTTTTTTTTTCTTCTCCTCTCCCTGTGTACACGGCATATTTCCTCTGTGGTTCTGCTTTGTATGATGTCCTTGGACAACTCTGGAAGGACAAGAAGACTTTGCTTGCTTTCTATTTGACAGAAGAGCATAGGCTGAGTTTGAATATGGTTGTGAAGAGGCTGCCAGGAATCTAAACTCCACTCAGAAAGTCATATATTCTCTTCTTGGAATAAAAAAGTCCATTCTGGGGTGGAGTGAGAGAGGTGGAGGAGGTGGATGATGTTGGTAGATATACATCAGTTGTACCACAGCTGAGCCGTGTTTAATGTTTATATGCCCCCCGCCCCCCATCTTGAGGCTGGTGCTCTTCCAGTGCTGAGTACTTTCAGTGTGTAAATGAAATACCTCATTTCCTGCATTTCAACTCTTTCTTCAAAGGCAAACTGCTCTCATTTGAAACAAATAGTGAGGAATGTGGCACACAGAGCTTTCTTAAACACAGTGACAGCTTGCATGACCTCCAGTGATATGAAAGTAGCTTTGATAAATCTCATTTGTCTGTACTTCCCTTGGGGCTGAGAGTGAAGACAGTTGTGAGGCTCAGGCTAACTCCTGGGTGATAAAATGTTAGAAGATGTGACTTTCAAAACTATGGAGAGTGGTCTAATCACTTAAGAAAATGCAAATGATCCCACTTCTCTGCAAAAGCAATTTATATCAATTGAACAATAAATGCACTTCTCAGCACCTCTACCTGAAAGAGCTCTACACGATAAAAACTAATTTCTTCGATCTTAGAAATGGCACAGTGATCTTATGATATACACACAGGCCACCCTAAGGGTACCTTTCGACACACATTTAAGGAGATAGTTTTGTATTTACCTGCGGCCCCCAGCTGCTCAGCTTTGTATTAATGAGAATTCTGTGTCCCTGACACTCATCAGTGGTCCTTACAGGGTTATTGAGCTTTTAATCATGCAATAAGCACCCATCTGCAAACTCACCACCCGAAACCGCAGCTACAACATAGATACAATCTGTATCTACCCCTGTGGCCCTACTCCTATCCTGTCCCTTGCCTCTTCCCCATTGGATGTGGCCACCAGTCTGGATCCCGTATTCATCAATCTTGCTTTCCTTTTTATATGATTTTATTGCATTTATTGGTAGTCTTGTAAAATATTTTTGTAACCTTCTTTGTGTTTAATTTAGAATATTTTAAGACTCACTTTTTGCACTTAACGTTTTGGTGTCACTACAGATCAACTGTTTTGACTGCTATGTGAATACATCACAGTTTATTTTCCACTCTCCCTCTGATGGGCATTTGTGTTGTTTCCCAGTTTTGCTATTGTGAACAGTGCAGCTATGAGCATTCTTATACGTGTCCCTGCTTGTGCAAGGATGGAATTGCCAGACCACAAGCTATGTGAAACATTCAACTTCAGGAGGTAAAAACAATGCCTATACAATCATCCTCCACACATATATTCATGCGGATGGTTCAACTGCTCAAACTGATTGCTACACTTAAAGGATAAAAGCAAGGTTTTCTATTTGGTATTTTAGTCAGAAAAAGTTAAAAGAAAAACAATGCATTTTTTCCACAAGCCTAACGTTAGATAAGTGTATACAAAATAGAATGTCTTAGATCCTGCCAAATCTAGAAACAATACAACTGATAAACTCAGACAAACCAAAATAATACCATTGCAGTAGAAATTATGCCTGCCATGGAACAGTTTTATCTAATGTCCAGGGTAAGATTCACTTGTAAACGGTACAAAATGCTGAGTTAAGAGTTCATTTTGTAGACCTTGATGCCCAAATGTATACCGGACCTCCCTACCCCTTTCCAAATGTGCTGATGTGGGAATCTAGGTTTTTTTCTTATCTGCATATAGGAAGACACCTTGTAGTGAAAAAGGGCCCAGGTACTTTCTCTTTAATGGAGAGAGGTGCAGATACCTTTAACAAGCCAAACAATAGTATAATTAACAGCTTGTCAACAATCATCAGCAAACACTGTATTATCTGAGATTTCTACTGTTCCTTCACCCAACACTGTCATCTTCTGAACTCTAGTCAGTGTTTTGGCTGAACAATTACTCTTCTTTTTTTTTTTTTTTTTTTTTTTTTAAATTTTTTTTTCAACGTTTTTTATTTATTTTTGGGACAGAGAGAGACATAGCATGAACGGGGGAGGGGCAGAGAGAGAGGGAGACACAGAATCAGAAACAGGCTCCAGGCTCTGAGCCATCAGCCCAGAGCCTGACGCGGGGCTCGAACTCATGGACCATGAGATCGTGACCTGGCTGAAGTCGGACGCTTAACCGACTGCGCCACCCAGGCGCCCCAACAATTACTCTTCTTATTCAGAAACTGCTTGACTTACGTCTGGAAAAAACACACCCCTTTGCATTTTTAAAAATGTCCATTTTTTCCTTTTGGTTGGAAAACCACCAGGTTGAAACAGATAGGCTACTTGGAGTTGTAATTCCATAGGAAGCTACATTTCATGAAGACTGCATTTTGTGGCCTTAAGAAAACAAGAGGTAGAAACCATTTACCTTCACGTAGAGTTGCTGAAATTCCTCGAGGTTCAGCCTCCCACTTGGACAGTCCTTGAGGAATCCTTTGTACCACTGCTTGAGCTCATGCTCGTTAAACTCTGTGCTCTTCACCAGGTCCTCCATCACTTCAGGGGCCAGTTTGCTATTCTGTTTCCCCATTCTGCCTGAAGGAAAGCAAATTAATGCAATTAGCTGTGGTCATTTCAAGCTTGATTAGGAGCCACGTCAGAGTCCTGAGCAGCCCTTGGTGGGAACTCCCTCCCGTGTGTCAGGTCAAAGTCCCCCCAAGTCTGCCTCCTTCTATTTGGCATTCCAGTAGGGAGAGGACAGAACAAGACTCTTCTCACAGCTCAAGAGGCAGCAGAGCTCAGCCTTCCCCGTCACGTGTCCCCTTTTACATGGCATAGATCCTACAAGGAGAAACAGCCATCCTTGTTTTTGCTATTCATGTAAAGTACATGGGAACTCTTTATGCCCTCTTTTTCTGAATTAAAATCCATTAGCACTTGCTGCCTAGGTGCCTAATGCTACATGTAGTTTGTAAGGATATTAAATGGGATTGTTGACACACGCAACGAGAAGGCTTTATAGCCAAGTGATCACAAACAGACTTGGGAAATCTGATCAGCAAATAACAGTGCATAAAATACATAAAATAATGTTACCTATATCAGTTATGTGCCAGGTTATTGACCGTTTGCCATGTATGTTACTTAGGGCAATATTAATGAACTGTTTTATCTTAAATTTCTTCCTAAATAAAATTATGTATATAATATATATGTTACACATATAGAATACAACTAAAGTATATATTATATAATAACCAAATATATATTATATAATAACTAAATATATATTATATTATATTGTATTGTATTATATTATATATGTTATATAATAACTAAACTCTTTCAGATTTACTGTGATGGCTAATTAAGAAATAAGTAGGTAAACAAAGATAAACAATACTCCAAAATTAAACTATTTTTTGTATTAGTGCCAGAAAATTGAAGGTGATTTTTTAAAATTTCCCTTGAATGTTGTTGTTTTATAACAAAAAAAGAATGAAAACCAAGCTTAACCACAGATTGATTTAAAAAGCAAAATTAAACTGAAAATCTGAAGGACCACCAGAATAAGGAAAGTGCCACAAGATCTTCAAAACCCTGATGCGGGAACTGAATTAGGCTTTGAAAATTTTACCCCAGTGGATCTAGGCCTTCAATGTTCTTGAGACAAATTCTCTCTCAGGCTCCAGGCAGGTCTATACTTGCAATCACCCAGAAAGGGTAATCTCAACACATGCTTTGTTGGGGCTTTTTTTGCCTCCTTCTACAACAGATTCCATACCCATTGTCAGTGACCTGCCCTAACATTGAAAATCCTTTCACTGTAGTGAAACCAAACCACTCTTGCTACTTCCAGGGAAAGCTTCCTCCTCAGCATCATCCCAGCTGGACACAGTGAGAAGATATCATGAAAATGGCCATTTTTCTTCCAAATTCTTCTGTTTGAGCAAAGGACCGAGGAGCAGCCACTTTGCTCTTTTATTGTGGAGCGTCTCGACTGATTTTGGCTCTTAATTTCAAGCTCCATGTCTCTTATTAGCAACTGTCTCTTAATAATAGGTTACTGTGGGATTCCACAGCTGGATGTGGAAATCAAGTTGGGTACTCAGGTGTCAAGTGTAATTAAGCTGGGTAAGAACACTCTAATCCATGGTTACCCTGCTAATCGAAAGATGTATTACCAAACTTTCAGGACTTCACTTTGTTGTTTGCAGTAGAGAATTACAAATTTTCATTTCTGCACTAGAATCTCACCTAACAATAACAGCTGCTGAATACGGAGGGTTGGCTGTGGGATAGGCACTGTGTTGAGCATTTTACCCTCGATCTTTGGCCCTATGACAGCTCTGCAATAAGGATTAGGGCAGCTCTCTTGTACAAGATCATACAAGTAATGCGTAGCAGAGCCAGATTTTGAACATGGATTAGTAAGACTCGAATGCACAATCACAGACAGACAGGTGGATGGAAGGCATTTCAGAAGGAACAGGAGGGGCAAAAGCAGGAAAGCTCGCAAGGCTGAATCAGTGCCTCTTGGCGCTGAAAGAAGGGATGAGAGAGGGATCAGTCACTTTGCCAGGCCCTAGTTGGGAAAAGACTGTTAGAGTTTACCAAAACCACAAGCCAGAGTGGGTCTGTATTAATGATGAGAAAATGGATTAAGGGTTATTAAAAACTGCCTTCAAAAATGCCTTTAGAAGGTCAACAGCGTGTCAGCTTCTCTCTTAAGCAAGGAAGCGTGGATTCTCCATGGATCATTTATGTTCCTGCTGACTGACTGGGGAGAGGGTGGTCTCACACAGGGAACACTGTCAGGACCATGAATCACCATTTTGGAGACTCAAATGCATCACTTCATGCTTCTTGGTTATGGGTCATGCTCAGCATTATCACTTAGGTGTGCCTGGCAGTAGATGGGTTACAGAGAAAATCAAATTCTGGCCTGGCTCAAAGCAGCATTGCCACTGCCTTCATCACGCCTTGTTTGGGTTCATGATCCTCACCGAGATCTCTGACCCCAGCCCACCTTCTGTATGGCTGCTTGAATGAATTTCTAAAATACAAACCTTGCTCTCTGAGCCTCTCCCTAAAACCGTCAATACTTCCCATTGTCTACAGGATGCAGCCCTATCTCCCTCGCCTGGCACCTGTCCTGCCTACTCACATCCTCATTTTCTGCCCATCTGTCTTTTCACTTGCTCAGCAGACTTCTTCTCTTTCTTTAAGTAGCCTCCGCTCACATGCTACCTCTTCTGTGAAACCTTTGCTGACTTTCCAAGGCTCGCTTAGGCATCCTTTCTCAAAGGCATCTCCACTCTCTTGTAAAAGCTTTCATAGTCATTATTCATTACTCATTATCCAATCTACTGGATTGTTAGTTTCTTGGGAAAGAGGACTGTCTTTTATTTATCTTTGCATCCCTGCTACTTCGTACTAGGTGCTCAACAAATAATTTTTAAGGGGATGAATGAATGAGGGGCACAGTGGAGTCCACAGTCAAGGACCTTGGCACTGGCCTTCATCAAGTTGTGGTATTTGGTATGTTTCTTTCTGGGAAAGTCAGTCTCCTAGTAATGTATATATGAAAAGAGTCAATGCAATCATAAGTATAAATATAACATGCAGGCAACAGATGGGAAGAATGTTTCATTTAACTGTTTGGAAAATGGCCTGCCCCCCACCCCCGTCAGAGACCATTTTTTTGTTGTCTTCGTCACTAAATTTTGAACATCTTCAAGCCAGAGCTCATGTCTTTTGTCTCAATATTCTCAGTATTTGGCATAAATGTGGTGCTTAGTAATATCTGATACGTGAAGGAAAGCATTGGGTTAACACTCCCCACCTATACTACCCTCGTCCTGGGGCTGCAGTGATATGGGCCAGTAGTGTCTTTCATTATGGCAGCAGGACAACAGAAAGGGTAAAAATGACAGTAAAGCTTATCATATTCCCAATAAAAAGATTTCATGACATAAATAACATAAAATAAAATATTCCATGTGTGGGGGGGCTGCAGGTTATCCCAGCTCTGTTTCTAGTTCATTCTGTGATCTTGAGGCAAATCCTTTCTTCCTCTGTTGCTCAGTTTCCCCATTTGAAAAACAAATGAGTTGGAACACATGACCTTTAAGGCCCTTCCAACCCCATCATTCACGGATCTGTAGCATAAGTTCTGTAAACATGAAAATATGAGTCACGGATTTGAAGTTGGCTTGTCTTGAAAGAGTCCACACAGGTTGGTTTTGTGGATTCTTTACCTGGGAGCCTGTTGGTACTTGAACATTTGTTGCCTAAGAAGGGAGGGCACAGGCACTTGAGTGCATTATTTTAAAGTTGGCATTCCAGGCTATTAAGACAGGCATAGAACAGGACCAGTGATGGGCACCAGGAATGGGCCTGTGGGTGATGAAAGCCCAGCACCAAATTGCAAATGATACCCGGAAAAGACCATGTTTTCATACTCTACAGTTTACAAAAGTCTTCATGTGGCAACATTTACCCACGCAACAACCCAGTAAGAAAGAGATTATTATCATCTGCCTTTTACTGATGAGGACTTTGAGGCTCAGGGAGAATGAGTACTTCGCCTTAGCTCAACCAGCTAATAAAGCTTTGCTCAGAATACATGTCGTTCTCCAGAACCCCACTGGTTTCCTGATACAGGCTGTCATATTCTCTTGCCTGGATTCTGCAGCCACCTTCTAACTGGTTTTCCTGCCTTTAGTTCTGCCCACCTCTCTTCCACTTCCAGCCATGTCTCCAGAGCAGAAGAGGCAGAACATGAACGAGTGCCCTTAGAACAGATCTGAGAGACTCCCTAAAGGAGGAAAAGACCACCAGGGGAGGTAAGGAGCACCCATGGGCATTTTTCCTCCACAAACCCTTTGGGTCCGAGAGAAGATTGAAGTAGTGCGCGTGTGTGTGTGTGTGTGTGTGTGTGTGTGTGTGTGTGTGTGTTGTGTGTTGCCCTGAGCTGGTCCTTTACCCACTCTGATATCTAAGTCCAACCTCCTAGAACACAACAGGGTCATCTGTGTGCAATGAGGCACACAGAACAGCAGGCCTGGCTTTTCACAGGTAATCTGGCCATCAGCCTGGCTGAATCCTGGCAAGATTCACGCAAAGACTGGGGGCTGAGAGAGAGAGGCCCAGCCACATATGCAGATACACACAGGGTAAGCATACCAGTGGGGAACGAGGCCTGGAAGCAGGGCTCAGAGCAGAGAAAGAGCTTTAGAGGCTCAGTTGGAGGCTGATGGAATATAGCCATGTGTGGAAAGAGTCTTAAATGGGAGCAGAGCTCGTTGTAGTGTAAGATTACCTGGGCCAACTTTGAATACATCAGGTGCTTTCTCTAAGCCCTGGGCTCCTCACTTGTACACTGGAATAACTAGAAGAGACGGGCCTTTTCATGCTTAGATTCCTGCCCGGATGGCTCTTTGTTTCCCTTACCACCTGTCTAAACTTGACTCCTCCTGCAAGGCTTGGTTCCATTGCTGTCTTCTCTTTGACACTTGACAAGTTCCTACCACTCTCCCTTCTTCTTCTTGATAGCATAGTTTGCATCAACAATGACCCTGGCCTGGTTAGCTCTGGGCAGCTCAGCTCGGCAGACAGGTATAGGTGTCGTCTACAAGAAAGGTTCTGTGCTAGGCATGGTGGGATATACAGAGAAGATGTGGTTCCAATCTTGAAAAGCTCAGAACTGGATGCAGGAGACCTTCATGCCCCTGGGGATGTGGGATCTGATGACATGACTGCCCAGAGCAGAGACCTATGGAGCACTGGGGACAGAGAGACAAATGCCCACCAGATCAGGCAACTTCACCTGTGGGTGGTCTTCAGGTGACAGCTCTAAACTAGAGTTCCCCAAATGTGCCTGAGTAAAAGAATCATCCTTATCTAGTGAAAAATGCAGCTTCCTGGGGTGCCTGGGCGATTCAGTCAGTTAACCCTCCAACTTGGGTTCAGGTCATGATCTTGCAGATTGTGAGTTTGAGCCCCATTTTGGGCTCTGTGTTGCCAGTTCAGAGCCTGGAGCCTGCTTCAGATTCTGTGTCTCCCTCTCTCTCTATCCCTCCTCTACTTATGCTCTCTCTCTCTCTCTCTCTCTCTCTCCCTCAAAAATAAATAAACATTAAAAAAATTTTTTTTTAAATGCAGCTTCCTAAGACCCTCCTTTAGAAGGAAATCTGTACTTTTAACAAGCAACGCATGTCAACTGGGGGAGCAGTGATGAAAATCATGAACAAAAATCAAAGTAGATGGTCTGAGGAGAAGACACACAGAGCAGCACAGACATAACCTAAGTTCTCGCTAATGGCTCGCGCTCTCCTTCTGACACCCCTGATGTTGTTTCAAGATCCTGCACTGGGACTAACATTAAGAATTTAAAAATCACACAACTAGGGAAGACCAAAGTTGAAAAGATTTGTCCCTGCGTTCTTCTGCTTTTAATCCCCTTGATTTTAGGTTAGAGAGCTTGAGAATCTCGAAGATCACGTGGGCACCCAATGGCCGAGTGGGGATGAGAACACTGGTCTCCTGACCCGGCTGGGGGATCCCACCCTCCAACCCCAGCAGCACGCCGTCCTCAGGCCAAACACCCAAAGCTTGCAAGCCAGGATGCACGTTTATCTCCCAGCTGGGTTGCTGAAACAATCTCCATCACCACCTCCCTGGGATGCTATAAACAAATGACAGGAGGTTGCTAGTTTCCAGAGATGGTTAAAGCAACGCTGAAAACCATGCCTCAAAGTTGCCCAGCACATTGTGTGGGGTTTTCTTTTCTAATAAGGACAATTATCTGACACAATGGCTCTTTCTGCCTCTCTCCTCTGTAGCCTCCTCAACAGAGTATTCTCAAGCCTCTAGCAGCATCTCCCCAAAGGCAGAGTGTGGATCCCAGGCTGGCCTTTCTTGCTATCTCTGGGGACCCCCGCAGCTTCAGAAAAGGGGAAAAATGCTTTCTTTTGGCATTCTTTGATGACTTTACCTCAAGCCCTGAACCTCATGGGATTACAGCTCAGGTCTGGCCTGCAAGCATAAAACAGGTAAGGTTAGGAGGGACTGAATCCCTGGGGACTCAAGATAAGGCATGAGTACTCATTCGATCTGTAATAAATGAGGAAAAACATTTTGATGGCAGTGGCAATGGCACCATCAGGGCAAATGACAAGAGTTCCAACCCAGAAAGGATAATAAATACATGGAGGTGAAAGCAGAAGTGGGTCCCAGGGATCAATCATCTGATCTGACCCCTATGTTTTCTAGAAGAGTCCCAGGAAGGTTAGGGGAATACAGCAAGTCTGTGACAGTGCCTAGCAGCACCTTGGCTACTAAGCCTGGGTAAGAAGACTTGGAGGCTGCTATAATGCCCAGGTCTGTGACCCTTGGGTGCTGATTTGTGTTGAAGGTCCTAGGCCCTGCAGGACTAGGAAGAGCCAATCTATGTCCCTGTCACCAGGCTGTGAAAAGTGGCCTCCCTCTCTAGGCCTGTCCCAGTTGTTTCCAGCCAAGTTGCCACCTGAGCAGTCTCTCTACCGCTCAGGGGTGGAGTCTGAAGTTTCCTAGGGCCTTAGCTGGGGACAGCCCTGACCCGGATGGGAGCCGCTTGTGAACATTAGCCCTTGGATCTGACTAGGTGGTTCCAAACTAAAACCCACCTGGTAACAAGGTGGCCAGGTGCTCAGGGACTCTGATCTACAAGGTATCAAGTGGCCTAACTGGCTTTGGGGGTCCGACTCAATTACCTTCTTCCTCCTTGCCCAGGCACAAAGAGCATCTCTTAAACATCTGGGAAGTGTGGCTAAACCCGAAGCCACACTTGGCGCCCCGGTGTTGGGCTATAACTTTGGAAAAATTTCTACTCAGACTCAGTTTCCCTTTCACCCCCTCTTACAAGTTCTTTTCCTTTTCTATTGGGATACAATGTCTCTTTTATTTTTCACTGGACGTAGTTTGGCGGGACAAAAATAAGTATCCTGGGGGCAGACCTGGATCAAATGATGTTCCTGCTGCATAGAGAACATCTATGGTGTTCTATGATAAGCTACTCAGCCCACTGGAGCCTCAGTTTACTCATTTGTCAAATGGAAATGATGAAATTTGCTCACAAGGTTGTTATGGGAATTAATGAGATAACACTTTGAATTATTTCCCACAGTGCCTGCCACATAGCAGATGTTCAACAAACAGTAGCTATTATTATCTTTATCATGGGACCCAGCAGACTGGATGGCTCCAGAAGATGGGGAGAGAGACATTTCATGATTCAGGCCTCGATATCTAGGCGTCACCTTAACCCTGACATCTCGTACCAGACCTGGTATGTGTAAACAGAAGTACACATACTTGGCACTTGGGAAATTTTACTGTGGTCCTGCTTCCTGCTTCTTCTCCTCCAAGTAAAAGTGCTTCATATCCAACCTGACAGAGGGAAGTCATCTGAGGACCCCACAGCCTTGACTAAGCATCAACTGTTGAGTGAAGTTTCCATCTAATTCCCCACTCACCCACTGAACAGAAGTGTAAGCTGATTAATAGCTGGTAACCTTTCATCTGGGAGTGTTTCAAGCAGCCACCCACTTTTCTGCATCTTATTTTTACTTCCTGGTACATCTTTCTCCAACCATTCTATGTGTTCTGAGCATTGATTTCTATGAAAGGAAACAGGCCGTCTCCGGCAGTGTCAGAACCTCACTTAGTTCTGTGAGGTAACAGAGGAAATGCTTTCATTAATAATCACAGCCTTCTGTCCAACAGATTGTGTGCTAGGTTGTGCTGCCAGGTCCCAGTGGGGAAGGACCGTGGCCCTTATCTCAGAGCAGCAGGGAGCTGCGGGAGAGAATCACAGAGCAGGGGCGCCTGCGTCACCTGCACATCACCAGTCCCCGGGCTGGGAGCAGCCTTGAGCATCAGCGGTCAGGATAGACATCCAAGTCCTTGCTCTCAGAAGTATCTGAGATATCTATCCTGATGGGAGAGTGACATGTCCAAGTGTCTATAGGTAGTGGCAAAGTCACTCAAGTCTTCCGATTCTCAGGCTGGTGGTCTTTCCTTTCTGAGAGCTGTTTGCACTTACTGTGTCCCTATATTGTTATTTCTACAATAATTCTAAAAAAATAGTTTAACTCATGCGGGTGGGTCTTAAATACAGAGAGTTTGAAAGTCTCAAACTTATAGAAGTAAATGTTCTATTTGAAGGGAGAATGACACTAAAAATTCATTCATTCATTCAGTGATTCAAGAATCTTTTATTCAATATTATGCTATATTGCAAAGATAAAGATGGCTTCCAAATCATCTCCAAGGTAAGCTTTTCCTGAATACTAGATAATATCTCCATCTGCCTGTTAGACATTTCCACCTTTGTATCCTACAACCATACCAAACTCAATATATCTTCCTGCGCTCCTCTCTCAGTAAATGACCCTGCCATCTGCCCAGGGTCCATTCAGAGCCTGGGGGTTATGCAGAGTTCTACCTCTCATCACATCCCTGTATCCGACCAATCATCAAGTGAAATAGTTTGTAGATCCTACTTCCTAACTTTCTTTCAAAATCCATCAGCTTCTTTCTTGCCACTACCTTAGTTGAGACTGCCATCATCTCTCACTTTTATCATTATCCAAACTTCCAAACTTGCTTCCCATCGACAGTCTTGCCCTCCTGAAATCCATCTTCCACATAATAGCCAAATGACCTTTCTAAAACACCAAATCCAATTATGCCACTGTCCTGCTTAACCCCTTTAGTGGACTCCCATTAGCCTCACCCTGAATCCAATCCGCAGCAGGCTTTCCAGACCACTCACCTGGGCCACTGCTGCCCCACACCCAGGAGCTCTTCAGTTTCACCCCTGCCCGTGATCCAACTTGCTGCATCAACTTGAACCTCTGGTTGTGTACTAGCTATTCCTTTGGCTTTGAGGGCAGTTCCTATTAGCTCCCCTTTAGTCTTCTAGTAAATTCCAAACCATGTTCTAGACATAGATGAGACACCTCATCTGGGGTGACTTCACTATCTGGCTTCCTCTTTTACACCCTGACTCTTGTATACACTGCTGTCACCACGCCACCTGCCAGGGCATGGTCGCTGTAAGGCACGTCTGCCCACCGTAAGGCACGTCTGCCACCTCCCTAGACCCGGGCTTCCCCAAGGGCAGAGTGATTGTCAGGTTAGCTTCAGATTACACTGAACAGGTGCCCAGGAAATGTTGTTGAATCAATTAATTACGATGTGATCTCTGTCAACAACTAGCTAGAGCTTATCAGCTGAGCGATAAGAGAGAACATATGAAACGGAGATCAAAGATGAATGTGCTAAGTGCCATTAGGGAGACACCAGCAACGTGGAGAGAGACAGGGAGGGAGGAACAAAGAAAGAGGGAGGTGTGGGAGGGAACTCTAGGGAACCAGTAATAAAACTACTTTAGGAGCTGAAAAATTGTGTGAAGAATTATTTGCAAAGTAGTCCTTCAAAATTATCTCAAGGAAACAATCACAAAAATCCAGGATGTATATACTAGGATGTTTACTCCAGCATTGTTTAAAATAATTTTAGAAACCCTACCTTCTAAGAAACAACTTAAATGTCCGTCATAGAAAACTAGTTAAATTGATTTGGTTATAACCGCACAATGGAAATTATGAAGCCATTAGAAGTAGTAATAGAGATCTCATCTAATGACATACATTGGTATTGATTTGATGTCATTTATTTACATTAAAACATGTGAATATACAAAACAACTATGTATTTTTAAGGATAAACACTTAACTGAGGACATGTATTAAACACAGTAGAATGGAAGAGGAAAGTGGGAGTACAGAAAATAAAAAAAAATATTTATAATAAAATCCAAAAAGGGCTTTATATATACAATGATGACAGTGTGCCATGAACACAGGAGTATGATTACCATAAATGTGCACTTGAGGTCCAAAAAAAGAAAGAAAAGAGGAGAGAAGACATTGCAATAGACTGTTAAGTTAGAAAAGCAAGTCATAAGACAGTATGTGTATCACCTTGCCTTTGCTTTATGCAAGCTTTGCTTTATGCAAGCTCAAGCTTGTGTGCACAGAAACTTTGGGCAGTACATAATTTACATCAAAATCTTAACAGTGGTTATGACTGCTGGTGGTATAATGGTAATATTTCATTTCTTAATATCTTTCTGAACTTTTTATAATGAGCACATGTAACATTTATAATCATAAAAAATATATAAATAATCTCAACAAACAAAATGTCTTTTGTTCAGAAAATAGTCTCAGGCATCCTGGAAAGGGAACTTCCAAGATGCTTTGAATTAATGCCACTCCCTTTTCCAACAATCGATGCAGCAATATGTCAGGGTTCACTTCCAGACCAAAGACCACTCTGAGGACTATCTTGGGTAGCTCTGGGTGAAATGATGAACATGGAGGAGAGGCTCAGAAGAACCCTGAATCTGCCACCTTCTCACCCATCTCAAAGCCCTAGAGAAGCATTGATGGGGAGACAAAGTGTGGCCAGGTCAGAGTTCCTGACCCTCAGGATCTATCATGTCAGGAAACCTCTCTGAGGCTCAGCTCTACCATGCGAGACTGATGATGATAATATCAATCTTGATGTGTTATCACAAGGTTTAAATGAGATATAAGATAGAAAAGAGCTTTGTAAATGCTAAAGCACTCTCCAGTATTCATTATAATAACTGAAATTCAAATTCAAAAGATAGAAAAGATGATGATCCCAGAGATCATCACTTATGGCTGCCTAAGGCTGGATTAAGATTGTCTAATGAGGTCCAGAGAGATCTACTTGAAGGTCAAAGGAAAGAGGTAAGAAGGTGAAAGGGAGCAGAATTTGCTACCCCAATCTATGCCTGTTCGGTGTAGGATTATTTTAGGCTGAGTATTTTTAAGAAACAGAAGACATAGGGCAATCTCTAACAGATGAGTAGAAGTTACCCTTCTGAAAGAGACATTTATATTCATAAGAGAAATCTCCATTTGTAAGGGTGTCTCACTTTGGAGCTTCAAGGGGGAGATGACTAAATCTCTAGAAACTCTGTCAATGGAGAAGGCAACTGAATTAAATGTGCATAACAACCATACCCTTGTTTACTGTTTTGCTTGACAGACCCCCCAAACTGCCTTCTGTCCCTCACATTCTATTTGTGTTTAGCTGGAGATGATATTTAAGGTGATGATTTGGTCCATTTTGGTTTTCCTGGGTATCTCCTTTGTATGCAAGAGGTATACATGTTATCAGACTTATGTTTGTTTTCCTCCTGTTGACTTGTCTTTTATTATGGGGGGCCAGGGGTGGGAATCTTAGCCAAGAACCTGGAAAGGTTAAGGGAAAATTATTTATCCTCCCCTACAAAGGCTTTGGAAACAGTAGCATCACTGGATGTGTCTGTGGATCAACCTTCCTTACCTTCTTTCCAGGAAATAAGGAAATGGTGATTCACAGTCTTCAACTTGGAGCTGTTGACTATAAAGCCAACTGACATTCTCAGGAAACGTTTTCCAGGGCCCTCCCAAATAGCCTGTGTGGACTGTCTGCTTTGACAGGTTGGTGGACCACGACTTTCCCTAATGCACAGAGCTGGGTTCAAGTCCCAACTCCACCAGTGTTTCCCTGTGTGACCTTAGCCACAGTTGGCTTCCATTTTGAGCTTCGGTTTTCTCATCTCCAAAAATTCTATCAAAGTTTCCACCTCACCTAATTCACTAGGTCATTGTAATGGACAAATCTTATAAATGGTAAAATTGTTTCTAGCTCTTAATCTAGGGCACTTTCTGGACATCTCAGGAAAGAAAACAAGATCCCGATATATGGAAAGAAGTGGGTTTATTAGGCAGGGGAAAAGAGAATGAGTAAATTGCAAATCCTAGCACGAAAGAGAAAAGACATCTGTTGACAGGCAGCCAATAGAAGGTTGACAAGCTGGAGGAAGAGGGAGGCAACCATGGGCCCCTTCTTGGAGCTCTGGGAGGTGGATGGAAAGGACATATTCACCAAAGGTTGCTAGAGGAGTGCTGACCCTCTCCAGTGAGGTTCCTGTCTTTGCTGTGTTTCCAGTTCTGAATTTTGCTCACCCTGTCCTTGCTGGGCCTTTGTGAAGTATCCAGCAAGGCTGGAACAAAGCACTTTATTGTGGTGCTTGAAAAATATCTTGGCTAAAAGGGACAATGCCAAGGCTGAGTGGGCTAAAATTAGACCTTCCGGTTCTTTTTGACTTGGCAGTTGTGTGCACAGGCTGCTAACGTGGCATCCTCCACCGGCCTCCCTCCTGGCCGGCCATGTGCCTTTTGAGAGCACAGGTAACATGTGCTGAGGGAGAGGAAGTGCTGCTTCCTCTGGCACCCTGTGGGGATGACAAATGCTTCTGGGCTGTGTCACTGTCACTTGGAGCAGTATGTTGAGTAATAATTTGAAGGGATATGTTTCCCCATCAGCCAATTTGCATATTGAATATTAAATATGAATATTAAATAAATATTGCATATGAATAGTCAATCATATCTCTACTTCCCATTAATCTAATGCCCTTCCACACTGAAACCAAAAGGAAATCTCAAGACATATATATCATATTATACATTTGAAACTTTTACTAACCTTTACCTAAGAACTTACAACTTCACCTATGTAACCAAGGCAGAACCCAAAGAATCAGTCACAAGTAGCTTCTTCCATCATGCTGTGCAGTGATGGTATCTACAAGGAAGAGCATAGGCCTAGGAGTTAGAGAGGGAGATCCCGAACCCTTGCATGTCCATTAACTTGTAACTTTGGGCAAGTTCCTGAACCTTTCCTATCCCGTTCTTTCAACTTTAAGTTGTGTATGTTAATAACTACCTCAAAATCTTAAATGAAACACACAAACAAGCAGACAAACACAAAACAGAAAGAGACTCATGAACACAGAGAATAAGCTGATGATTGCCACAGGGAAGGGGGTGGGAGGATGGGCCAAATAGGTGAAGGGGATTAAGCGGTACAAATTTCCAATTATAAAATAAATAAGGCATCAGGATGAAAAGTACAGCATAGGAAATGTAGTCAACAATATTGTAGTAACTTTGTATGGTGACAGATGGTAACCACACTTACTGTGTAATGTATATATCATTGTCAAATCACTATGTTGTACACCTGAAACTAATATAATATTGTATGTCAACTGTACTTCAATTAACAATTTTTTAAAGAGTTAAATAAAACAATAAATCTATATGACTAACATTTTAGCAGTAATAACCATAGCTTATATTATCACTTACTATTGTGTTCATGGATTATGCATTTCATCTTTATAGTAATTTAATGAAGTAGATATTACTATGCCTTCATTCTACACTCAAGGCAAATAAGACTTGGAGAGTTTAGGAAACTTTCCAAAGGTCACACAGCAAAAAATTGGTGGAGTTTGCACTTGAACCCTGCAAGGCTCTGATCCACTGTTCACTATTCTGCACTGTTAAAGGAGATGAGAAAGAAAAAAGTACTTTCTAGAACAGAAACTGTTATTTCAATATAAGGTTCACCATTCTCTTTTCTTGCCTGGGTGTTGCCCTGATCTATGCATTTCTTTACTCAAGTGAGGCAATTTCCAGTACCTAGAGGCTAGGTTGTTTCTTTCCCAGTTACCAGCTTCTGGTCCTTGGGGGCTGGGGAGGGGCTTGAATGCTTAATACAATTGCAGCAATTGAAGGAACGGAGGATGTTTAACCAGAAGAAGCAAAGACTCAGGAAAGGAAATTTGAGCTTTCCTTGAATAAGTGAAGGATTTACTGGCACAAAAATAGACCTATAGATCAGTGTAACAGAATGGAGAGTCTAGAAATAGACTCGGCTATACATAATTACTTAATGTATGATCAGGGAAGCTTTTCAGAACAAGAGGAGAAGGGAATATAATTTTATAAGTGGTGCCATCATCTTTTGATAGCAATTTGGTGGAAAAAATGTAAGTCAGAAGTATGATAGGGAAAAAAGGATAAAATAGGCAGAGAGGGAGACGTTGGGACCTGAGGCCCCCAGAGGGGAAAAACAAGTATTTTAGAACAATGCTGGGAGGGTTTGACTACAACAAACTCCCTGGGGGGTAAGGTTCCTCTTAAGTATGCAACAGACACCATCTACTCCCCTCTCAGGTTCCCCTCAGGAATGTGACAAAAGACCTAACTAAAAATAAGTAGTAGACCCTAAAATGTATGACCCACAAGGAACTTAGACCATAGACCATAGACCATGCCTCATACAATGCAAATGAGCCAATCAAAAAGGAATGATTAGGCATTTAGAGTTACCCACCCAATAAGGGTAGAACCTGAGAAGGAACAAAGGGTAAGGGAAGAGGGAGCCAACCAGAACCTTACAAAACAAAGTCCCTTGCCTATAGTCCGCAGGCTTTCACCTTCGAATGCCACCTCTCTGTAAAGAGAGCTTTCATACTGGTCTTACTTTCTGAACTTATGCTCAAATTCTTACTTTCTAATCTTATACCTTCATAAACTTTAGTCTGCCTCTCATCTTGTGTCTACCTCTTCATTCTTCGAAGCGGTGAGACAACGAATCCGGGGTATTGAGGTAAAAAAAAAATATCCTGCAACAGAACCACACTATGTACCATCTTTTAAAAAATCATTAACATTCGGAATAAACAGCTAAATATAAAAATATGTCAAAGAAAACTAATAGAAACTGAAGATACGCTAGACAAAATGTTAATAGCTATGTGTATCCATACACATAGCTTTATATGCTTTATATGTAAAGCAAATTCCAATTATTAAGGGAACCGTTAGATGAATGATCAGAGTGTACATAGAAAATTCATACCAGCATAAACACAAATAGTAAACAAACCCAGAGAAACATGTTTAACCTATTTATTAAGGTCAAGTTAGACTTTCTAAGCAAAAGCAATGACAGAAACTATAAAAGGTAAGATTGATAGATAGAACTACATAAATTCAAAGTTTAGGGAGTCTAAAAACACCAGAAAAAAATAGCAAACGTCAAGTGGAAGAAAAAATAGGCAACATAAATGTTTTTTAAATGTTAAAGGTGCTTAAAAATAATTGGTTAAGAAGGGCGCTTGAGTGGCTCATTTGACTTTGGCTCAGGTCATGATCTCACTCATGGCTTGTGGGTTCGAGTGCCGCCTTGGGCTCTGTGCTGACAGCTCAGAGCCTGGAACCTGCTTCCAATTCTGTGTCTCCCTCTTTCTCTCTCCCTCTCTTGCTTGTTCTCTCTCTCTCTCTCTCTCTCACATTCTCTCTCTCTCAAAAATAAATTTAAAAAAGCATTAAAAATTAAAAAAAAAATAAATGGTAAGAGAATTTGATAGAAAACTCAACAACCAACAAGAACAGAGTATGAACAGAGATGAAATCTCAGTGGCCAAGTCCAATCCTACAAATAATCAAGCACGGTAAAACTGCATGTTCCTGCAACCCACTTAAAAATAGAAATGAAGAAACAGTAAACAGCAACGCTTTTGATACCAGGGGTACCCATCTTAAAGAAAAATTCCAAGAGGAAAAAGTTATACAAAGGGATATATTTATTACAGCTTTATTTAGTAATGGTAGAAACTCTAGTTTTAGGGAAATAGTAAATTATGGTATGTTGACTCAATGGAATATAAAAGCATAAGTACAAGTTTGAAACATGGCAAATTACTTATGATATGCTAAGTGCAAAAAGTGGGCATACAACATTGAATACACATTATAATTACAACTATTTACTGCAAAAAAATGAAGTATGTTGTTTTCCTCTTTTCCTCCTTACAAATCAATAAAAAGTGCAGACTATGTGCAGAAATCATACTATGTATCTATCTGGGCATGGGGATAAATAAGAAATGCTTGCTTAGGGCTCCTGGGTGGCTTAATTGGTTAAGCATCCGACTTCAGCTCAGGTTGTGATCTCATGGTTCATGAGTCTGAGCTCTACGTTGGGCTCTGTGCTGACAGAGTGCAGCCTGCTTGGGAGTCCCTCTCTCTCTCTCTCTCTCTCTCTCTGCCCCTCGTATATGCTCTCTCTCAAAATAAATAGATAAAATAAAAATAAAAATAAAAGAAGTTGCTTGCTTATTTCACGTAGAAACCAATGATCCAATGGGAGAGAAAAATAATTTGCACACATTTAGTTACAATGTATAATATGGAGCGATAAGGACATCCCTAAAAATGTAAAAGATTCTATGGTAGCACATTCATGCTGAATAGTGAAAGATCTCCTCTAGGTTACTATATTAACTCACATTAAAATATGAGAACTTGAAAAGATCTCTGTAAAATCTAATTAATCGTCCTTATTATAAAGTTGAGAAGGCTGAGGTGCAGAGAGAGAGAGTAAACAAATAGATCTTAGATCAATGCTTTCCTTTTCCAGATGAGAACCTGAGGCCTAGAGAAAACATAAGCTTCTTCTAAGAGTGTAGGGAATGTCTGTTTAAGATCTAGTTCCGGAGCCACATCTCCTGACCACAAATCCAATGTTCTCTTCAAACGCAGCTTTCACCCAGAGTGCATCAACGAAAACAGAAGGTGACAGAAGAAACGGGCTACTTGTCTTTTAAAGAACTTTGAGGATAATGGAGGATACAGTGGTAAGACCTCATCTCTGTCTCAGTAATTCAGGGGAGAGTCATGAGTTTACAAGCCCAGTCAGACACTTAGGAGGCTGTATATGCTTCTCCATTCCTTGTACCCTAGTCCTAGTTAGTCAGAAATTCTGCCTTGACTAACTCTATTTTATTTTAAACTCTACTGGTTTTTTGTCAACAACTATGTAATTAGTCTTTCTGCAGTCTCTACCCTTCAAATTTATTCTTCACACTGTCACCATACTGTTATTACTAGAATAAATATCTGACCACTTCAAGCCTTCAGTGCTTCCCTGTTGCCTAAAAAGGATGTATAAATTCCTTCAAAGTACCCATAGAGGACACCATGATCTTGCTGGTGCCTTTCCTTCCGTTTTATCTCTCACTACTTTGGTCTTACACTTTGAGACTCATGCTCACACTGAATTTGCATTTTCAAAAATGTTTCAATATTTTATCAGATCTCTGTTACCATAGTAGGCACTTACTGAATGGACAAATGAATGAATAAATGAGATAAAGGAAATTTAATAAAGACATTTCTTAATGATATTGATATCTTGGCTAATTAATCTTCTCTATCCATAAGCTCAGTGAGGTTGGGTATTGTGTTTGTCCTGCTCACTGTTGTATGCCCAATATTCAACAGCTGAATAAATGAATGAATGAATGGATGGATGAATAAAACTGTGTAACAGAGATTTGTATGGTTGTTATGGAAGGGCAGAGGAAACAACCATATTTGTGGGAATTAAGGAGAGCTTCACATGAGAAGCAATCTTTGCAATGGTTGGATAGGGATTGTCAGGTAGAAATAATAGACACATTGAGGTACAAAAGAACATGGCATGTTCACGGATCAAGAAATACTGGAAGACAGCTGGAAAGCTTCAGGTGGACAGGATAACCTAATGGAAAGAGTCAGACGGAGTTAGATTCAAATCCGAGAGTTAATTCTATTTGTGTGACTTCAATCAAGCTATCAAAGCTCTCATAGCTTTCATTTTATCTTAAAACAAACTGTAAAAATTGAAGATGAGATAATATAGAATACTGAAAATTGCATCGCTTAGGACAGGAGCTCTTCCACTTTCTTCCTCTCCCTTTACCCCCTCTCCTCTTCCTCTTAGTGTTAATTCTTTGGTTTAGCACAAGTATCTTGGCCTGCTCTTGTCACTAGGTAAGACTAAGGGCCTCTTTCAGATCTAAATCTAAAAACCATTCCACAAGATGTTCTCTGTGGGCAACCAGCTCTTATCTGTATATCTCCCTTATCCTACTGCATACATCACGCTAATGCCAAATAAGATGTTTTGACTCCAACTCAGATTAAAATAAGAAGGGCCAAAGGAACAAGAAGGAATTAATTTGCTATCTGGTCTCTAAAGTTTTTTGCTCTTTTGCTGTCTGAAACCAAATAGTTTGGCCCCTATTTAACTCTCAATAGGGAGACTTTATAATTTATTGTCCAAAGAGCACACTGAGAGTGAAGGAAAGTGCTATTACTTCTACCAAGACAATAGGTATTATTCAGGACTATCTTAAGCAAATTGGGGTGTATTGTCACCCTGCCTCTCCAACTTTACCACCTATCAATCTCCTTTATTTCCTATGCTGCAGCCCTAGGGACTCTGTGGCCTTCTCTCATACACATCACATTCATTCGTCCATTAAGGCCTTTGCATTAGTTTTCTCTCTCCTTAGAACGCTCTTCTTCCAAGATCTTTCATGGCTGACTTCTCACCATTCAAGTCACTGATCAAATGTCACCTTTTGAGTTCTTCTATTCAAACTATTAATACTGTTAACAGTAATTACTATTAATAAGTAACTATTAATAGCCTCTTCTCCAACGACTATCTCACTACTTTGTTTTATATTCTTTGTAGCCCGTAAGACTATCTGAACTTAGCTAAAGTATTCATTAATTTATATGATTATTTATTGATGGTCTTTTTTCACTATAGAATGTCAGCTCAAAGAGGGCAAGAACCTGGCCTGTCTTATTTATCACTCTTTGTATCTAGACCAGTCCCAGATACTAAGTAGGTACTTAATAGTCATAAAATGAGTATCTTAACTTTCTATAATTTTTAAACATAAACTTCCTTTCTTGATAGTGACAGTGATTTATAGTTACCATATGAATGTGTTCATTTCACACATCAGTGCAAATAGGTTGTATGCCAAATTGTTTGAAGGAAAGGTCAACTTTAAATTCCCCTATCTGCCTGCTCACGAACTCAATAAGGATATGTAACTCAGCAGAGTCCTTAATTATTTCCAACTTCAGGAAACAACTGAAATAAATAGCCTTAAGTCATATTAGGGCTACAGTGTCACTTAAAAAATGTTATTAATTGTGTTAGGTTTGAATCAGACAGTATCCTAGGACCAAGAGCAAAATGTGGGTTACCACTCAGGAAAATTACCTGATGCATACCATAGCTAAACCATCTATTCTTGGTATTCTGGATATTTAAAAATTATAAGTTGTTTTTCTCTGTGTTTCTAGAGTGCTTTTGGAGGTTTTTAGAAATCAAGATGGGGGCGCCTTGGTGGCTCAGTCAGTTAAACGTCAGACTCCTGGTTTCGGCTCAAGTCATGATCTCACAGTTTGTGGATTCAAGCCCCATGTCGGGCTCCATGATGGCAGCACGGAGCTTGCTTGGGATTCTCTCTCTCTGCCCCTCCCCTGCTCATGCTCTCTCTTTCTCAAAATAAATAAATATACTTTAAAAACTTTAAAAAAAAGCAAGATTGAACAGTGGAAAGCTCAGTTTTATTTGGTTTATTTGGTGTTTATTAGTCTTACAATTTGGGGCAGTTAACTAATGTTTCTGAGACTCGGCTTCCTCATCTGTAAAATTGTAAAAGTATTGATCTATATATTCCATTTGCATTCGGAAAAAGTTTTATAATAATACCAAACCATAGATGGATTCATTTAAAAAATCTTGATGCCAAATATAGTCAACCATTGGTGTTAATAGATTTAACATTTCAGAATTTGACTATTCTATTATGGGCCCATTAAATGAACCAATTTATAACTTTCTTGGAACATGAATGTGAGACATTCTTGGTGTACGGCTGGTGTGTAGGAATAAATCACCCAGCTAAGGCGTGATTCTCCCAAGCATCTACATCTCAGTGCAGTCCTCTTGAGATTCATTCTTCCACAGTAGGCTCTCTCTTAAGGGATTAAGAAACAAGACAAAAACTAAAAAGCTATGTTTCTTTGTAGAAAGTGTCTCCTTAAAAAACACACCTGCTCTACTGGGGAGGGAAGTGAGAAAGAGAAGTGAACTATATGTCAGAGAGACACTCACTTTAGAGATATGCCAAGATATCGAGGCATATCCCTTCATCATGCCAGGTGTCTGAGACTGAGCAGAAAACAGTCCTCCTCAAACATTCCCAAAGAAAAGAATATTTATGGGAATTCTCAAAGGTCCACCTAAATGTCACTCTATTGAGGGGCACCTGGGTGGCTCAGTCAGTTGAGCATCCGACTTCAGCTCAGGTCATGATCTCATGGTTTTTGAGTTTGAGCCCTGCGTTGGGCTCAGTGCTGACAGCTCAGAGCCTGGAGCCTGATTCGGATTCTGTGTCTCCCTCTCTCTCTGCCTTTCCCCCATTTGTGCTTTGTCTGTCTCTCTCTCAAAAATAAATAAAATGTAAAAAAAAAAAAGGAATTTAAATGCCACTCTTTGACAATGAGTAAAAAAGCAAAAAGAAACAGAAGTTTAAAGATAGTTTGGGGGAGCCTGGGTGGGGTCAGTTGGTTGAGTGTCAGACTTTGGCCCAGGTCATGATCTTGTGGTTTGCAAGTTCGAGCCCCACATTGGGCTCTGTGCTGACAGCTCAGAGCCTGCTTTTTTTCTCTCTGCCCCTCCCCAGCTTGTGCTTTGTCTCTATTTCTCTCAAAAATAAAAATAAAAAAATAAAAATAAAATAAAGGTAGTTTAACTTTATACTCAATATTTCAAGTTTCTAGCATATTAGTTATTAATGACTAGTGAAAAAAATAGCATCTTTGGTAATAGGCATCAAGCCCCTTCAACTGTCAATACTCTTCATGCCAGGAATTTAACTTAAGGAAGTGATCAGTTAGGTGCTCAAAGATTTGGGCAAAAATGAAATTAGATGCCAACCTTCCAACTGATCACAAAATATATTCCAATGGATTAAAACCCAAATTAACACAATATGCACAAATCATGGTAAAAGATTGATAAATAAGACTACTTCGAGATTAAAAACTATTTTTAAGACAAAATAAACCATGAATAAAGTTAAATAAGTAATATGCAAGGAGAAGATATCTGCAATGTACCTAATAACAAAGAATTTTTATTCAGAACATATGAAGTATTCCAAGTAATGAATGAGAAAAATACAAACAATACTATTAAATAATAGGTAGAGCATAAAACTAGATAATCAATAGAGAAGAAAATCTACATGGCCAATAAAGAGTAAAGAGATGGAAAATTACAAAGAACAATTTTTTCCAATTAGTTTGATAAAAATAAATTTTGGGGGGTGCCTAGTTGGCTCAGCCAGTTAAGCATCTGACTTTGGCTCAGGTCATGATCTCATGGTTTGCGAGTTCGAGCCCCAGGTTGGGCTCTGTGCTGACAGCTCAGAGCCTGGAGCCTGCTTCAGGTTCTATATCTCCTTCTCTCTCTGGCCCTCCCCAACTCATGCTCTGTCTCTCAAAAATAAATAAATGTTAAAAAAATTAAATATATTTTTAAAATATGCTGATACCAATTGTTTGCAAAGAAGTATGAACTCTTTCTAATATACTATTTGTGGGAATATTAACTGGTACATCTTCTTTGGAGAACAATTTGGCAATATCTAATACAGCAGAAGGTGCATATAGAACATGATCTAGCAATTCTATTTCAACACATACGCCCTACAGAAACTTACACAAATATCCAAAGGGATATGTGAAAAAGACGCACACTGTAAGTTTTTAATAGCAAACACTGGAAAAAAAGTCAGAGCAACCTAAATGACCATAAAATAGGAAATGGATAGGTAATTGGAGGTATAGTCACATAATGAAGTACTGTATAGTAGTTAAAATGAATAAATGATATCACATGAATAAAAATTGCGATCTAAATTTTTTTTGAGAGGATAAGTAGGAGAATGACACACAGCATGATGTCATCTACTTAAATGTCAAAGAGCAAAGATGATACTATAGAGACATGTATTTAGTAAAAAGAATAAGCATATTCGTGAAGAAAATGCATGCTAAGTTCAATAGAATGTTTCTGAGGAAAAAGAGAGGTGAGTAGAACTAAGAAGAGAAATGAAGAGAATTTCAAAATATGAGAACATATTAATGGTTGTGAATTCTAGGCAGTAGGACAGTGGATACTTACTATATTATTATCTGAACTTTAATGTGTGAAATGTTTCACAATAAAAAAATAGTATGTTTTCTTTTAAAGCATTTGGAATTCATATTTCTGTCTAATTCTGATGTTTTCCTAAGGACTTTACATCACTGATGGTTAATTAATCAAATGGCTTGGGTGTCATTTATGATTTTGGATAATGTTTTCCTCCAACTCTTATCATAAAGAGTAATCACATTCATTTCAAAGGAAACATGTGGCAGAACGCTGAAGAGAAAATTGTGCCATCCTCTAAGAATTTTACCCATTTAAAGCAGGTCCATTTTCGGTTTAGGAAAAAATAGTTCTCTGATCAATGCTGCAGTGAATACAAGGAGGCATATATCCAATGGAACATCCACTGCTTTAACCACATCAAGGTAGTTTTGTGCTCTGTAATCACTTGCTTACTTGCCTGGCCCCACTAGATTCTTGGAACCCTTGGAAGAGGGGGACCCCTTCTTACTCATCAATGCCTAGGCCACATGGGCATCCAGTAAGTGTTTTGAAAAATGATTTAATACAATTTCAATTTCCATCTTGAATAGGGATATTGAAACACTGTTGTTTAACCACATTTGCAAGGCAACTTGAGAGGCTCTGAGAGACTCAAAGTTGGCACAAGCGTGACTCTTTGAGTCACCTGGTTTCTTGCCATTGTACTAAAACACACACAATGAGGCCGTAATGGCTTATAGTTGCTGCTGTTTTTGCTCCAGAATCCTATGCATGAGGATTGGAATAATTTCTTAAAGGCCTCTCTGAACACCCTCGTGAGATGGTGTAATAAAGTCCACTTAATAATAAATATGCATTTCTGTGCCAAAACGGAACACATCTTTGGCCAGCTATGGTTTCTTTCAGCTTATAGGCTCTGAAAGTGTATCTTAGGTCAGAAAGACTCAAAGAAGACACAGAGGAGGCTGCCAAACCACATACAAATTCTATTTAACAATCAGAAGTGTGGGATAGAACAAATGAGAAGACAATCTTCATTTTCCTTTTTTGAAACCTCTCATTTCTAATTCATTTTTTAAAATGTTACTGTATTAGGGGTGCCTGGGTGGTTCAGTCGCTTAAGCGTCCAACTTCTGCTCAGGTCATGATCTCGCGGTTCACAGATTCTAGCCCCGCGTCAGATTCTGTGCTGACAGCTTAGAGCCTGGAGCCTGCTTGCTCTTTCAGAGATTTGGAATGGAAGAGATTTGGTATCAATCCTTCATCAATAGTGGGTGCAGAGCTAACCTGCAGAGAAACCGTCAATGGGGACAGACTCTGGATTCTAAATCTAGGGCCCAATTTATGCCAAAACAGACAGAATACCTATTTATATAATCTCAATGTCCTGTCTAAATGCCATCATTAGGGAACAAAAATTTACTCTTTGATTTCTAAAGAATGTGCAATTGTTAGAGACCATATTAGCATTAGCTTTGCTTCTTAATGAAAATTTAAAAAGTTTATGATCGACTTAAAGATAAAATTTGGTTTGTGGATTGCTAGAATGAAGTCTGGAAGTGGAAGAATGCATTCAATTATTTAAAAGGGTCTGTGAATACATATGAATGTTAGCCTTAGAAATGGAATAGTGTATCTTTCACATATCATTGTATTATTTTTTAAATGTGTGTCAATGCTATTGCTATCAATAATGTAAATTTTAAAGGTGAATTTTAAACATTATTGAATTCATAGTAGTTATTTGTCCCAATGTGTTCTTTCAAATCAACTAATAATGAAATTACAATTACTAGCCTTGGGAGTCTGAAAAACTTGGCATTACAGAGAAGTCCTAGAAGTATAAAGTAGTGGTAAAAAAGATGGGGAACACCTGGTACAAAGTGTAGACTAGAAGAAGCCTCAAAAGGCTTGAATTAAACCTCAACAGACTCCAATAGCAATTCCACAGGCTGGGAGTACTGCAGACCCTGCTGGCTGGTGAGGGTGTTTGGGGTGAGTCCCATGTTTTATTCTGACGAGTGTACCTATTTAGAACAATGTAAAGGGAGTGTCATTTTCTTGATTAACTTTTGGGCTGCATTCTTTTTTTTTTTTTTTTTTTTTAATGTTTATTCATTTTTGAGAGAGAGTGTGAGCGGGGGAGGGGCAGAGAGAGAGGGAAACACAGAATCCCAAGCAGGCTCCAGGCTCTGAGCTGTCAGCACGGAGCCCGACACGGCTCGAAATCATGAACCACGAGATCATGACCTGAGCTGAAGTTGGACGTTTAACAGACTGAGCCATCCAGGTGCCCCTGAGCTGCATTCTTAAGAGACAAAAAAGAACAGACACTTGGCATATGTTTTCCATCTGAAGAATTGTACAGTTCTCTACACAGTTGCTCACTAACACAGTAGCTGACTTTCTTCTCCATCTCCTCACAAATAGTCATATTCCTATATGATCTACCTCCTAAACATCTGCCAAATTTGTGCAGGTCTCTGAAGCTGTGCTGTACCACTTTAGACCAAGCCAACATCACCTCTCACCTGGACAAATACAACTGCCTCCAAACTGGTCTCCCTGATTCATTCTCCAGAAGGATCATTTGAAAATTTAAGTCTGATCAAGTCACTTCCTTTTTAAAATCCTTAATAGATTCTTACTGCTCTCATGATGCAGTAAAAAAAAAAAAAAAAAAAAAAAAAAAAAAAAAAAAAAAAAAAAAAAAAAAAAAACTTTTAAAAAAATCCCTTAACATTCCTTATAAGATTCATCGCAACCTGGAACCTGGCTGTTTGCTACTAATTTTGCAGCCTCACTCCAGTTTCTTACCAGGTTCACTATCAAATCCAGCTCTTTGCACATGCTATTACCTGTGTGGGGAGCACTCCTTCTATACCTTTCCTGAACTGGCAAATTTCCACCCCTACTTAGGTATCCAGCATAAATCTCACTCTGAGTCAGTCCAGGATTCCTTAGACTAAGTCTCTTTGTTATGCATACCCACAGGAGCATAATCTTCCCCCTTTTTTTCAGACTAATCAGTTTTTAATCACCCATTTGTCATGCCTTTCCATACCATAAGCTCCATGAGAGAGTCTATCTTTTTTTGCTTCCAAATTTTTTCAGTACAGGGTTTGGTACATAATAAGCACTCAATGTCTGTTAAACTGGATTAGTCAGTTACTGTTTGTTGAGCTGGATTAACTGTCATATTCTCATAGAAGAAACTTGTGAGCCCCAAAGAGACAACCTAAGAAATCCATTGAAAACTAATTTGCTCTTTCACACCCAAAATTCTTAGAACAAAATCTATCCTTCTTGTCATGACCTGTATCCCATTCTACTTGCATGCTTTCATCTGAATCTCAGCTATGAACCAGGCATTATGGTCCAGAGGATACAGAAACTTATCTTCTAAAGTTCACTAAAAAGTATTGAACACTTCCACGTTAATAACATCTTTTAACATAGTATCTTTTATGTAATCAAATATGCCTACCCTTTTAGAGTTTTTGGATTGCTTATTTCCCACTACATCTAGGTTACAAATACATCTCCTGGACTTTCTGCTAAGCCTTAAAAAAAATTGAAGTCTTTACTATATCTGGAATACGTTTATATAGTGTGAGATGGATATTTCTATCTAGGTAGATATTTCTAAGTAGACAATCAGGTGTTTGTCTTAAATTAGTTCCCACTAAAGTAAAATGGCACCCTTAGTGGTATTTCATAAAATCCCAAAGAAAATGAGCTATCTCTGATTCTCTATTTTGTTCTCTGGTGTATTTGTCTACTCATATGCCTACACCATCTTAATTTGATTACAGTGTTTATATGTTCTAACATCTGGTAATGCAAGACTACTCTATTCTTTTTACATGATATTCAAATTTGACATGATATTCAAATTTTACATGATATTTGAGGATGCAGTGTTCAGATAAACTTTAAAACCAAGTTAAAAAAACTTAAATGATGCCTACAATAAAAAATCCTGTGGCATTACAATTATTATATATTACAAATCCATGATGTCTATACCTTACCTTATATGATGTGTTCATATTGTCTTTTCATTTGTTGTTATCATATTTTCTGTTCTTCAATAAGATTTTATAGTTGTGCTCCCCAAGGCACTTTGCTTTTCTTAAAACTTTTAATCTTAAATATTTTATCATCTTGGTTGCTATTGTATATAGAATATTTTTTCCACTTTTCATTTCTGAATACTTTTTTGGTAGACTAAAATGAAAGAAGTTATTTGTTTTTATAATTTATCTCATGTCTAAACTCCTTATCAAACATTTATTGTTTTTTATTTTTCCTTGAATCTTCCAACTTTCTCTATATACAGCCAGCAAAAAATAGTAATTTAATCTCTTTTCCAATATTGAATAGCTTATTTCATTTTCTTATCATATTGCTTTTGCACAAGTAAAGAACAATAGAAGTATTTAATCCTTTCTGAGACAAGGCGAGGTATAAATATATGGAGACAAATCTGTATCTATTCCTGAGAAAATGGCTCAATGCTAGATTTTTGCTGTATAACACTTATATGACTTTAAAATTATGATAAGAAAATGTATGAGATTTTCAGTAATAGTAGATAGAGCTGGAAGGCTGTTAGTAGAGACATACTAGCTAATCCTACTAATTCTACATATAATGAGACTAATGCCCATCAAGAGAAAGTGATTTAACCAAGATGAAAAGCTAGAAGCAAAGCCCAGGCTAGAATATGAAGATTTCTTGACCCCTTGGACAATGTTCTTTGTAAAAGACTTGGCGATTCTCACTGGATTTCCCTGGAATCTATTATTTGAAACACCTCAAAATAAGTCTTTCTGTCACATTTTCTTATAGCATCATGTATTTTTCTTCCAGTGTACTTAATCTTATTTGTAATGTTAAGCTATTTTGTGATTATTTAATTTATGTTTCTCTAACTAGACTCTGATCTCTATGAGGGCAAGGATTATGGTTATTTTAGTTCACCCTGCATGTCTACTGCTAGGCAAGTGACAGATATTCAATAGGTATTTTTTGAAAGAATGAATACATTGATGAGTCAGAGAGATAGTACCTCATATAGAAACAATGTAATGAACATAAAAACGACAGGTGAGTAGTCACAAAGGGCACAGATCTGTTCTGGATCTTAGAGTTATCACAAACCACATGGCTTTAGGCAAATTACTCAATCCCTGTACCAATTTATTCATCTAAAGTAGAGATAATACCGTCTCATTGGATTGCTGTGAACATGGATGAGTAATATGCAAGTAAAGCAAAGAACCTGGCAGAGCCCTTTGTGTAGAGGCATGGGATATGCCAGGCACGTTTACAAACACTGCACACTTCAAGAAGTATCTCCTTCTCTTCCCCCTTCCTTGCTGGGTAAACTGTGACATCATAAACATGATGTGAACATCATCAAGTGTAGACTATGTTATTCACAACTTGTATGTTATACCCTACGAAATTGAGACCCATATTTATTTTCACATGAAGAAATGAAAACTCAGAAAAATTTAATTGATTTTTCCAGGACTTTGTATTGATGATGACTACAGCACAGCTGTGACGCCTAAAACACAGCTAATGCCACCTACTTTTACGGTCTTTCCATTATGTACTTCCATTTGTGTCCTGCTAAAGCAGCTTTTCCAACTGGGTTCTTCAGAAGGCAAGGAGATGGTGATAAGTGTAATTTAACATGAGTTCCCTGAGTAAACATTGAAAACATAAGGTCCAGCAAAGCTAAACAGACTCTGGGATCTTTACAAGAGGAACTCTCAGACTTACATCAATACACACATGCACTAGGAATATCTAAGAGTGGGATGCAGGAAGCATGAACTCCCTCAAAAAAAGTTTTCACAAAACTTTTTGTGGGGAAGTAACTATCAGTGTTTTGGAAATATTTCTTTAAGGAAACAAAGTTTGGGACTCCTGGGTGGCTATCAGTTAAGCGTCTGACTCTTGATCTGCTCAGGTCATGATCTCATGGTTTGTGAGTTCAGGCTCTGAGTTAGGTTCTGCACTGACAGTGTGGAGCCTGCTTGGCATTCTCTCTCTCCCTCTCTCTTTGCCCCTCCCCTCAAAATAAATAAGTAAACGAAAAAAAAAAGAATAGGAAGGGCATCTGGGTGGCTCAGTCCGTTAAGCATACGACTTCGGCTCAGGTCATGATCTCGCAGTCTGTGGGTTCGAGCCCCGCGTCAGGCTCTGTGCTGACAGCTCAGAGCCTGGAGCCTGCTTCAGATCTTGTGTCTCCCTCTCTCTCTGCCCCTCCCCCACTCATGCTCTGTCTCTCTCTGTCTCTCAAAAATAAACAGATGTTAAAAAATTAAAAAAAAAAAAGAATAAGAGGAGGATCTTAAAAAAGAAAGAAAGAAAGAAAGTTTAAAATGTCCTTACTACCAAATTTAAACCACCCTCCCTTTTAACTCTGCCACTTCATCTACAAGGAGGAAACTTTCAATAGGCCTTTCTTTTAACACCATCTCATAAGTACTGATTTGGTATAAAGCTATTTGCTCTGAAATATTTCGCTTAAAAATATAAAATGATCTATGATGGTACATTAAACTTACTGTATACATATCATGTATGCGTGTATAGGCATTGCTCCCTCACTCCTGCTTTGAGACCTGTTCTCTGCTCTTTGTCAATGTGCACCAGTGTGCACTTCTACAAACACTCAACAAACGAAGGCTCTGATAGGCTACTCCTGATTCAAACATGTTCTACAACATTAATTGTGTGTACCACCAAGGCTTCCTTTCCTGCCATTTACTGGGTGTTACTTGATAGATATTTATTTGATGGACAACAGATGGACTAAGTGATAGCACTAGGCCTGACCAAAGAAATGACGTCAGGGTGTCATGGGGATGTGTCACAGGCACTCTAAGCACCTTGGAGGAAAAGATGAAGGAAAGAGAAGATAGAGGGCAGAAGACAAGTAAACATTGGCAGATGCTCTCTGACATTATTTATGAAGCACACCGTAGGTCATTGGTGTGGGAAAGACTGTTCATCAATTGAATGTTGGTCATTGGAAGCTTTGGGAACTTTAGCAGGAGGGACGTCTTAAATAAATGGAAGAGCTTTCCCAAATGGATGCAGAACACAGGTCTATGCTAGGACGTTGACTGAGTTAGAACAAACATGCTTAGAGCAGAACACTTACAACAGGAGACTAGGAGAAACAGTGGGATGCAGACTGAGGAGAATGGCAAGAGGGCAGGTGGAAGTCCGAAGAGGGAGCATTATTTACACTATGCTAAGCTCTTTTAGGTGGTATGAGTGTATACACCTGTACATATGCATATCTGCACATACACATACATATGGTCTTTGACATCCCTATAAAGTAAATATATTAATCCCATTTCACAAGTGAGAAAATGGGCCCCCCAAATTAATTAACACCAAAAGTCCTGACCAATTCTAGGAATGATCTAAGACTCCCCTACTATACAACAGACCCTCAGAACGATGTGTGACTTTTACAGATTTCAAAAGGAGAAAACGTTTCTCCTTTTTAACCACAGATTAGAAATATACTTGAATTTCCCTGGAAAATGAAGCAGGAAATATGGGGAGAATTGAGAAAAAGCTGAGATGAAAATGGCTCTTAGAAGACCTAAAGACAGGGGCGCCTGGGTTGTTCAGTCAGTTAAGTGTCCGACTCTTGATTTCAGCACAGGTCATGATCTCACGGTGATGAGATCGAGCCCCACTTCTCTGCGCTGAACTTGGAGCCTGCTTTGGATTCTCTCCCTCTCTCTCTCTGCCCCTCCCTGGCTTGCATGAACGTGAGCTTGCTCGCTCTCTCCCAAAATAAATGAAGAAACATTTTAAAAAGAGAAGAACTAAAGACAATAATACCATTTTTGAAATCGTGTGTGTGTGTGCGCATGCAAGTGTGTGCATGTGCGTGCCTGTGTGCACACCCACACAGGCACAGACAGGCTGGAAACAAGTTTTCAGCTCGGTAGGTAAGAAGGATTGCTTTTCTTATCATAAAAGCCCTAGGAGAAAAGAATAAAAGAACAGATCACATAAGAGTCCTCCCACACATACACAAAACTGCAGATAGTACTGAACCCTATATATATTATGGTTTTTCCTATAGGAAAAATACCTATGATACATAAATACCTATGATAAAGTTTATCAGTTAAGCATAGTAAAAGATTAACAACAATAACTAATAATATACTAACAATACACTGTCATGAAAGTTATGTGAATGTGGTCTCCCTCTCTCTCTCTCAAAATATCTTATTGTCCTGTACTTATACTTCTTCTTCCTGTAATGATATGAGATGACACAATGCCTATGTGATGACATGAGGTGGGGTGAGTGACACAGGCATGTATGTGACTTAACATTAGGTTACTGCTGACCTTCTGATGAGTGTTCAAGAGGATTGAAAGTTTCTGCACCTGGGTTGACTGGGGGTAACTGAAACTAAGGAAAGTGAAACTACAGATAAAGGGAGACTACTATGCCTTGAAAAACAATTATGAAATGTATTCAATAAGGAAAGAAATGTAAAAATGTGCTACCAGTTCCATATTCTGTTGGGCCCAATTATATGCTGCTATTACATGGCAGGGGGATGACAGTAGAGAAAAGGTATAATGGAAGGAGATGCACTGAAAGAAAGAATAAGAAAAATGGGAAGGTTGAGGTCTCAGTGTAGGCATTTCTTCTAGAAATTCTTTTCTATGCATTCATGCCACTTTCTATTTTACCGACTTAGTAAATTGCATTTATCTGTCTTCCTCATTAGGCATAAATTCCTTGAAGGCTGGGACTGTATCTTATTTAATGTTGATTCCACAGTGACTACACAGTACTTGGCACATATACTCCATGGATACTTGTTTTACAAGGTAGGCTAAGCACTGTTCAGTGTTCATTGTTCTTAAGAGCTCACTTCCTCGCTCAGACGTTCTACTACGAATGTTGGTTCTACTACAACTCAGAGACTAACGTGTTTCAGGATATTGATTTCTGATGGAGATAATGGTAATGACAATAATTGACAATAATAACTGTCATTTATTGCATTTTCTTTTTTTAGTGTTTATTTTTATTTTTGAGAGAGAGAGAAAGAGAGAGCATACACGTGAGCAGGGGATGGGCAGAAAGAGAGGGGGACAGAGGATCTGAAGTGGGCTCTGTGCTGACAGCAGAGAGCCCAATGGGGGACTCAAACTCACAAACCATGAGATCATAAGTTGAGCCCAGTATTGGATGCTTAACCGACTGAGCCACCCAGGTGCCCCGCATTTTTAATAATGAAGCATTATATTATATCTTTACATATGTAGTCTTTCATTTTCTGTTCAAAAATCCCGTGATTACTATTTTAAGTGGAAACTGAGGCTGACAGCTTGAACCACTTATTCAAGGTCTTTGAACTAATAAGCTAGTGGAACTGGGGGATTTTTATACCTAAGTGTGTCCAGCTTGAAAACTCTTATTTTTATTTCCTATCATAATTTCTTTTGAGTCAGTTAAAACCTTGGTGAGGGCTGAGGAATTTTCCTATTCACAAACGAAAGAGGAGTAAAGATTAAGTGGATGGTTCTGTCTTTCATAAACTCATAACACCACTTGCCAAAGAATTCTAACAAATAGAAGTTGTTAATTGAAAGTCTGACTTGCACGGCACTATTTGATGCATTAAAATAAAATATATTCATAAGCATATCAACTTCACTGATAATGCCTAATGAGCCTCCAGTGAGACATTTCACTCACAATTTAAGATTCGGTTTCAGGGTGCCTAGGTGGTTCAGTTGGTTGAGCATCCAACTTCGGCTCAGGTCATGATCTCATGGTTCGTGGGTTCGAGCCCCACGTGAGGCTCAGCACTGACCATGTGGAGCCTGCTTGGGATTCTCTCTCTCTCTCACCCTCTCTCTCTCTGCCCTTCCCCGCTTGCTCTCTCTCAAAATAAATAAAAAAACTTAAAAAAAAAGATTGGGTCTCAAGAAATCAGAAATAAACACACTAATCACAAATTAATAAAACCAATACAAAATATAAAACACCAGAGACTTCTGTAGCACCAGAGCCTAATATTTTAAGAAATTTTCAATTACAATAAAATATGAAACAACAGAAATATTAGGGTCTAGTTTTTTGAGTTAAAAAAAATCCACCCAGGCTCCAAAGCCCATTTAACATGTTAGTGATTTGCAAAAATCTATTTACATTCAGCTCCTCAAAAGTTCAGAGCCTGGGGTGCCTGGGTGGCTCAGTCGGTTGGGCATCTGACTTTGGCTCAGGTCACGAACTTGCTTTCATGAGTTTGAGCCCCGTGTCAGGCTCTGTGCTGAAAGCCCAGAGCCTGGAGCCTGCTTCGGATTCTGTGTCTCCCTTTCCCTCTGCCCCTCCCCTGCTTGCACTCTGTCTTTCCTTCTCTGTCTTAAAAATAAAGATTAAAAAAAAAAAAAATTCAGAGCCTAAGAGATAATAAACCAAATCCAAACAAAGGAGATAAAAAATATTTAAAGTGACAGATTTCTGTTGTCAGAAAAGTCCCTATATGAACAAGAATAAAGAAAATAAGAATTCATTCTATAGATCTGTAATAATAGCAAGTAAATGTAACTGCTATGTTAACACTTTGCCTGTTATGAGTGATACTTCATAAAATGAGAGCCTTATTTTCTATAAAAAGTTCAGCAATTATTTTATCAAATATATTGAGCTTGAAGGCCAGTTGATCAATGAGAGTCCTCCAAGTCTGAATTGTAATTTAGAACAAGAGGAAATAGATTGTTCACCTGAAAATAATCCAACAAATGGTTATAAAAGCAATAAATTGTCTTAAAAAAAAACAGTTGGTGGTTACACAGCAGTTCATCTGCGTTTGAAGTAGAGTGAAGTAAGGCGGTAGAGAAATCCAGAGAAAGCATAGGAATCATGACAAATTACCCAACTTGCATGCTTTAAGTTCGCTGATAAGGGTATAGAACATCTCTTTAATGTATTCACAGGCACCTTATTATTAAAGTGTCAAACCTCTGTGAGGATTCTTGAGTAACTTGCTATTCCATTTCTGTTTCATTCATTAAATAGTTTCTAAAGCACCCCCAAGTTCCCCATTTATGAAGTTCTCAATGAACCAGGCTGGGAGCAACTCAAACTATTTTGACTCACTTAAGAGAGCACATGTTACCATTAGAAACAAAATGTAAATGAGAAATGCACTATTGTGGTCCCTTCACCGTGTGAACATGTTAAAATAATTCCATAGCTCAAGGGACCCATGATCTAAGTAGTACACATAGCTACCATAGTCTGAGTTTAAATTCCCTCTTTGACTTATTAATACCAGTTCTTGTAGATAGGTACAAATAATTTATATTTTTACTTCTTAAGAGATAAAAATTATGCGTGGATTAAAATGAACTCTTGAAGGTATTATTATAGTGCTTTTATATCTTTAGTGAAAATAAATTATAAAATAATATTCAGTCCAGATTTTCCTTTCAGTAACATAAGAATATTGAAAGCAATGTTAATTGCGCAATGTTTTTAGTCAAAACAATTTAATTTCTTAATGTAATTAATTAATAAGGTGCTTACAACTGATTCTTGGAACAGATATATAATTGACATATATTATAAAGTACTATAAAAGACATTGTACAAATATTGTGGAAATATTAAAAAGATCATTAAAATATACACCCTTGTAGACTATGCTTTCATATTGTAGATATCTCTTTAAATGAAAATGTTCCTTGATATCCTATGTTTTTTATGTATTGGAGGGATGGATTAAGTAATTTATGTGGATCCCCTTCAGTTCCTACACTGTATTAATTATGTGAATTAACCATTGGGAGAGTAGAAATATCAATCATGTATTAATTTGTGTACCATTGGATACTTCAGGAAAATTAATGCATTTATATCTACTAAATGTAACTGAGATGGACATTGTCAATTTCAACCTTAGACTAAACTGAATGTGATCCTTCTTTGAGAAGAGTCTTCCAATCTTTCTAAATAATTACTAATCTAAGGAGCATAGATATCACTCAGTACAAAGAAACAGATCTTTAGAAGGACATTAAAAGGTATTGCTCTCGTGAAGTAGGATAACATTTGTTTGCTATTGACATTATACTGTCATTTTATGAAACTCCCCAAGGAGGTCCTCAGCAATGTTTGTAATCCATACCTGTATGCAACCCCAACGGAAAACCTAGAGCTTGCCCAGGACAACATTTCTAATCCAGTTATCCTGTTGCAGAACGAGATTCACAGCACAGCAAACTGAAGCAGCTTGGCAGCTGCAGGTCTCTGCATAGGCTACCTGGTGTTCAGAATAGCCTGGGCACGACTATTTTCAGAGTGGGATAGTAAGACCAGGTGACATCTGACCCAAGAGTATTTGTTAGGGACAGACTCTATCCAAGACAGAGTTCATCCCAATTCAACAAAGGATTACCATGAGGGGAGGGGTTAAATTAAATGTTAATTGGTGACTGTGTTGAGACACTCACCTCCATGCTTCATCAAAAACTTCCAAGAGTATTTAACTTATCTTTCAAAGGAGAAAGAAACAGACTGTCTTCCTCAAGCCTTCCCTAATGTCTCAGCTTTTTTTCAGGTAAGAATTCCTGGCACTTTCCCAAAGGGTGCATCTGTGGTGGCCTTGGTTATGTTTCTGAGGGCCTGGGAGATTTCTATTTCTTCAAAAAGGAACAGGAGGGCCTGGATTATCTTTAAATGGCCCAGAGCTGTATTATCTGGGCATTCAGGAGAGAAAACGAGGGAGCAATAGAAAAATCAAGCGAGAGGGAAAGATAATATAAAAAGGAGGAAAGAGAAGAAGGCCCAGGTAGGCAGGTATCATTGCCTGCTTTGCAGTCCCAGTGCTGCAAGACAGAGAAGGAGGCTGTGCAAGGGCTTGCCAAGCCCTAAAGGCTTTGCAGGCGGCACTGCCGTCCTCTCTAGCGCCCACTTCAGGTTGAGCCGCTCAAGCACTCTTCCTTCGGTCTTCCGCCCCCCGCCCCCGCCCCTCCCCTTCTCTGCAGGTGGCTGCATCTGGAGGATTTCCAAGAAGGCTGGGGACAGTTAGGCATCTTGGATTTGGGTTCTGCCTTCTAGGAGCCAGGGGAGAGCTGGCAGGGCCCATTGTGTGTTTACACTGCAGTCGCCTCACTCCGCGAGGACCCAGACCCTGCAGCTGCAGCAGTTTTGGAAGATGTAAGACAGGCAGAAGAGTGAGGACGGCACCTGCAGTGTCTCTGAAGCCTGGAGTCCCTGAAGGATTAGAGCATGGAGGAGACAGAGATGGGTCTGGGCAGTCCTTGGACAGGAGCTTTGAGTGATGTGCCAGTTCTCTCAAAAAAAAAAAAAAAAAAAAAAAAATCCAAGGATTCCAAAGAAACTAACTGAGATGCAGAGGCAGCCAGGAAGGGCAGGTTACACAGTGAATAAGGTGGGTAGATGGTAGGTGAGGGGCAATAGAAAAGAGATAGAAAGAGACCTTGCAAGAAAGGAGAAATGACAATAGTGTGAAGAGGAACCTTGGGACTCTCTTGAAGATGTGCTGGGGACCAGACAATTATTTATCTAAAGACTTTAGCGATGTCACTGAAGATGCTAAAAGTATAGAGAGAAGGGAACATTTCCACTCAACATTACTCTGTAGTTGTTTATTTCATAGACTAGAAGTTAACTGACATTTCCCTAGCTCCCTAGCTTCTGGGCCTCAATGGCCTCATCTGTAAAACACAGGGTTTGAACTAGATACTTTAGAAGGTCTCTGTCTGGTACGTCTCTATGACTGGCAGCCCATGAGCCAGGGTATCTGATACTAAACACCTCTAAGATTTCGTACCAGATCCCCCATTCTTCCTGCACTACCCATTTATCAATGCAGTGTAAAAACTGCACGATTCATGAAGCACATTCCAACTCTTAGTGAGGACGAGGAGTATGGTTCAGTTATGACAGATGATTGATCCTTCTGCCCTGGGGTAAGGAAGAGAAGAACAGTGATTTACACCTTGGGTTTCCACGGAGAGAATATTCTCGAATTTTTTATTTCAAATTTTATCCATGTAAAGAAATTGCAAATTCATTTGAGGAGCTCAAAATAGTTGGACTGACTAAAGGGCCAATGAGCCCTATAATGATCTGCCTTATTTGAAGGAAAATTTATTTCATTACAGAAACTGAATCTGCTTCTTCCATGGAAATCCATCCAGCTCACTGGCCATGCTCTTCGCTTGCCTGCCTGCCTCATGCCATTCTGCCAACTGCTTCAGTGCAGCATTTTCTGGAGTTATTAAACACCCAAGCTTAATGAGAGGGCACTTATGGGTGAAGTATTCAATGATGCAGGACCACCTCCCCATCACCACCACACGCAGTTTAGGTGGAAGTGGGGGTCAAATATGTTTTCACAAGAGTTTCATTTTTAATTTGTCTCAGCCTGAAATTCCTTTAAATTAAAAACAAAAATTAATATGGAGAAATACAACTCCTTTGCTCTTCTTGTCTTCAAGTGGGATGTGACACACAGATAGTATCCAGTTGTGTTTTCTACACCCACTAACATTTCCATTTCATTCTAGTCTCCAAAATATGGGCAGGAGCACAACTCTAGAAAAATGGATTCCCACTCTCGAATCTCACAGGGCACAGATCCATCCGTGCAGTGCTGAGTGCTCGCCCAGAACCTCACCATTTCCTCTGTCCCTCCACCGCCATTCACCAGTGCCCCCGGTTTCCACAGTGGGTTTGACCTTGCAAAGACCCTGCTTTAGTTCCTGGGCACGGAACAACCCATTTTAACTCAAAACACAAAACGACCTTTTCTCCTTTAAAGAAACACCACCGAATGTAACACATCTGGGCTTACATTTCTCAACCCCGCATTCCAGAATGGGAATACGGGGTGCAGAGGCAGGCAACTAGTTTGGGTCTGACAGCTTCCATTCAGAGAGGCTCTGGGTCTCAGACTCTGCTCAAGACAGACGGCTGACTATGTGGTTGAACATCTCCCCTTTTTTGCTCATTCACCATCATGACGAAGAATCAAAACCGAAAAATTATCTACTCATTTCTCAATACTAAGAGATGTGCTTCTTTTGCGCGTCGCTCCGTGGTTCTAAACACTAACACCCCGCTTGGAAACCAACCCCTGTTTCCACACCATCTCGTCTACTCAGTTTCACTTAGCAAACACCTTCACTGCTCTTCCCCGGTGAGAAAAATGGTGCACCAAGCTCACGGATGGCAGGTTGGTACTTGACTGCAGCCGCTCAATAGTTTTATCAGCAACCGGAAAACTTCACAATCGGTCAAACAGCTACTTAAATGTGTGTGAGGAAATCCGCTTATTTATAGACTTACACTAAAAAAGCACCTCTGTTTCACCTATCTTAAATCTAGCTTCAGACAAACCCCCAAACACGCCGCATATAAACACTCCTCCTTCCCCCACCCCCATCATCCCCAAAGATCCCCCTTTGACTAACAACACATTCAGATGGCCAGCCTTAACCAAAGCAACTGTCACCAGGCATTTGGACGCTCTATGCAAAGTATGTGACAATAGCCAAAGCATCTCTCAGACAATTGGCTGTACTACACATGCAGAAAAGCAACGAAGATTGCATTTTCCACTTACAGTTATAGCGCTGCGCACGGTCACTTAATGAAAATAATAAAACTCAACAGTTCTTTATATATATGTATAATTCAGATAAACGGTTAAGCCGTCTCTGTGTGTGGTTCTCTCGCGCTCTTTTTTTCTCTGGAGCTGTAGGCTGCTTAAATCCCTCTTGGATCGCGCCTCGCAAGCCCAGCCGCCGCCGCAACAAGCTCGGGTAAGTCTCTGCTGCAGATTGGGAATCCCATAGAAAACCTAGGGTCCCTGGAGCTGGCTGCGCAGGCGCGCGAGCCGCCGCCTCTCGAGGCACCCCCTCCCCTCTCCCCTCCTCCCTCTTCCTCCAGCTCCGCAGCCCCAGCGTGGAGAGAGCTGTGGAGCCGGTGACCAAAAGCAGCCTGGCGTTGGCGCATGCTCAGTTGGAGGGGCTCGGAGTTCCCGCGGATGGATTCCAGGTCTCCAGATTTTAGCAGAAACTCAAAAGGAAAGTACGGAGGAAAAGGGAGCTAGGCTACCGGAGCAGCCTCCACCTGGACAGGCGGTAGGGAGAGCAAGTTGGGCTCACCACGCCCCGCTGTTATGGAGTCTGGTGGTGAAGGCGAAGGCCAGAAATGGGACACTTGGAGCCTGCTTTTCCCAAGGCTCTCAGCCAAGGCTCCCAGGGGACCCCCGACCGACCCTTTGTCGGTCTGTAAGATGACAGAGAAAACTGCAGAAATCCTTCTCTCCAAAGGAAGTATGTCCCCAGAGCTAGCTGTGACCATACCTACCCGGCCCCTGTGAAGGAATAGTTACGGTGGGCACTTTGCGTGGGCCATTGCATCCTAGGGTCTTATGCTGTGAGGACAGTCCTATCCAGAGCGGTTAGAGAAATGTGTGTTGAAGGGAGCTGGTTCCGAGACTCCTTGCCCTGTGTGACCTTGGACAAATCATGCTAACCATCAACAAACATTTAACAAGCGCCTTCAGTATGCAGTTAATAAATATTTATTGACTATGCTCGGGGAGGGGGTGGTAGATGGGAGGGAACAAACCATCCTTGGAATCGAGGATTAAGGGCTTGGACCAAGCGATATTATAGTGCCCCCTTTTGTGTCCATTAAGGATGCATGTGTTTGCTAGCCCTCCCCCGCTCCCCACTGTCCTGCCAAAGCCTAGAAGACTTGGCAAGGAGTAGTGTCCAGTAAATGTTTGGTCGCCTCCCTACCAGGAAAGCAAAAATTCCCAGATGTTTCCAACCTGATCAGTTTTCCTCAAGTGTGTATGTTTGCACATTAATTCATTCGTTCATTCAAAAATTATGCATTAACCAACTACTTAGTATTAGCCACTTCTTTGGGGATACATGAAGCGAATAAAACCCCATCCTGAGGTTTACATTCAGGAGGGAGTTTTATTTTCAAGAGGGGAGGCAGTTCTGGAGGCACAGTGAAGATCCAAGTTCTCCTTAAATAGAGACCTTTACAATTTCACACACCTTACCACGTTCAGGAAAACTGCAGTGTTACTTAATCTTTTGGTTCTGAGGACACCAAGAGCATCTCTCGTGGCAAAAGAGCTCGAGACAGACAAATCTCCGTTGCCAGGAGGGAGCTGCTCCTGGCTGCCAAGTCGGGGAGTCCAGCTGGGAATAACTTGAGGCCACTTAGAGAAGACCAGGAGAAACTCCGCCCCACCAGTGCCAGGTGAGGACCCCCAGTAGTGACACCTGAGCCACAGCCTGACGCTCAAAGCCGACCTGGCCGCCCCAGAGCCCAGGAACGCGCTTTCTTGGGCCAGTCGCCTTCTGCAGTTTGCGCGGAGAGGGGAAAGCTAGCGGGACTCTCGGGACACCGCTCCAAGAAGTCCCTTCCCGTCGGGGCTCTTCCGCGGGGTGCTGGCGACCGCGGAAACCCGGAGCGCGGAGTGGCGCGGAGCAGGGCGCGCGCCCGGGCGCGCTGCGGCAACTGAGCACGTTGTGAGTCTGGCGAGCGCCAGCTCCGCGCTCCCGGCCCGCAGTGCGCACTGCGCAGCGGGACCGGCCGAGAGGTTCCGTCAGTTGCTTGGGATGGGGTGGGGGCAAAAGTCAGCTCTGGATGAGTCGTTCTGGTTGGCTTCGGAGACATCTCCAAAGCTTTCAGAGTAATTTCTCATCTTTTGTCGATTTCCCCTACTAAAGCGTTTTACGCTGGGCTCTCTGGTTTCTCTCTCGAGAACAGCCTCAGCACTGCAATCTGCATCAGCCAAAGGAAGGGGTCAGGATGCCATTTCTCGGCGTGAAAGAGACAGGCCTATTGATTGCGCCCTGGCGATCTCTTTCGCGGCATTGTTCGGGTTTAGATAAGTTACTTTCAAGTTGTGTTTAGGAAGAAACGAACCACTGATACTTCAAACCTTGTTCTGTTGTAGGGGAGATTTGATTTAGATGCATGCGCTTTTGTGAAGCAGCTTTTGTCTAATTGGGCAGACAGAATTTTTAAAAAGTTTTATTTGCACTGAAGCGTCGTTTGGCGTCCTAAGGCGATATCTTGATTTTTAATCTCCAGCTATTTTGCAGCTTTATTTTCTTAAGCTCTAATGTTTTGTTGTTGTTAACTTTTTTTTTTTTTTTTTTTTTTTTTTGAGATGCCCTTTGGTCGAGTTTTATATGCAGCATGAAATCACAGTAAGGGAAGCAAATTCTAAAAGACACCAAAGGGATATTGTTTAAATTACAGAAATCAATTCCCCTTTTTAGGATAGTGGAATGAACTTGAAAAGAAGAATGGCAGACATTAAAAAAAGAAGAGAACCCTCTGTTTCTTTAGGCATTTGCAGATGTTTCTGGTGACCACAGAGGAGCAGAGGTGCCTGGTCCCCCGCTCAGGCGTAGAAGGGACAGGAATACCACACTCTGCTGAGTAAAGAATGCCATTGCCATCAAGCTACAGCGGTTGTTCTATTAAAGTCTCCTCCGCAACACTGGATGGCAACACTGGATGGATAGCGGCGTCAGCTTTCATACTCTCTGGAGATTTTTGAGAGTTAGGGGGGGGGGGGGAGGAAGGTGCTGGAAAGAGGAGTTTTGGGGTTTGTTTGGCTTTTTTTTTTTTTTTTTTTTTGGAATATCTAGTAGAATCCTCACTTACCCAGAAACAACTGGGTAGCCATGTTCCTTTCCTCTGTTTCAAATTATATTGTTTTCCCAGGTAGTCTTACTTCCACTTTACTCATTCCCAGATTTAAACAAACAAAACAAAACCAAGAATGACTTTTTAGGTGTACACAACTTAGTTTAATATTGCCATCCACTTTAATGGAGACATAGACAAGTTGAACACTGAGAATGACAGTAAAAGCACAGAACGCCTGGAGGGTAACAGGTCTGAGCTTGTGGTCCTCTGAGCTCGTGGTAATATTATTTATTAGACATGCTGTGTATAAAGTATATGAGCCAAGGATGGTGGAACTTAAGGCATGGGGCATTTAGGAAATTGGAAGGAAAATTAAGTGTTTGAAAGTCAACGTTGGAAAATGAAAAGAGAGGAATTGGAAAATGGATTTATACTAATTTAAATTCATGCAGAATAATAATAGCAATTTTCTTGTATAGGTGAAGTGTCTTTGTTTCAGAAAGCTGAAGGTGTTAATCCTTACAGAGGAGATGTATTACATGAGATAATTATGTTGATTCTGTTTTATTTATCCTTTTTTTAAAAAAATATACAGGTGGGCTGCCTGGGTGGCTCAGTAAGTTAAGTGTCTGACTCTTGATTTTGGCTCAGGTCATGACCTCAGGGTCATGAGATGTGGCCCTGCATTGGCTCCATGCTGGGTTTAAGATTCTTTCTTCTCTCTCTCTGCCCCTCCCCCCCTTCTCTCTCTAAAAAGGAAAAGAAACGGTCATACAAATGTAGGTGGTATGCAGCCTTAAGAATGGAGAGTCCTTCATTCTGTCTTCCACATTGGGGCCTGACCTATAGAATCCCAGCACAGCTCTTAAACTGGAAATTTCCACCACTATCTTTGTGTGTTTTCACCACATAAAATAGCAGAATTACACTAAATATGATCCCTGTTTTTTTCTTCAGTGACTTTTTAGATAGTTCTGTATGCTAGGCTGTACTCTTCTTTAGTTGTGTGAATAGCCACTGCAAATATAATCATGAATTCATATTCTGGAGCTTCTGTACTTTGGAAATCACCTGATGCCAAAGGGTCTTCAAAAGCCCTTCTTGCTTAAAGGAGATCTTACTAACTTATTTCTACCTTCAATCTTTATTTTCCTTAATATAGTTCCTTTGAATTTATAATGATACTCCTAAGCTCAACAGAGAATTTTAGCATAAAATATAAAGGAAAATAAAAATATGAATTCTTCACTCCTGAGACTACCAACAAAAACAAACCCACGTTCTCTACCAGAAGATTTTCACAGTTGGGTTTATATTTTCACTTCATGCTTAAAGGAGGAATGAAACGGTAGACTCCTTCATTTTTTAGTGTTCTTACCATATTCCTCCTTTAAAGTTCATTTGGGGGCACCTGGGTGGCTCAGTCGGTTAAGCAGCTGACTTTGGCTCAGGTCATGATCTTGCGGTCCATGAGTTTGAGCCCCACATCGGGCTCTGTGCTGACAGTTTGGAGCCTAGAGACTGCTTCAAATTCTGTGTCTCCCTCTCTCTCTGCCCCTTCCCCATTCAAACTCTGTCTCTCTCTGTCTTTCAAAAATGAATAAATGGTAAAAAAAATAAAAAAAATAAAGTTCATTTGACCATCATGAGGAGGTTGAGGAAGAGATCACTGATGATTCTCATTTGTCTTCCAGAATGTAGGTTTAGTACCTGTACTAGAGTTTCTAAGAGTGTGTTGTATTGATACTTTAAACAGAAAAAGAAAAATGTTTGAAGAATTAATGGGTGTGTTTAACAGTGGCTACAGGTTGAATTCCTTCTGATCTCATTCATTTATCAGACACCTGTTGAGTACCTACTGTGTACCAAGCAGTGTACTGAGCGTGTTAAATGCAATATTACATTCACAATGACTTTATTTACATATAGCTACTATTATAATCCATTTTACATATGAGAAAGAAACCGAGGAAATATGTATTAGTAATATCTCCAGATGCCTTCTTCAGTTAGCCTCAGCTTCTCTTTCTTCACCCCACTCCAATTAATGTCATGATTCCGCCCCTATAAATTACTACTTTTTTATTCACCTAAATATTGTGAATACTGTGATCATCTTATTTCTCTTCAGTAGTCTCCCATTTTCTTCTGAGAAAACTTCAAACCCTAAGTCACGTGTTCAGAATCTTCCACCGTGTGGCCCACTGCTACTTGCCTGCCTTGACTCTAGAGCATCTAATTTGGGAGGGGGATAGGGGAGGAAACAAGTCCAGGAAAAAGTCTACCTATCCCAGCATTCCCACATTTTCATCTACCACATGAAGGAGAATAGAAACAGAAGTCTCCCTCAATTTTTGTTTTCTGTTCTTACTATGTTTCTCCTTTAAGTTCATTATACCATCCTGAAGGAATGTTCCAGAAGAGAAAAAATGACTATGGGTGATCTTAAATCCAGACTTTTCTCTTGCTATTTTCTTATTTACAACTGCCTACAGAACATCTTCATGCACATTTCTCACAGTAACCTCAAATCCAACATCTACAAAGTAATCATCCCCTCTGCCCTCTGCTCCCACCAGTCTGCCTATACTCCCTAGCACTTTGAAGGTGTCCACTATCAACCCCCTGCTCTAAATCAGAACCTTGCACATCACCTTCAGCCCTTCCATCTCACTTATTCCCTGTCAAATCGTTACTTAAATCTCAGGGATTCCATATTCCCAACGTCTCTCAAATACACCCCTCACTGCCACTGTGTTAGTTCATTCAGTCTTTCATCATCTCACTGCTGCACTATTTTTTTTTTTCATTCTCATAACGATTGCAAAAACTCACATAAAATCACATCACTCCTTTGAATAAAACCATTGAGTAGTTTCTCGGTTAAAATGGTAAAAATAAAAGCTCCTTGCTTCGCACACCATACAAGACCCCTTGTGTTCTGGCTCTCGCATACCTTCCAGTCCCATCTCCTGCCACATGTCATTAGTATTCTTTGCTCCGTTGAACTGGGGGGGGCGGGGCTTTACCTTCTCTGTACTCTTTCCTGTGTTCTTTCTCTCTTCTCAGGAAACTCTTCTATTAAGATTTCTATTAATACCTCAAGTTCGACTGAAATATTTCTTAACCAAAGAATCTTTCTCTTCCTGGCACTTAGTAGATAGTTTATAGGCTGTTGTAAAGATGGACTCAAATAGTATATAGGATAATACTTTATAAACTGTGACTCTATTTGAACATAAGATACTATGTAATGGCAATTTGTTTATTAATTATTAAGTAAAAGCTTTATGTTGTTTGCTTTTCATTTCAAAAGGCAAAATGAATATATGATATTGGTGTAAAACAAAACTTTATTTTAAAATGTTTATTCATTTTTGAGAGAGAGAGTGAGAGAAAGCAGGGGATGCGCAGAGAGAGGTGGGGGGACAGAGCATCCGAAGCGGTGAGGCTCGAACTCACAAATGTGAGATCATGAGTTGAGCCAAAGTTGGACAGTTAACTGACTGAGTGACCTAGGCATCCCTAAAAACAAAACTCTTGAACTGTTTTAACTAATGTATGGTCTTTGATTGAATTTAGAGTTAGTAATTGCTATAAAGAAATTTTAACATTTATATATGTGTGTCTTACACCTTGGTTGAATTACTGTTACACAAATAATCCGCATTCAATATTTATTATTTTTTAAAGTATCTTTTTTTTAATGTTTATTTATTTTGAGAGAGACAGTGAGCACGGGGGGAAGGGCAAAGAGAGAGTCCCAAGCAGACTCTGTGCTGACAGCGATAAGGGTCTCTATGCAGGGCTCATGTGAGGCTCCAATTTACAAACCATGCAATCATAACCTGAATCCAAATTAAGAGTCAGACACTTACCTGACTGAGCCACCCAGGTGCCACTACATTCAACATATTTAAAAGCACTTGTTAACCAATTGATTTTCAATGTTTTTATTCTGTTTTTGTCTGTTTTTCTAAACATTAGGCATAAATTATAAGCATAGAACTATAATAAAATACTTTCTATTTTATAGCTTCTAAATGATTTCACCATCTTTATATTATTTGATCCCCAGATATGATTATCTTCATTTTATAGATGAGATTATTAGCACTTTAGAAAGTCCAAATTATAATGCTTTCTAGAGGTTATGTGCCTGTAATGTGGTGGAACTAGGTACAATTCAGTAATCTAATTCTGCTTTTTCAGTAACTACTCTCCAATACTGACAGAATGTTCCAGTAGTTTCCATCTTTCTCAGTTTCAGGTTCTTGCTTGGCATGACAAGAGCATGCAGTTAAAATGTAGGAAGAAGGGAGTTATTATTGCTTGGATTAATAAAGTTAAAAAAAATAAATGTTTGCCTCACTTTTTTTCCTGGATTTAGGAAACCAGGTTTATTACAAACCCAAGGAGAAAGGGTATTGGGTATCCATCCATTAGCAGTTTATACTATAATCCCGTGGAATTTTTTACACTAAACTACAACTTATTTACTTATTAAAGCATTTCTTATTTTTACATTTTGCCCCCAAAGAATCCATTTTTGTTCAAATTACTTGCCATGTGACAAAGACAGAAGTACTTTATTGGTTAATTGTCTAGTAGAATTTCTGAGATGATCCACTGAAATTGGTGATTGAGATGCAGTTTACTTTATTGTTTTATTTTTTTAATTTATTTATTTTTAACATTTATTTATTTTCAAGAGAGGGAGACACAGAATCCAAAGCAGGCTCCAGGCTCTGAGCTATCAGCACAGAGCCTGACGTGGGGCTCGAGCCCACAAACTCTGAGATCATGACCTGAGTTGAAGTGGACGCTTAACCGACTGAGCTGCCCAGGCGCCCCTATTGTTTTAGGCTGATTTGGTATATTTTGGAGGCAGAGATTGGAGTTATGCACAAGCAAAAAAATGTCAGGGATTTCCAGCAACCACCAGAAGTTGGAAGAGAGGCATGGAACAGATTCTTCCTCAGAGTCTCCAGAAGGAATTGACCCTAGTGACACTTCATTTCAGATTTCTGGTCTCCAGAACTGTGAGAGAATAAATTTTTGTTGTTTTAAGACACCCATTGTATCGTATCTCATTACAGCAGCCTTAAGAAATACAGAGAAGTATATTTAAACACAGCATTTGGCACTTAAGTTTATAATAAAGAATATTGTGGCAGTGAGATAATAGAAAAATAAAGTTTTCTACAAATAGGTGTACTTTTTTTTTCACTCTGTGAAAACCACTGAGCTTTGAATTAAGACATGGGTTCAAGAACCAACTCTGCCATCTATGAGATGTGGTTTTGGGCAAATCACTTAAGTTCCCTTCCATGACTTGATTTCCTTATTTATAAAATGAAAAAGATTAAAACTCTACCTAAAAGTAGGACTCTGTAGTTCAAAAATTCAAGATATTGGGCATCCACAAAATTCTTGATAGTAAGGAATAGTGCTAATTTGCATCTAAGATGATACTGAACTAGTTTCTTCTGATTGAAAACTACAAGCATTCCTCCTTGTATTGTGCTTTCCAGATGTTGCGCTTTTTTTTTTCACAAATTGAAGTTTTGTAGCAACTCCGCATCGAGCAAGCTTATTGGTGCCATTTTTCCAACAGCAGTTGCCACTTGTCTCGGTGTCATATTTTGGTAATTCTTGAAATATTTCAAACTTTTTGAATACTATTATACTTGCCTTGCTGCAATCTCATGATAAAATTTTAGTGAGTGGGGAATTGCTTCTTCTGGATGAGATGGAGTCTACTCCTGGTGAAGGTACCGTGAAGATTGTTAAAATGACAACAAAGGATGTAGAATATTACATAAACTTAGTTGATAAAGCAGCAGCAGGGTTTGAGAGAGTTGATTCCTATTTTGAAAGAAGTTCTACTGTTGGTAAGATGCTATCAAACAGCATCTTAGGCTATAGAGAAATCATTCATGACAGGAAGAGTCGATGGATTTGGCAAACTTTATTGTTGTTTTATTTTAAGAAATTGCCATGGCCACCCCAACTTTCATCAACCGCCACCCTGATCAGTCAGCCGCCATCAACATCAAGGCAAGACCGTCTATTAGCAAAAAGATTAGGACTCGCTGAAAGTTTAAATGACAATAATTTTTAGCAATAAAGTATTACAAAATTGAGATATGTACATTTTTTGACATAATGCTATTGCACACTTAATAGACCACAATATAGAGTAGTGCAAGCATAACTTTTATGTGTACTAGGAAACCAAAAAATTCATTTGACTCGATTTTGATATTCCTTTTATTGTGGTGGTCTAAAACCAAACCCACAATATCTCTGAAGTATGCATGTCTGTAAATAAAATTAATGGTTTTGGTTTTGAGTTTATTTAAAATAATTTCCTTAGAGACCTTTCATATTGTTTCTCATAAAAAATTGGATTATGTACATTGATCATAGTACCACTGCTAGAAGTAATACAAACTCTGTTTAAGATATCCCAGACTGACTTATAGATGTTCTAATAAAATTGAGTATTAGTAACACTGCAGTGTTAAACAATATTTTGAAATTAGACTTACGTAACACTTTGCTAATATAATGATTTTTAAAAATAGGCTGTATTTTCAGAGCAATTTTAGATTTGTAGCACTTATAATGCTTTCAGAAACATTTATTGACCACAGACCTTACTGATTTCAGTTATGGAGATTATAGTGTAGTATTAGAAGTTCAAGCATATCGATTGTGGATTGGATGAAAAGTAAGACTAAATAACAGATTAATTGTATTGCTTCTTTAATATATTGTAAGCCCTTGGTATTTTTGAGGATTATGTCCTGTGACCTTTCTGACTTTCCAACACATGAATATCACTCCAGGATAAAATTGCTTTTTTGGTAAAATGGCCATAACATTGGTTACTTAAGGAGTATTAAGTGAGACAATAAATTAAATAAGAACAACAGTCTATGTTGAACTACAGACATTGGGTAATCAGTTGACTAGACCTACCAGTTTAGTTATCAGTTACAAGTACAAATTTATAGTTTGTAGCATAAGACTTATAGCATAAGATTGTAAATGTAAGATTTACATTTGTGCTTTAGCAACATGGCATATTACTGTCATTACAACCTTTAAGATCAGTCACAAATAGATACAGACCAAGGATTAAATCTTTAAGACCACATTCTATTAAAATTCTGCTACCTGTAAACATTAAAATTTCATACATCATTATACTCCTTGAAAAATAAGTAATTGAAACTTGAAATCATGGTCATTTTGAAAGCAATTTGAATCCAGTGAATGAAGGTCAGTTTTAAAAGAGCTAAAATTTACTCCTTGGTCTTTATGAATTCAACATGCATTTTTATAAATAGTTCTTTCTAAATACTTCTTAATAGACTGAAACTCTTTCTCCTTAGAAGCTAATACATGTGTTAATCTAAGAGAAGAAACCATTAATAGTATTATTTTATACTCTTTCTATCCTAAAAGTTGTGTGAACCACTTGCCACTCTGGTAGAGAAGAGAGAATATAGTAACTCTACTTTTATTCTTATTATCCTCAGTATTCAATATAGGTTTGTGCCATATATGGTGGAATATATTATAAAAATATTTAAAGAAGAGGTGACATAGGGGTTGAGTTAATTTCCATGAATATCATATGATTTATGAAAGAAAGAAGAAGTTAGACTTGAGAAAAGGAGTTTCTAGGTTTATTTGACTGGGTAACAGCTTTTACAATTCACATTAGACCCTAGAACTGAACCATCTTTTGGCAACTAGTGTAATTATTTGCAACACAAAGAATATGTTTATATTCTACTATTCTACTCTATGTTGTTGTCCTACCTTCCTTCCTTCCTCCCTCCCTCACTCCCTCCTTTCTTTCTCCTTTTCTTTCTTTCTTTCTTTCTTTCTTTCTTTCTTTCTTTCTTTCTTTCTTCTACCAACAAATGAAGGCTGTACTAGACTTAATTTTTTTTCCTTTAACTGTTTATTTGGTAGCTTGCTTAGACATGACCATAATTGTTCAAGGCCTTTGAAAAGTTTAGTGTTCCCTTTTATAATTTCTAATGGAAATATTATTTATTTTCATATTTTGAGAGAGGTTGTCTATATGCAAATTAACACTGAAATCCACATGTTATTCATTTAAAGATTCTTTGCCACTCACTCAAACTAATTTTTGTGAAATGAATTCCCAAATTCAAACATTAAAACTTACCATATTAAACAATAAGTAAAATATATTCAAGGAGTTACTGCTTAAAAGCCTTTTGATGATGATATCATACCCCAGTAAAAATCTGCCAACTTACAGTATAGTCAAAATCAGACTACATTAAAACAAGGATAACACTTTGCAATCATGTTTTAAAACCAAGCCAACCATGCTAGTAAAAAGAGATGAGGTTTAATTTCCATCAAGAGTTAAGAGGTTTTTAAGCCCACACAGAGTTTACAGATGTCATGTGATTGTATATATAAGTAACACAGAATATGAATTATAACATTTTGCTCATTACCATGTATAGTTAGAACATAATAACAGCAAAAAAAAAGTTGCAGGGAACATGCAGTTCTGATATTTCTGCCCTTCACAAACATGCTGATGCATTTTAATACACATACTGACACAAGATTTTGTGCATTTATAGCTTTTCCCACTGTTGAGCTCTGTTTCTGCTTTTCCAACTAGAAATCTAGTGCAAAAAATGTCTAGCAATTTCTTCAATGCGATATACTTAAAATTTTTTTTAAAATGTTTTATTTACTTTTAAGAGAGAGAGAGAGGCAGAGTACGAGCGGGGGAGGGGCAGAGAGAGAGGGAGACACAGAATCCGAAGCAGGCTCCAGGTTCTGAGCTGTCAGCACAGAGCCCGATGCGGGGCTTGAACCCACGAGCTGTGAGATCATGACCTGAGCTGAAGTCGGACGCTTAACCAACTGAGCCACCCAGGTGCTCCTTCAATGCAATATACCTAAATCCAAACCCCTTGCCTCTATGCTCATGATATATTCTCAAACAAGTACAACCTCTCCACACCTCTCCTCTATTAATGGTTTCTCTATTAATTTTCTTAATAATTTAAGCTTGAATCCTAGAAATCATTGTTGATTCCTTACCCCCCATGATAGCAGAGCATTATCAAATTCTAATAATAATTTCTTAAAAATATAATTCCCGTTTCCATTCCTGTGGTTTATGCTCAAATACATGTTCTTAATATTTCTGGTCCTATGGCAATGGCCCCTAATTTCTGCCTAATTTCTTTCACTTGTTTTCAATTAATCCTAAACGTGGCAGCTAGGTGAATTTTTCTAAAATGCTGTTTTAAATACATCTTTCTCCTGAAACAAACCCACAAATACAGTCTTTCCTATAGCATAAAGTACAAATTTTTTTAAGACTGGCATTCAAGATTCTGAATACTCTGATCTCAGTGTCTTTCCCACTTATCTTCTTTTATCCTGTTACAAAAATTCTCTCTCAAACACCTTGCCTACTTACTATTGCTTAATCTATCTTACACTTCTGTCTATGTCTTTGGCCATGTCCTTTTTCTTACCTGCAATATATCTACTATTCATCTCATATCCCAATCTATTCCAATCCTTAATCACTCAATTCTTTTGAGTCACAAGTATATATCATTTATATGACCTATTTCAAATTACATATAAGGTTTTTTTTAAAACCTTTTATATTGTTATTAGATGGTTTTTATTGTTAATTCCTTGTCTCTGTGTCATAACTTCTTGGTAGGGCACCTGACACAATATTGAATATAGAATAGATGCTAGTACTTAATGACTGTTTCATTGATTAAAAACTGGTTCCCAGAGTGAATGTCTTTGAGTCCTCATTAGAGGATTTTATTTGGCTATATTTAGTAAAGCCATTAAAAAGCTAAGTGATGACAACTAATGCAGAAAAAAATCAGGATATACAGTCACAAAAATAGCTAGGTTAATTATTCTTAAATGAAGATTAATGAATAAATATATATAATAGATATTTTAAAAAACAGACTTAATAGCATTTGAAAAGCAGAATGGCAACTATATGTCAGTGAAGATATTTAATATATTTGTAAATATCCAATGGTATATATTTTAATCTCTTTTCTTTTTATGTTAAATTTAGAGGGAAAACTGATAAAGAATTGTTTCCTATGGAGTTGTCCAGACAACAAAGGGAAAAAATGAGCAATTTGAGAAATCAGTGAAAAGTCTGGGAAAAGTTGGGAAATCTCCTTAAATGATTTTCATTAAGGATGATCTAAGGATTCTTATTCTAGAGTGTCAAAGAAGTGAATGGGTTACTATTAACAACTGTAATACTTATATATACCTTGCTATGTGTGAAGCACTGTTTCACATGTTTTACATATATTAAGTTGTAAAATCCTATAACCACCACCTGAAGTAGGTGCCATTACTATCATCCCCATTTTATAGTTGAGGGAATTGAGGCACAGAGGGTTAAGGAGTTTACCCAAAGTCACATAGATTGTAAGGTATGGAGCCAAGATTCAAATCTAGGCAGTTTAGTTTCAGAATCCATGTCTCTTTCTTTTTCTTTTTCTTTTTTTTCTTTTTTTTTTTTCTTTCTCTCTCTCTCTTTCTTTCTGTCTTTATTTCTCTGTCTTTCTGTCTTTTTTTCATGGAAATGGAATATACATACAGAAAAAAATAGCATTCCTAAATGCACAAGACAACGAATTATCATAAGATGAACACATCGCCCAGGTAAAGAGGTAGAGAACTGAAGTATGAAGAAGACTTCTGAAGTACAGAGTCCGTAATCTTAGGCTTTTAGACTCTCTCAATATTTGGACATTACATTGATTTCTGGACATTACTCTCCACCTTAAAGTTCCTCCTATGATTTCAGTTTTCACTGATTCAAATGTATAGTGTTCATTCCTAAAAATTATAGGGGGAAAAAAGCAAGAAGGATATTAAAAAAGCCTGAACTTTGAGGTTGTTTTCTTGACAGAGTTTAAATACCTTTTTTTTTAATTTAAAAAGACAAAAATAGTTTGTAACTCTACAAATCTTCTGGCAAATTAAGTAAAAGTATATTTCTGAGCAGTGTAGTAAGCAGTTTTGACTATATGTAAACCGTTATGCTCTTGTAGGTCTGAGCTGGAGAAGGGCTCCAGGAAGGACTCGAGGTGAAGGACATCGCAGTTCTCTTTCTAGCCTTCTATTTGTCAGCCTCCACAACAAGCCATCCTGATGATCCATGAACTATTGCTTCTGGAGTTTAAACTGGTTATTTTGTTTCCATATTAAAGTTCCGGACAGAGTTTGACTTATATCAATACTTCAAGGATGGGTAATTACAGTTTGAGGCAATTAGTTTATGGATCAAATCCAATGGAAACAGTCTTTCCTTCAATGGCATGCAGACATTGAAATACTTGCCTTTGTTTAAAAAAATGATTCCAAAAAATAATAAAAAGATTAAAAAAATAAAAAAAAATATTCAACCAGAGAAGAGTTTAAAGAGTAAAAGTGGAAAAGATGGTTATTGCTATTATATCTCCATGCAAGCAGAAAGTTATTTAACAGGAAGACACATATATATTAAAGTGTTCATGACTTAAGCCTACACTTTTCAGAATAGCATGGCACCCAGGTACAGGGTTGAGCACATACACATTCTATACTAAGTATTGTTTGAACTGAAATAAGTTTTGTTCGTTTGTTTGTTTCCACCCATCAGAGATTTTATAAGCAAAAAACAAACAAGAAAACCTCTGTGCCTTTTTATCATTTTCTTTTCTTTTCTTTTTGAGTTTATTTATTTTATTTTGGGGGGGGGGACAAGGAAAGGGAAGAGAGAGAGAGGAAGAGAAAGAATCCTATTGATGCGGGGCTCAATCTCAACAACCGTGAGATCATGACCTGAGTCAAAATCAAGTTGGATGCTTAACCAACTGAGTCATGCAGGCACCCATTTTATTTTCTTTTGATATAAAAAGTGGATGGTCATACAGAATATTAAACTAAAATGTTATTTATAACCCTTTGATTATGTTGGTTTTATATTGGAGAATGCATATACTTATTTTTCCTATATATTCTAATTAGGACAGCTTGGAAATGTATGGTCACAGTGCTTCTGTTTCTCCTTCTCCTTCTTACCTTTCAGTTTTTCACATATGAGAAACAGAATCTTCATCCCAACCATGATTACTGTGGTTCTGTCCCTGTTCAGCTACATATTATATTCCAAGCCCAGCCCCTGCCTTCTTTCAATAATTTCTTAAAGATGGCATTGTAGCTATAACCAAATGGTCCATATCTTGTGTCTTTGTTTTTCTAGGTTATCGTCCAAGGTCTACACTAGATAATTTTTAAGAAGGGCCACCTCTGAATGGTCTCCAGAGATCAAGGGTTTAGCTCTGGAAGCTGATTTGTAACTATAATAAGTATGTGATTAGCATGACTGGCTTTAGGCAAAGTGGCAAAGCAAGTGACATTTTGCAACTTTTCTTCCTTTCTACTCACGATTAAGTACCATGGAAAACAAGAAATATTGTGTATTATAACGATATATGTCAGATAACCTTACAAAATGAAACATGTATGCTCGTCCTACTTTTGTTCTTATGAGACATAGTTATCTATGAGAAACTTTGAACAATTAGGAATAATATTGTTCTTTAATAGAGTTGTGTGACAACACATTGCAATGGGCAACTAAAAGTCTCTCCCCATGCCCCCAAATTACATTCCCTTTCCACTTTCTGTCTTTGTTTTGTTCTTTTTCTGCAAGACTCAAAACACTGCTCGGGGGAATCATGGGCTTAGTCACATTTTTCTATCATTAACTTTCCACCTGCCTCTTATGAAATCTAATATATAGAACATGCTATATTCAGTTATGAAGAATGTGCCAAAACCACTCATTATAATTAGAGAAATTCTAGAGCATCCATTACATTCAGGATAGGGAAATTACTATATTATAGTCTCTATTTAGATTTAGTTTTTAAAGATATCACTTATTTTCTTCCATACACTAGTTGTTTTTCATTCTGACTGGCTACCTCTTCCTGTAGCCTGATCCTTTGAGTTAATGACTTCCCTGATTAATTCATCTTTATTCCTACCTCCCAGTCTAGTGCTAGAGCTAGTTCTCTACTTCCTTTGTCTCTGTGAAAGCAGAGCTTTATTTTTCCAGACCTTAGGTCAGTTCTTGTTTTCTAGTTGAAACTACTGGTCTGAAGCTACAAAATTCCATTTTTCAAGACCCAGTTCAATTTGCTCTTCTGTGAAGCCTTCATGCCTACCCTATCTAGAACTCATTTTATGATTCTTGGAATTCTTTTTCTTTCTTTTCTTTTCTATTCCTCTTCTTTATTTCTTCCTTTCCTTCTTTATTTCTGAGAGTAGGGGAGAGGCAGACAGAGAGGGAGAGAGAGAATCCCAAGCAGGTTCCATGCCCAGTGTGGATCTTACAACTGTGAGCTCATGACCTGAACTGAAATCAAGAGTCAGGAGCTTAACTGACTGAGCCACCCAGGTGCCCCCTTATATTATTTATTTCTTAATAGTACTTATTTTATATATCATTCACTTGATATCTATTCAACCCAAAAATTAAAAAAAAAATATTACTGTGTATTGTATGGCAGATCCCATGTTATATTTTGGAAATACAAAGGTAAATAAGGTAACTGTTCCAAGTGTCAAGGAGTTAAAAATTTAGTGGAGAAGATAGTACATATATAACTAACCATCATATGATTTCATAAGTATTACAATAGATGTTTGAAATGTTATGGGAACATGGATGAAAAATGAACTAGTATGGATAGGAAAGGGAGTTTTATAGAAAATTATAAGCTCAGAGGAATACAATGAATGAATGTATCCTTTAAGAATCAGTTTTGGGGCACCATTTTCTCCTGGGCACCTCCCCTGAAGCTTCCAGACTAATTTTGGTCCCCTCTTTTCAATGCCTAGGCATTCTCTACTGTAGTACTTATTTTGTTATATTGTAATAAACTCTGTATATCTGTCTCCTCTGCTATACTATAAATTCCTTGAAAAAAAGACTGTGCTTATTTTTCAATACCTAATACCTAACAAAGTGGCTGGTGAATAATAGATACTTTTTTTAAGTTTATTTATTTATTTTGAGAGAAAGAATGCAAGTGGGGGAAGGGCAGAGAGAGAGGGGAGAGAGGATCCGAAGCAGGCTCTGTGCTGACAGCAGAGGGCCCCATGTGGGGCTCGAACCCACGAGCTGTGAGATCATGGCCTGAGCCAAAGTCAGATGCTTAACCTACTGAGCCACCCAGGTGCCCCATAATACCCCATAATAGATATTTTAAATATCTTCTTGGGGCGCCTGGGTCGCTCAGTCGGTTGAGCATCTGACTTCGGCTCAGGTTATGATCTCACAGTCTGTGAGGTCGAGCCCCGCGTCGGGCTCTGTGCTGACAGCTTGGAGCCTGAAGCCTGCTTCGGATCCTGTGTCTCCCTCTCTTTCTCTGACCCTCCCCCGTTCATGCTCTGTCTCTCTCTGTCTCAAAAATAAATAAACATTAAAAAAAATTTAAAAAAAAAATCTTCTGAAATGAACAACAACAAGAAAATGAGTAGGGGATTGTAGGCAGTTTTGTGTGGTAAAGTGTGAGAGGCACAGGAGACAGAAATGGTATAGCTGGGGATCAAGCTGGAAAGTAGTTTAGGACAAGGTAGTGAATGGCTGATTAACTAGGCTATATAGTGGGCCATATATTGTTAATTATCCTTTTATATGCATAATTCTTGTTAGAATACAAAGATATTTTATACGTCATAGTATTTACTTCAGTATCAGGCATCCTTCCTTGCACATAAAAGATGTTCAGCAAACCAAATCATCATATGAGAGCATCCATTAAAAGTACTTTGAAAACTATGCTATCATTCAATTGCCAGTGATTACCGATTGCTAGTAAACAGTGACTACACTCTGCTCCAGATAATGATGGAAGAAACATTCTTCCATTGTTTTTCCTTTGAAAACATTGATCCATTGTTTTTCCCTGAACTGAACCTATTTCCATTCTGAAATCATAGAACTATGAGCAAACTTAAAATACTGAAATAGTTACTTTTGTGTTTGTGGAAAATTCTGTATTCTCCACTCATAAAAAAGTATTAAATGAGATTAAAACAAACTAATATACTTTTGTTTCATCTTGTTTAAAATTTTTTTAATAACATTTGTTCATTTTTGAGAGAGACAGAATGCTAGCGGGGAAGGAGCAGAGAGAGAGAGAGGGAGACACTGAATCTGAAGCAGGCTCCAGGCTCCCAGCTGTCAGCCCAGAGCCCGACGCAGGTCTCGAACCCTCACAAACCATGAGATCTTGACCTGAGCTGAAGTTGGACGCTTAACCAACTGAGCCACCCAGGCACCCCAAGTTTTGTTTCATTTTTTAAATAAAGTTTTTACAATATGTGCTGGCATCAGTGTAGTCTGTCATCTTGTCCATCTTTGACCTTAGCCAGACAAAATACGAAAAATTGCCTGGCCGACTACAGCTGCAATTCTGTAGTGATAATTGACTTACATGGTAATGAATCTGAAGTACTGGAAGATAGAATTTGAGTCAGTACTATGCTGGTAACTGTTTAACAACTGGCTTTCTAGAAAGGAAGAAACAAACAAGCAAATCCTGATTTGTAGTCTTTGCTGATTTCCGTGGTGTAATAAGTACTTCCGCCACGGTCCACTCCAAGGTACTTACATAAAATTACGGAACCGTGTGCTTGGCAAGAGATGCTGACGATCAGTTCATCTGAACATGTGTAGGAGCTACCCAGCACCTTGCTAGTTTCATGTTAATAATAACTATCCGGGGCGCCTGGGTGGCTCAGTCGGTTAAGCGTCGGACTTCAGCTCAGGTCACGATCTCACGGTCTGTGAGTTCCAGCCCCGTGTGGGGCTCTGGGCTGATGATGGCCCAGAGCCTGGAGCCTGCTTCCGATTCTGTCTCCCTCTCTCTCTGACCCTCCCCCGTTCATGCTCTGTCTCTCTTTGTCTCAAAAATAAATAAACGTTAAAGAAAAAATTAAAAAAAATAATAATAACTATCGTAAATTAAAAACTTTTAATGCACTCCTACTTAAGTGCCCAATACTCATCTAAATGCTTTACATGGTATATTTCATTTAATTTACACAACAGGCTATGAGGTACATTCTACTGTATAATTCTTACAGGAAACTATTTCAGAAAGGTTAAAGCAATTTGCTCACATTACACAGATAGGAAGAAGTGGAGCATAGGTTCAAACATAAGACAATTTGATGCCAAAAGCCTACTCACTGAAACACTATTCTATATTTCTTCTAGGATAAAAAAATTAAATTATGTTTAGCATAGTTTACATGCTAAATGTATTTTGCATTTAATGCAAATGTATGTAATTCCTTAAAATTTTGAAGTAAATGATAGTTCTATGAATTTGCAACATACAGGTAATTATTTATTGTGCAACTGACCAAAACGAAGTGACTAATCTCAGCAGAAAAACTGTACAAAAAGGGAAAGCAATCTAAGTAATTATGAGCTTGTATAATGAAAAAAATGATAGAAAATTTTACCTTGTCAGAATTTTGAAAAGATTTCTTGTGCAAGGTTAATTGAAAAGAATTCACAATTATTTTTTTAAAAGAGCTATTATTTACAATTGCAATTCCAAAAATAATACAGACTCCTGCTTTTATTTCAGGAGCAAAGAATCTTTTAACTGATGCTGAAATTTATTAGAACATCAAATGGATGTTGTAAGTAGCTGAACATTCCCACCTGGTTTTCCAACACTGAAGGCTCAGGAAAAAGGTTATTGTTGACTAGCTAAACAGGCAGAAAATATAATAGTACATTAATAAAGTAAGATTTAAAAATAAAAAAGAAGGAAGAGAAGATAAATCTATGGGTGTCCAAAGAAACAAGATGGCTGTAAACTTTGGAATCACTTCAGAAGACTTCAAGAAAGACCTGCCACTACTAAATGCAAATGAACCAGCATGTACCCAAGACTGAAATTGTGAGAGGGCTTTATATATATATATATATATATATATATATATATATATATATATATATACACACACACACATATATATATATACACACACATATATATGTATATATTTATATATATGTATATATTTATATATATATCTGTATATATTTATATATGTATATATTTATATATACTATAAGTATATTATATATTATATAATTATATATTATAATATATAATATAATTTATATTTATATGTAATATAAAATATATAAATATTTTATATATAATACATATATATATATTTTTTTTAATAAAAAGTTTATCTATGGGGCACCTGGGTTGCTTGGTTAAGCATCCTTCTCTTTATCTCAGGTCAGGTCATGATCTCACAGTTTGTGAGTTCCAGCCCCATGAAGGGCTCTGCACTGACAGTGCAGAGCCTGCTTGGGATTCTCTCTCCCTCTCCCTCTCCCTCTCTCTCCCTCTCCTTCTGCCCCTTGCCCGAGTGTGTATGTGTGTTTGTGTTCTCTTTCTCTCTCTCTCTCTCTCAAAATAAATAAATTTAAAAAAGTAAAAAAAAAAAAAAGTTTATTTTTAAGAGAAAGAGAGAGAGAGCACAAATCAGAGAGGGCAAAGAGAGAGGAGACAGAGAATCCCAAGCAGGCTCCCAGCCTCCAGCACAGAGACCCACGTGGGGCTCAAACTTACAAACCTCTAGACGGTGATCTGAGCTAAAGTCAAGTCAGATGCTTAACCAACTGAGCCGCCCAGGTGCCCCAAGAAAAAGGCTTTATATAAGTAAAGAAAGGTGAGAAGTTTAGCATTGTAGGAAAGCAAGTTATGTTTTGGAAGTAGACACAGAAGCTGAAAAAACAGTTTGAAGATTAAACTATAAAGAATATTGTATGCCAAATTGAAGAATGTGTATTTTATTCTGTAAGTATCAAAGAACAGAAAGAAGTTCCTAAGGAAGTAATAAAGTGATTAATATTAAAAATTTTTTTAGTGTTTATGTTTGAGAAAGACAGAGACAGAGACAGATTGTGAGCAGGGGAGGGGCAGAGAGAGATAGGGAAACACAGAATCAGAAGCAGGCTCCAGGCTCTGAGCTGACAGCACAGAGCCCTACGTGGGGCTCAAACTCAAAAAGGGCAAGATCATGACATGAGCTGAAGTCAGACGCTTAGCTGACTGAGCCACCTAGGTGCCTCTAAAGTGATTAATATTTTAAGAAAAAAAGCTTTATAGTAGTGTTGGATAGAAATTGAAGGGAGACTAGTAAAAAGATTATTTTATTACAATATTCTCAGAGATGATGAGGACCTAAAATAAGGCTGAAACATTATGAATAAAGAATGGGAATTAATTTCAGGGTCATGTCTGATGTACAAGTAACAAGATTTGATGATTGTCTACATAGAAGTTGGATTTCAGGGAAGGAGTAAAAAAGAGAAAAAATTAAGAACACTTAAGAGTTTCTAGTTTAGGAGGCTGGGTAGATAATGATGTCATTAATGAAAATTGAGAATAATGAGATGACTTATAAAGTATTTGCACATACATTGTCTCATTTAAGATTATATTTATGTTATAAATTACCATTAGTGTTCTGCTGAAAGGTTAATTGCACATGTGAATATGCACACCGTTATGGTTTTCTGAAATCTTTTCCCACCTACTGCTTCTTAGTGACTTGATAAAAAGTGCTATTTCTGTTATATACAACCATATTTGTTTTAAATATTTTTAGCAAGTGATATTTTCCTCTCTACCCCCTGCATTTGGTTTAAATATTTTTGTTAGTGGTTCTTATTAAGTCTTTAAAAATATTTATTATCTGACTTGTCCATCTGAAACAACTTGGGATTTAGCATATTTATTCACCATTTATATAATTTATTAAAAGACATAAAAGAGAAAAACTGGCTCATCAAATATCTGGTCCTACCTTTAAACTTAAGTGGTGTTAAAACCGGTAATAGTTTAAAGTCAATTTTTGGCCTTTATGGTAGTATAGTCTCAAGGAGGTCTCCATTTTAACATTTTAACATATAAAACCAGAACCAAAACAGGAAGCTCAAGACACTCTTAAGGCAACAATTGGATAGGTAAAGGTAGAGTGACAATAATATCATTCCGTTTTTGTTTTTGTTTTCTCATTAGCTGAGGTATTTAGCGTGAGGCAATGGGGATGTAAACGTAAATAAATATTTGCTCTGAAGAACATAGAGTCTAGTGGAGAGGATGTAAACAACTCAATAGAGTGATGTTTTAAGTGTTATAAAATAAACAGAAATAAACTTTCATAGGAACACAGATGAGGATGCAAGTAATTCTGCAGGGAGATTGGATACAGCAGGGAGGAGGCAGAGAAGCTTTCACAGCAGAAGTAACTTTGAGTAGAGCCCTTTGAGGCTGAAGGAATTTTCAGGCTGAGAAAGAGAAAGACATTGAGAACATGCATGGAAAGGCAAGAAAGTAACAAACAGCTTGGTATTTGCAACACGGTGAAAATTGTAAAAATAAAATATAAAATAAATAAAATAAATAAAATAAAATAAAATAAAATAAAATAAAATAAAATAAAATAATAAAATGAAAACAAAGCTGAAAAACGTTAAGGTAGGACCTACTTGTGAAGATCTGGCAACCATGTTAAGGACACAAGCCTTTAAACGTTCTGAGGTCCTGAGTGAATTGCTGACTTAACTCTAACAGGAGCTTGTGTTACTTTTTCAGTATGGGGTTTACCTCATGAGCTCATTCTTTCTTTCATTCATTCAGATCTGGACTATAATAAGACACCAGACTGAAAGGAATGACAGGTGCTGTCCTTAAAGCTCAGGTTACTGTTATTAAGGAGGTAGGAACATTCAGGTAAGGTGATATGGAAATATATGACGTTTGAAATGGGCTTTGAAGGGTAGGTAAGATTTGAACAAATCTCATTTATATTTTGATTTTGATGGGTTAAAGATACACCTTTTGCATTTCTCACTTATAGTGTATTTTTAAGGTAGCATTTAAAAAATAAAACAAAACCCTCACATGAATAATAGTTTCAATAGGCATTGACTGAAACAACAGTGATCATTAGTGTAATGATCAAGTAAGTAAGTACAAAAAAAGACTTCTTTTTCTGTCTTCATTGCTGTAAGTTTCTTTAAGGCTGGGAAAAAACCCCCAACAAACCTGTACCTTTCTGTATACCTAACAGTGTCTTAGACACAGTTCTCAAACAATTGTTGAATTAAATTTAATACTCCTGGGTTTTATTGTGTTCTGGTCCTTAAACAATCCGGTTTTTAAATCATGGTGTAAGGGAGATCTAAAAAAGAGTATGTTCTTGGAAAGCTAGTAAGATGAAGAAAGAAACACCAAGTGACAGATCAATCTAGAATCACAAAGCTATGGCATTTACTTTACAGATAAAAAAGCTTCCTCCTGGGGTACCTCTCTGTCTAAGTCAGTGGAGCATGCAACTCTTGGTCCTGAGGTCATGAGTTCCAACCCCACATTGGAGGTACGGTTTACTTTAAAAAAAAAAAAAAAAAGAAAGAAGGAAAGCAAGCAAGTTGGTTCCTAATATTATGTTAGTGCACCATCAGCTATGCAAGTCAATCCTCATGGGCTGATCACAAGCATAGAACAGACTCCATTAGTATGGAATGTATAATTGTGGAAAGTCTAAGGTAAAAAAAAAGGAATGGAATTTACATAGAAGTAGCACTTTGAGAACTCACTGATGTATAATTTGAACAATTGCCACATTCTTATTTTTAGTGTAGATGAAATGCTTGTACTGCAAGGCTTTCTACAAATTTAAGCAAACATGCCTCTGGAGGAATTTATAAGCTAAAGTAATAGCAAATACCCAGAAATTGGATTCACAGTGTATCTGAGAGTATTTACGAGACAGGAGGCTGATGAACATCTTATTACCTACAGTACTACACTAGTTGGGGTGCCTGTGTGGCTCAGTAGGCCCAGGTCATGATCTCGAGGTTCATGAGGTCGAGCCCCGCGTCGGGCTCAGTGCTGACAGCTCAGAGCCTGGAGGCTGCTTCAGATTCTGTGTCTCCCTCTCTCTCTGCCCCTCCCATGCTCTGTCTCTCTATAATAAATAAATGTTAAAACAAAACAAAACAAAACTGCTTTAATATTGCACTGGAGGCTCTAGCCAACTTAAGAAGACCAAAAGAAAAAAACCCGGATGATTAATATTTAAAAGCACAAGGAGTGAGGGGTGCCTGGGTGGCTCAGTCAGTTAAGTGTCCGACTTCGGCTCAGGTCATGAACTTGCGGTTAGTGAGTTCAAGCCCTGTGTCGGGCTCTGTGCTGACGTCTGGGAGCCTGGAGCCTGGAGCCTGTTTCAGATTCTGTGTCTCCCTCTCTCTCTGCCCCTCCCCCACTCATGCTCTGTTTCTGTCTCTCTCAAAAATAAATAAAGATTAAAAAAATAAAAAAATAAAAAAAGTAGTCCACTAGTCATATCTTGCCATATATGCTCCCATGGGTTCTAAAATCAGGATTCCTGTTGCACATTATTGTGGTTCTTCTAAGTTTTTGCCAGGGAACATAAAACTGACCAACTTAGAAACAATCATTAGGGGGCTGAGGTTTTTGATGGCTGAACAGTAATCCCACGTTCCTTAATAAACATGTACATAATAATAAACATTTTGAAAATAATTTTCTTTTTTTTTCTTCTTTGTGATTACAGAATTGACAAAAACCAGAACGGACGGGAAATAATAAATTATTCTCAAGGCAGAGGAAAAAGAAAAATAACGTTCACACAACTTATTAGGTATGAATGGAAACTGTATTATATATTCTTACAGTAACTGAACTAGTTGAAACATACAATTTTTATCTGTAACTTATTTTATCCACAATATTGGGGGGGGAACCCCACAGCACACATGAAAACGATTTTTCTACAGTTTTAAAGTGAAGATTAATAATTATCTGGATAATTATTTTCAACATTTCCTCCCGTGAAATAATTCACATTGTTAAATACCAGTGTCTTTTTTCCCCTAGACACACTTTACTAGTGAAGTGAATATCTGATTTTAAATGTCACCGGGATGATTACGAGCATTTTTGAAAAGTTTTTCCACACACGGAGAGATTTGGCCTGGCGCTCACAGAACACCCTTGTTTTTTTTTTTTTTTTTACTGGAGAAGACTCTCGAGAGCAACTGTGGAGAAGCCGCTTCCGAGGAAAACAGAATTTTAGAATTTTAAAAGCAAAGCTGTTTCTGTTCACAAATTAAACAAGACACAAATTAAAAGAGAGAGAGAGAGTCTGACTTTTCCCCTTAATTCTACCAGAGGGAAGAAAATCTTTAGACCGGCTACAGTCCAAGCACCCGCAAGAGGCGCTAAAAATATACAATGTAACGGCCCCGGGGCTCTGCGCTGTGAGGGAGAGACTACGGGAGCTCCAGGACATCAGGTAGAGAGGGGGCGGGGCCGGACGGCGGGGGGGCGGGGCTGGGGCGTGGTCGGGTCGGGGCTTTCCCTGAGGCCCCGGCCGCAGCCGGCCTCGAGGGGCGTGGCAGGGGCGTGACCAGGCGGAGCCGCCTGGAGCCGGCTAAAAGGCTGGAGCGCGGCCGGACTTCGTCAGAACATCTCGGTTCGCTGTCATGTCCTTCACGCAGCGCACCGCGCAGGGTGCCGGGTTCAGGGAGCCTGCCACCTCCTTACCGCCTCCTGAGGACGCTGATTCCCGACCGCCCCGAAGTAAGCGGCCCCGTCTAACGGAGCCCGGCAGTGCCTCTGAGGTGGAGTGGAGGCTGCCTCTGGTGCCTCGCTTGTCTGAGGTGGAAAAAGCCTGGCAGTTGTTGTCGCCCAGACCCTTCCCGGCCCTTCTTCTTTCAGCGAATGCGATTTTTGGTAACTCCACAGACTCGCGTGTGGAGAAATCAGTCGGTGGGGAGCAGATATGTAGTCCGAGATGCCCAAATGGCAAATTTGAGGCGAATAGTTGTTTGCAGTCTCTGCCCTCACGAAGTTTTGATTCTGGTTTGAGGGCTTCTGGAAAGTCTTGTGAAGCAGGACTGAATGACAAAGAGGTTTTCGGTGTGCACCGCAGTGACAGAGCTGGAGCAGAGGTCCGTCCGCTTCTGCCCAACCCCTCTGCAGACGATATACATGGAGTTAAAAGAAATGCGGCTGGAAAACAATACTCAGTGCAAGGGAGGGACGGTATTCAGAAAGACGATAGTTATGTGAAACAGACAGAAAACCTATTTGGGGATGTTACCTTTTACAAGGAAATTAAGTGCAGATGGAAAGCTGACGGTGTTACGCCATCTCATAAAAAGGAAAATAACATTTCAGCATCGGCACTAAATATATCAAAATCTCAAAACCAGCCCAGCATGGAAATTGCCAAAGCCAGCTATTTTAGAGATAGAGGCACAATAAGTATCCCTGAGTTTCCAACTGATTTAAATAGCAAAATGTCCTCTGTCTATTTAAAGGGAACAGCAAAGAAAAAGAATGACAAAAACGAGGCATATGTTAGGGATTTCACAAACGTTTACTGGTCCCAAAATAGACCTGATGTTAAGAAGCGAAAGTTACAGGATGATAAAAACATTGTGGATGCCGATGCAGAAAATATTTTTTCTGCATGCTATGAAAGTAACCACCAGTCACTCAGCAACCAAAATATTTGTGTGAGAAAAAAAGACTTGATCGGTTTAAACTACTATAACCACAGTAGTATCAAATCTGATGTAACAGACTCTGAAAAGAATTTCACTATAATACTGGGGAATGCAAATTTGGAAGAAGCAGAAACATGCCTGGACATTCACACGTTTACCAGATTAGAAAAGTCTCAAAGCCAGGGCTCTAATATTAGTCACATCTCAGAAAAAATAGGGGCAGTTTGTTGGATTTGGGGTAATTACAAGACTCAAAGTGAAAATGTTAAAAGAACTGGAGAACAATTGAATTTTCTACAATTAGTAGAAATAGATCTTTTAAGCAAAGGAGATTATCACTATACAAAAGCCCTGAATACACGTGAAGAACAATCAAAGCTTCTCATGATCGGAACACTTGGGAGCCAAAAAGCTTTAATAAGTTTTTTTCAGTTAAATGGTAAAGGAGAAAGCAACAATATGCTACAATTAAGATATTCTGCTACACAAAAAGGCTCTCATTTAAGCAAAGTTTTTGAAAATTCCATTATGGAAATTTTGAATTTTCATGAAAATATCTCAGGAAATCAAAAAAATGATAATGTTTTAAACTGGCATGAAATTTTCAAGGATAAGAAGCGAGTTGATCTTCAAAATCTAATAACTAAGAATATGAATGTCAATAGAAAAAATGATATGTTAAGTGTACGTTTACAAACCAGTATTTCAGGACCTCTAAATAGCATATTGAAAACCAACATAGCTTCTTTGCTGGATAACTTTAACTGTTTCATTAGAATTGAAAATGATCCTAAATTACAAGAGAGATGCATTGTCAAATGGATAATGTATTTGCATTATTCAAAAAATAGTATAGTGGAAAATCATACTGTGTATCTAGCAAGGACTTTAACTTTTTCAAGACTATTAGAAGGTAACCTGAAACCTATGTTAAGAAAAAGAAAGTTATTTAAAACTGAACAAGTTTTTGAAGAGTCTAAGAAAAAACCTTCCTTCACTATGACGACTAAAAATAAACATTTTCCAATTTTTGAAACATATGAAAAAAATCCTCTTTTAATGGATTTTGATGACATGGATGAAATTTCTTTGACAAAAGACATTTACAAGAATAAGAGCTGTCCTGAACAATTCATGACTGAGGAAAATTGGACTCACTGTACACCTAATGCTGTTAAAACACATGTTAAATCTGGTTCTCAATTTATACAGAACCATAGATATATTAATGAAAAATTGTATGAAGTGAATATGTATAACCAGGATTTAAATACTGAAAGGAAAAAGGAGCATAATAAGATCAGCATTAGTTTTAAGTGCATATTTGAAGATTTCTTCAATATTAGGCCCCGGGCCATACCAACAAACCACTACATAAACCATAGTGAACAAACCAATCTTGGGACTATAATGCAGGTTCTAAATTTTGGGAGCTTGCTAAGTGAAATCAACGGGAAAAAACAAGACTCAATTTTGAAAGAGGAAGTAAAAGTCACAGCACAAAGTTTAACAAACAGTTGCCAAATTAACAAAGACATTAAGATAGAAAAGGAAGAGAAGAATAATTTTTGTTTAATGGATGGCATGTTTTCTATGCAACCAGTTTCACTAATGAGTAAAAAAGTAAATGCGGAAGAAACCAAATATATTAATCAAAATAATGTAGCTGACAGAAATGAATATGAGCATGTTTTGCAAGAAAGTGAGTTAGCTAATTCAGAGTATTTTCATCCAAAGAATGACTCTACAGAATGTGTTAATCATCAATTTGAAACTGATTTGAGTCTAGGGAACAATGAATGTTTTCAGGATTTAACTGCCAAGTGTTTATCAACAGAAGCTCAGACAATAGTGAGCAATTTTGAGATGAAGAGTAAATTTGATTTAGTACTTGAAGAACTTCATATGTTTCATGAAATCAGTAAGGAAAACAAAATTGTAAGCACTGCGGCAACAAACAATGGGCAAGAATATTACCTTAGAGAAAATAATGATATTGAGGAGGTAAAAACGGAGATGAAAGAAGATTTGAAAATGGTTACAGTCAACGAAATATGTGTATCTTCTTTGCTCCGTGATACTATAACATGTCCTAATATGCATAAGAGACACCAAAGTTTATTTAAATGGAAAGCAGTATCCAATAATGGGAAACAGGAAGTTCCAAATGAATATTGCTGTTCAAGAGCAGCAGAGGAAGAATTACTTTATTCCACTTCTAAGGAAGGTATGAAATTAGTTTTAAAATATTTTTTATCATGATAAAAAAATTCTGCTTTTTTTCCTGTGTAGGCCAAATATATAATTTTGGGAAAAAAGGAGATAGAGGTAAAGTGTAAGATAATATTTATTGATGCACATTATTTTTCTATGAAATCCTGTTCAGACATTAAGTAATAGAGTGAAGTTGAAGGTAACATGTGATGAAAATTTTTTTAAAGATTATTTATTTATTTTGAGAGACAGAGAGAGAATCCCAAGCAGGCTGTATGTGGTCAGTGCACAGAGCCAGACGCGGGGCTTGAACTCAGGAACCATGAGATCATGACCTGAGCCGAAATCAAGAGTCCGGCCCCTTAACTGACTGAGCCACCCAGGTGCCCCTACAAGTGCTAAAATTTTTAAAAGGAGCCTTGATGAATCCTGCTTCATTTACCCAAATGTTAGAAGCCAATAGAAGGAAACATTTTTGAGAAAGTAATTTGTTTATGGTATTAACATTTTATGTAAAAGTTACTTTTTGCTATAACGTATTGATTATTGTTTTCAGACTGTGAAAATCCTCCATCTAAAAGGCCTGCTTTTTTCTCTGATGAACTTAGGGAGGAAAAAATGACTTACTTACTGAAGGGAGGTAAGATTTTTGGTTATTTTCTAGAATACCTTCTGAGATGACTATTGCATTTTGTGTTTTTAGCATGAGGAGAATATACATAGGTTATTAGGAAATAAATACAAATTTAGCACTTTTGTAACTGTTAATGGTTTACTGATGCAAATTCCAATAGTTAAAAAATCAGCTAAATATTAAAATGGCTACAATCAGCCATTTGGAATATTACTGGGAAATGTTCTCTACAAAACTGTGTTTAAATATTTGCAGTGATGTGTTGCCATAGCTACGTGATGAGACAGGGGTTAATACACATATAATGTGTGTGTGTAACATTAATTGGCAAAACCAAAAAAGATATTTATCGAAGTTGACTTTTCATTGATGAGATGTTATTCTGAATTGCATATTTATTATCTATGTTCTCTATTCTTTAAATATTATGGGGCTTTTTATATTGATATTTTATTTAGTAATTAAAAAACATATCATTTAGATATTATTAACATGATGTAACTTATGCATTTAAACTTTTGACTATTATCGCTTCTCGGCCTTTTGGCTAAGATCAAGTGTAAACTTTTGACTATTAAAAAAATTAAACTAAAGAAAAGTTAAACAACTAAAAAAGGTCTTTGCCTAAAAAAAAAAAGTCTATAGTACCTGAATAAAACACACTAAGTCTAATATCTATTTTAACTTGTGAGGTAAGGGTAGGGTTGAAATTAGGAAACTGTTTTCTAAATGACTAAATTTGCATATGGTCAGGAATTGCAGGTGCTCAGTAACAAGACTAGATCTAGAAAGAATAATGATGGAGGTGAAATGTGTCTACCAAAACATCTTTAGTCATGGACCGTTTCTCAAAGTATCTTTGAAGGAAGATTAGGAAGGAATGTCCGGAGGGTTTTGAAGGAAGATTAGGGAGCGCCTACTCATACGGTCATCGTAGTTACAATTGTGACAGTGAAATTGAGTGTATGAAGAAAATTAAAGTATGTGCACGAATGGGAAAAGAAACGTTACATGTGTTGGAAATATCTGAACCCATATAGTCTACAGGGCCTTCACAAGGAAAAGAGCCTCATCGTGAAATATGAAAAATAACGTGGTTAGCCAGGATTATTTAGTACCATGTTAGGACAGTCCTCTTGGATTTACTTTTGAAGTGCATGCAAACGGAGTGGTTTTTCTGAGACTTGTTAAAACTCGTAGTGGAGGGGAAAAGTTGGGGAATGCTGGGAAGGAGGGGGGCTAGTAAAAATGGATTAATTCTGCCGAGGCGGAGTGGGTGCCTGCTTGTGCTTCTGCCTATGGGATTTTGAAGGCATTGGGGAGTGGTGAGTTCTGCCCTGGTGCTGAAATGTTTCTGATACCTACCCACTGGTCATCATGATGCCTCCCATCTACCAGTCATGATTCCGGGGCATCCGGTCTCTCTTTCTCTCTCCTGTCTCTCTGGTGTGCAAAATACAAGTAGTTTGAAATTATTTTGAACACGGGAAATAGGCCAGTCAGTGCGCCAGGTGCTTTATATATCATTTAGCACCAAGCCTTCTCTAACCTGAATGTATAGATGAATCACCTGGGTGTCCTATTAAACGATTCTGATTATTTTGTGGGGTAGGCCAGAAGCTTCTGTATTTGCAACAAGCAAATGTAGATGCTGCTGGCGTGTGGACTTTGACTTGCAGGGATTTAGAAAACATTTGAGTCAGTATTATTTCTAAAAGACTACTAATACATTTTATGACTTTTGAATGTTTAGAATTGTTAAGTAACACAAAGCAATAGATTAATCTGGTGTACAGTAGTAATAAAAGGGATCACAATCTATTCATAAAAAGGTAGGAAATCCAAGGAGATGAGGAACCATATCCTCATAGCCACAACTTGATGACTGTTTAAGGACATATGCTTTGCAAAAGGCCTCTGTTGATATAAATTGGTTCGGTGATTTCCTACCCATTGCAAAATCACCAGAAGTATCTGTAATATTAGACCATGAAAGAGGAGAGCTATTCTTTGAAAAAGTAATCAAATGGACTAATCATGGCTTTGTTCTGAAATAATAATCTCATAATGAAGTCCCCTTAGTATAAATTGCTGAAATTATCTAATTTATAACCAAATCTAGCCTATCAGACACGACCCAACAATTTTGTTTTATTTAAAAAATGAAAACAACTGGTAATGTTTTTTTCTCTTATTTTTTATAATTAAGTTTATAGTTTTAATGTTGAATAAAGTACCATAAACTGATTTATAGCTATTTTTGTGTCTTTTTCTCCCTATTTGCATATAGTTAAGCTTTGTATTTTATTTCATTATTGTTTACATCGGTAAACACACAGGTTCTGTTTGGTTCAGCTTAATAGAAATCATGCCATTTATCTTTTGTCAGAATTATTATTAGGCTGATTATACTATTTTCAGTAAAATGTGCTATTATATTAAGGTCATACTAATTCATTAAAGCTGGCTGAAAGCCTGATACATTTTTAGCTTTATATTTGTACCTCACTGTTTATTTATTTTTTTAAAAAAGCACTCTGAAAATTAGAGGTATTTTTGTATTTCATTATGAAGCATAGTTAATACTACCTGTCTGTTCTACTGATTTAGTAACAGATATACCTCCATGAAATGTTTTAAATTTTTTTGAATATGATCGTGTGATGTTAAATAAAACTTTCAAAATCAGAGCCCTCCATTTATACATAAACAGATGAAATACATCTGTGCTCTATTATTGATAAAAGTCTCTATTAAAGCCAAGTGTAATCATTAACAGCATAGCCTACTGTTTAGCTTCTAAAAAAAAAATGACATGGTTTTTAAAGCCACAGCATCAAGTTAATTATATAGTTTTGTTATTGTTTTTAAGTCAGACTACCTGACTGGAATGATGATTTTTTTTTAGTTGTTATTTTATGTGGGCAAGTTACTTAACTTTTTTTTGTGTTGAGACTTTCACATTTTAAAAATGGGGATAGGATTAAGTAAACTAATTAATTTAAAGCACTTATTAGCTCAGTGACTCAGTAAATGTTTCCAGATCATGATTAGAAGTAAGTAAAACTTGTTGGGATGAGCACTGGGTGTCATATGGAAACCAATCTGACAATAAATTATATTAAAAAAAAAAGAAATGAAAAAAAAGAAGTAAAGTTTTTAAGCTTAGAAACTACAACTACAATTTTACTCCCTTATGCACTTTTATTATCTTATATTTTAGGTAGTAATTTTTCACATGGAATTTCAAGAGTACTACCTCTTAAGACATGCAGTCGACCAATCAGAATTGGTTTGTCAAGAAAAGCTAAGCTTAAACAACTTCATCCCTATCTGAGATAAATGTTATGAGAACTTAAAAGAAGACATTGGACTTTAACATTTCAAAACATTTCACAGCATTTATAAGTGTTTTGTTTCCTACTTTGGTTAAATGCTTTCTCTTAGTTTGGGAGTTTGGGGCTTTCTTTATTATGAAGTATGGAGAAGGTTTTGTGTATGTGTGTGTGAATTATCTAATTACCTTTAAACATTATAAAATATTTCACTGATGTTTCCATATTATATTATAACATATACATTAAAGGCTTTTCATGATCTCGTAAAACATGTCAACGTATTATTTTTCATGATATATATGTATAAGCCTTTTATAGAGAAGAATATTAGCCTTTACAGGTTTCTCAAAAGTATCTGTGACTCATAAAAATGGTAACAAACCACTGTTCTAATCCACTTGTTTTTTTTTTTTTAAGTAAAAAATAGAGATTCAAAGAGGATGGGTAAGATTTTTAAGACCGCAAAATTAGTGTCAGGTTTGGGATAGAGGCACTTTCTGAAGAATTCTTTCCTACTTTTCTCTGGATTCATTTTCTAATTACAAAAAAACATGTATTTATTTTTTGAGAAGCAGAGAGAGACAGAGTGTGGGCAGGGGAGGGGTAGAGAGAGAGGGAGGCACAGAATCCGAAGCAGGCTCCAGGCTCTGAGATGTCAGCACAGAGTCCAACGTGGGGCTCCAACTCCCAAACTGTGAGATCATGACCTGAGCCAAAGTCAGACGCTTAACCAACTGAGCCATCCAGGCACCCCTCACTTTCTAATTTTTATTTCTCCCCCACAGTCTACCTTTGGTCCCAGAGCAGAATTATGATCATGTAGTTAGTACCTATTCTTAATTTATTCACTAATAAAACAAATACATTTTAATCCTACCATTGTATTAAGCTCAGAGATAGAATACAGAAAACACGTATGAGAACCCACCTTATGGAACTTATTTTCTCTGCTTAAGATTGGTAAAGAAATGTATAATATACATAATTTAAAGGTAGCCATCAGTAGAATAATACTTTTCAAAACATTATACCGAGAAGCAACAGTAAAATTGGTTACTTAAAGTAAGGAAAGAAGGAGGCATCAAGAAAGCATTAAAAAGCAGATAGCATACAATGCAGAAAGAAGACTAAATGTATCAATTCACAAAATATATGTGACTGGATTAAATTCTATTACAAGCCAAGGTTCTGAAACACACTAAAAACATCTCAATTTCTCTGTATTCTTTAATTATTACCCCCTAGCAATGTATTTTCCAACTTCTATATCTTGCTCTGATTTCTCTCCACGCCTCCACCCAAACTCACCACCTTCTTAAACATATAAACACTTTTCTAGAAAGAATGCAAGTTCCTTGAAGGCAAGATTCTTTCCCATGTGCCTAGAATAGCACTTGCCCTTTGTGAGTACACGTAAAATATTGAGTGAATGAATAATAAATTTTTACACCTGCTCATAACAGCTATATCTTTTTGAATTCTTAATAGTTTTATGACCTTGGGCAAGTCCTCATTTCTTTTTTTTTTCATTTTTTTAAAGTTTATTTATTTTGAGAGAGAGAAAAAGCACGAGTGGGGGAGGGGCAGAGAGAGAGGTAGAGAGAGAATCCCAAGCAGACTCTACAACATCAGTGCGGAGCCCAACACAGAGCTTGAACTCACGAACCGTGAGATCATGACCTGAGTCGAAACGAAGAGTTAGATGCTTAACCGATTGAGCCACCCAGGTGCCCCTGCAAACTTTCATTTCTAAAAAGGTGATAACAATATTTCATTGGATCATTGTGAAGTTTAAATGAGCTAATACATGTTATGTATTTGTAGTGGCTCTGATATGTAGTAATTCCTCAATAATGAATAACAATTTGCTGATACACAGTAATTACTCAATAATTAGTAACTATTTAGAAAGACTGACCTTTTCTTGAATTATTTTGGATCAGGAATTGGATTATTTTCAGGAATATGCCTATTCCTTCGAGTCTTATGAAGATGTTCCTTTTACTTTTTTTCTACAAGGGTCCTCATCTACCTCTTTTTTCTTTTTATTATTATTACAAGCCCCTTTCGGATTTTTTTCTTTTGTCTGTTATACAAGGCAAATTTCATCACAGTCAAGATTTGTCTGGACGAACCTTGGTTCTTTTCCTTGTTTTCTGTTGCTGTGTGTGAATATCAAATTCTGTTCTCACATCTATTTCTCAAGGGCAAACCTATGTGCTTCGAGTCTTATTCCTAATATTTAGGATGCTTTTTTTATTTAAAAATTTTTAATGTTTATTTATTTTTGAGAGAGAGAGACAGAGACAGAGACAGAGTGCAAGCTGGGGAGGGGCAGAGAGAGAGAGGGAGACACAGAATCTGAGCAAGCTCCAGGCTCTGAGCTGTTAGCATAGAGCCCAACGTGGGGCTCAAACTCACAAACTGAGAGATCATGACCTGAGCCAAAGTCAGATGCCTAACTGAATGAGCCACCCAGGCGCCCTTAGAAGGCTTTTTAAAAAGAGGTTTTTTCTACATATTTCTATCTTTTCTTGAATAAATGGTGCAGAAACTGCTAACAACAATTTTTTTTTTTTTGAATAGCAGAGAATTGCAATTCAAGACATGCATGCTATGGCAAAATTCTAGGTGAGTCTGGAGAAGAAAGACAAGGAACACTTATAGAAAAAAGAGAGGAGTTAGAAGAGCTATTATAAACAAAAAGTACATTGGAATAAATGGGGAGTTCAAAGTGTAGTGACTTTTCATTGGCTAAGTTGTGGCTGTCTCTCCTTGACTGGGCTATTGCTAGACAAGAAGAAAATCTTTCTTCCTCCTACTGGGGTAGTAAAGTATAGGCTCCTCTCAATTGAGAAGGCAAGATATGCTCTTCCTATTGGGGTCTGCAACTGACAGCCAGGGGTAGGGCATAAGATCTTTTGCTTCTGGCCTCCTGACTTCATTAGAAAAATTTTTTTAAATATTTATTTTTGAGAGACAGACAGAGACAGAGTGTGAGCAGGGGAAGGACAGAGAGAGAGACAGACTCTGAAGCAGATTGCAGGCTCTGAGCTGTCAGCACAGATCCCAATGCAGGGCTCAAAGTCATGGGCCATGAGATCATGACCTGCGACGAAGTCAGATGCTTACCCGACTGAGCCACCCAGGTGCCCCACTGACTCCATTTTAAAAGAGGTTTCCCTTATTCAGTTTCACAAAACTTACAACCACTCCTGGTTCTTTCATACTCTGAACTATGTGATAAGTTTGACCTCCTCACGCATTCTGTACTGCTTACAGTACTTTTCCATGCCACTTCCCCAATTACTGCTTTTACCTACAGAGCTTTTCTTATTTAAAAAAAATGAGGAATACTACTACATCTTTCCAAATGCAAAACTCGCTCCCGCCAGTGTTATTACTTAAGCACCCCTTTCCCCACTACTTCCTACCCAAACACACATATATGCACACACAAACAGACATCACCTCCACCTTCCTGCCTAGTTCTGTGAGTTCTTGTATCTGGAATTAGAAAATTGGAGGCTAGGAGGGAGGTAACATTTTAGCTCTTATGTGTTTTCGTCTTTATAGCCAGGTTTGGAGAGGCTGCACTGGGGGCTATGGTAAAACACATTTTAAACTGAAACCCGTTCTCCTTCCACCTTGTTCTCTTCATCTTTGTTCCTAAAATGTAAAAGTTGAATGATTTTAGATCAGAAGAAAAATATTCAAAGGATGAAAAGCCACTTAAAAAATACTTGCTTTTATTCAACCTTAGAATAAATCTCTGTGCTACTTCAGCTTAAAGTAACAAGCTTTTGGAGGCATAACAGTGAGCATGAGAAGAGAAGCAGGGTATAATATTAAATAGACTTGCAAAGTTATGTTGATAGTACCTGAAATATAAAAACCTCTGAGTTAATATCCATTTAACTTTATTTAGTTAAGCAAAATGTAAAACAAAATATGTAGTGAAGCTGATCTTTAGTTCCATCTAAATTGCCACATAAAAAATATTTATAGAGTCAGCCACCATTTTGAGAATTTTTTAGTAGTTCATGCTAAAAAAATTATTCTTTGGGCTCAGAGGATTAGTTTATAAAGATGTCAGAAGAGTTCCAAATCATATTTTCTTCACTTTGCTGTAAAATATATCATTGTCTGAAACTATCCTTGTCAAGTGTTCCTATTTAATGTTTTGTCTGTTTGTTCATTTTGCTTGTTTTTAAAGCACAGACACATGCTATAACAGCAAATTCAGAAGAAATAGTCATTAAACCATTCCACCTATCCAGGCTACAGGGAAAAGAATAAACTCATGATCTGAGTCTCTATAATTATAATATTTCTGTAATTTTATAGATTTTGGACATTTGGAGTACATGTAATTTTTTTTAAAGGGAAGTTTTGGGGACTTCTCCCCTGAACTTGATGCATAAGTGTCTATTCAGGATCTCTACTGTGATGTCTAATAGGTGTCTCAAACTTAACTTGAGTTTCTGATATTTCTCCCCAAACTCTTCCTCCAGGACTTCTCATTTCAGTGAATGGTCACCCTATTCTTTCAGTTACTTAGCCTAGAAATCTTGGAGTCATCCTTCATACTTCTTCTCCTTTTTTTAATAGGTTTTCTCATAACCCATAGCTGGCCCATCAGCAAACCCTGTCGGCCTTAGCTTCTCTTGCCAGGATGATTGTAATAGAATCCTAACTTGTCTCTCTGCTTTATTATTTGCTCCCCTTCACTCTATTCTGAACACATTAGCTAGCCATAATGATTATTTAAAATATGTCAGAACACATCACAGCTCTGCTCAAAACCTTCTAAAGGCCTTCCATCTTACTCAGAGGAAAAAAAATTCTTACTTTTATGTGTAATGAGCTGACAATGATCTCTCTTACTTCCCTGAAGCCCTCTCTACTATGTTCCCTTTGTTCATTCTACTGAAACCACTCTGACTTTGCTGTTTTTTGAAACATTAGAAATATCCCTGCCTCGGGGACTTTTCACTTGCTTTCTTTTCCTGAAATGCTTGTCTCCAAGGTGTCTGTATAGCTTGCCCTGCACTCCCTTCCTTAGAACTTTACTCAAATGTCACCTTCTTAGTGTGGCTTTTTCTTCCTGCTAACATTCATATGCCCCATTCCTGCTTTTATCTTTTCTTTCTTAGAACTTTGCTGTCAACATACTATGTCTTTTACTTATTTATTTTATTATCTGCCTTTCTCACTAGGTTTTAAATTCTTTGAGGGCAAAAAATTTCCTATTTTGTGCTTGACATAATAAGTATTTAACCAGGGGACACCTAGGTGGCTTAGTCTGTTGAGTATCTGACTTCCGCTCAGGCCACACAGTTCATGATTTGAGCCCCATGTCTGGGCTCCAAGCTGAGTGCAGAGCCTACTTGGGATTCTCTCTCTCTGCCTCTCTCTCTGCCCCTCTCCCACTCATACTTTCTCTCTCTCTCAAAACAAATAAACTTTAAAAAAAAAGAGTCACTGAGGATTTTGACTATTTTTTCAGTTTGCATTAAAAAAAAAACCTTTTTTTTTTTTTTGCATTGCACCTGCCCTCCGTCCTTGAAACCTTCACTTTGTGGCATTGTACCGCCCCTTATTTCTCTGACCATACTATTTATTTTACTTTCTGATTCTTAGATATAAGCAAACTCCAAAGTTTAGCCTGTGGACTTTTGCTATTTATTTCTGTTTTATATTCCTTAGAAATCTCTTCAATTTTCATGTGATCACCTACCATACCAAATCTATCGTTTTGGTACCACGTTATGTCTTTCTCAAATTCAAATTTCAATTGTGTAACAATAATTTAAAAAAGAATATTCATTAAATGCAAAGTATAAGTCAGGAGATATTCTAAGTTCTTTATTGTAAATCATCTGATCCTTAAATAACCTTGTAGTAAGATATTATTTCATCTCTCTTTTACACTGTGAGTTTAAATAACTTATCTGTGGTCACAAAATATTAATTGACAGAATCAGCATTCAAACCAGTCAGTCTGCCTCAGGACCAAAGGTCTTAACTGCTACAGTATACTGCTCTAATTTCCATATTGCTGTGGGTCAATAACTTCAACTCACTATTGTATATCTAAAATCTTAACAGTCTTCATTCACTCTCCTACCTGACATTTACTCCCCATTATCAAATCCCGTTGCTTCCTTCTCCTTAGGAGTTTTTTTGACCTACTCGTCCTTTTCCATTCTTTTGAGCCTCCATAATGTGACCTGACCTAATGTACCTTTCCAGATGGCCACCCCACAACTTCCCTATAACTTAACTATTCTCTTAATGCTTCAGTTTCTACCAACTAATATTTTCCTATTTTGCTCATAGTCATTCCTTTCCTAAGGTACTCTCCTTTTATACCTTTTAAAATCTTATCTATCCTTAAACTTCAGCTTCTATAATGCTTTTATCAACTACTTAAACATTTTATGATTGCTATGTCTTATGATTAACAATAGTGCTTTCTTTTATTACTATTTTTTAATGTTTATTTTTTGAGAGAGAGAGAGAGAGAGAGAGAGAGATTGAGAGAATGAGGCAGAAACAGGCAGAGAGAGAGGAGAGAGAGAATCCCAAGCAATGGCAGTGCAGAGCCTGATGCGGGTCTCGAGCTCACTAACTGTGAGATCATGACCTGAGCTGAAAACCAAGAGTTGTATGCCTAACTGACTGGCCACCCAGGCACCCCGGATCTAGGAATATTTTTGAAGGTGCTGTATACAAAGAAAGAGCAGTATGGAGGTGGTTACAAAGAAAAAATGTAATATCACCAACAATTAAAAAATATATAATGTTATGAAGATGTATAGAGCTGAAAGTGTGTTTATCTGAAGAGATATAATGCTCATCTAGATTAAAACTCTTGTTAAGAAATGAGAAAGCATGGCTTTATAAACCATTAATATTTTTATAATATTAACTTTCAGAACTTATTTCTTAAAGTAGTTTTACATTTATGGAAACATTGAATAGAATGTACAGAATTACCACATAATATTCCTTCCATCTCCCCAATTTCCTCTTACTATTAACATTTTGCATTGGTGTGGTATATATGTTACAATTGTTGAACCAATATGATACATTATTATTATCTAAGTTCATAGTTTACATTAGAGTTCACTCTTTTTGTTGCACAGTTTTGAGTTTTGTCAGATGTGTGATGCCATGTGTTCACCTTTACAGTATGATACAGAATCATTTCACTGCCCTAAAAATTCCCTCCGCTCTACCTATTCATCCCTCTTCATCCCTTCCCCCAATTCAGACAACCATTCATATTTTTACTGTATTTATAATTTTGTCTTTTCCAGAATATCATGTAGTTGGAATCATATATTATGTGCAGACTGGTTTCTTCCACATAGCAATATGCATTTAAGATTGCTATATTCTTAACTTTTCTAGCAAAAGGTATTTTTCTAGCAGAAGGCTTAAGTCCCAAATGTTTCAGGCCTTCCTTTCTATCATAGTTCATTTTAATTGTGGCTATGTCCACTTGTCAACTTCTGAAAGTTTTTCTCATAGATTTTCCTTATGGAGAGTCTTCAAAGGAACTACACTGTCAACATTAACAAAAGCTTCTCTTTGAACAGACACATTTCAAAGCATTTTAAGTCATGATAAAATGGTTCCAAAGGAGGTTTTATCTTTTATTTTGTTAGCAAGAACTGCACTTAGGGCCTAAATGCAGCACTGACTAAATGGTCAACATTAAGATGGTGCTGTAAAAGTCTCTCCTAGACTTGGGAAATTTCTAGAAGTGGAAATCAAAAGTACTAACTAATAGGGGCGCCTGGGTGGCTCTGTTGGTTGAGCGTCCGACTTCGGCTCAGGTCATGATCTCACACTCCGTGAGTTCGAGCCCCGCGTCGGGCTGTGTGCTGACAGCTCAGAGCCTGGAGTCCGCTTCAGATTCTGTGTTTCCCCCTCTCTCTGCCCCTCCCCTGCTCATGCTCGGTCTCTCTCTGTCTCAAAAATAAATAAAAACATTTAAAAAATTAAAAAAAAAGTACTAACTAATATAAAGGAATATTTTAATAATGTGTCAGTCTTGTGATGTATAATGAATGCCCTGTGATGTGCTGCATGGACATCAGAATACTATTAGTAATCCCAGTTCTGTGACTACATGAATGCTCATAATTATCAAGTATGTATCTAGACCCAGTAATTGTCTACCAGTTTCCCAAGTACTATGTGGGATATGCATGTATATATCATGGTTCCTGATTTAGAGACTATATAAATTTAGCCAACAAAATTTAAGAGGCAAAATCCACTAAAGAGCTAAAAGAATAGTTGGGAAACTTGAGATTTCATTCTGACTCTCTCTGCATGATCTTGAATATATCATGTAGCCTCATTTGGCTTTTAGATGTTTCCTTGTTTGGCATATTATAATCACTAAAATAACTTCTGATATTCTGTTGTTCTGCAAATTAAATATCCTGTGGGTTGCTAATCAAAAATAAAAGGAGAAATACAAACAGGGAAAGACATTAAATGTAAAAAACAAAGAATGTGTAATATTTTTTGGTATTTTAGCAACTTTTATTTGCTTCTAAAGGATGACAAAAAAAAGAAGACAAATAAAGGTTAGAGTAGCTATTATCATGACCTTTCGTACACCTCAAAAGGAAGGATGTTATCTGTTTCCTATCTCATTTGCTTGTTCATTTATTTATACCCTCAGTTTACACTTATTGAGGGCATATTATGAGTCTGGAACTGAACAAATGATCTCATTTCTATGAATTCTCTCAGTTATAAAACTCATAGGATATTAATCATCATCTTTCTATGCAACAGCCATTTTTTAAAGGGAATCTATCCATGGAATGGCTTGGGTCTAATGAATAAGAAACTCCCTCTTAAATCCATTTTTTTTTGAGAGGTGGGGAGGGGTAGGGAGAAGGGAAGATGGTCAGCACAGAGCCCACAAGGAGCTCTATCTCACTAACCATACCTTGAGACTATGACCTGAGGAGAAATCGAGTTGGATGCTTAACCTACTGAGCAACCCAGGTGCCCCTAACTTCATTCTTATTCTATACCAATAACAAAGGATGAACCATAAAAATGGTTGCTCGGATAATCTGAAGACTGTTATGAAGGCAATCCTATGAATGTGACATATTTTCCATACCTACCTAGATTTAAAAAAGAGTTTCAACGCTCTAATGTTTGTTATCTCTCCACATGGAGAGTGGAGTAGGGGTTATTTGATTGCTTTTCATGGGACTAATGTTAGAGATAATATACATGAAATGTCTACCACAGATCCTGGTACATAGCAAGCATGTGATTATTAGTAGCTATTATTAATAGTTTAGAAAGGGGCTTTCTCGTGCCTTAGCTGTAAGTAAAAAGACTACCAGTAGGGTTTCCTGGCTTAAGGAATCCCACCTGTGAAGAATGGGCTGAGGAATCCTTATCTTTATATGTTGAAGTCTATCATATGTTTTGAATAGTTACTTTTCAGAATACTTTATTAAGGAATGAGTTCAATGCTATACCTGTTTGGGCCAATTTATTTTACGGTGTGTAATATACTGTTCCAGGTCCCATGGAAGTCCTTTTACTAGAAGCAAATTATTAAAAAGGAGGATAGAGCAGTTTTTTATTAGAGTAAAATATACTTAACACAAATTTACCATTATAATGATTTTTAGATATACAGTTCAGTGGAATTAAGTGTATTCACATTGTTGTATATAGTACTTTTGAACTTCACTTTATTTAAAAATATATATTTGCTGAGTTTTCCTTTTTTAATCATGAATGACATCATAAATTCATAACAACAGATGGGAGAAAACTCTCACTTTTGCAATTCTTTCTAGTTTTTGACTCAAACTGATTTTATGTTAGCTATGGCTAACACATTCCTATGTGTCTTTGAAAACTGCTTGGGAATTTGTTAGAACTTGGGTGTAAAGTTCCTTTGGTTAACAGCTTTTTCTTACAAAGAGTGCAACAAGGAGAAAAGTTTTAAATTGGGATAGAATTATGAAAGTAACTGAGATTATACTGGAAACACAATAATTTTACAAAATTCTTAGTAATCTTTAGGCATAGAAAAATACTGCATATTGATAAATTTGAAATAAAACATTAAATATTGTTAGATTAAAATAGGTAAAACAGTTTATTCAATTGAATAAACATTATCTGAAGATTTGATGTATAAGAAGCACTTGGTAAGTACTGTGGAAGTTACAAAGATAGACAAGATACGGAGTTTTAGTCTACTTGAAAGGAAAAACATATTGACAAAGAATACAGAACAGAATGAACAATCTGAGTGCATGGGAGTATAGGAATTTGAAAGATTTATTCTGGCTGGGGAGGAGAGATTTATGTGAAACATGCAGAACTTAAGTTAAAACTCAGTATTTTTTTTTTTAATTTTTTTTTCAACGTTTTTAATTTATTTTTGGGACAGAGAGAGACAGAGCATGAACGGGGAGGGGCAGAGAGAGAGGGAGACACAGAATCGGAAACAGGCTCCAGGCTCCGAGCCATCAGCCCATAGCCTGACGCGGGGCTCGAACTCACGGACCGCGAGATCGTGACCTGGCTGAAGTCGGACGCTTAACCGACTGCGCCACCCAGGCGCCCCTAAAACTCAATATTTTTAATAATTATAGATTAGGGTAGGGAAGGGAAAATTCTATTTAGAAGATTGTGAAGATGAGCAGTTTTGTTTAGCTGGAGATTTATAAATTTGTTAATTATATATTTTATTTTATTATTAATTTTTCATAAACTCATGGCAGATTATAGATTAAAAAGAAAATATATTGAAGGACTTAATTGTCTTCTTATAATAAGAAATAGTTCCTTATTTTATATTTTGAAGTCCTTTTTAATTTTTAGAATTTGATTTGTGTTCAATATATCAGAAGGTTAAAAGAGGCCTTCTGAGGGGTGCCTGGGTGGCTCAGTCAGTTGAGTGTCTGACTTCGGCTCAGGTCATGATCTCACAGTTCGTGGGTTCGAGCCACACTTCAGGCTCTGTGCTGACAGCTCAGAGCCTGGAGCCTACTTCGGATTCTGTGTCTCCCTCTCCCTCTGTCCTCTCCTGCTCGTACTCTGTCTCTCTCTCTTAAAAATAAATAAACATTAAACAATTTAAAAGTAAAAAAAGGCTTTCTGAGATAAGAAGCAGCATACTGAAATTCCAGAATTTAAAACAAATTAATTTTTAGTATTTCACACATTATAGCCCCAATAAAGAATAATGAATGCTCTCATTTTCTAGTGACTCATATGCCTTTGAAGAAATTCTTTCTCTAAACCTTCTAGGCTGAGGATACCCAGGTTTCCTTCTTTCTCTCCTTCCTTCCTTCCCTCCCTCTTTCCTTCCTTCTTCCCTCCCTCCCTTCCTCTTTTCCTTTTTTCCTTCCTTCTTCCCTTCCTCCCTCCCTCCCTTCCTTCTTTCTCTCCTTCCTTCCTTCCCTCCTCTTTTTCTATTTCTTCTCACCTTTCATCCTGATTTAGTTTCTTCAAAGTTTTATCTTTACTTCTATGTCATATTCTCCCTCTCCTGAATAATATTCCTTTTCTAAAATACCCATGGCTACCATCTGCTTCCATATCTGCTTCCACATTTACTTTTATAGTGTTCCTGATGGAAACTATTTGTCAGTGGAATCAAAACATTTAAAAAGACTTCATGATCAGTATTTCCACAGTGGTATAATAAGATTTATTACCTTCAACTGTTATTATATAGTTTACTGGACCATCTTACTTACTATACCATGAGGTCATTGATGGTAAGGATTTAATCTTTGTCTCTGAATTACCTTCTTCTTAAGTAGTCAATAATTATTTGAGGAATGCAAGATAACATTTATTTCAGACATCTGTCTTCAGGATATCTTTTTCTACTTTACTGTTCTTTTATTAGAACTTGGAAAATTTAACTTTATCTCTTAAACTACTAATTTCCTTTTTCATTATCATGTTTGCAGAATTGTAGCTAGTTTATCATTATTATCTTTACATGTGTTTGTATAGTTTTTATGAAGTTTACAGTGCTCTCTATAGTTTTCCTCATTAAATTGTCTTACCAATCCATTATCCATCTCCATTTTCAGATAATGGAGCCAATATTTAGATTCAATGAACTTTTAAAGTAAGCAGATCCTTATAAGACTTTAGATCCTAACACAGTACCTGGCACATAGTAAATTGTTGTTAAACTGAAATGAGAGCTAATGCTCTTCCCATTAATTTCATAATAGTACCTATTTTCATATTGTTTTTCTTTTTTCTTTCCCTGTTTTCCCATTCCTTTTTTACTGAGTTGCTAACTGCTGGATATACAATGAATATAAAACATGTTTGCTTTTGTTAGGTTGACTTCCTGGTTGGGGAAACACAGGAGTCACACATTGCAAAGTTAAATAAAAATAAAAAGTTAATTTTCTTTTTTATTAAATCTTACACATAAGAAGTAGAAAGGGAAAAGTACAAAAAACTTTCATCTATCTATAGTGCATAGTATGTTAATGGATCTTTTAAGTGTTAAAGCATTTTTTCATGTTTACAATTACACTCATGAAACTGCATTTTGAATTTTCATAATTTAGAGCATTGGCTTAAATGAAAAACATTATAATTAAAAAGTTAAATTTAATTTCCTTAATTAAAATTTGTTTACATTAAACATTAATGGCATGGCATGACATTAAGTGATGCTAAGGTTTATGGGTTCTTGATGAGCAAACTCTAAAAATTTGGCTGTATTACTCACTAGTTAAATGTTAGCACTTTGCCAGGTCTAAGTTTTAAAAGTATGATTGCAAAGAAATGATATATTAATAAATATATCAGTATATGAATTTTTAATTCAGGCATATAAGATTATGTAATAGTTAATATGTTGCACAAAATAATCCATGTTCATGTCCATATTTCTTTTCACTTTATATATATATATACATATATATGTATATATATACATACTAATTTACATATTTACATACATATTTACATACATAAGCTAAGACTATATATACATATTTAATTTATTTATATATACATGCTAATTTACATATTTATATGTAAACTACATATAATCTATATGTAAATTACACACACACTAATTTACATATTTATATGTAAACTAAGATTATATATGTACATATTCAATTTGTTTATTTGTATATACATATATGCACATACTAATTTACATATTTACATACATATTTACATACATAAACTAAGGTTATATATGTATATTTTATTTATTTATTTATTTGTTTGTTTGTTTATGTACACACACACACACACATATATATATATATATATATATATATATATATATATATATATATATATAATCTTAGTTTTATTTATGCTGAGGCCCAGCCTACCAATTGGGAAAGTTCTATTGCATAGAACATAACATTAAAAAGATTAAAATACAACCTTCTCAAATTGTTGTCACTGGACAAGATTAGAATAATAAAGTCATATTTGACAATGGTCACAAATATGTAAGAAAAGATTTTATTTAATGCTAGTTAATCCCTAAAAATGTGTTCATAATGAATCCTTTTTACTTTATTACATTCCTAATTGCAGACTATACAAGGTAAAATGTATGTAGTGAGAGGAGTTAAACATTTTTAAAGGATTGCTTGATACATGCATTCAGTATTCAAATCTATAAGTTTTTAACATTGTTTGGCCTTCACCCATGAAAGGCTTTTTGGTTTTGAAAATTATATAATTTGACAAAATATGTCTTATTTTTCTATTCTAAAGCAAGATGGAGAAATGAAAAATTTTCTCCCATTACAGATGGGCTACCTTTCAGCTTCATTGATGTTTAAAAGTCTGTTGGATTTTTTTCTTTCTGACCTAATATTTAGTTTTTGTAAAATATTTTCCTTTGACTTCAGTACTGTGGAATAATATGCACTTATAGATACTTCTTTATTTGACATGTGGAGACATAATCAGCAGCTTGAGTTATGGTTTTGTGGTAGAAAAGGAATCAGACAAGAGATGAAAATAAATTCATTGCTCTGACTTTTTGGTTACATCGTACTCTACATTTCCAAAAAGGTGAAACAAATAAACTGAAAGCAGAAGGAGCGTCTTGTAGCAGAAAGAGCATGAAGTTTTGGAGATATATCTGGCTCCAATCCATAATAACTTCTTGGATTCTCTGTTTCTTCATCTGTAAATTGTTGATAGTAAGACCTCACTTTCAGGATTTTTATCCAAATTATACATAAAGTTTGTAAGCTGTCCAACAGGGTGTTTGGCACATGGTAGGCATCTAATAAACAATGGCAATTAACATTTAATCAAGTACTGTCACGAACAGTTACTCAAATGCTTACCATTATTTGTTAATAAAAGAACTAATAGAATTAATTTACCAATTTGCCCAAAAATATTTATTGAGCACTCACTATGTCTAAGACACTGTTCCAGATACTGTTTTAGACATCACTGAACAAAATAGAATTATTTACTGTTCTTGTGGACTCTACCTTCTAATCAAGGCAGACAGACAACCAACAGTAAACATAGCATTTAATAAATTATACAATATGTTAGAAGATGTTAAGTAAAAGCAGAATGGGGTAAAGGAGAGATGTAATATATCTGGTGTAGAAGGTTGTAATATTAAATAGGGTGGTCTAGGTAGAACTCGTTAAAAATTAAGATTAAACAAAAACTTGAAGGAGATGAGAGTAAGATCTGACATGATTTAAAAGGATCACTCTGTTGTGAAATAGATGGTGGAGAAGAAGGAGTGAGGTAAAAATTTGTTAGGAAGTGAAATAGAACAGAAGCTTGGACTAAAGTGGTAGAGAGTTGTTGAGAACTGATTTTATTATGGGTATATTTTGAAGGTAGAAGGAAAAGGATTTTCCTGCACTGGATGTCCATGCTGAGAAAAAAAAAAAAAACACAACAACAACTCAAGGATAAATCCAAGATGTTTGGCTCCATTAACTTAAATGATGCTATTGTTATACAATCAATGGTAGTAGACTGAGGGTGGAGAAGGTTTAGGGGATGGTACTATGGATTGATTATTGTCCCTTCCCCTCCAATTTATGTGTTGAAGCCTTAACCCCCCAATGTGAATGTATTTGGAGATGGGACCTCAGGAAGTAAATAGGTTTAGATGAAGTTATGAGAGTGGGGCCCTCATGTAGGAATTAGTGCCCTTATAATAAAAGACACTATACAGTTTGCTTCTTTATCTCTTCTCACTTGCACACACTGAGGAAAGATCATGAGAAGACACAATAAGAGGTGGGCATCTGCAATCTAAGGAGAGAGCTCTCACCAGACATTGGCTCTGCTGGCATCCTATCTTGGACTTCCAGTCTTCAGAACTGTGAGAAATAAATTCATGTTATTTAAGCCTAGTCTATTGTATTTTGTTATGGCACCTTGAGCTGACTGAGATTGTTGGTATCAGGAGTTTGGTTTCAGACATACTGAATTTGAGATATTTATTATATATCTAAAGGAGCTGTTTATAATATAGTAGGATGGACTAGTCTGGAGTTTTGAGGCAACATCTGTGTTAGAGACACAAATCCAAGAGTTATCAGTGTATTGAAGGTATTTAGAATTGTGGGAATGTATGTGATCACCACAGGAATGAGTGTAGATAGAGGAGAGGACTAAAGATTGAGCCTTGGGACACGCTACTATTAAAAGATCAATGAACAGAGGAGAAATAACCAAAGGATAGAAGATAAATGAGTGATACAGTGAAAACCAAACCAAAAAACCAAAGAACTATGATGTCCTGAAAGCCATGTGAACAAAGTGTGTCACTCCCTTCTTCATGCAGATTGACCATTGGCTTTAGCAATCTGGAGGTCATTGAGGGTATTAAGTGGGGATAAGGCCTGATTGGCATGAGTTAAGAACAAAAGGGAGAGAACTTGAAGACAGTAAGCACCAACAACTTTTGAGGGGGGATTTCTTCAAAGGAGAGCAGAGAAAATGGGATGATAGTTATGGGGGAAGAGGAAAAGATTTTTTTTTTCACACAGGAGAAATAATAGCATCTTTGAAAGATGATATGAAATTAAGAGAGTAAAAAAATTCATGCAGGAGAGAAAGGAAAGAATTTCTAGAACATTGAGTATGTGGAAAAGGGTGGTATCTAGTGAACTTGTGGAAGAATTAGTTTTAGATGGGTGCTTGAAAGTTTATTATGCTTACAGGTGAGGAGGCAGGTGAGTGTAGATGTGATGGTAAAAGTTTCTGAATATTCTCTTTTGATTATTTCTAATCCTCCATAACATAGGAAGCTGGCTTTCTACTGAGACTGATGTTTGAAGAAAAGATGTTGGTAGGATTTCCATGAGAGAAGAAAATGTGAAATAGCTCTCTTGGAGTGTAGGAGAATTGGTAGACCCAAGATATATGGTTTGTCTGGCAATATTAAGGTACCATTTGAGGATCATGATCTCGACTTCTAAAGTAAGAGGAGTCATGTGTGGAATTGCATTTTTCTCCAGTCATGTTCAGCTTCATGTGTTCAGATTTAGGGTAGGCAGAGGATTAGGTACAGCCAGGGGTATAAATTTCACCAAGCAAATTCAAGACCATGAGAGAAGGGCAATGAAGTAAAAGATGTAAACAGGCAGCAATGATCAGAATTAACTATGTAATCTAAGCTGGGTGAGGGGGAGAGTAAGAACATTAGGGAGAGTGAGGGACAGTGAAAGAGTGGTAGGATTAATGGCTGGCAAGTCTTGGTAGGATCAAAAGATTACTGGATTTGGGAGACAATAGGAAGTGAGCTGGCAAGATAGGAGATTGTGGTCAGAGAGATGCATGAAATTGAAATTATGGAGCAGTGGCAGTGTCTGAAGTCTGTCAGCAAGAAAGAGCAGCTGAAGTAGTGTGGGAAGATTATTATAGAAAGAAATTCAAGTAATAACAGGATAGAGTGCTGGAAGAATTAACAATGACATCACCAAAAATTAAGAAAGGAGTAGTATTACAGAGAGACAGTGAACCAGGCTAAAATTATTGAGAAATGAAGGGGATGACCTGGGAACCTCTAGATGACAGCAAAAATGATGATGTAGAGGGTTAATTTGAAAACCTGGAATTCAAAGCTATGGGTTTTTACGAAAGAGGTAGGACAAATGCTTGAAAGTTGCAATGAGAAGCATGAAGGACATTCACCTGACTCTAGACTTCATAGAAGTTCTGTGGGAGAAAAATCAGCCTCCTTTTGAGAAGGCTGAAAGGGAAGCAATATTCTTAGGGTAGAGTCAATTTCCCTTTTTCCAGAAAGGCAGAGATGGTTCGGCAAGAAGCTGACACATTTGAGAAGAGATTCATGGGGCAGAAGTAAAAATACTGATGCCAGCAGGTTGTTGGGGTTGTTGCCAACCATGGCATAACTGAGCATGCAGATGAGGGAGAGTGGATCCAGGAGAAGCTGAGGCCAGCTGAACTAGGCTTAGCACTCTCAACAGCTTCACGGAATCTGTCCTAGGCTATGCCTTTTGCTTCATGTCTCCTCCCTTTCTGCCTTCTACTTTAAGCCACACAGTGAATATATAAGTAAATTTAATATAATTTTCTCACTAAAAATGGCATGCTTAGAAAAGTGAACATTATCTGCAACATGTCCAGTTTTCTTTGAATGAAATATTTGTGTCCCAGGGTACGCTAACTATTCTTCTCATTAGTTCTGGGTGAAAAACATTCATACCTCATCCAGCAGGAGTGAGAATCTCCATGCTCAAGGATTCTTTGCTCTATCTCATATTTAACCCATATTCACATCCTCTTCTTTCAGATCACTCCATCGTGATCAAGAATAGGGAGTCAGGGCCTTGAACTCCTAGTGGGAGGCTGGAGGGGAGAATCCCCACATCGGTGTTATAGGTTGTTGCTGAGACTCCAAGTCTGGCAAGAGGTTAATGACAATCCTGTTATGTTAATTTCTAGATTTATTGCTTTATGGATTGACTGTGTGACCTTTACTATTTCTCCATTTGGTAGTGTATTGACATTTCTCTGTGGCCTAGTACATGATTAATCTTTGTAAATATGTTGTAGCTATTTGAGAATACTGTAAATATTTTAAGTTTTTAATTTTGATTCCAATATAGTTAACATACAGTGTTCTATTAGTTTCAGGTGTAAAATTTAATGATTCAACATTTCTATTTGTTACTCAGCACTCATCATGATAAGTGTAATTTTTAATCACCTATTTTACTCATTGCCCACCTACCTTCCCTCTGGTAATCACCAGTTTGTTCCGTACATTTAAGAGTCTGTTTCTTGGTTTCTCTCTCTCTATTTCTCTGTTTTTTTCCCTTTGCTTGTTTTATTTCTTAATTCTGCATATGAATGAAATCATATGATATTTGTCTTTCTCTAACTTACTTCCCTTACTGTTATACTCTCTCCATCTGTGTTGTTGCAAATGACAAGATTTCATCCTTTTTTATGGCTGAATAATTTTCCATTGTGTGTGTGTGCACACACACACACACACCATATATATACACACACCATATATATATATATATGCCATATATTCTTTATTCATTCATCTATTAAGGGACACTTTGCTTCTAAATTTGGCTCTTGCAAATAATGCTACAATAAATATGGGTGCATGTATCCCTTTGAATTAGAGCTTTTTTATTTTTGGGATAAATACTGAGTAGTACGATTACTGGATTATAGGGTAGTTCTATTTTTGTAACTTTTGGCAGAAGCTCTGTATTGTTTGTTTGCTTTTTTTACAGTAACAGCACCAGTTTGCATTTCCAACAGTGCACAAGAATTCCTTTTTCTCTACACTCCTTTTTCTCCTCCCCAACACTTATTGTTTCTTGTGGTTTTATTTTAGCCATTCTGACAGGTGTGAGGTGTAATCTCATTGCAGTTTTGATTTTCATTTCCCTCATAATTAGTGATGTTGAGCATCTTTTCATGTGTCTGTTGGTCATCTGTTTGTCTTCTTTGGAGAAATGTCTGTTTATATCTTCTGCCCATTTTTAATAGGATCGTGTGTGTGTGTGTGTGTGTGTGTGTGTGTGTGTGTGTGTGTGTGTAGCTGTATAAGTTCTTTATATATTTTGGATACTAAGTCTTTACCAGGTATGTCATTTGCAAATATCTTCTCCCATTCAATAGGTTGTCTTTTAGTTTTATTGGTTGTTTCCTTTGCTATGCATAAGCTTTTTATTTTGTTGTAGTCCCAATAGTTTATTTTTGCTTTTATTTCTCTTGCCTCAGGGAACGTATCTAGAAAAATGTTACTAGGACCTATGTCAGAGACATTACTACTTGTGGTCTCTTCTAGGATTTTTATGGTTTCAGGTCTCACATTTATATGCTTAATCCCTTTGAGTTTATTTCTGTGTATGGTGTAGCAAAGTGGTCCAGTTTCATTCTTTTGCATGTAGCTGTCCAGGTTTCCCAGCACCATTTGTTGAAGACACTCTTTTTCCCTTCGCTTTCTTTCTTCCTTTGTTGAAGATTAATTGATCCTATAATCATGGATTTATTTCTGTGCTGTCTATTCTGTTCCATTCATCCATATGTCTATTTTTCTGCAAGTACCATGTTTTTTGATTAATACCATTTTGTATTATATCTTGAAATCTGGGATTGCGATACTTCCAGTTTTGTTCTTTTTTAAAGATTGTTTCGGCTATTGGGGGTCCATACAAATTTTAGGATTATTTGTTCTAGTTCTGTGAAAAATGCTGTTGGAATTTTGATAGTGACTGCATTAAAACTGTAGATTGCCTTAAGTATTATGTAGATTTTAACAATAGTTGTTCTTTCAATCCATGAGCATAGAATATCTTTCCATTTGCTTCTGTCAACTTCATTTTATTTTATCAATGCTTTATAGTTTTCAGAGTAAGGTCTTTCATCTCTTTGGTTAAGTTTATTCTTAGGCATTTTATTATTTCTATTGTAGTTGTAAACTGGACTTTTCATTTCTCTTTCTGTTACTTTATTATTAGTATACAGAATGCAGTGGGTTTCTGTATATTGATTTTGTATCCTGTAATCTTACTAAATTCAGATCTAGTAATTTTTTGGTGGAGTTTTTAAGGTTTTCTATAGATAGTATCATGTCATCTGCACATAGTGAAAGTTTTGCTTCTTTCTTACCAACTTAGATGCCTTTTATTTCTTTTACTTGTCTGATTGCTGTGGCTAGGACTTCCAAGTACTATATTTAATTAAAGTGGTGAGAGTTGACATCCTTGTCTTATTTCTGATCTTAGAAGAAAAGCTCTCAGTTTTTCACCATTAAGTGTGATGTTAGCTGTGGGTTTTTCAATATGGGCTTTATTATGTTGAGGTGTGCTCCCTCTAAACATTCTTTGTTGAGGATTTTTATCATAAATAGGTGTTGTACTTTGTCAAATTCTTTTCCTGCATCAATTGAGATGATCATATGTTTTTTATCCTTTTTCTTGTTGATGGGATTTGTTATGTTGATTGATCTGTGAATAATGAGCCACTCTTTCATCCCAGGAATAAATCCCACTTGATTGTGGTGAATGATTTTTTAAATGTATTGCTGGGTTTTGTTAGCTAATGTTTTGTTGAGGGTTTTTGCATCTATGTTCATCAGAGATATTCGCCTGTAATTCTCTTTTGTTATAGTGTTTTTATCTAGTGTTGGTATCAGTATGATGATGGCCTTGTAGAATGAATTTTGAAGCTTTCCTTACTTCATCTTTTATTTTTTGATAGGAATAGGTATTAACTCTTGTTTAAATGTTTGGTAGAATTTACAGGTGAAGCCATATGGTTCTGGACTTAAGTTTGTTGGGAGGTTTTGTTGTTGTTGTTTGTTTCTTTAATTACAGATTCAATTTTATTGCTGGTAATCAGTCTGTTCAAATTTTCTATTTTTCCTGAATCAATTTTGGGAGGTTACATGTTTCTAGGAATTTATCCATTTCTTCTAGGTTGTCTACTTTGTTGGCATATAATTTTTTATAATATTCTCTTATAATCCTTTGTATTTCTGTGTTTTTGGCTGTTATCTTTCCTCTTTCATTTCTGACTTTGTTTATTTGAGTCCTCATTCTCTCTCTCTCTCTTTAATGAAACTCACTAAAGGTTTATCAATTATTTTTAAATTTTTTTTTAGCGTTTATTTATTTTTGAGACAGAGAGAGACAAAGCATGAACAGGGGAGGGGCAGAGAGAGAGGGAGACACAGAATCTGAAGCAGGCTCCAGGCTCTGAGCCATCAGCCCAGAGCCCAACGCGGGTCTCGAGCTCACGGACTGCGAGATCATGACCTGAGCTGAAGTCGGACGCTCAACCGACTGAGCCACCCAGGCGCCCCCAAGGTTTATCAATTTTGTTGATCTTTTGAAAGAAACATCTCCTGGTTTTATTCATCTGTTCTATTGTTCTTTTTTTTTCTATTGTGTTGTTTATTTTTACTCTAATCTTTTATTATTTCCTGCCTTCTGTTTTTGGGTTTTGTTTGTTCTTATTTTTCTGGTTTCTTTAGGTATAAGGTCAGGTTGTTTATTTGAGATTTTCTTGCTTCTTGAGGTAGGTCTGTGTTGCTGTAAATTTCCTTCTTAGAGCAGCTTTTGCTGTATCCCAAAGATTTTGGACTGTTGTATTTTCATTTTATTTTGTCTTCATGTATTTTTTAAAAATTCCCTCTTTGATTTCTTGGTTGGCCCATTTGCTTTTTATAAAGTAGCATATTACTTAATCTCCATGTCTTTGTGTTTTTTCCAGATTTTTTCTTGTGGTTGATTTCTAGTTTCATTGCATTGTGGTTGGAAAGATGCATGGTATGATTTCAGTCTTTTTGAATTTGTTGAGACATGTTTTGTTGCTTAACATGTGATCTATTCTGGATAATGTTCCATGCACACTTGAAAAGAATGTGTATTCTGCTGTTTGAGAATGGAATGGTCTAAATATATCTGTTAGATCCATCTGACCCAGTGTGTCATTCAAAACTACTGTCTCCTTTTTGATTTTCTGTTTGGATGATCTGTCCATTGATGTAAATGAGATGTTCAAGTCCCCTACCATTATTGTATTATTATTGATTATCTCCTTTATGTTTGTTATTAGCTGCTTTATGTATTTGGGTGCATCTGTGTTGGGTGTAGAAATGTTTACACTTGTTATATCTTCTTGTTGAAGTGTATCCTCTATGATTATGTAGTGTCCTTCTTTGTCTCTTTTTACAGTCTTTGTTTTAAAGTTTATTTTGTCTGATATAAGTGTTGCTACTCTGGCTTTATTTTCATTTTCGTTTGTATGGTAAATGCTTTTCCATTCCATCACTTTCAATCCATTTTTCTTTAGGTCTGAAATGAATTTCTTGTAGGCAGCATATAGATGGGTCTTGCTTTTTATCCATTCTATCAACTCATGTATTTTGATAGGAGCATTTAGTCCATTTACATTAAAAGTAATTATTGATAGGTACTTACTTATTGCCATTTCTTTAGTTGTTTTATGATTGTCTTTGTAGTTCTTCTCTGTTTCTTTCTTTTTTTTTTTTTTTTTTTTTATTTATTTATTTATTTTTTTATTTTATTTTTTAATATATGAAATTTACTGTCAAATTGGTTTCCATACAACACCCAGTGCTCATCCCAAAAGGTGCCCTCCTCAATACCCATCACCCACCCTGCCCTCCCTCCCACCCTGCCCTCCCTCCCACCCCCCATCAACCCTCAGTTTGTTCTCAGTTTTTAACAGTCTCTAATGCTTTGGCTCTCTCCCACTCTAACCTCTTTTTTTTTCCTTCCCCTCCCCCATGGGTTTCTGTTACGTTTCTCAGGATCCACATAAGAGTGAAACCATATGGTATCTGTCTTTCTCTGTATGGCTTATTTCACTTAGCATCACACTCTCCAGTTCCATCCATGTTGCTACAAAAGGCCATATTTCATTTTTTCTCATTGCCACGTAGTATTCCATTGTGTATATAAACCACAATTTCTTTATCCATTCATCAGTTGATGGACATTTAGGCTCTTTCCATAATTTGGCTATTGTTGAGAGTGCTGCTATAAACATTGGGGTACAGGTGCCCCTATGCATCAGTACTCCTGTATCCCTTGGATAAATTCCTAGCAGTGCTATTGCTGGGTCATAGGGTAGGTCTATTTTTAATTTTCTGAGGAACCTCCACACTGCTTTCCAGAGCGGCTGCACCAATTTGCATTCCCACCAACAGTGCAAGAGGGTTCCTGTTTCTCCACATCCTCTCCAGCATCTATAGTCTCCTGATTTCTTCATTTTGGCCACTCTGACTGGCGTGAGGTGGTATCTGAGTGTGGTTTTGATTTGTATTTCCCTGATAAGGAGCGACGTTGAACATCTTTTCATGTGCCTGTTGGCCATCCGGATGTCTTCTTTAGAGAAGTGTCTATTCATGTTTTCTGCCCATTTCTTCACTGGGTTATTTGTTTTTCGGGTGTGGAGTTTGATGAGCTCTTTATAGATTTTGGATACTAGCCCTTTGTCCGATGTGTCATTTGCAAATATCTTTTCCCATTCTGTTGGTTGCCTTTTAGTTTTGTTGGTTGTTTCCTTTGCTGTGCAGAAGCTTTTTATCTTCATAAGGTCCCAGTAATTCACTTTTGCTTTTAATTCCCTTGCCTTTGGGGATGTGCCGAGTAAGAGATTGCTACGGCTGAGGTCAGAGAGGTCTTTTCCTGCTTTCTCCTCTAAGGTTTTGATGGTTTCCTGTCTCACATTCAGGTCCTTTATCCATTTTGAGTTTATTTTTGTGAATGGTGTGAGAAAGTGGTCTAGTTTCAACCTTCTGCATGTTGCTGTCCAGTTCTCCCAGCACTATTTGTTAAAGAGACTGTCTTTTTTCCATTGGATGTTCTTTCCTGCTTTGTCAAAGATGAGTTGGCCATACGTTTGTGGGTCTAGTTCTGGGGTTTCTATTCTATTCCATTGGTCTATGTGTCTGTTTTTATGCCAATACCATGCTGACTTGATGATGACAGCTTTGTAGTAGAGGCTAAAGTCTGGGATTGTGATGCCTCCTGCTTTGGTCTTCTTCTTCAAAATTACTTTGGCTATTCGGGGCCTTTTGTGGTTCCATATGAATTTTAGGATTGCTTGTTCTAGTTTCGAGAAGAATGCTGGTGCAATTTTGATAGGGATTGCATTGAATGTGTAGATAGCTTTGGGTAGTATTGACATTTTGACAATATTTATTCTTCCAATCCATGAGCAGGGAATGTCTTTCCATTTCTTTATATCTTCTTCAATTACCTGCATAAGCTTTCTATAGTTTTCAGCATACAGATCTTTTACATCTTTGGTTAGATTTATTCCTAGGTATTTTATGCTTCTTGGTGCAATTGTGAATGGGATCAGTTTCTTCATTTGTCTTTCTGTTGCTTCATTGTTAGTGTATAAGAATGCAACTGATTTCTGCACATTGATTTTGTATCCTGCAACTTTGCTGAATTCATGTATCAGTTCTAGCAGACTTTTGGTGGAGTCTATCGGATTTTCCATGTATAATATCATGTCATCTGCAAAAAGCGAAAGCTTGACTTCATCTTTGCCAATTTTGATGCCTTTGATTTCCTTTTGTTGTCTGATTGCTGATGCTAGAACTTCCAGCACTATATTAAACAGCAGCGGTGACAGTGGGCATCCCTGTCGTGTTCCTGATCTCAGGGAAAAAGCTCTCAGTTTTTCCCCGTTGAGGATGATGTTAGCTGTGGGTTTTTCATAAATGGCCTTTATGATCTTTAAGTATGTTCCTTCTATCCCGACTTTCTCAAGGGTTTTTATTAAGAACGGGTGCTGGATTTTGTCAAAGGCCTTTTCTGCATCGATTGACAGGATCATATGGTTCTTCTCTTTTTTTTTGTTAATGTGATGTATCACGTTGATCGATTTGCGAATGTTGAACCAGCCCTGCATCCCAGGAATGAATCCCACTTGATCATGGTGAATAATTCTTTTTATATGCTGTTGAATTCGATTTGCTAGTATCTTATTAAGAATTTTTGCATCCATATTCATCAGGGATATTGGCCTGTAGTTCTCTTTTTTTACTGGGTCTCTGTCTGGTTTAGGAATCAAAGTAATACTGGCTTCATAGAATGAGTCTGGAAGTTTTCCTTCCCTTTCTATTTCTTGGAATAGCTTGAGAAGGATAGGTATTATCTCTGCTTTAAATGTCTGGTAGAACTCCCCTGGGAAGCCATCTGGTCCTGGACTCTTATTTGTTGGGAGATTTTTGATAACCGATTCAATTTCTTCGCTGGTTATGGGTCTGTTCAAGCTTTCTATTTCCTCCTGATTGAGTTTTGGAAGAGTGTGGGTGTTTAGAAATTTGTCCATTTCTTCCAGGTTGTCCAATTTGCTGGCATATAATTTTTCATAGTATTCCCTGATAATTGTTTGTATCTCTGAGGGATTGGTTGTAATCATTCCATTTTCATTCATGATTTTATCTATTTGGGTCATCTCCCTTTTCTTTTTGAGAAGCCTGGCTAGAGGTTTGTCAATTTTGTTTATTTTTTCAAAAAACCAACTCTTGGTTTCGTTGATCTGCTCTACAGTTTTTTTAGATTCTATATTGTTTATTTCTGCTCTGATCTTTATGATTTCTCTTCTTCTGCTGGGTTTAGGCTGCCTTTGCTGTTCTGCTTCTATTTCCTTTAGGTGTGCTGTTAGATTTTGTATTTGGGATTTTTCTTGTTTCTTGAGATAGGCCTGGATTGCAATGTATTTTCCTCTCAGGACTGCCTTCGCTGCATCCCAGAGCGTTTGGATTGTTGTATTTTCATTTTCGTTTGTTTCCATGTATATTTTAATTTCTTCTCTAATTGCCTGGTTGACCCACTCATTCGTTAGTAGGGTGTTCTTTAACCTCCATGCTTTTGGAGGTTTTCCAGACTTTTTCCTGTGGTTGATTTCAAGCTTCATAGCATTGTGGTCTGAAAGTATGCATGGTATAATTTCAATTCTTGTAAACTTATGAAGGGCTGTTTTGTGACCCAGTATATGATCTATCTTGGAGAATGTTCCATGTGCACTCGAGAAGAAAGTATATTCTGTTGCTTTGGGATGCAGAGTTCTAAATATATCTGTCAAGTCCATCTGATCCAATGTATCATTCAGGGCCCTTGTTTCTTTATTGACCGTGTGTCTAGATGATCTATCCATTTCTGTAAGTGGGGTGTTAAAGTCCCCTGCAATGACCACATTCTTATCAATGAGGTTGCTTATGTTTATGAGTAATTGTTTTATATATCTGGGGGCTCGGGTATTTGGCGCATAGACATTTATAATAGTTAGCTCTTCCTGGTGGATAGACCCTGTGATTATTATATAATGCCCTTCTTCATCTCTTGTTACAGCCTTTAATTTAAAGTCTAGTTTGTCTGATATAAGTATGGCTACTCCAGCTTTCTTTTGGCTTCCAGGAGCATGATAAATAGTTCTCCATCCCCTCACTCTCAATCTAAAGGTATCCTCAGATCTAAAATGAGTCTCTTGTAGACAGCAAATAGATGGGTCTTGTTTTTTTATCCATTCTGATACCCTATGTCTTTTAGTTGGCGCATTTAATCCATTTACATTCAGTGTTATTATAGAAAGATATGGGTTTAGAGTCATTGTGATGTCTGTATGTTTTATGCTTGTAGTGATGTCTCTGGTACTTTGTCTCACAGGATCCCCCTTAGGATCTCTTGTAGGGCTGGTTTCGTGGTGACAAATTCCTTCAGTTTTTGTTTGTTTGGGAAGACCTTTATCTCTCCTTCTATTCTAAATGACAGACTTGCTGGATAAAGGATTCTCGGCTGCATATTTTTTCTGTTTAGCACACTGTAGATATCGTGCCAAGCCTTTCTGGCCTGCCAAGTTTCAAAGGAGAGATCAGTCACGAGTCTTATAGGTCTCCCTTTATATGTGAGGGCACGTTTATCCCTTGCTGCTTTCAGAATTTTCTCTTTATCCTTGTATTTTGCCAGTTTCACTATGATATGTCGTGCAGAAGATCGATTCAAGTTACGTCTGAAGGGAGTTCTCTGTGCCTCTTGGATTTCAATGCCTTTTTCCTTCCCCAGTTCAGGGAAGTTCTCAGCTATAATTTGTTCAAGTACCCCTTCAGCACCCTTCCCTCTCTCTTCCTCCTCTGGGATACCAATTATGCGTATATTATTTTTTTTTAGTGTATCACTTAGTTCTCTAATTTTCCCCTCATACTCCTGGATTTTTTTATCCCTCTTTCTTTCAGCTTCCTCTTTCTCCATAACTTTATCTTCTAGTTCACCTATTCTCTCCTCTGCCTCTTCAAGCCGAGCCATCGAGGATTCCATTTTGTTTTGCAATTCGTTTAAAGCGTTTTTCAACTCCTCGTGACTGTTCCTTAGTCCCTCGATCTTTGTGGCAAGAGATTCTCTGCTGTCCTGTATACTGTTTTCAAGCCCAGCGATTAATTTTATGACTATTATTCTAAATTCACTTTCTGTTATATTATTTAAATCCTTTTTGATCAGTTCATTAGCTGTTGTTATTTCCTGGAGATTCTTCTGAGGGGAATTCTTCCGTTTGGTCATTTTGGAGAGTCCCTGGCGTGGTGAGGACCTGCAGGGCACTTCCCCTGTGCTGTGGTGTATAACTGGAGTTAGTGGGCGGGGCCGCAGTCCGACCCGATGTCTGCCCCCAGCCCACTGCTGGGGCCACAGTCAGACTGGTGTGTGCCTTCTCTTCCCCTCTCCTAGGGGCGGGATTCACTGTGGGGTGGCGTGTCCCGTCTGGGCTACTTGCACACTGCCAGGCTTGTGTTGCTGGGGATCTGGCGTATTAGCTGGGGTGGGTAGGCAAGGTGCACGGGGGCTGGAGGGGCAGGCTTAGCTCGCTTCTCCTTAGGTGATCCACTTCAGGAGGGGCCCTGTGGCAGCGGGAGGGAGTCAGATCCGCTGCCGGAGGTTTGGCTCCGCAGAAGCACAGAGTTGGGTGTTTGCGCGGAGCGAGCAAGTTCCCTGGCAGGAACCGGTTCCCTTTGGGATTTTGGCTGGGGGATGGGCGGGGGAGATGGCGCTGGCGCCTTTGTTCCCCGCCAAGCTGAGCTCTGCCGTCCGGGGGCTCAGCAGCTCTCCCTCCCTTTGTCCTCCAGCCTTCCCGCTTTCCGAGCAGAGCTATTCACTTATGACCTCCCAGACGCTAAGTCGCGCTTGCTGTCGGAACACAGTCCGTCCGGCCCCTCCGCTTTTGCCAGCCAGACTCGGGGGCTCCGCTTGGCCGGCGAGCCGCCCCTCCGCCCCGGCTCCCTCCCGCCAGTCCGTGGAGCGCGCACCGCCTCGCCGCCCTTCCTACCCTCTTCCGTGGGCCTCTAGTCTGCGCTTGACTCCGGAGACTCCCTTCTGCTAATCCTCTGGCGGTTTTCTGGGTTCTTTAGGCAGGTGTAGGTGGAATCTAAGTGATCGGCAGGACGCGCTGTGAGCCCCGCGTCCTCCTACGCCGCCATCTTCCCAAAAAAAAAAACCTTCTCTGTTTCTTTCTTCTCTTGCTCTGTTCTCTCATGGTTTGCTGTGTTTCTTTAGTAATATATGTGGATTCCTTTCTCTTTACTTTTTGTGTATCTATTACTGGTTTTTGATTTGTGATTATCATTAGGTTTGTATATAACATCTTATGCATATAGCAGTCTATATTAAGTTGATGGTAGCTTAAATTTGAACCCATTTAAAAACACTAAATTTTTATTCCTTTCCCCTACCATGTCTTAGGTATTTGGTGTCATATTTTACATTGTTTTATTTTGTGAATGCCTTGACTGATTTTTATAGATATACTTAATTTTACTGCTTTTGTATTCCTACTTTTTAAAATCCTGCTTGTGGTCTTTCCTTTCCACTCCACATTTCTTGTAATACTGATTTAGTGGTGATAAATTTTTTTTAGTTTTTGTTTGTCTGGGAAACTATTTATCTCTCCTATTGTGAATGATAGGCTTGCTGGATAGAGTATTTTTGGTTGCGGAATTGTTTTTCTCTCAGCACTCTTGAATATAATGCCACTCCCTTTTTGCCTGCTGAAAAATCAGCTGATAGTCTTATGGGGTTTTCCTAGTAGGTAATTATTTTCTTTTCTCTTGCTGCTTTAAAAATTATCTCTTTGTCACTATTTTTGCCACTTTAGTTACTATGTGTCTTGGTGTGGACTTCCTCGGGTTGACTTTGCTGGGGGCTTTCTGTATCTCTTGGATCTGGATTATTGTTTCCTTCCTCAAATTTGGGAAATTTTTATGTATTATTTCTTCAGATAAATTTTCTGCACCTGTTTCTCTCTCTTCTCCTTTTGGGATTTCTATAAATGCAAATGTTATTATGCTTGTTGGTATCACTGATTTCCTTTAATCTATGTTTACTTATTATTATTATTTTTTCTCTCTCCTGTTAGGCTTGATAGCTTTACATTAATCTGTCCTCCAGCCTGCTGATCCTTTCTTCTGTTTTCTCTAGACTACTATTTGTTCCCTCTAGTGTATTTTTAATTTCAGTTATTGAGTTCTTCATATCTGATTTGTTCTTTTTTTATGTTTTCTATCTTTGTTGAAGGTCTTACTGAGATCCTCCACTGTCTTCTCAAGTCCACTGACTATCTTTATGACCATTACTTTAAATTTGCTATCAGGCATATTACTTATCTCTGTTTCATTTGGCTCTCTTGCTGTGATTTTCATTTGGAACATATTCCTTCATCTTCTCATTTTGTCTAACTCTCTGTATATGTTTCTATGTGTTAGGAAAGTCAGCTACATCTACTCCTCTTGAAAATAGTAACCTTATGAAGGGGTCCTATAGTGTCCTAAATGCAACGTCCCCTGTTCACCAGAACGTGGTGCTTCAGGGGTGTCTTTTATGTGTGTTGCATGCACCCTATTGTTGTGGTTGAGCCATGTTTGCCTTCAGTCCTGTTGTCTGCAATGCCTGTCTCTGCCTGATAAAGGCTGGATTTGGTTCCTTTGTTGTTTGTGGCCCAGTCTGGGGCCACCTTGGGCATGAGTTGAATCAGACCAGACATTTGGCAGAACTGTGGTAGCACTGAACTGCAAGGTGCCTTCTCAGTGTTGTCTTCAAGAAGTCTTCTTTGGTGTGTGGAGCCTGTAGTCAGATCAGATGTCTGCTCTGAGCTTATTGGTGAAGCCACAGTTGAACTGATATATATGGTCTTCTTCCTTTCTTCCTGGGACTGGAGTCACCTTGGGGTGATGCTAACCCCTGTTGGCACTGCTTGCATACTGCCACCTTGTGGTTCCAAATTGGATGGACTCCTGCCAAGGGTGTGTTGGATGGGGTGGGTCTTCAGGAGAATGCAGAGGCAGGGTGCATGGTGCAAAGAAGGTCTGAGCTGGTCTGCTAAGGGAAGGGACTTGCAGCCACCTGGGAAAACTTCCAAGGCTGGGAGGGAGAGAACAGGCTGTAGAAGAGTATGGGTGCAGGGTGTGCTGTTAGCAAGCTGGGTGGAGAGTGTTCATGCTGGGCTGGTTCCCTCAGATGTCCTGTGTCTGGGCTGGGCCTGGGGGAGAAAAATGGCACCCACCAGTTCTTTTGTTCTTGGAAAAGTCTCTCGAAGATCTCTGCCCTTCCAGCACACACAGTCTGAGATTAGGAAACAAATCTACTTCCCAGATAATCAGGTATTTTTCAAGCTGTTGCTTCTATGCTGTATCTCAGTGGGACTGTTTGTTGTTCTATCTCTTTAAGGGCAGGAACTCAATTTTCTATGGCTCTCCTAGCTCTCCCAGAGCCCAGTCTGCTGATTTTTAAAGTTCCAGGTGTGAAGCCTCACTGATTGTAGGAACATGTGAATTTAGGCCCCTTTGGTTTTCAAAACCAAATGTTTTGGGGATTTGTATTCCTGGTGTGGGCCTGCCATGCCTGAGGTGCCTGTTATGGGGCCTGCTCCTCTCCCCTGTCCTTGCCTATGGCATCCTTCCCTTCTGTGGACAGTCTTGTGGGTCCATTTAGCTCCTGACTACCTCCCTTCCCTTTCTACCCTCTTTGATGTGACCTCTTCTCCACATTTTGCTGTGGAGAGTTTGTTCTGCCAGTCTTTGGGTTGCTTTCTCGGTTACTATACTGTGGGTGTTATGCAGGTGTATCCATGGGATGAAGTGAACCTAAGACCCTCCTACTCCATCATCTTCCCTGGAAGTCCTATTATTTGTCTATCTTTAAGTCATTTGTCTATCTTTTTCTGACTTGTCCTGGATTGATATTTCCCCCCTTCTATTTAGAAGCTCTAAATCTTATTTATTTTTTAAAAGTTTATTTATCTTGAAAGAGAGAGTATGAGTGGAAGAAGGAGAAGAGAAAGAGGAGAGAGAGAATCCCAAGCAGATTCTGTGCTGTCAGTGTGGAGCCCAACTCAGGGCTTGATCTCAAGAACCACAATATCATGATCTGAGCCTAAACCAAGAGTCAGATGCTCAACTGACTGGGTCATTCAGGTGCCCCTTAATCTTATTTCTATTATTGCAGTGGTTTTAGTGACCCATTTGAATCCCATGTATAACTTGAAAAGACAAAAACAAAAACCACACACACACACACACGCACACACACACACACACACACACACACACAGAATCTGTTTCTAAGGTCTAAGGCCAGACCTGCCGCATCAGAATGTTTCTGGTTGGGGCCCAGACATTTGCATTTTTATAAATTTTTATAGATGATGAAGATATAAACCATCTTTGAAACCATATTTTAGTGTTACTTTTTAAATGTCAATGTATGTATATTTAAACATTTTCTATTAATATAGATAATTGGAGAATATTCATGAAGCTTTTCCCTTCTTATACATGCAAATAAGATTATATTTTGGGGACACCTTTTCTTTGTTCTTGATCCTCTTCTCCCACACAACAATCCTAAATCAGATGGAATTTTTCAGTTTTTTAAAAATGCTTATTCCACTTTTAGAACTTCTTCCTTAACAATTTATATTTTTTATATAATAAAATATATATAAATAATTTATACATATATTAATTGCATTTTACTTAATTACATTTTACTTCATAAATATATTATCAACAATTAAAACAATTATTTGGATGGAACTACACATTTTGCTTGTTTCTTTTCTTGCTCTTGTATTTCTTGTTGGATTTTATTCTGCTTTTTTGTTTGTTTTTGTTTTGCAGAATTATGTTCCCCAGAATTTTTTCAGAGAGGATAAATAGATGGCATAGTGCATTACTGTTACTTTGGTTGCTTGGTATCTCTTCTATCTTCTGGGAATAACACACTTTTTTTAAAGAAAATTCCTCCTCTATCACTAGCCACTTGATATAATCTTTATGGGGCTACTGTAAATCACTATATTCTATGCCAATGATCATGGACATGGGTATCTGATTTATGTCTGGCCAGTCATAGTACAACATCACCTGGAGCACAGATTTTTAAAAAAGAGATGGGTGTATGATTTCAGGCTAATTAGAGTCTTTCCAGAGATTTTATATATACTGATGTAATTTTGTTTTTACAAGTGGGATGATATAGAGTCAGAGTAATTTCCATGATGCTTCCTCCTTCTATGACATGGAAGAGGGATGTATTCAGTGGCATAGAGAATAATCCCACAAGATAGAAAAAAAAAGGTGGATAAAGGAGAGAGAGAGAAACCCAATGATGATAGTTGAGATTCTGGATACAGTCATGCTTGCATGATATATTTTCTTACCAGTTATATAAGCCAATAGGGTCCCTCTTCTGTTTAATATTGGAAACATATTGGAAATATTGGAAAATGTTGGAAAATATCTATTTTGCCCTCATACTTGAATGATAGTTAATCCTGGGCAAAGAATTTTATGTTGAGAAACCATTTTCCTTTAGCCCCTTGTAGACATTTTCCCATTGCTCTCTAGTTTTATTCTTCTGCAAGGACTTATGACTATCTAAAAGATTATTGCATTTACTTTTTATTATTACTAGAATGTGAGGTCTGTGAGAGCAAGATTTTGTTAATTGCTAATCCTTGCCATCTAAAATAATACCTAGCACCTAACTGCCCAAAATTGTTGACTGCATGCATTGGAAATTCAGTTCTCTTCTCTTTTGCTTTCCCCATCCCATATGTTCATCTGTTTTGTTTCTTAAATTACACATATGAGAGAAATCATATGGTATTTGTCTTTCTCTGATTGGCTTATCTCACTTAGCATGATACATTTTAGCTCTATCCACATTGTTGCAAATGGTAAGATTTCACTTTTTGATGGATGAGTAATATTCCACTATATGTGTGTGTGTGTGTGTGTGTGTGTGTGTGTGTGTGTGTGTGTGTGTATAACATCTTCTTTATCCATTCATCAGTCCATGGACATTTGTTCTCTCTCCATAGTTTGGCTATTGTTGATAATACTGCTATAAACATTGGGGTACATATACCCCTTCAAATCTGTATTTTTGTATCCTTTGGGTAAGTACCTAATAGTGCAAAATTGCTGGATTATATGATAGTTTTATTATTAGTTTCTTGAGGAACCTCTATACTGTCCTCCAGAGTGGCTACACCAGTTGCACTCCCACCAACAGTACAAGAGGGTTTCCCTTTCTCTGCATCCTTACCAATATCTGTTGTTTGTGTGTTGTTAATTTTAGCCTTTCTGACGGGCTGAGGTGGTATCTCATTGTGGTTTTGATTTGTATTACCCTGATGATGAGTGATGCTGAGCATCTTTTCATGTGTCTGTTAGCTATCTAGATGACTTCTTTGGAAAAGTGGCTATTCATATATTCTGCCCATTTCTTAACTGGGTTGTTTGTATTTTGGGTGTTGAGTTTGATAAATTATTTATAGATTTTGGATACACACCCTTTTGCAAATATCTTCTACCATTCCATAAGCTGCCTTTTAGTTTTGTTGATTGTTTCCTTCATTGTGTAGAAAATTTTTATCTTGATGAAGTCCAAATAGTTTATGTTTGCTTTTGTTTCCCTTGCCTTCAGTGATGTGTCTAGTAAGAAGTTGCTCCAGCTGAGGTCAAAGAGGTTGCTTCCTGAGTTGTCCTTTAGGATTTTGATGGTTTCCTGCTTCACATTTAGATATTTCATCCATTTTGAATTGATTTTTGTGTATGGTGTACAAAAGTGGTCCAAGTTCATTCTTCTACATGTTGCTGTCTAGTTTTCCCATCACCATTTGTTGAAGAGACTGTATTTTTTTTCCATTGGATATTCTTTACTGCTTTGTCGAATATGAGTTGACCACATAGTTGTGAGTCCATTTATGGGTTTTCTATTCTGTTCCATTGATTTATGTGTCTGTTTTTGTGCCAGTACCATACTGTCTTGATGACTGCAGCTTTGCGATATAGCTTTAAGTCCAGAATAGTGATGCCTCCAGTTTTGTTTTTTCTTTTTCAGGATTGCTTTGGTTACTATTTGGGGTCTTTTTTGGTTCCATACGAATTTTACGATTGTTTGTTATAGCTCCGGAAAAAATTCTGGTGGTATTTTGATAGGGATTGCATTAAATGTGTAGATTGCTCTGGGTAGTATAGACATTTTAACAATGTTTGTTCTTCCAATCCATGAGTATGGAATGCTTATACATTTCTTTGTGTCCTCAACAATTTCTTTCCTAAGTGTTTTTTAGTTTTCAGAGTACAGATCTTTTATATTTTTAGTTGGATTTAGTCCTAGGTATCTTATTGTTGTTGGTGCAGTTCCAAATGGGACCAATTCCTTGATTTCTTTTTCTGCTGCTTCATTATTGGTGTATAGAAATTCAGCAGATTTCAATTTTTTTTTTAATGTTTATTTACTTTGGAGACAGTGAGAGATAGAGCATGAATGGGGGAATGTCAGAGAGAGAGGGAGACACAGAATCCAAAGCAGGCTCCAGGCTGTCAGCACAGAGCCTGACATGGGGCTCGAACCCACAAGCCATGAGATCATGACCTGAGCTGAAGTTGGACACTTAACCGACTGAGCCACCCAGGCACCCCTGAAATTCAGCAGATTTCTACACGTTGCTTTTATATCCTGTGGCTTTGCTGAGTTCATGTATTAGTTTTAGCAATTTTTTGGTGGAGTATTTCATGTTTTAAGATGACATTTTAGCTGAAGCTAAATTGTATTCCACTAAGCTTTATAATTGAATTTACTTGTAAAAGATTGATGATCCAAAGTTTTTAATGGAATTGATAAAATACACTAGTAGACTTTGGGCTTTGAGAAGGGTAGAATGGAGGAAGGGACCAGAGCTTATGGACCTTAATTGCCTTTTTCTCATTATTGAGAAAAAGAACCTCTTTGGATAGGCAGGGTGGGTCAGTGTTCCTTGAATAGCCACTAGGCATGGAATTCTTGTAACATGGTCTTCATAGCCCAGATCAGTGATATTTGAACTGGAGTGCACAGCGGAATCCTCTAAACTGGTTGAAAATGCATGAACTGAATCTTAAATTCAGAGATTCTTATACATTTAGTTTGGAAAGGGTACCAGGAATTTGCACATGTGTGTATATGTACATTTCAGTATGTTTTTGACAAACATCTTAGGTAGTTCTGGTACTGGTTTTAAAAAACCACAGTTTAAAACCTGGGTTAGATGCTAGAACCAGGTAGAACCTGCCTGTCTATATTAATAAGCTTCAAACAGCAGCTGGTGTTCAAGGCAAATCTGTCTTGGCTGGCTTCCACATTATACCACTAACTTTAATTCTTATTTCTGACATTGCTAGACTTGGTGTTCACATGTACTTTTTTCAGGATTTGGATTTTTGCATCTTCTCTCGAGTGACTATGGCTTGACTTAAACAGTAATCTCAGTGTCTTCTGTTACCTCAGGTAGGTACTTGTACTTTAATGTTTTTATGAAGTCTGGTGAGATGATCTTCCTTTTAAAATTTGTACTTTCCAAATGAACATATATTACTTCTATGGTAATTCTAAAACAAATAAAAAAAGGGGGAAAATATGTTCACATCCTAAAATATCACAGGCAATTCTAGCCACAGGAGGAACCTGTGAGAAGACCTTTTATTTATTTATTTATTTATTTATTTATTTATTTATTTATTTATTTTTTTTTTTTTTCAATATATGAAATTTATTGTCAAATTGGTTTCCATACAACACCCAGTGCTCATCCCAAAAGGTGCCCTCCTCAATACCCATCACCCACCCTCCCCGCCCTCCCACCCCCATCAACCCTCAGTTTGTTCTCAGTTTTCAAGAGTCTCTTATGCTTTGGCTCTCTCCCACTCTAACCTCTTTTTTTTTTTCCTTCTCCTCCCCCATGGCTTTCTGTTAAGTTTCTCAGGATCCACATAAGAGTGAAAACATATGGTATCTGTCTTTCTCTGTATGGCTTATTTCACTTAGCATCACACTACATGGCAATGAGAAAGAACAAAATATGGCCCTTTGTAGCAACGTGGATGGAACTGGAGGGTGTGATGCTAAGAGAAGACCTTTTATAATTGTGGTGCAATTGGTTAGGTCATTTTTCTAATGTAGCTTCTCTGTTCTGAGCATTTCCTATCCTTCAGTGCTGCATAATATTTCCTAGGGCACATAATGGACTCATTATAATAGTTTATTGTCCCTTGCTCAATTTCTTTTGGCCTTGAAAGTGAGTTTTTCTCCGACTTATCAGCTCTCCTCTTGAACCCTAGGACCATAACATAGATCTTTATTACTTAGGCTATCATTTCTCAAGTGTCCATTTGGTCATGTCACTTCCTATGCCCATCCTCTCTTCTCATCCTCAAATTTAAACCACTTCAAAAGGGGCATCTGGTATATCTTAAAGACTCAAGCTTTTAACATGGTATTAAAAATGTTTATCCTCGGGGCACCTGGGTGGCTCAGTTGGTTGGGTGTCTGGCTTCAGCTCAGGTCATGATCTCGCAGTCTGTGGGGTTCAAGCCCTGCATCGGGCTCTGTGCTGACAGCTCAGAGCCTGGAGCCTGCTTTGGATTCTGTGTGTCCCCTTCTCTCTGCCCCTCCCATGCACATGCTCTGTCTCTCTCTGTTTCTCAGTAGTAAATAAACATTAAAAAATGTTTATTCTCATCTTTATTTACTTCTCTGGCCTTTTTCATTCCCACCATTTCCTTCCTTCTCAAAAGAAACTGCACAAGTTCGTCTTTTTGCTTGGAGCTCTGCTCCTCACCCTCCCTTCTATGCCTATTTAATTTCTATTTATGACTTCAGTTCTCATCATGTCTTGGAGCAAATGTTCCTTGACTTCTGAAAAAGTAAAGCCTTCATATTTTAATTCTCCTGCCACTCTATAACCTTCATTTATAAAACCATAATTTTATATTTGTCTGTGTGATTATTTTACAGGTGTCCACCAGCCCACCTAGCAGTCTAAGAGCCATGAGTACAGTGAATGTGTCTGTTTTTCTCAACATTAAATACCAGCCTCCATCCTGATGCCTAGCACACAGCAAGTTCTTTTTTGTATTTGTTGAATGAATGATTCCACTTCTGAATTAAATAATTAAATTAAATTAAATTTAATTTAAAAGATATGTAACTATCATAAAAAAATGAGCATGGCTATAGCAGCATTCAGATGAGGGGGTTGTTTACTTTACTTCACCCCTAATTTGTCCCAGAGTTTTGCCTGTTATGGTTAGATAGATCATACAGACCACTGTACCAGGTATTTAACAATAGCTAAAGAAGCTTTTAAACTTAGACTTTATAAATATGGCCACATGATTTGTTTATAATGTCAACCTGGAATGAGCAGTATTTACACTTTAAATATATGTGGTTAAGTGTGAGTATTTGTCCACTTCTAATTCCAAGGCATGAAAATTGTCATATTAATTATTTTTTTAAATCAAGCTAGATCTACTCCAAACTTACCCTCCTCACCACCTTTGTTGTCAGGAAGTCTGATCTCAGTTGAGTTTTGACTGCAAACCCTTCCAGAAATCTTCACCCATACTCTTAAGGCTGCAGTGTATCTTACTGGAATTGCCCCATCTGTAATATCTCTTCTGAGCAGGCAAGGCTGTCCTGCATTTAGGAAATTCAGATACTCCTGTTTTTCTCCTTTATCTCCTCAGTCTGACCTCCTCCTCATTTCAATACCACTGGTACCCTCCATCTTTTACTCCAGGACCACCTCGCACATTCCCTAAAAGGGACTACTGAAACCTAAAACTCTACTTTTTGCTGGAGGAGAGGAGGTAAGTATTGCTTAGGATCTTAGAAACATATTGACTTCCTGTTTCCTGACCTAGGAAAGAGAAAGCAGATATTAATACCAACTATTTACTTTATTAATAATTCATTTTGTACATATGTGCATGTATAGGGATTAATAAAAGTTCTGATCTCAGCCTCTGTTTAATTTTGATTGCCAAGGTGATAAGAATCAATTACTATGGTGTCTTGTGGAGTAATTCTGATCTAGTCTAAACAATATACAGTGTGTTGGACTCCATTAATTTCCCATATTGTTAGGAATGTGAGGACATCTATGTCTTACTTCAGGATTCTTATTAATAACTCTGTGTCTCTATCTTTGCATTTACTCAAACAATGTTTGAGAACTGATTTGTTTTCAACTATTTGAGTCCCTCAGAGCTTTAATTCTCTAGGCTGGATTAATTAGATAGTAAAAGGGACACTTTTGTGCTTCAAGTGAATTTCATAGTCATTTCTGTATTCACAATGCACATATGTTGCTTATTGACATTGTGACATTAGGCCAGTGGTTCTTAATTACAGGTGATTTTGCCTGCCAGAGAGCACTTGGCAGACATCTCTGATTCTCACCATTGCAGGGGTACAATTGGCGTTTAGTGGGTGGAGGCCAAAGATGATGCTAAACTACCTACAGTGTGCAAGACAGCACCCTCCTACTTCCTAACAAATAATTAACTGGCCCAAAGTGTCACAAGTTTTTAGGTTGAAGAACCTTGCCTTAGGAAAATTTCTTAACTGTTCTAGATTTAGTTTCCTCATCTACAAAATGGAAATACCAATATATGTTTAAAGGACCATTGTGCGCCAAAAATTAGATAACACTGTAAACAGAGTTACCCATTTAGTAGAAACTAACAGATGGGAGTTATCAATATTAGTGTTAAATATTATTAGAGCTGGAACGTTTTTGAAAGTGTGTTGACCAACTGTCTTGTATCATGCACCTGTTACGCACTGTTTCAAATGTCTTGGCTTTGCTTTTACTCCAGTCACTGTGAAGGTGACCACTTCTGTGCAGGCTTTGATCTGCTTGCTTTCAGTGCAACTTGAGAGCACTTTGTTTCAGGCTTTTCCTCACACATCTCATTTCCTGACCAGGGCTTCTCTGACATCTCTGACACACTGCGTTCAAGCAAGTGCGAACTATAAATGGGGGACCGTTAGCACCCTTAGAGCCATGCTTGACTGATGAGGCTTGACTGATGAGACTGATGAGGCTCAGCTGATGAATAAAACCTTTCTTCTCCCTCTTGTCTCCCAGGTGGACTGCTCTGGGCCTGCTCATTTTATGAGGCTCCCAGAAGGTTCTGAGCACCTGTGGCCAACTTGGTATCATACAGATCCTTCTATGGGCTTCTTCTCCTTCCTTGTCTCACTCCTCTTGTCCTTCACTTCTGCTCGCTGGGATCATTTCTCAAATAAACTGCTTGCATGTAGGCTTTTATCCTTAACTTTGTTTTCAAGAAACTCTGCTGGTGACACTTCTCATATAGGAGGTAAATAAATGGAGGCCCAGGAAGTAGAGGTAATTTGTCAAAGGTCACACAGTCCATGCAAAAGCCAAGACTAGAAACAGTAATGTCCTGACACTTTTTCAGTGCTCTTGTGGCCACAATTTCTCTCCACATTATAGTTTGGCTTATAAAAGCTATTTATGTGCTGTTTTGGTTATTATTAGGGACTGTTAAAATATGACAGGGAGGCATATGCTAATAAAACGTGTGGGTTTCTAGAATGCCAGCAAAAACTGTTTATGCCATGGCTTAAAAAATTATTTAAAGATGCTTAGGTGTTCTACCATCTGGAATGTCTACAAAAATATAAAACTATATCTCAAGTTTACATGATACCTAAATATATTTATACATATAATTATATTTCTGTAAGGTTTGCATAAGAATTATTGTTACAAATTTTCACCAAATTTCTATGTTATTCAGTATTTTGCAAAGTCTGCAAGTCATTTAAAGATGTGAAAAAGCCACTAACTGGCAAAAATGAAATCACACCTAATAGTGTTCAAAATGGTCGATCAGATGTGTTGCAAAAATAGAATTTAGAGGTATTTCTTAAAGAATCTATAATAAGTATGACAAATTAAGAGTAGGCAGAAATATATTGTTACTTTAGGTAGTAATCTAGCTTGGCCCGTCTGTAACACTACATTTTCCAGAAGTTGGAAAGAACATGGTTTTTTTCTGCACAGACAGAGCTTCTGTCACAATCTAATTTGCAGTTGCTCTTAACAAATTGTAAACTCATGCCAAGTGGGAGTTGATGCATTAATCCATGTTAATATTTGTGAAAATGCATGTGAACATAGTAAATGAGTCATTCTAGAGTCTGTATTACCTTGCTCAAGAACAAAAATATTAGCAGGGTTTCTGCATCTGTGAACTCAGAAAAACATTAAGCTTCAGTTTACCTACCTCAGAAAGCACTGAATTTATCCCAATGGTGCTGGGTCAAAGTGGTGGTTCTCCAAATAGGGATGGTTTCAGAGAAAAACAATAGGAAATGGGGGATGGGAATTAGACTGTGCTATGTCAGAAAGTGCTCACATTATCCACCTAAACAGTCCAAACGGGAACAATTAATTTTCTCCCTTCCTTTCCTCTTCCTTCCTTCCTTCTTTCCTTTCCTTTTTCCCTTTCTTTCTTTCTTTCTTTCTTTCTTTCTTTCTTTCTTTCTTTCTTTCTTAGAAAGGCTTTGCAAATCTAGGATTACATCTCAGGAAAGTTTAAGTGGTGCTATTGGCTAAGGTGAAAATTTATCTCAGAATAGAGATTTTCTTGATGATGCTAGCTCACCCATTATCTCAAGGCTGCTTAGTTTGCCTTTCAGACCCACCTAACATGTGGCAAAGATTTGTATGCCATGCTGAGTAACTTGGACTTTAAGAATAGTAGCTAGACAAAGGCAGTTTTATTTTTATTTATTTTTAATATTTTTGGTAATGTTTATTTTTGAGAGAGAGAGAGAGACGCAGAGCATGAGTTGGGAGAGGGGCAGAGAGAGAAGGAGACACAGAATCTGAAGCAGGCTCTAGGCTCTGAGCAGTCAGCATACAGCCCGACGCGGTGCTCAAACTCACAAACCATAAGATCATGACTTGAGACAAAGTCAGATGCTTAACCTACTGAGCCACCCAGGTGCCCCTACAAAGGCAGTTTTAAAAGTAGGGAAATGATTTCAGGTATTTATTACACCAATGAGCAGGAGTTGGAGTAAACTTGTAGCAGGAAAGGCAGTTTGGATGCTACTGCTATAATACAATTAAGAGACAATGAAAAGTGGGGTGCCTGGGTGGCTCAGTCAGTTGAACATCCATCTCTTGATTTTGGCTGAGGTTGTGGGACTGAGCCCCACATCAGACTCTGTGCTAAGCATGGCGCTTGGTTAAGACTCTCTCTCTCCTCCTTCTGCCCCTCTAGCTCTCTCCCTCTCTCCCTTGCTCATGGTGAAAGTTTCATTAGAATGTGTAAGTGGGGGTGGTGAGCACGCATTCAATTTGGGAGTAAGAGGAAATTACTCACCTGTTGATTGAAGGGATATAACATACTTTCACATACATATTGTGTAAATTCTTTTTAACATTGTTGGCTTTTCCTCAGATGTATATTGTGATTTAATATTTATTGGCGTTCATTCAGTCATTCTCTTACTCAGATATTTATGGGACATAAAACATAATCTAAATCTATACATCAAGAGGAAAGAAATGTAAAGATTACATGAAAACTGTACTGCATATGGTGACAGATATAGATCCTGATTTCTGCTTAGAGGATGTTATAAACTTTCTTTATAAATGGTTATGTTTTTGCTTCATAGAGAAAAACAAACACTAAATAAAAAGCCAGTAGAGGTGTGTTCTATTTTTGGCACTAAATTTCTGGGTGACCTTAGATCAGTCATTTCTCTAGCTGTCAAGCTCCTAATTTGTAAAGTAAGGAACTTGCAATTTCAAAATGCTATGAGCTGCCCAACACCATTAATTATTAGGGAAATGTAAATCCAAACCACAAGGAGATGTCATTTCATACCTACTAGAATGGCTATAATAAATAAGACAGACAATAACAGATGTTAGTCAGAATATGGAAAATGTGAACCCTCATACATTACTGGTGAGAATGTAAAAATAGTACAGCCACGTGGGGAAACAGTTTGGCAGTTTCTTAAAAAGTTAAACATACAGCTACCATAGGATCCGGCAATCTCATTCTAGATATTTACCCAAAAGAAGTGAAAATATATGTCCACACAAAGACTTGTGAGTGAATATGTATAACATTATTCCTGTAGCACCAAGCTGGAAACAATCTTAATGTCCATTATCTTGTAAATGGGGTATACAAAATGAGGTAGGTCCATATAATGGAATACTATTCAGCCAAAAAAAGGGAACAAATTACTGACATATACTATGCTATGAATGAACCTCAAAAACATATAAAGTGAAAGCATCCAGACATAAGTGGCTACATATTATATGATTCCATTTTTATGACATATTCAGAAAAAACAAATTTATAGAGACAGAAAGTAGTGGTTACCTAGGCCTAGGGATAGAAGTTGAAATGTCATGAGGGATTTTAGTAGGGGGATGAAAATGTTCTAAAACTAACTTATGATCTTGGTTTCACCACTTGGTAAAGTTATTAAGAATCCTTGAGTTGTAACCTGAAAATGAATTTTATGATTAGTAAAATATACCTCAGTTTAGTTGTTTGACACATGCTATGAGCAATAGGGAATGGCCTCTGATTCCAGCATTGTTTGAGAGGAATGTGGACAAGAGACATAATGTGGGCAGAGACAGCACACATTCCCAGTGTGATTTCTATGTTTTTCCATAGAATCATTACTGAAAGTTTTAGAATACTTTCCCTTTATGCTTCTCATAGTGTGATTTGATCTGTTTTGCCTCAGACTTTAATATTTTAGACCTATCAATTATTTGTCCAGAGAGCCCCATGTTCTCCTTCATTTCCCCAGAAGGATAAAGGGGTCTGGAATAGAGGAGCTGGCTTGATGTTCTCTTAGGCGATGGCTCTACCTTGTGCATGAGTTTTGCTCCATTAAACCAAAGCTGACTGCTTAAATAGGTAAGGAAATACAATAGCACCTGTGGAGCCACCCAGCAATTTGTGCAAATTATCTTTGGATGTTATTCTTTATAAACTAACCAATAAGTTCATAGATGTGGTTTTATTTTTATTCTGCTTCCAAGCCATTTTTTTCTTTTTAAAAAAAGAAAGACATGTTAACTCTTCTGAGTAATTTTATTCCTTTTTTTCATCTTTTCTCTTGCATTTTACCTGTTCTTATTCACTCTTCTTTTCCTTTTTGGAATTCTTGATTTTTTTCTTTTGGACAGTAGTATCTGACTATAAAATTCCTTGGAAAATTAAACTTTACTAAGGAAAATACTATGAAGAGAAATAGAGTATCAGGAAATCAGTTTGCTTTTTTGTCTCAACTGTTTATTGATACATGATTCAGGTAAAATCACAGTGCTGCAAAGATTTTAGCAAATCACTTCTTGAATACATTTCTGATAAATATTTTAAAAACTCTGTTGCTTTTATGCTGAGCATCCCTGTTTGCTGCTTTCAGTAACACAAAAATACCAAATGTATTTACTAAGTTAAGATAGCTAACATTTAAGCTTTTTCTTTTTCAAAACCAATTGTGATTAATTTGTATTCTTCGAAGAATAAAGATGGGAACCTAAAATGTGATTATGAAGAGCTTTGAGTGAGATTTTTCTACTCACCAATCTGAGTTGGTTGTCTATACACACTGGTCTAGTAATCCTCCCTGCTTCTGTTGGCACTCTACCTGTCCAGTTTAGGTTATAATTCCCCTGTGCGGGGTGGTATAGCCTTCAAGTCACCCAGAGTTTTGTTGATATTGAATAAGCAAAAAGATATTAGCTCTTGATTTTCCAGTACATACCATTAATAATAAAGAAACTTTGTAGTTATTATGTGCTCACTTAGGTGAGCATTTAAACCTTCACACAATGTGAAGTCTTACTTAGTAATTCACTCTATCTTAGAATTCTAGGGCTACTGAAAAGTTAATTCTCTTGGATCCACTTAAAATATTTTGTATTAGTTTGTGTCAGGCAAGTCTAGTGTCATAATGAGACAAATAACAAACTGGACTCTAAGAGAAACAAACCCATTCTACAAACAGCAGTGACTTATCAAAGCAAACCTGAAGGAACTTTGACTTTTACTTGATGGAACATACAAAGTACAGCCTTGATAACAACAAAGATTTATTTAGTGCATACTATGTGCCAGAACATCATGGAAAAATTCATTTAATTTTCTTAATATTTTAGATGAGGAAACTGAAGCAAAGAGATGTAAAAAAATAAGAAAACAAAACAAAACAAACAAACAAAAAGCAACAACAACAAAAAAATCAACACCAAAAAACAAACTGCCCAAAGGGCAAGAAAAGGACAAAACTGGGTTTTGAATCTAGGCAGTCTGACTCTTGTCTATGTGTTTAACTGCTACACTTTACTGCCTTGCTAAGTAGATAAGATTCTGCACATGGTGTGTAGTAGGTGTTCAGTAGATACTTAAAGAATGAAAAAATACCATACCAAATAAACTGGACCTACTGGAAGTATACTATTACAAACTGGGAAAAGAAAGACAGGGAGCAATGCTTTTAAGAATTTGATAGAAAATAATTTATGACTTAAAATCCTATAATAAGACAACTTTTAATCAAGTGTGAGTTTAAATATTTTTAATTATTTATTTATTTTTGAGAGAGAGCAGCAGGTGGGGGTAGGCAGAGAGAGAGGGAGACAGAAACTGAAGCAGTGTCAGGCTCTGAGCCATTAGCACAGAGCCCGACTTGGGGCTCAAACCCACGAACTGTGAGATCATGACCTGAGCCGAAGTCAGACATTTAACTGACTGAGTCACCCAGGTGCCCCAAGTGTGAGTTTATAATAAAAGTAATTTTAGTTTCAAATATTCAAAATGTATCTTCAATGCATTCTTATTAGAGAGCTACTAGAGAATAGATACTAAATTTTTTAAAAAGAAGGATCATGGGATAAGAAAATTAGTGAATTTATAATGAGATTTTCAAGAAGAGTGCAGGATGAAGGGAGAAGGAAGACCCAAGAGGATAACTCTTTTTAGGCCTGGAGAGTAAACCAGTCGGGAGTGGAATAGGCAACTGGGGAACTCTGGAGAGAGATTATCAGGAAAAAAGGGAACTGATATGTTTTTGAAATCCTTAAGCATTTAAAAATAATACAGTAAATATATAGCATATCCATGTGGAAATTTGGATATAGTCAAGGAAAATAATCAGAAAAATTAATCAGAAAATTGGTAATTATTGAGTCCATGTAGAGAGGGAATTGCATACAAATGGGTGAATAAAATCTTAGCATTCAATTTAGCTTGATCGTGAATGAGTACAGAGTAACAGTAATTTAAGGACTGACTATTAAGTTGGCCAAAATTAATATAGAACTGCACTGTAAGTATAGAAGGTAGGAGACAGATGTAGGGGTAGCAGTTTTGTTAAGTATGTAGGGGGTAGCAGTATGGTAAATATTGATCTACTATGATTTAAAGTAAATAGATACTTTAAAATTGATAAATCAAGAAATAGCAGTACAAGCATTTTATTGAAAAACACAGATGAAAGTATCATAAAAAAGCAAATGAAATAATTGGAAGTGTTTGCTATTGAAAGGGAGTGTTGGGTGTTAAGGAAAGGAACTTAGTTGGGTTGGGCTATTATAACAAATATCATAGAAGTAGATTATATACAAAAGACATTTATTTCTCACAGTTCTGGAGGCTGGGAAGTCTAAGATCTAGGCGTTGGCAGATTTGGTGTTTGTTAAAAGCCTGCCTGTGTCTTCACAAGGTGGAAGGAGGAAGTGTCTTCTATAAGTGCTCTACTCTTATGACCCAATCACCTTCCCAAAGGCCCCATTTCCTAATATTATCACATTGGGAGTTAGGATTTAATATGTGATTAGTGGGGAGAGGGCACAGAACCGTTAGCCTGTGTCAGAACTGCTTTTTTGTTGCAAACCTACTATAAATATTCTGGCTTGAAAATTATATACATCTATCACTTTAATTTAAAAGTTAATGAAAATATTCACAATAAAATAAAAATAGATCTGTGGAGGATCAGTACCTGGCTGAAGAGGCTGGTAATAAAAATTATGAAATATTGGAGGCATTTTTTAAAAAGTCTAGAATTATATTCTTTGGTACTATTTAAATTAGAACAAAATCTCAATATGGTTTGAACAAAGATCTAAATAACTATGGAAGCAGATTTTCTTAAGGGTTCTGTGATCCCTGCCTCATTTGGCTATGCTAGGTCAGTATTCCTGCCTTTCACACATTCAGTCCAGGATCTTAGACAAGTGATCCAAACTATCGTTTAGCAGTCAACCTAGACTTGTTAACTGTCCCTTTTGAAACTTCCCTTGCTTCTTCTGGGGCTTCTTTATTTGGGGACCTGCCTTATCCTACTCTTACCAGTCATCTGATCATGTGATTTTTCCCAACCAGGAAAAAGGAAGGTAGGGTGGCCAAGCCAACATATACTACCTTGCCAGGACTCTGACAGCTGATGTGAGTGTTCATGGCCAATTATATGAGACAAATATTGATTTCTACCTCCAATGAGTTGAATCGTTTTTGCTTACATCTGTCCCTTCTACCCCATCAATTCCTTCTCATTCCTTATTCAACAGAGGCAACAATGTAGAGAAATACAGGCTTTAGAATCTGCTTAAGTTCAAACACTTACTAGCTGTATGACTTCTCTAGACTGAGCTATAAATCTACAAGGCAACATAACTGATGGAATTAAATGAGGCGGTTTATGTAAAATACCAGGCACAAAATTATAACTGCTATCATTATTATTAATACTATTATTGTTAGGAGCAGCAGCACCAGGAGTAGCAGTAGTAGTGATGAGGGAGCATAAAGTAAGTTGAGAGCAGAGCACAGGCTAGCTTGCCTCTCCCAACCCCAGGTGGAATATGTGTGATATTCCTCAAGCACTCCTGACTGTCCAGGAACAAAGGAAAGGTAAGAAAACAAATAGTTAACTGACAGATATCACGGTCATACAGGACACAGGTCTCCATCAGTTTACAAATATCTCAGTAAGTTACAAGAAAAAAGGCAATCTTATCAATAGCCTAATCTCCAGAAACCTGTAGACTCAGTTTCCTGGAGCCCCAACATCACCCTTCCATAGTGATATGGGGAACAAAGGCAAGAAGGAAATGGCAGGTAAAATTAAATTTCCTTATAACCTACAGCCCAGTGACAAATACTTGAGGTAAATATAGAGTATAACAGTTCTCCAGGAACCCCCTACCCTCATAATGTTAATGCCTTACTGGAGGAAAAAAAAAACACCTTAGCTTGACAGTAGCTAGGCCTCAGGTATCTTAGGAGTCCTCTTTAGCATATCAAAGTCCTTCTGGAGGCCTCCTTTTTGTTTTTACCTCCCCCACCTTCATAGTATGTAAGAGTCACTCTTCACAACCCCACTGCAGCTCTTCCTGCCCACAGGTCCTGTTCTCGTGCTTTAATAAAATTGTCTTTTTGCACCAAAGACATCTTCAAGAATTCTTTCTTGGCTGTCAACCCACCATCACCCCAAAACCTCATGAGTAGTAGTAGTAGTAGTTGTAGATAATTGGTAGTAATTTTCATTTCAGGACGTAAGGGGCAACTTGGCCTTTACAGATCTTATTTTCATCTTAAATGGCAAAGTTAGAGTATCTTTTTTCCATTTGTCAGTTTATCATCACAGCACTCATCTTTCAATCTGTGATAATTAGCAATAGCCAATTTATTAATGACCTAAAAGATGATAAGTGATTCTCCTAAATGTTGTTTGCAGAATGCTCTATTTTATGTCTGTCATGAAAATCTCCAGACAACTCTTTATCCTACATTTTCTACATTTCTGTCAGTTTAGGATAAGATGAGAAAGGACCCACTTTTAATGTGGAATCAAATTCATCAAATTCTTTTTATGCACCTAGTACAAAGTCCTACCATATCCCATCCCTAAATGTCTCCTCTGCTTCCTAGTGTTGCACTGAGGAAGATGTTATTGAAAGAAGTTATTACCTGTGCCTTTCAAGTTTTGTTATGTTTTGTTTTGTTCTTTTGTTTTTGTCTTGTTTTTTTGTAGTCCTGATTTGACTAGTCACCGCTTTTTTTTTTCCTGTGAGAAGAAATGATCCTCTTCACTTGGAAATATACATATAATTGCTTGCTTTGGCATGGGTATAATATAGAGTTAGAGCCTTCCAATTTATTCGTGTGATAAATAAAATAGCTGTCTTTGAGATTTTAATATTCTTTATTATTCCATAAAGATTTTAGCTTCAAGATGAAAATATTTCATGGTTGAGATTTCAGGTTTTTGTCTTTTTCCTGAATCACTTAACTATGCATATACTCTTGTAAACTTATACTATTTGTTAAAACAATTTCAAAGAGAATAGACACAATTATTTAAAATTTCATTTAATGAAAGGCTAGACTACTGTTTAATCTTATAAGATCTACAAATTGAAAAAATTGAACAAATCCAGTGGAGATTGTACTTAGATGGTATATGCTATAGTTAATGTAAACACATGCACATTTATTTCCCAAATATTCAGAGCCTCTGATCATCTCTGAAACACTTTCAATTCCAGCTGAAAAGGCATTTTAATACAAATTCCCAGCATCTACTATTTTTGACTATGCATGGAAAATGTTTTTTGAGAAAGATGCCTTTCTCAAGACTGACAGGAAAGTAGTTTTATAGAGATGATGGTTACAAGTTAGATAATTCAGTCATTTTGGTTTGTGAATTTGGATGGGCAGTAGGGCGGGAATGGGCATTAGTGAGGAGACAAGATTGGCTAGATAGGCTAATAGCATTAGGCTTGATGCAGTATGCAGGCTCCACCTAGTTTTGATGACAGGGCAAAAGGGCTGAAGTATATCACCTAGCACATTGGAGTTGGCTTTTTTAAAACTCAAATTGAAAGTTTAGAAAGTATTACTCAAAATGTGCTAAACTGAGCATTTGTCTGAACTGATGAACGAGTGCAGGATTCCAATGCTCATTTTATTTTCTCAAAGAATTGGTTTTGTAAGAAATCGGTGACACTTATTTCTTATTTCTATTTCCTATAAATGATCAAGAGGGCAAACCAAACATGTAATGAGTACCTCTATGTATTTAGTACTCTTTTATGCTCAGCGGCAGATACATCCAAGGTTTTCTCCTTTTTTCTTCATTTTCTTCATTTAAAACATATAAACATGGAAATATAGTAATAATACAAGACAGAAAATGATAAGTGCTAATTGACTGATAGAGATTAAGCACTTCTGGAGAGAAGTCAGAGGAAGGAGAACTAATATCAGTCTAAAGTGGTCAGTTATACCTTCACAGAAGGATTGGGATCTGACCTGGGGTTTGGTTTGGAATTTTGATGAGTGGAAAGAAGGGAAAATGATATTTTCTGCAGAGCAAAATTATAAGTAGATCAAGTTGGCTGGAGGGGAGGATTTAGTTAAAGAAGTAGTAGAAGATAAGGCTTGTGGCTAGGATGGGTTTTAAGCACCACATTGGAGAGTTTAAAAATTTGAGAGTGGGGAATACAAGTAGTTATATAGAGAATGATGTCATGTAGCTATAGAAAGCCTAAGAGAGGTTGGGGAATCTCAAAGCAGGATAGATGTATTGGGGTGCTCTTTTTGGTAGTTAGGATTGAGTTTTATGTGAGATCCTGATTTTGGGTAATAGCAATGGGGATGAAAAAGAAGTTTCTGAGTAAGAGCCCTGCTCAGACTTGGGGGGAGGGTGGAAAGGAGGATTTGTCAGAATATTAAAGTTAAGTTACCAGGGAAATGATGGAAGTGAGGAAGTGGAGTCAGTTACTAGGGAGAAGACAAGTTTGTTCTTAGCATTATGGGTCTATGGTGAAGTTGAGTCTTCTAGGGAGAAAGATCTGATTGGCAATGGAAGTTGGAGCTTGGAAGAGACTGCACTACTGACATTAAAGTAATAGCAAGGCTGTCCAAGGAGAGAAATGTTTTCAGGACTTTGATGAATAATATTTTAAAAATGTGAATCATCGGGGCGCCTGGGTGGCTTGGTCGGTTAGGCGTCTGACTTCGGCTCAGGTCATGATCTCACGGTCCGTGAGTTCGAGCCCCGCGTGGGGCTCTGTGCTGACAGCTCGGAGCCTGGAGCCTGTTTCGGAATTCTGTGTCTCCCTCTCTGCCCCTCCCCTGTTCATGCTCTGTCTCTCTCTGTCTCAAAAATAAATAAACATTAAAAAAAATTAAAAAAAAATGTGAATCAGATCATGTTTAAATGCCTGAATGGCTTCCCATTACACTTGTAATAAATTTCAAACCCTATAATGCCATTGAACTCTCTATTATCTGCCCCTGCCTCCTTTCTTACCAGAGCTTTTGCTCTCTGCACTCCAGTAACACTGACCTCCTTTTTTTTTTTTCTTGAACACACCAACTCTTTCTTATCTCAGAGCCTTTTCGTACTACTTGTTACATTCTTCCTCCAGCCCTTCTCATGGCTCTCTTTCTTTTCTTTCAGGATTCAGTTGAAATGCCATCTCTTCAGAAGTATCTTCTTTGGACCTTTACCTAAAGTAACCAGCTCCTTCTCCATCTTCCTTCTTTCTTGCCATCATAGCTATTCTTTGTCGTATTGCCATGTTTATTATTTTCATAGCACTTAACAGAGTCTGAAATTATCATAGAGGTAAGAAGACTTTGAAAATTCTTACACTCAAGTTGGGAGACATGTATACTCAAATCAGTAATATTAAATAGAATATGAAATTGACTCAGTCAGAATAATGTTAACCTATGGCAGAGGGGAGGTAATTGGGATTAAGATGGGGTACATGGAAGGGATTTCTATTTCCTGACCTGGGTGTTATTCACTGTAAAATAATTCATTAAGCCCAACATCACATTTATATGATTTTTCTGTATCTTTGTGTAATTATATAATAAAAAATTATTACAAGTAATTGGGGAAATAAATATAATGCCATGGTAATTGGAAGGAAGGAGAGTACTTCCAGCTGTGGTGGTTGGAAAGATCTTCTGGAGAGAGTGACCTTTGAACTACAATGAAATTTGTGGGATGAACGGGATTCCTATACAGTGAGATGTAAGAGAGCCTTCTTAGTAGGGAGAAAGGAATAAATAAAATCTCAGAAATGGGAAAAACTGGAGTGTGTTTAAAGAATGGCAGTAGTCTAAATTTGGTTTCTTGCTATTGCTTTGATGGAGGGGTGGGAAGCAAAAGTTGGAAAGATAGGTTGGGAACATGGGGAACATAAGGGTCAACTTTGGTTAGTACTATATGTTCCTGACTCAACAGTAGTCATCTTATAAATATTTTTTGAATAAATAAATTCTCTATTATATAGTATAAATTGGCTTAGTGCCAAGATTGATCTGAATTTTTCTCTTGAGCAGACAGAGTTGTCATATATTTCAGTTCACTACCGATGCATAGCAAACACCTGCAGGAAAGAGAAAGGAAAAGTTTTAAAATCAATGAGCAGCTGTTTATGCAAAGGATGGTAAAGACTGGGAGCTTTCAAAGACAGGATAAATGTTACATGTTAATTTCATTGGTAAAATTTTTCTTAAATTTTGAAATGTTTATATGTTGTATTATAAATCAGGAAGTGAGATAACTTGGAAATAGAAAAGTAAATCAGTGAATATTGAAATTAGAAACATCTGGGAAAATGCAAGAAGAATGATAGTTTTTGGTTAAAAATTGCATGGAATAAATTTGAAGTGAAGAATTGAGTGAAATGGGAATTAGTGAGTGACCAGTTGAGTAAGAAAAGTGCATATCTCCAGTATGGAAAAAGAAAATACTTTGAATTAGACAGACTTTGGATTCTGAAATGTGTCATCCAATGACTTGGGCAAGACACTTACTGTTATTGAACCTCAGGTTATATTCAGGTCATAAGGTTGTTGGGTTTAATGACACATTGGATATGAAATATCTGGTACTATACCTAGCACTTTGTAGTTCTCCATAAATAATGGTAACATTCCACCATTCTTCCATTTTCCCTTCTCCCCTCCACTTAGTAGCATAACCACTGAGCTTCCACACTGAAGTTCAGTTAGTATAATGCAGAAAATTTTGATTCACAAAGTCAGATAGAGTTTACTTGCTGGATATCCACCCTGGTGCCTGGATGTCTTTTCATATTTGATCTGAGTAAAGACCAAATTCCATCTGGAGTTTATAAAACATCTTTCACTTGTCATTTTCAAACAGATTTTTCTACATGTGTCTACTAGATGGTTTGAAAGCTGTAAGGAGGAATAAAATTGTGTGAAAGAATTCCAAGGTGGTATGTAGATTTCCCCATTGGAACAAATAGTTTTCTGTTTTTAAAATCACCAAAGCTTATAATCAAAATTACCAGATGGACTTTCCATAAAGAAGGAATACTATGATTTTTATTAATAAGCTAAATTCCCTCACTGTTACTAACAGAATGAACTCAGCATGCTTAGTATGACAATTACGTTCCTTCCTTTCTGATCAAGGCTTTTGTTTCATCCTTATCATATATTTGCAAACTGTGTTTCATATTCTCACCTAAATTTTACAGCTTCCCATTAACCATGTATTAAATAGTGAAATTACTGACTCAAACTTGGTCTTTATGATTCAAAATTCTTGTTTTCTTTCTAAAAGAGAATTCTCTCTCCGTTTTGTGTTCTCTACTAGATACCTTTTTCTGATATACACTCTGTACCTTCCCATATCTGTGCTTTTGTCCACAATATTCTCTTTGCCTAGACCAGTTTTTTTCTTGCCTATTTTTCTATTTCTTTCATAGCTCAAATGATACCTTCTCAATGAAGCCTTACCCGATGTTTCCACTTGGAATTTTAGTTCCTTTCCCTGTACTCCTTAAGTACTACAGACCTTTATTATAGCACAGTATCTAAGTTTGTTCTATTAGAGTTAATTAACATGGCAGAGGCAGTAATTCATTCCTCTAAATATCCATTTTCTTCAATAATATACAGAACTAATTTTTAACTGGGCTCATGACTGCTTGAAATCAAGCAATACTGAGAACAAACTGAGGGTTGATAGGGGTGGGAGGGAGGGGAAGGTGGGTGATGGGTATTGAGGAGGGCACCTTTTGGGATGAGCACTGGGTGTTGTATGGAAACCAATTTGACAATAAATTTCATATATTGAAAAAAAAAGAAATCAAGCAATATTCTCATCCTTTCTTGAAGATGGAAATGGCTATACGATTTAGCTGTGGTTATTGGGATGCAAGTGGAAATGTCATGTTATGTGCATTAAGGGAGTCCTTAATGGAAGGATGCTTGTCCTTCTTCACCTCTTCCTGCTGGCATAGTGTACCTGTCATTTCTGGAACTCAGACAGCCATATTGGGCCATGAATTAGAAGCTGTATGCTGAGAAGCAAGGAGGAACAAGAGAGAAGCTCAGGTCTATGATAATTCTAAAACTATCTCACTAGTTCTAGTCTATAACTAGATTTCTTTCATGTGTGAGAGAAACTTCCACTTATTTAATTCATTGTTAGTTTGGGATTTCTATTATTTGAACTGAATGTGATTCTACTTGTTATAACTTTTATTATTCCTAGACAGCCTTTCTTCTCTACCCCAGCCTGCCTTCCTCTCTCTCTTATGTTCAAGAACTGTTTGAGGTTAGGAGCCATGTTTCATTCATTTCTCACATTTGAATATATTTATGTTAAAGGGTTAGACATTCATTCATTTATTCAATACATTACTGTATGTCAGGCACTGTGTTAAGCAGGAACAACTCAAATATAGTTCCTGTCCTGACAGACCTCAAAATCTAATGGGGAAGACAGATGTTAATAGTGAATCTCAACATTTGCTCCACATTATTTTTACCTGGGATATTTTAAAAACTACTGAGAACCATGTCACTCCTCTACCTTCTATCTATTAAACCAGAATCTCAGGGGATGGGGTCTGGACATCCATGATTTAGGAACTTACCAGGTAATTTTAATGTGCATTGAAGTTAAAAGCCATTGAATTAAACTATCAGGAGGGCATAACAACGACTTTGACCTAATTTCTAATAACTACCATGTGAGAACTGGATTAGTTTCCTGTCACTGCCACATCACATCATCTTCATGCCTCCACCTTCATGCCTCTATCTTTGCATCTGCCTATCGACATCCTCTTTCTCTTAATTGGACACTTGCCATTGGAGGTGGGGCCACCCAAATAATCCAGGATGATGTCTTCATTTTAAGTTCCTTAACGTGAGTCTGTAAAGACCTTTTTTTAAAATAAGGTAACACTTGAGGATTCTAGGAATTAGAGCAAGTAGGTGTCTTTTGAGGGAAAACCATCCAACCTACTGAAAGAATTCACTGTGTATCAGGCACCAAAATACTTTCATGTGTTTATTCATATTTAATCCCAATATAAAATCAATGAGGTAATAATATCCAAATTTTACAGATGTCAAAATACAGATTGCTTGAATTTGTCCTTTTGATATTATTCTTGGGCCTAAGTTTTGGCTTTAAAAAATAACACCTACTTAAAAAAAATCAATAGTGTTATTCATGGAACTGTAATGTGATATGTTGGGTAAAAGATCAGCCTAAAACAGTATTTCTAGAATAATGCTGGTACTACCACAGAAAGTGGGAAGTCTTGATGCATTTATTTTTGGGACTGGAGGGGTGATGGTCAATGGCAATGTTAGAGATGTTTATACAATTAATTTTTCTTTGTTGACATATTCTAGATATTCCTCTTTTGAATAAACATGTAGAAATATGTTTTTTTTCAATTTGTGACTATTTTCATTTCTGAAAAAAACAAATAAAAAGCAGACCACTGCTTAATGTTTCCTCTTAGAGCTCTAGAGAATGGGAGAATGTTCCTGTTGCTCCACAGTGCCTGGTCTCTTCAACGTTTAAGGCAGGTTGAAAAACATCTCTCTTGATGCTTTAATTTGCTTCATTATAATAATGAGAACTGTTTACATTGTATGCAACCAAATATGAAAGTACTTGTAGATATGGTATATTCTCATTTTACTTTTTAAATTTTAATTTCTCTCTCTCTCTCTCTCTCTCTTTTTTTTTTTTTTTTTTTTTTTTTGTGAGTGAGGGAGAGCAGGGGAGGGGCACAGAGGGAGAAGGAGAAAATACCAAGCAGGCTTCACACCAGCAGTGATGAGCCCGATGTGGGGTTTGAACTCATGAACTGTGAGATCATGACCTGAGCTGAAAACAAGAGTTGAACACTTAACCGACTGAGCCACCTAGATGCTCCTAAATTTTAATTTCTAATGAAGATAGGTGATATTTCAGAAAGAACATCAGTTTTACAATGAGACAGATCTTATGTATATTTAATCCCACTCCAAACACCTTTTTTTTTTCCCCCAAGCACTTTCCAAAGAGGAGAAAATAATGCCTACCTTCTAGGGATGGCATAAGAATGAAGTGAGATTATGTATATAAAAATACCTGGCACACAGTTGACGCTTAGAAAATGTTAGTTATCCTCCCTCTGTAGTTACCTCTCATAAAGGCTGATAATATTGCCTAATTTTGAATTGCCAATAGAGATAATTTTTTTTGCTCCCTATGTAAGGAGACCTTGATTATTTGCATTAAAATCTATGATTCAATTTAGAAAGTATGTTGATACTAAGAAAAGATAATCCTTTTATTTATTTCTTCTTTAAATTTTTTTTAATGTTTATTTTATTTTTGAGAGATAGAGACAGAGTGTGAGTGGGGGAGGGGCAGACAGAGAGGGAGACACAGAATCTGAAGCAGGCTCCAGGCTCTGAGCTCAGAGCTCAGAACTTGATGTGGGGCTCGAACCCACGAACTGTGAGATCATGACCTAAGATGAAGTAGGACCCCCAACCGACTGAGCTACCCAGGCACCCCAAGAAAAGATAATCCTTTTAAAGAAATGTTTATTATTAAATATCAAGATGACTGTAAAAATTATTTTTATAATATTATCTTAAGGAACTCCATTTATTACTATGCAAAAAATAATTCCTATGCATTTATAATTATGGTGAAGATCTATGAAACTTTAACGCAAGCATCTATCCAGAGGTAAAAATCCTAGAAAAAAATTTTATTTTATTAAGTTCACAAATTCAACTCTTCAGAAAATCTTTGTTTTTAAAAAAAGTGTACATATTTAAATGTATACAATAGATGATATGGCTTATTATTTCAGAGAAAGATCAGAATGGGTGGAAACTAATTAAGAAAGAGTCAGGTCTTTAAAATCATAAACACCATCACATACCCAGCAGCATACAAAAGAATTAAAATAAAAGCTCAGCACCTAATTAAAACTCATACTCTCTAATTATGTTTTCAACAGTACATAATTAAAATATGCGTACACTTGGTAGGCTGTTTCTTTTTTCAAATGAGAAGTAAATAAAAACTTGTTAGTCTGTTTTACTAAAGAGACTACACTAAGTCTAAAACTTTTTAGCAATTAAAGTGCAATTCAGTTGGGTTTTAAAACCAAGTATCTTTTATTTAAACTGACCATGTCAGGGGCGCCTGGGTGGCGCAGTCGGTTAAGCGTCCGACTTCAGCCAGGTCACGATCTCGCGGTCCGTGAGTTCGAGCCCCGCGTCGGGCTCTGGGCTGATGGCCCGGAGCCTGGAGCCTGTTTCCAATTCTGTGTCTCCCTCTCTCTCTGCCCCTCCCCCGTTCATGCTGTGTCTCTCTCTGTCCCAAAAATAAATAAAAAACGTTGAAAAAAAAATTTAAAAAAAAAAAAAAATAAACTGACCATGTCAATCTGAGACTTCCATCTGGATTTATTTATGAGACGTTTTTTTTTTTTTTTTTATTTTTTAATATATGAAATTTACTGTCAAATTGGTTTCCATACAACACCCAGTGCTCATCCCAAAAGGTGCCCTCCTCAATACCCATCACCCACCCTGCCCTCCCTCCCACCCCCCATCAACCCTCAGTTTGTTCTCAGTTTTTAACAGTCTCTTATGCTTTGGCTCTCTCCCACTCTAGCCTCTTTTTTTTTTTTTTTTTTTTCCTTCCCCTCCCCCATGGGTTTCTGTTATGTTTCTCAGGATCCACATAAGAGTGAAACCATATGGTATCTGTCTTTCTCTGTATGGCTTATTTCACTTAGCATCACACTCTCCAGTTCCATCCATGTTGCTACAAAAGGCCATATTTCATTTTTTCTCATTGCCACGTAGTATTCCATTGTGTATATAAACCACAATTTCTTTATCCATTCATCAGTTGATGGACATTTAGGCTCTTTCCATAATTTGGCTATTGTTGAGAGTGCCGCTATAAACATTGGGGTACAGGTGCCCCTATGCATCAGTACTCCTGTATCCCTTGGGTAAATTCCTAGCAGTGCTATTGCTGGGTCATAGGGTAGGTCTATTTTTAATTTTCTGAGGAACCTCCACACTGCTTTCCAGAGCGGCTGCACCAATTTGCATTCCCACCAACAGTGCAAGAGGGTTCCTGTTTCTATTTATGAGACGTTTTGAATGGATAGACCCTTTGGCTCTATGCTTTGTGGTTAATCCTCCACTGCTTTGATGACAATGTCATGTAGTGTTGGAGGCTTCCATGTCTCTAAGGTTTGGGTTTCTGATTGTATATACCACCCATGAAAATTTACCTGTCCTCAAATACCGTAGGAGAAGACAGGCTTTGAGAAGAATGTAAAATATATATTAACTTCTTGTTTTGTCATCTTCTCTATTTATGCCCTTTTGTTGGGCACACTTCTTTTCTTGTCCTCAGTTATTGGTGCTCTGTGGCCACCCCAGTTCTTCTTGTCACTATGAAAAATGGTTTCCTAAGTCACAGAGTTTTAGCTGAATGCTTCAGGAGTCTCTTTGAAAGGCAAGGAGAAGTTGCTGATAGGGATGGATTTCTAGTTTATGAACCTCAGATCAAAATAGCTCAGCTGTTGTCTGCTTTACTTCCCATGGCTCCTTGTAAGATTTGTTTAAAGAAAGGTTTTCTTTTTTTTTTTTTTAATTTTTTTTCAACGTTTTTTATTTATTTTTGGGACAGAGAGAGACAGAGCATGAACGGGGGAGGGGCAGAGAGAGAGGGAGACACAGAATCGGAAACAGGCTCCAGGCTCCGAGCCATCAGCCCAGAGCCTGACGCGGGGCTCGAACTCACGGACCGCGAGATCGTGACCTGGCTGAAGTCGGACGCTTAGCCGACTGAGCCACCCAGGCGCCCCTAAAGAAAGGTTTTCATTGTTAAAGAAAAAGTTTTAATCTGTATTAATAAGGCTCTGATTTCCTTGTAAAAATGTTTCAATAGACAGAAAAATTTAAAGAATAATACAGTGAACATGCATATGCTCTCCTTCAAGATTCAACAATTAACATTTTAGTCTTCTTGCAGAAACCTTTCAGAGAAAATTGTACGGTTCATTATATGTTTTCTCGCATAAGCAAAATTCTATGATTGCACCTAGAAATCCACAATTCTCATATATTATCTAATGCTTAGTACATATTTATTTTTTAATGTTTATTTATTTATTTTGAGGGGGAGGGGCAGAGAGAGAGAGAGAGAGAGAGAGAGAGAGAGATTGCTAAACAAGTTCCATGCTGTCAGCACAGAACCTGATACAGGGCTTGATCCCATAAACTGCAAGATCATGACCTGAGTGGAAATCAAGAGTCTGACGCTTAACTGACTGAGCCACTCAGGCACCCCTAATGCTTAGGACGTATTTAAAACCTTCTCAGCTATCTCCAAAAGGGTATTATAACTGGCTTTTTTGAATGTGAAATCTACCAAATTTCCTGTCAAACTTTGGTTATGTCCCTTTAGTGTGGAATACCATACCCCTCCCACACAAAATTTTATTTTTCATGAAAATAAATTATTTTTGAAGAGATTAGAACAGTTGCCTGTTCTAGTCAGAACAGAAAGTAGAATGTTTGCATTTGGGTTTGTCTATTTGTTTTCTCTGGTGTCCTTTAACTTTTTTTTTTTACCCCCTATAACTGTAGATTAGGTCTGAAGGCTCAGTTAGCTTTGACTAATCATTTTTGGCAGAGTTCTTCCCACATGTACTGTATCACATCAGGAGATACAAAATGTCATTATTAGTAACCTTAGATTTGATTACTTGGTTAAAGTGGTAATCACCAGATATTTCTATTGTAAAAGTAACTTTTCCCTTTTGCAATCATCAGCTAATGTGAAGGGAGAAACTTCAGTACAATGTGAGGGTACTGCCCCCCCTTTCCATGTAATGGTTTTAGCTTCCATTGATGGAATAATAATTTCCTTTAACTACATTACATTAACTAGTATTATTCCATCTGTATTCATTACACATGATTCTTCTGTAAAAAAGGGGTTGCATTCATCAATGACAATGAACTATAGCTCATATTTAAAAAGCAAGATAAGTGCTTAACTCTTTCCCTCCAATCACCAATTTTCAGAGTAAGGAGTTAGAATAATAGTTACCTCCAATATAAGCAATTGATTTTCTTTTTGTCCTCCCTGTTTCTTTTTTCCTCTTCTCACTTTATCATTTTTTAAATGTGTGTCATATTGTTTTCATTGATTTTTATTTATTCAATGTATTATAATTAACTATTGTTACTAATTTTGATGTGCAAATTATCCTAAATGTGGCTGATGGGAGCACCTTACACTGGTTCTTATGTCCATTTGATACATTCCTTTTAGTCTTTGAGTTCTTCCTTGCTTTCTGACACAAAATGATCCATGTCCAACTAGTACCTTCCCTAGGTCATACCTGGAGTCAGCCATTTCTCCAAGAAGAACTGGTCTCCTCTCAGTTTTTAGAAACTGTATGTAGATGGTGTTATACAGTTGTATTCTTTTGTATCTGGAGCAGCATAGGCTTCATGAGTATACGGTCAGTGAAGCCACATAGGAACCCACGTTCAGAAGGGCTTTGTGCTTGGGGGTTGTCTCTATGGGTGCCATCTTGAAATTCTTAATAATTCTGTCCTTGAGTGTGTATTTTGTAAATTAAGTCAATGCAACAATTAAATATGCACTGGGGTTTGGAGCCTTGGCTCGTGTCAAATCTCACAGGAATGAGACCTTAACTGCCCACTCTGCGGCCCTTGTTGTCCTGGCCTCAGAGCTTTCTTCTCAGTACCCTTGCACAAGACCCATGTTGTCTTCTGCTCATAGCAGAGGCCTTGGTGTAGACGCATAGTGGGTCATGGCCTGGCATGCTTGCCTTGAAGCAACTTAGGGTAGTGCATGGGGGCCATTCTCTCTGCCTGGCTGGTAGCACCATAATTTGTTGGGCTGCCAACTTCAGGCTTCATTTACATAGGAACAAGCCTCTCACTTATTCCTAATCTAGGTACCAAGCATGTCCTGGGGTGGAGGATGAAAGATCTTTGAAGCTTTCTTAATCTGTCTGGGTTGGAGTAGTGAACTGTTGGGAAGGGGAATAGCCTGACTTCCTCAGACCCTGTCTCTTCATGGTACATAGTGCATCAGTTAAAGAACTTGGCTTAAGAACCAAGTTCATACTTAGAATAAGAGCTCACTGGATGAAATATTTTCAGTCACTGGCAAAGTTTGCTAATGCCTGAAAAAGTTTATTCATCACTGAACAGTGTTTTGGTGATGAGATTTAAAATGCTTTTGCCAACAAATCAACTACTATAAATTATAGCTTATTGTGTATTACATGTGTGGATGGCTCTAGAAGGAAGGAAACATATGAAAGATTTTTTATGGTGAAATTGCTTGTGAGGGGAGAACATACACATAAAAATTTATATTTCAAGTATTCAGATAACATCTAGCCTAAACTCCTCATTTTAAAAATGAGGAAACCAGGGCACCGGGGTGGCTCGGTCAGTTGAGTGTCCAACTTCTAAGTCTTAGGTGGTGATCTCATGGTTCATGAATTTGAGCCCCACATCAGGCTTGATGCTGCGAGCACTGAGCCCGCCTTAGATCCTCTGTTCCCATGGATCTCTGCCCCTCCCCCGCTCATGCTGTCTTTCAAAAAAACAAACATTTAAAAAATAAATAAATAAAAATAAGGAAGCCACCCAAAATGATTAAAGGGCTATAACTAGACTCCCAGACTCCTCTCCTAATCCTGCTGTTTGTAGTCTACTCTCCTGCTTGTCAGTGTAAGATAGAATGTGAGAAAAGCCAATTGAACGATGCAGATTGTCAAGGAGAGCTATAAGACTCCGTTACTCCATAGGATGGGGTAATCTCTATAGGTTGGAGAAGTTGAAAAGCACTTTACTGTCAGCCAAGGGCTTGAGTCAGATCAGTTGTACTCCTCTCCCTTCCCATATACTTCTGATTGCCACTTATTCTCATCAAGTTTTTCCATAATTCTTGGTTTCTGACTTATATTTTATATATTTCTTAAATTTATTCCTTAATTTCTGTCTCCCCTAACCTCACAAGAATGTAATTTCCACAAGAGCAGGAGTTTTTGACTGTCATTTCACTGATGTGTTCCCAATGCCTAAAACCATGCCTGATACATGGTAGGGGTTTACTGAGTATTTATTGAATGAATAAACTAGTGAATGAGCAAGTAAGGAAAATAGCCTCCTAGATTTAAGAATTTATTTATGTTGGAAAGTGATGAGAGACATGAGAGGCAGAAAAGATAGAAGCTGGAATTAGAAGAACCTTCAACAGTAATGAAAAGAATTTGGAGCTTGTCCTATAAGCAGTGGGTATCATGAAGACATAATTTTGCCACTGGCAAAATGAACACACATGGGTTCACATTTATCAAATTATGGTCTATTTATTTTTATTATAAAATACTTTCCTCAGAGGTTGCAGGTATTGTAGATGCTTGTTTTAATTATAAGATATACTGGAAATTGGGATGCCTGGGTGGTTCAGTTGGTTAAGCATCTGATTCCTGATTTCAGCTAAGGTCATGATCTCACAGTTTGTGGGTTTTAACCTCACATCAGGCTCTGTACTGACAGTGCAGAACCTGCTTAGGATTCTGTCTCTCTCCTTCTCTCTGCTCTGCTCATGCTCTATCTCTCTCTCTAAATAAATAAACTTAAAAAAATTTTTTAAAGATACACTGGAAATATTATTTTGCCCTACTGCACTGTTGGAATGGTGGAAAAATCTCTGGAAAATGAGTTTTGTTTTTACACTATAGATGTGTATACACCCATTTATAAATGGGTATTATGTATTTTGAATTAACATGTACTTGTGCCAAAGTGCTTAGTAAGTCCTGATGTTACCTAAAATATATTCTGCCCTCAGCAAATGTTTTCATGTTTCAGTAAGCCTCAGTCAGTTTGAGTTAGAAATTGCCAAATTTCTACAAGACTTTACCACATGTAATGAATGTAGCAATTCATTTTTTTTCTTAGTGAAGATGGTTTTCTATTGCATTTGGATGCAGAAGGCCTTTAGCTTTATTGTGTGATAAAAGCAGTCAACAAGCAAATGCAAATCCACTGGGAACATTTGGATAATTATAATTATTCCCCTCCCCCAATCTGGGGAAACAGTTAATATCTCAGTTTTAATTTAACCATATCTAGAGGATCACTCATATTAATAAATTACAAAATTTTTTTTGGCTGATATTACACAGAACACAGGTGCCAGAGTGATACATTTTTAAATAACCAATTCTGATTTTTTCCCCTGAGACTTTTAAAACAATTATTACCAAAATGAAGGAAAAAAAAAGCCCATTTAAAATACCAGTGGTTCGCGTTGGGCTCTGTGCTGACAGCTCACTGCCTGGAGCCTGCTTCAGATTCTGTGTCTCCCTCTCTCTCTGCTCCTAACCCACTTGCATTCTGTATCTGTCTCTCTCAAAAATAGATAAACATTTAAAAAATTTTTAGTTTATTTATTTATTTATTTATTTTTTCAATATATGAAATTTATTGTCAAATTGGTTTCCATACAACACACAGTGCTCAAAAAAAATTTAAATACCAGTGAGTGAGTCATACTTCAAGCACTAAAGGGAAAACTTATATTAAATATTATATTAAAATGATAAAGGATAAAATTAACAAAATTAACCAATATAAATCAAAACCTAATAAATAAGAGCCTTCACATACAAAAATAAACAACCACCTTTCTCTTTATAATCAAAAACAATTACAAACTTCTGGTAAATTCAAAAATGGTGAGAACCCACAACCCTTTTCTCTTTTCACTCACATAAACACATTAGGGAAGAAACCACTTGACATGATTTCCATCAGCACAGGTTAGTGTTGCTTATTCTAGAATTTTATATAAATGGAATAATACAGTATATACTTTCTTGTGTCTAGATTTTCACTCAGCATATGCTTTGGAGATTTATCCATGTTGTCGTGTATATTAATTATCTATTCCCTTCTATTGCTGTGTATTTGTTCCATCGTGCAATATAGCAAAGCTTATTTATCCATGCGCTAGACAATGGCCCTGGTTAACAAACCTACTATAAAGTTTTTTGTACAAGGCACTTGGTGGGCATATATTTTAATTTCTTTTGAATAAATACGTAGGAGGGGAATTGTAGAGTCATTAGGTAGATTTATGTTTAATGTTTTAACAAACGGCAAACAGTTTTCCAAAGAAGTTGTACTATTTTACATCCCCACTGGCTATATTTGTGAGTTCTAGTTGCTTCACATCCTCTCCAACATTTGTTTTCACGTTAGCCATTCCTGAGGGTCTAGTGGCAGCTTACAGTGGTTCTGATTTGCATTTCCTCGTAACTGATGATTTTAAGACATTTTTCATGTGCTTATTGGTTCTTTGAGTCTTTTTTGTGAGGCGTCTAAAATGTTTTTGCATGTGTAACAATAATAGATTTGGCAGAATGTAAGCAGAATGTAATTAATTTTAGGGGCGCCTGGGTGGCTCAGTGGGTTGGGCGTGGGACTTCGGCTCAGATCATGATCAACCCCTTCAGGAGTTCGAGCCCCGCGTCGGGCTCTATGCTAACAGCTCAGAGCCTGGAGCCTGCTTCCGATTCTGTGTCTTCCCCTTCTCTGCCCCTCCCCCATCCCCGCTTGCGTTCTGTCTCCCTGTCTTTTAGAAATAAATAAACATTAGAACATTTTTTTTAAAAGCTCACTTTAATTAAAGAGTGCTCATTAATACTGACCTTACTGTTTACCAGGCAGTTAGGTACTTCATCTGCATTAGTTCCTTTAAATTCCTGGGGCGCCTGGGTGGCTCAGTCGGTTAAGCGGCCGACTTCAGCTCAGGTCATGATCTCACGGTCTGTGGGTTTGAGCCCCGTGTCAGGCTCTGTGCTGAAAGCTCAGAACCTGGAGCCTGTTTCAGATTCTGTGTCTCCCTCTCTCTGACCCTCCCCCATTCATGCTCTGTCTCTCTCTGTCTAAAAAATAAATAAATGTTAAAAAAAAATTAAAAAAAAAATTCCTTTTGAAGTACATATTATCTCCATGACTAAATAGATTGAATATATTTATATAACTAGAAGCTTAAAAATACATATTTACATGAGTTTATTGTAATAAAATTGAGCAAATCCAATATAGGAGATATTTACTAGTATTATATGTTTATATTAAACATAAAAGAACTTAAACTATTGGTTTAGAATACTTTTATTTTCAAACTGTATTCATCTAGATTGGTGTTATTTGCAATTATTTTTTCTGCAGTTAATGCAAATCATAAGATTGCATTGTATATACTAAAGTTTTGTTTTAAAGTATTTGTTACACATTCTGCTCTTGTAAAAACCATATTTTTGATTGAAGGTCCTATTTAAAGCTTTACTTTTTTTTTTTAAACTTTCATATTACCAATAATGTGAAAAAATAAAAAAAACTCTCTTACAAAAATATACAATTGAATGTAAAAAACATGTAAATGATGCAGAAGAAAATAAACTTATTATTTAGGAAAAATGGACTTTAAATGCAACAAACTTAGGGGTAACATTAAATACCAAGTGAACATGAGTAAACAAAAAGGAAAGAACAGCTTTGAGTTCTTTAGAAGCCTTTTAAGACCACTTACCCTATCCTCTTCACAAAAAGTTATTTCATGAATAAATCTAAAATGAAGAACTCTAACTTTATTTGGGAATCAGTGATATAAAAATATTCTGGGTCACGCTTTTGTGAGGAGGATACATTAGCCATGGGGACAATTACTTTAGCTTTGGCCTAGAAGATCCCTTTTTAATAAAGCAATTCGCTGACACTTTCTTCCTGGATAAAATATGCCTGATGGAGAAATCTGTCCAGTGGGCATTAAACAAGTATTGAGTCAGAAAGCATGTTCTTTTATGTTCAGCCCAACTTTTAATCATCAATTCAAAACCCTTTTACAAAGCCATTGTATAGTCCCTTGTGGTTTAATATACATATATTAAAGTAAAGTATCACAAAATCTTTCTGAACTACTGAGAACATGGTTGTATGAGGGTATGTGTGAGAAGTCCAGATATCCTGTTTATCTTCATTAAGGTCAGGATAGATGAACTCAGGTTACCAAGACTGTAGCTCTTTTTGTGGTTCATCTTGCTTTTCTTTCTAATGTGAGTGAATATATTTTTTAGAAGTCCTTGGAACTAGAGCTCTACCTTCTCTGTCTCCCTAATGATCCCAGGACAGTAAATTTGACATTATACCTGACATTGATATAAAGTCCAGATGTTTAAGAGACTTTTATGTTTATGATTTCAAAAGCAACTGCCACCAGCCTTGTGAAGACAATTTCACACATGAGATAGGTGTCTGAGACCTGAAGAACACATGGCTTGATCAATGTCATATTACTCAAGAAAGCTGAAATACTGGGATTGGAATTCAGGTATCTCCACTCTTTCCAAAATTCCACAAAGCCTTCAGTATTAGACAGCCTCTTTTAGGTGAATGCTTTCATTCTGTGCAGGTTATGAGACTGGGAATTTGTTTTCCAAACTGGAAAAAGCTTTCTCTGGAGTGTGTGATTTTGTGAAATACCAAGGAGTACAATTTTATGATAAATATCAAGTGGAGTATAGTGTTTGTATTCTTTAACTTACCTAATTTTTTCCTTTTCCTTTTGTAGACTCGGATAATTATAAACAAGTTTTTAACCAAATGAATGTCAAGATAGACATTTATAACTTGTGCAGGATACAATGCAATTCAATATTGTTTAAGATTGTCCCATATTTTGAAGGGTATGTAGCATCACTAGTTTCTACCCACCACGACACCATATCCTCCCCCCCCCCCCCACTGTGGCATATATAGACTTTTATTACAGCATATCTAACATTACTAAATTTGTTTACTCACAAATTTGTGGTTCTGCTAACCTGTATATTTTTTTGAGAATAAGCAATATGTTTTTGTTTTTCTATCAAGAAAAGCAAGTGCAGTTCCAGGCTCTTCAAGACACTTTGATATATAAATATATAATATACTTTATATATATATATATATATACATATATATAAATATATATGTATATGTATAAATATATTTATATATGTATATATATATACATATATATTTATATATATGTATATATATAAAACCTCACATTACTAGGGTTTACTCTTGGTGTTGTATATTCTATGGGTTTGACAAAGGTATAATAATATGTATCTACCATCAATGAATTATTCAGAAGAGTTTTCCTGTCCTAAAAATTCCATCTGCTCCACCTATTCATTCCTTCCTTGTCTCAAAGTCCTGGCAACCACTGATCTTTTTACAGTTTCCATAGTTTTGTAATATACACTTTTTGCATAGTGTTGCAATTATCAATTACTGCATGACAAACCATTCCAGAATGTAGTGGCTTTTAACAACCACTTACTATTATCTCTACATTTATTATGAGACGCCTGAGTTTAGCTGGGCCATTCTTTTTTTTTTTTTTTTTTTTTTGTAGAAAGCTTGTTTTATTCTATTTTTTAAAATATAATTTATTGTCAAATTGGCTTACGTACAACACCCAGTGCTCATCCCACCAAGTGCCCTCCTCAATGCCCATCACCCATTTTCCCTCTTCTCCACTTCCCCGTCCACCTTCAGTTTGTTCTCTGTATTTAAGAGCCTCTTGTGGTTTGCCTCCCTCCCTCTATGTTTGTATCTATTTTTTCCCCTTCTCTTCCCCCATGGTCTTCAGTTAAGTTTCTCAAGATCCACATATGAGTGAAAACATATATCTGTCCTTCTCTGACTTATTTCACTCAGCGTAATACTTTCCAGTACCATCCACGTTGCTGCAAGTGGCATGATTTCATTCTTTCTTATTGTCAAGTAGTATTCCATTGTATATATAAACCACATCTCTTTATCCATTCATCAGTCGATGGACATTTAGGTTCTCTCCATAATTTGGCTATTGTTGAAAGTGCTGCTATAAACATTGAGGTACATGTGCACCTATGCATTAGCACTTCTGTATCCCTTGGGTAAATTCCTAGTAGTGCCATTGCTGGGATGTAGGGTAGGTCTATTTTTAATTTTTTGAGGAACCTCCACACTGTTTTCCAGAGTGACTGCACCAGTTTGCATTCCCACCAACAGTGCAAGAGGGTTCCTGTTTGTCCACATCCTCGCCAGCATCTGTAGTTTCCTGATTTGTTCATTTTAGCCACTCTGACTGGTGTGAGATGGTATCTCAGTGTGGCTTTGATTTGTATTTCCCTGATGATGAGTGATACTGAGCATCTTTTCATGTGTCTGTTGGCCATCTGGGTATCTTCTTTGGAAAAGTGTCTATTCATGTCTTCTGTAGCTGGGCCATTGTTGCTTGCATTCAAGCTTAGTGCTTGAGGATACATTTTGGGATGCAGTAGGGTGGTAGCTGACAATGCAATCATCTAAAGATTCATTTGGGCTATTAGTCTAAGATGGCTTCTTTACCCACATGTCTGGGGGCTGGCCAGGCATCTCTCTCTTTCAGTGTGGCCTCTTCACATGCCTAGTTCAGGCTTCCTCACAGCATCACAGGGTAGTTGGACTTTGTACATGGCAACTGGCTTCCTCCTGAGTGTACTATGAAGGAGGATGCTAACACTAAGAAACTAACATTTCTCTTAAAGGCCAAGTCCTAATGTGGCACAGTATTGTATCTATTGTATTCTGTTGGTCAAATAGTCATAGGTCCAGCCTAAATTTAAAGAGTTATATAAACAGAACTTAGACCCCATCTCTTGGTATGGGAGTGACAAAGAATTTATAACATCTTTAATCCATACAGAGGGATAACATAATATTTGAGTTAAGTCTGGAATGAGAAATTGATAATTATGACAGACAAAAATAGGATTAGGAAAGGGCATTCTAGACAAAGGAAACTGTGAAATTATATGCAGGGGATGGAAGTCCACAATATTCCAGTTTCCTGGAGTGTAGTAAGTGGGAAGTGACTTGGTGAAGCATAATATAGGTTAAAGTCACATAACAGCAGTTTTGAACATCACACTAAGGAGTTTCCACTTGAATCAGCAGTTGGTAGCTATAAAAGAATGTATAGTTTAGCTATCCAACTTTTGTTAAATCTTGATGCGAGAAGAGCTTAGTACTTGTGCAGCAGTACATGGTTTTAGAAGTAATTTTTCTATTAACCTATTCATCACAGCAAGGATAATTTGGATAGGGTAGTACAGCATATTATCACCCTAAAGTCTTTTCTCATCTTGCCTCATTACCTTTAGCCAAAAATCTAATGCCTGCCTCCTATATATTCCTATAGTATTTTCTTCAATTTTAGTACTATAGCCAATCATAGTGTGTTTTATCATGGTTATTTCTATGTGTCTCATGCTTTAGTTCCTAGACGCACTCCACAAAGGTCTTTCCTTATTTAGTGTCCATTCCTGTGGAATGGATGATTTAGCTCAATCAGTTTAAATTAACATGTGAAAACACAATTGCATCTCTTATAAGTTGTCTGGACAATTGATTTCCCTTATGACTCTCCTTGATTACTTAAAATATGGATTTGGTTTAGCTAATTGTATCTTATCCTTCCTCATTGTAGTTAAGTAGAAAGAAAAAATTAAAATAATCACTTCTTTATCTCTAAAAATTTTTTTTGATTGAAGACTGAAGTGCTTTTCCTACTCTGTTTAATTATACACCTGTATTTTCTCCTTGTAAATGTCATTTTATGAAAAGATCAAGAATGTTACATGGATGCCAGAAGCTACTTTAAGGTAATAGGCTTGTAGAAATGTTATGCTTAGTAAAATTGAGATATTTTATAAGTGGAAGTTAGTTGATAATAGTTTTGAGTAAAGTACAATGTAAAATTAGATGATAGGAAGAAAAGATATACATGATAGAAACTTTATTAATTGACTTTCTCTTGAGCATGAACCCTGTACACATCTACTCAAACCTTTGTCTTTTATACTATTTGAAATAAGAAAAGCAAAGTAAAATGATAATTATTATGAGTGACCTACAAAAAGACTCATTATGAACAATACAGCAAGGGATTCTTCCTTTTAACTGTACCTATTCTTTAATATGTTAGAGTTCTTTTCCTTAGTGTTAGAATTGGGGCTTTAATAACTAGATAAAATCTCATATGTAATTAATTGTGTTCACTCAGAAGCAGCTACTAGGTCATATACCCAGAAATTAGTACTTAGCAGCTTAAAGTCTTATTTTTTCCCTTTTATGTATGATTATAATTTTCTTAGTTAGCCCTATTGCTCTCTAATCTGCTCATCTGTAAATTAGGAGATTCCTATGATTGGGCTGGCATGCTATATTTGAACATGGTTTTACAAATAGGTGTTGGGAATTCAACTTAAAACTGAAAGAGAAGTTCAAGATATATTGTTTTTCAGTCAATCTCCAGGCTTCAAGAAAGATGCTAAGTACGTCTTCCCTAAATATATTATTAGCTAAAAATGATTATTCCCCCACCCCGCCCCTGCATTTAAAAAGTATATAGTCTCAGGATTTTTCTCTCTGTTACTGTGTAATTCAGAATGCCCTGGGTTATACTAGGTTTAACTGAAATGAAGCAAAGTCTTAAACTATTTGTTTGAATAAAAATTCAGCATTTATGATATTATTGTGTCATGTATGTATCAAAGAGTGGAAAGGGAATTCCAAAAGTGCTTTTCCTGCTTAAAAAAGAAACCTCACAACTACTTATACTTTCAGGAAACAAGGATGCCAATTTGGATATTACAACCAGATCAAATAGTCATTGAAATGTTGAGAAATAATCATAACTGAAAACTTGGAGTGCTAACAGGCTATATTTCTCAGAGCAGAGCAATAATCTCTAAAGTCCCGGTATCTCAAAAAACTCTTGTACAAATATTACTTCCAAGGACAGTTTTAATAACATAACACAGAATAGATTATACTTTTTTACATATATTTCATAGAATTACAAGATCAACACTTTTGTAGGTGTTGTTCTCCATTCACCATTGTGTCAAAACTAGCTGTATGAGGCAGAACTGCAACTGTAGGGAGAGAAACATTTTATCCTTTCCATATTTCTGAGATTTCTTACACCAGCATTTAGAAGCACATGCAATTTCAAATCTTAGCACTGTGATATCATAACTTAGCACCAAGAGGGGAGAGAAGAGTTGGCCTAAGAAAATTTCAATTCAAAATGTCAAAAGGAGGCTCAGTTGGTGTCTCAGTCGGTTAAGCACCTGACCTCGGTTCAGGTCATGATCTCACAGTTTGTGAGTTTGAGCCCCACAGCGGTCTCTGTGCTGACAGCTCAGAGCCTGGAGCCTGCTTTGTATTCTGTGTCTCCTCTCTCTGCTCTTCCCCTGCTCATGCTCTGTCTCTCTCTCTCCTTCAAAAACTAAATAAAAACATTTTTAAAAACTAAAAAAAAAGTAAAATAAAATGTCAAAAGGAAAAAGCACAGAGAAGTTTTACAAAGGTAGTCACAAGACATCTAATGTTTTGCATGCACAATTATTTTCTTTGTTGACTGAATCAACATTCCATCTTAAGTTTGGATCTGCGTAGTCTTTGTCAAGTATCTTAGTGCAGCACAATACTTAGTATCCCAGTAAGCGTGTTTGTGATGCATCCTTTTAAGGCTGCATTGCTTGTAGAATTTCATAAGCATTACTTACATGTAAATGAACACCATCTTGTTTATTTTATTTTGTATTTCTTAATTCCCTACAAGGCCACCAGCTGATATAAATAGGTTCTTATCCTCAATGTCGTGTGACTTGGCAACTTTCTTCTGTATGAGGCTTAATAAATCATGGACACACTTTAAATGTACAGGAATGCAGATAGAGGGTTATTTACAAAAAGTGAACATATCCATCCTTTGATGGCTAAGGTCAAACTCTAAGTCATTCTTTCTGTGGAGACCAGGTTTAGAAAAGCAGTCTTGTGCTGGGAGAACTGGACAGCAACATGCAGAATAATGAAACTGGACCACTTTCTTACACCATACACAAAAATAAATTAAAAATGGATGAAAGACCTAAATGTGAGACAGGAAACCATCAAAATCCTAGAAGAGAAAACAGACAATAACTTCTTTGACCTCAGCTACAGCAACTTCTTACTTGACACGTCTCTGAAGGCAAGGGAAATAAAAGCAAAAACGAACTATTGGGACTTCATCAAGATAAAAACCTTCTTCACAGGAAAGGAAACAATCAGCAAAACTAAAAGGCAACAAACAGAATGTGAGGAGATATTTACAAATGACATATTGGATAAAGCTATATATCCAAAGGCTATAAAGAATATACCAAATTCAACACCCAAAAAACAAATAATCCAGTGAAGAAATGGGCAGAAGACACAAATAGACATTTTCCAAAGAAGACATCCAAATGGTTAACAGACACATGAAAAGATGCTCAATATCACTCATCATCAGGGAAATACAAATCAAAATTACATTGAGATACCACCTCACATTGGTCAGAGTGTCTTACATTAACAACTCAGGAAACAACAGATATTGGTGAGGATGTGAAGAAACGGGAACCCTTTTGCACTGTTGGTGGGAATGCAAACTGATGAAGCTGCTCCGGAAAACAGTGTGGCAGTTTCCCAAAAAATTAAAAATAGAATTACCCTATGACCCAGTTGTAGCACTACCAGGAATTTATCCAAAGAATATAGGAGTGCTGATTCATAGGGGCACATATACCTCAATGTTTATAACAGCACTATCAACAATAGCCAAATTATGGAAAGAGCCCAAATGGCCATCAACTGATGAATGGATAAAGAGGTGATATATATATATCTCACTCAATCTATCTATCTGTATAATGTAATACTATAATATATATATATAATGGAATATATATTATACTATACATTATATTATACTATTATATATATAATGGAATAGATATTATACTATTATATATATATATAATGGAATATATAATGGTATATATATTATATATATATATATATATATATATATATATATATATATATGCATGCTAGGCGATGAAAAGGAATGAAATCTTGTCATTTGGAACAACATGGATGGAACTGGAGGGTATTATGCTTAGTGAAATAAGTCAGTCAGAGAAAGACAGATAGCATGTTTTCACTCATATATGGAAGTTGAGAAACTTAACAGAAGACCAGGGAGAAGGAAAAGAAAAAAAAAGTTACAGACAAAGAGGGAGGCAAACCATAAGAGACTCTTAAATATAGAGAACAAACTGAGGGTTGATGGGGGGTGAATGGTGAGGACAGAGGGGACAGGGAAAATAGGTGATGGGCATGGAGGAGGGCACTTGTTGGGATGAGTCCTGGGTACTGTATGTAAGTGATGAATCATGGGAATCTACTCCTGAAGACAAGAGCATGCTCTATACACTGTATGTTAGCTAACTTGACAATAAATTATTATATGTAATAAAATAAATTATAATATATTATATTAAATTATATAAATTATATATAAGTTAATATATTATATTAAATTATGTAAATTATATTATATATAATAAATAAACATATGTAATATAATACATGTATATACACACACACATATATAGATATATACACATATGTATATAAAAGAAAAGCAGTCCTGGTATTTCTCCCTTGTTTTAAAAGGTTGGTTTGGTACTTGACCTCTCCAATAGAGCAGGTAATCTATAGGATTGAGTATGTTATACTCTGAGATCATTTTGCCTTCAGCCCTTTCAAGGGGAGGACAAAACTTTCCCTTGTGGATCCTTGGAAGCAAAAGCATTGCAGAGTTTTTAAAACATCAAGTTTTATAGAGAAACAAAGTTGTTATATCCTCTGGAAACGTCACGTTTTTAGTGTAGCACTGGATATAGTTACTAATGCTGTTTTTCAAAAACAATTTCATCTTTTCTATGACAAAAATTCAGAAACAACAGTTACTAAGTATAGGTCAGGTGTTCCCCCTTTCTTTGAGGCTAAGTGGGAAGCCACTAATTCTACAAATATTAATTCTGCTCTGGATCATGCCCAAAATGTTTAGGAAAGGAAATATTCTCTTACAGATGGTAGATTGTCACCTTAGGTAAAAGACACTGTCATCACCGGGATTTCTCTTTCAGTGCTATATGATATGGAGAGCGGGTCCAACATTTGGAAACATTTGAGGAATGTGTTTTTGCTGTATCTTTGCCTTAGAGAAGAATAAAGTAGCAGTAACTAGGTGTAGGTATAGACTTTTTGTGTGATCTAGTTCCACACAGTTCTTGAAAATAAATTATTTATCTTACACTTAATGTTCAATGATCAAATTAATACGGTCAGATGGGACAGTGCGGTAGTTAGAGGTTATCATCAGAGTACCCACTGAAACACACTGTTACTTTTGCTTTTAGTAGCATTTGTAAATCCAAGCTTTTACAATGATAGGAGAGAGAGGATTAACAATTCTGTTCAATCCCTTTATTGTGTGACAGGTCTCAAGTAGGGATGTATTTTTTAATGAGAAAGTAGTCAAATCGGTTCTTGGAAGAACGAGGTAACAGAACAGTAGTTGGGATTTAAACTTTTTCTTTTTCCTTTCCTTTCCTTTCCTTTCCTTTCCTTTCCTTTCCTTTCCTTTCCTTTTTTCTTTTCTTCTCTTTTCTCTCTTTTCTTTTCTTTCTTTTTTTCTTTTTTTTCTTGTCTTTTCTTTTTCTTTTCTCTTCTCTTCTTTTCTTTTCTTTTCTTTTCTCTTCTTCCTTCCCCTTCTTTTGCCTTCCCTCCCTTCCCTTTCCTTCCCTTCCCTTTTCTCTCTCTCCTTTCCTTCCTTCCCTCCCTCCTTCCTTCCTTCCTGCCTGCCTGCCTGCCTGCCTGCCTTCCACTTCTAGACAATGAAGAATGCCAAGGTGATGTATGAAAGCAAAGGTTGGACTTATTAGGGGCAAGTAAAGTTGCAAGCATGGCATCTCTCTTAACAAATATGTAGATTGAATGGTGTTTCTTTAGATGGTGTTAGTCTTATGTGGAATAGGTCTGGAAGTTTGCGAAAACTTTGACACAAATGTTGAATTTCTATTTTTAGGATTAGTTTAGGTTTGCCAGGTTTCTAAAGAGTCTCACACCTCCATAAGGAACTTTATATTGTTTGTTATCATGGGTCTGGACTCACGTGAATAAAATGGAGTTTTGGACACTGTGTCTAGGGAGAAAAAAGCAAATTAATAGCAAGAAACCTATTATCACAGGAGGCTTGAATATAAGGCAATAGGTCTTGACACCTAACTGTGTCAACTAAAAATCAGCAGGATGTGATGATGTCTTCCTCTACTAAACTTCTAAGTGAACTCAGTTATGCCTTGGTGTCATAGCATTGTTTGTCCAGGGAGATTGGTAGAGCTTCCTGTACTTGTGGATGGTATCTGTTCATATAACTTATTAGTTTTGCAATAATAAAGCATAAAGTTGTCAAGCACTTAAATGTTTTTCCTGCGAGTGGTCACTGGGAAAATAATCAGAAACATTGTAGACTATTCATTAATAATTTATGTGGAAGTTCTTAGTCTTCTGTTTATTACAGATCTCATGTTTTTAAGAACTTTGAGCAGTGCATCTGATTGCTTCAATTCTGTTTCTGCACAAACTTTGGTCAGTTTAGGTTTTCACGATTCATTTTAATATTCTGCTATCCATGGATGTGTGGAATGAAATCATTGGTAAATCTTCGACTTCACGTACTTCCTTTACACTCTATCTTTAAGTTGCTTACCCAAATAACTTAAAAAAAATTTTAATGTTTATTTGTTTATTTTTGAGAGACAGACAGAGAGGGTAAGGGAGGGGCAGAGAGAGAGGGATACACAGAATCTGAAGCAGGATCCAGGCTCTGAGCTGTCAGCACAGAGTCTGAGGTGGAGCTTGAACCCACGAAAGGTGAGATCATGACCTGAGCCAAAGCCAGATGCTTAACCCACTGAGCCACCCAGGCTCCCACCCTAATAACTTTTAATAGCAAGTATTCCAACCATGGGACAAAGTCATTTAGAAATGTCTTGCTGATAGTCATTATGTTAGCTCTTTCACATTGTAAAAATATGCATATAATAACTAAATTCTTTTTATGTGAATATTAAAAAAATGTGAATAAAATCAATCACCTTCAAAGGGAAAGATAAACCAGCCTCTTTGTTTTTAGAACTTTCTTACATTTAAGACTTGAAAAATAGTACAGATTTCATAATACTTTTGAGCAATGCTGGAAAAATTTGGAGCATACTAATCATGCTAAATATTCTTAATAGCCCTTTTTGTTTTTATGTCTGTACCATGAATTACAGGACCAAGATGAGAGAGTAAATTCTTCGGTGTTATTAAATGGTTGAGAAATGTCAAAGGTAATCTATATGTAAAAGGCACTCTGAGCACATTAGTTTTAAAAATCAATGCTGTAGGGGTGCCTGGGTGGCTCAGTCGGTTAAGCGTCCGACTTCAGCTCAGGTCATGATCTCACAGTTTGTGAGTTCAAGCCCCACGTCGGGCTCTGTGCTGACAGCTCAGAGCCTGGAGCCTGCTTTGGATTCTGTGTCTCCCTCTCTCTCTGACCCTCCCCTGCTCATGCTCTGTCTCTCTCTGTCTCAAAAATAAATAAAACATTAAAAAAAATTAAAAAAAAATCAATGCTGTAAAGATCATATACATATGCACACACACAAAATTATATATATTATATATAATAGTATTTAGTTTTTCTCTATATATTCTCTACTATATATATGTATATATACACACACACTATATATATACTATATTATATTATTATTATATTATTATATATATAATATATATATATTTAATAATATATATATTTAATAATATATATAATTATTATATTATATATATATATAATATATATATAGTGTATACACACACACACACACACACACACTATATACATATGTATATTCAAAATAAGGACCTGATTTTGAAGGGCAATATCCAAATGACTTGACAAAGTAGAACTGTTAGTTGTTAAAGATAAAATTTCCTGAAAATAGAAAATAGTCATGGGGCGCCTGGGTGGCTCAGTCAGTTGAGCAACCGACTTCAGCTCAGGTCATGATCTCATGGTTTGTGAGTTCGAGCCCCGCGTTGGGTTCTGTGCTGACAGCTCGGAGCTTGGAGCCTGTTTTGGATTCTGTGTCTCCCTCTTTCTCTTTTCCACCCCCGCTCGTGCTCTGGCTCTCTCTCTCTCTCTCTCTCTCTCTCTCTGTCTCTCAAAAATAAATAAACATTAAAAAAAATTAAAAAATAAAAGAAAATGGTCATTGCTCTAGTTGCACAATAATTAGAGGACACATTTTCCAGCAACCAAGAAGAAGCAAAGTGTCCTCTGTGAAACTAATGAAACTTAAGCATTGAGATCTCTCAACTTAACCCTGTGTGCAATGTAAAAAGCTTTAAATATTTAAGCTCCTTTAGAACTGAACAGTCCTGATTGTTTTTACAATTGCTCATATCCTCTTGAGCTAACACCAATGCACAATAAGAGCCTAGTGAATGTTAGCAAAGCTTTGAGAGGTAGGAGAAACACTCTGGTGAAGGTAACAGGTTCTGCCAGCTGGGCAACCTGCACTGAAGGCAAAAGGGAAATTTTGATAACTAATTTGCAATCATTTACTAACTCATAGCCGGAGACCAATTTTATTTTCTCAGAGACAGGTTTTCTTTCTGTATTACACAAAAACTTTAAAATTAACTTTAATATAACTTGAATTATACACATATATACAATACAGTCATATTACATACTATATTTAAATGATATTGTTTGATCTTCAAGACAATTACTTTATCAAGCACCTTATAAGAAAACGTTTATCATGCGTTGATTTTGCCAACTTAGCTTGAGTGTTATGAACAATGAACATGTTCATACATTGAGAAGAATACACAGGGATTGTATGGTACCTCTTTGTACTCCTTGTTTTTCTCAGGCTCACTTTTTACTTCCTAGTCCTTGTATCTCTTAAATTTATTTCCACTTTTTTTGTTTTTTTTTTCTGACATTGATTTTTCTTTTAAATTGTTGAACACAGATACAGAAATTATAAGCATGGATTGCAAAATTATTAAAATTAATGAAACAAAACAGCAGGTTTAGTGTTGGAAATCTCCATTGTTTTACATTACCTTATAACCAATTCCATCAACATGTTTTCAACATGTTTATTTATCTATATGTTGGTAATGTAGCTGTTTTTCTGTCCTAATAAATTTCAGGATTAAGTGCTATTTTTATTTATTATACTTAATATCTATGTATGTCAATTTTAAATACTAGGTATTAGAGGCCTTATAAAAATATATATACGATTACTAAAACGCGTGCCCTGTGCTCACTTTGGCAGCACATATACAAAAATTGTGATGATAGAAGATAAGTAAGTCCCCTGCATGAGCAAATTTGTGAAGTATTCCATGTTTTTTAAAAAATGCATCCCCTAATTTATTAATCTCAAGGTGAAATTAAATTCTCCAAATGGTTAATAATAAATCATTAAAAATATACTTAAGGTAACCAAGGAGAACAATCCTAGGAAATGTATTATTGAAACTATATTCCCCCAAACACACTATACTATGTATCTTTGTTTTAGTAATTTGAATATTATGACACATGTTTCATTTCCAGCTCTTAGTTTTATTGGTACAACTAAGGATATGGTTGAGTGTTAATTTTTGACAAACAGTTGAAGTTTTTGCCTATTAGAGAGATGACTGGTAGATGAGTTCCTATATCTGAAACATATCTCAAATATTATCTAGGGTTCAATCCTCTAATTTCAGAATAAAGAGATTGAAGTTCATATTAATTTATTTAAAGCCAGCATAGAGCAAATTAACTGCAGAGTCAAGATGGGAAAGTGAGATTCTTAGGACATTTGTTCAATGTCATGCTGGGGGTTAAAAACCTGAAAGCCCTCCAAATGGGAGAAATGGGACCTAGCCCATGTGGGTTCAGATCAGGGCTCAGGACTGGGCTCTGAGAACACTGCCCACCCTGCTGGTACCAGATGCTAAAGAGGGAATTTCCAAGCAGACACTCTAAGAAAAAGGGTCCTATAGAAGAGTGGGGCCAACGCAGGTATTCCACTTGCTTGGGTTTAAAGATAATAGTTCCCCATGGCACTTGGAAAGTCACACTCAGCAAACAATTGCACTGTTAATAAAAGCTTGCACAAAGTGCAATAGGAGCTCAAAGAAGGGAACAATTTATTTTGTCTGGTAAAGGAGTAGGAAGGCTTTGTGAAAGGTGTGTTGATTTGAGGAGGGTCTTCAGAGATTAGAGGACTTTTTTAGTCTTTTCAATCAGAAAGATCACATGTGTGAAATTCTGTTTATGTGAATAGATTTTGTCTTAGTCGTTTGGATCACTGTAACAATTTACCACAGACTGAGTGGCGTATAACCAAAAAGAAAGTTATTTCTCACAGTTCTAAAGGCTGGGGAGTGCAAGATCAAGCTACCAGTAGATAAGGTATCTGGTGAGGTAGTCCCACTTCCTGGTTCATAGATAGCTGTCTTCTCACTGTTTCCTCACATGACAGAAAGACAAGGGAGCTCTCTGAGGTCTCCTTTATAAGGTAACATACTAATCCCATTCATGTCGGTTCCGCCCTTATGACCTAATGACTTCCTCAACTCCCCATCACCAAATGCCATTCCACTGGGGATTAGGTTGTAACATATACATTTTGGGAGACACAAACATTCAGTCTATAGCGTATTTGTTAGACTCGAGACACAATGAAAGATAAATGTGGCAGGAATGTGCATTGAGTCAGGGATTAGTAAATGAAGACAGAACGGTGAATGATGAATTCAATATGCTGAGTTGCATGATTAGGAATGATGGATGATATTGGGCCTCGAGACAGGGGAGTCCATAATGGGAGCCATCGACTAGAATGAGAGGTGCATGAAGGCATATGGTGGGGGTGAGCTTACAGCAGTTAGAGGGTCCAGAACAAGAGGGATCTTGTATCTTATACTAAAGCAATAATTATCAAACTAAATGTATTTAAAGGTCACCTTAAATGTGGAAACAAAGTTTTCATTTTGGTTGAATTAGAAATAGCCAGAGTCAACTTTATTTGACTCTCAGTCCATTGAATTATGTTTTTTTTTTCTTTCCAGAAAAGGAGAGAAAAAATAGTGAGATAATTGACAAAGTAAATAACCAGCACATTTCATAAACTAACAGTGCTCTCTACAATAAATATGCTTTATGAGTCATGCAATTCTCTCAACATATTTACAAATTTTTGATAACAGCACAAGGCTTGGGGTTAAAGGATTACATACCAGATAAGTAAAAACAGACTTTATATAAATACAATTTGATGTCAAGGGAATCATTTTTTATTTTGACTATCAGTAAAACACGACGGAAAATATCTATAATCTATGATAAACATGCTTGAATTTAATCTTACTCCAAACATTTGACTCAATCAAACTTTCTTTTTGTTTAGATCATTGGGTCTTAAATATTGTGTATCAGATAGCTTTCTCAACAGAAAGTAAAGCAACTTTTAGCACAGTACTGAATTATTATTAGCTCTAAGGATTATTAGCTCTAAGGATTACCAGGTTAATCCAACCCAAGGAGGAGGTTGTGGGAACCTCCAATCTGTAGCCAATTGGTCAGAAGCACAGGTAATAAATAACCTGGTTTTCAGTTGACGTCTGAAGTAGCGGAGGGTAGTTTTATGGGACTGAGCCCTAAACCTGTGGAATCTGATTCTATCTCCAGGTAGATAGTGTCAGGATTGAGTTAAATTGTAGGACACCCAACTGGTGTCCAGAGAATTATTTGTTGTTGGTGTGGGAGAACTCTTCACCACCTGCCACTGCCCCCTAATGGAATTGGTACTAGAACCTAAAAGACTTCCTAATTTGTGAAAGAGAACATTACCAATATAATTTGAAGCTACTTGTGTATCTAATTCCAATCACATCACCTGCTCTTTACCTGAATTACTACTAACCTAATTTTTTAAATCATTTTCATGTTTTTTAAAAAATAATGTATTATGTAACTATCTTTAAGTAATTGTTTAATTTTGTGAGTTTTATAAAAATATTAGTTAGCTTTTCATATCACTTCTTTTTATTTTATATGTTGATGCATAAAGCCACAGTTAATTCAATTCATTGCTGTAAAATATTTCATGGTATAAATATCGATATTTATATAGTCTTTGGATAGTGAAGCTGAGTTAAATGTTTTGCTATTATATACAATGAAGCTATAAAAATTCTGGTATGTCTCCTAGGGAACATGTAAAGATTTGTCTCTAGGATATTCTTACTTGAATTGTACGTACGCATATTTTCAGCTCTATCATATAATGCCATATTAGTTTCCAAATTAATTTAAATTTCCAATTTATATGCTCTGCTGCAGTGTTCCTATTGCTCTACATCCTTGTCAATGAACTTTACTTTTTACTAAATGGTAGATGTATAATATCTTATTATGTCTCTAATGTATATTTCCTTGATCACTAATGCGGCTACACAAGTTTTTATTATTTATTGACCATTTACATTTCCTCTATATAAAATATAATAATAATAATAATAATATTATAGTATTTATTTTAAAAATGCATTTATGGGGGCGCCTGGGTGGCGCAGTCGGTTAAGCGTCCGACTTCAGCCAGGTCACGATCTCGCGGTCCGTGAGTTCGAGCCCCGCGTCAGGCTCTGGGCTGATGGCTCGGAGCCTGGAGCCTGTTTCCGATTCTGTGTCTCCCTCTCTCTCTGACCCTCCCCCGTTCATGCTCTGTCTCTCTCTGTCCCAAAAATAAATAAAAAACGTTGAAAAAAAAAAAATTTAAAAAAAAAAATAAATAAATAAAAAAAAAATGCATTTATGATATTAAGCCTTCCTTAATTACATGTGTTGTACATATCTTTTCATATTTTGTGGTTAGTTTTTCACTTTTTATGATGTTTTTGATGAATAGAAATTCTTATTCATTTATATGTTCATTAATTCACTGATTTATTTATACATTCATTCAACAAGCATTTACTGGATATTGGAGTACTTTGGAAGACAAAATAAAACAAAACGTTGCTCTTGTTGAGTTTCTCCAATAAAGGAAGACAAAAAACAAACAATGCACTAACTAAATTATAGGGTATGTTTGAAGCTAATAAGTATTATAAGAAAAAATAGAGTAAAGAAATTGGAAGTTGGAAAGTATATCAGTAAGCCTCATTTAGAAAATGACTTTTAAGCAAAGACTTGAAGAAGGTAGGGCATTAACCTTGAGATAACTGGTGGAATAGTATTTTGGGGGCATTAGTGCAAAGGCTCTTAGTTGTGTTCAAGGAAAAACAAAGAGATCAACATGGCTGGGGCAGAGTAAGTGAGGGAAAGAGGAGTAGAATAGGCTAGAAAGGTAAGAATGTTCAGAATGGGTAAGATCTTTTAGGCCATCATAGAGGCTTCAACTTTTATTTTGATTAATATTGGGCTAATAAATTGCAATGGACAAAGGTTGTTATAACCCTGGCAAGAGATGACAGTGCTTGAATCTGTGGTAGTGATGTGAGTGGTGAGAAAACATTGGATTATGGATTTCTTTTTGTAGAGAATTTATTTAAAAAGAGAATTTGTGGAGCACCTGGGTGGCTCAGTTGGTTAAGCATCTGACCTTGGCTTAGGTCATGATCTCACAGTTTATGGGTTCGAGCCCCGTGTCAGGCTCTTTGCTGACAGCTTGGAGCCCGGAGCCTGCTTTGGATTCTGTCTCCCTCTCTCTCTCTCTCTGCCGCTCCCCCACTTGCCCTCTGTCTCTCTCTCTCAAAAATAAATAAACATTAAAAAAATATTTTTAAAAGAATTAAAAGAAGAATTTGCATAAGGAATGAAAGGAGAAAAGTCAAGGGTAATTCCAAATGTGATCCCAAGATTTTCAGCTTGAGCACTTTGAAGGATTGATGCATTAATCTATACAGGAAGGACTGTGGGCAGGACAGATTTTGGGGGAAGATTTAAGAGTTCAATTTGGACATGTTAAGTTTGAGATGTGTATGAGATTTTCATTGGATAGATAGTTTTACATGTGAGTCTGGATTTTGAGAGGGCAATTTGAGCTGGTGATATACATTTGGAAGTTTTTGGAAAAAAAAGTGGTATTTAAAGTTATAAAAGACATGAGACCACTAAAGGAGTGAGTATAAATAGAAAAGAGAAGACCGCAAAAGACTGAGTCCCTGGGCACAAGGTTAAGAGGTCAAGCAGATAGGGGACTTGTGAAAGAGCAACCAGTGAATTAAGAGGAAATTCAATAGAATATAATGAAAGAAATAGCAAATAAAGGAGAGTGATCAACTGTGGCAAATAGTGTTGATAGTCCAAAATGAAGGACAAAGATTGACCTTGTGCTTATCAATGTGGAAGTCACTGGTGACTTTGACAAGAACTGTTTCAGTAGAGTGGTGAGATGAAAAGATAGGAAAAGGTGGTCAGAGAAATGCATAACATTGAGATTATGAAGGGGCTGCAATTATTAGTAATAAATTCCAAGGCATGATGATGGGAAAGGAGTGGCTGAGATATCATGAAAGATATGATTCTTCCTTTGCAAAGTTTCTAGTGATTTAACAACTATTGATGATCACTGCATATTTATTATTTCATTAAGAGTTGCAAAATGATGATATATGATGTCTGTTATTCTTTCTTTCTTTATTAAATGGAATATTTCTTAAATTTTTTTACTGTTTATTTACTTTTTGAGAGAGAGAGAGACAGAGAACGAGCAGGGGAGGGGCAGAGAGAGAGACCGAGACACAGAATCTGAAGCAGGCTCCAGGCTCCGAGCTGTCAGCAGAGAGCCCGATGTGGGGCTCAAACTCACAGATGGCAAGATCATGACCTGAGCTGAAGTCAGACACTTAACCCACTGAGCCACCCAAGCACCCCTTCATTTATTAAATGGAATATTTATTTTTTAAAAATATTTTTTAATGTTTATTTATTTTTGAGGAGAGAGAGAGAGAAACAGAAACAGAACATGAGTGGGGGAGGGACAGAGAGATTAGATAGACAGAATCTGAAGCAGTCTCCAGGCTCTGAGCTGTCAGCATAGAGCCCAATACGGGGCTCAAACTCATGACTGAGATCATGACCTGAGCTGAAGTCGGATGCTCAACCGATTGAGCCACCCAGGCATCCCAAATGGAATATTTCTTTTAAAAACATATTAACTATTTTGTTATCTTGAAGTACAATTTGCACTTTTGAATAAATACTTGATTCTTTTCTTTTATTTAATGGTTTTCAGTATAATGTATTTGTTCCCTAGAATCCTTCATAGGTGGTTTATGAATTTTTGTTTAAATATTATGAACTGATAAATTTTAACTATTTGATATTTCCATTGCAGCTATTGTTTTTGTGCTCAAATTTCCCATCTTTGGCCAATATTGGGCCTCCTCCCTTGTTCCCCTAGTCTTTTTGACATGGCTACAGTAGTCTTTGGCAGCTTCATTGCTTTCTGATAT